>NC_041051.1:17193729-19906050 GCF_900634775.1 Gouania willdenowi
AACCAAAAACTGCTGGTCAACCTAAACGTAATTGCGCTGTTGAATACATAAGTGTAATTTAAAGGTCCTACATTATGCTAAATCAACTTTTTTTGAGTTTTTAACCTTGTTACAATGTTAATTCTTTATCAAAAACACCCCCAAAGTATAATTGGACTTCCTTCCTGCATCTCTGAGCAATCCTCACTAATCCTGCTCTCTGAGCTGCTGCTCTGCCCTCTGGTGAAAAACGAGCGACCCCTCTGGTTCAGACTTTAGTGACGTCACTAAAGTCTGAACCGCCCCCTCCAGGAAGTGCCTGCTGCCGGCGCCGCGCCTCCACAGTGAACATACACGCCCACTCTCTCGGAGCTAAAACCATGCAAGTGGCCGAAGAACATCTTTTTTGATGGTCATTGTTTCCTTTCTTATCCAGTTTGCACAGGGAAAACAATCGGTCTTTGTTTTTGCACCAAAAGATAATGTGGCGTGCATGTTGCCCATGCTACTTCACTGGGGCACTCACACCGGGAGAGGCGGGGCTCCAGAGGAACCGTGCGTCTCTACTTCTGGGTTGAAAGAAAATTACGTCACATTTCTTAATAAATTAGTATTTTATTTTGCAAAATGTTAAATATTAACCATATGTGGTTGTAGTTGACTTTGGAAGGTTTAAAATAGCATGATATAGATCCTTTCAAAACGTAATTGACCCCAACGCTGGTGCTCATTAGCATCAACTCCAACTTTCCTACTTTTCTGAAGTTTAATTCGCTTTGATGGAAGAGAGAACTTAAATCTCAGCCTAACCATGTGGTGAAACTGAACACCTGGGCTCGGTTGTCCCTGAAACAAACACACAGAGTGATCTTTGAGAGAGCTACAGCGCTTTGTTCCCATACAGGGTCTGACCTGCTTCACTGATGCTTTCCACACTTGTTTTTTAAAACATTGGCTGCCAGTACTTGTATCTTATCAGCTGGTGAAAAACCTGCAGTTCGCCAGAGAGGCCCCGCCTACGTGCATTTTTTTTCATCTCGTCTGATTGTATCACCACAGCAGCAGTCGGGCTTTACATCGTTTTACGACAGACAGAACTGCCCAAACCAAACAAAGCATGCAAGAATCAACTGGTCATCAGGTTTTAAGTAATTCCACTCATTATTAGGGATAATACAATACTTGGTCTAAGGTAGACTAAATATCATTAGGCTATGGACCTTGAACTGCTCGCATATTCAGCTAAACTGATAACTGTTCCCTTGAGTAAACCAAACATTGATGCGGGAGCATGAATATCCGGTGTGTCTCCTGAAAGCTTATTTTTCTTTATTATAAGACAACCTGACCAAAACGCTCAAAAACCTTATCTAAAGTAAGATAAATTAGGAATAGATGATGAAACCTACCTGCATCACTACAAAATTAGGGAGCTTGGAATCGTTTAAAAGAGTTGTAAATAGATTTCAAAGTAGTAGTTAAAGCCAGTGTGCCATCAGTTGACCACTGGTTGAATCTCTATCTTTTGATAGGCTTTTAAACGCAATGAATCATCCACATGAGTCAGTGGATGTCTAAATATGGCAAAATGCTGGAATATTTTTTACTAAACACTGAAATTAGTCACTTTTATGTTATGAATCTAAAATGTCAGGAGTAATAAAGTACTAAAAACACAAAATTAGAAATTGGCATGCCTTAGTCGTAGGGGTGGGACGAGATCTTGCAATATTAACCCATCGAGTATTCACTTTAAAGCTGCCACCAATGATAATCAATGAATTGAACATCATTTATTCTAAAAAATAAAATAAAAAGGTTGAAATTGTCAAGTAAATTATGTTAGATTCATTGACCTATGAGGCATACATTACAATTTTATCGAAAGGGAAAATTATTGGGCGTAGAAAAAGTCCTCTTTTTTTTATATTTTTTTATATTCAGTTTGAAAATTGAAAATCTCATACAGAGTTCAAAGTCAAATACATTTTAATGGAATAAATATTGTAATAATTATTAGATTTATTACAATTTTTTTGTGTTTTTATTTGCTTGTCAAAATATCATACCCATTTCGAGAAACCAATTATTTTGTACACTAACAAATGTGTAAAAAAAAATAAAATAAAAAATCGAATCAAAGTCGCATCGTGAACTCAGTGTATTGCCCCACCCCTTTGATTTGACACATCAATGCCTTTTTGTCTAAATCCTGATATTAGTCAGCTGCACACCATATGAGGAAGATCAGCTTTTTCCTGTTAAATCAAATCTACAGATGCAAGTGTTTTCTTTTCTTTCTTTGTTTATGACTTTGCTTTCACTTTTTACAGTGAGTTGAAGGGTTTTTAAAGCAGTAAAGGAATTTCCCTCTGGCTCATTTTTTATTGAACCCATACTTTTATTGTGGAAAAAATAGTGAAACGGAAGCCGCCCTTGTGTTACAGCCACACATGTTTACATAAAAGCAAAAACGGTTTTGTCAAAGAAAACTAAAACCGTGATGTTTCTATTCAAAACCGTGACGTGTCTATTCAAACCGTGATGTTTCTAGATACTAGTGTGAAACTAAAACTATATAGAATAATGCACCACAAACAGAGCCGGAAAGCGTGTTTTCATCAAGTAGATCAAACTGACCACAGAATAGATTATTTATCTCTGATCTTGGTGAGGTTACATTTTAAACCAGTGTTTGAAAAAAAATCATCAAACCAACACACGTTCAACTTTGTCTCACTTGTCCTTTTCCTTTCCGAGGACGAGCGAAGCCATTGCGTCAAACTGGATGATCGGGAAGGTAAAGTGTAAACACGGTGACTCAGCTTTGTTTCCACGTAAAGAAAAAAAAAAAAAAAAGTTTTCATCCATATTTAAAAAAATGTATTTAAAAAAAAAAAAAAAAAAAAAAGGTCAAAAAACCGTATCCCGTGGACTTTCTGTCTTACCTTCATGCCATGGCGCGTCAGTGAGTCCTAACGTGGAGAGGGCAAAGAAACGCCTCCGCCCTCCACATATCCCGTCCTCACCGGATCACACACACATAAACACACACACACACACACACACACACACACACAGAAGAGAAAGTCCACCAGGGATCCGCTCACACACACACACACACACACACACAGCCTCTAAAACAAAGCGCCGCTGGTTTGGTAAACTATGTGTGCATATCAGATCACATACCCCAGCACCGAGCCTGCAGAGATGGCACCCTCCATGAACACACACACACACACACACTCACACACACACTGAAAATGGATGGAGAGGGAGGGGGAGGCCTGCCTGGTGCCTGCACAGTCAGACTTAACCCATTCACTGCCTAAAGTCAAAGCATCAAAGCAAAGGGATAAAGCAAACATACCCACTTTATGACTAAATAAAAACATTTCAAAAATACAGCCAATAATGTTTTCTTCCCACTGTCGCTAAATTCTTGTTCGTGTGGATCTTGTTGGGTTCTTTCTTTCCAAATGTGGATTTTATATTTTGCTAAGCGCATTGAGATTACTTTGTTGTAATTTGCACTATATACATAAAGTTGATTTGATATTAAGATGGCCGACTCTTTGCAAACTTTTTTTTTTTTTTTTACCACCACTCGTAAATGTTAAATTCAGGCTAAAGCGTCTAAAAATCATCCTTGAAAGCTCCCACAATTTTGGGAGCATCAAATTGTTCTAAATGGTGAAACCTTGGCCCTAAAGAATCAACCTCACGGGCAAGAAGAACTGTTTACCTGGTGTTGGGTTATATTCTGGTCCGGTCACTAGAAGCTACACAGCCGTCCGGAGCTGATAACCCCCTCGGTTCTTTAACGCACATACACGACGATCATACACTTATAATGAAGACGAAGTCAAGGAATGGATTTAACACCATTTATGACAGATAGGATTTACGAGTGAGTGAGGTACTATGCGGGGAATCCGAAAAAGAGTGCGAACTTAAGAATATAACCCAACACTGGGAAACACCAACAAAGATTAACCTTTGCAACCTACTAACATGTAATTGTGCTTTTATTACTTGTTTTGTAGTATGGAATGTTAGAAAAGGCTTGATGAGAGGTGGAAAAAACATTTGTATTTATTTCTAATTTTTTTAATATTGGCCCGATATGAATATCAGATCTGGACACCCTAATATTGACCACATTCATATTGCTCTCTCTTTACTTGTATAAGCTTGGCAGAATGGTTAAGAAACACCAGTAGAGCAACCAACAAAGTACCAATGATAAATTGAGATCAACTAACTAAATAAACTAAATTCTATATTATTCCCATTTTGTAATAAAATCAATAACTATTAGTGGTGGGATAATTACTATTGAAGGCAAATCGAGTGCTTGATTTCCCACAACTGTTATCTTAAAAGTGACTAATCCACAAAATGTCCAAAGTATTTTAATATTTGTCACGGCAAATTTGCGGTTGACCTCATTTGGAGACATGATTTATTGCTCTGGTTGAATGATGGAGTCCAGGCGAGGCATTGATGATTTTATAAAAAAGGTTTATTATAAAATTAAATAAAAAAGGAGTAAAAAAGAAGCTTCCATCCTGAAAGAATGAAAGGCAAAAGGCTCGTGGCAGAGCAAAAAGGCAAGACCCACTCTAACTAACAGTTTCACAGCTTAAGCTTTTATACAGATAACATAAGAAGTTCCACCCTGAGGTAAGTAGAAGGGGGGAGTCAGATGCCCAACAGTAGAAACATTTGAGGATGATGAAGACGTGTATATTATGAGGAAGATTGGGCGCCACTCTTATCTATCCTTGATAGTGTGTGCGTTCGTGTATATCTGCATGTGAGTTTGAGTTTTGGCCTTCAGCAGAGACTCTGTGTTGCACTGAGTACAATACGATCTGTACTGTTTAATCTAACATGATTCAGCTTTTCAAAAGTGCAAAGAGTAATGGAGTCATCATGTATTAAAACATGACAAATTGTACACATGAACATACATTTGACGATATGATGATGAACATAAAAATTGCCATAACATATTCTAACACTGTAAATGACAAGGTATTATTGTAGTAGGTTAGATCAGTGGTTCCCAAATGTTTTGTGCCCAAAGGACAAGTAAAAATCTGAAGGCTCACCTATTGTGCAAAATAGCATTTATAACACGTGTTATCACTCATATCATGTACAATATCTGTAAATGTGCATAATTGTTTACTAATGCCAAATAAAATGTGACAAAGACAACTATACCAGTGGTTCCCAACCTCTCTTGTCTTGTGTACCCCTTGAGCCTTTCTGTCATACCATGAGTACCCCCTCACTCATACGTGTTCATGATTCTCCAAAAGTAGACCATAACACAACTGAATATTCAACTCAAGTCATTTTATTTCATCTTCTTAAATTGAACAATTAATATTCAGGTATTATCTTCTTATTTAACTCAAATTAAACACGAAATTACGTTGCCTTCAAGGCAATAAAATGATAAATGTAAGAAATAATATTATTTATAGTAAATGTTTGTATTATTAATACTGTATCATTAATACTAATATATTATGATTATATTATTAAAGAAAAATAATAAGGTTGAAATTAGAAAAAAATAAGAATAAATAAAAATAATAAGTCATATAAATAAATAAATACAAAACAAATAATGAACCTGCCTGTGATATATATATATATATATATATATATATATATATATATATATATATATATATATATATCTTTTATGACATTTACCACAAAATGTCCCCTTTAAACAGGCATTTAAACTTGAAAAACAAGTCATAGCGCACACGTGCCATTTTATTGACAGACTTATGAAATGACTGAGAATATTTTTCATTGTCTTGAAAATAAATTCTTAATTTTTCCACGTACCCCCTGCAATGTGCTCACGTACCCCTAGGGGTACGCATACCCCTGGTTGGGAAACACTGAACTATACGACTCATGAAATATTTATTAATGAAATTTTTCCAAAAAAAAAAAAAAAAAAAATTTGCCTCTGTATTATGAAATGAGTGCATGCACAGCAGTAAATTAAAAAAATAAATATTTTTGTGTCGTTGTATATTGCAATAATAATGTATGGTTGTCACAAAATCCCACGGCACATGCAGACACTGTTTGGGAACCACTGGGTTAGATAATAACACTAAAGATGACAATCAAATGTCGATCCTCTAGATCTCATGAGGACAAATGGCCAATTCATCCTATTACTACAAAACATACAAAAGTAAGAAATGAATAGTCAAAAAGCAGTACAGCCTTTTAAATGTCATATATAAACCAGTGAGGCTGCACACACTGTTTGTAGAAAACAGTCATAGTAGTTACAGGCTGAAGATGAAACCAAATTGCAAAAACATGCATTAAGTGATGTGATAAGGCCCTTTATTCCCACCTGTTATAATAGAAAGCTTGTGCTGTAACACTTCTTGAGTGAGAGTGCAGGTCCACAGGGAGTTTATATGAGTAACCTCGCTTCCTTTACAGTATCTCTTTACTTATTCATCATTTCTAATGGAAAGAAGTAGGAAATCACATCCTGATGCAACACAACAATGCCAAGGTTTTCTCTGCAGGTATCCTGGCTTGGATAAAAAAAAATTAATTTGAGAAAAAAAAAAAAACAGTTTGTATGCAAGAATGTCCAAGTTTGAGAGGGTAGAATCCATGGAATAATGATTACCTGATGGAAACAGCAGGAAGAGGTAATGTAGGCCTTGTGGTAGACAAAGCAGGCTATACAGGAAATACCGGCTCTGCCTTGGAACAACAAATGCATTCTTGGAGACTAACAAAAGATAGAAGAGTTGAGTGGATTCTAAAGTGTATCCAGGGTTGGGAGCTCAGTGTGATATTTCTCATTCATACCAATGTTGAAACGAGGCTGTCATGCAAACTGCTGGCTGAGTGTTCAGTGGCACATTGCATCAGCCTGTCAGTTTCATGTGACTTGCACTGATCACATCAGTGAAGGAAGTCCACAACACACGCCTCCTCCTGCCTTCGCACCCTTTCTTTATTTCTCCTGAAAACACATGCAAGAACACTCTTTGTTTTCACACAAAAGCTGGATGAGGTCAGCAAAGGGGGGGTCATGCAGGCAAGATCTGGGACAGCTGAGTGGGTGTGGTGGGGGTGGAGGACACAGGCCAGCCAACAGTGACGTCATACAGAGGAGAGGAAATGTGACTTATTATTGGGAGTGTTTGTGCATTTCTGAGAATCACATATAGGGAAAAACTATTGACGTGTAGTCATTGAATGTCATTTTTATAGAACAAATCAGAATCTGAATAAATACTATCTAGTTTTGTGAATCATGGTCCTGTTGTGGTTTATGTTTGGTCTTTGTTGAAAACGTTTCAAAGTAATGGACTGTGTTTTAAATGTGTTTAAAGTTTGTTATTTAGTCCACGAAGAGGGTTAATGTAACGACAGATATATTGTAGATCAACTTTACTGCCATCTAGTGGTCAATTATTGGTAAATTCAATTGCAAATTTCTAAATATCTCTTATCAGAACAGATGACTCATCTAATTTGTCAAAACTGTTTAGTGCATACACTACTGGTCAAAAGTTTTAGAACACCACACTTTTTCCAGTTTTTTTTTTTTTTTTTTATTTACTGAAAATGATTCCTTTTATTGTGTCATTGCACTCTGAAATGAAAGCATTGAACAAATAAGCAATTTGAAATCAATCTATAGACCAAAATGTATTCTAAACTGTTGACTCATCAACGTACAGTGTATATGTTACAATAAACCAACTAAATACATTACATTTTTCACAAAACCTGTGAAACAGTTTTGGATCCAATAGGATTAAACTCTTGTGACTTTGCATGTAAAATTATACTAGCATGCCTTAAAGTTCCAGTATTATACTATTTTTCACTCATCTCCATTTCTTCCAAGAACACCAAAAACATAGTATTTGAGGTTCATTTTTCCCCAAACTTACCTGTTTTCCAGAGTTTTAGCCTCTGAAAAGTCAGTTTGGTGACACTTCTATATAAACAGGTTGTTTTGGGACCTTCAAGCATATGCATGAGTGGGCGTGTCGATAGACGCAGACTTCATGCCACAGCTTTATTACCATAGCGATTTTTTATATCCACACACTCTTGTTATTGTTTTCAGCCAAAAAAAAACTGCACATTAGAGTAAAACACATGCTATTGGAGTGGCTATTGTGATTGTGAGGCAGACAAACGCTGCTCCGCGGTGTTTGTGAGGCAGCAGCATCAGTGGAGTCTGTCATCTGAGTCAGCTGCTTCAGACACTCACCACAGTGTTGAGCTGCTAAATCACCATCTTCTCCTCCTCATCTCTATTAACTACAGGAATAGTGCATCGAAGGTGATAATCCTTTTTTTTGTCCAACCGCTGCATCGCTTTGTTTCACAAACATGTCAGATCAGCTCAAAGGTGATATAACGGATACTGCAGGCAGGAGGACCCATCGACCTATGATACAATCTTTTTTATGCACGAGAACGCTTCATCAACCATTAGCATTAAAAGACTTAAAATGTAGGTTTACTTTCTCACAAATCCCGTTCTATGCTCATTTAAATCATGATAAACCCCAAATCTAAATATAAAAAAATGAACTGCTTCATCTCAATGACTCAAATGGTGGTGTGTTGTTCTTATTCTAAATCCATCTTGCAAGATAAAATTGATGCAAATTCTCTTTTGTGCAGTGATGTCATGGTGACGGGCGTTTTGTTTCTTCATAGCCGGCGTCTTTTTTTCACATTACACATGAACTCCACTCAGGCTGACATCACTGTTCATTGTCATTTTGGAGTTTAATATTCATGAAGTTCCAACAAATTCTGCACCCTGTGAGGGTCTTTAGATGCACCCCTAATTACTCATATGGAGATAACCTGCACTATGATTCACACATAATGATGATGATGATGATGATGATGATGATGATGAGCAGCATGACTAGTCATCATAACCAATCTGATGATTGAAGCACAAACTATAATGAATGCTTTATCTTTCAAACGAGATTATTATTCACCTACACTAAATCTGTCACATTCATTATCAACTATACTTTATAATTATTACATCTTTGTTTGAGATGTGCTCTTGTATTAATATGAAAAAGTGGCAGACAATGCAGTTTACCATAAAGTATCTTTTATTTGCTCATGGTTTGCCAATTGGAAATTTCAAAAGTGCAAACAGTCAGAAATAAAGAATAAACAGAACATGTTTATTTTTATGCTTTTTTTAATTGTTGAATTATGTGGATAAAAGTGTAATAACTGCAGCTTAAAAAAAAAAAAATCATTATTTTGAACATAAATCATCTTTGGAAAATGAATGAGTGAAAACCTCAAGTATTTTTTATTATGTTAACTAAAATTAGCCATACTACATGATTGATCTCCTTATACAGGAGAGTGGGTGCTCACGAGTTTCTATAAAAGGAGTGAGTGCTGTTTGTGATGGTGACGCAGTCTGTGCGTAATACCAGTGCATAAATAGTGGCACACAGCCTCTTTTTCATTGGACGTGAGGAGATGAAACAGACTATACTGCTGATAACCTGCAGATAGAGCACATGTATGCAGAAATGAACGCAACAGAAAGTTTAAACCTTCCCGTTGATGCCATCGTCGAAATGTTCCACTTTCTCAGTGAGCTTCACCAAACGCGCATCACGCACGCGCCTCTCCAGAGCGCAGGAGAGCTGCAGCAGAAGGTCTCCATCATCCCAAAGGCAGGTATGGGAATCATCACAAAAGTCAAAGGATGCTGGAAAAAGCAGGATAAGAAAGTGGTTGCAGACTCCAACAATCTAAAAGAGTCCTCTGATAGACTCTCTTTGAGGTCCGTGGACCTGCTGGGACTGGGTCTGACCAAACCCAGAAACTGTCACAGACTGGTTTTACTGGGGGCGCCCAGAGTGGGGAAAACGAACATCCTACAGAGGTTCCTGGGAAAGGAATTCAAGGAGCAGTATGAGCCAACATCCGAGGACTTCCACAGAAAGCTGTTCTACATCGGAGGAGAGGCTTATCAGGTCGATCTGCTGGACGCAGCAAGTGAGAGACACTTTCCTGCCAAACGGAGATTAACTCTATTGACAGGTGAGGAACCACTGTCATTGGTTTGATAGAATACATTTAGATTTGTGAGATCAGGGTTTTACTTTAAATATGATGAAGCAAAATCTCCAACATTGTAATTTTGCCCCATTCACTAATTGTGGAATTCTTTATCTTCCAGGTGATATTTTCCTGCTCGTCTTCAGTTTGCAAGACAGGGAATCGTTGAATGAAGTGTGTAAATTAATGAATGAAATCAAGGCAGCCAAGGCAAAAACACAAACTGTAAAAAATTCCAAGAGGTTGCCTGTCGTGATCTGTGGTAATAAGTCTGATGTGGACGCACAGAGAGTCGTGAGGAGGTCAGAAGTGTCCAGGCTGCTCGGTGAGGACGCGCTGTTCTTTGAGACGTCTGCAAAAAGCGGTGCAGGGCTGGACGCTTTATTCAAAGCCTTGGCCACACTAGGCGGTTTGCCCACGGAGACAAGCCCGTCTCAGCACCAGATCGTGCCCATCCTCACATACCAGTCCGTGTGCGTGGGTCTGCGGGGCCGTATCGGGAGACGCACTGCGCCCTGCGCCGCACTGGACTCACAGGCGCGTCGGCCGAGCTTCACCAGCGACCTGCGTTTGGTGCTTGGATCAAGCACCAAACACAATAAACCCGAGAAGTGTCAGATTCAATGAATTGTGAGACTTCTTGACAACACACATTGCAGTAGTATGCTGCAATATTAAATAAGTAAGGAGTTATACTCCCTATAGCACCTGGCTGGACCAGTGACTGTTTAATGTATGAATTACTCTGTAATAAATTATTTCTGGATTATGAATGCGCGCATTTTCATTCCCTTACATTACATCCCCAACATGTTTTTTAATTGTAGTTTCATACATTCCAAATTTTATAATATGATATAAATAATATGAAAATACATTATTCACATGAGCTTTCATTGTTTTCTTTCTACTAAATCTAAAAAATAAAAATGATATTACTTTAAGTAATATATCAATATCAGTGATGAAAATAAAACAATAAGTCAATTATTGGAAGTCTAAAGTGTTACGGGAGACAGGGTTAAAGCACTTCCTCATTGGACATTTACTGACCATTTTATAGACAAAATAAGCAAAAACAAAAACAAACCAAAAAAACAGACGGAGGTGTTAATATCACAGGTGTTAAAGGGTTAAATGATCACCTATCTGCCTTTTAAGACTGTAAGGTATGAAACCTCAAAGCAGTGTTTTTTTTTAAAAAAAATAAAAAATAATCAATTAATAGATGAATAAATATTCATTAAAATATTTTTGATTATTTTAAGATTATTTTTTTTCTTCAAATTAACACATCACACACCCAATACCAAACAACTGTATTCGATACTTAAGCTTTCTCAAGTTGTATGTATTTATAACACTACAACAAAATTAAAAACATGATTAAAAATTTTGGGAAAAGAGCAAAACATATCGCTGGGGTCATCAGAAATTTGTGATATCAAAAAAGTCTGGGAACTACTGCCTTAAGGTATGTGATCCTAACTTGACCATCAGATGTTGCAATTGGGTTTAAGTAGGGGGCCACACTTAATACAGAACATGTAAACGTCTTACGTTTCACTCAAAAAAAGGAATGATCATTAGGTCATTTTAAAGATGTTGATGAAAAGTTAGAAAATAATAATACAAATAAAATCTAAGATATATATATATATATATATATATACATACAGTATATATATATATATATATATCGGCTGATGTGAGATCGGTTGACATCAATGTTTTTCCACCGATATGTGCTGCTGTTTAAAACAACATACAAACAAATAATATGGCACAAATAACTAAAGTTGAAAAAGTATTTTTATTTTGCCCAGATGTTTATTTGTGAAATACATGTGGGGCATCACATTAGCCTGAACTAAAAATGAGGGTAGTGGGGGAGGGGACCTATGCACATGAGTTACTATTAAACATCATTCATTTATTCACAGCCTATTAGAACATTTTAGGCCTACTGTAATTAGTGAAAATTAGCCCACATTTATTAAAAAAAAAATTACTTTAGTTTTCTAAATAAAGAAATGATGAAAATGAGATGGGAAATTATGGTTTATTGCTTAAGCTTCTTAGCTTCTCATCAGAGGGTGTCGTGATAAAAAACACCCTGTAATGCTAGATGCTAGCAATGAAGTGCAGAAGAAGAATGCTCCTTAAATTACAAGTGTTAAAAACAGTGGGGATTGCAACGACAACTCTTCAACAAATCATTGCCTACTATAATACAGTATATTCTGTTCCAACCTCAGAAAACATGTTCCCTGCCTCTAAACATGACGTTAAACCACATGGGTGTAGACACGGTGACAGATGCTGAGTTCCCTCATAGACGTAAGCACTCAATTGTTCAGTGGGGATGAAGATGTGAGATGAGAACATAAGTGCGTAGGAAGGAAATGACCAAGAAAAAAAGATGACTCATCATAACACCCTTCTAAGAGTTCCAGATTATTGTTAGACACAAGATACTGTATCACATCTGAAAGAGATGTAGTGGGGCAACTTTAAATACCCAGGTGTGATATACGCAGCTCCACCATTCCTCATCCTCTGCATCAAGACAGGAGGTAGGCTATTTTCTGTCACAGTGAGCGCATCCTCCACAGAAGAAGAGGAGGATGAAGTCAGCACCACGGAGAGAACACACTCATCCAAACTGCTGATGCAGCTGCTGTCATAGACACGAGTTCAGTTGCACACTTGAAAATATATTTAACATTTAAAAATAGAGTCTCCAGAGTAATTTGCAAGAACATTGTGTTATTGCTTTTCCATTTCTGTAAACCCGTTTACAAGCATCACCGTCGTCTGTTGCTGGTTATAGTTTGGTTCGACAGTCAGCAAAACGATAGCCATCCTAGTGTGGTTTTAGAAAAGTCTGTTTCTCCAGCTCGACCAGCAGAGTTGGAAGTATGCTGTCCAGTAAGGCCAGACCGTCCCAAGAGCAACGCAGACCCCTGAAATGTTAGTGACAGATGGAAGAATTACAATTATCCCACTAATAACAACAATCCTAGAATACTACAGTAACAGAAATAATAGATCATAGTAATCATGGTACACAATGATAAGGGGCAGGTTTACAATAATGAGGGGTTAATAGATCATTTTCTTCTTCTATTCTTCATTTGATTGTGTGCAATTGTGCAGTATGTGCGAGCACCAAAAATACCAAACACTTGTAAAGTGAGGAGTAAGTGCTTTTACATTGTGTGAACACGTATATGCACAATACAAAAACTGTGAATGACTTATCATTTTAATCATAAACCTCCAAAAGTGGAAGAGCTAAAGTACCAACAAACACATGCGCGCACACATCCACACCAGATGGCACCATTAAAAAGGTTAGTTCTGTTCACACACATGTAAATATTAATCAATATAACGCAGAGGTTCCCAACCTTTGTGCACTAATCCCAGGATTAGTGCACAAAATGACAAGATGCAGCAACTAAGATATTTTCATACTGCATTTTATTTGAACTAGATTTATGTTTGATACAGTTTAAGTATATCATACAGTTATTTGATATTTATTGTGTGTGATGTGCTAATTTGAAAATAAATGATTATTTAAAAAATGTAAAAATATTAAATTTTAGGCAGTTTTTTTTGTTTTGTTTTACCAAATTACTAGACATTTTAAGCGACCCCGTTTTAATTCCAGGTGACCCCACATAGGATCCCGACCCCAAGGTTGAAAAACACTGATATAACCTGTCGTTCAGGATTAGGCGTTGATTTCGTAGCAGCTCCTGCACATCACTGGATGCACCGAAAACTTCCTGCAGGCTCATGTGAGGGCTGAACAACTCCCAGTGCTGGTAAACACAAGGACAAAAGACAAATGTCACAAACATCAGGGACTGTTGCACAGACACTGAGTGTTTCTCATTAAAGCTGTGCTGCCGAATACAAAAGCGTGTATTGACCTTGTTGGTGATGCCCTTGGTCATTCTCATCCCCATCACCAGCACCTCCTCTAATCTGCCGATGGAACAGATCTTATGAAAAGAAGCACAAGGACAGCAGAGAAAGGAGCAGAACACAGACTGAGGCTAAATATAACTTTCACAAGGACTGAATGTTTGAAAGAACAAACGGATGAACAAGTCGTCCTAATGAGTGACTCATGCTGGAAAAATGGCACTAAGAGGAGCGACGCGTACTTTGTTACGTTTGTGCAAACTTCACCCCTTCAGCTGTCAAGTAGTGACGACCACGTAAACCCACCACACTAATCCCTGTAAGTGCTACAGCTCACAGTTGGAGATGACTGAGGTGCGTCCGCCTCCTGGTGCCGTGTCCACTCTGCTGGACCTCACGCATCCACACGTCAGGCTCCAGAGTCTGCGTCCGAGCCTCTCGATCCAGCCCCCCCTCACCCACAGGGACAAACCGACCATGAGCCCCTGTAATACAAAATACATATGGTTTTATTTACATCGATTGAACTATAAATTATGCCCTGATTAGCCACAATATTATGACCACCTGGCATTTAAAAGCTCACTGCTTTTCTTTCAGTTCCCAAAATTACTGACCAGGATTTCCACACGAGATCATAGTTCTGGAGACTTTTTTTTTTTGACCCAATCAATCAAAATATTATAATTTGCTTGTTTTTTCCTCTCCATGTGTGATCATAAACTTGTGGCTGATTCCAGTACTTAATTGCTAACAAACACACATAATACACCACTATATGTATGGTATGTATTACCTGGACCAACACCAATGTACTGTTCTCCTTTCCAGTAGCTCATGTTGTGACCGCTCATTGAATTCTAGACAACAGAAGGAAAAGACTGATTTATCCTCTGCATCCATTACACAGTGCAAAGCATAGCAGACATACAATGTTTTTTGTTTAACATTTTATTTTGAAAAAACGGATTTAAAATGCCCTTCTGTTGTCATCTTGATTAGTGGATTTCAATGGGTTTGGTGTACATTTATATGCCTTATAGTTTCACGAGTTTGCGCAATGGATTAATATGTACCTTTACTTTCTAGCAACAATGACAACAGCATCTGATTGTATTGCATAATGTTTCTGTACCTGCCAGTATTCCTCCCTCTGATTTCACAGTTTACTGCTTAAACACACTTTTTACTATAATAACATCACTCTGTAGCCTTTCAATGAACAAAATGTCCTCTGCAGCAGCTAAACATTTCAGATTTTTACTTCTAAGCACCTGCATTACATTTGCAATCTATTCAGAAATAATTAAATCTTTCAGTTTTTCCAAGTAACATGTTAGGTCTACTAATATTACTACTAACACAAAACTGTTTACTCGAAAAAACAATATTTTTCTTTACAAGTAGTACTACTAATATACTCAAAACCTCACTAGCAGTACTAGTAGACGACATGCAGATGAAGTAGAAGGGACTATATCAAGGACTATATCACCATTATATGTTAATGAGTGGTGGCAACAATATATGCTAACCTATGTACTGTATATCACTGAACTGTAGGTTATATTGTCTCATTTGCTGACTTTCCCTTCATACAGAAAAAAGTCCTTTGTGAAATGAGAGCTGTATATGTATGACTTCCTTCTTTTAGGGAACTTAAATCTCAACAACAACAAAATACAGAACACAGAGGATAGAGAAGAAACAAGAGAGAAAAGAGGGAAAGAAAAAAGAAGGAAAGGTAGTAAAAAGCAGTTAAGGTTAGATGGATGTGTTGTACAAATTATTTACAACGACAGCAGCTTTCTCTACGTCACATTGATTTAAATTCAGTTTTCAGGAGACCACGCCTTCTTCTCATACAACAGCATGTACGCTGACCGTTGTGGCTCGGAGAGGACTTTCTGCATGCTTTGTCACAATGTTGTTGTTTATGTGAGCCAAGAATCCGAACCTTGGCTCTGCTGCCGGTTCACTCCGTCACAGATGTAGTGGCCAAATTCATCCGAGGTTCCCTGATGACTGTCGAGAGAATATTGAACCAATATTGTCTCATCAATGCAGAACTTTCCAGGAATCTCCAGGTTCTGTGGCAGATTAACAGCACTATAGAAAAAAAAAAGCGCTGCAGCTGTAGAATCAGCACGTTTTAGAGGGATAAGAATGAGGTCTGAGAAGACTCACAAGCTCCACAGTGACATGAAAACTGAACACAGCCTCCTTTCTGGTTCCCGTGGAGACAATCGTCAACTGGTTTAGGGCGAGGACCTTCTGAGGCAGGGTGCGAGGCAAAAATTCTGCTATTCATAGTTAATTTCTTAATCAATTGACAGCTTTACTTTAGATTGTTTCAACTTTATATCAATTGTTTCAGTTATTTTTACTCATTCAACTCTTTTTTGTTGCTTTTTCATTCACATATTTTGTCCTATTTCAATGTTTTTTGACCCTTTTTAAAAGTTTTTCAACATTTCTTCACCATTCTTTAATGCAGCATTCAGCAATGCATTTCAGCACATGCATTCTCACTTGCATTTTCTTCAGTAAATGTGGTTTTTCTACTTCGGTTTAGATGTTAATTAGTAATAATAACACACCTGAATCCTCTGATATAAGGAAATCTTTAATAATAATGGCTTAGATTTTGTATAGCGCTTTTTTATAGGGAGACTCAATGCGTGTACAGAAACCATTATTAATTCACACCAGTCACTGACATCAGTCATACCAGTGGTGGTAAGCTACAATGTAGCCACATCTGCCCTGAGGCATACTGACAGAAGAGTGGCTGCCATTTTGCCCCTCTGACCACCACCAACATTCACGCACAATTCATACAAGGCAATATAGGTAAAGTGCCTTGCCCAAGGACACAACGACAATGACTTGGATAGAGCGGGATTCGAACCCCTAACCCTTTGGTTATTGAATGACCCACTCTACCACTGAGCCTTTGTATTTGCATTGGTGTAGTAAATGAATGCTTTCTGGCTGTTCATTTTGCTGCTAAAAATCTAAAACATGCTACATCTTGAACTCCTGACTTAGAAAGAATAAAACAGGCAGTCACACTCACATGCCTTGCAAAGTTGGACACCTCATACTGTAGAAAGCCATGCTGCTGGAGAGTCCTCCTGGCACTGTGGTACATGTCTGCTGTCACGTCATCCCCAGGCACAGACGCTACTCCACAGTGCACCTGTTTAAAAAGCTGAGTGCCACGCTCTAGTGTCAGCTGGTACAGAGACACATGGTCATCACAAATCTCCAACAGCTCAGCAAGCTCCTTTTCCCAGGATTCGACAGTCTGTCGGGGGCGTCCGAACATCATGTCTACAGACACCCTACCAGGGCACAGCCTACGGGCCTCTGCTATCGTCTGCAAGGATTCACGAGAACTGTGATCTCTACCAAGAACCTTTAAGTCCTCATCCTGCAAAGACTGAAAAACATGATTTGAACAAGTTCAACAAACGCAGAATTCCCTGAGACCACCTTTTGGTTTTAAAACACACCTGAACCCCAATGGAGAAGCGGTTGACACCAGCACTGCAGAAGTCCTCTAACTTTGACATGCCTGCAGGAGTCGGGTTGACCTCAATCGTGACCTCTGCATCATGGGAGAGGTTCACCAGCTTGGAGACGCTTTCAAGGATGGCAGCAATAGTTGAGGGCGGGGCCAGGCTAGGAGTCCCTCCTCCAAAAAACACTGAAGTAATGCTGCAAATTAAATCAGTAGTTGGTGCGTTGTAGCTACAAGTTCACCATTAATGATAAGAGATGATCCTACCGAGACACTCCACTGAGCTGCAGCAGGGTCTCAGTCTCCTGCAGCAGGCACTTAGTGATGAGGTGGTCTTTGTTTTCTTTGGGTATGTACTTGTTAAAATTGCAGTAGGTGCATCTCCTGAGACAATAAGGCCACTGTAGAGAAGCAGAGAGCAAATATTACCTTTTAAGATGCACAATTAGTCTGAAAGCATGAGGAGACACCTCACATATTTATCTACTAGGGGTGTTGAAAAAAAATCAATTCAGCGATATATCGCGATATTACGTCGTGCGATTCTCGGATCAATTCTAAATTCATCCATATCAATTTTTGTTATTTAAAAAAAATTAAATAAATAAATATATATATATACAGGTATAAATAAAATATTTATTTATTTTAACCTTTATTTAACCAGTAAAGTCTTTTCCACAGCAGGAGACATTGTAACTGCACAAAGAAGTGCACTGAAACCTGCGCATGTTGACCAGCTTATGTTTTTTCAATAAAATCTACAAAGAAAGTACCAACTTTCTGCATTTATTTGTTGTTCTAGGCATATACCTCAGTTAAGTTGTACTAAAGTCATGTTGCACTAAAGTCAACATTGGTTTAAAAGCCACAGGAAGATTGTATTAGAGTTGTCACGAGACCAAAATGAGTAACTACGGTACTATACCAGACAAAGTATCACGGTTCAGGGTAATATTGCAATACTGAAGCCTTTTTGTTTTAATTATTATTTTTATGAACTGCACTAATATAAAATAATCAACTTAGGATAACAAATCCATTCTTATAAAAAAAAAAAAAAAAAAAACAATTTGACAATAATGCTTCTTCTCCAACATAATAAACCATAGAGGATAAAATACAATAAACAGGAACTGATTCCCTGAGAAAACTATATTTGTATGCATTTTCTGGGTGACGTCACTGGTGTTTTATGAGATTGAATGTGATCCCTCCTTTGTATGTATATAATTTGTAAATATTGTTTGTACATTGTAAATAAAAAAAATAAAAAATAAAAAAAGATTGCTCTGAGTCCGTGCGGAAAAAAAGCGTTCCCTGATTTGGCTCCTATAGTTTGGTGACAGCGCCTGCACAGTGGATCTCCTATTGCTTTACCGCCTCTGCCTCGTTTAAAGCCAAAATAGTTCCAAATGGGACTTTTGGAGTTTGTTTTTTTTTTTAGCAAACTTAGTGATGCCACTGACGACGCGGCGGCAGACTCGCCGCTCGGGCCCGGTGCTTCTGCCAATACAATACAGTGATAAAAACATAAATATAAGTCAGAAAGTAAGAAAGAAAACCATTCAAAAAAAAAAAAAACCCAATTGTTTATTCATTTTATGTATTTTGTAAAGACATCAGAATTTATATATTAAACGAAAGTTACTTATTACTCTAGGGCAGTGGTTCCCAAACTGGGGTGGGCGTACCCCTATGGGTACTTGAACATCTCTCAGGAGGTACACGGAAACATTTGTCAGTTAATTTTTTATCATAGAGATTTTTTTTTTTTTTTTTTTTTACATGCACACACTTTTTTCTCATCCAACAATAATAATTTGTGGCACAACTCTTTAAAATACACCAAAAGGTGAAGTTAAAATTCCAAAACGAGGGAAAAAAAAATAATTAATAAAAAAGGACTAAATTCAAGGTTAATGTTGGAGGAGACGCAGGAAAGTTGCAGACACATAAATAAGGCAGTGGCTATCCGTACGTAACCGTATCGTACGTAACGTCCCTCATTGGCCAGTTTAGGTCACGTGAGCGCCCCTCATTCGCCAGTACTTCCGGTTGCTATTAATACGTAGATTCCTAAACTACGTTATGGACTAATTAACCCTAAACGAGCACCGGAGTTGCCCGTACGGATAGCCACTTCGAGTAAATAATGTTTATCATGAGCCAAGGGGTACTTGTGATAAGAAATAAAGGCTAAGGGGTATTTGGGGCAATAAAGTAAGGGAAACACTGCATATGAGGAATGGACTCCCGTTAAAATTCGTGCACGAAGAGCTGTAATGTATGGAGGTCAGAGTATAAACTTACATGCACATACAGAGACGCCTGCTGAGTCACACGTGGAGCCTCAGGCCGTTCATCCACAGTGCAACGAGCCGCCGAGAAGCTGCGAACACCGGGAGGAAGGACGCGGAGCAGCGGCCCTCTGATCATCATCGGACCGCCTGATTCTTCACCTGGAACCACCAACCAGGAGCTGAATATCAGCCATGTCTTCTATCGAAACAGTCACAACAGAGATAAGTCACACTTCGTCTTCTTATTCCTCTTCTTGTGGGGTTTATTGGTGGTTTTGTAGGTACATTATTGCCAAAGTCACACAAGTTTACTGTCGCCTCTTCATGACTTCCTCCATAACAGGAAACACGTGTTTTTTTCTCCTTAATTGCACACCCACACGAGGGCGCTGTTGTGCCTTAATTAGAAGAACAATTGTACAATGGCTGGCGATTTAGAACAAAAAAATCACACATTATATATATTGATACAAGAATCTAACAGCCTTAATTTTCCTCCAGACACAATACAGTGTAGAGCAACTTAAACACATTTAAATAAGCAACAATACATCAGTTTAGTGTGCTTTTCTCTCATTTTATGTATTTTTGTTTGTCATTTTGTGTATTTTCACTCATTTCACATGGGTTTTTGGTTAATGTTGTGCCTTTTTTCATCGTTATGGGTTTTTGGAATCATTTATGTTTGTTTTTGATGTAATATTGTGTATTGTTATTGTTCTTTTGTCTATTGTTACTGTTGTTTTGTATATTTGTATTGTTCTGTTGTGTATTTATTGATTTATTTTTTGACATTTTGTGTGTTTTTGGAGTAATTTTGTGCATTTACTTTGGTAGCCACACAATATTAGACTGCCACATTGCTCATGTCTTTTATAGGACAACATTTGAGTATTAACTATGCCCGTACCTGTGTTATGTCAGAACTAGAATCACACACTTATCCATCCGTCCCCCTGGTAAAATAGGTCAGTATATGCTAAATTAGTTTTTTTTTCTGTTGAAATATATAATCAGTTGGGATATTTAATCAGACTTGATATAGCTCAAAGAAGCATTGTTGCTTTTCCTCCAGGGAATTTGAACACATGTTTTATTCATGGTATCTTAGGATCTCTATTTTAGATAATGGTTTGAATAGTAGATCAAATGCAATGAGCCTTTAATGTCTCTTGTGTTTTCAACATATGTCATACATATTCCTTATATGTGAAGATATGCAAAGTTAATGTCTTTATGTGATGCTGTTTAAGTGGGACAGTTCTAATTATCTGGTTTGGTCCATAGCTGGATCACAAATTTGCACTCAGGCTGGAACCAAGTCATTTTAATGAGCTATTGATCCACCAGAACACGGGAAAACAACCCCGGTGAGGTGCAGTGACATAACATAACCAGTGTTTTTAACAGGGGGAACACAAATAGGGTTTATGAAGAATATACTGTATAAGTTTGTTGAATTCTCGTTTTCTTTGAAAGCCAAGGTACACATCGCGACGCACAAAATCCGGTTAAATCCCTGATTTACTCTGATGACCACCTCAGATTTAGTCGATATGTGATTCATATAGTCTGAGCAGAGATATGAACTACTTCACATTAACAGTAGAAAAATTATGCAATATTATTTCACACCTTAAAAGCCATAAAAGTTCCTAAATGTGAGCAGTTGCTGCACCGCATTCAGTATTCAGTTCTGGAAAATAATTCAGCAGAGATATCAATAACTGTCCCACACTGCCTGCTGCATACCCCAAGGACATTTTCCACTTAATATCAAATCTGATACCAAAGTACCAAATAATCACAGAGAGAGAGAGAGGCACAGAGAGAAGAGCGACACAAAGACCGGGACTTCAAGCGAGCGTGAGACCACAGTTCAGCAAGAAGCTGCTTCATTCCAAAGACTCTATTTCAAATGGAAAAGAGGAAGAAAGGTAAGCTTTCTGATGTAAAACAAAATAATCACTGTTAAAAAATGACTTATGTATGCATATATTAGTGTTCTTTCTGTAAACTGGATATTTCAACAATTAAACCAGGGAATACTGTTTTTATATCTGAATATCAGTTAATATAGGTTTGAATTGGGAATAAAGTTTTTGTTTAGCAATTCTAACAAAAGGTATATAAACAACCAAAAAAGAATAGCTTGCGAAATGCTTCCACCTTTTGAACTGTATGTCCTTAGATGACAAAAACCTCACTACCAGAGAACTAAAATAACACTTATTTGTTGTTGTTTTTTCTAGGTCTTTGCCCTATGTCCATTGTTAGACAACAATAGCTCAAATCATTGTATGCATTTAGGTGAGCAGATAGCTAAACTCTTGGCAATGTGACTACAAATAGATCAAGAGCACTCAGGGAGCACAAAGCTCCACCAAACACCAAGTATCCTTTTTGCCAGGTATCTGCATCAATGATCCTGATCATGGTACTATGATCATTCACACTTCAAAGCCTTGTAAGGAATTTCCAACACCATTAATAACAATACAGTAGGTCTAATTGTATGGGCATCCCCATTTTTGGAAATATCGTGATGAAATTTGCAGATTCAATCTGGATTAAACCTGGTGGGGTAATTTTGAAATAGAAATAGAAAAAACTTAACTGGCAAAACAGAGTCAAATTTAATAAAGATTGGTCAAACCAACAATGAGAAATAGGGATTTTTGGATTTCTCCAACTGATCCAGAATCAGTATGTTGAATTGATCTGAAATCCCTTCAAAATGCAATGGAATCTTTCATGGTGTAAGGTCTATCTTTAGTTATAATGTTGTAAAAGTGCTTTTGACATAATGTTGTTAAACGATAAACAAAAAAACACCAGTGAAAATATCACGAATGAAGGCCAATAGTAAAATGGAGATACATTGATAAAGAAACCAGGATGAGTGTGATTAGAGCAATTTTCTGCCCAAACTGATCTAAACTGACTGTTTTCACAGGATCTGCTATTGAGTTGCGGTTGATGGTCATTGGGAGCAGTGGACCCTCACAGTTCCTTCTAACCAATGCGATACTTGGGAGGAAGGAGTTTACCAAAGATTTAACCAGCATTTCAAGCAGTTTGAAGAACACTGGAGAGCTGGCCGGTAGACGAGTGATGGTGGTCAATGGACCAAACATTTATGACAAGGATATATCTCGGGTCAAGAGAAAGGTGGAGCAGAGAAAGTCCAAGTGTTTGTGTATACCTGGGCCGCATGCCTTCCTTGTTGCCTTTGACATGGAAAAGATCTCTCCAAATGACATGAACACCTCAAGGTTGATGAAACAGCGCTTTGGAAGACAATGTGTGAGACACAGCATGGTCCTTCTGGCTTATGATGAGAATATGCAGGATACCGAACTGGAAGACAAGGTGCTAAAGACAGACTGGCACCTTAGGGAACTGATTGAGAAGTATGGTGGGCGATTTCATGTCTTCAACAAGAACTGGAGAGATCGAAGCCGTGACAGAGAGCTGCTGCAGAAGATCGAGTTGATGGTTGCCTCATTGGGAGGGGGATACTTCTCCAGCAGAACCTTCCAGAAAGCAGAGGACTCAGTAAAAAAAGAGGAAAAGAGGTTGAGGAAGCAGAGGGCATCAGAGATAGAGAAGGTATGGAGTACAATGGAAAATCATTATGTAGCAGAAGAGCTGTATTCCAAGAAGGAGGCTTTCACCGCCAACATGAGCGCAGAGATCAAAGCCAAAGCAGAGACTGAAAACCCCTGGCTCAGAACCTCCCTGGCCAGAGGACTGGGTACGGGGTTAGTGGTGGGGGCTGTAATGGGCGCACTGTTTGGGTCGATTGAAGGGCCAGGGGGGATGGTTCTTTATGGGGTCATTGGTGGTGCAGTGGGTGGATCCGCAGGGGGGACAGCACAGGTGGCTATTGAGCACATTAATAACCGAGTAGCTCCACCAGCAAGACTAAACTTCAACTCCATTTTCATTAACCGCTTCTTTGCAGCCCCTCGGACTTTACAGCATGACTGAACTTTATCTCTTATCCTCTGTGTCTTGTTTATGTAGGTTAGGTAATATATGGCTCACTTATTATTAACACATTAGATAATACTGTTTGATTTAAAGCTGTGGTTTTTGTGCAATGCATTAAAAATGCTGACACAAATCATGTAAATGAGTCCAGAAATTCATTTTATTTGTAAATTTGACTCATATGAAAGTTTTTCTTGTTTAACCTTGAATCTTTATTTTATCCTCTTTGCATTTCCTGGTTAGTTAATGTGTACATTAGCTCAGGTAGCACACAAGGGTGGAGCCTAGACTGAACATGCACTTCTCTGAGGCAAGCCTTTTTTTGTAGCAACACACATACAAGATACAGCTGACGAAGGTAAGCTTGTCCTGTCTTCAGCCTTGGATTCACCTCAAACTGTGATTTGGAGTTCAGATCAACAGTGGCTCAACCAGGAAGAGAACAACTTGTACAAGTAAGAGCTCATTCTCACATTTCAGCTTCTGTTTGTTTTAGAAGGCCCTCCACTTTGTAGTTCCTGTCAGTGCTGTGAGTCACCTTGTGAGCGTGTGGAAGAACCTGAAACTGACCCGTACCACACAGCAGTGGTAGATATACAGAGTACACCAAGAAAACGGCCCCAATGCTGTGTTTTAGTTTGACTTACGTTCTGTGTTGTAGTACATCTATGGGATGTGATGATGTAACAAACTATGTGGTGGTTACCTGTTGGACGACATATTTAGCAGCTTCTTTTCTCTGTGCCGTCCTTGAGTACAAAGAACTCAAATACCTGTAGCAGAGACAATGAGAGAAAGAGTTTAGTTTGAAAACAATCAGTGGAGGATTCAATGTTTGCTCGCCTTTCTCTTACGATGAGATCTGTAAAAAATCATTAGGAAATGTGTATTTACTTTAGTATGTAGCACTTGTGTAGTACAGTAATAGATTTATCATAAATATAGATCCTTTTAATTTCATTAACATCTTTAATATTCTTTTTCCTTAAACAAATTCAAACCATAGGACTTCATGCTTTCCTCTGCCCCTCCTTGTTTCCCATTCAAACACACAGGCTCCTTAAATATAAACTTGCCAAGTGAAATTAGATCAAAGTAAAACAAAAAGAGCTAGTTTCACACTTTGTTTCTTGATCTCTTTCAGGACATGGCATCCACCATCGTCCTCCCAGAGAAACACTTCTTGTGCTACCTGTGCAAAGGCGTCTTCACCAACCCAGTGACGACCCCATGTGGACACAGCTTCTGCTTGACCTGTCTCTGTCAATTCTGGTCACAACACCAGTCCAGATATTGTCCCGACTGCAGGAGGGTGTTCACTGACCGGCCTGACCTCAGTGTTAACCACATACTGGCCGAGGTCGCAAACAACTACAAGAAGAATCAACCGCCGAAGCCCCCAGATGATGAAACGGTAGCTACTTTATTTAGTTGTTATAGAAAAGATTTATTCAACTTTCTAAAATCAAGTTGAGCTGATGTTTCAATGCTCAGGTTCCAAATGTGGAGCAAATGATTCGAGAAAGACTGCAGAAGATGGAAAGGCTGAAATATTGTCTTGAGCTTCAAAAGGTGGGATAGGATATTCCGTACAATCATAAACAAGCTTCACACACATGTTATATTAGCAATTTTTAATTTGCATTTTACATTAATGTTGTTCGATTAGAGCTCCTTCCTCAGAGAGGTGCGAGAGAGTCAGAAGACTTTTTCCGCTCTTGTAAATGCGATGGAGAAAAGCCATAAAGCTGTTGTTGCCATGATCGAGGACAAACAGAAAGAAGAAGAAAAGAAAGTTGAAATGTTCATGAAGGATATTGAACGGGAGCTTGATGAGCTGAGGAAGGAAACCGTGGAAACAAAAAGAGATCAGGATGAGGACACCAAAGAAGCCCCATCTGTAGGCATAAACTTTAACAACACGAAGACTCACATTAATTTTATCTGCGCTGTTTTATCAACCACGGTTTTATCTGTGCAGCCCCCTGAGATGAAGGATTGGTCCAACGTTACCATAGAAACGGACCCTTGCATTGGGGTCACCAGAAGAGCACTTTGTGATGTCCTGGAAAAGATAAACATGGAAGTGAACAGGCTCTCCAAAGCTGGTAAATCACTCAACTTTGAATTCAGAATAATTCAGTTTGACAAATGCCAAACTACTTCCTCTTTCTTGGCTCACCCACAGAACTCAAGAGGATAGAGAAATACACAGGTAAATTCAGCTTTCTGGCATTTTTTTTTTTTCAATAGATTTTTTGTTTTATGTTTTGTAGAAGGCCACGAGGCAATTATTTCTTTATTAATTTTTACATTTATTATTTTTAATGAACAGTAATAGTAGTTTTTAATTGTCTACTTTCACGTATGCTTTGGCCTTTTAGCGTAAACAGTCAAGAATTGCTCTTTTTCATTCCTCTTTGTTTAAATTTGTCAAAGTCATTCGGGACTTAAAGTTTTAATAGGGAGAAACTTGTCTTTGGCGATGGCGAGTAGACAGTAGATACCTAACCTATGAGATGTTAAAACAATCAGCTCATACAATATATGTTATAGACAGTTCAGCTTTATTTTCTTTAACCCCAAAATGAAAAAAAAAATACATGTAAATAAGTTCAATATTAACATGCAGATTTGCCAATGCAGTCTTGTACTCAGTTGTTCTTGAAACAGCAGATCTGTTGATATCAAGAATGAGAGCTTTTTAGTTTCTTCTGTTATGTCATAAAATCAACCAATAAAATGTGTTCTGAGATTGTCATATTTAAGTTTTACTTTAGTTTTAATGAAGATTTTAGAAAGTTCCCCTCATATTCAACTCGAAATGTTAAAAATTCTGACTTTAGTGCATGTACCAGATTATCCAACTCCACCATATTGAATTATAATGAGAAAGACACTTCTAATATAAAAAGGCAATACCTGAAATGAGTTTATATTTGCTTAAAAGGATATGTAACACACCATTCGGGGAAAATCAGTCAAAAATGACATTTTGCAGATGGCTAATGTGATCATTCTGACAATGGCCCTTTAACCAGTTTCCATATTTTTCACGTGTCAGCTTTTCTCCTAATAGTAAATAACTACCCTATGCCCTAAGGTGTAAAAATAAACGTGTTTGGTACATGTTCCAATTTTGTTCTCGGTTATATTGTGTTTTCCATTGTCCTTTCAAACAGTGGATGTCAACCTCAGCGCTAAAACAGCCTACCCTTTCCTCTCGGTCTCAGACGACAGGAAGCAGGTGAGGTACACGGACAAAGTGCAGGAGGTGCCGGATCATCCCAAACGGTTCAATCGTGTGCCAAACGTGCTGGCGAAGGAAAGCTACATCAGTGGCAGGAGTTACTGGGAGGTGGAAGTTGGGGAAAAGACTGAATGGAACTTAGGTGTTGCCAGACACACCATAAACAGGAAGGGCAAGTTCACTGTGTGTCCCTCAAATGGCTTCTGGACTTTGAGCCTGAAGCCCGGAGGCCAGTATGTTGCAAACACATCACCAGTCACCTTGTTGGCTTTGGAGCACCGACCTGAGAGATTAGGAATCTTCTTGGATTATAATGGAGGCCGTGTGTCATTCTACTGTGTAGAGTCTGGAGTCCATATTTACACCTTTACAGATAACTTTACAGATCGGCTCCATCCACTTTTTAGCCCTGGTCGTCTTTATGGTGACAAAAATGCTGCTCCTCTGATGATCACCTCCAGTTTTTGCAGTATTTAAACATCTCCAAAGTTATTTTATCAAATAGTTGTTTTGCATGTGAGTAGATTATTACAATTAGAAGTGTATTAAGTTTTAAAATGCATTTATAATCACAATGAACCCCATTGTCTGGTTTCTTGAATCTGTACACTTCAATAAAACACCTTTAAAAAAAGAACAAACAGAGAACTGGAAAAGAGAAGGCTCTCATAAAAGAACAAGTGAGTTAAAGTGGAATAAGAAAAGAAAAAAGGATTGGATGGATGTGTGGGGATGCAGGGTTGGGACAGAGGTTGGAGAGGAGTGGGGAGGGAGGGCACAGTTTAACAGCAGGGCATTGTGCCCGCACACCAGGCACTGGGAGACACTCAAACACATTCACACATTGACAGTCATGTACACAAGCGCATGCTCCTGCCCACTGCATCACAGACTCACGCTGGCATCTCGGAGGGCAGCCCTGTCTCCAGTCGTGTCCTGTGCTCAGCACTGCAGATTTCCTGCCGTCTACTCACTGGGCCTTCAGCAGACGCACTCATCCCTCAGGACCACACACCTGTACACATCAGCAGAGGATCAACTCAGAAAAGAGCAGTAAACAAGCACTGGCTTGTAGATCATCTCCAAGGAGAGTGGAAGTCCTGCTTTTTTCAGTTCAGGTGAATATCTGAATTAATTGTTTATTTTTAATTAAAATACCAAATGTACATATCTGTGTGACTGACACATTTACAGTGAACATGTAGTATCTGCTTAGATTTATTAAGTATAGAAATGTGATTATATGTAAATGTATTTATTTTCTTTTTTTAAGTTGCCAGATAAATGAGGTAATCAGTTTAGTGCCCTCATTCTATTTGGTCAAAATGAAATAAAAAAAACAAACAAACTAGAATCGCATGCTCTGTGTTTTGATTTTGCAAAAAGATGAAAAATGTGGTTTCCAAAAATATATTTTTAAATGATTTATGTATATTTTTTTTGTCTTTAAACCTGCTTATCTTGAAGGTTTCTCTGTTTCCAGATTTGTTGCAGGCTGATTTTATTTACCAGATCTGTAAAAATTGAGAGTGCTATTTAATAGAAGACACAGGTCCTCTTGGCCCACACTCGAAGCTTTCATGAAAGCTGCTTGTGTTCAGATTCCCCTCATGTTTTTCTGAGATAATCCACTCACCCGGCAAGGCGTAGTTTGACACCCACAGCTGTGTCAAAGAAAGCTATTCTCTGTAGGTTTCCCTGGAATCCACTCCAATCCATTCCAAATATTTATGATAAATCTATTCTTCTGCAGTCTCTTCATGATGCTTATTGACATCAAAGCTTAAATATGGAGGTATAGTTTTTGCACAGAATCTTTGCAGTTTCAATAGTTAAAAAACATTGGGAATTGAACTCAACTGGTTTGAATGTTTTGTTATTTTGCAGATTTCAAGACATCTCTGTTTGTATTGGTGACGCAATCTCCATCATTGCCAACAGGCTGAGGATCCAGTGGTGGACCAACTATCTCTGTTTCAACAGTGTATCACAATTTCTGGGACTATAATTTGACAGAGACTGATATAGAATCAAGAGATTCAAGGATAATAGTCTGTCACCATGGCAACCACTGGCATGCAGTTGCTGGGTCTGATCCTGTCCATCGTGGGCTGGGTGGGGGGTGCTGTAGTCTGTGCCATCCCCCTGTGGCGGGTCACTGCCTTCATCGGTAACAACATAGTGACAGCTCAGATTATCTGGGAAGGCCTGTGGATGAATTGTATAGTGCAGAGCACGGGTCAGATCCAGTGTAAGGTGTACGACAGCATGCTGGCTCTGCCCAGTGACATGCAGGCTGCACGTGGCCTCACTGTCTTCTCCATCCTGCTCTGCGGTGCAGGTTTGGCCCTGGGTGTTGTGGGAGTCAAATGCACCAAGTGCATTGGAATAAATAGCCTGAAGGCACGGGTTGCTCGAATTTCCGGTGCTCTTTTTGCCATTGCGGGGTTCCTGTACCTTGTGCCCGTCTGCTGGACGGCGCACTCCATCATCAGGGATTTCTATGACCCGCATGTGGCAGCGCCTCACAAGCGTGAGCTCGGCCCTGCCTTGTACATCGGCTGGGGGGCCTCAGCCCTGCTCCTCATAGGGGGCTCCCTGCTTTATGCTGGATCGAATCCCCCTGGCATCCCAGGCTCTCCCACCTTCAGCAGTGGAGAAAGTAGTCCTCGCAGAGCACCTGCCTCACAGGTCAAAGGTTACGTTTAGGCCCAGATATGCCTAGTTCAAAAAATAAACTCCATTATTTCTCAAACCACTTTATCCCTTCAAATGTATATGTTGTAATTATTTTGTATTTAATGTTGCCCTAGTTGCCTTTTTTTCATTTTCTTTTTTTTAAAATACGACAAAAAGCTGTTTGAGAAATAAACTTATTTTTACTATTTCATATCTGATACCCCCCATAACCTTTAAATCTGTCTGGCAACAATTTACAATAAAATTTGTGTTATATTAGAAGACAAATGGTGTGTGTTTACATTTATTTATTTGTTTTTATATTGAGTGTATGCATTGAGGTAATATCATAACACAAACAAAAATCTTTGAATCTGTGCATTCTAATGAATGAAGAACAATAGAACAATGGGGATCTGTGTACATTCACTAGTGGTGCCATATTGTGTGTGTGTGTGTGTGTGTGTTTTCAGGGGTTTCATTCTTACTTCCACTCTGCATCAGGAATGAAAAACTAATTTAACACTTTACAAAAAAAAAAAAAAAGATTAATTTGGGTGTTCTTTGTAAAAAAAATACAAACATTTTGTAAATAAAAACAAACAAAAAGCTGACTCTCTTTGTTGATCTCAAAACACATTTTTTGCTTTCGACCCTCACTGAAGTGAAAGTTTCACTCTGTGCATTATGAATAGTGTGATTCTACGATACAGAGCACAAACCAGATCCTCTTAGAGAATGTGTAGGTGTGTTGTGTATTGCATGTATTCTTTTCTGTTTGCTGTTATCTGTGTGGGTGTACAGTATGTATAATGTAATATGATAAAGGCAACAAAGAAATGTAATAATGGGTCATTATTCAAACTGATGTGATGCTGTGCTGCTTCATTTTAAACCATGAGTGAATTCAGAGACTGAAAACAATTCATGGAGAGCCCTTTAACCTCATTCTAATGTAAGTCAGTGTTTTCAAGAATCTAATGTAATATTTTTGGGGGTTTTTTTTATTGATTTTTTGCCAAAAAAACAAAAAAAAAAAACATTTTATCTAAGAACATTGTTTACATTAATTGTGACTATTGTGACATATTCTACCAATTGTTTTTGCCGTCTCTGTCCGCAATAAGGGAGGTCAGAGCAACACAATGCCACTTTATAGAGCATTACGGCATCACATAACAATGGCCACCAGTGTCCTAAGTGCCAGGTAGTGAGTCATACATGACCTAAGTAGGCCTATACCAGTGCTGCCGCTGCAATGCATTGTATACTGTAACTCATCATCATTTTACTGTACAATTGTAATCTCAAGTGTTCGTACGTTTATTTGAATTTTGGAGCCATTGTCATCATTAGAACAAACTATTCATTTTAAGTTTTATGAGGAGGGCAGGATACATTGAGGAGGCACAGGTAAGTCACTGAGTAAGAGGCGGAGAGTTGTTTTCACAATTAATCACAATTTTATTAATAATAATAATAATAATAATAATAATAAATAAATAAATAAAACATTGATGTAGAAACCTGGTACTAGAGCTGCTTTAAAAAAATGATACATGTATCATTAAATCTAGAAAAGCCCAAAACTGATGGTGGATAAAAAAAAATAAAAAATGGTGGATACAATTAATGCTATAAAATAAATAAATAAATTAATTTAAAAAAAGTCCTGATGTAAATCCTATAAAAGTAACAGTTGTTAACTAAGGTTAAAACTCAGCCCAATGTATGCAAAATTGAAGAAGCGTTTTTAACAGATCAGAGGCAGACATGGTGTGTTTAGAGATGCAGAACCATTATTCACCACAAGGGGTTTGAGAACCACAGTCACAGGCCAACCCGACATGTCAACTACGCATGCGCAAGATTTAGCAGGACCAACCAACGGGCTGTGTTTACGTTGTACATTTAATATTTGAACCACTTTGATCAAAAATTCAGAAACTAATGAACATTCTCAGCTGAATGTCTATAATGTCCAATATTAAACCAACTGCTTCATTGTTCGTTTCCATGTCCGTACATTATTTTCAGTTAAATACTTTTCTTCAATATATAAAGACAAGGTTAAAAAACGTCATTTTCGGTCATCACCTGGGGTGGGACCAAGACTGACGCTTTATTCATTAATCCCCCCCCTCTCTCTCTCTCTCTCTCTCTTTTTTTTCTCTCTCTCTCTCTCTCTCTCTCTCTCTCTCTCTCTCTCTCTCTCTCTCTCTCTCTCTCAAGTACCCCCTAGTGTCATTGCGTACCCCGGGAGGTACACGTACCCAAGTTTGGAAACCTAGGGTCTATAATAATGATAATAATGGCCTCCTTTTTAAAACTAAACCATTTCTGCCTAATGTTCTACATCATCCTTAGACAATAACTATAACCCACTGCATTGCAGATATTAAAGCCAATATTTAAACCAAAGCACTGTTACCGTAGGCAAATTCAAATAAAATCTATCAAATATTTATATCAATTTTGATTTCAAAGTCCTCAAATTATTGCATGTGATTTTTTGTTTGTTTGTTTTACTTTAATTTCAAATTTGTTTTTAGAATCACTTTAAAAAATATTGTTTCATATTAGTTTAAAAGGTATACTTCCAGAAATCAAGTAATGTATAGGCTAAGTTAATTGTAAAAAAATATTATTAATCTAATATAATCATAACTGCATGATATTTTTTTTTTCATATTTTACTAAACAATCATTTAATCATAATTTCATTATACTGCAAAAAGTGACGTTTTATTGTGGTAACGAACTTTCGTAGGCGGAAGCAGGAAGTTAAAATCGCTGCTACCTGAGCCGAGCACAGCTGTGCTCTGTGGCTAACAGACGAGCTAACAGGCTATTAGTGTGTAGCGTTATTAGACACTTAGTTTGACGCTTCGTAATAAACATGGGAAAGGGTGGAGGTACATTCGAAAGGCTTCTCGGTAAGTAATCCCCACGGTCCTCGAAGTGAAAGTTTACTCGTCAGTGTACAATCAAAGTGCGATGTTATCGAACGTATTGTTTTGACAGCAGCAGGGCTGTGGCTCTCAGCTAGCTACCGTTTAGCATTGTTGCTATTGTTCGAAGGCCCTGTCGGGACATATTAAACTATAATTAGCACCTATGTGTTTTTACTGAGACATGGCTATGAAAAACACACTGTTAGTGCTTTTCGACGTCAGTACATAACTACATTTATCGGTCTGAGTGATTCACATCCTTGGTTACAACACAGTCTGTGTTTGTTGATGAAAACAGTAATAAAAAGCAGTGTTATCTGAGCCAGGCTATAACTGTCATCTCCCTCTACAACAGGATCACAAACCTATGGGGGACATTAATATCTACTCATTTAAAGCTAATTAAAGAGAGCCATGTTGGAGGGTCACTGATATTTGTCAAAAATTGTATACAGACACACCTTGTATAATCAATATACAATACACAATTGGATATAGAGGGTTTTCACAGCGCGTCATCAACCAGATTTTTGCCTCGTAGATCCTGGTTTAGCTTTGCTAGACACAATCGCATTCTTTCCTCTGATAACTTGTGAGATTGTTCTCCCTGATTTGTTAGGATTTTTAGCAATCTATAAAATTCCAAATGTGTCTCAGTGTTTGACCAATTGGTACAACCAAAAACACGGCAATACTTCACTATTTCGTCTCGAAATTTGGAATTTACTTCTCTGTATGCTGTTTGTAGATCTGCTGCTTTATCTCCAAAATGGCGACTTCCGGGTTGATACCTCTTTATTTAACAACTGCTCACATAAACAATTATCAGCTCAGCACACAGCAGAAGTTCAATTATATTTAACGTTAAACATGGTCAAGATTATCTAAGTTTGACATAGCATGGCTGTGGGTGCCAGAAATAATATACTTCAATAAAGCATTACCAAAAAAAATAATAGTGGTCCATAGGTTTAAACAAAAATGGTCTAATTTATGTTTTGAGAAGAAATTGATTATCTTCTCCTAAAGTTATGGGTTCATGGTGGATTGTTGTGTTTGTATAGTTGGGCCACTTTTTTTTTACCACTAGGTATAATGTAGCTTACCTAAGGTTTAGTAGTAGTATAATATTTTATAAATATCAAGTCATGTCCAGCATTTTTTTTTAAAGCCGTGGTTATTGATACGGAACTTATCAATAGACTGCCAGTCTATGCATATGCAGAGCCCCTTATTGGCCAGTTTAGATGACGTGATGGGTGCACCACGTGACTTAAAGTTTCATCAGTTTTATTTTAGCTCATATTTATTTTTAGCTACCCCGCTAACCCTTTTATTTTTGCTTTATCTCTATCCCTAACCCAGGAAATACCCTAAATGTTTATTTTTTTCGTAAATGTATTTTTAAAGGTGAAATTTGCCATGTTAAATATATAAATATATATGACAAAAGCGGGATTTGAATCCACAGCAGCGAAAGGAAGAATCCTCGAGTGCGGCGCCTTAGATACCTCGGCCATCCTGACACATTGATAACACACAGTTCACTGAACTCCAATGGGCCGCTGCAGTAACTTAGTACAAAATTCTAGTTGCAATGATTTAATTTAAGAGAATAAAAACAACAATATACAGCATACCTATGTAGAGCAACTGTGACATACTAGTCGTCTGGAGTCTGGACCATATAAAAATGAAACAAACCTTGTTAATGAAGCATTAAGGAAGTTCAGAACACAAAAATAGAGTTTAACTAAGTACAAGCAATGTGGAACCAATAGAACTGTGAGCACATTTATAGAGTTTGTTTTTACTATACTGTCATATCTGGCCTTTTTTAACATGACCAATTCACTTTAGCTTTATTTATATAGCACCAAGTACAAGATTTCTAATGGCACTCATCACCAAATAAGGAATTATGTTTTAATGTGGGCGAAAACATGAGCAAGCATCAGATGATGGAAACTGCATACATACACTGCAATGAAATCCATTAATCACTGTAAACTCATTTGATATAAATATCCTGGTATTACGCAACATTACAGGCACCTGTGTTTGCTCTTTGTATATAAATGGAGTTTTACCTTGAATGTTATTATTTGAACATACGTGTTTAAATGTTGTTTCCTATTTAGTAACTCTACCAATTGATAACTGCAACAAATATTTTGTCTTGGTTTTTGATCTTTCAAATTTTAATATGTTAAGGACCAGGCAGTGTCTTTCAACCTTGGTGTCACCTAAAATGTCTAGGATTTGGTTAAAAAAAAAAAAAATGTTTTTTTAAATTACTGATTAGAATGATATTTCAATTTTTTTTTCTTCTTATTTTTCAAAGAACACATTACCCACATACAATAATTATCAATCAACGGTATTCTATACTTAAAATTCCTCTAATAATTATCTAGTTTAAATAAAATGCAGTGTGAAAATGTATTGTCACTTTGTGCACTAATCTCTGTATTTTTTAACACACTAATAAACATGATCAAAAACTAATTTTAGAAGAAAGAAAAAAGTCATTGGGGTCACCAGAAATTTGTGATATCAAAATGGGGTCACAACCCGTTAAAAGTTTGGAACTTCTGTGTTAAGGGGAATATATTATCAGCACTATATGCACTCTTAAATCCTTCAAGAAGAGAAAATGTATAAATTTTAATGGAATAGTCAATGAAGTATATGGAGATTCTGTTGAAGATTGTTTACATAACTTCACAGCATCAGATTATTTGATCAATTTAGTTTTTTATTCAAACATGCATCTTTTGACATGGTTTGTTTCCTCTACACTGTAACTCCAATGAACCGTGGTCATGTGTTGGTGTGTAAAAGCAGATAATGGTTATTGTGTGACAGCCATGTAACAATCATCCGTACTTTTTTCAGATAAAGCCACCAGTCAGCTGCTCCTGGAGACTGACTGGGAGTCCATTCTGCAGATATGTGATCTCATTCGACAAGGAGACACACAGTGAGTGATTCTGCTGGCGTGCTTCAAATTTACATCCCCATCTACTATCCAGTGACCTTGAATTACAATAAACAGTTTAATTTATTTAACCAATGTAAACATAATCTGTTGTTTGTCCTCTCAGAGCTAAATATGCGATTGGGGCTATCAAAAGGAAGTTGAATGACAAAAATCCACATGTGGCCCTTTATGCACTCGAGGTATGATTGTACAGTCGATAGTGAACATTAAGTAATCCTGCTACGTTACATTCTGTGAATATGATGTGTTTTGTATGAAAATGTCACTATTTAGGTCCTGGAATCTGTGGTGAAGAACTGTGGCCAAACAGTTCACGATGAAGTGGCTTGTAAACAGACTATGGAGGAACTGAAGGATCTCTTCAAGGTGACAGTACAATTATTGAAAGAACACACAATGTTGTACTGGACAGGGATGGGTTTTAGAGTAGAATGTTACGAGACTTTTGTGGGCAAAGAGTGACAGGCTGGCTTAAATAGGCTTAAAACAAATGTTTTCCCAGATGAGTATTAGCATTAGTTAACCTTCTATTGGGCCCAAAGGAGTTAAAAGAAACAAATGGTCAAATAGTTGGTTTACAAAAGAAGCTAAAACAAAACAAAAAAATAATAATGTCCTTTACTCTGTTGCTTCTTCACCTCAGTTTTCCTTTTTGTTCTTGCTTTGCCGTGTAACTGCTGTGCCAAAAGCCACGTTAGAGACTTCAGCTGGAATATAAATCCATGGGACTGTTCTTACTCTCAGATTGACTTTTGATGAGCAGCTCGAGCAGCCAATAGTAATGCTTAAAACAGCTCATGGGATCGCCCTGTTGGTAGAAAGATCTCTGATTAGCTGAAGTCCAGCGTCACCCTCCTGTATTTCTAAAGCTCATTTACAGAGCCAGGAGAAGGAACAGATATTCACTGTCCACTCAGAACACTTTGGATTACAATATACAATAAAGTATAATAAGATTATGGATTTTTGACCAAATAAAACCCCCCAAAAATTACATATTGCAGCTTTAAATGTCATCACTCATTTCCTTACTGAGTCATTTCAACATTTTTCTGTCCTTTTGACACAAACACTACACACAGCTGTATGCTTTGCAGTATGGGGAAGCACCACCTTGGCTCGTCATGCGTCACGTGACACAGCTTTCAGGTTTCAGCTTCCCGGTGATGTCATTGCCTTGTGACTGCAGTGTTTCAAACCCAAGCAACAGTTTTCCCACCTGACTCTTTGCCCAAACACTGTGTTCCTCAAATCAGTTTGTGTTTGATGTCTATCTACTGGTTCTATATCAATAAAGGATTTAAAACAAAGGATTATTTTTTTGTATTGGTAAAAGCTTTTAAATGGGTGTTTGGTCCTTTTCCACTAGAAACAGACTGAACCCAATGTGAGAAACAAGATCATGTACCTGATCCAGGCCTGGGCTCATGCCTTCCGCAATGAACCCAAATACAAGGTGGTTCAGGACACTTATCAAATCATGAAAGTGGAAGGTGAGTGTGGTTTTTTTTTTTTTTTTTTTTTTTTTCTTTTAAAAAAAGTTTAGTTAGGATGTAATGACTTAGAAAACTGTTTCTCAACTTTGTCTGTTGTTAAACTCTTAGATTTCTATTTCTAGATGGGTCAAGCATTTTCAATTAAAGAAATCAATTAAGAATTTGACATTTCACACTAAATAAATGATAAACATTTCCATTGTTGTGCCTCATTGTTTATTTTTGGTTGAATTGAGATAGTACAGTATATTTGTATTTAGCTTGGACTTAATTTTCCTACAGGTCACGTTTTCCCAGAGTTTAAGGAGAGTGATGCAATGTTTGCAGCTGAAAGAGTAAGAGTTATTTTTTTTTTTTCTTTAGTTGTGGTTTTATGGGCTTTTTTTGTAAATCTGCAAAAAAAAATAATTAGATAGTGGAGTTTACACTGATAGATAATGAACAAACTGAATAAAGAGCATTTTCTTGTGCTTCTGATTGTATCTAATGTAACGTGCACTGTCTTCCTCGCTCAGGCTCCTGACTGGGTTGATGCTGAGGAGTGCCACCGGTGCAGAGTCCAGTTTGGAGTCATGACAAGAAAGGTAGGCTGGCCTCCTGTCGTCTAACTAGGCCATTCAGAGATTGTATGCTTTACAGCACCGTGGGAAGTGTTTGACCTGGATTTTATTTTCTAGCACCACTGTCGAGCCTGCGGACAGATCTTCTGTGGCAAATGCTCCTCCAAGTACTCCACTATTCCCAAGTTTGGTATTGAGAAAGAAGTACGTGTGTGTGAGCCTTGCTTTGAGCTGCTGAACAAGTGAGTTGGCGTTTAACAAAGACTCCAGAGTGTGAAATATGATGATGGTCCTAAATAGTACAGCCATTTAGTAATATATTACCCAGAGCTTCACTGCATATTTTATGACATATTTATTTTAAAGCAATGTCTGCATAACTTTCAGATGTATATATAGTTTAATTATTTCGTATTTCACATTGATCTGAATAAGTTGTCTTTTGTAGCAAATTACCACAAAACACACTTAATACTTTTGATATATATTATATTCTTTTTAAATCAAATTAGCAATGACCTTCATTATTAATGATGGAAAGCCAGTGGATTAGTAGGATTTCTAATCAACTATTATTGGCTGGCAAGCAAATTGCTTTTCATTTTAATTTATTTATTTTAACCTTAAATGGAATTACTGAAAGTTCCTTGTAAAGCTTCGTATTTATGTTGTCATTTGCCAGTGTTTGGACATTAAGAGTGATGTTTTATACTAATACACAAGGTTCTCTGTTTTCCCTGGTCCCTTCTCTTCACCAGCCACCCATCCCTCTCTCCTCCTCTTAGGAAAGCTGAGGGAAAGGCCCCCGCTCCCACTTCTGCTGAACTCCCTCCAGAGTACCTCACCAGTCCTCTCTCCCAACAGTCACAGGTATGTAATGATGATGTCATGTCTGGTAAATCACAATCACTACAGAGTCAATAAATGATTGAGTTTAGTGCTTCCAGTCTGTTGCCAGGTCTGACTCTGGCTCTCCTCTTCAGATGCCCCCCAAGAAAGACGAGACAGCCCTGCAGGAGGAGGAGGAGCTACAGTTGGCTATCGCCCTTTCTCAAAGCGAGGCCGAGGAAAAGGAGCGAATGGTGGGTTTCAGTTTTTTTGTTGTTTTTTTTTTTCCAAATGTTTAACAACTTGCTTATAGGAATGAACTGACCCCTGACTTTATGTTCACTGACAGAGACAAAAGAACTCGTATTCGCTGTATCCTAAGGCAGATCCCACACCAGTGACTTCTTCTGCACCTCCAGTCAGCACCCTCTACACCCCTCCTGTGGTAAGACATCGCCACACCAATCATTGTTAATATTGCACAGTAAAAACCCATTATTCAATAATATGCTATATTACACTGATTTTTTTTTAATTTATAGAACTCCTCTGCTCCATCAGCTGAAGATGTGGATCCTGAGGTGAATATAATTTCTGTTTTATAAGGAAGTTGAAGAAAGTCCGTTGTGTAATCGATCGTCATCTAAATGTTGATACAAATATCCTCGTCCTTCAGTTTGCCCGTTACCTGAATAGAACATACTGGGAGAAAAAACAGGAAGAAGCTCGCAAGAGTCCCACCCCCTCAGCTCCGGCCCCCGTGGCACTCGCTGAGACCCTTCCACCAATCAGTCAGCCCATAGAGAGCCATGTGCCCGTGCAGCCTGTCAACATAGTGGAGGTACTTATCAGAATTGCTAAATGACTATTCCTTGTGAATTTGCTCTGAAATGGAACAATCCCATTTGACTGTGGTTATCTGTGGTCTCCAGCAGCAGTACCAGAACGGAGAGTCAGAGGAGAACCATGAGCAGTTCCTTAAAGCTCTGCAGAACGCTGTCACGACCTTCCTCAACCGCATGAAGAGCAACCACATGCGTGGCCGCAGCATCACCAACGATAGCGCTGTGCTCTCACTATTCCAGTCAATCAACAACATGCATCCCCAGCTGCTGGACATCCTTAACCAGCTGGATGAGAAAAGATGTGAGTTTTACTTTAGTGTCAGAATTTAGATTTTTTTTTTTTTTTCCAACAGTTTAACATTAAAAATGACTGTCGTCATGTGCTATAATCACCGGGAAAACTGTGATGAGCCCCTGCTAATATTTTTGCGTTTCCTTCACATGATGATTCATGTTTTCTTTGTCTGTTTTACTGTCTCCTGCGTGCAGAATTGGATGCTCCAAAGGGCCGGATTTGGTCCCCGTGCCTTGAGTTTGAAACATGTGCTTTAGACATACAGTATGTTCATTGTAGTATGTATTTATTTATGCGTTTCCTCGTCAGTGTACTATGAAGGGCTGCAGGACAAGCTGGCACAGGTGCGAGATGCCAGGGCCGCCCTGAACGCTCTGCGAGATGAACACAGAGAGAAGCTGCGTCGTGCAGCAGAGGAGGCCGAGCGATTGAGGCAGATCCAGCTGGCACAAAAACTGGAGATCATGAGACAGAAGAAGCAGGTGACCGGTCAAGTCTCTCCGTTCACAAGTCAGATACTTGTATGAGGCTGCTTGCATGCGTGCTTACCATTGTTTTGTGGATCTGCAGGAGTACCTGGAGGTGCAAAGACAGCTGGCTATTCAGCGCCTTCAAGAGCAAGAGAAGGAGAGGCAAATGCGTTTGGAGCAGCAGAAGCACACGATTCAGATGAGAGCACAGATGCCAGCTTTCTCTCTGCCCTACGCACAGGTACATGCTGCATGCTTCACAGATGCTAACAAACCATTTTTGTAAGAATGATTAATTATTGAGCTCACTCAATGTGAACGACTTCCTCCTCCAAAATAAAAGGGACGTTTGAGTTTCAGCTTTTGAACATGACTAAATTATAAGGTGCAGTGTGTCCTGTATTTTATCTGTAAGTGATGTTTAACAAACTAATACTTTTGAACTCATTAAGGGTGAGATCTTGCTTTATAAATCCTTGACCAAAGAGAATTTTTATTTATACTTGGAATTATTGAGAAAATATTATTCATACCATCATCTACTGTTCAGGGCTGTCCTCTGATGGAGGCTGCACATTTAAAAAAAAAAAAAAAAATTCTTCCTTTTCTAGCATAACTTTTTACACTGCTTAATTCATTATGGTTTGAAATCATATTTGCATCAACACCTCTTTAGTTGTAGTAACTTGATTTGATCTGTTCTGCATGTAATACCATATGATCTGTGTCACAGCTCAGTGGTTTAAAAACCTCATTACAATATGCTTTGAGCTAAAACACAGATTACACATTGACTGAATTGTACTGTGATTTTACATTAAAATGGATGATGATTATTTCTTTTTTCAGTCTACCACATAAGTACAAAATGTAAATCCGGCTCCACAAACTAACCTGTACATGAGCTGATGAACTAAATATGGGAAACCATGTTTGAATAATGGGATAAATGTGTTTTATTTGTGTGCAGATGCAGTCTTTGCCCCCGAATGCTGCAGGAGGTGTAGTTTACCAACCTGGAGGTCCACCTAGCTACCCAGGTACCTTCAGCCCTGCTAATTCAGTAGAGGGTTCACCAATGCACAACATGTATATGAACCAGGCTGGGCAGACCGCCCCGGGACAATATCAGGCCATGCCTGGTTCTGGTACAGGTGGGTTCTGCTGAGAAAATACCACTGAGCATATGGTCCCTTAGAGTTTGGCTCTAAATGTGCTTGTGTTTTTGTTTTTTTTCCTCTACCAGATCCCAACATGGTTAATGCATACATGTACCCAGCCGCAGGCACCAACGGGCAGCCGCAGCCGCCTCCTGGTCAGGGTCCGCCTACTACGAGTCCCCCCTACTCCAACTATCAGCCCACACCCACACAGGCCTACCAGGTCTGACTCTACACTTATTTATTCATCAACATTTTCACAAATGAGTAAAAGAATCTAATCTCACCTGTCTTGTGCAGAACGTGGCTTCCCAGGTGCAGAGTTTGCCTCCCATGTCCCAGGCAGCCCCCACAAATGGAATGGGTTACATGGGGTACCAGCCGTACAACATGCAGAATATGATTTCAGCATTGCCAGGACAGGATCCAAACATGCCCCCCCAACAGCCGTACATGCAGGGCCAGCAACCCATGTACCAGCAGGTCAGTCGGTTATTTTGCCCTTTTCATGTCCATCAAATGTCATCTCATGGTCTGCAGCAGTGGTTCTCAACCTTTTTCGGATCGTGACCTCATTTTGATATCAAGAATTTCCTGGCGACTAAAGACAGAATTACTTTTTGATCATGTTTGTTATACTGTATTAAAAAATACAGAATAGCCAGGATTAGAGTTAAATTGTGCCAGCTCAGATTTTTTTTTAACTGCATTTTATTGTTGTTATTATTGTTATTATTATTATAAATAATAATAGCATTTATATTTTACAAACCTAAAGTATAGAATACAGTTGTTTAAGATTGTGTGTTTTAGATTGAAAAAGTTTATGATGTATTGAAATAATGTATCTCTAATCAGTAATATTTTTCTTAATCAATTACTAGACATTTCAGGTGACCCCATTTAAATTCCAGGCAAACGCACAATGGGTCCCAATGCCAAGGTTGAAAAACATTGGTCTACAGGCTGGCTTTTTGCTAGCCACAAGCTAATAACAGGATTCCTTCACACTTTGTGTTTTAGATCAATTATCATAGGCTGCTCTACTTGTGCTACTGAGGCCATTACTGTCAGGAGTCACTAGTACTTTTTTTTTTTTTTTTTTTTTTAATTCTTTTTTTTATTTTCTAAAAAATATTTTTGATGCAGATGGCTGCCACCTCTGAGCCTGGTTTTGCTGGAGATTTCTTCCTTGTTTCTCTCCACTATAGCTGATGCATGTTCATGTGGATTTGTGGGATATTTTCATTTTTCTTAAGAATTTTATATTTTGATAATGCTTTGAGATGACTATTGTTTTTTTTGTGCTGTATAAATAAAGTTGAATTGAATGTCGATGATTTCAGGTTGCTCCCCCTGGTGGCCCCCAGCAGCCAGTGCAGCAGCAGGCTCAGCAGCAGCATCCTCAGGTTGCAGCGAGCAGTGCTGAGGCTCAGCTCATCTCCTTCGACTAAACCGCTCTCAGTGAAGCACTGACACACTACACCCCCACACCTCCCTTCTCTGGACAGTGAAGACACCTCATTAAAACACATGTCTCTCCCCACATTTTGCTGTGATGTTGTGGCAATGTGATTTATTTGTGACAATGTTGCCGAATTGTTGCTCTCCTTGCTTTTTCCTCTTCAAACTGGGAGTAAAATACTGCATTTGAGGGCACAATAACCTTTCATCCTCTTCCTTCTTCCATCCTGATATGTATGTAGTATTTCTATATTATCAAAATAACAAAGCGCAGAAATAAGTTAGTGATGATGAATTTAAAGCAAATGAGAACATACAATGATTTTGGAGATGCAACCAACTCGGCTCATATTTTTCTAAACAAAACGTGCATGGTAAATTTCATTTTTATTTCGCCAGACTGAAAGATGATTATTAATATAATCCTTCCAAGGCCTGGAAATAATATCAGTAACTCATCTTGTTGTCAGGGTCACAGCTTTACATTCCACCTAATTTTCCTCATTATCCCTTCTCATACAAAACCTGCAGTCTTTATCTTTTGGCATTTATTTCTTTTGTTTAATTTTCGTACGATGCTTTAAGTGTCTTCGTATAAATTCTGAGATGATAAAACACTGGAGAGGTCAGCCGACGTGGGAGAGGTGTCACAAAAAATTGTCTGGGTGGGTGTTGGATCCTCTCTGAATATTCTTTTTAGATAATATCATTATGACTTACAAGTAGTTACTAAATTAAACAAAGTCAAAGCAGTTAATCAACTACTGGAGACCTGTTCTCTGCTATTGAAGTTACATTTGTTGCCAAACAGTGTACCATCACAAGTCTGAACTCTGCCTAGGTAAAGGAAACCCCTATTTACAGGGTCCTAACAACTACATACAAAGGTTTAGCGATAGGTGAAGTACAGGTTGACAACATTTTGAAGTATATTTTAACATCTGTAAAAGTGCAAATGCTTGTGGAACAGACATGGCGCTGCATGTACAGTATGTATCTCTCTCTCACACACACCGATCAGTGGGTTCTGTATGTAGTTGCAATCTGTGAACTGCTTTTTGTTCTCATACTGATCTGTCTGACTTTAAAGTAATTTTAAAATTATATTTAATAAATATCTGGTTCTTATTGCCTCCTTGCTTGAGTTTGTCTTTTTTATTTAAACACTTCAGATGTTTAGGAAATTATTAGATAGGAAAGAAGTTCTGAGTGAGTTGCCTTAAGTGAAAAACATAATATTCTTGTCGTGTTTGAAAGCCCAACATTATTTACAATCTAAACTAATATGACACATTCAAAATGGGTTTGGTATCATCAAAGCTTTCTGAAGACGAGGCATTTGTAGAAGTCTTCCATCTCAATCTGAAAATTAAAAGTAGAGAAGTTGAGAAATGTTGGTGGATGTACTTTTATTTAAGGACCAGGGAGAGTTCCTACCATCCTCTCCATACGCATCCCGTTGCCATAGGCCAGCTGTCTGAGTACATCCACATCTGGAAGACCCCACTCTGGATTTCTGTCGAAGAATTAAAAAAATAAGTTAGAAAAAAACAAACTGTTATGCTTTTTTATCCACCTACCAGCATAGTGATTAAAATTGTAGATTGGATAGTAACTCACAATATTTGATATTCAATCCTTTTTTGGTTTTGTTTAGTGATTTAAAAATTGAGGAGGAATGTACAAAAACTCCAAAATATGACAGCTTACTTTGTCTACAATTATATTTTGGATTTTAAGCATTAAAAACATGCAGTATTGTGTCTTAATGGTTCAAAAAGGACTATATTAAATGTTGATCCTCAGTATATTTACTGTACATTAAAATGTATTCACATTTTTCTAATCTCCTCATCCAGATGTTCGTTACAGCTGGGCGTGATGATGCCGTTAACTGCATAAACCTGAAAAATACATTAAACAACAGTTTACCCTTTGAACATTTTTTTTTTTGTTTAGCTCGATTGAATCAATTTAGTGCTTTATGTTAGAAAACTGTCACAAACACTGCATTTTCATTTCATACCCCATATGTGATCAGAAAGCCATTCTGTTTGAGGATCTCACCTGCACCCATAAAAACACCCTGAAAAATGACAGAATGAACCATGTTAGAAATCTTTGTAAAACACTAAGTGTATTCCATTTGTTTCCAAATAAACGTCACTTGACCCAACCAACCTGTGCTGTCTTGAAGGAACTGTACTGCAAAAGGTTAATAGCAAAGATCACATCACATGAGCTGCAGGGAAGCCCCGCCCATTTGTCCCATGGTTCACTGGCATCCAAGTGAACAGGTTGCAGCACAGTCTTAGCATGAGTTGCAGTAATATATGCCTTGATGCTGCAAGGAAAATAGGCAGAACTGATTTAAAGCTGATGGACTTCCTTGGTAATGACTCCAAATGTAAAGACAAAGCTCCATGACGTTAAGCCTGAATATATACCTGAAGCTGAGGCCTACCTTTCCCTGCACTCCTCTTTGATGTCCGATGGCTGCCAGGTGACAAAGGGCAACCTGTGTGCAAACCGAGCAACGTGTTGTCCTGTCCCAGATCCCAGCTCTAAAGCGAATAGCTGTTTGTGAGACTTCTCCTCCAACACGTCCTCCAGCATCAAACAGATGCTCTCCCAGTTCCTCTCTGCCTGAGGAGACAACAGCATGATCTGCAAGAAAACAAGAAGGAAAATTAAAAAATGAAACACTTCCATGATCCCGAGCACTTTCTTGTATTTCTATTCCCGCAGCGTTCCTCCTACCTTCCCTGGTGTAGAGTCACAGTGTCTTGAGGGCAAATGGCACGATGCTGCTAAAGGGCGATGGTGCAAAACTCACAGCAGATGGGTCCACAGATTACCTGGTTAAGAGGATTGCCCATGTGCTCCTGCAAAGAGTAATCAGCAACACCAAATACACAAGACATAATCTATAACATAAATTTAGACCCCTGCTAGAAAACCAGGGTACTACTTTACACTTTACACAAGGGTGACATTATGCTGGCGACTGTGGCTCATTAGTAGAGTGGGTCGTCCAGTAACTGAAGGGTTTGGGGTTAAAACCCACTCTAACCAAGTCATTGTTGTTGTGTCCTTGGGCAAGGCACTTTACCCACATTGCCTCATATGAATGAGTATGAATTGTGCATGAATATTGGTGGGGGTCAGAGGGACCGTAGATATGATGTGGCAACCACGTTTCTGTCAGTATGCCCCAGGGCAGCTGTGGCTACATTGTAGCTTACCAGTATGATTGATGTGAGTGAATGGTGTGCATGAATAATGGTTTGAGTCGCCTCAACAACAAAAAAAAGCGCTATATAAATCCAAGCCATTATTGTTATTATTAAGTGTTGTTCCCCAAATTATGACGCCTTTGGAGCTATGTTGGCATTTCTTTGGGTTAGATGGAGGGATCTAGTGAGGTTATAGGGTTAGGGAAAAGAATGAGACATAACAGCCTTCATGACGCCTTATTTATGTTAATGACAGGTGTATTGTCATAATAATGACAGCCTGGTGTCAGCGTATTAAACTTCAAGTAAAGTGTTACCAAAACTAGTAACTAACCCAATATGCAGGTATGAATGGAGATAATATACATGTATTTATTTGTTTAAGTATTTATTTATTTATTTATGATTCCTATTTTATCCGATCTTCCTCTCTCTCTCTCAATTGAATTCAAAACAGCTTTATTGGCATGGCACACAAGTTTACATTGCCAAAGCAAGTGTGACAATGTGACAATGTACACAGAAAAAAATAAAAAAATAATATATATATATATATATATATATATATATATATATATATAGCAACTTTTATGCAAAATTATACAAATAAAAAGAATACTAATATCTGTCTCTGTTTAGCTTTCGCGCAGACCATTTCCTGTCCCTCCTGGGCTTCTGTACACTAGTGCGCAGTGCACTGTGGGTAGGTCAGGACGCCATGTGCTTCTGAGGCTGTAACAGTTAGGTTTGGACAAACGTGGTGTGTTTTCTCTTGTTAAACACTTAAACTAACGCCATCAAGTACCTTCACCATGTACTGTACCAGACGCTGCCTCCGGTCGGTGATGCGGGTCGCAGTGAACTCACACCGGTACGTAACGTCTCTGCTCGGTCACGTAACAGCGGTGCTCCGCTCTGCCGGTTGTTCTTCAAGGGCGGTCAGAAGGCTGTGTCTGCTCTTTCCTCCACGGTGGAGAAGATTTGTCTCTTATCACATGTTTTACTTGTTTTATTAGCTGGTTAGGTTAGCTGTAACTGGTGCTAATGCCGCTGCTTTTTTAGCTTTAAGTGACATTCATTACGACCTCCTGCAGCTGCACTCATAACAATGAATGACCGTGAACACCAGTGTCTGCAAATGGCAATGTGTTTTAATGCTGTCTGTAAACCGTCAACCATTTAAAACACGGTGTTTCATCGAGGAAGATTTAGTGTGTGAAGAACTGAGCAATTCAACCTGATTAATGTTATCACTTTGTTACAGTTCCTTTCTCTACCCATATAAAATGCAATTAAAGCTATTGAAGACTATTGGATTCATCACTGAGTCACAATTGTAATCAAAATGCCTCAAAGGTTTAATTTTTATACACTTTATTGTAAATTATATTCATGTATTTATATCAAGTTAAATAAAAAAAATAAAAAATGGACACATAGTTTAAATAAAGAAACGATAGATTTCTGCTGATTTCTGAGTGACTTTACCATATAGCTCCATTGTTGTCTATCTTAATTCAAAGCCATGCACAAACTCAGTTATAGCACTGGCCTGTCTTATGATTTCATCAGTGACGTGCCGTGACCACTAGGGTTGGGTAGGCACGTTGCAAATCGAGACCACCTATGACAATTTCATATGTTTCTGCTGGCAAGTGTTAATTCAATTCAAATCAACTTTATTTGTATAAAGTAATTTACAACAGTCATGTCAATGCGCTTATCATAATGAGAAAGAAAAAACCCAACAAGAACACATGAAATCAACATCATAAACACCATTAAAGAAACAAACAATTATTTAATATAGCCTCCATACTCTCCCAACAAGATATATCTCATGACACGACAGCGCATTTGTTGTTTGTGTTGGAAACACGGAGAAAATGTCAACAACAACAACACAGAACAGCCTCAGTGAGGCGCATCCTCAAAGGCAATCCTTCCTTTTGTTCCATTCACTGTGAAAAGTATGAAACATTTTCTGACCTTACCTTTGCTGAAGGTCTGGTAGCTCAGGTGTTAGTCTCCCATCTTTTAAAAGCTGTTGTTTTTCCTCAAAAAAAAAAAGTTTCTCTCGCGCTGTGATTCTGACTGTAATGTTATCCCGCCCACTCGCTAGAGCGAGAGAGAACGTAGCAGCAGCGGTTACGTCTAAAGGCAACGTAGAGAGCTGCCTTTGGACGTAAATGGTTGTCATCTTGGGGAACTGACTGCGCATGCGCAAACACGTAAAAACACGCAATGGGAACAGAGGAAGAGGAGCCGTGTGCTTTTGGGAGGGGGTGTGGCCTCCTCCTGCCTTACAGCGCAGTGAGACTGTGCAGCTGTTTCAGGAAATAGCGCTGTATAGTAATTTGGGCTATGAAACGCACAAAATGCAGACACTTTCAAACTTATAGGTACTGTAGGCTATTGGAAATGGAAAAAAAAATAATTTATAATTATATTATAATTAAAACAAATAATCAAAACATCAATTCACCCTTGGGTAGGCACTGCCTACCCTGACGGCACGTCACTGGATTTCATGTACTGGATATTTGAAGAGCAGCTATAGAAATGTGTAACATTGGATAAAGATCCAGTAGTTGGAGTAGATAACTTTTGAAGTAAACTGATCCATGCTGGCTACTTGAGTTTTTCCAGTAAGTAAAATATAAAATAACTCAGAGCAGCAGTCCATGAACATAAATGACAGGCATTCACTTTATTTTGTAATCATGTTGTGTGGATAGAACGTGAGCAATCCTGTCACTGAGTGTAAGACAGTTTTGTTAAAATTAGAAATACAGAAATATTTGACAGTGTCACATTCAGTGACAATACTATGATTGGCTGTGCAACTGCACTGGTTTCACAATTAGATTATGATTATTATCTCAGTGATTCAATATTATTACAATGCAGAACAATTTGTTTAATCTGTTTCTTACATTACTGCCTGTGGTTACTTTTTCATTAGTGAATACAAGCAGTAAGAGAAGTACAATCTCTATTTTTTTGTTATTTAGAAAGTGCTTCAAATATCAACAACATTTAATTCTTTACATTACACTGTAAATCCAAATAAACTGTATAGGTCCAGTCTCCCTGTATCTGTGTGAAATTATTCTATCCTCAAATTAAACAAACACTTCTGCAGAAGAGCTGTTGTTTCGAGTGTTTGTTCTCTGCTAAAAAATAAATAAAAAAAATAAAACACTGAGTCTGACTCTGAACACTAAAGATAACTAAGTATTTACAAGAGTAAATACTAACATGACATCAAACTTTTCAGCACTTCATACATTGCAGTGTACATAAAATATATATACATATTCAGTTTCCTTTTATTTGCCATTTGCAGTATAAAATCACATTGGAAAAGAAGGTGCAAGTAGCTCAAAGTCCACTGTCAAACATTCATTCATAAAACATAGAAGACGGTCTTAAAAACAAACAAGACGTATAGTAAAATAAGTTAAAAAGGTTGCAATAGAGGTTTAAAATGACTTTTGTTAAAATGCAATTAAAAGCTTAAAAAAAAAAAAAAAAATCCTAATCAGAGTGCGCCGTTCAAAAACATCACAGCTTGTGGAAAAAAGCTTTTTGGTAACATTTACCACTTTTGATGGCGCGATGGCACCTCCCAAGTCCCTGGCAGGATGCAGCGAGTCCTTAATGATGGCTACTGCCCATGACATAAGTCTTTGTAATAGTCCGATGGTCCTATTGGCAGAGTGGACAATGCGATTTAAAGCATTTAGATGTTAAACATTTAATAGCCTAACGTTAAATTGAGTAACACAAAATAAGAGTAGTGGTCTAGTCTGGCTGCTGCAGTGCAGGGTTCTTGCAGCACTGTTGAGCGTAGGGGCCCCGACTTTCAAATTTTCCTCCCCCGCAGAGTGATGGCGCCCCCTACATTCAGTTTTCAGCAATGTAGGGGGGATTTTCTGATTCATGATGCATGTGTGCATAAAAAGCGAATAATGTCTGCTAATACAACTGTTTTCCTTTGACATTTAAAGTAGGAAATGTGGCACATTGTTGTTGTTTTTAGTGATAGAGGAACAAGGGAAGACTGCCTCAATCTGTTTGAATAGTTTCTCTTCCTTTAGTGCAAAGTGCTCTACAAAAGATTAAAATGTTATTTAAAAAAAAAAGATTTAATGAATGAACCTGAGTTGCAGTTGTATTTGACTTATTCACATTGTGACTTATTATTGTGGGTATTTGTTGCCCATCTGTGGGCTGTTATTTGAAATGTAGTACAAACGTCCAACTATCTTTTTTTATCGTCCTCTTACAGGTTAGAGCTTCAGCGACACACGCCGTCCTCGTGCTCCTTCAGACTTCTGAAAACCAGCTCAGCCTCACAGTCAGATGCCATTGCCCCCCCACAGCTGGATGGAGCACCCAAACAGTATTCCCCCAAAATCCAACAGCTTGTCAACGACATCGCCACCCTCACCTTGTTAGAGGTGTCAGACCTCAATGAGCTTCTGAAGGTTTGTGACAAGAAGTCTGAGTGCTAATCAGCATTGGCTCAAACATTTTATTCCATGTGTGATTTAATTTGTGTTGATTACAGAAAACACTGAACATCCAAGATGTTGGGATGATGCCGATGGGAGCCATGGCAGGGTCAGCTCTACCTGCAGCTACGGTACAAACTACTAAGACCACAAACTGTAACATGCTGTAAATGAGAGTCCATGTGTACAAATCAACATGCTTTGTGTGTTTGTGTAACCAGGCTGCTGAGGAGGAAGATGTCCCAGCTAAGAAAGAGAAGACTCACTTTGTAGTAAAACTAACAGAATTAAAAGCAACTGATAAAGTCAAGCTTATAAAAGAAGTGAAGAACTGCATCCAAGGCCTGAATCTCGTTCAGGTGAGTCTCATCATCACGTGTTGTGTCATGACAGACATTTCTACTAGCATGGACGAAGTGACTAAAAAAGAGAGCGAGAGAAGGCATTGTTGCACCCCAGTGAAGGGGGGAAACAGGGGAATGGGAGTTATGGTGGAACATTAAAAGGAAGGATTCTCATGAAGCTTTTTTGGTTGTGCTGAAAGTATAATATGATGTTACTATTGGGTAGTGCGTCTGGTCTGTTTTTCTGTGCTAGTGTAATGACATACATAAAGAAATTAAAGGTGCAGTCCGTAACTTTCAGATCCCTCCCTCCCTGCTGCTCTCTTGCCCTACCTCACAAGTCCTTCCCTCAGAGGAGCTAACAAGCTACCGTAGCCCAACAGCAACATCACAGTAATAAAACATGCACTGTTAAAAGCATATTACTGCAGCGCTTCTCTCAATGTGCACACACCAATCTATCAGCAGCATAATAAGACTGTCACTCACAGCAGCCCACACGGAGGCTGCAGTGATGGCAGCACGCATGCGAACAAATACATGCACTACAGAGTTCTAGTGCAACAATTACAAATCAAACATAACGTAAATCAAGCAGCAGTAATTACCTTTCAAGCAGAAAAGTTGCCAATTCCATCTTCTACTTCTCCAGACCATACACTGTAAAAAGACTGCGCTCCAGGTGCTACTTTGCTATGAGCATTGCTGTGTTTTGGCCACTGCTGAAAGGGGCGGAGGCTGTGAGTCGATGTGCATTCTGGCAATTTGCCAAAGGCTGCAGGGGGTACTCAATGAGCCTGTTTTTTTTCACACAAACTACTAGTTTTATGTTAGACTGTCCTTACATAGTGACAGCTTTAGCAAATATGACAAAACGTCACTTATCAGAGTTACAGACTGCACCTTTAAAGGGTGAAACATCACACTGCTCAAATACAATGAACAGAGGGAGTGAGTGGATGCTTACTCAGTGACTATTCTTGGTATTTGGAAATAGATATACTTTTGTGCTTTTACATTAATTAGTAATGTTATTTTTCAAAATGTCGGGACAGATTTTGTTTTGAAAGTACACACTTTTATAGCTGAATACACATGATCTTTACACATTATGTTCAAAAGCTTTTTTTAAAAAAACATTTTTGTACAACATATTTAAATTCTTGTCATCTGGTCTTATAACTGCTGTTGCAGGAAAGTATCCTACACAATATTTGAGCAGTTTTGAAATGCTCATGGGCTCCATCTGTGTTTTTTTTTCAGGCAAAGAAGCTGGTGGAGTCTCTACCTCAGGAGATTAGGGCCAGTGCATCCAAAGAAGAGGCAGAGAAGCTTAAAGCAGCCCTGGAGGCAGCAGGTGGCACAGTGGTGTTGGAGTAGAAAATTAGAACCTGCATCCTTTTCTGTTCCTCACCACTTTGCTGCCGGTGTACCTCATGTTTTTTTTTTGTTTGTTTGATTGTTTTTTTTTTTTTTTTTTTAAAAACAAGACAGTGAGGAGAAGCCTCAGAAGGAGGAAAAGCCTTGTGACATACATCTTGTCTCCTCACGGCACGGTTGGAGCGTGCAGACTGAACTCTGCAGGCCCAGAGCCTGCACTGATGACTGTTGTCTTCTCACGCGTCTCATACTTGTGTAGGAAACAGGCGGCACAAACACCAGCTTGGCTACACCTTTCGTTGTTTATTTGACCTGTGTGTATGACTTTTTACAGAGAATACCAAGCGGATATAGCGCCCATAGCTGGGAAAATGCCAGATACTCTATCATGTTCAGAGGATGGCTGATTCCTGATTTTGCTCATTAAAGTGTAATATTGTGATTAAAGCTGAAACATTTCCTTCCTTTGGATGTGTGTGTTTAATTCTGTGATAATTATGTAAATTATTGGGAGCATGTGATTGCTCTTGATGCAGCATCTCTGCAATCTCCTCTCTGAATAAATAGTTGCCTTCTGCATGGCTACATTTTGATGATGGGGTTCAAGTAAGAATACAAAATTTCAAAATGAGCTTATTGGAAAGATGGCGTAAAGGTGAAGCAGGAATGTTGTGCTTTTCTATGTTCTGCACCACAGCTGTTGGCCACCAGAGGTCCCCATTGCGTTTGGATTATGCGACATACTGAATCCTAATTGATAGTATTAACTTTCTCCACATTGTGTTATATTACAGCCTTATTCCAAATTAAAAATTAATCTCTCACATAATTCTACACTAAATACCCTATAATGACAATGTGAAAACGTTTTTAAAAGTTTTTGTTTTTGCAAAATTGTGAAAAACCATAAACTAAGAAATCATATTTACATAAGTATTTACGTTTTTCTACATACATTCCCAGGTTTGTTCCTCAAAACAATTCTGTCTCGGTGGTCTAGAGACAATTCCATTGACTTCATGCTTGGTGTTGGCGTTCTGATATACCATTAAATATAGACAAGTGTGAGCCTTTCTAAATCATGTCCAATCAACTGAATTTACCACAGGTGGACTCCAGTTAAGCTGTAGAAACTTCTAAAGTGTAATCAGTGGAAACAGGAGGCACCTGAGTTATTTTTTGAGCTTCGTGGCAAAGGCTGAGAATACTTGCAAAAATCTAAAAAAAAAAAAAAAACAATCTTTTTGTCATTATGGGGGTATTTTGTGTAGAAAACGTAAGAAAACCTGGTTGCATAAATATGCACAGCCTTAAACTAATACTTTGTTGCAGAACCTTTGGTTTTTATTACAACACTCAGTCTTTTTGGGTAACAGTTTATCAGTGTGGCACATCTTGATGATGTAATATTTGACCACTCTTCTTTACAAAACCGCTCCAAATCTGACAGATTGTGAGGGTGTGCACAGGCCTCTTCAGATCACCCCACAGATGTTCAATCAGATTCAGGTCTGGACTCTGGCTGGGCCATTCCAAAACTTCAATATTATTCTGGTGAAGCCATTCTTTAGTTGATTTGGTTGTGTGCTTATGGTCATTGCCGTGTTGAAAGATAAAGTTTATCTTCATCTTTCTAACAGAAACCCGAAGGTTTTGTGCCAACAATGCCTGGTATTTGGAACTGTTCACAATTCTCTCCACCCTGACTAAGGCCCTCGTTCCAGCTGAAGAAAAACAGCCCAAAGCATGATGCTGCCACCACCATGCTTTACTGTAGGTATGGTGTTCTTTTGGTGATGAGCAGTGTTGTTTTTGCGCCAAATATACCTTTTTTTGAATTATGGCCAAAAAGTTCAACCTTGGTTTCATCGGATCATAACACATTTTCCCACATGCTTTTGGGAGACTTCAAATGTGTGTTTCCAAAATGAAGCTGGGCTTGGATGTTTTTCTTTGTAAGATAAGGCTTCCGTCTTGCCACCCCATAGTCTAGACATATGAAGAAGACGGGAGATTGTTGTCACATGTGCTACACAGCCAGTACTTGCCAGAAATTCCTGCAGCTCCTTCAATGTTGCTGTTCCCTCCTGTCAGCCTCCCTGACCAGTTTTCTTCTCGTCTTGTCATCAAATTTGGACGGACGTCCTGTTCTTGGTGAAGTCACTGTTGTGCCATATTTTCTGATTGTCTTCACTGTGTTCCATGTTATATTTAATTCCTTGGAAATGTTTTTGTATCCTTCATCTGACTGATATCTTTGAACAATGAGATCCCTCTGATGCGTTGGAAGCTCTCAGTGGACCATGGCTTGTGCTGGAAGATGTGGCTACAAAAATGTCAGGAAAAGCCAACGAGAACAGCTGAACTTTATTTGGGATTAGTCAGAGGAGCTTTAAATGGTGACAGGTGTGTGCTGACTCCAATTTAATTTGAATGTGCACACTTTTGCAATCTCTTTCTCTCAGTTTTCATTTTTACTTCACCTCCCTGAAAGGTTTCAGCTTGTTTTTCAATTGCATTGTACAGGTTATAGGTCACATTAAAGGTGGAAAAAGTTGTAAAATTATTTATCTTGGTGTCATTTTTTTACATCACAAAAACCTCGAAAACTTTCTGGATCCACTGTACTATAGTAGTATAGAAGTGGGTTAAGCTCCTTTGCTTCAAGGCACCATCAACATATTGCATCTAAATGTACTTAAACGCTAGACTTTTAAAAAGTTTAAAACCAGGTGACCAAAGCCTGTGCTCAATGTTCACGTCATAGCTTTTTTTTTTTTTTTAACTTAATTTGTATTTTATTTCTCTGCACTTTTGCTTTGTCAGTTTTTCCTCACAATTTGAAATATTCCCTCAGTTAGTCTGCATTTTTTTTTTGCCATCTGTGCTAAGCTTTCAGAGTTCTTGTGTTGTAGCATGGATCGTGTTTTCACCATGTTTCGCTCTTTCGTGCCTCAGTCCTGGAACATCAGCTGCTTGTGCGTTGAACTCTGCTGCCCCGATCCTGCTTCTCAATTACAAATATAATCTCTAATTCAGTTTGAACCTTGAACTCTTGCTCTGCTATTTGTTTTGTAGCTGTTGCTCAGTAGAAACCACTTCTTTTTGAGACTTTTATCCAGTTTTTGTCCTTTCTTTAATTTTTTGGTCACTTTTCATCCCAATAAGCTAACTTTTGCAATTTAAAGTTACCTTTTGCCATTACACAACACCTAATTCCTCTTTAATTGCCCATTTTCTGGCCACTCTTGACTAGTTTTGGCTCATTTTAGTGACTTTTAACTCTCTTCTTGCCACGTATTTCCCAATTTGGTACCGTTTTTGGCCACCTGTTACCATGTCTGCCTCCACTCGTTCGTTAAAAAAAGAAACGTAGTGGACCAAACCGGACCGCCCCACTTTGGGTTGACCGCCCAACGGGACGATGCCCCGTATGCCAGATGGCCAGTTCACAACTGGTGTCATATGATCTTTTGATGGAGCTTGTAGTCAAAATTTACTACAGGTACCTTGACACCAAAAAAAAAGATGGATCAAATCACAAAAGCAATCCACATAATTCAAGTCCAAATAGTTTACTAAAGTGCTGAAATATGATGATAATTTATGAGCAATAATAAGAGGCAAAGTCACATCACACAACATTTGAATAAATATATCAATGACTTTATCTACTCAATGACACCCAAAAGAAGGTCATTGTTCACACCATCATATTTAAGGAGGGTGCTAATGTGATGTCACAGGTGTTACTATTGATATTATTCATTATACAGTATAGGCCACTTAACACATTTCTCCTGCCCACTCATTCAATTACTTCCCCTTGACTTATTTATATTCTGGAGTGCCACTATCTGCATCACAATAACATGCAACAGTAGATATGTTTGAGAATGTTTGGCGTACGGTACTAAACACACCAAAAAGAACCAACCTGACCACCCTTTCCCAGAGTTTGTTCAGCGTGTTAACTATTCTTTACAATTATTTGCCTCATGACCTTTGATCTGTATGAAGGCTGTTACGCCACAGTCACCAAACTATAGCAGCAGACAGGCTGATGTAGGCCTACTATCTATATTTAGATCACACACACTTCCGCAGACCAGCTGCACCGCTTTCCAATTGCAAATTCACACATTTTTGACTCATCGTGAGCCATGTACCTTTAAAAAGAAAAGAACAAAGAATCCATCCATCTATCCATTATAGCAGGGGTGTCAAACTCAATTTAGTTCAGGGGCCAAATACGGAGCAGTTTGATCTCAAGTGGGCCACAGATTTTATGTGGGAAAATGAGTAATCTCAACATTATTGTGCCGTAGTTTGCACTCCTAGGTGAACATAAAATACAAAGAAGAAAACCGACAATATTAAAGCAATATGCAATAAATATCAGTCCCAACAGGATCTTCAATTAAAATTTTCTAGATTTTGTGACCAATTTCTGTTTAATTGTGAGAAATGTGATGAAAATTGAAGAATTTTGAGTTTTTTTGTTTAACATTAAAAATGACTGTAATCATGTGATATAAGCAATTGGGAAACTATGAGCCCCTGCAGATATATATTGTTGAGTTTCATTTATACAATGATTCTTGTTTTTTTCTGTCATTTGTATTTTCTCCTGCAGGCCAAACGTGCACTTTTGTATTTAGTCCAAACTACAAGTAAAGTGTATATTTATTAAAATGTATTTATTTTTGTAGAATTAACCATCCCATCTTTAGAATGCAATCAACAGCTCTTTCCACTTTCTAGAATTAATTACATGGCTTGATGCTGTTGTTTGTTCAACACTTAGAGCAGCTTTGTGGCAAACAAAAGCTTCATTTGTAGCATCCGATTGGCTAAGCTGTAGGTGACTAAAAGTAAACAGTTGTTAGCATTAGCAGAAAGACAAACACACAATACATCACAGTTTTGTTATACTTGTTGTTGCATGGTTATAAAGGAACATTGTGCCAAATGACACCCATAGCTAAAAAAAAGTGAAATTTGTGCATATTTATACCATAGCAATTTCTATGCAACATATGGCCTGTTATATAAACAGACAATAAGCTAGATATTGTATTGTATTCTGTATTTTTGGAGAATGAGGTCAGGAATTTTGAATAATCAGTAATAATTTCTTTCTCCATTCATGACTTTTACTTGCTGTCATAGATCGTTTAGTGTCTGTCCTCGAGTCTTCATAGTGTAGAGTTGTCTAATATGCAGTACATGTTTTACTCTGGCCTCTAAAGAGGATTCCCTAGAGGGAGCTGTATTTTCTACAGGCTGCCGTTCAGGGGCAGAGTGGTGAGAACACTGTATGTATACCTCTTCACATGGCAATACATCCATCACCTCTGCTCTGAACATGGCAATTTGGCACTTGAATGGCCACAAGAGAGTGGTTGAATAGCACCAGAAGTTGACTGGCTTGGGAGATATGTCAAAATGCCACATCAGAAAGCGTATGTGTCCCATTGTTTGCTACATTTATCTCAAACTGTAAAGCCTCAACTATTAAAAAAGATTGTATTAACTGTGCATGTTCATATATGAAGATGTGTCACCAAAATATACAGCAGCACTGATGTTTCAGTTAATAAAATAGCCAATGCATGAAGATTCAGGGTGGTTTATATACTAATAGTAATAAACCAAACTGTAAAATGTATCTACTGAGTGAGGTGCGACGAAAGTCAAATGTGTTGCATATAGTTAGATCAGGGGTCTGCAACCTGCGGCTCTGGAGCCTCATGTGGCTCTTTGACTCTTTTGCAATGGCTCTCTGACGATTTAAAAAAACAAAAGAAAATGAATGATTTCCTACAGAGGGTACTGGTGATTAATGACATTAACTTCAAATAAAATGATGATAAAACAATTGGTCAACCTAAAAATGAATAACTCTGCCACCGTCCTACTGTAACATCTACAGACCATTAACTTTCCTTCCACCTGTGGCTAACCTTCAGTTTTAAATCTCTGGTAAGATAACTTAAATAACAAAAAAGACTATTCTGGAAAAAAATACAGACTTTATTTGTGTGGGGAAAGATTTATTTAACTGCTAACATACCGGCTTAATATGCATGCTTGATATGTTGTAAGAAATTAGCATGAGTTGGAGTTGATAATGTGTTATCAAATTCAAGTTATTTTTGTAGCCCTTCAAATCCATTAACTCATCAAATTATTCGATACTATTTTAACGGTATAGAATTTTATACGCTGTATTGTTTTCATGAGAAGGTTTTTTTTTCGGCTCCGGAAGGACTTTAATCCAGTCGAGATTAGGCAAAATGGCTCCTTTAAGAGTAAAGGTTGCAGACCCCTGAGTTAGATATACTGAAGGACGAAGATAATGGATCTCTTAGCAATTTTTTTTTTAATGTGAAGATATATAGATGTTTGCACAGACTCATTGAATTTCAGCGTGGTGTGTTAAATGCATGTCTGTCCATAATTACATTGTTCGCGAGGAGACGTAACAAACAAATTCAACACATCAACAACATATGCGCAAGAATTATCAGTCAGAAGTCACAGATCTAAAAAAACCGTCAAATGTGGATGAAAACGGTGTGTGTGTGTGCGTGTGTTAGTAGGCGGGGAGGATCCGGGGGGAGGGGATTCAGGGAAAGACTGTGTGGTTGATTATATGCCTGGAAAGCAGCTAGAAGTGCCATCGGCTTTAAGGCTGTTGTTGGTTTCATTTCTAGCTGCTGACATCTGCTCTGGCTTTTGAAAGAACAATCAGACACTTTTGTTCTTTGGCTACTTATGAAAGTGCTACAAGTTCATCCTTTTTCGCTCTCCAGAAAGTGTAAAACTTTGTTTTTAATATTTTTCAATTGCTGCTCCTTCCAGTGCTGGAAATCTCAGATATGGGATGTTGTATTTATCTTGTGTTTACCATTTAGTGTACACATATTTTAGTTACTTTGATGTCCATTTGGTCTATTCAGAGAACTTTCCCAGTACTTTGGACGTAACCGCGCTATGCTAAATGCTATACGTAAGTTCATAGTACATTATACGTAAGTTCATAGTACATTAGTGAATTGATATCACGTGACCGCTGCTGCTACGTTATCTAGCTAGTGGGCGGGATAATACTACAGTCATGATGACAGCGCCAGAGACGATAAAGAAACTTTTTTTTGAGGAAAAACAACAGCTTTTAAAAGATGGGAGACCAACACCTGAGCTACCAGACCTTCAGCAAAGGTAAAGTCAGAAAATATTTCATACTTTTCACAGTGAATGGAACAAAAGGAAGGATTGGCTTTGTGGATGCTCCTTACTGAGGCTGTTCCGAGTTGTTGTTGTTGTCATTTTCTTCGTGTTTCTGTGTTTCCAACACAAACAACAGATGTGCTGCCATGTCAGGAGATATATCTTGTTGGGAGAGTATGGAAGCTATATTAAATAATTGTTTATGTTTCTTTAATGGTGTTTATGATGTTGATTTTGTTAGATGGCTAAATGCTTGTTCATGTGGATCTTGTTGGGTTTTTTCTTTCTTATTATGAATTTTATAATTTGATGAGCTCATTGAGATGACTTTGTTGTAAATTGCTTTATACAAATAAAGTTGATTTGAATTGAATTAACACTTGCCAGCAGAAACATATGAAATTGTCATTAGTGGTCTCGATTTGCGACGTGCCTACCCAACCCTAGTGGTCATGGCACGTCACTGCTAATCAATCAGCCAGAAGGTGCGTGTTTAATTCCAAAGGGCCACTTGCTTGAGTGAGTCGCAGCTCACTTCCGTCTTATATCTGTGCCTAACTATAACTCTGCAATATACTGACTTTCTATCCCTACGCAGCGCCCCTATTTGGTCAGTTTAGGTCACGTGACTAAGACTAAACCTTACCCTAAACCTAAAAAAATGTTGCGATATTGGGTTATACCCTAACCCTAAACCTAACCCTAACCCTAAGGCGCTACTTACTTGTACTTCGATAACCGTACTAATGGCACCAGGGGTTGTCCGTACAGCAACCGTAAAAATAGACACTTTCTTTGTTTTTTTTGTTTTTTTACCTTATATGGGATGTTCGGCCAAGGCTCCAGACAGAGGATGAAAATAAAGCTCTTTTTCCTGGTATACTTAATAAATAAACCAAAAAAAAAAAAAATTCTCTGAATAATTCAAAAAATCCCAATTTACTTTTAATATATTTAGTATGTTGGCTTTTTAATATAGAATAACCTGAAGAGGGCAACAGAGCAAAAGAAAGCAAATGAAAATATGACCACATTCCATTCAAAAACACTGTTTCTTAAAAGCAGTATTAAACTAAGCAACAAACTTTAAAGCAGGGATTATAGCAGTGATTATCTCGGCATAGATTTGTCACATGCACAATAATGACCGTGTTCCACGATGGATCTGTAACGGATTTAAAGAGTGAATTTTAAAAGTCTATTGGTATTGATTTTCCAAGAACAGTTTTAAACAAACATGAACACGAGCAGAAACAGAGACGACCCAAGAGACTCAAACAGAATCAGGAATCTGAATAAAATATGATCGGAAACAAAGCAGAAAGTTAGCAAACAAAAAAAAAAAGAAAGACTCCATAACCATTAGACTATCATTGAGCGTAGGCTGATTCAGGAGTGCTCCAGCAGCTGGGAGGTGACGTATACGGTTCGTCCTCCACTACAGCATCACAGGGCCTGGAGAGCCTGAGGCCACTACAGAATCATATGGGTCACATCTTCAACAGTGCCTCACATCAAGAGGACAAAATCCACCGTAGTGTATAGATAGACATCATCAACAACAGCTGCTGTAGCACATGACAGATAAAAGCCACAATGTATAAAATAAAAAAAGCTGACTGCGGCTTACTTTAACAGCTGATTTATGACTTTTCTTATCATTAAGAAAGGAACTGAATAAAAATAGTACCTGATAAACCAAAAGGTACAAAGGTGAAATAATTTTTACTGTGACTACAGGACTTACATCCAATGCAATCAGCACATATAAAGATTTCCACAGATGACACAATGTTTTCTATGGTATTTTCGTGGAAATGATGCACGAGATTTGCAGAGCTTGTTGACATGAGCAGATGGTCTTTGAACCTGCGGCTTATGAGCAAAGTTCAGTTCTTTGTGTGTTTTCTGAAGGAAAAACAGAATGTTTTGCTCATGGTTTCAGTGCAGCAATAATAGTGCATGAATCTGTTGCTTCTTTTTATTTTTTTGACGATAAAAATGATAGAATTCAAGAGACAATCACTATCAAATATGATGTAGAGTGAATAGGTGATCAGGTAAAACACGTGTCAAACTCAAGGCCCGGGGGCCAAATCCGTCCCTTTAAAGCTCCTATTTCGGCCCGCAGAAGAAAGTTAGAAAAAATGTCAGCGTAAACATGACTCATTGTGTATATTACCAATTAATTCAGTTGTAGATATCTCAGTACCTCCAAATGCACATATTTAATGAAACTGCTCATTTTTCATGGGCTCATAGTTTACCCATGCTCATATCACATGATGAAGTCATTTTCAACTTCAAATTGTTTGTTAGTACTCTCAATTTTTCCCAAATTCCTAGAATTTTCCTCAAATTATTCTCCAAAATGCAACAAAATCAAGGAAATGATCCTACAAGTCATTATATCTGTCACTTATTGCTTGGATATTATAGTGTCTTACATACTTTATATCAGGGGTTCTCAACTGGGACCCACATTTTTCCACGGTCATTAAATCACAACCCACTTTTTTGTTAAATTCAACCAATCAAATTTAGTTTTTTCAAAAATAGCTGTTAAAAACACACATAGATAATCTCTTTTAAAATATAAATCTATATATTTTCCTGTGCAACATGCATTTCACAGCATGTCAGTCAAAAGAAAAGTTTCTTTCAAAATAAAAGACAATTTGAGAGACACAAAGTATTTTTTTTTTTTTACCAGCTGTCTGCGACACATTCAGTACAGTTCCACGACCCACTGAAGAGCATACTAGGTCACATGAATGATAAACGTGTTCGTTTTACCACCTATAATCTGCGGCCCACTTGAGATTGAACTGTTTCGTATTTGGCACTTGAACTAAAATCAGTCTGACACTCCTGAGGGAAAAGGTTTTTTTTTATTATCCCAAAAAGAGGTATCAACAGCTTGTTCCCATTGCATATGTCTGTCGTTCTCCAGTGATTCAATCATTCCTACTGAAAGAATTCTGAGGCGCACACTCACTATATTTTAAAAGTTGAAAATATAAAGACTATTGCCAAAAGAAAAACACAACAGCTACGAGAATGTGTGAGAATAAATGTTTTATTTACTGTTCACACTAACAAGAAAAATACCATATCCACATGGCTGTCTTCTACCCTATCATTTCTTAGTCAAAACTAAATCACACTTGACAATTTCTGAGGAATAAAAGTCCACTTTTTTAATTTTTTTTTTTTGCAACAGATGTGTGATTCTTTCAAAGAGGAACAAAAATAAACAGCAGAAATAACGTTAAGGTGCAGCATCTTCAGCTATAGAATCATCAATGAGTCTCAGCTATAACAGGAAAATGATATGAAGTGAAGGTTTCCAACCTTATTTAGTCAAACACTTCCATGTTGCATACCTATCTTAACTCCAATGATTTATTTTGATTTTGTGCCACTTTAATTTCTTGTTTTTACTTTAATGTGTTGTGTCATTGTGCTTTTATTACTCTGGAACGTGTAAAGTGTCCTTAAGTGCTTAGAAAGACTCTTTCAAACAACAATTATTATTATTATTATTATTATTATTATTATTATTATTATTATTATTATTAATTATGTTATAGGTTAAGCCTGTGTTAACTTTGACAGTAAATTTTGATTTAGTTTTAGTCACAGTCTTTTGACTAAAATGCAACTTTTCATATATATTTATTTATTTATATATTTATATATATATTTTTTTTTTTCAGAAGTGTACACTATACAAAGATGCATTGCAGAATCATACATGCAAAAATGTAAAATAATAAATAGGGGTAAATTGGTCATCATTCCACTTCATAAAATATTGTTGTTTATTGTCACGGTTTTGATGCTTTTTTTTTTTTTTTTTTTTTTTTTTTTATGAACCAGGGATGAAGTCTTGATATATTCTTTAATTTCTCAATGACACGTAGTTAAATACCCCGCCCCCTCAATGTGACGTCACTGATACAAAGACCGCAGGAGAAGTGCCGTGCAGCGCGCGCTCTTCAGTCACTGGTGCCTGGTCCTAAAACACACACACACACACACACATTTACACACTCACTGTCACACGCACACGCACGCGTTCACACACGCACATTCCCATTGCCAGTCGCAGTTTGCTTTGGTGTTGTCGCTCATTGAGTGAAGGGGAAAAGTTGCTTGAGACGACCGCAGTTTGTTGTAAAGTTGGATTACAGCGGAGCGGACTTTATGTATAGGACGATGCAGCAGCAGCAGCACCACAGCACACATCTGTAAAACACCGTCAGCGGTAAGACTTTTATTTTATCCTGGGACTTTAAATGTTACTAAAAGCTGTGCGTCTGTAGCAGAAACGCGTGTAAACCTGCGCAACAAACCTCAGATTTAATTAGAATCTTACAATCCGGAATGAAAAAAAATAAAATAAAATAAAATAACACTGAAACTATTTTTTTTTTTTTTAAATTCCAACACTTGCTAGTGCATCACATATCGCAGATGAACAACAACTATGTGAACCAACCATCCTTTATCACCTATTGACCCACCTATGAAAGGTTATTAAATAAAAAATAACGTTTATTACATAAAGAGCCTGTAAATGTTGGCATGAGGTTTGAAAATGTATGTATATATATATAAACATTGATTTCCTTTTAAAACAATATTTTTTTATTTTTAAATTGTTTTATGATTGTATTCTGTCAATAATGCATCTTGAATTGTGTGTCTTTACTAGAAATCATTTTTTTAAATTACTTTTGATATTATTGTTTAGCAGCATGGGGGGTTACCATGAATAATACATTTTGGGGAGTGTTGTGAATTTAGTCAATAATAAATGAATGGATGAATAAGAGAATGAATGTGAGGATGTGGGATTGAAGCAGCATGTGTGTATGTTTTATCTATATATGTGCGTTTTTTAAATGTACATTCAACTATGTAGGTTAGGTTTTGTATGGCGGGTAATTTCACCTCCACTTGTAGTATGATTTTACCAATTAGGTTACCACAACTTTTACAATATTTAGGACAATGTCGCTATGTCTAATTGTTTTTGTCAATTCTATATTACTAAATGATAAAGTTCCATTTATTTTGCAAACTTTTTTTTTTTTAGCAGTGTTAACCCATAGCTTCCCCTGTTGGGACGGAGGCTCTAAGGACGTGCTCACAGCCTCTATTTATACCTTTGCCGTTTCCTACGTGTTATCATAAAAAATGTATTCAATTTCAGCAGACAGCATACTAACTTGTATTTTTTTCTGTAAATGCAGTTTGTCTAGTTTGTGAAGTGTTTTTTTTTTTTTTAAAAAAAAAACCCAAACAGCTTGTAAGTCCACAGAGATATAACAAAAGAAAGACAACAAATTTCAGTAATTTACATTATGTGACAAAGGGTATATTCACAGTATTGAAATGATTAACTGTGGCAGTGTGAGTTGCGTGCTCTTTTTCACAGCAAAATGGCTTTGAGTTTGTGTGCATTAGGTTCAATTTGTTGCTTCTTATTCATATTAATTATGCTGAGAATGCATGTCTGTCTCCGCGTGTCGAGCCACTGATGGAGAGCCTCCCTGGTGTAGTACATTCCCATCAGTGGACGCAAGCATATACTGGCGCATGGTGAATGTTGGTGATATTTAATCTGGTAAACACAAGTACGGAATAAATATCAACACTCTAGGGAAAAAATGCGACCTGCTTACGTCTGCGATCTCCACGTGTCGAGTAATTAAAGAAGCTTTATCTCACCATGACTAATAAACAAAGAATGAATGATTGAAAGACTAGTAGGCACGCTACAGGGGGCTTTGAAAACGGCAGAGGCTGAAGGTTGACCACGTCAATCTATTTAGACATTGGCCATGTAAACTCAATAGAACTGTGTTGGAAAAATAAACAGCTCTGGGGAATGTTCTCATTCAGGTGGCGTAAGAGAGAAAACAGTTGCTCATTCTTTGTCAGAGAGTCTCTGAATGAAAATGTCAACAGTGACAATAAAGACACACTAGAAATATTTTACTGTGATGGACTGGTCAATCAATCAATCAATCAATCTTTATTTGTATAGCGCCAAATCATAACCAATGGTATCTCAAGACACTTTACATTTAGAGCAGTCTTAAGGACGGACTCTTCATTTTATGGATACACACATATGCATATATACGTATATACACATACATATGTATCCCACACCCAACATGAATTCATCTGGAAGGTTACACCCTGGACTGGTGCCCTGTCCAGGGTGTAACCTCGCCTAACGCCCATTGAGGGGTGGAGATAGGCACCAGCAGACCCCCGCGACCGTGAAAACAGGAACAAGCGGGTCAGAAAATGAATAGATGGATAGAATAATTGAATTATTTTAATGGTTTATTCAACAGGGACAGTGTACATTAATAGCAATACTGAAAATATGCCAGAATTAGCCAAAAAAGCTATTTTTCATCTGGACAGAATTTTCTATTGTCACTCTAAACAATTGGTATTCTAATGATATTCTATTCTAATTCTAATTAAATTAGAATAGCAGGCGAGTATCCATGACTAATCTGGATTTGGACAACATCACTCAAATGAAAATAGCCTCGACTCTCAGTCCTTTATGAATTCATATTCATTTCATTACCCCTAGTGTGGCTAATAAATGTAATTCCTCTTCGTAGACCACTTCCATCATAACTTGACAAACATAATAATTAGAGACTTGTCTGCTGTAGGAATACAACACCAATGGCTAACAATCAGGCCCGTGAATTAGCCCACACTCCACTTACGTTACGGTATCTCCGTGTTTGTTGTTATTAGTAGTAATTTGCGACAACAAGCAAGGCGTAAAGGTCCTTTAATGCATACAAAGCAACACATCAGAGACGATTTGCTATGCATGAAGTAATCTTCTTCCCCGTGAGTGCGGATCTAGTGAGCAGAGTAACCTTCCTGGGCCCTTATTTCCATTATTCATGTGGACACATAGGGTGAATGATAACAACGTGTCAAGAGTTGTGTTTGTTTGCATAGTTGTTTGACCCTCAAAAGCTACAACTGCATTTCAACAGCATAACTGCTTAAATGACTCAGGCTGTGTCTGATGTCAAGAGGTAAAATGTAAAAGCAGTGAGTGCTCTCTGTTCTTTTTTACCATCCTCAGTAGGTTTGCCAGCACTTAACTCCAGATCTGAATAAGATAGATAATGTGAGTGAAGAGGCAGCGACACACAAATTACTCATGTCACTCTATCAATGGGCAACTTCTGTTACAGCCACACTAATGTGATTATTTGACCCGGGGGCCATTATCAATATATTAATGTTAGAATATATAATAATGACCAATCTGAGCATCAATACAGGAAAAAACAAAAGATTGTGGGTATTTATTTGTTTTTTGGTCATTTGTTGTGTTATTTGATTAAATTTGTGTATTTTTGTTATAATTTTGTATATTTTTCTCTCATTGTGTGCATTGTTGTTGTGATTTTGTATATTTTGCTCTCATTTTGCATGTTTTTATTGTTTGTGAGCTTATTGCGTGAATTCTTTTTAAAATTTTGTGTAGATTTTTCTTAAAATTTTGTGCATTTTTGTTGTTGTTTTGTATATTTTTCAGTTACCGGTATTTATTTTTGCCATCTTGTGTGTTTATGCAGTCCTGTTATGTATTTTTGCTGTTTTTTTGTGTGTGTGTGTGTATTTTGCTGTTTTATGTGTTTTTGAACACATTTTTTTGCCCTTTGGGGGCTGCAAAAAATGGTACTAGTTGCCCATGGGGGTATTCCAGAAAACAGGTAATGTGAAAACTCAGAGTAAGTTAACCATGAGATGAGAAACTCTGAGTCAGTCACCATGGTAACAGACTCTGTGACCATAACCTGCTCACTGGCCAGTTACACATTGCACTCACATCACAGCAGATTATATGCATAGCGCTACGTTTACTTTGCAAACGGTAATTCTGTGCAGCATCATCATCATCTTCCTCCTCCTTCTCCTGTGATGCAAGAAAAGATACAGTTGCAGAATACTTTGAACCACCATCCGAGGCAAGTTCTGAGAATGGAATCCTTACAGCTGCAGTTCAATTGTTTCATTAGTTGGAAGCTGAATGAGACAGATGACACCATCCAGTGTGTGTGTGTGTGTGTGTGTGTGTGTGTGTGTGCCTGTGTGTGTAAATTTTACATAGCTTTATATATAATCAGTCCCTCCAGGATTTCGCTGGCATTTTTTGTGATTGTTGCGGGCTGAAATGCCTAATTTCGCTGGCCAATTTTCTAAAAGTTGCGGTAAAAAGTTGCGATTTTTTTTTTTCAGCCCTAAAACATACTTTACTCACAATTAAGTACATTTTTCCTACCAATTATAAATACATATTGACCAGACATGTTCGAGACAAAAATATGCTTTATTGTTGTAAAGCAAACACCAACACAATTTTGCAAAACGTGCAAACACTTTTTTATACACTTGAGCGTACCCTGAATGCAAAAGGTGCAACAGTTTTTAATCAAATTGATCATCAGAAGTTCAAGTCAGGAAACAATAATGAACTTAAGGAATCTTAAAGTGCATAACATGAACCTGTCATGAAGACATATTTCTTTAGGCATAACAAAATACAAAATACAAAGCGTTAACAAACATACTGTATGTAATGATATTGTGGGCTTCCTGTTTGTTCTCCCACATGGGGTTGTGCACTGGCTTGCATTCTCTTGACGTGCTTTGCAGAAGCAAAATGCTTGTCCATAGACGACTTCCGCTTGTGCTCGATGATAACATTGCATTTTGAACATAAAAGTTTACCTCCACTCTTATGAAGCAACGTTGGGTGCTGTTTTACACGCTCCTTAGCCAATATTTTTGTTGACAAATGCGAGGTGTTTCTATCTCACATGACTCCATTGAATGCTTTCTCCGGGCACTGGTTGAAAACAGGATGTGACTTAGGCATTTTCTTTTTCATAGGTTCCTTGTAAGTAGCGCAAAGCAATGACATAATATACGTAGACGCACCGCTCTAGTGGGCGACAGCAGTTGATGTGGCGTCTGCGTATATATGTCTATGGCGCAAAGCCCATAGTACATCCTCTGCTACTACCGTAGCAACTACAAGTGCTAATATGCCAAAAATAATGATAAGCGGCCGCATATTTATATGTTTTTTTTTTTTGCAGCAAAGTTGCGGTAAAATTATGCAATGCCGCACTGATTTCGCGGAGTTTGCTTGATTTTGCGTTAATAGTTGCGATCGCAACATTGCGAAATCCTGGAGGGACTGATAATATGCGTTTTTTCATTTTCCGTTTATTTATTATTTTATTCCACCCGTTTTTCAGGCCTCTGCCTTCTTTCTGTTCGGCTGAGCAGAACTCAATCTTTTTTAAAATGAGTATTTTATTGAGTGTTCGACGTGTTTGCGTACATATTGTCACATTTTAAATGACTTCAATAGCTATGTATAAAATAATAATGTGTCAACATTGAATCAAGTGTTAATCTAATAAGTGGGGGTATTAAGTGAGATTAAGTGTTAAAACAACCTTTTGTTAGAGGTTTAAATTACTACTTGAAATATGGCCACTCAATTAATGTTTACTTTGTTTAATAGCTTAAGTCAATCAATTAAAACCCAAAGTGAGGTACAATCAAAGCCTAGCAAAATATGCCGTACCTTTTAGAATCATGTTTTTATACTTCATTTTTAACTGTATGCTACCATCTTAAGTACAGTTAAATGATAGGTCAGTGGAATAGTACACTTATGTGTTGGCTTGGCGCGGGTAGCAATTTTCTTCCCATGGTGTTTCTCTCTCCTTCGCTGCTGCAGCAGTGTTACATTTTTGCAGAAACTGGATTTTTTTTTTCAGTTGTCATGGTGACTTGTGGTATCAAGGACTCCATTGGCAATGGCCTTTTATAGAGCTTGTGCACATGTGCAACTCTTTTTGTTGCAACATGTTAGGCTCCCAAAAGTTAAACTTGCTTCTGGTTTTTCCTTCTTATTTTATGCTATGTCAAGGCAACAATATGGGCCACAAACGTCATCTACGACTGGTAAACCTTACGACGGCTAAGAGAGATGATCATGGTCTTTTTGGACATTTTGACCAGAGTATGCTGGACACGTACACTGAGCTAATATTAGGACTGGGTATCACCAGGTACCTCGCAATACGATGCTATCACGATATTTTTCCCACAATAATGATAATATCACGATACAGCGGTTCTGCGACAATCGATATACTGCAAGAAATTTCATCCACGATACAATACGATATCTTTGTCACTGAAGAAATTCTGAATTTATTGAGTTACCAAACACTGTCAATCAAAGTCACATGAATGACAGCCAAGTAAAACAAAGTGTACACACACACACGCGCACACAGTGTAAATATATATATATATATATATATATACTAAAAAAAAATCAATATTTGGCACCAGTGTATCGATAACGTATGGCGACGAAATATCGTGATACAGTATATCGTAGTATCGATATTTCGGCACACCACTAGCTAATATGCCACGAAGTCTGAAGGGAAGCTACCCTGACAACAATGCATGGCTAGCCTTCCCGATCTTACAGTTTGCAAACGTCCAGTCTCTCTTAAATAAGATGGATGAGCTCCATGCCCGGATTACCATGCAGAAGGATTTACAGCACTGCTCCATGCTGTGCTTCTGTAGTGACTTGTTGAGGTCACTACACGTCTTCAGCGGCAAGAACCGCAGCTGTTTTTTCTACCCAGAGAACTGCATTGTATTATTGCGAGTGGAAGCTGCACTCAGAGAGCTATAGAACATGATTAGTGAACATGAAAACAAATATTCTAATGCTGCTGTCATTATTCTGGGAGACTTTAACCATTGTAATATCAAGAAAAAAACACACCAAGACTGTTTCAGCGTGTGAATTTTCCAACCAGAGAGAATAAATACCGGACCACTGCTACAGTAACACCAGAAATGTGCTTAAAGCTCAACAAAAACTTAATTTCGGCAAATCTGACCACCTAGCAATCCTGGCTTATGCCTATTACATCAAAAAGGCTGAAGGCACAGCCAGTCAATCCATGTATCATTCGTTCATTCGTTTTTCATTTTGTATCAAAAACATGAAAAACAAAAATGAACCAAAATGAAAAAACGGAAAACGCCTTGTTTTTCAAATTCAAGCTCTTTTGCTTCGGTACAGAAAACAAAAAATGGAAAACGAACACCTTTATTTGTTTTCTCCATTACCGATTGGCCAAAGTACGTGACCAGGAAGTGAAGCGTTACACATTCATGATATCTTTAGCTCTGCAACACTTAGGAGTCTCTAAATCCTCCGAAATGTCCGTGAGGAGGTTCTGTGCCCAAAACCAGCTAAAGCGAAAAGGACATGTTACTGATGCACAGTTGGAAGCAGCAATCTTGTCATGCCAAACTGCCGTTAGCATAGCCGTTAGCGTCGGATGAGAGTACACTTCCGGGTCGCGGGTCCGGGCTACATTTTTACGGTGGCTACGGATGGCATCGGTGAATACACAAAGACTGTAAGCGACTACATCAGCTGGTGGACATCTATATGTCCCTCCCAGAACTGTGCGTGTGTTTCCAAACTAGAAACCCTGGTTTAATGAGGACATAAAACAGAAAATCTGGAGAAGGCAGGATGCTTTTAAGTCTGAAGATCAAGGGGAGCATAAGAATGCTACGATACAAGCTATAAAAGTCCATCAGTGCTGCGAAGAGGGCTTATTCCCAAGATCTTGACAGCTTTTACCTGCGTAACAGTACACACAGTATGTGGATCCCACCCTTCCAAACAGTCTTAACACTTTCTATGCCAGGTTTGATACAGGCTGAATACAGACATTCCCAATAGCTCCCTGCAACCCCACGGACACTGTCTTTCAAGTCACACACACAAACAGGTCCTGGAGGCTATGAGGTAGGTAAACCCCCACAAGGCTGTAAGACCAGATGGCATCCCTCCCAGAGTTCTGAACGCCCGTGCAGAATAGCTTGCTGGTGTGTATGTAGACATTTTGTATTTGTCTTTCACTGAATCAGTCATCCCCCATATTTTAAAATTATCGACCATTATACCCTGACCTTTGAACCCTCAAGGACTTCAGGCCAGTGGCACTCATGCCAGTCACCATGAAATGTCTAGAAAAGCTTGTTGTCACACACATCCATAAAGCAATCCCAGATCCCATCGACCGCCCCAACAGATCAGTGGATGACACGGTAGCCATAACTCTGCACCAGATCCTACATCATCTCGACAGCAGCAGAACATACATCAGGATGCTTTTACTGGACTACAGTTTTGCTTTTAACACTATCCAGTATCCGCCCAATATGCTGACTGAGAAGTCGACAAACCTTGGTGTCCCGACTCCCACTTCTAACTGGATTCTGGATCTCCTGACTGAAAGACCACAAGTGGTGAGGATGGGAACCAGGATGTCTGCTGAGCTCACAGTCAGTACAGGATCACCTCAGGTCTGCACTGCCACTCTTTCACCCAGGTCTTCAGAGGACTGATGGAGAGCATCCTAACTACTGGCATCACTGTCTGGTATTTGGGTACCACACAGATAGAGACGAATGCTCTGCAAAGAGTCATAAAGACTTGTTGAAACTAAATTTCCATCTGTGGACGCAATCTACAAAAGAACAGAGAGAATCATTAGAGACATACTACTCTATTCAAACATAGACAATGTACATACAACCTCAGGCACAGCATCATCACACACAGAACACACTTTTAAATAGTTCCTTCCCTAAGCACATTAAGTCTTCTGACAAAAACAAACAAAATAACATGCATAGTGCCATATAACATGATATCCACAATTAAACACTGTACTGCAACACAACGGCTCGGGGCTGTGCAATGGGCTAATGCATTTTTCTTGTACAGTTGTGTTATTTTACATTAATGTGTTTTTATCAATTGTGTACTTTTGTGTCTTTTTAAATGGTTCATGACTCGGAGTGATTGCATAAGAGTCCCTATGTGTGTGGACTACTCGTGTTTGCACCAATGGCAAGTAAAATTCTTGATTCTTCTCGAGGTAAACACACTCAAAGTTGATCGAACTAACACTGATCAACTGTTCTGGAACTGGGTACTCGTAGTTTCCCATCTCAGAGTAAGTCAACTCAGAGTTTAGGGTTTGACTAGACAAGTTTGTTGTACCCGCAGCATGAAATAGCCCCCATGTCTGCTCTAAATGTACACAGATAAACACAAAAAACAGTCGTCATAATTCATTCTTTTGGTGCAGAAAACTATTTTTCTAATACAAGAACAGGGTAACTTTACAAATTGCTGATTTGATATGATTTTGTCTTAAAACACAACTGTTTTTCTTTTTTTAATCATCCACACTGATGCGAGATTGAAAAAATGGAGGATGTCTGTGATGGGAAAACACTTGAGCTGCTGTGTGTCGATTGATTAGGGAAAACAAATTGAGAATTTGCTGATTTTTAAACTGCCCCTATTGATTCTTGAAAATAAAGTAGCGAAGTATCTGGAAAGGAAAAACAAACACAGACAATTGGCAGCACACCACAGGGAGGCCATCAGCAGTGAACTGATTAAAAAGGCATTACTCGTGGCATAATAAGGGGTGACATAGGAGGATTGTATTGCAGGTGTGACAGACAGGTGTGTTTGTTGGTGGAAGTGTCTGCATTCATCGAGCAACCCAGGCTGGGATGTCTAATTCTACATCCCCCAATTCAATTGGATCGCAACAATTGCAGACGGAGAACCAAGAATAGCCTCCACTACAAAGAGCTGTCACTTTGCATCCTGATCGAGAAGTGAGATATTGCTACTGGGCTTCACTTAGCTTTTATAAACCCCTTGTAGGGTCACACACGTACGCGTACACACACACACGCACGCCTATCTGTACAACACAAACAGTTCATGTCATCGCACAGTTTCTACATAGCATGGCTTTAGCCTGAGGAAAATTTGTGGATTTTTTTTCCTGAGCAAAAACCTCCACAGGTTTGTTAGTCATACAGGGAACAAAGTGTACAGCTTTTCTTTGTAGCATCTGTGTGGTTTACATGGGAAACCAACAGCATATATTTTACACAACATTGCCAATAGTTCATCATCCTCCATGTTCTATTTATACTTTTAGAAAACAAAGTGGAGAAAAGGCAGCTACCTGAGTCTTGTCTTGTCTTGACTGCAATAAAACCTTTCTAAACTGAGCCATTATCTAAAATGATGTGATAAAGCCACATTAAGTAGTCTGTGTGTGGGTTTTGTTTACAAGACAGACTAATGCCTGTGTGTTGTCAGAGCAGCAGATTTGTTATCTTCTTTCATTTTTATTTTCATTGAATCAAGCCTTGCACATGCAGTATACTCACAACCTACTGTTGGAAACCAGTAAAAACAAAACTTCACAGTTGTTTTTTTTTTCTCCGAATACTGTTCCACTTCTTTGCTTTTGGGTTATGTCATTAAAAGTGAACCATTTGCAACTAATGCAGGGCTTCTGATTTTCAGTTTCAAAATTGATACTTCTTTTTCATTTCATCATTTATCCCTATTTCAATCACTTCACAGGCTGTAAAATCTTCCGAAATCTTACCAAAATTGCTGAATATGGTTAATAGAATCAACTTCTTTACCAGTAGTACTGTACTGAATTTACATAAACTGGATAGTTAGGCGAAAATCACGTGAGATTACGTTGCTAGGGTGATGTTAGCCACAACGCTAAATCCTCAACCACCCCTTTAACAGGAAAGATACAGTTGAAATACCTGATATGGTCCCGAAACATTATTTATGAAATGTTTCAATCTCACGTTTTGCATGAAATCTAGCGCCGGGGTGTGATCGTGTGTCGTGCATCGTGTTGTATACATGGGTTCACGAGAAGCGACTAACACCTCACGACCAGCTCCCGATCAGCAATCGTATGGTCGTAAGAAAATCATACATGTTTGAAATCCTGGTCGTGAGGTTATCGCACTATTTTGAAGCAGTGCCACAGGTCGGCTTACCTCTAACGCTCACACTGCGCATGCGCAAACACCGTAGAACCACTGCTCACGTCTGTCCATCACAGCCGCATTTTCTTTTTTAAAGTTCTTTTTTCTGGGATTTGCGAGTGTCTCTCCACTTCCGGGTATTCTTTTCTTCCTCTGTTTTAATGGCGACGCTTCAGAGTTCTTCTTCTTCTTCTTCTTCTTAATTTGTACGTTGCATTTCCGGAAACAAGACCCCGACGTGTCGTGTGTGGACGTACAGTGTGAGCAGTCAGATCGTGTCAGAGTGTCGGTCCGTATAGTGTGAGAACATGAATCGTGGTTTGGACTCTGCAATGCTGTGAACAACGATTGAAAAAAAATCACATTATCTGCCCGCCTTAACTCTAGCGCAAGATTTTAAACGCGAATGAGCGAGTAAGACATACATTGTCTGTGTATCACCCTTTGTAGTCATTAAATCACTCATTTCACAATAAAAAATAGCGTGTATATGTGTCATATTGTCCCAAAATATGCACGTGCAACCTAGTCTCACTCCAAAGCGTGTAATGACTGTACTAATTCACTACACAATACTTAGCCAAATAATGCCAACGCCTCTGAGATGTGAGGCATTTCTGTCTCGTCTTAGGGCCCCAGAGAGAAGTAAAAACTAATTTTAAAAATGGGTTAGATTAATTTTTCCATTTCAGATTGCTTTCTCTGTTCTCTGTTATCTTTTTAGAGCGTTTTCCACAATCACGGAAAATCAGAGGCCAGCATACTAACGTTACACTTCATAATAGTAAGAGACTGATTGGAATGTAGTGAATTAGCAGGTAGCTAGACAGTTGCAGAAACTCACTCGAATATTTCCTTTTTTCTTTTATTTATATGAAGCTCCTTTTTTCTCAGAATGCCATCAAAATACCATGTAAAGCTATGTAATAAGTGTTTGGACGCAATAGTTGAATATGTGTAATTAACTGACTCGCTGTGACTGTTACACTAAAAAGGAAATGAGGGCCAATTATTCTCTACCCTTTATCTTTAACTGGTTATTTCACATGCCTTGTTTTTTCTCACACAATCCAATTAAAGAAGGGCTTTTAGAGCAGCCATTGCTATTGACGATGCAGTGTGTTCGTTGATTTAATTTGATTAATAAGCTTATAATCTAACAGTTTATTAAATCTACCAAGTCCACCCTATATGCGTCCCGCGTCTTGTTTTTTTATTTTAATTTCCCTTCTTTGAAACAAGTGCCCTCGCTGAAAGACTATGTGATCGCTTTGTTTTTATGGAGCAGGAACAGATAGACTTTTTCAGCCGTTCCCACCGTGACGTGATTGATTTGTTGTTTCAGCTTCGGCTGCTCACAGTGTTTCGTGTTCAGTTTTACCGAGGCAGACTCTGCTCAAAGATGTCTTGTGTTGGCAGGAAACCATTTCCTCCTCTGGCCAATCAGAGCCTGTCCTGAACCCTTCAGGTCTCTGGATAGTGTCACTGCTTTTCATGGCCATGCTCTGCTTCCTAACAACATGGATCAGATACAAAGTACAGCTCATTCCATCACTTACTGTGGTCAGTGTGACCGACAGCATTGTGCCGCCTGTCCCCAGTAAAACAAATCATGATGCGAAATCAAAAAAATAAAAATGTATTCATCTTTCACAATAATGTGTGACACACAAATACAGTAAGTTGATTTAACGTTACCATCATCAATTCGTGAGTGAGGATAATTTTCATATTAAGAATTGTTCTTTGTGACATAAATCTGGTGGGGGAGTTACACTTTATGTGCAAAAAGAATTGAAAGCTCAGAAGGTTGATGGTATGACTATGGAAGTAGATCATATGTCATCATATGAATGTGTCACGGTTGAGATATTTACTGAAAAAATGAAAAAAAAGGCTTATATCCCGCATTATACAAAGTGCCGGGTGCAAACAGTGCATGTTCACTGATCACATGGAAAGGTTGTTTACAAATAAGAGTCATAAAGATCTAATTCTATCTTTTTATTATATAACATAGATTTATTAAAAGCAAAACTACATAGACCCACTGGAAAATGTATAGACGCTATGTACAGTTTTTTTTTTTTTAAATATCCAATGATTACACGTCCTACAAGCATTACTGCACACCGCGCTACTTTAATCGATAATATAGTCACAAATATTCAGAATACTAATATATTCACTATATATATCACTTGCCAGGTTTTATATCCTTTGAAAAAAATAAATAAATACGAAAAAGATGAGTAAAACAATAACCTATAAACAATAACATTGGGAAAATGTAAGTATTATAAAAAACTGTAAGAAAACAGTACTACAGAAATTTGATCGAGAGAAATAAAAATAATATAAAAAGGTCTATGGGGAGTATAGAATAATTTAATTAATAAGGATTATAAAAATGCCATGTTCCCAGATTACATGATTAAAGATGATGAAAAAGTAACAAATATGGATACACATGTTTATGCATTTAATGATTTTTTTGTGAACATTGGTCCACAACTGGCATCAAAGATTGCCACCACAGATTATAATGACGTTGGCTACACAAATCAAATTGTACACTCCCTCTTTCTGACCGCAACACATGAAAATGAAATGATCAAAACAGTCAATGATTGTAAAAATAAAAAGTCCACAGATTGCAACGACCTTGATATGACTATAATTAAGAAAGTAATGCCTGAATGGCTTTATTAGTTAGCATAGTTTACTTCACGATAGCCAATACGGTTTTAGAAACAATAGGTCAACTGCTCTTGTATTGATTGATAGAATATAAACTGATAAAATATACTTAGAAACACCAGGACTCAATCGTGCCTTGCTACTTTCTGAGTTATTATCAAACATTTTAGCTGATAAAATGCATAGTACATTTTTATTTTACAGACTTCAATGGTTTGTAAAAAATCTAGAGCCTCCGATTTTTTGCAATCGCAGAAAAAATTTCAGCGTAAACCTTTCCAACTTATCTGATGCAATTAAAACTTAAGATCAATAACAGTAACTGTATTTAGCATGTTTGGTATAATTTCTGGAAGTTTTTTATAGCCAATAAAGTCAACTTAACAGAAAAAGAAAATGAAACAAAAAAAAATGGAAAAGATAAACATGACGTGGAAATGGGTATAACATGAAACAGAATGTGGAAAACTTTGAAAATGGAAAATCAGAGTCCCTAATAATACAGTTCTGGTAAATGTTTCATAGGAATGTGTATATTTTATTAATGATTTGTATTCCTTGCAGTGACCACCGTCCACTAACCATTTTGGATATTTGAGCTTAGTAGTGTTCGATGAGTGGTGTTTCAGGTCAGTATGATAATACAAGACCTATTTACAAATAAGAGTAACATTGAACTCACTCTTGTCCACTGAAGGGAAATTAAGTCATATCTGGAATCATGTCTGGGATAAGTCATGTGTGCGTAAGAGAAGTCAAATGGCTGATGATGGAAAAATGTCCGCGCTGCTGTTGCTGCTGCTGCTGCTGCTGCTGCTGCTTTGTCCCATGATGAATCACTCAATCAGGCTAAAGGTGGCTTATATGATTAACCAGTAATGACTAGCCTTCCAGGTGCTGTTTAAATGGCTCTTCATGGGTCTCTATTGGTCAAGCTGAAGGTATGAAATCAAACATTTGACAGTGCACTTAGTGCTGCTGCAGATAACATACATGCCTGTAAAGAGAGAAAGAGAGTTTAAGGCAACATGGAAGCCAAAAGAAAAAAAGGTACCAGTAGATGAAAGAACACAACATGGTTTTACTTTTCTTTTAAGTGCTAGATGAACCTCAGAGGAATGAAACTATTGAGCTTTTTGTTCTGAGCAACATTGGTGAGGCACTAAAAATACCTCCACCTCTCTCAACATAAGCATGAGTCGAGGGTTGAGGGCAAGTCTTTCATATCTTCAACATCTCCCATTATCCCAGTACAGCTGTGTTCTATAATCTCTGCTCATCTGGAAGAGGATGTTCTTTACATGTAGTTACTAACCACATACTGTCCACAATACAGCTTTGCTCGCTCTACAAGGACATTTTTGGAAACACAAAATATATTTTTGTTCTAATGAAAGAATGAAGCTTTTCATGTGGGATGAGTTCCTTCAACAAATACCTGTAGTTTCTGTGAATCCATAAAGTCCATATATGTCCTTTTAAAAGTTATGTTTATGAAACTGCTTCATGGAAAAGAATAAGAAACACTTTTATTTAGAGATTGGGGAAATACATACAGTACATGACTAGCATCCAACCATTATTCATAATGCAATAAAGAGCCATCAGACTGATACATAACACAGGACACAGATAACACACACATGGATTATACTTAAAAACACCGTATGACCATAAATTATCTACTATAATCTACTAAACTGGCACTAAATACTGTTTCATTTCATGTATTTATAAAATAAGATCATTTAGAATGTGTGTTATCGCTCTTTCATTCCGTTATTATGCTTTATAGTTGTTTTTCCCACAGTATTCGGAGCAACATAACAGTTTCTGCCTTGAGTGGACACATGTAAATGTTGAAACTTTTCAGAATGGTATTCTTACAAAGTGTCTCAATGACAGCAAGATACAGCTTTTTCTGCCTTGAAAGCGTTGGAAAAGGCATCATTTTGTGGGAAGTGTGACAAAAAAACTCTTGAGTGTACTCAGCTGTGTTTGATGTATTGTTTTTACTTGTAGAAGAGGCTCCTACATGTTTTTATTTGTCAATTTTGGCTTCCATAGCTGCGTATCTCTTGAAGGGAGAATGACACACTCATTCATTCCATTATTATGCTCCATAGTTATTTTTTTCCACAGTATTCTGATCAAAATGTTCTAGTTGGACAAAGGGGGTGCTTGGATTCAAAAGTAAGAGAAAGGGGGTACTTGAGCCAAAAAAGTTTGAGAACACTGATCTCGAGAGCCTTCCCACATTGCACGCATACATCTCGCCGATGTCGGCCTCAGATCGTGCGTCGGCATTCTACTCCTAATGTGTCATTTTGTGTGTTTTTTCCCCCCAAATCGGTGACACCACTTATGAAATTGTAGAACTGTAAAATGTCACTGTTTTTGTGCTGGGGCTCTTTTGGCTATGCTGCTGAAAATACATTTATGATCATGAACTGTCTCTATTTTGTCCACACATAATAAGCTATTTAGTGGTAGTGTATTGTTTTTGTTGTTGTTGTTGTGATATTGCCATATTCCTATCAGATTTAAGTAAGTAGTCGAGTGACTATGGATATGGAGATATTTATAGTAACTGAATGATCGGAGCTACAGTAAATAAAGGTTAATATAAGCTGTAGAGAGGCCGCGCTGAGCATCTTTAATACATCGGTCAACCGCTGATGTCTCCGCGACATCTGCTCTCCATAATACGTCTCGCCGATGCAACTTCATTCATCGTGCCGAGGTCGGCGAGATGTATGTGTGCTATCTGGGTTTGTTTTGTTTTTGTGATAGGGTAGGTGTGTATAAGCTTTTGCTCCAACCTACACCCGTTCAGCTGATTGGTTAGATAATTACGTGTCGTTTGCTTTGTTTTTTTTTGTTTTTCTGAAGACTGTTGTAAAGGTTAAAAAATGTCAGCAAAATGCCATAATTTAGTACAGCAGAACACAGACATACTGTAATTCCTGCAGTGTAAAAGTCCAGTCTGTTGGACCACAGCCAGTGCAGTGGTGAGACAATCTTCCGCAGCTCATCGTTGTGTCTGCGTCAACTCTGTGAATGAAAACTTTTCCCTCCAGCTTTCAGCGCCTGTGGTTGTAGTAGCAGGTGAAAAAAACAACGCATCCTCCTGCGTCACTGACAAGTCCAATGATGACAGTGTGTTTTGAACCCACGGAGCTGAGCACCGGCCTCCATATGGTGTGTACTCACTGGGAGACACTGTTGTCTCTCCAGATGTAACACAAACAGACACACACATAGCAAGAGGTGGGCTGGTATGACATTAATGTAAGATACTCCCACCAGTTATTATAAATGGATTTCATGAGTTAAATGAGTCATTGTAATGGACTTGTAATGTGGAAAACAAGCTGTAGGGGAAAAAAAACCTTCCTATTTGATTAATAGTTAGTGGTGATTGCATTTTGTCCTTACGCCTGTTACCAGTGCTTTCAGACAGCGATAATGGTACCACACTCGTCCAATGTAGGATTGGAAATTAGTCATCAGAAATAAATGGATGCATGTTGTTTTATAACAATGAAAGGCAAACATTCTGTTTGTTATTCTTTTACCCATCTATCCATCTTTTCTAGTTCCTTTACACTAAGGCTGAATGAGTTGAGGAAAAGATGTCATTTTTCTGGCAGATATTGTAATTTCTATTAAATTAACAATTTTCCTCAAATCAAGCTCCAGTGCAATATATATCCACAACGTAGAGTAACATTTTCAAACATGACAATTACATTGTACCATTCGTCCGTCTATTTTCTGACACACTCGTACGTCACACCAACATAAAGCTATTACTTTAATACAGGGATAAAAACTAAAGGTAAGAATTACTTCCAAATGTATTTATTAACATGAAACGTACATGTACGTTCTCGTCAAGTCCTTGACCAATGGCAGTGAGTGATTACAACTGAAGATCTAAAAGAACCAACTTCAACTCTTAACTTTTCAGAAAAAACAATGTTAAAGAAGTCATAAGAAAAAAACAAAATTCAATAACTCTTTCAAAAGGGTCGTAAATCTGTAGCACTATCAAGATCACATATAATATAGGGTTTTGTCTGGTTTTTGTTTTAGAGCACCCAAAAATAATTAAACCGGCCATTTCCGCAGACATGTTCGCCACCATGTTGCGTGTCACAATAGTACGGGAGTGACACACTCTGTGATCCGACTAAATGGTGATTTCATTCACTTCGGTTGAGCCACCATCAGTCGTCAACAGAAGGTGCATGGCTGATTATGGCTTACATAAGGTGAACAACCGGAACCACCTACGGTTGGGTCAAAGGATTTGCCAACACTCATGATGTAAATTACAATAATAAGGTTTTTTGTGTTTCTGCTGGATGTAAAACATTAGCGTGACAGAGTTTTGCACAGTAACTGTTTCAGTCGCTAAATGCTTGTTCGTGAGTTGAGTTTCTGGTTATACTCCCACATGATCCCCTAACTCTGCTTCTGGTTCCCCTGAAGCCTTTTCAAAACACGTTTAAAAGCACAAGGAGCAGTGATCTGTCCAGGAGCACCATGTTGCATTGGTGAGCTTGACAGGATGGTAAATTAACTGCAAAGCTCAGCGTTTACCACCGCACCGAGTTGTCCACATAGTTGGCAGAACACACAAAACACTGCTTGGCAGATGAGACTGGCAGATGAGCTACGAAAGTACTGACACATGGAGTACAAAGACTACAGAGAAATGCTAAGAATTGTGGGAAATGTAGGATTTTAATGGAAACTACTATGCGGCATGAGCCCAGAAACCAGAAATTGATTGAAATTTGTAAACCATTCAGGCTTACTACTGTCACAGTGCTGCTTTGCCACTCACCAAATCCTTCACTCCCAGTCTGTTTCTCTCTCTTCAACCACTCCCTCCTTCAGCTCAGTCACTCACCTTAATCACACCTGGTCCTCAAATTAGCAGAATTCAATGTCCTCCCAAACCCGTCCCCCGGTAAGTCAATTATTTTTCTTTACTACTCACTCGTGTCGCACAGAGAATTCTCTGTCACAGCTTCATACACATCAGAAGTAGTTCCGACACACATCCTTGTGTCGTCTGTGGTAATACCGTATTTTTCGGACTACAAGGCGCATTTAAAATCCTTTAATTTTCTCAAAAATCGACAGTGCGCCTTATAATCAGGTGCGCCTTATGTATGAAATTAACTACTGTGCTTCAACATACTGAACTGAAAAAGTGAGTGTATTGTTCTGTATTTTATGTGTTAAACCTGAACAACGTTGAGAGTTATTGTTAATGACTTGAATAAAGTTTGACTTATCTGACTATTTTATTTCGCTTAATGCGTCTTAATAATAATAATAATAATAATAATAATAATAATAATATTAACAAACCGGTGCACCTTATGTATGAAAATAGACCCAGTCAGACCCATTCATTGATAGTGCGCCTTATAATCCGGTGCGTCTTATAGTCCGAAAAATACGGTAAATAGATATGACAGAAAATGTGGAGAAACAAGCTGCCAAACATGGCTGCTCCATGTGGATTGTATTTTAAGGTTCTCAAATGTGTGTTTGTTTTTTTTTTAAATAAATGTGCACACGTTTTGTTTACAGTAATTCGTTAAATGCATTGTGTTGCATACGTGACTAGTGAAGGTAGCATTTAAGGGGCTCCATCTCTCAGACACATTATCGTTGACAAGCATGTCATTTGTTCATTTTAATGCTAACATGCGGGGTATTACCTCAGCTCTCCCGAGGCCGAGCCACAGAAGTTCCTTTAAACGCATTAGGCAGTGTCGTGTTGCATCCATCACAACGCTGTGCCCCCAGCGTCAGCTATCAGCGTGAGAGTTCCTATGAGCCAACGTCCATGTGGAGCATGTGGAGGAGGTTCGCTCAGAATTTTAATGCTTCCGCTCTCTCACACCAGTACAGCACAGGATCATATATTTCCTCAGACAGGTTGTGCAGGAAATCAACTTCTTTGCAGGAATATCATTTTATGCATCATGGGTATCAACAAGACTGTACTACACAGCTGGATATATACTGTATATCCATGATATCTCTTCTTTAGCGTTCTTCACTTAACCAAACATTGTTCATCAGAGTGCAGCTGTACCACGAAGCAGGTTATCAACAAGTTCACTTAACCCAGGTGATTTCAGCCTCGCTACGTGCACGTTCACATGAAAAGGGCGGAGATTGCAGCTTCCGACCAATCACAAACACGGAGAAAAAGTGCAGAGCAACTTGCGTCACAATCAAGGAATAATTCTTTAAAAATATGAAGAATTAAAATCCATGATTGAGACCAAAACCACACTGCTGCTGCTGCAGCAGGAAGGAAGGAACATAGGCAGATAATTGATGACTGTTGATGTTTAAATTAGTGACATTCCTGTACACAATATTAATTCATGGGAGAATAAACAGACAGGTCGATCACTTTAATGTAAAGACCTTTGTTTTACAGTACATAAGAAAGCTTTCCATCTATAGAGAGCAGTGCTCTATGAAGCATTAAGGTTCCGCATGTTTTCCCTGAGTGAGCGTATTCTGGCTTTGTCACAGTGTTGGTGTGAATGTGTGTGTGATTATCTCTGCTAGTGCTACAATGGACGTGCCCTCCACATTGACTACAGGGGAACAAGCTCCAGAATGCTGCAACTTAATTCATTAAATAAACTCAGTTTTTAGATTGAATTTGCTCATTTTGTTTCCCAATAACTGTGAAATAATTACATTAAACTGGCTTATTAACAGTTTTAATTCTTTCCAAAGTTATCGAGTTAACTAATGTGCCAAGTGCTCGTGATTTGACACCAACACCACTTTAATGTTCAACGCAGTTTAGATTAGTTTGTTTTATAGTAGAGTTCAACTACTCACAATCATAATGAGAGTATTTATGATTAAAATGTGAATTTTTGAAGTTTGTTAATTAGACTCTCGCACACAGACATCGACAGTTCAAGGACACATGCTTGGACAGACTCAATAGGCTGCTCACCTGACTTTTCTTAAAGTAAAGACAGCTCGCTCTACCACATTAACACTTACGGAATGTACACACACACACACACACACAACTATATCGCCATGTGTTGCAATGACATTTCTGTACAGCAGTTTGATCGCACAGCTGACAAATGGACTGGACTAAACTCAGGTTGTGTTCTTGACATTCTTCAGATATTTTGCATTTTACGACCATGTGGTTTTGCTTTTTTCACTGTTTGTGCTGATTTCTTTGTGCTGGATACGCTGTTCTCGTGAATTTCTCAAACGAGGGTACGCGATGGCACTCCAGAGAGTACTTGATAGAAAGACAGAGAGGAAAATTTGCAAATGAAAGCACTAAAATATGGGTTTTTATGTTTTGTTTTTAGTTCAAAATCATAAATCTTACTAGCAACTCACCAAACAAAAAGAAAAAACACACAAAATAAGAGAAAAAAATACTGAATGTTAAAAAGAACAAACAAACACACACAAAATACACAAAATGACACCAAAAAACACACAAAATGACACAGAAAACACACTAAATGATGATAGAAATGATCTTGAGAACATGAACCAAAGTCACTGTTGGTCTACACCAGGCTATAGAAAAACTATAGAAATAAATCTACTCAGCTGACATTAAATACTGTTTAATTCCACTTATTTACAAAATAAGATCATTTAGAATGTGTGTCATTCCATTAGTTGTTTTTTTCCCACAGTATTCTGAGCAACATAACAGTTTCTGCCTTGAGTGGACACCTGTAAATGTTGAAAATTTTCAGAATGGTATTTTTACAAAGTGTCTCAATGACAGCAAGATACAGCTTTTTCTGCCTCGAAAGTGTTGGAAAAGGCATCATTTTGTGGTAAGTGTGGCAAAAAACTCTTGAGTGTACTCAGCTGTGTTTGATGTATTGTTTTTACTTGTAGAAGAGGCTCTTACATGTTTTTTTTTGGTCAATTTTGGTTTCCATAGCTGCGTATCTCTTGTACGGAGAATGACACAAAGCAAGGGGTAGAAGAACAAATAAACTCAAAAAGGTCATTTTCCCTTTTTGAACAATAGTTATATAAGGGAACGTCTTCTGAGCATTTACTTCCAAATGTTTCTGTCTGTTATACACATGTTTTTAATGTCCTGACTTCTGTCTTGTAAATGAGATTTTATGAAAATTCAATGATTTATACTAAGCGTCACTCCTTTAAGTGAAAAACCTCCTTATCCCGATTGATCCCAGGCATCAGAGTGATTTAGGAGCTCTATGGATTACAGCATATATACACTGGCATGCAAGCATCCATAAAAACTCAGAGTACAACAGATTATTGTAGGTACAGCATTAAGGACACAAGGTAAAGGGAACAGTCAGGTGCTTTGTAATAATAGTCATGTAAGTCTGCTTAAAGTTATGAGCAATGCACAGAGTTTACTGCAGGGGTGTCAAACTAATTTAAGTTCAAGGGTCAAATATGAATCACACAGACTTTAAAATTATTAATTTCAACATTATTGTGCCCTATTTGGCACTTCTATTTATACATAAAATACAAAATATGTAAGAAACTGACCATATCCAAGCAATAAGTCTTAGAAATCAGTCTCAACATGATCTTCACTTTAAATTTCCAAGAGTGAGTATTTCTATTTCATTAAAGGAAAAGTTGTAATTTAAGTAAAATTGAAAAATTTTGTAAGAATGTTGATTCCCCCCCCCTCCCCCCCCCCATAATTCTTTAACATTACAAATGAAGGGAAAACTGTGAAAACCCCTGCAAATATTGTTGCGTTTCATTTACACAATGATCAATTTCTCCTATGGGCCGAGTTGGATGCCCCAAAGGGCCGGATTTGGCCCCCGGGCCATGAGTTTGACACATGTGGTTTACTGTAGGAGAAAGGCTACTGAAAGTTTCCTCCTTTGTTTAATACCTTCAGACATCCATCACTTGGTTTCAAGTGTGTGAATTGATGTAAGATTCTTATGAGTTGATATGCAAAAAGGAAGTCAAGTCACATTTTTGCGCGTTCCTCCCCACAGTTGTTATCTGTCTTCTCACTATTGTTTGTTTTATTCAACTGCCTCATTTCCTTGTTGACTTTCGTGGTATTTTCTTACTCGCCCATCAGCAATTTGCAAATGCAAAATTACAGTTTAGTTTCATTGTTGCATAATCATGTCATGTCCCTCATTCATCTCACAGTGCCTCACAATTTTCATGTCGTGCGACCAATTTTCTTTTATTAATCCAAATGTTTTCCTGTCCTTACTTTTTTAATGATGCATGTTTGGTTAAAGGAATATCAGCAAAACTGACGTTAAAGTTGAGTCTTGTAGGTCTTTGGTCTGACCGGATCTTGTCCCCGGTGGCTCTAATTAGTGAGCTTTATCACGTAGTCTTCTTCAGATAACAGTGTTTGTTTGTCAAACAGCTGCTTCTGTCCCTGAACTTAAGCCTTCATTAACCCTGAGGCCAGCTTGCACAATGTCAGAGCGTTGAAACATACATGCACACACATACTATTGATGCACTTTTTTCTGGCCCACCATTGGGACTTTTGCCTTGATAGAATAAAAAGGATATATCGCAGAGCCACTCAGCTGTGGAAGCATTGCCACCGCTTCGATTTCCTCTCTTCAATTTTGGCAGAGATAACGCCTGTCTTAAACGTCACACTGTTTATGTTTGTGCTGTGAACACTTTGTCAGACTAACTTTGTCAGACTAACTTATAAGTGTTGACAGTTGTAACTCCTAAAGATATTTTGACCTCATTTCTCTGCTGCTTGTTAGTAACACAATTTAAGAAACTTTTAACAAGTGTCTACTTTCAATTCATATTTTTTTTTTTTTCTTTTTTTTTCTTTCTGACACCTCATTTATTTTATCTATCTGCAGCAGGCAAGGGGAAAACTTACCATCAGGACCCTCAGAATCTTCTCCTTTTCAAATAAGAAATAAGTGACAATGTACATACAGTATATATGTATATAAATATGCCAGATGTATGATATACTATACATGTAGTTCTGATACAAAACACTTCCTGTCCACATATGGACACTTTGGTGAGTGCAACTGGTTTAAAGAAAGAATCTGTATTGTGTAAAGAAACACTAAGGGGGGGGGTACTACGAATCTAGATTACCTCTTATCGCGCTGACTCCTGGGATTTAATCAGTGTGTGCTGGACTACAAAACTGGCTGGAGTTTAATCACTATGGCATTTAATGCTGAACGACTAACCTTGGCGCGACCAGAATGGATGTTAGCGAGTCCTAAAGCCCCTTCTCCTGACCAGTCAGATTTCTTAGAAAACGACCTGCCCATTGTTAGATGATCCTGGTTGGTGCAAATCTGACAGCTGAGTTTAGGAAAGAAGAATATTAATTATAAATGCAATCCTTTCATTTACCGATGACAACCTTTAGGAAAAATATGGATTTATATGTAATGGGACTGATTTACCGTCAGTTGATGAAGCCTGTGTGTGCTGACGGCTGAAGTCATTAATTCATTAATTCATTCACATGCTGGGGCTTACGTTATCAGCGGGAACATGAACAATGTGCTCTCATCCCCGTGTGTGTGATAGAGATCTACTTGAATAGAAACATGTGTGTGCTGCAATAAAGTTTAACTGCTGAGCGCTGTCCGTTTATCGTCAATGGATTAATATAGTAAATAATGTCGCTCTGTTGCGCATTCACTGCCTGAGTTCTCTCATACCTGCCTTTTCTGTAACAACAGGGTTGTTTGTAGTTCTGATATAAAAACACTTCCCGAATAATTTTAATTATTCATCATTTTAAACTTCAGCAACCTGGTCGGTACCAAGTTATGAAGTGCATCAGATCTGACCAAGTATAGAAGCTCCTCCTCCTGGTGTGTGCTGCACTAATTCACTGTTGCTCTTCACTAAGACCCCAGGAAGAGTAGCCGAAGCGGTAAGCCGCTGACGCTAATGGGGTTCTTAATAAACATAATCATGGATTTATATTCATTATATTTGTTTAAGATCATAAGCTGTTCCTCCATTCATTGTAAAGACATTCAGTCTGCCAGTTCTCTCTATTGATTGGTCAGATGCTGCAATCTCCACCCCTTTCATGTGCACACGCATGTAGCGAGGCTGTAATCACTTGGCTTAAATGTGACAGGGAATGTTTGGTTAGTTCAAGCCAGCTAACAGAGATTCATCCAATCTAGAGTCGTACTGTACCCCCTAAACTTCTGGCCACTGTCAGTAAAAATTGCAATTGCTGCCTAAAATGACCTAAATCTACCTGTATGTCATCCAAAAGTTGTTTGTGACCCAAAAATCACTGCCAAAGAGACATTTCTGATGTTTTCATAGTTTAAAAACAAAAACAGAACAATAGCAATGTTGATATTTTGGCTTCCAATTACACAAATATTGTTGAAATGCCATATCACCGTAAACACAGCAAATAAAGAAGGACAACCACGACGTCAAACGAATAACTCTTCCTTGTCTGGTGGAGAAAACGCTTCTTAAAGAAACCTTTCTGCAGCTTTATCTCTATTTATTATAACTTATTTATTATAAATGATTTCAGCAATAATAACAGTGGATGTGTTTGGGGGGCTGTGGGGAGGGTGTATGTCAAAACATGCTAGTGGCGTAATCTCCTGTGTACAAGAGCAAACAGAGCTTTTCATAGAATCAGGTGACCTAGTGAAACCTAAAAGTGTTCCTGATTTGATTCATATCACTGATTCCTTCACGTTTTCTTCTAAGATCGTATTTAACTTGCGGATATGAAATTTTTCTGTCATATGTTTACATTTTCTTCTGGTACAAATCGATTTGTGTGACAGATTGGGCGTGCATGCCATTTTCAAATCACTCTTCATTCATTTATGCATTAATAAATTTCAGAACCAGCAGTGACACCAGCAGATCTAAAAAAAAAAAAAAACATTATATATCAGCTTTGTCCAATTACAGTGTGTTCCACGTTAGGAACAACAGAAAAACAGTCAAGCTCGCTCATGTCTATCCATTAATATCTACCGGCATGTACATCCAAACATCCCTATACATCCAAACATTGTATTAGTGGGTCTGTTGCAGAAGGTGAAACTCTGACCTTTGACACGGCACATTGTAAAACACTGAAATTTGTCATTAAATGGAGACTGCCTCCCACAACCCAAAGTCCAATAGGAAAACATGTACTAATCTAATCATAGTGCCGGTGTTGTTTGACATTGTTTACGTTCATGAGATGAACTCATTATCTCTACCTTTCCTCCTGGTTGTGTGCAGGATTGTAAATATATGACAAGTGCAATGGGTGACTTGCTTTTAAAAGTGGGAAAATGAACAACATGTAGGCAACAAATGACAGAACTAAAAATCAGCACCAAAAAAGAAAACTCATTGTGTTAGTTCTGACTTCAGGGTTGATTTTTTTTTTTTTTGCTAATCCAAGAGCATCCAATCTTAAAAAAAACATGCATATTTTTATGTAAAAAGCAACCACAGCTGTAAATTTAAATACCAGACAGAGGAATAATGTAACACGGTGGAACGTAATGACTTTTAACTTTCCTGTTTCCCATAAAACAGTGAGTCACAGTCAGCATAGCATGTGGCTCTCCAGGTAAAGAGCTATCTATAATCACTTCAGGCCAAAAACAACATCATATTTCACTGTTGTTTCAGAAAAACTAATTAGATGGACCAATTTGCCATGGACTGACTAATGACAGATTTGTTAAAATATGAAGGATTAAGTTGATAAATGGCTTACATAGTAAATGATATCCCAAATAATTAGGATTAGATTCTAGTAATACAAACCATGCACTAAAAACACAAAAAGGCCCATATTTGATAAACTTAAAACTGCTGGAGATTATCTTTTCTTTTCTAGATAAAGACATAGCATATAGGCCTCATAGATCAAGGAATCAAGGATCATGTGCTTGAAAAGAGACACAAAAAACTTAAGTGAGTATTTGAATGAAAATAGGAATAGAACCTAATTTACAGTCAATTATCAAGTACATATACTAGAAAGTTGTCTCAAAGTGGTATTACCACTGAACTGTTCATTTAATAGGATTGTGATATTGACTGTTTGACTATATGAAGTTAATTAAAGGTTTGCCTTTAAATTAAACCAGTTAGTTTAATATTTGTATTTTTTAAGACTACAGAAGAAACCTAACCTTGCCTGCCAGATGTATTCTTCTGGTGTTCACAAACACCAGAATCCATCTTGTACTGTTCCCGCCTTTGCCTTTCGAAACCGAACCAAAACGGTTCGAACCAATCATGAGGCCGTGTTGTGGTTTAGGGCGGGATATCTGGGTGTGACAAAGGCAGATGCGCAAAAGCAAAACTGGCGCACGCGCCGTTGTGGGAAGAGGAACTAGCTGGGCTACCGCTAGTAGCATAGCTCCGAATCGAGATAGAAAGGTGTCGACGCAGGAGGATGAACGCGCGGAAGCTCCCACTGACGCTAAATTCTTGTTCATGTGGATTTTGTTCGGTTCTTTTTCTTTCTATGGACTTTATATTTTGTTAAGTGCACTGAGATGACTTTGTTGTAATTGCTATATAAATAAAGTTGAGTTGTTGTTGTTGCAGCGTTTCAGCAGCGCATGCTGATGACAACGTCATCATTTGTTACTGTGTAATTGGCTAAAACAAACAATGGTGGACAGGCGCTACGCCCAATCAGTTTCAAGCATTCTGTTCATGTCCCTCCCTGGTTCCGAAAGGATTCGCCAGACACAGACTCAGATCAATGTGGAGACCTTGAGATACATTTTAAATAAGCTTATTTTTACTTTTACTTGAGTACATTTTTAGACTACTACTTATACTTGTACTTAAGTACATTTTCAACCAGGTAGTGGTAATTTTACTTGAGTACAATATTTCCCGTACACTTTCCACCTCTGCCTGTCCCTATGTTGATGTGATGGGACTTATATGATTGGACAAAGGGTTTGGAGCATCCAGCCTCTGACACTAGCTGCGTTTCAATTTCTCTCGGAAATGCACAAAATCTAAAATAGCGCAAAAAAACTGGTAATGGAAACACTTGAATTTAGAAAAAAAACACTCAAATATGGCAAAAAAGTTTTTACGCTTTCATGAGGAGGAGTTTTAGACGTTTCGATATTGAAATGTCTTACAAAAGCACTATGAAAACACTTTTTATGCAAATACACGTCACAGAATGTGACGCACCTGGTCACATGACGTATCTGGCGCGGTACGTGTTGACAAAAGAGGAGACCGAGACATTTCTTAGCATTATATATTAAAATTACTACTGACACATTAGACAGCAACCAACAAAGGAATGTGTTATAAGGAGGTTCTGAGCATCCATTTTCCTGCAGCGAAGTCTCTCGGGATGAGATGTCACAGGAGTTACAGTACGTCCTCAGGAGTACGTCCTGCCCAAAACAACCTTCAATGGAAGGTTCAAAGCGCAATCATATTTTGTCAAAACTTTAGAAATATTGCTTTTATTTTGCAAAAAACTGCAATGGAAACCCAGCTGCCGTGGCTGTACTTGTGTCCCTAAACAGACGGTTGTTCTATAAACTCGTCTTCCTCTCCCTAACAGGGTCGGACACAAACAGTGTGAGCAGTTCAGAGGTTAACGTCATTACACAGCTGAGCTGCTGTTTCTCTCCTTTGTGTCGGTAACTGAACACAATCTTTGTCCTCATTATAGATCATATTGTGTGCTGGAAAGTTAGAGCACGCTCCGTTCTGCTTGTCACAGTTAAATAATGGATTAAGATGTTGAACCATGAAAAATGTCTTTTAAATATTGACAATAGGTTGGATCTGGGCCGTTTAATGTGGATTGTGAACATTGGGACAAGTGATAAATAATACAGTGCGTTACAATTGAGTGATTCATCGCAAACGCCCTGGTGTTATGTTTGATAAATGCAGAGGAATATTTACGTCTCAGTAAAGTGAATTGCTTCAGGAAATGTGTCAAATTTGTTTCAGTGCAGGCCTGGGTGATATATCAACATTTATATCTTAGGCAATATAAATCTGGACAATGACAATAGAGCTTTTATAAAAAGTTTGCTTTTACGTTAAAATAATAGTATTTGAAGTCACTGCAATTGCTACTTCTCCCCTGTCTCGCACTCTCACAAACTCTGTTCTTTACCTCCACTATTAGGTCCGCCCACTTAATCACCCTCTCTCTCCCACGTCGAGAGGCAACAGAATGAAGGATTCGTACAACTTAGGTGGAACTAGTGTATTTAAATTAAATAAATCAAAGTGTATTTATTTACTTCTCTAGCATCACACTGTGAGCTGCTACCATATTCGTTTTGGCTGGAAATTCAAAAGAAGGCCTTGATTATGGGCGGGGCTCCTGGAGCAGTTAAGACACGCCCAGTCTATACTATAAACTCTCCAAAGAACAATCTGTGCTATGCTAACTATCTACTCAATACTCACTGTACCCCTCTATTCACAATTCTCTCAATTTAACCTACTTGCTTTAGATTGCAGAGTTGACAGGTACTAGTTTTTATAGAAGGGGCGGGGCCAACATTAGTGGTTTGTGACATAAGAAGCATCCAATACGTCTCCAAACACCATTCATGGCCAGTAGAAAAATTCGATTGTAATATCCGGCATAGATGGCAGTCACTCTTGAAATTGTACAACAAAATATACCAAGTTGAAATACTTTAACTAAACACTAGAATTAATCAACAACACCAGGTAATACCAAATGCATTTGTTTTCAGCAGAAAAAAGATTTAGATACACTCGGTTCTCTCTGTTTCTCTTTCTCTTTTTGACACATGGGATAAAATGGTCCATCCTGTCTTAAAGGGGCCATGGAAACTTTACAACAGCAGCATGTAAACAGCTCAACAGCTCAGTGTTCGCCCCAAAATTAGCATATATATTGTGCCGGTGGCTGATAATAAAACTGCCCTATGGTATTTTGAACCAGATCATTTGAGAAAAAAGATATATTACAGTATATTGCTTTTTTTATTTTTAGAAACAGTATTGAGATGAGACTTTTTTCAATGCATTACAATGAAATATTCAGGTATTGAATGAGGCATGGAAACCGTAACGGTCTGTGCAAGAGGATGGTAGCGGATCTGAATGTTGGCACATTGTCCAAACAATGTACAGTAACAGTATAAGCAGAACAGCAGTGCGTGTCACATCCTTTAACAAACCCTATAGACAGATTACAGGCTGCAACGCTGACCAAATTTGGCTGCTACTTTGCAGAGGTGGTATAGTGCCACACACCCATTCATACATTCTTTAATGTAGACACTATTTTTTCACGAGGGGTAACCACAGCTATTCCCATCCATCCAGGGCAAAAGTCAGGTAAACCATGACTGGGGTTTTATTTTATATGTGGTGGCAGATATTCAACCTACTTTGCTGTGTAGTTAAATTCGAACAATTTTGTCTGAGAGATGAAGAAATGATGATCATAAAGTGACCAGTTAGGAGATAAATAAATATGGCTCAGTGTATTGCACTTTGATGAGGATTATTGCACATGTACAGTAGTTTGAGTCATGGGAGGAAAAAGGTTGTTTTTAACCTTTTATTTATTTTAAACACATGTTTAATCTCAGAAAGTTATACTGTAGCATGGAACTACTTATAGTGACAGTCAGTGACACTATTTTTTTTAATTAATAACTTTCATAAAACAATCCATTTCTAAAACTTTCATAAAAATTTGATTGATTTGGGATTTTAAAGTTGCAGGAAAGGTCACATCAACTGGAAACTAACTTAACCTTCTCTGATTTCTTACTTTGTAACATTTGGTTAAAGTGTTTGAATTGCACACTGTGAGTGAAAATGATGAATGATAAATGGACCTGATTTACATAGTGCTTTTATCACCACCAAAGTGCTTTAAAAGGTCAGCTAATTCTCCCATTCACACTGACATTCACACACCAAGGCACTAGTCGACCATTGGGAGCAACTTAAGGTTCAATGTCTTGCCCAAGGACACCTAATCACATGGACAGGTTTAGCCTTGGGATCGATAGAATTATATGTTTGTTTTTTAACTATCCATAGAACAGCAGTGTTTCCATCACTTACACGGTGGAAACACCAACCTGGCCTTGTGTGTCAGGATGAATACATGTTAAAGGTCCAGTATTATGCTATTTTTTACCCATCTTCAATTGTTCTAACAATCCCCAAAACATAGTATTAAAGATTTAATTTCCCGAACTTGTTTTATGGAGTTTTAGCCAACTTTCACAGCACTCATAAGAACAGGCTGTTTTTAGGCCTTCATGTAGGCGTGAACAGTCCCACGCTCCTTCAGTGTGTTTATCATTTTAGCAGGAAAGTAAATTATTGAAAGTGTCTATCCGTATGATTGCTGTACGAACAACCCCCAGTGCTATTGGTACGTTTGCTGAAGTACACATATGTAGCGTCTTAGGGTTAGGGTTAGGTTATAAACCTATATCGCAACAATTTTTAGGGGCAGGGTTAGGTTTGCGGTTAGGTTTAGTCTTAGTCATGTGACCTAAACTGGCCAATAAGGGGGCGTTGCGTACGGATAGAATGTCAGGTGTGTTGGAAGAGAGAACCATCTAAAACATGCTGGATAGTGGACCTCGAGGACCGGAATTGGACACCCCTGTCCTAAAGTCTTTAGACAGACACTCTGTGATTCCTCTAGAAGAGGGCGCTGTCCACGTGAAATCAAATAGTTTTGAAAGTAGATTAATGTTTTGTTCTAATGTTGGGCAATTTGAGCAAGAATATGTTGTTTGACAGTCTACAAGTAACATGACTTTCTACACTCATCATTTCAGCAGTTTATGCATTTAAATGTATAAAATATAAAAATCACCAATCAAATCGCAATCGCAATTTTTGGTCCAAAAAAAATCTCAATTAGGTTTTTAATCAAAATTGTGCAGCCCTAACACTAATAGTCCATTTAAGACGACAGTCCATTGTTTTGTCCAACCGCTGTGTTGCATTGGGTCACAAACACGTCAGATCATCTCCAAGAGCCGATTCGATAAAAGTGAAACTGATTGTGAGCGCTCATGCTGCGCTTTGGATTATCTATATACTGAACGTAAAGATATTAACTGTGATATTAACCTACCTGTGAGGTAGTTTGAGAGGGAGGAGGAGCGAGGATTGTCAGTAGGAGGAGTGTCCGCGTTATGACTCATAAGGGGGGGAAATCCAACTCGCCCGTTTGGATCTCAGGAAACAGAATATTTTCAACTCTTGCCCTCTGAATGAGGCTAAAGGAATGTATATCACTGGAGCAAAAACCATTATGAAGTTTTCATAATGCTGCCCTTTAAAATGATTAAAATCACCTGTTGAGTTTAATATGTTGCATGTAATTGAAAATGACTATTTGTACAATGTGATCTTTTTCCTGACGATGGCTTTTCTTTACCAGAGGGGAAAAATATGAAGCGTTTTTGTCAGTTTCATGAGTGCGTACTTCATAGTCACTCAGGGATATTTTTAACAGGAAGTTACGGGGAACATCTGACGTACTCGGTCTGAAAATGTCCATTAGCATGCAGCAAATGGAACCAATGTAATAATGTCTATAGGAACATCTTGGAAAAAAAGTAAATTGAAGGAGAACACAAACAAATGACAGAGTTAGTATCTTACACGGTAACAGACTGGCAGAGGTGTAAAGAGTACTGATAGTTTCTACTCAAGTAGAACTTGAAGTTTTGTTATTTGATTGAAATTGTACTCAAGCACGAGTAAAAAAGTTACTAGTTACTTTCACCCCCACTTTCATTTTTGGTAATAAATCTTGCCATGGTTCCCTCGCATACAGTAAACATCTGATGTATAAACTTCTCCTCAAAGGCACCTGTATATAATAAAAGGTTTGTCAAAATGTACAATTATTTTTGAAATGAAACACCAATTAATTCAATTCAGAATTAGTTGCTCTCAGTATAGCTACGTTTATAAACTCTAAAATGCGATTCATGAAACCTGGAACTGTTTGCGGTGATTGTTTTAATACTAGAAAATACCACGACTGAGAAGGAGGTGCAAACACACATGTAGAGATCATTGCTGCCGTAAATGTGGACAGAAAACACAGCGGAGATGGAAAAAAAAAGTCTCCAGTTCCAGGTTTTAAAGTTGTTTAAAAAAAAAAAAAAAAAAAAACTTTTCCTACATTATTAAATGTTTGTGCAGCAGACAAAGAAGTCCATCTGCCTTAAATTTAACTTCCTCAAATGTCTGTGCTTGTGCGCACTGATGTCTCCACATTAAACGAGCAAAACGCTCATTTAAATAGGGGCGGTCTGCACCAGTTCTGCTAGTGCACCAATAATTGCTGCAATCTTAGTGAATTCCGTGCAGCAGGTGAGGAAACTGCGTCACTAAAGGATTTAGGGAAGCAACTGAATTACCACCCTTTATTTCAGATCTTAGTGAAGCCGGCCCTCAGTGTCTCTCCTACTCACTGAGCGTGTTTCAGCATGATGCTTTATCTCCTTTGCACTCTGCTTTACCTTGTTATCAGATAGTGAAGCTCCGTCATGCTCAGTGTGACATTGACAGCCCTGAGGTACGAGCATGCCGTGCGCTGCCTTGCTTAACCTATTGTGGCCCGAGAAAGAAAGGATATTCTGAGTGAAGCCTCTGCAGCTTTGGGAGCGTGGAACGATAGACTGATTCGCAGAGTTTTTTTTTTTTTTTATACTGGACAGCTATTGTGTTTCCAAAGGGGTTTGTTTTTAATCCTTGGTGTTCTTTTTCCCCTCTGCATTCATGTGCACATTCTCTACTTTTGTTGTTCTATTTGTTCGATGGTGTAATCAAATGAAACACAAGTACTCTTCAACAAACAGCAGTAATTGTTGGCGCTCATTGAATTGTACTATCCAACGTGCACTTGAACACAAATTGTTTTTGATTGTGTTTGGGAAGTTCTGGGAATTTGCGTCACTCACTTGTTTGTCTTTGCACTATCTGTTTTTCCTCCCCCGCATATGTATTCATTTACAGTACATGAATCAACCAATTCATTCCAATAGAATAATTACTCTTTACTCTTCAGGTAATAATGTAATGTAACAAGTCCAGATTGAACCATCCTTTTCATGAACCATCATTTTCATCAACATTACACATAGAGATGCAACTGGCTGCGAGCATCTTTGGCTGGCTACCCCAAAGAAAACAGTCCCAAACAGGAAAACTAATCAACAAAAACAAATCCCAAAAACTAGATAGAACTCTGGCTTTTGTTTGATTATCATAAATCTTCACAGACAGAGTTTAGTAAAAAATCAAGCGTTTGAATGTGCCTTTACAGCAGCTTTTAGCTTCAAAATAGGTTCAAAGAGAAGCTAATTCTGTGCGGTTAATGACAACAGCCAACTTTTCCTTTAAGTATGCATCTGTTTTTCTGGTTTTCTTTCATCTGTGTGTGTGCAGTGATCGAGCAAAGTGATATGAAGTTTGTGGAATGCGTGTCGTTTAAGAGCCGTCTCAGCGTTAGTTGAGTAGCTACAACTTTTGAATGCTTTTTTAATAAACCGATGATGCTGTTTTAATATTCCACATGTGGAACAAGTAACGTGTTGTTATGTAGGCAAAACTCTGTTTACATTTTGCTGATATTTACCTCTGCGATAGAATGACCTCATTTACCTGTAAGGTTTCGTTTAGGTAAAAAATAACGCTAAATGTTTTGCATCTGGAAACTGTTAAAATCTGTAAAAATAAAACAGTTTAAATGAACTAAAATGAATAATCTGAAAAGATGTTATGTTAAGACAAAACAACTTTGACAGCATCTAATTTTTTTTTTTAGGTGTTCTGCTGTATTTCATCATTCAGTGCACTGATGTGCTCCTGCAGCAAAAACAAAACTAAACAAATACTACTGCCAACGATTCCTCCCTTTGGTTCAGGCCCTTAGTAGGTCGTAAAGTGAACAATAAATAGCTAATGAAGCTCCAAAGAGGAGCCAAATTACAAAAGGTTGTGATAGTTTCAAAGGTCCACTGTCACTGCTTTCCTTTTTCTCAGGTCATTACGTGAGCATTGTTTTCATTGTTGGTTTGATGCAGAGATTTTAAAAATGCCTAAAGAGGAAACAATCCGTGATATAGTTTTAGCACAACTATTCATGGATTCCTATTCTTTTTGCAGTCGCACATTAACTGATTGTTGAATTTTCGAGCAAACAAGGCCTTGGGTACCAGGGGTACCAAACTCATTTTTGTTCAGGGGCCAAATACAGCCCAGTTTGAGCCACAGATTTTAGGTAGGAAAAAGAGGAAATTCAACTTTAATGTGCCCTGGTTTTCACTTCTACATATAAATGATATATAAATTTAAGTATATCAGTCACTGTAGGGTCTTCACTTAATTGTTCCTGATTTGGGGAAATTTTGTTGAATAATTTAAGAAGAATTTGCCGGATTTTGGAAGAATTGAGAGTTCTTTGAATAATTTGAGATTTAAAAAGAACTGGGAAATTGAGCTCTGCAAATATTATGGATTAAAATTGAATTTTTGTATTTGGAGGGGCAGATATATCTACATATTAATTAGTCGGTAATTCACAAAATGTTTAATGTTTTTTCTATAATTTTTACTTTCTCGATTTGATGCTCTAAAGGGCCTAGAGTTTGACACATATGCATTAGACATACATTTGTTAGCATGATGAGATAACACACATTCAGACCAATTAGGTTTTCGCCTTAAAGAATATTCATAATTTTTAATACAAGTATTACATCTTTAGTTTCTTCATTTTTATATGAAAGGGTAATAAAACAAACCGATGTATGTAAAGATTTGCATGTATATAGTTAAAAAAATTAAAAAAAATCCCAATATGTAGGATAATTTGTAAAATTGTAATGGATTCATGATCCTCCCTAGTGAATTTTCATTTCAAAAGACAAAATTGTATATTTTATGATATTATTCAGTCTTTACATTTAGAAGACTTAATATCTGATTGTGTTTGAAATGCATTCTGATTTTGTTAAGAGCCCCTGAGTCATCCCACTTTTCTGTCCTGCACTGCAGCTTTGGTGCTTCATCTCTTTTTTTTTTTTTTTTTTTTTTTTTTTCTTCATCGTCCCTTTAGCAACACTCAACCCAGTTTGGTTAATCATTGTCAATGTTTGGTGCTAAGTTGCAGAAAGTGCCACAGGCTGGCCGGAGCAAGTGGGAATTAGGCTGTGCATGTGCTTGTTGGATTTAGTGTGAAAAGGGAAATACTTTAAAACATGGTATGAGGATGTTCTTGTCATGCTTTCAGCCACTTGTATGTCAGCCTCTCAGCTACGGGAACACGTGGCCTTAACTTCTCTCACTTTGAGTGATGCAGGATTACTTTCACTGGTAAGGACGCGTTTGCGTGATCCACATGGTTTGCTGTTTCGTATTTTTGCATTTCATGTCAGTTTTGAATTAAAACATGTGGTATTTTAGTTTTCTGATGAACTATTGTAGATGATGGATGTTCTGAATCACATCTAACTTATTTCCCTTTTTATGTGGTGACTAAATAAGGATTTTGCTAACGAACCATTTTCCTTGCCAACTACACTCATGTTTCCTAGCGACTAGTCCAGTGGTTCTCAAACTTTTTTGGTTCAAGTACCTCCTTTCTCTTATTTCTGAATCCAAGTAGCCACTTTTTCCGACTACGTTTTGCTCAGAATACTATGAAAAAACCAGCTATAGAGCATAATGATGGAATTAATGAACGATAACACACATTTTAAAGAATCTCATTTTGTAAAAAACTGGAAAGTAACAGTATTTAGTGCAGTAGTTCCCAACCTTTTTTGGAACATGACCCTATTTTTATATCAAGCGTTTCAAAAATCTATTTAAATTTTTCAGTAATTTCAGGCAACCTAATTTAAACTCCACATAGGGTCCCGACCCCAAGGTTGAAAAACACTTATTTAGTGCCTCTTAAATAGATTTATTTCTATTGTTTATTTTTTATCATTTTGGGTCGACTCACACCTGGGGCGGCACTAAGACTGACACTTTATTTATATCTCGCTCTCTCTCTCTCTCGCTCTCTCTCCTAAGTAACCCCTGTAGTACCATTGCGTACCCCCATTTGAGAAACACTGCTCTAGTCGACTAAGCTGGACAAATGTCACTGTGATCCCTCAGCCACCATTTAGAAAACAGGGCTTCAAGATTCCAGATCCCACCATGACTTTCAGACATTAAGATTGTGACCAGATCCTCAGATGTTCCATTCAACCTCAGACTCCTAAAACTTGTTCACATGTTGTCACAAACCAGGCTGTGCAGGCCAAAAGGAATATAGCCTGTCATGACTCCATACATTAAATGCTGTCAATCTCATAAACAAATAACTGTGCCCTCTAAAACAAAACACAAGTTCAAACACGTCTTCATGAACCGTCCTCCTATCCATCATCAGAGCAGACTAGAACAGAATGGAATTTGAAACGTTTTAGCCAAAAATGTTTCCATGGTCAAGGTCTTTTTTGCAGAAACGTTTCAGATTCCGTTCTATTCTCCGGCTTCAGAGAAATCTGTTGGAAGTTTGCGTCAATCAATTCATGGGCAGGTGAGTGACCCCTTGCACGCATTCACCCAAGCAATGACTGGCTTTTAAGTGAAAGTGGATGACTGCCAACTGTGAGAGATGGCGTCTCGCTGATGGGGCGAACCGCATTTCATGGAGGTTTTTGGCTCCCTGCGTGATGGTCGATTCTGATTCTGAGTAACCTTGGCCTTTACTTGATTGTACCAACTCACCGAGTAAACAGAACAAATAACGTAATATGATCAACCACCCGCCTTTTTCTGTTTTGTTTCACCCATGCTGGGCTGCCTGTAGCTGAGCAATGTTCATAAGTAAAGTGTTTTCAACGTGCTTTGATTGATTGTGTGTCTCTGTGTCATTCAGGCTGTGTGGTGAATGCCAATAAGCCTCCTTATGAGGTGAAAACCCTTGCCGGTCCTGCAGTATTCCCCAGCACCAACAGCAGGAAGAAGGGATGTCCCAGCTGTTCCTCTTTTTGGCAATTATCCTCGTCTCCTGCAGCATTCAGGTGGGTCCATGTCGAAAACTCAAACATGAACATATATGTACAAAAGACATAGACTTCTCTAAGTGGATTGCGTGTACGTAAACCTCTGACTCTGAAGTGACTTGAAACAAGCCAGTGACTCTAAATAACCCCCCAGCCCTAACACTCAGTCTGCATAGTAGCATTCTGACACACGTTAGAGTGAGACATCACCGTTTTGATGGATTATGTTCACAGCATGTGCAAAGCCTGTTTAAATCTGCTGTATACATTTTCTGAACTGAGGTGAAACAGATAAATGATGCGTGAGAAGTTTGCATTCTCAACATTTTTCTCTAGCTGATTACACAACTCCAAACACACTCAGAGAGAAAAGTCTTTGTTTTTACTTGCCGTGTTTCTTCAGGTATCTCCTACTGCTAATCTGCATAGGCTGATGGAGAGCTGGAAATTATACATGGAAGAGTGCAAACACAACAACAGCCGAGACCCTCTGAGCACTGGTGAGCTTAATATTAGCAATACTTGTGTATAACGCCATTTATGTTACGAAAAACATTGAATTGAGATAAGGTCAGGGGTCATCTGACATACAGGGCATCGTTCAGGTGGGCCATTGACCCGAAGTGGATCATTCCGGTACACTACATTCTTTTTTTTTTTGAAGAGCGAGTAGAGGTAAACATGGTATCAGGTGGCCAAAACCGGTCCTACAGTGGCAAAAGCATGGCAAGAAAAGAGTTTTAAGTGACTAAAATGGAGATTGGCCAAAAAATGGGCAAATGAAGAGGAACCAGGTGGTATGTAATGGCAAAGTGTACCTTTAATGAGCAAAATGTGGCAAACAATAGTGAAAAATGTGGAACAAAAAGAAGCACAATGTAGGGAAAAAAGGAAACAAGTGGTATTTATTGGCAAAAGGTCGCTTAAGTAATAATAATATAGTAACAAAATAATTGTTGTGGATTTTCCTTTATCTGAATGTTGATGTGATAATGTGAAGAATCTCCTGCTGATGTCGTCATGTTATAAATATAACATTTTATTAATACAAAGTGAAGATTAGTGTCAGAATCAGACCCTCCATGGCAAGTCTGGGAGCAGCAAAGCCAAAATGCTCCACTGAGGGAAAACAGGAGAGTAAGCACATACTGTATATCTTCTACAGGGTTTTCAGACAACATATGTTGACTAGATTAACCTTAGCTTGGACACAAAGAGAGGATGCAACAAATGTTTACTCGTGGACCTAAAGGTGGTAAGAATCCTATTTGTCAAAGAGCTGGAGCCAGAATCAGACACTTTTGTGACATACAGCTTCTGTCAAATTTAGGTAAGAAAAGGTATATTGCATTAAATGAATATCACATGAAGCAGTCAATACACCACATGTTGAGCGTCACTGACTTAATAACAGCTTCTAAGTGGTGTCCACTGATAATGTAGTGGGTTGCACTGGACAGAAAATGCCAGGGCTGAATTTTTGTCCCAGTCCACCCCTGGACAATGCGATCAGCGATCTTTATGAAGATGAATAATTGATAACTATTAATAAACAAGGAACCTGTTTGCTGCCTGTTATTATGGTGTGCTGTAAAAAGCTACCTTAAAAACACATGAAAATGAGAAAGTAAGATGCTCTGTAGTTTTTCAAAGATCTAAAGGAATAATGTTCACCACACAGACTTTGAAACTGCATTACTCTGAGACAGATAGAAAGGCTTCAAATGTAAAGAAGTGTGAGTGCAAAGTAGGAAGTCGAAGCTGATTTGAGCAAACCTCCACTGAAAACAAGATAATGGAAATAGGTGTCTAAAATGGTTATTTTACATTGTCCTCACTCCCAAAGCCTAGAAATACAGCTTCCGACACTGCAGAGAAATCTCCCCCTCCTGTTTTTTCTGCAGCTTTCAGTCTCAGTGATAGCGTCAGAGCAAGCAACAAGAGCAGATGAATAGTACTTACTTACGTCTCCTTGGGGAGAAGTTTAACGAAGGTTAGGTGATTGAAGCCGTAATGAAAGACTGACGATATTCAGCCCAAAGTGACTGATAGCAGTGGCTGTTTAAAAGGAGCGTTACAGAACATTTCAACCCGTATATATTCACATAGCATGATTTGGTTTCCTCCCCCAGCCCTTGTGTGCAACAGGACTTTTGATAATTACGCCTGTTGGCCTGATGGACTCCCAAACACCACCGTCAGTGTGCTGTGCCCATGGTATTTACCGTGGTACCATAAAGGTGAGGGGAGAGAACATTTTACTCACACAACTTCCCTCTGTTCACTTTGAATATCCTAGTAGCTGTTTGTGCTGTTTGGACCAAATAACAGATGTTTGACGTGAATGTGTGTGCCTGTAGTCCAGCACGGTATGATCTACCAGGAGTGTGACACTAATGGCCAGTGGGTGGCAACCAAGAATACCAGTGAGTGTGATCCTAATGATCCATCTCTGGTAAGAAACATCTTTTTATGTCTTCAGCTAAACAATATGACCTTAAAGACTTCTTAAGAGCTCTTGTGTTTAGAGTCGTTGGGTCTTATTTTCACACAGGAGAAGGCACACAGCTGCAGTTATGTTTTTTATTTCTTGTTTATTTGACGTGGACATCACAATTACATTAAACGAACCACATACACGGTTTGAATGTTTTAGCACATGAGCTGTTTTGCAACACTTGTATCATTTAGCTCTTAAAATACTTAAAGTACATGTTTTCCTATTGTAATGTACAAGATATCTGGAAACATGTGACTTGTGTTCTAAATGTTTGTAACGACAGAAGAAATAAACTAGTACTACTCCTACTACTTGTCACCTGGAGGCTTTAGAAGTTATTTAAAACTGCTCGTGTTGTACGTCGTTTTGGATAAAAGTGTCTGCTCAACGAAATTGTAATTGTAATTAATTAATTGTAATTTTCAAATAAAAATAATCACAAAAGAAAGGGCAAAAATGAAGGTTACAATAATATTACAAACAACAGTAAAAGAGAGGTAGTTTTCACATTGAATGCATACATGGTTAAGACTATTCATATGAGCACTGTTGTGATTTTAGCCATGGAGTCCTTCGTTAAACACGTTACTGTTGGTCTGTAATTGTTTTTGTAATAGTTGTTTTTCCCTTCATGAATCTCTTTGTTTATTTGAAACAGTTATTAAGTACGGTATTCATATTACGACATTATTTCACTGTGTAACCGCAGCAACTGAGTGCTCTCTCGTTGGTTTGTTTCTCATTTGATTTTGACAAAATTTAATTTAAGAAATGTGTAAACAATAATTACAGTTGATTTCATAATTGGCCTGTTTTTGTGACTATGTGCCTAGGAATAATTTTGTATTACTTTGTTTGTTTTTGCTATGTGTGTTTTTTTTGCCACTTCCTTTTCCAAGTTGAAATAGCACTGCAGGAAAAATTACGACAACTTTATTTTATAGCCATATGGAAATATTTCAATTATTTAGTTGGATAATGATAATTGCTCTGACACAAAAAATGTCTAAAATCAAAACAACAGTGCTCACTTTAATAGTTTTACCTGGTTTCTAGCTTGCTCGTGTTGCCTCTGCCCTATAACTAATGACTGTATTTAAAGGCACAGCGTTGACTTTTTGACCTAAAGAGTTGACCCATATGAGTTCATTTAAATTATTCCTCAGGCCAATATACAGGGCTTTACAGTATCAATGCTCCGAGCGGGGCTTCCCTCTTGAAATACCGACCATGTAAGTTTGGAGAGAGGTCATGTGACCTTATGGTAGTCACGTGACCACAGGCTCAGGTTTACATAGTTCCCGCGTGACGTCACAACATACTGGCATTTTCCGACCCGGCGCCATTGTTGTGGGTAGGACCCTTCAACTGGGATGGAGCGGACGGGCGGCGGCCTACTGACTGTTTGTTGATTTTTGCGACAGTGCTGTGGCACTAGTGACCACTAGGGGCGCTTGACGTGAAAGTTACACGTCTAGCGCCCCTAGTGGCCAAAAGTTACACAGTGTGCCTTTAACTTAAATATGGCTTTTCTTTTTGCAATGTTTTGAGCAGTGTATATTTCCTCCTTACTTTTTTATTATTTTTTGTTGCTTTTTACCATTTTAAAAAGCTCCTGTGGACAGGTGTTGTAAATTAGCACATGTGCTAACACACTCAAAACAATACATCTGGGTAACTAATGTAATTGTGATGTCCATATTAAACAAAAGGTATAAATCAAAATGTTGTAGTCTGTATTTAAATCTTGATAAGTTTTTTTTTGTTTTTGGAATGAAAATGTATTTGTAAATATGTGCTTCCATTTACAGAAGTACTATGGCTATATTCGAATTATGTACACGGTTGGCTATTCATTGTCCCTGGTGGCTCTGGTGTTGGCTCTTGGGATTCTCATTTTCTTTAGGTAAATATGGCTTTCACTTTCAGGCTACTTAATTACAATGAATGCCAACCATGAGAACAATAAGTCTCTGATGTTGACGCATCGCTTTAAATCCCTACTACTGTAAATTTCATTTATCAGGAAACTTCACTGCATGAGAAACAACATCCACATAAATCTGTTTGCCTCCTTCATCCTGCGAGCGCTGTCTATCCTCATCAAGGACGCTCTGTTGGAAGCAAACCACACCTCGCAGGACCTCAGCAGAGACCAGGAGCAGGGATTCCCCCGGACCTCCATGCCTCCTGTGGAGATGTTGATCAGCAATGAGGTCAGCGTTACTCCCCGCTGGGTTGGGACAAGCGATCCATAAAATAATAAAATATCATTGCTTGCTTTGTTTGCGTCATACCAATAATGGCACTAATACGGTGCACACAGTCATCATTTAGTGTTGGTTCTTCCATTGCAAACATCCTTTGTTTACTTTGCATACGTCTGGAAAGTATTTGTTCGGGAAGTTGAAAAGATTAAAAACTTCAGAGGAATGGATTCTAAGCGTTTCTTCTTTGCTTTGTAAATGCACAAAAATGGTGATGGTGGTGGTGGGGGAGAAACAACTACAACAAATTCCTGTTTGGTTTTGTTTGGGCTGGTTAGACATTTTTCTCCCTGTTTAGCTTTTTTTCAGGTCCATTAATCACTCATAGCCTATGTTGTTACAACCAAGCATTTCTCTGAGGTTGTTGCTGTGGTCATTTAAAGTGGTATATAGTTTCCTACTGGGAGAATTGAAGAATAAAATGCAGGTTCATTGATTTTTATAAACACGGTACTTTGTAATAAATATAAACCAACTCAACCAGTTCAGCAGCACATCAGGGAACTGCGGTGCACTGTTTGAAAAAGATCTCAGAGACTCCATTACATAGACTATGAGATCCAAAGGGCAGTTTAAAAGAGCAATGTTATCTAATTTGTAATAATCTATAAAATAAAGAAAGGGTGTGCAGGCTGTCACAGCTGGGTGAGTCTGGGTAAAGCTCGCCCTGTGACCGCTGGAGGTGCAAAGCCTGGCAGCAGGAGGATCTCCATCTGCTCTGTTATGATATGATCTCACATGGGCTCCGTCATGTGTAACAACACACATCGACAGGTTTTCACTGGAAACTAATCCTGCATCTTTTTCTCGCCAGACAACAGTGAGTTGCCGCGTTGCCGTGGTGATGATGCAGTACAGCATCATGGCCAACAGCTACTGGCTGCTGGTTGAAGGCATCTACCTGCACAACCTCCTGGTCATCACAGTGTTTACAGAGAGGAACTACTTTAAGATCTACCTGTGCATTGGTTGGGGTGAGTGACGCTCTTGGAAGGGTTGGCATCAATTATAATTGTACTGGCGTAATTGATAGTTAATTACAATTATGGCTTAATTGTAATTGTAATTTAAAAATATGTTATTAAATTAAATTGTTATTGAGTTCAGATAATTTACTTTGTAATTGTAAGTTCTATGTACAGTTCTACACATGTGTAGAACAATTATTAAAATATGTTTCATTTCAAGCTTTTCCACATTTTACCATTATAAAATAATAAATCGAGGGGTATAGTGACACATGAAAGGCTTAGATGCCCACACCAAAAATATTAACACCTATATTTATATTGATTAGGAAGTCTAACAAGGTAACCAATAGATAGGAAAGAAATAAGATGATAGATATTGGTTTTTAGTGTATTTTACAGCTGATTTAGGACCCGTTATCACAAGAGATGCTAACAGAAAGCTAACACAATAGGTTATTTATTTCAGGCTCAGTAATTGTGCTTACTTGGAATTGATCTTGAGTAATTGAGAATGTAATTGTAATTGACTTTCTGAGGATCAAAAATAATTGTAATTTAAATGTAATTGGGAACAATGCTGGTCACTGTAATTGTAATTGAGAATGTAATTGTAACTGAAAAATGCAATTTACCACAACCCTGAGCTCTTGGTCACATTTGTCAAGGAATATTTAATCAACCTAAAGTTTTAATATTTTTCTTAAATGGTACCTGTAGTGAAAATGCATATAACAAAAAAAACATGTTTAATGTATTACCATTAAACACATTTTTGGTTTTACACGCCATTGTTCAGAAACTTTAGACCAATGGAAAACTGTTGCTGAGCAACAGCTAACAGGAATCAACTAACATGCATCATTTCTGTCCAAAATGGCAACTCTCCATAGTTTATCCTTTTGTGTGTGTGTAAAAAAATAGTTACATACATTTTTACTACAGGCTCCCTTTATTGACTTTATTTAACTTTGAGTGCCTTAAACACTTTCTTTTTTTTTACTTTAGGTACCCCACTGATATTCCTTGTGCCGTGGGTGACTGCTAAATACTTGTATGAGAATCAAGAGTAAGTATTGAAACAGCTCTTCCTTTCTTTTCACTGTCTTTTCCTAAAATGGGCAATCCCCTCTGTCCAAACCTTTTACATCTCAGCACATTCTGTGGTGTTTTCACGCTCACCAAGGGGGACAGCCTGTCAAAACAAATCACCAAACACCTTTAAATGCTTCTGCAGAGTGTTGAGTCTGCTCATTGGTTTGGAGCTTCTTAATATGTGATGATGCGAACAGGCCTTAGTGCCGTGCAGCCTCCTAATCTAAAAGGAGCACTTCTCAAAGGTTTAAAGGAATAATAAGAGTTTTACTTTGAAGGCTGAGACAGTGTAATGGTAAGCAGTAAAAAGCACATAGTTGTGTTGTCATCATCAGTCATGGAGAATGGGGATTTCCTCTGAAGCCGAATATATATATTGTATATATATATATATATATATAAGTATGAGGAACACCTCTGATCCCTCACTGACGTTTCCATCACTGTTCTTATTTTTCAGGTGCTGGGGCCAAAATATAAACATGAATTACTGGTGGATAATTCGCTCTCCAATACTGCTTGCTGTTGTGGTAATTTCCCCTTCCTCCCAGTCAATATGCCTCTCTGTATCTGTTTATGAAAACCCAACACATGCTTCTGACATTTGGATTTTTTTAATAAACTGATATTTGGCTTATTATTTATCAAGAAACGATGGTTTGGTTTATATTATGAGGAAATCATCAAATATGACATTTATTCCTACACTTGTTCCTACAGTCCTCGTCCGAAAAACTTTAAGCACAACTCACGTATTCAGTGTAAGTGCAGCACACTAAACATCAAGAAGGTATACTTGAGGTTATTTGTCTCTATGCCACTCCACAGGGAACCGCCCCTGAAGGTGTGTTGTGTGAAAGTTACCTCTGAGTAACTAATTTGTCACTACTGTTATGTGAGGTCCAACATTCTGCCATTTTTCATGCATAAATCATCCAACTAATACGGACTGTATCCCACGGGATGGTTCCCTATTTGCTGTTTCTCGTTATCACAGTGTCGTCTTCTTAAAGATGCACTTCAGAGTGGAAAACTACACATTCCTGTGGATGTGAGTTCCACTAAATACGATGACATGATTGGTCAAAAGGGCAAAATAGAATATGGCTAAATACTACATCATGCTAATACTTTAATCTCTCTGATTCGCTGTGACTATTTACGTAATTCCTAGTATCCTGGGCTTTAGAAGTCCTTTAGTATAAGTGAATATGTTTCTCTTACTTATCTTGTGTTGAGTTGCTTGATGTAGCTAACCATGTCTTTGCATCTATGTTTTTATTTTAATTTCTTCTTTAATGCTCCAATTCAAATGAAAATGCATAATCAATTATTCCTTAAATTACATTGAGTGTAAATTATGATACATTTGGAGCTATGTTGGCATTTTTTGGGTTAGGTGGAGGGATCTAATGGGGTTAGGTAGCGTTAGGGTCAGGGTAACAAGCAACACTTAATGACAGCATCCATGACACCTTATTCATGCTAATGACAGGTGTCGTGTCATAATAATGACTGTGTGATGTCAGCCTTTATGTATTAAACTTCAAGTAAAGAGTTACCAAAATTTCTTCCAAGCCGTTAAAGTGTGAATGATCATGGTACCATGATCAGGATCACTGATCAAGATAACTGCCAATATCTGGCAAAAGGCATATGTGGTGCTTGGCAGAGGTTGGCACTCTCTGATTATTCTCTAATTATGTGTGCTGTAAGAAGTTTAAACCTGCACATTGACCCTGATAATTTTTGGTAATGTGATACCATTAATGATAAGACTTGTTTTTGCCTTCTTTAGATCAATTTCCTCATATTTATCCACATTATCAAAATCCTTGTATCCAAACTTCGTGCTCATCAAATGAGGTACACCGATTACAAGTTCAGGTGAGTTCAGATGTTAGAATGCGTTTCTGTTTTTTTTCAATCTCTGCCACTGCTTTGAACCTTTGTTTCTCTTTATTTCATCCTCTGTCCATCCCAGGTTGGCAAAGTCCACGCTGACCCTGATCCCTCTGCTGGGCATCCATCAGGTGGTCTTCATCTTCGTCACAGATGAGTCAACAAAGGCCACTATCAGCTTGCGTCTCACCAAGCTCTTCATCGATCTCTTTTTTTCCTCATTTCAGGTTCGGATGTGAACGACATACCTTTAGTCTCAAACTAAAGTAGAGGCTCCCATTTTCCATTTCAAAATTTCCCTAATTCTGTTTGCCATCTGCTTGTCATCCCTGTGTCAGTTTACTTTTTTTGTTTTTCCCTAATCAGATGTCATTACTAGCATTTAAACTTCCCAAAATTGTGCCAGACATGCTTAATGCGGTTATTTGAGTTCACTATTGTTAATAATTTCACATTTCTAAGCTGTATTCGGGCCAAATGAGATTTTACACAATATTTGACATTTGTCCCTTTGCTAAAGTTGCTACACATACACACACATACGTATATTGTCCCAAATATGTCCATGTCTTCAAGCTATTTCCATTTCAGGAGGCGAACTCTGTCATATTGTATCATATTACACAATATTTTTCCCAAGAATTTACACATTTTTTGGGGAAAACTTGGCATATAAATGACTGATATTGTTTCAAAACATGCATGTAAAGCTATATTAAAAATAATCATAATAGCAATATTTCCATTCCAGGAACTGAATTCCCTTTTTTTCATCCATTTTTGATGATCATGACAAGTATTTATATTTACCATTGTTTGTGAAGTGAATGGTTTGGAATCATTACTTTTGGGTGGCGCCACCATTAAGGATTCTTATTCTTTATAACATTTATGCCACATCTATGTAATAGTGGCACTTAGTAACAAATTGATAGTGACTTTTTAGTTTTCAAGGGCATAGATAACAGAACAGCAGTAAAACGATGGAATTTGAAATTCAAAGACTAAAAGGATTGTCTTCACTGGGATTTTCATATTGTTACAGTAACTAATCACAAGTAGTTTAGCAGCAGATATCCAACTACAGTGTAATACCAACACTGATTGTACGTCTAAATGCATCCATTCACACATTGCACTGCATTTTTTTAAGTACATGTCTCTGTTTGGTACGATGACACGCTACTGTATATCAATTGTTATTATAAAGTATTTAATCTATGCTCTACAAAATATTCCCATGTTCAAAATTGTTATTTCAACCTGAACGAAGAAGTCATGTATTTCGTTCTCTCTGTCTCCACAGGGTCTCCTGGTTGCCATCCTGTACTGCTTCGTTAACAAAGAGGTCAGTGAATTATTGCCTAGTTCGTCTATGTGTTAAAGATAAGTGTGGACGTTTGGGATCCAAGCACAGAGATCATATGGAGCAAAGGACAAAGTCCATTTTATTAAGGATCAGAATAAAGTGCATGTGTTCAATGTTTAAACACGCCTTACGTTGTGAGAGAGGGTCATCAGGAAGATGAGTTTAACATGTGAAAGACAAGAGGGGGATTAAGAACTAAAAGTATTAGAAATAACACTAAAACCCACTGAAGCATGCTCTAAAATAACAGAAAAACACACTGGGAAGTTTCACTGATAAAACCCCATGAATTTGAAGCTGCTACCTATAAATGCATTTTTATTAGATTAGTGTATGCCCCTTATAGATCAGTTAATCGAACGTTATTTACGCCAAAAAGTAAAGAAAAAGGTCAAAATCCATGCCCAAGAGTTTGCTTTAGTCTCCAATGTTAGTTTGTTGGCATTTTCGCGCATTGCATTGTGGGATGTGGAGTCTCGTAAACGGATGCATTAAAGTGTTTTTAATTCATTCTTACAGTGATTTCTTGTGTTTCTTCGCTAGATAAGGACAGTGATTCCATTGTAGTTTATTCCTGGTATTCCGTGTAATATGAGAATGAAGTAAAAACACTTTTATACACCCGTCTTTGTGACTCAATCTACTATCATGGTAGCTTTAAAATAGGGGTGTCAAACTGAATTTAGTTCAGGGGCCAAATACGGACCAGTTTGAGCTTAAGTGGGCCACAGATATTAGGTTGGAAAAAGAGCAAATTCAACATTACGTATAAATGATATATACAGTAAATGATAAAGTATGTGAGTATATCCGTTCCTGCATCATCTTCATTCAAATTTCCTTGATTTGGGGAAATTTCATTGAATATTTTGAGGAAAATTTGCCAGATTTCGGAAAAATTTAATTGCTTCAACAATTTGAGATTAAAAATGACTGGCGTCATGTGATACAAGAACTGGAAAACTGAACTCTGCAAATTTTGTGGATTTTATTTGGGTTTTTGTATTTGGAGGTGCTGAGATAACTACAGCTGAATTCATTGGTCATTTACAAAATGTTTCATGTTCTATCATTTTTTCTTTCTCGAACAGGCTGAATTTGATGCTCTAAAGGGCCCGATCTGGCCTCCGGGCCTTGAGTTTGACACTTGTGCTTCAAAGAAATCCCATAGAAAGCCAAGAAAAACCAAGAATTCAGACTAAACTCAATATAATAACTCGCACTGTAACACTGTGTTTTTATAGGTGCAGTCTGAGATCATGAAGAAATGGAAGCGCTGGAAGCTCGGTCGCAACATTGAGGAGGAATACCGGCACACGTACAGCAACACCCCCAACACTAAGACGACCAGTCTGTTGAACCATGTCTCTCGAGTGCCTCACCTCCCAGACATCGCCAAAACCTCCGGGCCTCTCTGCAGCCCAGAAGAAAGGCGCTTGCTTGTGACTGGCTGCCAGAACGGCATAACCCACTGTCAGGGGGCGCTGCTGGAAGGAACCGTCAGTAACTACACGCTAGTGGAAGATATCAGCAGCACGGGCAAGGCCCAGTGTTACGAGACACAGAGAGATGACATGGAGAGCCACTTGTGAATAGAGTGAGGAAGGAGAGTCTGATGGGTTTGCACGTTGCCTGGCTCCAGTGCATTGCCCTAGTTGGTGGTGCTGAGTGGGGGCTGATGAAGTCACAAGCCTGGACATTCCTCTGAGATTAGTGCCAATGGGAGGCAGAGCCCAAAGCCGGTCACACAGAGCGAGAGAGGAGACCCACGTGGCCGTCACCCACAGTCATGTGGATATACTGTAAGTGCTGTAAATCTTGTGAATGGATTTCTGTGGATGTTATCGGACTGTAGAAGAGTCCGCTACACGAGGGATTGTTCAGCATCTCAATAAACCATGTATTATAAACACCTGGACCCTCAGAACAAAAAAAGACCCAAGGATCAAACTCTTTTCTTGGTTCTCGGTTGAGCACCTGAAATGTGCATTTTATGCTACTGGAATTTCATAGAAACTGCACATTATCATTGAATTTTTTTTTTAAAAAAGCCAATAAAAGAAGAGCAGAAAAGTGACCATTTCTTTGTTATAGAGGTGAAACTGGCAGCTGCCCGCCTCTCGTCCCCCTGGCTAACATACAGATATCCTACGAAGTCCAGAAACTGTTATTCATGAGCTGAAATGATCATCACTGAACATTTTTGTGAGTTAAAGCAAAATGTTTTTTTTTGTTGTTGCTGTTTTTTTAAATGAAGGTCAATCCTTAAATGCTGTGCTCTTTTGTTTAACGTGCCAGGTGTATTTATTAGAGTAGAGTTGGTATGCATTTTTTTTTTCCTGCAGGGTCATACAGTGGACACTGAACTTGAAATCAAGACTAAAAATATCTGATCTGTAAAACCACACATACATAAAACATGAGTAGAGCACACAGGCAGCCAAAGAGGGTGACAGGTGAGTTCACACAACATGGCGTGAAAAGAGATTGCATGATGTGTTTGTGGGTCATGTTTACAGGTTGTGTTCTGCATTGTGTCAACACGTTGTGGCACTACGCCATGGCCAGCTTTCTATTCTTTAGACATTGCTTTATATACAGTCATATTCAATGAACAATCCTCCGCACCATGAAACAGAACAAAGTCTCGCCTGGTACGGTTCCTCCTAAACAATGCATTTGATTCAAAGAAAACGAGTTACTTTACAGTTAAAAGTATTGCAGACTTTTCTATGCTTTTGAATTCAGTTGAAACCAGCTAAACTTGTTGATGTTGTATGTGTGACTATTTGCAAAATGTTAATTTATAATTGATATCGTATGTATATTTGGGTTTATACTGTGATTTGATTTGTTAATATATTTCATGCATGTGCGTAAGTGAGCATCTGAGTGTACGTGTATTTTAACGTGTGTAGTATTGGTGTTACGGTGTTTATAGCATACGCAGAACAACAGCACATGAGGGAACTGGCAATTGGATCTACTCAGTTTAATTTTGCAATGTTGAGCAGATGATGGCACAACATACAACGTGTTTTCCATTTACATGAACCTCATTCCATTTTATGCTGTTTTTAAATTCTTTTTTCCTGCAACATTTGCAACCACGCGGTGATATTGATTGAACTGGGACGATATCACACACAGGCCCAGCTTCAGACATGATGCACAATCGAAATAAATTAAGGGATTGTTGAACACTTTGAGTCACATAGGAAAACTAGGATAAGTATTAGTTGGTGGTCACGCTGTTCAAATTTTTGTTGTACATTTAAATGTGATTGCCATTGGACTTCAGTGCAAACAGTGCACAGCCCTATACAGTGAACGTGTCGTGTTTGTGGGAGTAAACATAGCAGTAACACATTCAGTGTGTGTGTATTCGTTTTTTGAGTTAAAGCCATCATCGCCATCTTTGTATTTAAAGACAGCAGCTTTGGGTGAGCCGCCTTCCAGACCAAAGTGATTCTGTCAGAATGTATGATCTAAAATAAATAGCGACACAGTATGCTCTCTCTGAAGTCATTATGTACAGTTATTGTGAGGAGCAACCCAGTATAAAGTGACAAAGCAGGTGTATACAGGTCATTGTATATTGTGTTCACTTTGTGCAGATTGTGAAATAATAAATTTAAATGTCTGTAACAGAAGATGGTTTTAAATTGCAGTGTTTTTTTAATAGTTTAACATGCATACAGTCAAAATAAAACAGAGGAAGTTTATTTATTTATTTTTTTATTTTTTTTGTGGGGGGGGATAATTGCAATGAGATAAACATATAAGGACTGGGTTAAAACCACCAGGGTGTCACACATTTCATACACAATGCAACTCACTGTGCTTTAGATATTATAAAATTTAAACAAAATTTAAAAAAAACACAATTACAACTTGTGAAATTGAATGAAGCAACATCACATGAGAGGAAGTTGTGCTGAACTATCAGCACTGGTGTGATTTGGTCACAGGCATTTGTTTGTTTATTCAAATTTAGCTCCGCCGACAAAAATACTTCCACAAGTGGAGAGATGTAGTTAGCCCAAGATGTAACGGTAATTACATAAGTTTTTTTAGATCAGCTGTACAGCGGAGCGATATGATGCATAAGAAGTCCTAGTGCTGTTGTTACTCTATAGCAGGACTTTGTCCAATCAAATTACTTGGTCGGAACTAACTGTGAATAATGAAAGCATTTCAACACAGTTTAAAAAGCAACAATAAAAGAAGTAAGTTCAGCAACATAAGCAAGCATTTTAAAAAAGACAAATCAGTAAAAAAAAAAAAAAATGAAGATTATTTGGGAAAATGCTTTTCAGGCCTGATTTAAAGAAGCTGGCAGTTTGCGCAGACCTCAGGTGCTCAGAGATTTTGTTCCCCATGTGTGGAGCATATTAGCTGAATACTGCTTCACTTAAGCAACATCACACGAGTGGGAGTGCAGTTGTATTGAAATATCAGCACTGGTGTGATTTGGTCGTAGATAATCACACCCGTGCTGATATTTCGAGCAAGGTCGGGCTAGCTGTGGGGTGTTTCGGATGGGCTACAAGACCGCTTTACTGGGGGTTCTGGTAGGTTTTCACCAACCAATCAGAAAGAGTTTGAAAAAACGTAGTTTCCGGTACTTGACTTCCGTCAAAGTCAAGTAGAAGTAACCCTAAGCCTAAACCTAATCGTTTTTGCTGTTGGTCGAATGAAAGACCGATCAAGACCAAACGTTAAGTTACAATTCAGAAGCAAATAAGAAGAAGGGGGTGTTTCAGTTTTTGAAGGGGGTGTACCCACTTACAAACTAAAACGCCCCTTTTTGCAGCTGGATATTGGATATTTCAGCACAACAGCATGACCTTAGCAAATTTTCTTATTTAACAGTAATAAGTGACAAGTGACCAACATAAATAGTTCCACAAGTGGAGAGCACACGGTGTACAGCGGTGTTGTCCAACATATACTGGTAATTAACAGTATTTAGATCAGCTGTACAGCGAGTGATCCGAAAGAAGTCCCGGTGCTGTTGTTGTTGTTCTATATCAGCACTCTTGGAATGTCTGATTGGAAATGAGCCACACCTGAGTGCATAACAAGAGCAGCTAATCACTCACAACCCAAACAAACCTGGGAGGTGTAGAAGTGAACAGTAATACATGGGAGCACAATGTAACTATTTTATTTTATTTTATTACTTCTGTTAAATTGTTTGTTTTTTTTTTAGCTCGATGATAAATAAGATTTGACACTTATGCATGATAGGTAGCAACCCCTGGAACAATGTAGATAGCTGGAAAATTAATACCTTTAATCTCATCACATCATGAATGTGTGCACGAAAGGAGGAGAGACAGCAGGCATCTGAAAAACACCAAATTAATAATGCCGCTGAGTTTTTAAAAACTCTTAATGAAGTCTTTGTCACTGACTTTTACAAAAAACGGTTAATTAAAATAAAGCTCCTGCTAGTTTTAATTGCATATAAGATTTGTAAATGATGCTGTAATTTAAAATGCCTGTGGAGCGCTTATTCTTTTAACTACTGTCTGCTTTAAAATCCTATTATACTGATTTGTATTCAGGCATGATACAAATAAATACAATAAAAAAAACAAGGTTAGCTATTTTCAAAGATCTGAATCATATAAAAAAACTGTACAAAATGTCTCATAATAAGGCTAATACATAGCACATACAACATGCTGAGAAACAATCATAGCCAGTTGTCAGTATACATTACTGTGCTCCCGTGTTAGAAATAAACATTTACAGTGCACACGGGTAAATGTATTTGGGGTCAGGTCAATGTATGTCAGAGAGCGTTGATTCTTTGTCCTCCGGGTGAGTTTATGAACTGATGAGGGCTTTATTTACCCTCCAGCACCAAAACAGGCATCTGTGGGTCTCAAGCTGTGGCCAATTCCCTGTCTAGTACACAGAAGATGTGCATGTATGAATGAGATATTTAAAAGCAATGCATCTGAGGGAGTCAGTGAGCAACTTAAGATTTGTTTTCTTCAGGCCGATAAGTGGGGAGCATGGAACATGAGCTTTATGCCTTTAGAAGTCATCATAACTTGAGATAGAATACTATAATACTATAATACTGTAATTGGTCTTGAGCTTCAATGAATGAGCTGCAGAACTGAGCTCAGCTTTAAAGTACCATCAGGAGATCTTCTAGAAGATGTGCTTATATGTTAAGTTAAAGGCACACCGCGGACTTTTCGACCGAAAGAGTTGACCCATATGAGTTATTTTAAATGATTCCTTCGGCCAATATACAGCACTTGACAGTATCAATGCTACGAGTGGGGCTTCCCTCTTGAAATACAGCCCATGTAAGTTTGGAGAGACGGACCGTCTTTGGCCAGGTCATGTGACCTGGAGAATGCCTCGAGAATGTTTCACTTTATGGCAGTCACGTGACCACAGGCTCTGATATACTCATTGGGCCAAGGCTTTGGCAAGTATTTTTCCACCTGTTCGACTCCTTCTCATGGCCGAAGCAAGCAAAAAGTTTAAAACTCCTTCTGAGGAGGCTAAAAAGACGGCACCGAGACCCGGCCCCCTCCGCCGACTCGCCTTACGCCCGGCTGCCACGATGACCCCCGGCAAAGCGGGCCGACGACAGCAGCGAGGCCAGGGAATGGGGGGGAACGCCACGGCGAGGAGAGCTGAGCGCTGGGCCTCCAGCGGCGGGGAGAGGAGGGCGGTGGCAACTGCTCGTGAGCCCAGCCCTGCTTCGCACCCCAGCCCGACCGACCCAGCCCTTAAAGCCAATCCTTATCCCGAAGTTACAGGGGACAAGGGAGGCCGGCCCGACTGACTGTTGATTTTTGCGACAGTGAAAGTTACAGGTCTAGCGCCCCTAGTGGCCAAAAGTTACATAGTATGTTTTTTTTTTATTCAGACAAAGTTTGTCAGGAAATGTTGAATGCCTTTGATGCTTAAAGTAGACTGGTAGTTGACAGTCGAAACATGTCAGGAGATAAACATTCCCTTAAAAACCTCGTCTGAATAAACAAAACCTTAACTTAACATGCTATTCAAGAAAAAGAAAAAAATGAATCTTGCTGGAACTAGATATGCCTCTAGTGCCATCATGACAGACACCATCACTGAGACCAAAAAGCTGATCCACAGTTCACTTAGGAACCTTCATGGAAGAGACGGTTAGAAGCCAAGATAAAGGTGTGGTGGAAAAATTGATTAATTATATTTACTCGTATTTTCTCATATGCTTACTCATTAATTTGATCTTATTCAAATATATTGTCTTGTACACTTTCCATGTCTTTTGTCTTCCTCTTTCTGGAAGGTTGGTTAACTCGCCCTCCCAATACACATCGGCCAGACACGACGACTCCCACACACACACACCCACACATACATTTCTACGCTCATCCTTTGAACCGACCCCCTGAGGGTAGGAAGTGGAACTGGGTAAAATGTGGTCCGGGGGTCAGTCTCGTGTTGCTCCCTTTGGCCAAAGGGATCTCCCTTTTGGCCAAGGGGAGATCCCTTTGATTATCCTGTCTGTACCTTTTTTTATTTAGTTTAGAATAAAATCATTTTTTATTACTTCATCATCCCTCCAGAATGGTCTTCATCATTTATCACCGCAGAGTGTGTTTTCAAGTCAAAGACGAGGTAACCGTAAATTTCACCGTAACAAAGGCAAGGCGGACAGAGATTAGCCATGAATTAACAGAAAATATGAATATGGCTAATGTAAGCTCGTTCACCGAGGAAATACAAAAAGCTCTCCTATTCAGAGGGAACCGGGACTACCAAACAAAAACTTTGATGGTCATAGGAAATAACGTGATTGGTGTTTTCACTATCTTGGGGCTATATTGTGTAAATTGCGTAAACTCTGCTGAAGTCAGTTACTTTTTAGTTGATTCTGCAACATAATAAAATGAAGAAAGGGGCAATGGATGTTCATACTTCCTCAGAATCAGAGTTTCCACCCAGGTTTGGAGTTTGTTGTGTTTTTGTCTGTGACTTGACTGAAAGCTGATGTTGTCTAACAGTAACCAGTGAACAAAGGTGTAATATATCCCTCTCAAGTAGAATTACTGTTACGTGATTTAAATTCTACACAAGTACAAGTAAGTCATACATAAAATACTCAAGCACAAGTAAAAAGTAGCTCAATTAAATAGTACCCTCAAAGTAAAAGTTACTAGTGACTTTCAGCCCCTGACATTTTTGGTAATAAATCTTGCCACGGTTCACTTGCACACAGTAAACATCTCATGTATAAACTTAAAAAGGAAGAGACCAAATCTTGCACAATTAACATAATTTATTTTCCACAAAGGCATCTCTCTAATAAATCAAGCCGCGTGCGTCTGTGCGTGAGAAAACCCATGGAGGAGATGGAGAGAATATTACACGGCAACCAGGAGGACAGGTAGCAAGTCTCACACACACACACACACACCCCACATAAGGTATTTATAATAAAAAATATACTATATGACTAAAATAAAACAAAAAAACTAAACATTTATACAAAAAGTACACAAAACAGAAATGCACAAAAATATGCCAATAGGCTCCAAAAACACATAAAATGACTCCAAAAAACATACATTACAGAAAAATACACCAAACGACAACAAAAATATGAAAATGACTCAAAATACACAAGACTAAATATTTATACAAAAATACACAAAATGACAACAGAAATGCACAAAACTACACTAAAAAAGACACAAAAATACACAAAATGACTCCAGAATCACACAACAATGGCAACAAAAAACAATAATTATACAATTTACAAAAAGACAACAGAAAGATGCAAATATACACATAATGACTCCAAAAAACATACATTCCAGAAAAATACACCAAACAAATTTAAAAAAAATGAATAAAAAAACAACAAACACATTTATCATCCGCATGTCCCATAAAATTAAACACACGGTATTTTACTTTGCACCCGCAAATATTCTCCTTTATAACACTACAGAGTACAGAGTATGTACACCTCTTTGTACATCCAACCTTCAAACACATACTCATTTGGCCATCATTGACAACTGTACTTAAGCTCCCGCATGAATACATTCTTCCCACGTGGACTGTACTAGTCTGTATAAAACAAAAGGTTTGTCAAAACGTAGAACTATTTTTAAAATAAAATAATATAATATAAAATGATCAGGCTCCAAGTAAAGCTACATTTATGAACTCTAAAACTGAGAAAATAACCGGCATTCATTGCTGTTTTGGCATGATGCATTATGTTTAATCTGTTTGGTCGGCTATGATGTGATGCATTTGATTGTTGTCAGGTCATTTCATTTTTTTGTAGTTTCTCAATGTCCGTTGATTATTTTAAAACAAAATAATTTACCCAGTAACGGTTGGGTGTAGAAATACAACAAATGACTTTACTTCTTTTAAAATATACTTAAGTACAAGTACAATTACTGATTTAGAAATACACTCAAAAAGTACTCAATTACAGTAACGTGGAATCCTTTCAACTGTGCCAGGAAACCTTTAAAAACTTATTTTAATGGCGTTTTCTATCACGTTGTCTCAGTTTTTGTATACCAATAGCACAGAAAACACCTTTTTAGTTTTTAGTTGATGTCGATTCAATATTTTAAATCAAGGGAAAAAAAACAAAGCTAGTAGATAGTTAGTTGGTTAAGGCCCCTGGAAGCTTGTCATGTGACCAGTATAAGAACTAATTAGTCAGCTGAACCCTTTTATCTCATGTTTCTCGGCGGTTTTGCTGATCTGAATTAAAGTCATTTAGTCGGGCAAACATCAGGAGATCAAAGAGGAGAGAGCAGTTTCATGGCTTTGGTTAATGGGTATACTTGTCATTGTTCTGGTTTGTTAGTGACAGTTATGAGGTCACGTCATTGCCTCTTTCAAGCGCAGCAGAGTCCCAGGGGCACACACATTTATTGTCAAAGCAACCCAATTTACCAAAGCTACTACATCCCAGTGTAATATGAAGATGATTAATAACGCACTCGCACATCACACTCACTGCCTCATCTTTGTGTTTCTCCTCCACTGAGGCCTAATAGTCTATCAACACCCTGACACCGCCTGGTTACAAGCACGCTAAATTAAATCAACAACATGTGCAATCAAATTACAGCCATCCAACTTAGAATAAAATCCAATATCTCATACTGCGTTGTGATTTACAGAGGAAGTACTAGAGCAGAGAGGCCGTAATGGTTCTGAATAGTTGCTGGTGAGTAAAAGGAGATATCACACTATGTAGCAACTCAGCAGTGAACCGGTAAATAACACACTTTAAAAAAGTAATTTGATTTTAGGTTTGCAGTAAAAAATGGGGAGAAAAACTAGTTCTGTAACATTTAGGAGCTCACACGTATTATTTCGGCACGTAGAGCACACAGATACCCTGTGATAAGTCTTTTAAAATTAGGGAAAGTTCAGATACACTGTCAAGACTCACAAAGGAAAAGTAATTAACCCCGACAGAGCAGGAACAGTTAGTACTTATTCCTATCTTGCACAACTCTTATTTATTTATTCTGAATTTGTTACATTTCACCAACCAATTTATGTCCGAAATGTGTTATTTGTTTACTCTTGTGCTGTTTTAAAATCCCTACTGAGAATGAATACTATTCACACTAGACAAACTGCATTTCCCAAAGAAAATGCAAATGAGGATGCATAATCTGAACCCCTCAGACTTAGTATAACCCCGAGAGCCAATATTGTTAATACAGTAAAATGTGATATGACTATTTCAATAGGTTTGATTGAGAATATTTTAATTTCATCTTGCCAACCAATCAATAACCATTAAACATACAGAAACTGCAGAAGTGTCCTTAGTGTTAACTCTGGTTTGGTAAAATCTGACTAATTTTGGGGGAAAAGTTATTGTACAAATATTTGTCCTATAATAATAATAATAATAGTGAGTACATAAATTAATTGGAAAGGGACAAATGTAGCCAGACCCTCTTGTCTGACCTGTTAATTTATTGTTCAATGGCAATCAAGTGTCAAATGTCAAACAAAGATGTTAAACTACTACTTTCCAGTCTTTATGGTTGGGTAACTTGAAAGCAACCCCTCACTTTACACAGCCCAACAGATGAATATCTATATTTGTGTGTCTGAAAAATGCTGGATGACTGCTACGTTAAAATCAATTAGTTACACAATTGCTGTAAAAATAGCAGTTTTCGATTTGAAATGTCATGTCAATGTCGACTCCAAGACATTGTGTTCAATTGCTCCACTTTACTCATCATTTCCAAAGGAAATTAAAATAATAATATGTCCAAAAAAAGAAAAAAAAAAAACCATTTCATTGTTAAACTAAAATCAGGATGTAACTGCTATTAACATCCAAAAGCTGTTACTTTGACAGAAAAGCAATTTCGTAAATCCTATAAAAGGTCTGCACTATTGTTGTTACTCACCTATTTTTTGTTAAAAAAGAGAAGAATTAATATCCATTAAGTGATGAAATCCCTTAAATGCTTTACCCATTTTGTTCCACAGATCATTTTGCACAATAACCAGTGACTAACATGCATCCAGAAATCAATTTAAGCTTTTTTTTTTTAACACGCTCACCGTATTTCTTCAGACATGGTATTTACGTCATTCTTCTGAAACTCTCTGTCATTTCTTGCAGTCTTTATTTTTACCACTTTGTGTTTTTTTTTTCTCTGTATTTCACTCGTCCTGCTTATAATTAACCTCTGTTTTGTATCAAGCTATCAGCAGTGGAAGATTCTATATGTCATCTCAAATAACAAGCTGCACACTTTTACCCAGAGCCTTTATTTATTATTTATCTTCATTTTTTTATATCTTATTTTATTTTTAGAATTATAGAGACTTAATATCACTGGTAAAATGAGCTCTAAATGTACAATGTCTCGTTAGTTACATTAAAAATAAAAAAAAATCAAAGGTGAAAAAATCAACAAAATCTGAAGTAAAATAATCTGATTGGTGTTTCAAACTTTCTGTATTTCCTTTTTTTTTTTTTTTTTTGGCGACTTTACCATCTTATCCTGTATTCTTTAATGCCTCTATTATAAGACAACCTATGTTTTTTTTTTTTTTCTTAATTCTTCTCAATTTTTATTTTAAGCTTTACTGTTGAAGTTACAGTGCATGCATGGCATTCAATTCAATCCAACTTTATTCATATAACGCAAATTACAACAAAGTCATCTCAGCGCGCTGAACAAAATATAAAGTCCATAGTAAGAAAGAAAGAACGCAACAAGATCCACATGAACAAGCATTTAGCGGCATGAGAAAATGTAATGCGAATCTTTGAATTTTCTTCCCTGATATACTATTAATTCAGCTGACTGACAGAGATCAATACTCTTGACAGCTTGACATTTGTGTGACCTTTCTAACAGGAGTCGCTAACCAGACTCTGACCTCCTTATTTCACCCTTTGCCTGAAGGACCCAGTATAACATCCTATTTAGGGTTTCCTGAGCAGCTTGATGGCCGTTCTAAGGGCTTAAGGAGACCATATCTTTTGTCCTTTTCATCTGGCCTTTTTGAACCCAGAGTGGATCTTGAATGTGACTCATCATTCACCGCTAGCTGCAGCTTCACTATGAAGAAGCTGATCCAGTGAACGGATCGCACGGGGGATCGGGAAACTGTAGCTGTGTTTTCATTACTTTTGGAAATGCTCTAAAATCTAAATAGCGCAATAAAAACTGGTAATGGAAACACCTGAATTTCAAAAAAAGACTCAAATATCGCTAAAAGGTTTTTACGCTTTCAAGAGGAGGTATTTTGAAATGTGTCGCAAAAGCGCTACGGAAACAATTTTTTCGCAAATACACGTGACGGAACGTAACGTACCTGGTCACATGTCAACTTCTCTCCGATAAAAACATGGCGTGGTACATTTCTTAGCATTATACTTAAAAATGATTACTGCCACATTAGACGTGAAACAACAAAATATACAAAGTTTTATAAGGAGGTTCTGAGCGTCCATCTTCCTGCAGCGAAGTCTCGCGGCATGAGATTTTACGTGAGTTATGAGGCTCCTGCATGAAACAACCTTCAATGGAAGGTTATGCTTTGTCAACATTTAGAAATGTGGCTTTTATTTTGCAAAAACCTTGTGACGTTAATGAATTAATCAGTTGTTCCGTGCATGCCAACATGATTACCTGCATGTTAGAAACCATTTTTTGTGCTGCTTGGTAGGAATTTCAAACTGATGTATTTAAATTTGCAGTTAATATTTCCTTAACCGTAACCCTTGCCCTAACGCTAATCCTGAACCCCAACAATTTCCCACAGCTCTAATCCTAATCAACACTTTATTTTATCTGTACTACAACATTTTCTCTTTGCTTAAGTTAATGCAGTGGTCAAGGCCTCTGACTTACATGGGAGCAGTAGCAAGGGATGTGAAAAACCATTCAACCAGCGCAAAAAAATAAGACAATTGTGTTCGTACGCACAAAATATTGAATAATTATTGTGACAGTTTCACGATCCCCTTGAGATCGGTTTGCATGGTGACACCGTATTAATGTTGAACCATCATTATAGATCCAAAACTAGCACTTCAACAAAGGGGACATACTGTACATACTATCATACTCTACATCAAAAGACATTTCTACTGCTTCCAGTCAATTAACTGTCACATAGAAGTCAGTAACCTTTGCAACACCAGTACATACAGAATATTTCATTTTGAAAAAAAGCAATCTTTATGCTCAGAATAAGAACTGTTAATTTTAAATCAAACAAATCAAAAGAAACATTTTTAATTTATTTCTATCGTACCACCCCCCCCAAAAAAATCTAAATCAAAGTGTAAATAACTCTATTACCCTATCATATTTCCGCAAATTTTTGCATGAAGCACCCTGCTGTTTGAGGCACAAGATCTTAAGGTGTTGACTGTGTTGACTGTATTTATACGGTGTTGTTATTCAGCACAAATGTTAAAGGAACTTCTTGGAATATAAAACATCATGAAACATGAGTTTGAGAGCCAGACCATTCTTCAGCATGGGGTTTGTTTACACAAAGTATGTAACTCTCTCACTGCTGATTCCTAATCTCATTTTCAGCTTGTAAATGTGTTTAACACTTGTACCAGTTACTTTTAAACAGTTGTACTACTACTATTAACAGTAGTTAAAAGTAGCTGCTATGTCGCTAGCCTACCTGGCTTAGCAAACATTTACCTTTCTAAATCCTAGTTAGTGATATTAAAGAAGCAATTGTTTGCAAAAACCAAATATCTCTTAAAAGCTCCATTGAACTGTTCAGTTTTCTATCTATTTTATTTAGGCTGTTAGCTCTTAGCTTCTCTTCCTCCTCTTCTCCACTCGGTGTCACTCACAATAAGTTTATTCTCACTGGTAATATAACGTATCAGAAGTGTAGAAGCAGTGGACTGATCTCTGGCTATGGTCTGTGCCTATTTATCGCTAGCTAAGGGAGCTATGGGTGTGTGTAGTCAGGTGTAGAGCTCCAAACCCCAAGGAGCTCAAATGTCACATGTGGTCGCTGACCATTTCGCTGGTTCACTTTCCATTTTCTATCCATCAGTCCTTCCAGGTTGGCCAAGTTAGAGAGGTTCTTAAAAAAGTTATAGGCTGAAGAGAAGGAGCAATATCAGACGCAAATGGTAGATCACATCCTGCTTTGCCCTGTTTGTAGCCTTCTATTTGATAGAGTTGGCTAGCACTAGCAGTAACACAGCACCGAGCTGTGGTCCAAGCCTGTAAAGTTGTTTTAACATCAACTCACACACTGTTTCACGATGTCCGTAAATTTCAGCAAAATCTCAGGCTTTGGTTTTCCCGTGCGAATGCGTCACATAAAAAGCAGACGTTGGGGGGTCACTTATTTATTACATGTGGTCCCTAGGTAAAACTAATCCTGTGCGAATAGGGTTTAAGACATTCATTTAGGTGTCTATGGGATATTATGCATATTTGTTTTGTCAATACATTGTATTAACACTTTAGGTTACAGCAAAATAAGAATTTTACACCCAAACACCCACATACAATAAACAAAGAAAGCTAAACTGAACTAATTTCAATCATTTCAATTTATCAAAAGCTCCGTCCAGTAGTCCATCTTTCCAATCTTCGTTTTAAAATAAGACCCTAATCCAAGAACCAGACAGTTCTGTATGGGAGGTTAGTTTCTGTTATCTAGTGACAAACCCCTGTAATCCAAATGAGAACACAGATTAGACTGCTCACCTGAGACAGTCTCAGGTTTATCCCAGAGTCCCAGCTGTGGGTACATTTTGTAACAGTCCTTACCTGCGCTTCCTGTTGTTATCTCCTGAGTACTAAGGATTGCTTCTCCATGATCCACGCCATTACTCTGGTAATAGCGTGCCTCCCCATCTGCACTCATGGAAACAATACCCATCCAAGTGCATCAGTAGCCTGAAGCTTAGTCCTCAAACATGAGATTAGTAGACAGGGAGAACATGGCCAGGCATTATTAGCTGTCTGTCATGTTTTTTGTCTTTTCTACTTTTTTCTAGCAGGATTTCGTAGATTCAATGCCCATCGTACATGGCATACCAGCTGATTTACCAGCAAACGTTTTCCACTAATAATCAAACAAACACTTTAACATGTAAAAAGATCTATCCTATCTTAATTTATACCGATACCAGAGTCATGAAACAAGACGGATTCAAAGCAGTTTAGGTCGACTGGCTAAACTACGTGTGGTTTACGACACACTTTTCCAGGACTTTTTGACCTAAAGAGTTGACCCCAATGAGTTATTTTCCATGAGTACTCAGGCCAATATACAGCGCTTGACAGTATCAATGCTCAGAGTGGGGCTTCCCTTTGGAAATACCGACCATGTAAGTTTGGAGGTAACGGACCGTCTTTACCCAGGTCATGTGACCTGGAGAATGCCTGGAGAATGTTTCACTTTACGGCAGTCATGTGACCACAGGCTCTGATATAGTTAGGAGCTAAGGCTTTTGCTACTATTTTTCTGCCTGATCGACTCCTGGTCATGGCCGAGGCAAGCAAAACATTTAAAACTGCTTCTGAGGAGGTCGCCGAGACCCGGCTGCCTTCACACACACCGGGTCGCCCGTCTCCCATCCACCCCGGCCACCACGCCGACCCTGGTGAAGGGGTGTGACGACGGTGGCAAGGCCAGGTAGTAGTGGGGGAGCACCACCGACAAGGCGAGGAGGGCCGAGCGCCGGGCCTCCGGCGGCGGGGAGAGGAGGGCAGTGGCTTCTCCTCCGGCCGCAGCATGAGCCAAGCCCCGCTTCGCACTCCAACTCGACCGATCCTTCTCCCGAAGTTACAGGTCAACTACTGTCTGCATACACAACCAAAAGACAAGGGAGGCTGGCCCGACTGACTGTTGATTTTTGCGACAGTGCTGCCGTGCTATTGGCCACTAGGGGTGCTTGATGTGAAAGTTACAGGTCTAGTGCCCCTAGTGGCCAAAAGTTACACAGTGTGTCTTTAAATCCCTTAATTTGAACTCTCCTGTTACTTCATGATTACAGTATTTTCAAAATCTAATATTACTTTGAGAATACACAAAGGAGATAAATCTTCCTTTTTCAGAAGAAGCACAAATTGAGGTTAAAAGAGCAAAAAAACTGAAGAATTGCATCTTTCTGACAGTGTTTTCAAACCTTCACTTCAGTTTATGACCTCTATGGTTGGTAAAGCCACATTTTCCTTATACACTATTTTTATCTCTGCATGTGTCAAAGTGAGAATAGCAAAACAAGTAACACCCTGAAGTGAGTCAAGTACAGTTTGTTCAAATGTGTCCATAAGGAAGCAGGTGACAAATCTTATTTCTATTAAATGGATGTATTGCCTTTAAGTCTAAGTGATAAAAAAGATGTAAAGTTTAGCAACATAACCAAAATGTGTTTAATTTTCAAACTAACATCCAAATAGTCAATAATATAAAATGTGACAATATTACGTTTAATCGTCACAGCTGTAGCATATCCATGGGTATCATCAGTGCTCACAGCTATCGGTGGCAAACAACCTACTTACTATTTGCATTTTAATGTTACAGAGGCTTGCACATTAAGTCCCTGCCAGTTCTCTCTCTGATTTATCATTATTTCATCATGTGGTTCATGCCTCATGCTGCTTACACTGACATTTATTAATTACTCTAATCACTTTTCTCTAAAGATTGTTTTTGTTTCTGTATTTAATATTTAACCTTGTGTTTGAAACTGTCAAACAATGTTTTTGTTTTGGCATGAATAAAGGTTACTGAACCTGAGTAATGCTCTCTAAAGCTGCGTTGTACTGTATCAAATGTTCAACTTAGTTACCGTTAAGTCAGTTAAAGTTAAGTCTTTATTGTGATGTGATCTAAATATATCCCTTAGCTAGACATGCAGCAGACTATCAGCAAGTGCGATATTAAAACGACACAAGATGTAAAACTTAAAATCAAATAAAAGATTGTTTATTTTCCGGCAATTTCTTTTTTGGTCGTTTTCCCTTTCCAAATATATTCTATCGTCAGCGTGAGCCCTTTGTCGTCTATCGTAAGTATATCGTCTCACCCTTACTGAACTGTGTGGCCATCCCAATTAACTGAATAATGCGTTACTGTTAAATGAATGCTGAATGGACATTACTCACATCAACACATATTTTATAGTGTTATATTTATTCAATCATGTTGCGCACAGGTGACAGAACTGCGACACAAAGTGCCAATAGTCTTCAAGAAGCAAGTTACCTTGTTGGGAAAAACAATAAGTCTCTTGAACCAGTGATTTAACTTGGTGGCTAGGGGGTACAGTTGTTGTGTGGATCCATCAACTCAAAGGACGGGTCACTAGACTGACATACAGACACAGTTGAGCTCAAACCCATTCACTCAGAAACTCCAATACATGTTTTAATGTCGAGGCGGATGATGGAAACTCGGGAGGGACATTCAAACTTTGCATCTTGGGCAGATCACTACATCTTCTGTTCCTACCTTTGGAATCCTGGCTCCAAAATGTAAAGTGTGTTTGGGTAATTTGTTAAAAAATTTTTTTGGGAAACGCAGTTTGACGAAAATCTGAAAAAACAGTCACATCTGATGAATCTCTGCAAAAAATACAGAGCTCTGTTGGAGGGTCTGCATTTTTCCTCACAGCTGGAAACATCCTGACAGTGTCTGTCAACTCCAATCGCTTTAAATCAAGCTGCTTCACCGACTTTCTGATTTTCATATTAAACATAAAGCAGCGGGGACAAAGTCACGGCCAATTTCGATTCCTACACAGTGTGGTTTTGTGGCGATGGAACCAAAACCCAAGGAGAGAGTGAAAGCATGGAGTTATCATTGGACGGCAGGTTGTAATAGAATAATGCAGATACACTGATTGGTACATTTGACACCTTGCTGTAGAGTGACAAGAAACAAGTGAGAGATCAGCTACTTATACAAAAGTTTCATCTGCAGGAGGAGGGAAGAATTAAGTGAAAATCAAAGGCTGGATATTTTGTACTTTTTGTCTTCTACTCTATCTTCTTCACTAAGGATTACACAAACTATTTGGCCTGGACATGCCCTGCAGATACACACTCACATTTTAAGAGGGGGTTCATGTTCAGGTTTGGTTTCTGTGGGAAAAATAAAATCCAGGTGTTGCTGTGTGATGTCCCTTATAGAGATTGTTAGCTTTCCAGTTTCACCAGTTTTCCCCCCTTATTTTGCCAGCTTTCTTGTATGATCACTGACCCCAAACAGCAGCAGACAGAAAAACACTGTGCACCTGAGAAGGCTGTGAGGCAGCAGCTTTGTTCGATCAAAGAGGAAAAGGGACAAGCAAACAAGCTTCAGTCTGTTCAAAGTCATTCTTAGGGGCAGTGATGAAGCATGTAGTGACTTCACCCACACAGAGAATGCCTTTACAAAGCCTGATATATTTGACAGATGAGGATTTCTGTCCTTGGTCTTTGTAACAGCCTTCATGGTTACCCTAGCATGTCTTTGTGGCAAAAAAAAAGCTTCTTTTGTAATGAAATCCTTCGAATTTGCCCCAAAGCTTAATATCTTAGCAATTAATTCATATTTCTTTCAAAATAAAACAAATAACATGCATTTTAAATGGTTTCATCCAAAGATGTCAAACTCATTTTAGTTCAGGGACCGAATACGGAGCATCTCTTTATAGGCTCAAAAACAAGTCATTCAACATTAATGTGCCCGAGTCTTCTCTTTCACATAAAAATGATATGTAAATTATGTAAGGCATCGACAACATACAAGCATTAGTGACAGATATCAGTCCCTTCACTGAAATGTCCTTCATTTTGTGGAAAAAACTGCCATATATAACCATGAGTTTGATACTCCATATGAGTTTGATAAATGTGGTTTAATTGACTAACATTTAGAGTACTAAGTTGATGCTGTTTTTAACCTCAATGACGCAATCGTGTTGAGTTTACTGTTGGTCAGTTTAAATTGGAGTCAGTTACATCATTTAAGTCATGTTTTGTCATCAGTGTTTAGCCCAAGGCTATTTAATAGCACGTCTTTGATTTTACAAAGACGCGTCTAAAAAATGTTTTATTTTTCATAACCACCTGGTGTTTCAAAGGATGTGTGATTGTGTCTATTTTGGGGGCGGAAATGTATTCAGTCTTAAGTTCATGCATGCTGTTTGCTTGATTCACTTCAGGAAAAAAAAAATGTGTTCATGAACTGCAAAAAAATATCTGATTTCAATTCTGTCAGATTAAGGATTTGATGCACAGAACCCAAATGAATCACATGAAAGGTTTGTGTGAAGATTTCAAACAATTTGATGGAAGGATGGATAAATTCAACTGAAATTTGCCTTGAATTCAACTTATAATGTAACTCAAATTCAACTTAGAATAAACATAAATCAACCCAAATTACATTTAAAATAAAAAAACTGCATTTATATTCAACTTCTTTCACTTCAACTTTTGTTCTCTTGCACAGAGGAGCAAGTTTATAAATTAAACTGAAGCAGAGAAAGTTACAGGATGGCCATCATGCTATCCATAATTGGATCTCTCCAATATTACACCATGCACATTATGATTACTAAATGGGAACAAGGGAACAGTGCTGCTAAATTACTTTTAATCTCCTTCTCTAATATCTGTTTAACTCTTTTAGCTTCCTCATCTGCATTTCATTGTGTAAAGGTCATCTGTAGTGCTTGTTGAATTCCTTTACCATATACCTGCACTTAAGACCTTCAGAGGCCTCCCCAGGAGCTGCCAAGCCTCCGCTCATCTGGGCTGTTTTTATTTTTTATTCGTGAACTCGAGCCGACTGCTGCTCGTGCCAAGGCGCCGACATTATCCCTGACAAGATAATTGGTCCGTCAGCTGCGCACTGTATGTTTATGCATGTTTTCTCTTTGTATTCTATCAGTATCAGCAGTTAGGATGCTGATTGGTTGTGAGGGAACTTGGAGGCTATGCTATAATCAAGAATATTTTGTGTTAAATATATTTCTAATGTCAAGCAACACTGAATCAGCTGTGCAGTCATTCTCGGTATATATTTTGCTTCCTCTTGAATATGTGCAATTACAGTGTTCAACTGATATAACTGTAAAATTGAAAATAGAGACCCCTTCATTTTCCCTCGCCTTCCTCCTTGTCAAGTGCTACTCACGGCTGTGACATTTTTTCTAAAGACAATATATAAGTTAATGTCTCATTTTTCTTCCAGCGTAAGAGGGCCAGTTTCCTCCCACACATTAAATATTGTATTCCAGCAGTTGTTGAAGTAATTCAAAGTTCTGTGTTAGTTTCATTCAGATTTCTGCTTCAGTGAAGGCAGTCTATACTATACTCATACAAGTCGTGGCTTGGCTTCGCGAACAAAAATTTATGAAGGAGGCTGTCCACGCCAGTTACACGCTCGCTGGTGGCTGACGAGGCCGATTCTTGAAAGGAAAATTCCCTGTTGGGGTGGCTGCGAGTGCAGCATCGCGCTACTTCCTCCTGCGTTTTTTTGTCCCGAAGACTGTCCCTACGAATATTCTCGAAGGAAGAAACTGCTTGGTGGATTGCATATTGCCAGGCTTCACGGTTGGTGGCAAGAGCTGACCACTGACGGTGGTCTATGTGGCCCAGCGTAACTGGGCAGGGCACGTCTCTTTAGTTTGATCATTTCTACCAACTTAAAATTGTAATTTTAGTTAATAAGCAAACTAAAATAAAACATTTTAAGGTTATTACATAAAGTAATCTTCATTAAACCACAGTACCAGGTATGAAGTGGAATGGTGGCCTAAAATGGTTATGGAAGCTTGTAATTGGAGGGTTGCTATTTTAAACCCCACTGTGGGTTATCACTATGGCCCTTGAGCAAGGTCCTCTACCACTAACTGTTCCATGGTGCTGCAACTTCAAGGGGGAAAATGAAAGGAAAGAAGAAGACAATATACGTTTAGAAACAAGTGTTATTTTACTTTTGGGCTATGCAAATTATTGAGTTGGAAAAGCTGAAAACTTTAAATTGACTTGAGGATTAATGCATAACTATTGACGTCCATGTCAACTAAACAAATTATGTTGATGTAATTTGAAAATGACTCATTTTGGTATGTCAAAATATTTTTTTTCAGTGTAGAAGACTTTGAGACAAAAGTGGATCACGAACAAGAGTGGATCTGCATGCGGTCTTTTGCAATCTGAAGAACCTTTAAGCAGAATGTAAATTTTGTTTTCTGGAAATTCACAGAGAGAAATTGGAAGAAATTTTAGGGAGAAATCTTTATGCGAGTCGCATTGGGTCATAAACACGTCAGATCATCCCATAAAGGCAATACGAGGTAATTTAACGGCTACTAAAAATGAAACTGATTGTGAGCGCTCAATATCTACACACTTGAACGTAAACTGTGATATTAACTGTAATATAAACATGCCTTTGATATGTTTATTTTACCTGTGAGGTAGTTTGAGAGGTAGGAGCTCACATTCTTATGGAGGGTAGGAGGAGCCAGAATTGTCAGGAGCAGGAGTTTCCGCATTGTGATGTCATAAATCGAGAAAAATCTAACTCGCCCATTTGGAGCTGACTTCTTACAAAAAGAATAACAAGGGAAGGAAGAAACAGAACTTTTTCAACTTTGGCCCACTGAATGAGGCTAAAGGAATGTACTGTATATCACTGTAGCAAAACCATTATAAAAAAACATTTGTACCAGTTCAAACAATATTAATCTGTTAGGGCAAATATGGTCCTCATAATAAAAAAAATAGTTCAGCATTCATGAGAACGCTTTTCCCTTTTTTGCTGCCCATAATAGTCTTCACACACAGAGCAGTGGAGAGTGTCTCCACTTCATAAATCCACGCGTAGCATTGATGCAGTATTGTGGAGCCTGTGGGGAATCGTTAGCCAAAGCTGGAAGCATGGAGGCAGCAGCCATGACTTAACCTTCTGCTACCTCTTCACACACTCTCAATGGGCACATTTGTTTTGGCTTTGGCAGAAAACTGGAAGGCAAAGTGTCACATTCACAAGAGGATGCGGTCAACTGTTATAAGAGACACTCACTTATCCATCAGCAAACAGAATCCTGTTTGTGATTTTTGCAAATGTCATTTATTCAATGCATTATGGGCTCTCTGAATGAATCTCAACAGCGGAAATTAATCAGTAGGGGATTCAAGTGGCCTGTTGTCGTCTGCTGGTTGGGATTAATGTGCTCTTCTCTTCAACCTGATGATGAGGTATTGTTTTCCCCGGGAGCTGCAGCGCTTCATTCGACACCACGTGTAGAACGAATCATGCTGAGATCTCCTCCTGGTTTCAGAGTTGAAATCAGACTGTGGGTTCAGAGTAATCATATCCCACTGGCTGGACCTGATAAGCTTCTCCATTTAGTTCCTGTCATATCTCCACACAGTTATTTGTGCAGGTCATTTAGCTGCTGCTCTGTTCTCTCCCCTGAGATGTTTTCATCTGAAAACCACCAGACATAAAACACAAGTGTAGCTCCAGTGATGAGAGGGGTGTGACAGCCCAGGCTTACTGGTACGCTTAGAGCGGTCTCTGATTGATTGGAACACATTTGAAGCCTACATTCCTTTACCTTTTTTGTCCACATCTGGCATCCACACAACATACAGTGCTTCACATGATTTAACCCATCAAACACAGGGCTGTGGTGCAGAAATAAAAAGAAATCACAGCAACGCAGTCACCACTTTGCAACACATACATATGTAGATTTCATTTAAATTTGTACCCCTGAAAAAACACATTCACTCACAGTCAAATACACATGGGAATAACTCCAATCAAATACATCTGAACTCATTCAACAATATAAAAAAAAACAATCAAGATCTATCTTTCAAATCTGTTTCTGTAACATATTAAATCATACAGCTGCATATATCACTACAACAGTTCATACAGTGCTACAGCAATGACTAATTTAATGTTTTTAAAAACATCACTTTGTTTTCTTCTGTTAATGTTTTGATCTTTATTCATTCTCATCTCACCTTTCTAGCTTTGAGGTGTTCCTGCTTGTATCTTCGCTCCCGTGGTGCATGATCCGAATAGTCCCTCCTATCTCCTTTACTAGCCACTTTTCCTTCACCCCCGAAAGTGTTTAAGTGACGTCCATGATAAGGAGCGTTCAAATTCTCTAAAAGCTAAGGAAAGGGGGCTCAATTCTTCCTTTATAACCTATTTTAGCCCAGGAAACACTGATGCATCCTTTACCAGAGGAGACCAGATAATGCTGCCCCACAATTCCTTGCGGCGACAACATTTAAAGGGACCCGCTCATTCAAGTGTTCACGGAAACTCACTATGACTGAAAACAGAGCACCCTATTGTTCAAGAAAAAAGGGGTCAGAGTCATTTTTAGCCACATTGTTTTATTTGTGCCGTTGTACATTTTTATGCCTACAACGTTATGTATGTATGTTTACATTTCTCACCTTTGTGAACAACAATCTTTGGTACTCGATTAGAACGATTGGAGTCGCCATAAACCACACAGAGCATGGGCATTTTTGATTGTTTCTGACGACAGATTCTCAAGCTACTAAACTTCCTGCCTTCCATCTGAATGTAGCGCTCTATATCTAGCGCGGACGGAGCCTGCTCTCTTGATTCACGTGACTTCACTCACATTGCTGCATCGTGAGAGCCAGACCCGTATAGAGATGTAGAGAGATGTATAGAGAGCCAATCAGGTCTTTTGACTTTGAGTAATAAAAAGCTCCCCTGTAGCATGTGAAGAGTGGGGAGGGGTGGGCACAGTAGGTCAGCAGGAGAGGCACGGCCTACGAATGCCCCCCCATGACGCCAACCCTGGGCCTAAATCTTGCATAAATATAACAGTTTCATAAAATCAAGGGAAGGTGAATGTGAGCAACCGTTCTAAATGTGACGTTATTTTAGTTTCACTTTTGTTCCTCATAGCGTGGTTAGCTTCATTTCCTTTGATTTCATTTCAAACCTTGTGATATTTGAGATTATATCAGCAGTTAGAGGCACAGGGGAAAGTGTTATAAATGCACTTTTATTCATCCATTTGTCTATTTTTAGACCCACTTGTTCCTGTAAAAGTCTTTTAGTATAGTCCATTTTTGGAAATTTGTAGTTTTTTCACCACGGCAGACGTAACTAACCTTCGCCAAGTGAAAGTGCGTCTGATTGTCAAAACAGCATGATGGCCTTTCCCTAACTCCATGAGGAAGTCTCCTAATACGTAATATTAGTGGATATGATAAGTGGATGGGAAAGGAAATAGGAGGGACTATTTGGACACAGACCCAGTCTGATCATTGTATCTATATGTGAATGATTAGGCTCCTTCCTGTCTTGTATTCAGGTGTGCTTCATTCCTAATCAGCCTCCCTCACTGTTTAGTTAAGTGTGTGGACACAGAATGTTTGCTGGTTCATTACCCCTGCCTAGGAAGTCACGTTTTCACTTCACTTCAAAGACAGAAAACGTCCCCGTTGGCTCCACTCACCACAGGAAACACAAACAACACAATCTTTCCTTTGCATTCAGAATAATGCAATATAGCACTTGAATCAGTCATCAAGTACTATAATGCTAAATCTCAGGCATCTGCTGACCTGGGGCTTGGTTCCCCAGAAAATCCTTAATCTCCAATCAGTAACATGCTGTTCATTTAATAACAAACATCCGCCTCCTATGGATGCATTCTTATCAGAGGTCAAGATGTGAGCAAAAACAATCTTTGACTAACACCCTGTTTCCTGTATTTAAAAGATGATGCACATTTTAAGTGGATGTCAACAGGTTGTACTTGTTTGGATTACTGAACATATTCATTTTCATTTCATTTCAGTCGAATCAAATACCAAAGGAGAAAAAAAAAAAGCATCACAGGGAATGAGGATAATTAAATTGTTACATTTGGGAGAGCGGTCTCTTTGTTGCATGTGTTAATGGACAAATCAAATAACTATCATCCGACACATTCATGCAAAAAACATTCACAAACAACTTTGCATTAGAATAAAACTCCTGAAAAATGATCTTAAAAGTAAATGACATACTATAGTTTCCCACAAACAAATTTTTTTTTTAAATTTCATTCACTGCAGAAAAAGGTGCTAAGCTTTTCAGGAGGCCAGTTAATAAGTAGAATACATTGCATTTATTCAATTTGTTTTCACACTCTCATAATGTTGCACAGGCCTTTGTTGTTTTGCTGTTAATGATTCCATACCATACAGGAAGGTATTGCATGTACTCGCTGAGCATTTGTGGATCTTTAACTTCCACAGTACAGATTATTATAACTTCATAATGATGCATGAAAAAAAACAAAACAGAAATATAATGAAAACAAAAGCCTTAGAATTAGATTATACATTACTAATCTGTTGGAAATGTGGAAATATGTTTTACAGACTGAGAGCGTAGAAACTAAAGCTGCTTTTTCTTTTTAATTCTGTGTTGCTTGCACCTCACCTCTTCACTAAATCAAGGTGTATGAGTGACAAGTGGAAGTCACGACTTTTCAAAATGAAATTTTGGTTTTATTTAATTGAAATAAAACCAGTTTTTTTTAAAAAAAAACATTTTTACTGTATAAAAATTACAGGTGATGTTTTAACATTTTCTTCTTTTAAAATATATCTTAAGTAGATTTCTTACAGAGCAGCAAACATGCTCAAGAAAATAAAAGTATTTTTGGTTAAATGTCTACATATTATGGCCCCATAACCTACCACGCATTAACTGTTGGAGCAGCATCCATGCAAACCTGCAATATAATGTTGCAGCATCAGCAGCCATAATGTATTCTTTTGTCTTACTTTCAATCTGGACCACACCTCTCTCTGGTTTGCAGTTGGATTCAAAGACCTTTGCACTTCACTGATTACCTAAAGTGTTGGTTCCTGAAATTTGTATGCAGCAGAACAAAACCTTAAATTGCTTTCTAATTGCCTGCTTCTGGATCCCAAGATGAACAACAGCCATCACTCACACTTACATAAGGCTGTTGTGACATCCACTTCCTCAGATTTAGTTCCTGTTTATGTAAAGATTGGCGTTCAGCACGTAGACTCGGATCAGCCTCAGACCCTGAGAAACACGCCTGTTTCTTCTATACAGCCTGGAAACGTTTCAATTATGTGAACCCACCCGTCGTTCCACCATTGGCATCATTACCACTCGGAAACTGGCAACCCAACACTTTAAATGAGCAAAATAAAAGGCTGCATGTAACAGACTTTTGGTCTTGTAGCAGCCTGAGCCTGGTTGGACTGACAGGTGTTTTTTTGGACCAATACAAAACTATTTTGTTTTTTGAAAAAATCACAAATTGTAAAAAAAAAAAAAAACTGCAATAATCCAATCCACTTCAAGTTTGAACACCTCAGTCACATGACAAACAGGTAAAAATAATAAAACTGGAATAAACTGGAAAAGATTAAATCTTTTCCCTCTCATATCTTTCTATTATATTCACTATTTATAGTTTGTGAGAAAATTTCACTTTTTTATCTCCTGACATGTTTCAATTGTCCACTGCCAGTCTTTGTCAGCGGAGTTCTGCTGATTGCCTTTGATGGTTCCTTTGAAGGTTCCTTTGAAGTTTCACTTCACTTCTATGTAATAGTTCCAGCAAAATTAATTTTACCTTCATTTTTAATAGTATGTTAAGTTTAAGTTTTGTTTATTCAGACAAGGTTTTTCAGGATTTTTTTTTAATTTCCTGACATGTTTCGACTGTCCACTGCCATTCTTTGTCAGAGGAGTTCAGCTGATTGCCTTTGATGGTTCCTTTGAAGTTTTACTTGACCTCCATGAAATTGGTCCAGCGAGATTCATTTTGTCTTCTTTTTTAATAGTATGTTAAGTTGAGGTTTCGTTTATTCAGACAAGGTTTTTCAAGAACTTTTTGTTTTTAGCTCCTGACATATCTCACTGGAACTATCATAGCGGTGGGTGTAACCTTCCTTGTACATATTGTTTCTTTTTTTCCATTGAAGAATTTCTGTTTGTTTCTTCACAACTTAAAACCGCTCTTCTTCATGTCTTGGAAGCAAACGTAAAAAGACACTATGTTTATGTCTGCCTGTGATAAAGGATTATTACTATTTGCATCCCAAATCGATGTAGTCTCAGGGGTAATGTAATCCACCAATGAGAGTGCTTGATGAAGATGCTACAAACCTTACTTTGCAGAAATAAAAGGTGTGTGTGGCGGGGGGAGGGTGTGGGAGGAGAATGTCGAAAGCCGGTGTGAAGCTTTAATGCAGTGAATTATCTGCCATTATGACCCATTTTGTTTTCTGGGAGCTTTGTGGTATATAGAATTGGAAGCATCCTACCATCACATGGCTTTTTATGCAGTTTGAATAGCATGACGTTGTGAAGTCATTATCTAAAGTGAACTGGGATTCCTGCATCCAGCAAAGTGATAAAGGAACTGAATTGTTTCTTTTTAATTAAATTTCATTTAATTAATTTATTATTATTATTTTAGTTCTCTGACATCAAAATACATCTATGCTGCTGCTGCAAAAAACTACCATTCTACCCCATTGTAGTAAAGTGTTCTTTACCAGGAGTTTTTGTTCAACCAGGCTGAATCAGTTTAAAAAGTACAGACCCTGACCGTGTCGTGTTTAAAAAGTCAGGACTGTGAGTGAAGTCACTTTACTAACAGGGTGGCACTGATTGTAAAGTTGTTCATGTGAAAATAGACAGTAATGTTTTGCAACATTTAGCATCTCATGTTGCCTACCAGTATGTCCACTGTGTCCTCTTTTCTGTTAAACTTGATTTGTACAGTTAATTACATGCAATAAATAGTATTACCCTGTGTTCCACTGATGAAATCCTTTCTCTGGCTGATTCCCATTGTTCCTTTTTCCTCTTCTCTGTTCCTGTACTGTTTGCGCTGCTTCTGCTCTGTTTTTTTTTTTCCCATTATTTCTCTTTTCTCTTACCTCTGTACTCTTTTCACCACTTCAGCGTGGCTGAAGTCGTTAAACATTTTGACTTTTTCCACTTCCTCTGCTCTCTTTCTCGTCTCACAGACTATCCGGTACTCTGTGCTCTCAGTTGCTGCATAGGAGCTGCTTGTCTGCACTACACTCCTCATAAGTGTGCTCACCCCTACTACACTTAGCACACCTTTCTTTCCCTCTGCACACTGCTGATACGTGTCTATATCTCTGGTAGCGCTGTCAATAGATTTAAAATATTATGTGATTAATTAATTATCCTCTGTGATTAATTAATGTTATTAATCTCACCCAAAAATGCTGAGAAACACCCTCAACTTGACGTACTTTCATTTAAATTACATTATTGTGGCAGATCGAAACATTTATGTGCAACAAAGTGGCTTTATAAAGTAATTTATTGTAACAGATTTGAACCATTTACAGTCCACTGTATGTGAGACTAGACCCAAGCGCTGCTGACACCTTTAGTTTAGACCAGGGGTGCCCAATCCTGGTCCTCAAGGGCCCCTATCCAGCATGTTTTAGACGTCTCCCTCTTCCAACACACCTGATTCAAATGATTAACTCATCATCAAGCTCTGCAGAAGCCTGATAACAATCCTGGTCATTTCAATCAGGTGTGTTGGAAGAGGGAAACGTCTAAAACATGCTGGATAGTGGCTCTTGAGGACCAGGATTGGGCACCCCTGGTTTAGACCATCAGGGGAAATACAGGCGTGTGAGGGCTGTTAGTCAGGGTGAGAACATTGCCCTCTATAGGACAGATTAGGGATAGCTTCCTGCCTGTATAATAGACAGGTGTGTGTCATTAGGGCCTCTTCCTCTGAATCCTGGCAGAGGTGTGGTAGGACCTCCCAGTTTGTGTGCATGTAAGGAGGATTCTTTGAGAAGCAATGTCATTAATTCATGTCATATTCAAATGAAGTGCCAGACTGCTGCTTTGTCTGAGTTCTTATAGTCTGGGTTGCCAGACCTTGTCTCGAATAGTGTTTCTCAACCTTTTCTGTCTCATGTACCCCCCGAGGCCTCTCTTCAGATTAGGAGAACCCCTTTGTCACTCTAACTTTTCTTGTTTTATTTACATGTTGTTAATACCTTGAAAATGTCAATCTGTACGTTTAACGCACACTAAATATCAATTTTGTGCATTACAATTATTATATAGCAGAGAATATATTTACCTCAATTTTTAGTAATGTGCAGAACACATTAGTAATAATTAGTAGGATATTAAGGCCACAATATTGTTTATTTCATTAATGCAGTTTATTGTCAACGGGTCAAAAACCTGTTGAATCAGCATGTACAGTGTTTGAAATAGGCTTAAAAATGACTCAGCATGTTGGCAATAGATTAATCAATGTTTCCAAGTACCCCCTACAATGTGTTCAAGTACCACTAGGGGTACGCGTACCAGGTCGGTTATAATATGACTTACATATAAGATATGGGTTTTAGATTATTTAAAGTTGTTCAAAGCATATTATTGCATTGGTACCTTACATGATCCCCGACTCCGACCCTTGTCATTTAAATGTCGCCGCATGGAATTGTGGGTCAGCATTATCTCGTCTCCTTTGGTAAAGGATGCATCAGTGTTTCTGAGGCTAAAGGAGGTTGTAAAGGAAGCATTGGGCTTCCGTCCCTCAGCTTAAGGAAAACTCCAATGCTTTTTATCATGGCCACCACTTTAACACTTCCAGGGGTGAAGGAACAGTGGATAGAAAAAGAGATAGGAGGGACTATTCGGACACAGCCTAGGTCTGGCAACCCAGGCTATAAGAACTCAGGCAGAGCAGCAATCTGGCACCTCATCTCAATATGGAGGTTTATTTAGCCCAGCCAAGGTCATCAGCTCTTCACTTCGTTAGATCTCAACACGTTGTTTCATTTAGATGTGAACCCTACGTAAAGCCCGCCCCAGGCTGTAGTTCAGCACTGCTTTGTTTCATTTAAAGGTAGGGTAGACGATTTTCAAAAGCTAGCATGATTTTGAATTCCCCGACGGCTGCGCCTTTACCCCCTGCCCCCTCACCTAAGGGAAGCTTGCCCCCCACCCCATGCAAAACTCTGTGAAAGTAGTCCTGATCATTTGTGCTGCTTTACTTTGTATGATATTAAATAAATAGTATTTGAAAAGAAGTGCATGTGTGACTGTGCAGCAGCAACGACGCAACTTCTAGGTTCACGCAGCTCCCCCACTTTGTCAAAGCTGAATAAAATGGTCTCAATCATTTGTGCTGAAAGAATTATCGTTTGTGCTGCTTTGGTTTTTATGATACGTATATAATAGTTTCTCTCCCCATATATCTGGGCCAGACTGTCAGTGTTCCCTGCTTCAAGACATCCTGGGTTCATTGATCCTTCCTCGTGTCTCAACTTTATGTTTTTGAACCTTAGTTCATCTTTCTGATCTTCCCATGGAAACCTTCACCTGTTGCTTCACAGAGACTTTCAAATAAAGAGTTTTTCGAATCTGATCATTGGTGTGTTTGAGTCTATTTTTGAGTCCTGTCCCCCACAGCCCCCCCACATTCTTCAAATTGAGTGAAAATAATCCAAATGTTTTTTTTTACTGCATTAGTGCTGCTTTTGCTAAAAAAAATAAAAAATAAAGTGTATCTGGAGAAAATCACCTACCCTAGCTTTAATCACTGTGGTTCTTACTTATTTTCCACTCCAGATTCCTGCAGCTCACAAAGAGAAAGTTAATGCTGTGTAATGCATCCACTTTTAAAAAGTGTAGTGCTCCTGTGGAGTGGAGAGAGATTTTTGAACTGTTCAGTTGCTAAAAACAATTTTAAAAAAAGAAAGAAAACTTTAAATGTTCTGTTCTATATCTGTTTTAATTTTCATAAATTAGTTTGAGAAGTATTTATTATTATTATTATTATTATTATTATTATTATTATTATTATTATTATTATTATTAAGACTACCGTTCATTTTTGTAAATATTGATTATAGTGTGTGAAGTCTTACTTTAGGTTAAAATTTATTTGAGAATTAGGCCATCCAGTTAAGATACAGTATGTTATGTTGTTGTTTGATAAAATTTGAATGAAGGATATTTTATCTTATTTTATTTTTCACTCTGTTATAACTGGATCAATGGAAAAACAACATTTTTGTGTCTATTTCCAAAAAGACATTTTAACACCTCGTAGCTAATCATACGTGAGTCATGCGAGTGTATTTGTAGTTGTGTGTATCTTGTGTGTACATGGCCGTACATACAAGTGTAACATGTTATTTCCCTCTTACCTGCTGTCCTGAACATTATAGTCATAAATACGCCAACTTTCAAACTGAAAAACATGTTTTTTCCATGCATAGTTTCTACATTTCGCCAAGAGCAACTGACTCTCAATTTATTCTCTCACACTGGAGAAAGTTATAGGTCGTGACCTTTACCAAACTGTTTCCTGAGTTGTTCGAGAATGATGAAGGTGAGGACTGTGTGAGGAAAGAGGCGGATTCCTACTGGAACAAGAAGAACTACCAGTACATCTTTAGGGCAGGTTGGAGAGACGGCAAACATGCCAAAACTGTGATGAGTCACCTTGAATAATGAAAATCCGTTTCTCAGTGAAACACACTCTGCAACAACAAAACGACAAGTAACCTAAAGCTATTGTTCCTTGCAGACCACTCACTTTTCATTTATAAAACAGATGATCTTACTACAGGCATATGAAGATGAATTTTTTAATATTATCATGCAAAAGGTTGAGTTATATAATATAATTAATAAATATATCTCACCTTGTCTCTAGACCAGAGATGGGCAACTATATCACAGAGGGGGCCACAAAAATGTGATTGGATCTGATCCAAGGGCCACATTATCCACATTGTCTCTTTTTTTTTGTCTTTGTCTTTGTCTGTGGTTTTGTTTTGTCATTTTGCAGTGATTTTGTGTGTTTTTTGAGTCATGTGTGTTTTTGTTATTTTTTGTGTTCTTTTTGTAATTTTGTGTATTTTTCTGTAATTTCCTGCATTTATGTTGTCGGTTTGTGCATCTTGGGGGTCACTTTCTGTATTTTTGTTGTTGTTTTCTGTATTTTCTTGTCATTTGGTGTAATTTTGTTGACAGTTTGAGTGTCTTTGAAGCTATTCTGTAATGTGTTATTTGGAGTTTTAACAGTCATTTCGCGTGTTTAAGTGGTTGTTGTGTCAGTCTTTGTTGACATTTTATGTTTCATGAGTCATTTTTTGTATCTTTGTGTGTGTTTTGGGAGTTATAGCTGTATTATGTTGGGCTTTATATTCTTTCCAGCCTCTTGAAATACCATTTTTGGGGATTTGAAATTAGACTGAGGGCCACCAGTTGCCTATGTCTGCTCATGACCGTATTTGTCCATCAAACACTTGAGCATATCTGAGTAAATAACACCAAAATCACTTAAGTGCCCATAATCATTGGAGATATTATTTTATATTCTTATGATCTTGTCTGTAAATATGCTCCACTGGCATCTTTACATAAATTTGCATCTTTCGTGAGGACAGATGCAGTGATTTATGACACTGTTGTGTTTACAGAAACATTTCTGAAACGGATAAACTCATGAGTCATTTCCCTTTTGTTAATGTTCCAACAGTTCCGTAACCTTGTGTTTGACCTGTTGTGTATTTATCAGCTGAGAGAACTGGCGTGTACCTTTCTGTAACACGATCAAACAGCAGAATTTACCCCAGCTGAACTCAAGCCATGGTGGTTGAAGCAACATCAGCAGGTTACAAATGAGAAGAAACAAGTCTAATTTTACCTCTGGCCATTTGTTTACGTATACCAAATGTTTCCTTTCCAGGGTTTGGGTTGTAGAATCAAATTCATTATTTATGAACAATAGAAAGATTTACAGTTTTTAATTTGGCTGCTTCACTTAAGGCACTGAAATATTTGATTTTTGTCAAAACCGCAGGGAAACAATGTATTTAAAACGTTCATTTCCCTTTTAAAATCATTGCATTCCAAAAAGAAAAGGCTTGTGGCTGTCCTTGAACAGCAAAATATAACATTTTCTGAATTATCTTCCTTTTTTGGGTATCATTCAGTAATGAACAAGTAATATTATTTTGAGGCCTAAAAGTGAGGGTGTTGAAATTGTTATTGTGTTATTGCAATCATTGTTAGTTGGCTGCTTTAATACTTTGATACAAAGAGTAAATATTTCCATTCCTTCTGTACATATTTCATTTGTTGATTCACATCATTAATAGATTACAGATTAAAAAAGGTAAAGGGATAGGGCTGTTTATAGCAGCATGGCTTAATGTGAATGTGATCAAGTATTTTCATCCTCACCTAAATTACTCATTTATACATACAGTGGGGCAAAAAAAGTATTTGGCAGCCACTGATTGTGCAAGTTGTCCCACTTGAAACGATGAAACAGGTCTGTAATTTTCATCATGAGAGACAGAATGTGAGAGGGGGGAAAATTTGAGGAAATCACAATCTATTTGTAAATTCTTTCGTAAAATGAGTATTTGGCACCTACAAACAAGCAAGGATTCTGGCTCTCACAGACCTGTTACTTCATCTTTAAGAAGCTCTTCTATACTTGTTATCTGTGTAAAAGACACCTGTCCACACCTTCAAACAGTCAGACTCCAACCTCCACCATGGCCAATACATGACAATGAACCCAAACACACTGCCTGGGCAATGAAGGAGCAATAACTTTTGTTATTGACCAAATATTTATTTTCTTCAACATTATACAAACAAATTATTTAAAAATGTGATTTCCTGGATTTCTTTTTCACATTCTGTCTCTCACACTTTTTAAGTGGGACAACTTGCACACTGGGTGGCTGTCAAACACTTTTCTCCTTTTTTGCCCCACTGTATTTAGTTTGTATCTAGAACAAAAAAAAACTCATAATTTTTCTGTAGCAATTCAACCCCCTGCACGTTCACCAGATCAGCTGCAGTCCCAATGAAACCACCAACAAATCCTGTTGGAGAAAACATGGCTATTTTAATAATTGAGTATTTGTCATACCACTCACACGTGCACTTGCAAATGCTCCCAGCAGAACCTTCTGATAGAACGGCAGGACATCTTTCTGTCGTCTGGACATCTTTGTCCCTGAAGAGCTTGTAGATGGCAAATCGAGATAGAGAATAAGTCATCTAGATGAACACAGAAAGAAAAGTGCTCATTTTGACAAAGCACTGAGGTTGCTAAAAGGACAAATAACCTTCTCTCCTCAGCAGGTTCACAGTCACTGAGATCACCCTTGCCGGGAACCTCCTGCTGTGTTTGTAGGTGCATCTGTTGGTATGTCATACTTCATAGACACGTTACACAGAAATGATCTCAGCCTTAACATGAAAGCCAACTTAAATAATTCACATTTTAAGACCGGGTACATAATTGATAAGCATTATACTTAATAATTGAATCTAATTAAACCTCAGGGTGCAAAGGAATATCACAGTTCATCAGTTTATAAGCTCGATAAATGTGCTCCACCCTTAAAAAGCTTCACTTAGGAAACCAGAGTTTAAAATCAATAGACTATCCTAATGTTTTACCTTGATCAAATCCAGAGGGTGAAATCTGAAGCAGAATGGTTTCTTCATCTTCATCAGCTGCTGCTGCCACTGGTTTGTATCTGTGGATCACTGTAAACTCAGAGCAAATTAAGTCATACTCATTAGTAACATGACAGTAAGTCATCTTCCTAATATTTTACTGATAGAGCAATGGTGTGGTAATAGCTAATCCTCACATAACCTCATGGAACAAGTCACTTTGATAACCTAAGTCAAGTCTTTGAAGATGGAGGAATGAGATTCCCCGCAGCTTTGGTCAATTTACATAAGCAGTGACTCAACAGCTCTTTTCAAAACCTGTGCAATAGCATTTAGTTTGCCGTTTAATGCTTTTATATAACCCTTGAATATCAATTCTGTAGTGACTTATCCATGGTTTCATAACTATGATTTTGTCTGTATTGTAGCCACTATTCCCATGTAATCTTTTTATAATTTAATATTTTTCTGCTTATGACAGCAGTTGGCCTTTAATTCCCACCTGACTCAGTGCATGAACAGGTCAAAAGTTCATTAAGGAGCTAGCTAACAGGTTAACACAATCACTGATGGACACAGCAACATACAGCCGTACGTGTTGTCAGGGAGAACATGAAAATTCCACTCATAAACACCTGACCCTTGGTGGGATGGACCCATCTTTATTGATGGGAGCCAGCATCACTAACCTCACTGAAATTATAGGCCATTCCTATGACTTTAAAGTGACTTTAAGGACACAATAATAAACGCCGTACCTCACTTATTAAAGGTATTGTGGGGAAAAACATTATGGAGAAAGGTTAAGGTTCTGTGGTTCCATTAACGTTGTGTTGATTCAAGTCCAGTCCAGTCACCCCGTCGATCTTACGTGGAAGAACTGATTAAGATATAGGTGAGTACTAATTGTAGTACAAATACTTCTGGTAAACCTGGCTCTTTGTTTTCCTAACTGCTTCAAATTTAGGATAGGCATAGCTATGACACGAGACCGGCCCTAAGCAATCATTTAACTCTGCCTATGCCTAGAGCAATTAGACAGATAGTTTTATTGTCATATATTTTCAAGATGGCTGCCACTGCATCTACCAGCTCAGTGTCTCTACAATCCACCAAAAATTGTATTGTAAAGCACTTTGAGACAACTTCACTGTGGGGATAAAGCACTATATAAATCAAGTCCATTCACCATTTAAATAATGAACCAAAAACAAAAAAAAAAAAAACTCATTAGGAAGGAATATATTCTTCACTTTGTAAACAAAAGAATTTGTATGAATGTAGATCTGATGGTAGTATGAGATGCTGTTAGGATGTTGAATGATACTTTTCTGTTTTAGTTGCTGTTTAACAGGTGAAAGTTTTCACCTCTTTTTTATTCTAAGAAGGTCATTGTTTCAATTTTCTTAGGATTTTCTTTGGGATGCCAGGAAAAATAGTCTTTGCCAGAGTGAAGATATACCAAAATTACTTCAAACAATAGTTGTAGAAATGTTTGGATGTATTTTATCTAACATGTGAATTGTGTGTTTGGCTCAAAATTGTATAAATTAAAAAATATGTAATAAAGCATTTTGAAGACTGCAGTCCTACACCTCCCCTAGTTTACAAGTAGGTAGTGCATTCTCTCTCTCTCTCTCTCTCTCTCTCTCTTCTCTTCTCCAGGGAACAGAACATTGGTTTCTCCTCACACATAAGCAGACTCAAATGTAATCAAGCCCCATATGAGACAGTCATCCCATACATGTCCATAACTCACCCTCTGGCTGGGCTCTACATGTGTTTATTCCTCCTCAGAAGCTACGTTTGATGAATGACTTTCCTTAAAGTAGGACTAAACATCATTTGCATTTACATTCATCTGGGTTTTTATTCCAAACCAAAAGGCATGATGACAATTTGATACTCCCTGACAAACACTGATTATCTCTCTATCATTGCGACCGCTGTTGGCTGCTGTTTAAATTAATCCTGGCTGCATCATGAAAAGTGCTGCAACACAAATCAAGGTTTGATGCTATTTGTTGCCTCCATTTGCTCAAACTAAAACAAAAAAAAAACAATAAAAGCGACAAATAAAAAAGATATTCCTTTTCCTGTCATGCCAGTGACACCGTTATGCACTTCTTTTGTATATTTTCTTGGTGCAGAATTGACTGTTGTCTAAAAAAAAACATATCTGAAGAAACTGAATCAACACCTACAAAATATATATAATTTTGCATGCTGTTTTTGCTTTAACACAGGGGTTTCAAACTGTTGGGTTGGGTGCCAAAATTGGGTCACAGACCTGTTTTATTAGGGTCATTATAAGAACAATATCCTATGCTTAAACTTGAAGAGAAAGTGAACCCAAAGTGTTGAGCCCCAAGTACCAGAAGTGAATCCGAACCATGGCCGACTCCTTGGTTAAACTGTGCATATAATACTTTACTTTAAAACAAAACTATTCTGCACAACATGTTTGTATGTCCCTTCAATCTCACATTCCAAAGCCTTTAAATAATCAAGTTCTTAGAGCGAGGCTTCTCTATTTTCCCAAGATATTCGTCTGACGCTCACCTCATTGGTCGCCGTCAATCTACGACACTTCAGAAAATGTATAAATCATTGGCGGAAACTAAATCTCCATGCTATGAGCACTACCCATCGTCGAAGAGTAGGTGAGTTTTATTACTTGAATTTTTAAGATATAACATTAAAATGTATAAATATTCAAAGCAATTTCTTATGAGTACGATTAGTCAGACTAACATGTAAATGTACAAAGTGATACAGATACATGGAGCTTCAGTGGTGAACACATTGCAGTGTAAATGATTTGAGGGACTTTTTGTTCATTTTTATCAATGTTTTGGTTTTTGTGTAGGAAATAATTGTGCCTATTAATTCCAAATTGTTTTCTTTTATAACAGTATTAAATATGTAAAAAAAAAATAACAACAACAACAGCAGCAAAATTGATTGTATTATTCTTTACAAAACACAGAATTATACAATAGAATTAAAAAAAACAAACAGTTACTACAATAACAAGTTTAACACTGTCATCTATTGTGATTCACATCCATCATAAATGTATCTAGGGAAAGAAAAAGAGACAATAAGTGTTAGGTCTCAACAATTAACATGTTTTCTACAATACTGTGATGACACTATACATAGTCTGAAATGGCAGATTCATATTTCATTGCAATGAAAAAGTTGTTTTATTTTCCTTGATAAACCAACATTGAATAAAACCTCCTACAGTTCACTGGTAATCTGTTTTGTTTAGTAGCTATTCGGGGAATTTGCCTGAAGTAAAGTACAGTTTACTGACTCGGTTTTCTCCAGAGACGAGCATCTTTGTGTAAGAAGTTCAGTCCCAGAGGAGAGTTTGTGGCCCGAGACAGAAGGAGGTGATTGATAAAGAAACAACATCTACTGAGTCTCCAAAGTAGGCAAAGAACGCTCACAGCCTGTGGCTTCAACAGCTCATTGGTGAAACCAGCTAAACTCTATATGAAAAGTCTTCATTTAGTTTTAAATGTTGCACAAATGCAGTCTTGAGAAAAAAGCAGATGGAGAAATCTCCAAGGCCAACAAACAATTATGATGCTCACCAAATCCTGCAAAATATAATAAAGTTATTCTAATTGGATAATTCAACATTATCAGATTAGTTCGTCTTTTTTTTTCTCAAAAAATAAAAAAAATAAATAAACATTGAATAGTATAAAAACAATACCAACAACGATACTCCAGATAAATTCCAAAACAGTAAAACAAAAGAAATGTCCAGTGACATAACAGACAACAGTTTTTATTTTGTCCACATGCAGGATGCAACCTTTAATTCGTGAGTCATCGCCCTTTTATTCTGCAGTGAAAGGGCGGTGACTTTGAAATGAGCTCCCTAAGTGAGTTAGATGTTCTTGCGCACAGGGACTCACGTTTCCCACAGGAGAGTCCACTTTGCACAATAACAAGATAACAGCCTGAGGAGAAGCTGTGACCGTGTTTTAACATGTTTTTACTCTGTGTCTCTGCAGATACTTTATCACTGCTCAGAACAAACTTATTAGCAGATCAGAAAGCATGCACTACTTTTAGAAAGACAGTAAATTAAGCCTTTGTGTCCAAATCGGGAGAACTGTGTGTGCTCTTCATTAAGCTGGGCGATATGGAACAAAACCCAATAGTTTTCTCTCAAAATGGTGATATACATACTGTACAACTCAATAAAGATAATTCTAGGTTAAATTTGCTGATGAAAAATGCCACACAGGCATTTTTATTAACAAACAGTACTCTTTTTCTCCTCTAAGGGACAGCATGTGTGAGTGAGTTCTGTAGTGTGGATATTTAGGGGAAGGTCTGGGTTATAGGACGCACCCAGAAATCCATCTAACTGTGCTTTTCATGCTGGTCTGAGAAGTAACAAAAGCAGCGACTCCTAAAATGAGTATTTTAATACAAGATACCTCTATATATCTCAGAAATATGGTAAAATTGTAAAGAATTACACTGTTTGACACTACTCTATAATATTAAATACTTGTATGATGTGATTTGTACTGTGTGATTGTATATATAAAAACAAATTAAGAAAATATAGATATATCTCAATACTGTCATTTTCTATATCACCATAATAGAAAACTCAACTAAGCAGCTTCATTTTCTTCCAACAGATTCCTGACACCTGTAACATGGACCGAAACATCTCATCCCTCAACCACACTTCAATCCAGACTCCGCTGCCTCCCAATACCACAGCGAACATCAACGCCACTGTGAAACCTTTCAGCGTGTTCGACGGCTGTGAACTCTACGTGGAGGGCATCCTGTTCGATCTGACCCTGCAGTGCATCAACGTATTCATTGGAATCCCTGCCAACATCTTAGTCATTGCGGTGCTCATCCACAATCGCAAAGAGGCCTCCACGTCAGACATATTCCTGGGCTGCCTGGCCTTTTTGGATGCCTACTTTGGTGTAATGACCCCAATCGTCATCTTGAATCTGTACACCTGGGGCAGCCAAAAAGTTTGGTCCTCCATTAAGTTTTCCTACGGCGTGAAAGACACCAGTGGCCCTTTGTTTTTCTCTTGTATCTGCCTGGATCGCTTTATGGCTGTGCTCTTTCCAATCACTTTTGGTCAGCTGAAACACATCAAATACAGGTTATTCCTCACAGTGATCGTATTCTTCCTCACCTTTGCCTACGCGGCAGCCAAAACTGTGGGAGGCCTCCCTAACTTTGAGAAGGTCTTCACCGGTGAGATCCTTGCTGCATTCAGCTGGATGGTAGTGTGTAATGCAAGCATCCTCTGGGCCCTTAAGAGGTCTCACAGTGCGGGGAAAGATGAAATGCACCCAATGAAAAAAAAGGCCTTCAAGACCGTCCTCTCAATCCTCTGCATCATTGTGGTCAACTACCTGCCCCCCGTGGCCATGTTTCCATTCGAAGACATCTACACTCCTGATGTGTTTCGTTGCTACGTGCAGCCTGTGGGCTTCGCCTTCGTGAACATCAGCAGCACCACCCAACCCCTCATCTACCTGACCCGTCTGGAGAAGGTGCCTTTTATTTCAGACGCCTGCATCAAGAAGTGGGGCAGCTGCATCTCCTCAGATAATAACACAAACAACAAAAGCACAACTCAGCAAAATCAATCTGCATAGATGTTTATTGGCAAAGAAAGTCCAATGTCTTTCATGTAAATGCTCTATTCATTACTGAGGTTTTTTTTTTTGTGTAAATATAATCATATGCTCTTAATAAATTCAAATATTTGTTTACCTACTGCAGGGTTGGGGTAAATGATATATTGTTAACTAATTGCAATCATGGTGTAATTGTGATTTTAAAAATCAGTTGCTGTCGTAATTGTAATTTAATTAGAATTGAGTTTAGATAATTGACTTTATTGCAAAACTGGGGAACCATGTTAGAGTTCTATGTACAGTTCTACACATATAATAGTAGTTAACAATTAATCAAATGTGTTTTTACCATTTAAAAAATATACAAATCTATGTCCACACCAAAAATATTTAAACCTATATTTTCATTGAATAGGAAGTCTAACAAGGTAACCAATAAATAAGAAAGAAATTAGATGATAGATATTAGTATTTTACAGCTGATTTAGGACCTGTTATCATAAGAGAAAACTAACACAAGAGGAAGATTATCTTTTATTGTGTTATTTATATCAGGCTCAGTAATTGTGATTAATTGTAATTGAACTTTAGTAATTGAGAACGTAATTGTAATTGACTTTCAGAGGATAAAAAATAATTGTAATTGGAAAACATTCTGGTCACTGTAATCGTAATTGAATTTTAATTGAACATGGGGAATTGGAAACGTAATTGTAACTGAAATGTTTCATTGACCCCAACCCTGACCTACTGTATAACTACCTACTGTTAAACATTTATATTAAACGCTTTGAATTTGGCGCCACCGTGTGTACAAAATAAGTAAATAAACAGAATTGCTTCATTGGAAAAAAAAAATACAAACTAATCCAGTGTCTGTGAAATATAAAGATTAATAAAGATTTAGACTACGATATGCGGATTCTGGTCTTTATATTCACTGTAGTGGGATTGTAACATTCTATTTACCATTTGCTCTGGTTGATTCTAAAATAAACACTAAATTGCCAAGTCTGAACTGGTTTATTTACATCCCAACTGTCTGTAATCCTTTGCTGCTTATCCTCACCATGATGAAACTCAGGATGCAAAGCAGTCGACACCCAAAACAAGCAAACACAGATGAACCCATAAAGGCCCCTGTTATTACCATTATATGCATATCTTTCATTATTGTAGGATATTTAAACCAAGCCCATAGGCACGTGTGCTTGCTTTATTAAACCAAATGACAAACTTTATTCCAAAAATTGACAATGAAGTGCATCAAGCTATACATAAAACTCTTCTCTAGTGTATCTTTAAAATCTTGATTCAAAAAATCCTACACAATGTTGGACTTTTTGAACTTTTTTCTTAAAAAACTAAAATAACAATACCAAAGAACTATGTAAACATCTTATCAGTAAATCTTCTTCTAAATCACTGCCCCACCTGGATCCCCATTAAAAGAACAACCTTCCACCACTGGTCAGAAACTGATCAGCAAAGAATCTGAGCTACACAACAAAGTTTTCAACTAAACATGTTTTACATTCTTCCTTAAAGAAAAAAACAACAACAACAACAACAAAAAAAAAAAAAAAAAAAAACAATGAATTGTGTGCAAAAAGAAGTGCCAGGCTACACCTAAAGTCAAATAAACAATAAACACTCATGCTACTTTTTTAGGAACACTAGAGGATAACTTGTGTACTTTTAGAATTGCAACACCCCTTTTTTTCTCTTCATATTATTGACCAGTAGTTGATGTGCATAGATTTGTTGTTGTTGTTGTTGTTGCTTTGTTTAGTTGAAGTTCATATATTTATAGCTTGAGAAAAACTATATAAACCATTTTGCAAAGGCTCACAGTACTCTTGGCTTTTTTTAAATGAGCAGCTAAAATGCACGTTATCTAGATCAGTGTTTCTCAAATGGGGGTACACAATGGCACTACAGGGGGTACTTGAGAGAATGGGAAATTAACAAATAAAGTGCCAGTCTTGCTCCCACCCCAGGCGTGAGATGATAAAAACTATAGAAATATATCTATTCAGGAGCCACTGAATGATTGTTTTTCAACCTTGGGGTCGGGACCTTATGTGGGGTCGCCTGATATTACTAAAAACATCTGAGCTCAAACCTGATGGAAAACTAATTCTAAAAAAAAATGTCAAAATGGGGTCACTATCCAAAGAAGAGAACCACTGCACTAAATACTGTTTCTTTCCACTTATTTACTAAATGAGATTCTTTTAAATGTTATCACTCGTTTATATTCCAGGTGTTTTTAAATAGTTTTCCAAGCAAAATGTTGTAGTCAAACAAAGGGGGTACTTGGATTCAGAAATAAGAATAAGGGGGTACTTGAGCCAAAAAAGTTTGAGAACCACTGATCTAGATTATACAAATAAAGTGATAAACTTATTGCCGCAACATAGTGACAAGCACCTTCTCTGGTATTATTTTTAAAGGGTGGCTGCTCTGTGAATAAAAATATGGGAGCAAAGTTTCTGTGAAGGTGTCTGTAAATGAATAAATGAGAGTGTCGTCTGCATGGTCAACAAAAGACACCATGCCCTTGTTGTAATCCACTTGAACTTTGATTTGTTCCGGTGTTCTGGAAACTGTCAGCACAATGGGCGGAGAGGTCATCGCTCTGAACTCTCCGTCTCGGAGACACAGAGTCCAGAATCCGTTTTCTGGTCTTGCCAGGATGTCAGTGTCCCTGGGCACGGAAGAGGAGACCACACCTAGGAGCCAGTCTTGATTGCTTCCCGTTTCCACAACCCAGTGGTGACTTCCGGAGCCCAACGTGGTCATGCCCACCACTTCAGCACTCATGTGGAAGCGCTCGGGGTTGTCAGGGCAACAGGTGGGCTGCTTAGTGTAGTGGAAGGAAGTGAGGTCGTCAGACAGGATGAGGCAGGGGTGTGCTGTGTTTGGGTCTAACGTTACGGGGGCTAAATAGAGTAAATGAAAAACACTGTCACACTGTTCCACAACCAGGGAATCAACCTTAAGACATCAACATGTGGGCATACTTACTGTAGCCAACTTGGTCAAATAATTTCTCCAAAACTCTGTGCTTGAGGTTGTAGATGTGTTCGGTGACATCGATCAGTAACCCCGACATGTTGTCAGAACCGAGTCCAGTGCTTTTAGCTCTATAAGAGGAAACATCTCATCCTGCACTGAAGATGTCACAATGTATCACATAGTCAAACTACAAAAAGGCACAACTCACCTGTCCTGTGTGGATCTAAAGTTCTGTTTCAAACATAAATGTAACAATGTTTGAGTAAAAACGAGACAATGAGTCACTCAACAGGTGAAAGCAGTAGTCGTACAAACCTTTAACAAGCCCATATCCTCTTCTTTGAGTCTGTCCTGTATGAAAGAGATGGTGTCTGCCACGCAAAGCACTTCTGCTGAGAGTTCTTTGATCTTGTCCTTCATTTCTGCTATTTTCTTTTCTTCTTCTTTCTTCACGGCTTGTAGTCTAGTCGACTCCTCCTGGTCGAGGAGTTGATGGAGCTGCTCAAACTGGCTCTTGATCCTTTTCTGTGTTTCCTGTGCCTGGTTCTAAAGAGATGTTGCTTTGTCAGCTGCTTGAATGTGAAATGATCATGAGTTGTTTTCTTCCATCTTGAGCTTACCTTGATGTACTTGATCATATCAGCAGAGGTTTTCTGAATTCCTTTTAGGTTGTGAAGTTTTTCTTGCAAGCTTTCGACAGACAGAGCTAGCTCAGCCTGAAATGAAAATAATGAACAAATGGCATACCTGTTGTTTATTTATTTTTATTGCGTATCATTTATTCTCTGTGGAATATATAGTTATTTTTGTCCCTGGTTGCCAGGAGTGGCCACATCCTACCAGAATAATTTGCTGTTTTGATGGGCCACCCCATCTGGCCACCCCTAATGAAAACTTTCTGGAGGCGGCACTGCATTGCAGAGAGTTCAGATTCCAATCAGGGCTGACTTGTGGAGCTGCATTCTGGCATTAGGTGTCACCTTAGATACTAATTGCAGTCGCTCAAACACAGTTACCATTGTTTATCTTACCTTGCAGTCCAGCAATGCTTCTTCAACCGGAGAGCATTCGTGGCTCTTGTGAGATCTCGACGACAGACACACCACACAGATGGGCTGTTTGTCCACCAAACAGAAGAGTTTTAACTTCTCCCCATGCACAATGCAGCTCAGCTCGTCCTCCAACGCTAAGCTTTGCCTCTTGACCATCAGAAGCGTCTCACAGACATTTCTCAGAGCAAGATTAGAAGGAGGATTAGACTTGGAGGTTTTCTTCCTGCAAACCGGACACTCTCGCAAGCCAGTGTCCCAGCAGTTTTTCAAACACGTCCTGCAGAAGCTGTGGCTGCATGACAGCAGGACAGGGTCAGTGAATATGTCACAACACACTGGGCAGGTCAGGTCCTCCTCTGGAAAAGACATGAACATAGTCTTGCCGTGCAGTAAAAAGTATTCCAAGCAGTATTTGTCCTGAATCGTCCTCTTTGAACAGTCACTGCTTGTTTTAACATGCCTATAATAAAACTCTGTCTCAATATCCAGTGGTTTACCTCCTGCTTGTTTATGGCTCTTAACTTGAAGTGCTCTAGGTTTTCTTCTGCAATACTTCTTAGGGAGTAACTTAAATTACGTAGCAGACAAAAAAAAAACACACAGCTGGGAAGCAGGAAATAATGCCCCATTGGCCAGTAGCTGGAGAACTGGTTGGTAACTTGCTTCAGGTCCGGAATGTAATCATTCAGGACGTAAAGGGGAATGTTTCAGTTGACATCCAACATAACCACTTTAAACTACACAACAGCAAGCTTTTTAAATCAGCTTATGTCCTACTGACTTCTGAAAGAGAAAAATATAACCACACATTTCTCTTCCAAACATTGTAGCTCAACTTTTAGATCAATTAGTTTTAACTCAAGCTGTCCAAATGTACTTAGAGTAAACCCAGTCATTTTGATGTTTGCAATGGCAGATGACTGGGGTTTTTTAACCAACAAAACAAGACACGCAGACAAAATTAGAATAAAGTGCAGGTGAGTCTAAACATAGCATGTCTTTTTATAGTGTTAGAGGGTTTTTAGGGAGGCGACTCAGTCTTGATCATAAACTCCAAATAAGACCATCAAAAAATGCATTAAAAAACAATATACTGTTGGGACATACAATCTATCTTTTATTATTTATTATTTTCAAAACTGAACTTTCACTCTCAGAGGTGAGTAAGTAAGCAGTCACAATAATAACAACAACAACAACAACAACAAAAGCATCTGTGACAAACCTCTGTTGTAATAGAAATAAACAGTATAAAAGGTATAAGTATGCAGCAAGTCTGTAAGGTTTGAAACCTCAATTGTTTTTCTACTGACATTTTTGATCAAAATCTGCTGATATTTGCTGTCTTTTCATCACTCGGCCAGATGTTTTACTCTGCTCTGTCCCCCAAGCGGTCGCCAAACAAATCAGCTGTTTCAAAGGCAAGTGTAGGTGAAATTACTGTAATGACATCATATGGGCTGTACCGTACAACGTCTTAGCTTTTAGAAACTGTACGCAAACTGCCAAACCCATCAGTAATTCCAATTTTGCTTATAGATAGATAGATAGAGATAGATAGAGTAGCGGTAGGTAGGTAGGTAGGTAGAAAGATTAGATCAGTGGTTCTCAAAATTTTTTGGCTCAAGTATCCTCTTTCTCTTATTTCTGAATCCAAGATTTTTCATGCTTAAGTTTCATTTGTTAATTTCCCACTTTCTCTCTCTCTTTCTCTCAAGTGCCCCCTGTAGCACCATTGTGTACCCCTAGGGCAGGGGTGTGTAACCTTTACTCTCAAAGGAGCCATTTTGCCTCACCTCACTTGGATTAAAGTCCTCCCAGAGGCAAAAAAAAAAAAACCTTCTCAATGAAGACAATAGTGTATTAAATTCTATACAGTTGAAATTATATAGAATAATGTTTGATTTGATTTATATTGATCATGTAAATGGAAACTTAAAAACAATTTAAAATAGAAGACAATAAATTGACATCAAGAAATAAAACACTATCTTCATCTTCAAATTCTTATACATCTCAGTTTACATGAACACAATGTTATATAAAGAATACATGAAGGCTACAAAAAGTAACTTGAATTTGATAACACTGTACATGATCATGTGGTCAACACATGCTAATTGCTCATTTCTTGCCACACATAAAACATGCATATTTAACCGGCACATTGGCCGTTAAATTAATCTGTTCCCACACATAAAATCTCTATTTTCTTCCAGAATAGTGTTTTTGTTGGTTTCATTATCTTACCAGGGATTTAAAACTTAAGGTTAGCCATAGGTGCAGGAAAGTTGATGGTCTGTAGATGTTGCAGGAGGTGAAGTAGGAAGTTGCTGAGTCATTGCACAACGTGATTTATTTGAGGTTAACAAATTGCTATATCGTGATTTTATTTGTCATTAATAATTAATAGCCTCTGTGAAAAAATAACTTTTTTTCAATAGTTTTTTTTAAAGCTATAGGGAGCCATTGCAAAAGTATCAAAGAGCCACATGAGGCTCCTGAGCCGCAGTTGCAGACCCCTGCCTTGGGGGTACACATACCCCCACTTGAGAAACAGCGGATAGACAGAAGGATAATGCTTTCCCCCCGAATATATGTTATATTGCTGGTCTGACAATTGAAAGCCATGAGTTTTTATTGCACGATATCCAAGATATGATATAAAACTGTGATGGCATTGGCCTTTAAATAAATTGCATATTCTTATAATGTTGCATTATATTCATTAAGTTAATTTCATGAAATAACCTAGTTGCAATATTTTGCTGTGAGAAAATAATGCTTATGACAAATAAAAATATCTTGGTTTTTATTCTACATACAGGATTCATTTCTGGTTAATTTGATCTAAGAGGGATCAACTGTGATAAGGAGGGGGCGTGGCTACTGGCTGATTGGGTTGGGTCTTCATGTTTAAAAACTCATGTTTTAAAAACACTGTGAGCAGAGAAAAATAGATACTACAGTAACTGTGTGTGTGTGGGGGGGGGGGAGTGTGTGGGGGTCACTCGGTCCGTGAGAATAGTGGGATGCTGGATGCAGACGCGTCATCCTATCTTTTCCTCCCTTTATTAATTAATTAATTTATTTCCTCTCCTCCGATCTTTGGTTGCTGTGGTGATGACGTCATGTGGCACCACCGGTCGAGCCAATAGACGGTCTGGGGGGCGGGGCTAACCGAGTTGATAAATCTCAGCCGAGCACCAGCCTTATCCGTCATCCACTACCGGCTGTTGCTCTGTTTTTGTGTTTTCTCCGACGCGCATCCTTCTCATCCGTCCAAAATGCGTGAAATTGTGCATTTACAGGCCGGCCAGTGCGGGAACCAGATCGGGGCTAAGGTATTTTAGTGTTTTTTTTTTGGTTTTTTTTACTATGCGCTGAGATTTATGTGGGTTTTCATGGAGCCACGCATCAGAGACGTTAATCCATCCTCGCCAGAATTTTCTAGAAAAAGACTAAAATGGCGCCTTTACTTCACCGTTTTATGATTTAGGGTGCAGAATCATTCAGATTATCTAATTATGGGTCTTGAATTTATTTTACACTCAGTGCTGCTTATTCTTAGGCTACTGCGGATGCAAAAATACATGAATGTAAATTAATTTTTGCCAAATAAAATGCATTTATCGTCGTCTGTTCTGCACATTTGTGAGAAATCACGGCTGTTCCGTAAATTATTGCCTTTATTAGTATCCCTGATGCTTACCCTCCCTCTCCATATTCCTGACCTATTTTGCATTCCCCATTCATTCTAAATCTATGACTGAAGTCATTCTTCAGCCGATTTTTTTTTTCGAGTGCAAAATATTTAGCAATAAAACTGATGAAATTGAATCACAAAGTACACTGATTATTAGCAGGCTACTGCCTCCTTATTGATTTACTGCTGAGACAGCCTCTCAGAATACATTGACATGCACTTTTGACCTGCACCAATCCACTTGTCTATCTGAATAGAATTATGTGTAGATCTCCCTCCTTCACCATAACGCCTCTTTTCCTTCAGTTCTGGGAGGTCATCAGCGATGAACATGGCATTGATCCCACTGGAAGCTACCATGGAGACAGCGATCTGCAATTAGACAGGATCAGCGTCTACTATAACGAGGCCACAGGTAAGCTATGCAACTCTTTAGGTGACCTCTTGAGCTCCGTACAAAATATTTTGCATACGGTTTTCTTTTAATGATAAGACGGTCACAGATGATGGGGTGTGTGTTTTGTTTTTTTAAAATCAATTTTATTTGTGTTTTCAGGTGGGAAATATGTCCCTCGTGCTATCCTGGTGGACTTGGAGCCTGGTACCATGGATTCAGTCAGGTCTGGCCCATTTGGTCAGATTTTCAGACCTGATAATTTTGTCTTTGGTAAGTTATGTTTTCATTTCTGCTAAACATCTGAGTCTCAGAAAAGCAGAAACTACATGATTAAATAAAAAAAAAAGTGTGCTGATGGTAGGCTTGGGCAATATATCGAGTTTTCTAATTTGGCGATATAGGAAATTATAATATTGCCAATTTGATAGATTTTTATTTCATAGCTTATTTTGTATTACAATAACCGTTTTAGGAGTCTTTGTTTTCACTACTTCAGAGAAAGGAACTATTATGCAGTTTTGCAGTGTTTACTATAGAACCAGAATTTAAATTAATAGGCTTCTTCTACATTTGTATTATTCCTTTATTTATTTCATTCAAGATTTATTTTTAGTTAAATTGCATTGTTTTTAATAGTTTATCAAGGGATTATTTTGACAATGAAAAATGAAAGGAAAACAGTACAGTATTTTTCCCCCCAAAAAAATAAAGGAATATTTTTCAGTCATCATTTGTCTACAGTCCCATTTTGTAAAATAAATCGTGAGAGAATCGTATGGTGAACCCAGTATCGTGAATCGAATCATATCGGGAGTTGAGTGAATGTTACATCCCTATACAGAACTCATTCACACTTGCTGTCCCTTATTGGAGAAAAAGCTCAAAGTAGCACATATTGGGCAGCTGCGGCATTTTTCATTAGCAAATTAAACATATAGTTGTCTTTCTGGTCAGACTTTATAGAGTTTAAAAATGTCAAGGTTCATATCGTCATTTTGAGTAAAAATATTGATATGAATTTTGGCCCATATTGTCCAGCCCTAGCTGATAGACTGTCATATTTTTGTTCCAGGCCAGAGTGGAGCCGGAAACAATTGGGCCAAGGGCCATTACACTGAAGGGGCTGAGCTGGTGGACTCCGTAATGGATGTGGTGAGGAAAGAGGCTGAGAGCTGTGACTGCCTGCAGGGCTTCCAGCTCACCCACTCCCTGGGTGGTGGCACTGGTTCTGGCATGGGCACTCTGCTCATCAGCAAGATCCGCGAGGAGTACCCCGACCGCATTATGAACACCTTCAGTGTCGTGCCTTCACCCAAGGTGTCCGACACTGTGGTGGAGCCCTACAACGCCACCCTCTCTGTCCACCAGCTGGTGGAGAACACCGATGAGACCTACTGTATCGACAATGAAGCTCTTTACGACATCTGCTTCCGCACACTCAAACTCACCACCCCGACTTATGGCGATCTCAACCACTTGGTGTCGGCCACCATGAGCGGTGTGACCACCTGTCTGCGTTTTCCTGGCCAGCTCAACGCTGATCTGCGCAAGCTAGCCGTTAACATGGTACCCTTTCCCCGTCTGCACTTCTTCATGCCAGGGTTCGCCCCCCTCACCAGCAGGGGCAGCCAGCAGTACCGTGCCCTCTCCGTGCCTGAGCTCACTCAGCAAATGTTCGACGCCAAAAACATGATGGCTGCCTGCGACCCACGCCATGGCCGCTACCTTACCGTGGCTGCCGTCTTCAGGGGACGCATGTCCATGAAAGAGGTGGATGAGCAAATGCTGAATGTGCAGAACAAGAACAGTAGCTACTTCGTCGAATGGATCCCCAACAATGTGAAGACCGCCGTCTGCGACATTCCACCACGTGGCCTCAAGATGTCCGCCACGTTCATCGGCAACAGCACGGCCATTCAGGAGCTGTTCAAGCGCATCTCCGAGCAGTTCACCGCCATGTTCCGCCGTAAGGCCTTCTTGCACTGGTACACAGGCGAGGGCATGGATGAAATGGAGTTCACGGAGGCAGAGAGCAACATGAACGACCTGGTATCTGAGTACCAGCAGTACCAGGACGCCACTGCTGAAGAAGGAGAGTTTGAGGAGGAGGGAGAAGAAGAAGTGGCCTAAATCCTCAGCCCACCTGCCAAACTTTATGTTCCCTCGTTCACTTTATTGTTCCACTGCACTACATTATGAAGAACATGTCACTATAGATCACTGTTGCTCTGTTATTAGACATTTGATGTTACCTGGTTGCATTGACGTCGTGGGTTGCATTGCTTTTGTTGGATTTGTGAATGCACTGAAGTTTTGACATGTTCTGCTCTGTCATTGCCTTGCTGAATTTAAAAAGCAGGTGAGATTTAACTGTGAAGCCTTGTATGGATTAACATTAAAATGTTTACTTGCATACCTGTTTGTTTGACTCTATTCTCTCTCAGCCACTAGATTTTCATTCAGTAAACATTTCTAAATGCATCATTTATTACCTTCATATTAACATTGAGAAATAAGTTTAAAACAAATTTTAAATAGAGGTTAAACTTTTATATTTAGCACTAAGCAGGAGGGATTAATCTTCCAAGGTCATTTCAGCTGATGAATTGTGGTATGTGGCTCTTTGGTTCAGCAAAAATAATGAGACGTAACCACATGAGCACATTTTTTTTTTTTTTTTTCCACTCCAAAGACATACTGTCCAAGACTGGCTCTACTTCAGTTTATCCATGTTACACTGGCACAGATTTAACACTCCCTGATAAGATAGGAGCTACTTTTAGCAGATTTAGCACAAACACAAAATATTTAATAGTAGTAGTGTAGCAAGTGGGTCACAGAATTTCAAATTATAATCTCCATATAAGGCACAGCTACTGGAGAAGAGGCCTGGTCCAGCCTGTGCGGGACCGTTAATTATGAAATCAATAAAAGGCAAAGCATGCATCAAATATTCATTAGTTTGACCTCACACACATCCTGGATAGTGGGGGAAAGCAGTAGCAAGAGTCTCATTGGAAAGACTTGTTTTCCAAAGTGCTTTACAGGATTTTACAAAGGGTAAAATTATAAAAAGTTTTAGAGACTAACATACACAGATGTAACTTTATAAAATGGTTAAAAAGGTACCCTGAAAAAAGGAACAAGTGGGTCAGAATCGATAGTTAAAAAAGGAAAAGAAAGAACAAAGCTTAAAAGGGAAGAATTTATAGAATATAAAATATTAAAATTTGCACAAAACAGTAAAAATGAAAATGATAATTCAAAGTATATAAATTATATATTAATATTTTCATCTCCTGCAGGCTGTTCCACCATTTTGGACCATAAAAGTAACAGAGAAATTACACTGCAAGTCCAAAAAGTTAGAACTATACACTCCTAATGATAACTTGATCGAAGTTAAATCAAGAACATTGAACATCTAGTCAAGTGACAAAGATATTCAAGCTGGAAAACTTGAAGTTTGTATTTTATTGGTTTTACCATTGAATATCAGCTGATTTCATTTTTTACGTGATATAATCCCTTTTATCTTAGGGTCATGTTAAACAGTTCACCAGTGCAATAAAAAGCTTCAACCCACAATCTTCTTGGTCACCACCTCATGCGCTGAACGCTCTACTACTAGTTCCTAACTATTAGATACATTTCTATAATTTTTAACGCGGCTCTAATTATTGCACATCCTAGTCATATTTACAGCAGGAGAGGCTAACGAGGCTTTTCTTAGCAATCATGTGTTTCGTCACCCACACAGGTATCGTAAAAACTTTTTATTCATTCAGTAAAAAGCACAAATTAAAGATTGTGTGACTGTAACAAAAATAAAAGCTGATTGTAGAGTTAAATGACATCCTACATTATTGATCTGATGAAAGATTTAAATAATGTGTCTGAGTGCACCGTGACAGACGTAAACACAGCTTACTTTTGCATGATACGAATTTTGAATACAAATTACAAAGTGTCGGGTCCTCTTCAAATGTGACGGACTGAAAAATTAAAAGTGAAAGATTCAGTTTTTGTGAGTGAAAATTAAGGAATGATTTGTTAAAATCAAACACATAGACAAGGACAAGAAAATATAGCTTGCTAAGCTAAAGTCATCAGTGGTGATAAAACAATGCAGTCTGTTTGTGTGCAAGATAAATAAAACAAAAAGGTTTATTGAAAGATAAATCCTCAGTCTTAAGAACCAGACAGATTGAGTCCATGCAGTGTCGTTTGAAATGAAGCAACATCATATCTCACGTGGTTTCCAAAATGTCAGTCTCTGATGTTCGTCCATTGCCTTTCATTGGTTAGAGCTTCCTGGCATTGACGAGCCATGAGGCAGGCATTTGCATCTCAGGCTTATGCAGGGTTTGGGTCACTGGTATGGTGGTGAGCATTGCTTCCTCTCAGTATAGGGATTGTGGGTTTAAGTCTCGCTGGTGGTGGTCACCAAACATGCCCTACGATAGACATGGTGTTCTATCCAGGGGTGTTTACACTGCCTTACCCTTTGTATCCACTGGTATAGGCTCTAGCATTCCCTGTGACCCTGAACAGGAAAAACTAGGTGTAGATGATTGTTTAGATTAGTCTCTCCTCCTTTGGGAGCTTTAGTGCATCTGGTGCTGCTACGCCGTGTGTACCACTCTGTTCCTCAGCACTGGGTCTGTAAGTCCCTTCAGTCTGACGCTTCTTTTTCACCACACAGAAGAGCCACACGAGCACCACCGAGACGATGGCCAGAACACTGAGAGTGACTGTAGGGGCTACAATAGCAGCAATGTTGGTTTCCTGCAACAGAGGAGAAATAGAAAAGATGCATCATACTATTGTTTTTCATAATAGTATTTTATTGGCAGTGGCTATCCGTACGGTTGCCGTATCAATTGACCGACATTCTATCCGTAAGCAGCGCCCCTATTTGGCCAGTTTAGGTCACGTGACTAAGACTAAACCTTACCCTAATCCTAACCCTAAAATTTGTTGTGATATTGGGTTATAACCTAACCCTAAGACGCTACGTACTTGTACTTCAGTAAAGGTACCAATAGCACCGTTGGTTGTCCGTACGGCAACCGTACAAATAGACACTTTCAATTTTATTTTAAAGAAACACTCACCGTAGAATTTATTGATCTGGAATCTCCTCGAACATCCGTAAAATTACCTATTGGACGAAAGTAACAACAGAAACACAGAAAGGAAAAATGTTCACTACTTGTCTTGTTTAAACCCTGCCCTTAATAACACCATCTGTTTAATGCTTTTTATTATCAGACCGCAGTGTTGATTTTGTTGACTAAAACTTTTCGTCATGGTTTTTGTCAAATACTGGTACATTTTTTAAGTGACGATAACGAGACTATGACAAAAGAAAATGAAGTGAATGAATGAATGGGGTGTATGGGAGTTTAGGGAATATTTTTTGCATTATTGTATATTTTAGTTATTATTGTATTAAATTGTTGTTTGTCAGAAATAGATAAATAAAATAACAATAATTCAATTTTTTTTTTTTTTTTAAAGTGAACGAAAACTATATCCAAACATGTTGATATTTTTGTTAACTAATAAAACTAAACTATAGTGTTTAGATGGGACAAAATAAAATCAGAATGACGTTTCTTTTTTGAAAAGTATCCAATCCAAACTACTGGAAGGCGGGACCAGTGGTCTAATAGGAAGTAAGCTTATTGTGTTTGCTCATGTGGTCTTACACCAGTGGTTCTCAACCTCTTTTGGGTCATGACCCTTTTTTTGATATCACAAATTTCTGGCGACCCCATGAGACATTTATTTTCCTATAATTAGTTTTTGATCATGTTTGTAATGTTGTGTTAGGAGTAGCCAGAATGACAGGACACGCCAGCTCAGATATTTCAATACTGTATTTTGAGAAGGTGAAAGTATAGAATACAGTTGTTTTAAATTGAATAAATTGAAATTGAATAATATATATATATACATATAATTGTAATCAGTAATTTGTTTTTATTAATTATTGACAAGTGACCCCATTTGAATTCCGGGGCGACCCCACATGGGGTTGGAAAAAAACATTGTCTTATGCAATGATAACATCAAATCTGCCTCTGTATTTACAAACGTGAATACCATCCCATATTAGGTTGATCAATGGTAGTTAAATCTTCAAAAAAATGCATAAAATCTTATTTTTCATTTAGATGACCAAATATATTTCTCCTAATGACTACATTTTAACTTAAACTTTGTGAATTATTAGTCAGATGACTATGACTAAAGCTAAATGAAGATTTGTACAGCTTTGACTAATTTTTTAAAACATAATTAAAGCTTAAAGGACAACAAAACTTCATTTTAAAGTGGCATGAGCAATAATACAGCTAACCTGTGACTGAGGCAAAACAAGGGTAATAAAAAAAATAATTCACCAATCAGGCATTCTAAGCAACATCAGCTCTCATTAAACCACTAACAGCAAGAGAACAAAACGTGCAGCACACTTTTAGTCGTACAAACACATTCTACAGTGCTTTATCCATCCAGCGTTTGTCCCTGTTATTTCATTCATGACCGGCCATGTGATTACAAAGTTACATCATGAAACTACACAGTAACTACTTGACCAGGAGAACACGGGGGGGTGAAGAGAGTCTCAGGAATGCAGAGTCCACAGTTTCTGTACAATCAACTAGTTTAATATAAAAAATACAAGTTTAAATTCATACTTTTTGTTTCTGTTTGGGGTGTCATAGGAGTTGTGTTAATGGGAAAACTTCCTGTTAAAAATCCTCAACCCTCCTCTCTCTGTCTGAGTCAATCATTCACTTGGACAAATAGTCAACTTTGCCAGGGACAAAAGTGCAACTTGATAACCAGAAGTCAGGTGTAGACACACACACACACACACACACACACACGCACACACACACGGTCCCAGAAATAGAGCACAATACGAGCCTGTAATGTTTCACACTGTATACTGATAAGGAGCGAAGGCTGGATGATGCACTGCTTAGTCAGTGTGTGTATTTTTATGTAGCTTTGTGACACTAAGATCTGACACAAGTTCATGCATGTTTCTGGTGTGAGGATGAGTGTAGGTTTGGTCAGGGAAGAGATAATGTGTGTGTGTGTGTGTGTGGGTGGGTGTGCTGATGTTTTTGAACTCACCCCATGCAGGATTAATGCTCATTATGAGCAGTAACACCCTGCCAACCGCAGCTCCATGCAGACACAAAGCCATCCCTGTCACCTGCAGGGACCTGAGCACGCAGAGCTGGACCTAGTGGAGCTTCGCCATCATCGTCATCATCAGCTTGGGTCCATTTCTCTGAGTCACAGAAGGAAATCCATTATCTCAACAACATCATCATAGTATCAGAACATCATTTTTACAGTGTGATACACGTAGATTCATCAAATCTAATGATTAAAAACCACCACAAGTGACTCACATTCAGTGTTTGATGCTGAATCACTTATAAACAGCTCACACTGCAGCAAAAATAACTAACTCATAATCAGATAAAATACTCGAGTACAAGTAAAAAGTAGCTCAATTAAATAGTACTCAAAGTAAAAATTACTAGTTACTTTCACCCCCCATGTTTTTGTTTTTTGTTTTTTTGGTAATAAATCTTGCCACGGTTCCCTCGCATACAGTAAACATCTCATGTATAAACTTAAAAAGTAAGAGATGAAATCTTGCATTGTTTTCCACAAAGGCATCTGTATAAAATAAAACCTTAATCAAGATGTACATTTAAAATAAAACAAAACACCAATGAATTCAATTCAAAGTCAAATAATTATCAGGCTCTAAGTATAGCTATATTTATTAACTCTAAAACTGAGAAAATAACCTCCATTAAATGCTGTTTTAATGCGGTGCATAATGTTCAATCTGATTGGTCGGTTATGATGTGATGCATTCAGTTGTTGTCTAGTCATTTCATTTTTTGCAGTTTCACAATGTCCTTTGATCATTTTAAAACAAAAAAAAAATCATAATTTACTCAGTGATGGTTTGGTGTAGAAATGTAACGAATCACTTTACTTCTTTTATAACATACTTAAGTATAATTAAAATGACTGATTTTGAAATATACTCAATAAAGTACCCATAAAAGTAACTCAATTACAGTAACGAGTATTTCGAGGAGAAAAAGGCAAAAGTGACACATACTGCATCTGTTTTTTTTAATAAATGTTCCTGTGTGGCATTTTGTAAAACCAAATTTAACCCAGAATTGTCCTTCTGATTAGACTTTATTGAGTTAAAAATATCGCGATTCATATCGAATATCTCAATTTTGAGGAGAAAAAAAAACCCATCGAGATTTAAATTGTTGTCTATATCGCCCAACCCTACTAGATTCATCAAATCTAATGATGACCAAGGCAGTAAAAACCACTACAAGTGACTCACATTCAGTGTTTCGTGCTGAATCACTTAATAAAACTGCTCACACTGCAGCAACAAACAAAACAAAAAAAAAACACTGATAATAGTCCCAACGTTATTGCCAAAGTTATCCTTACATACTGTGATGTGATTTTCCACACAAATAAAGCTTTTTCTTACCTCCTGCGATGCTCTTTAGGTGATACCAGCAAAACGGGAAACATCCAACAGGTTGATCCCAGCTGCTTCCGCGTCACCTTGACAAGAAAAAACCCGTCCGATCAAAGACACAGGCGATCATCCTCAGTCTAAAAAATATGTCTCCAACGTTAATGAATAGAATAAATTAGTATAGTCACATAAGAAAGCTGAAAGCATCAGTTTTCCTTCTATGTAAAGCAGCACTGCGCGTCCAGCCCTGCGCGCGCTGGTCACGTGGTTCAGTTTCGTGTTACATTTTTTTTTTTTTTTTTTTTACCTGAGCGCGTTTATCTACCTGCAGCAGCGCGAACAAGTGCTCCTTTGTAAGGTCCAGAGGAAAAAAAAAGAAGGAGATGCTCAGAAAAAGATCAAATCACCCCTGGAACCTTCAAAACTAAACATCTAAAAGAAGAAACAACAACAACAAAAAACAACTCAAGCCTACAAACCTAACACTTAAAAATGTTGTCTTTTCCCCATTTGTATTTTCCTCTTGTGGAAATCTCTTTTATTTAAGAATAAACCTTTAAAAGTAAAAAAGCTGAACCCTCTCCCTCTCTATTCTACCTGCTCCAATGTGTGAGGCTCAGTATTGACTGAGTGTCTCTATCCAACAACCTGCCTGGTAAAGGCTGAGCTGAACAGCGCCCTCACTAGGTCTCATGTTCACTGTCATCATGAGAAAGGATATCAACATTCCTGAGATATTTGAAGGATGAATTTGGAGGCTAGTAGGGTTTAATCCTCACCTAATCTCCCATCTACGATTTAGGGCACAGGACTTCATGGCAGCACAGGAGGACTATGATCTAAGAAGATAAGAAGATCAGACTTTCATGTGGACAGAGGGCGTGTTTAAGGTGTTCTTATCAAGCAAAAGGCTGAGTCCTCATATGATTGGAAAAGTACCGCATGGCTTGGCTTGGTTTATTTTCTTTTTCCAAAAACATATGTTTGAAACGCCAAAAAATGTATGATTGAAAGCCCTTAGACCAGTGTTTTTCAACCTTGGGTTTGCAACCCCGTGCAGGGTTGCCTAGAGTTTAAATAGGGTCGCCTGAAATTCATAGTAATTGATATAAAAATTAAAAAAAATACAGATTAGAAATTGATTTTTGATTATTTTTTTATTTTTTTAAATTATTATTCATATTACATATTATCTTAAACAACTGTATTCTACCCTTTTTGGCCAAAAATAAATCTATCCATCCATCCATCCATTTTCAGACCCACTTTGTCCTATTTCAGGGTCGCAGGGATCTGCCGGTGCCTAACACTGGGTGTTAGGCAGGGGTACACCCTGGACAGGGCGCCAGTCCATCGCAGGGCAACATTCATTTAAACAGACAATCACTCCCATTCATACCTATGGGCAATTGAGAGACCCCAACCAACCTAACAGTCACATTTCAGGATTGTGGGAGGAAATCACAGAATCCAAAGTTTTTCTTGAGGGGTGCAGCTTTTTATGGTAAAGTTCTCTATTCCTGCATTGTTATTGTGTATTAGAAAACAGTGCATTTTTCACACATTTATCTGGTCAAAAAATGTCTTGAATACAAACCCTAAAATACAGAATTGAAATGATAAATGGTTGTGATTTGTGAAGTGCTCACAATCCAAGTTGAGGTTCAGTGTCTAGCCCAAGGACAGGTATAGCCTTCTGATCGACTCCCCGACCTTTCGATCAACCCAATTTTAACAAAATACATTTTTTTTTTAACTGACGAATCTTACATATATTACATGGTTTAGATTATTCACTACTTTGTGCAGGATTTAGTCCAGCTAGGCCACACCAGAAAAAGTAACTTATAAAAGTCCTTTGTGATAATTGTTTTCACACTTGTATTTGTCACACTTCAATATGGCGGTAGATTTGTGTCTTTAATTAATTTTTTTTTTTTTTTTTTTTTAAAGTTGTGTCAATCTAAAAACTTCCTTTCCATTCAAAAACTTTCTCTCAAAAATTTCTTTTTTTTTGTTGATAGAAAATACTTTTTTGGTGAAGCAGCTTTTTTTTTTTAGGATTAAATACTGAAGACACAAATCTACCTTCATACTTTATTAGCACTGTACTCTTTCAAGTACTTTGTTTAAAATGAACAAATGTTGAAGAATGTAGAATTTCTACACCGTCGTGATTAATATTGTAGTTTATTAAAACATATTTTTAAATAAAATGTTATTATTGTCACATATAATATCTAAAACAGGTGTCTAACAAAAAACTGGAAGTCCCAATCTGGCCAGCAGAGGGACCAGTTCAGTCTGTGGGAGGAGTGTGAACTGTAAAAACTGGGCTGATCTTATCATACATCAGTAACATTGTGGGATAGATACAGTATATCTTCTTGGACTGGTTGCCAATTTGTCGCTGACAAATAATTATAGCTAATATAATACCTGTATAACTGCTAAACAATTAGCTGTTATACATTCTAATAAATTGGATCTGTCCATCACGTAATCAATAAACTTATTACAAAACTATAAAAAGAATAAGCCTATTTTACGGCAATTTGTGTACAATTTAAAAAGTTTGAAACCCTGCTATTTGAAATTCAATAGAAATTTAAATTTACGTTTTGAGTGAATTCTGATTTATTTCAGTTTTTTTTATATCTTATTTTCTGTTTGTTTGTTGTTTTTTTTGGTCAATGTTGTGTATTGTGTTTTTATCAGTTTTTTTAAATAAACAATTAAAAACACCACAAAACAGTCACATATTTAAATGTGTACTATTAAAATGTTTCACAAACGTCGTATGGTCGGTTTACATACAATACAATATTACGTCCCAGCAGCTCTGTCGTAAGGACTGCGAGTGAAGGAAGTGACGTAGTGAACGGGCATGCGTTGAACGGATCTTGAATTATCCACTCCGTGAAAGGATTCGGTAGTATAGCATTTGTGACACCATTGGTTGTTTCGACCACTTGTGTTTTTTGGACGCGCGGCTTGCCGTAGTCGCGGTGTAACCTGGGTAGCAGTCAAAGCGGCGGGAGAGCGGCAACATTTACACAACTTAAAGTGCGTGGCGTGATTAAGAGACAATTGTGGGACAGTTATTCCTATAACGGCTCATTTTAGGTCGAAGGTCAGCTATAATAGTTGTGATATCAGCCAACCTGAGGCTAACGACTGGTGTTGACGACGTGTGGACTCACTGCTTCCCTGGAAACTACACGTTTGTTTGGGTTGAGCTCCTCCAGCGCTCCGGGCCAACAATGGCGAAGGTTCAGGTGTTGAATGTGGCTGTCCTGGACAACCCCAGTCCTTTTAGAAACCCTTTTCAATTCGAGATAACCTTTGAGTGTATGGAAGATCTCCCTGAAGGTTGGTATATTATGCATGTCAATCTGCTCACTTCACAATTTGCTTATCATTCACGTAGCTTAAAATTAGCCACAGCAGCTAAGATCAATAAAGTGTATTTTTCTATTTGTGTTTGCGATATACCTATCGTTATCTCAATAACCAAAACGACTAAACTTACTAGTCCCACTGGTAGACGCTTCAATTGTGTTCCTACAATACATTTTAGATAATCAAAAATGTGCTAGACATATTGTGTTAGTGTAATAATGGGACCCCATCCATGCAATGTAAACGCTCATCATTCACAGCTAACAATACTATATAGATTACACTACACCGTAGTCCAGTATCAGATTTTAAGTTGTGTAAAACCACTAAATAAAGGTAGAACACTTTATGTATTCAGAAAAATGTTCCCCAGGAAATCCACGTTGATGTCCTGACATGTCGAAACATGTCAGGAAACAATTTCAGAATAAAGGAAATTTTAACATATCTTTTAAAATATTGCTGGAATTATTACGCAGAAGTCAAGGCAAAATCGAAGTGATCAACAGACGCCTCTGACGAAGACGACGAGCAGCTGTCAGTCGAAACATGTCGAGAGATTAAAATAGATTCCCTGAGGAACAGTGGTCTGAATAAACGAAGTGTCTATTGATACGGAAATACATATACGATAATTTTTAATTATTATTATTTTTTTATTTTTTTTACATTTGAGGGTATTTTCTGGGTTAGGGCCATAAATGATGGTCGTGGCTATTGATACGGAAACGTCTAGTCTATTCATATGCAGCGCCCCTCACTGGCCAGTTTAGGTGACGTGATAGGTGCACCACGTGACCTAAAGTTCCATCAGTTTTATGTTAACTCATATTTATTTTTAGCTACCCCGCTAACCCTTTTAATATATCCCTAACCCAGGAAATAACTTAAAATGTTTATTTATTTTTTTGTATATGTATTTTTAAAGGTGGAATTTGCAGTGTTAAATATGTTGAAATGAAAAAAATATATATGACAAAAGCGGGATTTGAACCCATGGCAGCGGAAGGGAGAATCCTTGAGTGTGGCGCCTTAGACCATGTAGAAAAGGTCCAGAAGACATACCCATAGGGACTATTGATACGTTTCCGTATCAGTAGACACTTCCATAAATTAAACCCTAACATGTTATTCAAAAAGAAGACCAAAATAATCTTGCTGGAATTATGACTAATATTTGCATACTCTACACTACAATATTTTCCCAGGTTCTGCTTTTTCATACTAACTGAAATACTTATGGCACTGGCTATCAGTACGGTTGCCGTATCAATATCAATATCAGAATCAGAATTCCTTTATTAATCCCAGGGGAAAATTGCTTAATATATAATATATATACTGACATTGTAATCATACGCAGCGCCCCTCATTGGCCAGTTTAGATCACATGATAGGTCAGTCATTGGCCAGATTATGTCACGTGACTAAGACTAACCCGGACCCTAAAAATTATTGCGATATATGGTTATAACCTAACCCTAAAATGCTACGTACGTGTACTTAAGTAAACAAACCAATAGCACTGGGGGTTGTCCGTAGGCAACCGTACGAATGGACACTTTCAGTACTTATTGATATAAAAAGCAGACACTTTGATGAGTCAGAAGTCAGAATAAATCCATATAGAATACTATTTACTTTTTGTATGAATAAAATAAACCTTTAAAATTAACTGGTTTTAGAGTATTATACAATACACTGGTAGCAAATGAAATGGTTCATCTCTGGAGACAAATCTTAACATTGTGTTCCTTTTTAGACTTGGAGTGGAAGATCATCTATGTCGGCTCAGCCGAGAGTGAAGAATACGACCAAATCCTTGATTCTGTCCTGGTTGGTCCGGTACCCGCTGGAAGACATATGTTTGTGTTTCAGGTGTGTTTTATGGCTTTAAAATCCTACAGAATTGTTTATCATAAAATACCTTTGCACAAAAAATGCTCACACAACACAACATACTGTGTATAGTTAGACACAGCACGCTTGTACAGTAGATTGTCATGTTTAATTTTAAAAGGTCAAGTGACAACACTGTGGTTTGGTTGTTGTATATTTAAACACAAGTCCTCTGTATGAGTGTGTGAACATTGATTTTCTTGTTCTACTAGGCTGATGCCCCAAACACCGGGCTGATCCCTGAAAGTGATGCTGTGGGTGTAACTGTTGTCCTGATCACCTGCACATATCGTAGCCAAGAATTTATTCGCATTGGGTACTATGTGAACAACGAGTATACAGACCCAGAGCTTCGGGAAAATCCTCCAATCAAGCCCGACTACACACAGGTGCGATATGGTTGGCTTTAGTCAGCTTTAGCAACAGAATGACAATCAAGAGTTGTAAAAACATAACCGTGATTCAAATCGGTATTTAAGTTTGAAAACGAGTATATATTTATGTATATAAAAAAGATATTGTGTGTGTGTGCCAAACTTCAGACTTGTAGCCCTATTCTAAATTTTTTTTCTTATTAACTTTAAGAAGTCTTGGTTAATTTACTTAGACCTGTGTATTAATTTTTAAAGTGTTTTCAATCTTGTTAATTTGTTTTTAGGAGCTTATACTGTTAAAAAAAAAAATATAAGGTACCATGTACAATATCCGTTCAGTACTGTTTTCACAACAAATCTGGTGTATCCAGGTTTCTGTGCATTTGCTGCAGTACATCCACCTCTAGTGCAGTCATTTAATTGTTTGCTTTAGTTACCTCTACAGTGCTCAAAAGTTTTTATTAAGTTTAGAAATGCAATTCTTAAAGAGTAAGTGCACCCCTGCTTTCTGCTGACCTGCCACTAGGAGGGAAATACAAAAAAATGCCTTGATTATGGGTGTTACAGCTATCGCAGTAAAATACGCCCCTCTACTAGCCGGTCAATACTATGCCCAGAGACAGACGGTAATACACACAATGTTGTGTCTGTACACACACACATGGCGAGTTCATAAGCTGAAATGTGTCACTACAACTACAGGCACACAATCACAACGTGAAGCTCACACACAGCCTTACAGACACCACTCAGGGGCAAACAGTCCTGCTCTCCCACAACCCTGTGTACATAGAGATAAGATGGACACACATGTCCACACACAGACAGACGGGAATACGCACATTATGTGTCTGTAAACTCTTTATAGAAGCACAGAATCAAAAACATCACAGCAGGAACGCACACAGCATTAAAGCTGTCAATCAATGCTCACTGAGGGCTGTGATTGGAAGAAACCCTCTCCCTCTGCTCAATTTATATAGGAGGGGCGGGGCCAACAGTAAAAGTTGATGACAGGGGAATCTAAAGAATCCGTTTCAGCCAATAGGAAAATTCAGTTTAATAGCCGGCATTCAACACTTAAAGGCCAGTATACTGGACATTTTACAACTACATACGCAAAATTGAAATACTTTCACTAAAATGTGAAGAGTGGGACTAGGATTAATAAACAGTGCTACTTAATACCCAAATACATATGTATTCAGCAGCAAAGAAGTTGGTTTGGGGTGTACTTATTCTTCAAATATGTTCCTATTTTAGTCTGCCTAAGAATTGGTACACCATGTAAAAAAACATCTGTAATATGTGTCTCAGAGTTTCATTGCAATGAGACTAAAAGGGGTTTTATATGTACATGGCTTGTATTTGGAACAAAATGTTTCTTTCAGAGATGCTGAAATATTTAACTGAGAGAATGCACGTTATGTTACAGCTGTAAACAGGTTAAGGTTGAAAAATTAACCTCCACCCACAAATTAGTGTATTCACCGTTTGCCCTCCAGTCACATGATGGAGGTGTTTATTTTAAATTGTATCTGTCACAGCAAAAAGGAATGTGTCAGAAATATGAAAACATTAAAGGCTCCAAGTTTTCTTGTACAATTTTTATGAAGTTGTTTTACACTTAGATGATTACACATAATTTAAAAAAAAACAATTATGTTCTGTTGGGTTGAAAAATTGACAGTTTTAGACATCTGGAACATGTGCAGAGATGCTAAGATCGTATACAAGTTGCAATCGTGATTAAAATCTGTTTTTTGTTTGTTTTTTGTTTTTTACTTTTCCAGCTTCAGAGAAATATCCTTGCATCAAACCCACGAGTTACCAGATTCCATATAAATTGGGAGGGCAGTGCGGAGAGAATGGAAGATTCTGAAAATGTGGATCCATCTTCAAACTCCATGCTTCCCCCATCGTGTCTTCCAGGCAAGGCCCCGCCTATTGGGATCCTACCAGATAACTCAATGGATTGCTTATAGAAACCATCACAACAAGGAAGGTAATAGCTTGCAGCACAAGGCAGCTTTTGGAGGAATTTCTATGGCCTATGGACATTTTTTGTGGATAAATGGATGCACAAACATCTCTGCCTTACTGTTGCTGTTTTTCTCCTTGCACAAAAAATTAAACAAAACACATTCATATTGGCCCCTGATTCTGCAACTTTTCCAAGAAGGTAAAGGTCAATCATTCTCGAAGGATAGCTTTTGGCCACACTGTTTACAGTAGTGTGAATTATATAAATTGAGGCAGCAGCTAAGAAGTCACAAAGCTGCATCCAAACTGTATTTGACCTGCTTTTTCTTTTGTTCCTGTTGCAAAAAAAAAAAAAAATTCAGCACTACAGCAATACAGCAAGAGTGTGATAGATTATTTTTTTATTTTCCACTTGCACTTAGACATCTTCCCACTTAGATTGTGGATTTGTATGGACTATATTACTTCTTTTTTTTCCCTCAGATGCATTTTGTTTTCAAAATAAAAGACATGTTATTTGGTATACAAGTGTGTGAATATTTTTATTTTAGAGAAAGCCTATTTTATTGATCTGTATAGTACATATGTTACCCATTAAAAAAAAAAAAAAAAAAAAAAAAAAATATATATATATATATATATACTCTGACTTTATATGGCCTAAAGTATCTCTCCATATAGTTTAATGTAAGCATTCCACATCCTTCAATGGCCACAAGTACAGTATAGAAAATCAAGTTACAAGGCATACGGACTGCTTCACAAATATTTTCTGTGAAAGAACAGATTATTCTTGGAAGTATTGTTATTTCAAGCAGAAAATTCCCATAAACATACACCTAACCCATGTGGAACGTCTCACAAGAATTGATGTTACATGTTTGAACCACCTCACTTATATTAGCATTGTTTATTTGCATCACCTGAGTCCTCTAAAACTTTCACTCACCCATCGCAAGAAAAAAGCTGCCAGGAAAGGTGACAATAATCCATTTTTGCCACAGGATGTTGTCATTGTAAGGAGAGAATTGAACTAGTCCCAACCCCCTGACGAATGACAATTCCCTGTAATTGGCCCTGACATTATGAATGGCGTGTAAACTGAAATGTGTATAAAGAAAAACGTCCCTCGTATTTGGGACTAAATTGTCTTTTCTTAGCCAATTGTAGCTCTGTTACTCAAATGTCACTGTATGTCCTCATATTTTCACACTTTACTAAAAATAGCCCATGTGAACGTCATACCCAATCACAGATTGTGAAAGCTAAATTTAAAACCCGACTTAAATTGTTGCTCAGTTAAGAAAGCGTGGCCTTCATAATTGCAGTCTTTTACATCTCCATCAAATGAAATGTCAATTTATTAAAAATACTGTAGTAAAAATAAAAAAGGCAGATAAAAATATGGGCGTATTGGATATGACCGACATCGGAAGGCGGGACGTAAATTTTTGACAGGCGAATCGCATCAATGTAATGACTGGATGTGTTGGAGTTTATCCAATCGGTGCTAGACTTGCGGGTTGTGAGGAGTGAGTGACATGGCGTAGAGCCAATCAGAGAGGAGCAGAGGCACCCAACAGATGACTGGAGGTTCCCTTGCGGTGTGAAGATTAATGGAAGGGGGGGCACTGTTGATCCGAGGAATCGGTGATCAGGTGGTTAGTTCCAGAAAAACGTTTCATTTGACGGCTCGTTTAGAAACGGGTGGATGATATATCCTTTTGAACCACCAGCAGCAGAACAAGCTGTGTAGCGCGGACGATAGTCGGTGTTTAAGCTGAGGCCTGTCTGCTCGGAGCAGCAGCACCTGGACGGTTGAGGCCAGGAGTGGAAGGGACGCTAGCAGCTAACGCTAGCTCGCCTGACAGACGGAAGCCAGCCTTCGACAATCGGTGGGAACGGCAGCGTTTGGACAAAACAATAATTTCCTGAAAATAAAGGACACTTTGGTGACTTTTTAAAGTTTACCAGTGCTCACTTGGATATTTACGAGCCGAACGCTTTTCCAGCTGCTACCCGCTGTTATCTGTTAGCCGCCGTGCTAGCATTAGCCACCCGAAGGCTCTGGTGTTGGCTGCTGGATTGAATCATCGTTTGCCTGGAGTTTCCGTGTGTTTTATTCAGACATGCGTTTTATTCCCGCTTGTCAAGTATGGTTGCTGTGAGCTAGTATCTGGTTGTCACATTTGTTTGAGTCTCGCTGGTGCGTTTGACGGGTTACACTATTCAACGACTCTAAAGTAAAACTCAACCCAAGCCAGGAAACCACCATTAGCCTGCCATCATGGGCAACACGCCCACCGCAAAGAAGGGCAATGAGATGGAGAGTGGTGAGTAGTCAATACATCTTTATCTAAAACTCCCCTTTGGTCAATCAATGTGTAAAAACAACCGACTACCAGTTCATTTACTCCATATTTACTAGTTCACTGGCCTATTAAAACAATGACTAATTATATGCTTTCATATGGCTGAGATTGATATGCTATAAATAGTCAATATTAGTTTCCTTATGTATGCTCAGTCATCACTAATTATATTTGTTGTTTTAAACATATTCTATTGTTATTTTTTCCAAAAGCACATTCCTGAAGTTTGTGTATAACTGAAAGCAACTCTCCTGGTCCATGAACCCCTCTATAACCAATAACTACAGTACAAAAGCATAATGAATAAAGTGGGTTGAAAAGCTCCTATCAAGGATCACATTTACTGTCAATTTAGATGTGTGAAATCTTTCCTCATCTCCGCTGAATAGTGAATAGCGTCAGTAGATGTGTCTATTCACATTCTGTGGGATATCTTGTGATCAGAAGCCTCGGGTAGTTACCAGTTGTAAGGAAAAAGCCATCAGTACAAGAATCATATGATGCTCGACGGTTATCCTCTCCAGGCAGAAACTTGGGTGTTGAGTCTCTTGAACAACATGTGATGAGCAAGGATTAGAACAAGGACACTGGTATGCTTCATTGAGTTCATGTTGTGGCTCAGAAAAGGCAGAGATGCACGACTTTCAGGTCCCCAAAGCTTTTTGTAACAGATTTGATCTTCAAAACAGATTTTAATCTCCTGAAAAAGCAAGGGTAATGGCGCTAAGCTGTTCAATGTTTTATCAATCTTTGGCCGCCTTAATGATGCTCAAGATATGAACAGGTATCTGTGAAATGAGCATCAGCTCCTTGTTAGTCATGGAGAGTAGGTGTGAAGAATGGTGCCCTGATTGTGAAACCATCTCGAGTTTCAACACTGTCAGAAGTTTTCAGTCCATTTGCACAAAGTGTTTGAATGTTAGGTCTGAGAACAATAAGTGTCCAACTTTATCGTCATGTGTTGTTCCTTACATCATCATCATCACTGCTATTAAAGGGCCTGGCCTCTAGTGTCGAGTGCATATCAGGGTGTGTACTTTACTTTCCATCAAGCAATGAAAGATCAGCAGCAATGTAGCAGCATCTTTTACCTTCTGGAAAAGGTACTTCGAAAGGAGTGGTGGTTGGGTTAAATGTGGCCCATTTCTCATCTCTGAACTTTCAAGGATTAGTTTGGCCGACTGAGAGCGTCTGCCCTGGAAATCCGCTAAGTGCTGGCCCACAGGAAGAACTCAGGTGGTCAGACACACAGGAAGCAAAGGAGCTTGGAAGGGCTAGGCTAGGCACAGTTCTCTGCCTTAAACTACAACATCGTCTTAGATATGCTGAAGTGTGGGTTATCAGCAAAACCCCTTGTTGTTTTTCTGTATTTCTTTTTATACACCTATATATATATACCTACACAATCAAAATCTAAATAAGACTGCATAGATGGCTGCGCCTGTTTGATGTCTGTCAATCACAGGCTGGCAAGAGGACTGTTTAACGGAGCTGGACACACTTTGATGGATATAGATTATAGACAGTGGAGAGAGCAGAGCTGACCAACCACAGGAGGAGCTACAGGCTCACAACTGGAGCTAACTTTGAATTCTCAAACTTGACAGGCATATGACCCACGGGTGGAGCTGTAGTTTCTGTGTCCCAAACCTACTCAGTCACATTAATAAAAAGAAACAATACCTTATTGATCCTGAAAATATTCTTACTCTATTAAATGGGGTTTTTTGTTTATTTTTTTCCATATATATCCATATTTTGTCTGCTCTCTTGCTACCAAACAAAAAGTTTCTTGTGCTGGCAGATGCAGTATTTCTTTATAGCTTGCCTTGTTGCTCAAACAATTTTCTGTGAATTTCTTTAAACAAGTATAATAGAAGCCCATGATCTGTGTCACTAAGAATATTCCAATGGATTGATGTTTTTTTTTTTTTGTCCATATGATATGGTGACATCCTGTTTTATTCTAATGGATTCATCTTTGTTTTGTTTTAGACCATGTAATGAGGCGACATCCTGTTTTATTCTAATGCATTCATCTTTGTTTTGTTTTGGGCCATGTAATGAGGTGACATCCTGTTTTAGTTTAACTTTGGGTCCATAAATAATTGAACCTCGTTTCCAAGAGTTGCACAGCTGGTTCAGGTTTGGATCTCTTACAGCTTCTTGCCCTAAATTTAATGAACTTTAATATAAGATTACATTCATTATTTGCAGACCTTGTTACAAAGCCCTCTCAATGAATTTATGAATTAATGGTCCCTATTTAACAATTGCTTAGCGGATCCTATAGCAGCATGAGAGATAAAACATGGTTAGATATATGTGCAGAGAGAGCATTAACAAAGTCTTTTAAAGTGTGATTATTGTAAATTCCTCTGTTTTCTAGCTCTAGTCCTAGCCTAGAAACACATCACAACAATTCTTTTTTCTCCTCAAGATCTGTGTTTTATTCTTTGACACAGCCTCCTGCATAAAATCTTCAATACGCAAAATGTATGAAAAAATAATGCTTAGATTTTGTCTGACAAACACTGGCTTATAAATCTGGATTTTGTTTTTGTAATTCCTCCTTAAAATGAACAAAGAAAAACTTCATGCATATCTAAAAGTTAGTTTGTATGTCTGTCAGAAATGGTTTTAGAGAATGGATACAATACTTTTAACAAAGAACAGAATATATTAACATTTAAAAAGAAAAATGAATAAATAGTTGTTATCCCAATCAAAATATTTCTCAGCCTTCCCGACACTCTGAAGCTCTGATTTCCAAAGACAATAATATCTTAACCCAAAGGAAAAAACATTTGATCTGGGGAGCAGCCAGAAACACTGTTATTTATCCTGAGCTCACCACTGCTGCTGGTGGGACATTAAACACTGCGTGAAGGTCACTGTTAGCACGGCCGGTTGTTGTTTGTTGACTCTTTGGAAATTTGAGTGTGCCAGAGTGTGCATGTGCAGTGACAAGTTGTTTCGTATGTCATACCACAAATACTATAAAGGAAGCTCATTACAGGCCCAATGCCAGGCCTGTGATAAGAACATTTAGCCTGACTTTCCCAGTATAAATGACAGGATTTGAACTGAAATGGATGCCTTTTGTGTCAGAACTTCCTCGGATTAGTGATAGTATTAGAGTTGGTGAAATCATTTGTTTTTCAAGATGCATCGTAAATGCAGACTTTCAGCAAGCAACTTCCCATTGAATAGTGATAGGGATGTCCCGATACAACTTTTTCCATTTCCAATACGATACCGATATTGCAGCCTTGCGTATTGGTCGATACCGATCGCGATCTGATACGATATTAGCATGAATCATACATACTTTTATTACATATTTTGTAGTGTGGTGATGTTACTCAGAGAACAATAGTCAGCAATTCAAGTTCATTTCAGTTATTTTTTACTGTCAGTATATGGTGGGAACAACTGAGGGCGGGACACAAACAACAAAAACTTATCAGCGCGCTTATATCGGAGATTTTAGATGCAGTCCGATAAAATCCGATATTCGTTTTCTATCAATATATTTGATCAATATCGGATCGGGACACCCCTAAATAGTGATGCATCATCTAATTGAAATCAAATCGTGAGACCAGCCTTACTATACACATTTATTTTTGAATGTCCAAGATTAGGGCTGCACAATAAATACATTTTGAATCATAATTGTATTATTTATCTTTTGCTGTTTACTAATTGTAAGACTGTCCCAAAACATGCATGTGAGGTATTTCAGTGTTGTATTGGGGCCGACATTTAAACAAAAAAAGAGAGAAAAAAATCCAGTCAGATTGCTTTTGCCCTTTAACAATATATATTTAGTTTTTAGAGGTCCTACACCAGTCTGTGCCAATCTGGCTCTTAAACAAATGTGAAAATGAACAAAAACAAATTTCATTAAATTGATATAACCACAAAACCTACCCAGTTGTTTACTTAAAGTGTAACTAAACCCCCAGTTTTTTTGCTAATCTGCCACTAGGAGGGAAATTGAAAAAAATGCCTTGATAATGGGTGGGGCTTCTTGAGCAGTTAAGACACGCCCAGTCTATACTATAAAATCTCTCATGAACAATCTATGCAATGCTAACTCAAAACTCACTATACCTCTCTGTTCACTCTTCTTTCTGTGCATTCTACTCACCACAGATTGAAGAGTCCATAGGTGATAGTTTTTTATAGAAGGGGCGGGGCTAACAGTGTTTGTGATGCAAGATGGTCCCAAAACATCACATCATTTTATTCTCAGCCAATAGCAAAATGCAGTTGTAATGTAGAGGGCAGTCACTCATACATTTTACAACAAAATTATGCCAAATTGAAATACTTTGACTAAATTATTAGGCGTTGGACCAGGATGTATTCATCATAAAAGTGGTTTAGGGGTTTAGTTACTCTTTCAGTAATTTATTTGAAATTGTTACAAATTGTAAATGAATCAAGGCATCATCTAATGAAATTAAACAATACATTAAATAATAATCATTTACAGAACAGAAATCTAAACATCGGATGAAGCCATGTTCAAACTTCATTCATTGTTTCATTACATTAAAGTCAGAGGTATTGATTACAGAATGTCTTTTTTGTTCATTACACCATGAGTCAGAAAATATTGTTAATGGTGCAAAAAGAGAAATGAATTTTCCCAATGTTTTTAGTGATAGTGTCATAATTCTGTTAATCAGCAGTCCGTCACCCTCCAGAAACTAATGTCACAAAATAGATTATCAGCAGAGGACATGTCAGGTAATGTTAGAAATATAGAAATAATGACCACACTGACATGGCGGTGTTGCACATCTTGCCGACCAACAAGTTTATTCACTAGTTTGGTGTCTACAATGAGAAAAACAAACGTTGCACTCTTTTTTTTTTTAGAAATGTCCATGCTTCACATCTCATTTCTACCGCTATGTGTCCGGTTATTTGGATGCAGCTCACCACCACTTTTTTAAGGTTCTTTTTGTGAGATTTATTAAATGGCAAATTTGGTAAAAGGCAGCTCCTCTTTTATGACCAGGTTTGTTTTCATTTCTCTTGTATGTCCTCATTCATCTTACTGAGATGTTTGTTGATGGCCGGGACTGTTTCATTGTAGTTCAGCTGAGCTGAGGCCAGGTGTGCATTTCTGCAAGTTGTTAATATTGTTGTTAGCTGATATTATTCGTAACAGACTGTAGAAATGTTTTGCTAATTGAGCATCTTTAGTGGAACTTCCACTAAAGGTTCTTTATTATCTCCTGCCACAAAGTGTGAAGAGGGATATAGGTTTGAGCTCCATCTGTCTGTTTGAGTTAAGGAGGACAGCTTTTCTAAGAAAATGTTTAAGATACAATAACCAAATTCGATGTGTGGCTTCAGGGTATCACGACCTTGATAGAGTCTGAAAATGAGAAACGCACAATTATTTTTTTTTTGGAGTTATTGCCTTTTTTCTGTTTTTTTCTCTTTTTTTTTTTTTTACTCTGTTTGAGGTATCTTCAAATGGGGACAGCTTTTCTTAGAAACCATTTAAGGTAGTTAGTAATTTTATATTCGGATGTGATAATATTTTCTTATGTATACATTTAAGTTCTTAGATTTAGGAAATTGGTGTGAGGGGGATGTTGATATCTTCTTGTTGGACTTTCACCTAATTACACATTACAACAAAACAAACGTAAATACTTAAAAAAAGAATGTTTGCATCTACCTGGTGATTGTCACCTGTGCACGTCTGCATTCATCTGTTTGTTCTATAGCGGCGCCACATCTTTGGTCACCTACCACATAGATCTCATGCTATTCTACCAGGGCCTGCTGATATAGACCTGAATCTGAAGCGAGCTTTCCATTTTAATGATCGGTGATCTCGCCCTAATTTAACCCTTCGGTTTTTGCGTCAGAGTGGGCCACCGATGCCCAGGGGAGAGAGTCAGGATTGATTTGGTGGAGGATCAATTCAGCTCTAACACACTTTTGTGTTTTAACCGTTGTAAAAGTTCTACTAATTTGTGAACACATGAAATCCCTGAATAATTATATTGGTTACAAATGCAGGAATGTTTACTTGCAGCTTTAGTTCATGGCATGGGCCTAATTTTCCTAGAACTTTATCCCCGGGTTGTATAAATATCCCACTGCTTTATGCTCCTCCCTTGGTATTTTTGCCTCTGTTTCGATCGATATATAGTCACTGTTTGTTAGTGTGTGTGTGTGACATGAGAGGGAGCAGCCGAGTACTTTGTGTACAGAATAAATATTGATACAAACCCAGCAAGGGTCCAATTGATCTGTGCGAGTGGAACGAGAGCAGCACTGCTCTACATGCCATTTGTCACTGCACATCGGAGGCAGATGCTTGTTTTTTTTTTTTTTTTTTTTTTTTAACCCAGTCTCTCGTAAAAATACAGTAGCAGAAGAGACTGAGGACACTTTTCTGACAAAAACATTTAGGCATGTTTTTCTGTAGATGTTTGGATGTGTAGATCTGAGTGAGCGTGCTCTCAGTGAGCCAGGATCAACCATGTGTCAGCGGCTGTGAGGAAGGGGCCAAGGATAAATTAAAAGGAGGAGACTTTGCAAGGCCAATGTGTGACAGGAAGAGCTCCAGAAGGCACGCAGGGAAGAGGGAGTCATCCTCGCGCTCAACCGAATCAGGGTCACGCTCTGCAGATGCTGCAGCACCGGAGGCCCCCGTAGTCCTTCCAGATGGTGAGACATATGGGTTCACAAATTGTCAGAGTTTGGATTTGCAATTTATTACCAATAAGAATTTAACAGAGCTACCTAGTACAGGCCTTAGTTTGTTCAGTTATGTTCCAGCTTCCTTCTTCTTGTTCTTAGCCCTGCTGTCATTTTCTAACACTTTTTCAGTATTTGCTCCACTCAGTTCTTTGTGCTTGGAAGTTGAAGTTGAGCAACTTTCATGGGAAATGTTTACTGAGTGCTTCTATCCTGAGCAGCAACAACAACTCTGGTCTTTGTATGAACTTTGGTCTTTGCTGTTGTCTCCCACTCTTTGTTGGAGCCGCTAGTCTTTGAAGACTTCAGACCAAACAAGCTAGAGAGGACCACTCGTCAGATTTACTATTACTTGGAAATAACGAAAAGGCGTTTGAATGTTTCCTTGGTTACTGTATAAACATTGCCAACAAAAATATTTGGTTACAATCGGCATGAGCAGGGTTACAACGAACAGGAACAGCCTTTTGAGAATAAGTCCTTAGGCGTAATTTGCATTGATTATTTTGACAGGAAGAGTTTCCACATTAACTCGTCACTCAGTGCATACGGTAATGTTTCAATAGTTTTTCAATGAGGATAATTTCATTTATCAACACAGTTGGTGTTTCTGATCTGTTTTTTTTTTTTTTTTTTGGACCTTTGATATTTGCTGTAGTAGTTGATAATCATTGGAGACAACGTTTTAAAACGTTAACCACCACTACCGTCTTGTGTACAGTAGAAATGGCCCCACTCTCTCTGCTGCTGTGGCTAGAGAAATGATGGTGAGGAGGAATGAGGAAGGACTGCTTATCTAAATGTTCCCACAGGGCTCTGATCAGTCCTATGAAGATAAGGAGAGAAAATTAACTTCTCCTTTTACAGTGACTCTGTCCACAGATGTTGTCATATATATATATATTATTTACCTGAGGAAGCATCTATAAATCCATCACCAGTAAAGTTCTGGTGATGGAGGCATTACTTTGTATGTACTATGTCAATCAGAGCAGAGACTGGTGCTCTTTGTTGCTCAAACAAGAGTCATCCAGATGTTATGATTGAGGAAATGAAAGAATTCCTGAAAAAGGACATTTTAAGTTTCCAAATGTTCCACTTGGTCTAAAAACATGTACATTAAGTTGAATGGATTCTTACTGATGACTGAAAGAGGGAATATTTTTGTTTGCAGTCTCCCAATACAACTTTTTCACTTCCGATACAATGCATATATTGCCGCTTTACATATTGCCAGATATCGATCAGATACTGTTATCAGCCCAGATGATGCAAACTTTATTTTGTGATTTTGTTGTGTGGAGTGTTAGAAAATGCTTGATCAAGTGATATTACTCGGAGAACAATAGTCAGCAACAGTAGGTGTGATGAAAACTGACCCATTTGTTATTAACCAATGGATTGCATCAATTTTAACCTTAAACATCAGAATATTCTACAATTGAATAAAATGTGTAAAGAAAATAAATGGATGCAATGAAAACTATATATATAGTATTAAAATAAAAAAATAAAAAATAATTTTTTTTTTAGATGCAGGCTGATATTTTCCTTTTTTAATTTAAATTGTTTGCTGATATCCAATATGGGAGTGGGACACCCTTAATGTTTGTGCTTCTATTGCTTTGTCGCAGTTTGCTAACCTTTAGATGAACTGTCGATCTTTCCCAGTTTACCATGCACTAAATCAGCTGAGATTGTATTCGACATCATGCGACAATGACAAAATTAGGCAGACAGAGATTGATTGTGTACAACACTTTTTTAAAATATTATCTTGCTATAGTCTTGTATTGATAAAGTATTGTTAGTCATCTGACCTTAGATCAAAAAATAGGACGATATTTTTCTCTCTTTGTTAGGCATGTGACCATCTTACGTCAAATAGCCGAAGACTTGATCCTAATCATAAGGATGTTGTTGTTGTTGTTGTTGTTTTACACCAGTGACACTTGTGAATTAGCATTTGTCAATCACGCTTTTTTTTGTACTATTTGAATAGAGTTAAGCTCCAAGAGCAGAAAATTACCATATTTTTTCTCGGTATTGGAATGTAAATAATTATAATTTGGATCACTTTTAAGTTTATATCAGACTCCGTGGCCTTTGCTGCAAAGCCATTAAGATAATTAGCAAATATACTGTGATATGATTTAAACTGGAATGCTAAAGTGCTACCAAGTAATTTAATTTAACCTTTACCATAACTTATTCCCCTCAACCAAACTTTACATTACGCTCAATAGAGTCCAGTCCCGTTGACATGGCAACCACCAAACACAGACTCGAGAGCATTACACAGCCATGGAAGCCAATATTTAACCCTTCCTGTACACTTTTCTTGAGCTAATCTGAAGAAAGAAGTCTGAAGGTTTCCATTGCAATAGTTTGCCAATTTCTTGACCTTTTTATTTGGTCTCTGTCCACTTTGTGGCTCAGTTGCTGTTACTGTTGCTTTCACTGAGTTATACCACTGACAGTTGTTCGTGGAATGTTTAGTATCGAGGAAATTTTACAAATGTATTTATCGCACAGGTGGCAACCTCTCACAGATGCTTGAATTCACTCAGCTCCTGTAGGTGCTGACAACTGCAGACATGGTCTACAAGCTCTTTTTAAGCACCTGTGGCCTTGGTCGTTATAGTAACTAGGAAATCCACTTTTGTTTAGAGTTTACCAAATACTTGGACAATATTGTTTGTTTCTAATATAGTATTATTGAAAAAGGTTCTTCTTTTGAATGGTGTATATTTGCCCTTATAAAGTTCATTATCAGATGTGTTCTTTCTGTGTCATTTTAACTTCACCAGTAGTTTATTTCAATTCCCAAAAGGAATATCATGTATCCTTTTAAGTGATTTTGTCCATGCATGGAAACATGTCAAATGGCACAGAATTAAGAGAGTAAGTTCTTGATGATCTGTGTCTGAATATTTTCTGTCTTTGTTAACAGTGAAAGAGTTTCTTGCCAAAGCCAAAGAAGATTTTCTGAAGAAATGGGAAAATCCAGCACAGGTGAGATTTAATTTAAACTAGTTTTTACTCATAATTTTACATCTGCACCGTGTTTATCTGGCTTGATTTGGTAACAGATTGTATTTTACCTCCTGTTTTATGAAGCAGCTCACTTTGTCACAGAATGTGAAGAGTCATGAGATAATTCTGTCCCTCAAGAATTGAGGACAGGGCGCCCTCTGCTGGGCATATGTCAAATGTTTTTCTATAATAACCAGATGAAATTACAACTCCTATAATAATTCATTTATAAAGTGGGTTATTTCCAAAGTCAATACAAATACTAGAACAATTCCAATTTGATAGTTTTTTTTTTTTTTTTTTTTTTTTTTTTTTTTTTACCAAAAAATGACAAATAAACCAGTTGCACTTGAGTTATGTTTCTTATATTTATTCGTTACATGTTTTGTTCCCCACAGCAAACGGCAGCATTGGACCACTTTGAGCGTTTGAAGACCTTAGGCACGGGCTCATTTGGTCGAGTCATGTTGGTCAAACACAAAGACAGCGGCAGCCATTTTGCCATGAAGATACTTGATAAACAGAAGGTATGAGGAGACACATTTAATGTAAACTCTATAAAAAAACATTTTAAATATCAGGCAATGCATATGCAATGAGCGTTACCAGAGGTAGCAAAAGTACTACTTCAGTACTTAAGTAAATGTATAGATACTCGGTATAAGTATTGAAGTAAAAGTAAAGAGTACATGCTACTAAATGTACTTAAGTCAAAAAGTAAAACAAATGTCCCTTCAATAATAAGACAGCGATTCTAAACCAGCAAATTCCATATCTTTTGTTTTTTTTAACTTGTAGAATATTGGTAATGTAATATTGGTACATGGAAACAAGTTAAATCTGTTAACTTTGAACACCTGGAGAATTTAGCACTCAGGATAAATACAATTTGTAGATAAAAATGTGTCGAGAACAAGAAATGCATATACTCAATAAAACCTAGAGCAGCTTTAAGTTTAACATTTTTTAGAACTTGTAGAAAACTAGTATATGGAAATAAATCAAATCTGTTAACCTTTAAGAACACCTGGAGAATTTAGCACTCATTATAGATAACATTTGTAAATGTTTCAATTTAAAAAAAAATGCAAATTCTCAAATAAATAGCTTTGAGTTTAAGATTTTTAATAAATTGAAAATGTTTATTATAAAACTAAGGGACCTGCCTATCAGAAAAAAGCTCAAACTACCAATGTTTTTAATTTAGCCTCAAGAGAATGACGTTCTCCAGGTTTTTGGAATGGAGATGTGCCCTTTTGAGTCCTGCTGTGCTGAAAAGCGTGTTTAGTTTGAGCGACAAGGTCTTAAAATGCTTTTTAAAATGCAGTACGGAGTAGAAGTAAAAAATCACAAAAAAATAAATATTCAAGTAAAGTACAGATGCCATAAAAAGTGACTTTAGTACATTAACAAGTATGTGTACTTTGTTACTTGTCACATCTGAGCATTACTCACCAAAAAAAAAAAAGATATTCATACACGGTGCCTTATTGAGGTTGATCAGATTGTTGCTGATTGTTGGGGATGTAAATTCTGGCGTGTTCACTGCCTACTGAGCTCATTACGTCTCTATTCTCCTGCAGGTTGTAAAGCTGAAGCAGATCGAGCACACACTGAATGAGAAACGTATCCTGCAAGCCGTCAGCTTTCCCTTTCTGGTGCGACTGGAGCACTCTTTTAAGGTACGAGTTTTACTATTTTTTTAGGGTGTTAAAGCAGACCTGGGCATCTGACAAACCAAGGGCCACATGCAGCAGCTATAGGTTTTGGTTTCTGTGGCCCCAAAAGGAACACACAGAATGGCTCCAAAAACACACTGTTTATTGAAACATGCACACACAAAAATAGACAAAGTTACACCAGAAAACGTGCAGGACGACGACAGAAACACAAAATATAACAAATGTACAAAACGACAATAAAAATAGGGGGAAAAAAGACTAGTCAGACTGGTAGAAAGGCGCAACCATAGACAGGTGTTGTGAACTAGCATTAGCTACTTACTCTATGTGCAGCACATCAGCTGCAAACTTTTGTATCTATGTTGAATTGCATTGTCCCTGTCCAATTAATACATAAATAAAATAGAAAATGCATAAAACAAGTACAGAAACACAAAAATGATGCGACAATATACATGACAAACATATACAAACTTTTTATTTCCTGTATTATTAAGATAAAATTAACTTTATTAACTTAAATTAATGTCACAGCAGATTGGCTCAGATGGTCATTATTCTAACTGCTGACGCTCCATCATGTGACCCTCTGATCAGACAATCTGTTGCGATGAAAGTTTCTGGTCTCTGTGTTAAAGTAACACTCCCCTTGTTCCACTACAGGACAACAGTAATCTGTATATGATTATGGAGTACGTACCTGGAGGTGAAATGTTCTCTCACTTAAGGAGGATCGGAAGATTCAGGTGAGTTCCACTACCGTAGCTGAATTGGTCTCTTGGTGTGGGGCAGTAAATATTGAGGCCTCCATGTTTTGCAGTGAACCACATGCGCGCTTCTACGCAGCCCAGATTGTTCTGACCTTTGAGTACCTTCATTCTCTGGATCTCATCTACCGAGATCTGAAGCCAGAGAACCTGCTCATTGATCAGCAAGGTTACATACAGGTGAGGACTACATGTTTAGTGCACATGTTGTGGTCAGCGCTCTAAACTGTGCTCTCTGCTTCACAGGTGACAGATTTTGGATTCGCCAAGAGAGTGAAAGGTCGAACCTGGACGCTTTGTGGGACTCCTGAATACCTGGCACCAGAAATCATCCTCAGTAAGGTTTGTATTGAGCAACTGTGGTCATCGCTGTTAGGAAACCTTTAGTTTAGTGAACAGGGGGAGTGACACATTTGAATCACTATTTACTACTTTTTGTCGTCCCTTTTTCTTCTCCAGGGTTACAATAAAGCAGTGGACTGGTGGGCTCTGGGAGTGCTGATATATGAGATGGCTGCAGGGTATCCTCCTTTCTTTGCCGACCAGCCTATTCAGATTTATGAGAAGATTGTATCAGGAAAAGTAAGTTCACCTCTAATATTTTCTGTTTTGTTAGGTAGTTCAAAATGATGACCATTCCTAGAAATTCAGCAGTTTTTTTTTTTAAACTGATCGAGCTTCCTCTATTAATATTAACATTTTTTTTGTTTATAATAGGGGAGGGTCATATTAAAGTAATCTGCACTTTATTAAAGTTATGTATCATATACAAGATGTGTTCAAAGTGATTGATGATGATTATTGCAGCGTGTTTACTTCTCATCCTGAGGGTCCGAGCCAGGTTTGGGGTCAATTATAGCTGTAACCGCGTAATTGATAATTAATTACAATTATGATCTAGTTATAATTGGAAACAATCTGTTGCTGTTATTGTAATTGAATTGTAATTGAGTTCAGATAATTGACTTTGTAATTGTAATTGGCGTTGAGATTCTATAAAAACCATCAGTTACGATTTACCGTAATGAAATGTAACTTTTCCCACTACCTGTCAGTTCTCTTGAAAAAACAATTGAAATATCGGGGCATTCTGACAGAAAAAAGGCTCAGATGAACAGACCAAAAATATTAATACCAATATTTTAATTGATTAGGATGCCTAATAAGGTAACCAGGAGATGAGAAATTAATTAGCTGATAGATCATAATCTTTTAGTGCAGTGATTCTCAACTGGTGGGTCGGGACCCAAAAGTGGGTCGCGGACCTGTACTGGGTGGGTCAAGGAAAGCTGAGCAAAAAAAACTACTTAATGTCTGTCATGTTGGTATTTTATATTGAAAGAAACTTTTCTTTTGACAGGCATGCTGTGAAATGCATGTTGCACAGCAAAATATATATAGTTATGTTTTTAAAAAAAAGATTATATATGCATGTTTTCAACAGTTATCTTTGAAAAAAAGCTACATTTGGTTGGTTGAATTAAAAAAAATAAAATTAAATAAAAGTGGGTCGCGATTTGATGGCAAAAAGTGGGTCCCAGGGTGAGACGAGTTGAGAACCCCTGTTTTAGTGTATTTTACAGCTGATTCATGAGTCAAAACTGACCCATTATCATAGGAGATGCTAACACAAGATCAAGGTTACGTTTATTTATTAAAGACTTGGTAATTGTGATTGAGTGATTAATTAATTAATTAATCATTAAGACGGAAAATAATCATTTTAATTGGATCAAATGCCGGTCACTTTAATCATAATTCAGTTGTGACTGAACACGAATAATTGAAGACGTAATTGTAATCGTAAAAATGTAATTGACCCCAATCCTGGTCCAAATCCACACACACACACACACACACACACATTGTGTGAACTATAAACCGATGAGACTGGATATCTGGTTCAACAAGTGAGAGTTACGGCTGCATCGGTAGCAGCCTCCTCAATCGATAGGAATTAGCCATAATACCTAGATTAATCGGTTGTAGAGTCATGGATCGGGTATCGCGAGACTTGGAATCGGTTGGCGGGATCACACACACTCCAGCGTCTCTAAGCTCCACTTAAAAACAACTCTAGCACTGAAGCTGCCGGCGAAACCAAGGCTGCGTCCGAATAGTCCCTCCTATCTCCTTTCTTATCCACTGTTCCTTCACCCTCAGAAGTGTTTAAGTGATGACCGTGATTAGGGGTGTGAACCTCTGGGTACCTTACGATAACAATTATATCACGATATGACGATACTGCTATTATTGATATATTGGTCAGAAATCAGTCTTCGATAATCTATGACATAACAAGAAAACAAAAAGATTAAGTGAAAAAATACAATTTTTATTTTATATCTCATATCTTTATATCTATAAAAGTGTCCTATGAACAGTGACACTATTTTAGTGCAACATTTCTGTAAATAAGTGTCAACATACCAGTGTAAACGAATAAGTATCTCCCATAGTGCTTTCTGTAAACAAAAAATAGTCTTTCTTACCAGTGACACCATTATAGTGCAATATTCCAGTAAACAATATATTTGTTCCTTCAACAAACAGTGACAAAATTTCTGTGAAGACCTTCCTGCATATTTTAGCGAAAAAGCAGAAAAGGTTTTGAAAATGATAAAATAAATTTTAAATTCAAAAAATAAATAAATAATAATAATTTTTAAAAAAATTCTCTTTCAGCTCAGTAAAAGAGGCTAATTTTTATCTCCTTTAGCCGAGGAAACACTGATATATCCTTTACCAAAGGAGACGAGATAATGCTGACACACAATTCCTTGCTACGACAATATTTAAAGGGACGCTCACAGCGCCTTGAACAGTTTTGAATAAATAATTTAAAACCCATATCTTATTATATGTAGGCCATATCAGATTATAACTGACAAAAAACAGACACTCTGAGGTTCAAGAAAAAGGTATCAGAGGAGGAGGCATTCTATCCTCCAAAAGGACAGAGGACAGTGGTGATGGGTAAAAAATGCAAAATGCACAGGCATACTGTATGTGAACTACACTACTGTGTGTGAGGTAAAAACTATAATGATTGTTGACTTGTGAGTCAGACTTACAGTAACTGCAATGTGAGAATATAAATGTAGGCAGTCAATCATCAATTGGGGATGTAACGATTCACTCAACTCCCGATACGATTCGATTCATGATACTGGGTTCACGATACGATTCTCTCACGATTTATTTTACAAAATGAGACTGTTGACAAATGATGACTGAAAAATATTCATTTTTTTTCTTCAACAAAAAAAAAATCCTGTACTATTTTCTCTTATTTTTCATTGTCAAAAGAATCCCTTGATAAACTATGCAAAATTATGCAATTTGATTAAAAATAAATCTTTAATAAAATAAATAAAGAAATAGTACAAATGAATATGAAGTTTCTTCATTTAAATTCTGGCTCTACAGTAAACTATGCAAAACTGCATAATAGTTCCTTTTCTTTGTAAAAGTGCAACTGAAAATGTAATTTGTGCCTTAATAATTGGACTTTAAAACAAATCCCATATCAAAGAAATAAAATAAATAAACAAACTATGGTTTTCATTCTCTCTCTTGTTTCTCCTTTTCCTCTCTGAGCTCCTCTTACCTTGGATTTCACATGTTCTTTCTTTCTCACATCTTTCATTTTGTCTTGGGGAAGCCAAAATGCTTCCACACTTCTGATTTAAAACACGGTGGTGCGTCCTGAATTTCAAATTCTAAATAGATTGCACCCTCTGAAATTGAATCGCAGTAGTTTTTTTTTTTTAGTGTCGATGTGAACCGTGACACCTTTGAATCAATTTTTATCTGCCTCACGATTCATCTTTACATTTCTACTCATCATTATAAAGTTATTGTTACATGGTTTGTTTATAGGCGTGTACCATGTTTACATTGAAATGTTGCATCTTTGTTACTTCTTGTGTTCAAAACACTGCTCCGGCTGAAATGTTGCACTTTGTTGTAATTCTTCTTCTTTTTTTGGTCCACGTCTTAAAAGTTCTGTTTTTGTTTTGCCAGTACCATAAAGCCAAAGTGCTTGGGATATGTGGTCTTTTACAGATTTGAAAAGAAAATATTGCACTGTCACTTTAGAATTGGCTTCTTTATTTTATAAAATATCCACAACAATTATTTACCGTAGAAACAAATCGTACGGTTCCTACACTGTATTGAATCGAATCGTTTCGTATCGGTCTGTAAAAAAAAAGATATTGTTTTTGAATGAAATCGTAACCTGTGTATCTAGATGTATATCGAATTGTTTATCACAGGGAGATGTGCAACCCTAACACACACACACTCTCACACACTAATTGTGGTTTTCTGTGGACAGGTTCGCTTTCCTTCCCACTTCAGCTCAGACCTAAAGGACCTTTTGAGAAATCTGCTGCAGGTGGATTTGACAAAGCGCTTTGGTAACCTCAGGAATGGAGTCAATGATATCAAGGGCCACAAGTGGTTTGCCACCACAGACTGGATCGCAATCTACCAGAGAAAGGTCAGAAGTCATCTACAAATTATGTACAGCATCGTTTCATATCTTAGATTAGAAAACCTGTCAACCAAAAACAATCTTACATTGTCTTTGTTCATCTTCTGATTTGATGGCTTATTCATAGAAATTACTTCTGCATTTTTCTTTTATTTAAATGTAAACTATAATGCACTCCATCACAACACTCGCCATCTGATTGGCTCACATGTTTGGTCACATATTACGTGACTGTCGATCAAAAACGACGAGATTTTTCTACTTCACTTTAGGTAAAAAAATAAATGGGAAAAAAAAAATCAACTGAAAGAAAATATTAAATCTTGTGTGTTTATCTTTTTTTATTTATTTTTTAGGTTTTTTTTCTTTTCTATTATTTTAATCAGAAAAACCTCACAAACTGCAACAACTTTGAACCAGGAAGAAAATTTTTAATTTTTAATTTCCAAGCATTTTGTATCAAAGTTTGTGGGTTTGTTATTATAAATGAAACTATTATTATTAATATTTTTAAATGACCTTCCCAAAAAAAAAAAAAAATAAATAAATGTATACTGTATGTACTTAATCATAAAGTGTTTGGATAAAAAAAATAAAAAAATAAATGTTAATTCTAGAAAAGTCTAAAACATTTGATCAAAACTAAGATATTTGGTATTTTCTTGTCAGCTTGAATGTCCTCCTTTAATTTATGCTGTTTTTACTTTCTGTTTTCAGGTGGAAGCTCCATTTATCCCCAAATGCAAAGGCCCCGGTGACACTAGCAACTTCGATGACTATGAGGAGGAGGAAATCCGAGTCTCCTTCACAGAGAAGTGTGCAAAGGAGTTTGCTGAGTTCTAAATTTCCAGCTCCAGAGTAGCAGGGAGAGAGTGAGTGTCAGGGATTGAGCGAGTAAAAGGGGTTCTGAATACAGGAAGCACTTGTGTGGACTGATAACTTGCTTATTTGTGATGGGGAAAACGATGTATATCCCCCCCACCCCCCATTCCCCTTCCTAGTGGAAAGGCAGAGAAAGTCAAGAAAGATCCAACAGAACCAGCAGTGTTGCCTTTTCTGATTGTTTAACTGTTACCTCCCTGTTTTAATTCTCCCTCTTGTGTTCGTTGAGGCTCATCTCAAACACACACCAGTCACAGCTGTGTGGCTACACTGGTTTCTCCCCCTAAAGGTGTAACAACACATTTTTTTCAGCCTCTGCAGGCTGAGTTTCTGATTTTTCTGTTTAAGGTACTGAATCTGCTCGACTGCTTTTCCAACGGCCCCTTTTTAGAACTGCTCCAAAAAAAAGTGATGGTTTTATCTCGTCATCCACTTCCTTCCTCCATCGCTCCATGTCAAAACTGTCCAAGCAATACCAAGTCCAACAGATGTGCCTATCATAATGCCAACTGGTTGGAACATGGCGCGAACGCACTGGTGCAGAGCTGTGGCTATGATGGCGTCGGCCCTCGTGCCCGCTCGGTCGAAAAAGCCTGAAAACTCTCTGCACCTGCCTTTGTCTGCTCGATGTGGCATGATTTCCGGGTAGATGATGCACTCGACTGCTCGTAGCTGCAGTGCTGACCTCTTTGATCAGAGTGAAAAGGATTTATCATGGTAGAACTTTGTGTGCATATAGGTCTCACTCTCCCGTGGACCTGTAAGATGAGAACACGAGGTCTGCATTTAGGTCTGTCTTTCTCTTAGCTGAATTTATTAGAGCCTTTTAAAAAAAAAAAAGAAGAAAAAAAAACAAATGAAAAGAAATTCTATTGGTGATCATTTTGTCCTTTTTATGTCAATCTCTGTGCTTGTGTGTTATTTCGTGCTTGAAGGTTGGTTCAAAGCTGTGATTTGACAGCAGCTAACATTGTGGTCACACTCCTGACTATTGTTTATTTAATTCATAGAACATTCATACATGTATATTGATATATATAAATATATATATAAATATATGATAGAGAACACAAACTATTCATCTTTCAACATTGTCTCTCGGCTGTGAAACGGAATTAAGAATGAAATTGATGACTTCTTGGTTTTTTCTTCACGGCGTCGGTGATGGGTTTTGATTCACAAAAAACGGTAGCAAAAATGTTTCAGCGGGACGTGCATGTTATTTTTGTACAGGCGGAGGGCAGAGCGTTGTGCTTTCTTTGTGCTGAAATACCTGAGATTGTGGAACGTGTGTGTGGATATTGGAAAAAAAAAAAAAAAAACACTCTATGCTTTGTTGGGATTAAACTAAAAACTGGGTAAAAAGTGTCAAAGTTCCTCTGGGCTTTGTAGGTAACACTCACTAATTGTGTGATTCTCACCCTGACTATTGTTATTTCCCCCCTCCACCCCATCCAGTTCACTTGTATGTTTCTTACACGTAACAGACGAAAACATTCGCAGTCCGATATTGGAGTGTTTAATTTAAACTTCCCTTTCTTCTCTGTTGGTCACTAAACTACAGAAGCGTTCCTGAGCTCTCACTTTGCCAACTTCTGTGGAATGAATGCAAGACAATCGCAGACCTGCGTCACCATGTGGGTTTGCTGACTGAGCACGTGTTGGGTTGTTGATGGATGAATGGATGGATGTTACCTACCCACCCCACTCCCCTGCACCCTTCACCCTTCACCCACCCTAGGTGCTAGACTTTGTCCATGTCACTGAAAAAAAGCTTCTGTGAATTGTTTGATGTGCATCGATCTGTCACAAAGTCTTGTAACATGAGATTTTTTTTTTTTTTTTTAGAATGTTTTCGACTAGATCATTTCTGTAGGCTCAAGTAATTATTATTTTTTTTGGCATTGTCTTAATGTAATTGAGATCAAAGGATGAGGATACATTTTGAATGTCTTGAACTGTCTCATGGATACATTTCAATGCTGTTTGGAAACATGATGTTTTTTTTTTTTTTTTTTTTTTATAATGTTTCTTCAGTAAGACTGGGTTTGGTTTTTTTTTTTTGCATGTGCTAAAGCAGCCTATCAGGAAGGCCTCATCCAGACCCAAAACCGTTAAAAAGAAATCAGTTCTTATTACATTACACAGCAGATCATCGTCTAACTTGTTCTGTTTATGGAGAAAAGAAATGAAGCAGATACCACAGCATCATTAAGACGTTTGTTTAATGTCAGGTTCTAATGAGAGCACATGTGATGTCTTATTTCCTTGGCCCAGTCAATGGTCGATGCCACACGATCCATTTCACTTTTCTGTTCTCGTCCAGAATTAATTTTTTTTTTTTTTTTTTTATCAGCTCAACACTATCAAACGCTCTGTGGTTTTTTTCACGGTTCTCTCCTGTTTGCCTTGGATTTTTTCATCACGTCCACACTTATTCTTCTGTACTCACACACACACATTTAACACTTTTTACATCTGAGATGTTTTGCCTTCATATTTTCTAATCGTATTTTCAAAAAAGAAGGAAAATTAGCAAAAACAGGACATTAATCTTTCTCCTCATGACCTGGGTACAGTGATTGTGTAGTCTATTGTACCTTTGGGCAACAATACTGTATATCCTTTTGCCTTTGACAGTCTTAACTATCTTACCCTCTGGACAACTTGACAGATACCCTTAGAACACGAGTATGTTAAAAAAAAAATATATACATAAAGTAATATTTTGCAAAATGTATCATTCCAATAAAGTTTTACTTGTTACGACTAACATGTTTGGTTGATATTTTAACTTTTTCTTGATAATTTGCAACATCACAATTCTGTCATGTCACGTATTGAGTTTAACACATACTGGTTTTAAAATATGCATCTTAAGTGTGAAAATGTGGTCAATGTACAAAACGTAACAGTAAAAGTGTACAGACTGCAGATCAGCAAGGTTTATAACCTTCAAATATAAACATAAGACAAGAAAAACAGATTTTTCACAACCCAATTTGAGGATAGTTTAAAGGTAATTTAAAAAAAATTTTAAATTTTTTTTTTTTTTGGTGTTATAATCAATTTCAATATATACATCACTATTGTTTTTTTTTCCAAAGCTAAGAATATATATTTTTTCACTATTAATATTATATTAAACCTTTTTTTCCTCTGTGAAATAAGAACATCAATTCCAGTCTAGACTTAAACTAAATTATTTTCGTTATGTATGTTTAATATTAACTTTGTACCGTATTGTCAAATGCAACATTTTTTATTTCCCAATATATACACATTGAAACCCCTCCCTGTCAACCTAATTTTAGGTCATTATGTATTTCCATGGAAATAACAGGTTATGGCTATAATGTGATTCCGCACTGGATGTATTCCACAAATAAACATAAGTGCAGAATAACATATTCAACTTTAGTCATAGGAAAAGGTACATTCATTTATTTTTAATGTTATCTTAAACATCATCACATGTGACGTCAACCAATATCACCTTTTTTGGCTAATATTGGACGATAATGTCTTCCATTTCTAATATTAAGCAACCACTGAATGTGTTGTAATATAAAGTACATTTAGAGTAATAGTAGTGTGGGAATGATTTTAAATCCAATTATAAAAGTGTGAAAATGTAAAGAATTCTCTTTGGTTTCAGTGAAAACAGGTGTAGATGTTTTAAATAAATATGAAATGCCTTCTCTGCACTTTTTAATAGTTGGATTTTGAATATCATTGTTTGCAATCAATACTGATTCAATGAGATTTTTAAAAAAAACTACTTGAAGAGAACAGCTAATCAGCAGTTATAGTTGGTAAGTCAAGAGAGCAAAGCTGGATTTTGCTATTTACCCTCCAATGTAAAAAAAAAAAAAAAAAAAAAAGGCTGTGAATTATTTCTGTATAGACCTAGAATAAATAAATTAGATCAGAAGAAATCACATTTTCCCTATGGAAAGCTTGCATAAGCAAAATTTGTATCAAAAGAACAAATGCCTCATACTTCTAAAAATGTTAATTTGAATACTAAGGTAGAACCTGGGTTATTTTATATAATTATCTCTTGCTATTCCTGTTCTGATCAATAATAAGTGACTAAAACCTGATTAAATAGGTGTTGAACAGCATTCACAGAGCCAGCCTCAGTAGACGCCGCCATCTTCCGCGCCCTTTCCGCGGTGAGAGCGCTCATTGGTTCCCGTCCAGGACTCTAAAGTCCACCTTAAAAAAGCAGTCGAGGGAAACTTTTCCGTGTATCTCGGTGGTTCCACCTTAAGCGCACACGCACACGCAGGAGGCGTTCAGCGAGGTTTCCGCTTCTCCGCGGCTCTCCTCTCGGACCGCGGCTCGCTGGAATCACCGTGTGTAACGTTCAAGGCTGACGGACAGACATCAGGACACCAGAGCCACTGACGGAGCCCCGCCACGGATATGTCTGAGTCCAAGTACCGAGAGTGGATCCTGGACACTATCGACTCACTGCGGTCCCGTAAAGCTCGGCCGGACTTGGAGAGGATTTGCCGAATGGTCCGGAGACGACACGGGTCCGAGCCCGAACGAACCTGCGCAGAACTTGAGAAACTGATCGTGGAGCAGACGGTGCTGAAAGTTAACTACAAAGGCTCCATCTCCTACCGGAACGCTGCCAAGGTTCAGCGCAGGAGCCGCAAAAAATACGATGCGTCGCTGGCCACGGCGGTGAGAAGCAGCGCTGCGGAGGACGCCAGCCACTCCGACCTGAGCAACGGAGACAGCGCCATGGGGCCCGCGGACCCGGACGAGGACGAGCTGGAGGTATGTGCGGGCTGAAGCCGGTGTGGGGGGGTCGGATGTCACGGCACATCATGGCCCATTAACAGGTGGAGGTGAAATGTCTGCTTGAGCACCGCGCGCGTGTGTGCGCGTGTGTTATGGGGGGAGGTGGTGGGGGGGGGGGGGTGATTTTTGCAAGTGCATCAAACTGCCGCAGACGGGGAGCGGCGGTTGGGAGCGCGAGCGCTGCCGCGGTGTGAAACAACTGAAAGGTGCGCGTGTGGCTCATTTCACACCGCGAGGCACTTTGGATGCACGCTGCACGCGTTGAAACACGAGACAGTCTAAAGTTGGTCTGTCCCGTCCGTCCATGAACAGACGAGCCTCCATTACTGCCGCAGAAAACGCTTTTTAAGCCTCAAACTCGGCGTTGCGTGGAGGGCAGGGAGGGGGGTGTCAAGTCTCCGTGACTCGAGACCGGATGTGGAGCGTGTGGGTTTTCAAATTAATCGCCGTAACAATGGCGTTTACGTTTATATTTATTTTTTTATTAGAAACATAGCAAAAAAAAAAAAAAAAAAAAAAATGCAATAACAAGTCACAGAATCCGACATCACAATGAAAAATAAACAGTGACGTTTTTACCTCCAAAATCCTTTGGGAGCAGATTGCGCTTCAACGTTACCTGAGAGTACTTCAAGAAACATGTCATTGGTGCAAGATAGTAAAACATTGTTAAAAATAAATATAGAAATACACAAAAATAAGTGGGTAAAAATAAACAAAGGGTATCCATTGCAAAAATAGAAAAACCAAACACAAACCAGAGATCAGCATCATTAAAAAGACAAACAAAAAGGGGTTTACAATAAATTGTATTCAGAAACAAGCAAACACACATTTTCATCTTGGCAGTCTTCACTTTTTTCATGTTTTTTAATAAAAAAAAAAAAAAAAAAAAGTTCCTTTTTAAAGCAGGCCCTGATGATTTTGTCATGCGTGGTTAATGTACATAGAATTTGGCTATAATGTTAATATCATTTACCAGATTACCATTTTTATCCTGCTTTCCACATGTTCCACAGTTGGGCATTAACAAAAAGCGTGCTCTGTTGTAGCGCTGGGAGATTTTGCCTTAAAAAAAATCTCAGATTTTTTAAAAAATAATTCCAGTTTCGATTCCATTTTTTTTTAATGCACTTAAAAATTACTGCAGACATCAGATATTTTCAAAAGTGCAACTTTATTGCTGTGATTGTCTTCAAGAGTTAAAATGCATAGAAAAATCCCAAAATAAAAGGTAAATGATTCTCTCTCATTCAACTATTTCAAGTGTTAACCCTGGTTTAAGCTAAAGTGTAACAACAACTTCACAGTAGCTTCAAGTTTCTGATTAAGAAATCAGAAAACTACATATTTTATAACATGTAACATTACAATTAAAAAAATAATAAACTCTTCCCTTAGCATCTCAGCATAGTATGAATAAAACATTAAACATCCTGTGTCACACACACATATAGCCTTATCGAAGGGTAAACAAAGAGGGGGCTGGCTCACTTCGGAACGCAAAAAAGTCCGAAAAAAACTGTGGTGGAAAAAAAAAATTAAAATAAAAAAATTATTATTATTATTATTTTTTTAAACTCGAATTTGCAAAATAAAAATTGTTTTTATCTTCACATTCGATTCATCAATATTTTTTTTTTTGCCCAGCCCTACTCTGTTGTCTCTATATTGACTTCACAAAGGTGAAATTTATCAACATCAAATTTCAATTTTTCTTGGATATAATCATTCAACGGGTACATTTAATTTAGTATCTTAAAATGTACTTCTTTATATTTTGGGGGAATTGAGAATTTAAGATATTTAGTCCTAATAGCTGAAATTCTAATTTGATTGCATCCTTTCGCATTGAATTTTCCATAGCATTTAAATGTTACCATTGAATAACATGTACTTAATTAAAACTATTTACATCCAAAATATGTATTTATTCATTCATTCATATATCATGAGTTTAAGGGGTCTGCTGTCTGTCCAAGATGCTGTAGCTACATTCTGATGCCGGTCCATGGCAGGGTTAGCAGTGACACACAATTAAAGACGTTTACTTATTCATCCATTCTGGAAACTCTTATTAAAATTATGTACATGTTTTTGGACTAGATGGAAACACGAGTACCCAGACTAGTTGTTTGTGCATTTCCTCATGGTATTCTGTTTTCAAATGAAACTGTGTTTAACATTGTGCTTTTAAAAAAAAAAACTGACTATCTGACTTAAATAGGGAAACTCGCTGCATATTGAAGCTATTTCCAAGAAAAAAAAGTGCCTGACCTTGTTTTTTGTCAAGGTACAAAAACAAAACCACAGTTTTTTCCTCCCTGTTTGACGGCCAAATTATAAACTGCTTGTATTAGTGAATCCCTGTATTTGGCTACAGATAATAATGTGTTTGAAGTTATTTTGTCTGTGGGATATAATTAACATTAGGTTGTCCATCAGTCTTTGTTGGCCTACAGGTAGTTATTTGGGGTTTTGTGTAATTGGTACTAACCAAACTAATGGTAAAAACACGTTGTTTAGAAGTCATAATTAGGAGAAATAAATCAAATTGAGCATTTAGGTTTACTTGTGCATGGTTGTGTCTATAAAGCAAGAGTTTTAATATATTTTGATATCAAGAATTTCTGTTGACCCTAAAGACATCATTTTTTATTTTCTTCTAAAATTAATTTTTGATCAATTTCCTTATACTTTATTACAAGTACAGTTTTGCCAGCTCAGATATTTTTAGACTGCATTTTATTATTATTATGAATTGTAATCGTTATTATTATCAATAATAATAAAGTGAAAGCATTGAACACAGTTGTTTAAGATTGTCTACTGTTTTAATTTGTAAAATAATTATAATTAACAGCATTTTTTTTTCGCTGAGTAATTTTTTTTTTTTTTTTTTACATTTTTTATCAATTACTAGGCATTTCAGGTGACCCCATTTCAACTCCAGGCGACCTGACATGGGGTCCTGACCCCAAGGTTGAAAAATAGTGGTTTAGATAAAATAAAAATAAAAAACAGATCAGAATGTTTACGCAGTTATGGGGAGAACATGCAAACTCCTCAAAGAAAAGTTCAGCATCTTATTGCCTTATTTTATTGTGTTCTAATGTTTGATTAACAGAGACAAAACAGGCAACATTGCACCAAGGAAATGATATTAAGCCTCTTCACCAGTGTGACTTTTATTTTGGTATGTGATATGGAAATGGTTTCTCTCCAGTAATGCTGACTTCTTGAATTGGGAGTGGGAGAAGGGGAAAAAAGTCTCCAACACCGCGGATGTTGGAGCCTGTGGGGGACGCTGGGCATTGTTTACTTCATAATTGCTTTATTTGTGTGAACGAGGTCGGTCCATCCAACACAGCGTGTCCCATCCCGGCTCCCTTACACACATGATCCACCTTCACGTCTAACACTTAAAACGCCAAAAAAAATACGTGTTGCTGCGGAAAAATAAATTCGATGATGTCTCGTTTGGTCGGTTGGAGGCTGAATAGCGCGTTTAGTGCGGGATGCGCCGGTGTGTGGAGCGATGTGCGCCGCCGTCGACGCAGCGCATTAAAGTCGAACCCCTAGATCCATTGTCGGACACGCTAGCGAGCCCGGTCACGTACAGAACAGACGCCGCTGGTTCCTGCCCGTCTGGCTCCACACAGCAGCGCTATGAGCCATGTGTTACATATTCACCACCGCAGTGGCCGCTGATACAGCAGGACCCCGAAACTAACGCGAAGCGGCCACAAACTGTCCGTCCGCCTCTGGACGGCGGACGCAACTGTCCGAATTGGGTTAAGCTGAGATCACGCTGACTTTGTTTCCTGCGCGTGTCGCTACCAAAAAAAAAAAAAAAAAAAAACCCAACATGCAATCACTTTGATCACAAGCACGAGCCCCTGTGAGGGTTGCCCAGGTTTTGCGAGGTCACACGCAGACGGTGACGTGTCCGATAACGGACTCATGCGCGTTTGGTCTCATTGCCGAACAATGCGATGCTGGATCAAAGTGAGGCGGGTCTGTGTTGGGCTGTGATCGCAGAGCGGTGGGGTCTGTGGTGAACATCATTGGTTTGTGTCCGCCGACACAATGGCGAAGTGTTCACCCAGCCTCTCAACTCTGTGCGCACTTTAGAGGAAACCAGAGAAACCCCCCCACCACCACCACACCCCACCCCCTCCTTTATCTCAGCCCCTGTTGTAGCCTCTCACGGTCTGATCACACACACCACAAAGCTTTGGGACGCTCGATGCGCGTCCACGTTACGTCCATGCGCGGTTGTGATTTAAAACCACAATTGGAGTGAAATGTGTGGATGTTGGTGTGAAGTTGTTGGTGAAAGGCTGCTGGAGGCGCAGCGCGAGGGGGGGGGGGGAGGAGGAGGAGGAGGAGGAGGGGGCGGGGGCTGGTGCGCCCCTGCGCTCCGCCGCTGGCTCTCCAACACGCACGGAACTCTCACGGTCACCCTCAACAAAGACCCAGAGACAGACGCCTTCAGGACGGCTTCGTGTTCTAAAAAAACTTCAACACGACCAGAGACCACAGACTGGTTCCTCACAGGCAGACATTGCGACATCATTTAGTGTGAGCGTGCGATCACGTGACCCCTGCAACTCCAATGCAACTCCACGTGACAACAAACCCCCGTCACTACAAAGCTAATGTTTATAGCTACGTGGCTCAGTAAGGCTTCCCCATCAATCTTTATTTCATGTGTTCTTTTTACACTACATGTGTCAAAGCCAAGGCCCGGGGGCCAAATCCGGCCCTTTAGAGCAGGGTTTCTCAAATGGGGGTACGTGTACCCCTAGAGGTACGTGATGGTACTTGAGAAAGACGTTGCAAAATTAACAAATAAAGTGTGGCGTGAGATTACCTGAAATAATAAAAACTATAGAAATAAATCTATTCAGGAGTCACTAAATCAATGTTTTTCAACCTTGGGTCGAGACCCCATGTGGTGTCGCCTGGAGTTTAAATGTGGTCGTTGAAATTTCTGAAAAAATACAATCGATTTTTTTAATTGTTATTCTAACACACAATCTGAAACAACTGTATTTTAATATTTTCACTTTGTAAAATATAAATCTAGTTAAACTAAAATGCAGTATAAAAAGAAAAAAAAGAAAAAGAAAAAAAAAACATCGGAGCTCAAACTGATTTTTTTCTAGAACTACTTTTTGATCAAAGTCTTTGAGGTGGCCAGAAATTCTTGATATAAAATGGGGTCACAACCTCAAAAAGGTTGGCAACCACTGCACTAAATACTGTTTTTTCCACTAATTTACGAAATGTAAATATGTGTACTCACTCATTCATTCCATCATTATGCTCTATAGTTGTTTTCCAATAGCTTTCTATGCAACATATTGCATTGGGACAAAGGGGGTTCCACCTGCTTTAGAGCATCAAATTTGGGCCCCTCGAGAAAGTAATAAATGATAGAAAAAATATGAAACATTTTGTAAATTACACACTAATTCAGTTGTAGATATCTTAGCCTCTACAAATAGAAAAAAATAAATTAAAATCCACATTATTTGCAGAGCTCAGTTTTTCAGCTTTTAAGCTTAAATTGCTGAAAGAACTCTCAATTTTTCCCAAAACTGGCAAATTTTCTTCAAATTATTCCACAAAATTCCAAAAATCAAGGAAATTTAAGCAAATATCCTGCAGGGACTGATTTACTCACATACTTTATCATTTATACATGGAGGTACAAACATTAATGTTGAAATGGCTCTTTTTCCCACCTAAGATCCGTGGCCCACTTAAGATCAAACTGGTTTGTATTTGACCCCTGAACTGAAATGACTCTGACACCCCTGGTTTACAGTTTTATTCACAAATGATAAAAGCAATGTTTCTGACACTGAGAGTTGCCCTAGATCAGTCATGATCAATCCATCTTTCAATTTGAAGCTCACTTCAAGGAGTCCAATAAGGTCAGAGTTTGAAAAAAAAAAAATGTGGCTTTATGTCAGTGGTTCCCAAACAGGGGTATGTGTACCTCTAGAGGTACAGGAGCACATTGCAGTGGGTACTCAGAAAGATTTCACAATGAATGTAATAATAATTGGGATATGCTCCTAGTTCTTTTTTAGGCTTTTTAAATAAATTCACCACAAACTAACAGTACTAATGCCCAATAAAGTGCTATATTTTCTTGTAATTTTTTAAAACAGGATTATTTTATGCTGTAGAAGCCATTTAATCACACTTCTGACAGTAGAAGACAATAATTAGCTGTTTGCGTACTATTGAAGTAATCACGTAACGGCTACATTAATTAAAAAAAAAATTAGATTTTAAATTCCATTCATTGTTTTGAATTTGTAGATAAAGCCTTAGGGAACCACGGTTTGACACACATTTATGGAGAGGGTACTTATGATATGTATATGATACACATGATTTTACATACATGCAAAGGGGGGTACATGGGACAAAAAAGTGAGCTTTTTGATAATCAGGTGCTTGTTGACTTCTTGGAATATTGTGACACTGTGAAACTGCCCTTTGGACTCTTTATTTCTCACACTATTAGACTACATTTTATTATTAAGATTATTTTATATGATTACATGATCATTTTATTGTAGTTTTTACTATGTTTTGTACTGTGTAACTGTCACTGTATTATCAGCATTGATCAAGGAATGACGATGTGGATGTTAATAAGCCGACAGTAATCAATGGACTGTTCTATCTGTTAGGATTCAGGCCCAGATGTTCAGAAGGATGTGATGTATCACCATGTCGTCAATGGCTCAGCAGCTGCAACACTTCTTAGACCCAAAGAGAACAGTGATTGGATTAGATAGCAGAGAATAATTCCGCTGCAGATTAACATACAAAGCCATTTTCAAAATGGATGTTTCGAAAGTGAAATTGATTTTCTTTACACATATACCATATCATCTGTGTGTAAAGTTTTATTTGCATTTCTCAAAGGATTTCTTGATTTTATCGTGTTACCATTGACGCACTTTTGATGCGGAGCTAGCAAAAGAGACTCGATGCATTGCGATGAGGTTTGTTGTTGCAACAGAATTTATTCCATCTATAACTTTTTGTAATACATCAGTCGTTATTATCCCCCGCCACAAAGTGTGAAGGGGGTTATAGGTTTGAGCTCCGTCCGTACGTGCGTCCGTCCGTCCGTCCGAGTCAAAGGGGACAGCTTTTCTCAGAAACCGTTTGAGATACGATATGATGACCAGATTTGCTGTGTGGCTTCAGGGTATCAATACCTTGATGGAGTTCGAAAATGAGAAGCGCGCAATTATTTTTTTCCCCGAGTTATTGCCCTTTTTTCGATTTTTTTTACTCCGTTCTAGGCATCTTCAAAGGGGACAGCTTTTCTCAGAAACAGTTTAAGATACGATAACCAAATTTGGTGTGTTGCTTCAGGGTATCAATACCTTGATGGAGTTCGAAAATGAGAAGTGCGCAATTTTTTTTTCCCGAGTTATTGCCCTTGTTATTTTTTTTTGTTTTTGTTCGAGGTATCTTCAAAGGGGACAGCTTTTCTTAGAAACCGTTGAAGATAGTTAGTAATTTTATATTCTGATGTGATAATATTTAAGTTCTTAGATTTAGGAAAAGGTTGGGAGTTATAATGATAACTAATCTGGCGGGGGATGTTGATGACTATATCTTCCTGTTTAGCCTAACATTGGCTTCTTTAGCCATGGCAACATCTTGAAAAGTATTAAACATGCAGGAGACCTTGGAAGGCCTTGGTGTATTTAATGGACTGTTCTCATCCTATTTTATCCTATTCTATTCTCATCCTCAGCAATAGGGCATTAGTTGCTCTTAAGGACAAATCCTGGTGTAATGCAGTGAATATAAATACTGCTTTAAACGTATTTATGTTGTCACATTTTTTAATAAGTGCACATTCAGAGAGAAATTATGGACTCCATATTTGTACATAAATACAAAAAAAAAAAACACAGTTATACATAAATAAAATAAAATGTAATCATGTTGTTAAAAAAACATTTACTAGCAAAAAAAGCTATCGCAACAGGGAAAAAATATGGGTTGTCAAATGTAAAAATTCTTTGATTCTCTTTTCTATAGCTGACATTTTTTCAATATTTAGCTCACTTTATTCACATTTAGACATGTTATATATGTAATTGTCAACAATTTGTTTGTGTAAAAAAAAAAGCATATTAATCTAAATGCAAAATGTAAATGATACATTTTAATGCTGAATTTAATTTCATAGTTCTAAATGTGTCACAGATTGTCAACCTATAAATGTTTAGAGAATATTAAGGAAGCCAAGTCCGTTCCATTGGTTTTCCAAGGACTCGCTCACAGATCTAAAGCTAACACATACGCATTTGCCATAAATGCAGTAGAGAAATATAAAATTAATCATAAAAGTTTAATTAACCATATTAGGCATGTTTGGCACTATTTCAGTACATTGAAATACCTTTAATCACATCTGATTGGGGAAAGCCAATGTCAGGCTTATTCATACCTGGGTGACCTGATGATTGAAAATGATGAAATATGAAAATTAACATTGATATTTAAATTTAATATTTTGACTTTTATTCCTTTGTTTTTTTTGTTTTACATATAAAAAATATTGTTGACAATTATCTTTAGCATGTTTTACGTCAATTTTTGTCTAAAATGTGAGGAAATTTTGCTAAATATTGAAAATGAATCAGCTAGAAAATCATCACAGTATTTTTGCATTGGGCAGCCCATAATACTCTGGGTATATCCGTTGATGGCTTTGCCGCAGCATTAGAACAGGACAGACAAGTACTACAGAGGAAAGCATGTCTTTACCAACCATTGAATTATTAATAGGTTTATTTTAGTCCACAACATGGCTCAAAGTTGGTCAACTTTTGACCGAAGCAGATGATTTGTTGCATTGTAAGTAAAGTTTTGCATGTAAATCTCCTAATATGGGTGTCATTTACCAACACTGGAAACCGTTATTAAGTCAGTGATGCTCAACATGTGGCTCTTTGACCACTTTTCACTGATTTCCTTCGGCCATTTTGCAACGTCCTTAGTTCAATTTTTGGCCCCTTTTCAAAAAGTTCTGATAAATGTTTCAGACTTTAGCTACTTTTTGCCAATAAATATCCCCTTTCTTTCATTTTTGCAAGTTCTTTTTGACACTTTTATCAAATTGTTCTTGTATAATTTTTTTGGCCACTTTTCATCCAAATAAGCTAACTTTTGCCCAATAAATACCACAATATTGTGCCATATTTTTGCTCTTTTTCACTATTGTTTGCCACGTTTTGCCCATTAAAGCTAAAAGTACTTTAAGCAGTAAAACTTTCACTATTACATGTACTCTTTTCTTTTTATCATCTGTACTTTTATTGTATTGTAAGTTAGTTTTTTGAAAAGTGCTGTTTAAAAATAAATGTATTATTTTTAATGGTTTAAGGTTAATGCTCAGCTAATGCTAGGTTAATACTATTGTTTGGCTAATGCTAAGTTAGTGCTAATGCTATGTTAATGCTATTGCTAGGTTTATGCTAATACTAGGATTGTGGCAATGCCAGGATAATGCAATTGCTAGGTGAATGCTGATGCTAGGTTAATTCTAAAGCTAGACTAATGCTTATGTCAGGTTAATGCTATTGTTAGAATAATGCTAATGCTAGGTTAATGCTATAGCTAGGCAAATGTTAGGTTAGTGTTCATGCTAAGTTGATGCTATTGTTACGCAAATGCTAGTGCTTGGTTAGTGCTAATGCTAGTGCTTGGTTGGTGCTAATGCTAGGATTGTGTTAATGGTAGGCTCATGCTATTGTTAGGCTACTGCTAGGTCAGTGTGCTCATGTTAGGCTAATGCTAGGGTAGTGTTGTTAGGCTAATGCTAATGCTAGATAATGCTTATGCAAAACGAATGCTAAGCTAATGCAGTGCGAAGCGCGCCAGCACATGCATCCTCACTTGCATTTTCTTCAGGAAATGCAAATATTGTAGTTTTTATTATTATTATTATTATTATTATTATTATTATTATTATTATCATGCTGTTTATGCATAAATAATGAGTCTAAAATGCAAAAATTCCAGAGATTTGTGTCTATTGATCAATTGAAGCTTTAGTGAAACTATTGTGATAGTAAAGGGTTGCTCTCATCCTGTAGGCGGACACGTCGATAGCCATGGACACAGACAGTAATGCAGACGAGGAGGGAGCCGACGAGAGCCGGGATGAAGAGGCTGAACCTTCTCCCAGTCTCCCACAGGAAGACTCGGCCCCCTCCACGGCGGACAGCGGCCCCGTCCGAGCCGCGTCGGCTCCCTGCTCCCCCTCCGTCACTCGGCCTGATTCTGGATGCAGGTCTGGCTCGGCGTCAGGCTCCGACTGCGGCCCTGGCTCCAGTCCAGACTGTGGTTCTCTCCAGAAGGCTGGTGAGAGGCCCAACTCCTTGTTCCCCTCCAGCCCAGGGGCCCTCGCACACAATGAGCTGGCTTATGGTTCCACTGTGGGCCCAGCAGAGAGCCAGCTCCCAGGAATGCAGAGAGACAACAACGTGCACCCGGGTAGATAAATATGCTACAAATGTTGCACAAGTTATTGTTTGATGTATATGCTAATGCTCACTGTGTGTGTGTGTGTGTGTGTGTGTGTGTGTGTGTGTGTGTGTGTGTGTGTGTGTGTGTGTGTGTGTGTGTGTGTGTGTGTGTGTGTGTGTGTGTGTGTGTGTGTGTGTGTGTGTGTGTGTGTGTGTGTGTGTGTGTGTGTGTGTGTCTCAGGGTTGGGGTCAATTACATTTTTCATTTACGATTGCAGTGAACTGCATTATTTCCAATTACAAATAAATTACAATTATGTTTTATCCTCAAAAAGTCACTTTACAATTATGTCGTCAACTACTAAAGTTCAATTCCAATTAATAAGAATTACTGAGCCTGAATTAAATGAAAGTAAACCATCCTCTTGTGCTAGCTTTCTGTTTTATCATCTTTTATGATAACGGGTCCAAAATCAGCTGTAAAATACACTAAAAACTAATATCTATCATCTAATTTCTTTTCTATATATTTGTTCCCTTGTTAGGCTTCCTAATCAATTAAAATATAGGTTTTAATATTTTTGGTGTGGACATTTGAGCCTTTTTTGAGTCACTATACCCCTCGATTTATTATTTTTAAATGGTAAAAAGTGGGAAAGCTTGATGTGGAACATATTTTAATAATTGTTAACTACCTATGTGTGTAGAACTGTACATAGAACTGTAACATGGTTCCCCAGTTTAGCGTTAAATTATAAATGACAATTTTTTATAGAATTTTCATGGAAATTATAATTAAAAAGTCAATTATCTAACCTAAATTACAATTTAATTACAATTACAACAAACCGATTTCTGAAATTACACCATAATTGTAATGAGTTATCAATTACACGATTACAATTGTGACTGAACCCGTTTGCTTTCAGTGCCATCCTGGCAGCGTTTGTCCTCAGAATAAGGTCTAAATGAGGTTTAATTCTGTGTGTAACTGTATGATTGTGTGTTTTCCAGTGGAATCCACAAAGCCAGCCGTCCACTGTGTGAGCCCCACTCCCTGTGCTTTAAACAACATCAAGAAGGAAGACGGAGCCAAGCTGGAGGACATAAGCCGCTCCTCCTCGGACCAGTTGGTACCAGACTATGCAGCGCGGCAGGTGTTCTGGATCATTTCTGCCTGGTTCCGTCTCCCTGATTCCTGCCCGTTGTGCGATTTGTAATCAGTTTTGGTCTCTTGTGTGTTTCCAACAGGATGAGACGAAAAGTGTGTGTGACGCAGGATCAGAGAGTCTGAGGTGTCTGCCTGATAACTGTGAGTTACAGTCACTTTCTCTTTCTCTCTCTCTGTATATATGTTTATCAGGGTTGGGGTCAAATATAATTGTAATCGCGCACTTGATAATGAATTACAATTATGGCATAATTGTAATTGCAACTGTAATTGAAAACATATGTTGCTGTTGTAATCATAATTGAATTGTACAGTAATTGACTTCAGATAATTGACTTTGTAATTGTAATTGTCATGGAAATTCTATAAAAACTACAATTTAATTAAAACACAAAACTGGGGAACCATGTGAGAGTCCTATGGCTTACACATATGTAGTTAGCAATTATTAAAATATGTTTATAATGTATGTTTAATTAATTTCTGCAAGTTCTTTTTGACATATTTATCAGTTTCAGCCGCATTAAATCATTGAATTTATTATGTTGACGAACCATCAGCAGCTTTTACACCTTCTCCCATACTCGACTCACATTTGGCTCAGTGCATTGTGGTCAATGTGGCGGGAAACAAATGTGACCTTCAACATAGATGGTGGTGATACGTATGAAGTCCTTGGCTGTGCTCCCACCATAGGCAATCCGCCATTGGCTACAAATACTGCAGCACCTCAGAGTGGTCTCTAAGTAATTACTTGACGGGGGTAAACAACCACAAGCATCGAAACCTCCGCATCAATATATACGCTAAGGTGCAGAACGCATCATGAATGGAAGTCACGCTGACTTTAGGTGTCACATGCACGACAAGTAACGTTATTGTCAGCTTCTTGTGAAAATTGGCTATTTATTTATTTATTTATTTATGCAGTTTTACATTGCGTCTAATAGGAAAAGTTGACGTATGATTTCTCCATGTGGAACCCTACAGAGCACTTCTGGCCTTCAAACCATATCCATTTATCACCCAAGCCCCATTAAATGTCTAGTGTAAAGGCGAAAATTACCTTAAAACCACTACTATTTATATACTCTTTATTATATATTTTGTACTTTTTAATGAAAAGTCTTTGGTTGCCATGTCAACAGAAATCAGTGTTCCTCACAGGCAGTCATTTGACCCGAGCACCAGCTCAGTTCTCCTCCTCTGGCCAGGAAGTCATTATGTCAGCGATAAAGATGATTAATTGACTTTTTGTGTCAGAAAATGTTGAAACTGTGTTCTAATGTCCCTTCCCTTTTGTGCACAGGCTCACTGAAAAAGATCAGCCTGCCATCCTTCAAAGCCACAGAGGGAAGTCCTCTGAACGGCGGCAAAGACGAAGTGTGAGTGCACAAAGGAATTTCCCTCTCGTGTCACATGTTGGTGGAATACTTTTCTATACGTTTCTCTTTATTTCACGAACAGTAAATGTGATACATGTACAATGAACATTCCACTTATGTTACCTACCTCTCAGTAAAAATACATCCTATCTATTTCTGTTTATATTGGAGGCAACATCTCATATAAACATAAAGTGAACATTTACAATAATAAACATTGCCCATTTAGTTTATATGAACAACAAAAAGGCCATTTAAAGAAAAGTGCTTTTGCCAAATGAGTGAGAGAGAGGAAGATAATGATTTCATGTTTGTTTGACTGTTCGCTGTTTAGACCGGACTGACGGGACCCGGAGGTTATAACGGGACCCAGAAGTTATTGGCAGGCAATGGCCGCAGCTGTGTTGAGAGCAAAAATGCAAATTTCTCTGGATACAGCATTATAAACGCTGATATTTTCTCCATGCGCTTTATAACCAAATGCGCACCTTGGATGTACATGCTGAACGCACACAGAGGCGTTTATAGAGAGAGTTGCGACAACGGAAGAGTTCCCAGAAGTTTCAAATAGTTCCAACAAGGTCCGTTTTTTTCTTTTTTTTCTTTACACACACATTTCAACAACCTGTGACGGAGTATGTGCTTGCGCGCGGCTATTGTGCGTGCCTGTGTATGAGAGAGAACCCGTGGAGGAAATGGAGAGAGTCCCACACGGTAACCAGGTAGAGAGAGACACACATCAAAACACGCCCTCACAAAACGACAACAGAAATGCACAAAAACACACAAAAATGACTCCAAAAAACATAATTACAGAAAAATGCATCAAACACAACAACAAAAATATGAAAATGACTCAAAATACAGAAAACTAAATATTTATACAAAAAATACACAAAATGACAACAGAAATCACAAAACTACACCAAAAAAACATACAAAAATATACAAAATGACTCCAGAATCACACTACAATGGCAACAAAAAGAAAAAAAGAAAATAAATATATATATATATAAAGAAAAAAAATATATATTTTTTTTCTTTTTTTCTTTTTGTTGCCATTGTAGTCTGATTCTGGAGTCATTTAGTATATTTTTGTATGTTTTTTTTGGTGTAGTTTTGTGATTTCTGTATACAAAAAATGCACAAAATCACAACAGAAAGATTCAAAAATACACATAATGACTCAAAAACATACATTACAGAAAAATGCACCAAATTTGTTAAAAAAAAAACAACAACAAACGCATTTATCATGCGCTTGTCCCATAGAATTAAACCAGGGAAATCGCACACGCTATTTTACTTTATATATAAAACCCCTTTAAAACACTACAGAGTATGTACTACTCTTTGTACATCCAGCCTTCCAACACGTACTCATTTGGCCATAAATGACAACTGTACTTAAGTTCCCACTTTATGAATACATACTTCCGACGGGCACTGTACTAGTTTTTAATAATTAAACAATAATTATCATACTCAGTTGAATACAAATAGTTTAATTATTACTGTACCGTATTTTTCGGACTATAAGGCGCACCAGATTATAAGGCGCACTATCAATGAATGAGTCTGACTGGGTCTATTTTCATACATGAGGCGCACCGGTTTGTTATTATTATTATTATTAAGGCGCATTAAGCGAAACAAAATAGTCAGATAAGTCAAACTTTATTCAACTCATTAACAATAACTCTCAACATTGTTCAGGTTTAACACATAAAATGCAGAACAATACACACTTTTTCAGTTCAGTATGTTGAAGCACGGTACCGGTACATATCACTCCACGAGGCACCTGACTACGGTAGCCCTGAAGCGCCAAAAATCCATCAAGCAGTGCAGCTTCATAGTTTACCAAAGTTGTACTAAAACATTTTGACATATTAATTTCATACATAAGGCGCACCTGATTATAAGGCGCACTGTTGATTTTTGAGAAAATTAAAGGATTTTACATTAAGTGCCCACAATGCAATGCACGGTGGAGAGTAAATGATGTTCATTGATCTATGAGGCATACACTAGTATTTTATCTAATAAAATAAATAAGATCTGAGCATTTAACTACAATCATTGTATCTTTAAGGAGGTTATGATTGGGTGACAGTTACTCATCATGTTTATGTTTAGAGGACTGGTGCAGGTTAGAAGCCTGAGTGGGCTGCAGAGTTTAGTTGGGCAATCAACATTTTTATATCCTGTTTAGCACGTCCATGTATAACTGATAAATACAGCATAAGCATGAGAGATGAATCTTCTAGTGAAAATGCAATCATTTTATGACTTTTTTTTGCATAATTTAGGGCATTTTTGTGGGATTGTTTGTAAGAAACCACAGGCTTTTAGAAGACTGAAGTGTTTTTTCGACAATTGCAATTTAAAATAACTGCATTCGTGGGATTAAGGCCCTGGAAAATAGCGCACCCCTGTAAATACTGCAGCATTTCATGTATTTAGAGAGGCTGAGGTATCTACATCTGAATTATTTGGTAGTTTATGCAATGGTTCTGCTTTGTTTTGGGTTCTTTCCTCCCACGGACCAAATTGGATACTCCAAAGGGCCGGATTTGCTCCCCCGGGCCTTAAGTTTCACACTTGTGACCTAATGTCTTTTTATCTGCAGCTCAGTGAAGAAGGAGAAGATGAGCCAGAACTTGTTACAGTGGACCGTGGCAGACGTGGCCAGCTACTTTTCCGCTGCAGGTTTTCCAGAGCAGGCCGTGGCGTTTCGAACACAGGTTAGAGCCAAAGCACAAAAAAATTATCAAAACCCAAGAATATTTGCCTCCGTGGATTAATGCATCGTCTTATTTGTGGAAAAATTAATTCTTTCCTTAACAGGAAATTGACGGCAAGTCCCTCCTCCTCATGCAGCGTAGCGACGTCCTAACCGGTCTCTCCATTCGACTTGGCCCTGCTCTCAAAATCTACGAACGTCACGTCAAAGTCCTGCAGAGGACCCACTTCCTGGAGTGTGAAGACCTCTGAAGGGACCACAGACTTTGCTGCATTGACTCAAACATGCATGCAGCGCCCTCTCACATCAGGACCCAACCACCGGCCTTCAAATGCAGCACATGTGGAAGGTGCAGGTGTGAGCGAGGGGCGGGTCGGGGAGGGGGGACCAGTGAAAGTCCGTTTCACTGTGACAATGACCACAAACTGAAAGTTAAGTCATCCTACCTCTCATTACCGTCTTTGGTTTTCACAGTTTTCATTTTCACCCACACGAGCCGGTCTTTGGGTGAGCGGTGGGGACGTTTAGGTGAAAACAACGGGTGCTGCTCAACCCCCTGAGGAGGACAGAGCATTGCACCAAGCGGTGCCAACGAACCACACACAGACTTTGTCATGTTTTGACCAAAATTTCATCTCAGTTCTGGGCGTGCGCCTTCAGTTCTACAGCTGATGGGAATGCTGGGACCAGTTCTACACTGACTCGTTATAAGAGGCACCCAAACATCAGCCAGGCTATCCATGGAACTGCATTAAAGCCTGATTCCTGGCTTGGGTTTCTATCTTCAGTGTTGCTCCGAGTATAATATGCTTCTACATTTCCTGTTCGGTCAAGAAAAGAAAAAAGAAAAGATCTGTTCGACAGATTTAAGGGAACAATCACAGACCGACACAACCTGCAATACAAATTCCATCAAACAATATACTCCTATTAAGATGTGATATCTTTAAATCCAACGTCTGTTTACAGAGCAGACATCTTGCAATATTGTGTTACTACTCATTTAGAGTTTGTCTAGTCTTTGTGTTGTGACCTCAACCAGACACTTCAATTGTAACATTCCACATGATGTAGTCGACATTTTCACCATTTCTCATTTCTTATCCAGACAACACTGGATTGCGAATAAAGTTCAAGTTTTCGTTCACTTTCTTGTCTTTTATTATTCTTATTACACTTAAAGGTTTAGTTGAACAAACTTGTTTCCTGTATTTTTATTTTTTAAAGCATTTGCTCAGTTGTGCGTGTTTACTGTCACAGGCTCTACTCATTCACAGCTTAGGTTGGGGCACATTGGTGAGTATTATCACCGTTATTGTGAAAAGGTCATTTTAGAAGTATCAGTGGGGGGGACAATCTGATTGGATGATACAAGTGTTTCAGCAGCTCCAGGCTGCATACGTACAGAGAGAGAAGTAAGATTGATCTGCACTGATGATCCTACAAATAAACAAAATAAAAAGACCGTAATATTTAATGTATGCACGTTAAAGTAAGACTTCACTGAATTTCACTTGCTTCGTCATCAGTCTGTAACGGCCCGAGCACTCACCAATCCAACACTCAGTGACCACCATGAATGAAGTCCATATGATGTCCAAAGTGATGGAGGATCCTAAACACTGAGGAGGTGGATGGTTGTAAACCGTGTTTCAGGTGCCTTGCTCACAGGATGAAGGGCAGTATGGAGCAGCGCAGGGTGGGATAATCTCTGAACTCTTTCAGGTAGCTGCGATGTTTGCCTCGCGCCCACACGGCCATCTGTACGAAGGCCACCACAGTGAAGAAGGCCACAGGCACGCACTGGGTCATCACGGTGAAACCCATCCACGAGCCCACCTGGGGGGCACAGATCACACAGGCACAGGTGAGTGAGGGGTGCAGATACTGGGAGGAGCCACTAGAGGGCAGCACAGGGGAAATGCATTGCACAGCGGGGGCCACAAAAAGGATATTATCTGATCCAAGGGCCACAAAATCAGAATATATATAATACAGTAAATCTTCTCAGCCTTTAGAATATTAGAATTTCTGCCATTTTGTGTGTTTTTGGTTTGTGTGTTATTGAAGTTATGCATTTTTGGATAGTTGTGTGTATTTTTTTTTTAAGGTTTATGTATTTTTGTTGTCACTTTGTGTATATATTTTAGTCATTCTACGTATTTTTGTTGTTTGTATGCTATGAGTCATTTAGTGTGTTTTTGTTGTCATTTTGTTTTGCAGTAATTTTTGTTTATCTTTATTTTTTGTTAATTTTGTGTGTTTGTCTTGTAATTTTATGTAACATTTAGTAATATGTGGTGTTTTTTAAGTAACTTCATGTAGTTTTATGTATTTTTGGAGCCATTTTTGTACGTTTCCTTACAACAGAGGGCCGCATGTGGCCCCCTGGGCAATAAGTTGCCCATGTCTGGTCTAAAACTTTATATTTTTTAAATAATTCTTTTTCTTTTTTTAATTTATATATCTATATATATATATACCTACAACATTTTGACAATATGATTTATTATTAATTAAAGGTTTGAGCAATGAAACTTTTAACATTGCCTTTAATTCTTCACAAAAAAAAAAAAAAATTCAAAATTATTATTGGATAAATATACAATATACATGTCTGCTAAAAAGTTAACTAATATTTATAAATCAGCCAATCAACATAAAATTTACTAAAGCACTTGACATAAAGTATTGGGCTGGTTAGCGACAAGTTGTTTGGTACAACTTGGTTTGTTTCAATAATAGCAATAATAATAACAATAAGTAAAACAACTGAACTTTAATGTTCATGAATCCAAGAAACATTTTTGGCTTTGCTTTCCTGCGCTTTATCAGTTTTGTATCAATGTTTATTAACACATGGGCAAAACTAATTAGGTGGCACACTCATTTATTTTGGAATAAGTTGAAATAGATGATTGAAAAGATGTCCCACTGGCATAGAGATGCAGAGATTAACGGCGGGAAAACATGAATATTTTTGTAGTTTATGATTAAACTCTTTGTATCATCCAGTGGAACTGCTGTGTTTTTGTTACTTCCTGTTTATTGAAAACACTCTTTTATGTAAAGATTTGATCAAATCATATTTTCTTTTAAAGGGATTTGCGTGCTGCAGCTGCTTACTTCATATGTGTAGTTTGGACAGGACACCAGCCAAAATATCCACGTGAAGGGATTCTTGGTTGGGTATGGAATCTTCTTTGTTTTTGAACCTGAAACAATAAAGTTACATTATATTATATTGCATTAATGTTGGTTTTAGAACCCCCCCCTAAAGTGTATAATTGTAACAAAAAGGCTCACCTGAAGATTTGAGGTTACGAAGTGCAATGTGGATGGAAAAATTACCGACTTGACAAAACTGCAGCGACAAAACAAATCTCCACATGATTTTGTGCACACTCTAGTTGACACGTTTAAAGACATGGAACCTGATCACAACTCACCAGGAAAATGCAAAGACCCATGTTCACCTGCTGCTGCCCATAACCTGTCAACACGTCATGGGGGAATGGATTAACATGGAAGTCAACTTTGACCAATGAGCTAAAGTCAGCCTGCGTTGGTCAGCACTTACAGGGTGGGGTGTAGAGTGGGTGGTTAATGTAGTACGCCATCCAAGCTGCTGTGCACCAGTAATAGCCACAGTTCTAGAATAGAATGAAACCTGATTAAGACCAACAAAAAAAACACAAAAAAAAAGTCCAAACAAGTGCTTCACTCACATTTTTTCAAGAGTTTAAGACATTAAAAATCAAAACATGGTGTTCAACATTTGAGGTCAGAAGCAAAGTCACCTTAAATATGTTTCTGAGCGGCATGGTCCCATGGGAGATCCGGTGCACAAACAAGGTCTCCAGGATCCTCTTGATGTAGTGGAAGGAGTGACACATGCAAGCCAAGCTGCAACGGAACGCGCACAATGCATGAAAAACATAGCAACACATTTAGCTGTGATTATTACACCATATTTGGCTCTGACTCAGAAACCACACTGCTTCACAACGGTCTGTCACGTTGATTAGGGATCTGTGCAAAGCCCAGGATTATGTGTGAGACGCCGCAGCAGATCTTGGGGCGAGCTGACACTCACTGAACGACCCAGTTCTTGCTACTGGTGAAGTCATACTTTGGAGAGTAGATGAATGGAAGGCGGAAGTAGAACATCAGGTAGATGATCAATGGGCCGACACACTCAGAGAGGAACACCTGAAGTGAGGAAAGTGGGGTTTTGAGAAAAAAAGCAAGACAACTGATAAAAAAAGCAATATTTGGGGATGATCAGTTTCGGAAATCTCTCGCGTGAGTTCAAAGGTCAAGAGGGATAAACTTTCCTTGGCTGACAACGATTCTGACAGAGATTTCGATTATTTTCACCGTTAGAGTAAGGATTCCTTGAAAGATGTTTTGTGGAAACATGGTATCATTCTCCAAGGCAGAAATGCTGAGTTAGCTGCTAAAGCTAACGCTGCACATGAGCTGAAAATTCAGGTTTTTCCTGCTTTTTAAACAGTGACCAATCAGCTCTTTAGTGTCCATCCTGTGCACTTCCTTCAAATTTGTAAATTCATTTCAATTAATAGCTTAATAAAAATAATCATGGACCTGGTTTGTGAATGGTGTACCTTGTAAATTTACCTTTTCAAATTGAAAACTCATACTGTTCTTTTCACACTCGGAAATCCTGCTTGTCCCATCAATAATAACAATAATACATTTTGTTTATAACTGCTTTTCAAAAACTCAAACACACTTCATAGTTGTTAAAACAATTACACAAATCAAAAAAAGAAACTAACAATAATAAAGGTAAACACAGAAAAAAATACATAAGTTAAAAGCTTGGTGGGAATGTGCTAACAGAGCTAGGTCTGTCACTTTAATGCTGTTTCTCTCATCGGTTCACCTAAAGTTCTCGGATATGTATGTGTATCGATCCCGGGTAGAGTACGAATTCCGCCAGCTGGAGACCCAGGCAGTCGGTGTTATAGTGCACCAGGGGTCACCTGTGTGGAAGCGAGAGGACTGTCCTTGCTTCCATATTATTGCTGAGCTGTTCCCATTGGTTTTTAAAAGTGCTCGGATCGGTCTGAAAGTGGCTTCAGCTGAAAGCCCTGGTCCCTCCGCAAGTCTGAATATGATGTGTATTATTAATATATATATATATATATATATATATATATATATAATATAAACACTATTAAAACACTAAAGGTCTCTGGAATAAAATTACAAACACAGTTAGTTTACGAGCTTGTTTACGTTTATATCCCTCTCGACCTATGACCCCCCAGGTCGAGCATGTGCAGTTCCAGAGTGTGAAAAGGCTTATTTGTTCTCGCTCAGACTGTTCAGAAAAAGCAGTGAGTTGTTTAATTGCTCAAGTGAAACTCTAACTCATGATAAAGAGAGAGTCTCAAAGAGGTCCTGTCATATCCTCTCTGCACAAACTATGATTAAGTGAAGCAGCACAGCTGAGAGTGAAACTGATCCCTGAATCAGCACCTCCAGCAGAAATCTGGCTCTGAGTCCCAGAGCAGCAGCAGCTACTGGTGATCTCAGTACGTTACAGGGCTGTGTCAAAACCAGTGGAGGCAGGAAATGGACCAGTTGGTTGTACAAATGGGAGGAAAGAGGTGCAGCAAAAGGAAAGTGAGAGGTTAAAGGGACTAACGCCTTTGGGAGAAATGAGGTCATGAGATTAGATGTCCTCTCTATCATATTTTATCAAGTCACCCCATGACAGAAATGACCCATAAATACTTATACAATCTAAGTATAACTATTACTAAAACACAACTGTTCATTCATTGTTTGTGTTATATTTCTGAGAATAATAGTAATCTTTGAAATGTGCTTTTTTCTCCCTATTTGCTATCTTTGGCCATCACAGTGTTAAAATAACAAAACAATACTTTATTGCACAAAACGAACAATTGTGTTACAAGCGTGGCCTTAAACTTGAGCGAAATATTTAGTATATAAGATAGCATTTCTAAGTTCCAGATAAGTCCATATCAAATGTTAAAATTAAAGTTAAGAATAGAACTTTTTTGCTTCTGATACAATACTGATATTGCAGTCTTTTGTATTGTTGGCTGATACAAATACAGAGCTTTTATATTGAAGTGTGAAATGTTAGTAAAGGACTGATCAAGTGATATTACTCTAACAGAGATACATAGTTAACATCAGGAGGTTGAAGAAAAAGTCAGTCATTTATTATTAACCAATGGGTTACATGCATTTGAATTTTAAACACAAGAATATTCTCTAACACTTTACTTGAAGTCTTATACATAAAGGCTGAACTTATGCTGTCATTATTATGACATGACTATCATTAGCATTAATAAGGTGTAATGAAGGCTGTAATTAAGTGTCTCTCATAACCCTAACCCCTAACCCTTCGTTACTCTAACCCCTAACCCTTCGTTACTCTAACCCCTAACCCTTCGTTACTTTAACTCCTAACCCTAACCCTAACTCTTCGTTACTTTAACCCCTAACCCTTTGTTACACTAACCCCTAACCTTAACCCCTAACCCATCATTACTCTATCTCCTAACCCTAACCCTTTGTTACTATAACCCCTAACCCTTCGTTACTCTAACTCCTAACCCTAACCCTAACCCTTCGTTACTTTAACCCCTAACCCTTTGTTACACTAACCCCTAACCTTAACCCCTAACCCATCATTACTCTATCTCCTAACCCTTCGTAACTCTAACCCTTAACCCTTTGTTACTCTAACCCCGAACCCTAAGCCTAACCCCTAACCCTAACTCTAACCCTTTGTTACTCTAACCCCTAACCTTAACCTCTAACCCATCATTACTCTATCTCCTAACCCTTCGTTACTCTACCCCCTAACCCTTCGTTACTCTAACCCCTAACCCTTCGTTACTCTAACCCCTAACCCTTTGTTGCTCTAACTCCTAACCCTAACCCTTCGTTACTTTAACCCCTAACCCTTTGTTACACTAACCCCTAACCCATCATTACTCTATCTCCTAACCCTTCGTTACTCTACCCCCTAACCCTTCGTTACTCTAACCCCTAACCCTTCGTTACTCTAACCCCTAACCCTTTGTTGCTCTAACTCCTAACCCTAACCCTTCGTTACTTTAACCCCTAACCCTTTGTTACACTAACCCCTAACCCATCATTACTCTATCTCCTAACCCTAACCCTTTGTTACTCTAACCCCTAACCCTTCGTTACTCTAACCCCTAACCCTTCGTTACTCTAACTCCTAACCCTTCGTTACTATAACCCCTAACCCTTCGTTACTCTAACTCCTAACCCTAACCCTTCGTTACTTTAACCGCTAACCCTTTGTTACACTAACCCCTAACCTTAACCCCTAACCCATCATTACTCTATCTCCTAACCCTTTGTAACTCTAACCCCTAACCCTTTGTTACTCTAACCCCGAACCCTAAGCCTAACCCCTAACCCTAACTCTAACCCTTTGTTACTCTAACCCCTAACCTTAACCTCTAACCCATCATTACTCTATCTCCTAACCCTTCGTTACTCTATCCCCTAACCCTTCGTTACTCTATCCCCTAACCCTTCGTTACTCTAACCCCTAACCCTTCGTTACTCTAACCCCTAACCCTTTGTTGCTCTAACTCCTAACCCTAACCCTTCGTTACTCTAACTCCTAACCCTAACCCTTCGTTACTTTAACCCCTAACCCTTTGTTACACTAACCCCTAACCCATCATTACTCTATCTCCTAACCCTTCGTTACTCGCTTCGTTTAACACCCCACCCTAACCCTAACCCCTATCCCTAACTCTAACCCTTTGTTACTCTAATCCCTAACCCTAACCCTAACAAACCCAAATAGATCCCTCCACCTAACCCAAAAAATTACCAACATACCTCCAAAGGTGTCATAATTTAGCGAAGAACACTTAATGACAGCCTTCATGACACAATATTCATGCAGTGTAATGTCAGTCTTAGGTATAAAACTTCAAGTAAAGTTTTCAAGTAAAGTAAATCCACAAAAAACTATATAATATATAGGAGATTTTAGATGCAAAAATATAATATTGTACCAATAGCTGATATAAATGTTGAATCGGGACAGTTTACAATATGCAGAGGTTTTATACACAAATTGTCCCCTACACACTAATAATCAAATCAAAAGACCAGAATATTGTCCAAATGGACAAATATGCAGCCAAGAGTAATTTTCCTAACATGTGACATCCACGTCCACATTGCCTAAATGTTGTGTGTTAGTGTGCAGGTGGACTCACAGTTCCCCATGTGAGCTGTGGTCCCAGGTCACTGAAGTAAAAGCTGGCAGTGGTTCCCACAGGAAGCGTCTGCAGAATCTCTTCATCCCTGAGACACTTGGCCTCTGAGAAACACCATCAACTGAGTTAAGACCTGACAACATCTTAATGTGCCATCACAGCACACCTCAGTATGTTCATCATGAGATTAGATGAATAAAAAGTGCTGAGACTAACGTACTTGGATCCAAACGCAGTGACTGCCTGGCTGGATACCACTTTGGGTCTATGGAATAAATAAGTCAATAAACATTACTCATAGCTGATAGCGATCAATTCAAAGAGTAATACATCTATCTGCTTGAAATCTTTCACATCAACAGGTTCTGTGTTTATCATTTTGTATTACTCATGTCACTTCTTACTCACATGATTTATGAAATAAAGCCTTAATATCCAAAACAGTGGCTGTTGGCTCCACCTACAACGTACAGAAATACAGCACGTTTAAAATAGCTTTCATTCACAACATTGAATTAAACACTCTTTAATAGACATTGGAAATAATGTGTGTGACGCCACCTCTTAGGTTTCTATTTGGCAGCCGTTTCTCGCTATACGCAGACTATGCAGATGTGTTAGACAGGTTGGCCACAAGGGGGCCTCAAAGCTGCAGGTTCGAACTCAATGCATTTTGGGAAAATGAAAAGTGCCAACTGCCAATAAACAGGCAAGATGGAATGAGACGAGTGACAGCCAACCGATCTTCACTGAGGTGAGGAGCATAATGACAGTCTCCATTAACGATTCGCTAATTCATTCAATTCAATTCAACTTAGTCGATTTCTCTTTGAAAAAGGTCTGGAAATCTGTCTTTTGGATTCTCAGAGACCAGAGGTCATCCTGCTTAGGGCCTCCAAGCGGCTTAGTTTAACTCTGTGTATGGAAAATGTCCTGCTTGCATTTTCCCTTTTTCACCTGCAATACTATCCTTCTTGTACGAGAGTGATCTAACCCTTCTACTGATACATGCTGCCCTTCATGTCTCACTGTCATCTGCTTGCTCTCTGTAGCCAGACCAGCAAAATCAAATTCACCTCCCGCTACATACAAGAAATAGAACTAAAATGGACTTTACACCACTGGAAAGGCTAAAGGATACTATTATTATCATTTGTAACTGTCCATTTCATCAGAGTTGCGACACAAGTTTAACTCAGGAAAACAATAAAAGAGCAGAATAAATAATTATATACAGTAGATAATAGTAGCCGCTAACGTTGAGCGCAAACCCCTCACCTTATCCAGCAGCAGCAGTTTCTCTTTTGTCTTCAGGTCCACAATCTCCACCTCAAAGTACACAATTCTTTTGGCCTTTTTCGGGGGTTTGGGTTTCGGCCTCGGTGCAGATTTCTTCTCTTGATCAGGTCCTCCCACATTCTTTGCCTCTAAGGCAAGTACATCCATGGCAATGTCTGATCCCAAACCCTAGTCGATCGATGTCCACAGAAACAAGTTAAAGCTCCGCTTTCCTCTCAATGCAGCCCAAAATTGTCTTCTCCTCTCACAGATGATTTATCCCGTGGACTTTTAGTCCCGAAGAGATGTGTGTCAGTGAGAGGAAAAGTGCACGAGAAAGTTAAAAGCTATATAAAGAGTTGGTCTAAAACCATGCAGGACACATGTTGCTCACCTGAACAACAAGCTCTTCATGATCCACTACCCCCCTGCATTCAACAATCCGCACTGAAGACGAAACTGGAGAGCCCCAGGCCATAATCCATAGACCACCATTTGCAGGGCTAAATATAAGTAGCCTGATTTGCTCTGCACTGACTTGGTAACCTTGGAAAGTTACATAGAGTCTGTCAGATGCCAGTTCGCTCTCATTAAACCAGCGAGACACATCTCCTGTCTGCTGGTCTCCTTGTCCACTTGCAGAGTGACGAGACTTTTCTGAAAGGCTGATCCACAAGATGAAAGACCTGCACATGCCAAAGCACTGCCCCCGCCTCCTGACCACCTGTGGGCTCCTGTTCCCCATTTCTAACATCCACAACAAAGACCATGTTTATTTCAAGGACTGTCGTTCATTTCTAAAATACCTAAAGAACATTCGTAGTGGGAGGAGGGTGAAGAAAACGCTGATTGAGTAAAGATCAGAGAAGCTTTGAAGGTGCAAAGAGTCACTTACAGTATTGCGTGGCCTACTACCTATCTATATTCTACAGGTCTATTTTTAACAGGTAGCAGTGGGAGCGTGCATGCATTCCAAGATGACCTTTGAGTGTCAGATAGAAACATTCCTCTGGAGTGGATGGCATCTTTTTAACTATACTGGCAAAACAGCAGTGGAAGTAAACATTCGTGATAACAGAATGACAATGTAAATGTGTAAAAATAAAAAAGTTTTCTTTGTCACTTCTCAATGTGCATGTATAATCATGTTTTTTGTCTTTTCCCTTCACATTTGTTTTGCAACTGTGTGTAAAAACAAGCTTTATCATCAAAGTGTGGAACTTTTTTACTGAATACAGTATAAAACTCAGTGCAGAAGAAGTAGTTCTATGTCTACACAAAGCTGATGAATACCTGTGCATTTAAATCTTCTAATTCATTCATTCATTGCGTCGCAAATGTAGTCATTTACTCATTTATCTTTCATAACCATTCAGGGTCACAGGCGTTTGCTGGAGTCTATTCATGATGAAATACAAGACGAGGTATCATCACAGAGCCAACACTTACACACAGCGACATGCTCACACACTCATTCATCATCAGCCCGACAACATTCTATACCAGCGTTGGCAACTGGCGGCCCGGGGGCCACATGTGGCCTTCGGTCTAATTTTGTGCAGCCCCTAAAGTGAATGCACAAATTAATTCCAAAAAAAAACACTAAAATGACAGAAAAACACTGGTACTGTCAAAATGAATGCGTTAATTTGGTCGATTAATTTAAAATCTTTAATTAATTAAAAAACTGCGGAAGAGTATTAGGGCCACAGAAGAAGAAAAATGTGGAGGCTGAGAAAAAAAAAAAAGCGTCATACATTTCACAAAAAAAGTCAAAAATCAAAGTCGAGATTTTTTTTTTTTTTTTGGAGGTAAAAAAAAAAAAGAATTGAAAATCAATGTCAACATTTTTTGGGGCCACTGAAGAAAAAAAAAATTATCTGAGGAAAAAAAAATCATGCACTTCAAGAAAAAAGTCGAAAATCAATGTCAACTTTTTTTTCATTATGCTGACTGCTTGTGCAAAATGCCTGCCAGGCAGTTTGAGGAACTACTTAAACTATACTTTAGAATAATTACGGATGGGATGACTGTTGCTTCAAAGTGCAAAAACTCTGCTTACGTGCTTCCTTGTTAGTATGATTGTCAGTTTCCACGCCTGTCACGGGGAGATTGGGGCTAAATTCCCTGGGGAGATTACATCATTATTCATTCTGTGCCTAGGATTACCTTTCCAGGAATAACTAACAGCGTTTTAGTCTGATTCAGTCTGTCGTATTAATTAGATTTTTGCAAATGCAATTGAAAAATCTACAAAATAGTGACTTGTGCCTGCAAGCTGACTGTATAAAATTTGAGAAGATTTAGGATGTCCAATTGTGTCCTGGTTTACAAAATATTTAATGGATAGGATAACAGTAACCAGTTCCTCAAAACAGGAATTATGTATAAACAGTCAGCATAATGAAAGAGAAAAAAAAGTTGACATCAAAAATTCATTTTTTTTTCTCTAAATTTTACCTCCGAAAAACATTTTTGACTTTGATTTTCGACTTTTTTTCTGGTTTTCCAGACTTTTTTTTGGGGTTTTTTTTTTTCTTAGCCTCCAAATTGTTTGTTTTTTTTCTGTGGCCCTAATACTCTTCCGTATAAAACGTTAACGCTATTAACACAGTTTTGTTTACTTCTGGTGTTGACTGACCCCTAACCAAGGTTGTGCAGCCATAGACATAGAGCAGCTGAATACTGAGCGGCGATGGCCTACGGAATATTAGACGGGATGTTTTACTTTAAAAAGTTCCCTGACGACACAAGAAACTAAACCAATTTGCACATACTGTGCAAAGCTGAATTGAACAACCACAGAAGTCATTTGTTCCATGGCGTATCATCTCAGAGCAAAACACCTGATGGAGATACTTCTACAGGACTCTCTACGATGCCATACAGGAGTGAGATACTCAATGGCAAATATTCAAAGTGACATTTTGGGATTGTTTGTGTCAATGGATATTACGGTATTTTATTAAACCTGTGTTCATGTAACACATTTATAGCATTTATTATCAAAGTCTGCACTTTAACATATAGGTCTGGGTTTTCTAATATTCTGTGAATGGATAAAAATAATATTCTTTTTCTTTTGTTGCTAAATTGTAAAACTGATTTCATTCAAAGTCACAAGAAAATAATTCAAATATACTTTCTGTGTATTGATTATACAATAATTCCATGATTTTCCATAAATACATCATCTTTATTACAAGCTTCAGTCTTAAGTAGAAAAATGCAGTTAACCGCAATTAATTTGACAGAAAATTGTGCAATTGATTAGTTAAATCGACTGACAGCCCTATTGAAATACACACAATAATTCCAAAAATAACAGAAAAATATACAAAAAGACAACAAAAAAACCAACAAGCAACACCAAAAAACACTCAAAATGAAAGAAACAGATACCTCGAACACACAACCAACAACAAAAATGGACAAAATGACACCAAATGCACACAAAATGTAGGAAAAACACACAAAAATATACAAAAATTACCATGATTACCAAATTGCTCTTTATTCCAAATACTGACATAAATGTTGAAAATGACCCTCTGATCAGGCAATCACATATTTGTGCTTCTGGCCCTTTTTATGACATTGATGATGTTAATGAAGTGTTAATGTGTTAATGAAGCGTCAGTATCTTTGTAGCTGTGAGAGACAACATAACAGCATGCACACTTCAGTATTCTAAATAAAAGGTATATGAGTACAAACTTAACAGAATAATGAAAGCACAAGAATACATGTAAATAAGTGTGAACTTAGCATTTTCATCACAATGTCCACATACAGGAGTTTGTGGTAAGAGTGTGGATTCTAGATTACAGAAGATATTATATGTTATTTAATTGTTCACAGTAGTCTATGGCAGGGCAAAGTGACATCCACATTCACATCTTCACGTCTACACAGTCAATTTTGAAAGTCCAGTGATGCAGATATCTCTGTTGTAATGTTTGAGATATAAGTAAGGAAAGATGGCGGAAATTAGATGTTGTATGTGGAGCTGTAAGGAAAAGATGGAGACCACAGAGAAGGTTTAAAGATGAAGGAAGATAGTGTGTGTGCATAATATAATCAAAAGAATGTATTTGACTTTATAACAAATAAAAAAGCAACAAAAAATGGAACTGGATATTAAAAAAAACACGTTCGTACTGTTGCATGAGGAAGGTTTATGTCATGCCACGTTGCCATGTTGGACAGTTTCTCAACTATTTTAATAATATAGTTTAGTGTAGTATTAACTCTAAATAGATTTGGTGAGTTGTATTTGAAAGAGACAAAAACTAAGAGTTTCGTTTCTTTGTTCTTTTAAACTGTATTGAGTGGCGGATTACTGGCATCCTTACATAAGTGTCTTTTACAGAAATGGTCCTAAACAATGTAACCTAGCTTTAAAACCTCATAAAATATCTACATGAGTCCTGAATCATATTTTCAATGAATGCATTGAATTAAAAAAGAAAAGAAAAAAAAGCAAGCAGGTTTAAAAACAGAGGTTATCTTCCTGTGTGTAACTTCCGGTATAGACCACCGTGTAACTTCCGGTATAGACCACCGTGTTGTGCGTGGGAGTGAACGCTCTTGGTTCCGCTGTGATGGTTCGTCTTCAGGTTCTTCCACTTCCAGAAGTTTCTGTACTACGGCTGCGTCCGAATAGTACATCCTATCTCCTTTCTTACCCAATGTTCCTTAACCCCGTGGCATCATCCACGGGGTTAAGGAAAGGCGTTGAATGTAAATCAAAGGAAAGGAAGCTAACCAGGCTACTCACCTTCCACTCAGAAATATGAGTTATGTTGAATAAAACAATGAAAAATGCCTCTGGTGTCTTTTTCTTGAACCACATAGTGTCTGTTTTATGCCAGTTATAATTTGATAATAGGGTTTACATATAATAAAATATGGGTTTTAGATTATTTAAAGTTGTTAAAGACATATTATTGACATTGGTAATTTGCATGCTCTCCGTTACTTGTCGGCGCTCGGGTGTGCGTGTCCCTTTAAATGTTGTCGCCGCAAGGAATTGTGGGTTCAGCATTATCTTATCTCCTTTGGTAAAGGCTGCATCAGTGTTTACTAGGCTAAAGGGGGTTATAAAGGAAGCATTGGGCCTCCTTTCCTGAGCTTAAAAAGAACTCGAACGCTCTTTATTACGGCCACCACTTAAACACAACCGGTGGTGAAGGAACAGTGGATAGGAAAGGAGATAGGAGGGACTATTCGGACGCAGCCTTTTCTACGGCCGCGCCTCCTTTCCTCAGGCATATCGAACGCTCTTTCACAATGGCCACCACATAAACACTTCCGGGGTTAAAGAACAGTGGCCATGAAAGTAGCGGAGGGACTATACGCACTGCTACTGACGATGTGTTTATGAGCCGGTGGACAGAGAGCGGACACAGCGATGGGTAAGGACTACTACAAAGTGCTCGGATTAGACAGAGGAGCCTCTGAGGACGAGATAAAGAAGGCGTACAGGAAGCAGGCCCTGCGCTTCCACCCCGACAAAAACAAGTCTCCTGGAGCCGAGGACAAGTTCAAGGAGATCGCTGAAGCCTACGATGTCCTGAGCGATACCAAGAAAAAGGACGTCTATGACCGCTTTGGAGAAGAAGGTCGGTCTATTTTAATATTATGAGAATGTCCACATGGATGGATGTGACAGCTCTGATCTTCACCACTCACACAATGAATGTACACAGTGTCTAGTGGCTGTAGAAGCTTCTGGAAAGGGCGAGATCTCTCAGGTCCTGTCTGACTTTAATTCAGTATAATTTTCATTAGAGCTGGGCGATATGAACGAAAATTCGTATCTCGATATTTATTTTTTTTTCTCAAAATGGTGATATATGAAAAGTTTTACCAGAAAGACAATTCTGGGTTAAAATTGCTTATAAAAAATTCCACACAGGCACATTTGTTAACAAACAGCTGCACAATAAGTGCAATTTTTTAGCCTTTGCTCTAAAAGGGACAGCAGACTCACAAAACAAGTATTTTAATACAAAATAAGTTATAAAATATAGGCTGTGGCTACGGGTAGTTAAACGTATCAATAGACTGCGATTCTATGCATACGCAGCGCCCCTCATTGGGCAGTTTAGGTCACGTGATAGGTGCACCACATGGCTTAAAGTTCCGTCATTTGTGTTTTAGCACATATTTATTTTTAGCTACCCCGCTAACCCTTTTATTTTAACCCTAAAATGTTTATTTTTGTTTGATATGTATTTTTAAAGGTGGAATTTTCCGAGTTTAATATGTTAAAATGAAAAAAATTATTTGTCAAATGTCGGATTCAAACCCACGTTAGCAAAACCCATGTTAGCGGTGAGCTAGCACATTGCACTTATGTAGAAAAGGTCCGGAAATAGTCCCGGGGGCTATGACTACGTTTAATGTACCTCCACACACTTTCTAAAATATATATCTCAGAAATACAGAAAAATTGTTAAGGACACAGTTTGACTTTACTCTATGAATAATATTAAATACTTGTATGATGTGATTTGTACTGTGATTGTATAATAAAAACAAGTGAAACTTTTTTTTAGATCTATCTTGAGATAGGCGATATTGTCATTTTCTATATCGCCAAAATAGAAAAGTCGATAAAATCTTGAATTACTGTATATTGCCCAGCCCTAACTGTAATTATAGAGCACCAAATACAAGTAAAATCGTGGCACTCATCATAAAACATAAAGAACTCCTGCAAAGTCTCGGCATTCATTTAATGTCAATCGGGACTAACGTACACTTAAAAATAAAAGTAATTTGGTCTGATGGTATTAATGACATTCCTATATGCACACCCACCCACCCACATTCCCTTTTTCAGACATTAATTCATTTATGTTTTGTTTTTGTTAATACTGTGTATTATATATCATGCACTCAATGCTAATTGTGGGAAAATAGTGACCAATTTGCTGCATTTTTGGAAAGGTTATTGTTAAACACATACTTATATGGGGTTCATTTCAGCTAAGTTTTGATCAAGAGGTTGGGGGTTCGATCTCAGTACCTGACTATGTGTCGAAGTGTCCTTGGGCAAGACACTGAACCCTAAGTTGCTCCCAATGGTCGACTAGCGCCTTGCATGGCAGTCCTGTCCCATTGGTGAGTGAATGTGAGAGTGATTGGGTGAATGAGCTGATATGTAAAGCGCTTTGGGACTGCTTCAGTGTGGTTATAAGGCGCTATATAAATCTAGTCCATTTGCCATTTACCATTTCTTCATCTTCATCAGGACTAAAAGGTTCCCCAAATGTTGGAGGTGGAGGTGGAGGTCCTGGTGGTCCAAGCTACAACTACACATTCCACGGAGATCCTCATGCAATGTTTGCTGAGTTCTTTGGGGGCCGCAGCCCCTTCGATCACCTCTTCACACAGAACGGTGACATGGACGGCAACGATCCTTTCTCCGCCTTCAGGATGGCTGGGATGGGAGGGATGGGAGGAATGGGTCATAGTGGGATGGGAGGATTCAACCGCTCCTTTAAATCCCCTTCGGGAATGCATCGCAGGCCGCACGAGAAAAAGAAGGATCCCCCTTTAGTGCATGAACTGAAGGTTAGCCTGGAGGAGGTTTTCTCTGGCTGTAGAAAGAAGATGAAGATTTCACGCAAAAGGTTGAATCCCGACGGCCGCACCGTGCTCAGCGAGGACAAGATTTTGTCAGTGGACATCAAACGTGGGTGGAAGGAAGGAACGAAGATCACGTTTCCCAGAGAGGGAGATGAAACTCCCACCAACATTCCTGCAGATGTGGTTTTTGTGGTCAAAGATAAACCACACCCAGTGTTCAAGAGAGAGGGCTCTGATATCGTTTACCCTGCAAATATTTCTCTTAGAGAGGTGGGTGATCACTGATGATTGTGCATTTTGACTTTGACATGTGTGACAGCCAGGGTGGTGTCAATTATAATTGTAATCATGTTTTTTTTTATCATTAATGACATTATAACCTTAGTAGTTAATTATTTAAATATGTACCTACCTGTCAGTGAATATTGAGGATAATTTTACCATTTTTTTTAATAATAAATTGGATACAAGGGCTATACTGATAGAAAAAAGGCTCAGATGCCCACACTAAAACGTTAATACCAATATTTTCATTGATTAGGAAGCCTAACAAGGTAATCAATAGATATGAGATGATCGGTGATAGTAAATAAATTTACTTAATGCTGCAAAAAATTGACCAAAACTGAGAAACAACTATCAGAGCCCCAACAATATGGGTTTTTTGAGGGTCAATTATATTGATAATTAATTACAATTGTGACATATTTATAATTGTAATTGTAAAAAAAAATTATGTTGCTGTTGTAATCATAATTTGATTGTAATTGAGCTCAAATAATTGACTTTGTAATTGTATTAGGCATGGAATTTCTATTAAAACTGTCATTTACAATTTTAATCAAACACAACTTTTCCCACTACCTGTTAGTTCGCTTAAGGATCATTTTACCATTTTAAAAACGATTTAAATATAGGGCTATGCTGACTGAAAAAAGGCTCAGAAGCCCACCCCCCCAAAAAATATTAATACCAATATTTTCATGGGTAATAAATCTAGGGATGCACCGAATATTCGGCCACCGAATATATTCGGCCGAATATTGCAAAAAAAGCAACATTTGGCCTTCGGTTTAGTTAGTTAAAAGCAAGGCAGAATAGTAACGTGTGACGCAATCAATCAACGTGCAGTGATTTTGAGTCGGAAAAGTGTGTGTGTGTTGCTGCAGAACCAGAGCAGCAGCCCACCTTTCTGCACACAAACACAGCCAGACTCTCTCCTTTCCGCTCTCTGTCACCGCGTAAAAGTTGGAAGCCGTCCAATTCCACAACCAAGTCCGTTGTTAGCGCTGTGAGCCACGAATTCGTAAACATCCCCATCGTTTCCTCCTCGGTGTACAAGCGATGTCAGGTCTCGCTGCATAGACTGGTGTAGCATTAGCACGGAGTTGCTAACAGCTGATGTGTGTGAACAATGGGTCTGTGGCTCCAAGCAGTGACTCCCAACACGATCGGCAGCAGAAAAAGTTGTGCAGTTTGCATTTACATATATGGCAATAAAGTATAATATGTATTCTATATTAAACCGCAGTGTTTGTTTTAGTTGTTAGATAGTTGGAGAGGGAGGAGCTCACATTCTAGTAGGAATGTATATCACTGTAGCAAAACCATTATCAAGTGATTTTTTTTTTCTTCATCGTACCTCCCACTCTAGTTTTTTTGGAATGAATGTTTTGTTTTATTTGAAGGTCTAATATTAGAGAAAAACTTTGTTGTGCTTTTTTTGAAAAGCAAAGGCTACTGGAATATTTTAAAAATGTCAGAATATTTAATAAACATTTACTTTCTTTAAAAAAAACATGTCTAAAAATGTATTCTAGGCTATTTATGCACAATTAAAAAAATTGTGAAAAACTTAACAACCGTATTCGGCCAAGTGTTTATATTTTAGTCGGCTTCGGCTTCAGCCACAAATTTTCATTTCGGTGCATCCATAAAGACATCCTAACAAGGTAACCAAGAGATGAGAAACAAATGAGATGATTTAAGACATGATAAGAGATGCTAACAGAAAGCTAACACAAGAGGACGGATACGTTTTATGTGCTTATTATTTAAAGCTTGGTAATTATAGTTTAACTTTTGTCATTGAGAACGTAATTGACTTTCAGGGGAAAATAATAATTGTCACCGTATTCATAATTGAGTTGTAATTAATCATGGATAATTGAAGACGTAATTGTAATTAAGCCCAACCTCAGTGGTGACAGCCCAAATCTGTCAGTGTAATAGTCTCGATTTGTTTTTGTGTTTTTCCTGCAGGCGCTGTGTGGATGCACTGTCAATGCACCAACATTGGACGGCCGTACTATCTCCGTGAGCTCCAGGGACGTGGTCAAACCCGGGACGAGAAAGCGCATCGCTGGGGAAGGCCTGCCGCTGTCCCAGTGCCCCGAGAAGAGAGGCAACATGATCCTAGACTTCACTGTGAAATTTCCTGACAAACTGGGCCAAGACGCCCGTGATGCACTCAAGCTGATTCTGCCACCGTGACTGAGAAAGTGATCGGAGCTCATCTTCATCTTCAGTATCTCAGGTGCTCGGATGCACGATCGGATGTAGTGCTTAATCCTTTGCAAAAAATACAGTTGGAGTCACGAGGAGCAAACTAAGTTATAACCACTTTATTGGCAACAACGCTGACTTTCACAGAGGTTCTTAACAATATTCAGGGTTTTCTATCTCACTCTCATGATAAGTGTTAGAGCCTCGTCAGCTGTGAAAATTCTCCCTTTTCTGTGTTTTTGAAGCTGAAAACAGGGAATAAGAGAGAGTAATGTGTGATGTAATTGTGTCACGTGTTTGACATTAAAGTGTTTGACTTTGAATGCTGATGTTTGGAGGCAGTTTCTACAGATTTCAATGAGAACAAACTCTAGTGGTTTTAGAGAAGATCCGCTGCTTTGTAGTAGTTATGAAAGCTTGTTATGGTACATTCACACCAAACGCGTTTCGTCAAAATCATGCCTCACGCGCGTAGTAGGACGCTTGTGCTCATTGAATACAGACGCTTGTCACCAGTGTCGAAGATGCTCGGGACGTGCGCCAAAGCGTGTCGAGGGGAGGGGCTTCTCTGTTGCCGGTGGTGTTCATGCAATGGATGATAATGTGACTTTTATAATTCACCTAGTGACTGTGATATGGTGGGGAACATTGTGTTGAGAAGGCTGTGTTTCCGGTCGGATGTATTTTGGTGTGACTCAGTGTGTGCACTGTGACGTCAGAGGGCTATAGAGAAGTGTGGTGAATGGAGAACAAAGTTTGGAGTTCCTTGGTGAACACACCGCCTCCTAATCCCATTCATCAGCTCTACATTATCCAAAGAGTGGCTTGGCTTTATTTGCGCCTCGGCACCGTTTGGAGCTGCGCTCGGTCAAGATTTGATTCAGCGCGACTTCCGTCTCTCCCGTACCCAGTTTGACGACCTGCTGACCCGCATCGGAGCTCGCATCTCCTACCAGGACACCAACTACAGGCGCTCTATTCCAGCAGAAGAGCGCCCGCCTATCTGCCTCCGCCTCCTGTTAGTTTTTGTTTTTTTTTTCTTCTCATTATTCTGATACGTCACAGTTGGGGAGCACTCCTGATTGGTCGACGCGCCGTGATATGCTCCAAAAGTTTAACAATCCCAACTCCAGCGTCGGCCGCGTTGGAGGCGCCGTACACACGTCAAAAGCGACCGCCGTGCGAGAAGCTTCAAATCGCGCCGCACAGGAGGCCCGGGACGCGCAGCAGGACCTGCGACGCTCCCTAGAACCGTGTCCAGCATGTTTTGTGAATGTGAACCTGCCGCTTTCGACGCGTTTGGTGTGAACGCGCCATTAGGAAAATGAAGCTGCAGCACAGCAGATTTGGTTTGTTGTTGGAATGATGGCAGCCATCAGGTCTTGTTACATAGATCATTTAGCGCAGAAATGTGCAACATTATTGCAGAAAAGGTGGAGGTGGGGAAAGTGAGGCTACATGCAACTCCAAGTCCAAATTTGACCAGTTTTGAAGGACTTTTTTTAAGTGATTTTTAGATTGAAACTGGATGGACATATTTTGATCTACACTGTTTACTACAAAGGTTCATAAATACAAATGTTTACTTCAGTGAGATCGCTTAAACCTCTCTCCTACACTCATTGTTACCTGTCTGATGGCACTGTGCCAAGACATTGTCGGGTATGTGTTGTGTGATTTTTGACCACTACATTGTCCATTCATTTTGAAGATGCACAAAAATCTCAGATTTTTATACCTATGTCTGACACACTTAAAATACTTTATTTTATTTTGTCCTTTCGAAATATAACTGACACTCTGACGACAGTATGATGGACATTTGTTCTGACTAATGATCTTTCGGGTCAATGTAGTTTTATTTTTGCACGATTCGAGTGTTATTTGTTTTTGATGTGACTGTCGGACACTGGCGGTCTTAATGTGCTCTCATTCTAATTCTTTTGGAGTTGAACCTTTCTAACTGACACACATGTGGTTTAACATGACAGTAGAGATGTGTAATCTCTCCATGTTTGTTATTTTAAAAGAATTGTTTATTTTTACCTCGTTTTCAGACTGCTTAGGTTAGAATTCAGCTGATTTTTTTAACCACGCAGCTTTTCTAAACTGATGATATGATGTTTTTGTTTCTTTAAAATAAAAGCTATATACATAAACCAACTGGCATTTGTGGATCCAATGTTTTTTTAAGTATTGAAGTTGCCCCCTTACTTGAGTAAAAGAAAAAAAAAAAAAAAAAAAAAGTACATGCTACTAATACTAAATGTACTGAAGTAAAAAGTAAAACAAAGGTTCTGTCAATAATGAGACATGGTTTTTAAACCAGCAAATTCCATATCTTTATTTATTTTTTTAACTTGCGGAGTGCTGGTACATGGAAACAAGTAAAATCTTTTACCTGGATAATTTAGCACTAATTATAAATACAATTTGTTAATGCTCAATAAAACCCAGAGCATGTTAGCACGTTGACCAGCAATAACTTCCTCTGGCTTCGTGGTTGTTGGTTTGCGTCTTTTTTACGTGGTGACGTCATCTTCGAAGGTTTTAAACGTAACGAGATCCTTTTCAAAATGTAAGGAATAGAAAGTACAGATATTTGTTTTAAAAAAAAGTAAAATGTTGACAAAAAAGTAAAGTACAGATACCAGTACAGTAACAAAGTGTTTATACTTCGTTACTTCTCAGCTTTGTAAAACAAAGCCACTAGAGGGTGCTAATGTATCGTCAACACCTTTTACCAACATGAAGCAAAATGCAAAATTAAAAAAAAAAAACCGCAAACTTACGGTGGCTGAGAAGTGCAAAACACATATACAAATGCCACAACACATTTACAAATTATTACAACACTTTTACAAATGACCGCAACACATTTACAAATTATTACAACACTTTTACAAATGACCGCAACACATTTACAAATTATTACAACACTTTTACAAATGACCGCAACACATTCACAAATTATTGCAACAAATAAACAAATGACTGCAACGCATTTACAAATTTTTGCAACAAATTAACGCAAGACATTTACAAATTACTGCAACAAATTAAAAAATGACCGCAACACTTTTACAAATTACTGCAACACTGTCAAAACTAATTAACAAATACACTTTTACAATTACAATGTGCCTTTATAAATCTATCTCAACATTTGTAAAAATGTATTTTGCTGTTTTTTTTATTTATTTTTTTAGATAATTATGTATATTTGTTTTCAAAATTGTAAATTTGTTGGGGCATTTGTAAAAGTGTTGCAGTAATTTGTAAATGTGTTGTGTTATTTGTAAATGTGTTTTGCACTTCTCAGCCACCGTACAAACTGAACATTGCTTAAACCTATCCCTAGAAAAAAAACCTCATATTTCATATGCAGATGAATGCATTTAAAAACATACACAGGGTGTGGTTAGGAATTACGGGCGACCCATGAAGGCGTCACCGTTCCTCCCCTGCTGGGCTGACAGACACAAAGCTGACCGTCCGGCTTCATACATACCGACACACTCACACACCTTTAGTTCTACCTGCTGTCAGTCTACCTGGACACATACACACCCTCAGCTTTAGCTTGAGCATTATCAAACCGCTACATCTTTCTGGAGTCGTCTTCTTTGGTTTGACAGCAAACGTCGCTTTGCTCTTAGGCTAGGCTAGCAGGAAGAGCTAGCTACAGTTGGCTGAGTGAATGTGCTGCTGGGGTAAGAAAGACCAGTCTTTATTATTTATCTATTTTAGTCCTGGTTTAGGTTTAGTATACGAATAACAAAAGGTTACCAATCACTACATTCACTCTATCTGCTTGTTAACTAGCTAATTAATGAGCTGAGGGGAGTGAGTTGACGATGTTATGCGTCACCTGGTTTTCATGTTAACTGGTGATTGACTTCCCTCTGCTTTGCAGTTCCAACTGATATTGAATTTGGCCTGAGATAAAGCATTTGGCACTTTAATATTTGCTTTTGCCTTGTATAATCCAAAACGTGCTGTTAACCAAATCAGGCAAATTTATTGATTTTCTTCGGAGCCCTAAAGCTGACGCATTAAATAAAAAACGAACACGTTTTTAATGTTTCATTACAGTGTTTTCATATCATTGTTAACTGTACCTGTCTTTGAGACAGTCAGGCGTTCACACGCCTATAATATGTACAGTTACTACCAGCAACCAGCGACGCAAGGGAAACCAGATCACCAGTTAAAACGGTAACCAGCTAAACCAGAGCAAGGAAAGCTAGCAGCTAATTTAGTCCAGTGTGTGTTTTGCAGCCTTTTCAATACTTAGGTTAAACCTTCTGAATAACTGAACAGTTTATTGTGTCCAATATAGGCAGTGGCTATTGATACGGAAACTTCCAATAGACTTCCAGTCTATTCATACGGAGTTCCCTTCATTGGCTAGTTTAGGTGACGATAGGTGCACCACGTGACCTAAAGTTTCGTTTTATTTTAGCTCATATTGATTTTTTTAGCTACCACGATAACCCTTTTATTTAAGCCCTAACCCAGGAAAAACCCTAAAATGTTATTTTTAAAGGTGGAATTTGCCGTGTTAAATATGTTAAAATGAAAAAATATATATGACAAAAGTGGGATTCAAACCCACGTTAGCGGAAGGAAGAATCCTTGCCTTACCACTCGGCCATCCTGGCACGGTGAAAACACCCAGGCCTGGAAAACGTATGTTTCTGTATTAACTCATTCAGTGCCAGCCATTCTCAGATTTTCTACCCCCCTCAGTGCTAGCCATTTTTGAGCATTTTGACTGATTTTAAAGACCCACAGAATATTCTCTACTATGACTATATGAAATCTGACACCAGATTCGGAAAGATTGAAGCCTCTACTTTCATCAAAAAAAAAAAAATGTTTCTGGCTCATTTCATTCTTTTGTAATCATAGAAAAAAGCCTTTTTGTAAAAAAAAAAAAAAAAAACCCTGTCAGTGACTTTAAAGCTATTTTTTTGCTTTAGTGACAACTCTAACATCTGAACAGCGTTTCCTTATATAAAACAAAAAAAAAAAAACACAGACCAGGCTTTTGATAGCAAAATTATTATTATTTATCTATCTGGGTCAGAGTTGAATGTATTTCTTACTGTATTTTGGCATTCCTCCAACTTTCTCTCCCGTTATCCTGCACACACGTAACTTCCTCTTCCTCCCCGACATACAGAGTGTCACTGCGTTCCCCGTTTTTTATGGTTTTATCTCACAATCGCCACATTATCCATGAGTTCCACATTTGCTCTGGTCGCAGTGTGCGCTGCTGGGAACGTCAGCTCTGTACGTAGCGTCATTTTCTGTCTCGTAAACTCCTTTCCTCTCTCCCTCTGAGCTCCGATGAGCATGGATGATCTCTCATCCAAATGTGCACTGCTACCTCCTACATGTCACCTATTATTTTGCTATCTGGCTCACAGGCTGGGAGTATTTTGTACCCACCTCCACACCCCCCTCCTCCCCCCTCCTCCCGACACGCAGGGATGACCCGTTTGGCCCGGTTAGTTGATGGTTTTAGCTCACGATCACAACATAATCAATAATCCACTCAGGTCCATACATGTTCTGTGTTAGTATGTGGAGCTGTGAGCTGCTGGATACTTCACAATATCACTTCATAGCACCGTGATCTCACTTCTTTTCCTGCTTCTTCCTGCTTTGCTGGGTAGCATCAGTGGCTAATCTCTCATCTAAAGGTGCACTGCTGCCATCTTCTGGACACAGTTGGTCACTACAACACCCCACAGCTTAGATATTGATGAGGGACCTCTGCCAGGGTGTTTACTAGTATTCACCGTGAAAAATTGCAAATGATGAGATATCTCGTCAATGGCACTGAGCGTTTGGATTTGAAATGACGAGATATCTCGTCAATGGCACTGAGTGAGTTAATAATCCCCGGGTCTATTGATACATTTCTGTCGATTGAATATATGAGAGTAATAATGAGAGTTCCTGTTACTGGTTCACAGCTAGGATCTGAAACTGCAGCTGCTGGACTGGGAAAGATCCAGCTATGTGAGCTGTGGCTCCTCCATCTATACTGAGCCTGGTTGAATCCTATTGGGGCCATCAGCTCTGCAGCTGATTGGCCAAACAGGTGAATGTTTGTCTGTAGTGTGGTGGTGTAATTCCCCCCCTCCACCCTCCAAGCTACTTCCACTCCCTGTGCACCCCCCCCCCATTGGACTACTATGCCTCTGGGACTGGGAAGAAGGAAGAAGGCGTCACCGTTGGTGGAAAACGAGGAAGCAGAGCCCATCAGAGCAGGTCTCAATGTCGCAGGAATGGAAGGCTTGGAAGGTGTCGGTGGAGAAGGAGCCACCTCTGAAGGCCTCCCGCCTCCACCCAACAGCATGCGGCCTCGCCTCATTTTCCACACCCAGCTCGCTCACGGGAGCCCCACAGGTCGTATCGAGGGCTTCAGTAACGTAAGGGAGCTGTACGCCAAAATCGGAGAGGCTTTTGGAATCCCATCGTCTGAGGTGTGGGAGATTCCTGATGATGATGATGATGATGATGGCTTTACATGAACCGTGGGATCGGTTAAATAGCAAATCAGTTTTTTTTTTTTTTTTTAATGTTTGTCTTTGCAGGTTATGTTTTGCACACTGAACACCCACAAAGTGGACATGGATAAACTGCTGGGAGGTCAGATCGGTCTGGAGGACTTCATTTTTGCTCATATTAAAGGTCAACGGAAGGAAATCGAGGTGTATAAAGGGGAAGATGCTCTCGGGTTGACAATCACTGATAATGGAGCCGGCTACGCTTTCATTAAGGTGAGGAAGGTTTCAATTGATCACATAAAGCACTGGATTTAGTGTTTGACACACATTTGGCTAAATTGGGTCCACATGTTTAGAGAATTCGTGAGGGCAGCATCATCCACCAGATCCAGGTGATCAACGTGGGGGACATGATCGAATCCATTAATGGTCATCGCCTGATTGGCTGCCGACACTATGAAGTGGCCAAGATGCTGAAGGAGCTGCCCAAAGGGAAGGACTTCACCATCAAACTGGTGGAGCCTCTCAAAGCTTTCGGTAGGTGTTTGTTTAATAAGTAGAAACAACAAACCAAAGACACACATGTTTCTCTAAAAAAAGAAAGTTCTGGAGGAATCCCACTTTGCCACAACTGTGCCAAAATGTTCCACAAATTTGGGAAGTGTGTAACTGTAATTATATTACATCAGTCAAATTGATTAAAATTTTAGCTTTGCAAGTCAAACCACAGTAAAATTGATAAATCTGAGGAAAAACACAAAATGGTTTAATGGTTCCCCTTTTATACTTGTTTTTAACTTTAATTACAATTTGTTTTAACTATGTTTTTTTATGTGCATTTTCTAATGCACTCGAGCATTAATTTTTTTTTTTTTTTTTTTTTTTTTTTCACCCTTAGGTCTTATTAATCAAATCAAAATTTGTCTCTATCGTAGGGCTGGGCGATATGGATCAAAATTCATATCTCTATATTATTTTCTCAGAACTTGCAGCATCTGTAGCATTGTGCTGTGTGATTAAACTGCACATTTTTAGAGTGGCCTTTTATTGTGGCCAGCCTGAGGCACACCAGTGCAATAATAGTTCTGTTTAATCAGCATCTTGATATGCCACACCTGTGAGTTGGGATGGATTATTTCTGCAAAGTTCTCACTAACACAGATTTAGACACATTTATGAACAATATTTGTGAGAAGGTTTTTTGTGTTTATAGAAAATGTTTCATATCTTTGAGTTCAGCTCATAAAAAATGGGAGCAAAAACAAGTGTTCAGTATATAAATTCTATCTTAATTTGTATTAAAATACTCGTTTTAGAAGTTGCTGATTTTTTTTTTTGTTGATGGATTACTGAGTGTGTTCTAACCCAGACCTTCCTCTAAACAAGCCACACTACAGAACTCACTCACACGTGCTGTCCCTTACAGGGGAAAAAGACTCAAGTGTCACATATTGTTCAGCTGTTTGTTAATAAATGTGCCTGTGTGGCATTTTTCATCAGCAAATTTATTGTAGAATTGTGTTTCTGGTAAGACTTTGAGTTAAAAAAAATATTGAGATTTATATCGTATATCGCCTTTTTGAGAAAAAAGATTGAGATATGAATTTTGGCCCATATTGCCCAGCTCTACCAAAAAGTGTATGTATTTATACAACTGAATGCATCACAAAGTGCTTTAAGATTAAAACCCTAAGGTAATGATGTTATAAATAAAAGTATCATTGTTATGATCTTGGTGATTTGTAGACATGATCGGGCAGAGGTCTGGAGGGTCTCGCTCGGCATCGGGGGTCCAGCTGGGCACGGGCAGGGGAACGCTGCGGCTTCGCTCTAAAGGTCCCGCTACAGTGGAGGAGCTGGTGAGTGTTTCAGCAGCACCTTTGTTCATCACATGACCCTGTGTTTGGTAAAACCCCTGTTTCATGTGTTTCATCTCTAGCCGTCTGCTTTTGAGGAAAAAGCCATTGAAAAGGTGGATGACCTCCTGGAAAGCTACATGGGCATCCGAGACAGTGAGCTCGGTAAGTGTGTGTGTTCACTGTCATCACTCTGCTTTTTCTTTATGCATTTGTTTATTATAAAGTGTAAACTTGGCTTCTAAAGCTTCGGCACGCACTCTCCTCTCCTCCTTAGCTGCTACCATGGTGGAGTTGGGAAAAGACAAAAAGAACCCGGATGAGTTTGCAGAAGCTTTAGATGAAACTCTGGGAGACTTTGCCTTCCCTGACGAGTTTGTTTTTGATGTTTGGGGAGCCATCGGCGACGCAAAGGTTGGACGCGTGTAAACATTACTGAAGCAGATCCATGTCACACCCACCTCGTTCAGCACTACTAGAAAACGCAACACTACAGAGATGAGTTTAGTTGTTTGTTTGTTTACACCTTTTATGGGAGACCAAGCCACAGCTAGGAGGAATGTGTCTGCATGAGGAGGAGGAGGAGGACGGTGACTGTGAGGACTTCCAAAGTGCTTTTATTTGTCTTCCAGTGTTTGTTTTTTTTTTTTTTTTTTGAACTAAAAGCACGTCGCTGAATTTCTTTTTTCATTTGACTGCCTCACATGAACATGCATGTCATCATCATTATCATTATCATCATCATCATCATCGCTGTTTGCAGTGGTTCGAGCACCGATTATAAAACCAGAAATTCAAGTCTAACACAAACTAGATCTTTGGTGTTTACCCAAACAAGTGAATTTTTATTCCTAAACTGCGCTGTGAAGTCAGCAGGTCCCACTGGAGCCTCAACCTTTCTGATGTTACTGTGATGGGTCACTTTTATAAGCATGTGCTGTTTTTATTTTTAACCTTCTAAAGCATTCTGCTGGTGTTTATCTAATTATTTTTAAGTTTAAAGTGAAATAATTTTTGTTTTTCTTGAGGGATCTTAATATTCTGTAGCTCCAGACTTAACAGTCCAATTGTGAACGGTCACTGTTAACACACTCCATGCTGTAATGACGTTACCCGTGCAGACTGCAACTCAGTCCCGTCTTGCGTACTTTTGACAGTGTTAAATAGTCAGTGTTTCCTTTATGGAGGTGATCGTATCTGAGAAAGATACTAATTGTTTTTCATGTATTTTTGTCAACTTTTGCATTTTTTTTTTTCTTTCTATAAACGGATGTGATGTCTATTTTAAAACCTAAATTGTGTAACATATGTTGCAACTACTTTGTCACAAAGAGCAGTATTAAAAAAAAAAAAAAGAAAAGAAAAGGGATGGACTCATTTTTTTTGCCTGTGAAATGGGTTGGGTTGTGTGTGTTGAAAATGAGTCAAGCTTCAGTCATTACCGTAGGTGTTTTGATAATTTTTGGCATAATTTTGTCTTTCAGTATATTTACATTTCTCTGTTATTAATTGTGCATGATGGGATGATGAGTAAATAATAGGCTATGACACCAAAATGATAAAATAATATGCAAGAAAACATTTACATATTGCTCAGACAGTTGCATGTTTTTCTTGTTTGCTGTTTACTCAACAGCTTTTAAAAAAAAAAAGATCTAATGGCTTCCAAACACTTGTTGGCACAACTAATAGTTATGTTTTTTTTTTTTGCTTAGAACTTGACCAGCATGTTCTGATGCAACTTTTTCACTTCCCATAATATGACACTATCAATCAGAGATCAATAGTCAGCAACAGTAGGTATGAGAAAAAAAAGACCCATTGTATTAACCAATAGATTACAATATTTTAACCTTAAACACAAGAATATTCTACAATTTAATAAATAAATGAAAATAATTTAGAATACCATACAAAAAAAATAACCTCAAATTTAATAAAAACTATATATTGAATCCAAGATTTTGATATATTCTGCTACTTTGTTGATATCGGACTGATATTAATATCGGATCAGGACTCCTTTACCACACTAGAAAAGTCTGCAGCAGCCCATGCACATGATTTGATTGGGTCATTGTAGGTGCAACATAAAGCATGTCAAACGTCCTTTTTCCCTTTTTCCCTCACACCTGCGTCCTCCTGAAATATTCATGATGTTTAACCCTGGCGTAAAATCACTGATGATTAGAGCTTATGTAAGTAGATCTGCCTCCGAGAACCTGATAGCGTTGACCAAGCACAGAGGTCATTTACTGCCTTTGGCCAAATAAATGATTCATCATTTTTAGATGTTAATTAGAATGACAATGTTGTACCTTTCAACTTGGTTTCCCCTTAAAATTAAAACTAAATGCCTTTATTTTTTCACATTGCTTTCAACAGCCCCTGTGTGGCTTACTGAGGCGTGATGACATGAACTGTTTACTAAAAATGAACTAAACCAGTTTTTTCAGGTCATGTGTGTGTGTATATAACAGTGGCAACCCTACAGATACAGTTCAGAAAACTCTGGACGGGCCACAGAGGAGCTTCTCCTTCCAACAGGTTTGACTCTAGAACTGGATCCCACACCAGGAACCCACCATGTCTCTGCGTCCACGAGCTTCCTCTCAGCCAGGGAAGCTTTCCTTCTTGCAGAACCCAAAGATGGCGTCCCTGCTGCGTCCACGCGCCGTGTCCTCGCGCTCGGGCTCGGAGCTGGAAGAGGAGCTGTCTTGTCCCGTGTGCTGTGAGATCTTCAGAGAACCCGTGGTGCTGAAGTGCAGCCACAGCTTCTGCCGGGCCTGTTTACAGCAGTTCTGGAACAAGAAGAAGGCCGGACGTGAGTGCCCCGTCTGCAGGAGAAAGTGCTCCCTGACTGAGCCCACGATCAGCCTGGCCCTGAAGAACGTGTCCGACACCTTCCTGAGGGAGCAGGAGCGTAAGAGGGCCTCGACTGGGGCCAATGGCACCGTGACAAGGGAGGACGCTGAGTTAGTGGAGGAAAAATGCATCACACATGGAGAGGTTCTCAAGCTTTTCTGTATGGATGACTTTGAAGTCCTCTGCTGTGTGTGTCACACCTCCAAGAAGCACCTGGGACACCAAGTGTGTCCACTGGAAGAGGCAGCCCTGGACCTGAAGGTAACAGATTCTCACTGTTGACAAACCCTTCTACTGCATGATCGCATTAAAAAACCCAATCCCTTTAACAATCTATTCATTCATACACACAATTGTCTCATAGGGGTGGCTGACACAGCTGTAGACAGGATCTGCTCTGATTTTCTCACAGTCTGTTTTTCCTCAACCTTTAGGAGGAGATGAAGAAAGAGCTGACACCTTTGAAGAAAAACCTCCGTCGCCTGTATGAAGCCAAGCAGGAGTGTGATGATACAACTGTGCACATCAAGGTATCAACAAAAACTCAGACTTGGCAGGGACCCGCGTAAAAATCTGACGTGAACACGACTGACGTTAAGCCACAGATTGTTAGTGTATAAACAAGTGAGCCAAGCTCTTAGATTAACTTTGTTTTTAGATTAGTTTCAACTCCCAGAGCACATTCTGTTACTTGGGAAATTTGAGAAAAAAATCTGTAATAGAAGATAAAAGGCTATATATGGCTTAGATATTATTTGTCTTTTTTAAAGGAAGATGAGGAGTATGTGTCATGGACTATAGTTTTCGCTTCATCCACCAGTAAATGTCCTCTCGAAAACAACCTTCCAGCTGTTACTTTTTCTCAGTTTTTCCAACAGATTTTGGTGTTTGGACCATCTTTGGGATGGGAAATCAAATGCTCCGTATCTGAAAAGAAAAAAGTTATTTGGAATTTCTCGACTAAATTATCCAAATAGGATAATAAAGCCTAACTGGACTAGAAAAACCCCATAGACTGGTCATATTCTATGCATTAACATGTGGATCTGTGTTTGCCAGAACCAAACTGAGGCCACAGAGAAGCAGATCAGGGAGCAGTTTGAGCAGCTTCGAGACTTTTTGCAGAGGGAGGAAACAGCGCGACTGGCGGCGCTGAAGCAAGAGCAGGAGGAGAAGAAGGAACTGATGAAGAAGAAAACCGACTCTATCACCAGAGACATCCTCACTTTCTCTCACGCCATTATTGCCATTGAGAACGAGATAGCATCCACTGATGCTCTATTCCTTCAGGTAGGCGACTTGTAAATTAATCTCTGCTTATTATCAAACCCTACGAACAGTTATTGTGGTTACTCTGTTGTTGTTGTTTCAGAATTACAGCAACACAAAGAAAAGGTACGAGATCGGTCCGTTCCTGCAATATCTGCGCCATCTTCATCTCATCCTTTGATGGTTCAGTCCTGTGTGTATTTTTTTCTTCCAGAGCACAAATCCCAGAGAAGAACCCAGATCCAGTTCCAGGGGTCCTTCTGGATGTGGCCAAACATGTCAGTTCTCTCAAGTATCTTGTGTGGGAGAAGATGGTAGAGCTGGTGCAGTACAGTAAGGCCTTTTAGTGCAGATCTTGACTCAGTCAAACTCACTATATTATAGGGGTGTACCATCTAAGGAACCTCTAAATTCGATTCGATTACGATTCAGGGTGCTATGATTCGATTAATCAACAAGTGTTATGATATTACCAATTATCATGATTTTTGATGTATCAAAACCCCCCCAATTCATGGTCTCTTTATTCCTCACATAGTGGATACTTCATACTTTTAAACAAGGTATATGTGTCAGTATCCATTAATTAAAGTAACCAAATAGATGTATAACCATTATCATTATTTATATCAAATCACCAAATCCAACAGGAATCATATTACAAACTAAGTTAATATAACAATATAAAAATAACTAAAACATTAGCTTATTCAGCTAATTCCGCGGTGTACATGTGCACGGCAAGGGCCAGTCAAGGACCAGGACCACGGTGCCAGGAATGCACTGGTTCGTCTTGGCCAACTTTGAAATCATGGGATACAGCACTTGTTCTTTCAAACGCTAGCTTTTGATCCAGATGAGTGAATCTCACGCTCATTAACTAGCAAAAGAGTTAGCTACCGCCACCTGGTCCCTTACTTCAGGTGTCCTGGCGGCATCCATGACTTTCACCTTTGTTCCGCAAGCAGCGGCCGTGTTCCTGTCATTTAGTTATTATGAAAAACAGTCGAATTTTAACATTTATGAATCGTTATCGAATCATCACTTGTCAAATCTCGATTGATCTAATAATTGATGTATTATATTAACAGTCCTCTCTCTTCATCAGCACCGATCACTCTGGATCCCAACACGGCTTACTCCTGGTTGTCCCTTTCTTCAGACCTGACCAGTGTGGCCAACAGAGGATCCCTGCAGAAACTCCCTGAGAATCCGGAACGTTTCGGCCACTTTGTGTTCGTTCTGGGCTCAGAGGGCTTCACCTCAGGTCGTCACGCCTGGGAGGTGGAGGTGGGAGACAAGGTGGACTGGATGCTTGGAGTGGTGAAGGAGTCCATTGACAGAAAAGGACGCATCTCGGGCTGTCCCGAGGGCGGCTTTTGGATGATCTCCTACTACGAGGGCAAGTACTCTGCCATGACGAGGCCGAGCACTGCGCTACACCTGGTGGGAGAGCTGACCAGAGTCAGGGTGCAGCTAGACTTTGACGCTGGAGAGGTGATGTTCTCCAACCCTGTCAGTATGACGCCCATCTACACGTTCACTGACTTTTTTACTGAGAAGATGTTCCCCTTTTTCTGCCCCGGGGCAAACATCAAAGGGAACAACCCCAAACCTCTTAAAATCTGCCCTGTCAAGGTGGCTGTGTGGAACAGTGCAACATGGTGATTCAAGAAGACACCTGGAATTGGTCTGAGCTCTGATAAAGTAGTGTAGCTGCATGTTTGTGTGTGCAATAAACCCGATGCAGCAGACAGAGTACGGTTATATTTGACTTCTACTCTTTCTTTTTGCCTCTCACTTACATACACTCACTTTGTTACACACTGACATTGCTGATTGAAACTATACTTTCAGTTTTAAGATGAAAACACAGATAATCTGAAGCAGAAATGATGCATGGTTAAATAAGAAGTCTGTGAAAGCCTGACGTCTTTTGTGCAAGAAACATCAGCAGAGGAAGTTTCCAGGGTTTACCAAGAATATGTACTTTATCTAGAAATAGAAAAATACATCAACGCTTGAGGGCAAAGACAGTTTTCTCTTTTAGCCAGAGGGAGAGAAAAAAGCTGACAAGTATTTACCTTTTATCTTTATTTATTATTTATGGAGGCATCTGTAACAACAATAATCTGTTTTGTTTTAAACGTATTTAGTTAGTATTAATTTAATAGTGTAATAGTAGGCCTACAAGTCAGTTTTATCATTTTCATGCAGAAATACTGCCATGCACATTTCTCTTTCATTTAATTAAAAAAAAAAGAAAATAACAGGTTATATTATGTATTTTAAAAACAATTTATGTTTTTATTCCCCAGAACGTTCATTATGAAGCTCAAAATGATAAAAAAAAAAAAAAGGCAATTTCAAAATCCAATCAAAAAATTGATTTTCAAATGTGTAGTAACCCATGCAGGTTTTACACAGTTGACAAAAATGAAAAAAATAAATCCAACGTTTCTTATTAAAATATCTGAAAAAAAAAAAGGTCATTAGAGCTTAGCAATGCATTCATTTAGTACATTGATGGGATTTATATTATATAAACAACTTTATTAAAAAAAAATAAAACTGATTTCACCACTTTTTAGTTGAAATGAAATGTACCTCTAATTCAAATTAAATGACTCTTTTGAGTCTTGTTATTTTATTTGGGTAAAATGTAATTGAAGGTATCTGTTGATTACAAGTGTACACCCAATATTCAGGGCTTTTATTGTGAATGATTTGAAGCACATACTGTATGTGTGTTGTTGAATGTGTGAATGCCAATAAAATAAATAATAACGCACCAAGTTATTCCAATGAAGATTTGATATACTGTTAGCTTAATTGTTAGCATACATTGCCTCAGTCATATTTTTTTTTTGCCAAAATTGATTTACCTGTAGCTCTAACATTTCTGATTTATTTGTGCAAAAACACACTTAAAACATGTCCTAGCCAATTATGCTATGAGGTTAACGATTGGTAGGTTAGCCTAACCGTTAGCATACCGTAGTGCTGTCTTACATTGGTTTAGGACCGCCGCCTACAACATATAAACTTATCTTTAGTCAAAATGTATTTTAGTTGTAGTCTAGTGTTTGTCAATTGAATGACATTAAGATTTTAGTCAGTTACAGATATAGTCGACTCAAATATACAGCATAAGAGTTCCTTAATGTTTCAATTACCATTAACGAACCTGATTTGGGATGTATTAATAATTGTAAATACACACAGATTTCATGTGATCATTGCGTAAGACCACAGGATGAAATCTGAGTGAATTTTTGTCCCATGTGACAAAAATTAGTTTAATTTTTTTTTAGTCAACGAAAATACAATATATATTTTGGATATAGTTTCCATACGTGTCATTTTTAGAATTAGTCATGGTCTAGTTTTTGACAATTAAAAGATTACATGAAAATAAAAGTTTGCTTTATTCTTAACATGTTTTGCTGCTTAACTTTAAGATCCTGTGCATGTCGCATATGGATTATTCAATGTTTAATACAGGCAATTGATTATTCCTTACAAAAAGTAAGGAAGTGGGTGTGGCTTATCGCCAGGCTAAACCAGATTAGGTTAGCGTTAGATCTTAGAAACACTTCACGTGAACCACTTCAACTGAACCAAATTAGCTAAAGTTGTGTCAACTTGCTTTCTGTGAAGTTGTTACATCAACATCCATGATTGAGTCTTTTCATGACTGTATTGTGTTCACTAAAAACAAGCTTCAATTGCAGTTTCTGTTCTCACCAGGACTTTTGTTGGTAACTGTTTTGTAAATAATGATAAATACTTAATAATGCTTTTTATATTGTGCTCTGTATTTTATGAAGTTTTATCCATAGCTAACCCAGGCTTCTTCACACTGCCTATATTGCACGTTATACTGTAAGTAACTATTATATCTCCATGCCTTGAAATTTCCTCCCTAGGATAGCATTAGCCGCTAATCACACCAGATTTTTTCACTGGTGGTTTATGTTTATTGGAGGAGAAAAAGGAGCGCAGCTCCTCGCTTCAGCAGGCAGTGAAACTCACGGAGTTGGATGTGTCACTGGTGGGAGGTGCTTCGCTTCAAACGCGCATATGAAGCGAATGGGGACATTTTTTGATCCTGCAAAACTTGCGGAATGTTTCGTGCAGAAGACGCGTCCGGTGTGAACTCAGCATTATGCGTCTTCTGCGGCACCAGACGCATCTACTCTTCTACTCCGCAGTTGAATGGGTGAACAGACCGGTGTCTGTGTTGACGGCCTGACATCATCGTCAACTAAGACTTTGATTGGCTTTCGTCATGCAAAACAGTCGCAAGAGTTCATTATTTTCCAACTCTTGCGAATATGACAAAAAATCGGGAGTGTGGTCGCTAGGCCATGTCTATCCATTACTTGGTATGTAATCTTGTTGGCGCACAAACATTTTGTGTTGCGTCCGGTATCAATGCAGTATCAGGGACTTGGGTAACACTTTTCTTGAAGTTTTATACATAAAGGCTGCCATTATTCTGTCATTATTATAACATGACAGCTGTCATTATGAATAAGGCTGTCATTAAGTGTTGTTCATTACCTTCACTCTACCTAACCCCACTAGATCCCTCCACCTAACCCAAAAAATGCCAACATAGCTCCAGCTCAACTCATTCACAGCTTATTAGAGATTTTAAACCAACAAAGAAGAGGGACAATAGTGTGAAGTAAAAAAAAACAACACCCACTCCCCCGACAAATAGTCAGTAACAGTCAATAACAATAACAGTCAATAACAGTCAATAACAGTCACTAAGGTAAAATTCCAAGAATCCCAACCACAGAAACTAAAAAACAAATACCATTTTTCTTTTTTACAAAGTACAAACACGCATACAAAGACCAACCTCGACCAATAAAAATACACATTTGTCCCACTGAATTAGAATGGAAAAGAGCAAGGCATGATGGGAGCTTTTGTTAAAAAACAAATAAACCCATTCTAATTCTACCTTTGAACATAAAAAAAAAAACCCTAAACAGATTATATTTAACACACCGGCTTCCCAAAGTTCTTTGGAGCCCAGGGATCAAATATAAAAAATATATAAAATCCTAACACACCATGAGGGACCAAGACTGCACTAAGATAGACTTCCACCCCCAGAGACAGACTTGAAACCATCAAGAGGACAACAGATGTACTGCAAGTGAAGATGAAGATATCTCCGCCAACCAAAATCAACCTTTGCCAGGAAGAATCAACCACTGCCAGCAAGATTGGACCACCACCAGAAAGATTGGACCACCTCCAAGAAGATTGGACCACTGCAAGGAAGACATGGCAGCAGCCAACAAGATTTCAAAGGTCCTCCAGGCCTAAGAGCCAAAAAAGGTTTAAACCGTCCCTAAAGAGCCTCCAAACTTTTTTTTCTTCTTTTAAACCCACTCGAACCGCTTTGAGCTGGAAGTCCCCTGGACTGGAGACCGACTCCAACCCAAGACGATCAACCAACTCTTCAGTCTGATTGACTTGACTTAGGCTGGATACTTAGTGTTGATAACAAAGGCCTTAATCAGATAGTGAGTATATGGCTCCCCTGGGTTCCTACTCTAGGAATCAGGCTGTGGGTGTACCTTTTGACTAATTAATGTTATAGCAGACATAAGTGGACTTTACAACTCAATGTCCCAGCCTCAGGGACCCCAACTTTTCTTTTGCAGCCGGGGAGAGAACCTCAACGTCGGGCCACAACCTTCAATTCTGCGTTTGACCAAGATCAGGCGATGTCATTCTTTTGACAGAATGATTAAATCCACATTAGTAGTTTATTTGATAATATATTGGTAACATGTTTTGTTGGAATGGATCTTGATTTGTTTTTGCTTAATCAACGTAAGTACACATCTCTGCCCTCAACAAAAAGTAGTTTATTCAAGTGTACTACAAGTACAGAATAAGGTCAAGTCATTGTGCTTACATTTAATTTAGAAGAATAAAAAAGTTTTTAACGACACACATTTGCTTTGAGGTATTACACCTGTTATAAACTTACATGCTCAAGATCATATAGTGCTGGAGTTTAAAAGTTTACAGTAAATAGTTTGTGTGCTCAACTGCGTTAACTTTATGTACCTTAAAAACATGCTCAAAAACAGAAACATTTGACTTGACATTATTGATCAAGTTCATTGCAGTCTAGTGTACGTACAGTAACTAGACTAGACTTTAAGAAGTATATTTCAAGTATATAGATAGTATGCTACAAGTAAGATGCTAAGCAAACTTACAAGCATGCTTAAAGTATAACAACAAGTAAACTAGTAAAAATATTGTAGTTCATAAAATATACTCTAAGTATACTTTAATAAACTAAAATGTGGACAAAAAGTATATACTTAGTACACTAGTAGTGCACAGCAGGCTTGTAATGGAAGGGTCACTGGTTCAAGTCTCACTCAGGCCAACACTGTAGGATGCTGAGAAAATCTCACAACCCCAACTGCTCTCCGGGCGCCATGGGTTAAATGCAGAGAACAAATTTAATATATGTATAAAAACATATAAGACAATAAATAAAGGTGAAAGCCTTGATTCCTTTTCTTGTTGTATACTTGAAAGTGTACATTTGTAAACTTAAAATGACCTTATAAAGTAGGGGTGGGAACCTCTGGGTACCTCACAATACGATACGTGATACGAAGCTCACGATAATGATTATCTCACGATATGACGATACTGCGAATATCGATATATTGGTCAGAAAACAATCTACAATAATCTATGACACAACAAGAAAAAAAAAATTAAGTGAAAAAATAAAATTTTTATTTTCTATCTCTGAAAGACAATAAATTGAAAAAGTGTCCTATGAACAGTGACACTATTTTAGTGCAACATTTCTGTAAATAAGTGTCAACATACCAATGTAAACGAATAAGTATCTCCAAGAGTGCTTTCTGTAAACAAAAAATAGGGTCTTTCTTACCAGTGACACTATTATAGTGCAATATTCCAGTAAACAATATATTGGTTCCTTCAACAAACAGTGACAACATTTCTGTGAAGACGGACCTGCACATTTTAGTGAAAAAGCAGAAAAGGTTTTGAAAAAAAAAAAAATTGATACTTAGCGGGAGCATATTGATAATCGATTTTGTGGAAAAATATCGCGACATATCACCGTATTGAGATAATGTCACACTCCTATTATAAAGTATACTTTTATAAACTTAAGATGTTCCAATTTAGTTTGAAAAAGTATCATATTACTATACTTTCTAGTACGCTACAAGTACATGGTCCATAGTGTACTTGCTATACTTGCACTTACTCAAGCATACTTAATAAAATGAACTACAAGTATACTACTTTTTGCTAAGGATGGCTTCTAGAAAAATAAACTTTAATGGGCATTCAAGCTACTTTGTGTTTGACATTAGTATGTGTACGACTTGGGCAGCAGCCTGTGATAAGTTTAACTATGAAAAAGGAAGGTTTTCAGTGAACGTAAAGAAGAACCATCAGCAAGTGAAAGGCAGAACAAAGGAGAGCAGAGGAAGTGTTGCTGCACTCCCCACGCTGTTTTTGATGCTCTAGGTACGACTCGCAGGGAGTCTGACATCAATACTGGACGTGCTCTTCACTTGTTTCTGCAGGATATCAGGAACCCTGTGGAGAAACTCAACAAGTTCAGTTTAATCTGAGAGCTTACCTGCAGAGTGCACAGATTTATCCTGTCAGGTTCACTGGTGTCAGACTGAGAGGGAAAGAAAGCACAGAGTCTGATGGTCACAAGTGGACAGCATCAGCATAAAGGAACTAAAGATCTGTTTGAGGAAACCTGAAGCTCTCACAATAACAGAAACAATGCTCATTTGCAGGCCTGAGAACACAATAAATTAAGAGATCCACATCAGTATTTACTGTACATTTCCATGAATGCATCTCATTAATCCCATAAACACATCTGATGGTTTGATGAGGCTTTCATGAAGCATTGAAGATCACTCCAGATGAACCATCACAGATCTTTACCAAAGTTTTTCTAATACATACTTATCACAAGGCATTTATATTGTTTATACATGTTATACCTTCTCCCTCCTCCCTTGATCAATAATGGTTAACTCCATGTATTTGTTTGTTTTTGTTTGCAGATTTACATCAAAAGTACTTAACAGATTTTGACATTTTAACCAAAGATTGACCTTACATCATGGAGGATTCCATCACATTTTGGAGAGTTGGATCAATATACTGATTCTGGATCAGTTTTAAAAAAATAAATAAATTCAAAATTCATATCTTGGTTTGTGATTGACTGATTTTTATGAAATTAAACTAATTTACACCGAACAAAAATATAAACGCCACACTTTTGTTATTGCTCCCATTTTTCATGAGCTGAACTGAAAGATCTAAAACATTTTCTATAAACACAATATACCTATTTCTCACAAATGTGTTTAAATCTGTGTTAGTGAGCACTTCTCCTTTGCAGAGATAATCCATCCCACCTCACAGGTGTGGCATATCAAGATGCTGATTAGACAGCATAAATTTGCCTTAAGCTGGCCACAATAAAAGGCCACTCTAAAAATGTTCAGTTTAATCACACAGCACAAATGCCACAGATGTTGCAAGTTCTGAGGGAGCGTGCAATTGGCATGCTGAGTGCAGGAATGTCCATCAGAGCTGATGCTCGGGAATTGAATGTTCATTGCTCTACCATAAGCCATCTCCAAAGGCGTTTCAGAGAATTTGGCAGTACATCCAACCGTTAAACCGTGTGTGCGTACAAACTCACAGGTAAAACACATATTTAGGCTGTGTTGTGTGGTTCAGTTATTGCACACTGATGAAAAACTCAAGCTATTGTGACCCATGGAAGTATTGAAACTTAGAAATGTGAGTGCACACAAACACACAAGTTGTGTCAATTAGTGAAATCAATAAAATGTGAAGATAAAGTTTATGATTAAATATAGTATATCCCCTAAACAGCAGATGGCTTCACATTTGGACACCAGAACAGCAAAGACAAAGCCACGTAGACTTGACTTTAATATGTACATGTTTCCATTGGTTATAATGGCACTGAAGCTACAGCATTGGATGTCAGTTTGCATTCTCACCACAGGGCTGCACTCTTTCCATTTGAAATGGCACATGCTGAATTTCTGGCAAAAGATCTACAGACACCCACAAGTTCTTGATAAGATAAACAAACAGCAAAAAATCTTCACAGTAACAAAGAATTTACTTCAGTGTGATCTTAAATGACTTTTAAAGAAGCAAGGCTGTGCAGAATGGCCTAGTGGACACATTTTCTATTTATTCGGAGACATATAAGGCAGAATTTTCTAATACCTTTTGTTATTTATGGCACGAAATGTGTTTAATGCTTCATAGCAACAGAAACGTGTGATCACGTTTGCTACTGGCAGTGTTCAGTGACAAAATGGGATTTAAAAAGGACAGACGCAGAGTTGAGGGGGAAATGTATTGACTTCAATAAGGTCTGTCTAACATGAACTCACATAAAACAAAAAAAATGGTGACATAACTCCAGACAGCAGTGTGACTGAACTCCCTGCAGTGATGATGTAAGCTGTCTAATTATGTCCACCGCTGAGACTGCTGCTCTTTGGACTCCTCCGATGCTGGTGACTATAAAACAAGTGTTATTAGCGACAGGTACGACATTCAAACACAAAAGCAGAGAGTGTGGTGTGACTTTTTAAATACGCTTTAAAGGGATCCTCCACTGTTTTTACAAATGTGGCCTAAAAAACTTTGAAATGTCCTTATTAGAAGATCTATGTCTCACAACGCATCATTTTGCACCATAATCATTTTTTTTTTACTTTTAAAAATGGGACTAGTTTACCGTTTGACAGCCTGTGTGCCACCATGTTGAAATGACACAATTGATGACGCTAATCGTCCCTTTCAGCTGATTTTACTGATTTTTACAGCAACCCAAAGCAGCACAAGTTGTCATTTCGGCCCTGAATGCTTCACCTCCAATAGAACTCAGTGGGCCGAAAGGGGCGATTGGCGTCATCAATGACGTCATTTCGACACGGCGGCCCACAGGGTAAAGTAGTCCCAGTTTTAAAAGATAATAAATGAATATGGTGTAAAATAATGTATTTTGTTAGGCATTGATCTTCTGATAAGAACATTTCAAAGGTTTTAGGGCCACATTTGTAAAAACAGTGGAGGATCCCTTTAATAACATTCAGCGAAACAAAAAAAAAACACCCACGGCACAGTGAGGGGGACACAACAACAACAACAACAAAAACAACACGTGTGTTGACTGTCATTAGGCAGCGAACTCATTTTGGCTGTTTGGATTGAACTGGCAGTGTGTAGCTCCGATTCCACAAGCATACGCACACATTCATTCACACCAACACACGATGTAGCACGTCACATGCACTTACATACATAAATACACACAGTCTTTCAGTAAATGCACTTCTGTGTGCGCAGCTCTTTGCTGTGAAAATAGGAAGGTGCATAAGATAAAGCATTCCCATTGTTTATAGAAAAAGTCCATGCATGTGGAGCGACCTCTGACTTCATCAACACTGAACATGGAGATGAGGACTTCTTCTGCAGCAGTTCTTTGTAGCTCTGGCAGTGTTTTTAACAGTATGGCAGTCTTTTTCTGGCACCTGCTCACAGATGGGTGCTGTCCTGGGTATCAAACCTGTGGCTCTCTGAGAGCCCAGCGCTGCACTTCCTGCTGCTCCCCTGATTGGGCACCAGAGAGAGGGGGTCTGGTCTAATCAGGTATCTGCACACAACAAACCCAACCTGTCAGTATTTGTAATGTTGAGCTCAATTGACAGCGTGATTATAATATATATATATATATATATATATATATATATATATATATATATATATATATATATACGTGCTGCTGCTGTGTACCCACACAATGTCGTGCAGCTCCAGTCTGGCATCTGGAGAAGGGTTGATGAGGATGTAGGACAGTCTGTTCCCTTGGTCTGTCATTCCATCTGACACAGAAGAAAGAGGCGGAAAATGAAAACGAGTCCAAATTTACAGCAGGTGGTGCTGCATCCGTGCACACAGATCAGTCACACAAATCCAATGCATACCAGAGTGGTGCACATGATCACTGTGTGCCCTGCATTCAGCTTAAATATTAAAGATGGTGATATAAAAGCATTATTCTGTAAGTAGAGTTGATAACTGCAGAACATTAGAAGTTATTTTGAATAAGGTTTAGGACTTCTACACTCAAGATGACGCATCACAAAATAAAATTCTGAATGTAAAGAGAAAAAATCAAAAAGATTATGGCGTTAATTATAAATAATATTACAACATCAGTTTTATAAACAAAGCCGATACATCTGGCTTGTAAAACCTCTTCTTTCACTGGTAATTTTACATGTTAACAGCAAAGGCTCACTTTATCTTTTGAAATGTACATGAACATTTAATTGCAAGAAAGCAGCGTAGTTGAAAGAAACACATTTCCCCAATACATGCTGAAAAACCATGCCGTTATTTAAAAAAAAACCATTAGAAGAACAATGTATATCATTCTTTTTACATTACCTTAAATTCTAACGCAGATAATCAGTTCACACTTCCATGACTATCATGTAATCGTCAAGCAAATGACATGTTTACGGCCATCTGTACTCATGTACAAAACATAGTTGCAAAACACGTTTTTTTTACTGTTTTATTTTGAAAAACTCCAACTTCTGTTTTATTGTTTCATCATTTCTGTGCTCGATGTAGTGCATCTCAAATGGGCTTGATGCTATGCAACACACACACACACGCACACACACACAAAGATGAAAAATGGTACCTGTAATGAATTTTAATTTTAAGCTCTGTCAAAATATTACATGCAATACTAGAGGTTTAGTTGAGTAACTTTCTTTAAAAGTCCTTGCAGAGCAGTCAGGAGTAGAAAAGCTTTATAAAAATATTAATAACCAAGAAAATCAGTGAAATCAGGCCGGGGCCAAATATAAACTCTGCACCAGAATCACCAACTTCACGTCACATGCCGCCGAATAAATGTTGCTCCCCATGGATTGTGTTCTAAGGTATAAAATTGTACCGAAAAAATACTTACACACATTAACCACATTTTATTTATATATTTCCACATCAGGTTAGCCTGGAATCCATCCTAATCCCTTGTATTATTCAGTGTTTAATACAGGCGATTAGTCAGGAAGCGCTTGAGTTTGGGGGTGGGACAAACACGTGCAGAGTAACCAATCAAACAACGAGCGGTGCCCCTGAGGACAATAGAGCGACAAGTGTAGATATTTTTCCCTCAACAGAGCAGGCGGGGGGAAAATGGCTTGTAGTACAGTACAGACTTAGGGTTTTAAAGCCTCTTCTTGCTGTGGGTTCAATGATGTTACCAGGTGTCGAATGGCTTCTCCGTGGCGGGCACCATGTTTGTTTTGACACTGCTTGGTGAAGGAGATAAGACATTATTTCTGTACGACTCTGATTGGCTCTGTCTTTTTCGAGCAGAGGAAAATGAGCAGAAACGGCTGCATTACCACACCCACTTTCTTGCAAAAACTTAAAGAAGTGGGTGTGGCTTATTGCCAGGCGAACTTCAGGTATCCATTACTTGTATTAATTAACATAAATGTGCCCTCATGATTCCACTGTGGTCCTCAAACCCTTATTTGAGCAACATGTACTTTAGTGGACTGTTCATGCACAAACTACAGACTTACTGAATCCAGATGAAGAAAGGCCCAAATGTTTCATCCTCGTCCGCACCAAAGCATTGAGTTCTTGCCTCTCTGATCGTCTGAACAGAGAGAGTCTCTGCTGGCTGATCCTCTCTGCGGCGCTGCCCGGACCCCCCTTTGCTCCGCTGGAGGTGCGACCCCCTTTCCTGCTCAGCCTCCGGGCCCACTGCATGCTCTTTCTCCTGAGCAGAGGGTGGTCTGAGGAGTGGGAGGAGGTGGAGACGGGCTCTGACGAGGTGGAGTTACGGTGGGTGCTGGTCCTCGACAACAGGGGCTCTCTGGGCTCTCTGGTGTCTTCGTAGTCCTCCACTGTGATGGATACCTGGGACTGAGGGCCAGGGTTGGGGTCAATTATAATCATAGTTGCGTAATTGATCATAATTACCATTATGACGAAATTGTAAAAATCGGTTTCTGTTGTAATCGTAAGTTTATTGACTTCAGAAAGTTGACCTTGTAATTATAAATTGGCAAGATATACTGACAGTAAAAAGGCTGAGACGCCCACAGCAAAAATATTAATAGCAATATTTTCATTGATTAGGAAGTCTAGCAAGGTAACCAAAAAATGAAGAAAAATCACATAATAGATCATATTTTTGGTGTATTTTATAGATTATTTAAGACATGGGTCAAAATTCATTAGAGATGCTAACAGAAAGCTAAAACAAGAGGAAGGTGAAGTTTCATGGGGTTATTGATTTCAGGATCAGTAATTGTGATTAATTGTAATTGAACTTTAGTAATTGTAATTGACTTTCAGGGGAAAAATAATAATTTTAATTATAATTGGTGAAAAATGCCATTCACTGTAATCATAATTGAGATGCAATTGAAAATGGATAATTAAATATAGAATTTAAAATTTTGAAAATTGTAATTGACCCCAACCCCGCTGAGGGCCAACAGAACTCAGAATAAACCTAATTTATCAGTTTGATGGTTGACTTGTGAAATGGTGAAGAATGATATGCATTTGTTTTCAAATGTCAACATCAAACGCAGAATGGCGGGGTGCTGCTGACCTCAGAGACCGGGAGCTTGTGGGCATCTGTGCGGTAGATGCCGATGGGAATGTCTCCTGTGGAAGAGCACAGTTTCTGGTACAGTCTGCCGTAAGTGCGGATCCACAGGTCGTCCTCTGTGATCTTCATCTGGAGAAGCAAACAGATCAATGATGTGCCTCGGAGGCACCTCAGGGCGTGAACACATTGAAATGCACTCACAGCACAGAGGAACCCTGAGCCTGGCATGGAGTCTAACCCAAGCAGCAGCCTCGTGATGGAGATCATGTAGTCCTTCACAAACGACTGTCAAAACAAGAGATTTTTAGACAACGTGTCATGACAGCATAAAAGATGTATTTAGTCTGCACTACAAAAAACCTGATAGAGGAGAGTATCCAACATGCTGACGCTGAACACCTTCCCTGCAGCGAACGGCAGGCGGAACATGAAGACCAGGTTGGAACCCTTCTCCCTCTCCTTCTGCAGGACAAGCCCACAAAAACACACGAGCAATTTTCTATAACAGCGACCTTCCAATAGATTAAATAGAAAGCAGTATCTCCAAGCACGATTATACCTCAACAGATCTGATCTTTCCCAGCGTTCACTGAGACCAAGCCAACACAGCGCTCAAGAAGTTAATGCCGATGAGCCGACATTGATTCTAGTGGCTTAATTAGTTTCCACTGTGTCTGATTTGTATGTTTGTGTAATGCAGCCTCAAACCATTAAACCCAGCGTGCACAGCCCAGAGGAAATAAAGCTACACAAAACATTTGCTGCTGTGAGGCAAGTGCTGTTTAATATTTTAAATATCTGTAACCACTTGATTGCGTAGATCCCTTATGGGATTCGTTAAAATATGCCAAATATTTCTGTGGTTTCACATCCAAACATAGAAAACATCTAATTATCACTATTTTTCCTATCGGTGTTAGAATGGAGCGTAGAGCAAGAAACAGGCCTGATGGCTCTCAATACATGTTAAAGTGATGACTCGTACAAAATATGTGGTCAGGTGCATTTCTCAGACCATTTCACTTTAGATGTTCATAGAGGTTATTTAAGCCATTACACTCAATAAAGAGCCTGATTAAAAACGGTAAGGGTTTTGCCTATTTATTTTGAACGTTTGACTGGTCAGTCTATGTCACAGCTTTACCTACAGATGGCTGCAGTCATTGTAGAAAGGAGCACACAAAGGCAAAGCAATTGTGATTGAAATAACTGAACTTTTCTGTTCGAGTCGACGTTTCTTTTTTTATTTTGCCATATTTTCCTTGACTTTAGCTACTATTCTTTTGGTTTTTCCCAAAACATTGACTTTCTCTCAGACAGCCACAGTTTTTGGTGCTGTAGAGCTGTTGCGTGTTTTTCTGAAATGCTTCTTTACATACACACAATGAGTCTGTGTTATTGTCGTTTCTGTTTATCTTGCAGTCACCCTGAACTTGATTTCTTTGTGATGATTCCTTTTCACTCTTTTGTATTTTTTCTTGCATCTCACACAGACTTTGCCTCTACAGTGCTTCAGCAGGCTATCAGCAGATGAACAGACAGTTATGCATTGGGTTCAGTCAGAACCCACTGCATTGAGTACTGAAAGACAGAATCATTGAAAAGAAGCAGCAATACGGACTGAAAATAATACACGGACTAGGAGCTTTGTATAATGATTCGAGCAATTTTACGAAACAAATTTGCCGTTGTCTTTTTCAGCCCTAATTTAGAAGTTGTTCTTAATCAACTCACCCAATTGTACAGAGTAGCTCATTTATGCATGAAAACTGTTACCCACAATATTTTTTATTAGATAACATCATAGTGTATGCGATCAATTAATCATACATCAATTACTCCAAAAAGAAAGGAAAAAGGTTGAAATTGCTGCTTGAAAGTTTATTTTTAAATCTACACACTGCGTTTGTTGATATTTTAGCGCATTGCATTAGGGGATGTGGAGTCCCGTAATGGATGCATAAAAGTATTTTTACTTTATTTTTACCGTGATTTCTTGTGTTTCTTTGCCAGACAACGACAATGATTTGCTTGACAACATTTTTGTTTTCGTTTGTTCTTGGTATTAAGAATGAAAAAAAAAACACAGTCTCAGAGACTCCACTTCCCAAAATGCAATGCGTGAAAATTTCAACAAACTGAGAGTTCAAGCTGAATACAAATGTTGAAAACTGAAGACTATTTTGTGCTTTGGACATTTGTTACTGCTTTTTAGTGTTGCAAGGGTCTCCTGATGCCTATTCCAGCTTTCTTCATCCGCTTCAGGTAGGGGTACACCCTGCACAAGGCGCCAGTTCATTGCAAGGCAACATACAGACAGACAACCACTCACACTCCCATTCACTCCCAATCAACCCAACAGTCATGTCTTTGGATTGTGGATGAAAGAAAGCCGGAGTACCCAGGGAAAACTCACACAAGCACAGGGAGAACATGCAAACGCTGCAGAGAAAGGACCCAAGTGAACACGCTAGGCCTTAAACCCAGGACCTTCTTGCTGTGAGGCAGACGTGCACACCACTACCCCACTGTGCACCCCCTCTACTATGCTTTCTGTTCAGCGTGAATGGAAAGTGAAACTGCGAAGCGTTTACCTTTTCCAGTTTGGACAGTGCAAGAGAGTAGTGGTCCTTGACTTTAAACTGCATGAAGCGCATGTTGGCTGGGTGTGTGAGCTCAGTGATGATACTTAGAGCTGGAAACAGTCTTAATGAGAAAAAGAGACATACAAAATTACCAACAACAGGTCAGAAAACACTTTAAAGTTTGAGTGTGAGTTTGCATAAGGGAAGCAACCTGGGCACACCTGAAGAGTGTCTGGACATTGACGATGGTCTTTGCATCAGCCATGTAATCCTCCTCTGCAATCATGGAGCTCTCTTTGTCAACTACCACCATGGTGTCTGCAAACGTGACTCCACATCGCAACAAGCTGTCCAAACTGGCACCAGAGGGAGAAAGATTTCATTAGTTGTGAATGACATTTTACATGGTTTGCTTTGCGCCTTGATGTATTCTAAGTGTGTGAATAAGGAAAAATGTCAGAGTTTAGAACTTTGATTAGTCTTACTTGTCAATGGATCCCACTGTGTAGAAAACCATGGGAAACCAACAAATTGCCTCAAGAAAATCTGCTTCAGGTCTGAAACAATCCAAACACAAATAGATGTGAGACTCCCACCGGTACAGATTTACACTTGCTGTGATGAAGAGCAAACACACCCACGGTGACAGATCTTTCCTCTCTAAGCCTTAAAAATACCATGCAGCCAACCTGCCTGCAGAGAAAACTGAAAATAACAGCACTACACTTGAGTGACTCAACATTTTATTGCCTTTTATTGGATTTCATTCTCATTTGGCTGACTGAGTTTGTGTACCAGCCACAAAAGATGACACAGAAATTGTGGAGCGCATTGTCCTGAAAGCATTCAGCTTTTCACAAATCATGTTTACTGTGTCCTTAAATAGCAGTTTTTCCTCCTCTAACTGCTATTTCAGGCAGGGCCCATTTTACCATCTAGTGCGGCCTAGATTTGTAGCACAGGTGACAGGCACAGCAAGCACATAACCTGCTTTAGTTTCAAGTTGAGTGTTGGAAATAGCCCCACTAACAAACAATACAGCTGTTGTTCTCACATGCTTTCCAGCAGCAGCACAATGGGCTTCAGCTCTTTCCTTGGTCGGTAGTAGGCTCGAAGAGGCACAATAAAGTTGTAAAGGCCATTCCCTGCACTCTCTGCAGATACAATGATCAGTTTGTTTTTGAAGCCGTAGGATCGAGCGTCCTCAAAGGGGATGTGGTGACATGCCTGAGAGGGAAGCAAAACAGCAATGATGATGATACACAAGCACGGGAGGGGAAATCAATGTTGGCCTCATAAATAAAGGGATACGGTGCATCTGTTGTTGATATTTCTAAAATTTTTTCACAAATGTATGTGAGAGAACACCATAGACCTGGAACATGACCCTTACAGTATTTACTGTCTATACATTAACTTATATATAAGTAGAATATGAGCATCCTTGCTGAAATCCTTTGAAAATCAATGATTGAGAGATATTTTATCAAAATGCATCTGTAAACTTAATAAGGATTGTCCTTATGTTTGGTATTTTGTATTGGTTTAGAATGATAGATAAACTCAAAGACAATATTTTCTAATGGAGCATTGACATCTTAACACTGTTTGGCATTCTTCAATTCCAGTTAAAAACACTTAGTGCTGGTTAGAGGAAAACAAGCTGAAAATGGAGTATTCAGGTAACAAATAAGGAGGAATATTCTCCTTATTGGAGGCTTTTTATTGTGGACTATGAAATATTTGTTAGTACGTCCACATCCTGGTAATGTGCAGGAACTGATGACTGAAATAAAACTGATTATTTTTATTCTATAGTTTTTGATCCTTTGTCCATGGAACAAATGGAATGAATCCTGGTTCCTTACCTTGTCCATGCGCAGGCAGCAGAAAGGCATCTTTTCTTGTAAAAGGTGGCAGAGTGCAGGTGAGCTGCCGATGTATGGAGAGTTTAGCGGGTATCCCTTCACCCACCTGTAGAATGAAACCAAACTTGCTAGCTTCATTATTCCACCGGTAAAATTAGCATTATCTGAAATCCAAACACTACTCACTCAGAGTGTCGACCCCACCAGTGGGCACTCTCATCTCGCTCGCTGTCCTCCTTCCCCTCCTCACCTCCCTCGTCCTCCGACTGGTCTCCCAGGAGGTCGAAGGTGGGGTTATTGACACCGTCCACCAGTTCCAGCACAGGAGCAATGCTGTGCCGTCTTTCTTCGGCTGAGTCTCCCATGGCTGGCAGAGCCAAGGTGTTGGTGCCTCCCATCTCGGTTCTGGAGCTGCTTCTGCTTCCTCTGCCGCTGCCCAGGCCTGTGCTCCCTGCATCCTGGCCCTCTGGGCTGCTGTCACTGGAGTCCTGCAGATCAATGGCCACCGTGCCTGGAATACACATAGAGTAATGGGTGAAATAACATTTTGTAATTGTAGTTTTAATCTATAATCAGAAGACATCTGGATCGATGACACTAAATAAATGTAAGTATAGTCACTTGGCTGTCATTCTTTACTCAGTGCCGTGTATATAAAAACAAAGTGGTTGACGGTTCAGCTCAGTTGCCAATTATTCTTATCAGGAATATCTTACAATGTGCTGAATGTTGATTCTTCCGTGGAGCTTTTGTTTCAAATGTAAAAAAGACAGCAGCATTGTGACAGTTGTGCAGGCTGAGCTGCTCTCAAACACAGTGATTATAAAATAAAGCCGCAGGCACCAGCTCAGCGTGTAGAAATGTCAAAGTCTTTGCACAGCACACATCTGACTGACCCATGCTGGCAATGATGCTGTGGACTGGCAGGCGGGTAAGTCCATGGTAGATGGTTTGTTGCACTCCCCTGGTATTTCCACCCCCTCCTCCTCCCCAGGATGGTTCCCTCTGGCCTCGGACGAATGCTGAGTTTTCCTCTTTGGAGATGTTGATGTAAAAACACGTGTCAGAGGCTCCCATGATATGACAGGGACCAGGGTTTAACAGGATGTTGGTGGTGTCTAGTCTGCGCACTCCGATTAAACACACTCCATACCTGCAGCAGCACAGACACTGTCAGTTCATCACTCAGCTACTAGGTCTCTTCACAATATACTAACATGAACAAAATGGCTTACTTTTTATGAGCATGAAAGGAGGCAAAAGTGAAACTCTTGCCCTGGTATTCCCCGAAGAATTTACTTTCCTCCAGGCGGATATGATGCACCTCATTGGCTGAGCAGCGGCGGTAGGTTCTGTGCCATTGGTCCGCGGAGTAGGCCCCACCCTCCCTGAAATGATAAAAGTGGAATGACTGGAGGAGAGATTGACCTTTAGAAGATCTATTACAAAAATTGAGCTTCACAGCACATCTGAAGAATTTCGATTAAAGTTGCAGAGTCGTCAGGTATGCTGATCAATACTTCAATCAATGATATGGTTGGCAACAAGAACATCACTCCTGTATGAAAAATAAAGTAGGATCATCTTTCTAATGGGGGGTAAGGCTGTAGATATGGAGGCTAAAGAGGAGATGGGAGGAAGCATAGGTGTGGGGGCAGTGTGAGTGTGGGTGGCCTGCAACAAAGACAGCTTTGGAAAAACAAGTGATGCAAATTTGCAGCTTAAGTGTAAAGCAGGGGAGGACTAATCCTCTTCATGTACTAGCCACATGCCAGTAGATCCAGATATAGAAGCATACTTATGAAAACATTAACCATTTATTAATTTCTCTTTTCGTGGAGACGAGTACTGCCAAACCAAACCAAAAAAAGGGCTCTAATTATTGTTAAAAGACACACGTTTACAGATTTAATGTCTTCTTTGAGGAACCAAAATCATCACAAAAATGTCCCAAATTCACTGAAGGATTTGTTTTAACTTGAAACATGAATGAAAGCAATTTTATGAATGACATCAATCCGGAGTATCATTATAAAAGAGCTGCCTCCGACCTGTTGAGGGCTTGAAAGGCTCCCACACGTTGCTTGAAGGCCTCTTGAGGAGCCGTTCTATGAAAAGAAACAAAAAAATGAATGAGGCCGACAGGTTCTGTCAGTGACTCTGTGCTTTCATGTCAAACAATTTAACATCATCAGTGAAATAGGAATAATAGCATAAAGGAAAGGAAGAAACTCACTGTCCTCTAGAGGAGTGGATCAACAGAGTGATGAGGGTTGAGGTACCAGGGCACACACAGTTTAACGCAAGCATGGCGTACTTAAACTCCTCCTCACACACCACATGATCTGAGGGCACAGACGAAAAGGACAGACGCTAAAATCCTTCATGTAACAGACAGAGCTCCTTCTAACCAAGAAACAATGAGAAATTTGAGTCAATGGAACAAAAATCACAAAAAAATATTAATTGTGATATGGTTACACATGCACTAAATTCACCCATTATGCTGTATAATATGATCAAAATTTGTGACCTCTGCTTTTAAACATGAATCAGTGATTTAGGGTCAGATGCTCATTGGCACAGGTTTATCCTAATATATACAGTATATATTTTTTTCAGCTTTGATTCACCATCACAGGCCTTCCCCTCAAAAACACATGACACACCAGGCTTACAGTAACACGTTGAAGTATGTTTCAATGACTCCCTGAGGATTATGGAAGCGTCACTTGAAACCATGAGCAGAAATGTCAATGTTGAGGGCTGTACGCTGAAATCCAATTAGTGTTGCCAGATGGAACCTTACACTCTATATAAACAGGTAAACTTGACTGTTTTCCTCCATGAACAGTGTTCTGATCATTTAAAACCAATCTGTGGTTCTGAAACTTTTCAGCCCCCTTCCCAAAAAGAAAGGTGCCAGAGACCAGGGACCACACTGTACCTGAAGGTGGTTGAACACAGACATGAACAATGACGAACAGTCATGTGGAGTCAGTAATGTAGTTTAAAAAGTAGGAACAATTAGTTTAAACTGGTAAATAATAGGCAATACAAATTGTGCAAAAAAAAAAAACATGAAATATGGTGAAAAGAGGTTAAAAGTGACAATAATGGATCAACATATGTGACATTAGGTGGGAAAAGTGGTGGAAAGGGTTTATAAATGCTGAAAATATCTTGAAAGTGGAAAAACAGTGCAGAAAAGGCATTGAAATTTGATGGAGAATTCACAGAATTGGGGATAATAATGAGGATAAATATGGAAAGAAAAAGTGATGAAAACAGGTTAAAAGGGTCAAAATAAGCAAAAATGGGCTCAAATTGTTCAAAAAAATATTCTTAGTTCCTTGAAGGCATCTGGTGAACCCCTCCCAGTGTCCCCAAATGGGGTCCTGAACCCAAGGTTGAGAACATCTGCCCTAAACAAGCCACACTAAAGACCTCACTCACACGTGCTGTCCCTTAGAGGAGAAAAAGACTAAAGTGTCACATATTGATCAGCTGTTTGTTAATACCTGTGTGGCATTTTTTATCAGCAAATATAACCCAGAATAGTCTCGTAAAACTTCATCGAGTTAAAAATATCGAGATTTATATTGTGTATATACAGTATATTGCCATTTTGAGAAGAAATATGGAGATATGAATTTGGGTCCATAAGTCTCAAGCTGCACCAGCCTGAAGCATCCAAGCAAATCTTTGCCTCTCAGCTGATGTTCACAGATTCAAAATGACATTTCTTAAAGGATTTCCTTTAGTTTAACACATACAGTAAAATATTTCTACATTAGAATAGAGAAGACACTCTCACGTTTGACAGGCAGGTAGACTTATCTCCTGTCAGCTTAATGCAAAATGGCGGCAGCAGCCTGTGTGTAATGAGAGCTCGGTGCAGGCTGGCTGCAGACGTGCAGGAGAGAAGATGGTTAAAAAAAAAAAGGAGACAATGTAAATGAGTGATTATTGTTTAAATCAATATTACAGGCACCATCGTAGACACCCACAGACCCCATGCCGTGCGAGCTGTGCTGCGCTGCGCTGCTTAAAATAGGAGCTTTTGTCTCAAACAACAGCGCTTGTCGGTTTTTAAATATCAGTGGAATAATCAATACAGATGGTAACTGATATTAGAGATTTCATGGCAAATATCGATTGATAACATTGTTAAGCCGATAATATTGGCCATCTCTAATACTGTATATAAATATATATCCAGAGGTGAAAGTACTCACATTACTGTAATTGTGTTGGTTTTATGGGCACTACTACTTTTTTGAGTAGCGCTGTCTTTTTTACAGTGTATGGTCAGGAGGAGTAGAAGATGGAATTTGTGACTTTTCTGCTTAAAAGGTAATTACTGCTGCTTGATTTACATTATGTTTGATTTGTAATTGTTACACTAGAACTCTGTAGCGCATGTGTTGTTTGTGTGCACGCAGCAGCCTCTGTGTGGGCTGCTGTAAGTGACTCTGTGTTGTTGCTGCTGCTGCTGAGGTGTGTGCACATTGAGAGAGAGAAGCGCTGCAGTAATATGCTTTTAACAGTGCATGTTATATTACCGGGATGTTGCTGTCGGATTAACGTTAGCTTGTTAGCTCCTCTGAGGGAAGGACTTTGGAAAGTTTGGAGGCAGGGCAAGAGAGCAGCGAGGAGGGAGGAGGAGAGAGGGATCTGAGAGTTGCGGACTGCACCTTTAAGTACATTTTAAAAGAAGTTAAGTCATTTGTTACATTTCTACACCCAACCATTACTGAGTAAATAACTTTTTTGCTGTTTTAAAATGATCAACGGACATTGTAAAACTACCAGACAACAATCAATTAATCCATATGTTATTTGTTGTGCCATTTCTGATCAATGTCCAGTCACTTTGTTGGGTTCAGGTTGGAGTTTCTACCTATCATGTTTTTACCCACATGGCACATTTGGCATGAAACTGTTTGAGTTCATAAATTTAGCTATTCTTGGAGGAGGTGAATTGAATTCATTGGTGTTATTTTATTTAAAAAAGAATTGTACATTTTGACAAACCTTTTATCTTTTACAGATGCCTTTGTGGAAAATAAATTAAGTTTCAATTGTACAACATTTGGTCTAAGCTTGCTTTTTAAGTTAATACATGAGATGTTTACTGTATGCAAGGGAACTGTGGCAAGATTTATTCCCAAAACTAAACGTGGGGGTGAAAGTCACTAGTAACTTTTTCTTTGATTCTGCTTGAGTAGAAAATATCAGTACTCTTTACACCTCTCTCTCCATTCCCAGATCAATTACTAGGAGCATCCCTGCTGTGTTTAGTTCTTTTATTGGATTATTGTCAATGTGAAGCATAAACTCATATTTATGTTTCCCTGTTTAGCAGCAGTGCTGAGCTTAGTGATTAAAGCACATTATGTGTGCGCTCTAAAATGATTGGTGGTAAACACCTGAGCCTGAGAGGCAGAGAGGGCTAATAGCAGCATGTTCCAAATGAATGTGAGGTGTGTGTGTGTGTGTGTGTGCGTGTGTGTGTGTGTGTGTGTGTGTGTGTGCCAGAGGCTAGACACAGATTCAATTAAAACTGCTGAGGGTGAATCTGCTGTTGAAATAACAATGTCTTTTTTTGTTTTGTTTTGTTTTGTTTCTGTGCAACACATCAGCTCTCACGCTAACACACATTGGACGTTTGCTGTTATTCAGAATGTGGATTTGTTTCACCGTGGGAGCTTTTATAGAGCAACAAAGGAGAGGAAACAGACATTAAGATTATTTCTGATGAGTAATTAATTAATCCTCATAACACACACACGCATGCACACAGACACACACACACACACACACATGCGCGCACACACAGATCAAATGGAATCAAACCCAGTAAAGTATTCAATTCCCAGTGTTCCCTCACGCCTTATCCTTTGACTTCCATGCTTACCTTTGCTCACAGACCCTGTCCTTCAGGTGCCTGAACTCAGACCAGGAGAGAAACCAATTACAGACGTTGAACCACTCACATACACACACTCACTGGCTGCACACCACACACGCACGCCTCTGCCTCCCGACTACAAAGTGTTGAAGAATTTTCACATCCACGTCCACATGTACAAGTGCAGATTTGGCCATTTGAACTCTCTGCCTGAATAAAATTAAAAATGAACCCCTGATCTACCAATAAATCCTCTAGAAAGCTGCGGAGAGCAACGTGTAGTTGTTATTGTTTAATGGCCAATCAGCAGTGCTGCTTCATAGTCTACTGACAATAGGAACCTTTGCCCTGCTGCACATCATAAGGACAGATCTGCTACTAATGAAGCCCTAGCACAGGGTTTTTTTTTTTTTCAAAGATTAAATCAGTCCCTTGTGAATCCTGCTCATTAATTCTTCCTGTGCATAATTTTGAGTACCTTTTATTGTTCAAGCACAAGCTTTGCATATGTATCCAGCAATACCAGTGAAACCCAGTTTAGCTTTAGAGCAAGGTTAATACTTCCAGGTCCTGGAGAGCTGCTGTCCTGCCTGTTTCTGCTCCAAAAACAGAAAAAGTATCATGACTGCATCCATTACTATACATTCATACCCTGTTCATACATAAGGCAGCGGCATTATCCAAGCAATAGGTGGCAGGTAGCGATGATATTTATTTAATTTGGGGAAATTTTGTCAAATAATTTGAGGATTGAGCAGGATTTTGGGGCAAAAAAAAATGGTTTCTTTCAACAATTTGAGAGTAAATATGACTCCCATCATATTATACAAGCATGGGAAATCTATCAACCCCTGAAAATATTGTAGAATTTCATAGAATTTGTGACGAATTCAATAGAACTCCACTTGAATAATTGTAAAGTTCTATTTCCAAATAAAACTGTTGACATGCTATTTGTTTAAAGTGTATTATGTTGCATAGATGCCAATATTTATGTTTGGATATGAGACAGTGATTTAAGTAGTTTCATTTCAATAAATAATTATTTGAAAATTGCATAAAATTCCTGACCTTGAATTTCTGTGGCAATTGTACGCCCCTTTGCAACCCTACTGAGATATCTACAACTAATGATTTGGATGTTTTAAAGTGCTGGATTTGGCCCCCTTGTCTTGAGCTTGACACGTGTGCAGTAGACCAAGTAATTCAGCTACGGAAGGTGTTGATTTAGATTTGTGTAAAGTAAATGCACCAAAGCACTCTAAAAATACATAAAATGACTCCAAACATCTGCTTTAAAAAAAGTTCCTCTCAAGCTATTAACAAAAGCCACAGTGTGAGATGTTTAAACAGCACCGTGGGCAGCGCTCGTCTGTCTGGTTAACACAACAGCAGAACTTCTTAAAGTGGGGAGACTTTGTTTCCCATGTTCAATGGTAATCATTAGTAGAAAGTGCGCGACCTATTACTTATTACTATACGTTTGATGTTTGACAGCGATGTACTGACTGTTCTTTCTGGTGGAGATGAGAAGTGTTGAAAAGAGGAAAACTAAGAGCTGAGAGAAACCCTCAGGGCATTTATAGTCAAGCTGAGCCAACCTTTCCAAGTCGTCCTTTAGGCTGCACAAGCCTTCTGCTGAGAATACATATCCAGGACTTACAAATCAGTAAAACAAGAAGGGCTGGAAAACGGTAATAAAGTAGAAACATGACTGCTCAGTGGCCAATACAGGCTAAATGAAACCTTCCAGCAGCACAGGGAAACACTCTTCCTCCTCGATACCCTCAACATGTGTTTTACATCCAAGGGGCATGGTGCCATGATAAACAGTATTCATGAGATATGTACAAGAAGACTCACAAAGATATGCATTTACATGAAAAGAGTGCCCGTGTGATTGGATTGCACGTTCTCCACCCACCTGCAAATTTGACGTGGAATTTGTTCTCGGGCTTGAGAATTTGCACGTAAAGGGGGCAATTTGGAGCAAAGTCTTTCACTGCCCAGGCCCGAAGGATTGTCTGATGATCCTGGGAAAAATGGAGAGAGATGGAGCGAGAGTAAAACAATGAAAAGATAAAGAAATGATGCATCGTAAGAGAAAGCAGAGACGCCTCATTAGCAGCTTCAGACAGTCGTTCTTTCATTATAATCTCTTGAATCTACACTGATTGTGTGTGAACAGCCACAAAATGTATCACACAATTTGTTCTATTCTCTTATTAGGATGTGACAAACTTTCACCCAGGAACCATCAAAGGTATAACTGCTATGAAATAGCCAACATCAAAGGGAATTTTAAACATTGTTGCTACCAAAGTTTTTGTGTTTGTTGTTTTAACAGACTATAATTTTTTTTCAGGGCTATATTTTGATGATGAAGAGCTCTGACTGACTGCATGCACAGATCGATGAAAAAAACATTGCTATTTATTTGATAAAGTAGTATCAGGTAGATAAAACTAAGACACCATAATCGTAAAAACTAACAAGAAAAGTAAGCAAGATAAAAGCAAAAATATGACACAATAGTAGAATTTTAAAGTTGTTTGTTACACAGAGCAGTAAAAGTAGTGAATAGTGAGGGTTGACCTAGTTAAAGGGATCCTCCACTGTTCTTATATTTGGCCTAAAATCTTTGAAAAGTAGTTATTAGAAGATCTACGTCTAACAAAACATAATTATGCACGATATTCATTTGATTAACTTCTAAAAAAATTGGACTATTTTACAGTTTTATTTATTTTTCATTTTTTCCTACTTTACAGTTTTAGAGGCTGTATTCCACCATCTTGAAATCACATGACTGATGATGTCACACGGCCCCACTGCCTGTAAACATCCCATTGCTTTCTATTGGAGTGAAGCATTCAGCCTGCTTTTTTTTTTATCATTTAGCCAGCTTTTTCAGTCCAAATGACAACTTTTGGTTGTTCTAAATCAGCGGTTCTCAAACTTAAGTACCTCCTTTCTCTTATTTCTGAATCCAAGTTCCTCCTTTGTCCGGCTACAACACTGAGTACTGAGTATTTTGCTCAGAATAATACAAAAAATCAACTATAGAGCACAATGAGGGAATGAAGGAGGGTTAACACACATTTCTTTTTTTTTTTAATAACTTTGTAAATAAGTGGAAAGATACAGTATTTAGTGCTTCATGAATAGATTTTTATCATGTCCTGTCATCTCCCACCTGGTGTGGGACCAAGACTGACCTTTGTATTTTCAGTTCATGTTCAAATCAAGATAATTTTTATCATTATTATGCTTATCATTTTAAACCAAAAATAAACATTTTAAAATCTTCATATTTTTCCAGCTTTTATTTGTTAATCTCCCTCTCTCTCTCTCTCTCTCTCTGCCATCGCATACCCCCATTTGAGAAACACTGATCTAAATAACCAGAAAACGTTAAAGATGCCGATGTAACCCTCTTTTGTTTACCGAAAGTGGATGAAAGCAGTTGTGACCCGAAAACAATCTGTGAACGCATGGGGCCTTGTTCGTTAGTAGTTCCCTTTAAGAACTACTCATTTGTGGATATAAAACCTTATTCCTTGCTGTGAGCCATGCTTGGTGCTGTCAAAATAGGGCCCTCAAACAAATATCCAGCCTCGCTGTGAATGTTTTGCAGTGTGAATGTTTTGCATGGTGCATTTTAGGGGAAACAGGTGAGCAGTGAGGAACGTACAGCAGCAATGCGATCCACTTCAAAGCGGTTACTGAGAATAAAGCAGGCCTCAGCATCGTCCATCCTGCAAACAGTTATAGAGCATAAAGCCACGAGGCCGAGGGAGGTAGATCACACACACACACACACACACACAGAGAGAGGAAAAAAAGCATGAGACACAGGAAGGAGGGTGTTATGTTCTCGAGAACAGGTAAAAAATGAAATAAATGGGACAATAAAGGTACCAATGTCTCAGATAAGAGCCAAGGCTTTTTAAACATGAAATCATAGGAGACATACAGATTAAACATCCCTGTGAAGCTAACGTACTGTGTCTTATATCAGAAGCAAAGGGAGCAAACAAAAAGTAATGTGATCCAAACTGTAATGACATCTCTAAGTAAGAGGCTGAAGGTGCTTTCAGAATTATTCATAAGTACTTTTCACTTCCACAGCTTTTCCGTTCTATGTTCCGGAGCTCAAGTGTATATATATATATAGACGCATATCATATGCAGATTTATTCTACAGTCAATATAACACAGCTAATCAGGTTGTGGATAATAAAAGTGAGAGAGGTACTCACTTGGCTCTCATCAGGTCTTGGTCTTTGAGGGCTGATCCCTGTAGGAAGATCACTCTCTGGGCCCACAAGGGCACGTGGAGAACCCTTCGAACCTGCACATCCATCTCAGCTGGGCATAGGATCACCACATAGTAATCCTACACACACATAATGTGACAAGGTTGACCAAGAGATGCACTGGTAAAGCGTCAAAAAATCATAATCTTTCTTTTTTGAAACACAACAAGATAAATATTAAGTTTCTGTTGCTTCACATCTACTGTGTACACACACACACACACACACACGCACGCACACACACACACACACACACACACACACACACACACAAAACAAGAATATTTATCTAAAATATTTGCAAATGCTATCCCGCATCGCACTGCCTTATCTTAGCATTAGCATTAGAATTAGCCTAGCATTAGCATTAACCTACCATTAGCCCTAACCTAACATGAGCATTAGCCTAACATTAACACTAACCAAGCATTAGCAATAGCATTAACCTAATGTTAGCATTAACCTTACATTAGCATTAACCTAGCATTAGCACTAATCTAGCTTTAGCATTCTTTTATCATTAACACTAACCTAGCATGAGCATTCATCTGGCTATAGCATTAGCCTAGCTTTAGCATTAATCTAGCATTAGAACTAACCTAGCAGTCGCCCAGCAATAACATGATCCTAGCATTAGCACTAACTTTGTATTAGCCTAATAACTCGAAAAGTTTATAGTTTACAAATTGTAAAAGTACAAGCATAAATCTCAGGAACTTTCTTAACGTTTTGAAAGCTTTTTTTTGTTGAATTCGGACAAACAGTGTAAGATTAGTTAATGACGACAGAAGAAAAAAATGATGAAATTAGATTTTAGTTTACATTATTTTTAACTCCATGCCACATTTTGCACTGTCAAAGCGAAACCCTGCATGAATGAATGAGTTTTACTGTTATGCAAGCTTTTATTTATTAATCCATTAGGCAAACAAAATTCCCTTCAAAATAAAAGGGTTTCAAGCAAAAACAGCTAAAATAATAGGACAACATTTTTAGTTTAGTTATTTGCCAACTGACAGGGAGATCAACGCAATCCTAGAACAAATCAAAAGTCCCGCTGTGACGCATCCCGAAGTAAACACCAAAAACTCCTTCAGTCTGAACACTATAGCTTCCAATGTTCTTTCAGAATAAAGCTGCAGCTTAAATCAGAGCTGCTCAATGTCCTGGAAATGAGTTTTTTTTTTAAAATGTGCACAGAAACACACACACACACACTTATTATGGTTTGGAGAGACCTGCAGCCTTGGGTGAGCAAAGAACTCGTTGAGGAAGTCCATGAGAAGATCGATCTTGAGACAGCTGACGCACAGCACCACGTGCTTCTCCGTCTGCGCTCGATAGCGGCTGTAGTTCCCTCCAGACTTCTGCCGCTCCATCCACAAAAAGGCCAGCTGCTCAAACTGCATTTCGGATGACATCCATCACATTCAACAGATGGAGACTGGATTAAGTTAGCTAGAATACAGAGAGGAGGCAGGTGGTATATGAAAAGAAAGCATCGCTTTGTACTGTATAGTGTTTCCATTTGATTAGGGAGAGCGGGGAAATGAAGACGACATAGGATTTAGTTAGAAAAGCTGTTGAAAGGGAATAAAGTGATTGGGGATAATAGGGTTCTCTGAATTTATTTGGCATGTCAGGAAATGCTGAGATTTCTCTTGATTGTTTCTATTAAAATCTAGCAGAGGATAATGAATCTGCGTTAATTTTGTCATTCATTTTTCATTAGATTCTAATCTTATTCACTCACCAAAGACTGGATTTAGTTAAAATCACATTTTTGTCTTATAGTTTAGTTTTCTTTTAATTCAAATTTGGTCCGTGGTCAGTTTTAGTTTTAGTCAAATTTTGAGTCATGGTAGTATAACTTAACGTGAACGTATACCTTTATGTTTAGTCATTTTAAACTAAGAATGTTCCATATTACTCTTGTATATTAAAAACTGTCTAAAGCCCGTTAGAACATGTCACGAGTCTGCTTAGTTAGTTATGGTTTACCTCCTTATTCACTCCCTGTTCCTTGATTTTGCCTGTTCCTGTCCATGTTTTCCTGCCTGCCCAGTTTTCCTGCTCTCCACAGCTGCTCCTCATTCCCTCGTCAAGTTGGAGGAGGTTATATATACTCCCTCTGTTCTGTCAGTCTCTGGCTAGATGGTCAACCTGTTAAGAGAGACTTCAAACTCCTAGAAAGTATTGAAAAATTGCGTTATACTTACGTTAATTAATTTGTTAAAAAAATAAAATAAACTACCAAGGCACTAAGAATGGTTGTAATCTAGATCGTCATCTTTTTCGTCAAGTTTTTACTTATTAGTTGATCAATTTTGTGTTCTCGTCCCAAATTAGTCACAGAATAAAGGGTTGTCAGCGGAAAGGTTTTAATTTAAGTTTTAGTAATAACACTGTTGGTTTATTCTGTTTCAAAACCAATTTCAAAATAAGACAAAGGTGGCAGTTTGTTTAGCAAATTTTGAACAAAAAACTAAATACACAAAAAAACATTAGTCATTTCAAGTTCTTGAACACACCACCATTCCCCTACATACCTTTACTGTTCAACCCTGTACACAGGCGCAACATTATTATGAAGCCGGTGCCACGGTCTGAGTTTACCTCGTACTAAGATCGATTATGAGCATGCCCACTCCCGGAAAATGATTTGCCAGTTCTGTTGTGAGTTTTGCTACTTCTACCGTGCTGAGATAAAATTCAATTTCAAAGCAATGTGTTTATTTAAAAAGAAACATATGTTTAATAATTTATTCTATGCAGTTTTTTTTTTTTTATTATTACATGCATTCTGTTTGGATAAAAATAAAGTACATGATGGAATATACTTTTTAAGAATTAATTCTTCCTTTCACTAATTTCCCATAGCTAGCTTAGTATGGCAATCTGAGTGACAATCACAGTCAATAACTTGAGTAAGTAATAGTCTCATTGTATATTTTCCATCATATTTTTTTTAATCGATTGTCGACTGATGTTTTAAGCATTTTTTTAAAACAATCTCAGTACGAAGGTAAACTCAGACCGTGACACCGGGAATGCACAACCAAGATTTTTATGTTCAGTAGCTCTCACCTAAAAATGTATTTCTGAATATCCAAATATCACATTTTCTTATTTAAATTCTGAAACAGAAAAACATTCTTTTTTTTTTTTTTTTTTTGTATTTCTGTTTTTGTTTCAAATCAAAACTAAATAACCATACTATTTCATTGTTGTTTTATTAGGTTTTTGCAACTGAATAACCCAAGAATGAACAAATACACATACTGTATTACAATGTGCTCCCTTCATTCATTTATTCATCTTCTTGGTTCAGCCTGTATGAGGTCTCTGGGGTCTGCTGATGCCTGTCACGGCTGACAGCAGGCATAAAGTGGGATACACACTGGACAGGACGCTAGCGAATGACAGGGCTAACACAGAAAGACAAACATCCACATACAAATAACATTTTTCCCCTCCTGTGGACAATGTAGAGACTCCAAAAACGCTAAAATACATGTTTTTGGATTGTGGGAGGAAACTGGCGTGAAAATAATTTAAACTCACAACAAATTCACTCAGCCTCCCCCATCCACCAAAAAATCTGCAACCATAAATAATAGTGTTTTAATAAGCACTCCTGCATTACATGATAAATGGCTGTATGGGTTGATTCCATCAGTGGAGACAGGGGTTGATCTGTGTGGAGCTTTACTCTGTTACTCACAGTCTAAAACAGTGATGATTGGTTGTTTGGAGTCTCTAGATTTCCTGGAGAAGTGTGTGAATTTTTGGCTGTCTTGATCGGTGACCCTGCCATGTGCTTGATGTGAGCTGGAAATGTGGCCCCATTGAAGTTTTGTAAGTGAATAAATAAATAAAAGTTGTAAACTTGTGGCTCATTTTTAGTCAATAAGGTTACCAAGTTTGTAAACCTCTCCTAACATTCAGCTGAATCATTTAGTGACTTTTTTTTGTTTTTAAAGAAGCTGCATCATACAGCGTAATTGATTAGTGACATTAAAAGTAATTACACAAAATCTATCAAAATGCTTGGTTTTTTTTATTTCAAGAATGTCGTTTTTTAGTGTTTTTTCAGGGTATAAATTGTTTATAATAACATTGAGTCAGGATGAACACTTCGGGCTGTGTTTTAGATACATGAAAACCATCCATCCATCCAATTTCCTGACCCACATGCTCGTTTTCAGGGTCGTGGGGGTCTGCTGGTGCTTATCTCAAGCTTTTATGGGGCGCTAGGTGGGGGTACACCCTGGAAAGGTGCCACTACATGAAAACTAGTGAAGGTAGTAATAACAACAACAACAACACAAACAAAAATCTCAGTCCTGGAGTGCTCACTCTGTCATGAGAAGCCTAGAGACTGGTCAGGGTAGAGATTAGAGACAGATGGATGCACACACACACACATAGAAGAGTCGGTTCGGCAATGGGGCTGGGGGGGGTTGGGTCAGTCTCTAAATGTCAAGTGGTATTTATGGATGAAAGATGGTGAGTGAGAGAGAGGAGGTGGCGACATAGTAACCAGTGATGGGCAGTAACGCGTTACTGTAATCTGATTACTTTTCCCAATTAATGTTAATAAAGTAAGGGATTATTATTGAAGAAACAATAATTTTATTACAGTTATTTTCCCGCAAGCAGGCTGCGTTACTGCGTTACTAAATGAAAATGTATCGCTACTGTTTGTTGGGTGTCTTGCGTTTTATAGTGCACTAAACCCAGTCGTAACCGTACACTCAAGCCAATGACGTAAGCTACGCAACATCATCATATTTTCAAGTGAAAATAAATTTAAGAGCGACAGGAGTTAGTGCTGCCGAACTCTCGAAGCTCGTCGCTGGCTATATTGTCGAGGACGTGTTGCCAATTTTCACCGCAGACTCTGAATCATTCCGACGCATTGTAGAAAAAATACCGACCAAAAATGGCGTCAGACTCAAACTGCTCCAGAGAAAGTCAGAAATGTAAGTTAATAGAAGCAAGAGTTGTTTTATTCTATTAAAATTTGGTGGAATGTGCAGTAAATAAGTCAGAATCTGTTGCATTTAACTTCATTTTTGCTTGATGCAAAGTGCGTAGTGTTGAAAAATTAAATAAAACAAGATTCAAAAAGAAAAAATGTTTAATGTGGAACATGCCACAAGAATAGAATTAATTATAATATGAATGCATTGGATTTGTATTGACATAGACACTCAAAGCGCTTTACATTAATGTGCATTCTTCTTTCACAGTGGTGGTAAGCAAGTATTGTAGCCACAGCTGCACTGGGGCAGACTGACAGAAGCGAGGCTGCCATGGTGTGCCATCGGTGCCTCTGACCGCACCACCAACACATACTAGGCAATGTGGGTAAAGTGTCTTGCCCAAGGTCACAACAAAACGCCAACCCTTCGGATATTGGACGACCCACTCTACCACTGAGCCACGGTTGTAGGCTGAAAGTAACTCAACTATATTAAGTTAAGTAATTAAAGTACTTAGTTACTTTTGAAAATAAGTAATCACAAAGTAACTCGGTTATTTCCTTGAAGGAGTAATCCCTAATAACTAACTAATTACTATTTCCAAGTAACTTGACCCACACTGATAGTAACCATGTCAGCCAAACTATAGTAAAACTATATTGCGGAATGGCACCTTCCACAAGAAATGCTTTTCCTTTACATTTTCCAATCCACACACAATGACATACCCCAGGAATCAATGGTTTTCAATATTGTTAAAAATACCAACAGAATAGAGTAAAACTCATGCATTTGTTGAGACGTGTTATTGCTCCCTCTGCAAAGTGTGTGTGTGTAAAAATGGTGACTCCCATACTTTGTCCTGAGCTCTTCTGACAAATGCGGATGAGGATCACATTTTAATAGCCCTTTGTTGCACCTTGAATAAATATAATGTTGTAAATTTACTTGCAATGAAAATGAGACATTGCGAGGTTGTGTAAAGTGGGAGACAAAAAAACGTGTTTGGGGATAGCGAGACAGAGTTCAGGGGCGCAATAAAGAAAAATAAATGAGCTTTAGGTAGCAGTAATCTTCTTGTTTTAAGAAATGCTTAAAAATACCAAAAGCAAAACTCAACTGAAAATGAAAACAAGCTGGAGTAATTGGTTTCGCCTTCAACATTTCAACCAAATGTACCCAATAAGGATTAACATTGTTCAATGGGTTACTACTGCATTACACTAAATGCTCCCAAAATTCTTGGGTTGCTATAACTTTTGTGTAAATGTTGGATTTTTAATCTTCTAAAGCCGATCAAATTGCACCCATCCCATCTGGGATAGTAGTCTTTATAGTAAAACTATAAAAATATAAAAGATAACAATCCTAAAATGAATAAATAATTAGTTAAAAGCTAATTTAAAAAGGTGGATCTTGAGCCTGTTTTCAAAAACATGAACGTTCTCAGCAGCCCTGAGGTGCTTCAACAAACTGTTCCACAGACGGGGGCCGTAAAACTTTAACGACGCCTCACCCTGTGTGCGTCTCCTGACTTTTGGGATTACTAAAAGGCCAGCGCCGGAGGACCTCAGGGTTCTAGAAGGCTAATAGAGTAAAAGTAGTTCTGAAAGGTAAGAAGGCCCAAGACCATTAAGACACTTAAAAACCAGTAAGAGAACCTTAAATCGATCCTGAAACACACGGGGAGACAACGCAGCAATTTTAAAATGGTGTAATGTGTTCCTGCCTCCTGGTCTTTGTCAGGACACGTGCTGCTGAATTCTGTAATAATTGTAAACTTGAAATTGTCTTTTTGGGAAAACCAGAAAGCAGGGCATTACAGTAGTCAATCCGACTGGTGATAAAAGCAAGCGTTAACATCTCTGTGTTGGCCTGAGAGAGAATAGGGCCAACTCTGGTTATGTTCTTCAAATGATAAAAACCTAATTTTGTTTTATTTTGAGCTCAGAGTCTATTATAACACCCAGGTTTTTAACTTGTTCAGAGGGAATCAAAGATGCAGTTGAAAGTTTAGGTAAAAGTTTCTCTCTCTGGGCCTCAGAATCGAGAACTAAAACTTCATTTTTGTCCTGATTGAGCTGGAGAAAGTGTTCTGCCATCCAGGATTTGATATCAGTTAAAAAGAGCATCCATTGGACTGGCGTCAACAAGAGACATGGAGATATACAGCTGTGTATCATCAGCGTAAGTGTGGAAGTTCACGCTGTCCCTCCTGATGACATCACCAAGAGGCAGCATATATAGATTAAATAAAACACGGCCTAAAATCGATCCCTGAGGCATCTCCAAATGTACTAAACAAGTACATTTCCCTTGCCTTGCTATAGAAACACAACATTTTAGATCCTTAAATAAAAATAGGAGTTTAAGACTGTAAAAAGTACCAGAAAGTAATAATTGTTCATGAATTTGCCATTGAATCTAAAGCTGCATAGCCACATAAATATTTTTTTTTAACTGCCACTATTAACCTGTATTGAAAAATGTTGGTAAAACAAATGTCGATACACAACAAATAAAGGTACAATAAGTACAAACATTTCTCCAGTAGACTAACTGTTTGCGTTCCTCTATTGGACTACAAATCCCACAATGCAATGTGCAAACCTTTTCCAACGTTCAAGTCACACAATATGACAACAAACCCAGTGTTATTGAGGGAGTCAATAATAAAAACAGTCAACTCTTCCCCACCCCTTCCATTTTCCAACCCTGACTCCCTCTTCCCTGTTCCCTTCCTCCTCACCGAGGTGTAACACTGCCCTCTCTTTTTATATTCTCCCTTTAATAAAGTTTTTTTTTATCCTTCCTTAGGGAGAGCTGGTGATGGTCACAATTATACTGTAAAATACATTCATATATTTAATTACAGTAATAAAAACATGTATTGCTGTCGTAAAAAGATTCACTTCATGTCGTGTTGACCTTCAACAGCATGTGCAGACAAGGCAAAAAACCAAAAATTTCAAGCGGCATTTAGTACTTGTGACATTAATTTATGAGTAAACCCCTATCAGAGGTTTTATTAGAACACATTGGATGTCATTCAGGTACATTTTTAAAAATGTGAGTTAGGTGCTTTAGCAGGACAATTCCTGCCACAAAAGTGTAAAAAGGTTACAAAAATTCCCCTGAGTTTGAGGGTATGCCCTATTTTCTCACCTGAATAGGAAGCACAATGAGTGCCACAAAGATCATAATGACCACCAAGAGTTGTGAGGGCCAGATCTGAGGGGTGACATCTCCAAAGCCCACAGTGGAGAAGGTGACAACACAGAAGTAGAGCGAGTCGAACAGGGTCAGGTTGTTGCCCGCCCGTTCGAGGTGCTGGATACCGCAGATGCTGCAGGACACAAAACAAGGAAAGGAAGGAAGTGAGTGTCACTGTGAAGGAGGATTCACAGGCTGCTCAGGGGGAATAATATCCACTGAGGACTGTTTTTCACACCTGTTCTTATAACTGTGACCACATACGTGCAGACACGGGGGGATGCATGCCTGAGCACCTTTGTACTTAACTTGTATATATTTATGCTCAAAGACAAATATGGAGCTGCAGTGATTACACCCTGTCAGAGATAAACGAGTCAACAGGCAAATGTCAACCCTGCAACAGTGAGATTTGAATCCATGCTCATCATGGGCAGCTCAGGAGTACGATACACACCAAAAACGGTGCACTCAAGCAATTGTTGGCAGTCTTCCTGTCACGGTTAAATACCTTTCTACTCTCTGAAAGCTGCATCTTCCTCTCCCTGATCTAATTTCCGACTGCGCATATCACACCGTTGCTTGCTAATCACACACTCTTTTCCCCTCATCCTCACTCCTGTGGGCTGTAACACCCTTTGCTTCCTATTCCACCTCCATTCAATGTCTAACTTGTTCCACCTCACTTCTTCCATGCATGTGTCATTGTGTGTTATAGTGACAGAAGCCGTGAGGGTACCCACCATGTAAACATGAGACAGACCAGCGTGCTGATAAGAATCACCACCTGGTTGAACATGGCTGAGTGCGTCCGCTGGATGGCCCTGTGGAGATCGTTCTGCAGGGTGACGAACAGATAAACAATTCAGAGTGGAAGTGTTGCATTGTTTAATGAATGGAAAAAGACAATGTGTCTAAAGCTTTTAAGAGCTCTGGTGAAAGTATGTACAGCAGCAAATTAATAGGAGGTCTAGCAGTTAAGGCGACAGGAGATTAAAGAGGTTGAAGTAACCTTATTGGAATTCATTGGACAGATGGAGGCCAAGATCGTGTTAAAAAGCTTCAAGAACAAGGCAGAGTTATTAGTTAAAATGCTCTGCTTTACCTTTATAGCAGAGTGTTTAGAATAAAACTGGGCAGCTGAAACGGGAAACACAGATGGGCGATTTCATGCCAACAAAATAAACACACACACAACAGAGATGTTAAAAAATTAAAAAATGAAGAAAAACTGCACGTAGTGCCTTACTTACTATCATGTTTTCCAGGGCATGTTTGGCCAGCCAGCAATTGAGAAATACGGGGATGAAAAGATTTCTAAAGGAGGGCAAAATCACCTATGAAGAGAAGAAAGCTTTAGTCTCTCTCTGTTCCATCACCATTTTTACACTTTATCTTCAACAGGCAGAGGGAGAAACTGTGAGCGTATGTCTGTGGAGATTATCCGCATTCTCACTCATTACTGTAGCAGACATCAAAATGGGAAATAAGTTGTGTTTACTTATATAAATTGTCCAAAATACATTATTATTTATATATTATGTATATGCAAAAATGATTTGCAAATTATTCTTAATAATTTTAATGATTTCTTTAATACTTAGTTCACTTCACCAAAAAACGTATTTAATTACAGTTGCAAAGAAACAATTTTTAGCTTGATTTTTTTTTTTTTTCTAACATCCATTGATATCTAACCTTAAAGCTAGTGGAGGCAAGGGTTAGGGTTATCGGTAAAGTCACAGTGTAGGCCTCATAAATCAATAAATCAAGGATAATTTCCTATTTCGTTTGTTCCAGGTGTCACGTACTGAGTTGAACTCCGCACTGTGATTATAACCCTAACCCTAGCCCGAACCTAATCCAATAAACAAATAAAACACATGTCAGTTCACTTTGAAAACAAAAATAAACAAAAATGTATTATTTTTTTTATACATTCAATTCCGGCTGAATTCAGATCTTTCCATAAAAACCTTAAAATAATAATCTGCAATTGTTTTGCCACGACTTTCATTCCATGAAAATAACAAAATGTTTTGGGAAATCCCTTTGCCAGAGTATTGGGGGAAATCACAATAAATCACGGTAAGAATGACACAAAAACATCTCTATGCATCCGTTTATGGAACTCCATATCCCACAATGCAATGCGCTAAACTTTTACAAAAATATCAATACACTCAGTGTTTACTGTAGAGATTAGAAACAAACTTTATTTTTTTGAACAAATTATCTTCAATTAATTTATTGTTGTCTCCAGCAGCTTTAAATCTTGTGTGGTAAGAGACAAAGAAAAGTTGATCTAATGCTGCTAATATATTTGTGCTAGCATATTGTTTATGAGCTGTTTGTGTTAATAATGATAGATTTTATGCTTCAGTCCAAAATGTGTATGTAAATGTAATCTTCTGTAGGAATGAATATGAGCAGGACAGGTGCTTGACAACACTGCGAGTCACGACCCAAGCAGATGCAAATGTAGCTAATCTTAGTTTAGCATGTCATGTCTGTATCATGCAATGCCAGTGGTGCGTCAACATCATTATAAGTTTAACAGCGAAACTAACCATGACTCCAGTAAAGGCTTCGATAAACTTAGATGTACCTTTTATTATTATGTTAGGGATAAAATTGCTAAGGTCTATGGATTGTTTAATGCAGCACAGCAATTGCTATTTATTTACACTTTCATAAAGTCGTCACAGTTAACGTCTTCCAGAAATATTCAGAAAATGTGATGTGGTAATCACTCGAACTGCATGAAATAGCACTTACTAAGAGCTACGATGGAAGATTATCACCAGAAAAAAGGAAAAAAAGGCCGACTATCACCACATTTCAATATTTTCTTATAAAAATAAGATTATCTTTAGCTCTGTGACCCAATTTGCTCTCTGAAATTAGTGAGTTGGGGAATCCTCAGCAGTCTGTGTCTTGAACAGGTTTTCCAAGTGCTAAAGAAGACAGATGAATGACTGAGCACAGCAAAAACAATGTTATGTTGCCACTGTTTTAGGATTTTTTAACATGTAAGAATCCATGGAGAAAAACCTCCATTATCTATAAGTACCATGTAGTTAGTCAGGGTGTCCACTTGTCGTACTACTGTCAGGTAAACCCTACAGGTCAAGTATCTACTGTTTGAATAACCTTTGCGTATCAGGCTGAAACACTGAAAAGCAACTTTGTACCATTGTTGTGCTAACTTGTGTATCAACTGAATATAATTCAATTCATGATGAACATCCTGTGTATGACACACAGTAACCTGAAGAGAGGATACTACAGAGTTGCTTTGGTTCCATGTAAAGTCACATTTTCTACCAAACTGTTATAAAAAGGTGTTTAATTTCCAATTTCAGATCATTTTATAATACACAACCATTGTTATTCCTCTTATTATTGCAACTATTTATATTTACATTCATTTTGAATATGTCATGTATGTGATTTCTATTTCTATTTCTATCAAACAGCTTGTAGTCTGTTTTCCTGATATTCTGAAGTAGATCCTGTGGAACGATTGAGCTTCAACCACTAAATGACCTGCAGGCTGCCTGTTTTCAGCACCCATTAGTGCGCATCCGTCCACTCACAGTGATCATAAAGGGAATGGCGCTGATCATCTCCAGTATGAAGGGAACACGTAATACTTGCTCCCAAACGTTGCCCTGGAAACACAAACCACACACATGGGTCAGGAAACACCATTGTCTAGGCAACCTTCAGGGATTACCAGGCTGCACTAGCAGAAAGCGGGACAAATTGATGAGCTCTTGCACCAAAGAGCTGATCAAGATGTGTAATGTTACACAACTCTCTTGTGTCCTCTGAGAGAATAAGGAGCATTACTCAGCTTCCACTAAGCCTTGATGTTCAATTAAAATGTCAGCCTGGGTGTTTTTATGTGTCGGCTGCCTGTGAATGAATGGCCTGAGTCTGACTGGTGTAGGTGGACAGCAACGGTCAATGTCCACAGGATTCAGTCAGCTCTAAATGCTAAGGCCTCCAGAGTAATCTGCAGTGAGCCCATCATAGGCTTACAGTGTCCGGCATCAAAGGTCGGAAACCATTGAAAGTTTGGACCCCCATTGCCTGAACACAGGGAGGTCACCTAAAGCCTTTCTGATGTGTTCATAATAGGAAAATGCTGAGCTGGCCTTGATACCCTTTGAGGTGCTTTCTCAATATTAGAGCAAATGAGGACACATGCTCACATCTAAGCGACAGCTATCACAAAAACCAGGGCCATGAGGGGACTAACCTTGTAGCTGAGGTACAACAGCAACATAGTTTCTGAAAAACTGATGAAAGCCACAAGCACCTGCAAAACAAGTGTGTGTGTGTGGGGGGGGGGGGGGGTGATGGTGCAGACACAGAGCAGGGACACATTAGAAGTTGCAGGAATGGAGTGTGTAGGTGGAATCAGTGGGCGTGCTGGTTTTTGAGCTCCAGAGGTAACAAGTTAAGGTATAAAACATAGCCTTTCGTCACCTTTTGTTTATGTACATTTGTACTCTTACAATTATTTACACCATTTACTAGAGGCAAGCCAGTAATGAATGTGAGCATTCATGTGTGGAAGAAGAAAGAAATAGAAGCCTAGATTCAACAAAAAAAAAAGGACATTGATTTGTCTGACCTGCAGAGTCCAGAGCGGAAGAGGTCTATCAACCCAGATGATCAGTTTCCTGCAGAGCGGAATTAAAGAGAATAACTGTCAGATGCAGGAAAGACACAAAATAAACCAGAGGCTATTAAGAAAGAGAGAAAATCTTTAAATCTTGCCTAAAGAAGAGAAACAGACAAGATCACTAACACAACTTGTGTCACTTTGTTAATTTAATCTTAAACTGACCAATTGTAAAGAGGAGGCTGTGTTTTTCTGGCTCACCATGGCTGCTTAAGTAGCAGAACATAAGTCCGCACACCAGATATAGCTCCAAAAAACTGGTTTCATGAAGAGTGTAACGTTTTGGGTTCAAACCCTTTGTTAGACAGAGCACGAACAATAGGTACACACTTCCTTATAAAGGTAACATGATCAAAAACACCTAGCGTGGACAAGTGACAAAAATAAACATATTACAACACATTAATTCATATCATTAAATTCATGTAATGTACACTACCGGTCAAAAGTTTTAGAACACACACTTTTTCCAGTTTTTTTACTGACATTTATTCAGTTTATTGTGTTATTGTGAAATGAAAGCATAGAACAAATAAGCAATTTGAGTTGAAAATGAAATGATGGAATCCATGAACAACACTGTTCACCTGATGTTCATGAGGGTCTGGTACCACAGTGTGTTCCATCACTGCTTTTATGTAGACAGAGGGAGTTGGAAGGAACCAAGAAAAGTTGGAACACCTGTAGGAATTAGTAGCACCAGCTTTCAAGGCTGATCCAACCTTCATTGCTGCAGAACAGCTTTAAATTCTTAACACACTTCATGTCGCCTGAAAAAGGCCTATTTGTATAATTCTGAAATGTACATTATTTTTCAGTTTTTGGTAACCAAACCTTTTTTTTTTTTTTACCTCTGGCTGTTTAGTACTTACCTTTGTACTATTTCAAGCTATTCATTGGAATTGCACGACTTAAATTGCAATAAATAACTGGAAAAAGTAGGGTGTTCTAAAACTTTTGACAGTTAGTGTATATAGAACCATAAGATTACTGAAGTGTATCAAATAATTTGATATCCTGATATTATAAGGTTTATATTCTTTTCAGCTAAAGTTAACTGTTTTCAATACATCATAGTAAAGAGCTTAGAGGCCTTCATTTTTGAGTCAGTTCATATATATTTAAACTTGGAGGTCAAACAACAAGCTCCCTGTTTCACTGATTTATAGGTTGTCTTTTTCTCCAACTATTTCTAGAGCTAAGGTTAGAGATATGACCCTCTTGTATGACCTTACCCTTGTCTATACAGGCACTAGCTTGCTAGGAGTTTGCAAAAATTGTCGTGTTTGCAATGATCTGGCCAGTTGCTCTCAGCAGGTTTTGACACTTTGGACTCTGATTGTACAATAAATGTCATAATATTTGCAATTCAGTTGTCCCGAAGATTCCTTCCACACCACCAGATGCAACATTACAAAAAAAGTAAAGTATTAGTTTTAAATCCAAAAGCTACAATACTGATGATCATTTAGTCATTCATTAAACCAGTTTTTTGGAGCTATATCTGATATGCGCACTCCCTTTTGCTACTTTGTCATAATTTTTTCAGTCCATTAGCCAGTCATCCTCTGGGATGTGTGTGCCAATGAACTTTTCATCACCATGGCTGCTTGCCATAAATGTTGTCACCACTGATGCTACGAGCAGCCAGCAGCAGGAGGAGGTCCATCTCTCTCCCGAGCTCACTTAGTCAGGCTCCTTTTCCTCATGGAGCCAGACCTTAGCCAGCGTCACCAGCCAACAATTAGATCAATAGCAGAAGATGTAGCCTCAGGTCTCTCTTCTGGCTGCTGTCTTCATATCAACTTTTGTCCACACTGGATCATTGCAAGGACAAAAACAACTGCATGCTTACCAATCAAATTCACTCCAGTGACGGGAAGATGTGTTTTGTTTGGTGCAGTTTACTCCATTCACACTACAAGGAACAAACGCAAAAAAAAAAAACAATCATTTATGCATGTCACAGATCTCTCAATCAAACTAGCCTGACCTGCACAAACAAGTTTGATTTAATGACTGTTTCGTTCCCCCCCCCCCCCCATAAACACACATCATAGTCTTATCCTCTACACACAGTGTTATCTCATCGATTTAGCTCCCGCTTCTGTTTGCTATCAGACATTCACGCTCGCACTCACTTTCTTTCACCTCATTAGGCATCTGTTATCACCCGTTCTCTTACCAGTCCTGTCTCTCCTCTTGTGGGTTGTCTAATAAGACTCTGACAATGTAAAGGAGGCAACTCAGCACTTTCAGGGCAAAATTAAACATTCGTACCCGCAGACCTGCAATTTTTTAAAAGAAGAGAAGGCATTAATGCAAACAACAGCTGATACATTTGTAAAAAATACAAATAAACCAATTTATCTTCTTTTAAATGGATTAACATTTTTATCGTGTCAGGCTTGGAATATCTTTAGCGAAGCTAATACATTTTACTGTTCTAAGAAATTGATAACATGTACATACGGCTGGGCAAAAAATCGATTTAGTCAATTTATCGTTTATCGTTATATTTGTAGATAAACGATTTTTATTTTGCAAATTCAAGTTTAAAAAACTTTCTAAAAATTACTGTTTTTTTTCCCCCACCATAACTTTTTTTGACTTTTTTGCGTTCCGTCCACAATTAGAGCGGACGGAATGCTTACGCTTTGAGTAGGCTATGTGAGTGCCACAGGAATGTTTAATTTTTTTATTCACACTATGCTGAGATGCTAAGGAGAGAGTTTTTTTTATTGTAATGTTATGTTATAAAATATGTAGTTTTCTGATTTCCTAATCAGAAATTTTAAGCTACTGTGAAGTTGCTGTTGCACTTTTGCTTAAACCTGGGTTAAAGCTTGAAATTGTTGAATGACAGAGCCTCATTTTTTTTTCTTTATTTTGGAATTGTTCTATGAATTGTAACTCTTGAGGACAATCACAGCAATAAAGTTGCCCTTTTGACTATATATCTTATGTCTGCAGTCATTTTTAAGTGCATTGAAAAAAAAAATGGAATCGAAACTCAAATTTTTTTTTCAGGCAAAATCGTCCAGCCCTACATGTACATGTAAAATTCTGTGAAATGCTATGCTAAAATGCTGCTTTTAAGTAGAATAGTTTTCTTACAATTAGCAATGCACAATTCTTATCAGATCACTTAGTAGTCAATTATAACAAAGCTCTGTTTTTGTTTTTAATCATCCCGGTTAAACATTTTGAATCTACAAGCTGGTTTAATAACACAAACCTACACTTTTTATCCATAAACCGTGCTCTATGCTGTGCTAAGCTAACCAACACCTGTCCAACATGTTACTTGTATAGAATTTCTCTGCAGTCTCACACTTATTGCAATTTGCAGACTGCATTTATTAGTCTGTGAACAATATATATTTCAAAGTGAGGCACTTGTCATTGACTTGTTTGACAATGAATGTTGTCATGGATAAATATACATTTTACTGACTTTTTTTTCTGCCAAAGAATTGTTAGAAAATCAAGAAGACCACATACAAACTACATTCTTTTTAAAAAAAATTCTTTAAGGATTATAACTGATTTACTTTTTTTTACAAGTTCTCAAATGAATTGTTCCAAGGTTTTGGTTTCAGGATGATCACATACCCATTTATCACTTTGTCATTGTATTTGTATTGCATTTATATTGTTTTTGAAGTGGGTGAAATACAGATGTGCAGTGGGAAAACAGTCAAAAAGTGGATATCACCCTTTAAACTCGGGATGAAACAGATTACAAGCCCAAACAAAGGTCACTCACTGGATCTTTGGTTTTTGATGAAGAACAGCTTGAGGCGCTCCTTAAAAGTGTTTTCATTCACATAAAACTCCACCTGCACCCTGAGGGAGGGATAAAGGCACAGGCAGTAAGGTGAATGAGAGCTCAATGACTTGGGGTGCAAAACAAATAGAAATATGCAGGAAGTGCTGTAGGAGACCGACGAAATAAAACAGTTCAGTGACAGAGTCAAGCACAAAGTGGAAAGCTGGGACACAGAAATGTGGAATAAAAAGCAAGAGGATCAAAGTGCAAAGATGGCGGAGATATAGAAAGGGTGCTAATCATTACCTGAGCACACAAAGGTATGGAAATAAGGCAGTGCTGAAGTAACCACTAATGGAAAATTGTGTTTATGTTCGTCTGCCAGACTATAGGTTGGACAGCTGCAGTCAGTCTCATAATTTCCACTGATTAAATATAGAGCAACAAATTACTTCCCTCTGATGTTTCTGCTGAACATGGGAGGCCATAATTACTGATCTTTCTCCCTTTCTATTCTGGCACCCTTCTGTTTGAGAAACACACACACACACACACACACGCATCGGCCTGTACTATCCACCCACGGCCAGGTCATTAGTATTATTAGCACTCACGTCTAACATAAATTCTCGTGGAGAGACTGTAGAATGAAAAATTACAAAAAGAAACTCTTCAGACAGCTCTTACAACACAGGCATGTAATCAGACAGGCCGTAGGTGACCGTATTTCCTGTCTGACCACCTCAAGGGAGACCACTCAGGAGCGCTGCTTTCATCCTATGGAGGGAGGAGGGAATGACTCAGGTTGAGGATGAAAAAACCCCCGGCCTGGCATGCTGGTGGTCTCTTCACAACATGAGGACAGATGAAAGAGAGGTAGAACAACTGCGGTCTATTCTCCTGTCAGCGGGGAGGGGAAGAGGAAGAGGTTGTGGGTTTGGACTTCGTAGGGTTCCACAGTGACTCGCTGTTGCAGCACCCCACCAAAAAGAAGAAGAAAAAAACCCACCTCCACACCATTCTGGCAACATTTAGGGGATGATATGTTGCTTTCCCTTTGGTTGTCATGGTAACAGAGATATGGTTAGCTTTTTCATCTCTCTCTTTCTCATTCGTGCACTCTCACATTACGATATAGGAGCAAACATACCTTATACATACAGTAGTGCAACCTGTGAATGGCTAACTTTGCACTGAGCCGTCACAACAATATATTGACATTTGTACAGATCTTAAGAAAAATGACAGAATAGGCAGCTCCCCTCACTCATCCACATTTTGTAAACACAGAATGCAGTCTGTGTAACAGAAAGCGTCATTATTTCTCAATACTGAAATGAGGTACTGAAAACATTCTTTCAATAATGTTTAGTCAACTCCTTTTTTTCGTGAACACACGCAAACATACACGCACGCTTGTACTTTGTGAATTCCAACTTCACTAGTTTTAATCCATCTACAACACGTGCCAAACTCAAGGTCTGGGGGTCGACTTTGGAACATTTGGCCAACACGAAATAGTAGAAATGCCACAAAAACACAAATCTTTATGTAAATCACCAAATAATTCAGTTGTGGATATCTTATACCCTCCAAATACACAATACGTGCCAGGGCATGCAGTTTACCCGTACGTACAGTACATCGTATCCTATATATACGTCATATCCTCCTCCTTCCCAGCGGTTGGCAGTAGGGGGCGCACAATAAGGGCAGCGCCACACTGTGGCTGACCTGTGAACTACCCATCCTAAAGACCCATCCCCTGTGCTAACGTGCTGTTGCATTGAATTGAATGTGGTGTATGTTGGCTTCTGTTGCAATGTTGCTGAAGAGTTTTTTCATGATCCCAAATTCTGCCCCTCTCTACAAGGGGATAGTTTGTTTTTTGCCTTTTTTTAACCTCTTCTTCTTACCCATTGTTGTTATCCCATTTCTCATCTAAATAAGGGGTGCCGCCCTTGTGGCAAACCCAGTACTCCTGCTCCTGTACTCCCATGTTATATTATAAATGTTATGTGATTGCCTTTTCATGTTTTCTTGGACGGGATGAAACTGAAATGTAATTTCGTTGCTCTGTAACATGTGCAATGATGACAAATAAAATCATCTCTCATCCCTCTCATATGATAATAGTCATTTTTAATCATAAATTGTTGACTCTGTTGAATCGGTCCCTTATTGCTTGGATATTGATGGTGCCTTACATAATATATTTATCATTTATACGTGGAAGAGCAAACTAGGGCACATTTATTTTTCAAATTACTAATTTTTCCAGCCTGAACTCTGCAGCCCACTTGAGATCCAGCTGGTTCGTATTTAGCCCCTGATGGTGCCTATCTCCAGCTTTTGTCAGGCGCTAGGCAGGGGTACACCCTAGACATGGCGCCAGTCCATCGCAGGGCAACACACACACACAAACGGACAACCACTCACACCCCTATTCACTTTTACAGGCAATCCAAGGACTTCAATCTACCTAAAAGTCATGTCTTTAGATTGTGGAAGGAAGCAGGAGTACCCAGAGAAACCCACACAAGCACAAAGAGAACATGCAAACTTCACACAAAAAAGGCCCAAGTGTCCTCCCCAAGCTGTGAGGTGGACATGCTAACTACTATTCACACAGTAATTATTCAAGATTTATTTTTTCGTTACATTTTATTATCTACATTCACCTCCTTTTCACGTTCACTTACTGTAAGATTTGAGCGGTCACCATTGTATAATCTCCATAAATACTTATGACATCAATATTGTTAATGATATCATCAGTTCGATTAAAGATATCCCTCCAAAAACTGTCAGAAAAACCAAGAAAACCCACCCAGGTACACAGAGAAAATGCAAAACAAAGACTCAAACAAAACAGTGTCTAGCAAATCTTCCTATATCTTGAGCAGAAATGAGAACTGAGACAGAATTCACCGAGCTGATTAAATTTATCTTCATGTGCTACATTTCCTTTGAAAAGCTTCTTTGGGACAGCTATGACTATAGATTTCATTAAATATGCAAGTTTTTTTTTTTATTTTTTTCCTCTTTCAGTGAGACCAACCATTTAACCAATGCATCCCCAACCCAGTCATCTCTCGCTGACTTCCTCTATCATAGTACTGAAAGACTCCTTCATCTTCTTAAGAGAAAAGGTGGGAAATACTTCACGGAGAAGAGGATCATTCCAATGTCATTTTGCCCTGGATATGCTTCTCCAGGTTGAGGCGCTTCTATTTCATAGTAAGAGAGTGGGTGATGTAAGATAGAATTATTACTCAATAAGCAGCGAAGCTCCAAGAAAGAGAAATTGGATCTTAAATCTAACAGTAGCATGAGTAAGAGGAAGTTATTAAAAACTCATAGAATATTAGTTAGTGATACTAGGACACACATGCTAAATTGCTCCTTTGGGCAATATAGCATGATGGAAAAATCTGGCAAAAGCATTATAAAAATGTAAATGGTTACACAAGATGAAGCAATAAGAAGAATCTACAGTTTCATTTTATCACCATAAGAAGCTCTGGTTTAAATCTGCATTATTTATGTTCACATGCATGTTACTACTGAGAACACAAAGTCATTTTGGAATAATAATCAGAAATGACCACAAAGCATTTTAAAAGATGAACAAATAATTAATCACGTGCTAATACTAAAGTGTTTGGGGAAAATAATTCACCAGATTTACCAGGGTATGTAAACTGTGTTGGAGAAACCAGAGTGCATGGACAAACCCATGCTGGTTAGGAAATGATGGATCCAGTCCTCTCGGGAAGCCTGTGTGGGTTTAAAGTCCAGGCTTTGAGCCAACAGGCACAATCTCTAACCTCCACTTCATCCAAAATATTCACGTGTAAAGTGCTCAAACACCTGCACCTTTCAAAGTGTCCTTCTCAATTTTTCAAGATATTGAGTGGGTGTGAGGGCTCGCCTGTGGCCCTCGACGAAGAATTACCAATAATAAGAGTTTATCAGGAAAACACAATGCATCCATCCATGCTTTCGGTTCATGTCCAGGTGCTGCTGCAAGTTTCATGGCAAACCTAAGATTGCTTTTTTTTATTTTATTTTTTTTTTATATCTATACTGGCACAAGTTGCCACAGGCTAGTTTGAAACTCCCAGCTTGCACGGTAAATACATTTCCCCTGAGTCACCCACACAGACATCACCAGAGTTCTCAGTGCAGCACTGACTTTAAGTACTTTTTACTGTAAGACAGTCGTTATTTTTGGGCTCAAGTACCCCCTTTCTCTTATTTCTGAATCCAAGTACCCTCTTTGTCCAACTACAACATCTTGCTTAGAAAACTTTTTTTTTTTTAATTATAGAGCAAAAAGATGGAATGAACAAGTAATAAAACATTTTAAATAATCTAATTTTGTCATTTTTCACAATTTTTTTCAAAACTTTTCCAAAATATTTTACCAAATTTCCATAGCGCTAAGATCTTTTTTTTGCGTATGGATTTCCTGGTTTTTAGCATACGCCAGCTGTAGTATGCAGCACTTTCACTTTGAGATAACGCCTAACGTCTTTGGGGGTTTAACATATTTCAAACATTAAAATAAAATTGGCTATATTTCCAAAACTAACTCCAGAACAGTTAAAATATTCCACGACTTTTCAAGACTGGAAAATTGTTTTTTCAAATTCACTTTTCCAGGAATTTCATGACCGTGGGTACCCTGTTGTAAATAAGTGGAAAGAAACAGTATTTAGTGCTTTAGTTCCCAATCTTTTTTGGATTGTGACCCCATTTTAAGAATTTCTGGCAACCTCATAGACATATTTTTCTAGAATTAGTTTTTGATCATGTTTGAGCTCAGATATTCTTTTTTTTTACTGCTTGTTTAAGATTGTGTGTTGTTTTAATAATAATAATAAAAAAAATATGTATATTAGTTTTTTTAAATACTATTTAATTTTTTCTGAAATTTCAGGTGACCCCATTTAAACCCAAGGTTGAAAAACATTGATTTAGTGGCTCTTGAATGGATTTATTTCTAAAGTTGTACTGACATATGTTAATTTTCCACTCTCTCTTCTGTCCTGCTGTAGTGCCATCGTGTAACCTTTGGGGTACACGTACCCCGATTTGAGAAACACTGCTGTAAGAGATGGGCGTTAGGCAGCAGCTCTTTAAGTGCATAACTTTTTTTTCCACTGTTTAAACATTTGACAGGATAATAAAACAAGAAAATAGCTGTAAAAAAAAAACCTCAAACCTGAGCCTGTAGATATGTTTTATCTGTAGGTCTTGAAGGAGAGTTTGGAGTGGATTATGGACAGATGAATGAAGGGACAAACAGAGTGGGATATGCAGAGGTGGATTTTTGAGATCGAGGGAGGGAGATGAAACTTGTCCTCCTGCTGCTTCCGCCCTAGTCTGCACTCCGTAATGACACAGCACAGTCTGTCTAATGACACAGTGGAAGAGACTGAAGAAGAAGTGTTCATCTACGCGTTCATGACAGCACAGCATCGGCTAAAAACAGCCTCCACGCTCAATTCAGGAATAGTAGGTACATCACCATCAAAACTGGTAAACAGGAAAAAGAGGCACCCACTGGGACATTTTTCTGGAATAAATTTGGTTGAAACAAGCATTATTGATTTTTTATTGTGTAGTGAGAAATGTTGGAAAAAAAAACCTAGTTGAGTTTTTATTTTATTTTTTAAAAAGATGATAATTTATTCAAGCAATTGTTTGCAAATTAAAGCAAATATACACTTATTTATTATTATAGTGTTTCTGGTTTTATTATTATAGTGTTTCTGGTTTGTTTTTTACATCATTCACCAAGTCACATTCCTCATATTGTTTTTAAACTGTACTTGGCCAATAAAACTTTTCTGATTCTTTTTATAGAAACAGTCAAACAAGCATGAGAATGGTGGGAAACCTTCCTCCAGAGTCGCTTTATCTAAACCATTTACTGTCACTGGCCAGTGTGTTGGGTACACTCGGCAACTATTTAAAAAAAAAAGAAAATCTCTTTCAGAACTAGCATCACATCACAAAATCAATTGGATGTCACTATTTGGGATCTTTGGGTGGGTTTTTGGATTTATTTGTCATGTTTATGGTAAATAGGGTTCTGTTGTAGCTTAATTTTGCAAGAATATTCAGTTGTTTAAATAGCGACACAATTTAGGTTTGAAGCGCAAATATTTGTTCAAGCTTGGCATAGGTCCTGTTGTGGGTTTCATTCCAGCCAATCTTGTCATATATATAATCCAGGTTTGAATGTATTTAATGGTGTAGTCTGAAATCCTGCAGAAACACATTTTGGTTCTTCCATCCTGAGAGTGGCCAATACATTATGTTTTCAGAAAAATAATTTAAAAGAATCAAATCTCTACAGCAGATGTCATCAACAGGAGCTCTAGTCACCAATGAGCTCCATTAAAAGATAATTTACTTTCCAGAATTCAAACTCACAAAGATAAATACATGTGACAGATGTAGTTAGTACTTAGTAAAGTTAAACACTGCTGATACAGTTTTAGTATTAAATTAACCATCTTTACATGTTTATTTTCACTGAAACATTGTGACAAATGTTTTTTTAGTGTTGCAGATCTGATGTATGGTCAGTGGTATGTCATATATAAAATGATGATATATAAGATATATATATATATATATATATATATTTTTAAATCAATTTCATGAAAGTGAAACAATTGCATAAATTAGGAGAAATAAAGTGTTTCATGTTTAAACGTCAACATTTCCTACCTTTTTAAGTTACTGGAGGCCTTCCTTATTATCCTAGTCTCTAATTAAATTAAAACCATGAACATTTAGTATTTAAGTCGTGCTTTTCTAACTGGTAGCCTTTCAGACTCTTCCGTACCTATGAAGTAGTTCACAGTTTCAGAAAGGTTGGTGACCCCCGCTCTACAGCCTCTGGAAGACTAGCTCAAACCATGCTAGCTTTCCAAGATTGTGGACTGCACCTTTAAAGCAGAACCAAGTAACTTGCGCTTAGCGCTCCCCCTAAAGGTTTTGGTTATGTCACTGTCGTAAAAACTCCGCACCCCCTGCCGCCTGCCCCACCCAACAGCTACATTTGCTCTCCCAAGAAGGTAGCAACCGATCACTGAAAAATCCTATTACAACAGTGACATTAGTTGGCTTTCACACATATACAGTAGTCCCATGTGACCATGAGAACAGTGTGAGGAAGAGAGACAAGTAAAATAAATGAATGATGTGGGAATATGTGTGTGATGTTTGTTTGTGTGCTGACAAAGTGGCTCTGAAATGGATGAATGGATAAATGGATAGATGGATGGATGGATAGATAGATGGACGGATATTTGTGTGTGTGCTGCCTGATGGAGCGCTGGGTTGCGAGTGTGTGTGCGTGCCTGTTGCGCAATCACACACACTGCCAGCGCAGCGCCGTGACGACAGTGTGTGTGATTGCTGCTGAGCTGTCACTGCATGGAGTTGCTCCGTTCCTCTAAGCTAAATGAAATAATAAAGCGCGCCCGCTCTGCTTATTTCACTAATCTTGTTTTGCAAAATAAGAGAGACCCCAAGGTCTTGTTCAGTTCTATTGAAAATCTTGTTGCACCCTCACCGTCCCATGTGCCTGTACACACACAGGAGGACTGTAACAATTTTTAAAACTTTTTTGTAAACAAAGTACAAGACATCAGGGCTAGCATCACTCCTCCCTTTGTGCACTGCCTCAGCCCGTGAGCTCATGGGCCTCCTTCACTCCTGTCAGCCTACAGTATGTTCAAGTTTTAGTAGGAAAGATGAAACCCTCATTGAGCACTGTAGACATTGTTCCTACTTCCCTGCTTTTAATTGTTTTTGATGTTTTTGGTCCTTGGGTGGTAAAATTGATAAACCTCTCACCTTTATCTGGCTCGGTCCCCAGGTTCTTTAAACATGCGATAGTAAACCCCATTCTTAAAAAAAACAATCTTGATCCGGGGGAGCCTATAAACTACCGGCCCATATCTAAGCTTCCCTTCATGTCTAATATCATGGAAGAAAGCGGTAGCTAAGCAGCTAACCTCATACATGGAACAGCATGATTTTTATGATAAATATCAATCTGGTTTTATATCAATTCACTCCACTGAAACTGCTCTTCTGAAAGTTTCTAGTGACGTGATGATGGCCACTGACTCTGGTTGTTACACAATTTTGGTTTTACTTGATCTGACAGCTGCCTTTGATACAGTAGATCATAGTATACTGGTTGATCGACTCAAATCTGAGATGGGATTTTCTGGTGCTGTTCTATAGTGGTTTACTTCTTATATAAATGGAAGAACTTTTACTGTTGCTATTAACGGCATCATGTCTATTATGTCCAACCTGTCATGTGGAGTAGCTCAGGGCTCTGTTCTGGGGCCTGTTTTGTTTTTACTGTATCTGATGCCTCTTGGTCAGTTGATCAGTGGTTTTAAAAATGTGTCTTGTCATTTTTATGCTGACGATATCCAGTTGTACTGCTCCTTTAATGATTCAAGTTTCACTTTTTATCTGAGTTCTTAGATTGTATATCCCATATCAAAAACCCATGTTTTATTATTCTATTATGATGTTGCACTTGTATTTTTACCACAACTTTGTATAGCACTTTGTGATTTTATCTGCAAAAAGCTCTTTATAAATAAATTACTTGCTTACTCCTCGGACAAAGGTCTTCTCTGCCTTTTTTTTGCTGGCTCCGCCATGATATAAGTTTGAGGAAAAGTGAATTTGTAGACAGCCGTGTGCAGCCACAGGCTGGTCATAATCAAACATTAGTTTGTATTGGGCTGCAGTAAAGCAGGACGTCTTGCCACCAGGTCGGAGGCAAGGAAAGTTTCAAGTGCTGTTTTCTGGCCAGAGACAGCAGGGAGAAATGACCCCCCCCCCGTGACCCCATAAACACTTGTATTACCCTCACAAGTGAAAAAGTTACTTAGTTCTGCTGCTTTAACATGTCTGGTTTGGGAATGCTGTTTTGTTTCTACACTGCCTGGTGTTGTCAGTGTGTGTGCTGTGACAGTGATTACGCTCCCTCCTGTTTTCACTCAGGCGTGCTTCATTCCCCAAACTGTCTGCCCTCACAAAGGAGTGTTTGAACACAGTGTGCTTGTCGGTGCACTGTCTTCTCTCCGGGACGCCAACCCCAGAGCTCCTTCGACTTTAGTTTATGTTCCCACAAATAGCTTTGTTTGATTTTTAAACAAATCTCAGTTGTCATTTAAGCATAAGCAACCACATCAACAGAATAGATCAATAAGGTCATGTTATTGTTCAGTTTGTGTAAGAGAATGTTTTTCAAATAACAACTCTAACTGTGTAATGAAAACTATAGCAAAAGAGGTAAAGAATTAATGGAAACACGTTCCCACATTTCTTTGCTTGATAATTTCAATAAATAAATGAATAAATATTTACTGTCAAAGGATGAAGTTGTTTGACTTTTTTATTTAATCTTACACTTGAACAAATCTCATAATTCATCAGCTAAAACTTCAAACAAGTTAATTCCATTTTTATATATTAAATACATTAAACTGAGGCATAAATGCAGCATTACCTTCACAAACTTCTAAGATGTGTCGCTCAGAAAAATGTGAACCCTAAAACAATAGTTAGACTGATTTAAAACGTTACACACAAAAGAAAAAAAACCTTTGCAAAATGTGAATTAAAAAAAAGGTCCTTTGTGATGAAGACATGCAATTACATGTCACACAGCACATGAGTAAGTATGGGAGAAACGGTGCAGCATGAAAGGAGAAAAATAAATTGCACATCACCACAGGCTCCTGATGTCTTACAAGAGGCTTGGTGTACTTTACTCTGTACAACCAATGATCCACAGGGCATCTTGTCCCTGACCCAGATACACAAGCATTCACACATATCAAACAGTGCTGATGGCTGGTGGAAAAGAATAAAGACTTAAAGGAAAAGGTGTATTTATTTTCCAACAGAAATGAAAATCTCATTCTGATCTGACAGGATCTTGTTTCCATATAATTACAAGTTGACAACCTATATTCAGGCTGACGGAGGAGATGTCAGATTTCAGTAGCCCATTGCTCTTAGAGATAAATGTGGACATTAGAATGATATGATAACCAGAACTTTTTTGTTTTGTTTTTGTTTTAAATGGTACCTATTTCTTTATCTGCATGCGGGGAGAAACAAATAAGTGAATACATGTAAACTCCAACAACTGGCAAAGCCCAGTAGGAGAGTACCAATCATTTACAAGTAATATGTAATGTATTCCCTGGTATATGGGTCATATAAAAGCATATAGTGTGTAGTGCATTATGAACCTGCTGGGTTCCTGTGGATTCAAACTTTCTATTCATCATCAAAGCAAATGCACATGCAAATACCTACTCCGGCTACAAGACGTAACCAGCTTTGAAATGCCCTCTCTTGTAACAATCTTGTTAGAGGATCTGCAGCCATATGGAAAGGTATTTTATGTCAAACTAAGGGAGGCAGAGCATGGTTGCATTCTGCCATTTGAGTTCATCACTAAGTGATGATGATTAGGACAGTAGAAAATAGAATCATCACATTCATTTCACCAATTAGGAAACCAAATACTACTTGATTTGATACACTTCATTAAAAGTTAAGGAATTAAACCCTAGCCCTAGATATTTGGAGACGGCCTCAGCTTCAGATATGCAAATCAAAACATGAACACTTTTAGAATGTGAAAAATAAAAGGAGGGATTCATGAAAAAAAGAAGAAAAAAAAGCACCATCTATATTGGCTCACCCTGTGGATTCAAAGATTGAAAGTCAGCTCCTGTGGAGTATAGGCTAACACAGTTTTGGAACAGGGGAGCAGTCTTCCGAAAAATTTTCTAAATGGCATCAAACAGCAGGTCCTCAAGCTGTATCAAACACCACAAAAGTCGAACACATGCTGGTCAACCCTGTGGACATGTTTGTGTCTACAATAAGAGGGCTCAAATATCTTTACAGGGATTGTCTAAAACTGACAGGCTGGTGGGATAATTTAGTGCCCAAGCTAATAAAGTTTAGTGATGTCAGAGAGTGAATGAATGAATGAAATAAATGTGTCCTGATCTTTTATTTCCAAAGCTAAATGCAATGGTTACAGGTGTCTTTAATTTCTCAGACAGACCAACAAGAAAGGATATTATTTACAAAGCAACACATTCAAAAAATACAATAAGTCTCTGTTTTCTGGATCGACAGCTAAAATTCACATTTCAAAATTAACTAAATAAAGTAACATTGACGTTATAAATATCAAATTAGTTACTAAAACTCCTATGTTTTCCAAATAAGAAACAAATTACTCTTGCGTTGTACCTCACTGAAGTCACTACAGAAAGTAATCTATCATGGCTCTCATTGGCTGTGTTTTGTATTACCCTTGGAAATGCGCAAAATCTAAATTGCGCAATAAAAACTGGCAATGGAAACACCTGATATTAAAAAAAGAAAACACTCAAATATCATTAAAAAATTTGTATTATTTCATGAGGAGGAATTTCAGATATTTTGATATTGAAATGTGTCGCAAAAGCGCAATGGAAACACTTTTTTCCGCAAATACACATCACAGAACGTGACGTACATGGTCGCATGACATGAAAGTACATAGTCACATGACCACTTCTCTCCGAGAAAACATGGCGCGGTACGTGTAAACAGAAGAGGACACTGGGACATTTGTTAGCATATTACTGCCACATTAGACAGCAAACAACAACGAAATACAGAGTTTTATAAGGAGGTTCTGAGCATCCATTCTCCTGCAGCGAAGTCTCGCGGGATAAGATTTCACGGGAGTTACGAGGCTCCTTCAAAGCGCTATTGTACTTTAGAAATTTAGAAATATCACTTTTATTTTGCGAAAATCTGTAATGGAAACCCAGCCACTGATCTACTTTCTGTGACTTTGAGATTTCGTGGCTAATTTGTGTGATTGTTGCGACCAAAAATGCCTGAGTTTGAGGCAGCTTTTTCAAGGGAATTTCCCGCCACCAGGGGCTCCGGTGGACCCACCATGAGCTGCCGGCTTTGTTAGCTGACAGTGGCTTGTGCTACTGGATCAACTGGAACCACCATTTTGTTGGGACACAGAATTTTTTCACAACACCTGTCCGTAGAATCGAAGAGAAACATTTTTGGCTTCGTCAGATGGGTCAAAATTGTAAAAATGTTGCGATGATTGGACATAAATGCGGGGCTCTGCAGAATTTGTGGGGATAGGCTGAATTTGCCTTAACAGTCGCAACATCGCAAATTCCTGGAGGGACTGTACTTTCTGACTGCCCAATTAAAGACAGTTGAAACGCAGACATGTTTTTATGCTTGTAACTGAAAATCTGTTTGATTAAAACAACAGTTTGAGTGTACATTTACTTTGGCCACAGCTGCTTGCAATACTGATTCTAAAGGCCTCAAGGCAGATGTTTCTACTCTTGGCATCACTTAATGGCTGAAATATGACTGGACAAACGTCTAATTTAAAAATATGCTACTGGAGGCAGTGCATCCAAAGGCAATTTCAAGAAAAGGGCAGAACAATTTAACATGCATAGAACTTATATAAACAAAAGTCTTCATTTTGGTTTGTTTTCACAACATCTCTCTCATGCCGACTTGACCATGCAACCAATGAGCCCTCTTCTTATATCTCAAAATAAACTATCGTATGTTGGATGATGTTTCCCTGCTATAGCCTCTTATGCTCTTCCCCCAAATGTTATTGCAATCTTTTTATTCAAACTTATTGCTTGGGTTTTCTCCCCGAAACATTTTATCAAGTGCTGAAAGAGCCTTACATTATTATTTTTGATTGAAGGAGGTGAGAGCTGTTTTTGCATCTTGAGTCAAAACTGACCGATATGAGATAAACACAGAAAGACTCCTCTCTTTGAACAAAGCATTTGTTTCACTAAAATGCTTATTAATGCCACTACTGCCTCTGTGCATTGCTTAATGCAAGAAAAGCTCCAAAACACTGAGAGTCCACCCTTCTAAATGCTTCACTGAATGAGATGAAGCACACTCATATGAGCTCTAGGATGAAACTAAATGACTGTGCCATCCATCTAACTGCCAGTACAGAGTGCACAGTAAAACTAACTAGCATGAATATTGACATCATTGATGGATCATGTTCCACACTGGCCTTACTGGATTAAGACTTGACAGGAAGAATTAGGCTGGAGGAAAGGAAAATAGACGTGGAGAGAGGATTGCACACAGTGATTGAAAGAGAGAAAACGTGTTGGCGACAGCCAATAAGAGATAGTTTTAAGAACAAAGAGCTGTCATTTGTATGGTAATCCAAGATCCAGACAAAAGCTCCCACTGAGGCTGTCAATTGTGTTTTGTTTAAATTTCCTTTGTCCCACAAATTGAAATGTAACAGGAGAGGTTGTGCATATAAACAAGAAATTTGACTCGACGGTAACTATGCTGTCATTTGTATGAATATTTAATATCAAACATGAACATGAACTTTAACAATTAATCTAAGCATAGTGCAAAGTCTGAGTAAAGCCATATTTGTGTTAAGGATGTTAGGACCACACAATAGAGCCAAGGACGAGAACATATCAAGAAACAATACACTCAACCAAATAGGCCAATGAATACATCAATATAACAATGAATCAGTCAAATCCAGTGACGTGCCGTGAGCACTAAGGTTGGGTAGGCAGGGCGTTGCAAATCGAGACTATCAATGTCGACACCAATGACAATTTCATATGTTTTGGCTGGCAAGTGTGAACAAAATCAACATTGTAAAACATCCTTAGAGAAACAATTATTTAATATAGCCTCCATACTCTCCCAACAAGATATATCTCATGACACGGCAGCACATTCGTTGTTAGTGTTGGAAACACAAACAATCCACCCTTGGGTAGGCACTGCCTACCTTGCCTACTCTGACTGCACGTCACTGGTCAAATCAGTTAGTCAGTCAGTATGCCAATTAAAAATTCAAAACTTGAAATACAGACAAAACATTGCCAAGAATATTGATTACGGTAATAGGGGAGGCAATTTGCATTGTTTACGTCCTGGTTTCCAGTCCCCTCTTTGTTTCCTGTATTCAAGTTTAGAATGAGCTGCTGTAGATCTGTCTGGTTTTTTTCCCTTATTGACCTTGTGGCCTTGTGCATTGCTGTGCAGTCATATTAAGAGAAGAAAATGGTATTCTCCAAACTATGTAAGGGAGGTGAAGTTGTTCAGAGGTTTTTGACTTTTGACATGATGATGCAACCACGCCTCCATTCTCTGTACACTTGGGAAAATGCAGTCAGCCATGCACTGTTCACATGGCTAGAAAAATCTCAGTCTTGTCTTTCACATTGTGATTGATTGTCTGAGTGTTACTTATCACTCCAAAGAGCACGCCCGCTACTCTATATTCAGGTAGTAATGTGTTTCACATCACAGCTTCTGACACTTTGCATTGAGATGTACGGTTTGAACAAACCCGGTCTCACAGATATTTGTGCATTAACACCACAACATTATATCTATTATGTCGTGCTATTAGAACACAAATATTTGTGTTGTCTTTGTGCAATTATGACACAATGTATCGTCGTGCATTAACTGCATGAGATTCAATGGGCTGACGCCAGGTCACGTCACTTCTGACACCTCAATGAAAAACAGTGGCGGAAATTACGCATATTTTAGTGGCAAATTGCCTTATTTCAAGATAGATTGTGGCTTTAGAATTGTTTTGATGACATTTCTAATGAGAAATGTGCCCTTAACTTTCATAGTATCCATTAGGTTTATGTAAACGATCTGTATTTTTTCCAATAAAACGGACATTCATCTGTGGTTGCTATGACAACCTATGGAGGCCAAAAATCATCAAACCAAAAGCAGATTAATATCCGTTCGCGGGCCGAATGGATGTTGTAATTATTTTCTTGCTTTGTTTTTTCATTATTATCAATATTTTTATTTATATTCTTTCACATTTGAATGTGTTCCTACACCTACACGTCGTTTGCGCAGTGTTTACTATGGGGACATGTTAGGTCACATGACCACCTGTCAGCCCTGTTTGTTATGTGCATGACTATTTGTCATGAACATGATATGAAATAACATCCCCAAGTTCCCAGTTAAGCCCATAAAAAATAAATAGAGAAAAGAATAATAGTATAAATGAATAAAAATAGGAAAACATCCATCCATTAATCAATTTTCTGACGGTCTTTTATCTTTTTTCAGAGTTGCGGGGGTCTGCTGGTGCTTATTTCCAGTTCTCATTGGCTCTCATCTCGAGTTCTTTAAAAATAATATATACAAAAATAATACAAATATACAATAATGAACAAAAACAATAGAACCCCGACAGCGACAGCATTAACAAATTATTGAAAAGACTGTTCTGATACTAAATACTTCACTCATCAACTTTGGAGAACCCTCCAAAGATTGGAGAGGAGCTACATTTGATTTCCCTCCACCACTTTGTATCCCAAACAGTTCATTAGCATTAAAATGAACATTGTTATTCATTGAGCAAAAGGGCTCAAATTTCAAACACAGCATCCTTACAATCTCTACTTTCAGCCATACTTGGTTGCATCCTGCTATGTTAAAAGATGGCCTCATTCCCAACAGCTAGCCCCCGAATCACACTTTCAGGCAGCCATTTTGTCACCACTTTGGTGATCGTTGGGCTTTAACTCAGGATTGCGAGGTGGGGACAACAGTTCCTGTATTAGCTTAACAGGCCCCTAAACATATGTAAGAACCAGACCTCTAGCTGGTTCCATTCCTGCCCCCAGAGGCTGTTTCTCTGGTCAGAAGCCTGATCAACTCACCCATCCTTGCTCCGATCCCATTGAATGAGAGATCCACAGAAAGGTCTCATCAAGCCAAGTCCAGCCGTGGTAGAACCAACGCTCTAGCACCCTTTATGGGAAGTACTGTTGAAAAGGCCTCACAGAGGTCTACAACATATGGAAAATTCAGGTTCCTAGCTCAGGTTCTCCACATTGAAATTCACAAAAATTCACCCCATCAGGTATTTAGCACCTGATGGGGTTTTAGATTTTAATTTCTAAGATTTTGTACCCCAAGTTCACAACTCGGGCAGTTTTCATCCGATTCGCACCTCTTTGGAAAGGTCTCATCAACCTGAGTCCAGAACAGGTAGAATGGCCACTAGAACATTTTGAAGTGTTCTAATTTGAGTACCCTAAGTCATAGAGACTTACAGTAATTGGGGCATCTTTGGAAAGCCCCTGTGGGGTTCTACAACATATTGAGGCCCCGGCCGACTTGGATCTTCCTGGGCCTATCTTTGTAAAGCAAGGGTCCACCACGATAAGGGTCCTCATTCCTGAAAGTACAAGCTGAGATGAATCCATTAATGTGTTTGGTTTTGTTCTAGCACCTTTGTCTCATGAGTTAATTTCCCTCCACCTGTGTTAGTAGGTTCTCTGAGAGATTGCAAAGGCCTCTTAACTCCTAGATGAGTAAAATTCACAGCACATGGTACCCTTGGGTCCTAGATCATGTCTGTAAAATATGGTGGCTATTGACCGAGTAGAAATGTTGAAGCTTGATTTTTAGCCCACAAAAGCTCTTGTGAGTATGTTCCCAATTTCACAAGGGTCAATTTTTTCTCTTTAAACCTAGGAAGATACATTTTTTTGTATTTTGTTCTGCTCTCCCTAAGGATCACGTCTGTGGTGTTTTTATGTCCTTCCTTCCTTTCTAATGTCCATACAGGGTGTGGCAATTTCAATCAAGACAGGAAGTTAAGCATCATAACTTTGTCGGATTTGCTCCAGATAAGATGAGCTTTATAGGATATATTTACATTTCTGCCAGAAAACAACATTTTAAATTTGGAGGCCCTACTACCTTCCTGCAGCTACTTCCAGTTTGGGAGGGGTTTGTGAAATAAGACCAACATTATGTGACAATATGATTCTCAGAGACATATTATGCAGTTTTTCACCCATCTCCATTTGTTCTAAGAACCCCAAAAACAGTTTTCCAGAGTTTTAGTCCTCTGAAAAGTTACTTTTTAAGCAGTTCTAAAATTGGGCCATTTTGGGGCCTACATATGCATATTCATGAGTGGGTGTGTCTATAGACGCTCGCTCACTTCATGTCTTGCTCTTTCACAGGGTGATCAGTGATCACCAAAGCGATTTTATTTTTGCTATACACACTGTTATTGTTTTCAGCCAAAAAAACTGCACATTACATTAAAACACATGGCTATTTAAGCGGCTATTGTTGTTTTGAGTCCGTTTCAGGACTTCAGGGTCCGTGTATGTCAGCAGCAGCAGCAGCAGCAGTCTTTCAAACCCTCACCAGAGTGTTAAGCTGCTAAATCACTTTCTCCTCCTCCATTGCTCTTCTAACTACAGGAACAGTGCATTTAAGGTGATAATCATTTGTTTTCTCCAATCGTTGTGTCGGATTGTGCCACAAAAACGTCAGATCAGCGATACGAGTACACCTGCGGAGTACATCTCCGCATGAACAAATAGTGCTTACACTACAGTGTACGTTCACTAGGGAGGAGCAGCACCGGCAGCAGGAAAGTTCTGTATTTAGTTTTACCGGTAGCCATCATTCCTTTGCGAGCAAGAAATACAATGGCGGACTTTCTCAAAAGTTTTCATCAGGTTGGGGGTGGAGTCCATGGGTGGAGTTACCAGGGGAGGGGAGGGTATTTTCTTTCCCTAAGGTTTTGTGACATCACAAACCCTGCAAATTTGAAACAGAGCAATTTTCTCTGATTTGTAAGACTTAAACAGACCACAAACAAATGACTGGGATGGTTTTATTTCACATTTTCTGTGGTGGTTGACTCTCAACTTACTTAATATGTAATAAAAAGTAAATAAAACTGTAAAGGTGAATTTTTCATAATATGTCCCCTTTAAGTTTCAGGTCTGTATCTCTTGTTGAGGCTTTATAAAAGCAAAAAAAAAAAAAAAAACAACAACAACAGGGTCAAAAGGTTAACAGGCTTTAAGTTAGCGCAAGAACTCAAACAGCAAAGTCAGCAATTCAGAGCCCCATAAACAATTGCCTTTGTTCAAACACTAACAGCATGAACAGGAAAAAGACCCCATGTCTTTTGGAGCATATTCACACATTTAGAAGAACAGTTTGACTCGTTCCATAGCATGTCCCAATGATCATTGACATCTGCTATTAGCATGGCTGTTATTTGAGCCAACAAAAGCCTAATTTCCTGATATTGGATTATTTTACAACTTAATCCCAATATTGTAGGATATTTCTACAACAGGTTCAGAATGAACAAAATCTACATTGTTTTTAAATATTTACAACTGATTTAGTAAATGTGACTTATGGATTAAAAGCTTTGCCAAAATTAATTTTTATTTTTATTCATATTAACCTCAAAACGGAATCCTGACCCAAAACCCAATCTTGTAATGAAATCTAAAACATTTTTGTGATTACATGTATAAAAAGAAAAGAAAAAGAAAAAAAGAAACATACTAAATTGTCTCACAGCTAATATCACAAAATGAACACTTAGTCAAACCAATATTAAACATTTGATGTGAGGAATCATAACACAGGTAGATATTTAACATTTGAAATTATTTTCTTTAGCCTTTGGAGCGTTCGGCAAACACAAATATCTTGTCCAAATAATCTGAACATTCTTTTTAATTATTTGTTAATGCTGTTTCTGTAGGTGTTCTATTGTTTTTGTATATTATTGTATATTTGTATTATTTTTGTACATATTTTTATAATCATTGTTTTTCTAGCTGGGTGCCCTGTACAGGGCCCTACCCTCGCCTAACGCCCAATGAGAGCTGGAGATAAGAAACGTGATTAATGGATGGATGGTGTTTTCCTATTTTTCTATTTTTATTTATTTATACTATAATACTTTACTCTATTATTTAAGGGCTTAACTGGGAACTTGGGGATGTTATTTCATCATGTTCATGCGCATGACAAATACAAATCTTTAACATTTTTAACGAAATAAAAACATTTTTTAACAGAACTAAAAAAGTTTTTAACAGAACTAAAAAATGTTTTAACTGAAACAAGTGAAATATCTTAAAATATAGCTTCTTTACGTGTCCCCATAGTAAACACTGTGCAAACGACATGTACAGTAGGTGTAGGAACACATCAAAATGTGAAGGGATATAAATAAAAATACTGATAATAATGAAATAACAAAGCAAGAAAATTGACATTCACTCGGCCTGTGAATAGATGCTTTTGACCTCCATAGGTTGTCGTAGCAACCACAGAAGAATGTCCGTTGTACCGGAAAAATACAGATCATTTACATAAACCAAATGGATACTATGAAAGTTAAGGGTACATTTCTCACTAGAAATGTAATCAAAACAATTCTAAAGCCACAATCTATCTTGAAATAAGCCAATTTGCCACTAAAATATATGAGATTCCCGCCATTGTTTTTCATTGAGGAGTCAGCAGTGACGTGACCTGACGTGAGCCCATTGAATGTCATGCAGGTAATGTACAACAATACATCATGCTGTTATTGCACAAAGACGACACAAATATTTGTGCTCTAATAGCACGACATAATATACCTGTATATACTGTTTTGGTGTTAATGCACAAAAATCTGTGAGACCGGGTTGTTTGGACATAGTTGATCAGCCACTGAAGTGCACACATTTATTTAAAGAAAAGTATAGGTATCCCAGTTTGGAAGTCTGTATTAATTCAAATACAGTACGTTTTGCTGAAACTTGTGCAATTTTAGCAATCAGTACTCATGAACCAAACACTGAACAGTGAACACACATCAGCTCTGTGTGCCTGATTTCCCATACTGGTATTTATCTTTAACAAAGAAGCCTGAACAAACTTGACCTGAACCACTTCCACCAACTTTTTTTTGGCAGGAAACTCAAGGCTCAGGCAATTAGAGGAATAAAATCCCCCCTGTATGTCCAGGGTTGACAGGGTCTCCTCGCTAATCCATAACCGTCTTTAGGGAAGCATGCTAGGTGCCTGGAGGAGCAATGGGTCTATTCTCAGCCCTTACATGCTTGAGCTTCTAGCCCTACCTATTAGATTGGGCCAAGTGATCTCTACCACCACCTGAAGAGAGAACCAAATGAAGAGAATCAGTCATGACAGCACGACAACATTAAGAAGACCTTTAGGATATCAGAGTTGAGCTCATAGAGAAAGAAAGGCTGGAGGCCCGCCCAATATTAACACTCTATAGCAAACACCATATTTAAGGTATAGGAAGTAATAACAAAGGACATAATGACTAAACACACACATCGTGGGTGACCGTGGCTCAGGTGGTAGTGGGTTGTCTTCTGATCGAGAGGTTGGGGGTTCGATCCCAGTACCTGACTATGTGTCGAAGTGTCCTTGGGCAAGACACTGAACCATAAGTTGCTCCCAGTGGTCGACTAGCGCCTTGCATGGCAGTCCTGTCCCACTGGTGTGTGAATGTGAGGGTGAATGGGTGAATGAGGTGATATGTAAAGCGCTTTGAGACTGCTTCAGTGTGGTGATAAAGCGCTATATAAATCAAGTCCATTTACCATCTTTAGATATAAAACAGATCAATAATTATTAAGTCTTTTTTGTGGCTTTAGCTTGAGTCTTTATAGGCCTATCTTTGCTCATTGTTTCATCACCACTATCTGACGTGCAACTTGATGTAATGTACTTTGTAAAGGTACTATTAACATACGATGCAACATTACATCATGCTAGCCTACTCTGCCTTTTATGATGATCATTCCATTGATTCAAGGTACATAACCACATCTTACACCCAGCCAGCTGAAATATGTTGTTGGCATGGTAAAGCAGGGCACACAGATAAATGTTTTTTAAATTTCAAGAGTTTTTTTTAACGATAAATCAGACATAGAACAGTTTTGATCGTACCGTGTTTGATGCATCGATAATGTCAACACAGATCAGCACACATAACGACTCTGTCCAATCACAGATCTCCCTCGAGCCAGATCTCTCACATGATCAAATGAGATTAACATTATGATCTAACGTTGCATTCCAAGCAACTCGGACTTTAGGTAATTTCAGACCCTCGACTTGAAAAAGTGATTTCGAACGCCACCTGGGGGGTATGCTATGAAGCAAGATAATTATATCCTGGATTAATCTCTGTTAGCGGGCTTCACCTAACCAACCATTCCCTGTCAGAGAGAAGCCGTCGATGACAACACGCTAATTTAAGCAAAGTGTTTTCAGCCTTGGTATGTGCGCGTTCACATAAAAGTCGTGGAGATTGCAACGTCTGACCAATCAATGGAGAACCCTGACAGAGCGACCTTTTTTATAATGGAGGAACAGCTTATGATCTTAAACAAATATAATGAATTTAAATACATGATGACAGTGAAGAGCAACAGTGTTACTAGTGCAGTGCACCAGTATTGCATCCTAGCGCGGCACCAGGAAGGAATGCTGGCAGCGAATCGCCGATTCTGTGAATGCGTAAAAGCGTGAGATTATTTATGATATTAATTGATTGGATGGGATGATAGACAGAGCTCTGACCAGTTTCCCTTTATTACAGCAGACACATTTTTCTCTTCAAGTAGACCTATTTATCACACACACCGGGATGAGAGCTCAATGTTTCACTGTAGTATGTTCCTGCTGATGCGGTCAGCCTCACTAGCGTATAAATGAATGAATTAATTAATGACATCACCTGTCCGCGCATACGGACACACAGGCTTCATTAGCTGACTGTAGATCTGGCCATCAGATATAAATCTCTAACTTTCCTAAAGGATGTCATCGGTAAACAAAAGGATTGCATTGATGTCTAAATATTCTCTCCCTCCTGTCAGCTGTCATATCAGATCCACACAGTGATGTGTTCACACATTACCTTTTGTTGGACAGCTCACTTTTTAAGAGAACTGATTGGAGGAGGCGGGGCTTTAGCACTCGCTAAGATCCAAGCAGAAAAAAACCTGGTGTCGACCAGGTTAGTAGTTCAGCCTAAGTTACCATGGTGGTTTAGCTCCGTAAGACGTTAGCGAGCTTAGTAGGACAGCACACACTGATTCAATCCCGGGAAGTTTGTGCGATAAGAGGTAATCTCGCTTCGTAGCATATCCCCCTAAAGTCAGAGCACAAAAAAATTATATCCTAGCAGTCAATCAGGAAAAAAACGACCCGATCGTTTATGTGTGTGTACCCAGCTTAACTTTTACACAATTTCAGTGATTATTCATATGTGAACAAGTGTTAAGTCATTAAAATTCCATACATATTGCACATTTGGTCTTCCGGTAAAAAACCTACAAAAGGCATGAGTATCTCTTTTTTAACCGTGTCAGGGTCTACTCAAGTATCATTTTCTGTGCTGTTGTCGACCTTTTTTTTTGTAAGTTCTGACAGAATTATGTCAGCAGCTGGATGTGTTTCTCTAACACTTGCCATGTCTTGACGGCTTCAGTTGACGTTCAACATTGAGTCGAGGTAATAAACAGTGATGCGAGGCAGAAAGGTCTATAAGCTGTGAGGCATAAAACAGTTTGCCAGAATCTTTTTTGAAGCAGTTGGATTGTCTTTCTCCATGTCTCCTCTCATACCTCTGCTATACAAACCGCATGGCCCGCCAGTTCCTGTTGGTTTCTACCAGAGATCTACACACCAACCATTATTTGTAAGTCTCGCTCTTCAGCTTCAGGGCTGACATCACCCTGACCATTGTCTCTCATGACCCTCGGCGAGCAGAGTTCAGCAAGAGGTGGGAGTTAAAAATAGAATATTGTCTTGGACAATATATGTTGTTTCAAAGAATTGAGTCAAACGAAATAATCTTTGCTCAAATTAGTTATAAGTCACTCTGAAAGGTGATCAATGAGTGGAAGATCTGAAGAGTTGACAGCAATGCTAGGATTATATCAAACATGCATTAAAGCTGATATCCAGAGTTTCTGAGAAATCTATGTTTATCTATGATTCTTTTGAAATGCAAAAAAAATACCTAACTAGTCTTTTACTATGGTCTACTGCCGGTGGTCATTCATATACATTAATGTATATAAGTCCCTCCTTTGTCCTATAGACCCCTATACAAATGGAAACGATTGCTGACTGCACCCAGCCAATAGGCTTCGACTTCCTGTTTTCGAGACTGTCAATCAAAGTGAATGTGGAACTGTGCACGGAAACAAGGCCGCGCGTCACAACAGCAAACAGTTAAATATGATTTTGGCTCTTACCTGACCCATAGACCTATATCAATGTGACCCAATGTGACCTTGTTATGTTCCGCGATGCGCATGCAGAAAAGTAGAGGCGTGGCTTTGGGTAGATTGGGAGAGGCAGTGGGAGGAAGTGAGGCTGCTTAGGGCGGGATATCGAGCCGTTTCTCAGAAACTCCGGATATCAGCTTTAATGACAAGGAAACACTTGTTGTTTGACAAGAAGAGCAAGATTGACAAGATCATGTGATGTATTATTTTATTTGGAGGATCAACCAATAAAAACAGATTTCCTGCAGCATTGTATAAATTATAAAAATGTAATATTGGAGGGGAGCAACGATTATTTTTCCGAACCATGAATCCCCCAGAACAGTTTTTGTCTATGGATATAAGGTACATGGAATAAAACTTTAAGAGGATGAAGTGACCAAAAAAATTAAATGATTCAGCATATGAATTTGTTCCTTTCAATATCTGTGCTAAGAATGTTGTTCTCTTTTATTATCTTTTATCAAATCTATTTTATTGAGTTTAATAGTAGACAGTTGGGCAGGTTCGGTGGTATTGGAGGGACTTCTGTAAGAAATAAGAATAAAAGAAAAAGAGATTGAAGAGAGGCTGTATGGTGAATGAGAAAGAGGTATATAAACACACATGGACACACAGTCTCAGAGGGATGTGAAGAGAGAAAAAGGAATGCACACTGGAAGCACATGGGGGTGACAGGCGAGGGATTATAAGGCTCAGCGGGGTTTTCCCAGAACACTGTTTATCCATGTGTGTCAAAGAGATAAGTTTGCATACACATGTTGAAATTCAGGTATTGAAGTTTAAGCTATAGAGCTTGAATGTGCTTGCCCTCCTCAGAGCGCTCTAAGCCCCTGTGCGTCTTAAGAAGCTTAAACCACAGCAGGTAAGAGACGACTGCAGGATTCTGCTGTAATTAAACTATGTGTCATTTCCAATCATGGCTATTGTCAACCCTAATCTGCCCATTTTGTTATTGTAAATGCTTCCTGAGCACTGATAGAAGCATCTTGACCCTTTCCATGACTTTGTTTCTTCTTTAAACAAAGTGATAATACTGGCACTCACAAACACATACACATACATGGATGCTGACAACCATACAGTCCTACACACCATGGCAAATTAAACACATGACTGTTTTCATAAATAGCTGCTCAATGGGGTGTGATATGTGTTTGTTAGAGATAAGTGATCTACCTCTGAAAAAATAAAATAAAATGTAAATATACGCTGTAAACAAATCATTAGTTACAACCTTCTGGTCCTCCTTTTCAATTGCAATAGTAATCCTGTGGATGCAAGAGTCCATTGGAGCGTATCATTGTGAGATGTGTGCACCCTGGACAGGATCGACTACTCTATAGCAGCAACAACACACCAAGATATACAATCAAATTCTCACACATTTATTCTCCATGACTGGTTTGGAGACTAAATCAACAGAAAACTAAGGGAAAAAAACACAAAAGCAAAGGGAGAACATACCAACTACATAAAAAAAAGCTTAAATACACAATTCAGGACTGATTTTAAAGTGCTACCCATGAATCTTAAATCTAAACTGTGAGTGGTGTTGGTTGGCGACCAAGATAAAATGCAGTTTAACAAAATGTATGATTCCTGAGATTAATTTCCTTCAAAAACCTGGGTTTTCTCACGGTGATCAATGCTCTCAGGTATCCACCTCTCTTAGAGAAAACTAACGTTGTCAATTAAATACATTTATGTATCACAGATCTTCAAGTAATGAGATGGAAGTTGCAATTCACCTAAAAATTGGTGTACATGCCAAAAAAAACCCATAAAATTAGCAAAGGTGGGACGAAATACCGCAAGACAAGATATCGATATAATAAAACGTCTTAAGATGTATCGTGGAGGGTACCAGATTGTTATGGTTTTAAGACTCAGTTTGTAAGTCTGAAGCTGAAGATCTGGGTTGGGTACGGTCACAAATGCTGAGGAAGTGAATCAAAGTCAAAATGTAATTTATTTATGTTTATAAAAAATGCATAAATGACTCATTCTTGACAAAAGGCCAACGAGCTGTGTGTGTGTGTACAGTTTTGAATACAGTGTTGGGCTGTAACTTTTGGACTGTAAGGCCTGATTACAGCTCTAGTATAGTACATCCAGAGTTAAAGTCAAATAATAGCATGCTTATTTCACCAACCGCATTTATTTGGTTCTTTTTCCTTATCAATAATCAATGAACCAATAATATCATTATTGTGGGCTCATTATCATAAGATGCTAAGAATAGCAATATGTTAGTGGTAGTGCTGTCCGTGTCCTTCATGCTGTCAGCGAGATAACCCCATAAAATTATCATATTTGGGAGACCCATTTAAAACCACAAGCATGATACTTTATTTTCACCTAGCAACGGGAGACATCAGGCATTAAACTGAGAGAGAGAAAAAACAAAACAAAATAGCATTTCCCATGAGGTAACATGATGAAATTGCAAGAAGCAAAGCCCATTACATTGCATGTATAGATGCCAATGGGAGTAGCTATAAGCAAAGGTTAAATACCTGTTACTGAGACACACAGTAAGATTAACCTGCCTGTCCAGGTAACAGCTGATGATAGTCACTTGTAATAAGGCATTATGGGTAAAGCCTTCAGTTGGTATGTCATCTTGCTTCTCCAAACACATTACAAATGCAAACATGATAGGCTACTATGAATGGATTAAAGTGAATTCCCTTAAATGAACAGATATGCACAAAGTGCGTAGTGGAATGTATTAGTAGGGGTGTGATAGGATTACTGTAATAACTGTTTAAAAACAAGGATGTGCGTGCATGCACACAGCGTGAAACCTGTTGCAGCATCCTCAGTCTAAGCAGAGCAGCTCAATGGTTTATGCACCTGAGCCACTGAGGCACAAACGGGAAAATACTGAACAAAAACACACTTTCGGGACATGTTGATATAGGCTCTCACGGTGCGCTCATGCACTCCGGAATCAGTGCGCCCCCCGTGCGTAAAACGATGGAACCGTAGCCTACCTGTCATCGGTCTGCCAGTCCCCGAGCAACAGGTCTCGGAAACGGTACCGAGGGGGCAGAGGTAGCACCTCCTTCTCCATCTCAACCATTGTGCTCCTTCTTCAAACCCAGGGACGAAGACGGACCCCACCGCGCAGTCACCGCACCTCGGGGTGGGGTGGTGGTCCCCTCTAAATCCAAATGGGGTCTTCTCCTTGCGTACCAAACAGACACACCAGCTCCATGGCACCTCTTCAATCGTCTCCTTTCACTAAAAAAATAAATAATCAAAAACCACCAAGTTGCTTGAGAAAAGCTTGACTTTTGTACAGCAGGTCGAGGGGGGCTTCACTACTCCCAGACAGCTTGGGAGCAACTGGTTGCCAGCATCATCCTCTCAGTCCGAGCGCCACAGATGCACTGGAAGCAAATGTGACGAAGCCTGAGGGAATGAATCGTGAGCCACTCAGACTATGTTATTAAGATAGATATAGGCCTGTGATTGTGAAGCATTATCATCACTAATTCGTGTTTTATCATCTGATTTGTGAAACTCTAAAAAAATTTAAAAAAAAAAAATAAAAATAAAAATGAAACTGTCCTTATCACACGGGCTCCACATTAAATGTCAGATTGTGGACACGTGCACGAACCCACGTCGTGAGCCTGTTATGACACTTATCATTATTTGCTCTCTTTCATTGCCACGTAATCAGGACTTTTCTGATCATTAGTGGATGAAAAGTGCAGTTATTAGACAATATATATATATATATATATATATATATATATATATATATTGACAGATTACCTGCAGCACTTATATATATATATTTATCCTTATATGTATTATTATTACTATTACAGTGTTTCTGGTTTGTTTTGTTTTTTTTTTAAATACTTTTACTGTTTTTAAACTGTGTTGGCAAATAAAACGTCCCTGATTCTGATTCAGTTATAAGGATGATGAATTTGTCATGAAAGCAAAAAAGGCTGCTGGATTACACACAATTTTCGTGCATAATAATTTTTAGAATTCGGAAAATAAATTCATGAGCTCTGGATTTTCAGCAATTAACAGGATTTGTGCATGAGCCAAGCTTTTGATGGTTCCTACAGTCACCCAGCACTCCCATTACCACCAGAATGCTCATCAGAGGAGATAATAAAGTTATTGTTGCCAAAATTGATGACATTTTAGCCTGTGAACACTAATTAAAAACCCCAATGTAACAAACACTTGCACAGTGCGTCTTATATGTATTAAACCCTCCAGGAGCAGCACTCCATGCTGGCCTATGGTCAGAGGTATATGTGATTAATGCAGATCAGATGCAGTGCTCAAGAGGACATTTGACTGGAAGCCACAGCAAACAGGTGTTATTTAAATTGTCCTCCTTTGCCTCATTTTAATGACCTACATCCAGCCAATAACACTCTACTGAGAGGTACTAAGTACTAACCGTTTAAACACAACATTTGATCTCCAGTGCAAACCTGACCTGCACTTTGTGCTCATGGATTTTACAGAAAAACAACAAGCGAATATTAAAAATAAAAACAACAATACAGATTTTCAAAGTGTTGTAAACGCATGGGATAACATTTTAGTAAAATGTTAAAATACAATGAATTGCATGACAAAATTAGCTATTTTTATTTAACTGTAAACATCTTTTTTATGTTAAATTGCACACTTGCAACGGTTTAAACAAAGTTTTGAATAAATGGATAATGTGTAAATTAAGTTGCAATAAAGCAAAATAAGCATATGCATGTCAGGGGCAACAGGGGTTCGATAAATGTATCTTACAAAAACAATCACACAAACAAAGAAATCCTCCTTTTACGGTCATACTAGTAATTTATGATTCTGCAGGCGCTGATGTAATCTATTCTGCCCTCTAGTGGCCACAATAAAATACAAAACATGTTGAGAGTTGGACTTATTTATCTCTTGATAAACAATGGTTCATTAGCGTGACAGCTCAAACCCCATGTGGATTTTCATTTCCTGCAGATGTACCTTCGTTTGAAAAAAAAAACAAAACAAGAGAAAAGAACACATTCAAACACAAGCACAGATTGTTTATGATGTTCAAAGACAGGAAAGCCTCTCATTTGAAGTGGGTGGGCCGAGCCGAGTATCCATGGTAACAACAAATAGTGTCTCAACATGTTTGTAGATATACTTCATGTGTTTCAAACCTCATTAAAAACCCATTCAGTCTGAAATGATCATTATCCACACTTTCAAGATAGTTTGCACCAAGTGCGTAACGTGAGAAGGTCAGGATTGATTTCAGAACTAAAGCTACAATCCTTGTCATTGTATATACTGTACATATAGAACAAAATAATAAAAAAAAATACATTAAAATCTAACCAGAAAGTTGAAATAGACTTATTTACAGGTTAAAAAAGGGCAATAAAAATGTTGAGTCACTGTATCAGACTATATCCTTGTGATGCTACTCTAGGGTGATGTTGACAGAAGCCAAGGCGTCCACAGCCCAGCTGGGATACTGGTCACGAGAGAGAAACATCCGCCTCATGAACGTCTGTATAAACTGAGGAAAACGTCCTTCCACGATGCTCTGCCTCACAGAACGCATCAGGGAGAGCTGCAAAGAAAAATGTTTGATGAACTGACGAAAACTAACGTGATTACTAAAGATCCACAATGTGCGCCTAAAACAAGCTGGAGGTCAGCCAAAGGTGAACCTCAGCTGTGCACTCTACTCTATATTTCATCTTTTTAGAAAGGCCGCATCATAAGGTAAACATCTGAAAGGTTCAGTATTGTGCTATCACCCATCTCCATTTGTTCTGAGAAGCCCAACAACATAGTATTTGAGGTTTATTTTCCCAAACTCGCCTGTTTTCTGGAGTTTCAGCTCCTGAAAAGTCACTTTCATGACGCTTCTATAAACAGGCTGTTTTGAAGCCTTCATGTGTATCAATGAGTGGGCGTGTCTATAGACGCAGACTTCATGCCTCGTTCTTGCGAGGGAGATCAGTGATCACCAAAGCAATTTTATTTTGCTATCCACAAACTGTTGTTATTGTTTTCAGCCAAAAAAACTGCACATTACAGTAAAACACGTGACTATTTAAGCGACTCTTGTGATTGTGAGTCCGTCTCAGCGCATTAGGGTGTGTGTTTATCACAGTAACAGCAGAAGAATCATTAAGCTGCTTCAAACATTCACCTGCTTAGTCACTTTCTTCTCAATCCTTATCTCTATTAATTACAAAAATAGTGCTTTTAAGGTGATAATCATTCATTTTGTCCAACCGCTGCGTTGCACTGTGTCACAAACACGTCAGATCAAGTCAAAGGCGATATAACGAATACAAAATAATGCGTCTTGTTAGGCATAGATCTTCTAATAAGGACATTTCAAAAGATTTAGGCCACATTTGTAAAAACAGTGGAGGATCCCTTTAATGTGATCAGATTAGAGACAAATTGTGAGCATAAGCAATTTGAAACAACAGCTATTAATTGTGAATAGTAGGTAAGCAACGTTAAGTGCACAGTTAGTTTTAGGGGTGTGAAAAAAAATCGATTTCATGATATATCGCGATTTTTTTTGGTGCCAATTTTAAATCGATTTTTTAAATTAAAAAAATCGATTTTTTAATTTTTTTTTATATTTAATAAATATTTTTGTGTATTTGTGCAGTATTTCATTGGTGATTACAATGCTTTCAATGTGCTGCAATGGTTACTTGATGCACTTGATTTTATGATGGCAGCGTGTAACACTACATTTTATTTTTTTCAGTGAAAATGTGCAAAAACACTAATAATAAATAATAAATAGGATGTTTTGAAGCAAATAGTTTTGACTCAATTGGTCCTCTGAATGATCAATATCTTCTGATGAACATATACAGTAAATTGATTTTTCATCTCTACGTTTAATTTTGATATTAACTAGGTAGAATATTGCGATAATATCGGATTGTGACCGTATCGTATTGCAACATCCTCGCCAATACTCACCCCTAGTTAGTTTAACCCAAACCAACACCCTGTAAAGTCAATTGCTACGTATACCTCTAAATATATGTGTATTATTGTTAATGGGTTCAGTTGATATAACTACATAGTAGATGTTTCCTATACTGACCTGGTAGGAGATATTATGAATGGTGATGTGGTGCATAGCCGCAGTGTCACTTTTAAACAGAGCGTGCAGGTATGCCCGACTGTGCCTGTAATAAAAAATAAAACATCCATTCATCAGCAAAGCAATCACTAAAATACCCATGAACTCTTTATAGTGAACAGTACAATCTATGGATTTAACACAGAGGTTCCAGACCTTATTCAGGTAATGACCCCATTTAAATATCCGGCGACCCCAGATACATTTTTTTCTACATTAAAAGTGAATTATGTGTATAATGATGATGAAATTGCATGTCATGTGCTTTACCGCTTGCAAGTAGGACACTGACAGTCTGGGTCAATAGGCTGGAAGTCTTTGGCATATTGCTTGTGTTTGACTTGGACAGAACCCCAGGGGACCAAAGCAGAGCCGAACCTCTAATGAAAAAATGACAATAACTGTCAGACACTTTGATGATGTTAGTTCCTCTTTCTGCGTGTTCTCAGATAAGAGATGTAGGGAGGAGCTTACTGCAGTGCGGGTTGGAAAGACACAGTCAAACATGTCACACCCCAGGGCGACACACACCACCAGATCCACAGCATACCTGTAAGAAACGGAGACCGGGCAGCCGCGTTACAGTTAGCATCACTGTCGCTAATCTGGTGCCTGACAATGGTGATGGGTCACAGCGTGTAAAGGTGAACACACCCAACGCCCATGAGGTAACGAGGTTTTTCCCGTGGCAGGTGGTCAGTGCTCAGCGTGACCATCCGCCAAAAGTCGTCCTTCTCCTCTCCGCCGCTCAAACCTCCAATAGCAAAACCAGGAACGTCCCTCTTAGTCATTTCTATGGAAACAATGTACAAATGCAAGCTGATCCATGATCCATGTCTGATTGTTGGATTTTCTGCAGGAAAATGTTACATAAATGTATTTTAATCACTTGATCTTTAGGGAAATAAGTTGCTCTCCTTTCTGTTCAGGGTTTACATGTTCTCTCTGAGCATGCACGAGTGTCCTCTAGATCAGTGGTTCTCAAAATTTTGGCTGAACTACCCTCTTTCTTACTTTTGAATGCAACATTTTGCTCAGAATTCTGTGAAAAAACAACCATACAGCATCATGATGGAATTAATAAGTGATACCACACATTTTAAAGAATCATATTTTGGAAATAAGTGGAATGAAACAGTATTTGGTGCCTCCTGAATAGATTTATTTCTATAGTTTTTTGTTGTTTGTCTGCTCGTCTTATTTCGTCAGTATATTCTTTCTCTTATTTTGTGTGTTATTGTTGTCGTTTTTGTTGTTGTTGATATTATTTAATTTATTCTATCTCAGTGCTTGTGTTTTTGGTGTCGTTTGGTTGTTTCTTTTGTCGTTTTATGTGTTTTTCTGTTAGTTTTGTGTATTTTTCTCTCATTTAGTGTCTTTGCTGTCGTTTTGTGTGTTGCTGGAAATGATACATATTTTTCTCTCAGTGTGTTTTTGGTGTCATTTTGTGTATTTTGTTGTTGTTTATCTGTTCTTTTTTATTATTCAGTATATTTTTCTCTTATTTTGCGTGTTATTGTTGACAATTTGTGAGTTCCTGGTAATATTCATTGTGTTCATCATTTTTAACTAAAAATAAACATTAAAAAAACACCATATTTTTAATACTTTCATTTGTTAATTTTCCTCTCTCTTTCGCAAGTACCCCCTGTAGTGCCAGCACGTACCCCCATTTGGGAAACACTGCTCTCGGTAGAGTCAGACTCAATACAAACACACGTACCCTCTAAACAAGCCCTGCGCAGCTCAGCATTCAGCCCTCCTTGGATGATTGCAAACAGATTCTGTTTGTCAGGGTTTTTGTTTGCTGCTATGCAGCGGTCGAGCCAGCGAATGGATCTGTGCATGGCCTCCTCCACCCTCGGTCCACTCACTGTGCTGCTCACCACATCATCCAACTGCATCATGATGTCTGAGCCTGAAAACACACAAACAAGCAAACACAGAGAGAGGCTGAGTGAAAGGGGAAACTGAAATGTGGTTCCAAACATCTTCATTACTGCAGTGGGTAAAATATATTATTTTTCCAAGACAAACAGCTGCAAGGACTTGGTGAATTGTTTCTTATAAAACAGTTTATAATATGTGTTGATTGAAGGTTTGTCTTTTTTGAAGAAGAAAATTTAAACATACTTACTTACACAGGCAGCACTACCACTAACATATTGACATTTTTAGCATCTTACAAAAACGAAAACGATTGGTTTATTGATTCTTGGTTAAAAAAAAAAAAAAAAATGAACCAAAGAAATGCAGTTGGTAAAATAAGCTTGTTTTTATTTGACTTTGACTACATTAGCTCTGTAGCTAGGCCTCACAGCCCGACACTATATTCAAAACTCTACACACACACACACACAGCTCTTTGGCTTTTTGTATTTCATAAACCTTTTAGACTAATTTGAAGCTAAGGTTGATTTATTCTTCAAAAATACTGATTTAATTAAGAAAGTGTCTAGAGATACATTATTCGTCCATTGACCCTCGTCATTGTGTCAGGATGGCTGAGTGGTCTAAGGTGCCTGACTCAAAGATTCTTCATCTGCTGCCGTGGGTTCGAATCCCACTTTTGACATATATTTTTTTCATTTTAACGTGGCAAATTCCACCTTTAAATATACATATACAAAAAAAATAAACATTTTAGAGTATTTCCTGGGTTAGGGATAGAGATAAAATAAAAGGGGTAGCTAAAAATAAATATGAGCTATAATACAACTGATGACACTTTAAGTCACTGACACTTGACACTAAACTGGTCAATGAGGGACGCTGCGCATGCATAGAGTGGCAGGGTATGGATACATTTAACGGATCCATAGCCACTGCCATTAATTAATTATCTATACATTCACCTAAACTATTAAAAATCGATTTCTGAGATCTGACAATTTTTTTGCATATTAAAATAGAAAAGAATTATCAACAGGCATTGCAAGGGGCTTTGTTTTGCTGAAACAATATTTCGATGTATACCTGCAGGTTATCAAACATGTTTGTCAGAACTCAATGTGTTCATAGACCAGGGGTTCTCAACTAATAGGTCAGGACCCAAAAAGGGGTTGAGGGATCATTATCACGGGCTTGTGAGGTTTAGACATGAGAAAAAAGAAATCAAAGAACCTATGATTTGATATGTAAGAGAATGTATTTGCAGTTGCATCTCAATGCAAAAAGCCAATCAACAATTTAGTAATTGTCCTTGTTTGCCATACAATCTGTTTTTTTTTTTGAGGATTTAATGTTATCTCTCTAATAAAACCTGTGCAACATCTTTTTTATTAAATACGTTTTCCTAATTTGGATCACTGTTTGTTATTTCAGCAAATGAGGCTCCTGATGCCAAAGCAGCGTAAACTATAACAAATCGCCACTATTTCAGTCTTTACTGACCCAAGCTATTCTGTATGCTGACAGACTTCTCTGGACTCAACAGGATCTCTTTGCCATCGTAGGGGGACTTGAACCTGACGCCTTCCTCTGTGACCTCTGAGAGTTCAACGAGAGACACCATCTGAAAGCCTCCACTGTCCTGTAAATATAAATGTCACTTAGTATAAACACTCACAACACACATCAAACGCCCCATGTATGAGAAATCCACAATCAAAGTGTTTAGTTAACCGTGTTTAATGCAGGTTAGAAAGGTCACACTTACTGTTAAAAGGTTTCTCTTCCAGTTCATGAACCCATGCAAACCGTTGGCTTTTTCAATCAATTCAGGTCCCTTAGAGAAGAATAATTAAACAGCTTTACAAACTATTGTGATCGGATTTGTTTATGATCTATTATGATAACAGTGGAACAGTGAACCACTGGGCACTTTTATAGCTATGAGTGGTGGTTGTTTCTTTTTAAGAATTTAAGAACTTAACAGAATCAGAATATGTTGTAGGAAAATGTCATTTGACAGTTTGATAAACATACCACTTGTCTTTGATATTTGTACATAAATTACAGTTAGTTTCCATTGACTTGTTCTCGCAAGTTTAAAAAAAACAAAGTGTCTGGATGTACGTTAAACGTAGCCATAGCCCCTGGGACTATAGAGATTTTCTACATAGACGCAATGTGTCTGTGTCACTACCGTGCTGGGATAGTCATGTGGTAAAAGGCGCCGCACTCACCGCGATCGTGGGTTTCGCCAACGTAAGTTTGACCCCCACATTTGACAATTTTTATTTTCTCTCTTCGTTTTAACATGTTTAACAAGGCAAATTCCACCTTTAAAAATACATTTCCAACAAAAATAAACATTTTAGGGTTAAGGATAGGGTTACAGTTGGGCTTGGGGTTAAAATAAAAGGGTTAGCGGGGTAGCTAAAAATAAATCTGAGCTAAAACACAAACGACGGAACTTTGAGTCACGTGGTGCACCTATCACGTGACCTAAACTGACCAATGAGGGGTGCTGCGTATCAATAGAGTGGCAGTCTACGATTATGTTTCATGTACCCGTAGCCACGGCCCTAATTTTTTTTTTTTTTTTTTTATTTCATACCATTTTGTACTTGTAAAGGTCAAATTTGTAAATACTGATATCATGATATATCGTGATGTATGTCATATTGTTTTGTATCGGGATATATCGTATTGAGACATGCAAATCATGAATCGTATCGTCACCCCTAACTTTATGGTACATTTTTATGCAAATAAACCTTACGTAACTTAAGGAAATGCTCTTCAACAGAGCATTTTGGTATCACATCATTGACTCTAATGTATTAGGGGTGGGAAAATTATATATATATATATATAATTTATTTATTAAATTATTTATAATTTAATTTATTTATATTGAATCACAATCGAATCGTGAGATGCCTGAAGATTCCCTCCCCTATGTATGTATGTCCCCTACCGGTCTCATGCCAAGGTGATAGGTGTTACCAAGGCAGATCTGACATCCCAGGCTCTCCAGCTGATCCACGGTGATTCCCTTCAGAGTCCCCTGGGTCCCAACAGGCATAAACACCGGAGTACTGACAGTACAATGAGGCAGGGCGAGTTCACAAGCTCTTGCTTTCGTCACTGGACATTCAGCAACAATCCGCAGAGTGAGCGGTGAAACAGCCGTCAGAGCTTTCTTCAGAGACATGCTGCTTTCGGAGCTTTGTGTTTCCACTCCACACTGCATGGGGGCAGCCATGTTTCAGAGACCATGTGACAGAAGACTTTTTCGATTGACATCCATGTCGACCAATTGGAATGCACCTCTTTTGAGTAAGCGAGAGAATACGCCTTTAGTGTAACCAATTGAATCACGTTTACGTAGATTGACACTCAACCAAGCCAATAGACGTCCTGTATTTGTAGCGTGGAGGCGGGACTTTATCGCCGGTTTCGATCAAACATCTCTTCTTCTGACCGGATGGTGTCTGTTTGTGTAGAGGAAGTTTTGCTTTGCGACTTTTCTGTCCTGCTCGGCTGGCTCGGTGTTTAGTTTGTGCACTGAAAGAACTTGGACATGATACCAGTGTGAGCTGCTGTTACAGACATTTCTCGTCAGTTTCCACACATAGAAGAGGAGCCAGAGCAGTTTGAAGCGGGAACTCCACTTTTGACCACACAGCCCTGTGCTAAGGTTGCTAAGCTAATAGTACCCAGCTAAGTTACCCGAGGCTTGTTGTGTTGAAGGGGCTTCCCGGGCTATCGACGCCATGGGGAACCGGGGCATGGAAGACCTGATTCCCCTCATCAACAAGCTCCAGGACGCCTTCAGCTCCATCGGCCAGAGCTGTAACTTAGACCTTCCTCAGATAGCTGTTGTAGGCGGACAGAGCGCTGGAAAGAGCTCGGTCCTGGAAAATTTTGTTGGCAAGTAAGTGAATGATTGCTAAAGAAAGTAAACATATTCCTTCATCCACTGTACATATGGTTGACCTAGGGGCCTTAAAGTGTAGGATTATGGCTAACATATGGCGGTTGACACGAAGCTAAGCTAACGCCAGAACCAATAGTCTGTATCAAGTTCCGCTCGTATGGAAAGCAGCTCCAAATGTGGCTTTTTTTAAGTTTGGGTTCCTCTATCTTAAAAAAGACCTGATCACAATTTGTAATTAAAGTACAGACAGAAACTCGACCTCATTTGGATTCAGTCAATATTTACCATTCGTACTGCTTCCCGTGAGTCATTGATTTGCCTTTTTTTTTTCCTAAGGACAACTTAACCCTGAGTGCAACTTCTATACGGTATGTCATGTTATGCTTCCCTTCACCTCACCTCTACCCCGCCCTGTTAAAGAGGTTTCCAAAGTGTGGGGCACACCCCCTAGGTATTACAGGGATGTGTATGTTAGTCTTTTCTATGTCATGGTGATCTTTTACTATATGGAATACTGCCAAATCAGATCCATTGACATGCATTTTGTTGCAACACTTTTCCTTATGAAGTGGCAATGTGTACAGCGACACGATCAACTATCTGTCACTAACTGATGGTAAACTTTCAGCAAAAGTTGTGTAGCTTTAGGGGGTAGGTAGGATGTCATAATGCTCAAGTTTCTTATCTAGAGTATAAACAGAGAGCCAGCAGATATTCAACAACTTTTTGGAATGGTCAGGACAAGGAGTAATTATTCAGTGTACACAAACTAGTGTCAACACATTCATAATTGTAATACTGCTTCCATATGTTATATTTATACTAGTGTGTGTGTGTGTGTGTGTGTGTGTGTGTTCCTGTGAAAAACTTTTTTGTCAAGTTTTTGCAGTTTCTTGTCTTTGATGTTGTTCTAAACAATCAGGACACACCAAAAAGTTGTTTATATTTTAGTTTTTGTGTTATTCTAATATAAAAGTTCATATTACATGTTATTTTCTGTACAGAATGAAATCAAAAGTACATAAAACATATAGAACAGGAGTCATTCAAGGTTATATGAATCATAACAATAGGGATGCCACAATAGATGTGATTATAAACTTCCTGGTTGAGAAAAGTGGTAACAGTAAGCGTGAAGTGGCTAAATAATGAAAGCACTTCTTTGAAAATAACCTTGGTTATACATGTCATGCTTTACTTTAGGTTATGTACATAACCCCGGTTCTATGAGTAATATGAGTGAGATGTCTCACTATGGGATACACACTCCCTGTAGTCCTCAGAAGCACTTTTCTCAATCCGCCGAGCCCTGATTGGCTGGAAAGAACTTTCCATTCGCCAGGGACACTCCCACCCTCTATAAGAGGGGGGGGCGGATGTACAGTTCCTCATTCAAAATGAGCACCTCTTCTTGCTCGTTCGAGCAAGAAGGGTTGTCTAGTGTACATCTCATTCATATTACTCATAGAACTTGGGTTATATACATAACCTAAAGTTCTATTTCATAATATTTTGTGAGATGTCTCACTATGGGATATGGCAGCTCCCGTAGTGCAGACATGCTTATCGAGCAAAAACACAGCCCGCAAAGCAGAGTCTGTTATACATCAGGACAGCAAACAGTCCAGCATGTAAACCCGGACAAACGTGAGGGACGAGGACCAACCCGCCGCTGCACAAATGTCCTGATCAGACACTCACCTGAACAAGGCCCAGGACGTGGCAGGACATCGAGTGTGCGTGCAGGCCCTCAAGCAGCCGCAGACCCCAACCCTCGTAGGCCAAAACAATGGCCCCCATTGTTCTTGGTAATGGGGAGTCATTGCCTAGTGGCAGGTGTTGCTTAGCAACAGGCTTCCCCCTGTGGGAATTAGCCCAGGAGACAAACAGCTGATCGCTGTTCCTGAGGCCCCCTACATGCAGCCAGACGCGCGCTAATGCGTCTACGTCAAGGAGAGTATCCGTGCCGCGCAGGGAAAAAAAAAAAGGCGTAGTGCTTGTTTTCCTCCGCCGCGAACAGATCCACCTTGGCCCATCCATAACAGGCCCATAACTGTTGCACCACCAGTGGGTGTAACCTCTATTCCCCATAGGAGAAAACGTACAGACCGTCTTTTTCTTCCTCCTCGTTTGCGTATGCTGAGCAGATTGTGCTGCGGGACAGCCCGGTGGTTGAGCCGACATGCTCGTTCCTGAAGCACCATGTTGCTCATCGCGCTACCCAAGGCCCGCACTGAGTGGCGCTGGGTGCGGAGACTCTCACCTGCTAAGGATGAATTTGTCCTCCACTGTCGCTGGGTCCTGAGACCGAGCGAAATCCTCACACAGTTCAAATTGGTAAGCCGTGAGGAGGGAGAGGACATTTGGAGCTCTCACTGAGAGCGCCGCTGCAGCGTTCGCCCTGCCCGATGGGTCCCACTGAAGACGGTCCATCCTGGTCAGTAGCATGGGTCTCTGGGGAGACAGAGCAGGCTGGCATGGCAAAAGGTGAGCCGCAATCAGCGGCTCCACCGTTGGCATTCTGAGCAGTCAGAGGCTCTCCACATCTTCACAATCAAGGGTGGAGGAGCCCTTCACATGAGACTTTCCACAGAAAGGGCGATCCTTCCATGGATGTGCCACTTCAACAGCTTCGGAAATATGGGGAGGATTTATCCCGGCGTGTCGCTTACTCACATAGCGGCACATAGTGGCCTCCGTTATGACGGTGGGTCACGGGATGGCGAGTCACATCACCGCCCGCCTGCACAGCTCCATGGTATCTAAGCTTGGGAGAGAGGAGGAAGGTGTGAAAACCTCCTACTCCTCCAGAGAGGCGACAAAGGAGACAGGCCGCTGGGAGCCCCAGGTGGAGCCATGGGCAGCAGCAGAGTCCATGAGAGCCGTGTCGTCTTCACTCGCTGCGGCAGAAGTGCCGTGAGGAGGAAGAAGGGAGGCCTAGGTGGAATTCACACCGGCCTACAACGGAGGCTGCATGCGTTGAACGCCATGCAGCGAACCGCAATGCATCCCGTTCCCTCGGTGAGAGGAACCTTGGTTTCTTTCGCCGCTTGACGCAGGCAGGAAAAGCAGGTGGATTAGCTTTTATGCTACCACGTGACGGCTAATGCAGGTGCTAGCAGGGATGCAGGGCAACGTGCGCTGGATGTCGGGGACAGCGTTGACTCTTTTTGAAAGGCAGCTGGATTTCGGGAGCTTGGGTACCGTGGTTCGGAGCTGGAACCGGGCCTTACGCGGTATTGAAGGCTTGGGAAAGAGACATATGCACGCAGGAGCCCGGAGGGCGTCGAAAGTTGTGGTCTGGGACAGCAGCAGATGGAGTCCGTGAGCTTTGGCCTTGTGGCACAGAGCTAGCAGCAGGGCTGTCACCGGGGTCGTACTGGAGTGAGAGGCTGGTGGAGGCCAACGTGCACGCCGGAGCAGCAATGTTGGAAGGAGCAGTCAGCCGGAGCTGAGGCTCAGGGTTTTTGCGTCTTGCAGAAGTAATGAACAGCACACACAAGCCCGGAGGCGTCAAGTGGTGATGTCCGAGAGCTATGGACCTGTCGGTGCAGAGCTCAGAGCGGCTAACAGATACCGTGAGTGAGAGAGCCGCTCGAGGACCAACGTGCGCTGAAGCGACAACGTTTTAGGAGGGCCTGTGCTGGGGCTCTGAATTTCATTTACCTGTGAAGGAGCAGCACTTACCGAGCAGAGCAAGGTAAGCGCTGGTTGCTTCTCAACCTGTTGTGGTCCACACAATGCGTTTATACTTATCAGCGACTGGAAAACCCGAAGGGCTCCTATATAGAAAATATATAGCAATTATTGTTAGGTCTTCAAATATGTTTCCCCCAAGTATATACATATTTAGTTTGTCGTTTTATTGTATATAACATGCAGCGTGCTGCTTGGTGGTGCACTGGTGTGTGTTACTGTAACAAAGTGCAGGGATAGACTAGTGGTGGCCTATTTGGAGGAATTCACTGTCGTGCAGCTTTGAGGCTGCTGGAACAGTGTACAGGATAAGCAGGTTCCGAACACATGACAAGGAGACACCGCTGTGAAACCTTCCCACATTAGTCTGATGCAATTTTTCATGTTTAAAAAATCTTAATTGAGAGAATAAACAAATGTATTTATAGTAAAATATAAATCTAATATGTTTTTCAAATGCACGTCATTTTCTATTTTTTCACGTTTTTAAGGTATTTTTATTCATCTTCCCACTGTAATCTGTAACTTGATTCATTTGGATAAAGTTTAGGAAATTTGGCCAAATGTCTTTCTTTGGGGTGTAACAGATTGAAGTTGTTCAACTTTTCTAGATAGATTAATTACTCTGTCATTGTCAGACTAATTAATAATACCAAAAGGACGATCCTTTTGTCCTTTCCCCCATCAGCAGTGAGGGAGATCACACAGTAGATAAAGAAGCCAAACAAGTTTGCTGTGTAGCAAGCCAGTTTAGCAGGTTTTCACACCATTGAAAGACACACAAAGTTAAACCCAACCCAACCTTAACACGCACGTACACATGCGCACAACAGAAGAGGCAGCAGAGCCTCCCGTCAGTTGCGAAAATGACAAGCTTTTAGTAGTTTAGAAACACATCGTGGGAACATGTTGCAACTGCTCGCGGACAAGAGCACACATGCAGATCAGAAACACACTCAGTGCTTATTAATGTAGATCAGTTGGTCTTTGTGTTATTATGAGAACAACACTTGTTGAACCTCAAACTATCTGCTATTGTTGTGACTTTTTCATTTCCTTGCTGCTGACAGACTATCAATCATCCATCATTTTTATTTTCTACCTTTTTTGTCAGCAAAGGATTGAATCTTAGAAATGTCATGCAAGGCTCTTTCCTCCATGTTTGAGTATTTAGGGTCCTACAGCTGAGGTTTATTATCAAAGGAGCTCCTGACTTTGTTCATCTAAAGGCTTTTTTATGCTCAGGAGTGGCCAGAGCACAAACACTCTGATGTGCTGTAGTTTCCACTTAGACAATATGCAAAACTAAGAGTGTTGTAAGATCACTCTCTGTGGTTATGTTGACTTTAATAATGTGAGTCAGCAAGCTGCTGTTGCCTTCAGAAGTCCTGTTGCCTCCAGCTGCATTCCCACTTTAGCTCTATTCCTGCCGCAGCAGCAAATGTAATGTTTATTGTATTTTGCCATGTGATAATCAACGAGCTTTACCTATTTCCAGGGTGCCTATTGTACATCTGGCCTGGGACTACAGATGAAAATTAGCCTTTTGATCTCTAACATATTCTACAGTTGAGCTGTTATGGTAATATGCATTGTCCTTGTAAAAATAAAAAAGAAGTTGTTGATCTGTCGTTTTCCTAATAGCAGCTGGTTTTAGTTGTACGGGCAATATTGTGTATATTTTTTATTTTGGTAAGAAAGCAGTCGTGATCATGATAAGCAGCCTGGATCCTCCTCAGTTTTTTGTTTACATGTTGAGGTTTTGATAAGGAAGCGGAACATGAAGTTACCCCATCACCTGCTGAGCCTGAGATGTTGCTTTGCTGTGTACTTCCTCTGTGTCTCAGCACAAACAGAATACATCCATGTGATCACTCACACTGTTCTGTGAGAACCAAATTTAAGTGTGTTTAAGTTTTATTTTTCTCTGGTTCAAAAGTGAACCCAGGAAACTTGAAAAACTGAAATGAAATCATGGTTTACTGTCATTAACAACAAACAAACATTCAACACACGCAATTGTCTGGGAGCCAAAAATAAATAAGTTTCTCTTCCTCATTCGTCGATGTGTCCACGCAATGTTTGGTTTTCGAACACTTTTAACTTTAGCTGAAGTTATGATTTGATCAAATTCAAATTTTGCATCTAAATCCCCATTTTGCCCTGATGTCACGGTTGGGTGTAAAAGGCATATCTTGCACTGCATGCTGTCCTGGGTGGAGGCTGTTATCAGATCAGTGGGAAACTCACTAACAAGAAACATGGGGGTTTTAAATTGTTGTCATGATTTCAGAGCAGTTGAGACATGAAAGTGTGATAGTAAAACATGCTTGTATAAAAGTATATAGTCACATCAGATATGAGATGCAGACTTTTCTTTCTACAGATCATGGCACGAATGTAAAAAAATAAAAATCAAATCAAATGTTGGTTTTCTGCTGTCATGGCAGTGGACAGGCAACAGGCTCTACCATGAAGGACTTCAAACCACTGAGTGACAGATTGTTTGGAAGCTCTCATAGGTTTTGCTGCCCATGAATGCCTGTCGGTGCGTACCAACAAGCACTTTCCTGTTCCCAGGCATAATGATATGTTCTTTGCTTTTCCACATGGCCCGCTAAACCTCAAATACAGTTTGTGTCCCATTCACTCCTGTGAGAAGTGACTTTGACCTCAAAATTTCACACACAAATTCCAATGTTTGCACACAAGCAATGTTGATTCATTCAAAGTGTCAAGAAGAGGAGGATCAGCTGTAGTCTTCTTCTCCTCTGGGTTGCTTTGGTTACTTCTGAGCCTGCGAGCAGGGGGAGGGGAGTTGGCGCTTCCCCGTTCTGTCCGTGCCCGACTCTCTTGATTCTTCTTCTATTTCATGTGTTGGAGGGAGGGCAGCATACAGACTGATGCTCTTTGCTTGGCCATACATAATGCATGAAATGATACACAATCTGCTCAGCCTCTTCTATCATTTACAGGGCATCAATAATGGAGTCTTGGCTTCTTGCCTCTTTTCGATGTACCACGACTGTCCAATTTTCTCGATGAAGACTGAAGAGGACAGGAGGTTTTTTGCCGTACATCTTTGCTTGTATAAGCAACTTCTTTGTATATGCATTCTAAACATTTTCTTGCAGCTTGTGTCAGAATTCAGGGTTTGACTTGACTGGAGTGAGCTTTGTAGGATCAGTGCATTAAAGCTGTTATCACTGATAATTTTTTATATTGGATAAAATCATAGTGCTAGCCTCATACTGTAGAATAGATCAATGTATCGAATCAGTTACTCCAAAAAGAAAGGAAAAAAGTTTTTCATCTCTACCGTAAATGTTTTCCAATTGTGACATTTTTGTGACAGTCCCGTAAACAGATTCAGAGAAGTGGTTTTACTTTATCCTTAACATGTTCCTTGTTTGGGTTTTTTTCACCAGACAAGGAATACAATACAGTTATTTGCTTGATACAATTTTTGTTGTAGTTTGTTCCCGGTGTTCCCTGTGATATCAAAATGAAGTAAAAACACTTTTATTAGGCATGTCCCGCTCCTGTTACAACCTTTTCATTTCCGATATGATACCGATATTGCAGCCTTGCATATCGGCCGATACCGATATTATCCGATATCAGCATGAATCATTCATAGTTTTTTTTTTTTTTCTTTAACAAAAAAATGTAATTACTTATTTTGAAGTGTGGAATGTTAGAAAAGTCTTGATCAAGTGATGTTACTCAAACAGAGAACAATAGTCAGCAAAAGTAGGTATTATTAACCAATTGGTTACATAATTTTTAACCTTCAACATAATATCTACAGTATTCTACAAGTGAACAAAATAAGAAACTAATTTGAGGGAAATAAAATTTGAATGCGATATTCGTTTTGAGGTTAATATCTGACCGATTTCCAATATCGATATCGGATCGGGACACCCCAAACTTTTATGCACCAGTCTCCAAGACTCCACATCCCACAATGCAATGTGCAAAAACTTCAACAAACTTAGTGTTTACAGTGGAGATGAAAACAAACTTTCAAGTGGTAATTTTTGCAGCGAACGATGCAGTTTAAATGGTTTTTTAAAAGAGGTCTTTCTTCTTGTGTTTCTGTTCACTCCCTTTACTTAAGTAATTTAGTTCTTCCATTTTCACTAGCCGTCATCCAGTGCTACCAAACCATATCCAGCACTTTCTATACTGTCTGCCATGAACAATTACCTGTTGCCTCACATTCTGTGCATGACACAGCTCCAATGCTGGACATTTGCTGATGTGGGGAACTGCTCATCCAGAATGTTGCCCACTGTGTGACCATGTGACTATTGTGTAGCATAAGCAAGCAGTATGTAGTGTTGTTTCTTGTCTCTCTATTTTTGTTTTGTGGCTGACTCACAGTCTGTGGTCAACAACACAGCAGCACCCTTAGACCTGTAGGTCTGATAACTAGAGGCAAAAGGAGAATGTAGGTTATTAGTGACATGCTTTGTTTAGTCAGAATCAGCCCAGTGTTGGATGGGTGATTCGTAACAAATGTTTGTAAGGCAGCAAGAAATTCAACAGACTGGGCAAGGACGTGTCCAATATTGGGTGGAGGAACCTCAAATAACCAAGCTATAATCTGAGAAGTCCCCACAGTCCTCCAGCAATGTTTGTCATGTATTAGATCTTCCATCAGGAAGATTTTCTGTTAGTGTTTTGCTGTTTTCTTAAAGAATACCTCAATAATAGTGTGACTAAATACAAGCATGATGATAAAAGATAAAAGCCATCTTGTAAAAAAAACAACAACAAAACAACAGTTCTTGCTGTAAGGAATCATCACAGGAATTGTTTCGGCGGCTGCAGGGTCGTAGTTTTGTGTAATATAAAATAAATCCTACCTATTGGAAATCAATATTATAGTCATATCATGTCAGATTTTTGTATTCCACATCTGTGATAAAGGAAAAGCATGTCTCAGTAATAGTCTGAATTAACTCTAATAACCTGGGGGTTGACAAAATATAAGAAAAATTTTGCGCCAATGAACAGTTTTTTGGAGGGACCAGCTGCTTTCTGGCTCCGAGTGAGTAGCGGTCATGTCAAATATGCTGGGATAAATTAGAGGCGTGAAATTTCCCACTGCCGGTCAATTTACCAGAGGCCGGTCTGCAAGGAAATGGACAATAAATATAATAAATAATCGAACATAATGCCTGTTTATCTTTGTTTTCTTCATTCTTTCCCATTTCTACACTTCTATTAATGTCGTTTTTTCTCGCGCAGGGACTTTCTTCCCCGCGGATCTGGAATTGTTACCCGGAGACCCCTCATTTTGCAGCTGGTCAACAATAAAGCAGGTGAGTTTGGCAGACTTCCTTGCTGCCCTGCATGTGGCCTCTCTGTCACAGTGCCTCCAGCTAGGTACACTGACTATCTGCCATTTGCTGCTTTCATCCTCTCCCTTTGATTTAATATTCTCCTCATGCCATTTTTTTATTGCACTCTTAAGGAAAAACAATGTCTCCTATATTTTTTGCTCTGATCCTGTGTTTAGAATATGCTGAGTTTCTGCATTGCAAAGGGAAGAAGTTTGTGGATTTTGATGAAGTGCGGGCGGAAATTGAAGCAGAGACTGACAGGATAACAGGCTCCAATAAAGGCATTTCTCCCATCCCTATTAACCTCAGGGTCTACTCCCCACATGGTAAGAAAAGGGTCTTTAAATGTATATATTAATGACTGTATTGTACCCTCTGATTCATACATTAATATTAAAGAGGTACCACTTTGTGTTCAGTTTTTTTTTGTTAAACCCACAATAGCAACACTGAATGAATGGTATTTGAGTTTACATAACAGTGAGGTTGTCCTTTCACACCCAATAGAGGCAGTAAAACAAATATTTATTTTTCCCACATCCATCACACTGCCTTGATTTCCAATTCAATGCTAAATTATGTTAACATACACTGAAGCTTTACTTTTGAGCAACTTATTCTCATTGGTATGACCTCTGTGTCTGTGGCCCAGTGCTAAACCTGACCCTGATCGACCTGCCGGGAATGACGAAGGTCGCCGTAGGAGATCAGCCAGTGGACATCGAGCACCAGATCAGGGAGATGTTGATGCAGTTCATCACGAAGGATAGCTGTCTGATCCTGGCAGTCACACCTGCCAACCAGGATTTGGCCAACTCGGATGCTTTAAAGATTGCCAAGGAAGTGGACCCACAGGGTAAGGCCTCAGCTGATTAGTCACTGTGTCAACAGAAGTGAAGCAAACATTCTAACATTGCATGTCGTCTAGATCACTTTTTTCTTTTGTTTTTGAGATGGTGGGTGTGTTTTACCTTACATCTCGTGCAAGAATAAGTCAAAAACCGATTGAGTTGTTTGTAAAAGAAATTCTGGAATTCAAATTCTTGTGAATATTCTTGGTATTTTTTAATATGCAGGTTTGCGAACCATTGGTGTCATAACAAAATTGGACCTGATGGATGAAGGAACGGATGCAAAGGACATTTTAGAAAATAAGCTGCTTCCACTGCGTAGAGGTAAGGATCCTCTGCAGCAATTTGTGAAACATCAGTGTCCATTTTGATGTCTGGTTCAGACTCCATGTGTGTGTTTGTGTTTAGGTTACATTGGAGTAGTGAACCGCAGTCAAAAAGACATCGATGGGAAGAAGGACATTCGTGCTGCTCTAGCTGCAGAGAGAAAGTTCTTTCTGTCCCACCCCGGCTATAGACACATGGCTGAGCGAATGGGTACACCACATCTACAAAAAACACTTAACCAGGTCAGCAATCAACTCAACAATGTGTTCCTTCTTTGATCACTATAGTGCTTGTCTAAAATTGTTTATATTTTTCTGTTTTAAGCAATTGACCAACCACATCAGGGATACACTGCCTGGGCTACGCAGTAAGCTGCAGAGCCAGCTCCTCTCACTGGAGAAAGAGGTGGAGGAATACAAAAACTTTAGTCCAGATGATCCAACCCGAAAGACAAAGGCTTTGTTGCAGTGAGTGCAAATCCATTTGGCAACAGATATCTCTATATTTTAAATTCATAATAATACTCGATATCAAGGTCCCGCCCCAAACCTTAACAAGTCTCAAACTTTGGGTTCATGCTTTGGATTGGAATAAGTTCAAACACAAACATTAGTTAAAGTTATGATCTTTAAGGTGTTTTAAAAAATGGGATTTTAAAAGAAAGAAAAACTTCAGCTCTGTCAACGATTGTCCGATGGCTCCGATCTGGAGTTTCTGCGATCCCAAGTCAAGCCAATATGATCTTCTTGTTTTCATCTGATTATGAAAAAACATTGTTTGACTCAAAATGTTGATAGTTTATTAAGAGAGGACAGTTAAACATTTTATCTTGCTCAGTTATAAACAGTGTAAAAAGAATTGGATGTTGAGGAGCCACTAATTTCTACTTAGCTGAAATATTTACTCTTGATCTTTAAATAAATAATACCAATATATACTAGCAACAATTAGACATTTGTAAATTACAGACACTGATTGTAAAGCAATTGGGCTTTATTTGCATAAATAATCAAATATACTAATAACAGTAAGATCAGTGGAGCATGGGAGCTGTCGTTAAAGTGAATTTTGTGCTGTGTAAGGATGGTGCAGCAGTTTGGTGTGGACTTTGAGAAGTGCATTGAGGGATCTGGGGATCAGGTGGACACCAACGAGCTGTCCGGGGGTGCCAAGATCAACCGCGTCTTTCATGAGCGCTTCCCGTTCGAGCTTGTCAAGGTCAGGATGGCTGAGTTTACTATTGTAACTTGCCTTGAAACCAGCACTAAGACGGATTAAGATGTTTTTTTTGCTCTGGCCTTTTCTGTTCCCCAGATTGTGTTTGACGAGAAGGAGCTAAGGCGGGAAATTAGCCACGCCATCAAGAATGCCCATGGTGTGAGGCAAGTAGAGGGTGGCCGAATAGCAGCAGTAATAACAACAAAGCTTTTTAAAAACCATTTCACACACAACTCGGTACGCCGGTGTTCTGTCTGAATGCCAATACAGCACCAGCCTTTCTAGTTAGCTTGGGTTATGTTTTTAAAACTGTCATTCTGCCATTACTCAACTTTTAGTGTTCAGGCCGTCACGTCACCTACTGAGAGTAATTCTTATATTTGGAGTATTTATTAAGTGTTGTTTGTTGTGTAACGACTGCATCAGATGTTCTTTATCTTTTCACTGCACTAGCTCTCTTTAAGAACTCATTTCTTAGTTTTTTTTAGTTATTTTTGTTCTGTGTTGTATAAGTCATAATACAATTTTTATTTCTATCATATCTCATTTGTGATTTTGTGTGTGAACATTACCCTTCAGAGGACTTATTTTTCAGTTTTATTTATTTTCCCTTTTTTTTACGCATTATGTGAGTTATCCTCAGCTCATCCCAATTGTTACTTATGTTCACTTGTCACATTCATTTTTTTCTTTCCCCATGTGTTTGATAATTGTTCCATCTGTCTGTGGCTGTGCCTCTGTCTCTCTGTGATTCCTCAGAGCGGGGCTGTTCACTCCAGACCTGGCGTTTGAGGCCATCGTGAAAAAGCAGATCGTTAAGCTGAAAACGCCTTGTCTCAAATGTATCGATCTGGTCATTCAGGAGCTCATCAACACAGTCAGGCAGTGTACTACCAAGGTACTGCACATGTCCAGCATCTCCCAACCCAGCCGGGACACAGGTGTGGGGCGGGGGGGAGGGGGGACGCATACGCACAACACCAGGCCATCGTCTCAGCCTGTTCTGTGCAGTGTGCATGCCCTCAGCGGAGCCCCGCCCCTGGAGCTCTGTGTGCAGGCAATGCTGTCGTGTTGTGGAGTGTTGTGACGGGTGACGTGTTGTGATGATGATGGGATGGTTTTCTTTTGGGTTTTTTTAGGATTGAGAACCTCTGGTCTCTACTGGACAAGCTGCAGGTCTCACATCTCAGTGCACTTAAAAAAACAAAACAAATGCTATGTATGATCTGTTAGTCGAAAATTGGCTTGTGGATGAAGTCCTACTCTCTCATACTGGGTTTGTCCAAATTGGTTAATTAGAAGAGAAGGTCTCAGGCTTGTGGCTTGTCCTCGTCTATAGCCTGTCTTATCAATAACTAGAAATAACAACCTAAACAAGGTCTTCCTTTTATTTCCTCTCTTTCCCTTTCTGTCTTCAATTCTGGCCTATCCATTTCTCCCCTTTACCACCACCACAACAAAATGCAATCCAACACCCCTTCAACGACTTCTCAGAACGGGGCTCTTTACCCCTGACCTGGCTTTCGAGGCGATTGTCAGAAAGCAGATCCGCAAACTCAAAGAGCCCAGCCTCAAATGTGTGGACCTAGTGGTGTGTGAGCTCACTGCGCTCGTCATGAAGTGTGCCGTTAAGGTAACCAGGTGCTCCCGTTTAAATAGTGGCATGTCAAGCAAAAGGATTCCCTTTTTTCCTTTTCTGTATATCCCTCATCCAAGTCCAGTTTTTCACCCCTGAGAAATCCACCTGAATTCTTCTCGGATACTCAGATGCGTGTATTGTTTCATCTCCACTTACTTCACACTTATGGAAATCGTCTTACCATTCAGAGTGAACATCGCCGTGCAAGTTCCCATACTCTTTAAAGAAATTGTGAACAACGCACAATCCGACGCACACCTGCTGCTTGAGCCGAGCATCGGCTAAAAAACCAAACATTTAACGTCTGGGTTAAAGTGAATTGGATGGAGAAAAAAATTTAACATTGAAGTGTTTCCATAGCAACAGTGCTCCACTACCATCTTGTGGTCGGATGAAAGCACTGCAATCAAAGTAATGATTGTTGATGCACTTTTTCGTTTTTTTTTTTTTTTTTTTACCATTTTTCCCGTGCCTCACCCCATTCCTGTATTCTTTCATCCTATTTCCATAAACATTAGGTATCATTTGAAATCTACTATCAGCCTGACAGAATGGTTCATTTAATATTCTGTATTATAGCAAAATGAATACTGAAACAAACTCCAGTTTCACAACAATAACTCCCCTATTTGATCCTTGGCTGATAGTAAATATCTGGGCCAGTCATTGTGTCCACTCACCTTATTGTTGTGTGCGCTGTATTGTGACAGCATGGACTTGTGATGCTGATGTGTCACTTCACTTGACTATGTCTTTCCCTTTTCTTATTCTCACTTCTTACTCCTGTTTGTCTCTGATACTTTTTGGTAAGTTTTCTGAAGCTTATGCTCACATGAAAGTGCGCGCATGTCTCTGTCAGTCTGCTGCTGCAGTTATGGAATGTTTTTGCCTTTCAGCTCGGTTCTTACCCCAGACTCCGAGAGGAGACGGAGCGGATTGTCACTACCCACGTCAGAGAAAGAGAAGGGAAAACCAAGGACCATGTAAGTGATTTGATGTTGCTTAAATAATGCTACTTTATTGTTGATGTTTATCATCGTCAAATGTGCATTTATATAAAGATTCAATTAGTGGTACCATTTATCAACCTGATATAGGATGGTATTAATGTCTGCGATAAAATGATGGTAACGAAATCTCAACACATTTAAATATAGTTTTCGTTCACATGTATTTTTTTAGTTAGTGATAGTCTCGTTATTGTCACAAAAACTATGACGTTCATTTTTAGTCTTCAAAATTAACACTGGTCTCTTAACCCGTAATTTTGCAAAAGAAGTTTGACAAAAAAAAAACATTTTACAAAATGTGAAATGTGAACTCGGTTTAGACCATCATGAGACAGGTTAGTTTTATCCTACTGATGATGTGTTGTCTTTCCAGGAGGGAAATAAAAATGAACACCCTTCAGTCAAAATCAACATGTATTTCAACTTCTGTTTAAATAGCATGATAATGTCATGTGTCATGACTAATCTGTTTATTCTGTTTCATTTTTAAGTTGAATAAATTATTACTCTAAAATGTTAATTAACAGTATTTTGGAGCTTTGAAACTAGATGTCAAGCAACCCACCTTGCTGTAAAAATTGAGAAAAAATATTTTTAATTTTCATAAATAAACACGTTTAGACTAAGACTAATTTTTTTCAGTCTCATTAGCACCCCCCTCCCAGTATGTTAATTTGCAAACTTATATTTATATTAAAAAAAAGATATTTAAATAAGTATGGCAACTATGTAATGATCTAAATCTTTAGGTTATGTGTATAACCCCGTTTCTATGAGTAATATGAGCGAGTTGTCTCACTATGGGATGCCACCCCTGTCTGCATTCCTCAGAAGCATTTATTTCAATCTGCCAATCCTGATTGGCCGGTGAAGCGCATCCGTCCACTAGGGGGTAACTCACCTCATATAAAAGGAGGACACGGACAGACACGCACCATTCAAATTAAGCACCTCTTCTCCTTGTTCGAGCAAGAAGGGTAATCTGGTGAGACACCTCACACATTACTCATATAACCGGGGCTATATACATAACCTAAAGTTCTATTTCATATTATTTTGTGAGATGTCTCACTATGGGATATGGAAACTCCTGTAGTGCAGACATGCTTATTGAGTGGTAACAGCCTCCAGGGCAGAAGTCTGATCACAAACGGTCCAACACACCGCTGCACAGATGTCCTGAACAGACACTCCCTTGAACAAAGCCCAGAATGTGGCAAGACCCCGAGTCGAGTGTGCACGCAGACCCGTAGGCGGCTGCAGACCTTGACACGAATAAGCCAAAGCAATAGCCTCCACCACCCAGTGTGACAGGCGTTGCTTAGTAACAGGCTTCCCCTTGCGGGGATTGGCCCTGAGGCTCCCGGTCATATCCATATGCGGATCACACGAACTGGACATGACACATTCAGCCTCTGCTCACCCTGTGAGGCAGAAAAGGCCAAAAAGTCAATGGGAGAACACGAGCCCACAACCTTCGGCACAAAGACCGGGTTGTGTCTCAGGATGATCCTCGCATCACCTGGGAAAAGATGAGCACACGACGGATGAACCGAGAGTGCATGGATGTCACTTACCCTCTTGGCCGAAGCCAGCCACCGGGCACTGAAAAGGGATGTGGTTCCTCTGGAGGCATCACCCCTCAAATAGCCTTCACTTAGTCATAAAGAGACCTATTGGAAGGGGCTCGGGCATTCTGTATGGTGGAAATCACACTCTGTGATAATCCCACGGCTGACAGATTGAGCCACTCAGGGGCCAAGCCTACAGTACCAGACTGTCTGGAAGTGGGTGGAAAACTGTGCCCTTCCCCTGTGACAGCAAGTCCCTGTGCAGCGGGAGTTGCCAGGGACGTGCACACAGCAGCTGGTAAATCTCCGCCAGCCAATGCATGGCCGGCCACAGTAGAGCCACCAGGATCAGTGTGTATCCGCATTTCCTTACCCTGGACAGGGTAAAGGGAATCAGAGCCAACGGGGGGAACGCGTAAAGAAGCACTCACATGCAGCCAAACGTGCGCTAGTGCGTCTACGCCGAGGGGAGCCTCCGTCCCATGGCACGCCAGTGGCGCAGAGCCGCGCTGCACTGTGGTGTAACCAAAACCCTCCATGCGCCATGACGCAGAGGATTGACTCCATGTGAGGCCACCCACAGTTGGAAATTCCTCATGTGAAGGCGACCAAATTACGACAATGGCCGAAGCCATCAACCTGAGTAAATAAAGACACAATCTGAACTGAACAGTTTTGCCCGTCCGAAACAACGCCGAACGTCTTCACCCGCTCCGGTGAACGGCACAGCACTGTGTAGGGGACAACTTTTCTGCATTCCCCTCAAATCCCAGATTTGACAGGTAATCCAACAAAATGCACGTGTGCGCTTTGGCCTCCACCTCTGATTGTGCCAAAAGCAGCCAATCGTCCAGGTACGTAGCCAGGCGAATGCCCCGCCTCCTCAGCTGAACGATTGCAGCTTCCATGCAGCGCACAAACACCCTCGGGCTCAAAGAGCTGAACGGGAGAACGCGGTACTCATAACACACCCCCCGGAAAGCAAACCATAGGTACTGTACTTCCTGTGAGGGGGATATATTGGAACGTTAAAATATGTGTCTTTGAGGTTGACAGACGTGAACCAATCGCCTTGTCGCACCAGATAAAGTAAGGAGAAATGCGTGAGCATCCCGAAGGTGTATTTCCTGAGTCACCTGTTCAGGGCCTGGAGTAAAACCTCTCCCGAGACCGAGCAGGAGGGACCACTGAGATCGCTCCCTGTGATGTAATCTCCTCCTGTAAAACCAGGGCCTACTCTGCGTGGGCCCCAGAGTGAGTCACACCGGTGAAACGGAGAGAGACAGATGCCAACTACAGCCTGTAACCCTTCGATATCATCCGTAACACCCAGTGGGTACACTGAGAGAGGAGGCTCTGCCTACCCATAAGCGATCAAAGAGCCCAAAAGTGGCGTGACAGCGCCCCCTGTCAGAGGCCTCCCGTGCAGTCCGAGGCGGCCTAACCGTTCAACGGTAAACTCTCCACAGTCAATCACGAGGACATCCTCGTGAAGCGGGCAGGGGGTCACCAGGTCGAGCTGGGAACCCCAGCTGGAAACCTGAGCAGCCGCAGTGTCCATTAGCGGAACCTCACTTGCCTTTACGGGGGATATCGTGAGGAGGGAAGGAGTCCGGTTTGGACAGGCCAGTCTGGTGTGCCAGCCTCCTATGGAGGTTCCATGCGTTGAATGCGGTGCAGTACTGGCACAAGCCCGTAGTTAAGCTGGCAAAAGAAAACGTGATCTAGCTGAGAGGAGAAGAGGTGTTTGAATGGTGCGCGTCTGTCCATTTCCTCCTTTTATAGGAGGTGGGTCACCCCCTAGTTGACAGACGAGCTTCACCGGCCAATCAGGATTGGCAGATTGAAATAAATGCTTCTGAGAAATGCAGACAGAGGTTGCATCCCATCGTGAGACATTTCACGAATTATTATGAAATGGAACCCAAAGCACAATTCACAGTATTTACACTGCTCCCCAATAGGTATCTCTGTTAAGATCAAACCAACAGTAGGATCGGGACAATTTGACCAATTTTATTAATCCCTGAAATTTCACAAAAAATTGGCTCTGATCCAGCAAATCTGATCAGCACATTTCAAGTCGCTTCCTTTTTCCCCATGTGTTTTTCTTATAATTTATGCATTCCACTTGTGTAATTAACAAGACAAAGTCTCACAAGTGAGGCTTTTTAATTTGATCTCCTACTTAAGTGGCATTAATGAAGACTTCTGCACCATGATCATAATTTTCTGCCTCTAAGGTTCTGCTGCTGATTGACATTGAGCTGGCCTACATTAACACCAATCATGAGGATTTCATCGGCTTCGCTAAGTATGTACCCTCTCTCCTCAACCTTTCTCTTTCAATTTCATAGCCCATTGGCAGCAACCCCGGTCTCAGCTGAAGCTTGTGTTCGATTAATAACACACTGTCTTTTGTTTGCTCTTGTGATTTGGTACAATTTCCAAATGAATGACCCTTAATTTTACAGCAAACTACATGTGCAACCAAGTCACTATTTCTAAAATGGTCACAGTTTAGTTGCGACACACTGAAAGTGCTTCCTATAATTACCCACATGTTGTGAACCATGGTGCATTATTGCGATGTAGCATGCCGATTAGTGATGCCATCACATCAGAGGGTGTGTGTCCTGTGAGAAGAGGCAAATCACTCAGTGATCAAGGTCGCATTAGTTACCGTTTTTTCCCCGTCCATGCATGTAACAACCCCTCCCTCTTTAAAGTCAGTCAAGAAAACCAGCCTCTAGACATCCTCCATTTCCTTTATAGCTTCGTAAACAATTTCTTTGTTTAACTTCACGCACTTGTTGCTGCGTTTGTGCATCCAAACGAAAGCTTATGAAAAGCTGATGTTTTTGTGATAACGTCTAACAGCCGAGTGTTGTGGCTGAACAGAGGTAGAGTAGCAGTTCTACGAGCATGGAGTTGAGTGAGGTTGAGCTTTGGCCCCATAACCAAATAACAAAGAAAGTGCCTGTGTGTGAGACATTCTTCCTTGGTCTGCATGGATTAGTATGACTCCTCATGCAGCAGCACAGGATTGTTTAATGGATCTCATCACATCAATTTCAGTATTGACTTCAGAAGGCTGGATGATGGTAGCTTCCCAGGGTACAGCAACAACAGGTGGGCACACAAAAAGGATGGAGGGGGCTTTATTTTAGTGTTTGTGAGTATTTTAATTTCAAGGTTGCCTCAAAATGTTACATGGCACAAATGAACCACTGCGGTTATTTAATGGGGAAAATGAATGATTAAAGATTAGTTTGGTGGGTTATTTTTTATTTATTTATTTTTTTTTGCTAATCATCTCTCTCTTTGTCCATCGACAGTGCCCAGCAGAGGAACACAGCTGCAACCAAGAAAAGAGCCTTACCCAACCAGGTGTGTTTATCTCTCAACTCTGGCCTCTTCACCAATCACAGCTTTTATCTCACAGTGCCACTGTTGGCTGATTTATTAGCTTTGTGAAAAGAAGCCAACCACACCTGAGCAGTGATATCGACTCCAGCTATTAGCTAGCTAGCTAGGTCTGTCTAACTGGTAGTAATATTATTGCCCTGCACATTTTGGTAACCCAGCTGTTTTCGGCCCCGGTTTCTTTTCAACTAATTGGTGTTTGTGTTTGCTGCTGAACTCTTCAATTGTTTTTTTGTTTTTTTTTTAAATAAAGAAATTACATTTTTTTACTAAACATGGCTTTAGGTGTGCTAACCAGCTTTAATGATATCATACAGTGGGAGCTTTTGAGACGACGCTTCATTGCTTTGTTGAAGCTAGTGCTTCACTCCCCCCATCCTTGGATAATTGAAGTTACTGTTTGCATGTTGAGCATGTCATTCTGAGGCAAAGCAGAATAAAATCACATAGTATTTAATGATTGCTTTGCTTTCATTAACTCACAAGCAACTTTTGCATTCCAGTTCAGAATATGCATGAACCTTATGGCTTTCAAATGTGCAACATTTATGACGTATCCAAATTGTTTGAAGTAATTCTAATTGCATGTAATTCTCTTACTTTCTCTCTCTGTCTCTGTTTCTCTCTCTCAACTCCTCTTTATATCCCTCCCCCATTTCTCCTTTTTTTGCCATCCTTGGACTTCCCCTTTCCCCCTATTTATCTTCTTCTTTCTTTTTCTCAACTTTCAAAATATAACCCTCTTCTTTCCTCCAATTTTTCCTCCTTCCTTCTTCTTTTATTTCCTACACTTACTTTCTAATTCCTTTTGGCTTGAATTTTAAACTGCCCCCTTTACTTTAATTCACCTCCTCTTCCTGTTACTGCAGGGTGAGATTTTGGTAAGTACCCCACAGATTCAAATCACACCCTGCCAGGGGCAGCAGGGGTAAGCTGTGCAGAAGAACTGAGGCCATCGTGCAATAATCAGCCATTGTTGTTCAGGTGTGGAAGTCAGTGTACTGAGGACAAGGCTGCAGAGGATTCATGTTAGCCTCATGGAGCTAATACAGATAATGAGTTTTTCTACCCTTCTGCAGCTGGCCGCACTGGGGGAGGGCTACGAGGAAAAGGTACAGTCTGTCAGACTGACCAAAGTGAGATCCAATACAATTTGTAGCAAGAGCACAGTCAGTAATTTAGACTGTTCCACTAACACCAGGTGCTTTTTTATGCTTTATAAAGGTTCTTAATTGGACAATAATTGTCATTAATTTGATATTTTTGGCACTACTAACATTTACAGGGATCCGTTAATAAGGAGGCTTTAATTTTAGCACCTACAAAGCACTTAATGCACCTTAAAAAGATGAGTTTTATTCCCATTAATTGGGAGAAAAGGGGAATGAAGGAAATCTTCCACAGGTGGCTGCAGAGGCATCAGTTCTCCTGTCGTTGGGTTTGTTACCTCTGCTGCCTCACGCACGGTGACTCTAAAGTTTGCTTTGTGAGAGTCATATTAAAACATCATTGAAGACCAAAACGGAGGGAGTTGGGAGTGGTTCAGTCGGCGACATGATAAAAATTCATTTTTTAGTTTCTTGAATCTTAATGTTTCACATAATAACTACTAAAACTTTGCATTTCTATTTATTATCTTCTGGTGTTCCTGCTAAGCTCATTAGAGTTTTTTTTTTCCCTCTTATTATTTTTCTTGTGGTGAATGATTACAGCTTTGGGATTTCATGAGACATTCCTTTATATTTTCATATTTTTTTTAAAACCAAAATCATTTTTTAATTGTTTGTGGCATAACCTGTATTTGACAGAATAGATTTTGTCAGATTTCTTATTTTTGCAGAGGAAAAAGAAACAATTTAAATTCTATAACCAAGCTGACATTTACAGAGTAAGAGTTGTTTTTTTCTCTGCAGAGACAAACTTCAAGTACAGCCCCTTATTCCTCATTATGCTCCTCCATTTAAACAAATATGCACTTTCCCCATTTCTCACTCCTGTCCTCTTTTGGATGGAGAGCTATTGAAGGGAAGTTGTCTAAAGAAGTCTTTGAAATGCACATTTCCACTTAGCATGGGTTTATTCAATATAGGCCTTTCTATATTTCTCAAAACGTTTGAGAGTCTAAGGTAGAAAATGGAGAATAATTTCAAGGTTTACTTCTATCAGAGTGTGTCACTCACTCATCCCAGTCTGATGCATCTCCTCTCTCTCCACTTAAGAAATTTGTGATCAGCTTTGCTCTACTAATCATCTCTTTCAATTAACCTCTTTCTTTTTTTACATCTTTTTGGTATAATTTGGTATTTACCTCTTATTTGCCTGTGCCTAACTAAACACAGTAACACCGTCCTTTTTCATGTTGTAGTTTGCAATGCATAGCCCAGTAATTCATTGACCTACGTTACTAACATACCACCGTCGAACCAGTGTCAGTGCACATGTGTGCTAAGTGCTAACCACTACCTGGTTGGATTTGCCTATTTGATGATTTTTTCTTTTTAGGAGATTAATTAAGCGGGGCCAACATTCTTTATTATAAAGTAGCCCCGTCACACAAAACACAAAGAACTAATGTGAAAGCATTTGTGATTTCACTCCTATTCAGAGCATGTTCACTGTCAATTGGTAATTAGACGCTAAGCAAACCAATCTTACTTTTCAGGTAAGTCAGTAGGACTTTTGTTTATTTTTGCAAGACTTGATGGGGTCAAAACTCATCCAGTCCATGAGTGTAACTTATAAAGCTGTTTTCTTCTGTCATCCCAACACCCTTTTATCTATCTATCGATAGGTGATCAGAAAAGGATGGCTCACCCTGAACATTAGCATCATGAAAGGAGGCTCTAAGGAGTACTGGTTTGTCCTGACCGCAGAGTCCCTGTCCTGGTACAAAGATGACGAGGTGAGAAGAGTTTGTGTCAAAGTTTTACTGAAAGGGACCAGAAGGGGACATACAGTAACTGCTTCCACAGCACATGTACAGTGATGTGTTTTTATGCTGAGGGATCCACAGTGACAGGAGGCCTGTGTGTGAGACCCTGCCCAGCCTAACCAATGTGCAGACTACTGTTCAGCTGTAGCCTGATGAACAGGTAGTCTGAACACTGGGCAGGCGTGGAGGGTAAAAGGTAGGACTCCATTGGGAGGAAGAACCCAGAGGTCATTGTGTCTGCAGGTCGCTGCCCCAGGACTGTAGGACAGAGGACACAAAAACAAACATTACCACATTCACATTCAACCATGGAAACAAAAGGTTTTAATCCACGTGACTTCAATCCAGTCATTTCAAACTCGTTTTCTGTAAATAGATTCTTGCTTTGAAAAGATGTTGGTATTTATTGTCATAAACAAATAAACAGACAACATTCAGTGCTCTGGAATTAATTGAACAGTAACAGTAAAATCAGTAAAAATTGTAAAAGGTTACCTGAAACAGAAGGACAAACCCAAACTGTCACCATGCATCAAACCTTTAACGCTGATCTTTGGTTCTCTTCACGTCGTCCATCAGTAACTTCACAAATACTCTCCGCTGTGAGCTCCGATTAAAAAGTAAAACTCCCAACCAGCAGCTTCTTTGGCTCAAACAGCGTCTGAAATGCTGCAGGTTTCACGCGACTCGCTTCAAAAGCTCCCAAAGTGAGAACGAGTACGGGAGGATGGCGGAGACAAAGTGACGTGGCAGGCGGGCCAAAATGTTCCAGCCAGGGATCTGACTTTGGAATTTGCAGGAAATCATACTGTGTTGCGGGGTCTCGAGGGGGAGGGGATGATTTTGTGTTAACATTTAACAGACACATTGCAGAGATACCGCCGCGCCAACGTCTGCTGACACCTGCCGTTCATATCATGTGTTTCAGACTTGTGTTTCCTGTGTTTGTCAATGCTTTTACAGGCACGGGTTCACACACACAAGAGTGAAACTGTGTGTGCGTTGTAACTTGAGGCCTGTGTGCAAACATAAATGTTTCCAGATGTGTGTGTGCTTAGCAGTCATTCCTGCTGGCAGCCCAAGGAAACGCATCTCATCATGTCTAGTCATTGTTGGAAAGGAGTTTTTTTTTTTTTGTCGTTTGTTACTGTGTAGTGAAACAATTCAGCTGTATTTCAATTTTTTAAATAGATATAATTCTTCTGCTTCTAATGACAGCAACACCACACAACATCTTTCAGTTTTCACAAAGAATTAGAATTACTAGTAGTAATAAAATACTACCGGTAGTAGTAATAGTATTGGGGACCGTGGCTCAGGTGGTAGTGGGTCGTCTTCTGATCGAGAGGTTGGGGGTTCGATCCCAATACCTGACTATGTGTCGAAGTGTCCTTGGGCAAGACACTGAACCCTAAGTTGCTCCCAGTGGTCGACTAGCGCCTTGCATGGCAGTCCTGTCCCACTGGTGTGTGAATGGGTGAATGAGCTGACATGTAAAGCGCTTTGAAACTGCTTCAGTGTGGTGATAAAGCGCTATATAAAATCAAGTCCATTTACCATTTATTGTTTCATTGACGGTAAAGAGCATTCATTATCTCGTATTTCTTTCTTTGGATGCTGCATTGTCTGCTTAATAAAATTAAAAAAAAAACAATTTTCTCAGTAAGGTGGAGCTTAGATGTTTATGGCTCTTTTCAAAAAGCACCTGGTGTGTTTTCATGTCATTATCACTTTATTATCGTTGTACAGCAGAAAGCGTCTTGTTGCCGCTCCACATGTAGTTTGATCTGTAATTCTTTGCAGCCATTTGTTTTATGGTTATGGATCACTGTTGTTTTATTGCTTATGTGCTGCATGACTGAGATTTTTTCATCGTCCTCTTTCAGGAAAAGGAAAAGAAGTATATGCTGCCCTTGGATAATCTGAAGATTCGAGATGTTGAGAAAGGCTTCATGTCCACAAAGCATGTCTTTGCAATTTTCAACACAGAGCAGAGGTCAGGGCTGCATTATGGAACATTTCATGTGTGACCTTTTAGTAGCTGTAGTGTACGACGGTGATTGTTTGAGGGCGTGTTTGTTTTCTTTGTTTTTTTTCTTTTCAGGAACGTGTACAAGGACCTTCGCCAGATAGACCTGGCCTGTGATTCTCAGGAGGATGTGGACAGCTGGAAAGCATCCTTCCTCAGGGCAGGAGTTTATCCAGAGAAAGACCAGGTGAACCAGGGGTTTTTTTTCTCTTACATTTAAGGCAACAAAAGGTTGATGTAGTGGATGATTAGTAGGGATGCACAGAAACGAAAATGAGAAAACCAAGGCCGAAACGCAGAAATAAATTATTATGCAAATAATTAATCCCATTGCTTTTATGGCTCTGAATGTGTACTAACCTCACTAAAACAAAAACATTGCATTTGTATAAATGAATGTCAATGATTCAAAGAATAATTTAATTAAAAATATGAAAATATTTATTTATCCCCGACATGACACAATATAAAAATAAAAATGTTTAACTTGACCCCATTCCGTGAGTCCGCAGACAAAAAAAAGGTGGAATAGTCCTCCTCATCCTCCAAATGCCTGCCCGGTTGGGCCCCTCTTTCTCTCGGGACGCCAGGGCTATATATAGTATTTTATTTATTATTTAATTTCATCACATTTGTGTGTAGACCTTCCAAGGTTAATTTATTTATCTTTATCTGCTTTTTTTTCTTTCTTTTTGTTGTAAATGTTTTCTTTTATTTAATTAATAAATGTTTTCACTTATTCCAGTTTAGTTATTTATTTATCTTTAGTGTTTCTTCTCCTCCCACCCATTTCAGTTATTGTCCACACACACACACACACACACACACACACACACTGTCATTGCCCGTTCTCGTTAGATCTCGGAAGCTAAGCAGATCTGGGCCTGGTTAGTAGTTGGATGGGAGACCAGTGAGAATTCCAGGTGCCACAGTGGGGGACAGTCACTCCAGTGGTATCTGTCATTGTGTCCTTAGGCAAGGCACTTCAGCCACATTGCCTAGTATGAATGTAGTGTGGTGGTCGGAGGGGCCGATGGCGCACTATGGCCGCCTCGCTTCGGTCAGTCTATCCCAGGGCAGCTGTGGCTACATTAGTAGCTTACCACCCCTAAGTGTGGAGTAAAAGAATGCCATATTTCTGGGAAGTGCTTTGAGTGTCTATGATAAAGTGCTATAAAATCCAATGCATTATTATTAATATTAATGCATTACACACACACGCACACACAGGAATTGTAAATATTGTTTTCACGTGTCTTTTTGGCATTTTACACTGTTGTCTCTGTCATTGTCTTTTATGTTATGTTGCAAAGTAAAATAAAAAAAATGTATTTAATAAAACAACTTGGCCCGTTTACTCTACCATGCGGTTAGCTTGCATCATCAAAACATCCTGTTTTATTCAGCATTTTTCAAGGAGAAAAGTGTTTTGGCCAAAAGATTTGGGGTGGCCAGGATTTCGCTGCAACACAAATGATTAGTCTAATATGGTGTAAAATATGAGTTTGCTTTAAACATTAATTGACTGCATTTACTGGTTTTTTAATCATCTACCAGTACTTAGTGTTTCAACTCTGAGCTTTAACGCAGCAGTAATAGAGAATGTCTGTGTGTATGTTTTTCTGTCTTTCTTAGACGGAGGTTGAAGACACTGGCCCCACAGACACCTTCTCCATCGATCCCCAGCTGGAGCGGCAGGTGGAAACCATCCGCAACTTGGTGGATTCGTACATCGGCATCATCAACAAATCCATCAAAGACCTCGTGCCCAAGACAATAATGCATCTCATGATCAACAGTGTGAGTTTAGCATTACTGCACAGTGGACAGTGGCATGAAGAAATGACTCAGATGTAGTTCAGGGTATGACATTAGCAAGTCAGAGTAAAAGCCATTGGAGGCTCTATTTGGCCCTTGAGCCTTAAGTTGGACACATAAAACAACAAGCTTGTTTTATCAAGCTTTGTGGTTTGTATCTGAGACCGAATGTAAAGTACTTTTTTTTTGTTGTTGTTGCAAGCTATGAAGGAAGTTGAGGTTTAAATGTGACAGGTTAGCAGTCTTGAAACCAGTGGTACATTTTCCTGTTGGTTTGACTGTAGCTTTGCTCGCTTTGTTGAAAACTTGATGTCAATAATTATCGCACTTTATTTTGCCTGCTAAGACTTCTCCAGTGTCCAATGATATTTAAATAAACTCTGGAACTTTATACTTTGGTGCAAACACACAGGCAGCATTGCTGACCATTAGGCCATGGTTACTGAATATACTGTTGATTGTTTAAAGCTGATATCCAGAGTTTCTGAGAAACATCTCGATGTCCCGCCCTAAACAGCCTCACTTCCTCCCACTGCCTCTCCCAGTCTACCAGGTTGCATCGGGTCACATTGATATAGGTCTATGGGTCAGGTATGAGCCAAAATCATATTTAACTGTTTGCTGTTGTTACGTGTGGCCTTGTTTCAGTGCACAGTTCCGCATTCACTTTGATTGACGGTCTCAAAAACAGGAAGTCAAAGCCGATTGGCTGAGCACACTCAGCGATCATTTCCATTTGAATAGGAGTTTATAGGATGAAGGAGGGACTTATACACATTAATGTATATGAATGACCACCGGCAGTAGACCATAGTGAAAGACTAGTTATGTTTTTGTTTGCATTTCAAAAGAATCATACATAAACATAGATTTCTCAGAAACTCCAGATATCAGCTTTATTTAAGTGGCTACTGTCTTAGTATGTAAATTCCTCTTTCAGGCGAAGGGTTTTATCCACTCGGAGCTGCTGGCCTACCTTTATTCATCTGGGGACCAGAACAGCCTGATGGAGGAGTCTGCTGACCAGGCCCAGCGCAGGGAGGAAATGCTGCGCATGTATCACGCACTCAAAGAGGCATTACACCTGATTGGTGACATCAGCACCAGCACCATCTCCACCCCAGTACCCCCACCAGTCAATGACAGCTGGATTCCAGAAACCAGGTAAGGGTGAGGCTGGGATTTCACCAATATAAATGAAGAAATGCACGTATTAGTCCAATTAAATTGGTAAAGATATTATTTATAATAGTTGCACTAAGAGCTGTAACCCTTGTTGGTTTGGTTATCATAGGAAAAACCACCAGTGCTTTTCATTGAATTTACACATTCATGTGGTGTCACCACACAGAATTATTGATTTGGTATTGCATTTATCAAACATCTCTAGAAGTGCATCTGTAAACAATTCAACACAAGATCCTGGGGTTCTGTATACACAGCTGATAATATTTCATTGATTAGTTCTATTGTAATCATTTCCCTGAGATTGTTGATTGCCTTGATGATTTCCAAGTACGATGTTTAATTTTGTAATATTTTTTTTCCAGCCCAGTGACACAGCACCGAGGGCCACACGCTGCAGCCCCGCCCCCCAGCCGTCCCCCTGCTGTCAGGGGCCCCACACCAGGGCCACCCATGAATTCTACCTCTGCCTTTGGAACTCCACTCAACCCTTCACCTGCCTTTGGGGCCCCTCCCATCCCCTCCCGACCGGGCCCCGCCGTTAACGCTTTCAACAGTTATCAGGACCCCTTCAGTGCGCCCCCACAGATCCCCTCCCGTCCAGCTCGCATCCCACCCGGTGTGCCCAGGTACAGCTGCCTTTCCTCCTGTATTGATCATTATTTTCTGTGCGCATTTGGTTTTGTTTGGTTTTTTTGTTGCACTGCATTTGCAGCATTTCATCATCACCACATCAACAGCATGTTTCTTTCAGTATTCATAGGAGTCCCCCTACCTCTGTTTGATCATCTGTTAATCATTCCGTCATTTATTTTCTCCTGAGCATGCTTCACTATCCTCTGTTGGGCTGTTTGGGTTTCTCCACTGTCTTTGTGAGCACGTCTCACTCCTTGTCCTTTTATCTTCTCTCCTTCTTGCAGCCGAAGACCCCCTGGTGCTCCCTCTCACCGGCCCACCATTATCCGCCCTGCTGAGCCCTCCCTGCTAGATTAGACATGTGGTCAGGCCCACCTAATCATGTCTCTCTGTATGTGTGTGTGTATTTGCACACTATTGGTCAGAGGGGGGGGGCTCGGGGGAAGGGACTGACTGTGAGAGCTGCATAACTTTCATCATCCAGCCTTATCGATACGTCTCCTCAAGCAAAGTTACTAAGCTGCTAATGAGTCTGTCACTAGTTAATATTTTTCACTATTTTAGGCATCAAAATAAATCCAGGTGATCAAAAAATGCATTAAGATGTTTGATCAGAGGACAATCGTGCATCTAATTTTTATTCCATATGTTTTCTTTAATGCCAACTGATACAGGCTGACTTGTCCACCCCTTTCTATAGAACTGGCCTAAACAGTAATACACACACATGACCATTTGTTTTTGTGTTGCTGGGTTTTCAATATCGAACAGCTTTCATACTGAAAAACAAAAACCCGTCATCACTGTTGGTATTTTGGGTGATTTTTCTTTCTTTTGTGTCATTTTATTCCTGTGTCCTTTTTATTATTGGGTATGAATGGAGCTTTAAAATGAAATGCTAAACTTAAGAGGGAGGAACTAAACACAGAAGTCGCAGGGAGGGGTCATATGAAATGGAGAGCGGAGCTTCATAATGAACCAGTAATAATAATCAGTCTGGCCTGTACAATCCAAGCACTTCTAACCATCTAGCCTTATGACAGAGCCACACCTAGTTAGGAAATTTTAGTCTTTTTTTTTTTTTTACCAAAACACTATGCACAAAGAAGGTGGGAAACTTCACATTGTGTGCTTGATGGGAAGATTTCTCCTATTGTAATTTGTTAGTCATCCTAATAAATGGGACAGGACGTTAACTCCGTTTTTTTTTTTGGGTTGAAATATGAAGCGCGTGAGCGACAGATTATTTGTGTTTCAGAGAATAGAATCATCACGTCGGGTGGGACGTTACATCTGTGTTTAGTTCTGCTAAATGTTTATTTTGCTGTGCATAATAATAATAATAATATTGTGTATATAGGTGCATACTGTATGGATGACCAGTGTCATTTCAAAGCAGTGACAAACTATACTATGATTGATCACAATCAAAGCTCACATTTTTGATTGACATCAAAGGAAAAAAGTCTGTGGTCATTTTCTGGAGCATTATTTATGCACTGCTTTGTGTTTGTTGTTTTGTTGGAGGTTGTTTCTGTGTCTGCTTTGTACACTGAGCTCATCCACAGCCCGTTTTTGTGGGGGATTCAGCAACAGGGAACCTTATGGGAGTGTGCTTGGGCTTGTACGGCTGTGACTTTGCTTACAAATACTGGATGATTTCCCTGTAAAGGTCTTTGACCATTTTAAATATTGTTTAAGGAGCCAGGATTTGCATTTGGTTTGTCAAGTGAGCGGGTGGTGGGAGTTTAGCATTAAAACACATAATGTCTGTCTCAAGCGGAGAATAAATTTGAATTGGACAAAGGAAATGGAAAGTTTTTTACTGGATTCATAAATTGTAGGTTGTACTTTATTTCTCATTTCTCTGGTCGGGCTTTTGGTGACAGTGCTGGAAAGTATATATAGTTCTTAGCTAAAAGATGAAGATAGTTCCCTTCATTGCAGTTTGACACGGATGGTAATTTATTTATTGGCAAATAGCTTTCTGCTGCCTGTCACTTTAGCTTGGACTGTAAATGCCTTTTGGCAACGCCCCCTTTCGTCCTTAATTTTTTGCCTCAGCAACCCACGGAGATTTTCTTCCTTTTCTGTTTTCCAAACGTGTCAAGAAGTGCCTCTGTAGCAAATTATTGATCTGGACAAATGGCATGATCTCATCTAGAATAAAGAGGTGTGTACAATAAAGGGAGTGGCTCTGGTGGTTGGTGTTTCTTTGTGTCTGTAGTGATCGTTTTCCTCACTTTCTCCGATTATTATTATTGTAGTAGAGCATTCTCTGTTTTTTCTTTTTTTTACCCATTCTTCTCATTTAAAACACATACTGATAGAAACATGAATGTGTTCCTATGGAAACCCTCTCAGGTGGACAATAGTTGTTTGCTAATTTCCATTCAACATTTTTATCTTGTAGTTCAAAGAAATTACTTTAAGGGTCAATGATAAAAAAAAAAAAATTCCCTCCAACTACATTTCTTTCAGTTAAAAAAAGTTTACCTTTTACTTTTGAATGGAGAAAAACAAACCTTATACGTAATACCTTAGTACTGTATGCACCCACTGAATTAAAAAATGTGTATATATATATATATATAGTATTTATTATTGTTATTTAAAGAGTAACTAAGTATTTGGCTTATTTTGTTGTATATTTTCTATTGGCTGAGATCAAGATCATGTGACGTTTTGGGACCAACATGTCACAAACAATAACTGTTAGCTCCGCCCCTTTTATCTCAACTACCACCTGTGGGCTCTACAATCTGCGGTGAGTAGGATGGATTGAGAGAAGAGTGAATAGAGAGGTATATTGAGTAATGAGTAGCATGGCATAGATTGTTCAGTGGAGATTTTTTAGTACATACTGGATGTGTCTTAAAGCTGCAGTTTGTAAAATCCTCTCTCCGCTTTGTTTTGAAGCCAAAACTGAACGTTCTATTTTGTGAATGCTCTTGGCGACTTTTTTCTCCATAAAGACTAGTGACAAATATAGAGACGTTATCTTGTGTTATTGGAGATTTGTCTGGTGTTTTAGAGACCAACATGAATACACGTATTCACGTCCCCGCCACAAGCACATACACAGTTGGCTGTGATCTCAGCTGCCTGTCGCTCAGGGCACGGACAACCATCACTCCACATCCAGACTGTAAAATGAATTCACCTTGAATAAGCTCCTCTTAGATTTACAAGCAATTTATCCCATTCGTTCTCACTTCCCTCTGACACCCATGTTGGGGGCAGACCCTGCACAGTCACGGGGATCCGGGAGGACACAAAGCAGTCCGTTCTTCCCCGAGTATGTTTGTGACTTTAAACTCTTGCTTCTCCACATCAGTCTGCCTTTTTACGCTTGATTTGCCGTGTAAGTGTTGTGCCTAACGCTGTTATGGGGACTCCTGCTGGAATGCCCGCTAATGCACATTTCCTCCCAATGGTCTGTGAACGCACCTGGCTTCAGTCGAGCAGCCAATAGTAATGCCCAAAACAGCTCATGGAGCACACGTGTGAGTTACGCTCCTGGATTTCTAAACTTAATTTAGTGAAGCAGGAGAAGAGATTCACTGTTCACTCAGAACACTTTGGATTTCAATATGCACAAAGATTATTATGGGTTTTTGACCAAATGAGGCAAAAAAAAAAGCACTTACAAACTGCAGCTTTAAATGCTCCAGAAGCCCCGCCCACAATCAAGGCATTTTTTTTAAATTTCCCTCCTAGTGGCAGGTCAGAAGAAAGCAGGGGTTTAAAGTGTCAAATAGTGTGACAGTCTGGCCACAATTGTTTTGAAAATATCTTTAAAAATATTCTAAATCGATTATATTTTATTAAATATCATCGTTGACCCTTAAACACATTTCTACATTAAAACACTGTTTAAAGACAGAAATGAAAACTTCCAACTATGATGTATTTAATGGAGCACATCATTAATTTTCTACCCATCTATATTAATACTTAATTATATGTATTTGTTTGTCTGATGGTGATGATTGGCACACATTTTTGATAAGATGTTACACGGTTAACAGATTAATGTTCGCTGATTGTTCTTGCACAGGCGCCCAACTCCTCGCCGAACCCAGTGGTGACATTGACCCAACTGTCAAGAAATTCATGACATCAGCAAAGGAAAAGAAGAACCACTCGGGTTTTTTAGGTGTCTGCTTGAAGAAATCTCAGTGCTGAGGAGGTTTTAGTGGTGAAGGATTGCCTGTTAGTTCCTGCTACTGTAGGTGATGTCAAATATTGTGTTTTAATATCAGACAAATGCAGAATCACTGAAACACCATTTAGCAGACCAGTTCAAAATAGTTATTCTAGCACAATTTTGTTCAGTGAAAAATGGGTTCATATAAAGGTGGTGCTGACACAGCCTGAAATGAATCGGGATGAAGTCACTGGTTGCCTGTTTAACCTGATGGTGTATCAGAAAAGATAAAGAAACGTACACGTAAATGTGTTCGTGGCAGACCGTATTTTTCACTAAAGTTGTTTTAAATGTTCACCTCTCTGTTTGGATGCTCCCTCTATTTAACAAAGCCATTAGTTTTAAATAGCAATGCCAAATATTTGTTTAAGTCAATAAAGCTTTTGTTGGACAGCAATTGTCGCTTTCTATTGCCCAGAATGGCGTCCAGGAAACTACATAAACAATCATTGATTTATTGAATTGATTCATAGATGAATATAAATACAAAATAAACACAACTGTGGACCTATTGCCATGTGTTGACATGAGAATAGAATCAACAATAAATAAAAACATAAATCAGCAGTTTGCAGTGAGTGCATTAAAGCATTAAATTATCTTCACAGATGATCTTTATCCCAGTGACAAACTCAAGGCCCGGTGGCCAAATCTGGGCCGCAGGATAAAGTAAACAATGACAGAAAAAATATGAATTTTTGTGTATTTTACCAAATAATTCAGTTGTAGATTATCTCAGCCCTTCTAAATACACTAATTTAATGTAACTCCACAATATAAGGAGGATCACAATTTTCCCACGCTTGTCTCACATGACTGCAGTCATTCTAAATCTCAAATTGTTCAAAGGACTCAATTTTCCTGAAAATATTTCTCATAATTTCCCAAAATTAAATAAAGATGTCTCATAATCAATGCAATTTGAAAGATAAAATCCTGCAGGGGCGGAGGGTTTTTGTGCCCCCTGCAATTTTCCTAATGCCCCCCATTAAATACCGCCTGGCGCCGACTCTGCTTTATCGGATGTTTTTTTATGTGCGGACCAATTTGTTACTATCAAAGAGTCGACGTAAGGTATAAACCTGAGTTGCAGCAACAAGTAGCATAACAAACATGTTGAGACTTGACCAGAAGGACACTCGCCACAGGTTGTCCTCCAGCAGGTGGCGATCCCTGGCCTCAAAGGCTCTCAGTGAGGCCTGGAGCTGTCTGCTCCTCTCCAGGTGAACATGTACCTGATCCATTGTCATCTAGAGGAGGGCGATAGGGAGGATGACACTTGTGTGATTCTATAGAGAGAGCATTGATGTGTGGGGGGGGGGGTGGGGACACCTCACCCTAAACTCCTCCAGTTTGTATTCCACCATGGTCTCTGTTATTGTGACATCGGGCCACTCCTGAGCTGTGCTGCTCTGAGGATTGATCATTACCCCAAGAAACACCAACTTCTCTGACCGCTTGCTGAAGCTGTTGTCAAAGCATAACCCGTAATCTCCGTCCTCTGTTCCGTCCACGCTGCAAGAGATTAAATAACACACAGGAGGAGGATGTCAGCAGATCTTGTCTACAATATTCTGGAATGTACTTTCTATAGAGCAGTGGTTCCCAAACATTTAACCTGAAGCCATGTAGCCCCTACTTCTGCACACTTAAACATAATGTAATGTCATATACAATGTATCCCTAAGGTAAAAATTGTCCCTGAATTTTACCTATCCTGTTACGGAATAATATATATATATATATAAAGAATAATAATCTGTAAGCACACAATCAACATTACTCAATTATCATTTATTTAACCCTCCTATTATCCTTGGGGTCAAGTTGACCCCATTCATTGTTTATCATTCTAAAAACTGTAGTAGACAATTTTCATGAATTTTTTTAATTGATGGTTACAATTACTGTAACTAAGCATAAAATAATTATGATATTTTTTCATAGTGCTGTACCATGTCATTGCTGTTCCTCTGGGCTCAATTTGACCTGAAGCCGTTTTAGCTTCGTAAAACGGTCTGTGACCAATAAGGTTTGTATTCTTGTGGTGATTAATGTTGTCAATAAATTTGAGAAGATTTGAATGAAAACTATTCAAGATAAATTGATTATAATTTAAAAGTTTGACCTGATGGCGGAGCTAGAGTAGACATTATTATTTCATTATCAAGAGGTTATTTATGTATTCAACAAATGAACAAAGTGCCTGATGCAAAAACTTGGTCAATTTTCTGAAAATCATTTTCTGGAGGCAAATATCCCTGAGGTCAGATTGACCTCCAGGGTAAAATGTGTTTGTACTGTTTGAGGATAATAGGGGTGTTAATGAACTAGCCTGCTGGCATTTTTAGTGAGAAACAATCTATTTTATTTTGGAAAAAGAAATCTACCAAACATTTGTTGATTGAACATTAGCAGTTATACAACATATTCATCATCCTGAAACTGTGAAATACAACTGTAATGAAAAACATGAGGTTGAGAGGACATAACTCTTCAAAATTTGGCTGAATTTGGCTTGAATAGTTCACGCAAAGTCTTGTTCTGTATTTTGTTTTCATTTTTCTCACCACTAGAGGGCAGTCTTATATAGGCCAATGTGTAATTTGTGGTAATGCATGAAGGCTCCTGACTGCTGGTCTATTTACTGCTATATTGTAGTTTCCAATGTTGTTTTTTTTCACATATGAGAATTTGCGTACCCCATTTGGGAAACTAGGATATAGAGAAACATTTGTTTGTGGTCAACCTTTTAGTTGCCAACAGAGATGCTTCTCACCCTCCATCGTCAATGGTCTGCACTTACACACAGGGTGGAAAGGGTTTAAATGCACTAAATACTGCAGGTAAATCACTCACATGTGAACGCCATCAGACTGCCTAAAGTCAGAGACCAGGCGAATCCCACTGGGTGAAATGAGGGCAAAGCCAATATCCAGACCAGACCCTGCGATCACCTGTAGAGGAAAGTTATACTCGAGCAAAAGTTACACACAAAACACTGGAGAATCCACTCCTGATGTGTCACATCTATAATTCCAAGTCTATCGTAAATTGACTTCATTTATGTCGCACTTAAAAAGCTTCTGAGCCCTTTACAGTCACTAATATTCACACAATAATGGCGTCAGAGCAGCCATGTAAAGCCCTAATCCTCTATTGGCTACAAATTGGCCTGACGTGTCTTGTAAAAGGAAACTGCAACACATGGACAAGCCTATAAATATATTTTAATATACACTCCGAGTGCAAACTTGGCAACCTAGCGAGTACCACCTGATCATTAAGGTGATAGTTCACATTGCAGTATGAATGTTTGAATTAGTTTGTATACTAATGTTGAGGTTTCTAGGCTACAGAAAGCATGTGGTACATGGAAACGTTGATCAATTATCAGGATTATTTATAGAATTATGCTCAATATCTGATTTTTACCAATTTTATCAGATCAATTATTTGTTACACAACTACGGTATTTAGAAGATAAAATTCGACATCTGAAATGGCCAAAACATCAGAACACAATCTATATGCGGAGTCCCCGCCCCCCCACCCAACAAATCTTTATATAATGTACATTCAATATATTTTAAGTGTTTCATGTCACAGAAGTTCTACCAGGTGTGTAGTATAAGTTTTTAGTTAAATGGTCCAAAACTATTGAGACTTTAGGTTGGTTCTTCTTCTGTTGCACAATTCTTCTTCACAATGTAAATGGTGAAGCGACACTGCCCCCAGCAGTACTGCCGGCTTAATTTTATCATGAATTTATAACATTAAACAACGTGGCAACGCAAATTTTTGTTGTCAACATTATCAATTATGTTGCTAATATTTTTTGCTTTATTATATGTTACACACATTGTGGTTGGCACAACTCTCGAGACGGTCTATCTATATATTTCTATTTTTCTTTTGCCCCCCCCCCCCGGCAAGAATCTCAAACTCCGCCTATGCTTAAAGCTGATATCTGGAGTTTCTGAGAAACGTCTTGATGTCCCGCCCTGAACAGCTTCACTTCCTCCCCTGCCTCTGCCAATCTACCAGAAGCCACGCCTCTACTTTTCTGCACGCGCATTACGGAACAAGGTTGCCTCGGGTCACATTGATATAGGTCTATGGGTCAGGTAAGAGCCAAAAATATATGTTTGCTGTTGTGACTCACGGCCTTGTTTCCGTGCACAGTTCCGCATTCACTTTGATTGACAGTCTCAAAAACAGGAAGTCGAAGCCTATTGGTTGGGCACACTCGGCGATCGTTTCTATTTGTATAGGAGTTTATAGGATGAAGGAGGGACTTACATACATTAATGTATATGAATGACCAGCGACAGAAGACCATAGTAAAAGACTAGTTAGGTATTTTTTGCTTTTCAAAAGAATCATACATAAACATAGATTTCTCAGAAAGTCCGGATATCAGCTTTAAGTCATGGTGGAGTTACACAATGTATGGAGAAAGGGTCAGGGGTGCATGAGAAAAAAATATCTTTAGCACTATGGACTCAAAGGTTTATGGTCTCTTTTAGGCTTTTGTCAACAGTTTACTTAAAAAAACCTAATTCTTATTATGTTATATTTCTATGCGTGACTCCTGATTCAGGTAAAAAAAAAAAAGCAGCTTTGAAATTTCTTCTGTTTATTGTTAAAGAGACATTCAAGAGCACTAAAGACCAAAGTCCAACTCGAGTGCATGATTTTTTGAGTGTAATATTCACCATTTACAATGAGTGAAGTAGACAGTCTACGATGAATGAACAATGATAAGGAAACCAAGAGGAACGTTTACCTGGTACTCCACTTCCATGCTGTCATTTGTGGCCACAGTTTGGTAAAAACACTCGGTGCAGGTAGCAGGGATCAGAAAGGTCAACTCTGTCCCCTGGTTGAGCCCCGAAGCCACAGTCAAACCTGTCAGAGTTAAACATGCCGACAAACAGAGCCGAGCTGTTGGAGAAGTCATCGTGCCTTGGTGGCAGAGCATAGTCCACTTTAATCAAGCAAAGGAGCAGTGTGTGTGCGTGTGTGTGTGTGCGCGCGTGCTGCAGTGCTCACAAAGTCATAAATTCACCGTAAATATCTTAAATAAAAACATGTTGTTGATTGATTTTTTTTTTTTAAGCTTAACTCCTATACAGTAGCATTATCAATGCATCAGTGTCTAAATGACTGTGCACTTCCTGAGGATATATTTGTAACTCATGCAACCAAAAAGTTGTTGCATCGCTCACTAAACTCAATCATTTGTGATGTGTTGGTGTTTTTTTTAGAAATAAAAGGTGTTTTTCTAACTAATTCAGAGCACTGATGATAGAGTTGATCATGCCACTATAATTTCATACAGAAGCCAATTCAATGTGTTGAAAAGTACAACAGAAAACATACATTTAAAATTCAACAATTACAACATTGAACAGAGTATGAAATAACAATAAAATAATTAAAAAACCTCCTTTCAGTTAAAAGTCGTAGAGAAAAGAAAATCTTTCGAAATGGATTTAAAAATGTTGACATTAGTCCAGTTTGTTCCACATCAACATGGGAGCCAGTGTAAACACTTTAAAACTGACCTGTTCATTTTGCCATGGTGTTATAGCGAGGCCCCTCATTTCTCTCACGCTGACCACAAATGAATTAACCCAATATTATAATACAAAAGATTTAAGTAACTATTTTTATGAACAGAATAATCTCAGGTGACATTACAGCCACTATCTGTACAGAAAAAGCCTGAGAAAAGTACAAGGATCCCAAATGTTGCTGCATGTTGCACATTCCACTGTTCATTAACCAAACAGAAGAAAAATGAACAGAATTGAATTGAACCCTGTGACCTTCCTGGATGGAGTTCCTTGCTTTCTCCTTTGTATCTTCACACTGGATAAAGTAAGTATAGAAAATGAAAATCAGAGGTAAAGATGTTTAAGTTGATCTGTGTGTTGTCAGACCTTAGGCCAAGCCACATAAATGTGTAGGCGTGTCACGTGTTGGTGAGTACTCTCTCTCTCCCTGTCTGAATTGACTCTTTAACCTGAGACATCTAGACAACCAGAAGCGAGCCCACCCATTTTGCATCACTGACGCGTCTAAACCTTGTGCATTTTGTTGCGTCTCTGTAACAGCTTTGGTTTGAACTCGATCAGTCCACAGTGATGTCCCAGTCCAGCCACAGAGTGCGCACCAAAGAAATGGCTGAGGGTGGGGGTCCCCCTGTGTTCATGGTGGACACCTATGGTGCGAGGGCTCCTCCAGTGCCTAAGAGGGAGAGAGCACAGAGGAGCTGTGGGGTGGCACAGGTTCTGCTCTTCATACTGGTGACCCTCGCACTGTGTGGCTTGGTCGTTGAAGCCTTCTTCATCTACTCTCTGCATCAGTCGAAATATGTGAGTATCATCGATTCCCAAAAAACTCATCTCATTCATCAAACCATTTTCATTCAAAATGAAAAAAAAAAAAAATGTTGTTTATTGATTTTAGAAACACATGGTTTTTATTATACATGGTGATTAATCTTATATCTCAAAGTTTGAATGTATATTTAAAATGTAATCTACTAATTTCCCTTGAGAATGCTCATTGTTAAAAACCTATTACATATTCACTATGATTATATTTTTTCATTTTTTCAATCACTGGCATCAAATCCTACAAGTAAATTTTTTTGTGGTTGTGAAAGAATTTTTTGTATAAAAAGACAAAACTTTATGAACATTGTTTGAATTTTTACTATTTTTGGAAAATGCAAACTGTAAATTGTGAAATGTACAAATCCTGTTGGAATGATGAAAATCCTATCATGAAATCTTGTTTGTCATCGTGAAGATGGAGTAAAAATAGATAATATTAGCGAACTCTAGACCATATCTACTAGACTAGAGTAAATGGGAATAGGCAGTATTGATTTCAGCCTAAACCCCATCGGTCAGGTATCATTTAGCTCTTAAAATACTTAAAGTACATGTGTTCTTATTGTAATCTTGTATCTGAAAACATGCGACGTGTTCTAAATGTTTATAATAACCAAAGAAATAAACTACTACTACTACTACGACAACTCTCAACTTTAACCACATCCAAGTGAGTGGCAGGGATTTATACAGTTGATGTATAATAGTGACAGTTAGCATGCTGCTCTCTGCTCACTCAGTGGAGTTTCCAGCACTGCTGCAAGGTAAAGCTTAGATGTTGGAAAACGCCTGCGTTTGGCCTTCACGAGCAGATACCGACACATTGAACAAACAAAGGACGGTGAAGCACAGGAAGTGGTCTATTTCCTGTTGCATGTGTGTCTTCTACTTTGTGCCTCAGATCTGCAAAGACCAAAACAACCTACGTTGTGGTCTTTGCAACAGTGTGAAAGCTGGACTGTGAAGTGACATTTGGGGCAGGTTTTTTTTTTCTCCACTACTTGGTTTCATTACCCAGAAGAATCAAAGCTTTTTGCACATTTAAAGATGAAATGTGTTTGTTCCCATACAGCAGGACAGCTGTGCAATGTCTTCCAAGCAAGTAGCAGGTACATCCGATGCATTTTATCTTTAACATCACCCAGATTTATGCAATTTTTTGTGAAACTAACACCTTTTTCTTCTGCATTTTCACAGATGAAGATGTTTTTTCTGCAACTAAGCCGCGCTTAAATGCTCTTCTACACCAGAAACCTGCTGCACATTTGGCAGGTAAACCTGTGTCAGGGTTGGGGTCAATTACATTTTTCAGTTACAATTATGTCTTTAGTTATACATTTTCAATTACAACTCAGTTATGATTATGGTGACAGTCATTTTTTTCTAACTACAATTAAAATTACAATTATTTCTTCCCCCTGAAAATCAATTACAATGACATTCTCAATTATTAAAGATAAATTCCAATTAATCACAATTACTAAACCTTTCGATAAATAACCCCATAAAACTTACCCTTCTTACTGAGTTAGCTTTCCGTTAGCATCTCAAATGATAATAGGTCAGTTTTGACCCATGTCTTAAATCAGCTGTAAAATACACTAAAATATATATTATATATAAATATATTATATCTTTCATCTATTGGTTTCCTTGTTAGTCGTCCTTATCAATGACATTATTGGTAATATTGTTTTTGGTGTGGGCGTCTGAACTTTTTTTTGGTGTCAGTATACCACTATACCTCCTCTCATAAACATAAACCACCAGAGAAAAAAGCCGATGTTATTAGCGGCTAATGTAATCCTAGCTCAGTGCCGACTTTCAAAGATGAAAACTACAGAGAGAACTTTTATCTGCTACTACCACCTCCTCGCCGATTCTCCTTCCTAGTTTGGTCCTTGTTATAAAGGCCGTGTCATACAGCTCCAGGTGGTCACACACAGCTTCTACTCCATGGTTGAATGGGTGAACAGACCGGTGTCTGTGTTGATGGCCTGACGTCATCATCAACAAAGACTCTGATTGGCTTTCGTCATGCGAAACAGTTGCAGGAGTTCAATATTTTCAACTCTTGCGAATGTGCGGATATGTGTAAAATCGCAAGCGCGCTCGCACGGCCAACGCACTTGACGTGCGGATCGCATCGCACTGCCGCACTGGAAGGATTTCGCATCTGGGACGCATCTGTTCATTTACTTTGCATGTGATCTGGACGTACGGACATTTTGTGAAGCATCCGGTGTGAACTTAGCATTACAGGCCAAAATGCGTTTGCATCCATTATAGCGCCACCTAGTGGCACACTTTTTGGTATGGGTGGTCTGTATGCTCTTCTATATATACCCTGTAAATTTCACATCCCTCAACATAATACTTCAGCTGATATGAATGTTTGTTGTTTATGATGTAATAAGCCACGCCCACTTTGACCAATTGTGATTAACTTTGAGATATGGCCTCAGGAGTGACCCAAGGTCATACCCGTTAATAATTTGCGCATATTTTGACCGAACAAAATTCTTTACTCAACTTTAGATCAGGTTCAACTCAAGACTCTACGTGCCAAGTTTCACGCTGATTGGACTAAACCCCAAGCCCCGCGGGCTTGGCCCCTTAATTAAGTCATACATGTAATTAATGATCAATTACAATTATAATTGACCCCAACCCTGGCACGATTCATTCATAAATACAATCTGAACGAGGCATTAAGTTGCTACTCTGCACAAGGCCTTATATGAGCCACTCACTCATTTGCGTTTTGGGTTTGTGTCCCAGGTGGACCAGAGGCACATCAGGATCAACATGTTATGGGATGGAACGTGAACGGCGAACCTCTCCTCCATGAAATCGACTACGAAAACAAACGTCTCGTCATTCAGAAAGAAGGCTATTATTTCATTTATTCCAAGGTTTTCTTCACTGACAGTGATACATTCTACCATTCTGTTCAGAAGCATACTGTTCGTTATGCAGAGCATAGCATTTCCCTCCTGCTGTCCAGGAATTACTCTCCTCCCTCCAATAAATATTACAGACAGAACAGTTTCCTGGGTGGAGTGTTCTACCTTGAAAAGCATGATGCTCTGTTTGTCAATGTCACTAACACACAAAAAGTGGTCGTCTATCAAGCAATGGAGAATGTGTTTGGTGCCTTTATGCTATGAATATTAAGGTTATTAAGTATTTTCACCTTTTGACAAAAAGGAGATGAAATGCATTATTTTAAAACAAGTTGCTTCTAAAAAAAAAAAAATCAGATTCTTTGAAGCTACCAATGCTTTAATTGTTTTGTATTTAGAGTGGTTGAATACATTGTTTCTTTAATTAAAAACATGTTTTTTTGTATTTTATGTTCAATAAAATATACATTGTGCACTTATCAAAGACAAATGTGTATAGAGTTAATGTTTATCCCCAAAGGCAAGGAAAGACATTTTTATTTGTATAGTGTATTTCATAGACAAGGCAGTAAAGCAGTAAAAACATTAAATAAATAATAACATGATTAAAATCTCCCTCTCAATTATACACGTGAGGCGCCATCTGTAAAGTTGCTAAAATAAGCAGCAACTTTTTGCAACATTTAGCAACAAACGACATTTAAAAAAAATGTGAGAAATGTTACTTTTGACCAGATTTACAGCAATACTTGTGAAATGTGTGATATTTCTTCTCACATAAAAATCTAAATGTTAAATCTAAATCTAAATGTTTAATTGAAATCTAAATCTAAATGTTAAATCTAAATCTAAATGTTACATTTAAATGTTAAATCTAAATCTAAATATTAAATCTAAATGGTAAATATAAGTGTTAAATCAAACCGGTGAAACAAAATATTTAGCTAATATACAAATTCACTGTAAGTACCAAAATAAAAACTCATTCCAGTGAATTTGCATATTAGCTAAATATTTTGTTTTACCCGTGACATTTAAATTTAACATTTATGATTTACATTTCACATTAATATTTATATTTAACATTCGCATTTAATAATTATTTAATATCTCCACTATCTGACCTGTGTCCATAGATCTGAGAGACCTGTTGGGTTCATACCTGACTAACATCTCACTTATGGATTCCAAACCCATTCACAGATTTATACACCAGCAGTAGAACTTTAAAGTCTATTCTGAGGGAAATTGTCTTATTCTGTTGTGCTTTTAAAGCTCCTATCCAGAGTTTCTGAGAGTACTTCTCGATGTCCCGCCCTCAACAGCTCTACTTCCTCCCCTGCCTCTGTCAATCTACCTGACGCTACGCCTCTACATTTGTGCAAGCGCATTGCAAAACATAACCAAGTCGCATAACTACAAAAACTACACATTTATTGTTAGAGTGCCATACAGTAACTTTTGATTAAAACATGTTTATTACCTGGCCAAATCCTGGTCCGTTTGGAATCCTTTTAAAAGTCCCTCCACCTTTGAAAAGTAGCTCCGAGATGAATCCTGTTGTGGTCACAAAGATGTTTATCCACAAGCTTTGTGCCCAGACTTTTATTTTGTCTTTTAGTAGAAGGTTTATACGTTGGCACCTTTGGAGTTTCGGAGCGCTCCTCCATGACGCTATGCTGCTCAGTGTGATACCTTCTTTCCGTGCTCAGTTTACGCAGCACGTGCATTTACTTTGATTGACAGTCCTCGCTATTGGCTGGGGGCACTTGGCGATCGTTTCTATTTGTATCGGGATTTATAAGATGAAGGCAGGACTTATATACATTAATGTATATGAATGACCACCGGCAGTAGACCATAGTAAAAGACTAGTTAGGTATTTTTTTGCATTTCAAAAGAATCATACATAAACATAGATTTCTCAGAAACTCTGGATATCAGTTTTAAGGAAGCAGCAATGGAATAAAAACTGGCTATAAGTGCCAGTTTGGTGGGGTCACTCTTTTTAAGCAGTGGATATAAATTCCCCGTTCTGCTATGTAACTAAAGTGTATTTCGTACCCACTGTGACACGTGAAGCTGAACTGAAGGTTAAGTGGTTTCACCCACTCAGTAAAAGCACACTGTGGATAAAAGTGTCCTGCTTTCAGGTAACTAATGCTTTTATACAGACGACACACGGAGGCCATTGCAATTTGAGTGACAAATTAAGGCAGGCTGAGCAGAAGGTGTAGCAGGTGCTCCTCACACACGCTATTAAACCTACTCCCATCGTTCAGCGCCTCACTGAAAGAAGACAAAAAGCTGTCACATATTGCAACCTGTGAGAACAACAAGTCTTACCAGCTTTTTTTTTTTTTTGTGGTTTTTTTTAACTCACTGTCTCACTTTCCTTTCATCTGTGTCTGTTCGAGGAAACTGCTTCTGAAAACACCCACATGGTTGTGTATCTGTAAACCACAGAGGAAGGGAAAGAGAAAGGGGACGTTGATGTTTCTTTCCAGAAATCATTCATTTTTGTTCTTTTTACGTTTTGCTTCACCTGAAGCATCTTGAATGTTAGCGTACTCAAAGAACGACCAGGCTGCCTGCTAGCTTAAAGGGCCCATGCTAAGCTAAATCAACTTTTCTGTGCTTTAAACACGATAAAAGTGCCATTAGGGCTTCATACACATGCCCAGTGTTTTTTTTTTATTGATTCCGTCAATCGTTAGTTAGAGGGTGATTTGCTCCTTTCTTACTGCAGGGTGAGCCCAAACACCTCGCTCCATTTTGATGACGCGTTTCCACTTTGATGATGAATTTGAGCTGGAGAAGCCGCGCCTCCAGGAAGCTCTCTGCCGTGATTGACATGTAAACAGACACGCCCACGAAGGTGAGCATTTCAGCGTCCTTCACGCAGTGCTATGTATGTATTTTCTACAGTCTATGTATGTATCGGCGAACGCCCCTCCCCCACGCTCTGTCTCATAATATAAAGCAGCATGAGCTCAGCTACGGAGTGAGTGGGTGGAGGGCGGGCCGTCCTCTGGCCCTACGTCACCGTGCGGAGAGGAGGAAGTCAGTGTCCCATCTATAGACACGCCCACTCATGAATATGCATAAGTAGGCCGCAAATCAGCCTGTTTGTGTAGAGTTGCTCAGAAAGTGACTTTTCAGAGGCTAAAACTCTGGAAAACAGGCAAGTTTGAGAAAATAAACCTCAAATATGATGTTTTTGGAGTTCTTAGAACAAATGGAGATGGGTGAAAAATAGCATGATATGGAACCTTTAATTGTCCCGCTTAGTCCTGACTGGCTAACCTCCGCACTGGACTTAACTGACTGGCGTTAATGTAACAAAACATTAAGAAAAACAACTTGGGGCCCCCCCAGTCGGGCCCTAGGCACGTGTCTAATTTGGCTTTGCGTTAATCTGGCTATGACTAAAACTTAAAGCTTAATCCCTTTTTTAAAACTATTTTGAAATTCAAGTGTTACATCCCAAGTTATTAAAGGTATTGTGGATGATGTTATTTTGGCTTCAACTTCCAGGTGGATCATCAAGACTATTGGTCCTCCTAATTGTCAATCATTGTGGTGATATGTTCACGTAAGGCTGTCTTACGTGCTCGTGCTCGGGTGCACCGGGTCCTTTGAAAATGGATTTACACTTACCGGTGGCGAGTCTCACATAGTGGGAAAAGTGCAAATCTTCTTTTGAAAGGTATGCCTGTATGACCAATGCCGACTCCAACTTGTAAACAGAGCTGTGCATGAGGAAAACTGGGCTCGTGCACGCTCTCTCTCGCACACATGCGCCCTCTGCGTATCTTTTCTAAACTTCGGGAGAATCGTTCTCTATTCCTTTAATTATGGAAAAACCCTCAACACATTTTTGGTAAAAAAAAAAAAAGACTTTACGTTACAAATCCAATATAATAACAAAATATAAACTGCATTTCTAAAAGAAAATGCAAATGGGGATGGATATAAGCTAAACTCCGTAGAGTTAGAATTTCCCCTCGGAATCAGTATAAGCCCTCTGAGACAGTATAATTAGGGATGTCCCGATACCACTTTTTCACTTCCAATATGAAACCGATATTGTAGCGCTGCGTATTGGCCGATACCGATATCAATGCCATACAATATCAGCACAAGTCATACATACTTATTTTGTAGTGTGGAATGTGAGAAAAGGCTTGATGTTACTCAATCAGAAAACAATAGTCAGCATTTATTATTAACCAAATGGTTACATACATTTTAACCTTTAACATAATATCTACAGTATTCTACAATTGAATAAATATAATATATATCGGAGATTTTTATACGCAGTCCGATAAAATCTGATAATTGTTTTCTGGCTAATATCAATATCGGATATCAATATCGGATCGGGACACCTCTAAGTATAACCCCGTGGTGTCGGTATAACCCTTAGCCTGAGTATAACCTCCGAAAACAGAATGTTTCCTTCGGAATCAGTATAAGCTCTCGGAGAGAGTATAACCCATTGATGTCAGTATAAATCTAAGTGTACCTCTCTAAATCAGTATAATGTCTAATGATGGTCATTTTCAAATAGATTTTTGCCAATGAATCAGTCATCGTTAATCAATGACCCCACAACATAGCAGGAGTGTTTTGGGTATTCTGTGTGCTATAGGGAACCCTGGTTGCTACAATGAGACTAAATGTGGAGAAAGATTTAAAAGTCTACGGAATAATGGTGATGAAGTACACGGCACTTAAAATGTGGCTGAAGACACGTGTTTAAGTAAAGTCAGGTTTCTTCAGTGATCAAAGGACAAATGGAATCTATGGATTTCCAGACACATCAATGACTTTCACAGCCAAATACTGCCCCCTAGTGTACATTATATTTCATTCAGGACAGATTTTCATTAATAATAAAGCATGCTGTTTGCATCTAAAGTCAATGACTTCTCTGTAGAAATATAATGATTTCTGTCACAGGTAGAGCAATGGGACTTGTCAGGAGATGTGATGGTGGATGTGAATGTTAAGCAGTAATTTTTGTCTGTGTCAGAATCTGAAGGAAAATACTGCAGTAATAAGTGAGGATCCTGCTGTAATTTGTAGGGTTTCTGCAGCATTTACTGTCAATGGCCAAGTCTCATGAGACAGAGAAAAAAACAAGGCTTTTTGTTGTTGCATGAACTACTACTTTACAGCAAGAAAGAAAACAGTTGTCAAATGTATTTATTTATTTTAATTCAATTCAAAAATACCATAACAATAGTTCTTCTCACCTCAACAATCAAATTGAAACCAATGTAAATAAATTTAAAAAAAAGAACAAGAAAACCACAAAAATGAACATGAATGGACACAGACAAAATGTGTTTTCCTTCTCTCCTTACATAATAAAAAAAAACTTTCCATTAAACAAAAAATATACAACTTTTTGGTATCACAAATTTGACAGAGATTTGAACGTTTTGAATACATAACCGTAAAGTAAGCAAGCAATCAGAATTAGACATTTTTCATAAATCATTATCAAGAAAAGACGTTTATTTTTTTTTTGTTAGATTGTGTTCAGTCAAAAAAATAAATTAATACTATATGAATACAGGAATATATAAAATTCAAATAAAGCCAATAAATTAAATCAACTCAATACTTACTATATATTAACTTGATATTCTGTGTATACCAAAGTGTTTACTCAAGATGATGAAACCTTTAGCACCCTTCATTATGGCCCAACTATACCTACACTGGAAGTGTTACTTTGGCATATCATGTGGACACTCATTATAACACCTTAATAACAAGATATTTTATTATTTAGAGTGTTTTCTGTTTCTCTCACTTCAGTGGTCTGACAGAACTTTGGAATGTTAAACCTTTTAGACAACATGTGTCAAACTCAAGGCCCAGGGACCAAATGCGGCCCATTAGAGCATCCATTTTGGCCCACAGAAGAAAGTAAAGGTGACAGCGAAAACATGAACCATTGTGTAAATGAAAATCAACAGCGTTTACAGCGGCTCAAAGTTTCCCCCGCTTTTTATTTCGCACGATTGCATGTTATTTTTAATGTTAAACAGTTGAAAAACTTAAATTTTTCCTCAAATATGACATAATATTTCTTTCATTGAATAGAAATTTATCACAAAATGTAGGAAATTTTAAGTGAAAACCCTGTTGGGACTGATGTCTATCACTTATTGCTTGGCTGTGGATGAGTGCACACTTACAGTGGCTGAGAAGTGCAAAACACATTTACAAATGGCACAACATATTTACAATTTTGAAAACAAATACACTTAATTAGCTAAAAATAAATAAATAAATACAAATAGCAAAACAATTTTGCAAATGCCACAACAAATTTTACAATTTTGAAAACAAATTTACTTACATAATTAGCTCCACAAATAGCAAAACCCATTGTGTATTGGAAGTGTAAAAGTGTTTGTTTTCAAAACTGGTTTATTTGTTGTGGTATTTGCAACTTACTTTACTAATTTTCCCGCATAAAATCTGTGGCCCACTTGAAATCAAACGTCTCTGTGTTTGGCCCCTGAACTAAAATGAGTTTGACACCCCTGCTTTAGACCCTTTTCATGTCTTTCTGCTGACCCGTCACCAACCTGAATGCAGAGAGTGATCCAGGTATGAACTGGTGTTCACTTGTTTTCTCACTCCTGTACTTTCCCTCATCACTGCATCTGAGCAGAGTTTCAGATGTATCATCTGGGCAGATAGACAATGTCTAAGTGAGTCACGGATTCGCCGTAGTTAAAGCACTTGACAGGCGGGTTAATGGTGACCATCAGAGTGACTCCTGTGGACACTTCCTCCACCTTGCTGAGGAGACCTGTGCTGTTTGTTGTGGCGTCGATCCAACCCACCAGGATAACTTCATTGTCCAGCTTCAGCTCCACTGTGCGCCTCAGCTGTGCTTCCTCACATGAGGTCAAAGTCACTTGAACACTGAGGAAGTAGTATCCGCCCTTCCTGATGGTCAGGCGGTCTTCTCGTACAGAGATCAGGCCTGAAGTTTGACTTTTTGGAAACCAGTGAATGGTGCTGCTGGCTGTGGGCAAAGGAAACATTAACCACAACATCAAGGCAGAGAGGATTTTCCTATCAGATGTTTTCATTGAATTAAATCAGAACATGTTTGACACATTCTGACTCCGAGGGGTTACACTCAGGGTTATACTGACTCTGAGGGGTTACACTCAGGGTTATACTGACTCCGAGGGGTTACACTCAGGGTTATACTGACTGTGTGAAGTGAGGATGGATAGGCTCTATTCTCACTTGCAATTTTGTGGAAATGCAGTGTGTCACGTTGAAATGAATTCACATTATTACAAAGAAAAATTAAATAACCTGACAAGAATGCTTTTGAAAACTCTAGCCAATCTAAACTACTTTGTCTAATTAGTGGCTTATTTTGAGGTAATGGTAATACAGTGTGAAATGGCAAAGCTACCAACAAGTCGTACTGATACTAATGTACTAATTAATGAATGTCAACTGAAGCTTAAAACAATAAAAACTCGAAATTTAAGATCAACTCTGAAATAAATTTGAATCAGATGATTAAAAATCTTTCTAAGTTAGCACTGTTGCATACAGAACTGATTGATAGACTCTATATTCTATAAATATTAAATATTCACACAAAGTTTTACCTTGAGTTGCCCGGAAGGTCAACATTTTTCCTCTGCCCGAACGGACACCAAACTGTGGCTGGAGTGGAAAAATACTCAATTAGCCTTAGTACACACACACACCCACACACACACTTGGTGGCATTTCCCCAAATGACATCACTGCTTCCCCTGCATGTCTGATGAGAGAAGAGAACTTTTTCAGAAAAAAAAGTGTGGGTAGATTTGTGTCTTTATTATTCAATCAAAAAAAAGTTTTCAATATAAAGAAAAATCACTTCAATCAAGAAAAAGTTTAGATAAATAAAGTAAATATTTCCAAATTCGAGAGAAAAAGTGTTCAAATGCAAAACATTGTTTTTTTAATAATAAAGACACAAATCTAACTCCATAGCTAGAACCCCAGTCCACCCCCACCCCACCACCGCAGAAAACAAAACAAAAAAAAAACATGGTTGTTAATAAGAATAAACAAATATGGAAACAACATTTATTATGCGGAAGTATTTGCAGTTTGAATAGCTGTAATGCATGAGTAGTGTGTTTAGCACTATTTCATAATGCAGCTGATTGGACTGGATCACTGTAGATCATTTTTACACTATTGTTTAAATAGGTTATCACTAGAGATAAACATGTGTTGGTAAGCATAGAGACACATAAAACCCACACATGAGCACAGCTCGATGATGTCATTGCACACTCTCTTACCGGAGGAGTTGTGTAGCTCTGCATGTCAGGAGTCGGTTCTGCCCTGTCGCTGTTCTGAGAATAAAACATCAAACAAAATGTCAAAATTAGATTCAGATTCAGATTTGCTTTATTGTCATTGTAACAAGTCCAATGAAAAGTAAGGTGCAGGCCATTCAGTGCGAAAAAGACAACATATATAAGAAATATATAAAAAAAACTTTGTTATAATAAAAACACAATATGACGAGATGAAAAAAAATTAAATAAGCACAGTCTAAAACACAAGATACATTGCGGGATGGATGTAACACAGACGTAGAATCAGTTGTATCAGTATATTGCACGTAAAAAAAATACTTTTTAAAAAAAACTACATTGCACATGAAAACCAAAGAAGCTCCCTAAACACATGTCAGTGTGTCCTTATTGACATGTAATAACTGTGTTGTTGCAGTGTTTTCTTTTCAAACCTAAACTATATTACTTTGTATCATTTCTAGTCATCGTCTATATCTCACAACTAGATAGTAAACAGCTATGATATTTCTTCATTTACTCTGATGTTGGGGCTCAGTGGCGGATCTAGACCGCAGACACATGCAGCTGTATGTCTCACCACCTGTTTAATTATCAAAACCACAAAAAACAACAGATGCACCTAGCAGGGATTTCTTCCCACAGAGTACTTTTTGTTCAATGAGAGTTTAATCAACTGTTGAAAGGTTTTAAAAGGTAAACATGGTTAAAACTATGTATTATAGTAAACCAATATGAACTCACCCTGTTGTTGCATCCTCTTGTGAAGAGAAGGATGAAGAGCACGACCTGGGTGATTGTAACAATGGTTGTCCACAACAGAAGAGTACAGAGCAGAGGATGCTGGGTATGCTGAGGCATCGTGACGTCTGTGTTTCTGTAGATGTTTCTCCTGCAGTGCCCCAACCTCTGACTGAGTTCAGCCCTGCCTGTACTGTCTTTATATTAAGGAGGGGATCCACAGGGGTTTTCCAACTCCATGTTGGTGAAGATGGCCCCAGTTAGGCTGGTTTGTGTTTAGGGAAAGGCCCCGTGTTTGTGTTCATCACAATTCACACAAAAATAAGGAAGAACATTAATATACAGGTGGTGCTGGAAGAACGGATTGTAAATTGGTTATTCTAAGCAATTATCCCCACCAAATCTTCTTTTTCTTCTTCTTCAACTTCTTCTTCTTCAAAAACCTACACTTTTCAAGGACCAACCTTCAATCCATTGAAAGTTTGCAACCCTAATTGCAATGTAATGTTCTTTTTTGATTACTCACATGCATGTTTGGGTATGACAGTAATTTAAAATCATTCTCAATTTCCAGTTAATTCCATTAAATAATTCCTGTGAAAAGTTTATATTCTTTAACATTCCCAAAACTCCCAAGCTTAAGTTCCTGTGGAAATTAAACTAAAGTTTCTTGGTCCACTGATTCTTTTTCTAACCATAGTTGTCAGCATTGATTGTTTACTTTTTGTACTTGCTTTGCTGTGCTCACTTTCTGTGCATGTTTTAACTTTTTCTGCCTGGGGAAAGGTTCATGGTAACAAAACAGGATGAGTTTGGGTATAGAAATGTGTCATCACACATATGTAGGTCGAAAAGGGAATATTACACCTGCTCAGAGGTACCATTATGACTGTCAAATGGTTAAGTCACATGAAAAACAAACAACCAGCCCGGACATGTCCCTAGAATAAAAAGTATTAAAATGAGCTCAAACAGTGTAATAAAGTTAAAGGTTGAAAGAATTACTTGCAGACCAGTAATAGTTATGGAAGAGGTCTAGGGCCAATATTGATGACATTTTTTTGGGGGAAAATCAAGAATAAAGTCGAAATGTTGAGATTAAAGTAGAAATTTTGAGAATAAAGTTGCAATATAATGTCGAGATTAAAGTTGAAAAGATAAGATTAAAGTCCAAATTTAGAAAATAACCTCAAAATACAATATATTCTGATAAAAGTCAAAGGTTTGCTACGAAAGTCAAATCTACGAAAGCGGACTAGGGCCAATTCACCATATACGACAACAGTCTAATCTGTTTCCGTAAACTCCTCAATAGCCACTGACAGACTGAATGCTCTACCTCTGCCAAACTTCACTGGTTTCTCCTTCTGAACAGATTCAGTTTCTGGTAATATCTCCTTCAAGAGATTACAACGCTGTGTTTATGAGCTAAAAAAAAGAAAGAATCTCTTTGTCTTCAAACCCAACTTAGAAGTATAGTTTAACGCAGTGGTTCCCACACTTTTCCCAGTCAGGTACCCCTTCAGATATTTAACCTGAAGCCACGTACCTCCTACTCCTGCACACTTAAAAACATAATAATGTAATGTCATATACAATGTAGCCCTACAGTGAATTTTACCTATCCTGTTGAGGAATAATATATAATAACTAGAATATTTGCATTTCCTGAAGAAAATGCAAATGAAGATGCAGGTGCTGGCCCGCGTCTCACTACATTAGCTTATCATTGGCATTAGCATTATCAGGCACTAGCATTAGCCTAGCAATAGCATTAACCTAGCATCAGCATTAACAATAGCATAGCCTTATCAATAGCATTAGCCTAGCATTAACATTAGCCTAGCCTTAATATTGACCTGGTATTAACTTTAACATAGCATTAACATTAGCCTAGCCTTAATATTGACCTAGTATTAGCTTTAAATGGTAAATGGTAAATGGACTTGATTTATATAGCGCTTTATCCCCACACTGAAGCAGTCTCAAAGCATTAACATTAGCCTAGCCTTAATATTGACCTAGTATTAGCTTTAACATACCATTAACATTAGCCTAGCCTTAATATTGACCTAGTATTAGCTTTAACATAGCATTAACATTAGTCTAGCCTTAATATTGACCTAGTATTAGCTTTAACATAGCATTAACATTAGTCTAGCCTTAATATTGACCTAGTATTAGCTTTAACATAGCATTATCATTAGCCTATCAATAGCATTAACTTAGAAATAGCATTAGTCTAGCATTAACCTAGAAATAGCAATAACCTAGCAATAGCATTAACCTAACATTAACATTAACATAGTCATAGAATTAGCCTAGTATTAGCATTAGTCTAACATTAACATTGACCTAGCATTAGCAGTAGCCTAGCATTAGCATTAACCTAGCATTAGCCTAGCAATAACAATAACCTAGCATTAGCATTAGCCAAGCATTAACATTCACCTAGCATTAGCATTAGCCGAGCATTAACATTAACTTATCATTAACTGCTCTATTCATATTCTAGTTTCCAATGTTGTCAGTTTTTAATTTTCATTCACATACCCCCTATGACAATTTGCATACCCCTGGGGGTACCCGTACCTCACTTTGGGAACCTTGGGTTTATCGCATTCATCGATACACAACATTTTGTAGATAGCCACGATCTGCTGTTTGTTGTCGTATGGTGAATTGGCCCTCATCAGCTTCCGTAGATTTGACTTCATTAGCAGACCTTCAACTTTTATAATGATATTGTATTTGAACTATTTAATCTCGACATTTCGACTTTATTCTTGATTTGCCAAAAAATACTTTTCTCCATCAAAATTGGCCCTAATCCGTAAATAGAAATATTTATAACGTGGACTGAAAAATCTCTAACGTCAGTACGCTGTGATGACAAATATGAAGAGGGAAGCTTTACTGAATCAATAAATTTGGTATAAACAGTGACTCACCATTTCAGAATCATATTTCTAGGTGTAACACTGCCCACTCTTTTTATATTCTCCCTATAATAAAGTGTTTCTTACCCTTCCTTAGGGAGTGCTGGTGATGGTCACAATTATGCAATACAATAAGTTCATTTATTTAAATACAATAACAAAAAATACATTGCTGTCTTAAAAAGATTGCACTTCTTGTAGCGTTTGACAGCAAATGCAGACAAAGAGAAAGAAAAAAGAAGCCATATTTCAGTAAAGATAAGATGCGATTATAAAATAATAAAAAGATATGACAAGAAATGCAGATTAACATGTTACTTATGATGAAAATGTCACCAAAATGTTTAAGTTAAAGTTACTTTTAACAAGCTTTGAGTGAATTCTTTTTGCACACAGTGTGATTGTTATCTAATGAGTAATCTTAGTAACCATAGTCAACCTAACAATGATGGTGTTTGGATGTGATTTATCTCATAGCTATATGCACAATCACCTACTATGTTAATGAATACTCTATTAACAAGGAACAGGAAGGGAAATATGAGTGGTTTTGATTGGTTTATATTAGGTTTATTGAGGAATAAAGTAAGATTCCAAGGTTCATCTGAACTGTAGTAAAGATTGCATTAGCAGTCCAAGCATGGCTTTATATGAACATGAGTGAAAAAGCATTAATCTGATGATAAACTGCAATCTGTATGAATTCTTTTTTTTTTTTATTCAAATTGAATTAATTTCATTATTCTTCCAATCACCTTAACAATTACAGTCACTGTGCTTTATTAATGTATTCATCTAAGATACTATGGAGATAAATGTGTGTCTTTATTATTCTAACAAAAACCAACAAAAAACACTTTTCAATAAAAAAAATAACTTCGATCAAACCTTTTCAATCAAAAAAAAAGTTTACTTTATTCAAAAATATATTTGAGACTCAAATAATTGCACTTGAACACTGATTTTTATTTATTTATTTTTTTAAATGTTTTATTGAAGTCATCTTTTTTTTGTATTTGGACCATATGGGTAGTACATTTGTGTTTTAATTATTCATTCAAAAATGGCAACATTTCAATCAAAGAAAAAAAAATAAATCAGTCAAAGAAAAAAAAATTAAATCAAAGAAAAGAAACTCTTCAATCAAAGAAAAAAGTGTTCAAATGTAATTATTTGGGTCTCAAATAATATTTTTTTTGCATTTGAACACATTTAATTTTTTTTTTTTTTGCATTTGGACCATAATAGTAGTACATTTGTAACTTAATTGTTCATTCAAAAATTGAAACATTTCAATCAATAAAAAAAAAATGATATCAAAGAAAGAAAGTAAAAAAAAAAACTCTTTTCAATCAAAGAAAAAATTGTTCAAATGCTCAAATATTTATTTTATATATATTTATATTGAACACTTTTTTTTTTTGATTGAAAATATTTATTTTGGAATCAAAGTAAACTTTTTTTGATTGAAAAGTTTGTTTGTTTGTTTGTTTGTTTTTTGATTGAATAATAAAGACACAAATCTACCTCCATAACATACAAGCTATTAATGAGACTCAAACATTGAAGCAACTTGAAAATATTTTTATTTATTTATTTGTTTTTTGCCTGTATTTGGTCTCCTATACTTTTGTAGACGATGATAAATGAATTTTTAAAAAGACACCCACAGAAAATGTATGTTTCTACTAAACATCAGCCAAAGTCTTAATGATGTGCAGCTCCAGGGTAGCGTAGAAACAGCTGTTGCTCCGACTTCACAGCAGGTGGCAGAGTTCCTCCAACCCAAAGTCTGTTAGACACAACAACTACAAGTGCATCACTAATCAATCAATCCCTCTGAACAGAGCCGTTGAATTAATTTGATATATTGAATCACACAGTGTGGCTCTAACACCCAGGCTGTGTTTGATCTGGTGTACTGTCACAAAATCAATGACGTGGAAAGATCAAATCAGCGAGAGGGCTTTGGTGCCTATTGGGCACGAGGCTGGGAGCCAGATAAATAAGCACATTATGATGGGGATTATTAACGATAAAGATTTTTTGGGGGCAAAAAGGAAAATTAACTTTTGAAAGAATATTGATAAAAGTTTGTAAAACAGTTAAGGGCTTGGAATGTGAAGGGGGAAAATGTGATGTTCAAAGAGACTGTGTATATTCATATTGATGTCAGGACTGTGGGATGATCGAATGCAGTCTGATCAATGCACACTCAGTTTGGAGATTGAAGGTCTAATTTAACTCTGTATTCCAGAGGATAAATATTCTGGACTGACCAGAAATTAAGCAATAAATAACACCAACTGAAGCTTCATTTTTGGTTTGAACCAAAGTGTTACAAACAATCTGAAATAGTCAAACTTGAAGATGGTGTGAGGCTCAATTTTTAGAGATGTTTTTTTTTTAAGACACCCATCTGTGCCAGAAATGAGCTACTTTTATTCACAGCCACACAAACCTGATGTCTCCAAGGGCCACATTTGAGCATTAATACAAGACAGAACAAAGGATTTGAGTGTTCTTGTTGACGTCTTGTATATTTTTCTATCATTTTTAGTATTTTTGTTATTATAGTGCATATTTTTCTGTCGTTTTTTTATTTATTTTTTTTATTTCGAGTTGTCCTTTTGCATTTTTCGAAGCGTTTTTGTGTATTTTTGTCATTTTGTTGTCATCTTTGGAGTAAATTTGTTTATTTTTGTTTTCATCTCATATATTTCCTGTTACTTTTGTGCATTTTCTATGGTCTTGTGCACTTTTGGAGTATCAATGTGTATTTTTCTGTTGTCCTTTTGTGTATTCTTGCAGTTATTGTGTGTGCGTTTGTGTTATTGTGTGTGCTTTTGGAGTCATTTTGTGGATTTACTTTGGGGGCTGCACAAATATAGGCCAACGGCTGCATGTGGCCCCTTGGCCACCATTTGGCTATGCCTGCTCCAGTTTCTAACAGAAACCTGTGCAATTGAAAACACCTAAATATCCTACTTGGAATTCAGACCGACATAGGCATGAATCGTATATATATATAAAAAAAAGGGATAAATTTATTACTCAACAAAAGATAATTCAAAAAGTATGAAATACATTTTAAAGTGTATCATTTCCAGGGCTGAAAGTAATGGATTACAGGTACTCATGCTACTGTAATTGAGTTGCTTTTATGGGTACTTCTACTTTTTTGAGTATTTTTCTAAATCAGAACTTTTACTAGTATTTAAGTTCATTTAAAAATTCAATACATTTGATCAAAGCCACTTTCTTGGGTTCAGTTTGTGAACCCAAGAAAGTTGTTTCCCACATGGCACATCATTTGGTACGGCACTGTTGTAGAGTTCATAAATGTAGCTTTACTAAGGAGCAAGAGAATTTTTTAAAGTATTGAATTCATTGGTGTTGTTTTATTTTTATAAAGTACATTTTGCGTTTACACACGAGATGTTTACGAAATAATAATAATTATAATAATATAATAGCGTGTGAATCTCCATCCCTGACAATGATTCGATATCAGTGACGATACGATACATTAGCGATACACTGAATCCCCTGGCGATACGATGCAATACGATTCGCCCCAGTTCCCAATTCGATATGATATGATATTGATTTGATGGCGATTCAATTCTACACAATGTGATACAATGCGATTTTGTACAATGCGATTCAATTCAAAAAAATGAAAAGAAATTATACTAAAAATGTAAATGGTAAATAAGTAGCTGCAATTCAATATGTTACTAGAGACGGATGATTTATTCTATTCCTCATGAGTAGCAAATTTAACCCAAAAAAAGTGCACTTTTTGCTTATAATCTCGATGCAAGGGAACCGTGGCAAAATTACCAAAAATAAACGTGGGAGGTGAAAGTAACTAGTAACTTTTACTTTAAGTGCTACTTAAATGTGCTACTTGTACTTGAATGCGTGTACTTACTGTAATTTCAATCAAGTAACAGTACTTTTACTTGAGTTACTCAAGTAAAAGTACTGTTACTTGACTGATACTCAAGTTGAGTAGCAGTACTCTTTACACCTCTGATCGTTTTAAACAATCTATAACAGATAGTATGAACATATTAGTCTGAAGAAAACGGATTATTGTCATATCATGAACTCTCAATTATTCCCAATGGGGACGTGAGTTAAACCGTTACCAAAAAAAAAAAAAAAAAGGAATTGGGACTGCAAGTATGGGCGGCATTTTATTTTGAAAGCGTCAGAGGTCAGCGTGTGTGTGTGTGTGTGTGTGTGTGTGTGTGTGTGTGTGTGTGTGTGTGTGTGTGTGTGTGTGTGTGTGTGTGTGTGTGTGTGTGTGTGTGTGTGTGTGTGTGTGTGTGTGTGTGTGTGTGTGTGTGTGTGTGTGTGTGTGTGTGTTTCGTTCAGGCGGATGTGTCTTGCTCTGTACCCGTCCGGTCTCCACTCTGGCCCGGCCTGGCTCTCCCTCCACCGCTCCCTGGATGACAGACGCCCCGCTACAGTGAACTTCACCGTGTGCTCGGCCGTTGCTGTCAAACTTTAGCGCCATGGATTTGTTCAAACGACGAAGGACGGACTGACAAAGTTTAAATCTGTTTTTTTCTTGTTTTTCTTCTGTTAGTCTTCAAACACTTGTAGAACAATCCGTGACTTAGTTTCTCTACTAAAGACATGCAGAAGTTTAACTCCACCGGCAGCCACAGCAGCAGCACTCTGCCCCGGGACGCGGAGCTCCAGCTGCGGCTAGCTGACAGCGGAGGCTCCATGGAAGGGAGGGAAAACGGTGCTGGAAGGCATTTCCTCGGCCAGCAGCAGGACCAGAACACGTTTTGGACCAAGAGTAAGATGCTAGTCGGTTTGGATCTCATCTGCCTCTGTGTTGGTAAGACCCTACAGCTTCTTTAAATCAACAAAGTGTGAATTAGGCATCAAAGTAACTTTACACTTTGGTAATTATTGCATTAATAACATTACCAAAAAGACCCTAATTTATCTTAAATGGACCGGAATAATCAAACATGGAAATAGATCTTGACTTTGTGTAATTAAATGTAATAACTTAAGTGTAGTATGTTTATTAGATTATTTGTTTATATGTAAAAAAAAAATAAAAAAAAAATAAAAAAATAAAAAATGTAAGATAACTTATGATTTGCACTCATATGTGTTTGCAGATTACTATTATATGATTTCACTTCAAAATTTAACAAGGATTCATCAGTGGGTCGAATTGTTTTTCTTTGCACGAGGAGGTCGGTAGTTCAATTCCCCATTGGCCATCTACTGAAGAGCTCATGTTGCTCCCAATGGTAGACTAATATATCCATTGGTTGTTTTTTTTTTTTTTTGCCCCCACTAATGGGTAAGAGTAAATAAACACTCAAAAGATGTTAAACCACTGAGCCTTTTATGTTTTTTTTTTCCCCTGTACAATTTTAACTACAATTGTATTTGTATGTTATAAACAAACTTTGTTTTGTTTTGTTGTTTTCTTGACATTTATTTTAAGTTGTGAACAGCTTGCAGGTGAGCTTTCAGGTCATGAATCTTCACTTTAAGTGTACATTTGTTGATTTAAAAAAAAAAAGTTTTTAACAAGTCCAATCAGGACAGAAAAGTTGATTCCATTCTCCACCATGCGCAAGGGACGGGAGGGGGAGTGGAGTTGTCTCGGGAATTCATCGGTTCTCATGGTAACCTCCAAAGTTCCTGGGAGAAGAACGTGGGAATTGGGATGTTGAAAACACGCTTGTGCGCTGGATTACTGGATGTTGGCCACAAACAATTCACCGCACTCGGCATGAAGCCTTCATTGGATTCAATGACACAAACCAGCAGGTTTCACCAGAGGCTACAGTACAGAATGACAGAAACAACATGTGGACAGTAACTGAGAGGCACACTGTCAAAAACCATAATAAAGGAGTGGCATAAACTGTTATTCTTGCAATTACAGCGAGCTCATGTAATAGGCAACTTGTGACAAGGATAAAAAAAAAGTTCATGTTTTTTCAGTGTTTGTTTACTCTTCAAACTTGCAATGGAAACATGCATACAGTATGCTCGTCTCATTGGTTTGGGGTCAGAGGAACCTAACCCAGTTCACTCAGGGTAGAGGGTTATCACAAGGACGATATTAACACACACACACACACACATTTACTCCTATGGGCAATTTAGAAGCCTCAAATAACCCGAGTCTATATGTTAGAGCACAGTCAGTGAGAAAATGCAAACTGTAGACATTAAATAATACATTTAGTTATTAAATTAGATATGAGTCATCTTGTAATTCATTCACTTTAAAGCTGCTGGAGGCACTTTTTTTCTTCAGATAAATCAATAAATAGATCGTTTGATTGAAAAAATATGTGAAAGGTTGAAATTGCTGGTCATAACTTAGTAAGTTTTGATCTCCAATGTAAACAAAAAAGTTTTGCTCATTGCATTATTGTTCTCCTAGTCTTGCATAGAAACACAAGAAATCTCAGTAAAAAAGGAAGTAAAAACACTCCTATAGACTCCACATCCCACAATGAAACTTTTCTGACAATGTCAATAAATGGAGTGTTTATAGTGGAGATTAAAATACATTTTTGTGCGGCAATTTCAACCTTTTGCATCTAGCAAATGATCATTGATTCATTGATCTATGAGGCCTACACTCTCTGTTTTTTTTTTTTTTTTTTTAAAGGCAATCTCTAGCAGTTTTAAATGGTCATTAAATTAAAAAAAAATGTGCCAAAAGAATACCAATAAAGATAGCAACAGCAATTTTTTGTTTAGTAGCTTAAGTGTAACTTTCATCACTCCCACATTTTTGCTTTGTGCTCTTCTAATTCACTGTTTTACTGCATTTTTGTTCTAATATGTGGAGCCTTAAGGTAAAATGTATCACCTAAGATCAAATAGAAATATTTTATAATATTTATCAAAAAATATTGACTTTAGAGAAGTGTGAAAGAGAATAACCAACATGCCTACAAATGGCACATAAAGCTATAGTTGATGTAATTATTAGTCATTTTTCCATGTGTGTGCAGTAGGCGTGTTGTTGGAACTACTGTGAACTTTGTTGCCAGTTTGCTGATTGTGTTAGCAAGTATTTCTACTTAAGCAATCTTCTGGGTCAGGAACTCATTTTGGCAAGTTGACTTTCATTGTTTCTTATAGTCTGTTCAGGGTTTTTTTTTTTTCCCTAACAATATGCCTTTTAATTGCTTTCTTGGCAACAAATAAAAATTCCCTATTTGTCATTTGCTCTAACGACTGATGAGGAAAACAGAGCAAGTGTTGTTGAGCGCGGGCTTAATCAGACCCTCAGTAAATAAAAGAAGCTCAACCCGTCGAGGCAGACTGACAGGTCTCGGGCCAGTTGGCAGTTAAAAACTCAGTACACTGGCAAACAAAGCTAAAATGAGATGCAGTTAGGTTCATTACTGCATTATTCATAAACCCTGCAGGTATGCTATTAGCGCTAGACATTTTAGTCTTCTCAGCAGCCCCTTTCCTTCGCCTAGACAGTGGCCTATAACATGGTATCAGTCTGAAAAGTGGAAGAAATATTTTATCTGTATTTTCTCAAGGCATCCTTTGAGCATGCTACGGGCTATCCCACAAATCTGCATGCCCCGACCCATCTCAGCACTTTTGGACAAGATAAGCACACACACTTAGAGAGCACGAGGAATTTGTATCATCGCTGTGTTTCCAGCACATTTTTATATGATGAATTTGATGTGGTTTTTGAGGTTTCCAGTATTGTGCAACGCCCATGACTCTAACACACACACACACACACACACACACACACGCACACACACACGCTTACCTATGAAGCTTTCAAAATAAAATGCCGCCCATACTTGCAGTCCCAATTCCTTTTTTTTTAATTTTGGTAACGGTTTAACTCACGTCCCCATTGGGAATAATTGAGAGTTCATGATATGACAATAATCCATTTTCTTCAGACTAATATGTTCATACTATCTGTTATAGATTGTTTAAAACGATCAGAGGTGTAAAGAGTACTGCTACTCAACTTGAGTATCAATCAAGTAACAGTACTTTTACTTGAGTAACTCAATTTCTTAATCCACCAAAGAGGTAATATTTTCACTGGCATTTATTTGTTGAATTGTTTGATTGTTAGCAATATTACATCAACAACACTCAACAGATTTGACTAAAGATTGACCTTAAGCCATGAAAGGTTTCATTGCATTTCGGAGAGGATCCGGATCAATGCAATGATGATTCTGAATCAGTTTAAAAAAATCCCTATCTCCCATCATTGGTGAAATTTCAAAAATTCATATCTTGGTTAGCAATGGACCGATCTTTATGACTCGGTTTTGTTGGGTTGGTTCGTCAATTATCCCATTGAGTTTTATCCGGAACGAATCAAGATTGCGCATTTTATCACAATTCATTTGAACCTATTATGTTGATATTAATGGGAATAAAAAATTCTTCCAAGCCTTTAAAGTGTAAACGATCATGGTGCCATGATCAGATCACTAATCCAGATAAGTGGCAATATCTGGCAAAGAGGATATGCACTCTCTGAGTGATCCTATTGATATTTAAAACCCTATTGTGCGTCACGGGTGAAAAATAGCTTGTTGCTCTTTGTGTACATAAAAACACAATGTAAAGCTCACATGACTGCATTGGTAAACTCATTGTTGGTAATGTCAGTGCTTTTAAGCTATTATGTTACACATTCCCTTGTGCCTTCATCCCTGTCTTTCCCTCCAACCATCAAGCTCGCAATCAGCAAAGACCTGACTCTGACTCACTCAGTAGTGAATAGTACAAGTTATTGGACATGAATTGGATCCTTCATCTAACCTAATCTTCTAATCTCCGACTAACCAGATTTTCCATATAAATACCCTTATCAGTTCATCCCAGACAGTTGACCCGCCAGCATTATTCATCCTTTAAAGAGGCTCATTCACTACTGTAACTGTGGAATTTTTTCCCTGAAGCGCTCACCCTCATTAAATGAACATCTGACGAGGGTTTCCATGGTGCTCTGAGGTTATCTCTATCTCGACATATGTCTTAAAAGCAGTTACTCTGCAATTATCACGTAGACAAGAAGTTAGTTTTTCTTGTGGTGTGATAATAAACTTGATTCTTTCTGTTAATTACTGATGACAGAAAGTGTTGCTGTAAATCGGACTATGTTGTTCCCGTCTCTGTTTGGACATGAAGTGTCCATGATGGGATGCTTGACAAAGATTGATTGTTCTGCTTCTGCTTAGTGCCAGTAAGCAATCTGCGAGCTGTAGAATGCAAATGCCTGAGTCGCTTCAAGTGTTTTCATGCATTCTTGTCAGGACTGTGGGGGGTTTGACTGAAATACGGCTGACAGAAACTGTGCCCTGTGGCTCCGTCTTAGATGCAGTGTCCAGCCACCCAGAGGTCAGGAGGTTATAAGTCTCAGTCATTTCTGACAAGCGTGCAGGGGCAAGCGTAACATCCTGCACTGCTGTTTTCCTCTTGTACAGGTGGTCTTTATGCTGTCATCACCCCCAATAAAGTCAGTTATTGACTCTCTTGGCTGTAATTGGGAAATGAATAGAATCGGCCAGTCTTTCAATATTCTGTGAAAAGTAGTTTAACACGTTTTTTTTTTTAAGAGTAATTTATAATAAAAAAAAATACCATTGTAATATTAAGTGATGAGTAGAAAATCTTAGTTATTAGTAGCAGAAAACTAGAAACAGGCTACCATCACTGTGTGTGTGTGAATGTTGTTTAGTTAAAGACATGAAAGAGCATGCCACAACCAGATGACAGGTTTCTACCGTAATGATCTGGATTCCTTTTTTTTTTTGTCAGCCTAGCTTTACCTTCCCTCCATTGATTTCCTCTTTTGTTGTCACATATTTGGAACTGATAATGTCCTTCTGCTAATACCGTGTGTGTTTACATCCTTTCTGAGTTTTTAGCAGGTGACGACACTTTTGCAGAAAATGCCACCAACTGACTGACAAGAGACTGACATGTTACAACATGCTATTTTGTGCCGTCTTAAGAATAATTAATTGTCCTCTATCTGAATATCAATTTATGTGAAAGCGTGCAGTTGTGTGAGTAAAAATGTGGGTGTGGGTTTTTATTGTTTGTGTGTGTGAGTCAGTTAAGCTATTAAGCAGACACCCTACTACAGCTGCCATGTGCGTGTTGTTTGTTGACAAATTTGCCGGTCCTGTTTTGCTTCACGTCTCTGGCTCCTACACTCATAAGTTATGGAACACATTGGCGTCACTCTGTGGCTGACAGATGGAGAGCCATTAAAGTGGCTGAGTCTCATCATTAGCCAGAGGAAGAAGCGATTTTGCGTACTCTCCCTCGTTAGTATATTAATGTGTCTCCTTTCAATTTGACAGCATGTAGAAGTTCGGGAATCCATTAGGCACACCCTTTCTTTTCAACAGACCACGCAGGCCACAACTCAGTACTTTGCTGCCTGTCTTCCATCAGCAGGCTAAAGTCAGCTCAGGCCTCACTGTCTCAGAAAGCCCCAAAGGCTGAGGGGCAAGTGAGAACCTGAATGAAAGAGCACCCCCAGGGAGGAAGAGTAGAGTGAGTCGTTGAAAAAGAGACAAGGTTGAAGATCTACAGTAGGGAGTCAAAGGGCAAACCCATGGCGCCTGAGGAGTTCTATACACAGCTGTCTGTTTATGTCCTTGTGAGGAAATTGTTCTTAGGACTAGATAGGAAGTATTAGACAGCAAACCGCTTCAAATGTACTTTTAATGAGACAGCTGCAGTCTTCTCCTTGATGGTTCTTCATAAGTGCTCAGGGTGGTCCATAGGTATTAGACATAATGAGTGAATTTAGATGTGTGTCACACTCTAATCCTCAGCACTCATTAGCTAGAATGGATTTACCTGACGCCAAACACAGGCTGCCTCTCCGCCTTTGCATCTGTCAAATCTAATGACTTGTAGTCTTACAAAGACTTAGACAGTCCACTTCTGCGCCCATTGCATAGTTTGTAGTCATTGTGATGATACAATTATTGTGTCAGATCTCACCTGCAGGAGACTTGGCTGCATTTATCTCCTCAAGTCTTTCTGAAGATGTTCCAACTGCTTGTTCCCTTGAAAATCAAGACAATGACCAAACAGGCCTGCATTCAAAATATTTTTTCACACATACATTACTTCCACATTCAGACAACTTCCTGTGAGATTCCCCATGAACTGTCAAAACAGCAATATTGTTGTTCTGACTTGGCAGACGACCAGTTGTACAATCTTAAGCCACTACCAGTAGACTGAAACCCACCTTAGAACTTCTTTTGAGGTGCATACCACAGTGGCAGGTCATTTGTGTTCCAGCTGGAGGCAGGCAGACAGATAGCCCACTTCAACTCACCAGTCATGCCCTGAGCTCCAGAGCAGGGCTCCAGGAAGCGGGTCAGTCAAGTGTGGAGAGAACAGGACCAGCTGTATGGAGCATGTCTTCACTGGCTAGTAACTGTGTCTTGGGCAAGCCAGACCTCCTCTGGAGTGTTGGGCTCAAGGTGACCAATCACCAAGTAGAAGGGAAGCCTTTATCTTTTGCAAGTTTGTGAAAATAATAATTCTACGTCATGCAAATGAATATTGATGTAACATCTTTGCACCCATTAACCTCAAACAAAAGGTACTCTCGACATGTACCACTATTCCTTTTGTGCCCCTGTCTCTGTGTCTTTGGTGCACAGTGGATGCTTTGGAATCTAGCTGCAGCCGATGTTGATGATAGTAGATGGTTAACAAAAAGCTCATTTTGGCTCCTCATCCATTCTTTGTTGTTTCATCAGGGCAGACAAAACAACAGGTAGGCCACACATGAAAAAAAAAAAGTGTGTTTGTCCATGCTTGCTCTTTTATCTCTCCTGAATCAGATTGAGGACAATGGCACTACAAAGTTTGCTCTAGCACTTAAGAGCCTTGCACCTCACATTCTTGGTCTGATATTTCTTAATCATAATTGTGCTTCTATTGTCATCTTCTTTTTAGGTATGAATTTTTCTTTGATATATCTACGTTAAAAGGAGTGAGTATTATGGCACATGACGTCCTCAAAGACTTCAAGGCCAGCTTTTGGAAGCAGCTTTGCACAGCTAACATTTTTATTGCATTAGTGATTGTACAAGCCCACCTAGTCTAACTGTTCCCTGCAGTTTATGAGCAGCTTACGCAGCCCGTCGTGCTGCTGCTTCTAAAGGTGTTCCCAGAGATTACCATGCTTGCAAAAGTTAAGTTTATTACACTGCACAATTCAGCTGCAGGCTTATTTTCTTTTAAAAGGTTAATTTTTAAGGTAAACAAGCAGCTTAAATATTTGTTGGGAAATGTTGGCACGTGTGAGCAGTCCTACTGAGAGGGGACCACCCGTGAAGTGTGCTGTGCTGGAAGTCCTATAAGAGGCCAGATGGACTAGATCACAAATTGTCTGGTCTCCGTCTTCATCAGGCCTGTACAGTCACATTTGATTATGTGAGATGAACCAGATGTCCTTATTTAAATAAGAAGTGGCTCTAGGCTGTGTCATGTCCATCTATGAATGTGCTCCAGTTGTTTGCTGATGGCAAGACCCACAGATTTTAGTCCATCCCCGTTTTTGACTGTTGGGTTTTCTATGCTTCTCTGGTTCTTGTGTTATTGTTTTGTTTGCTTGTTTTGGGGTGTTAGTGGGATTTTTGTGGTTTGTTTGGTAATCTTTTATGCTTTGTGGCTGTGGGTTTGGCTTGTTTGTATCCTGGTGTGGTTTTAATGTGTGTGCGCGTTGTATGCTGAGCCTGGATGTGTATTTGGGGTATTCTGTCGTTTGAGGCAGGGTCGTATTTACAGAGCAGGTCCCAGTAGAGCCCACACATCTGACCCTTGCATTCCAGAACCACCACAAATCGCCTCCTTCTGCTTGTCCTCATTGAAAAAGCTTTCTGCATCTCTCGTGGCTCCATCCCTCCAGTTTTGTCTCACCCCTTTATTACTGGCCTCTCCCCTGTTTGTCAATGTGCTAACCTCCTAGCAATACATTTGTAACCTAGTTTTTTACTTTGACACTGTATTGATTACCAACTGGTAAGCAATATGACCTTAAACTGTGTGGATGGATGACTACCATCTGCCCTGTGGCCTGTATTTTTCTTTTAATCACTCGATCAACAGTTTTTATCTGCGTTTGGCTGTTGTTTCCCTCTCACAGTGAGCTCATTCTGCACTCTGGTCATAGATGTGTAAATGAGAACCAGAAGAGTTTCTCAGAGAGGGCACACATCCCAAACTTCCCTCCCTCCTTTTCCTCTCTTTTACTTTCTCTCACCCCCTCCTTCCTTCTGTCCCTTTTGACTATTGGAAAGCATTCCTTCTTTCAATGTTGGAGCTGTGTGACCCACTCCTCTTCCCTCTTTCGGATCCCTTTCCAGACCTTCCTGCTTGGCTGTTTTTTCTAAACATGTCTTGGCCAGGTGCAGTGGTTTGCTCACAGCTTCCAGGCAGATGATGTGAGAGTCTTTGGAGTGTTTTTGTATCTTGTTGTTAAAACTGTTTCAGTGTAGTTGTGAAGCTTCACAGTTGACCATGACTCTTGAGCTTGTGTTTGTCTAGGTTTGGCAAGACAGTGAAGAGATTTCTAGTGGCTTTTAAGAAATTGTGCTACACCATATGAAGATCCTTTTTTTCATCGAGAGGTTCTGTGCCACTGTGCCATAACCACTGTCCTGTTTTTATTAATTGTGAGTTTCTATATTTGCAAACAAATAAGGAAAAAAGGGTAGTCTTTGCAGCCTTAAGATCATAAAGTGTTTCTTTAGACTAAAGATGTCCATGTTCCTCGCTGGAGATGCAAAGTGTTGAGTGTTGATAAATATCTAATGTATGTTTTGTCAGTGCATGAAAGTATTGATCAGTGTTGGAGTATAATTAACTCAAGGTACTGTTGACAGGCAAGAGAGATTGGCTACAGAAAAATTTGATAAAGTTTTAATTTATTGATAAATGCTAAGAGATTTAGGTCAGATGAGAGGTGTATTCTATCTTTCATACTTTCTTTGTTGACGTTACAGTCTGTAATCTGTTTCCCTTCTTGTCTCCCTCCTCTTCATTTTCTTTAACATCTCCTAAAATGTATAATCAAAGGCCTGCATTTGCCTGTGTTTTGTCTTTCTGTGGGGTCAACTTGACATCAACACGTCACCAGAGATTAAGAGGAGTTCAGCCCAGATTTAAATAATGTTATTGTAGTTGTCATGTTTATCAGTTCTCTAAAGTTCTAAAGTTAGTTTACTAGTCAAGTGGATTCATATTTAAGCAATAACCCTGATGGTTGGGATGGAAATCAACATATTTAAATATAAATCCTACACCAGGGTCGACTCAAGTCCTCATCACTTCCTCATGAGGACCAAAGGAATGGTTTTGGCAGTAGAATATATCTGAGTATCCGTTTTTGTCTTGTTTGTCACATGTGCATCCTGTGCACTACTTAGTCACATGCTCTCTGAGATTCCCTGGCAGAAGTTGCGTTTAGGTCTGAGTTCTTTCCAACCAACCAGCAGGTCTGGAATGACAGGCAGCGGCACAGAGGTTAATGATTAATCCAATGTCCCTGCTGCATTCCATGGGGAAATGGGGACAAGAGATATGAGGAGAAAATGACTGCTGGACAAGCCCTTAAAGGGCTAAAGGCTATTTAGTTTATTGAACGAGGCTAGATAGAAATCTACACAGCCCAACCCTTGTTTGTGGGGTGCAAATGTCATTTCTCCTCTAATAATCAAAATGTTGCTCAACTTCTATTTAGTGAACTTTCACCACCGAACAGTTTGTTTGAGCCAACAGGACTCTTTCTACCTGCCACACAGCTGATATACTGTAATTGGTGACCAGCTAAGAAACACAGTGAAGTTACTTGTTTTCCTTGAGATCCAGCTGAGGAGTCAGAATGAAATATCAAACAGTTATTATGACATTAGTGGGATGTGCTGCCAATATTTAGTTTAGTGACTACAACACCTCATGTTCTAACGCTTTGTTCACGGAGTTTAATAGGTGTATTATTTAGTGTTTGACCTGAATTACTGTTTTTTTCAGCCTTTCAGCTCCATCAAGTTGAAGTTCTGATTTTTCAGTTCAGTAAGATTCATTGTTAAAAGCACATAGTCTATGAATCATTATGTTCACAACCCTCCGTCATGGGTTTTCCTCTTAAAAAATCTTCCATATTCTTTCTCCTCTGCTGGCATGCTCTTCTCTCCATCTGTCTGCCAACCCTCCCTCCCTCATGCAATGCTTCTTTTGGAAGCAGCTATGTGGGGAATGTTCAATCCTGGGAATCATGTCACAAATGACTTTAAAATGTTCATGCTGCATCCCCTATTAGGTTGCATCTCATGCCATTCTCCTGTGAAACATGTCAAAAGCCTTCTCTATGTGAGCTGACTGTGCCACTTATCTCTGCATCTCAGTGTCTACATGTGATCTATGATGCACAGACCACATCCCAGACATTCATCAATTCATCTTTTGTGTTTTTTTTCTCCCCTCTATTTTGTTACGCTCCCTCCCTTTTCCCCACATTTCATTAGCATCCATCCCATTTTTTGCCTGTGAGTTGAAGGCCGTGACTCCATACAAGCGAGGCTTTTTCTGCGGGGACTCCAGCATCACCTACCCCTACGTGGAGAGGGAGGCCATCCCTGACAGCCTTCTCATTGCTGGAGGCATCATAATTACAGGACTAACAGTAAGCCTGTCATGCATTTTAAAGCTGTAACCCACAATAGGTTTTTTAAGATACAATTAATAGTCTATGCCTCATAGATTAGTGAATCAAGCATTATTCACTCCAAAAAAGTAGTGAAAAGGCTGAAATTGCTGCTTGAAAGTTAGCTTTGATGTTCACTATAAACACTCTCTAATTGACATTTTTTGAAAGGTTTCATGCATTGCATTGGGGGTATGGTGTCCCACAAACTGATGCATAGAAATGTCAATTCATTCTTACTGTGAGTTCTTGTGTGTTTTGCCAGAGAAGAAGGACAGTGATTTGCTTGACACCATTTTTGTTGTAGTTTGTTCCTGGTATTCCCCCGTGATATCAAAATAAAGTGAAAACAATTCAATGCATCCATCTCCGCAACTCCACATCCCACAATGCAATGCAACAAAGCGAGTGTTTACGGTGGAGATGAAAACAAAATTTCATGCCGCAAATTGAATATTTCTTTCCACCAAGTGATCTTAGATATATTGATCAATTAGGCCTATACTACAGGTACATCTAAAAAAAATTAGAATATGAAAAAGTTTAATATTTTTGGTCACTCATTTCAGAAAGTCTAGCCCATATATGATATATATAGTTTAGCCCATAAATTTTAAGCACATTTTTTTTTTTTTGAAATATCTTTTTTTTATTGATCTTATGTAATATTCTAATTTTCCGAGACACTGAATTTCGGGTTTTCATTATCTGTAAGCCATAATCATCAAAATTTCAAGAAATAAAGGCTTGAAATATTTTACTCTGTGTCATGAGCCTATATCATATATGGGTTTGACTATCTACAATGAGTGACAAAAATATTAAATGTTTTCATGATATTCAAATTTTTTTAGATGTAGCTGTAGTTATGGATTTATTGGTAATACTTTACTTTAAGTTTTATACATAAGGCTGACATTACGCTGTCATTAGTATGAATAATGTGTCATGAAGGCTGTCATTAGGTGTCGTTCGCTGAATTATGGTATTTTTGGAGCTATGTTGACATTTTCTAGGTTAGATGGAGGGATTAAGGTTAAGGTTAGGGTAAGTTACGAAGGGTTAGGGTAACAAACGACACTGAATGACAGCCTTATTAATGTTAATGACAGATTTCGTGTCATAATAATAACACCATAAAGTCAGCCTTATGCATAAAACTTTAAGTGAAGTGTTACTAATTTATCGTGTAAAAATGGTTTGTGTCCAGAAGCTTTAAAGCTGCTTCCCCTGGAAAAAAAAGAAATAAATTAAAGTAAGAATAAAATATGCGCAAATATGTCATCAAACGGCGTGTTTACGGTGGAGATGAAAACAAACTTTCTACTTCCTTTCAAAATGATGCCTACGCTATGATTTTATCTCGAAATGATCAGGAGTAGAAGCTGTTATCTCTTATGTATGCTGTAACAGACTGTGTGATTTGACTTATTTCTGATACATGAAACGTACTTAACCTTTTTAAGTATTTGTTCTCATGCACGTGTTTTACTAGGGTTTCTGTTTTGTGTTTCCTTTCAGATTGCTCTTGGTGAATGCTACAGGGTGCGCTTCCGTGGTGTGCACTCACGAGCCTTTGTTCGAAACCGCTACGTGTCATGTTTATATAAGGAGCTCGGAAGCTTCCTGTTTGGTTGCTGTGTGGGACAGTCCATCACTAATATGGCCAAGCTGAGTGTAGGTCGACTGCGGCCTAACTTCTTGTCAGTGTGTAACATCACCTACGCATCCATTAACTGCACTCCCGGCAGCTACGTGTCTCAGGTCACTTGCAGGCAGCCAAACAAGAAGATGGTGGATGAAGCAAGGTGTGTGGTTTGTGTGTCTCGGTGTAGCTTTTGTTCCATACAATATTAAACAACCAAAGTGATGGGGTTAAAGTCTAACCTTTGATTTTCTCTTTCAGGAAGTCATATTTTTCTGGCCACGCTTCCTTCGCCATGTACACCATGCTCTATCTGGCAGTAAGTGCCCTTTGTAATACAAACAGAAAGATGACATTCACTTTCACTGTAATTACAGCATTTGGTGTCATGTTTACACAGTTAGAGGAAGTCACACACCTTTCACTTTTCCAGTTATTAAGGACAACACCAGTCGCTGTGGCTAGGAGTACTTTGTTTAACTTTTAGCTTATTAAACATTTACAAACACACACACACACACACACACACACAGAGAGAGAGTCATATGCAGTTAAACAAATTCTCTCATCCTGATTACGAGGGAGGCGATCCCTGAGAGCAGTTTCTCTCCAGGCATCGTGCTTCAAACTGAAAGAATGAGAGAGAGCGAGGGAGATGGAGAGGAGAAAAGCGGGTGTGGGGGAATGGGGGAGAATGTTTTTCACAAAGAAAATGAATAGATGAAGAGTATTCAGAGACAGAGGAGGCCTTGTTGTGGGTTTCATTTAGAGGAGGGGGTGGGAAGCTGAATATGCCTGCTGAGAGATCGACAGGCTTCTTTCACCAATAGACACCCTCTCTACCCTCTGCAACACGCCTCCCCCTTCCCTTCATCTTTCTTCTGTACTACGCTGCACTGTCCAGCATTGTGGGACAGAAATGACAGTTGGTGGCAGACAAAAAGCACATAATTATCCTGTAAAAAGCTCCCAGTCTTTGTGCCGTTTCAATTCCTAATGCCTAAATAAAACAGGTGGCAGTTCTATTTTAAATGGCCACTGTGAATGAAGCTGTTGTTTTGTGCAGCTAAAGAAGCAGGGAAAAGAAATGAGAAACTCGGCTTCCAATTTGCACTTATGTGCTCAAGAAGTCCAAATAAAACGCTTTTTTGGACAACAACTGAAAGACGAGTGAGGTGGATCTTTAAATGAGATGAATAAAAACAGGAAACTGAAGGAAAGTGGGGTTTTGAACCATGTTTACTCTTTTATATCTTTGTCCTGCCTCGCTCCCTGCAAAGCCGCTTCACATGCCGATTAACTACTGGTGAATGTTTCAACAGCCTCTGGAAAACCTGGAGAGAATGTGTCAAACCTGTAGCTACATGCCATCCCAACTCTGGCTTGCTGCTTGTGTGTCAGGCAGGAGGAGTGACACCTGCACTCATTTGGGAATGGATATGGAGGGAAGACAAGTGTGAGGGAATGTAGGTCACATGCTCAGCTCAGACAGACCTTCCACCACCTCATAAAGCCAGACCCACATCTGCATCTCACTCGCCCTGTGACCCCGTTTTACAGGCGCATGCATCCATTCTGATGCAGGAGCCAATAGTAAACAATGGATTTGACTTTCACCTTTTCTTTCCCTCTGGGTAGAGTCGACTCATAGTGTGCCCATGTTTCACCTGAAGCCATTTGGCTGTCTTTAGGGAATCTACCAAACCCACGCGTCAGTCTGTGTTTGCGGGGGAGACACACCGTCACACGAGTTCTCACATGGTTGCACGCACATGTCTGTGTACGGATTCCAAAACAATCCCTCTATTTGTTTTTCCAGTTCTACCTGCAGGCGCGGTTGTCGTGGCGTGGAGCTCGGCTACTGCGACCGTTAATCCAGTTCCTGCTAATAATGATTGCCATCTACACTGGCCTAAGTCGTATCTCTGACTACCGCCACCATCCCACTGACGTCCTCACAGGCTTCATTCAAGGAGGGCTCACTGCTTACTGGGTGGTGAGTCCTAAGTCTCTGTTGTCTAAATATTCCTGGATTCTTTGTCTCAACAGGATTTGTTTTCCTGTTTTTGTTGCTGAGTCAGGTTTAACAATACACTTTCTCGTTTGTTTTTTACGAGTGCAGTGCCCGTAGGAAGTGTGTATTGATATTTACAGGATTCAGTTTAATATTGGCAAATCACACACACACACACACACACACACACGGACCTTGGCAAACAGAACAGGCTTCACCTGGGCATGAAGCAACAGAGCTGAATTAACTGCTGGCTTTGATTGACCAAAGTACGGACTTCTATCTCCTTTCTCCGCTGGTTTCTCTTCTGCTCCACGAAGCAAAGCGAAACAGTGTGTTATTGTCAAGCTGTTGCTAAAAAACTACAATCAAAATTAAAGCTGCAAGCACCGTTGAACGGGTCCTCACAACCACACGCATGTCGTTGAGGTGTGTTACAAGTCGGGGTGTTGAGACGTAGCTGACCATTTTCAAGGGTTATATCACAAACTTCAATGTTCTGTGCAAATATAAGGCCTATGATTTCCTTTTACCAATAGGTGGCGCTATGGCTATCAATGATGGTTGGGTTAAACCATAACTCATTATTGGCATACTAATGAAAGCTGCTATAATTAATTAGCATATACTTAGCTCTACAAACTCTTTAAAGCCATAAAGGCTCATTAGTCCTACCTCCACAGTCACAGCTCAGAAGGGTTTGGTGAATTCGAAATAAGAAGGCAACAGAAGGCCTTACAGTTTTGATTATGTCTATTATTCAAGTCATCGTCATAGTCAGCGCATAAAAATTTGCAACGAACAAAGTTAACATCATCTCAAATGGGATGAAATCTGGCAGTACAAACAGACTAACTTGAAGCTAGTCAACTAAATTAACTGTGCAAACTGCAGAGCATAATATTTAGCACTGTAATATAGGCTACATTAACAATGGTGTGAAAAAGTATTTGCCCACTTCCTGATTTCTTTATTTTTTGCATGTTTTCCACACTTAAATGTTTCAGATCATCAAACAAATTTAAACATTAGTCAAAGATAACACAAGTAAACAAACTGCAGTTTTTAAGTGAAGGGTTTTATTAATGAGGAAGAAAAAAATCCAAAGCTACATGGCCCTGTGTGAAAAAGTGTTTGCCCCCTAAACCTAATAACTGGTTGGGCCACCCTTAGCAGCAAGTACTACAATCGAGCTTTTGCTATAACTTGCATTGACTTTTTTACAACGCTGTGGAGCGTTGGCCCACTCATTTTTGCAGAATTGTTGTAATTCAGCCACATTGGAGGGTTTTCAAGCATAAACCTCCTTTTTAAGGTCATGCCACAGCATCTCAATAGAATTGAGGTCAGGACATTGACTAGGCCACTCCAAAGTCTTCATTTTGGTTTTTTTTAGCCATTCAGAGGTGGACTTGCTGGTGTGTTTTGGGGATCATTCTCCTGCTGTTGAACCCAAGTTCACTTCAGCTGTAGGGTACAAATAGATGGCTGGATATTCTCCTTCAGTATTTTTTGTTAGACAGCAGAATTCATGCTTCCATTTATCACAGCAAGTCTTCCAGGTCCTGAAGCAGCAATACAGCCCCAGACTATCACACTGCCATCACCATATTTACTGTTGGTATGATGGTCTTTTTTTGAAATGCGGTGTTACTTTTACGCCAGATGTAATGGGACATAGACCTTCCAAAAAGTTCAACTTTTATCTCGTCAGTCCACAGAATATTTTCCCAAAAGTCTTGGGGATCATCAAGATGTTTTCTGGTAAAAATGAGACGAGCCTTAATGTTCTTTTTGTTTAGTAATGGTTTTGGTCTTGGAACTCTGCCACGGAGGCCATTTTTGCCCAGTCTCTCTCTTATGGTGGATTCATGAACACTGACCTTAACTGAGGCAAGTGATGCCTGCAGTTCTTTAGATGTTGTTGTGGGGTCTTTTGTCACCTCTTGGATGAGTCGTCGCTGAGCTCTTGGGGTAATTTTGGTCGGCCGGCCACTCCAGGGAATGCTCACCAATGTTCCATGTTTTTCGCCATTTGTGGATAATGGCTCTCACTGTGGTTCACTGGAGTCCCTAAGCTTTAGAACTGGCTTCATAACCTTTTCCAGACTGATTTAGATTTAATTTACTTTTTTTCTCATTTGTTTCTGAATATCTTTGGATCTCAGCATGATGTCTTTTGAGGATCTTTTGGTCTGCTTCACTTTGTCAGGTAGGTCCTTTTTAAGTGATTTCTAGATTGAACAAGTGTGTAGTAATCAGGCCTGGGTGTAGCTACAGAAATTGAACTCAGGTGTGATCAACCACAGTTACTGTATGTTTCATCAGGAGCTGGGGGGCAAACACTTTTTCACACAGGGCCATGCAGCTTTGGATTTTTTTTTCTTCCTCATTAACTCACTCACTGCCATTGACATAAAAATACGTCATTTCAAATCCAAACGCTTGCTGCCATTGACGTAAAAGTACATCAATTGTGTTTTTTGACGGGGGTTGCTAGGAGACGGTGTGACGAATATCCGGCTTGTACTATGATGTAGTGACCAACTGGTGCCGTGTAGGTGGCAGATGCGCACCATTGGATGAGAGATTAGCCATGATGGGCAAAGGTCAGAGGAAGAGGAAAGGAGTTTACGAGACATAAAATGGCACTACGAGAGTTGATGGTGAAACTCCCAGCAGCGAAGTGTGAAACTTGCCTCTGTTCAACTGCTGATTACGAAGAACGAAACAAGTTACAAATAAAAAGAACAACATTGAGCTCTACTAACTTATCCTGAGTTACCATGACTACCTGTCAACATTGAGCTGTTCTGCAAAGCTGCATTTGAAACAATTTTAGGAAATAATTAATGAATGGTGTCATTGCGGTCCAAACAAATCCAACGTTGCACACTTTTGAACGAAGCAGCAGCCGTGTTGAAACTCTCACGTCAGTCTGATCCTGATGCGCTGAGATATTTGAGACACAGACACACACACACACAGAGACAGACAGAGGCTCCTTGCTTTATAGATAGATAGATAGATGATTGTGTTTATGAATGCAAGGGTGTGTGGTCCGTGTATGTATCCTGACTTTTCTTCGTCTGAACCCGCAGGCCTTCTACATCTCCTCCATGTTTAAGCCCTGTGCCCGTCCAGACCTGTCTCCCACCAGCATGTCCCTCGAGAGTCCACTGTCCAGCCAGCAAACTGTCTGTTAGCAGGCACATGCTGTGTTTTCAGACAAAAAGGTGGAAAAGAGAAACACGGGGCAAATGCAGATAGCACAGGTAAGAAGCAGAGTAGACGGAAAAAGGAATCATTTCAAGCGAAGGATATGATTATAGTGTTTGACCTCCCTCTTTTCTGCCCTTTTGGACACAATGACACATCCAAACGGTCCTTTAACATATTCACAAACTCACTCGAGTGATTTACAGTGTGAAGCACATTTGACTGTCAGTCAAACCCGTCCAGTGAAAGAACTGCATACAGATGTTCTACTCCTCAGTATATAAATATATATTTTAAGAAGATTTTTTTAGACGCTGCTAACATTGAAAGTTTTTTTTTTCATTATATCTGTTTTTCTGTGGGATTGAGGCCTTTGGAAGGCACGGTATGTTGCTTTCAAAGCATGTTTGGCTCCTTTTTAGTGGGAGGGATGAGGAAAGGACAACCTCCTCTGTGTTTTTTAACCCTCTGTTAAACTTGGAACACATCACTTAGCAGCTGTGAAATGAAACGACACCGTTAGACCTCAGAGAGTGACAGGTCTGTCACAACCAGCATTGAGGAGGAACAAGAGCCAGCTTCAACTCCCAACTTATGAACCTTCAGTGGTTTGTAGTTCCACTCCTTAAGGCAAACTCACCATTCCCACGGGAGAAACCGATATCCGCGCTGTAATACAATCTTATCTTTTCTCTGTGATTAACCATGATATGGAGGGGATGAAGTCTAACGAGGAAACTAACCTTCATAGCCTTCTTTCTTACTAACCACTTTTAATGTGTCTCTTAGCTGGAAGTGTGACTGAATTTTGTAACCTCTTACATTTGACTCTGGAGCCTGATCTCTGAGCTGCACCTTGATTAATGCCACTCTTGACAGGAGGCGTCTGACTGCGACACCATCCTGTGCAACCTTATTCATAGCACTTGAACATAGATAGTGGAACCATTTAATTATAATCATTGTTATATATTTTATTACAAGTTTGAATAATCAGTGTTTATTTTTTAAACAATATTTGTGTCAATTTTTTGTCAAAACAATAATTATTCAAACTGAATGTAAATATCTGTCTTTTGTTTTTTTGTAAACCACACAAAATTTGAAAAGTATTCAAGTTTTGGACAGTTTCATGCGTATGTAAGTGTTTAAGTATTTACTTCTGTGTTTATCAGGTACAGGGACTTGTTTTTGTGCCTGTTATAACTACTAGACTGAGCCACAGATAAGATCAGAAAGCTATATTTTTGTGTGTCTCCCGTTAATGTTATTCGTTTGTTTTTTGTCTGTGAATGCCATCATGGCAGAAATAACCACTGTATTCAAAAACCAAACTATTAAAATGAACGTTGAATGTATTATTTTTTTCCGCCTTGTTGTCTTTATTATGTTTGGTGTCTGCAGATTAAAGCGACGTCTCTCATCGCTATCACATAAACAAGGAGAACGTCTCTCATGCCAGAGGTAACAGAAAAACCTTGTTTGTGTATGGCTTCTTTTTTTTTTTCTACACAGGATTTTAGACGCTGTGAGGACTGGAGGTAGGAAAATTGGAGCAAAAACAAAATGGTAACTCTCCTTCTCTCCTTCCCCACTCTGCCCCTTCTCGGCTCTCGGCCCTTTTCAAGTGCAGTGAAGCGTGATGTTTCAGGGGGTCATGCTACCATGGAGATGTTTAGCCAGATACAGGTCGGGGCGTCTGAGGCATTTTCTTTCATTTCTCTCTCTCCTCTCTCAAACCCACTTCCAGGCTTAAAGTGGAGAACAAAAAACAGTCCATGTTGAGAAGGAGAGAGGCAGGGAGAGGCTCAGTAATGGCTGTAAGGTAAGACTAAAGGAGGACAAACAGACCAGTAAAGAAGGGAAAGTGTAACTGAGCAGTTGGCGGAACAGATGGGGTGATGGGTGTGGGGTGTCAGGGTGAGAAAGAATGTGAGTGCGAGTTTAAGGCCTGTTTAGTTTCATAATACTGCAGCGACAGAGGCATTTTTCACTCCTCAGCAGCACTTATGCCTGTGCTTGTGTGACAGGTTCTGGTCCATCTGCGTCCCCCCTGTGTGTGTAATCGTATTAGAGACAGAGAGAGGGAAAGAAAGACAGATTTAGGTTTGCACAGCCTGCCATACATCTCGTTTACACTGTGACAGGCGTGCTCCTCTCTAACCCATCTGCCCTCATTGAAATGAATGAAAGTCAACAAGCTGCTGCAGATCCAACATGTCCAATTTACAGAGGTCCAGTGAGAGGATTCTGACTGTTTACACTACTGGGAAAGTGCAAAGAGCAGAACAAGAGCTCAACTCTGGACATTTGTAATGAAGGCTGGGCTGAATGCTGTTGTCCCAATAGGTTCAAGTCATCAGTAAATGCAAAGCCTCTCTTTACATTTCATGTTTTAACAACTTCCTTGGTCATCTTTTGTCAAAATGAACATAGATGAATTAGCTAAATTGGAATGGTATGTGCAAGTAGCTCAACTGCAGAGGTGTAAAGAGTACTGATATATCCTTCTCAAGTAGAAGTACTGTTACTTGATTGAAATTGTACTCAAGTACATGTAAGTTATACATAAAATACTCATGTACAAGTAAAATGCAGCTCAATTAAATAATACTCAAAGTAAAAGTTACTAGTTACTTTCACGCCCAACGTTTATTTTTGGTAATAAATCTTGCCACAGTTCCCTTGCATACAGTAAACATCTCATGTATAAACTTAAAAAGCAAAAGATCAAATCTTGCACAATTGGAACATAATTTATTTTCCACAAAGGCATCTGTATGAAATAAAAGGTTTGTCAAAATGTACAATTATTTTTTTAAATAATAACACCAATGAATTGAATTCAGAATAAAAGAAAAAAAAAAACATCAGGTTCTAGATATAGAAACTGGACTCTAAAACTGAGAAAAGAACCAGTGATCAATGCTGTTATGACACCGTGCAATACGTTTAATCTGGTTGGTCGGTTATGATGTGATGCATTTGATTATCTGGTCATTTCATTCACAATGTCCGTTGATCATTCTAAAACAAAACAAAAAATATTACTTAGTAACGGGTCGGTGTAGAAGTAAAATGACTGATTTAGAAATATACTCAAAAAATTACAAGTACCCATAAAAGCAACTCAACATGAGTACTTGTAATCAATTACTGTCACCTCTGCTCACCTGCGTATCTAATCAGGATGAAACATGTCTATGCAAGTGTTTTTTTTACTCTCTTCCAAATTTAGTTTAATAATGCATATATGTTATCTTTTATTAAGTGGTAAGGCTCTTTTTACCTAGAGATATCAAGATTACGCCCCATTACTGCCTCATGTATTTATAATGAGGATCCACAAGCGCAAAACAGAAAATAATGGGCCACTTGCATTCTTTTGACAAAATACGAGCAACTATTTAATGTTTTAATGCAAAGTGTGACAGAATGAGGATGGTTATCTGATAAGACCTGGACTCCTAATGCTTTAAAATATATATATATATAATTTTTTATTTATTTATTTTTTAAATTGCTAGGTCTAAAGCTGGCTGAACATTTTCTACTTGTACTTTCAATGACAACCTGTGATTGAAACATTAAAGTGCTCTGTCACCTGAAAAATAAATCCAAAGCAAACTAGCTGACATGTAAACCGTCTGACTCAGAGTTATTACAGGCAGATTGGACTTTGACACATTCTTCGGTAAAACAAGCTTATCTAACAGCACCCAGACAAGACGTGCTGTTTATTTCACATACAAAACTGTGGAGTTTATATTGCATAGACTGTAAGAGTGTAAATGTCTGAGAATATCTGTCAGTCTGTGTTTGAGTTAATTTTGTCCATTACTTGGCGACTTCTAAAAGAAGAGTGGAATGCTAAAACCAGATAAAGAGAATAAAACAGTAGTCTGGAACAGAGGGGTGCTATTGACGATCCTGTGGCTGAAGGTCAACGCGCTGCGACTCAGCAATATTTACACATAATAAAACAATGACATGACACTCCCAAGGTAAAACACACACTCACGGGGATCATTAGCTAAATTAATGTACTGTAACTGAGGGTGGAAATGATTTTTTTTTTTTTAATCTCTAGAACAGTGGTTCCCAACCAGGGGTACGTGTACTTCAACACACCTCAGGGGGTACACAGAAACATTTGTCAATTTGTTTTTCTAAAATGATGAGACAAATTTCCACTTGCTCACATACATTTTCCTTATCTATCGAAAATACATTGTGGCACAACTTCTTAAAATAGGGGTAATACTACTCGCCTTAAGACAGAAAAGTTAAAGGGTACATTGGACAAAAAAGGTTGGGAAAATAATAAAGTTGAAATTAGAAAAAATAAGAATAAATAAAAATAATAAGTTATATAAATAAATAAATACAAAACAAATAATTAACCTGCCTGTGATACATAACTTTTATGACATTTACCACAAAAGCTTTTTTGAATATGTCCCCTTTAAACAGACATTTAAACTTTAAAAACATGTAATTGCGCACACGTACCATTTTACTGAGGGACTTGTGAAAGGAAATATTTTTTATTATCTTGGAAATAAATTCTTAATTTTTCCATGTACCACCTGCAATGTACTCACGTAACCCTAGGGGTACACGTACCCCTGGTTGGTAAACCCTGCTCTAGAACACCATTACTAATGTCGAGTGATTAGTTTTTTTACCCTCAATAATATAAAAAATAATACTTGTCATGAAAATATGACAAACATGACAAATTAGAGTAGTACAATATGATATAAAAAGTCAGATATTTTGATGGGGTACATTATACAACCTGCATTAGTGATGGTGTGACTAAGTCATTGGTCCCTGGGTGGCTTCAGCATCATATCTATCACTATTGAGAGTTTATTTTTGGCTATTCCCATCTGAAGTCGCCACAACAAACTATTGGCATGGTTAAATTGGCACATGTTCAGGTGAAAAATCACTCAAACACGTGCCTGAGGAAAAAAGCTTGTTTTGGAGTAGGAAAACAGCCACGCCTTCAAATACGTCTAAGACGATGCTGACCTGAGACATAACATAATGAAAATCACGTTAATACATTCGCCTAGAGCCCAATGAGAGCTGGAGATAGGCACCAGCACACCCCCACGACCCAGAAAACAGGAACAAGCAGGTCAGAAGATGGATGGATAGACGTTAATACATTTAGTAGCAATAGTGTTATTTAGGGTGAAAACAAGCAGGACATTTTTGAGTCCAAGCTGATACAAAAACCTAAACCATATCTCTGTTTTTCACAGAAAAATGATCTCATTTCTTTTTGAGTCATCCAGTGTGGATACATGGAAGAAAACAGTTTCTTACACAAGTTAAACTGTGTTATTGTTTGTTGGTAAACCAGTCACATAATAAGGAACAAAGAAGATAGAATGTTAGTACCTCAGTGTGCTAGAAAATCACTGCGATGTAGGACAACAGCCCATTAGCCAACGAATAAAAACATTAGACACAGTGTGCACACCATCTTAGTGCTGTAGTGTTTGCACTCTATTTTTTAATCGTTTAATGAGCACGTCAATAATGGCGGTTAATGATTTTCAAATTTGCAGCTTCGTTTTGTGTCTATCGCTTGATCTTGTGTTGAATCCTATTTTCTGAACAGAGAACAGATCAGATGCACTACAGCCACTTCTCTACGAGGAATACTTCACAGTTGTTTTGGTGCAGTTCTTAAACCGAGTCACACTGACAGTCTCAGGCCTGCAGATTTTGCGTCTGTCCTGTAATTATTCCCCTCTCATCACTCAGTTTTGGTGACAGGAGATGACAGAAGAGGAGAAGCTGGAGAAGAAAACCTATTTTTTTGGAAGACGAGGAATGAGAGTGGTGACAAGGAAACCATCTCAGGTTTGTAACCACAGAGGTATCCATCCACCCGTCTAGACACCAACAGCTGCACAAGCTCATGGAATGGGATTGAACTTCACTGGATTCCACTTGTCTTCAACGGAAGTTTGCTGCATTCATATAAATTGATTTACAACACAGATAAACACATGATTTAGGCTTCATAGATCAATAAATTGGAAGTATTTCTTCCTAAAAACCAGAGAATTTACTCACAAACAAAAAGTCGAGGGCTGAAATTTGCTGCAAGAAACAAGTTTGTTTTTACTTCATTCTTGACATAATGCTTGTATTTCTTTACAAGAAAAAGAAGACAGGGATTTTGCTATTGATGCTATTTTGTTCTGGTTTGCCTACAATATGTGTTCCCGGTGACGCCACTCCACGAGTCATTACATTTCGACTATATTTGGACGTTTCTGTGGAAAGCGACGACATCAACACCCGCCCTTGTTTGGCACAACTTTCAATGAGTGGGAACACCAGAAAGTGTCACTTTGGCAATGTTTTTATTGGGGCTAACTGACATCAGTGGATGAGAACAACTTTTGGACGACAAAACGGGTACAGTTTAAAAAAAAGTGAGTTATCGTCCTCATAATGTGGACAGCCATCATGTCCTGACGCCTGAAAGCTTTGATTCTTAGTGTCACTGTAGAATAAAAGTAAGTCCAGAATGATGGAGGAAAACTTTGAAGTATTAATTCTGACTTGTGAAAGCAGTAACATCACAGGAGGAACTAATAACGTTAATGTTGCCTTTGATTGCAGACTGTCCCAGCAAAGGACCAGAGTCTTCACACTGAAACATCTCATTTGCACACATTTATTGTTAATGAATGTGTGCTTTGGAAGCCATTACACCTCCAGAGCACCGCTGTGAAAATGGCCTTTTAGCTACCTAATTTTAATGGGAACCATTCAATGTCTCATAATGTGATTCCCTCACAGTGGGCTGCTGCTCCTTCAGTTTTCCAGGCGAACGCCTCAATAAACCACAGCACAACCACACACAAGGCTTTGTTTATTTAACAAAAGGGATCAGCCAAGTGTGAAGAGCAGGGCTGCCCTAACAAAACATGACACTGATAGACACTCTGACTTACCTGACATTTTACAGCATTGCGGTTCGTCCCCGTATCCTGTCGTGTCACTCACGGCGTGCAGCGAAAACATCCTGACGACGGTTGTGATTCACAACACAATACGCAGACAGCCGCACATAAACAAATTAACCAAATGGGTAATTTCTTGCATACTTTCTCACGACTCGACGTCGTGCCCAGTGCATGCTGGTGCTTGTAAATCTACCTGCATATGACAGATACCAATACAGCAGGTGGTGTTGTATGGAAGGAAATGCATGCTTTGTTTTGTTTTGTTTTTTTAATGTGTGTGTGTGTGTGCGTGAGGCCGTAGAAAGAACAGAGGGCAGGATGTATAAGTCTTGATTGTTTCAGAGGGATTATTCCTCACAATGCTCTGCTTTATCAGAGAGCCTGCATTGCTGTAACAAGACACGCTCGCTCTGAGATTGCCCAGCCAAACACTGAAACTGAGAAAGGGGGAAAAAGACAGGAGAAATGGAACGTCAGAGAGAAAACAGAAATGGAAAAGAATTATATTTGGAAAAAAGAAGAAGTTGAATGAGTTTAACCAAAGGCTGTGAACAAAGAGCTGTGCTGTCAGACACAGATCCCTGGAAAACAGATTTCAATAAGAGCTGCTGTCCAAGTTGCACAACACTGCAGCACCACGTGAAAAAAAAAAAAAAAAAAAAAACTGCAGCAAACTATACTATGCTGCCTGTGACATGACTGATCGTTATTGGCTAATGCAGCCTCACCATACCAACACACCGTAATGCCAACAAGGCCTCGGGCAGGGACTGGCCCATTAGCAAGCATCTCACAGATTTTCATAAGAGGCGTTTTTGATTGGCTTGTTTTATTTCTTTCATTTTATAGGAATTTCTCAGCAGGAGTGAGTTGCTGTGCCCAGACTTACAAAGCTGAGCGAAGGGGAGCCGCAGTTTTGGAAAAGTGAGAGTTGGCTGAGCTCTAAATGTGTGCGTACATGGGTCACGGGTGATTATGCTATTGTGTGAAGCCCTGTGAGTTTATATATAGTTTATATATTTGTACATGCTAATGACGACTCCATGCTTAGTACCCAGGATGACAATTATTGTTAGACTTTACGTGTAGGAAGTGTTCATACACCTCATACACGTGCTATAACATACCCTCACGTTATAGCTCCAATTATCATACTTCACAGGACACTGCGCCAGACTATTTTATAAAATGTGTTCAGTTAAATCATTTGGTGTTAGTGTGCTTTTCAGCTTCAAGATCCTTTTCTTTTACATTAAGTAGTGTGGCGCGATATTATTGGCACGTTGTCGATATCAGTCAGTATTAGCTTTGAAATTATATAGTGAACTCAAAGATCTCAATGTAGAATTAGTCACTGCATATACCGATTTGTAACTGTAACAAATCTGTAACTAGGAATGCTTGGATCTTGTAAAAAATGAAGTTTTTAACAAATGTAGGTATCAGTTATTGATCAAATGAGATGTAAAATATTGGCATATTGGCCAAAAATCCGATATCGTGCATCACTAAAATCAAGTCTTTGCTCATGAGTTTTTCAAAATGAATCCTGACTAAACTAGACGGAGCGAAAGCTGTAACAAACCAGTGCTTTAAGCTCAGCTTTGGGTGTCAACATGATATTGTTTTCCTAAAAGGAGTTTCACTTACGCCAGGGAAGGCTTTCAGCAGTCACCACTATTGTTTCTATTGTTTTAGATCCACTCAGCATTCCTTGGATGTTGCCTTTGCTTTGACGCCCAAAACTCAGTCACCGCTAATAGACTTTATACCTGAAATGTTCTCCTAAAAGATAGTCGTACAAAAACAAACAGCCTTAAACTGCAGCACCCTGCGCTGCTAGGATTTAAAGAAATGGAGTGATTGGTGGTTGTTTTTGAGGCAGATGGGAACATTTGATGTAGTAGCATAAGTGTCAGAGTTCAGGACAAGTTAGTAAAGTCTGAAATGGACTTGTACAGACTTCAGTCCACGATACATGATGTTTGTAGGAGCTGCATTAATGTGATGTTCTCTTCTCTGTGTTTTCTCAGCCTGTCCTTTGTCATGGCTGCTCTCCTCTGTTTATGCTGGGCCTCTGTTGGATAAGGGGTGGGATGCAGGATATCCAAGCCTCCCACTGTCACTTGATATCCATGGAAAATACATCAGTTGATAGAAACAGTCCACACTGCTTCTTCAAAAAGAGTTTAGCTTTTTTAAAAACGCTTAAATTCATCTTTGAGATAAGGCACAAACAAACCAAGTTTGTAAGACTTTAGTCTCAAGCTTGTGTTTAAACCATTACAATCTTTATGTTCATTCCAAAGCTGGAGCATTTCTGATGGTTGTTTGTCATTTATGAGAGGAGGGTAGCTTGGAGCTCCAAAGAGGACATAGATGGAGGAGGAGAGGCCCATGCTGAGGGACACAGACAGTGGTCTGTGTTTTCTCGGTGGACCAGAGAAGATACCAGGTCACTGAAGCATGCAGCACCCTGGCTGCTGATGCTCCATTTGTGCTGTCTGTTTGTCCGTATTTGTGTATAGACGAGGTGATAAAGGGCCTTTGGGTTCTTTCACAGCTGATAGTTTGGAACTACAATCCTCTGCCTCTGAACTTTCTCCACAGATGTGCAGACTTTTAATGACTTTTATTAATTACTAGACACTCACAAAGCCAAAACCTGCCATGTGTTTTATGTAAAAGAATGACTGCATCGCTGCTTCAGCTTGTGTCTCTGACCTTTGGCAAGTGCCTCCTCTTGTGTTTAGCGAGCATATTGCAAACAGTAGGACACACGCCCTATAGTTTCTTAACTTTAAGTGAACCATGGGGATTTTGTCAGGCAGCCACATAAGTGATTGTAGCTTACATGTTTTAGGTTAGAAAAGTTGAGTTACGAAAGATTGTCAAAGCATTAAATAACATGAATCCATCACATTGATTGTGTCTGTTCTTAAAATGTCTTTTAGCTTAGGTTTCTAAATATGGTGAAAGGAAGTGATGTTACTGGGCTGGTTTCCTCATTCCACCATTTTGTGGTTCACTAACTACTTTCACTTTGTGTGAAGAGTTCCAGTCCACTCGGTCTTTTTGTTTGCACAAAAATGCTGAGTTTAAAGCCAACAATTGTTGTTTTTTGGATCTATTATTGTTTGATACAAGTCTCAGGTAAGGGGATGTCCAATGATTGTGTTGCTTTTTCGTTTGTAACTGCTTTTGATTTGTTCTTATCTTTTTTTTTCTTCCTTGTTCTTATCAACCTCTGCTTCAGGCCTGTTTGTGGGTTGTTTTGATTCCAAATTCCAATGGTGCAAATGTTTACTTTGTATATTTCACAGGAACGGATATCAAAAACATTACCTGTCATGACATAAAGACCAACAATGGATACAAGTATACACATAACTGTGTTGACAAAGAGATATCTGTCATCAATTTAGCGGTATGTTATTTTTTTAAATCCTAATCTAATTAACGCCATGTGGTGTTGTCATTAGTTAATATTAATCTGTGTCTTTGACATGAAGAAGTCAAAGAATGATGTAATCTTTGTGGAATTTTCCAACAGGACAATATAGTCATTGCTAATATTGACAGAAATGAGCAACAGAAGTTGGACTATGTAAAAGAAATTAACGAAACACACATTATATTGAAGACGTGCCTCTCAATCAAAGTGGAATGCTCGAGTAATGTGAGTTTGCCACAACCACACAAACAATTCACTTTTAGTTTAACTGAAATAATGTGTCGAACTTCTTCACAATTAACAAAAAAACTACCTGATTTTGTTTTATAGGGCGTCAGCGGATATACGTCAAAGACAACCATTTTTCGGGTGTCTAAAAGTGAGTACAACTGGAAAGTGAACTGTTTATCTTAACCATTGGTGCAGACTTTAATACTGATATTGTTTTTAGCTAAAGAAAGGGAGGGCAATTCTACGAGCACAGATGTGTTACCATGGATCATTGGTAAGTGTTTCCTTTGCTATGAGAGTCAATATTACACCTTTTACAGTCAAAACCTCTCTGTTTGACTCTCTGCATTTTTACATTTAGGCATTTTAGTTACAATCCTGATCATCATACTTTCCATGTGTTGCATCTGTTGCATCTATTGTTGGTGGAAAAAATCAAAGTGAGGTTTTTCTTCTTTTTTTTTGTGCCAATAACAAGATAACAATAATTTATTGTCTAAATTGATTTTGACATGTTTTTTTCCAGGAAGCAGAATTTGCCGCTAACCTTTAGTGGTTTTATGACGTATCTACGAACTGGCTTTTGCTTCCGAACACGTTCTTTGCCTGAGAGTGGAAGCAACCATTCGCTGGGGTCAGTCTTAGATTGCACAGGGACCTCTTAACATGAGCAGACATGAATACAATACTTATTACCTTCATCAAGGAGACAATATTTTGGTGTTTATGTATTTGTTTGTTTGTCGTTTAGCAGGATTGTGTCAAAAGTACTTAACGGATTTTGACAAAAGTGGGAAACTGGCAGCCATTGCAGCCCCCCAAAAAATATAAACATTTTTTTTTAAACCATACAAATAAAGCAGAAATACACAAAATGACAACAATTATACACAAAAGTATGTGCATACTGTACAAAACATCAACAAAAATACAGACAATGGCACTTCTTCCCACCATATTTATAAATACAGAGAAAGAAAACTTAACCGTGGAAAAAATACATAGAACGATAACAATAATACACAGTAATAACAACTGTTACACAAACAGCAAAAATTACTTCAAAAAAGCAGTGAATAATTTACAAACTGTCAACAGAAACACACAAAAATGCCAAAAACAAACAAAACAACAAAAATATACAAAATTATTCCAAAAATGCACAAAAATGAAAAATTATATTCACAAAAATATACATAAATAAATAAAAAAAAAAAAAATGCAATAAGAAAACCACAAAGAAACTTTTTTTTTCCTGTATTAATGCTCAGATTATTCATAATTCTAAATGCTGACATGAATGTTAATAATATGACCTCTGATCAGACAATCGCATTTTTGTGGCCTCCACGATGATAAATGTTGCCCATTTCTTAGGCCATGGAAGATCCCTTTAGATTTATTTATTTTTTTTAATTTTTTTTTTTTTTGGGGGGGAAAGAGGAGTTTTGGTGCTTGGTGGAGAGATATGCACTCTCTCTTTATCTATCTATCTATCTATCTATCTATCTATCTATCTATCTATCTATCTATCTATCTATCTATCTATCTATCTATCTATCTATCTATCTATCTATCTATCTATCTATCTATCTATATATATATAAAGACTGTGCTTCCTTTCAGTAAAACTTCAATGTTATGTAAAATTGGTTTTTCTAACAGTGAATTTGTGTGTTTGTCCTTTTAAGATCTTACTCTAGGCGTGAAGTCCAAGGGGTCTCAGCAGATTTGGAAGAAACTGGACAGAATGGAGGGATCAGGTGAGACATTTCTAGTCTGCTAATATCAGTGAATGTAAGTGAAACAAGTTTAGCCGTTTTTTTTTTCATCACTGGACTTCATCCTCTGTGATAGAACTCCACGTGAACATGGTGAAAATGATCCGGAGCACGTTAACAGACCCGAAAGTGTGCAAATTCACAGGTTTGACTCTAACATTGACAATAAATCCATCTTTGTGTGTGTGTGTGTGTGTGTGTGTGTGTGTGTGTGTGTGTGTGTGTGTGTGTGTGTGTGTGTGTGTGTGTGTGTGTGTGTGTGTGTGTGTGTGTGTGAACACACAAAAAATGCCAAAAACAAACAAAACAACAAAAATATACAAAATTATTCCAAAAACGCACAAACAATTTAGAAATATATTCACAAAAATGCAAATAAGAAAACCACAAAGAAAGTTTTTTTTTTTCCTGTATTAATGCTAAGATTATTCATAATTCTAAATGCTGACATGAATGTTAATAATATGACCTCTGATCAGACAATCACATTTTTGTGGCCTCCACGATGATAAATGTTGCCCATTTCTGCCGTAGGCCATTGAAGATCCCTTTAGATTTATTTATTTTTTTTTTTTTTTGGGAGGGGGATCTGGATCAATATTTATTAATGGTGATATGAGTTTCTTCTAAGCCTATAAAGTGTGAATGATCATGATTTCATGATCAGGATCAATGATCCAAATAACTACCAATATCTGGGAAAGAGGAGTTTTGGTGCTTGGTGGAGAGATATGTACTCTCTCTTTATCTATCTTGTTACAAGGCAAAAGGTTGTGTCATGGCAAGCTTAGGACAAAGTCACTGGGAGCAATTCAGGTTTAAAAAAAACAAGTCCATTTATTTTCTGCTTTCAGTCCTTCTTTAAACAACAGGAAAAACAAGGAGAGAATCATCAAAAACAAATACTCCATCAAGGGGTTCAATTGAGACCTGCTCAGACATTTCCCTGTCCATGTGTGCTGCAGGAGCCATCTTGGCTTGTTCTCCCCTCCTCACCTTCACTTCCTGCTTTTATAGGCCCGAGGCTCCGCCTCCTCAATCAATGCCTCTCATTTCTTTAACCAAAACTGAACCCTTCATAATTTTAATAAAACAAGAATTTTACAAAATATGTTAAACACAATTTCTCACTTGCAAAACAAATTAAATACATGTTTGAAATCTACATTTAACAAATATTCAACATTTTAGTTGTGAGGGAGCTTTTGCTTCCTAACATATATATATATATATATATATATATATATATATATATATATATATATATATATATATATACATACTGTGCTTCCTTTCAGCAAAAATTCAAATGTTATGTAAAATTGGTTTTTCTAACAGTGAATTTGTGTGTTTGTCCCTTTAAGATCTTACTCTGGGTGTGAAGTCCAAGTGGTCTCAGCAGATTTGGAAGAAACTGGACAGAATGGAGAGATCGGGTGAGACATTTCTAGTCTGCTAATATCAGTGAATGTAAGTGAAACAAGTTTAGCCGTTTTTTTTTTTCATCACTGGACTTCATCCTCTGTGATAGAACTCCACGTGAACATGGTGAAAATGATCCGGAGCACGTTAACAGACCCGAAAGTGTGCAAATTCACAGGTTTGACTCTAACTTTGACAATAAATCCATCTTTATCTACTCAGACCTCCTATTACCTGTGTGTGTGTGTGTGTGTGTGTGTGTGTGTGTGTGTGTGTGTGTGTGTGTGTGTGTGTGTGTGTGTGTGTGTGTGTGTGTGTGTGTGTGTGTGTGTGTGTGTGTGTGAACACACAAAAAATGCCAAAAACAACAAAAATACACAAAATTATTCCAAAAACGCACAAACAATTTAGAAATATATTCACAAAAATATACATAAATGAAAAAAAAAAAAAAAAAATGCAAATAAGAAAACCACAAAGAAACTTTTTTTTCCTGTATTAATGCTCAGATTATTCATAATTCTAAATGCTGACATGAATGTTAATAATATGACCTCTAAACAGACAATCACATTTTTGTGGCCTCCACGATGATAAATGTTGCCCATTTCTGCCGTAGGCCATGGAAGATCCCTTTAGATTTATTTATTTTTTTATTTTTTTGGGGGGGGGATCTGGATCAATATTTATTAATGGGGATTTGAGTTTCTTCTAAGCCTATAAAGTGTGAATGATCATGATTTCATGATCAGGATCAATGATCCAAATAACTACCAATATCTGGGAAAGAGGAGTTTTGGTGCTTGGTGGAGAGATATGTACTCTCTCTTTATCTATATCTATATCTATATCTATATCTATATCGATATAGATATAGATATAGATATAGATATATATATATATATATATATCTATATCTATATATATATACTGTGCTTCCTTTCAGTAAAAATTCAAATGTTATGTAAAATTGGTTTTTCTAACAGTGAATTTGTGTGTTTGTCCTTTTAAGATCTTACTCTGGGCGTGAAGTCCAAGTGGTCTCAGCAGATTTGGAAGAAACTGGACAGAATGGAGAGATCAGGTGAGACATTTCTAGTCTGCTAATATCAGTGAATGTAAGTGAAACAAGTTTAGCCGTTTTTTTTTTTCATCACTGGACTTCATCCTCTGTGAACATGGTGAAAATGATCCGGAGCACGTTAACAGACCCGAAAGTGTGCAAATTCACAGGTTTGACTCTAACTTTGACAATAAATCCATCTTTATCTACTCAGACCTCCTATTACCTGTGTGTGTGTGTGTGTGTGTGTGTGTGTGTGTGTGTGTGTGTGTGTGTGTGTGTGTGTGTGTGTGTGTGTGTGTGTGTGTGTGTGTGTGTGTGTGTGTGTGTGTGTGTTAGCGCGTGCATGCACTTAATAACAATGGGAAGTCTAGACTGCAATCAGCTAAAAGCTACCTTTGTCTCCGTAGTATTGATTTCCAGTCTGATGGCAACACAGCTCGACCCCGTTGTCTGGAGTCCAGCTTAAGCAATAAGCACATGCTGCCAACTGAAAAGTGAGGATGAGAAACCCACTCTCTGTTTTTCTTTCCTTTAAAGCTGTGCCTCAAAGATGTGATTACCCAGCATTTAGTGAAGGAAATCTGGTAAAAACAAAAAAATAAAAAAAAAATTCCCAGTGCCATTCTTATCTATTGTTTTGCAGTGGTGATTTGTTGTGTAGCATCAATGGAGGCTCCTCTCATCCACACACACAGAGGTAAACCTCTGGCACTGATGGAAGAGCAGCTGTTTGTCATTCTTTGTCATTTAATCTTGCTTTTGGCTACCTTTGCTTTAGGAAAGCGTGGGATGATGCTGTAGACGGCAATAGAAAAGGCACTTTGAGTTATGTTTGAAAAATACATTTTAAGTCGTTTCCTTTTTTGCTTAACTCGTGATGGCTCAAAATGTGTTAGGTAAATGACAAAGCAATAATATAAATCATTATGACTAATTATAGTGTAACAGAGTATCTTCCTCCTTGTCATTCATTTTAATGATGGTTGTCAGGCCAGGTTTAACCAAATGTTAACTTAAGGTCTACAAATCCACAGGTAGTAGTTCAAACCGTTAAATGCATTATTACAGGGCCGTCTTGTTGGTTTTGGCCCCCTGCCTATATTTGACAATGTTATTTTAAAGTATTTATTTACATCATGTTCTGCTCTGTATACTCTATAAACTCTCTATTTCTAACCCTTGTTCAAGGCAGTGGAGGGAAATATATATATATATATTTACCAAATGAAAAAGTGACCACAAAAACACTGAAAATGACAGAAAAATGCACAGATTTACATCAAGAACACGAAAACACTGTATAGTTTGGTTATGTTGTGTCCCATTTTGTATTTATATTCTCTGAAGACATTTAGATGGTTCATAATTTTATGCCATGGAACACAATAAAAAAAAAAAAAAGTGTTCTTCAATTTCAAACGTGTTTATTTTGTACAGTTATGTTATAGTTGTATGTATTTTCATGCACTTCAACATCAATGTTTAGTTTTGGTCCCTGGCCCTCCAGCGCGATTAATCTCCTTTATTCACCCTGAGAGGTTTAGGTGCATTAGATAAACACTATTTATTTATTTCTCCATCTTCAGGGACTTGGACTTGGATGATGAGGAAGAGCAACAGGCTGAAAGGCGATTGCTGCTGTCGGATCAGGGGTGAGGTTGCCAAAATCCACTGTCTGATTTATCCTTGTCACCACTGCTTTAGGGGAAGTGAAACACTTGGCTTCATTTTGGATTCAATGGTAATAAATGAGGGGGATGATACTGGGTTCACAATACAATAGACAATAGCAGACAATATTTTTGGAAAAGGAAAAAGACAAACATATAAACTGGCAGTTGGAAAAATAACCATGCTTTTGTCTGACTTTTAATTTTGGACATACAGCATTTACTCTGCGGATGACTTTTTCAACTCAATTGGATTTGAAAGAATTAAAAACCATAACAATGTGGTTTGGAGTAGATCCACACTTACCCTTGATGATACATCTTTGATGTTTTAAAGCTAGGGTAGGTAATTTTCTCCAGATACACTTTTTAAGTTTTTGATTGAAATTGTCTTTATGTACTGACAGTAATTAAGATCTTTTGTGCTCTGAAAAAGGAACGACAAAAATCTGTCAACTGTAACAGCTGTAAATCTGTAATAACTTTGACCAACGGGAAAAAAACAAACCATTTTTTTTAACCAATCACAGAATATTGTTTCCGTTCCTGTAAACAACCATAAAAATGCAGCCAATAACATGGTTCCAGTCATGCAAAGTAAAACTGGTTGGGATTAAATGAGCCATTCGCAGTTTCACATTACTGTCCATGACTATTTAGACTTCCATGGCTTAATCTTTAGTAGAAACAGATTAGCTGCTATGCTAAGCTAAACTAGCAGGACGAACCGCTAACCGCTAACATCCATAAACAAACCTGCTTCATCATGTTGCCCCTTTTGACAACAGAGCCCTCCAGACTAAACTAACAATAAAATATTAATCCTTTATTACCAATGAATCCAAATATATCCATTTGGTTCATTGTTTCACTTTCATAATAAAACACTAACTCTGTGTTTTTCAACCTTGGTGTCGGGACCCCTCGCTTGAAATGTCTAGTAATTGGTAAATAAATAAACCAATAGGTAAAAATAGATTTAAATTCTATTTTTAAATAACCATGATCAAAAACTAATTGTAGAAAAAAAAAAAAAAAAAAAACTATCAAAATAGGGTCACGACCCAAAAAGGTTGGGAACTTTCTTTAAATTGATTGTTTTTTTTTTTATTCCTACGTTTATTGTTGTTTCTAGAGGTGCCATATCATGTGGAACGATGGCATTGGTCTCCAACCCTCCCTCTGATACTGATGTGCCCAAACGGGCATCCACAGCAGCCGTAAGACTCAGATTTGAATCATTTCATCTTTTTTACACATTATCGCTGTTTTTTTTGTTTGTTTGTTGTTTTTTTAACGTATTGACCCTCCTTCCTTTTCCTTTTATTCCAGGCTTGACGTGGAGGCAACACACTACATACAGTACCTACAAGTTATATATTATATAGATACATACAATGAATAACAGATTATATATAGCATATAAATATTATTATAAATATTTACATGAATACATGTAAAACATTATATCATTAATAAATAAGCTGTATGTGGGGTTTTAGATGACATCTTCTTTGTAAAGTTGAGCTTTCTACATAATTGTTTTTAGAAAAGCAATAGTGACTGACACAGTTCACGCTCTCCACACTTGTAGTTTGTGGTTGATTGCTCATTGAGCTCAGGTGTGCTGCAGGAAGGGGCGGGGTCTTAGAGAAGGAGAGCTAAATATTAAACGCTCTAACACTGCTCATTAGACTCAATTTAAAAGTGTGTTAAAAGCTTGACTGACCAAAGAATGGATGGACCAAATGATGTCAACTAAAGCCCCACAATGCATTGCTCTGACGCAGCATATGGACATCAGTGAGATGTTAGTCAGGTATGAACCCAGCAGGTCTCTCAGATCTATGGACACAGGTCAGATAGTGGAGCCCAGAGTTCACAGTAAACACGGTGATGATGCTTTTAGTTGTTATGCTGCAAAAAAAAAGTGGAGCAGAGCCGAAGTCAGCATCCACTGTGAACATTTTTAAATCAAAGTTAAGTTGTTTTTTTTTTTCTCTCCTGCGTGTGATTTGCTCATGTTGTTGTTGATATAATGAGTTTGTTAATGATTTTTAATTGATTTTACTGATGATTTCAAATGTTTTCACTGATGATCTTAAATGCTTTTACTGCTGATTTTAATGTTCCTATAGATTTTAAGCTGTTGAATGTTTTTTCTTGCACTTTTTGATCATGTAAAGCACATTGAGTAGCCTTGTGTATGAAATGTGCTTGCCTTGCCTTCTTCTGTTTGTAATTGTACCTTATTTTTTTTGACTATTTTGTCATTCATTGTCTTATTTTAAAGTTTGATTTTGTTAAAATGGGAAATAAATGTATACTGGATGCAGGGCGAGATGTTCACCTTTCATTTTAGCACCACAAGGGGGCAGTAAACACGCATAAGCCCTGCACCACAAAGACAAGCACAGCATAATTACACTACTTTCTCTCTCTTGTAAATTACTGCAAATGCAATTAATGCCCATTTATTCCACACTGTAACTGCTTCCTAGACCTGTAAAAACACTTTCTTCAAACACATTGAGTTTCTGTAATTTGCGACTGCGGTTGAGGAGGTAAACGTTTTCATTTGAATCAGATAAAAGGCTTCCTTGACAGTGCTGCTGATTGACTATGGTGGTGGTCTTTTGTGTTAGGTGCGAAGTTTGTATTCCCCATGATTTTTTATTCATCTCATAAAGCGTGCCTAAACACATTACACATTGCGTGGGAAGTAATCTAAGTGTTATAGATTGTGTGTTCCCACACTGCGATGATTTGTTGCCCACATGGCTTGATGTATGATTGTAATTACAGTACCACACAAACACACAGGCTTGGAGTCGACTTAATACATCTCTCTTTTGTATCTCTTGGGATCTCCCGACAGTTGCTGTGTGAGTCACAGTTTGTCCATGACTGGGTCTGTTTTAAGCCTGTGTGTAAAGGTGCGGTGACCTTGAAAAAGGCTTCTTTTTAGCTCTCAGATGGACTGGGTGAGTGTAGCTGTGGTCTGAGACATGTGTGAGTCGTTAGATATGTTAGTCTGTGAAAGTGGAGGGTGATTGAATGGTCGAGGCCTCACGGTGTCCCCTCTCAGGGAGTTTCACTCAGAGGACAGGAGAAGGCAGATGGGTTTGTAAGCAGGGGGTGGTGGTGGGGGGGACGACATGCGTATGTTGTCATACATGTACAACATACAGCGAGAGAAACACAGTCTGTGCAAAGTGCAGGGAATCCATTATTTATCATTGTGTGCAGTGCACATGATAAATTCCCATCAGTTAATTCATAACCCCCACTTTATGGATGAGATTATGACAAATGGAAAAGCAAAATGTAGTAGAAGCTGAACACAGGGCACGTTTTTGGGGATAATAGAGCTTAATTAGACTGCAGTAACACACACACACACACACATGCACAAACACTGTGCATTAATGTGTGTTTGTCTAAACCAGGGATGGACAACTCTATCACAGCAGGGGCCACAAACATGAAATTGTGTCTGATCCAAGGGCCACATGATTAATATTCATGTCAGTATTTAGAATAATGACCAATCAGAGCATTCATACAGGGGAAAAGGGTCTGTGGTTTTGATGTATTGTCAGTTTTATGTCATTTTGTGCATTTTTGGATTGACTTTCTGTATATTTGTTGCCTTTTTCTGTCATTCTGTGTAACTTTGTTAACAGTTTGTGTGTCTTTGGAGCTATTTGGTAATGTGTAGTTGTTTTGTGTGTTTTTGGAGTCATGATGTGTGTTTTTGTTATTTTTCATGTTCTTGTTGTAATTGTCTGTATTTTTCTGTCATTTTCTGCATTTTTGTTGTCGATTTGTGCGTTTTTGGGGTCACTTTCTCCATTTTTTTTTTTGTTGTTTTCTGTATTTTCCTGTCTTTAGAGCTATTCTGTAATGTGTTGTTGTTTTGTGAGTTTTTGAAACCATTTTGTTTGTGTGTTTGTTGTGCCTGCCTTTGTTGTCATTTTGTGTATTTTAGGGTCACTTTCTGTATTTTTGTTGTTGTTTTCTGTCTTTTTCTGTTTTTTGGGGATTTGCTTTGGGGGCCACAAAAAATTTGTATTTTCTCAGTTTTAGAGTTCTTTATTTTTTTTTTAAAATTTAATTTATTGGTGCTATTTTATTTAAAACAAAAAAAAACAAAAAAACAATTGCATATTTTGACTAACCTTTATTTTATACAGATGCCTTTATGGAAAATAAATTGTGGTAAATTTGGTTTCTTCCTTTTTAAGTAAATACATGAGATGTTTACTGTATGCAAGGGAACCGTGGCAAGATTTATTACCAAAAATAAATGTACGGGGTGAAAGTAACTAGTTACTTTTACTTTGAGTACTATTTAATTGAGCTACTTTTTACTTGTACTTGAGTACAATTTAAATCGAGTAACAGTACTTCTACTTGAGTAGGATATATTATACTCTTTACACCTCTGTATTTAGGTGCTTGTGGGTGACCAAAAAGCTTCAAGATAACACTTCCTTTTAAAAGTTAAGTTATTAAAGATGATGTATGAGCAACATTGAGCCAGCTGCAGCTGAGCATGTTTTAACACTTGTTTGCATGCACGTCTATGTATTAAAAACACAATTGTAACACACTCAGGCCAGGTTAAAGTGGTACAACAGCACCAGCCTCTTTCTCCTCCTCCTACTCCCTCCCTCTCTCTCTGCCTGAGGCTTTTATTTAACACCAGGACTCTGGGCTTTGTCTCAACACTGACAGCTTGCATCCTTCCCAGTGTTTTTGATAAAGTCATCATTGCCTCCTCCATGCAGACTGTGTGCTATAGCGTTTTACCAATGTACTCAAATAAACGAGAGGAGAAAAAACAAACAAAAACACGGTGATCTGAATAATCAATAAAACATTCCTGCTCTGTAGGTGTTCAGAAACATGCTTATTTTGCGCTAGAATAGAATATTTATTATCAGTTTGTAATAGTTACTATTTAATTACAGTATCACAACTATATGAGCATGCTACCAAAGAGCCGTTCATTCAATGGTGCTTTATGTTAGTGTGACAAACACACAAATACACACATCACATGGTGCCCCTTCGTGGTGCTCCTGGAGAAACCCTTACGCAGATAACTGTTTTTAATGGTTTTTATTCATCAAACTGGATGCAGCGTTGCTGTGATATGAAACACACACACACACACACACACACACACACACAGGATCAGAGAAAGTCAGCCCCTCGAGCACAGTCAGCTATCGCTGAGATGACTGTGAGGGGGGTCAAACGAGGAAAGAAGCCAAAGTATTAAATTTACTCGTGTTTACAAATATGCCAGTGGCACAAGATGAAATAGTAATTTGATTAAAAACCCCCATAAAAAGCTCTAAAAATGATGTTACACGTAAACAATGTCAGCACTCTGTCTATATTCAGCCTATTATTTCAAACTACAAACACTCATGGATTTTAATGGCCTGTATATCTTACTAATTATGACCTAGCCAGCTGAGCTGACACAGCCAATAAAGCACCAGGTAATATTATATCTCTCACAGCAGACTGTGTGTGTGTGTGTGTGTGTGTGTGTGTGTGTGTGTGTGTGTGTGTGTGTGTGTGTGTGTGTGTGTGTGTGTGTGTGTGTGTGTGAGCACATTTTAAAGACTGCCACATTGACAATTGGAAACAATCCCCTCATCCAGGAGCAGAGGAGGACAGCTCATTTTTGAAAGGATGCTCCAAAGGAAAAGGCGTTCTAAAAATATGATTTCCTCGGAATCTAATTTATGCATTTCTCCACTAGGGTATTAAACTGTTACACAGGTTTGCGTGTCCAAATTATTTCCCTGAGGGTTGCAATCCTGCAGAGCTGCATCGAGCAGTAAAACATTGAAAACATGGCAACACAATCAGACGGGGAAACGTGACGTTTTCACACAAAGAAATGTTTCCATTTTATTGTGTCCCCCAACCAGTGTTAATTCTGACAGAATTAGTTTTACTTTTAGTCATAGTCTTTTGACTAAAATGCAAGTTGGTTTTAGTCACAATGTAGTCATCAGGAAATTGTGTTAGAGTTATAGTCGACTAAAATATAAGGAAGAAGAGTTCATGCATATTTTAAAGCTGTAAATACCATCTATCAACCTGACATGGGATGGTATTAATGTTCACAAGTATAAACAGACAGATGTGATGTGATCAGTGTGTATGTAAGACCACATGATCACTGATTGGCTTTTGTCCCATGAGACTAATTTATAGTTTCATTTTTAGTCAACAAAATTGTCAATTTATTTTTGACATAGTTTTGGTTCACATGTATTTTTTGATTAGTCATAGTCTCGTTATTGTAACTTTAATGTAGTCGCCAAAAATATTCAGTCAACAAAATGTACACGATGCTAACACAATTTCTGCATTCTTTTTGTGCTGCGGAACAACTACCATACACAAACTTTTCATACTGCAATTACAACTTATTAGAACATTTCATTCAGAGTTTGGGTTATCGTAGTGATAGACCGAGACATCGAAAAATCATCGGCCGATACGTACAAAACGCAAAAATCGTATGTACGTATCGGCCGATGCGGGCTGCTGCGTTTGCCGATCCCCATTATTTACAGAGAGCAGAAATATTTTTTGCTTGTTCTTGTTCTACATCACCTGTTTTTATTGTTTGTTAAATATTTTTTACTTGTTGTCATTCTACCTCGCCTTTGTTAATTTCACTAAATGTTCCTCTTGAAAAATTGGGACTTGTAGCATTTGTTATCATCATTGTGTATTTTTTTATGATGTAAATTGAGGGAGTAAAAGTATCGGCTCCAAATATCGGCTCAAGAAATGCATCTCTCTATCTCCATTCCGGTGCACTGTGTATCTGTGACATCTCCACTGACGCCGTCATTGTCGCTGCTCTTTGCAGACATAATAACCCTCAGCTCCCCTGCTGGGCTTGAACTCACTGAGCGGTATCCAAACTGCCCTCCTGTCACAGTGTCGTCCGCACAAAAAAGGCTGCATGTGAAAGGGTCATCTGTGAGTGAGCAGACAGTGGGCCGCCTGCGACGGCTGTCTAATGACAGAGTGAGCAATGCCATCGCTCGCTCTCTGCAGACAGGGAGCTGCAGGGGTCAAACACTGTGTCAAAGGCTGCGCTTCCTATTTAATCACTGATTCATGCATGCCATACTTGCTTTGGCAATCAGCGCAAAGCTATACGCAAACAGAGATAGTAAACGAGAGGTTGAACGAGAGTATGTGAGTTCACTGCAGTAAATTAGTACCCACAAAGCTTTTGTAATCAGAGGTTTGGAGGGCTTGGAATGGAGGAGAAACTCTCTTTGTGTGAGCCTCCGTCCGACAGCGGGGGTTACAGACCTTGTACTGCATAATCACTATCATTTACTACAGCTCAGCCCTCCTCTGTTTATTACGATATTAATCTGGTGTAAACAAAGCTTTTGACAAAACAAATTAACACTCTCAAAGAAGTGCTGCACTAATGGAGTCCATTGAGATTGATATTAAAAATGTAGATGAGAAGGAAGGGAAGAAGATAAAAAAAAAATAGAAGGAGCTGTAAAAAAAAAAGAGCAGCAGGCCCGAGGTGACGCACATTCCTCCTCTCTCGGGGGGGGGGATGTTCATGAGGTATCTGACTAAACAGTGTTTCTCCTCAGGGCAACGTCCCAGTTGAACTGTGGAGATCAGCATCAGCACGTTAATCCAATACAATAAGGAAAGGGTGAAGGTAATGATGATGCTGATGAGAACAATGAGGATCAAGATTGCAATAACAGTCCTGTGTTTCCCATTAACGCCGTCTCCCCGGGCTGAACTGTTTAATCTACAGTCCTGCCTGTTGAAACACATTTGATCATCCTCAGTTGACCAGCGGATACTTCCTCAGTCGGGGGCCACTGAGCTATCAGATGTTCTCTTCACAGCACAGCAGCAGAGCGGAGTGGGTGTGCAAAAAAAAAAAAAAAAAGTCATTTCATCTGCAAACACTCCCATTTCCAATCCTGTACTATTAAAGAGCTTCATCACATGCTCTGCCTGAACTGATTCTGTACAATGTTACTTACCAAAGTGATTAAAATAACAAGAAGAAATGGAGGCAAATCCTTGTAATCCCTCTCCCTTATCTGTCTTTAACCTCTCTCTCTCTTTCAGACCCAGGAGCCCAGGAGCTGCTGCTAAAAGCTTGTCCTCTGGGTTCACTGTGAAGTGGGACACTCGGGCCCTTGCCAAATGTCACACCGCAGTGGAAGCATCTATTTTCTGCTCACGTTATGGCCACATGATACACTCCTTAGCTCGACGCAGGTTTGGGAGAGACGTTCAAAAAAAAAAAAAAAAAGAAGAAAAAGATAGCATGAATAAATCATTGTAAATAAATATTACAAACACACATTCACACATATAAAAACTGATAAATAAATCATAAGAAATAGCTTTAAATAAAGCGTAAAGGAAGGCCACCTCTTATTTAAAGGTCAAGCAGACGGCTGTAGGATGAAGTGGGCCTCGTGAGCAGCCGCTCGTTGACAGGTAATTTTGCTCGCATAAGATGGCATATTGGAAACGTGTTTTTATAAAATGGTCAGTCATTTTTTTAAGGTCTGCCTCTCCAGGTAGCCTGAGTCCTCCTGTCCTCCACACACCAAAAACACCGCCAAGAGCAACTTCCATTTGAGGCGAAATAGAAATGGCAGCACTCGGAGATGAATATCCCCCTCTTTGTCTGATGTGCATTCAAGTCATATCCCCCAAAAAACAGCTTTTCAAAATGTGAGTGTGTATGTGCAGGTGAACAGCATGCACTGCACTCACACAGATTCATGAATCCCAAACTCAGCACAGGCAGACAGCTGCTCCAACACATTCACATCAACACACACACACACGCACACGGGCACAGGACATGTTAACAGACACGTTGGTTTCATCTAGCGGTTTCTTTAATATGCAAATGATACAAAAACAATAAACTTAATCATTCAATGGATGCTGTCACTCACCCCAGGGATAACTTTACAAGACATTTTGATTTAGTCTCAGAAATGTAGTCATCACTAGTGTAAACTGGAAAATCCTATTGACTAAATCTGTACTGTTATTGGTAACTAAATGTACTTTTATCCTCATCAATACAACCCAAAAAACAATGACGGGTCAACTGATTATTATAAGTAAACTTTACTGTAATAAGACACGATTCAGATGCTGCATTGTTTAAAAATAAATAAAAAATCACTTTAAAGAGTAACTAAACCCTGAGGTTTTGGCTGACGTGCACTAGGCTGAAAATTAAAAAAAATACCTTGATAATGGTCTAAAATATCAAATATAAAATTTCTATAGAATAATCTATGCTATGCTAACTACTTACTCAATTCTCTCAATCAAACCTACATGGAGTCCACTTCCTCCTCCATCTCCATCACTGTGCCATGCTATCGTCAGCGTCTCAAACACGAGGCTCTCTGAAAAGATTATTTGAAATCGTCAGCCACTGGTGAAGTTTCCCATTCTTTAAACCATTTAACTGTCCGTGTAATTGCTCACTAACGCGCTGTGTCTCACGCATTTCAACAACCTGTTACGGAGTATGTGCATGCGCGCGGCTGCTGCGCGTGTGTGTGTGAGAGAACCCACGCAAGAGATAGAGAGTCTGAATCTCTCTCACACATACACACACACACACACCTCCAAACACGACCTCACCACACATAAGGTATTTATAATAAAATTATACTAAATGAGTAAAATAACACAAAAAAACTAAACAATATTTATACAAAAAGTACACAAAACGACAACAGAAATGCACATAAATATACAAAAATGACACCAAAAAACATACATTACAGAAAAATACACCAAACAACAACAAAAATATGAAAATGACTCAAAATACACAAAACTACATTTTTTATACAAAAAATGCACAAAATGACAACAAAAAGATACAAAATTACTCATAATGACTCCAAAAAACATACATCACAGAAAATACACCAATCAAAAAATATGTATAAAAATGAGTAATAAAAACAAACATATTTATCATGCGTATATCCCATAGAATTAAACCAGGGAAATCACACACAAGTTTACTTTGCACCTGCAAATATACCCCTTTATAATACTACAGAGTACTGAGTATGGACACCTCTTTCATCCAACCTAGAAACATATACTCATTTGGCCATAATTGACAACTCTACTTAAGCCCCCACGACATGAATACATACTTCACTGTACTAGTTCTTTAAACACACACCTGCAGAGGAACAATGTGACATAGTGATTACTCAAGGAAGTGCTCCATGTAACCCTCACTGGTTTTATGAGGTTAAAGGTATGTGATTATTTCACAGGTAGTGTAGACTTATCTTTTTTTTTTTTTCAAAGGTGTCTTCCTTGTTCAGCTGGGAGGCAATGGTAGATTTGTAGTAGTAAGGCTGATAGTGGCATCCAAACGCTGCAGCGTTTTCAAAGTATGATTACTTGTTTCTCTGTCCACTGTAATGTTCCTGTTTTTTTGGACGATAATGTCATAACGTCAAAAAGAACTGGATGATGTCCCTTTACATGTATGCTGGTATATAAGGGGATGTTTCTAAGCTAAAAGTTGATATAAATCACTCCAAAGACATTTCTTACATGGATTAGAAGCAGTTTATTCTTCTCATTTACAGCTATCATCTAAAGTGCATTCATGCTGTGGGTTGCATATATTGTTTTAACACATATATTATGCCACCTTTTATAATTTTCACATAGTGCTTTGAAAATCATGCCCTGCACCCTTACATTAACTTGCTGGACTACAACATTAGCAATTGGTTGGATGATATTACTTCTGATTTTAAAGAGTTTCCATATGGTTTGATATTATAAACTATTTAGCTTTGGTTACAGTACTTTCATATAGTTTTTCAATAGTTTCCACTGCAAAATGAACACTGGTTCATCTATATACCATTCGACTGCTACTCGCCCATGCTGCCTTTGATTATTTTTCCTTCGGAACATCAAGTTTCAAACATTACTGACTTTTAATGGGTTTAATTGCCCAACAGTTGTATCTGGATTATCTTTTCCCTTGTATTCTTTTTTACATGTTACTTTATATTTTATATATACGAAACCCCTGACGCATTTCTTTCTACCTCCAAATGACCAGCACGAGTGTGGTACCAAAGTGAGAGACCGAGCTGAAGCAAAGATACGTTTAGATCAGTGTTTCTCAAATGGGGGTATGTGATGGCACTACAGGGGGTACTTGAGAGATGGAGAGTGGAAATTTAACACATGAAAGCATTAAAAATATGGGGCTTTATGATTTTTATTTTTTTTTTAGCTAAAAGTGATAATCATATCAATGATGATAGAAATGATCTTGATAAGAACATGAACTGAAAATACACAAAGGTCAGTCTTGGTCTCACATTAAGTGGTAAATGACTGGAAATGTTAAAAAACTATAGAAATAAATATCTTCAGGAGGCACTAAATACTGTTTCATTCCAATTATTTACAAAGTTAGATTATTTCAAATGTGTGTTATCACTCATTCATGCCTTCCTTATGCTCTATAGTTGTTTTTTTTCATGGTACTCTAAGCAAAATGTTGTAGTCAGACAAAGGGGGTACTTGGATTCAGAAATAACAGAAAGATTGTACATGAGCCAAAAAAGTTTTAGAACCACTGGTTTAGATCACAAACTTCAAAACGTTTTTATTTTTTTCTTTCATTAGTTTGTTACAGTACAAGAAGTCTTTTTTTTTATAATAATTATTACTTTTTGTTGCTTTTGATCATCTGTTGTCTCTATTTACACGGTAGGAATAAAGTAGATTCATGTGTGATCTGTATTTACACAGGTATACCAATTGGTCAGCCAGAGCAGTTGGTACATTTTCAGTCTTGCTTGTCACAGTAACACACAGGAATCAAGTCCTTTAAATGGCTAGGCAAAATACAGACCCAGAGAGGCCACACCAATCTGCACTCACTGCTCCTAAAAGGTATAGACCCAGACAACAGATTGAATACTCTCTTCAAAACAATACCAAGGCAATCATTGAGCTTTTTAAAATTCCTAAAGCAAACAACCAGAAAAAAAACAAAAAAACGGTGGAGACGATTGGCCAGTCCCATGGGTGCTGGCCTTCCTGCTCAGTGGCAGAACTCGCAGTGGTGCTTCAGTCCTTTCAGCTCCACATCTGTGCAGTCGTCAACACGCAGCAAGAGAAAATAAAGGCAACTACACTGAATTAGATTTCTCTCCCTGCTTGGAACAAAAGTTCTGGCTTACTTCAACAAAGATGGGAAACTTTTTGATGTTTACTAATGAGCACTTCTTTATAAGTCATTGTGTGTGTGTTTACTGAATGTTCTAGATCTGTTCTGGCTCAATAAACATTTTTGGCAACAACGAAGAGTTTTCTGTGAGAGATTTCAGGTTACAATAGTATATTATATCCTCTGTCACCACAGCAAAGTAATCCTATCAAAAATGTGATTCAGAAAAGACCCACGGATGGTAAAAAACTGAAATGAGATCAAATATAAAATGATACTCCCATCTCCGGAGGCAGGTCTGAAGAAAATTACATGAAAGATGTAACAAAGTTTTTGTGTTTTGAAAAGTTTCTCACAGGTAAAGGGGTAGACTGGTACATTCAGAGTGCTGGACTTGGCCTTAGGGTACCAAAGCAACCGGAGATGACTAGAGTTACACAGAGCCAATGAACACTGCAGAACAGCAGTCATCCTTCATCTCCCTTTGACAGGGAAGACTTCAACATCAAAATTGCTTCTGCAGACTCAGCCAAGACTGCCCTCAGAAAGTCTTTCCTTTACCTCAAAGTTGATCAATGTAATTTAGGAGAAAGAAAGGCAACTAAACAAGCAGAAAGTGTAGAGAAACAAGAGCAAGGCAGACTAGGAGGAGGCTTTGGTCCATCATGTAAGTCCTCAACTTCCTCCTTGTGGCTCCAGTCACAGGCTGGTGACCAGCTGCATCTGTCCATCTCCTTCGGTGTGAGCAGCGTCCTGAGCCTGGTGTCCCTCACCACTCGGCCTCCGGGGCGTGACCTGATAGAAGGTCTGCATTGGGGCCCCACGAGAGCCAACGGCCGGCCTCCCAGAGCCATAGTACAGCTCCTCAGGAGGCTGAGCAGAACGAGGCACCACCTCGAGGGGCTCGGGACTGCTGTCAGGATAGGGTGAGTCTCGCAGGTTGGTGATGCTGGTGTACAGGGAGTCGTGGGCTGGAGAATCAGGTGCTCTGTTGTCTCCCTGGCCACCAGCACTCTGGCAGCTGTTTCCACTGTGGCCTAGGCTCTCTGTGAGGTCAGCCGTGTAGCTCTCTGACTCCTCTGGGTCGCTCTGGTACAGAACTGATTGAGCACGCTGCAACAACAGTGGCTCCTCCAGAGCTTTATAGAGCAGCTCTACATCCTGTGGCGTGTGCTGTCGTTCGTCTTGAAGAAAGTCCTCGTCATCGTCCAAGCTAATGGACGAGTCTTGGTTGGTGACTGCTGTCCCTCGTTCCACACCGTGAGGACATCCTCTGGCCATACTGCCATACGCTCGCTCCCCCATGTCTGCACTTCCACCTCTCAAGTTGTTGTGCACAAGTTCAGAGATGATCATTTTCTCAAACGCTGCAGCATCAGTCAGGTTTCGGCGGGTGTTTCCATCTACTCCCCCAATGGTCTCTGAGCTGCGGGGATTAAAGATGGGAGGAGGACTGTCCCCGCTCACACCACCGAGGAAGTCACAGCTGCCTCCACCTGCTGGGACACCACGCAGGGAATAGCTGTTGTTGAAGTTACCATTCAAGGGCAGTGTTTCCATCCCACAGGGATCCCTGGCTTTCGAATGTGTGCTCTCTGCATTCAAACACAAGCCGATAGGTTTCAATATATTATAAGGAAGCATGAGTTTTAAAATAATGTAAGATGTTATTGCGCTTACTTGGGTCACGGAAGGTTCCTGTCCAATACAGAGAAAGGCAAACGAAAAGGATAAATAAAGACAGGAGTGATTATAAGACCCTTCCTGATGAGAAAACAATGCGTTATTTGCAAATGATTACCAGAGGGAGAAAGTTAAAGAGTAAAATAACAACAATACAAACCAAGATACAGACAGATAGAACTGGTCCTGCTTTGGGAGCAACATCCCAAAATATCATTTCAGACCTTCCACAAATTCTAAGAAATAATTTCCCAACTGTAATGTAATCAATAATGATACAGAAAAAATTCAACCCGATTTAAAACAGAATATCCTACTATTGCAACACGAAGCAATTTTAAAGTATATACTGTAAGATCAACTTTTCTCATTTCTACTCTTTCTGTCAGTCACTACAGAGACAAAAACATTGATTTCATCCTCTACTAGAACTGTGAAGAGTACTCTGATGCATAAATAAAGTCAATTTGAAGAGTAAAAGCACAGAAAATGCTGCAAAATGGGAAGGGGGAGAAATGTGAATAAAAGATGTTCCTGCAGACTGGCAACCACTCGTGTGCCCTCTGAGATGATTTATGCTTAAAGGATCTACATTCATCTGCCTATTGACAGGTCTAGATGCAGTCACTCTTTTGCCACTTTAACTGATCTAAACCTAGCACGGTTCCAAGAAATAGGTCGCCGCCTGCATGGGTACTGGAAGAGTTTAATAGCTACCATGAATGTTCAAAGGAAAGTTGCATAAAGAGAACGAAGATGACATTTGCGGCTTGTTTTTTGCTCCACGCTGCATTCTGTGCTGTCAAATAACGTAACTTAACTAAACCTTCGGAGACATTTTCTTTCTACATCCATGGCGGCATTTAAGATATTAATTTCCGACCATTAGCCATACCTGGATGCATTCATGATTTATACAAAACCCTGTACAGAAGCAGTGCTGCTAATTTTATGCATTTTTTCTCTTCACACCAGTGATCTTGTTTGTTCTAAATTTGCATCACGGCACAGCTAAAAAAAAAGGTGAGCATGTTGCATGTACTGTATGTTTTTAAAATTTAATGCATAGTACGACTTTAATCAACGTTCTTCTTTGGTGGTTGAGTGGGTAATTAGACATTCTAATGAAGCATTTCTCCCAGCCCTCCACCACCACTCTCATCTAAAAATGACTCGACTGCTCGGCCTGTGGCCATCAAGCTTGACTTATTGCACATAGAGGCTTTGAAATATTTAACAGAAACCAAGCTTTAAATTTCAGCCTTCAGATTTTGAGCCTGTTATATCGTGCCAGCAAGCAAGCAAGCAAGCACATGCCACCATGGTTCCCACACAATGAGCAAATATTAGCAATGACAATAACCGACGCATGCCTAATTCTGGAGCACAGGCATCCATAGAGTGGACAGAGCATAAAGATGTGAACAAACAGCTGTCGGAGCATTTAAAGAGAAATGGAAGGAAGGACATGCAAACAAAGAAAAGTGAATGCACACAGACACAAACCTACATACAGATGGACCGTCCCCGGACACCGAGCTGCCTGATATCTTTTTACGGCTGTCATGATTTGAAACGACAAACATTTTTTCCTGCCTTAAAAGAGAAAACCCTGCTCTGAGGAGTTCTGGCAGTCACAGCTGTGACCGAACTCTCATAAATGTATGAGTCCTTTCATGAAGATCTGTCCAGATGGCTAGTTGGGCTGTAGGCATTGCTGTGCTCTGCTCGGTCTGCTGTTTCCTATGACAGCTACGGTACATACTCCTGACTCCGAAAAAAAAAAAATGCATGCACACGCACACACAAACATGCGCACACACACACACACACCGTGGCGGTAAATGTGCACATCCCATGTCAAACTACGGACAGAGTAAGTGACAGGAAGCACAGCAAGCCGAGCGCATGCTGCATACACTGATGGGGAAGACTGCACACACTGATTGAAATGTTTGTGAGGAGAAGCTTACCAGTGGAGTTGAAGACCCCCGGGGAGGGAGGGGTGAAGCTTTCAGCCAGCAGAGTGTTGTAGGGTGAGCTACCAGTGCGAGTCTGTAGCATCGGGTTCGTCAGGAGGTGGTTTCCCATCGTACCTAAAACATATGAACACAATCATGATTTTGTCTGAAGTTTATATGCAAAGTAAGCAACAGAACACAATAGGTGCAGCATTTTCCCATCACATTTCCTGCCTCTAATAGCACCTGGAATCATAATATTTACAATATTTATTGTATATCGAATGGGGTTATTTTTTGTTATGCCGAGACGTTTCGGTGTTCTCCACAATGTTTATGCCTCCTGATTGTAACCTTTCAGTAAAAACACAATTGACGGGAAAAGGCAGTGTTCAGAGCACTCCAATTCATTCTTCCCTCTGGTTTCTGACAATGTAGTCAGATGTGCGAGAACAGTAATGCATGCCATTATGCAGTCATAGGGTGCAGCCATTGAAACACACTTAATTTCACAGTCAAATGTGAATGCCACAACAAGACAAATATAATTCAAAGAAATGGCACACTGTGAATGTTGTATAATGCCCATGTATGGCTGCAGCCCCAGGCAACTCGGAAATGGCATGAAATTAAAAATAGGACAGCATGACAGAGCGCCGTCCGAGGCAAAGTGCAACCTTCGGGTCCCCGGCTCGCTGTTCATCACACACAATAAAGCAGGGGATTTTGAAAAAAGTAAAATATGCACATAAACACACCGCTTTTTCCCCTCTTTTTAAACTCCATCTCTGTCCATCTTTCCAGCACACCAAACAAACCCTGGCTTTTAAAAGCAGTTATGATTCAAACACAATTTCTCAGTTCCTCACACCAGAAAATGTTCAAACAGCAGCAAATTAGTTTGGATTAGCTGTTTGAGCCTTCCTCATAGGAACTCTACGCACAAAATTAAGAAAAAACAGCTTTATATGAAGGAAAAGTAGGACAAAAGGAATCATGGGAGGCAGTGTGTGGGAGTGTGTACAGGTTTTTTTTTCTTCCTGTGGACAGATTACGACTACCAGGAAGAGATACAGCTTTATGAAGAAGTGAAGAGGGAGAATCAAAGGGATCTGAGATGCCTGATAACGACGCAGCTTCTCTTCTCCACATTGGAGCTTTTTTAATTACTCCGCCATGGAAGCGTATCTCTTCTCTTCCTCCTCCCTTCTGCGCTCCTGCACGTCTTTCACTTTCTGCCAAACTTCTCTCAGAAGCACAGACAACAGAAGCTTCACCGCACAATTGTTTGCATGTTGACAGTGCACTTTGCTATGATCCACACACACACACACACACACAAACACATCTCTTACTTATCCTTCCAACACACCTCTTCCTAACCACCTTCCTTACTCCTGTCACTCTCCTCAATTAGAATAATTACCCCCTGTTCGCGCACACGCTAATCAGTTCATTAAAAACAAAATGGTAGAAATTAGCATAGAGAGTGACGGCTGAATTAGCAACAGCCTCTTCGTCACGTTCGACACCACTTTAAACCCAAACTTGATCCTGCCTTGCCTTGATCGTCTCCGAATGCGGCGACGGTGAACCAACAGCCACTGAGGCAGAAACAATGACTGACGGCACGTTTTTATGCCTTCAGGCGTTAAATGATTACTTGTGCTGGGTGGAGTTTAGAGAGGAAACCATGCATCCCTACAGTAGACAGGACATATATGGATGTAATATAGATGTGACTGATCCTTTGGGAGAGCATATGGAGGTGTTACTGTCACATTGTTTATGATTCTGGAGCCTTTTTCAGCTTTCAGATATATGGATACCAGAGGTGGTAAAAGTACTAGTCTTCAAGTAGAGCTACTTGAATAAAAATGACTCTGGTAAAAGTAAAAGTATTGAAGTTGCTCCCATATTTGAGTAAAAGTAAAAGTAAAAAGTAAAACAAATGTCCCTTATATCATAAGTCTGGTTTTTTTAAACCAGAAAATTCCATGTTTTTTTTTTGTTTTTTTAAGAATGTGTAGAATACTGGTACATGGAAACAAGTTAAATCTGTTTCCTTTGAACATCTGGAGAATTTAGCACTTTAGCACTCATAATAAATTCAATTTGTAAATAAAATGTTTCAAGAAAAAAAAAAAAAGTGCAAATGCTCAATTAAACCCAGAGCTGCTTTGAGTTTAACATTTTTAAGAAATGTTTAAAATAAAACTGGTACATGGAAATAAATCTGCTAACCTTTATGAACACCTGGAGAATTTAGCTCTCATTATAGATTTATACATTAGTGAAGAAAATGTTTCAAGCTTCTCCTCCGGCATCATAGTTGTTAGTTTGTGCCTTTTTATGTCGTGACGTCATCTTCGAAGGTCGTAAAAGTAACAGTAGCATTTTTTTAATGTAAGGAGTAGAAAGTATAGATATTTGGAGTAAAAGTACAAAGTCAAATACTAAAGTAAAGTACAGATACCAAAAAAAAAACCTACTTAAGTACAGTTACAAAGTAAAAAAAAACTGTCTGTTATGGAAAACATTACACACATTGCTACAATTCTTTATGACATGTAATTTATTATATTACAAAAAAATTCCCACCATTATACTATTGAGTCACTGCTACTGAATCATGTTTCTGACTTTGCTCATTAGCCTCTAGGCCGGGGGTCACCAACATGGTGCCCGTGGGCATCAGGTAGCACGCATGGACCATGTGAGGGGCCCTCAGGAATACCAGTCATCGATGATTTTTCCAGGATTCAAACTTCAATCTCACAAAGATAAATACAGATGAGAGATGTCGTTAATACTTAGTAAAGTCAAATATTAACTAACAATCTTTAAATGTTAATTTTCACCGAAATGTTGTGACAAATGTTTTTAAGTGATGCAGATTTGGTGTATGGGTTGTTGTATATTATAATATCATATGATATATATATATATATATATATATAAGATGTATCTTTAAAAACGCAAGGCGAATTTTTGCAAAATGTGACATAATTGTTACATTTTACAAATGTCACATGTTATACGATTAGTTAAAAGTTGTTTGTTAGGTAACAGGATGAAGAATATTATTACAGCGCTGGAAATCAAGCAATTTGTCCTGCTTTAATGAATGGATAGAGGTGTTAAGCACAATGGCAAGTTTTGAGCGGTTCATTTATAGAGTGACAGGGAAGGAGGACCTGGTTAAGGAGATATGGGACCAATTCCTCAGTTATAGGACGGAAATAGAAATGTAATTTTACCTTGATATTAATGTGTTTGAATCGGATGCATGTAGTGCATCTGAAAATCCCAGGGTGTTGTTTGTTTGGTTTTTCTTTGGTTTGTTTTTTTAAGTTTGATCGTCCGCTGTCTGGCCTGAGTGAGGTTGTTTGTTAGTAGCTCGTAAAATAGGAAGATGATGATTTTCTATGAAATGGAATGAAGTTGAAACAAATGCATAAATTAGGAGAAATAAAGTGTTTCATGTTGAAAACCTCAACATTTCCCACCTTTTTAAGTTACTGCTGGTTTTCCTTATTATCTTAGATTCTAATTAAAGTGAAACAGTGAACATTTGGTATTTAAGAAGTGCTTTTTTTTTAACTGGTATCCCTTCCCTTTGTGTTTTTGCTTTACTCATTGTCACCAACCAACACCAAAACGTACAGCATCCTTATACTTAAAGGCTGTAATGGAAGCCTCACCACGGTTGAGCGTCGGGGTGCTGTTGATATCTCCTGCCATGAAAGAAGATTCCGTCTGCTTTCGAACCGTGTCGTTCCACATCCTGCGGATGCGACTCTGGAAGAAGGAGCAGCCACAGTAAGCGGCAGCACAAACACAACAAAGTTCAAAAATAGAAAATATGTCGGGGTGACTTTGTAACTCGGCGAGGCAGCTGTAATGAAAAGTGTGGGCCCCGCTTTGATCCGCGAAGAATAATAGAGAAACGCGGCAGACAAAGGGGCTGATGTATTGGGTGAGGAGCCACGTGGCTTTTGTCATGTTATTAACAGAACAGCTAATAAGCCCGAGCTGTGTTCGACATGATTGCAGTAACCGATAGGATTATTATTCTTATTACACTGTGGAAAGGTCGTTTGTTGATTGTGAAGGAGAAGTGTCTGTGTTTGTGTAACACTTGGTGCTTCTGTTTATTTTGTCAGTGTATACAATCATGTTCGCCTGCACAGCGTCTATATCTACAGTCCTCGGATAGCTTTATAAATGAGTCATCTACCTTGTGAAACAGCGCTGTCACTAACTGGTACCAACAGGAATATAAACATTTAACAGAATCATCTGTTAAACACATCATACATTTTAACAGTAAAGCTCATGTTTCACTACTGTGGGCTGAAAGCAAGGCAGTAAATTCAGATGCTCAGCAAAATAATGTGTGAGCCACGTTTATTGGTCAGCCATTAAAACCTCCCAGATCTGCTCATATAGCAGTGAGGTATTTGATACGTTGGTGACATAGTTACCAAACTAATTCACTATTATCAAAACAATTTTAAATTAATGAATTAAATAAATCAAATTAAAAAAAAAACCTTGTTAAAAGCTTTAAAACGTTGCCATAGTTTTGTATGGATTTTGATTGATATTTATTTGTTCTTGGCTGTATTCAAACATAAACAATGCAAAACAAATAATAAACATTCTTTTTAACAACCAAAAAGGGAATGGGCTGAAGCAGTAACTGCTTATTGAAGCCCATCCCCAAAACAGCATTATATATATATATATATATATATATATAAAAAACTATAGAAACAACTCAATAACAGCAGTATTCATCAACTTATGTTTAGATGCAAAACATTTAGTTTTTAAAACATTTTTTGAACATTACCTTAAGATGATCCTCAAGATCATTCCAATCTTTAACACCGTAAACATTTGAACATTTGTTCTAAATTTACTTTGTTCAAAAAATATAAATTCCTTCTCTTAGTTTAACAGGTCATATAATACCAAAATGTTTTTCTTTATTTCTTCCTCTGAATAAAATCTCAAACACTTTTAACCTTACTTTATCCATAAGTTTTATTGTTCTAGATTTCCTAAACAGTTTATTAGTCGGTGCCTGGAATTCCACATTATCTATTATTCTTAATGATCTCTTCTGTAATTTCATTGATGGATCTATATATGTATTACCCCAGCTTTCTGAGCAATAAGCCAGGTAAGGTAGTTTGATTGCTGTGTAAATGATAGTGTGTGTTCATGTGTGGTGTACGCACCTGTCTGTGGGCTGCTGCATGGCGAGCTTGGCTGCCGCTGTAGTAACGGTTGTTGGCACGGAGACCCGAGTTCTTCAGGGAACCGTGGGAGCTAGTGGTGGACGTGCGGCTGCAGCAGTAGGAGTGACGCAGACATTTACTGTACTCCTTATGGACCTGTGGAGAGAAAAAACAAAACATAGGCGTAAACAAACACAAAGGGACAATTGTTTCCACAGCAGTAAGTGTAGTGTACATTAAAATACATCATTACATACAAATGTTCACATGTGCAAATGATGCAAAAAAAAACAACAGAGGTGATAGTAACGGATTCTACAAGTACTCACATTACTGTAATTGAGTTGCTTTAATGGGTATGAGTATATTTCTAAATCAGTCATTTTACTTGTACTTAAGTACATTTTAAAAGAAGTAAAGTAATTCATAACATTTCTACAACCAACCATTACTGAGTTAATTATTATTTTTTGTTTTAAAATGATCAACAGACATTGTGAAACTACAAAAAAATGAAATGACCAGACAACAATCAAATGCATCACATCATAGCCGACCAATCAGATTAAACGTAATGCACCGCACCAAAAAAGCATGGAATGTTGATTCAATTAATTGGTGTTATTATATTTAAATATTTATTATTTTGACAACCCTTTGATTTAATACAGATGCCTTTGTGGAAAATAAATTCAGTTCCAATCGTGCAATATTTGGTCTCTTCCTTTTAAAGTTTATACATGAGATGTTTACTGTGTGCGATGGAACCATGGCAAGATTTATTACCAAAAATAAACATGGGGGGGATGGGGGGGTGAAAGAAACTAGTAACTTTTACTTTGTGTACTATTTAAATGAACTACTTTTTACTTTCAAGTAACAAGTACTTCTACTTGAGTACTCTTCACACCTCTGAAAAAAACCAAGCAAAAACAAGTCTTGAGTTGCTCGTCATGTCGTGTTACCTTTTTCTGCAGCGCACAGTGGAAGATGAAGATGAACATGCCTTGGAAGGCATTGAAGGTGGTGAAGAGATACGCCATGATGACGGTGTTTTCATTAATAAAGAGAAGGCCAAATGCCCATGTCATCCCAAGCAGGAACAGAAGAGCGATAGCCCCAAGGGCCCATGACCTAACGACAGCAAATGAAAAGAAACAATGCATTGCAAATTAATCCCTATATTTATTTTATTGTTCAATTGTTGGTAACACTTTACAATAAGGGTCCCTTAATTAACACTAGTTAAGGCATTATCAAACACTAATTAACTAACTAACTAACTGTAATAATTTTATAATAATCGTTGTAATGTATTAACTAACATACTAGTTAATGCATTAATCAGCAATTAATTAAAGCTGCAGTCTGCAACTCTTATCAAAGTGACTCTTTGTCATATTTGCTAAAGCTGTCACTATGTAAGAACAGCTTTACGTCAAACTAGTACTTGAGTCCCCCCTGCTGCTCCTGCAGCCTTTGGCAGATTGCCAGAATGCATCGCGACAGAGCAAAAAGAACCAATCAGAGACAGGGTTGTGTTTGATGGACTGTCTGACAGCTGTTGCTCACAGGCCCCGCCCCTTTCCCGGGGCTGTATCGCTGTGTTTTTTTTTACAGTGTATGGTGTAGAGGAGTAGAAGATGGAATTAGCAACTTTTCTGCTTGAAAGCTAATTATTGCTGCTTGATTTACATTATGATTGATTTGTAATTGTTACACTAGAACTCTGTAGTGCATGTGTGTTTCATGTACGCGCAGCAGCCTCCGTGTGGGCTGCTGTAAGTGACCCTTAATGTAAAGTGTTAACAAATTGTAACATTTTGCACAATAAAAGTCATACTTAATGTTATCCAGGCGTGTGGAGTCAGGTTTGAGCGCTGAAGAGTTGCGTATCATCTTGTTTAAAGTGATCATGAGGAAAAGGAGGTTGAGCTGAGGACACAGGATAAAAAAATAAAAACTAAATGCGTCAACTACTAAAAAAAAGACAGACTTTGCATTGTAATATCCTCGGGAACGAAGCACACTGTTAAAATACATTATGACTGTGTGATATCAGAATGAGGATGAAAATAAATTTTGTCTGACAGTGAAGCTAATACCATAATAACAAATGAAACGGGTCCAATAAAGCTCCAGATGAAGTAGTTATCCACTCGCAGCCAGCATCTGGAGTGGCACAGAGAGAAGAGATAGTTAGAAACCAATGCAACTAAGCTAGCGATGAACAAACACGCACACGCACACACGCACACACACACACACATTGGCAGGCGTGCACACGCTTTTACCACGTTTCAGCGGACTATCTTATGAAGGCTAATCATCAGGGTTTGGTTAAGTGTAAAGCCTAAACTGTGGGAAGCCGTGCACACAGAGCTGTGTATTACAGTGTTAGCTGAGGGAAGGTCCTGTCTTTCACACGTACGCTTTCTTGGTCCCATAGCTCCTGTAGTCTACGGCTGCAGAGATGCCCACCACCAGTGCAGGGAAGCAGTAGCCGCACAGGTAGTAGTACTTTTTGCGGGAGTACTCGCTCTCAAAGACTTCCACCAGCATGAGATACAGTTGCACACCCTCCAGACACATCCAGGAGAAGGCAGCCAAGAAGAAGAAATGCAGAAGGCCAGCAAAGATGGGACAGGCAATCTGAGGGGGCAGCAGCCAGGGAGGGAGGGAGGGAGGGAGGGAGGAAGAGAAGAAGAGATGGAAATATTAAAGATGAAGGAGGAGAAACTGTTGAAATGGTTTTACTGAATGAAAAACAGCAGAAGACAGAATACAGTCACTATCAGGTAACGCTGACAGAGAGAAAATGATAAGCTGCCCCCTCACTGACTGGCTTCCTGTGTAATATTAAGTCGTAATTCATTAGGTGGTGCACTAAACGTTTTATAGAGTTCCCATAATGAGATGCTGCCTAATCTTAGATTCCCAGTGCTTCAATTAAAACATTAAAAACTCAGTTGCGTTTTGTAGTAACTGTCACTTTAATGTTAAAGAGCACTCAACCCTGAACCTTAACATGTACAGTATTTCACTTTGATTAAGGGGGATATTATTCAAAATTTAAAGGAGAAATTGCAGTGCAAAAAAAAAAAAAAAAAAGGAGTCACTGCACTCCTTAGTAGTGGATATAAGAAGCAAAATCCATCATTCCCGAACGTCAACGTGGTTTTTCTTGACATCTAACTCACGTGGTATTCCGTCTTGTCAATGCCGATGAGAAAGAGCAGCTCAGCTATGAAGAGGTTGATGCAGAGGTTCTTGTGGATTGTGTTGCGGTCCGTCTGCAGACCTCGCAGGAAGCAGAAAGTGGAGATGCAGATGGCTAGACACACCAGGGAGATGACAATCCCCACCCATGTGATCACAAATAGGATCAGTTCGTGCATCTGCCCCTGGTGTTCGACATAATCAGACAAAAAGGGGAGGGCGGTGAAAAAGAAAAGATGGACACAGAAACAAACAGCAGAATTAGACAACATTAAAATAATTAATAGGGTAGAGTGGGATAAGATGAGCCATTTTTCATATTAGGATCCCCATATCAAGTAATATATCTGCATAATTTCAGGATGTTGTGCATCCCTTCAAACAAACAGAATGAGTGTATAAAAGGGAATAGTAAAGTGTATTTTATTTTTATTTTCTCTCTTCCTGAAATATTATTCTCTGTCAGTATCAAGAGAATGTATGTATGTGCGTGTGTGTATTATTTTTGCTTTGATTATCAAATAATATTGTATTTTGTAATATTTTTATTTATTTGACAGGGACATTGAACAACAAATGTGTTGCACAGACCAGCGATAGCTACAAGCTAATTTTCATCTATAGTCCCTGGGCAGAGGCAAAGTGACATTAGGTTTATACAGTGGACAATGAGCATTCATACTTACAGTAAGAGTTCATTCACAAAATAAAAAACAGATAAAACACTGGCAAAAGGATCACCTCAACAAACATTCAATGCAATATTTACAGTATTTACAATTGCAATTACAATTTTTTACAGTTTTTTTTTTTTTTTTTTTAAATGACCTTCTTACATTTTTAATAATACCCTGATTAACCTTTTTTTTTTTTTGCTAATGATCACAAGTCTGACCATCTTTCAATCACTTCTATAGGTTAAGTTTAAACTGTTGCAATATAGACGTGAAATGGGGTGGGGGGGCTAAACATAATCTAAAGTTTCTGACCAGAGTGTAGACTGTGTATGCTCTGACTGACCAATAAACCAAACCAGAGGGTAAACTGTTTGGAAAATATTGCATTGTCCAAAAAAATTTGTCTCGTGACACAACTTACCCCGTGCATGTGATACGTTGACCATAGGTGCGGGGTACTCCAGAGCTACCATTCTGACTTTATTAGTCCCCACAGCTAAAATGGTGCACTTATATGTTAGGTTTATTACCTCATGCTGTAGCTCATAGATACCACAATTCATGTATAAAACACATTTAAAATGATCTATTTTGGTCTAAACACAATTTTCATGAAAGTTATGATCGACTAAATTAACTTTCAAGAGTGAAAAATGCTATTATTGGAAATAAATGTCAAACCACTTTACCCATGTGGTTCGTACCTTCGCGGACTTCATGAAATAACGCCTTCCTCCTAAATATGTGGTCAGATGATCAATGTTTTTTATCGTTTCCATAAGTCGTTTAAAACATCAGAATAGATTTTTTTTTTTTTTTAAAAAGAGGACAGGACAAAGAAAGCCAAATTGCCTTATTTGATATTTGTAAATATATGCAAAGAGTAAAAGTGAAAAAACAAAAGACAATTATTAAGGAGGAAAAAAAAGACATTTAAGTTCCGGACTGTCAGCTGGGAGTGGCAGTGCATGAATTTATGAGCCTGCGTTTCTCTGAAAGTCTGAGTGAAAAAAAAAAGGTAAAGAGAACATTTCAAACAAAGAACTTGTCAGCTTTGATAGGTAACATTATTGTGTGTGCGCGCATGTGTGACTGAGAAACGCGTGTGCATAAATCAGTGTAACTGTCCTGGGGTCTACTCACATCAGGCTCGTGCTGAGCCATGAGCACGGCGAAGTTGGTGAGGTGGCTGCAGGAGCAGGTGGTGTGTGTGCTGTTGGTGTCCAGCAGTCTGCAGCCCTGTGACGACCACTGGCCCGTCATGGAGCGCTCGGAGTAATTCCAAAAGGAACAGTTCGGGGTGTGATAATTATCCGACTCCAGAGGAAACAAACAAAGAGGTGAAGATAAAGACAACAAAACTCCATCAAGGAAAAAAAGGTGTCGAAAAATGAGATTTTACCCAGAGATGTTTGAGCGTGAACACCACGGGTTGAGTGAGAAACACTCTGCTGGACTCTTTGTTAATAGATGCAGCAATTACATTGGAGTTGACCACCAGGTGTTTTTTATCGTGCCGTAATCCCTCCATTTCCATCTTCACAGTGGCATTCTCTGTGGATAAAAAGGCTCCTAGATTCTTGTAGAGAATAAAGACCACCTTGACTTGTCCTGCACAACACAGAGAACCACATACACATTAGGAAGAATGACAGTTAAAGAAGGTGATGATACATTAAGAGAGGAATACAAATAATAAAAAAAAAGGTAAATATATAGCAGGAGGAAAAAGTGATGGAGGAATGGTAATGTCTCACAGAGAGAGATAGGAGTGACGGGGTGAGTGAGCAGGAGACACACAGAGAGCGAGAGAGAGAGAGTTAGTGAAGGTTAGAATGATGGTAAGGACCGTTTCATTTTTACTGGTGGAGAAGAGCGGGATTTAATGTGGAGGGCAATGGTACATTCATCCCTCAAGCATTCACAGATCTCTTATTATTCCATATGAATATTTCATGTGCGTTTGTTTCAATCATTCTAATCTCGTTCCCACTGCAGAGCCGAGCGGAGGAGACAGAAAACAGAAAAAGGGTTGCGATGAGCAGGCTGTGGAGGGAGGCGATGGAGAAAGGGATGACAGAGTGGATGGGTGGGGTGGGGGTGGGGGTGTGTGTGTGGGGGGGGGGTTGAACGAGTGAGATGGGTGAGGGGGGATAAGATGGTGGAGAGACGGAAAGTGCAGTGGGAAGGAGAGAGAGTGCTGAGATTGCTCTGTCAGGCTGGGGCCGATTGTAATCTACACGCCTCCCCAGCGATTCTATTAAGACTGCTGTTAAGAAACCATCAAGAAAAGAAATAGTCTCAGCGCTTTTCTTAATCTGATTAGCCTATTATTATGAACTAATAACTGAGGCAACTACATGCAGATTGTTTTAAGCTTGCATGAAAATGTAAATGACAACACATCAGAGTGGGTTGGAGGACAGAGTGATAATATTTCAGTGCTGTGTTTGTGTCTGAGGCGGGGGGGGGGGAGTGGCTGCTGACCGTTGCGACTGTAGTGTTTGATGGTAGAGGCTGAAAGTTGGATGCTGCTGTCACTAGGGTAGTTCTGTGGGAAGGACAGATCCTGCAGGTCCATCTCCGTGTTTACAACGTGCACCTCAAGATCTGATGAAGACAACAAACTTATAATAAAACATGATTCGGATTTAAGGCAAGGGTCACCAACCTTTCTGAAACTGTGAACTACTGTACTTCATTGGAACTGCATAGTCTGAGGGGCGACCAGTTAGAAAAGCACTTTTTAAATACTACATTTTCGCAGTTTCACTTTAATCAGAGTAAGGCTAGCAGTAGCTTCAAATGGTACAAAATAATTCCAGCAAGTTATTCTTGTCTTCATGTTAAATAATATGTTACGGTTACATTTATTCAGACAACTGTTTTTCACATCAAAGCAATCAGCAGATGCCTCTGAAGAAGACTGGCAGTTGACAGTCAAAACATGTCAGGAAGGAGATCAAAGTAAATTTCCTGAAAAGAAAAAATAAAGGCAGGAAATGTTGAGGTTTCAACATGAAACACTTTATTTCTTCTAATTTACGCACTTGTTTCATTTTCATCATATTTTATTAAAATTCCACCTTGTGTTTTAAAAAATATATATTTTATATATATTATATCATACCACTGACCATACACCGGATCTGCTACACTTAAAAACATTTGTCACAATGTTTTAGTGAAAATAAACATTTCAAGATGGTTAATGTAATAACAATAATTCTCAGCAGTATTTAACTGTAATTAAGTACATCTGTTATATGTATTTATCTTTGTGAGTTTGAATCCTAGAAAGTAAATCAAATTTTAGATGGAGCTCACAGGTGACTAGAGCTCCTGGGGGCCCCTCACATGGTCCATGCGGGCACCGTGTTGGTGACCCCTGGCCTAAGGGAACAGCAACGTATAGGACAGGGTGTTACCCACCTATGCTGGGTGCTCGGTCAGTGAAGCGATTTCCATACATGTTGTTCGCCAACAGGAAAGCTCCTTTTTCCAGGACATCCAGGAGCATGGTGGCAGTGTGAGCCTGCTCTGTGCTGTTCATGTCCTGCCATGACTCCAGAGCCTCAGGGCGAAGCAGGTTGTCCACTGTCTGCACCACCGCCTAGGGCAGGAATTACAGGGTTAGTGTCAATGTTGATAATAGTCTACGTGTTCCCAGTCTCACAGCTTTCAAATGAACGCTCAACAAAATACACAAACCCAAATATACAGTTTGGTCTCTCGTTGCATCAGGAAGTATTAATGAGAGTATCACAGTGTCCGTCATTAGCGCTAACAAAGCCAGTGATACACATCTGTCCTCCTACAGCTCAAATCTAGAGATGAGTGATATTATCAGCCGATATTAGGCATAAAATGTAACACTGATATAGTTTTTTTCTACCCATATTGAGAAATCAATGTGTCTTTTATTGGAGACAACTTATAAAAAACAAATATGGCACTTTTTCTAAATTACTGAAGTTAAATAATTATTCCTATTTTGCACAGATTATCTTTATTTGTGGAATACATCCAAAAGGGCATCGCATTAAAGCCTGTGTAAAGCAAATTCCGTTATTTTCTTTTAAACACATTAAATAGGTCATAAATGTATTCCTTAAAACATGTAAAAAGCCATTCAACCATTTATAATGTAATTGTGGAGCGAGGCTTCACAAACTGTTTGTGTTTCACATTCCTGTGTTCAGGATTTAATGGGCGAGCCAGAAATCATAACCTCGTTACGTAATAGAGTCATCATGAACCCGATCCTGCTGCAACATATTACATGAAATGAGCAGTTTTTTTGCACCGCGATTGTGTGTGTTTCGCCTCTAGCTGGCATAGTTCTGACTCTACCCGAGAGAGCTGCACATATGTGTACATATATTCCCTCTCGGGCAGAGTTAGAACTGCGCCCACTAGAGGCGAAACACTCAATCGTGGTGCAAAAAAGTTGCTTATTTTGTAAAAAAATGTAGCACCAGCGGACGTGTTTCATTCCCCCGAGTCCGAATATGTGGTTTGTTTTAGGCTAGAGGCCGAATTGTGCCCGCAGGAGGCCGCAGCAATTTGGTGTTTTCCTGCACCATGGGTAAACTCAAGCCAACGGGAGAAAGCAGTATCAAAGTTGCTCCCTTTTGCTCATACTCCTCTAAGGTTACCCCTGGTGCAGGAAAACACCAAACTTCTGCAGCCTCGGGAGGACCAGACCTTTCCGCTGACACCTGATTTGAGTAGATCCGAGCATTTTTGGAGTTTTTTGAAGCTGTTGAGAATTTCGCTTCTAGCGGGCGCAGTCCTGACTCTACCCAGGGGGGATGCACATATTCAGACTCTGCTGCACTAGTAGACTGGGGAAGACGACCGGCACTCAGCCGCTCCACTTTTGCCATTTGCGCATAGGTTTTCACCTTTGTGCACAAATGCGAGTGAAGCGTAAAGCAAAATGAGACGGTGTAAATGAGACGGATAAAACAATGCAATGGTAGCATCTACAGAAAGTTTCATCACGATAATGACGTCATTGATCAGATCGGCGAATTAAGACATTACAGCCGATCACATTAATTGCATAAAATGCAAAATATCGGCCGATCCGATATAGTCAATCAGATCGTTGTAAAGCCTAATTGCAAGCTTTGGTCTTAAGTAGAAAAATGCGATAATCCCAATTAATTACAGAAAATTGTGCAATTAATGAGTTAATCTTTTTAATCGATTGACAGCCCTAATTAGTTGATAGCTGGGCAATATCGGCAAAAAGTTCACATCCAACATTCCTACTCAAATCAAACCTGGTGTCTGTCATTCCCTCTGTGAACGTGAGTCTCTTTCATTGTTTGGTCCAAAAAAATTCAACAAAACAAAGTGCAATGTTTCGTCAAATTGAAAATCCTCAGTCATATCCCTCCGTCTGAAGGCCAGCGAGGCAAACCACTGCACTGCGACTGTTCTGTCTTTGGTCTGGGTTCACACTTAAAAACAGCCTTCATCATTGCAATGCTACGTGTTAGCTTAGGACTGCCTCAACCAGCACAACAGGAACTAGCATAAAAACAAAGCAAGATCATTATTTTTTAAATGATTCCTGAATGGAATATAAATCTGATATATTTGCTACCCACAGTTTAAACTACACAAAGGCCACTTAGATTAAGGCGTTAATATCGGTGCATGCGTTAAAGTCTTTTGTTCAGCAGGTAAACGTCCCACTTACTACAACTTCTGCTTTACACGATTAGACATGAAAATGAGATGTCTGTAATGTAATCTGAGATAATAGCCAGGTAATAATGAAGTAAACCTGTTTTTCTAGTAACTACTTAATTTTGTACTCAACAATACAAAGAGGCGCAAAATGTATCACAGGCAAAATTGGAAAGTAATGACTATTGCATATTGGCTTTGTGTCATTTAGGAACATTTTTAAAAAAAACCCTATCTTGGATGTTGTATCCACTAATCATTAGACACTGGTTCGTTAGCAGTTTTTCTCGAGGTTCATTCCCATTTCTTAGAAGATTCCATCAGCTGATAATGAGGCCGTTGGGAACCTCCAGATAGTGGTGGAAATTTCTTGGTGTTTTTCCTTGTGTGTCATTTGAACGTGAAGCTGAATACTAAATCACGTTTTCCTATAAATACTGCTTTCCTCCTGCACTGCGTTTATTTCAGTGCTGTACGCCAGATAAAATACCTTTCTATTTCACACTTACAATTCACTTAATGGCAATTGTGATGGTTGTATCAGCAATCCAATTTATTGGAGTAGCCTGCTTGATGAATCATGTAATTCTCTTGCACAGACCTTTCAAAATGAAGGATTGACTGCTGAGCGGAAAAAAGACGATTGTCGTTAAGAAAATGAATTCAGCATCCGAGTGCATACCATCCTTTTATAAAAGAAAAGGACACTTTTTTTTTTTTTTTGGTTAATCTTCAGATCAGCAACCTACCTTGTAGGAACCATACAGAGAATAATAGTCACGTTACGTACACCACAGCAGGCATTAAATTCATCTTTCTCTAGCTGAGATCAGAAGATATGAGGTCATATTACAGAATACTGCAGATAGGTCAAGACACATAAAAGACTGTATGCTGCAGAGTGCTGTATTTCATCATTAGAGAGAAGCATACACAAGCCCTTTTCATGATATTGGATTACAGGCGTCTCAGAACCTACGATATTGCACAAATATTGAGAAAGCACAGAAGACTATAGCAACACAAACTGTTGCCTTTCATATAACAGAGAAATTGCTTTTTGTTCCTCGAGCGACATACGTATATTGTACCATATTGTGCAACGTGGTGAATCCACAGCCAAAAGTACATATTTGAGCTTCATCCCAGTGCAGCCATCAAAAAAAACATTTTGCGAACACTACATCACTAGTTAAATCCTTATATTGACTATCTTCTATTGTCAACTTTGCAAAGATGCTAAAAAGGATGAAAAACAAATCCAATCTAATTGTACTTTTTTGAGCAGGGAGCAAGACATTATGAAAGGGAGAGGTGTTTCTAAATTAAACCAGATTAAATTTAAAACAATTCTGATGTCTAAAAAGACTGAAGCAGCAAAGTAACAGTGCAAATTAAAGCATTTGTGATCAAAGGCCCATTGCATGCATTAGAAAGTCTACATTCCAAAAGCAGGTCAGTTTTTTTTTTTTTTTTAAATTCTCTTTTGTATGTGTGTGCTTGTTCATATTACAAATGAAATGAGGCTTCTATCAGTTTAGAGTATGAACTGAAAAGTTACCCGCATACACAAACGCGGTCCTGAGGTAATACGTGACCATGCGAGCACGCGCTGTGTTTACAGAAGTAAATATGGAGGCGTCTCATCTCTGCAAACATGAATTAATTCCAAGACCGTGCTCTGCTTCCGCTGTGCTCTTTCCACTCCGTCCTCAGTCATGGCTGTTTTTTCCTTGTTCTCCTCTTAGGAGGCAGAATTCTGACAATTCTCACATTTCAAAGATGTAAAGGTGGGATAAATGTGACCTGACCATTCAGACGGCAGTCGCATTGCAAAATATCAGATATGAATGGGATTTAGGGGCACATAAACGTGGCCAGGGTCAGATTTGTCTTTAACAGATCAGATACAGATCACATGTGGGCCAAAATAATCAGATTTGGGCAGTGTTGGCTTGCAGTCTGATCATAACCATACACCAGGGTTGGGGTCAATTACATTACTCAGTTACAATTACGTTTTCAATTATCCATGTTCAATTACATTTCGATTACAATTACAGTGAGCAGAATTTTCTCCAATTACAATTAAATTACATTTTTCTTATCCTCAGAAAGTCAATTACAATTATGTAATCAATTACCAAAGTGCAATTACAATTAATCACAGTGTTAGCTTTCTGTTAGCATCTCTTATGATAGCTAAATCAGCTGTAAAATACATTACAAAACATATATCTATCGCTACTTTCTTTCCTATCTATTGGTTACCTCATTAGGCTTCCTAATCAATGAAAATATAGGTTTTAATATTTTTGGCGTGGGTGCCTGAGCCTTTTTTCTGTCAGTATACCCATAGATTTAAAATGCTTTTGAATGGTATAATGTGGGAAAGCTTGATATGAAACATACTTTAATAATTGTTAACTACATATGTGTAGAACTGTACATAGAACTGTAACACGGTTCCCCAGTTTTGTGTTAAATTACAATTGAATATTTATAGACATTTACAATTACAAAGTCAATTATCTGAACTCAATCACAATTCAGCAATTTTTTGAAATGACAATTACAATTGCAATTATGCCATACATGTAATTAATTATCAATTACGTGGTTACAACTATAATTGACCCCAACCCTGCCATACACTTTTATACGATCTATACACAATTGCATTTTATTGTTCTCCCTACTGCCACATACTGACATGAATGGCTGTTCTTAGCACAAATGTTAAAAAGGTTTAATAGCATTTTATAGCACAATATATTTGTATTTAAATTTGCAATAACACGTCTTTGGATCAATTGACAGTTGTATTCCACACACCAGAATTAGGTATTGTGCTAGTAGAAGTGACAGTCTAATCAAGGATTTCTATCACTTCATTTATTCCATATCACAGAGCGGTGCAGCTGTAGGTAAAGCAGGCAGATAGTAGAGCAACGCTACCTGAATGTACGCCCGACAGGTCTTCTCTCGTTTCTGGAACTGAAATGAAGAAAAAAAAAGCCTGATATTAAAAATTGGGGTGTAAAAAAAAAACAAAACAAGCTTTCTGGTCCCTGCGTGTGCACTGAGGGGTTACATTCACATTAACCTCGCTGCTCTTTCTTAATGCTTGAAACAAATTTGCGATGAGAGAATGTGTGTGCATCTGTCTGCTCGTTCACACTTCCTTCTACCTTATTGTAGTTTCTTCCAGCTGACTCTTTATTTCCAGGCCTCAGGGACTGAAGCTGAGCATCCAGTATATCCAAAAGCTGTTCAATCAATCGGACGGAAGAGCTAACGTCGCCAGCTTGGATCCGACCCCGTGTGTGGTTCACCAGCTCACCAGCAATGTTCGCGGCATTCTCTCCACTCTTTATCTGCACATGCAAACAATAATGCATATCCTTATTTACATACACACAGCAACAAGGCAAAAACATAAAATAAGATTTGTCTTTATTAGTTAAATCACGCTAAAGCTGTTGGTATTGCAACACTATTTGCATGCATGCTGCAATCACAAGAAGCCGTGCATTGTGTTCCACTTTTTTAGTAACTTCTTTTTATATCATAAACAAATTTAGAACATTGCAAATGTAGACACACCTCATAGAGCGCATCATTAAGATTGCGTTATCTCTTATGGATGCTGCTTTGCATTTCACATCCTGAGTAACACACCTAGCAATTGTAATTGCTTTTGCCAAAAGCAGAAAGAATAATGGATGCCTCCAACGATGCTATTTTCACTTTGATGCTATTTTCAGATGCACGCATGCATAACAGAAAGCTGGAGGAAAGCTTGAGGACGTGCATGGCTTTGTAACAATGTATTCAGCAAAAAATTGAAAAAGGCTGCAAAATCATAGATTTTCAGTGAACTCCAAAGTCTGGTGATAGTCCGTTCACATGGTTTGGAATGGATCAGTTGACGAAAAACCAAACAGCTTTAGGCAAAGTGAATTATTGGTTGACCAAATCGTGATAACAGCGACATCCAATCAATGGTAAAAGTCTTAGCTGGTCCAGACCACTGCTTTTCATAATAATTTTGTTCCATAAGTATAGTTGTTAAAAAGTTAAATAAATATTAAAGGAGTAGTATTGTGAAAAATCTCTTCATAATGGTCTGGTTGCAGTGATATACATTCCTTTAGCCTCATTCAGAGGGCCAAAGTTGAAAAAGTTATTCCACATTTTGTAAAAAGTCAGCTCCAAATGGTCGAGTTGGATTTTTCCCCACTAATCTGTCATAACGGGGAAACTCCTCCTCCTGACAATCCTAGCTTATCCTACCCTACATAAGAATGTGAGCTCCTCCCTCTCAAACTACCTCACAGGTAAAACAAACATAGCAAAGGCAGGTTGATATTGCAGGTAATATCACAGTAAATATCTTTACGTTCAGTACATAGATAATCCAGTATATACTGTAGATAAACCGAAGAGCGCTCACAATCAGTTTCACTTTTAGTAGACGTTACTCCACCTTGTATCGCCTTCATGGGACGATCTGACGTATTTATGACCCAATGCGACGCAGCGGTTAGACAGGGCGACCGTGGCTCTGATCGAAAGGTAGAGGGTTTGATCCCAGTCTAAACCTGTCTATGCGTCGAAGTGTCCTTGGGCAAGACACTAAGCCCTAAGTTGCTCCCAGTAGTTGACCAGTGCCTTGCATGGCAGCTCAGTCCCATTGGTGTGTGAATGGGTGAATGAATTGATATTGCAAAGCACTTTGGGACTACTTTAGTGTAGGCATATAAGCACTACATACAGTAAATCAAGTCCATTTACCAAAACAATGGACCATTGTCTTAAATTAACTAATTCTGTGGTCAGAAGAGGTAAGGAGGAGAAGAAAGACTGTTAATGATTTACTCTCCTGCTGCTGTGATAAACACACACACGCTGAAGCAGCATGTGTGTTTACGCCTACCAACGCATGCAGTATGCATGAAGGCTCAAAAAACAGCCTGTTTTTAGTAGTGGTCTGAAAGTGACTTTTCAGGGGATTAAAATTTCAGAAAACAGGTGGGTTTGAGAGAACACGCTCAAATATATGTTGAACAGTTGGAGTTGGGTGAAATATAGCATAACACTGGACCTTTAAAAAGACATGCCTTGTGATCGAAGCCTGTGCACCTGTATTTTTTAACACCGTTGAGATATGGTAATGCACATGGAGGTGGACAGCAAGGAGACTTAAAGGACAGACCCATGGTCAGGGTCTGAGGATTGGGGTCTCACCTTCTGGGCTACCTGGTTGACCCATGGGGAAGTGCAGTTACTCAGGTCAGGACCTCGTGGATTCCACACTATCTGCTCAGCCAAGCACTGAAACGAAGCGATGCCTGGAGGAAAACAGAGGTGAGAGGAGGAGGATAGCAGACCAGCAACAAAAGGTGATTATTGTTTGAGAAATGACATTAAATGGGCTTTGAAATTAAAATGGGCAAAGTATTATTCACAGAGGACATTGACGATAATGTCATTGAAAATGGGCCTAAAGTGAAATGGTAAAAAAAAAAAAAAACACTATGTGGGCATTAGGAAAGTGAAGGTTATTGGAAAAGAAAAATAATAGAGCCAGCAGAACAGGCGTTTATACTGTAAATCCTCACAAACAGCATAAGATGTACTCTAAACATGGTCACGTACACCGAAAATACTGTGAATGATCCCTTACTGTCAAAAAAACAAACCTAAAGGCGAAGCGCCTTACACCTAATCTCATTTTCGGCACTTTTTTTTTTTTCTGTTGAGGGTTCAGAGAGAGGACAACATGTGAGGATAAAGCCGGAGAGCAGTCTGTCGGCTTGCTGGAAACACAAACAACCACCCACTAAGACAAGGCAGTAAAAACGTGAAGACGGAACAAAGAAAAAGGTTGTTGAAAACAGAATGAGAGAGAGAGAGAGAGAGAGAGAGAGAGAGAGAGTTGGAAAATGCAGAAGGAGTGACAGCAAAGACAGTGCAGCAAAGTTTCATGGTCACTAAAGGATCAGAGCACACGTAGCGGTGCATTTCATTACCCCGCTTTTTCACTGAGTTTAATCTTCACTCTTCCACTTTTCTCTGTACTCTCCTCCATCGACCACAGATTAGGTTTGAGAGCTCTGCCAAAATGAGGCAATTAGAGCAGCTGCTAATTTAACACAACAGGGACATAAAGAAACAGTGAAAGGAATTGGAGAGGAAAAAGGGAGGGAGGGCTTTTTTTCTGACTAGAGGGAGTTGTTTTGATGCTAGATGCTGGGAGCTGTGGCAGACAAAACGAAGCGGAGTGAAGCCAGTGTTATCTGGTCTTTCATTTTAGTATTCACCATTTTCAATCAGCTCTGTTTCTGTGGGAGATGAGCCCTTCATTTGTGTAAGATGAGCTTTCATCTGTGAGCCCTCTGGGACTGAGCCCACTATTGAAAACATCATAGGTTCAGTGGTCTCAAAAAGTGTGTGTGCACAAACACAGGCACCTCGAAACAGCAAACACCAAGGAAGAACACGCAGGGATTGTTCATTTGATCTAAAAAAAAATGCAGACGTAGCTAAAAATACATACACAGAGACGTTCTTACCTAGAGATCCTTTAGGACACGGGCGGTCTACGGTCTCCCCTCGCTGTGTGGTGGGCCAGGCCACACCGCGGACCAGCCTGGCCTCACACACTTGTAACTCTGGGCCACGTGGAGGTTGAGGCGGATGGCGAGTGACCGGAACAGTGGCAGTAATCGGCCGAAGATCAGGATGCTTGTTGATGGAGCCAATTGGACGAGAGGTGGGAGCTACAGGGCGGGCGGTGGACGGGCTGGCACTGGAGGTGAATGGCCTCGCTGAAAGAGTTGTAGTCACTTGAGTGGTCGCCAGAGGACCTGAATAATCAAAGAGGGATTCACCGAGACATGTGAGGGAGAGAGCGAGATAAAAATGTAAAAGTAAGAGGATTGTTGGAAAAGCACAGAAACAAGAGAGCAAATGCCAAAACAGAGAGAGAAAAAAAGGCGCATGTGTGAATGTAGGATGTGCTTCAGAAGTTGAGTTCAAACGTTACTCTGACAATAATTGGGGGGATAAAGAAAACTCTTGCTTTCCAGAGCAAAGGGAAGGAGCCGTGGAGGATCTGATGAGGGACTATCATCACAAAAAGGGAGGAAGTAAATAATTTATCAAACACATCCTAGGAGTCACTAACAAGACAAACCAAAGCCTAGAGAAAAAGAAAAAAAAAAAGCATCACAACTGCAAAACCTCAACTGATCAAATGCAGAGTCAGCATGTAGCCTACTGCGCCTGTCGGTCTCTAGTCTATCTCTTTCTCTCCCTCTCCCTCTCTGGACCTCATCCCAGCTTCCTACAGGCCTTTTTCTGGCTGAGATATGCAGTACTTTCTGATCGCCCTCTAATACTGACAAAGTGCCAACATGCATCGCGGTGTTCCCATTTCATCCTCGCCCTTATCATTTCAGAATGACTTTTTGATTATCCACGACACACTGAAGCTGATATGAAGTGTTACAGTATAGCTGGAAGGCAGCTTTACTGTAACTGCGTCGGGATGGAAATTCATCTGTTATTAGACGAACCCAAATGTAAGATGATCACAGTCTGAATAAGCTGGATTATTCTCATCAGGTGTTATTGATTAGATAAGACTGAATGACTTCCATGCAGGTTATTAACAAAACAATGGGCTTTACAAAACATGTTCTTTTTTCTGTGCAATAATTGCAAAAATCTTTCGCAGGTAAAACAAGTACGGCAAATGCTTTATACTCGTAACTGAACAATGAAAAAGTCATTGATGAAATTTTCCAATTTATATGTTTGCAGATAGTTGATCAAAGACATCAAAATGTAATCTTTATACATTTACACGTTTAGTTATTTGTGATCAGTTTCATAAAGAGAAGTACGAGAAATCCAGGTTCAAATCTGTGACACACCAAATAATTATACCAAATGACGGAGTCACCGACTGCAGCAAGGTTCTAATCAAATGTTTATTACTTCAAGTGAAGCCAGATTTTAATTGACTTTCTTGTCCTTTATGAACACTTTAAACGAAGGGTCTTCTAACAGTTGTTGTTTCCAATGATACTGAGCCTGATCGACATTAATTCACCACTCTTTAAAAAATAAAGTCTTGATACAATATGCATACATTTCCCCTCATTGTTACACCAGTTTACATCCATGGATGATCCAGTCTACGCTCATATATGAGTCAATATTGCTGTGTCAAGATCAAACCGATAAACTGAAAAATATTAGGAAAAATGTATATGATTTCAACTTTAATCTAGGCTTTGTAAATAAATAGCAAGTTGTTAATTAGAGGATGAATATGAGAAAATCCTCTTACTCGTCGTCGGGTCAGGTGGTCCAAACTCCAGCGGGTAACGCAACACGTTATAGTTGTTCCAGACGTAAAGCTGGTTGTCTCGGGGATTGTAGTCCACAGAGGAAATGTACTGGTAGGGGTTTGGAAAAGGAATGCTGACGGGCTCTTCGCGACCACGGTTGGTATTGTAGGCGTACAACAATAGGTCACCGCCTGCCTCACTGTCATCGTCCTGGTACACTGATCGCACTGCATAAAGCACCCCACAGGCCATGAAAGCGTTGGAGGCCAACCTTTTGTCAAAGCTGGTTTCCCAGGTGCCTTCAAAGCGGAGAGTGTATGGATTCACCTGTGGGTGAGGAGCATAACCAGGTGTAAAGAGACGGTTCAATGTGGAGAATTGAAAGTCAATTTATTTCACTCTGGGCAGTTTTCTTTATATAAAGTCTAAGTGTGAAATGAATAAGGCGTGACAAAGCAAAGGGCTATATGTGTAACACTGGCTGAAAACTAAACAATTCCTTGGTGATGAAAATATAACTTTGTTGCTTATCACTTTGCTACTTCCTCCGTCTATACTGTAAAGAAGGCTTTGATATTTCAGATGGATAGTTTAACTCACACAGCTTGAAATACAATTTCCTGCTAAGGTCAGAGAGAGTGATGATAAATTGGACCTGTCCATCTGAGTAACACATTAATTTAAACTCTGTTTATGTTGGGACTTGGTGTCTGATCATAATTTTGTTTTGTTTTTCAAGAAATAGAAAGTGGACCAATATTAAAAAATGCAAAATGTACAAATACAGATATTACACTGCAAGAGGATTTAAGGCTTAGTGATTCATAGAACAAGTAAAATGTTTTAAAAAGGGCATGGGCTACATAAACAGATCTGATCCTACAAGTAAATACATTACCATCATCTGCAAAATGATTAACCTTCAGAAAATGATGTTGCAGGCCCATGAATGTGATTTGAATGAAAAAAATATAGGGCTGCATTGGCTGTTCTTTTAAATGCGTGTGTGGATTGTAATCTTCATTTCACCCAAATCTTTTTTCTATCCGTTCTCACCTGGCTGACCACCAGTCGTCCATTGTTGGATTCTGTTGCGTAAATCACCCAAAGGCCGCTCTCGTCCACAGCGAGGTCGATGTCTGACTTTCCTCCCCAGCGATAGGGTGAGGTGTCATGGTAGTTGGCGTTTGTCACAATGGCTTCCCCACTCTTGATGCGAGTACGCAGGTCATATTTGACAATGTTTCTTGTGCGTTCCTTGTTGTAGAAAACGGCTCCGTCATAAACAACAAAGCCTGTGCCATCGACTCTGTTTGGTAACCTTTTTGGAAAAGAACACGGTGATGAGTGTAAAAACGATGAAGTACAGTGAAAAAAAATCTCTAATGATGAGCTCACAATAAACACGCAAATACTAATCCACTATTACCACTCATATCTACATCTTAAATCAATAAATCAATACAGCAGTCGGTGACTTTCGATCATCAGCAGTGGGAGGGGAACTCACTTGTAGGTTGTAGTTGGTCGACTCTGTTTGAAGTCCTCCCAGGAGGCGTACTCGAACAGCATGTCGGTCCGATAGGGGGTCCATGGCATGACATAGAGACGGTCCCCAGACTGTAGTGGGTCTTTACACCAAGCCCCCGCCTGATGTTCTGCTTCCTGCTGAGAGCTGGGCGCCTGCACCCGCAGCAGCGTCCCCGGACACACAAATACTGAAGCAGAGAAGTGACGTCCAGGCAAAGATTGGGAGAAAGAAGAGACATAGAGATACAAAATTAAAATGAAGCTTTGCTATAATGAAAAAAATGTCATGGACTTGACAGAAAAGGGAAGAGAAAGTGGGAAAATGTGAATTAACATAGAATATGGAATGTGAAAATAAGAATATCATTAGACAAAAAAAAGAAGTGTGAAGATGAAAGTTGGACAAGAATTTAAAATGGGACAAAAAGTTTAATATAAGCAGGAAGAAACCAGGTAGCGATGAGGTAGATCATATTTCAAACTGAGAATCACATAAAAGCTCGCTTGTCAAACTAGGAGTGGAAGGGGGTTGAAATGATGAATGGAGATTTCTGGCAGGCATTAGCCAATGTTTCTAAGCTAATTTATCTTTTCTAGAGTTTCATTTTCACTGTATATTCCTTATTTCAACTTCAACTACTTCACTTAGGAGTGCATGCTAAAACCGTCACTTGAGCTTGTTGCATTAGGACACAAAGTTGGTGTTCAGTGAAAAGTAATTATTTCATGAAAAAAATATTTTGGGGGGTAAATGTGTGAATTTTTCAAATGCCTGCTCCTTGTCTACCTTTCCTGACACATCCAAACAAATGGGTGCAAACAACAGTACACAAGAGTTTCAATTCATAACAGATACAGTCTGCACACATAAGACAAAAACACACAAACACATGGGTGAACTGGCTGCCTGGCAAACCGGGCCGTCGACCCAAAGTGGGTCGTTCTGCTATGTTTTTTAGGTTTTTTGCAAGAGCGAGTGGAGGTAACAGGTGGCCAAAAATGGTCCAAAAGTGGCAAAAACATGGCAAGAATTGAGTGTAAAGTGACAAAAAATGGGTCAAAAGCAGTCAACAGTGGCCAAAAATGGCCAAATAAAGAGGAACCAGGTGGTATTTAATGGCAAACGGTATTTTTAATGAGCAAAATGTGGCAAACAATAGTGAAAAAGGGGGAAATGTGGAACAAAAAGAGGCAAAATGTAGGGAAAATAGAAAACAAGTGTATTTATTGGGCAAAAGTGAGCTTATTTGGATGAGTGTCCAAAAAAAGTCAGTGTCAAAATGAACTTGCAAAAGTGGACAAAAAAATAGGCGATGAGAGGTGTTTATTGGCAAAAGGTAGCTAAAGTCTGAAAAAAGGGTTAGAACTTTTTGGAAAGGGGCAAAAATGGGACAAAGGAAGTTGCAAAATTGCCAAAGAAAATAGGTGAAAAAGGTTTAAAAAGTGTTCCACTTTTAAGGTTTTCTGGCCTGAATAATAATTAAAATTAAGACATAAAAAGCCACATGTTGAGTATAATAATAACAACTTCTACATGGTGTCCTCTGATAATGTAGTGGAATGGTCTGGACAGAAAATGCCAGGGCTGAATTTTTGTCCCAGTCCATCCCTGCACACACATTGATCCTCTGCTTTAACAGACGGAGGTCCTCCACTGGGAACCAGTGCAAATTTGCAGGCTGATGCCGCATGTCCCAGTCTGACAGAGAAAGGTTGGAGGAACCAGGTGATCTATGGGAGCAGTGTTGATGGCATCTTTACAACTCTGACATCACAGTAACAGAGAGCAACAGAGCAGTAAAACAGCTGAGGAGTCCCCACATATTCCCTGCCAGCTGAGGTGTGTGCCTCTTTGGCATGGGGTTGTAACAGACAGAGTCACCTGCTGGTCACCTCATGAATGAATGCATCTTTCAGCTAATTGGACACGGCAGGGATATTTGGACACAGATGACACACAAATGCACAGGCAGGCTCGGACTGCTTCTATTCATACACAGGAAGTGCACAACATACGCACACCCACACATTCACGCACTGCGAGAGTGACTGTCAGAGTGATGGATCAGTCTGGGCTTAAACAGTTTTGAATATTGCATGTACGAGTCTGACAAAGGAGACAATCATAACAGAGGGATGGAGAAATTAGCTCAGGCTTCTAATAAGCCACGTTTTCCTTTTCAGGTTTTTATCAGGCTGTTGATGTTATAAAGGCTGGGCAACTCAGAACTTAGCCTGCTTTTGTTGTTTGCTGGGAACAATAGAGATATTGGGACTGCCAGGCAAAAAGGACTCTAATGAAATCCCAGCACAAGAAAATATGGAAAAGAGAATTTCCATAAGATGGATGCTTACTTGACAACCAAAATATGTCACAAAAAAAACTTGAGAAATGGCTAATATAAACTAAATAGGGTAGTTTAATAATGTGGGAAGTTATGCCAAAAAACAACCAAACAGAAAAACACTGATAAATGTAAGGCAGTACTTTTCAAGGCAGAAGCCTCTGTAAATAAAGAAATGAACAGGATGGGGAAATGCTCTGCATGTAGGTGACCCAGAAAAAAAAGCCAGAAACACTGCCTCCAGTACAATAAAGGACAAAGAACAACAAACATGCAATCCTGGTCTCTGTTGGCACAACGACCTACAGCAAAGAGTAGGAGGGTAATCTACACATCTCCCCATCCATCTCTGTTACCGCCATAAGAGAATGTAAATGAGGTTAGTAAGTGGGTGGAGACTCTATAAACAAGCATACAGTTGGTAACTCCAATTATAAATTGTATTCAAAAGTAGATATGATGCTAGATGCTGTAATATGTGTATTTAGTGTATAACCTTGGATGTGCAGTGTTTTTGTTAGATATCTTTAAAATATTATACCCAGATTTGCTTTTTTTTGTTTGTATTTTAGCATTAAAATGACATTTTATTATCAAAGTCAGTATTAGATTCAGAATTAAGGATTAATCACAGGTCAAATATGAAGAAAATTGACGATGAGAAAAGTGAGAACCACCATGTACAACACGGTACTTTGGCAGCAAAAGACTTCTTAACTTCATTGCAATTTCCTCTTGATAAATGACACTGACTGCAGAGCTCGCAATGAAATGACGGGTGTTTTTGGTCCATTTTTCACCAAACCTTTTTAGCTATGATGCCAAATGGTATCATTACGGTCTAGGGCTCGTCGTCGGAATAAGTTTACAGAACATTGGAGACTCAAAGCCCGGCTTGTTCTTCCTTCCTTCTGAACATTTATTTCTAATTCACCTTTCCAGCAACCCACCATGTACAGATTTGATTAAAAACAGGTTGTTATATTCAGACCATGAGATGTGTACACTAATACAAACACACACACACTGAGCAGCCTGAAACTGAACTTGTCATGCTTCATGCCCTGGTGCAGACCCAGCCTTGGGGGCTTCAATAAGGTCTGACATGCTTTTCCTGTTTACCAGCTCATTTTGACAATCTTTTAAAACCCTGCCTCTCTGTTGTCTCCCAGTAAAGGTTGGTTACAGCAAGCTACGGAGCTGAGGAATTGGTAAGAAAAACTAATGGCTAATATGACCACAGTAGTATTAGCTATACTATCCTAGTAGTACGACTAATACTGGGCTATAGCTACTGTAGAGCCATCTGGGATTAGGTGAGATAGAATAGATTAATGTACGTTTGTGCATGGATCGACATTTTAGAATCATGATCAACCCAGTAAAAACAATAAGTGTAAGAACCCAACGTTTCGCTATACTGTCCAGGCGACTAATAAAACTTACCTTATCAGGGATTAAACCCCAGGCTGTAGCTATCATATCAGAGCATGCCAATTACTGCCACACATACTGGGGAATACTGCTGTAATAACCCACTATCCCTCTGCATAATCCCTTTCCTAGCCGTGGGTCAGCTGTAATTTGTCAGCCTGTTATTGTTTTATGAAGTGATGATGAAAGCTCCAGTATTTTCCCTGCGAGTGGCAGGGAATTCTTCCCATTAAGTGTCCAGCTTTCAATTGTGATCAGCTTGTAAAATAATTTCTGACGGCTTTGAGCTAAAATGTTTGACATGATTGTCGGCTGTTGTTTGCGAGATGTGAGAGCATTTTGATTGGAACGTCCCATGCTAATAAATATTTTTAAAGAACAATAGTAAGTCAAATTTTACCTACGTGGCACAGAGGCCTCTGTAGGCTGTAGTTTCTGCTTAGTTTTGGTCCATAGAGTCACATAGATAGGACTGACTGCTGAGAACATGCAGCTATAATTGAATCTCCCACCTGTTACTGGCAGGTGCAGTAAAAAGGCAGCAGGGGGCAGAATAGAGCATGGCATGGTACCCCACACTCATGCTGGACAGCTAATGGGCTTCGAGTGTGTGTGTGAATGTGTGTGTGTGTGTGTGTGCACTCAGTATCCTGGAGGTATGTTGGTGCATTCATGAGCTCATTAATGTGAGTACATGTTTCTGCAGTAATGTGTGGGAGTGTGTATTTATTTATGTGGAATCAAAAAGAGAAAGAAAAAAGGGGGGGAGTGTGTTCTGTGTGCAAACAGGAAGTGAGAGGAGTGAAGCTACAGAGTAAATAGGTTAGTTCCTGTGAAATGAGAATAAGGAGTGAGTTAATTTGCTGAGGAGTAACAAATAGTGACAGATTAAAGGAAAGGAGAAGCTGCAAATGTGTTTCCGCTCCTTTTAAACTTTGAATAAATTAGATGTTGAGAGTAAAAAAAAAAAAAAAAAACACACACAATATGGCAGAAGCAGCCTTGGACAAACACATCTTCACAATTGAATGAATAGAGGCACAATCTGTGCAGACAGAGGAGGAGGAAGGCATCAAAGTGGCACCTTTAACAACCCAAACATTCACCCCAGAGAATAGCTTTCAGTGAAACCAATAACAACAAGAGATAGCATCCATTGAAAAAAAAATCTTATCCTGACACTGAGTGACAGAAAAGCCGATCGGGCCACCGTAGCAGATGCAGCACATGACACGTGGGCATTGCTTACACTGGGTGACTTATTCTGCAGAGCTAACCAAAAGGCTGTTAACCTGTTATTAACCTGCTCTCACGCCTTAATCATGATTGAAAGCACGTCTTGTTTGTGAGACACTTGTGACCTGATGATGCTAAAACCAGTTCCTGTGTTTGAATTCATCTCCAGCTGCATGTGCTTCCTCACGTGTGTGATATTTTGCTCTAACTCAATGACTTCTTCACTGGCTCCTTGCAGTCCTTTCTACCTTTCCTCATCTGTACTGTTAAAGTCACGTGACTGGGCTTCTGCGTGTGTGTGTGTGTGGTGGGTCATTCCTAATGAGGGGATGCTGCCTGACTCATTGTCTCTATAGCAACCACTTTTCCTCGCTTTCTTCAGTCACACTCATTCTCTGCATTCTACTATCACAAAGCACAGTGGTTTTTCACCCTCACGCTCTCCTTCCTGCAAATCACATGTGAGGTGTTTTAAATGAGTGATGATCCTGTCCCTGTTGCTACCAGATACTGTAATGCCTACTCTGATACAAAAAGCTTCTTTTTCTTGCAATCAATCCTGACAGTTGGAAAACAACTGGAGGCAAAAAAAACCCTTTATTTGGTTCTTGTGACCAGTAATACACTATTGATTTTAATAGTCTTCAATACTATACAAGGAAAGGCAGAGAGAAGAGAAGGCGATGATGGAATGGGGGGGGGATGTGACACCATTATCAAGCCAAAATAGGCTGACAGTCGTGAGGATTAGTGTTTTATTTTCACTGAACAGTGGCATCACCACACAATGCCATCACCAATCTCAGTAATATGAATTTTGACCAACATACAAGCCTGAAAAATTAACTAATTCATGAACAGAATGAAGAAGTGAGGATAGAAAGAGTATGTCAGCGTTGGTGGAACGAAAAGCAGCGAATTAATATTAACAGTTTGGTAAGGGTGGGGGTTGGGGGGGGGTGGGTAGCATTGTCTTCCACTCCAAGCAGCAAGACTGCGGTAAAATGGCTGCTTGTGGTGGGAGAAGAAACAAGTGAAACGATGGTCCATGTGACTGGCACAGTGGTTCATAGACCAGTGGCTTCTGTACAAGTTTGAATCTTTAACGAATGGATGCAGGGACATGGTGAAAACTGGTGTAGAGGTTCATGGATAGAGTTTAGGAGAGTGGGTGTCTGAGGGAGGAGGGTGGAGTAGAGATTCATCAGAAAGGCTAAAATTGCTTTGACCTTGAGTATGGGCCACGTCTACCTTTGTTCTTTAGGAGCCTGGTGATTGAGGAGACTGACCATGTTGATTGGAGCTCTTTAGGAGAGCTTTAAAGAGGACTGACTGAATCAGAGAAGCCAACGTACAGAGCTAAAATGCTCACTGTGGCGAATACACCTCCCTCTTCCATTCATTCCCCATCCCCTAAAACATATGTAGAACTATAAGAAAGACTCAGACAGGTATGGGACAAAAAGGAAACCAGCTTTACTGCTAAAATCAGGACAATGAGCAGGTGGCAGAGACAAACAAAAGAGAAAATGCGGTAGAAGGAGACAGGAAGAAAAGAAGTGTAAGAGCAGCTCGGAGGGAGCCTTCACGTGTACCCATGTGTGATCTAAGAGATAAACTACTCATGAAACAGCAAAGAACACAATGGGCAAGTGACAAATGCAACAAAGACCAATAAAGAATACGAATGGGAAGAGTGCGAGTGAAAGTGTTGTCTAACAGTGAGAATAATTATATGAAATGAAAAGCCAGAGAATGAAAGACAGACATTGTAGAACCTGGAAATGAACACTGTATTAATGAAGTGACAGCAACTTTAACCAGGTACTTTGTTGAGGTTTTTGCTTTGAATTAACTGCAACAACAAACTTTGAATCGGTCGTCGGGTTCTAAAAATAGGGAGAGAGACACAGTGTGGAGAATAGAAGCAGCTACACAATAAAAAAAGAGAGAAAGCGACCGAAAAAAACTGCAGCTGGGAAATGAGAGAAAGACTACATATGAAATGTGAATATGACATTTCCATAAGGAGATATGTCGACTCGCCAAAGTTCAAATTTACAGTGCGATGAGAATGTACCATCTATGAAGTGATGGAAATGGATGTGTGTTAATTTGAAGAGGAAAGGGATGAGGTTCATTTCTCGTTTATCTCTCACAGGGACTGGACTGAACTTCCATAATGTTGTGTTTTCTGTGTCTGTGAGAATGTGTGTGTGTGAGTATGTGTGTATGTGTGTGTGTGTGTGTGGGTCAGGCTGATGTCATCAGAACCAAGGAGGGAATCTAGAAAGATTTTAGAGCTTTTGGTTACAAGATCAAGAGATAGAAAAAGACGGGAAGGGAAGGCGATTAGAGACTGAGAGAGAGAAAAGGGGAGGAATATCAACATCGAACATGAGCACTACACAAGGTGCTGGGTTAGGGGGAGATATGGGGGAGGAGGGGATACGAGGGAGGACTAGGAGGGAGGGAGGGGCGAGCTGTGGTTTTTATGTTCATTGTGGTCTTTACCTTTTTGATCCACTTCTATTCAAGCATCGGAAAAAGGAGAAAGGAGAAGATAGAGAGATAATAGGGGAAGATAGTAAGAAGACGGGAGAAAGAGGTAAAGCAAAGAGAATGAAAGAAAAAACAGGTGCAGGAAAAAAGAGAAAATCGAGATTAAATAAAATGCTGTCCTTTCTCTCGCTCTCTCTTTCTTTTTCAAGCAAGTTATCTTTCTGTGATATGATTGGCTGCTTGGAGAGAGGATGACTCAAATGGTAAATGAGGAGGGGAAAGTGTTGTGACCCAAGTTAAATCCATTTTCATTTCATTTTAGATATATTATTAATCCCCCAGCAACACAATCCACAACCGAGCCCACACTCTTGACCCCACCTCCACTCAGCCTTTTACCTTCCCTACCCAATATCTCACTGTGGCCAAAGTGCAGCTCCAGAAACCTGATGGAGGAAAAAGAAAGAAAGAACTGCATCCTGTCATTCTTTACAGCTGTGGAAGTAAACAGAGAAAATGATGGAAGAATGGTGGATGGAAGGGTGGAGATGAACATATTTTTTCAGATGATTCCTGGTGTATTTATTTAATTTTTATCTAATTTTGTCTTCAAGGTGTAGCAGTGTTGACATTAGAGCCATCGGAACACTCTATGTGATGTCCCTTCGACCAAAGAAAGCAATGCATTTAGCTTTGCTTTATTTACAGTGTCAGGATGGCTCTGAAAAGAAGCAAAAACACTCAATCCATCGACCATCCAATCAATGGCAAACTGCTGGCTTGCTTGGTTGAAGCTTGCTCATCAAAGAACAAGAGAAAAAAAAAAAAAAAAAACATTGACAGGGGGGGCTGACAGAGTGGAGCACCTCAAAAACACAGAATCCGAATGACACAGTTGGGGGGAGGGTTGGAAAAAGAAAAAAACCGAGAAGAGAAACATCAACTAAGGGCTCATTAAGGCTCAGCTAAGGAGGCTGATGTGTCAAGACACTGTGAAGCTTTAGTGGCTAAGGCATGCTCCCTAAATATTCAGATACAGGTTGAAAGCTTGGTGTGTGAAAAGCTAGAGGGAAGGAGGATGTGCAAGCACACATCTCAGCTCTGCCTTTCCCTTGAAAGCACTGGCACTCGCTTTTACAACGAGTTTGCTGGGAAGTGAGTGTTTTGCAAACGAATCCTCACACCTCTCGGGAAGATATGTGCCAAAAGGCATATAAAAGGCATTCCCAACTGTGAGCATGATTGCCATGTATGTGTCATAGGAAGTCTGACATCCCCCGGGGGGGACCTTTGCGATTTTTCATAACACGTTGTAGATTATGCGCTAAGAAAAAAAAAAACATATTCTAGAAAGTAATGAGCGGGAGAGCTGTGCACAAAGCAAGCAGAAAAAGCCAATATTAGCAGCCTTAGCTTTACCGGTCTACAACATTAAGTTGCACCTTTTCAGAGGCGACAGTATCAGTATCAGCAGAAATACTGATCATCTAATGCTAGGATGAAATAAGACAAACAACCTCTATGAAAGCCTGAGGAATAGAAGCTGTTTTGAGCCTAGAGGGGTAAACATGCAGAAGGAAGGATCCTGAAGGATCCTGTGTAGCTGGGGCAAAGGCAAAAAGCGCTCCATCCAGCCACCAGCTGTGAGAGCCATCATTAGCTCCAACTTTAGAGACGAAAGGAGTCGGCCTGGAAGCATCCAGAGCTTTCATCCTCACTGAAACAGCTGCAGGCTGTGCAAAAAGCCACCACAATCAAGCCCCAATAAAACACATGAAGCTGTTTTTCTACATTTCAAGCATCCTTTGACCATAGACTAACCTAAACATAGCAATGTAAACATGCTAAAGATTATTTTATTTTATTTTTTTGCTAAAGAAGATGTTGATGATGAGAAGTGAGAGGTAGCCAGAGACAGAGAGGGAAAGAAAGCATCTTCAGACCTGCAGAAAGACAGAAAGATTCAAAAAAATTGACTGGCCGATACAATTATTCTTGTTGTCTTGGTTGTCCTGAAATATAGACACACTACACACACACACGCACACGTACACACATACACACACGCACACACACAGACACGCACAAGGCCATCACAAACACCTGAAATACAAACAGAGAGAAGAAACACATCATTAGAGTGATTGAAGAGTTAGTTGAAGGCCACATTTTAGGCCACTCATTGTAAGCCATGCATAACTTATTTAGTTTTACTTACTGTATATAGCTCACAACACATTATTCCTATGACACTCATCATTTGACGATAATTACATTTCTTCAGTCTTGCATAGTTTGCACGTTCTCTCTAAACAGTGTATTGATATTTTTGGGATCTCTAGATTTTTTCACAATTTAAATAGTTACTAAACCCCATATCTCCGCTATGCTAATTACCTACTCAATATTCACTATATCTCTCTATTAGCGATTCTCTCAATCCAATAGACTACAGAGTCAACAGGTGCTAGTTTCTATATAGGGGCGGGGCCAAAAGTGGTGGTTCGTAATGTAAGAAGCCACCAAAACGTCACAAACCACAAATTTTCAGCCAATAGCAAAATGTAATTGTATTGGCCGGGTTTGAAACATAAAAAGCAGTCACTCTTACATTTTTACAACAAAATATACCAAAAGGAATTACTCTAAAATGTCTGAGTTTGAAAGGGATCAGTCAACTACACGACTTTATAGTCAAATACATTTGTTTTCAGCAGATTTGTGGGTTTAGTTACTCTTTAAAACAATGTGTGAATACATTAGTAGCTGGGTTTCCATTGCACTCGGAAGTGCACAAAACCCAAATAGCACAATAAAAACTGGCAATAAATACTGGCAATAAAAACACCAAAATAAAAAATAAAAAACACAAATATTGCTAAAAAGTTTTTACGCTTTCATGAGGAGGTTTTTCAGACGTTTCGATGTTGAAATGTGTCGCAAAAACGCTATGGAAACACTTTTTCAACAAATACACATCACAGGATGTGTCGTACCTGGTCACAAGACCACTCTCTAATGGCGCGTTCACACCAAACGCATTGAAAGCATCAAAAGCGGCAGGTTTACATTCACAAAACAGATGGACAGGCTCTCTTCTGCTGGCATAGAGCGCCTGTAGTTGGTGTCCTGTTAGGAGATACGAGTGCCGATGCGGGTCAGCAGGGCGTCAAAAAGGGCACGGCAAACACGGAAGTAGCGCTGATATCGACTCTCATCCGAGCGCAGTTCTGGTGAATCCAGAAACGGCGCAAAGAAACCCAAGCCACTCTCTCGATAATGTAGAGCCGATGAACGGGGGTCAGAGGCGGCGTGTTCATCAAGGAACTCCAAACTTTCTTCTCTATTCACTCGCACTTCTCTATAACCCTCTGACATCACAGTACACACACTGAGTCACACCAAAATACATCCTTCTCAACACAATGTTCCCCACCACTTCACAGTCACTGGGTGAATAACGTAACTGATCGCCACAATATCATCCATTGTATAAACACCACCGGCAACAGAGAAGCCCCTCCCCTCGACGCGCATCCCGAGCATCTTCGACGCTGGTGACAAGCGTCTGTATTCAATGAGCACAAGCGTCCATCAACGCACGTGAGGCACGATTTTGACATCTGAAACGTGTTTGGTGTGAACGTACCATAGGTAAACATGACGCGATATGTGCAAACAGAAGAACAGAACTTGAGAAATTATTACTGCCACATTGGGCGTGAAACAACAAACGATGTATATAAGGTCGTTTGGAGCGTCCGTCTTCTGTCGCCAAAATCTCACGGGATGAGATTTCGCAGGAATTGCGAGGCTCCAGCCCAAGACAATGTTGAATGGAAAAACATTTAAAGAGCAGTTATACTTTGTCAACATTTAGAAATATTGCTTTTATTTTGCAAAAATCTGTAATAGAAACCCAGCTGGTGTCTTTCTGCATTTGTGTTTTGGTATAGCGCCATGATCTGGAGAAGATATTAAACATAGATGGGCCTTGAACGTTTAATTTAGTCAACATTTCTGTTTCAGGGCTCTTTGGAGAAATAAATCACTGGCCCCTCCCCTTAATCACTTTGCTCAGAGCCTTACAACCCGATCAATTACTCCCACACTAATGAATGTAGCTGGAGACACACACTCAGGATATCTTACTTTGACTGTTTTAGAGTGCTGTGTCCTCACAGGCTTACACCATTTTGTCCCAAACCCTACCCTGCCATACACATCAATATTTTAATTTTCTAATTTTTTTGTTTTTGTTTCTTTTTAACTAACCCCAAAGTAAAGTTTTTAATCCTTGGAACATAACATATGGCAAAAACTACCTAATGATCGTTAATTTCTTTTCTCAGAGCTTTGCGTCCAAAGAGTATTGTTCAAAGAGTTCAGTTTTCCAGTTATTGTGCGACATTTATGCCAGAAATGGCCTGAAAAGTGTTGAAAAGGCATTATGTTAACTAAGAATCTCTGCTGAAGCTCCTATGTGCTTCCCATGCAGACACCTGCTGTGTATTTATTAACACGATAAATCACAGGCAATAAGAATGGGAGGCATAACACTGAGGTAATGGCTCTGGCTCTGGCTAGCTAGGATGGTCCCAGTGTGGAGCATTAGGAATCAATAATGTAGCATAGTGTTGTGGATAAGGAGAGGGACAGGTACAGCTCTCTCATGGGATGTCTTTACTTGGGCTCAGTGTACATCTGTGTTACGAGATATTAACTGCTGTATACACATGCTGCAGCTGTGTTCGAGGCTCTGTGATGTTTTAATGGAAGTCAGTACGCTAAAGCATGCATGCTGTAACTGTGAAATGAGAGTTCAGTTGGGCCATTTAGTCTTGCTTCAATCCAGATGGAGAAAAACAACAATGCTTGATGGCTTGGGCGGCCTTGCTAAACGTCACAGCGGCTGATGGGATATGACTTGTCTTGTTGGCAGATTATACATTTTACCGTGGCGATGCCACACACAGCAATGCCTACATGCACATGTCGTGGACACTTGTTTGTGCTAAGCCAGCAGAGGTGTGCATGCGTGGCAGCTCGGCTATACCGCTGTCACCTTGCCGTTTCAGGTGAATGGAAACATGGCGCCTACGTGACTCAGGCGGCACTCGCTTGGAGGACCCTGTCAGATGAAAATATCACACCAAGCCGTCAACCTAGCTGCACGCTGTCTCAGCCGCTGTGACGTTTAGCCAATACAAAATCATCTCTCTATTGTGCCCCTTTTTTGTCAGGAGAGCCAACAGGAAAACACGCGTCAGCCTCGGGTGATAGCAGTGCCTACCTAGCGTTCACAGCTAGATATCAAAGATGGAGCATTATCATCATGATTAGCAGCGGCAAATTTAATTAATCTTGACAAATCTCTACTGAGGCAGAACTGAACAAAAGCGATGCTTTACCAGCTCCTGGCAATTTAAAAGTGGACAATTTGAGTGACGTACAATGCGAAAAAGACTGTTTTTTTTTTTAATTATTATTATTTACAGTTCCATTTATGAGCCTCAGTGAGTCAGGTCATATTCTAGTTTGTCAGAAGAAGCTTCTGTGTAGGTTGTGTGTGTTTTTTTTCCTGCATAGTTGTTGGTACTTCTGTAAGGACGAGGCGGGGTGGTAGGAAAGGCAGAGGACAAGGGTAATTGGCTCTGCTTTGTCACGTCAGACAGCCGGGACTTTTCATCATAAGGGGATCAGCTTCCAATTTTCTGAGTCGCGCCTGGCTTCAGATGCAATAAACAAAGTTTTTTTCTAAACAGGGGGGTGAAAAATGCAAGTCAGCAGCTTTTTAATTATTCTTTTGATTGCTTCGCAGAGAGAACAGTCTCCCTTGTGCGGCAAAGGGGGGAAACAAGTCTGGAATACATCTAGTATGGAAAACAAGTATAACCAAGCAAAGCTACTGTGACCCTTACCAGACACCTAAATAGATGACACCACAGGATTAATAGAACACTAAAAAGTAAAGACACACTTGCCAAGGGTCAATTTGACCACAGCCGGATAAAGGACACTTGTTGCCAAAAGGTGTAAAGAAAGAATTCAGATCACAGCATACATGGCAACAAATGAAACACAACTCCTTGTCTGCGACTCAGATTTAACACACTGCTGAAGGCAAACTAAGGGCACAAAGACACAAATTGGAGCAAGAAAAGCTACTGAATAAAGGCACTTGGTAGTCTGGAGAAAGCTGCCTGTTTGAAAATTGGCACCACCTGTAATAAAAACAAATAACAGAGACAGCAAATAAGAGAAGTAGAGATGAATGTCTGAATAGTGTTGTTCACGAATGATCCGAATGCATAAGTAGAATAACAAAATAAATTAAAAAAAATGTCTGGTAGAAAATAGAGATAATAAAAAATAGTTGCTGGTTGAAAGTAAAAGAGAGAAAAACTGAAGTAAATAAAAAGGCAAAGGAGACAAAAACAAATGATACTTATGTATGGCTTAATAGGGGGTATGGGAAAGCAAGAGGTAATGGTAAAAAAAAAAAAAAGACTTGAGGAAAGAATAGAAATGAAATTAGTAGCTCCGTGTGATCAGTCTCGTTGCTTGTCTGTGCACCTGGGAAAAAAGTAGAGACAATCATTCCTCATCCAAACAACAAGAAATGTTCAGAAAGAACCATGCCCCCCACTACAATATTCTCTCCACCTCTTTCTCCAAATTCTGCTTCTCTCCATTGGAGGGGAGATGCAATGCACCTCCCCTTCGGCAAGGTGCTCCTGCACAGTAAAAGGACCAGTGAGTAAGAAGACATGAGCGGGTGGAGGGGAGACTGCAAGGAGATTTTCACATGAGTGAGGATCCACACACCATTTAATCCTTCTAGTGCCTGAGCCTTTGGTTGTATAAGTTTGTTCTTTTAGTTTGGGGTGAAAAAGCGTCAAAGACGTAAATGAATTAGAAGACAATAACACACTATTATGATTGACGGTGCAAGTCACTGCTAACTGGAGCTAATAAATTTAATAGTATGCATCCTCCTCATTTTTCTGCTGCACAATGGCTTTAAAGCCTGCAATTATTGCTGTGTTTCTTAGGACTGACTGTGTGTAACAGTGGAAACAGAGCTCAGTTGAGTCAGCATGTACTTAGTATTCATTGTTCTCAAAGAACAAAAATGTTGAACACATAATTGCAGGTACCGGTACTTGTAGTTCTCAACAGACTACTACGTTATTAGTAATCTATGGCTGAGGTAATTGGGAAAGAAAAGTGTATAATATACTGTATAATGACGCACTAGCACGACTCAACTCAACACTATGTTTCTGCCTTTCCAGGCCCACGTACCAGGTAATTGATACCGTTGATTTCAGTACCATGGTCATCACCTTGAGTTTAGAACGATGCATTCCTGGACTCTGCAGTCTTTTCTTTGAGTATTCAGTATACCTGAGGCCTCCCCTATGGCAGTGGTTTTCAAAAATATACTATATAGCAAAAAAAAAAATTCAACAAAATCAATAAAAAAAAATGCAACCTTATTAAAATAAAAAAATAGTGACTATTATTCTTCAGAACTCATAAAAAATAATCTTAAATAATTTCACAAAATATTTTTAAAAATACATTAATATTTGTGTGTGCATTTTTCATGCTTAATGTTCAGCAAGGCTCTTCACGACTAACCCATCAATAACAAAGCTTAGTCCCTTTGAACTCGCACTTAGCCAGCGCTACTATGTGCTAAGCTAACCAAAACATGCATGACTTGTCACTGGTATGGAGTTCCCTCATAATCTTAGAGGAAGACTGTATTTACTATCTCTGTAATACTGTACATGGAACATAGAATAAATCAGTTGTGATTTTCTCTCCAAAACCCGACCTCCGTGTGCAAAGATGTGTAGTTGTGGAAGTGTTCAACTCAGTTTCAGAAACTTAAACCATTCATTGCAGTTTGTATCTTTATAATTAAATAGATTTTATACTTTAAAGGCCTATTCATTTATAATTTGTACATGTAGTGATTTAGATTTGACAGACATTCATTATATTGTCTGTAAACAAAGTATATAAAGTATAACAATTCAGGGAGGGGATTTTCATTAAAATTGATATTTCACAATGTCAATAGATAAAATGTAAACTGCATTTTGTTTTGTCATTTTTCCAAAGAATTATGGTTTTTTAATTTGGATTTCAAAAACTAGCTTAAAAAATATTTTCGTCATCGAAGGAATTATTAGTAGGAGCAGCACAAGAGAAGAGAGGATGATGTCCTCCCAATTGCACAGCCTGATAGAACCTCACCTCATTCAGGTGTGGTTGGACCATGAGCTCTTTGATTACACATTTAAAAACCTTTCATTTATAATTTTGTCAGGTTGGTTTATTATTCTTTACCGTGTTTGCCTGGTTGGCAATTGTTTTCATGGGAACACATTTTGTGAAACTCCATTTTATGTGGCCTAACAATATGTCTTTTTCTGTTTGACATTGCTCGATGCTGCATACACACAACACCCAAGCCTCAAAGTCTTACTGAGCCCAATTTTATTTTTTTATTGGAAATCAGAGGGGCAGCAAAGGTGTTTGGCACCAGATAAAACCAGCAGCATGGCTCGGAGTTAATCAGTGGGTGAGTTTGGGGCCGTGTGCTTCACACACTGTGATTGCCAATAATGGCCGACCCCGCGTTCGCACAGTGTGCGTAAAGTCCTTATCGGACCCTGGAGGTGTGGAGCACCTTCCCCCATGTGAAAATCCCTTTCTGCCACTGGTGCGTCACTATGTCAATGATGGAAAAGGATTTAATGCATGTGACTTTGTGCAAGAAGGAAGAAATAAGAAAGAAACAGAGAGAGCAGGTGAGGATGAATTTTTTTGTTTTGTTTTGGTCTGTGTTGGAAAGATTCCTGAGAGAGCTTGTGTGCCCACGAAGGCGTAAGAAAGTCATTTAACCGATATTTTAGGGGAGGAGGAAGTAAGAGGTTCAAGTGGGGGACGGGGGGGAGGGAGCCAAGAGATGCCAAATGGGTGAAGTGGGTGAGAGGATGAGGCGGGAGGGGTTGACAAAGTCTTTATACTCACTGTAAGGGACACACTCGTACTGGATTTCCAAGTACTTGTAAGTCCCTGGGCAGGGGTCTGGGAACACATCTGACCCAGCTACGACCACACACTGGGTTCGATTATTACACCTGTGAAACAGACAGACAAGGACAGTAAATAAAAGGCATGAGAGATAAAAATGATGAGCAGCACTGTAAGAAATACAAAGAAGAGTGGTTCTAAAAAACATCTTCAGGCTCTGAAAGACAGAGGGACAGAGAAGCAATTTCACACTACACTAGATCATGTGACAGCCGCACCCGAGGGGGAGGTGGGAGACGGGGGAATCGGGGGAGAATAGGGGAACAGAGAGAGTTGGATGACGAGAGTGTGATGAAGAATTGAGGAGGGAGAAAGTGGCAGAGAGAGGGCGCGTGACGTAAGAGCATCCTCTCCTGGGGGATTTTGAGTGGAAGCATTTAGAGGTGAGAGCACAGGGAAGGACGGGAGGGGCTGAATCCAATACACAACACCACATGCACAAGGAAAACATTTATATGCACATAATACCCACATCTAAACCGCATCACTGCATGCCTTCTTACCACTGCACACCCAGGGAAACACTCACACACAAGAAAAAAACACAAATCCACACACCTCTCATTTATTCCAAACACATAATCCTGAACTATCCAGCTTTAAGTCTTTATTCTCAGTGCAGTCTTTCTCTTCTTCCATATCTAAAATAACTTTCCCAGTCCCTCTATCATCCCATCATTTCTAGCTATCTGTCTTGCCTCTACCTTCTCAAATCTTTTTTTTCCCAACATATCCTCTCCCCAGGGCTCCTTTCTCCCGTAGCTAACGCCCTGTGCCTCCATTACATGCATGATGGATAGCTGTTAGAGGGCATCCATTGATCTGTGCTGTGAGGAAACAGATACTGAGCACAAACACAAGGAGCAGCTTAGGGAAACCCTGAAATCCTGTTTACTGTAATTGTAATATGTGTATATGGGCTATTATTCACAACCCTTTCAATAATTATTAGCAAGGCGCATGTATAATTTTTCGTAGCAGGAAGCAGTGTCATGTTTGGGCATATTCTGATTCTAAAGTTGCTGCGTCACATTCCAGCATCAGAATCAGAATAGGCGCTTGTGACTTTCTGCAACTTTTTGTGCCATTGCAGGTTTTCTTAAAGTCATCCAGCCTTCTCATACAATCCAATTACTCGCATTTTATAGGAAACTCCAACTTCGCCTCAGATATGAATTTCCATGAGTGAAAGTTATTGATAGACCTGTGGAAATATAGCAATGCAGGCAGGGTGTAAAAAAAAAAAGTAGGCAGGTTTAAACTGCCTGAAAATAAGCTATTTGAACAATCTTTTTGTTCATGAGCCAACAAAAAATACTACAAGTCTTATTGTACAATGTATACCAAAGTTCAGTTTGTTGCAAAAAAAAAATGTTGATGATTATTGAATCAATCTGCATTGAATTTATCACTAGATGGTTGAAATACATAGATGCTAGTGAGCCTTTTCACAAGAATTAGAAAATAGCCTTTTGGAAATTGGAAAATCTATTTGTGTGTTGGTATATGGCAGGGGTGCACACACTTATTCGGCTCGTGAGCTTCTTCTACCACGGACAGCTCTTCACAATCTACTGTGTTGGGGGGGGGGGGGGGGGGGGGTGGATGGTTATAGTAGTAAATAATCAGATTTTAATATTTACACTGTCACAATTATTATTATAGAATTATTATTACTATTACAATAGTTAAATAATTATTGAATATTTTCATAATATTAAGGCAAGGCAAATGTATTTGTATAGCACATTTCTGATTCATTCAAAATCTCCCTCTCAGTCATACGCAGTAGAGAAAAAGTGGATTTAAATGTTATGTAATGTTCACATTGGATGCCGACTTCAACACTGCTGGCAGTTTGTTCCACTTCTTTGTATCGAAATACAAAAATTATATTGAAACAGTAATACTTAAAAACTGAATTTGATTCATTAAAAAAAAAAAAAAAATACAATGAAGAAAAATATTTCGAAAATGAAGTTTGTAAAATATACAGAGTAAAATGTAGACTTTCTTTTTCATCAATGCAGTGAGTGGATGCGTGTGTGCGTGTGTGTGAGTGTATGTGTGTGTGAGTGTGTGTGTGAGTGTGTGTGTGTGTGTGTGTGTGGGTGTGATGGTCAGCAGTTTATTTCCCGCAGGATCTCAGATCGTCTTACATCTCTCATCAAAGAACAACAATAAAAAGCACATTTAGCGATGAATGAACAGATTGGTGCACCAAAAAAAGCTGAATTGTTAGGTTTCATTTCTGGTATACTTTATCATACTATTCTCATTAGTTTCTGAGGTCTTGCCCACGTGCGTGATTAACACTAAATGCCTCCACAAATTGGTGTATGGTAATCTGTTCCATTTTTGTCTTATTTTAGTTATTAGAAAAATCAAAAGTAAATCCAAAAACATCTGGCACGCTGATGTGAAAGACTGTGGTGTGCTCGTGCAGATTGACAGTTACCTTTGTGACATTATCTTGAGGGCATCAGGCTGGTAGCACTGCACATTTTCCATCTGAAAGGGGTCTGCATCACAGATCTTGTCATCGGTGCGACCATAGTTGGCCGTCTCAATCATGATGACATCACTTCCAGGGCAGCGCAGCTCAATCGGGTAGCCTTCACACGCCAGCTCTCGACGCATCAAGCCAAATGGCATCATAGAGCGGCTCAGAGCTGGAGGGAGAAAAGAAAAGCAGAGGAAGCAGATTGTTCACATTAAGTAGGAAAAGCTGATACTTCAATCTCTATCATATGTAGAATTACTGGGATTAATTAGAAAAACACATTTTGGAAAGGTGTTTTTGTGAATATTTTAGTTTCACATGACAAATCATTGTCAACAATGAAACGTTTCACAACTCTTGAACTTGTAGCGTAAAAGTAGAAATCTCCATCTCACTTTAAAGGTTTTTAGCCGAGCTCCTGAGAAAAGCAGCACAGCAGCAAAATCACACTGAAATAAAAGGAGGAAGTATTGGTCGACCAAGCAGGAAACTACTTAATTACCAACTGTGTGCGCATTCACCTTTGGTGCATACACTCTTTGCACATGCACTGTGAAGTTATCCGTCTTCTGAGAGGCATGTCAATGAACTGTGGTAGCTCTGTGTGCAGAAGGGTGAGCAAGGACAGGGAGGTAGTGAAGGTTAACCACTGAGCCAGTCTGAGAGGCATGAAAGAGGACTGCAAAGAGCCACTGAGAGAGACTCTTATTGTCTCTTCAGATCTCTCCAAATACCTTTTAGAGTGCTCATACATTCAAAATCACCCTGAAAAACTTCCTTTGGAGCCCTCGTTAGAGCATAGGGACTAGAAAAAAAAAACACTATAAGTGAGGCCAGAGAGAGTGAGTGATGTTCCAGCGAAGTTGAGGGAGTGTTTTCTGTTTTGAGGGTAAATGCTCTGACTGAGATAGCAGCTGTCCATGGTCCTGAACTTTCTAAACTTCTTTGGTGGAAAAATTACCTCTGGGTCCTATTTTAACAACTTTAAAAAAAAAAAAAAAAAATCTAGTTTCTTATATTACAGTAAGAACCAGAAAGCAGCTCATGAACACAAACATCAGTTGTTGAACTCTTACTGATGCTTTTGTGATTGTGTTTCTTGAAAACATTATTACATCTGCCAAGGAGGTAATATTTTTACAGACGTTTACTTATTTTTTGTTTGTCAGTTAGCAGCATCACGTCAAAAGTACCACATAAAGTTTGCCAAAATGTTAACCAAAGATAGACTTTATGCTATAGGAGATTTCATAAAATTTTGGAGGGGATCAATATACTGATTCGAGATCAGTTTCAACGAATAATGAATAATCCTTATCTCTTATTATTGGCCAAATTTGAAAAATGTATATGTTCATCATTGACTGATTTTTATGAAATCTGACACAAGTTTGTTAGCTTGGTTCTTCAATTATCCAACTGAGTCTCATCCAGATCGGAAAAGAATTGTGTATTTCATCACAATTTTTGGAAAAAATACGGGTGCTCCTATGTTTGGTCCTACTTAATTGTTATTAATGGGTATAGAAATTTCTTAAAAGCTTTTAAATTGTGAGTGATTAGGATCACTGATTCAAAGAAGATATTTGGTTGGCTGAGGTTTGCGCTCTCTGAATGCTCTTGTTAAAAGTGTTTTTTTTAAGCCAAGTCGAGAAGGATGTAAATCACAATATAACCTCCATTATTAAAAAAAATACAGTATGCCTGAAAAGCTGCGTTACTTTCTACCAAGACCAATTAGGGTGGCACCTGTGTAAGGTGCTAGCCCATTTAATGCTGTGAATTCACACCAAACACACCCATGAACTATACAATGTATTTATCAATGAGAATGACTTCATCAGTAGATTCATTCATACTGTACAATACGGACCAAAAATGGGAAGTTTCCCGTCACATATATATTTTTTAAACTGTCATTTAAAGGTCCTATATCATGCAAATCAACTTTTTTGAGCTTTTAACCTTATGTTAATTCCTTATCAAAAACACCCCCAAAGTATTATTGGGCATTCCTTCCTGCATTTCTGAGCAATCCTCAATAATGCTGCTCTCTGAGCTGCTTCTCTGCCCTCTTCTCAAAAACGAGCAGTTCAAATTCTAGTGACATCACTAGAATAGGAACCGCCCCCTCCAGGAAGTGCCTGCTGCCGGTGCCGTGCCTCCATGGTGAACACTGCAGTGTAGGCACCCAGGGAGCAGACATCAAGCCTTTGACTTGATCTGACGTGTTTGTGATCCAATGCGACGCAACGATTGAGGTGATAAACAAATGATTATCACCTTAAAAGCACTATTCCTGTATTTAATAAAGATGAGGACGAGAAGAAAGTGAATTAGCAGCTTAACCCTCTGGTGAGTGTTTGAAGCTGTTGCTGGATGAACACACAGGTGTTTTTTGTAATGTGCTGTTTTTTTTGGCTAAAAACAATAACAGTGTGTGTATATCAAGAGAAAATCACTTTAGTGATCACTGATCTGCCTTAGAGCGAGTCATGCAGGAGCCTCGCAGGCAAATCACTGTATAGACACGCCCACTCATGAATATGCATAAGCAGGCAGCAAACAGCCCGTTGGTCAGGAAGTCACTTTTTAGAGGGCTAAATCTCTAGAAAACAGGCGAGTTTGGGAAAATAAACCTCAAATACTATGTTTTTGGGGTTCTTAGAACAAATGGAGATGGGTGACAAATAGCATAATATGGGACCTTTAAAAAAAAAAAAATCGTTTTTACCACTTTTTTCAAAAATTTTCCTCGCAGATTTGGAGCTACATCAGATATTTTGGCACATGTCTCTGACATTAGATACAGAAGATTTTTTATTTTTTTTAAAAAAGCAACCAGACAGGCTAATTTACATACAAGTGCAGTGGGCTGGACCCTCCCACTTAACATTTACCACTAGGGATGTAACGATTAATCGTAAGGCAGTTAAAATCGATTCATATGTATCATGGTTCACATCGATGCTCTGAAAATTGAATCGCAGTACTTTTATTAAACAGCAGAGGGTGCTATATATCCTTCTCGTCTAAAAGTGTAGGCGACGGGCGGAATCTGCTACTACTTTCTTTCTGGCCGCCATCTACTCTTAAACATGCTCATAAATGATTAGTTACTCCTTTAGCACCGAAACAATATCTAACATTATGTGAATATCTGTAAAAGTCACGTTTTTCTATTAGCTCTGTCTGCTCGCATAGCATCTCTTCTTCACTGCAAGGATATCTGCATGCCAACCGACCACTGGGTTACCAAACAAATATCTGCCGTAAATACAGTGCAGACTGTTTTTTTTTTTTCTAAAGTCCAATTGTTGAGGCACAAAATACATTTTCAGTTGCACTTTTAAAAAGAAAAGGAACTATTATTTAGTTTTGCATTGTTTACTATAGAACCAGAATTTAAATTAATAGGCTTCTTCTTCATTTGTATTATTCCTTTATTTATTTCATTCAAGATTTATTTTTAGTTAGGTTGCATTGTTTTGAATAATTTATCAAGGGATTCTTTTGACAATTACATATAAAAGGAAAATAGTACAGTATTTTCTATAATAAATACAATAAATAAATAATAAAGGAATATTTGTTTACATTCCCATTTTGTAAAATATATCGTGAGAGAATCGTATCGTGAACCCAGTATCGTGAATCGAATCATATCGGGAGTTGAGTGAATCGTTACATTCCTATTTACCACAGATGGACTGTTTTCCTTTACAGACACTAAAGTAGTGCTGCTTCAGTTTCAGCCACCGTCCATTCAGTATGAATGCCCGTCCGGGTCAATGTCAATGTCAGTCAACATGCTCTGCAGCACTGCACTACATGAGTTACTGTCATCAGACTTGCTCATATTTCTAAATGCCACCAATTTACACAGCAGGGACTTCAGTTCAGTTGTGTAACTAACACCCTTAAGGCTGAATGAGTAGCACAGACAGACTTCAAGCCCTTTATGCTTTGCCAGCATGCAGCACCAGAGCCAAATCACAAAGGCCTTGATGCAAAAGCACACATTAATTAAAGCACGGAGAGAAGCAAACCGCAGTCAAAGCTAGACAAACAAGTCAAATACAAAAGAAAAAAAAACCCAACAAAGTAAATTTGCACATATGCAGACATGCAGAGCAAATGAGCACACTGCACATATTAACACTCAGGCTAACGGAGTTTGGTTCATTTAGATTACAATGTATGGGCCCAGTGTGTGGCCTTGTTCTCTTAACTACCCTGTGGTGTGAATATACAGCAGTGTACAGCTGGCCAGAGATTTAAGGCGTACAATATTATGAGACACAAGGAGAGTAAAAGCAAACGAAGCCACCAGGAGCGATCCTATTAAAAACAATGGAATGTTGGTTCTGCCTAAAGGTGGTATATCACTAGATAAACATGCCAACAATACATAAATATTTGTGGTTAAAGGGATAATTTACTCTGGTCACAGCCCATAATTGATTATGTCCTGCTTCTCAGCCAGTCACCGCATCAACTAAACATCTCAGGTGACGCTTTGCAGTAAAAGACAAACAGAACAAACAAATACCAGGAAACACAAGCTTGAAGCCAGATGTATCAGAATAAAGAAGTTTGTCTTCACCTAAAGAAACACATCAGTCATTGCAAGACAAAGATGGTATGGCCTAACAAAACAACATCAAAAACCTTATTTAGGAAGTATTTATTTAAGTGATAATCGACTCCTTAAAACAAACAGTCATGTTCAAGACAAGGGATTGAGGGATGGATAAATATTCAGGAAAGGAAAGGGTTTATGGCAAAGGGCGGGGCCCACTAATAATTCCGCACAAACAGACAGTGAGGTGGGCTTGCATGTGTGTGTGTGTGTGTGTGCGTGCGTGCGTGTGTGTGTGTGTGAGTGTGTGTGTGTGTGCATACGTGCATGCAAGGGAGCCAGATGGCCCGAGGCCTAGCTGGAGCTGTGTCTGGCTCTGAGCTGGGCTGAGATGAGCAGAGGATAAGCTTGGACTGGCCATGGGCTACGATTGTCCTTCACTCTACAGGAATCCATTAAGGTTTCAGGGTCTCTTCAGCCAATGTGTGCGCACACACACGCACACACCATTTAGTCTTAGCTGTCAGACACATAATCGCTGAATGACGAATCGTCTCTCTCCACATCAGCTGTATGTATAGGGAAATATAATCCCTTGCAATGAGACTATACCATATGACTCATCTCTCTTGGTATATAAAAACTTGCTATTATCTGTCATCTGCAAGGAATTATTACCGATTGTCACACACACATGGCTAATATGAGCCAATTCAATAATTACACAAGCTGATTTGGATGGATATGGCAGCATACAAGAGACAGAGGTTATACATGCTCAGCAGACAGGAGCTTGGTGTGACTCCAGGGCAGCTGGTTGGGGGAATGAAGCTGATGGCTTGAAAATAGAAGCTCCATACAAATTGAAAGCAAGAGAAAGCACTGATTGGATTTGACTCATTATCCTTACGAAGTAATTAAAGCCTGAGGGCAGATAGATGCCTGGACCATCAGACAAGGACACCTTTTTGAGAGGCCAAGTTAAGTGTTTGCAAGGTAAGTTTTTTCTGTCTTCATGTGTATTAGATTATCCTGCACAAATCTATTCAAACCGATCAAATTGAACACTTGATTTGGTAGTAGTTCAGAGGTGTTTGCAAGTTTTACCAATACAAAGCTATGTTTATGAAAAACATTGTAAAAAAGATCATGAAGCTTATCAGATTAAGAGTCTAATCTAGATCAGTGATCCTTATCATTCACACTTTAAAGGTTTGGAATACATTTTACCCCCATTAATAACAATACAGTAGGTCAAAACCATTTTTTTTTTATTGCGATGAAATTCAAAATTCTGATCTGATCTGGATGAAACTTGGTGGGATAATTGAGGAACCAACCTAACTGAGTCAAATTTCTTAAGGATCAGTCAACCCTAACCCTATTGAGGTATACATTTTTCAAATTTTGCCAATGATGAAAGATAGGATTTTTTTTTAACTGATACAGAATTAGTACATTGACCTGGATCTTCTCTAAAATATAATGGAATTTTCCAGGACATAAGGTTTATCTTTGGTTAAAATGTTGTCAAAATCTGTTGAAGGTGACTCTTATAAAAGTGACTTTTTGTCATATTTGCTAAAGCTGTCACTATGTAAGGACAGCCTCACATGAAACTAGTAGTTTGTGTGAAAAAAACAGGCTCATTGAGTCCCTCCTGCTGCTTTTGGCAGATTACCAGAATGCACCGCGTCCGAGCAAAAAAAACCAATCAGAGCCAGGATTGTGTTTGATGGACTGTCTGACAGCTGTTGCTCACAGTCCCCGCCCTTTTCCGCAGTGGCCAAAACACAGCAATGCTCATAGCAAGGTAGTGCCTGGAGCGTCGTCTTTTTTACAGTGTATGGACTGGAGAAGTAGAAGACGGAATTGCTGACTTTTCTGCTAGAAAGGTAATTACTGCTGCTTGATTTACGTTATGTTTGATTTGTAATTATTACACAAGAACTATGTAGTGCATGTGTTGTTTCTTCGTGCGCGCGCTGCTCTCACTGCAGCCTCCGTGTGGGCTGCTGTGAGTGACACTGTGTTGTTGCTGCTGCTGCTGATAGATTGGTGTGTGCACGTTGAGAGAGAGAAGTGACGTTGCTGTTGGGCTAACGTTAGCTTGTTAGCTCCACTGAGGGAGGGACTTTAGAGGCAGAACAAGAGAGCAGCGGGGAGGGAGGAGGAGGGGGGATCTGAAAGTTACGAACTCCACTTTTAAGACGTAATCCTGTTAACAGACCAACAAATAAATGAGCAAGAACCAATTGTTTTCCAGTCATTGGATGGGACTCAGAGATCTCATGGTGGGAATTCCTTTCTCGGAGCGAATCCTCCGCTCAGCCTTACCAATTTCACTGGCCGTTTATCAGCTTAGAGCTGCATCTTAGCAACTCACTAAGCACTGCGAGTTACCATAATGACTCACTGGAGTGTGGCCAGTCACCAGCGTCTAACTGAGGCGATGCGGCCTCAACTGTCACATTTAGGCAGTCTTCAAACCGTGGACTAGTGACAAAATGACAGACTGAGATAAACCTAAAGGCCTAACATGAGGGTGCAGGGAGACTCTTTGTGTTTTTGTGGATGGAAAGGGCCTCAGAGCTACGATGCGATCTCATCTTTGTCTCCTCCGCGTGTCTGCTACAGGCAAAGAAGATTGAGGAGATGGGATGAAGACTGACTTTATGGCAAAACACCAGTCTTGCTGCGAGGTCAGAACACAAAGCTCTGCCAAAATGACACGCATCCACTAGGATGAAGAAAAATCTAACTCGCACACAAGTAGGAATAGACGAACAAAAGAGACCAGATGAGATGTGGTAACAATAGCAAAAGACAGAAACCTTCCATTTAAAAGCAGACAGAAGACAAGGATAGTGAACTTGTTTTTTTCTTTTATCTTTGGTGGAGGCATAAGGTCATGAACACTAAAGGAATAAAAGAGACAGAAATGTAAATAATCCTACATGATAAGTGCAAAAAAAAATATGTACGACTCAAAAATTTAATCCAGCCTCTACCATGAACTTTTTGTGTGTTGAAAAACTCTGCTGTGTGGTAACCTAGCAGGCAAGGCAAGGAGATCAAGGCGTGTGGTTAAAGAGCCACTGAATAACACGCATACACAAACTTGAGGAGGGGAACGAGACGGGACGTGCTCATACTGTCAAACTGCCTCATTGCTGGCCCCAGTGTCTAATTATGCGGTAAAAATGCCTCAACAGGGGGAATTGGCATAGCCTAAAATAACAATCAGCCCAACTAAAAAGTAGGAGATTCACCCTGTGTGAAATACCTTCTGTCTCTCAAGGGAGAGTCGCTATGCTACAGGCCCAGCACAGCTATCAGTTCCCTGCTTCTCTTACATATCACAAGAGATAGGCCAGCAGACAGTGAGTCAGACCCAGAATCACATTAACATTGGTGGAGTAAAACTGCAGGTGCTGTGGCGGAAACAACCACTGGGAAGAAGAAGAAGCAAAGAATTAAACCAACGCAGAGGCAGAGAAAGGACAGTGAGGAGGGCGGGGGATAGGCCAAGAAAGGTAAAGTGATAAGGAAAAGGGAGTAAAAGTGTGAGATAAAGAGGAACGGGCAAGGGTGGAAACAAATGAGAAACTTACAAAGCCTGCTGTCAGAAATATGTGTGCACACACATCTGTAAGTGTTGCAAGTTGTATCCAAAGACCTGTTAGTGGCGATGAGTGTCAAAGCCTGGCTCTGACACTGCATTAGACACTTAATTAACCTCTTATACGGCTTGGAGGTCTGGACACTGTGTGTGTGTGTGTGTTGAGCTGATTGATCTGTTTGCAGTTACTATAGTCATTCATTTGTGTGCCTCCACATTTTGGGAAATAAACTTTGTAGCCACATACAAAACGCAAACTCATACCATAGCATTTCTTTGCCTTTATACACCATCCCTTGATCCCTTAACCAATTTTCTTCCAACCAGAAACTCTCATCTATCCTTTTCACATTCTCTTGCACATTCTTCATGTCCATTTTTTCCCTTTCCAAACCCTTCAACCACAATCTTTTCCTCTTTCCTTCCCATTCCATTTCTCCTCCACTTATTTTCAGTATTTCAGCAAACCCACTAGCAAGAGCAAAACATTTATCTTCCTGCATTTTACTATCACCCTTTTTTTTTTTTTGCCCTTGGCAGCCAGCCGAAAAAACTGGTACTGGTAATTATCAATCTATGATCTGCAAAACACATGAGCAGCAAGTGCACCCAGCACGTGATGTATACAGTTGAAACAGGGGCACACACACAAACACACGCATGCATCTTCTAGACTACAAAGTATGGAAATTACACAGCGAGGTCCTGGGAGAGAAGAGGCAGCTATCAAGCGACTGCACAAACAGGAACACACTCCCCAACCCTTTATGTGGGAGCTTGTTTGCAGCACACAAATCGATGTACACACACTAACACGGCCCCTGTACACAGTCAAATAGAAGGAATCCCAAACACACAAACAAAATGGACAAAAAACACACATACGCTAGATGACGCCGCAAATGAATAAATAAACAAAAAAAAGGCACAACCCACTGAATTCAGCATCAGACAAAAAGGGTGGCGTGTGTCATCTTCAAAGAAAGGTTGGAAAGAACACACTACCCCAGCTCTTCTCTGTCTCATCCAACCACCCCAACTCCCAATATATGTTCAAAGGCCATCCATTAACCTTTCACTCACACAGGCTTGTCTGTGATCTACTGCTCTCAGCCAAGGGCTTTGAAGAGCACAGCAACCCCCAGCAGCAGGAAGACAGCAAACAGGAGATGAGAAAGATATAGGAAGAGGCAAAAGAAAGTGAAAGAAAACAGAAAGGACTCACAAAGACATGAGATGAGTGCTGTTAACAGACGGCTAGAAAGAGGGTAAGACAAGGCAAACACGGCGGCTGGAGGAGGCTACAGGGTTAATGTCAAAGAGGGAGGGCTTGATGGATTAAAGGTGAGGAAATAGGCTGGGGACAGTGGAAAAAAGAGGAAGAGAAAATAGTGTTGTAGGGAATAAATAGAGGGGCAATGATAGAGGAAGAAGCAGTGAAAATGGAAAACTTGCAGGAGGAGGGGAAGGGAATTGCAACAGAGGGAGGGCGTAATAGCCGAGTTGTTAAGGGAGAGAGCAGAAAGATTGGATGAAAATGAGTAGTGAGTGTTTAGGGTGAGGAAAGGGGGAGCGCTGACTGCTGCTAATAAGATGGGGAGGCAACAATAGCACAGCACACACAAAGAGGAATAAAGTCTTTCATTGAAAAAACTGCATGATAAGCAATATTCACAAGGCACGAGGTCAGCAATTAGTGTCATGAAGCCTGTGGATTTCAGTTTTACGATGGGGGAAAAACATATTTAAAGGGGTTTTAAAGGCAGAGCGAGACTATTCTCTTGTTTATGTGAAGATATTTAACAACTACCACGGGTTTGTTACAATATCTTAAATTAAGCAGGTTGTTTTTCTTTCTTTATTACTCGATAAAGAAATTCACTCAAATTCCCCAATGAAAAATACAAAAACAAAAAAAAACACACAACTGTCCAGAAATTAGTCAAGCCAAGCATTCTTAAACTCTGAATGCCACAGTCTCCTTATAAGTCATAAAATCTTCTTGTACAAACTGATCCCTAAAATTTCCATTTTGCACTAATGGCAATGAAGTGAATCTTCATTATTCAGGTCAGAAGAGTGGAGCAACTTCTAATGGAAAACCAACTTTAAGACAAATCTATGTTACTTTAGGTCAAATAGATGTTGAATATGTCAGAGATTATTCTGACTTAATTAAATGTATTAAATTAAATCCTGAAGGCTTTTTAGATATATTTTATGAAATGAATAATCACAGTCACCCTGGAAGTACCTTCACAGCCAAATAAACGTGCTCAGTCCACACTTTAGATATCACTGATATAACCAAGGGATGGATGAGCCTTTTCTTTATATTTGAAAAAATAAAGGAAAAATCGGTTTGTAATCCAATCGAGGCGTCATAATTTAGCGAACAACATTTAATGACAGCCTTCATGGCACCTTATTCATGCTGACAGATAACGACAGCGTAATGTCAGCCTTATGTATAAAACTTCAAGTCAAGTGTTATCCTTTTTTCCTTGTTGACTACACTGATACCACATTTATTTCTAAAAACAGTTCAATTAAAGCACAACATTTTCAAGCGTCTGAAATCATCCTCTGCATACCAAGGTATTAGTAAAAATTCTACTCAAATGTAATAAAATCACACTGATAGTTAACTCGTGACCACTGCAAACAATGTGCAGTATGTATGTATTTTTGGTATCAATTCAAGTACGGCATTTATGTGTTGCACAGTTTGCAAAAAAACGTAAAAATTTTTTATCTGAAAGTATTTGGACTATATCACTGTCTGTGATGCGGTTGTGTGGTTGGTAGCAGGACAGGTACATAGGTAGCATTGCAATTTTTGCATTTCCTGAACATGGATTATTTAAAAAAGTTCCTGCTGTGGTTGTATATTTTACATGTCACTATATACAGTATAGCACGTACATTTATTCAAAATAATTTCTGCTGTTTAGTTTCATTACATCACTATAAAACTAAAACTAAAAAAACTACTAGTGTTTTGGCAGTCAACTAAACACTGTTAACGTGTACACGGTTAACATCAACAACATCCTTGTCATCAAGAACAGATTATGCCAAATTATTAATATATCCACTAACAATTTAGGTCTGAAATGATACAATAAAAAGCATTGCACTGTAGGATATATGCTTTGCTTTTTTTAGAGCAGTTTGTAACAGAAAATGTAAAGCCAATGAGTTTGCAAATCCATATTACAGCAGCACAAAGTGCTGTTCAGCAAATTATAGACCAAGAGTCGGAGCGTATGTATCAAGAATCGTGGGATTGCTGCTTTATTGCCTCTTCTCGTAATATTATTGCTACAAGCCAGTCAGAGAATCAATGCTTATGAATTTGCGAGTAGATTGCAGTTTTGGAATCATCATTTTAATACTTGGGTATTTCTTCTTTTCTCCGACCTAAGGATTGAGCAACATAAACATTCAAAATAACCAACCTTTCCCTCATTTAAAAAAAGCATCCTACAAAAACATGTTGAACTCCTGCGGTTTTTAAATCGAAATAAACATTTGCCATTGCATTATATGAACCATGACACTTAAATGCACGCCACTATTTGAGAATAAGCATTTTGCAGGGAGGATCTGTAAAAACAGCTTGTCCAACATTCTTAATTAATACCAAATGTTCAGAAAAAAAGCGACAGAGTCGAGAAAGTGAGACAAGTGAGAGATGAATGAAAATGTCTGCGTGAGCGCTAATGGACTGGGGGCCTTTCCACACCACTGATCTGAGCACACAGGCTTAAATAGAACCAAAACGAGAGCAGATTCATTCAGTCAGCTGGCACGGCGCTTCTGCTATGATTGGCATGCACACACACATGCTACTATTAGCAATCTGATATCCACATATTTATCAAAAACGCCGCCCAACGCTGTGTAATCTTTGCACTCGTGGATCTACTTTTACACAGTCATTTTGTAAAATTACAAATTCCTACATTACAGACTTTGTAGACAAAAAAGACTTGTGATGGTTTGGCTGTCACCACTGATGCACAAAAAGTCAAACACGCAGGCACACGTCATTGCCTTTGCTTTGCTAAATGAGAGTTCTGCGTCAGGGTCTCATCACGTACGTGTAGCACAGTGGCTTGTAGTGCCCGCCACATTAGGCAAGCCTAATGGGCTTCTCCATCAACACGGCTACATCTAAAGGTGAGGAAAGATATCCAGCATTGTCTGGTAAAAAGAAATACATTTTGTTCTGGTGCAAATGTCAGTCTTTCATAGACATGAATGGATTTGAAGGTTTTTGAAATACTGTTTGTCACATATTCATATAAGTCAATGTCAAAGTCAGCTTTATTGTCAAGTCCACAACATGTACAAGACATGTAGAGAATCGAAATTACTGTTCTCTCCGCCCCAAACATTTACAAACACAAAAACACAACAATGTAGAATATATAAATTATAAAGACAGGAGGCGATTGCGATCTCATAGTGAGACATCGAAACAAATGTTATGAAAGAGAACTATAAGTTATTAACATAACCCCGGTTCTCTGAGAAATATGAGCAAGATGTCTCACCAGACAGCCCTTCTTGCTAATTGAGCTAGAAGATGTTTGCTGATTGAATGCCAATGTATTCTCCGCCCACTCTATTTGTAGTAGGTGAAACTACCTGCACCGGATGAATACATTTCATCAGCCAATCAGGGTTGGCTTTATGAGAAAGGGCTTCTAAGATATGACACAGAGGTGTATATCCCATAGTGAGACATCTCACTCATATGACTCAGAAAAGGGGGGTTATGTAGATAACCTATAGACTCAATTGATTAGGCTAATGTGCAGCTGATAACTACCCCCTCCACACACACACACACAAAAGCGCCCACATCCACACAAAGCAATGCAATGAATCAACATAAGTCCAGAGGCTAGACTTGCAGCTTTAATGCAGTAATGGCACCAAAGCAGAAAAACGCATCTTATTAAATAAACCAGTACGTTATTGTTTTTGTTTTTTTAGAGACCAAAACAAAGCATACATGACACATATGATTAAAGAAACAAAAAAAAGAAAGAAAACATGACAAACAGAAACTGATAATCGCAAAACATAACAAATACAAAACTTTAAACCTTACAATGACATAATTGAAGGGGAACGACACATTTTTTCCAAATCTGGCAACCTCCTTTACTTAATTTACCTTTTGAAATTACAGACTTACAAAGGGGGGGAGGGGGGGTGAATTCATATTTGGTTGGTTTCCCAGTCCCTAGAGGTAATCATTTAACAGGAAAAAAATGAAGTAAACTGATTGAAATTAATATTCATAGATCCCATTTTCTCTCTTTATCTATTTAGAAAAATATTAAAAAAGTGGTATACTACAATACTGCAGATTTCTTTTTTCTTACAGTGGGTGCATACTGAACTAGAAACCAGTAAGTTATCAATCAAAACTTTGACTGGGGAAATGTCGCGGGACAACTGATGACGTCTTTAAAGCATCCCTCTCCTTGTTTTTACTGTCCATCACCCAGCGGCTCATTGGCACAAAAGATGACTGGGCAGATAGAGCAGATGGTGTGCTGCTGTCTGCGTGGCAGGCCACTAGCAAGGATTGCCATTAAGCCCCTCCCCTCCCTACTTAACCCATTGCTTCCTGCTGAAGATAGCTCCTTTCCCTTATCATCAAACAGCACAAACCCTACAGCATCGGTTTCATCCAACCAGGTCACCTGCTGCTAAACTTAAAACAGCCAACAGACACACAAACACAAGATGAAATATCTTATGGTGCACAGCACATTCAAAGAGGTCACACATATGGAGTCATTACATGCACGGATTGCTTCTTATTCCCTTGCCACGCTCCAACTACCATCAAGATAACAAGAAATGTTATCGACATTCTCACACGCTCCCTCTCACTCCCTGTCTCACAAGAAGACCGTTTGGTTGTAGGAGGTCAGCAATTCATGCCCGGTCAGCAGGTCAATGCACTTACAACCTTTATTATGATGCAAAGATAAATATTTCATCCTCATTTGCAGTAACCTGGTCAGTGCAGTTACTGGTAAAGCAAAGACCTGACGTGTAACTCCACAGTCGGCTCAGTGAATCAATACAAATCTCTAACAACAAAGTGTATACTCATCTAATATATGCAGATTTTAGATTTTCAGAGTAATTATTCTAAAGATCTTATAAAACGTCAATATTTATCACTTACCCTGGGAGGATGGATCAATGTTGCTGAAAGCAAAGCAACAGAAGATGACGATCCAGGCTGCCAGAGCCATGTTTGAGCGGGGGGGTCGGCGAAGGGAAGGGTTGAAATCTTGGAGAAGGTCAGCAGCCACAGGTGAAGGAGGGGGCAGTCACTTAGCTGACAGCCTCCCTGAAAGTTCTCCTGTTGGCAAACAAGTTAAACAACAAGCGGTCAGCTCTCCAACTCATTTAAAGCCTAAACAAAGAGTTGCAAACCGTTCAGTCTTCATATGGCCTAATTCTATAACGTAAACTGCAGCAATGTGCTATGCAATACATTTACATTAAGAGTAGATGACAGGAGAGAGGCTCAGGTAGAATGTTTCGAGGGCTTCTGTGCAGGATAGCATGGAAACAGCTGTTGCCACAACCAGCTCATCACTGTCAAGCGCTCGGACGCTTGATTGAATTAGACATGCTACATATGTTTTGAGGCTGTTTACTGAGCCGTACTCATGTCCTTTGTTTGTGTATGTTTGTGTTTGAGGGTACGGCCATGCATACCAGTACAGAAAGTGAGAACTATTTGCATGGCTTCAGGGTTCATACATCACCGTTGCGAAATGAAATAAAGAAAGTTCAGCGCTAATATTTTGACTGCAGAGCGTGCTCTGGCCCTTGAGGGGCGATGAGTATGGATGGTATATTTCTCCCACTTCAGCTTGATGATAAACAGACAGATAGAACTGTGTGTGTGTGTGTGTGTGTGTGTGTGTGTGTGTGTGTATACAGTATATATATATATATATATATATCTGTGTATATATATATATACACAGATAGTCCATTATTATAAAGTGCACAAAGAACCTAACTTTCACACCGATATAGTCCTGGACTTGGGCAAAATGTGCAGAGAACAGCTGATAATTATATTACCTACTATTCAAGCAAACAATTCCTAGAGCATCTATGATTCTTCAGTGTGAACGCACCTTAACATTTTGAAAATTCCCATGTCAAAATGAGAGAACTACAGAATTGGCTCAATCTTTTAACATTTACGTATGTTCAGACACAAACTATTGCTCTTTTACATTCAGCTGCTGAGGCACAAAAGTCTGTCCACATGCCATAGTGTAAAATCAGCACTCTTTTTCTAAACTACTACTATTACTATTATTAATAATATTACAATATTGTAAAAATATTATTCTTCACAGTCTGGAAGTGTGGCACACACACTTTTGCATAGTGACGCTCTGTAGATTCACTCAGTCAAAGCAAACGGCTTCCATCAGAGCCACGACTTACACATAGACGGCTGCCATTGCTTACAGGTGCAGTGGTCACATGTTAGCACCACATACGGAGCGTTTTTGTCCTTCTGGGGGTAAATGATAAGCTGAGACCCCCGAAGCCACTCCACCCTCTTTGTTTAGTCCCAGATCTTCCTCCACAGTAATAGGGCAGCAGTTTATAGCTCCCGTTTAGCAATAAACTCTATAACTTTGTTGATACATTGTCTGGACTTATGTCCGCAGCTCATTAGCACAGTAGGGAACCCTACAACACCAGAACCGGTGGATCACCATGTAGTGCTACACTTTTGAACACATGAGAAGACCATCTTTGATTTAAATTTAGAACATCTTCAGGCTCTCACTTGCATTGTCAAAGAAATTGTACTTAAGTGAATCTGTCGTGTATCGTTCATTTTTCCAAAAACGTATTTTTAAAATGACAGAGACAGTTAATCAAAAAAGACAAATGTATTCCCACTGAGAACTCACACACATATAGACACACACACACACACTTAATTTTGATCAAAACTTGATTTAAACAAAAACAGTCAACACAGTAGTCTCACTTAAAAGTTAATGAGCCACTTTACTATCCATTGCTGTCATTTTTCATCCTCACAAATGCAGACAAGGCTGAGCCTCGTTTCTCGTTCTTTGGGCGCCAACGACAGTAGACCTACAGCGACTGTGTGGCTTAACCCGCTGTCTTTATCATCACTCATTTAGATTTCTCTCAACCACTCCAGCCCCTCCTCTTCATGACCTTCTCTGATATTTAACCTCCTCCCGAGTGGCACTGCCAGCCTACAGCCATTGACCTGAATGGTTGTCGCTGCGTGGATCAGTATGTTGAATATTGTAAAAAAAAAAAAAAAAAACAAGCAAGCTGACGCATGAGTGACACTGAGGGCAAACGGCAGTGAGGGAAGAAGAATAAGTGCGAGGCACATCCACAGCAGCTGTTCTGAGCAGAAAGTTCATTTCCCACGGACACGTACACACACACAAGAACACAAACACAAAAACACTATAATTTTAGTTTGATTTTAGCCACCCTGAGCTGACCTGCAGCTGAGAGGAAAGGACACACTCAGAGGGAAGGCAGGGGAGACAAAAAGAAGAAGTAGAAAAGCAGTAAACAAAAAGCAATACGAGTACTACTGTAGCAGCCGCCTTTCTCTTTCTCTCTCTCTCTTACCCTTTTCCTCCATGGTTACCCCTTCCCCCCAATCCCTATCCATTATTGTTAGTCAATAAATAAATCCATTCCATGGAGCGACAAGTCTTTTCTTTATACCATTTGTAGTTTTAATACAAAACAATTGGCCTTTTCTCTAGTTTCTCCTGACAACGCTCCTGCCTGGGCTTTTCAACAATAGCTCTCCTGTGGAATCAAAATATGAGAATGGGCAGGAAAAGACAGCAGGGAAGGAGGGCAGATTGTGGAAAAAGTACAAAAAGTGAAGGGTAGATAAATTGATTTTATTTTGATACAAAAATCAAAAAAGAAAGATGCTGTACACAATAGTCATATTTCATGTATGGAAAAACAGACATAATATAGGAAGTATGAGGTGAAATAGAAGGTTGAGGTAGAAAAGACAGGATTCATATCAGAATTGAGACAAATAAACCACGTAAATAGTTCCAAACTAAGAAGCAGAAAGAGCAAAATATAAGAAATGGGGAAGACAAGAAATGGATGACTGTCTTTATGAGAAGAGCCAGTAATAACTGTCAGGGAGCTCAGCTGCAAATAACCAAGATCATCAAAGCAGCTGTTCCAGGAAGGCAGGAAGTGAAGCCAAATTAGAAAAAAAAAAAAAGAAAACGTTTCTTCTTTTGTGTCTTTGTGCCAGTCTTCTGCTGGACTGAAGGAGCTCAGGGGATTTAGGACAACTCTCCCACAAGAAGATTATAACATGCCCAAGGCAAAGGGCTGACCTTTACCACTGATCACTTCCACCTTCATTATCATTTCTGTTTCTCTGGTAATAGTGCAGGACATCCCATCCCTAAGAGGCCAGAGCCCCAAAAGGGGGTTTGAACTGGAATTTTGCAGGACTATAAAGGTTAATGGGGTGAAAAGGCCAGAAAGTAGGTAGTATAGGCAAATGTCAGTTGTATCATTATATTTTTAAAAATCTAGCACGGAATGACGGAACGTCTTAAAGAGACTGAGCCGTTCCACTTAAGCACTATGCTTTGTCAACCTGTTTTAAATGCTACACTCTGTTTCTTTTGCTATTAATTTAGAGGCTGTCTTGATCCAAAGCAAATAACCTCATTATCTACTCTTATTGGATCATTACTATAATCACCATGATCATTAGAATTTGTTTGCATAGACAGAAAGCTTCATCAAGAAGATGTTGTCAGGGGCCCTTTTTACACAGTCTGGGGTCTACTGTTCAATGCTGTGAGTGTCTGTCAAGAAAACATTCACAGTCGGGCCTCATTACACAAAGGTTTCATTGCAGGAGGAAGAGTGAAACAAATAAAACATGTCAACAGTTTAGGAAAAGTCTCCGACTTGCAACACATTACTATCTCACTCGTTTACTCTCCACGAAGAGAGTGCTAATTCCAGTGGGACAGACTGAGGGCTCCGTTCTGACAGCGTAAAACTAAGGTGTCATTTGCTGCCTTGCTCTCAGGTTCCATAAAGTAGGCAATCATCACAAAATGTGTTGTGCTCAAGCATTTCACAGTGCAAGTTGCTTACTGTACTCAGGGCATTTAAAGAGGCAACGGTGAAAAGCTAGCATGATTTGAGCTAGCAAGACCTCCTTTAAGCCCCACCCCCTCCTCCCCATCCTGTATGCTCCCGTGGGGGCTCGGTCCAATGCCGCCACAAGCTTAAACATGCGTCTGATATAAATATAAATCCCAGAAAGCAAAACACATACATATAATTATTTGATAAACAGAAAGATAAAATATATTGCTTTTTTTTTTTTTTACTTTGTCTGCACATGCTGTTAAAGGTTTTTTGTACATATTTTGAAAAACTGATATGCGTTGTTTGAGACATGAATATGTCACATTTTCCTTTATTAAAGTCGAATATGAATTATTATTTTGCACAGATGATCTTTATTTTTGGAATACATCCAGTAGGGAATGATATTAAAAGTACACTTACCCTGTTAATTCCATGGTAGGGTGACCAGATTTTTTTAAACGCAAAACCGGGACAGTAATTAAACCACAGAAGATGACAGATTTTCAAAAGAAACTATCTGCATACGCTTTTATTTGTAATGAAAAAGTTCACAGAAATGACATTTAATTTTTTGAAACGTAATTATTGCAACGGCTGAACCAAATTTAAAGTGGCCATCAGTAAAAATAAAAAAAAAAAAAAAAGCAACATTTTAATTTAACAAAAAATTGTTTTGACAGCTCAGACTCCACCGAGGTCATGTTTTTAAACGTTATGCGCTGCTGCTTTCAGGGTCTTTTCTGTCAGCGGCAACAGATGTTTATTTCTTAATAAATGGGACAAACAAGACTGAGCTTGTGAAAATCAATGGTTTAGGGCCAAGGTTCCCAAAGTGGGGTACGGGTACCCCCAGGGGTACACTAACTGTGATAGGGGGTACGTGAATAAAAATTAAAAACAGCACAACAACATTGGAAAATAGAAGTTTCAATGCATCGCCACAAATTACACATGCAGAGCCACGTTATGCAGCCTCAAAATCACTTCATTTCCCAAAAAAGAGATTGGTTTCTCACTAAAAATGCCAGTCGGCTAATTAATTAAATGAAGCGAACAATACATATATATATATATATATTCAATTTTTCAATTACCCATGTTCAATTACAATTTCAAGTACAATTACCTTTTTGTACTTGAACCTTACCTTACAATTAAATTTCAATCATTTTTTATCCTCAGAAAGCCAATTACAATTACATTTTCAATTGCTAAAGTTAAATTACAATTAATCACAATTACTGAGCCTGAAATAAATAACCTAATAAATTATGATAACAGGTCCTAAATCAGCTGTAAAATACACTAAAAACTAATATCAATCATCTAATTTCTTTCCTATCTATTGGTTACCTTGATAGGCTTCCTAAGCAATGACAATATAGGTTTTAATATTTTTTAAATGATAAAATTACATTTTTGCATTAAATTATAATTGAATATCTTTCCATGGCAATTACAAAGTCAATTATCTGAACTCAATTACAATTAAAGTACAATTATGACAGCAACAGATTTTGTAAATTACAATTATGATTACGTCTTAATTGTCACAATTGTGCAAATACAATTACAATTGACCCCAACCCTGGACAAATTTAACAATTTCAAGTGTGCAGGAGTAGGGGGTACATGCCTGAAGGGGTACGGGACATGGAAGCACCTGAGCAGGGAATGGTCAGAGTTTGTATAGAATTCCAGCTGCTACAAAGGTCTGACTCTTGAACACATACTGTATTAACTACTCAGATTGGAATAAAAAGTGTTTCTGAACTCTACATTTAATGCACTTCTAAATTTCTGGCTCACAAACACCAAAAAGCACCTATTTGTCATCTACTGTATGTGTTCTGACTCCTTCCAGTTTGCCACATCTTTAAACTCATTCCAAATCAAACCGCTCACAATAAATATCATAGACAAGATTAAAATGCGTGAAACTGAAATTTCCCACAGAAAGGTTCATCAGTTTTCATATTTGGTCAATCAACCCTGTGACAGTTTGAGCAACTGTTGAACAAAAGTCAACAGAGGCTGGTAGGAGGAGAAGACACACTGCACTGCATGTGAAAAAAGATAGATTTTCCCATCAATGTAATGCTTGGCACTGGGTCATTATACTGGGTCCTCCCAGGTTTGTTTCCACAAAAGAATGAGGCTTATTTTATTTGCATGTACTATATCATCTGCTCTAGAATGTAGGTCCATTTCTAAGAAGAAAAGAAAAACGGCAAAAAAAGTCATAATTTTTAAGTTGCATGTCTGGAATTTTATGTTGTGGTTTGGATTCTTCATGCCAGGAATTATTATTTTCAGCTGAAACAATCTGCCTACTTTTGACTTTTTTGCAGCGTGTTACCCTCTGGACCATAATCTGTCATCAGACCAACTCTAACAGTGTTGGATCCACAGGGGGCACCATGCGAACCTGGACTTAAACAGGAGTTATGAACTAAAACTTTATGTAGCGCTTCCATTTTTAGCCTGCGCAGCTATTGCAGTCTTTATGGTAGCGAGCGTTCTAGCCAACAAGGAAACCAACTGCATGCGAGTTATGCCCTCCCATGGGATATGGCTCAACCAATCAGGTTTGTGCATTACAGGAGGTAAACATTATGACTCAGAGCAGAGAAGTAGAGGACAGCAACGTACGAGAAAGCTGAAGAAAGAGAACAAAGATTGCATTATGGAGAAAAACTAAAATAAACAGACAGAGCTGGAGAAAAGGAGAGACTCGACGATAGAGTCAGAGAAAGTAAAAAAAGAGATGAGTGAGTTGGAAAATGATGAAAAATTAGGAACAAATGGCCTTCAGCCATGGAATAAAAAACACGTGGACAGCTAAAAAGGAACATTTATCTAGAACGGACACTCATTTTTGTTTCTACTTTCCACAGGTAGCACTGAGCTCATCTTTTCAGAAACTATGGCGTTGATTAAAAGGATGTGAGACGACATAATTAAACAAACATAACGGTTTTGTATAAAAATACCCCCTTAAATCATCACATTACAGAAAAAGCCGAAGCTGAATTCACAGGCGGATGGTAGCACAACACTAAAAAATATTGGCTTTATTTTATCTGTCTCTTTATACTACAAACATGTGACCATATATCAAAATGATAGTTGTGTACTGTATTTTCTACTCAAATAACTTGTTTTTCCATGCCACCAGGATTTTAAATATAAATTAAACGCAATAATCAAACATTCCAATTTTCCGGACCTTTGTTTCGAGACATTTTCACTTTCACTTGATTTTTTATTAAATACCTCTGGTTTATTGGGACCATGCAGTGTTGCAATGCTATGATATGTTAAAAGTGAAAGATTTTAAATGTTCTAGGTAAATGCATAGCAGCATCTAAAAAGAAAACAGCCAATCATTACTTAAATGATGCTGCTGGCTGAAAATTTAGTGTGATTTGTGATCACGTAGCTGACATGATTTGATTGCATGTGTATGAACTCTTAGTGATTATTGGATGGATATAATACTCACAAACACACGTACGCACTTGACTTTACAATGGTGCAGGACAGAAGTGAGGTCAAGGCTGTTTGATGTAATAAGCTACCCTGCTGTTGATCTGCAGTGCTGATTGAACTGACGGCTTACAGCTAAATGTTCAGAAAACTGAAAAAAAAAAAGAAACATTTTAATGAGTGTTGCAGAATATTTCAAAATGAGGCATGCTGTACAAACAAGTTAAAATCATGCAGACCAACGAGAGGCAAAGAGGAGATGAAGAGAACACAAACATATATTAATTCTGTTGGGAAAACTAGCCTGACCTTTACATGATGATAGTTTCTTAAACCAAGGGGAATACTTCATCCCATTACTATTTATTTATTTATTTGTTTGACTGTTTGCAGGATTACGTCAAAAGTACTTAACAGGTTTTGACACAATTCTAACCAAAGATAAACCTCAAGCCAGGTAGGGCTGCTCGACTGAAATTATAATCTCAATTATTTTAGTCGTAATTGAAATCACGATTATTTGTCAACCAAAAAGATATTCTTTAAACATAAATAAAATCAAGTATGTTCACTTTTGCACGAAACAAAACACTTCCTGCATGTGATTTGTCTTTGCTGTTAGTCGTCATCATCAAACCCAAAGTGTTCCCACATAAGATAATTTGACTTGCCACTTGTTTACCAAGTGTTTTTGCTGCGTTCCTCATGCCATGTTTCAAGACCATTAGCAACAACTTTCCTCGTGTTGGCCTGCAGGCTAGCTTTAGAGGGGCGGGGCGGAGGGGAGGAGCTTGCATGTGCGTGGATTAAACAACTCAACGTAAGTATTAATAACATGTATGTGCCAAGTTTTATTATTTGTCGATGTCCGAAATAGTGGGTTTGTTTTATTTAGCGAATAAAACACATGTTAAAAATGTTTCAAAAAAGTTTTTTTCTTGATTATGTTATTTTCATAATCCTTGGGTGTAATGATCAAAATCGTAATCAAATTTTGATTAATTGAGCAGCCCTAGCGCCAGGATCTTATTTCAATCTGGGATCTGGAACAATGCAGATTCTAGAAAAAACATCAAAAAAATCCCTATCACACTTTCTATCAGACCAACCTTTATGAAGTGTGACTAGAGTTAATTTCATCAGATCCGGATTGCGCATTTTATTGCAATATCCTTTTTTTTTTGGGAGTGCCCATACATTTGGACCTACTGTATGCTATTAATGAGGATAGAAATGTATTTATTTTCTAAAGCCTTTAAAGCGTAAATGATCATGGTATTATGATGAGGATCACAGATCCAGAAAGTTGCCAAAGATGACATTTGGTGCTTGGCGGAGTTTTGCGCTTGTTTCCGTTGTATTAGCAATTAATGTTAACACTGCTGATGTTTTAGTAGAAAAATGTCCAACTTTAAGGTAAATAATTGCCTCCTGCTCATTCAATTGGTCAAGTATGCAAACTGAATGAATGATAATCACTCACAAAGTTAAGCAAACCTCTATCAAATGTTTGCAATCAAGTAAAAATTCCATTCAAATAGAAGAGTAAAAAAAAGTACATTTTCAGTCAAAGTTGTTGAGAGTTGGCATCAGCTTCAGACAGACGTGAAAGGCTTTGTGAAGGTTAGCTGTGCATTACTATAAAAGGTATGTTGAGAGTGACAGAAACGTATGCTTTGCCTGGGGGCTTCGAAGTATTCATCTGAGTCAACGCTGCTGCTGCTGCGGCTGCGGCTGCGGTTGCTGCTTTGTCACAATTCAAAAGAATTTTTAAATCTCTTAAGTTGCAAGAAAAGTAAAACCATATATGAGGACTAGAGAAAATGTAATAATGACTTAATATCCTCCATAAAAGCAATCACCCACCAAAGGGAAAATAAACAGACATTGCGATATATATAAGACGTACCAGAAAAAAATATCTCCAGGAGTCCTACTTTGCTGAGTGGGAGGATGTGTTTTACCATCAAACCAATGTACAACAGCAGAGAACTATACTAATGGTTTTTAATGATGTGGCTTAAAACTTTATTGTAAAATGTATTAAAAAGAAAGAACACAAGAAGTACAGACAATTTTGTAGAAAACAGTTTGCATAGAAAGAAAAAAATTACAAAAAAATTAAAGTTGTATTAAAGCTGCACTACCTGAATCTTGAACAGACCCCCAATTTTTTTTGCAGAAAATAAATGTCATCGTCATGAGTATGCGTAACGCGCTTCACTATATATCGCGTCAGCCAATGAGGAGGCTCCTTCGTGGGCTCTGTTCACCCCTCCTTTCTCTAAATCCTGTGATTGGAGCTGTAGGGGTGACCGCCAAGACTTTGTCTTCCAGGGTTTTATCAACTAAAATACTTAATTATATGCACAGACAGCACGCAGACGTACAATTTTTTTCAAAAATGATTACTTTTACGATAAACTATATGATGCTATAAAGAATTTTTTTTTTAGTTAAAGAAAATAATTTGAGTACCCCAGCTTTAATATTCAAAAATTAGAGCAATAGTAAGGAATTACTTCCTTTCAGCAATTCCCCCATTGAATGCCAACAAAATAACACCTTTGTTACAGCTGAAAACTGAGCTATACCCTTGAATAAATTGCTGTCCTTTCAACTCTATCATTGTCATCTGCTCGAGGACCCATCTCTAATCTCCTTAATCCTTTTTGGTGTGGCTATCGTGAGTACAGGCAACATAAACACATTAGATGTTATTCCCTCACAACAACCTGATTCCATTACGTTTGACTAAACGCTAAACAGACCACATGAACTTGACCAATGTCTGAAAGGACAGACGCGTGTAATGTTAGAAGAGTCATGAAGGATGGATGGATGGATGGATGGATGGATGGATGATATTGTTAAGACATGCGCAACTACACAAGCACATTCAGGTCAGATCATCGCAACACATCTCCATTTACCAAGATAGGCCAGTTAAGGCTGACACTGTGGTGTGGTAGTATTTCAGTGGCTGCAGCAGCAGAGCTGTTTATATAATGACACCATTGTGCCGTCTGTGTGCAGATGGAACATCAGAGCTCTTATAATGGCCTGTGTATTACAGCCAATGTGTTTGATTACTGACTCAGGGAGAGCAGGATAGTCGACTGGGAATAGGGCTTCTTCCAAAAGCACAACCCTGGGAAAAAAAGAAGAAAAAAAGAGAACTATTTGAAGAAACAGAAGAGGGATGAGACAAAAAGCAGAAGATGTTAATGGAAGTGAGCTTTAAGGGAATGCAAATGAGACCAGGGAATCTGTAGAGCTGCAGAACACAGCGGAGTGATATCAAATAGGACTAGTATAGAAATGAGATGTAAAGACAAAGAGGAGGAGAATACAGACACACTCACTCTTTCTAAAGATAGATTATGTTTAATAACTCCTATTCAGGGTTGATATCAATTATGATTACAATCGCATAATTGATAATTAATTAAAATTATGGCTAAATTATAATTGTAACTTTGAAAACCTGTTGCTGTGGTAACCATAATTGAATTGTAATTGAGCTTAGATAACTAACGTTGTGTAATTCCCGTGAAAATTCGACAAAAATTATAATTTAACGCAAAACTAGGGAACCATGTTACAGTTCTATGTATAGTTCTACACATATGTAGTTAACAGTTATTAAAATATTTTCCATGTGAAGCTTTCCCACATTTTACCATTTAAAAAAAATGTTTAATATATGGATATACTGACACAAAAAAGGCTCAGACGGCCACACCAAAAATATTAAAAAACCTATATTTTCATTGATCAGGAAGCCTAACAAGGTAACCAATAGATAGGAAAGAAATTAGATGATAGATAAAGTATTTTGCTGCTGATTTAGGACCCGCTAACATAAGAGATGCTAACATAAAGCTAACACAAGAGGAAGGATTACGTTTACTAAGTTATTTATTTCAGGCTCAGTAATTGTGATTAATTGTAATTGCACTTCAGAGGATAAAAAAACATGTACACAAAATGTAATTGACCCCAACCCTGCTCCTATTCACCACAGCCCTAATGAAATCCCAGTGCACCCCCACTTTGGCTACTGGTGCTATCCCTGAGTGACAGCAGCACATGCTAATAATCATGAGTAGATGTATAGGGTGTTGACTGTGCGTGATAACATTGATGCATTGCTAAATGAGTGATAGAGAGTGTCTGCTCCCAATAAGCCAGCGAGTGCGTTCGTCAGCACGGATGGCCCTCAGCAGGGAGAGCCTGCTCTCTGGTCCCATCCTGTGTCTTCTGTGTGGCCTGTGATTTATTGTTGCTGTGGTGAAGTTGTCACTGTTCATTATTACTGATGCAACAGGAAGCAATGCCAGTACCCATCAATGCTCGCCCCTGTGATGGCGACGGCAGCTGCCAGAGGAAGTGACCCTAACAGCCACCTGTCTTCTCACTCTTAAACTTCAGCCTCACTTTAATGAACTCTAATATCTTACAGTAGCTACTTTTAAAAGCAAATCCTGAACAAAGGTTTACTCCTGGAACCAAATTGTGATAGCTTGGCCAGCTTCTACAATTTGTTTGAGGATGAATAAAACAAAAAACCTTTAAAGCTGATACCCCAATATTTTTTTTTTATTTCGATAAACTTATATTGTAAGCTTCTTGGATCAATAAATCAAACATCATTTACTCCAAAAAGAAAGGAAAAAGGTTGAATTTGCTGCTTAAAAAGTTTGTTTTCATCCCAACCCTTAACGCTAGGGGTGTCCCGATCCGATCTGATATCAATATCGAATATCGGTCCGATATTAGCCTGAAAACAAATATCAGATATCAGATTCAAATTTCCGTATTTCGTATAATTTTTTTTTTCAATTCATTTTTAATGTATTTTATTCATTTGTAGAATACTGTAGATATTATGTTGAAGGTTAAAAATTATGTAACCAATTGGTTAATAATAAATGGGTCAGTTTTTCTCATAGCTACTTTTGCTGACTATCGTTCTCTGTTTGAGTAACATCACTTGATCAAGTCTTTTCTAACATTCCACAATACAAAAAAAGTAATTATTATTTTTATATCAAAAAAGAGAGAGAGAGAAAAAAAAAAAGTATGTATGATTCACGCTGATATCGGATCAGTATCGGTATCGGCTGATACGCAAGGCTGAAATGTTGTATAGGGACATCCCTACTAAACACTCCCTTTGTTGACATTTTTGCGCAGAGCATTGTGGGACGTGGAGTCCTGTAAACGGATGCATAGAAGATATTTTTTTTACTTCCTTCAGTGATTTCTTGTGTTTCTTCGCCAGACAAAGAGGACAGTGATTCTCTTGACACCATGTTTGTTTCAGTTTGTTCTTGTTATTCTTCATGATATCAGAATGAAGTAAAAACACTTCTACGCACCTGTCTCCACGACTCAACATCCCACAATGCAATGAGAATAAAATTTAGTGTTTACACTGTGAAGTTAGAGGGGGTATGCTACGAATCTAGATTACCTCTTATCGCGCTAATTAATTAAATTCAATCCGTGTGTGCTGGCCTACAAAGCTCGCTGAAGTTGAATCACTATGACAACTAGTCTTTCACAGCTAACCTGGTCCCGACCAATTTTTTTCTAGCTTAAATGTTAGCTAGTGATAAAGTCCCGCCTCCTGACCAATCAGATCTCTTAGAAAACGAGCTGTCCAATGAAAGGTGATGTGTGATCACGTCACTGTGTGGATCTGATGTGACGCTGACCATTGGGCACTTTCACACTGATAAATTAATTAATTAATTCATGTAATTTGAGGTAAAGATGAGAGCCTCAGTCCTGTAGATAATATAAAATATAAATATATTCCACCTTATGATGTAGGCTGATCTGTATGAATGCAGAATCACAGCCACAGTAGACACGTTAAAAAGAAAAATGTCTGTTTATTCTCCATTTGTAATCTCACAAATGTAAACATTAACACTCATCAATTCCTGCATTAACAACTTTCTGCTTTTACTGCAGCACCAATGGTGTTTTTGGTCTGAATTATGAATTTTAATACTTCATATTTTTAAACTAAAGCAACACGTAACTGATCGGGACCAGGTTATGAAAGGGATCAGATCTGATAGCAAGTATATGGATTTATATTAATTATATATGAGATCATAAGCTGTTCCTCCTGTGAAGACGCTCTGCCAGTTTTGTCCAGTGATTGGTCAGATGCTGCAAACTCCGCCCCTTTCACGTGAGCGCGCACATACAAGGGTGAAATCACTTGGCTTAAAATAGCGTGTTTTGATCGACGTTGGTAGTCCAGCACATATCTGGAAAGGAATGTTTGGTTAGTTCAAGCCAGGAAACGGAGATTAATCCAGTCTAGATTCGTAGCATACCCCCAAAATGTCAGGGGGGTCGCAGCTTTAAAATCAGAAAAATGTGTTTTTGCATTTATAATGTTTCAAACTCATTACTTTCCTCTTCCTCGAACCACTCTGCAGAATGATTCAGACTCCATATCTTTCAATCTCTGCTGTCAACTTTGTTGAGATGAGCAGTGTTGCAAATCAATGAAATGAAATGAATAATTCATAATGACCATAAAGTCTAAACAACAAGTGATAACTGCCAAATCTTATGAGTCACAACAATGGATTAGGATATAAAGTAATAATGTTATGATATTGCACTCTCTAGTGAAGCACCATGCGACTCCCTGCAATGAGCCATTCCCAGATGTCACTTGGGTGTGACTGGCAGCAAGCCACCCCGTGTGCCTCTGCACAGCCAGCCCCCTGCAAGATCCATCTTCATTAAGGACAGCGGCACCGTGAGTTGTGTATGTTAATATCACTGTCTATTAATCTGAAGGCTCCAGCAGGACAGACACTGTCTCACTGAAACAATAGAGCATATATCATGAACTAATGCAGTGGACAGACACAGCACAGATATGCACTAATGGAAGATCATACATACTCACTATTAATTGTGAATGGTAGACTATAATTACATGAGGAGAAAAATGATTTGTAATTGTTTCCATGCCCGAGGGATGAAAACCAGAGACGCCACCTTCAAAGTGTTGCTGTTTGCTATGGTGCACATTAAACCGCCTTGATGACTTCATTCACGGTAAATGTTCCCGCAGCCACACATGTACACGCACCAAAAAGCCCACCGGGGGCATCACATGTGATGTTGACCCAGTTTAGATTGGTAGCACAAAGTAGAGCAGGGATTCAAAAAAAAAAAAAAAAAAGAGTCGGTGACATTTAAAAATAGGATGACATTCTTTTCATCATATTTCTGAGACACATATAATAGAAGTATCCATCCTTTGTGAATGTGCCTCTATCAACTAATATTTCTGTCCATTTTTCACTTTGGCACTGGAGATATCCACACTTGTTAGCCACTTAGCTAGGTTTAGCATTGTACATTTCCTTATTCAATATATGCCCCACAGAGTTAGTAATCAGAATGCAGTGATAGGGCTGGGCAAAAAATCAATTTATCAAATTTGGAGATAAAAACTATTCTTATTTTGCAAATTCGAGTTGAAAAAAAAAAAAAAAACATTTTATTTTATTTTTTTCACCACAGTTTTTTTGCCTTTTGTTCTTGTGGGTTAACCTAGCACGATGTGAGCCAGCCCCCTCCTAATAATAATAATAATAATAATAATAATAATAATAATAATAATAATAATAATAATAATAATAATATTAGCTTGGATTTATGTAGCGCTTTTTCAAGGAGACTCAAAGCGAGCTACAGAAACCATTATTCATTCACACCAGTCACTCACACAGTCACACCGATGGTGGTTAGCTACAATGTAGCCAGAGCTGCACTGGGGCAGCATTCATGCACAATTCATACCCATTCATACAAGGCAATGTGGGTAAAGTGCCTTGCCCAAGGACACAACAACAATGACTTGGATAGAGCGGGATTCGAACCCACTCAACCACTGAGCCAAGGAGGACCCACAGAAGCACTGAAAGGACACGATATGATCCTCATCTACACTGTGAATTAAATCTAGTTAGCAGAGTTCACAGTAATGCTAACATGTTCTGTCCTCAAGGGATGTCATTTGATTGAAGGGTGTAAGATCCTTAGGGATGCAACAAACAAATAAACCTTAGTCTTTTATCTACGAGGGCTTATCCTGTATAACGCTGGCAGGTGTTGTAAAGCCTATCACGGCTCATAGCGCTCAAGACTTTCTCACAGTTAAAAACATTACTGTCTCATGAAAAATGTGTGTTTTTAAACTGTAAAATAGAACCGGTGTTTGTGTGCAGGATTTTTCTTTTGATTGGCTCTCCTAGACATTAGTAACTCCAGTAGCTCCAGTGTTCAGCGACTGGATAGATGGATGGATGGATGGATGGATGGATGTCTCCGTGGGCTTTTTATTTTGTGCCATTGTGTGTGAGTGTGGTAAAATGATGTATATAATTTGATAGTAGTGACCCCAATCTGCCTGCCAAGGTTATCCAGCTACAAGATGTGCAGAGTTGGCATCAGGAGATTCTGACACAGCAGGCTCCACTGACATGCCCCAAATGGCATGCTCCAAAACATGGCTGTCCGTCACTTCCTTTCTTTCTCCTGCCTGTGTTCGTGACTTTGAATGAACCTGCTGCTCATGCAAAGCACACACATGCTGCACACATTTTTTTTTGCAGTTGCAATTGTACCATACTAACAAAAAATAACATCAGCATCCGTCATCTGGATAACGGTAGGTTACATGTAGGGTAACAAAGACTCTGCTAATACTGTACATCTGCTATATACTGTAATCATTAAATATGCTTGATTGAAAGAGACCAAATACTGGTAAATTTAATTGAAAAAACATCAGCAGGTATCATGCAAGGTCCAGGGATGGGCTTGAAAACAAAGAAGCCACTGGAAGAAACTTAAAATGTAGGAAATCAAGGTACATTTTCCATTATTTGGCCTAGACCTCATCACTTCCCCGTCTCCACAGACAACAGACAGAATAAAACTCAGTCAGCATGGGACCATGTGATCCAAACTTTCACAGTTAGTTATTGAAGTATATATTTAATTATTATTTACTGTTATGTAAAATAATAATAATTTCTAGGAGGAGATGTTTCTTATTGTTTTAATGATTGAGGGAGTTTAAGGCAGACATATTATAACGCATAATAAAGGTGATTGACTTCATTTTTTTAAAGTCTTTGTTATAAAGAGAGAAATTAATATATGGACAATAACAAGTTATTTATCTACTATATTGTATTTTGCCGTTACAAGGTAGATTAAAAAAACGACGAGTAATTGAGTATGCCGCGGTCGGCCTACACCGCATCCACTTTTTCAGAAATTGAAATATCGTAACCGTTGATTTTAGCTAACACTGATTAATCAACATTGGTCAATAGCCCGGCCAATTAGTCTGTCGAGCTATAATATGTAACGGATGTATTAGCTTTTATGCCGCGTAGAAATTCTGTGGCTCGTGCTGTGCTTTAAACTTACAACCTGATGCTTTCAAATCGGCAGTAATGATTACAAACTTACAACACTGGTGAAAGTGCACCTGTTTATTGTTTACAGTTAAGATTTTAACTTCATTTTAATTTTAAATTCATCCATATTTACTGTTTGTGATTTGAGCAACTTTATTTTTGAATATTTTCTTATATTATACACTGGAAATACAGTTTGCTTAATCTGCAGTAGGGATGCACCAAATATTCGGCCGAATATTGCAAAAAAAGCAACATTTGGCCTTCGGTTTCGTGAGTTAAAAGCAAGGCCAAATAGTAGCGTGTGACGCAATGTCAAAATCAAACAATGTACAGTGATTCTGAGTCAGAAAAGTGAATGTGCGTAGCTGCAGAAGCAGAGCAGCAGCAGACTCTCTCCTTTCCGTTCTCTGTCACCGCGTAAAAGTTGGAATCCGTCCAATTCCACAACCGAGTCCGTTGTTAGCGCTTTGAGCCACGTATCCGTAAACATCCCCATTGTTTCCTCCTCAGTTCACAAGCGATGTTGGGTCTCACTGCATAGACTGGTGTAGCATTAGCACGGAGTTGCTAACAGCTGATGTGCGTGTACAACAGTGACTCCCAACATGATTGGCAGCAGAAAAAGTAGTGCAGTTTGTATTTACATACTGTATATGGCAATAAAGTATAATATATATTCTATATTAAACCGCAGTGTTTGTTTTAGCTGTTAGATAGTTGGAGAGGGAGGAGCTCACATTCTAGGAGGCATGTTAAGTGACGTCACCTGCCAACGTGGGCAAAATCCAAATCGCCCGTTTGGAGCTGACTTTTAACAAAATGTGGAATAACAACATTTGTCCCTCGGAATGAGGCTAAAGGAATGTTTATCACTGTAGCAAAACCATTAGAAAGTGATTTTTTTCATCGTACCTCCCCTTTAATGCACTCTAGTTTTTTTTTAAATGCATGTTTTGTTTTATTTGAAGGGCTAATATAAATGAAAAACTTTGTTGTGCTTATTTTGAAAACAAAGGCTACTGGAATATTCAAAAAATGTCAGAATATTCAATAAAAATTTACTTTCGTTAAAAAACATGTAAAAAAATTTATTCTAGGCTATTTATGCACTATTTAAAAAAAATAGTGAAAAACTTAACAACCGCATTCGATATTCGGTCAAGCGTTCATATTTTATTCAGCTTCAGCCACAAATTTTCATTTTGGTGCATCCCTAATCTGCAGTCCTTATGTTGACAGTGTTACTAACTAAAGATTCTTATTTTGATTTAGTAGTGTTTTGCTTCTTTGTCTCAAACTATTTTGGGGTATCAGCTAGTGGCAGATACATCAGATATAGGCTTTTTAAAATCCCAATATAGGTATAAGCATCGGCCACATAAATATCAGTCAGGCTCTAGAGCACACATACAGTATGTTTTTTGTATTTGCAGGTATAACACACTCGTGCACGAATTCGGCACTCGTTTTCTTGTTTTCCTTCTCTTAAAACTGTCATTTTTCACTCATGTCCTCGTGTCCCTAGAGCTTCAAATACATCAGTCCATCCAACACGTTTCCTTCTTGTTGGTAGTCTCCACAGGGGCCTCTGTGTCATATGACCTTTCCCCGATTCGTTCCAGGTGTCTCAGGCGTCTAGTCACTCTGAATTCTGCTTTTGTTCAGTTGTATAGGTTTGGCAGAGAAAGGGAACCACCTTACTGGTCTCGGTTTTGTTCCTAAATGTTCATACATCTCTCCACAGTTTTCACATCTCATTAGTGGATTCCTCTTTGGTCTGTTTCACTTAATGATTAAAGAGATATTGAAAGTAAAAATAGTTAATCCTGAGCAATCAAAGGAGGGAACAAAAGGATCTTGCATGCCCTCCACTCTGTACTTTCATCATTGGAGAACAAAACCTTTGAAAATATATCTCAGTCTAATTTTAAGTGGAAGAAAATGAAAAATATTCAGACAGTTTTTATGCATTTTAAATGCCAAAAAAGTATAAATATCGCTCTAACTCAAATCTCTCTTGAAGATAATGAAGCGCAAGAAGACTCTGGCTGTGTAAATAAATATGCAACTAATTGTATTACTTCATGAATAAAACAGTAAGCCATTATTGATTATTGTAAGCAAATTAACATCATCCAACAATAACCTATTGCATGCCTAAATCAAAGCAGATCGTCTCTGCGTTCAGAAAGAAAGAAAAAATCAGTATATTGCTCATTGCTGCTCGCTGTGTCTTCTTCAGATATTGTTCTTCCTCTTTCTCCATTTCACTATCTCTAATCTCAACTGTCTCTTGGCCCTCTGACCTGTGCAGGTCTCACGTTCCTGACTCTTCTCTCGGCAAGCAGTCGATCAATAAATGGATCTGACTTTACCCTGACTCAATAACCTTTCATGCACATCCTCTCCCTCTAAGGAGTGAGTGTGCGTATTTGTGAGTGTGTGTTTGCCAATAGAGGGAAAGCTTAGGGTCTAAATGGGGAAGTTTGTGCTTGCAAAGTAGGGTTTGGAGTTTTTTTTGGCTGAGTGTGTGTGTGTGTGTCTGTCAGCTTTATCCTCTCACCTAAGGGCCTAGAAGCTACGGCAGTATGAAAACAGATTGATTCCTCCCCTCCCACGCACAAACAATTAACTACACAGCGCTCAATTAGACACACGCTGGAGACGCCTCCAGACAAGCTTTTCCTTTGACCTGGGATCGGTTCCCTTCTATTGGACCTGAAGCACATCAATCCAAACCAGCATGAAAGGTGTGTAGGGTAGAGGCATACAGTGATATGATAGTGTGAAGACGTGTGTGCGTGTCTGACTCATGCAGAAGTAGCTCACGCTGTTATTGGTGGTGTTTCCATTGGATTAAGTGTCACAGCACAAAATGAGCTAAGATTATCTTTAATGATGTCGACAGTGTTTCATTATCATTACTTTTCGCACGCTACTTTCTCGGCTTGAGAGTTGAGCTGAATAAGCAGAATTAGGGATGCTAATTTAAAGTCAGGGGAGTTCCAGTGGAGTGTGAAACTCCAAGCATCAGCCACCCCATGTCCACAGAGGGACCAATACCAATATATTATAACACATGTTGATCATACAGTAAAGGGCGAAAGAGGTTGTCATGCCTCTATATAAGCTATCTGTCGCTTTTTCTTTTTCCTTCCACTGCTTCTAAAATCCAAGCTCTATTTGTATTTTTTTTTTTTAAAACCATTGTTTATGATATATTCAGATAAACAAAAACAAGTTAAAAAATGGGCCAAAAATGAATCGTGGTGGAGGTTCCGTGGGCCAAAACTAAACATTCATGTTGCAGTGCGTGAAATTCAATATGCCAGTAACATAACTGTGCAAAATAAACACTTAAAGTAGTTTTGTAATTGAATAACACTTTTCTTTTTTGTGTTTCATGGCATAAAATTATGAAACATTTAAATGTCTTCACAACATATCCCACCTATATGATCAAAACACTACATTTGCCCTGCCCTGAACAATCCTTTAAAACTCGAGAAAAATAATGTAATTGGACATAAGCTTTAGATTTTTTTTATTTTTTTGTTATAAATCACTGTATTGTATTACATTAGTTTCTATATTAAAAAATAAATAAAATAAAATAAAAAACAAATTCAAATATGGGCAGCAGACCAAAACTAATTTCTTGCAGGCCCCAAATTAGACGTTGGATGGCCCTGCTTTACAGGTACATATAATAAACAAATCCTTCTTTGTATACATTATGACTAATAAATAAATACTAAAATAATTAATAAATCAAACATATTTTGAACTACTCACAAGCACGATAAGTAAAATTGTTGCAACACAAGGAGCACAATGTTGCTTTTAAACCCTCCAGCCTTAGTCTAACTTTTATAAGAGTTTGCAGGTCGTGCTTTGCGTATGTTTATTCTCTCTAGGTACAAGAATGAAAAAAGAGCTTCTAAATTAGCCATAGGTTAGAATATGTGTGTGATTGTCTCTCTGTGTGTTTTAGAACAACAGTGGCACGCCCACCTTTAGTCCTAAGGAAACGTGAATAGGTATATATACAAATCACTGGTGAATAAAAGAATAAACTTTTGAGAAAGTAAGTTATGCCCACATCGAAATTGAGTTGCGTGAAATGGTTTGCTGAGATCCAGTATTGAAGTATTTTGTCATCCTCTACCACAAAGCTGAGTCATTCCAATCTCAATAATATAGACCTGATTGAATTCCAGTGCACATGGGTGGGGTGTGCGTGTTTGTGTGTGTCAGTAGAAACCAAGTTCCTACAGTGAGTGTTAAAATCTTTTATTATCTCTCTTTTATCACATCTGGAGTCTGACAAAATAACACTTGAAGTGACCGTGGAAGCAGCGAGAGCATGCATACAAACACACTCACAGACAAAACCATTCCCTTCTGCACAAACCATGAAAGGGTTTCTTTCTCCCTCATATTTTCCCTTTTTCTCCTTGAATTGTTAGCTAGCACACATGTTTCTCACTCTCAATATGTGTCGTGTGTTGAGCTTTTGGGCTCTCCCTTGTTTAGTTACATAACATGGATGAAAAGCCAGCGACACATATCATGTTCTCATTATTGTTCATCCTCACATGCCTATTGAAAAGGGCTTACTGCCTATGTCTGATATTAGACTACATGTGAAAGGCCTAGACGGATGCTCGACTGATCAGATAAGCACCAGAGGGAGAGAGGGTGGGTTTAAAAAGGTTTTACTAATCATAGTGACTGTATATCCACGAAAAACATCACAACTGTGGGATTTAAAGTAACAATTTGGACAATTTTTGAATTCTGTTGTCAGGCAGATTTTTTTTGTTGTTGTCTTAAACTTAATTTGTCACTGTATGTGTTATTGCAGAGATGTGGCCCTTGGTCTAATTTTGTCCGGCCCCCAAAAAATCCCCACGAATTGTATTTTACAAAGTTGGAAGGAATATAAAGCCAGACATAATATACAAAATAACGCCCAAAACACACAAAATAACAGCAAACTGCCCAAAATACACAAAAACACACAAGAAATTAAAAAAACACACACACAAAATGACTACAAAAACAACACACTACAGAATAGCTCCAAAGACACACAAACTGTGAACAAAATTGCACAAAATACTGAAAATGACAACAAAAATACAGACAGTGACCCCAAAAATGCAAAATATGAAAAATATACATAATTACAACAAAGAAAAATATACATAATTACAACAAAGAAAAACACATGATGACTCCAAAAACACACAAAATGGCTAAAAAACTGACAAAAAACAACAACACAAAGACAAACCCCCCCTGTATTAATCAATAATTATTCTAATGCGGAAATGAATGTTGATAATGCGTCCCTCAGATCAGATACAGTCACATTTTTGTGGCCCCCGCTGTGATAGCGTTGCCCATCCCTGGGTTATTACATCACGGCTTTAGTTGAATCACAAATGACAATTCGCTACAATCTACAATGTACTGGGGGATGATTAAAAATGACTTATCCTGAGAGTTACAGCGATTTCTGACGCTGTGAAATCATTTTCTGAGACCTGCTGTTCCTGCGCGTTTCCTTTGTGATGCCCTGCAGAGGCCTTTTTGGTGGTGACAGCCAATCCCCAGTGTCCTTCTTTCTCTCACTTAGCCATTTGCCAACTTCGAGACCTGCTAAGCAAAAGTAGTGTGAAAGCTAGGAAGCACTTCCCTGTAGTTCTGTGTCAGGGTGACACAGTGGGTGCTTGCGACTGGCACTCTTTGAGACTGTGTAAAATCAAAAAGCATTCATTTACAGAGACTTTACCAGTTACAATATGTTGTCCATGTGTCTCAAGGGCATGAATCCCTGCCCACTGACTCTAAAGTCAATATTTTTGAAAATGTTTCAAAGCCTGGTTTGAGTGACCCAGCATCCGGGTCCTGCTGACCATACAGTACGCATCATACTGTGATCGTATCTGCAGCCTGACTCACCAGCTTCACCCACACACAAGTGCAGTGATTAATGGCTGAAAAACTGCAATGAAACCCAGCTCTTGTTGTGACATCACAGCCAGGGCCGTGATTGGTCACCAGTAGGGATGGGCGATACGGACTAAAATAATTATCCCAATCATTTCTGGTATCTATCACAATAACGATAAACATCACGATAAATAAAAAACTATAAATAAATAAAACAATTCCCAACTTAAAGTGTAAACAGGTTCCTTACAAACACAAACACATTAAAAAAGGCTACACTAGCTGCTAACTCAAAGAGTTCATAAGCTGATATTTTATGGAATATATTAGTGCATGTGGGTCACTCTATTGGTGTTATTGTATGAAATTCACTTATTTCCACAACTAAAATGAAATTATTAAAAAAAAATAAAAAATAACTCCATTAGTGTTTTTGAAGGTGCTGAATCTTGTTTCATTTATTATATAATGAGTGACATAAAGATATGATTGATAAATAACTCTCTGATTTCCTATAATTAAACCAGATCAAGCTGATGATTTATTCATTCAGTATATTTAGGTGTAATAATATCAATATGTCTTATGACAGTAAGACGTGTTCTTTTTACTTGGTCTATTCCTATTCCATGGAGTGGTTAGCATTAGCTCTTAGCCCAGTCAGTGCGTCGGTGGGCTAGCTTAGCATAGTTAGCTTTAGTTGAGTTTCCTGCTCATAATCGTTGCTGCTGGTTTATGTCTGTCCCCGTGTTTGTGGAACTTTGGGTGGATCTGACGGAGGAACTTGAATTGGTTCACTTTGTTGGATGGTTGTCTGGTTTTAACCAAGTAGCGGTCCATGATGTATCGCAGCTCGGCAGCTTCAGGACGAGCACCGCCTTCTCTGTGTGTGTGTGAGGGCTGAGGGTCGGGAGTGGCAGTGGTGCACACCGTGGAGGCTCCGCTGAGGAGCTGCTGTGAACAGCGAATAATACGTTGTGGGCAATTGTGGCCCCTGGAACAAGGTTTTTAGGGGCATTCTTGGCTAAATTGAGGGACAAATGGCCCGTGACCCTCGCTAATTTCCGAATTGGGCATTTCTATTGTGGGATGACATATTCTTACCGAATGTTTTTGACGATATATCGCACATTCTTAGTCACCAGATGGATGCCCTCGTTGGAATGCCCTCATACTATGTCGGATAAAGAAGTGGCTCACTCTCACTCTGGGTGCTAATCCAATTCACCTGCACACTGCCTACCAAACAAACACAGATGCAACCACACACACACAAAAGATGACCATGTAAAGAACATAATTTAATTACTTTAATTAAACACACTCAATTATTTAACTATCAACAACCGAGCCTTCCTCTTCTGAACCACTCTTTATCTTTTATATGTCTTGTCATTGATTTTAAAGCATTCCTTTTGGAAGATTATGGCCCCTTAAAATCTAAGTGCCCTTGTTTAACTTAGCTTAAACGACTCTTCCTCTTTGCTTCGTAGGGTTAGGCCCCATTTCAACATTTCTGAGCACTGTCCTGGGAGACATAAAGAGTATAAAAAAGCAAGGGCGTTCAGAGAGAGAAAGAGAGACGGAGGCAGAATGAATCTCACTGTTCCATGTGTTCATCTTTGAGTGTGCAGAGGCTTTTAATGCCTGTATCTGCTTTCACTCACTGCCGCTGATGTTCCGCTGCATGTGGCATTCAGCAACCCTTAAGTGCAGGCGTCCTTTTTAAATACAGTACAAATAGATGCTATAGCTTCAACTTGAGCTAAGAGGTACTTTTTGAAACCCGCCTGACTGAAAGAAGAGAATAGAGGAGATAACGTGCTTGTTTTCTCAAACACAGGATGCATGCAGCATAGGCCCGATTAAAGACACCAACATCACCAAACACATTGTCCATTTGTTCAGCTTTACTTGCACTCTGTTCTGCTGATGTCTTAGTGATGAGATTGGTTTGCAGGAAGTAAAAGAACAGTAGGTGTTTTCTAATTATTTCTTTTAATTCTCCACATAAATTGTCCATTTTTGCAAATTCATTAAACATTTGCAGCTTTTTCAATCTCTCCTAAATCTAAACCTGAGCCACTCGCTGCACTTTTCATTGCTGAAGCAGAAGAGTATTTCAGTATTTAACTGCCCCTGGGATGAGGAGAGGCAGTAGAAGGATGATAGGAAGGTTTGGACACTATTCCCAGTTCTCTCTGCCAACATGACAGGTCGAGTGGACAAAATGCCTATTTACAGAAACACACACATAGGAACACACAGCTGTTTGATGGTCTGCCTTTTGACCAGTTTTAAACAAGCAACATTATTAATGTAACGATGAACAAAATGAACATCATGTCCAGAACATTTTTTTTTCTTCTTCTCCTGACCATGAAAAGGGAAGACAAAAATGGAAATGAGTATTTGAAAGTGGATGTGGTAAAATTACACCTACACGCAGTGACTATAAATGACAGGAAATAAATGTAGGCCTGGGGAAAGGTGCACTGGCTTTCTCCAGCTGTCCTTGCATTTTTTTTTATCTTGTTTTTAAATACAGTGTTTGCTTGCTTGGCTTCTTACTTGTTGTGCACCCTCTCCCAAAGGACATCATTAAAACATGGCATGTTTTTAAAATTCAGCTATAGATGAAAATAGTCGCCCAAACACTTGCCAAACACCTACTTTAAACTCCCTAATCATATTTAAGAAAGCTGTTGATCACACCAGCTCCTGCTGCATCCCTGGACGTGGGAATCTCAATGAAGATAATAGCGCTGAATGTGTTATTTGCTTGGGAGCCTGTGTTGCTATGGTAACACTCCACCCGGCGCTACCTTCATTTTGCTGGCTTCTCTTTCACTTGTTCACCCTTGTTACCAGGACTCCAATAGGAATTTAGTTAGAGACACCCCTTAGCTATTCAACATCTATATTTGAAGAGGGAAAATTGGGAGATCCCTTCCTAAACCCTTTCTGCAGAACTGAATTAACTAAAATTTTACATTGGTACACACAAAAAGTTTGTTTGTCACCATGTTTCCTCTTGAAAAACAAAAGATCCTGTGGTGTGATAGTAACACTCTCCCAAGGGAGCCTATAGTGTCCAGCAGGGACAACAACAAGCTGTTATACTGATCAATAGCTGCATTTCCATTACCCTTGGAAACACGCAAAATCTAAATGGCGCAATAAAAACTGGTCATGGAAACACGGGGACAGAGATGAACCTGTAGCAACGATTATGAACTGGAAACTCAACTAAAGCTAACTATGCTAAGCTAACACACTGACACACAGACTGGGCTAAGAGCTAATGCTAACCACTCCATGGAATAGGAATAGACCAAGTAAAAAGAACACGTCTTACTGTCATAAAGCCACGGAGAGCCTAAGATTTGTTTATGATCATATTTAACACTTGTATCGAAGGATAAAAGCTAAACATGTCACACGTTGTGTGAAATAAATGTTAAGCATAAATACTTAACATGTCCCTATTAATCCGTCCCAATTTGTGAAACGCAAAATTTTTTAATTATATTTCACGTGTTCACAGACAAAACTGGTTCCATTAGACTAATGTACCTATTGAGATTATTACACCAAAATATACTGAATGATTAAATCATCAGCTTGATCTGGCTTAATTATACGAAATCAGAGAGTTTTTTTTTTATATCAGTTATGACTTTATGTAACTCATTATCAGATAAATTAAAAAGATTCATCAGCAATAGAAACACTAATGGAGTTATTTGTGCTTTTCATGTGCTTTTTTTTTTTTTTTTTAAATAATTTTATTTCAAGTGAGTGAATAAATGAATTACATACAATAACACTAATGCTAATCCACATGCACAAATATATTCCAAGAAATATCAGCTCATGAACTCTGTGAGTCAGCAGCTACTGTAGCCTTTTTAAATGTGTCTAGTGTTGATGTATTAAGATTTATTTGAGTTTGTAAGGAACCGGTTTACACTAAGATGTGAATTTTTTTATTTATAGTTTTTATTTATCGTGATTTTTATCGTTATCGTGATAAATACCAGAAATTATCGGGATAATTGTCAATATCGCCCATCTTGACTAATCAGCAGTTGAATATAAGTAAGTTTCACTCAAAACGTCAGTCAGTGACTTTTTTTTTAGTTTTAGTGACACCTCAAGCATCTGAACATTGGTTTCCTACTATAAAACAACAAAAACAACACTGAGACTGGACTTTTGATGGCAAAATTATTATCATTTTGCCATCTAGGTCAAAGTTGTACGGTGCTCTTAGAGTATGTTGGCCTTCCTCCAAGCATCCCCTAGTCAAATATGTGCTTTCAAATTAATATTTTATGTCTATTTAAAGTTTAAATAAATCTGAAATTGTTATATTTGAAACAGATTGATTTATTGTTTGTGTTCATTGAAAAATATATGACAAGAGGCCTTTGAAAAAAACAATTGCATATTAAATCGCAATCGCAATATTGAGGAAAAGAATTGCAATTAGATTGTTTCCCAAAATCGTTCATCATAGTACAAGGCTGATATTCATGGGAGACCTCCGCCACAGTGTCTCCTAGCAACCCCTGTCGAATTAAACACAATTGACGTACATATATGTCAATGGCAGTGAACGTTTGGATTTGAAATTACGTATATGTACAGCATAATAAAAAATAAATTAAAAAGTTTTAGTTCAAAGACTTTTGAAGAAAGATAAACTTGACCTCAGTCCACACAAGAGAGCATTAAAGAGCTGGAGAAGTTAAACTAACTTTGTCAGGCTTTGCTAAAAACATAGAGGTCAGTAAGAGCTTTCATCACATTCCGCCACCTCTCAATCACTGCACACAAATATGGACAAACACTCAGGGTGTACAAAAGATAGTAATGGAGACACAAGGAAGAAAAAGGCAAGAGATATAGCAGCACAGAGGGGAGCGTAATTGGAAAAACAAAGAGGACGATAAAAAGGAATAGATGAGAATAAGAATTGTGCACAGAGTTGTTGTTTCCCTAATGAAAAGAGAGTGTGACAGGGAGAAGAAAATGAGTGTGATGAGGATGAAATGATGAGCGAGAGAACCTGTTGGTTGGTTGGTGGTAGCGGAGTGGACTGTGAGCACTGATGAAAATGAAAGAAGGTCAGAGTTGCAAAAGCAGCAAGCGAATGGAAAAAAATGTGAGAATAGTGTGTGAACAAGAGAGCTTCTGAATCTGAGAGGAAACTCCAATGGGCGAGGCCGTGGAGAGCACAAAAAGGAGGGAGGAAGTAAAAGGGAAACGGATGAAGATGGAAGAGGAAAAGGGGGGAGGGTATTTGTTTGTTAGCGAGAGAGGATATTGCCGTGTTGAACGTGTCTTTATGATAATAATGATATATTTTGCGTGTCATGTGACACACTTCCACTGAAACAACAACCTTATTCAGCTTGCTCCACCTTGCGTCATTCAACATTGCAACCCAAGGGTCAAGAGGTGTGTAGAGCCTCAGAATTTACTTTTCAATATTTCCCAAATGTATTTTCAGAGTTCCCCCACTTCCATGTCGTTTCAGCATTAGTTGACACATTTCCATTTTGATTGGCTATCACTAGATGTCATCACTGGCTATTAAACTTCCTGAAATTGTGTATTTCTCTGCTGTAGAAATTCAACAAAATCATGCAACATCATAGCAATAGATTTGCTAGAGATTAGGCCACCTTTTTTACGGTGAAAGATATTGTGAAAATGTGTGATATTGTCCCAAATGTGCTGTTTAGTAGATATTTCAAATCTCCAGATTTTGCAGCAGTTTGTAAAGGATTTGAAATCTCTTTACCTACCCATTTACGTTTTGTTTTTTTGTTTTTTCAATGCACGTAAAACTGCATGAAAACATGCATGTGAGGGTATATCATGTTGCAATTTCAACTGGACTTTTTTAAGAAAATAATAATTTCAAATAATAACAATATTGACAATTCCATTTCAGGAAGTGAATTCCCTCATTTCTGTTTGTTCTTAGCAATGACATTAAAATGAGAGGCCCTGGGTAAGAACCAAACAGCAACTACTGCACACCAATTACTGAAAAAAGGCCTTTTAATGAAGACATATGGCCAAATACACCCATTACAAATGTAAATAAACTCCCCAGCAACACTTTCACTAAAACCTGCATGTGATGTTCAGTTTTTATGGCACCATATTGTGTATTGTTTCACAGACAATCAATCACAAGGGGCGCAAGGCACGTGCATACAAATACACTTACACACCACTACATACTACCCTGCTGCTGGATCCTTGCTTTCCTATACACTGTTGTCATAGCAACCCCATTAAGGGAGGACAGTCAGACTGCAACTCTGGTGAAATCAGCTCCTCTACCTCGCCCTTGTTTTGTGCACACACTTATGTGCCGCTTTGCTTTATTTTGTAGCAAGGCTTTTATTTGGTCTTTGCTCACACTTCCTCTTTTTGCATCATCCGTGACTACATTAACCTCACACATCGCACTTCTCTTCCTCTCTTTTACATAAATCCTCTCAGTGCTTTTCTAAATCATCTTGAAAATGTAAATATTTAAATTGACCGAACCTTTAACTTGATTGATATATATATATATATATATATATATACAGTATACACATATGTTTTTTTTTTTGTTTTTTTTTTATCAAGGGTGGTTCTATCTTTGGCACTAACTGTCCACCTTACCACCTCTCTCTCTCTCTCTCTCTCTCTCTCTCTCTCTCTCTCTCTCTCTCTCTCTCTCTCTCTCTCTCAGTGACTCCAAATCCATCTGTGATTGAGGCAGCACCTTTCTTCCTGTGCCCTCTCCAATTAAAGGAGAGATTTACAAGGGGAATCAGTCAGAGGCCAGCTTTAATAAGGGCTGTGCTGTTGCCTTTTTTTTTCTTGCACTCTCGCCCCCTCTTTTAGGAAGATGGCTTGCCATTTAGCGATGGACAGGACAGTAGACAGAAAATACGGGTTACATGAGAAGCTGTCTCTGAAAGGATTATTAAACAGTGCTCACACCATTCAAATCGAACCATGGCAACGATGATTAATTCAACAGAAACTACATTAAAGTTGAAATCACTGCAATAAAGCACCCAAAGTTAGCAGCTAAGACAGACATAATCCATTCACATACGGTAGCACCTCTGTGTCGCTTCACAACATCATGAAATTAATGACGCCTTATCTTGTTTAGAAACCATAACTGCTTAGAAAACATCATTAAAGAAAAAGTGCCATCCTTCCATGGCCTCTTGCTTATCACCGTTAGAGCTTGTCCCGAAGGACAACCTGTTTGCCACAAGCCTCACTGATTCTGATCCACTTCAGCCCACTTGATGAGTGAGAAAACAGAGTGTGGTGGAGAGCACACATGGGAACCCCCCCTCCCAAAGAAATAATCTGGAGATACAATGAGCAAATACGGGGATAAGCAGCAGGGCTCTGGGTTATTGGGCAGCCTGCGTGATGAGAAGAGAAGACGAACAAAAGAAATAGTGGCAGAGAAAAAACTGAAATTGCGGAGGAGAAACCAGGAGAAAAGTGAGTGAAGAAATTGGAATGTAGCTCAAAGAAAACAAAAGGAAGGTAACAGCCTGTGGGGTGGGGTTGTCTTCATTAAAGTACACAGAAATGAGAGAGATAGAAAGCAGGAGGGCGAAGGAGTAGGATTTAAGGGGATGATGGTGGAGAGGAGGAGTGGGTATTAGAGGAAGACAAAGCATCTGCTGCTGCTACACATGAACGTTCATCCAGCCTTTGGCTTCCTGGGTAATAGAACATCTCTCACTGGAGGCCTCCTCTCACACCTATCACTCTATCAAATATTTATATACAAAAAGCCCTCATAAACTTATTTTGGTAATCAGTGTTCTTTGACCATAGACATTTTTTTGCTCGTCCCCCTCTCCGCCATTGGTTTCCATCATGGAAAGTAGCACAACATCTTAGCAACCATGGTGGGTGTGCTCAACCCCGATGAGGGGGAGGGGTGATACCAGAGGAAGGAGTTGGTGTTTATATTTAGCTCTGCATAAAGTCAGTTGAGACTTGAGACTAAAGATTTGCTGCACAGCCTAAGTCTCAGGACCAATTGTATTTGACTTGGGAACAAAAACTGCTCAAGCTTTCAGCAGCTGTGGCATGAGAATAACCTCTGAAAATGAAGGAGAGAGTGCAGCACACTGTGTTTTAGCTGGCCTGCTATGAATATTTGAAGCAGCTATATCGTTGGGCTCCTGGTTGTTGCTCCAGGGGAAAACATGAGCGCGGGCACAGAGTGGTTGGCAGTACAGAGAGGCCAAGGTGGGAGGAGGGGGGAGGGAGGGAGGGGGGGTAGCGTACTGTGACAGAGGCAGAGGCAGAGCCAGTGGCCTATCCTGAGGCTGGCAGCAGGCAGCCCAGTGAATGAAAGCAGGACAGGTCATGTGTGGGTGGAGAGGCGGGACTCTCCTGCTGCTGAGACAGATGCCATGGTTGTTAGGCTTAATTCCTTCTGCCAAGCACCACCCAGTATTGGCCAAAAACAAACTCAAAACCTTGTGTGCAATGTGTGTTTATTTGCGCCTCTGTGTGTGTTATTGAAAAGAAGGGGCAGAGACACTGTTCAATTTGACATCAGGCTCTAACGGGAACGCTCAAAAGCTGAGCTAAAACGTTCTCAAAATCTCTTTCTTCCCCAAGTTGCTTTTTTTTCTTTCTTTCTGATCTCCAATTCTCACCATCAATCATGACTTTATCTGTTTTATCTTTCTCTCTCCACCTTTACTCCAACTTTCACTCTGCACCAAAGCTAGCTCTCCCTGCAGCAGAAAGAGCGCAAAAGAAAGTGGTTGGGGACAAAGAGACTGAGAGAAAAAGAGAAAGAAAAAAGATGTGTGGAATGTGGCTCAGTGTTGTAACATTGGCTCCAGTTGATATGATCTGAGTAGATTACAGGAATACAATACTCACAAATCTTGAGCCTTGCACCCTGTCAGTCGCAAACAAATCAAATGCTAATGTTTCCGCACAGGAACACACACACTACACCCACACCTAGAGCCTGTCTAGCCATTCACTGCTGTTTATAACCAACATTACATCCTCCCCAAAAGCTCTATTCGGAACACTGCTGCATCTTTTGTCAAGAGATGCCATGCAACCACTGCCCATCTATTTATTAGAACTTTGACTGGAAAAGGAAAACAATTTAAAAGTTCAATAATTTTTTAATGGCATCTTTCTCAAACATTTTTCCCTTTCATTCCCTTAATAACATTAACAATATTGATTTTCACTCTGCAATGTTGACCTAACAACACTCTTAAGCCAAGGTTGGCTTAGCAGTAGCATGTGTCAGGCAGGGCTCATGTGACATTTGTTGGTTTCTATACTTCTTATGTCATCTATTTATCATTGCACAAAATTACAAATACCACTTTTAATTGCAATAAGGACTGAATTCCCATCGTTCCATTGACACATGCAAACACCAAGCTTTTTTAAAACACAAAAACAACAAATTCACACATTTTGATCTCAGATAAGCAGATCATATTTATATAAACATTGAGTCACAGGGCAACAACATCACATTTTTACAATCTTTATGTAATGGGAAAGACTTTGATGGATGTTGTTGAAATTTTGTGACTTACTGAACCTGAAATTTAATTTTTTCTGTCATTGGTTAAAAAAAAAAAATGGTAATGTGCAAAACAGAGCACTATGCACCTTTCCATCACTTTAAGGGCAAAAGACAACGATTCTGTCTTTATCTCCAGCTGTATTTTGCATTAGCATCTCAAAGTGTGAACAGGGAGATTTCAGTGCAGGACCTTTCTTGAATAAAACCTCAAACATCCTCACAAAGACATTTCAGTAGATTCGAAAATTAGGCAATTTTGCATGTGCATCGTTGAAAAGCGACGTAGTAATCTGCTATTTCTCTCTCTCTCTCTCTGTGTCCCTCTCTCTCACGCACGCACGCACGCACACGTCGTGAAAGCACCAGCTAAGCGAGTCTTGATGTCTGGAAGGTAGACAGGCTTTAGAGACAACAACGGTGAAAATTAAATTCCATTTAAGGCTAATCCCATTTCCAACCTCTGCTAAGGCTCCCTGCTATTGTGACAGTCAAGGAAATCTGTCTCAATTGTTCCATTGCGGGAATTGATGGTGAAACACGATACAGCATAAATAATGGAGCTTGATCACCAAGAGACAGACCCTGGAGGAAACTAGAACAGAGTCTGAAATGAATGCAGCAGCAAATGAGTGAGAGACAGAGGCGATGAGAGACGGTAAATAAAAAGAATCAAAGGTAAAGTGAAAGAAAAATGAGACACAGTTATAAAGTAAGGGTGAAGGGGGGGTGCACTGTGCAGCCACAATTTACTGAATACAGATTCTCTTGTCTGCTCATGATCTGTTTTGTTTTATGGCTTTGTTGGAGACAAAGTGAAAGGGTGGGGGGATTTAAACATTGCAAAAGCTGTAAGCCAAGCAAAAGCCTTTTCAAAAATGTCCCCACATGAACCATCCAACAGTGTCGCATACATAAACCAATCTACCCACATTTCTGTGGATCAAAAAGGTATTTTTCATTTTAAAAAAGGAGAAAAAAACACTGGAAAAGGATCTTCATGAGTTCTACTCCCAACTTACTCGTCATATACTGTCAATTACTGTTGTTCTTTCCATTGAAAGAAAAAAATATATCATTGTTTTTTAAGTAAAACAACATGTCTAAAATAAATTGGTTATTATTCAAACCAAAATCATCCAAAATAGGAATATAAGCCTTAAATTTAGAAGCCAGATTGAAGCAAGGAAAAGAAGCGATAAACGGGCCTTCCTTAAAAGGCAAATATTCCAAGCAGAAATCACTTGTCATAATTACACGGCACATGAAATGTGTTCAAATGTGGCCACATTGATATGCCAAAAGCAACTAAAGAGCTGCTCATCTCCTATGCTTGTCTGAAATGATGTGAAAAACAACAGGAGACTGACACATAGAGATAAATGCGGGAACACTATCCTCCTACTTTTCCTATTTGCATTCATTTCACATCCAACTCAAAATTCACATCCAATTTTGAATTCAGATCACGTCCAAGTTGGCACTCAAAATTCAGCCACTTGTGCATGCAGCCTGTATTTGCAGGTCAGTGTGGTTAAAGCTGACACTTTCTGTCAACACACCCATCACTAACCCCCATTACTCACTCACTTAGTCTCCTCCATCATGGCTCACTCATTCATCCGCCTGCAAAGCGCACTAGTGTAACAACACCCCCGCAATCTGCATGAGCACACACAAATACAAAGCCATCACTCGCTTGTTTGCTTGGTAATTTGTTCATTTGTTCAGGCTTTCACTTTTGCAAAAATATCCTCACCCACTTGTGCTCTTATCTGGCCCTTGATTTCATCTACCAATCTTAAATCAAAGGCTTTGTCTTACTTTGTTTTGTTTAATTGAGCTTTATTCTTTGACTATTTTCTTCTCTTCCTGTAGTATTTTGCTTGTCTTTGTCACACATTTCTAGCCCCCCATGGCTTAATGAAGGGCAGAACCCATCACTATTCCTTCTTCATAACTCTCTAAGACTTCTCCTTTTCTCTTTATTATTAGACTTACACGGTGCCTTAAGTGCTAATCATGAATAGCAGCATTTTGGTTTTTTGTTGTTGTTAGTGAGTGAGTGGCTCCCTGTAATTTAAATAAGTGACACTGGAGTGCAACCAAAGTACACAGGATCAATGCCTAAACCCCTGGGGTTCCCTCTTACTGTGAAACACAGAAAAAGCTTAGTGTTTAATCATAACACACAGATATGCAGCTCGCTTTGCACTTTCAGAAAAACTGTGTTTGTCCTCAACTTCCCTCTTTTATTCGGAATCCCGCTATCACAACAGGCCTCTTCAACACGCTGCTAAAATGTATCACAGCACAAAACTTTTTATTTTTCTACTACCCCCAAGGTTAAGCTGTTCCACTGAGGGAAACTGCATTAAAAAAGTAGAGGCAACAATTGCGACTATCTTCTACACATAATGCTCTCTGTTGTCCACTCGTCACATCAATTCCCACTATGGCCAATTTGCTGCTCATGTGCTTTGTCCCTCTTCTCCAGTCAGCTGTGTGTTATCTCCTAAAATTGCATCCATCATCAGTCCTCACAGTTGCCCATCTCGCCACATCCCCAAATTTCAGCCACTTGTCATTTAAAACACTCCTTCAAAACTGCATCAACAAATATATGTTATCGTCGTATCACGTTAACTGGCCAACAGTTTCAGAACTACTCACGATCTCATCTTAAATCTACTTACATTCTCTCCAATTAAAGCTCCACACCCTGTAATGGCTGTATACAAGTCCCCCGTCTACCTCCGTAGATCTTGTCCCTCACTTTGATTTTCTGTCCATCACAGGGGCATGGATTAGTCCTCTCTTGTTTATCTCCTCGTCACTTTTATCTATCTATCACTAAGCCATCCGCTGTGCGGCAGCGGCCTCAGCACTGCATTAATCCCCTATCAGCCGGCCAACCATCCATCACCCTGCTGTCTATCATGTCAGATCCATCATCTGCCCATCTGTCTCCCACTGTCTATGCTCAGAGATGATCTCTGAGAAGACCTCCAGCAGCAAGGCATGGTGGGTGACGAGGAAGCAGGGCAGGGGGTGAAATACACAAACTAATAAGCAAAATGAAAATGTTCCAGTTTCCTTATTGTGTATTAAAAGTGGGAGAACTTCTCAATGGAGAAGCAAAGTTCTGAAAATAAATAAAACCATGATGTAGTGGGGAAAATCAAGGCCCCCTACAACATGTTAAAGCAAAAAGAAAGGAAAATTTCAATAGCCTCTGGCTTTAAAACAGCTCAATATCTGAGTTCATCAGAGGTCATTTGTATTTCCATCCATATCTGCTTGCATCAAAAGGTGAGCGAGGGAAGCACATGAGCCGGAGAGAAGGTGACCGTAGGGCAAACGTTAGTGTACGTGAAGAGGAAGGAGAGTCCACCAGGCGCATGTTAAAGTAGGGAGCAGGGCCACGAGAGCATTAAAAGATACACATTAGGGAAACCTCTGAGTGCATGGACATTCATGTCTTCAAAGTGAAAATGATGGGTGAGCAGGTATGTGGGCGGAAATGCCGCCATTGTTTAGACTAGTCAACAAATAGATCCTGGAAGGGCAGAACAAATTGTTTTGAGGGTAACAGAAAGAGCTGAGAAACGGGCTAATTTAGGTGCTTTCAGAATGCTATTACTGTGCAAAAAAAAAAATAGCTTTTTGAAAAGAAGAGTTCTTCAGGCTTTATTGAAATCCAGTTATGGTTTATGAAATAATGTTTAAAATGTTACACGAGCTATAGAGACAGTGTTTGTATTATTTGTGTGATGCAAGGCATGAAAAGAAACATGCATCAGTCCACATTAAAAATGTGGATATTGTTTACGTTTATGTGAACTTACAAAGCCCAATATAAAATGCTCTGTTGTTTAAGGATGTAACAGAAAAGCCACGTTGCATTGGTATAATTGGTCTTGGCTTTGTGATATTGATTTACACTGAGTCAAAAGCCAGGCAGGAATGGGCATTACCCTATAAAATAGACTTGGAAACGCCTCTGCAGGGATGAGCTGAATATTGAGTCAGTTAAACTATCCAGTCGGCTGTTTTTTTTTAATTTTTTTTACTTGGATGTTAAAATTCAGTTCGCTGGTAGCTTGGTGAACCAAATCATAGCGTTGCTGCCTAACACTTGTAGGCTGAGCGATACTATCCTGACCAATGTTCCCTCAAATGAGGATGGAAGGAAGATTTCAGAATAGTTAAATTAACCTTCCTGTGACCCTGAAAAAAGGAGCAAGTGGGTCAGAAAATGGATGGATGGATAAATTACCCTTGAGCGTGTAATTGTTGGACCAGTGGCAACCATGTGCAGAAGTACAACGCGTGGGGTTCATGAACCATTTCTTTTTGTGTAGCTTTTACAAGAAGCTGACAGTGCTATGGTAGAGGGCTTGTGTCTAGTGACACATCAATCAGTTTGGCCTTTACGCTGAGCATCAGGGTCGGATCCGTGACCCACATTTGTAAGTTTGTAGGGTTTACCAACCCTTCCACTGCTGCAGACTGGCACTCTCTCAGCTCACATTGTGAAATTAAAGGTTCGTTTTGGTCCATCATTTATTTTAACGTTAACAAATAAAACAAAGAAACATTATGCTTTATCTATTTATTTAAAAAACTTAACTTCCTGCTAGGCTCATTTACACATTGTGAGATTATTGCGTTGAAATGTCAGCGGACGACAGAATAATGGCCTTTACATCAATTGTCCCCTTTCACTGGGCCATGGACCAGTACCAGTCCGTGGAGCATTTGGTACTGGGCAGCGAAGAAAAAAGAGAGCGCAGACCTCATCCATGCCTTAGCAGTCTCCCATACTGCATAGTCACCTATTTGTTACACAGATATTGAGGAAAATCCAATAAACCATATCAGTGATTTTCTTTAAGATCCAAATGGTATCTGAAATTTACACACATAAATACATTAAATCTATCTTCTGGAAGCGTTGAAGTGTTAAAGGAAAAAAATATATCAATCGGTGTGTATATACTCATGTACGTGTATGTTTGGACAAATGAATGTGTAGTGGATTACATGAATTCTTTAATTATATATATATATATATATATATATGTTTCTTTTTATAGTGTAAATAGGTGTATATTATAAGAAGATTATTGTACTGAAATAAGTATAGTAATAGATATTACAAGGGGAAGAATCATAGTTAACACTTCTTCTTACTCCTTTTCAAACATGTACAGGCTTCATGAGCAGGATTTTGTAACCATTTATTAAATTAAATTACTATTATTATTATTTTCATTGTGGTAAATACTGTTGTGTTTATGTTCAAAATAAAAATTAAATCAATCAATCAATATATTTTTTAAGTTTATACTCCTTTTCGTACGTGTACATTACATTTATATAGAAAGCTTTTCAGAGCTTGTTTGTATGATGTCATTCATTGTTTGTTCATAATACTTCTTTTTTTTACATTTGCTTTTTTCTCTCTTTTTACTTTATTTTTAATTTTACATCTTCGAAATAAAATTTACTTAATAGAGGAACCAACCCTACATGTCTGAGTCAAGTTTCATGAACATCGGTCAATTATTATTATCATTATACATCAATTTTATGTAGTGCTTTTCTAGGTACTCAAAGTCACTTTACAATGAGGGGAGCGGTGTTGGGGTTCAGTGCCTTGCTCAAAGGCACCTTGGTAATGCTAGAGCGGTGCCCTCTCTAGCTACCAGAACAACTTCTGTTTTTATGGTCCGCATCGGGACTTGAACCAGCAACCCAACGGTTCCCAACCCATCCCAAAATTGAACTGCTTGTTCCAATTTGAATATTTTCTGAAAAATTCCTCAAAACCCATTTGATACAACTAAATAAATAAATGTTGGCAAAAACATAACCTGGAAGAGGTGAAAATTCACAATTTTTTTTATTTTATGTACTGTATGTTTCGTTAATTTCATTTTTGAGAAATTGACACTTCCGCTTTTGCGCTGATCTCCTTCGCTTGAAGGTATTTGATTAGAGTCAGTGCCAAAGGGAGGGCGTGCAGACACCTCCGAGGAGTGTTTTTACTGCACGGGAGTCACATGCCCCCACAAGACCCAAGCACCCTCAAGAATTTACATGAGCTTCAAAGATCGACTGCAGCAAAACAGCAAATTTATGTATTTGAGTACTTTTCAGTCAATTGTTTTTACCTCTGTAGGCCCAAGTAGGATTAAAAGATTACATTTTGTGCTTTATATTTAAACCCAGCTCTTTAAATGCCAGCAACCCACTGACAGTTGAATTTATGTAACAGTACCACACAAAAATCTCCAATCCAGCAGAAAATGTGGAAAGAGATGTGACATTTCTGCTTTTATCCATAATGAGCGTAAACAAATATCTTCAAACAAATGCTTTTCTTACAAACGGAGCCCAACCCCATGAGACAACTGTCAGAAAGGATCCACATCCGTCCAGATTTGGTCTAATTAGAGAACTGCTCTCCCTCTATAACAGATACTGCTCAATCTCAGATTAAACACTTCTGGGTCTCTACTGTACAATGTGTGATTACAATGAATATTTGTGCTGCACAGAGATGCTTCACATACATCACACCCATACACAGCATATATCCATATGTCACACATAGTGTGCTTGTGTGTGTGTGTGTGTATGCCATTTGTGTATATACATTCACTCATGCTGAACACACAGTACATGTGCTGAGGCTGCAGGAAACACTACTTTTACAGCCTCTGGATGATGCATATGAAAAAGCATAAATTCCAAATAGTTCTGCTCGAATAACTGGGGAGACAGATTTAGTCCGTATCAGTCCCACCACCACTTCTCATTTATCCCGAGAACTAAAAACACGACAATGCTAACACCTGCATAGGCCTATATTATTTTGTGTACAATGAATTAATCAGACCCTAGACAAAGAGCTGAATAAATACTGTGGATAACCAAATCAATACTGAGTTCACAAAGATGTCAGATTCTGCATAGTTTCATAGCGCCACTGATTAAACTGGCACCATATTAATTCAGTGAATCAATAAAACCAATCTGTCAAATAAATCAAGTCGCATGGACGACTGGAGCCAATTGGGAGACAAGAGCACATTAAGGACCCCCCCCCCCCCCCCCCCCCCCCGCTCTAACTGCATATCTGTGTCGAGAAGGCATTGCATCCATTCGCTGTTTGGAATTCACGAATTGGCAAATTAAAAAGATTAATCCATGAAACAAAAACGAAGATGCCAACAAGGCACATGATCATTCTATAATGATCAGACATTCAAATAAATCCTCTCCCAGATTCTGTTCCCTAAATGCATTTGTGACTCCCAACATTATGCACATTCATGCTCTTGTTGATTGTTTTATGGCATCTTTTTTCCCATCGTGATGAGGCTGCAAGGTGGTGAGAGGTTGAGTAGTGGTCTAGCAGCAGTTTTCTGTGGTCAGATGAGAGATAGTCATACAGTATGTGGTTCTTATTTATAGCCTAATAGCACTTGAAGAGAACAAGCGATGTTAGTAATCATTAAATTATATATGTAATTATGATTGCCGGCAAGAGGGACAGGTCAGCTGATGCCATGGGAAAATCTAACAGTGTAGCCTTTTATATTCAAACAGTTTTTACAGAACTTCAGCTTTATATTTATAGATCTAAGAATACATAGAAGAAGGTGCTAAAGCTAAAATGTGGTACTGCATTCCAGGCTAAAAGAAAAAAACCCATCACATAACCACTGAGAGTTTGCTGAGCATGCTGGGTAATTTACCAGCATTCATTTGTACACTGACGCTGTTATGTCCACGTCTGTATGCTAGTTGTTGATTAAACACAAGGATTCATACAGTTTTGTGCCAAGGGATGTTTACAAGGACCTCAATTTTGTTGCTTTTTATACAAAAAAAAATCCTTACAAACAGCATGTGTTTCTAAATCTCACAACACGAAATAGTGTTGAAAGAACTTCTCAGCCATCACTCGTAGCACTTAATATAAAAAAAAAAACAGTTTATTTAGAAGTTGGAATATTATTTAACAAAACATAGTAGTGAACCAACTAAAAAACAATTTTATATGATGATAATAATGTTAAGTGATTGCTTTGGCTTTCTCTAGAATTTCAACAAAAGCTGTTATTTATTAGCTGTTTTTTAATTACCAGATCTATTGTTTAGGATGGTGCTGAGTATATTTGATAAAATCTTGTGCAAACTGTAACCAGTCGTAATAACAATTTTACTTCCATATTCATGTAGAGAGCTAAAAAGCTGCCGTATCCATTCACTTTTATACAGAATGTCAAAAAGGTGACTGTGTAATAGTGAAAGTGTGGGCTTTTATTTTCCTGTAGTTCTATGTCCATATGTGCAGAGGTGCAAAGTTCATGAGAAATGCAGATGTACTGAACAGGATTCTCTCAGGTGAGGCCTGCGTAGCCCCGACATAATTATAATCCTTAATTAATCCACTCCGGATGTGCTCCCCTTTGCTCTCTAACTCTCTCTCTTTGCTGCTATCTCGCCTGCTCTCGCTCAGGTTCAATTCTACTGATGTTTACGGACTGTTTTTATGTCGGGCTACCGGACTCAAAATGCCACTCACTTTGTCCTTGTTGTTATTCTTCTTCTTGTTGTTGTGTACACTAGTTTAAATCACTACTCCTCTGTTATGCATAAACGGTTGGGGTTAAATTTGGTACGCATTGACGCTTGGAGCCTGATATTAGATTTGAGGCCCCAAAAGAAGAAAAACAAACAAAAGTAAATTTCTCATAAATTTGCAAGTCAAATATTATGATGGTACCGAATCATTGGCACATACCAATATATAAATGGGGACCATTACTCCGTACGTGTCACGGGGGCAGTAAGGGGGCCCCCGGTTCTTGAATGATTACTCCTCCGTTAGTTCTCGTTAGATCAGAATGCAGTTTGGTATGAATACTCTATGAATGAATATGATGAGACACTGGGAGTCCTTTTTTTGAAATGGGGCCTGTGGGCCCATCCCTCATTTCCTGGTCAAATCCAAATTTATGGGAACATAGGCGTATGATATGTCATTTCAAAGGTAATTCAACGTAGATTACGATTATGCCTCGCACAATTGCATTAGGGGCCTGAGGGCCCACCTCCCTTTTTTAGCCAATTTTCATGAAAGTCGTTTACTCATTTATTTGAGAGTAAAATAATGTGACAGTTGGTGGTACCGAATAATTGACACATACCAATATATGTGCCAAGGGGGCGCCAGGGGGCCCTCGGGGGCCTCATTTTTTTACTTGGTGGAACCGAGTCATTTAACTGAAATCTCGGGAACATAGTACGTGCTATTCGGCGGGGTGCGGCCGTAGTTCATCGAACCTGTTCTATCACCGTGCACTTCCTTTTAGCCATCCTATCTGGAAATTGTCTTTTGGATGTTTTTGCAGCTGTTTATGAATAAACGTGCTCATTCACTTCTTGTGCTATCAGAGAGCTCCATACCATTTTCTGGCAGCTTTCCTCCAACTCAAATGTCAGCAGACAAGAAAACAAGAGCTTTTGTTTGGTTCCATGTTGTTTCTTCATGTTGCTTCTTCCAACCAATAACAGCATGGACTACAGCAAAGCACAAACACAAACATGTTTAAAGTATTCCTACGTCAATAATCCTATAAGGGTCCGATTAACCAGAGGTGAAAGTAACGGTTTACAAGTACTAACGTTATTGTAACTGAGTTGTTTTTATGGGTACTTGTACTTTTTGGAGTATATTTCTCAATCAGTAATTTGACTTGTACTTAAGTTTGCTAGTAAATTGTTCCATTTCTGCACCCAACAGTTACTGAGTGAATTATTATTTTTTGTTTTAACATGAAATGTCCAGACAACAATCAAATGCATCACATCATAGCCGACCAACCAGAATAAACATAATGCACTGCACCAAAACAGCACTGAATGTTTGTTATTTTGCCTCTTTCTTTAGTTCAGGTTGGGGTTTCTACCTATTGTGTTGTTACCCACATGAAACTGTTTTACAGTTCATTAATGTAGCTATACTTAGAGCCTGAGAATTATTTTTTTTTTTTTTTAAATTGAATTCATTGGTGTTATTTTATTTAATTTTTTTAAATTAATGTGCATTTTGACAAACCTTTTATTTCATACAAGATGACTTTGTGGAAAATAAATTAAGTTCCAATTGTGCAAAATTTGGTCTCTTCCTTATTAAGTTTATACATGAGATATTTACTGTATGCAAAGGAACCGTGGCTAGATTTATTACCAAAAATAAACGTGACGGTGAGTACTATTTAATTCTTTACTTGAGTATTTTATGTATGACTTAATTGCACTTGTACTTCTACTTGAGTAGGTTAAATCAGTACTCTTTACACCTACTGCTGTTAACACAAAAATAAACCAGACGAAGCCAATACATGTGGACTGACGTAAGTGAGTGTCAGGTGATCAACAACTCCGTTTTTAATTAATCTACTTATCTTCATAATATATATTGTTTTAACCAATGACATAAAACTCTAACCTTCACCTTTATTTTAGCCATCAGAAAACCAGGAGGAACTATTAGTTCTACTGATTGCCGTTTCTTTTTATTCCTCCTTTGACAGATAGACAAGTTGATTGTACCAAGCTGGTCCACAATAGTTCAACAAAGATGTCAAGATACAGTAAATCTCTGTTGTCAATGTTTTCTTTGACAACATCTATGTGAATTGTTGGTTTACAGGTTTTTCTTCCTTTCAATCCACTGCTTTTTATTTTCTGTGTATAAAAAAAAAAACCAGACAGCTCTTTTAAAAGGCTTGAGTGAGCTTCTACACTTGTTTCCTCAATCTTTAGCCATTGTGCACTTTTCTCTGACTGGATGCATTAATACAATAGAAAGTAGAAAATCGCATCGATTCCATACTGTAAATGCTTTTTTTTTAACACTTAAAGGTCCCATGTCATGCTATTTTTCACCCATCTCCATTTGTTCTAAGAACCCCAAAAACATAGTGTTTGAGGTTTATTTTCCCAAACGCGCCTGTTTTCCAGAGTTTTAGCCTCTGAAAAGTCATTTTCCGAGCAACTCTACACAAACAGGATGATTTGCGGCCTACTTATGCATATTCATGAGTGGGCGTGTCTATAGACGGGACACTGACTTCCTCCTCCACGCACGGTGACGTTGGGCCAGAGGACGGCCCGCCCTCCTCCCATCCACTCCTTAGCCGAGCTCATGTTGCTTTATAAACACAAGACAGAGCGTGGGGGCGGGGCGTTTGCCGGTACATACATAGACTGTAGAAAATACATACATAGCACTGCGTGAGGGAAGCTAAAATGCTCACCTTTGTGGGCGTGTCTGTTTACATGTCAATCACGACAGAGAGCTTCCTGGAGGCGCGGCTTCTCCAGCTCAGTGCCATGTCAAATTCGTCATCAAAGTGGAAACGCGTCATCTAATTGGAGCGAGGTGTTTGGGCTCACCCTGCAGTAAGAAAGGAGCAAATCACCCTCTAACTAACGATTGAGGGAATCAATGAAAAAAACACTTTGGACATGTGTATGAAGCCCTAATAACACTTTATGATGTTTAAAGCACAGAAAAGTTGATTTAGCTTAACATGGTCCCTTTACAGTAGAAGCTAACTTCACTGATTGATCAGAAATGACCATTAATAACCATTATTCTCAAATAACTTTAATTTGAACTCTGTCCTGCAGATGGTCTTAAAAAGCCTATATAAATATTTGGGAAAAACTAGCAAACAAGTACAACCACCAGCAGCACATGGATGGCTTTAAAAAATAAAAAATAAAATAATTTTAAAAAAAAGGAAGAATAAGAAGCTGTAAAGACAACAACAAAAAACCTAAAAAATTTTTTAAGTGGTTAGAAAATGTCCCTTTTTTTACTGCATGTGACAACAACTGCTGTCAGAAACTGGCTGCTACAAAACAGCATTTAGGTCTTGAAAATTGAAACAGCAATGACAAAATCTTACAATACCTAATCAAAAATATCCTCCTCTTACAAATGTGTGTGAAGCTGAATGAAATGCAGGTGACACCACTGATTGGTCACATTGATTGAGCATCGCCGAGTCTTTTTAATGCTGTGCACCAAGTCGTCTCCCAGTCAATAGACACAACCCAAATACAGCAGGCACTCAATCCAATGTGTTGCTACATGGGCCAATCCAGCTAATTTAACACCCACTCCATTTATGAAAAAGAGTCCTCATTGATTTTTTTTTCTTCTTCTTCTTTCTGTTGATGCACTCGTGTTGTTCCTGTTCATTTGCGCCATGCCGGCGCCTCATGCTCAAGGCTGGCAGCGACTGAATTAAATTAGTGTGTGGTGGAGTTTCTGTTAGCTTTTCAAACCTCACTCTTTCAGACTCTCCCGAAATGAAGCGGAGACCACAGAGCTGATAAGCAACAGTTCCGTGCTTTTGCATGAGTGCATGAATATATTTACACAGACATCTGCGACACAAACCTCTTAACATCAAGATGGACCTTCTTGTAGCTTGAAATTTGCTTTTTACACTAAATACAGCAAAACACAGATTGTGCTCATTCATTTTATGTCCCCATTCTTACCACACCTGCTATTCCTATCTTTTTTCTTCTTTTCTGGTTTTCTATTTTTATTACTTACTTTCTAATGTATTCTGAAATACGTACACGTGTTCCTACAGCTTTAGTCAAATTAAATTCAAGACTTTTTAAGACTCTTTATTGAAATTAAAATTAAGACCAACTTCACAGTACACATAACTGGATGGGGGAAAAAAACGCCACATCAATTACATAGGGTTAGGGTAATTTTTTTCTGGCGTCTAGTGCAGATGTGCAACTGGCGGCCCCCAAAGTAAACACACAAAAATACACAAGATGACAGTGAAATACACTAACAAAACAAAAAAACAGATTAAACAAAATCAAAATCACTATAAAAACACAAGAAGACAAAAATAGCCAGAAATCTATAAAACAACAAAAACACAAAAAATAAAAGCCATTAAGAAAACAGGCAATTTTTGTTACATCTACATTTTCGAATGTTGTTTACACATTTTTTGAAAAACAAATGTTACCATTTATTTTGAAATGTGAGACTATTTACAATCATAAAATCATACTTATCTGTTAAAATGTAAGACTTTTGAAACATTGATTTAGGACATTTTAATAACAAATAAGGCCTTATTTTTAGATTAATGAATTTAATGCCTTTTATGACTTTCTAAGGATCTGCGGGAACCCCGTGTTACACATTCAATGCATAGTCTGGCTGTGACAGATTAGCCTCGAAAAATATAACAAGGCCTTTTTGATTGCAATAATTTGATCCTTAAAACAATTCCCATTGTGTACAGTCAACAGAGGTAAAACACTCAATCACAACAACTGTTTTCAAAATTATAATAGATTTCCTGTCAGGACGTGTCTCATGACGCTGGGGACAAACACGGTACAATCACTGGTAAATAAACACAAGAAGGAGAAGGAAAGAGCTACCTAACACTGCAGGACAAACGGCTTCTGGGTCAGTCTGGAGGAGAAAATGCCCGACACTGACCTCAAAGTCTGACTTAACATAAACAGGCAAGAGACAATGGTCTTTGCTCAGGCGCTACAGATACAGAGATACACAGAGCCTCAAGAGATCCTATAAAAATAGACATGCAACCCATTAATGCCACATCCATCACGGGATACCTCCAGCTTAATGAGATGGAATAGGCTGAGAAAACCTTTGTAATCATCTACTGCAAAAAGTGAAATAAAAAAATGCATTGACAGTCAATTGAATTATCATTATTTTTTTTTTTTTTAGCTTTGCGCTTCGAAAAGCGATTATTGTTTTTCATTTATTTTTTTAAAGCTCAAATATTATCATCCTAATACATTTTAATCTTTTTGCCGGGTTGTTTTCGATTACACATAATCTTCAATTTAAAAATCTACAAAAGGGCTTCCTGAAACAGTCAGAATCGTGTTTTTAATGAAATGCTAAAGGTGGGCCGATATACCGTGCGACAAGATATTGCGACATTGATTATGTCACAAGATGTATCGTCAAAGGTACAAGTTGTATCATCCAGTCCTTCTTTAGTTGAAAAGATCAGAGAGTGAAATCTAAATAAAAGCATTGGCAATGTTCCAAATGCAAGTTTTTGTTGTTTTTTTTTTTTTCCTTTCCGAAAATATTATATCGCAATGTCAGCACGAGTTATCGTATTGTATCGTGAACTCAGTGTATTGTCCCACCCCAAAGCCATAAATGGAAACAGAAGAGTTAAACTTTTACATTTATTACTAAAACTATTATAACTACTAATCTGTATTGGCAAATAGTATCCAAACATGTTTTTTTTTTTTAATTTGCAAAAAATATGACGGGAAACTTGTGTACAGTGACCATCATCTAGTCTCTTCATGTGTTATTGTGAATTGTTTTGGCATATAAACTTGAATGTAGTTTGTCGGGTGGCCTTCCTTCAGTTATACTACTTTCACACATTTTGAAAAATGTAACAAGAAAAAAAAAATCACAATAAAACTACTCTTCAACTTATTCATATCCGGAAAAACTGTTGACTAATCAGTTCTGAAAGTTAAACATAACAAACACTCAATCACCTCCAAGCCAAGGAACGAAAAAACCCGAGCCAGCAACTAAATTGTAAATTCTGTAACTTATCATAGCCAACACATTGTGTGCTTCCCTGTGCTCGCAGTACCTGTGAAAATGGACTATTACACAATCACTTTCATTGGACGCAGTGTATGTGTAATTATAATGTCAACGTTACTTACAGGTGGAATGCAAATCCGTATGCAGTGTCAAAATCTACATTCATCATGTTGCCATTGTCGTGTTTAATGTGTGTCGCTTGGTGCGTCGTGTGGAAATGAACCTCAAAAAAGCTTTCAAGATGTTTTAAATTCAGTAAAAAATTTAAAAAAAAAAAAAAAAAATTTCCCTGAGCCTGTGACATTCCTGAGAGTGTGAAACAGCATAGGTCACCTTATGAAATTCATATCAGCGCCCTAATTTTTCTGCTTATTTCCCATTAACATATTCATTTAGTCATCCTCGTCAAGAGCTGCAGGCGTGCATACATATTGTACAAAGGAGAGTGTTGCAGAAATGCTACAGATTGGTAGCAGTCTTGACTTCAGGGGCTTGGCACAAATCTTCTGATTCATAAATGAAACATGTATACGTGTGTGTGTGTGTGTGTGTGTGTGTGTGTGTGTGTGTGTGTGTGTGTGTGTGTGTGTGTGTGTGTGTGTGTGTGTGTGTGTGTGTGTGTTTGTGTGCAATGCCTGCATTTCCATTTAAAACACTAAATAAATTAGATTATAATTGGGTTTTTTCCGTTGTAAACCATCAGGCAGGTCCTGAACACAGCAGCGTTTTCATCACCTGTACGTTAAAAAAAAAAAAAAAAAAAGATAAAATAGTCTCCCCACTTTGATCGCAGTATCTAAAAACATGCGTAAAAAATTTGATTTGATTGCTGAATTCATTAAGCGTCTAATCATCATTAATGCCATGCAAATATATGACTATTATTCATCCTTAGAAAGCTGAATATAATTTTTATGATTGTGATGTGTCACACAGACAAGGGGGGAATAAATCCTTGTGTCTTTCCGGGAGTGTGTTTGGCAGTAAACCAATTCCAAGTCAGGCTTCTTGAACGCCCAGATAATGCAATCAGACAGTTGCAATATTGCTGTTTTACCACCTGAAAAATTTAAATTTGATTCAGCTCCCTCAGAATAGAAGACAAGCCAATTTCTCCCAAACAATTGGCAAGGCAAATACAACACATCTGGCTGAAATGAAGAAAACGGCTCACAAGCAGAAACTGAGGCAAAAGATTCAGTTTCTTTTTTTTTTTTTCATTTATATTTAATCATTTCATAACGACAACAAAGTAACGACTGCGTAAGTGCTGTTGATTCATTTTCATCAGATTGTTTTAAACCCATGCAGCAACACTCTAATAGCACTTCATATTCCAAGATATGAACATCTGATATTAAGGGGTCACATGTAATTAAATTGGGACGTATGAGGGTTTCCAGATGTGTTCTCCTGCTGTGCAGGGATGATATTAAGACACAGAATGAAGAAGTTATTATATTATCCACAAGGAAATTTAGCTGAATTGAGTTTAAACTAGTGTTATTAGTTTTGTGTTGCTCTTTTTTTTTTTTTTTTTTTTTCACTTTGTAAGGACTTCCTAAATTATTCATCAAGGACTGCTGGGCCCGAGAGCAGCAGCAGCAGCAGCAGCAGCAGCAGAAGCATGTATATATAGGTGATGATTTTACTAGGTTGAAGATTAATGGTGTGGTCTTACATTGGTGGAGTGTTAATTAATGCCAAGAAAACTTTAGATAGATAGATAGATAGATAGATAGATAGATAGATAGATAGATAGATAGTACCTTTATTATTTTAAATAATATGCAGGAAATTATACAACACCCAAAAATGGACTCTTGTGTAATCTGAGAATAATTTAGAAATCAAACAAGCATTTAAAATATGAGGAGAATGCTGTAACCTCCACATCTGTCAAGCCCCGAGATGAATAAATAAGGTGCATTACACGCATGGACACCTCACACGAGCTCAGGGAGCCTGACAAGTGCGCAACACACACTGTTATGGCTTGGATGTCACGTGTTTTAGCTATAATGGCCAAAATAAAGTCCTACCTTGATTCATTCAATCTCCCTGTCTCTCCTGGACAGCTCAGCGTGTCTCCTTCATTCTCCTTTCCCCCCAGCTCTGCTTATCGCCCCTTGGATCCTCTGTGCTGCCGCCTTCGTGTGGATGCATAGGAAATTAAAAATTAATAGCCAGCTATCTTAAAGACAACCCGACACAGGGAGAGGAAAATCCACTCAAAAAAATGAAGTGCAGGCAGTGAGGTCAAATCCTCACGGAAAGGATAAAAGCCCACAAAGACGCGCCCGCGTGCGCGTTAAAATAAATAACATGGACGGCACCATTGTCCTGTTTTAAAAGAGCGTTGTTTTGCAGGTTGGTGCTGAGCTGAAGGTGACCGCAGCGTAATGTGAACTAAAGTTGTGAGCGTATCTGCCTCCGTCCGTCCGTGGATCGTCAGATGCTTGCGCAGGAAGAGGAAATGTGTGTTTCCCTTAGAAAACCTCTGCGTGAGGTGAAGCACAATCACGGATGTCTGAAGAATTCACGTCCAAAAGGTAGGACGTGCAGCTCAGCGTTTGTTTTTTTTTTTTTGTTTTTTTAAAGCTCAGTCTTCGTGACTGGGTTTTGCAGGTACTGCACAGGACGGGTATCTGGTGCGTCTTGACGCACAGCGCGGTGGTTCGCTGGTCTCCGGGTTTTCCTCTTTTGTCGCCAGGCAGCGCGCACTCTCATCAGGACCATTCACCTCTGCGGCTCCGCATCACAGCCATGACGACCCAGCACAGCCTCCACTGCCTCTCATTCACTGTGTGGGGGCTGAACGGCTGATTAAAGAGCGGTTATATATCATTGCCCGGTTTAAGAAAAACACTTCAGCCCGCCCACCGACTCCATAGCTTTCTTATAGTGAAATGCAACCATGTTTGTATCAACCAAAGCCACGTGGTCTCCAAAGGTGGGGTTTGCTGGGAGCCCCCAACATGATCATTTAGACCAGTGTTTCTCAAATGGGGGTACGCAAGGGGCCACTAGAGACTGAGGAAAATTAACAAATAAAGGGTTAGTCTTCGTCCCACCCCAGGCATGACCGAAAATTATAAAAACTATAGAAATAAATCTATTCAGGAGCCACTAAATCAGTGTTTTTCAACCTTGGGGTCGGGACCACATGTGGGTTCGCCTGAAATTTCTGAAAAATGAAAATAGATTTTTGAAATTTTTTAATTCTTCTTCTTTTTTTCTAAGATTAAAACAGCACACATTCTTAAAATTTGATTCTTTAAAATGTGTGTTATCACTCATTCATTCCATCATTATGCTCCATAATTGTTTTTGAATAGTTTTCTAAGCAAAATGTTGTAGTCCGACTAAGGGGGGTACATGGATTCAGATAAAAGAGAAATGGGGTAGTTGAGCCAAAAAAGTTTGAGAATCACTGATTTAGACAAGTGGTTCCCAACTCAGGGTACTTACAAACAGTTATTAATTCATTGACATTACATGTGTAATTTAATATCTAACACTGTATGTGTCCACATTTAACAGACAAGATTAATGGAAAAAAAAAATGTAATGTGGCCTTTTCTTTTTCTTTTTTTTACAAATTCCTATAGTGATAGTGATATTTAGTCATAGAATGTCGGGGGAGGGGAGAATATGGGATTAAGGTTACCGTCAAATGTTTGCATTTGTGGATTTCAATGTAAGTTTTTTTATTTGGTAAAAAAAAAAATATCCATAAGTACCTTTGAGCATATTATAGTTCAAAGTTTTCTGAGTGGACACTGAACATCTTCTCCTACGCTTTATATTTAGGCTTTAGAAATCCAGAAGAGTGACAGTGGATTTTAGCCAATCAGAGATCTTTCTACAAACAGAGTTCTCCATTACCTGTTTCGGGCGATACTATTGGCTTCTTGACTGAAGTCAATGAGCGTTCAGGTACCATCAATAATAAATTGCAATGGCGGAATTTCAAGCAGAAGTTTACATTGCGTCATCCGGCACAGCGATTACTGATGAAGTTTTTATTCTGACAGACTTTTACCGTACGTTATGTTGTTTTATGATGATTGTGTCTGTTTGGCTTGAATCTTTGAATCTTTAAAGTGAAGATGAATGTTGTGGGAGCATGTGCAATTTTTTTGTACTTGTTCAATGACAAAAGGATTCTATTCTATTCTACATGGCAAAGCAAGTGGAAAAAGGAAGAGCAACGTGGAGAAGCAACAGTCTAAAGGCACAAACATACTCGAATGGAACATACTCACGGAGGTCCCTCTGACTCAGAATCTGATGCTTTAAATCCGTGCACAGTCTGCCACACATACCAAGTCAGAAGGAGAATGATAACAGACGGGATAAATTGCTTGTAAACCTAAGAGAAGTGTATCCAAGGTGGAGAGAACAGACTAAATTCATTTGTAGTCTGGACATTGAGTGTGTCTGCTCTGTTGGGATCACTGCGACTGCTTGTGTGTAAACATTGTGGCGGAGGGAGGGGCTGTGAGCCTTTAGTTACTGTCGTCACAACAGCGAGTGATACAGGCTTTAACGTTTAGTCCGATAACACGAGATAAAGTCCTTACATTTGTCACTAGTCTCTATTGAGAAAAAAGTTGTGCGTATTTACGAGGATACCAGATTTCAAAACAATAAAGGGAGGGGGGAACGTGGTTGTTTCTAGAGGTGTCCCGATCCGATATTGATATCGGATATCGGTCCGATATCAGCCAGAAAACGAATATCGGATTTTATTGGACTGCATCTAAACTCACCAATATATGCTCTCCGATAAAATGTTCCGCTCCAGCACTTCTATCTATAGGTGACTGTGGTTCACACTCCAACAAAGTAACCTACTGTTGCTGCCTATTGTTCTCTGAGTAACATCATTTGATCAAGCCTTTTCTAACATTCCACACTATGAAATAAGTAATAAAAGTATATATAATTTGTGCCGATATCGTATCGGATTAATATCGGTATGGGCCGATACGCAACGCTGCAATATCAGCATCATATCCGAAGAGAAAAAGTTGTATCGGAACATCCCTAGTTGTTTCTATACAAGTCTCAAGATTCTACATACTGCAGCTTTAATCCTGTGGATATGAATCCGACAAGATACATTGCTGTAAAAATTACATCACTAAGTCACAAGTATTTTGTGTCGCAGTTTTCTACAATGTGTTCATAAGAATTTTGAGCATAACCTATTGCAACACTAGTTAGGTAACTCTGAGGTCGTGAGCTGAATGAGAAAGCTAGGTCTTATGTTCGATATTGTGTTAAACTCAGTCCACCCTTTTCATGCCTGAAGGCCACACTGTGTTTGAAGGTCTGAAGCGTTTGACTCAGCAGAATTTATTTAGGTGCCACTTCAATGCAAACAAGTTTTCAGATGCCTCATTTATCAGATTGTCCACACAACTTAATCTTTGTTTTGCTTTTCAAGCTGCTTGCTTTTTTAAAATGTTTATCCACTGTATGAATCATGAAACTTTGAAAACCTTCCAATTTTACAGAAGGGAAAAAGCTAGGCAGACACATGATCTATATTCCATCATGGGACAAACAGACACACATAATTTACTCATGCCGTCAATTTAGAAACTATTTGTTTTAAAAAAAAAAAAAAAATATGTTTTTGGGCAGTTTGTACTAAACCCTCCCACATTCAGGTCCCCTTTGGCCCAGCACAGAAAGAGCAGAGATAACTCACACACAAAGGGGAAAACAAGGCTTGAACTGACTTTCTTACTGTGCATCATCAGTTGTACCCAGCGGCCCTGTTTTGAATGTGTGGTTTACAAAAAAGTAATTTTAAAATATGAGCACATCAGTGAAACTTGCTGGAAAATAGCTCAATCTCATTTAAATGAAGTGTAAAAACACAGCATCACAAAAACTGAAGCCGGAACAGTTAAAAAAAACATCTTTGTAAATGTGTGTTTGTTAACTGTTTCACACTGCCTGTAAGAATATAGCTAACAGTCATAGGATCATTGTGTGGGAGTCATTTAAACCAACCTCACCTTGACAGCAACTCTATGAGTTCAAGGTTTCTGTAAAGGCTTTATTGCTCTGAAAATAACATTTTAGACCAATACCAAAGCACTGATTCTCAGACAAAACGACCTCTTTTTCTGTTTCCTATTTCTTTCATAATGTACACATTTTCCTAAAACACATTGTTCTTATTTTCCGCTGCACTGGAGTGAAAAGGTGTCATCGAGTTGAGCTCAGGTGGTCTCCTCCAGGACGTTTGCTGATGAGAATCAGGGAACAAAAGTTGGCAGTAGAAAAGCTGTGCATTTAAAACTTTACTGGAATCATTTTTTGGATATTCACAGTAAATGAGCTTCTACGGTTTTTATCTAGACTTTGTCTTGAATCACTTGGACCTTGTAGACTGTCATTTTTTAAACTTGTAGTGAAAATGTTTGACATAAAATGTGTTTAATGAATACCAATAAACAAAATGTGTGCAGATTTATTATTAAAAAAACACACATTTAAAGTACTGTTGAACAATTTCATAAATACAATCCATTGGTAGCAGCCATGTTATGCCAGATGTGACGCCAAGTCGTTTAATCCTGTGCAGTGTTTACATTAGGGGACACTTGATTTCAATTATTTTTGCAGTTCTTTACTCATCATTTTCTCAAATATAATTTTATTTATTACTGTCAACAACCAAAAGGTTCAAATTTGGTTCAGATTACTAGGACATTGTTGTAACTACATGTGGTCTAGTTTTTCTCTGTTGTACTAGAATGGAATCCTTATTGTGAGTGTGTGTGATAGCTAGCTCTTATACAGGTCGTAAAGGTCAATGACCATAACAGCTGTGATTTGAACAGAATATAGAAATATTTAAAGGGTGGAGAACAGTGATAAACATTTCTCAAACCTGTATACCATATACCTTGTAGCTTATTAATAAGATTAGCTTTTTTTCCCCTACCTGCTCAGGTGTTAAAAAGCAACACTGGCTAGAAAGGCATCTTTAGCTCGAGTACAAAAGAATCCAAGCTTTTGATACAACTCAAATTTAGAAATGATGTTAGATCTGTTCATGCTTTCATCTCGTCAGTACATTCTGACCCAACTTATTTAAATTATACAGCAATTTCACCTTATCAGAAGAGGCAGCGGTTCTTCAATCCTTCGTTGACCAATTTATGGGAGATCATGTAAACCTAACCCTGTTTTTTTCACATAAGTGACACCATGTGTTGCCCTCTGCGGCTGGAGCCCATCTGCTTCAAGGTTTAATGGGACTTGAGTAGGTTATTTTCTACATATCTGGGTTTTATTAGGTAGTGTTTTAGATTAATATGGCTTGTCCTTCAAAAATGTCTAGCCATTTGCCTGTGACCTCTATCCTCACTCTCCCTTTAGATGTTCTTTTATATAAATTGTTACCAGTAAAGCTTTGGAATTTGGGTGAATAGAAATCTCAGTTTACAGTTTTTTACATGTTTACGTAACAATTTGTGCCTTGTTCCGTCATGTCTCTTTCTTTTGGAGGTGAACCTTTATTCAACTGCATTTTATTACACATTATTTGGGATTAATCCTATATAATCAATGTGTTAACACATCAAATACATTTGAATAATGTTGTTACACTATAAACATTTGCAACTGCATTTTGAAATGCAAAAAAATTAAATAAACACTAACAAACTTTAAACATATAAGTTTGATTGTTTCTTTCAATTGAAGACTATTTTAGAAGATCTTGATATGTTTTAAGTGAAAGCATTGCATTAAAACAATGCATATATAATTCAGTTTTTAACAGATTGGTCAAAAATGAGATCATCCTTGCCATGATTGAGCAGGTTTTCAGATTAATTCAGGACAGTGTTTTGACGCCAGGAGTCGACGGGGTGAACTATGCTGCCAGATGAAATTATTTAACTTCCACATCACAAGTAATAATTGCACCTGTACACTGTGCATTTTGCAATTTCTCTGTGCCCCTTGAAAATGCTTTTGTCAGTTTCTATTATGAGGGCAAATGTTGGGTTCAACAGAAGAGGCTCCTAACGCCTTCGCCACTTAGCCTTCTGTCACACAGTACCTGCTCAGTTCGGGTGACCTTCATGGGCTGCCTGCCTCATTGTGTCAACAGGCTGCAAGCATAATGTAGTTTGAGCTTTGTGGCATGCACACATGCTGTGTTAGTCTTTTCTCCAAATTCGGGAGTTATTCATAAAGAGAGAGTTAGAAAGTAGACAAACGTCCTCGCCTGCTGTACAGTCTGGACCACAAAGTCCAGAATAGAAGAGATTGAAAGCATGCACCGCATGGTTTGCATCCTAATAAATACAAGAAGCACTATTTTTCATAACAAACAGTAAAAATAGATCTTTTGCATTTGTAAAAAAAAAAAGAAAAAATCCATGCATTCCAAAAGGCAAACAATTGACATTGGCAGAGTATAGGAAGGTCATGATTAGGGCACATTTTTACCTAACCATGATTACTGTTATGTAGATATATTGTGAGCACGGACAGGGAAATCACTAAAACTCTACAAACCCATTACTAAATGTAAAACAGAATAGCTATATGAACCAATAATTGAACGTATGACCCAGGGCATGCTAAACTAAATGTATAATTTGTGTCGTCTTGCTAATCAAGTGATATCAGCTGATTGATTTATCACAGTTTTTAGTATAAACCATATTACTATGAAAGAAAGACCTCACGACAAAAATGAATATTTTAAACATTTGTTGACTAACTCATACTTAGGCCAGAATTTTGATAATTATCAGATTAAGACTATATAAAAGATGCAGTTTCCATGAAATGCTTGTATGAGCTGCGCAAAGCACAGATTTAAATCTGGATTGCGTCTTCTAAAACAGGCATCGCAAAAACGAGAAAGAAAGTGCTTCTCCTCAAACATGGTAGAGTTCATATCCTGGAGAAAAAGTTTGTTTGCTTATAAATAAGCTCTCCGCAAAGCTAGAACCCCCTGTTATTCAACTTTAATAGAGGAAAACAAGAATAATCCTTGGTTTCTATTCAACACTGTAGCCAGGCTCACCAAAAGCCACAGCTCTGTTGAACCCTATATTCCTGTCAACCTGAGCAGTGACAACTTTATCAACTTCTTTACTGATAAAACTCTAACAATTAGAAAAAAAAAGCTAATGATCCCCCTGCAGGCGTGCTCCATAATTTCCTAAACAAAGCAGCTCCTGAAACATCCCCAATATGTAGCTTTTATTTACACAGTTTCACTCCAATTGGTCTATCTGAACTGACATCAATAGTTAGTGCTTCTAAACCAACAACCTGCATTTTAGATCCAATAGCAATTATTTAAAGATGTTTTTCCACTAATTAGCACTAATATGGTAAACTGGATTAATACATCTTTAAAACCGCTGTAATCAAACCTCTCCTTAAAAAACCTACCCTCGATCCAAGTGACTTGTCCAATTATAGGCCAAATCCAATCTCCATTTTGTTTCCAAAATTCTTGAAAAAATCATGGCAGGTCAACTATGTGATCACCTTCATAGGAACAATTTATACAAGAGCTTTCAGTCTGGCTTCAGAGCCCATCACAGCTCAGAGACTGCCTTGGTAAAAGTAACCAATGATCTCCTCTTAGCCTCAGACAGAGGGTTGGTCTCAGTTCTGGTGCTCATAGATCTCAGTGCAGCCTTCGATACAGTGGATCATTATTTATTGCTGCAGAGACTGGAAAGCGTTTTTGGGATTAAAGAAACAGCGCTGGGTTGGTTTGAATCCTACCTATCAGACAGAACCCACTTTGTTCACGTTATTAATCTATCCTCAGCTCATTCCAGAGTTAATCGTGGAGTTCCTCAAGGTTCAGTTTTGGGACCAATACTCTTTACATTATATATGCTTCCAGTATCTAACATTATCAGAGAACATGATATACATTTCCATTGCTATGCGGATGATACACAGCTCTATTTGTCATTGAAATCATACGAAACTCATCAGTTATTAAAACTCCAGGCTTGTATTAAAGACATCACATCCTGGATGAGCTGTAACTTTCTCCTTCTCAACCAGGATAAAATCGAAGTGATTTTATTTGATCCAAAACACCTCAGAGATAAATTATCAGAGCAAATAGTGTCTCTGGATGGCATTACTCTGTCACCCAGCACCACAGTGTAAAACTTAGGCATTATCTTTGATACTGACTTATCTTTTAACTCTCATATTAAACAAATAACAAGGACAGCCTGCTTTCACCTCCGTAATATCTCTAAAATCAGGAATATCATGGCCCAGAGTGATACTGAAAAGCTGATCCATGCATTTGTTACATCTAGACTAGATTATTGTAACTCTTTACTGTCAGGATGTCCTAGCAACTCACTAAAAAGTCTCCAGTTAATTCAGAATGCTGCAGCCAGAATACTAACAGGTACTAACAGGAGAGAGCATATTTCTCCAATATTAGCTTCCCTTCATTGGCTTCCTGTATAATCTAGTATAGAGTTTAAAATCCTCCTGTTAACCTACAAAGCTCTACGTGATCAAGCTCCTGTATATCTTAAAGACCTATTAGTGCCCTATAGTCCAGGCAGAACACTCCGCTGTCAGTCTGCTGGTCTTCCTTGAAGTTCCTAAAGTGTCCAGAAGTAGAAGAGGCTCCTCGCCTTTGGAACCAGCTCCCAATTTTAGTACGGGAGGCTGCTACCCTCTCCACCTTTAGAAATAACTCAAAACCTACTTATTTGCTAAAGCGTATGTCGTATAATATCAATAACCTAAAACAGACATGGTCTCGTTGTTTTGGTCAAAATCACAGACCATTACAAGTAAATGATCAACGCCTCAGACCATTGTGAGAGACCGCTATATTCAAAACCTACGTATTTACTAATGCGTACATCGTATAATTGCGATAATTAAAGCGGGCAAGCTTCGCCTCTGTAGTGATCACGTTTAATATTAATATTAACCTAACCACTAGGAACGAGTGTTTCATAGTGTATCATGTTCTTTTCTGTTTCAGGTGTCTTGAAGCAAGAGCTGGTATTATTTATACTCATATAATATTTTAATATTTAACTCAAGACAAACCCAGCTAAATAAGTCTTTAATTGAAAAAACTAACTACAACTGGACTCTTTATTTTATGGATGTCTAATTTCCCTTTTTTCACATACAATGTAAGAATATTAGAGGGAAAAGCACAGCATATCTTGCATTGTAATGATTTTGTATGAGTAGTTTTAAGGTTGTGAATAAATCCATTACAGCTCGACCATGACTCTAAAAGTCTTGATGTTGAAAATCACGCTTTTGTTCTTTTGTGTCTCATTTATATTCTGCACACATTGATGTCTTTGCATGATAAGAAATACTTTATCAACAAAACATCAGTAGCCTTGTTTACTGGAATAAGCCTTCATTTCTAATGAAAGGAGAAATTTGACTCATACAGCAGGCATATTTTAATTTGTTCAAGCTCATGTTTGATGATGACAATTTTTCCCAGTGCTTATATCTATGCAAGACCGTTTTTGCAATTTTTTTTTTTTAGCAAATAGCTCCTGTTTTCAGTGTTTTGTCGATACTCGTTTTAGATTGATCGACAAATTATGAAAGCCAATCACATTTTTGAATGTGCTGAGCAACATTTTGTAAAATACTAGTACAAGTCAAAAGTAATTCCATCCTTAAATCTATCCAACTTTGATAGCTGACATCTTTATTGTGATTAGGATCATTGGTGATCAGGGCTAAAGGCAGAGGCTGCAAGTGAGAAGTCGATCCATCCATCTACAGCAGTGTTTCCCAACCAGGGGTATGTGTACTGCTAGGGGTACGTGAGAACATTACAAGGGGGTACGTGGGAAAAAAAAGCTATTTATTTCCAAGATAATAAAAAATATTCTATTAATTTCACAAGTCCGTCAATAAAATGGTACGTGTGCACAATGACTTGTTTTTAAAGTTTAAATGCGTGTTTAAAGGGGACATATTCAAAGAAGTTCCTTTTGTGGTTAATGTCAGAAAACTTAAATATATATCACAGGCAGGTTAATTATTTGTTTTATATTTATTTATTTATATAAATTATTATTTTTATTTATTCTTTTTTTTTTATAATTTAAACTTTATTATTTTCTTTAATAACAATATAATCATAATATATTAGTATTAATAATACAGTATTAATAATACAGTATTAATAATACAAACATTTACTATTAATAATATTATTTCTTATATTTATCATTTTAATTGCCTTGAAGGCAACGTAATTTTATGTTTAATTTGAATTAAATATGAATATAATGCCTGAATATTAATTGTTCAATTTAAGAAGATGAAATAAAATGACTTGTGTTGAATATTCAGTTGTGTTATGTTCTACTTTTGGAGAATCATGAACACGTATGAGTCAGGGGGTATGACAGGAAGGCTCACGGGGTACACAAGACAATAAAGGTTGGGAACCACTGATCTACAGGGACAGACCACATTCTCTGCTCCTATAAATGTAAAACATTTAGTGTGCTCAAATGAAAACACACGAGTAAAACATCCAAACTCAAATGCACAGAAAGATCATGACCACTCGCCCTGCTGTAAGAGAACAACACTTCCCATCACATTAGTGAGACATCCACAATGACATGTTCACTTTCTCACTTTTTTATTTAAAAAATCCAAATCCTACAATAAAATATCCAGCTTGTGTAAAACTAAAAAAATATTAGGCATTATGCAGAACTAGCGTTGCTAGAGGAAGCCTTTAAAACCTTTCATGCATGCTTTGAATGTACACTGCAGTGAAGTAGAAGGCCTGTAGGCGTTGAAAGGAGCACAATGTCAGGAAGGGAGATTGTGTGTTATTTCCAATTCCTTAAAGAGAAGCAAACCGACGAAAGTTCAAGAGTCTGACAAAAGCTTAACACAGCAGTTCTCGGAGCAAACTAAAGCGTTGGTGTAACTCTTTTGCTTTTGCCGGCCAACCTCTGTCCACCTAAACCCACTTCTCATCACTATTTCCATTGGGATGTTTTAACACATTTGCAAAATACTTCCATCTCTTCTTGTTTTCTTTTATTTTTTATTTTTTTTTTACCTCACTTAGATTTATTCTCACTTTCCTTTTTTTTCATTCACTTTTTCACTGTTTCTTTTTCTTGTTTGCAGCATGACATCGTCCATTATGTGCTCTTAGCACTAATTGGTGTATTAACACCATGCTGTGGGTGACAGTGAAAGAGAGAAAGGAAGACTGAGTGAAAATGAGAGAAAAAGAGTAAGGAATGGGAAGGGAGGGAGTGAGAAGGAGCAGAGAGAAAGAGAGAGAGAGACCAAGCATGAGGCTTGTGGGATGAATATGAATGAGGCAGGAGCGGAGGGAGCAAGGCTGGGGGAGGCAAGTACCGGTAGTAAGAGAACGGGAGGCCATGGTAAATCTATTCAGCTGCACAAGCAGTTACAGGCAGGCATGGCATAATACGAGTGACAGACAAAAAAAGAGACCGTCTTCTAATAGCCAGTTTTTTTTTCCTTCCACTTGGCCTTCCTAGTATCCCTTTCTATCCTGTTCTTGCCTTCACCACTCTACAACCCAATTATCCACTGTCCCTGGTGCCACTTGCAGCATATGGAGATGTAAATTACAGATGGGATATTTTGTTTTTTTTATCGTAATGTGGAAGATAAACAGCTCTTGAGGATGGTAAGAGTAGGAGGTAGAGACACGCGAGCTGACAAACACCTGAAACTTGATGACAATGTTTGGTACTAGTAGCTTGTCAGTACTGTCACACTGCCAGCTGGACCAACAATAGAATGGAATAAAGGGAAAAAGCAGATTAGTGTTGTTTGGTTGGTGGTACACAAATGTTTATTTTCCACACCCTGAAGCTAGTTCCCTGTTTTCACTGCCTGGACAATTCAATAAACCATGCTCGCTGCTTGCCTCATGTCTTGACACACCCTCTACCAAACTGAGTCTCAGAACAGGCTTAACACATAACTCATGCTTTAAATAGATGTGCAAAAAAAAATCAACATAGCAGTTACACATAAAGGCACACTTCCCCCGTGCTTAAAGGGCTTTTCAGTTTCAGTTTGTTTGTTTGTTTCAGTCTAACAAAAAATATTCAAACATAAATCACAATTTAAAAATATAAAACAAGACTGAAACATCCATCCATCCTCCCAGTGCCAATCTCTGGCTCTCATTGGGCGCTGGGCGGGGGTACACCCTGAACAGGGCGCCAGTCAAGACTGAAACAGGCAGAAGCAAAAATGCTTATATGCTCAACATAAATAATATTCAAGTTACCTTTTCCAATAATACACACAAAAGAAATGCAAGGTGAATGCTTGAGTTGCTTTTTTTCAAATAATGCAATATATATTGCACTATACACACACAAGTACTTTATTTCATATTCAACATTTCATTTTTTAATTCATTTTTATTTCTTTATCAACAGTTTTCCATAAGTTAACCCCTAGAACAGACAGATATCTTTGTTTAACTTCTATTGTTGCTCTTGGTAAAATAAACATCTCTCTTAGGCTGTATTTGCCGATCTGTAGTGAGAAGTATTTTTTGAACTCCTTCTGGAAGAGTATTTATTTTTGCTTTGAACATGATCTGTTATTTTATAATGAATAAAAGCTTTAAATTTACTACGTTTTGATTTAACAAATAACGGCTGTACCTGGTCATAATATCCTGCTTTGTTTAATAATTGTACAGTATTTTTCTTTTTTTTTTGCAATAAAACAATATAATTTATTATGGTTTTACATGACAGTATGTGTTTTTGAGATTTTTGTCTTTATATAATTTATGTGTTGTCTCCTAGATCATTAAGACCAAGGCCAGGATGTAAACCCTCAGACTTGTGTGACGTAGCTTCAGAGGTTCAGGATGCTGAGATCACAGGTTCTCATCCCCTCCCGTGAAAGTGACATTGGGACACGAAAAGGATGATTATTCCGATAAGCGCATCTGTCCTCGAGGGTGGAGGCACAATGAAGATGAGTGTTTTGTTCATTATCATTAAGATCTGGATTTTTCTCTGTTCACCTCTCATCCCTCCACATGCTCATATTCCGCCCCCGCAGTGCTGATGAAACCAACTTCTCAAATCTGCAATTTGCTCAATTATTTTCAATTATCCCACCACCGGAGCTTCTATCATTCCCTTTGGTTCGATTGTGAACAGAAATCACTTGTTGATTGACAGCAATGGCCAATTAGAGACAAGAGGAAAACTCTAACCCCTGCAGTAATTACTGTTGATTGGTGTCACACAGGCATTCTTAGAGGCCTTACCCTTCCAACTGAAACCCTTGTATTGATAAATCTTTTTCCAAACCTGCAGTACTTTATGTTCAACCATTTCAGCCTCTTAGAAGTATTACGGAGGGACGTTAGATTTCTTTACATGCCTAAGGAAACTTCTGTACTTTTAAAGTCAATGTTGCAATAGTATGAATTTCTCTCTTGTAAAATCCCCCGTGTCTGTGAACATATTAACTTCAAGGTAGTTCAGTCTGAAGGCTGCAGAAAAAACTCTTCAGCACTAGGCACAGGAATCATTAGGGACTGCTTTTCAGGTAGACGGAAAAGAACTAGAATGTCTACCCTTTATCAGTGTTTTTGTAGAGCCATTATGTAAGGTAGTTCAAGCAAAACAGGAAGTGTTTTCATGGGGATTCATCATGTTGTGCATGTGTTTGTTATCTGATGGTTTATTGCAATGTGTGTGCTGAATGGTCCCTTTATTCATCAGCCGGTAATGAAAACTTAAAGTCTGACCTTGCTTCGGATGGTGTTGATTCTTGTGTCACAGTTGGGTCATGGTCAGCTGCGATATTGATTATTTGCCCTCTGAGTAAATTTATGAAGACAGTGCACTCGCTTTCACCGCATGGCTGAGCTACATTTTTAAATTACAACGCTATGGAGATATTTGCTTTATCTTGCTAATCATGGCAGCTTTCCAAAGTAATTACAAGTTTGCAATTTTGCAGAGGCGTTCACGCCAATACAGCACGTGCCTCTATTCAAACTCCTTTTTTTTTCGCATCTTTCTTTGCAACTTAAAGGTCCCACATCATGCTATTTTTACCTCCATCTATATTTGATCTAAGAACCCCAAAAACATAGTATTTGAAGTTTATTTTCCCAAACGCGCCTGTTTTCCAGAGTTTTAGCCTCTGAAAAGTTACTTTTTGAGCAATTCTACGCAAACAGGCTGATTTGTGTCCTACTTATGCATATTCATGAGTGGGCGTGTCTTTAGACGGGACACTGACTTCCTCCTCCCCGCACGGTGACGTAGGGCCAGAGGCCTGGCCCGCCCTCCTCCCACCCACTGCGTAGCTGAGCTCATGTTGCTTTATAAACATGAGATCGAGCATGGGGGCGGGGCGTTCACCGGTACATACATAGACTGTAGAAAATACATACATAGCACTTCTCGAAGGACGCTAAAATGGTCACCTTTGTGGGCTTGTCTGTTTACATGCCAATCACAGCAGAGAGCTTCCTGGAGGCGCGGCTTCTTCAGCTCAGTGCCGCATCAAATTTGTCATCAAAGTGGGAACGCGTCATTAAATTGGAACGAGGTGTTTGGGCTCACCCTGCAGTAAGAAAGGAGCAAATCACCCTCTAACTAACGATTGAGGGAATCAATGAAAAAAACACTTTGAGCATGTGTATGAAACCCAGATAACACTTTTATGATGTTTAAAGCACAGAAAAGTTGATTTAGCTTAACATGGTCCCTTTAATTTACCAACTTGTAGTTTTTTGATTGATGGTAACCTGCTCAGTGTTCATCCAACTTTCTATGCAAAGTAAGTTGGTATTCACCTAAGTCCTAGCGGTGACTACTTCCTGGAGTTAAAGGCACTACTTCCTGTGTATTAAACAGATACAAATAAACAATAAAAACTAGGAAAAGTCTTTTTTAAGTTCAACAGACAGCTGAAACTAAAACTAGCGCTGTCAATAGATTAAAAATATTGTGCGATTGCTCTGTGATTAATTAATCTATTTAATATCTTTTTTAATCTAACCTAAAAGTGCCCTCAACTTTAGGTATTTTTTATTTAAATTACATTATTGTGGTAGATTGAAACATTGATGTATAATAAAGTGTCCATATAAAGTCATTTATTGTTTTTAACAGACTTAAACCATTTACATTCCTGTGTATGTGAGACTAGACCCAAGGGCTGCTGACACCTTTAATTTAGACCATCATGGGAAATATTGATGTGTACTTTTGTCAATCTCCAAATGATATAAAATATGAATGAAATAAAACATCAGGTAGTGCTATAAGTTAGCACATCATAAACAGTAAGAACACTTTTATGATCAATACAATGAATGCTTTTTCTCTCCTTCAGATTACATATAATAAATTAAACAGACCCATAAATCACAGTGCTGTAAATTAGCACATCAAAAATTAAATTGTTCATCACAAAATAAAGTACTGTAATAACATCAAGTAATCACTCCTAGTAGTAGTAGTAGCCCCGCCCACATCGTCTACCACTGAGAGTGGTCGACTGCCCACTAAAATAATTTATCCACTGACTTTGTTCATTTGTCATTCATGGATTTATTCATTTTGGCTCTGAATCCTTCCACTGTGAAGGAGTCATGTCCAGTGTGTGGATCTGTGCTGTCCGTGCTAGCTGCTACATAGTTAGCATTGAGGTGGGAAAGCTCCGCTGGAGGCTAGCAGAGCTATGCTGATCCACAAGCTCTTTGTTGCACAATTTTCACACAACGGGCTTCAGTTTTTAATCCGGTGTGTATTTTTTACTAAAATTAACACGCACAAAGACTTCCCTTCAGGTTCCGTTTTAGCCGGTGCATCATTACTATGGGTATACCGGGAACTCATCCAATTAGAAAGGTTCCTCGCTGTTTGGGGTGCAAAAAAAGAAGCGATTAACAGCGTTCATTTTTTTAGTGCATTATTTTTTCTTGTAAATGACCGCATTAAAGTGACAGTTTTACCTAAAACCCTTGAAGACATACAGTATAACGCCTGTTAACAGGAAACTTCAGTTGCTATTTCCTGTTTTAACATTATGAAAAAAGACAACTACGGTAAGTTATTGTAGAATTAATTAGTTGAGCGTTGTATTCCGGATTGGCCTCATCTTTTAAGGGTGGGACAACATATTGTGTGAAAATATATCACAATATTAAAACGTCACAAGAAGGTATGTCGTCACTGATGTCTTTTCAACTGCAGGGGACATAGTCAGTGCCCAAAGGTCTTAATTGCTGCTAAATGTAGATGTGCTAATATTGTTGAAAGAACATGCTGTGTAGACTGTTGTAGTTCAATGTTTTTTTTTGAAGATTGCCATGATGGTAACAACGAGATTTGGTTTTAATTTTACACTGGTAAGAATTGTCAGTCTCTGTTTTTGCATTTCATTTCAATTGGGGAAAAAGTGGTCTTAATAAGTATTATTATTAGCTTAGTTATTGTTTATTTTTATTCATATGGAGTTGAAAAGATCATACCCAGAGTATATGTAAGTATGTCAAATGAAAGCATGTTTTTTTTTTTTTTTTCAAACAACATTTTTTGTGTGTTTTATCCCTTTCCAAAAATATTGTCTCGTATCGTTATAGTGAATCCAGTATCGTATATCATCTCTTCTCGTGAACTTTGTATATCGTCTCACCCCTAATATATCTAATCATATCTACACATCAAATGCACATGTTAGGCTCACATTTAAGTGTATTTGAACACTTAGTAATGATGCCTTTAAAGCACAAACGTGCACCTGTTCTATTATAATCTTAATGATTGCACAAGTGGAGGAAAAACTTCACTTGGCAAAAAATCAAATTCAAGCCAAAAGCCATTGGTTCTCCCTCTGTAATAATCACCAGCATTGTCTCTGTAGTTCAACTGTTACATGTCTTCTGAAAAGTACTGACGCATACTTATAGTTTTAAGACATTGTATGTAGAGTTGTAAGCTTCCTCAAATGATGTATTGATAAAATGGAACAAATAAAGTGGGTTAGAACTCATATTTGTACATCTGCACCTCTTTTCAGCTCAGTTATTATGTAATAAATTGTCCATGTGGCTCATAGTGATTGACTTGCAGTGTTGTTTGTGACGAGTGGGCTGCCAGTGCAAGTGGTGGTTACCCAAGACTCTCCTAACGACGTTATGTGCCTAATGAGTTTTAATTGGAAGAAGATCTTAACTTGCAGACCTAATTGCATCTGATTAAAGACAATATTAGTTTTACTCCCTGCAAATTGGTTAGGGAGGCTGGGAAAGAGGTCTTGGAGGAATCGATGGAGTCTGTGTGGAAATATAAAAAATGCATTAAAAAATAAAATAAAGGAAAAATGGAAATACACTTTGGGCTTACGAGGTATATTATAAAAGAAGATGGAGGCTGTAGGAAATTAAAGCAAGACACAAAATTTCTACAATTGTGTTGGAGCTTTGTAGAATTTTGAAACTTTTTAATTGTGTAAAATATGTCAAAAACTTAACGAAATCATTATGAAACCAGAGCTTCGTTTCTAGAAAGCTAGTCAGGCTATATGTTTACTGTATATACAATAATATTGTTACTTGAAGAAGATAAGATATATCAAAGCAATGCTAGGGAGTTTGGGGTTATGTTGATTTAATGTCCACTGAAAATAAATCTTATAGGACCAAAAAACGAATGTTGGTCTTCAGTAAAACAGTTTATCATGCTCCAATAATTAAAGAAAAAAAACAAAAAAACCTCATTATAGAAATAGGGTAAAAATGTAGCATCGATGTGTATAAATATTGTGTTAAGAAGCTGTCTGACAGTTTTACAGGGAGTGCTTATCATCAATTTCATCACTTGGAAGTGACGCGCCATAAAAGTTGCACTTACTTTTTAGGTGATTGATTAGAATCTGTTTAATAACTCTATTAACCTGATACATGGCGTGTAATTACACTTAAGAACATCAGAACACCAAAAAAGAAAACAAGATCAGAAGTTTGTATGCAGACAAAAACGGACGTAAACAGAATGCAAAACACGGCGCATTGATTTCCTCTGCATATACCGTAACTACATGAACTGGATCAGCGGTGATTTATAGCCAGTCACAAGAGACTAAAGTAAATTATGTGTGTATGAGGCTTCATTTCCTGTTCTTCTTAAGCACTTGCCTAATTGCCATTCTCACCTGAGCAATTGTATAATTTCCTTTATTTTTCTCCTCCTCTGCCCAGAATATGAGTCTGTAATGAGCTGTGGGTGTCCCCCAAAGCTAAGCCTGCCGCCTTGAAATAGGTTTCACTAATTTACCAATTAGTCATAAGATACAATTAGTGCACAAGTTCCCTTACTCCACGAAGCCCCCACATTGGCCTTCCTACTTTGATTGTTCAATCTCTGCAGTGATCATCACTCCGTTACTTGGCTCATTCAAGCTCGTCCATGCTTTGTTCAGCCTTGCTAGCAAACTGAAGAGCGCATCTAAGTCCCACCTGCACTTTGGATATTACTCTAACACTATGTGCCTCAGAGGGACCCGCTGAAAGAGTAGGAGTGTGTAAATGTGTCTACGTACGCAGCTCTGGGTTTTCGGGGTCAGTCGTACTGCTGAGACCAGTTTCCCTGACCAGGAGGATGAGAGTGGAGGTGATGAGGGAGATGGGAAGAAGAAAGGCATCAGGAGACCAGAGAACTTATGAGAACTAAGAGAAGTTAGCAAGAAGCAAAGTCAAAGTTTTCTGGATGGGGAAATCGAACTAATGATTGGACTAAACTGTGTTGTGTTCTTTCAGTTCTTCACTCAGTCATTAAGGCTAACGTTGAGGATATAAAGAAAATAAAAATCAGAGATGCCCTCCTCACCCGCTCTCTATATGCTGTGTGCGATGTTCGGATGAAGCAATCAATACAGTATGTGAGAGGTCACTCGTCAGAGCTTCATTTCTATATAAGAATCTTTTGTTGGCGATGCACTCATTTTACCAGTAACTGAATTTCTTCCAGTTTTCCACACATTAGTTCAAAGTTATACTATGCATTGGTGCAATTGGTGGTGAATGAAGAATAAAACAGTGAATGTGACCTGTAAATGTGTGATTATTTCTAATTAATTTTTGTTAATACCAGGGTTGGGGTCAATTACATTTTTCAGATACAATTAGTGATAGACCGATACATCGGTCGATTATTGCATTTTTTTACATGTATCGGCTTCGGGCGATGCGGGCTGCTGCATTCGCCGATCCGCATTATTTACAGAGAGCAGAAATATTTTTTGCTTGTTCTTGTTCTTGTTCACCTGTTTTTAATATTCGTAAACTATTTTTTACTTGTCGTCAATCTACCTCACCTTTGTTCATTGCAATAAATGGTCCTTTTTTAAAAATTGAGACTCGTACCATTTGTTGTCATTGTGTAATTTTTATGATGTAAATTAAGGGAGCAAATATCGGCTCAAGGAAATCAGCAGTTTGTATCGGTCATCGGCTCAGGCTGATGGGAAAAAATTGACATCGGCCCCAAAAAAATCCACATCGGTCTATCCCTCGTTACAATTAGGTTTACAATTACCCATCTTCAATTAAAATTAAATTATAATTACAGTGACCAGCATTTTTTTTCCCAATTACAATAAATTACAATTATGTTCTCAATTACTAAAGTTCAATTACAATCAGTTACAATTACTGAGATGAAAATAAATAACCTAATAAAAGTTAACCTTTCTCTTGTGTTCGCTTTCTGTTCGCATCTGTAATGATAACGGGTCCTAAATCAGCTGTAAAATACACTAAAAACAAATATCTTTCATCTAATTTCTTTCCTATCTATTGGTTACCTTGTTAATCTTCCAAATCAAAGAAAATATAGGTTTTAATTGTTTTTTAAATGGTAAAATTTGAGAAAGTTTGATGTGAAACGTATTCTAAGAATTGTTAACTACATATGTGTCGAACTCTACATAGAACTGTAAGATGGTTTCCCAGTTTTGCATTAAATTATAATTGACAATTGTTTTAGAATCTTCCTGATTTCCACACATTAGTTCAAAGTAATACTGCATTGGTGAAGAATTAAGAAAAAAAAACAGTGAATGTGACATGTAACTGTGTGATTATTTCTAATGAAATTTCATTAATACATACAATATGTAAAACCAACATAAATGTTAAACTCTAAGTCATCCCAGGATAAAGCTTTAGTTGTCTTAAAAAGTGAAAACTATCATTGGACAGAGACACAAGTTTGTGTTGATTAAACCCAGGGATGTTCAGAGCATCACCTCATCCATTAAAGAAAAAACAAACATTGATGAAAAGCTTTTTTCTGAATACAGAGATGAACTCAGTGAGGCCCAGAGCTGCAGGACTTCACCTTGGATTACAGAATTCCTTACAGATAACGTTGTGTGCTGTAAATGTCATCAACATATTGTTCTCAAACACTTTTATATCATACACCCTGGCTTCTGTAATTATCGACGATATATACATGTGTAACTTGTTTAGTTTTGTTGTTATGTTTAAGTTATTTTTTAAATCAGTTCTATCCAATGGTGAATAAGCTACTCATTTGTGTTTATAGAGAAAGTAAAACTTTCTGAGCCCACACATATTTCTCTCTATTGCTTTAAACAGATTGTGTGATATATTTTGTACTGCTGTCCCGGGCACAAATTTGCAGCGCAGTTCTGAAGTCATGGTGTCAAATGACGCTGATAGTGACGTCAAATGACACTTGTGCTTGTTCTTGGAGGGGAGACCCAAAATTTTAAAAAAAGGAGAAGAAGACGACTTGATGACTGTAAGAAGTACGAGTACAAGTACGGTTGACTAAACTACTGTTTGGTTCCACAGATGTACGCAGAGGCATGTGCACAGGTCTTGCAGTAAACAGTCAAATGAACAGCGAGTAAATAAATACCCGTGTCACAGGTGGAGTGTGAATCGGGCTGCATTTCTCATCCGAGTCCGACCCAACAGTGAAAACCTCATTTTTTTCTTAGAAGAATGACATATTTACATTTGTTTTAGTCGTAAGCACCGATTTTATGAACAAACAACTGTTAATGTCAACATCAGATCAGCGCATGGGTAACAAGAGAAAGTGAAACATAAACAGGGGCGCAGCGCACGCAAGAGACCCATCGGATCTATTTACATGATGTATCAAAGATAAGGATAATCCATGTTATTGTGCAGATAAAAGAACGTTTAATTCAACAATGTATTCCTTTATTTTTGTCCTCCTTCGCTCCATCCTCCCTCCACTGGGATCCTGCTCTCACTGCTTCGGTTGAAGCTGCATTCTATGGCTACAGCAGCTGCAGCGGGAAAGGAAGAACGCTGCACGCAAACAACACTATGTGACCAAACATGACCACCAGTTCTAAAAAATCTGTCTGAACCCGATCCGTCAGGTGCCGTCAGGCTTTGGTCGGGTGTCCATCCTCTAGTCAAAGTATCTAATCAGCTGTGCTCCGATGCTAAAGAGTTGATGCGCGCTCCCGCGGTGGCTTGGCTGAAGGCTGCAGTTACACTAACCACTGTGGTGTCACTATGGAGTCTGATTTCTAGATCTTGCCTTAAGCCCCTTTAAAAGAGTGGTAAATTCACCAAGATAATGCAGATTACAGTAAAGAACCGCATTAACTGACACAAGACATTGAATGCTGGCAAAATGAGAGGGGAAGTTACATTTTATATAAATAAACAAACAAATTATGATTTGATTCCTTTATTAATCTTACCCTATAATTCAATTAATATAATTGTCCACAGCGCATTTTTTTAAAAAACCTCTCCCTCCATTATTATTCAAAACTTGAACATGTCAGTGATGTTTGTGATGTAATGACTCTTCACTCAGTGAATGAGGTGATTCTACATTTAGCAATCAGGACTTCCTGCTGCGTTACCTCTGCTTTAAAAGATCAATACTGTGTGGATGGGCCTGCTTCGAGCATTTAATCTATTATATTCGTAAAGCTGATTCCGAGAAAGTCAATACCTCACCACAAATGAACCTCACCACATGTCAGTGATTGCTACTGATGTGAAGATTTGCTGAATGTGTGATCACACCTTATTTGTTTAGAGCAATTACAACTGTGGACCCATTACTGTGAGTAAAGGTACACCTGTGATCAGTTACGTACTGAGTCACAGTCATACGTGGCAGGCAGAAATATTGGAGTGTGCAAGCACCAACAGTGCTGTGCCGACGTAGAGTTAATGCTTTATTGTAGCCAAATGGGAAGCGTAGACTCCTCTCTGTTTTTGATTTCAGTGCTCTGTCCATCACCTTCACAGTCAGGGCTTTATTTGGCCAGCCATGCAAGAATGGGGTATTCCCTAAACAAGGACATTTAAATAATAGTTTGTCAAAACAGGAAGAGGGAAAAATGAGCCAATAAACTAAGTTCACTGTCTGGCTTTAAATCAGACTCAGTCCTGATGAGACACTAAGATGTGTTAAATAGATGTAAAGAGGGGATTTCATTTGGTATTTGATACCTTATTCTAACTCATATTTGTCGTTAATCTGTTGTACACTTATCCCCAAATATAGAAGTTGTCCCTCAAAATAATCACCACTTGTTTTCAGCTTGTTAGACAGTTATTACTAAGAAATCTCAGTTCCATTTCAAAATCCTGACACAGATTGGAAATTCAACACTTGCCTGACTGAATGACTATGACAATTATGTTTTTTATATAAATATATAAAAACACATAATTTAGTAAAAACTCCACTTTAATCTATGTGTTAATTTCAACGAGGTCCGCTGCGCTGCGTGTCTGCTCCTTCCCAGTCCGGTGCCCTCTGCCAGATAAACGCAAAATATCTGGTTACTTTTCAAAATCAAACTCTTCAGATTATATTTTAAATAACTACATCACCAAAACGTCATAATGTGCAAAAACAAAATCACATTCACTATATTATTTCCTCTTATACTGTAACTACACTGTAAACTGCAGCAACTTTGATTTAGTTCATGTTTTACTGGTGCAGTTTTATCTCTTCTCTGTTGGCTGTTGTTAAAAAAATGTGGCTACGACAAATCCAGAGAGTCCAACCTTCTTGTTCTCCTTCGTTAGGAACACTGACCTGTTTATCTGTTTATTGTTGCGTTTATAACACATATACATACCTTTAACTGCATTCTCGCGTGATTATATAAATATCGTGAGAACTCCTCTATCTTGTGCACCGTGGCGCACTCAAAACGCAACCGGTGGGGATTACCGGACGGTGGACAGAGGGGCAATACCGGATCGGTGCCGTGGCACAGCGGAGACGTATCCAGTGGAAACCCCCAGTTAGTTGAGTAAATCTTTACACAGCAACTCTTAACATTTACCAGAGCAATATTTTGCTAAAGTAACTGCACTCTCGAGTATCCTACCCTACCCTGGCTATAGAATGTTGCAAATAAAAATATTGTCCCTAATTTGGCCAGCACATGCAGCATGGCTTACCTAGAGGCTGAGTTAGGCGTGTTCTCCTTGAATTAGGGGCGGGTTAGCTTGGGCTTCTGTCAGCTGGATCAAACACCGTCATTATTCAGGGCTGTGGTTCAGTAAGATAAACCTGGCTGACAAGAGAGATAGAAAGGTAGCCGGTGGTGTCACAAGAGCTCATTCAGCCATCTCGCGATTACATCCACCGTGCCCTCCAACCAGTACCAGTCCATGACCCACTGGGTACAGAGCTGGACACATGAGTTACAATAAGTGAGAAAGATATTCACAGATTCTATTTTCTCACATGGATATATAATCTCACAGTCCACCCCTCTCTGTACACAGTGTAACGTAGTGTAGTGAGCTGTTTTCTTCATTACAGTTGGGATGGCAGGGACCGTCTACAAAGTCAAAACTTCCCTGTTCTATTATTTTCTTGCGCTGAAGATTTTTTTTTTTTAATGATAAAAATATATGTTAAAATGTCTACATTTAAAAAAATAAATAAAATAAAACAAAATTAATTTGACATTTTAAAACTGTTTTTTTTTATTTATTTATTTTGCACAGTTAATAAAAGACATATAGAGCAGGGAGACGCAGAAAGCTTATACTGTATAGTAATTATTTTTTTCATATGCAACTCAAACAACTGTACTTTCACATCCGCAAATATAAATCTAGTTCAAATAAAATGCAGTACAAATATATCTGAGTTGGTGCTTATTGTTACTTTGTGCGTCGATAATGGCTACTCTGTATTTTAGAGAGAAAAAAAAAGTTTCTAGGGTCTCCAGAAATTTGTGATATAAAAATGGGGTCACGACAGGAAAAAGGTTGGCTTAATGGGTGTTGTGTGCGAAATACAGCTCTACAGTAAAATTTAAGTTCCATTACTTTATGTGTTAAACTTAACTGCATCATTTAAGAAATATTATTATGAATCGGTACATCAGCTGTATGGGTGAGTATCGGCAAGGATGTTGCAATACAATACGTATCACGATACTTGGGTCAAGATACAATAATATCACGATATTGCGATATATTGCGTTATTCTACTCAGTTAATATCAAATATAAACGTAGAGATGAAAAATCAAGTTGCTGTATATGTTCATCAGAAGATATTGTTCATTCAGAGGACAAATTGAGTCAGAACTATTTGCTTCAAAACATCCGATTTATTATTATTATTATTATCATATCTACGACGCCATCTATCGGAGTGGAGGTGCAGAAGTGGTATAATTTTCAAGGTTTTTATGTAGGAACAGGAGCTGGTCAACATGCCCTGTAGTTAGGCTGCTCCGCTGAGAAGTGACAATGTCTCCAGCAGTAGAAAGCACACGTCCACAAAAATGTGAAAAATACAATGAAGAAAAAATTGATTATACAAAAAATATAGAACATTTAATTTAATTTTGATTTTAATTTAAATTCGGCACGCAAAAAAAATGACGATATATCCTGAAATTGATTTTTTTTTTCACACCTCTAATCAGCTGAAAGGTACGGTTTTGCTTGGAAACTGCAGGCAGACGTCAATACCTGCTACTGAGCCACAGGTGGAATCACTAGCTGCTACCAGTAGTGATGCAACGAGGTGCGTTAACCTTAAACTAGTTTTGTGTCTGCAATCTGTACTGAAACCCAGCCTGCGATGTAAAATTTGCACATTCTTTGTACTTTACAATTAAGTAAGTAAGTAAGTAAATTTTATTTCTAGAGTGCTTTTCACAGGTAAAATCACAAACTGATGTACAGGCAAAAATGAAATTAAAACAACAGCAGCAACATCACAAAAGGATAATAAATCACAAGATAATTTAAAACAACAGTAGGAATATCATAAAAAGATCATAAACATTAAAAGCAATTTTACCAAAAGCTCACAGAGGGACTAGTGTAGGCTATTCCAGAGTCTTGGTGCCACTGACTGGAACGCCAGGTCACCCTGGGTTTTAAAATGAGTTTTTGGGATCATGAGAAGACCTTGGCCTAATGACCGAAGGGTGCGCCCTCAAGTGTAGGGGCACAACATGTCAGTGATGTATTGAGGGGCCTGACCATGCATCGCACGGAAAGTAAGGACGAGGATTTTAAACTCAATATGAAAATTAACTGGAACCCAATGAAGACCAGAGAGAATGGGGGTAATGTGGGCTGTTCTGGGAGCAACGGTCAAAAGTCTGGCAGCAGCATTCTGAACAGTCTGAAGTCTCTTTAGAGTCGACTTGTTAAAACAGGAGAAAACCGAATTGCAGTAATCAATGCGTGATGAGATGAACGCGCGATCATTTCAAGATCTGATTTGGACAGAAAATTCCTCACATTTAATTACGTTGTGCGCTCTGGGTTCTCTAACTGGACTGCACTGTGACCTCGTCTGATTTTAAAGACACGCCTGCAACAGCACAATGAGCCAAAAATCTGATTTCAGCAAATGGTTTATTAAAATTATAAAATTATAGTTTTTCAAATGACATAAATATGATACGTTTTAAAGTCTCTCCTACCTTTTCCATTGTGGGTAATTAGTGTGTAATATGTTAAATGTAAGTGTGTATATAAAGCCATCACCCCATCTTAAGGTCTGAAAACCCTACATGTGCTGCAGTTTTATGATAATAAAGATTTAGACAAAACATCCATGTATTGAAATAGATGTGTGTGTTCTAATCAAAACAAATAATTTATGCACTGTAGTTATAAATTAATTTCTTTTTGAAATCATCTCATCATTGCATATTAAATATGTATGTGCATTTATTTACTTGTCATTTACCCCAGTGTCTTTCACAGTTTTTAATCTCTCTCTCTCTCCTCTCCCTCTCCTTTACTGTACCTTTCTCACTCACTCACTTCCTTCCCCCACACTAATGGACAACCCCCCTCTTCATGTCTATCTAATCAAAAATCAATTAAAAACACCTCGCCGCCGAGTCTCCAGAGCTGAGCCGAGGTTGAGGTTGGAATAAAAACGCTTCCCGCACCTCTTTCCCTCCCTTTCACCATCTTTTATCTCTCTTCCTCCCTCCCTCTTCCACCCATGGTCTCCAACCCTCTTTCCCAAGCTCCGCCCTCCTGTCTACTGGAAGTTGGCAACATGATTTACGAGAACGGAGAACTTAATTTGTATTTTTTTTCCTCTTGCATCCTCTCATTTATTTATTAGATTTTTCTCCCAGCCGCCTCTTCCTGTCTCTGGCGTGGAGGAGTGAAGGAGGATAGAGGGAGGGAGAGGAAAGGATTAGATGGAGAGTGGTCTCGGGGCAGACCAGTAGACTGGCAGGCCTGCAGACATAGACTAGCTCTGTCCCACACTTAATGGCATTAGTGCAGTCCCTGAAAGGGGGAGGGGAGGCCAGCAGGGAGACAGGCTAACATATTAAAACTGTTCCTATACCAGACAATTGTCAAACTTCTCCTCTCTACTTGTACATGTTGTACATACACTTTGTCTATGAAATAATATAAGAAAAGCTCCAAATTAAACAAACTTGAAGAAAGAATACATTACCGTAATTTCTATGCTATCACTCAAAAGTCATCATTGTTGTTTTTATGGCTTTGTGTCAATATGATGTTCAACCTATGAATATATTCCTAGTATATCCAACCTCCCTCCTTATTATTAATTAGGAATTGTCAAGTGACATCAGTGTTAATTCTATTGACTAAAAGCTTTCGTCATAGATATCTTTGACTATATAATAACAAAACTATGACTATTTAAAAAATGCATGTGAATAAAAACTATATAAAAATATATTAATATTTTCGTTAACTAATAAAAACGTTTCTACAATGTTCACACGGGGCGAAATCCAATCCAATTTCTTTTTTGGAAGGTATCCAATCAAAACTACTTTTGATGCACGGAAGGTGGGACAAGCCGGTAAGACGGCTCATGAGGTCTTACGCATTGATCACATCAGATATCTGTGTGTATTTAGCATTAGCAAGCATTAAAATCATTCCATATAAATTAGAACTGAAGCTTTAAAAAATGCTTAAACTCTTATGCTGCGTTCACACTGGACGCGGCGCGAAATGTTTGCGTGGCCAGATTACATACAAAGTCAATGAAAAGAGGCGGCAACGGTTTGATTCGTGCGGCAAGAGCGTTGGCCACGGCAGCAGCGCTCTCGTTTGTCCGTGACATTCGTCATTCACTTGAAATGAAAATATTGAACACCAGTAACTCGCATCAATAGTCCTTGTTGTCAATGACGTCAGGCCGTCAACGCGGAAACCGAACTTTTCACCAATTTTAGCAAGGAGGAGAAATAATCGTGGTGGTGTGTGACCACCCGGAGCTCTACGACATGTCCAGGTTTTTTGTACCGGCACCGGGCCAGGAAGGATTTGGCGCAGCTCCTGAAACAAACATTGAAACTCACCGAGTTGGATGTGTCGCTTTTTAACCTGGTGAATCCAGGAACGTTGGCGTCAAGCGTTTTAACGGCTCTTCAGCTTCCACAGAAGGTAAAGAGCAGCGATTTACTGGGTCCTCCATAGTTGAGACGCGTATCTGTAGCGAATACGGGGAAAACATTTTTAGATCCTGCGGAAGCATTTGCGCGGTGCAAATTTCCGTGACAAGGAAATTTGCGCCGCATCCGCGTGTGTCACCAATGTTTTGTATTTTACTCGACTACGTACAGCTGTAACAGATTTAGTTGACTGAAATGTTAATATCATTCAGTTGACTAAAACTAGTCTATGGCTGGAATAGCATGACTAAAAGCAAGTAGCATTTTTGTCAAAATGTGCTGTCTAAATTATCACCGGTGACTGGCTTGAGCTCGAAGGCTAACATGGGTAAAGTGACATTCACACTGTCCATGTGGATAAACCTACAGTCAGTTCTTGCTCCTCATCTCTTTTACACACACCCCCTTTTCCCACAAGGATTTCACACATCCAACCAAGGGACTTTGTTGTGATCCTTCCTGGATTGCTGACTGTCAGCACACCTTCCAAAACTGAATCCAAGCCTGGGGGCACTCTACAGTGTCAAATTACTCTCTGTAACCTGCTTGGACAGCATAGTCATACGACAAAATTTCTAAGAAACATGGGTAAATGCATACAGAAGCTGAACAAGAAAGAGGAAGAGTAAAGGAAGGGAAAAGGCAAAAACGCTGGAGTCAGCAACAAAAAGAGCAGAGACACAAAAGAGTCAGCGAAGACAAAGAGGAGAGCATCCTCCTTAAACATGCACATAGCAAGTGCAAAAGATGGTGGAGTGGCTGTGGGAGAGGAAGAAGCATGGAAATGTCAGAGGACACAGACAGACAGGTGGAGCCAACATGCTGTGTCTTTTGATGGATGAAGCAGAGAGTTAGTAAATATACATGGACCCCGCCCTCCAGCTCTTTCAGCTGTCTCAGCACAGCCTGGCGTAGATGGATAGGGAGGTTTCTCTTGCCTTTAAAGAAAAGGTTAAGCCACTACAATATTGTTGTGGATCATGAAAATTATAGCAATACTTCCCCACTGTCAAACGACTTTGATTTATGCATCTTCCAGGGTGGTGTGCGAAAGAGGAGGAGGAGGATAGCGGCAGACGCTAAACAGAACAGGGAGACTTGTCTCTTTATCTCTGTGACACAAAGGCCACCCCAGGTACTGCAGGTGTGTCTGGGAACAGCTAGAGCTATTGATCCTGCTGAGTCCACCTACTGTACAGAAATGAGGCAGCCCACATCCCTGCACCCTGGGGACAACTACAAGAGAATGGCTCGTGCTAAAGGTCACAATGACAGAAATAGAAAAAGAACAACTGGCTATGCAAAGCCTACCTATTTGGTGTTTATCTGGACAAAAGCACTACTTTCACAGCTCCATATCCAGCTAATTACTTTTACATTGATGTAAAGACGTTAAACGGGGCCAGCCTAACCCCCAGGAAACCCAGGCGGCCGCCTAGGGCGCCATCCGCTGGAGAGGGGCCAAATTGCACCCCCCCTCACCCCCGCCCCCATATTCATATTAGATTTTATTTCAATTATTGTTCTATTCTATATAATTCTATTTTGTTTGCACATTGTGTTCTTTGGTTTTAAGATTTTTGTTACTGACTAGTAAAACCAAAGAGGAAAGTACACATTTTATTTTCACTTTTGATTCCACTGTTTTGCATTGCTTTTGGATTTTGCACCATTGTTGTTGTTGTTGTTCCCTTAGGACATTTGCACTGGATGTTATATTGTATAATATTGTATTATTCTAATTTTCAAAATAGGTTGTATTTTTTTCTCAATGGTCTTTGTCACAGAACTGCATTGTTTTCTCTCGATATTTAAAATAAATAATGCGTACACACTGTGTATAGACTTTAAAAAATAACAATAATAATTATTCCTTATTCATTTATTTGGCCCCTGATGTTAAATAACAATTTATTTACTGTGTTAGTATGATAATAGTACATTGCTAGCAAAGCTGTTTACTGGTATAGCAAATTTTCTAATGATTTTAGTTTACTAAATAAATATTAAAAAAAAATTCACATAAGCAATTATTAAAATTTTTATTAATGATGATTGACTCCCATAACATGGCAAAACCATTTTTCCAATGGATGGAAATTGCTCTTTAATTCAGTGGCATGCAATGCATCATCTTAGTGCAATTTAAATACACCTCAGTGCTACGTAAATACATTTTTATTACATTTCGAGTACAGTGTTTTGCACCACAAAATCTCCTTACTTTATTGTTAAACTTTAAGTAAACATGTATTTCCTTTAAAAGGAGGAAAACATCATTGGTTCTAGCATTATAAGAGGCTGTATGTGTTTAGCCTGCAGTTAATTCTGCAAGGGAGTGAATGTCCATTAAATGTAATCTTGTTTTTCAGTCTAGCGCTCCAACCACAACTTCAGAGAATTGGCCACCGATGAAGACATCATCCATTATCCAACTGACAGTCTGCCAGAACACTTGGAGATAAATATGGAAGCTTCTTAAGTCTTACCTGTCTTATGGAAACCACATAAGGATAAACCCACACGCAGAAGCTCTCATTTCCATGTGTTTCTGCAAAATGGAAAAAAAACCCTCACTTTTTTATATATATATATATATATATATCTGTTCATTCAACACCGCACTCTGGCAGCAGTAGCTTTTATCTAGCATCATTATTTTAGATTTTGATGGCTGCTGCTGTGCGCCTGCTACATGTGTCAATGCACACGCTTTTCCGCCCCATCTCACCTCATCAAGTCGTATGAAGACAACACAAATGATCCCTTCTGAAATTAACGTTTTGATTATAATTTAAAAAAAAAAAGTGATTTTAAAGTTAAAGAGTACTCATCTCAGCATCGAAAGCTCTGGTGAAAATTGAGCTGGCGTTATCAAATTGCTAAATTGTTCCTGCACATGAGAAACTGGGCTCCATGCGAAGCCAGATTAGAAACTAAAGCCTAACTGCCAAGTGGAAGGGCTGGATGGTTCTAATAAGGTCCAGAGAAATACTGTTGTCCAATTTTGTACAGCCCATATGTAGGATGATACAATTTAGATAATTTGATAGGCATTAAACAAATATGATAAAGCTAATAACCATGTAAATATTTTTTCTTTTGAAGTGATATATGAATAATTTGTGTGCACACATTTTTAGACTGTGGTTTGCATTTCATTTCTCACTGTACACCTACACACACGCTCAGACTCACACAGAGATTTTAATTTAGCAGTGGTTGGCTGCGCCCTGAAGCAGGTGAGACCTACAGCAAACATTGATCAAACTCACTTCAAACAGTAAGGTGATCAAAATCACGCTTTTCAAAACCATTTACTGTCAGCAACTTTTTCACCGCTATAAGTTAAAGACACACCAACATACAGTGGTATTTTTTTCAATGATAATTTAGTGAAGAAGTGTGTCGCCAAATTGATTATTAATTTTATTGAATTATTAATCTGCGCCCTTAGATCTTTTAATCCCACAATAAAATGGCTTACATGAATTACTTTCCCTCGCTTCAGTCTGGAAGACCTTTTTCCCCAAATCTACTGGCTGTAAAAGGTGAAATAAAAAAGCTATTTAAGTAGGTAATTATAATATTGCAATAATTGAATTTTAAACTGAATAGTAAATTGTAAAGGTTAAGGTTTTAAGAGTTTATTCTTGCCACTTGGATAGGAAATCTCCCTCGGTTAAATAATTTGAAGAAAAAAAAAACATGTGCGTGTGTGTATATATACACACGTGTTACACCCCCCTTAGTGGCTACTCTCTTTTTGCACAACAGCACCAGAGTTATTAGCCTTTGTTCCAACTGTTTTGCATATTCAGCCTCCCTTCCAGCCCACATTGATGTTAATGCACTCCCACACAAACAGATCGGTGTGAACAGGGCAAACATATTTTACATTTCTCTTTCTCTCCTACTCTTTCATCTGTCTTTCACTGGCATCTTGTAAACCCACTCACCCACATTACACACACCAGGCACACACATGTTCACACCTGCACAAAAGGTGCAAAATGCAATTTTTGAAAGTCTCTAGTAACCATTTCCCACTGCTGCATCAGCTGAAATGGGATCCATCCCTTAGATCCCTGTTGTACCCCCTCACACAGATCTGCAGTCAGAGACACGGTCTGCAAAGAGCAATCCGAGGGCTTAAAGGATGGCCTACAGCGGCCACCTCAGCCAGTTGCCCAGGGAACTTTAAAGCAAGCAAACAAAGGCCACAAAAGACAGTTTGGATTATTATTTGGTAACAGATGCAACTCTGTGGTCTTGTGCTTTTTTTTATGAGTTTGCTACAGAACTCGCGTCTGTCAAGTCATCAGCGCAATGATGTAAAACAGTTGTATATGTAATCTTTCTTGTTGTGCGATTACTGTTATTACAGACAGATTGGTGCATGATGATTGGTTGAATGGCAAAACATTGCAGGGTGAGATGCACAAAAGGGGGCATAGCACTGCATGAAATGTTTACTATTATTAAATTTACAATAATCAGGAGCCTATTTACTTTGGTTACACTGAATGTAAGAAAAAAACCAAATACCGCATGCTACAGATCCTTCCTTAAACATGATATATTTTTTTTATTAGATAAAATCATCCCCATGACCCTGTTAACAGGAAAAACCGGGTGAGAAAATGAATGGATAGATAGTTTAGTTCATAGTTTAGGCCTCACAGATGTATGAATCAAACATCATCTTGTCCAAAAAAGGAAAGGAAAGGAAAAAGCTTGATGGTTTGTTTTTATCTCCATTATTAACGCTCTCTTTGTTGAAATTTTTGCGCATAGCATTGCGGGATGTAGAGTCACGCGGATGGGTGCATAGAAGTGTTTTTACTTCATTCTGATATCACAGGGAATAGCGGGAACAAACTAGAACAAAAAATGATGTCAAGCGATTCACAGTCGTCCTTGTTTGACGAAGAAAAATAAAAAAAATCACATTACGATAGACAAAAAAACACTTCTCTATATATCGATTTACTCTACAACCCACAATGCATTGCACGAAAATGTCAACAACCAGAGTGTTTACGGTGGGGATGAAAACAAACTTTCAGGCTACAATTTCAACCTTTTTCCTCTCCTTTCCTTTTTTGGAGTAAATTATGTTTGATTCATTAAACTATGGGGCATACAATATGATTTTATCTATAAAAAGATTACCAGGGGTAGCAGCTAAGAAAATATTTTAGACAGTGCAAAATGTGCAGATTGAGCATTGCATATTCATAGATGCAGATGTAATTTCCTAATTTGCATCCACTGTGCACACAAACTGTCACACCAGGTAAACCGACCAATGCTTCAGTAGATATTGACTTTGAAAATGAAGTTTGGCCAGTCATGATCCATGTGTGTTTTTAATGACCAGACCCTTCTAACTGATTAGAACAAATAGACATACAGTAACAGATTTAGTCACTATCCAGGGTGTACACTTTCTTGTTATTTCATTCTCTTTTGAATTTGTTTTTACTTAGTTTGGAAAGATTGATCAGTAGATTCTTGCTCTCATCTGCTCAGTGTGGTATCCCTCCATTATTCTCTAATGCTTGCAGAAGAGGGCAAAATCCATTTGGGACCATCACTGCAGACAATTGTCTGAAAGACCCATTCCAACCAAACTGAATTAGAATCAATGTGGACCATACACAAGCAAGAGCATCATTAGATCAAGAGATGTAAGTAAAGAGAAGGACTGTGATGAAGAGGGAGACAAGCAGCTGATAGCTCTCCTTCATTGCAGCAAGTTATCAAAGTCTTAGATGAGATCAGCAGGAACTTTTTCTGTTCATTCCCACATCTGCAAACTGCTTTCAAGCTCATTCTATAGACAAGTAGTATGAGCAAACACCCAAGTGACAGTTAAAGTCCTTTCTCTAGCCCTCAAGTACTCATTCTGTATAAGTACCACTTACTCTTTACAGAGATCAAAAAGATGCAAGGATGCAGAATCAAACAAGGAAAGGAAAAACAAGAGAAGACTGAGGAGGAAGTGACAGTGAGCCACATGTAAAGGTACAGCTGGTGTGACTGGGCTGCCTAAGAGGGCAGGATGAGTGACAGAAACAGTGAGATGAAAGGATGTGGGAGGGTTCAGCATGATGGGGAAGAGGCACTTTGTAGAAAAGCTGAAAGCAGGTCACTCACAAATGAAAATGCAAAGTTACTGCTGTGCCCGACTCTGTGCTAAAAGCCTCTGATTTTAGTGAGGAAAATAACCTCTAAAGCCAAAAGAATAGTAAGCACATGCACAGGGTGAGTGTGATGAGAGTCAGATTTGTTTTGTAGAGTGATGAAGAGAAGAGATACTTTCGAGAAAGCAAAGCTAAAAAGTGTCGAGGATAGGGTAGGTGGTAGATTTGAGTTATTTGGAAACTGACACAGATGGTGGGCAGGAGGCAGTTGTGGGAGGGGGGGGGGGGGGGTTGAGGCAGAGGGAGCTACGGAAGAGAGATATGGTGTGAAAAAATAACGCAGAGAGGAAGATATGAGACAGAGTGAGATAGAGATAGATAGGCCGGCCTGGAGCGAGACACAGTTATCGGTCATGATCGATCCAGCACGCTGATGCGAAATGGGGGGTGTAATGATGGGTAATGATATGAGCTTGAAGTGTGGGTGTTGGTCCTCCCTAACCCCTTTACCCCTTTTATTTCCCCCTCATGTGTACCACTACCATCTCTTTTTAAATCTTTCCCCTTTCCCTCTTTTGAAATCTAACTTCCTTATTATTGGATATAATAAATGGAATCATTTGAATGCATGGTAAACAAGAGCACTCAGAGGGGCGGATTCACTAAGATCTGAACTAAAGAGTGGTAAACCAGGCGCGTCCCTAAATCCTTTGGTGTTGCAATTTCCTCACCTGCTGCAAGGAATTCACTGAGATTGCAGCAATCATTAGTGCATGTGAAGAAGTGGTGGAGACCGCCCTTTTTAAATGAGCATTTTGCTTGTTCAATGTGGAGAGGTGAGTGCACAGAAGCACACAATGACATTTGAGAAAGTTAAATTGGAGGCAGATGGACTTCTCTGTCTGCTGCACAAACATTTAATAATGTAGAAAAACAAATAAACAAATAAAAATGTTTGTTTTTTTGTTTTTTTAAAACAACTTTAAAAGCTAATGATATTTTTCCATCCTAATTTAATGTGGCTGCTCCGCCTGTAACTGTGCTCTGATCAGTCCATGAAAAATAGGCATATTTGGACAGAAACCATCCTATTGATCTGCCATTGATCTGAGTTAATGCAGCAACACAGTCTGTCAATCAGTCTGCACCATTTGAAAGTGATCTACTGAGCATCATCCATCAGGTCTGAGCAGTGTTGTGTGACCCACACACTCTCATATGTGAACATTGCGCCATTACTGCGTAAATTACGCATCTGATCAGCTGATTCTGGCCTGACACCAATGCAACACGAGAGTTTATTGACAGTCAAAACATGGAGAGAAAGACAGAAGCTCACTGGAGCTGTACGTCCAAAGCGACATCCATAGACGTCCGCACACAGCGACCCTCTGGCTCTGCACCGCAACAGACACACACGTACCGGACTCCACATGGACTTCAAGCATCCAGCTGTTCTCTCCCTCACACACACTTTACTCACACTTTATTTTCTCATTCAGTGGATGGTAATATTGACTGTTTTTTATTTGAATTATTTTCTTATACTAGAAAGGCTAACTGGAGCCTTATTTCCATCTACGCTGTGTTTTGTGTAAAACATTTACTGCAGCGGATCTCTGCGTGTGTGTTTGCACTTGCTTGTCAGTCGTACTATTTTACTGTGCTAAAACAATCACCACAAACAGTTCCAGATTTGATTAATTGCATTACACCCACTGCATTCATTTATTTGCATGTCCTCCTCCCATTTATTTGCTCCCCTTGTGAGACCTGCCTACTATACATATTCATTAGAGGAAAACGCGCTAAATGGATTAAGGGTGCATTGAAACGTGCAGCAGCCACGCACTCCTGATTCCCTGGGGTTTGTTGGCTTATTAGAGAGTGGAGTGGTGTTTGCACACGTTTTAATAGCCCTAAATCCACCCCAAAGAATGCAACCCCCGCCAAGCGCAAAATAGCCCCTTTGCCAGATATCGGCAGTTATGTGGATCAGTGATCCTTTTTTGCCTTGTCTGCACATGCTGTCGAATGTCAACACTACATGTAGTGCAATCTTTTTACGACGGCAATGCATGTTTTGTTATTGCAATTGAATAAATTGATTTATTCTATTGCATAATTGTGACCATCACTAACCCTCCCTAAGGAAGGATAAGAAAAAAAAAATTATGTTCTCCCTTTAAGAGAGAGGGCAGTGTTACACCTAGGTGAGGGGAAATGGAACAGGGAAGAGGGAGTCAGGGTCGAAAAATGGAAGGGGTGGGGAAGAGTCGACTGTTTTAAAGTGAAAGTGAGATGTGAGGCTTGTAAGGAATTTCTATCCACATTGTAGGTCCAATATATAGCCACTCGATCTCAAGATCGCGATAAAATGCGCAATCGAGATTTGTTCCGGATGAAACATGATGGGGTAATTGAGGAACCAACCCGACATAACTAAGTCAAATTTCATAAAGAGTGGTAAATTACAAATTGAGATTTAATCAGCATTTTAAAACAAATCCCCTCCAAAATTTGACAGACGTAAAGTCTATCTTTTGGCAAAATTTTGTCAAAACCTTTTAAATTATTTTGACGTAATCTTGATAAGAGACAAAACACAAACGCCAGTGAAAATGAAAAATAAAAAAAGAAGAGGAAGAAAAAAAGAAGTGTGTGTGTGTATGCGGATTTCATTGCACCTTGCAGAATGGTTTAGTACTCACATACTACACAGTGTATTTACTTTCTATAACTGTACTCATTATTATTCTTTTCTTTCCGTTTCGAAGCTGAATTTAGTTAAATGTGTTCGCTTTATTAAACACTGGGTGTGCCGAGCCCTTCACACATATGGAGGCATGTTTATCTACACACCCTTGGCAGTCCGACTGATGCTCAAACTGTTTCCACAGCAACATAAGTGGCAGAGAATAATGTATCATGACTGGGGATGATTAGCATTACCTTGTTCCGTTTCAACATTGTTGTTACACTCCGTGTCATACACTGTTGTACAGGTATGAGAATTTACTGCAGCTTAGTCAATAAAATATTAACACTAAAGCCACAGGGTTTTGTCAATGAATAAAACACGCATCATATTTACTTGAATGGCAGCGTTAAATCAAAAGGATGCAAAAACTATAGAGACCCACTGAAGAGTCATAAAAATGCAAATTCACTGGCAGTATTCAACAAATGGCACAGTCTGTGGACATCTCCATGGAAACCAAATCAAATTCCCTCTCAGGAATTTAAGCCAAGATCACATCTTCTGCAACTCACTATTTTGAAGCAACAACACTTAACCATACTGGTTTTCTCACAATTGAGCTGAATATTTGACAAGAAGAATAACAAAACCACTTCAATCACTGCCAAACCATTATTTAGAAATGTCATTATTTGTCAGAGCTGACTAAAACCAAAAGTAAGCAAACTATTTCTAATTGTCTAAGGGGAAAAGATGTAAAGGTTATTGTTGGTACACATGTTAGTGTATGTTAATGTTATTTATTTGACACTTTTTTCACATCTTACCCACAAATACAATGAATAACAAATAATACATATTTAAAATGAAACATCCTGGTTTGTACTTGATAGGTGTACTTATATTGGTTTTAATGTTACATTTGGTTGTTAACGTTAGCGTAGTTGCTATTTGTTAAAGCTGCTGGTGACAATCTCTATTTATCAACTCTTTTAACACAGAAAAAGAAACAATGTATGCTTCATCGATCAACTTTGCAGGTGTGAAAACACCAGAAATGTGTTGGGAAGTAACTTTGGCATTGTGTTTAGGGGCACACTGCCAATCAGCAGTGGATAAGAACAACTTTTGTATTAATTATATTGACACAGTACTCACGTTACTGTAATTGAGTTGCTTTTATGGGTACTTGTACATTTTTCACGCAGTGCTATGTATGTATTTTCTACAGTCTGTGTGTGTACCAGCGAACGCCCCGCCCCCACGCTCTGTCTCGTATTTATAAAGCAGCATGAGCTCAGCTACGGAGAGTGGGTGGGAGGAGGGCGGGCCGTCCTCTGGCCCTACGTCACCGTGCAGGGAGGAGGAAGTCAGTGTCCCGTCTATAGACACGCCCACTCATGAATATGCATAAGTAGGCTGCAAATCAGCCTGTTTGTGTAGAATTGCTTAGAAAGTGACTTTTCAGAGGCTAGAACTCTGGAAAACAGGCGAGTTTGGGAAAATTAACCTCAAATACTATGTTTTTGGGGTTCTTAGAACAAATGCAGATGGGTGAAAAATAGCATGACATGGGACCTTTAACTTGTACTTTTATGTATGACTTACTTTTACTACTTGAGTACAATTTCAATCAAGTAATTCTACTTGAGTAGGATATATCAGTACTCTTTACACCTCTGCAATTACATATACAGTTTTTTAAATGTTCCCAATGGCTTTAATGTAAGGAAATACATTTATGTGTATTGTGATTTTAAAAGTTAGCATAATTAATTTGAATTGTATAATACAGTCTTAACTGTTGCGCAGAAATGTTGAGATGTTAGAATTTGACAGCAACATTATTATAAAATGAAAGTCAGAGCTTTGACATGTCTACCTAATTTTGTGGAGTCATCTGTAGCCTCGCTTTGTAACAACAACAAAAAATAATGGATGAGTAGAAACTGTTCCATTCACTTTACATAGCTTTATTTGACACAAACATTTTTGCAGTTTGTATTTCAAACAATGATGAGTATCAGTGAACACCTGCTGAGAACTGGATGGGCATAAAATATTCGGCGGACTCTAAGCATCAGCCCATTATCTTGTCTCCAGCAAATCGTTCTCACATCTTCGCAGACTGTGCCTAAAAAAACACTCATGTGGACAAACTGGCAAGTGAGGATGAGGAAAATAAATGAGAGGGAAAGGATGGTTAATGAGAAATGCTATTTTTACTGCTTTGATGTCCCCATCCACATAAGCTCACAGCTCAGACAATAACAAATTAGAGATGTCGACTGCATCCCAAAGACATTAAAAACATATTAACACTACAACCATTTGAGAGTTTACGCAAACACATGCATTTGTGCTGTTTTAGTGTGTCTGTAGTTTAAATTGTAAAGGAAAAAATAAACTTTTCGCGTGTGTATTTATTAGCACTTGACCACGCTGGCTGATATTAAGGCTGTCACTGTAAGCAGTTGTTCCTTATGGCTAAGACAAAATATCAACATAATGACACCGTAGTTTCTGCACAGCTAGATGACTCAGAGGCATAGCACCATGATTCATTTCCCCACTGAAAACTGTATGGAATACAGATCAACAAATTTGCTGAAGTGATAAACACTGCCAGAAAGATCCAAAGGCACTTTGTCAAAGTTTTACAAGTGATGCTCATCATCATTTTTCTATTTACTCCTTAGGTGTCGTTCATCTTGATGCTGCAACTGATAGAATAAGTTCAGTCACTGGAAAAAAAAAAAAAGGAAGAAAAAGGACAAATGCTCACAAAAGCTGCTCAAATGACAACATTGTTCGATGATTTACAACTTTCACAACAAATCAGAAACTTTAAAAGCTTTTTTGTGTCTCTATACATTTTTATAAACAATAATAATAATAATAATGGCTTGGATTTACAGGTATATAGCACTTTTTTCAAGGAGACTCAAAGTGCGTGGTAAGCTACACTTTAGCCACAGCTGCCCTGGGGCATACTGCCAGAAGCATGGCTGCCATTTCGCACCTTCCCACGACCAACATTCAAGCACAATTCAAGTTCATTCAAGACAATGTGGGTAAAGTGCTTTACCCAAGGACACAACAACAATGACTTGGATAGAGTGGGATTCAAACCCCCAACCCTTTGGTTACTGGATGACCCACTTTAAATAATTTTATTCATTTTTTAATTTAACTTTCAACTTCCTCTTGAGCTGTCTCCTTATCGTGGTGAAGGAGTTTTAGTGACCCAATTATCCTATGGAGCTTTGTTGTCAGGGACATTTAGTTCCTGGTAGGGTCACCCAAGGCAAATTGATGAAGAGCCAGGCAAAGAATGGCTCTAAGTCTTTGATGAAAGACAATATGGAACCTGCCTGTGTACCAGGACTGGGGAGTTACAGAGGCCTGTCGGCGAGCTCCTGGTCACCAGGCCTTAACTCATGGGTCAGCCCAACTGCTACCCTGGTAAGGGCGACACTTCCTGGGTGATGGAGAGGAGAGTCAGGTCAAAACTGAAATTGAGTAGGGGCAATGGTTTTTCTTTACGTAGATGAGCTTTTTACCCTTGCATAGTAGCTGGAGGGAGTTTATATGGGGACATGGGTGTTTGCTCAACTAATCTTTATGTGCTTTGTATGGGAGTGGATGGCCTTCACTAAGGACCATTTAGTCCCTGTACCAACAGAGAAGAAGTCTGGTCCCCATAGCCGGCTGGAATTCGAACCCGTTCCCAGTGAGGGTTGGACTCTTTCAGGGCTGCACTTTGTCACTGGCATGTTAAGCTGGGGGAGGGAGACCATGGGTACACACTGGAGAGATAATAACTCTTGGCTGGCTTGGGAACGCCTTGGCAACCTCAAAGTGGAATTGGTGAAAGTTGCTAAGAATGTGACCCGGACCAGGATAAGCAGAGGACCATGCTATGCAACTTTCACTTTTGGCATCAGGGCCAAGCTAACAACTCGTCCCACATTTCACAGATCAATCATTCACATCCAAGACATAAACCCATATTTTAATACATTTGCATAAATAAAAAAGAAAAATCAATTTGACTTGTAATAGAGTCATTTTTTATTTGTTAAACTCTGTTCAAACCTTTAAGTTGAATGTATTTTATCAAAAGTAATATGTATACATGTTACTGTGATACTTAGCTATCAGTATCTCATTAGAAAAAAGATAACTGATATTAAGTGAGCAAGTCTATACCAAAACATACAATAAATGCCTAAAGGGTTTACATTTCTTAAATCACCTTTTACAACTTGGACTCCCAAGACAGAAAGGAGAACAGGGTCAATTCTCACCACCGTTGGCCTTAAAGAATGTCTTTGCCCCTTAAAATGTCAGTCTCTGCTCCTCAGGAATGGATCAAATGCAAAGGAAGAATTGCGGTTTTCATATATATGTAAAATGTCCCTCTGTATATCAATGACAATAAAGTTTTCTCCTTCTGAAGTGTATTTGTGAAGTTTAGAAAAAGAAAACTTGGAGCTTGTGCCATCTTAGGGAAAAGAAAGGAGAGAGTGGAAGAGTGAAGATTTGTTAAATGAGGGTAAACAGAAATAAATGCAATCACTGACCACTGACTTCAGACCACAGTCAATATATATAAGTAGATTTAAGCAGTGCCCCAGCAGAACAAAGGCTTCTGCATGCCCACAATACACACACTCACACACACACACACACACACGTACACGCACACACCAAAACAAACTCAAAATTGGTTTAATTCCACCGACTGAGTCCGAATGTGAGAATGGAAAGTGACATTATACTCACACAGCGCTACAGTTTCACACCTGCCTGCAGCTTCATTGGGTAGGTGGGGGCAGCAAGGTTGCAGGCTGCAATATTAAACCATCAATCACTCCCCAAATTAGGCATTTTACATCACACTCGCACTTATAGCACTTTCTCCCTCTCCCACAGGTAGGGTGTAAGCCAAGGGAAAAGAGATTACATCACAAAAGCAATGATGGTGATCCAAGACTCATGAATACATCACAACTACAACGTGCTAGTAAGGAAAGAATGCCTAATGAATCAAATTAAATCAATTCCTTTTGAACTTTGAGGTAGATTTGAATAAAATTATGCAACAAAAAAAAGTCTCATATGCACATATTTTTGTTGTTGTTTTTTTTTTTTTTTTTTTTTACATAGATAAAGGATTTAAATTCAATTCTTTTGCAATTGTGTGTATTGATTAAACACATTCAGTCACCCGTGATAGAATAGACTGCACCTTCTCCACTTGGTTGCACTGATTTATATATTTATTTTTAATTATTTGCAAACAGTTGTCAAAGAGCTATGTGTGTTAACAAGCACAGCAAACAAGCAGGGAGACAGAAAGAAAGAAGAGGTTAAAGCAGATGTGAGGAAGGTGAGGAAATTGGAAAGGGAAAAGGACAGCAAGAAGTAGAGAAGGTGACGCTAAATGAAGCATGGAGTTGCATTCATCCCAATTAGCTACAGTAGGGGTCTGGGGCGAGATGGGAGAACACGTCCACCCCCATTAACAGTGTTTACTGACATGCCTGCTGATTACAAGCTTGGGAAAGACGCTTATTGCATGGCTCGTTCCCTTTGCAAACATTCGATAAAGAAAAGGACCGGCTTACAAAAACTGCACAAAGCTCCAGTGCAAATCAGGATAGCTTCCCCACTTCTTCCCTGATTCCTCTCTCTATCTGACCTCCTACTACAAGTATTTTCCCTCTTGTAGTCTTCCAGCATACTCAGTTTGAAGATATAATTAATGTATTCCTCTATAATTTAACTTTCGTTTTTGTGTCTTTTGTGTTGTTTTGTGTGACAGTGGTAATGGGGATAATTACACTGGCTCCGTGTCTGTTCCACAGCACAGCAGCACAAACTGACAACATGACGCCTGCTGCTCTTTGGCTACAATCTCACATGTTGTGAAGAGCCTGCTTATTGATATAATGTGAAAACTAGCTGCAGAAAAACATGTGCATAAAGTTAACAAAATCATTGTCATACTTTTCAATAGATGAGAATAAAAAAAAGAGGTAAAAGCTAACACATATGTGATCATTTTCACTGCAGTTCATTCAGTCAGTATTTTTTTTAACCAAGATTGAATTGTTATGCAGGTTCAGGGATTTGCTAGAATGTAGTCTTTTGGTATTTACTGGGATAAGCTGCCCGTGGGCGAACACACTGCTGCACTTTTGACCCTTCAATACAAAACGATATAACCTCTGCTGCTAAGAATCGCACTAGGTGCGAGGAGATAAAGTAGAGAAGAATACAAAAGAGAGGAAATGTGTGAGTTCCTCCCTAAGAGAGTTAAGAGAAGTAGAACAGAGCGGCTGAAAACACAAAAATACAAATTACTAAGGGAAGAAACAATATTCAAGAGGGTCAAAAATGTGATTATCCAAAAAAGTAAAGTCGTTATCTGATTACATGAAAATGGGCTATTTATTACACTAATTAAAGCATTGTAACTTCGAGGACTTTTTTTTTGTGACTGCAGCAATGCAGGGGGAAGGGTAAGCATTATGCAACTCTCATTTAAGACTGAATCATAACATAACCTAACCGCTAGAACAGAATTCCTTTATTAATCCCAGGGGGAAATTGCTTATGTTACAGCCACAGAAAAAAAAAACACAAATACAAGAATAAAACATTTAACAAAGACAAATGATAAACATTAAATAAGTGTATAATTAAGTAAAAGACTGTTGAAAAATAGGGATCAGATACACACACATTACAGTAGTAGAAAATAAAGTAGGATAGATAATACTAATAATGATAATAATACAAATTATTAAAATTAACAGACACATTTATAGACCTTGTAGTCGCTGTTAGCTATAAATGGGAAGAGATTCGTCACCTTTACAATAAATGTTGACTAGGCCACTGGCAGTGAGGCCCAGGGCCAAGGCAGACTGACTTGATAATACTGTATTATGTTTTTCTGCAGTCAGTGCCTTCTCCTCGCCCTTCTCGCTCTGCTTTGTTTCAGGTGTCGTGAAGCTGATGATGGCAGTTCCTGATCTGTGGTTCACGGCTCAACTAGTTTGGGACACTCTGATGTTCTATCTCTCTATCCTGTTCTGTTCATCCTTCTGTCCACTAACCCCAACCAGTCAGAACAGATGGATGCCACCTCTGAACCTGGTTCAGCTGGAGATTTCTTCCTGTTAAAGGGGAGTTGTTTCTTCCCAGTCGCTAAATGCTCGTTCATGTGGATCTTGGGTTTTTTCTTTCTTATTATGAATTTTTATTTCGATAAGCACATTGAGATGACTGTTGTAATTTGCGCAATATAAATAAAGTTGAGTTGAATTGAATTTAGTCTCTAGATATCTTTTCTTATAGATATGCCTGATACAGAGACAAGAATGTCCATTTTTGAACAAAGATGCAATGTGAATCAGAGGACATTGCAAAGTTGCCTTTGCTTCATTTTCCATCTGTCCTCTTACTCATTTCTCAAGGAGGCACCGCTCCCATCCTTTTAATGGCTCGGTTTCATTTAGCATCAAAACTAACATCAAACTTTCAGACAAGAGACACCTAGTAGTCCTGATAAAACCTTTTTGAGTGAATTATGGGTTGTTTTGTCAGATGAATTGTGTGTGCGTGCATGCGTGCGTGCGTGCGTGTGCGTCTTAGGGCTTTTGTCATAAAAGAAAAAAAATTGTTATAGATGAGGTGTCAACTTTTGTAGCTGATCAGTGAGGTGTGTGTGTGTTATAGAAGAGAAATGATTCCCCCATTACTGACCAAAGATGATTGAGTGCCACCCTTTAGGTAGCTCGTGTAATTATAAACCAATTAAGCCAGAATGCAAAAATGCTTTTGGAGAAACCTGATAATAGCAATTGCTATAGACTTAACCTCTTTCTCTATGGTTTTAGGTGTATAGGATAGTCTCACTTACATGTTTTATTAAAATGAACTAATATCCTTTAACTTTCACAAAAATTACCATTACTCTTGAAAATGTGCAAAATCTAAATGGCACAATAAAAACTAGTAATAGAAACTGAACTTCGGAAAAAACACTCAAATATTGCAAAAAAAATTTCACGCTTTCGTGAGGAAGAATTTCAGACAATTTGTTATTGAAATGTTGCAAAAGCGCTATGGAAACGCTTTTTTCGGCGGTACCTGGTCACATGACCACTTTTCTCCTAAAAAACATGAAAAGGAGACCGGGACATTTTTTAGCATTATACTTTAAAATTATTACTGCCACATTAGACAGCAAACAACAAAGGATCACGGAGTTTTATAAGGAAGTTCTGAGCGTTCATCTTCCTGCAGCGAAGTCTCGCGGGTTGAGATTTCACAGGAGTTACGAGGGTCCTGCCTAAAGCAACGTTCAATGGAAACACATTCAAAGCGCAATTATCACTTTTATTTTGAGAAAATCTGTAATGGAAACCCAGCTAGCCTCGAAGAATTACTGGGAATATGATGGTTGCATAATGGGAAATACTTTTCTTGAGATTGTACACCTGACAACTTCGAGACACATCATTTAAAAGTTCTCCAAAAAGTATTTGCTTGGGCCTTAAAGGCTCATTACTGAACAAGCTGACTTTGAGCTTCATTCTTTCAGTTAAAAAAACTGGTAAATCATGACGCTTGTGAACAGCTCATGACTACAATGGACTTCTCTGATAAAGACAACGCTGCGGTTTTACACCTGCACGCTCAAATCCCAGTGACTGCAGTCCATCTATCATGGTGTTATCTGCAGTTGGGCTATATTACCTGGAGCCCACAGAGCCCTGGGCATGCGTGGATGTATGGAGCCAATAGCAGAGCTGCCTGTCATCACTCCAGGCTGATTAATGAGTAACTCAGCTCTGTGTTTAATGTGTTTAATAAGGGCCGCTGACGAGGCCATCATACTGACGGAACCCTCCCGTCTCCGTGACTGATGGAGTCACCTGTTTTTCCTCCACCTCTCCCTTCATACAGTAACACAGAAACACACTCCGCTACGTTTTGCTAACAAGCGAGCAACATTTTATGGATGTAGCCTATGTGTGTGGCTTTGCATAAATCTACTTTGTAAATTAACCACTCATTTACTTTGAATATATTGATGCGAGGATTTTACGAGATAGTAAAACACTCACAAACTGCTGTGCTACGAGCCACCTATCACAGTTAATAGGATGGAAAATTATGTCTGAACAGGGAGCTCTGTGGGTATTTTGGTAGCTCTCGAGCAACTCCAACCTTTCTGTGTGAAAAGACTTGGGCCCTCTTGCTGCATGTAATAAAACTGATAATATTCTTCTGCATTCTTTGATTCTTCTTTTTCCCACTCCGTCTCTAATCTCCTAGTTTCACCCAGCACTGCTCTCTTTTTCTTTGTTTCACCTTTTCCTCTCTCTCTCTCTCTCTCTCTCTCCCTCTCTCTCTCTCCCTCTCTCTCTCTCCCTCTCTCTCCTCTCTCCCACTCCTTCCAGCACATTTCTATCTTGGTTTTCATCCATCACCTCCTCTGCAATGTTCTCATTTAATCATCCCCTCAAGAAATATATTCACTTCCCAACAACTGGGCTTCTATTAGATCATATACTCGATTGGTACAGCTGTTCTCACGGCAATTTTCTGTGCTCTGAGGGTGACCATGATCTTTCATGTACACATAGACCTGGAAATATGCATAATCAACATTTCCAGGAGATGTGTTTACACCTATAAAGATAATGTTATATTCTGGTAAGCAGAAAGATATCCTAGCCTGTAACAGCACCAGTTGTGATGTACTGTATTGACATCCTCACACTTGCAACTTGTGGTGGAGTTGGCAACTTTGCTTCAACATCCTTTCAGTTTCACACTTTTTTTTTGCAGATGTCAGTTGACGTTCTCTCATGTTGATTCGTGCCAAGAAGCAATCAAACTTAGCTGCTTGCATTGTAATGTGCAAAGATTCTCAGCACTTGGTTTGGAAAATATATACATTTATATGTGTTGGCAGGATGTAGCTTTTGATATTACACGTTCTAAGTACTCATATCTGTAAAAGTGGTCATTGAGTCACCTCACACGCATGGGTTGGACTGAAAATACCATTTTCCAGTAAAGATTGTATGGCCTACGTTCCCACAGGGAGTGTCCAGCTCTCTATAAGCCAGGCACAGATCAAGCGAGGAGGGGGAGAGAGAGCAGGGTGAGACTGGTGGCTATGGGGAGGGGGGCTTAGACACTGCGTCCCTCTGGACTGGAGTAATAAAATACCAGCTCTCTGAATAGTTTGTTTTCCCCTCAGGGTGCTTAGCCTGCCTGGTTCAGGTCTGCAACAAGCACAGAATGTTAATGATCACTGGTCCAGTCCTTTCATCATGAGCTTCACTGTTTCCAATATGGATCTGCTTTTTTTTTTTAATTATCTTCATGTCATGTTACACTTCCTTTGCACCACCTGAGAGAGAAAAACAACAACAGAGGCAGGAGAACGCAAAGCTGCTACTTCACTTACAGCCATTTCTACACTAGCCACCCAAATCCCTTCTGTGCATTTATTCACACGTGCACAACTAGCACAAACAGGACAAGTGAACGCTCATGTCAACACACACGATTGCATATGAAAGAGCGGATGAAAGCATGCATGGTAATAAATTCTCATTGTATGATAGATTATGTGTCAGAGAAACCCTGATCAACATATCAATAAGAAACATCAGAGAAATGCAGTGAATATGAGCAATAACATGTCAGTTTTTTATGGAGCATCCCCTATATATATAAATATATATATATATATATATAAATCTCAAGTTAGCAAGCACATAGACATAGTGCAAGGAATGTTTTCATCTCTCAGATCCCTAGTGATGTATCATAACAATAATCACTGTCAGGCCCAGAATGAAGGTGTTTCTCCATGGGAGGAGGTTGAAGGCAGAATTGTGGTAATTATGCAGCTGTAATGCAGTCTGCGGCGAGTGAAAACCTAATGGGCTTACTGAAGTCTACTATTGAGAATTGATTCCTGATAGAAAAAAAGTTGAGAAAAAAAGAAAGTGGGTTTTCTTGCAACAGCGAGCCAATGAGTGCGAGCTCGTCTTAATTGCTGTGCAGTTAAGTGACAAGAAAGCAGCATGAACTCATATCCTCCAATCAATGAAAGCCATTGAAATCCTTTATACACAGAATATCCTGATCGGAAGCCTGTCATTGATCTGTCACCGATCGAGAGGAAAACTGTGTGATCACTTTCCTAATGCGTGAGTGTGCTGGTGCACGTTGCTTTGTTCCTATTTAAAAAAAAAATAATACCAAAGCGAATTAATAACATCTTACATTGTGTGGTACGGCTGACGGAGAAGAGGATGGAAAACACTGCCTGATAACACAGTTAGAAACACATGAATCGTCCGAACTTGAATTTGGGAATTGGCGTGTAATGTGTGTTAAGTGATATATCTTCTTTGGTTTGATTGTAGGCGTGTTAAACATTGCTTTTCAAGCGTGGGAAGGTTGAATCTCTGACTTATTTTCTCCCAGGTTTATGCATTGTTTTACAGATTTTAGTTTTTTATTTTTTTAAACACTGAAAGATTTTAACACCTTATTATCATAACAGACACGTTAACCAGGAATACACAAACAGACAAAGATGCAAACCACCAAATTGTAGCATCCACCCCTACACACAGGTGTTCAATATAAGCATTACATGTGCAACAGAGTTAAAAGGTGCAAGAAAAAACAACTTGTATTTAATTAGTTTTTGTTTCTGTTTGGGGAGTCAGTAGGTATTTGGTAAGATGAATGCAAAAAATAAAATAGTAATTAAACCCCAAAACCACTTTTTCTCCTGAATACAAATGTATTCTTGTCCAACTCTTAACATTTTAGTTCAAGTATTTCAATTTGGTATATTTTATTGCTAAAATGTAAGAGTGACTGCCCTGTATTTTAAATGATTTTACTGATGATTTAAAATGATTTCCTTATAGGTTTTAAGCTGCTGAATGGTTTCTGTTGCACTTTTTGATCATGTAAAGCACATTGAGTTTCCCTGTGTATGAAACGCGCTATACAAATAAATTTGCCTTGCCTTGCTTATGGGTAGTAACCTGGCTATTACAATTACATTTTGCTATTGGCTGAAAATGGTAGTTTGTGACATTTTGGTGGCTTTATCCGTCCTGAACCACCACTGTTAGCCCCGCCCCTTCCATAAAAACCAGTACCTGTCGATTCTGCAATCTTTAGCAAGGTTGGACTGAGAGAAATGCAAGTAGAGAGGTATAGTGAGAATTGAGTAGGTAGTCAGCGTAGCATATATTGTTATTTGGAGAGTTCATACTGTAGTATAGACTGGGCGTGTCTTAAATGCTCCAGGAGCCCCGCCCATAATCAAGGCTTTGTTTCTTTATTTCTAGTCTAGACGCACAACAGCCAAAACCTCAAGGTTTAGCTTAAGTATTGACAGATGCTAGTTTTTGTAGGAAAGGCAGGGCCAACAGGGTTGACTTGTGACCTAAGAAACCACCAAAATGTCAAAAACAACCATTTACAGCCAATAGCCAAAATGCTATTGTAATAGCCATGTTTCAACACATTGAGGGCAGTCACTCTTGCATTTTTACAACAAAATATGCCAAATTAAAATACTTTAATATATAATAATTACTCAGGCTTTGTTACCCTTTAAATTCCCGTATCAAAGACTATCCATGTACCGGTACTTCCATAATGTTTACATTATGAAGTTCAAGATGATGACCATGCATGATGGGAGTGAAATGTGCTCACTGTCTAATAGGTGATTACAAAAACTCAAACAACAGCTCATTAGCAAAACAGGAGTCTAACATTTCCTGACGGCTGAACGATTCTTTAGAAAACCTCAAGAAGGTTTTCTCTCCTTTCACAGAATCCCCTGAAGGATATCATTCTCACAAGACAATAAGTGTGGTTTTATTTTTATTTTATGACCGTAATACATCCTTTGAACAGGTTAAATGGGTTTTGATCAATACAAATGACTCCTAGATTATTCCCATTGGTGTTATGATCACTGACTTTTAAACGTTACTTAGCCAATACACTGTACGTGGTGTCTTTTGAAACATTAGCTTTGGTTTTGTTCTCGTAATTGCTTGCATAAAAATAAAGCTGTATTATGGAGAATGGTGCAAGATCAATTTTAACTTCTCAATTTGCATCAACATTTCAGCTGCCTACACTGTGAAGCCTGATGCTCAGGACAAATAGCAAATGACACAGCAGCATTATTAATAATATTGCAGCATATTTGTGCTTGGCTTGGTGATGCATTACCTTTGTAAGGGCTATTTCTGTTAGATCTCAGGTCTAATTACCACCATATTTATCTCACTTGTAAATATTTTGCAGCTCTTTTTGGATGAGATTAAAAAACACCCCCCAAAAAAGCACCACAAAAGGAGGCAGTAGGAGAATTGTAGAGGGTTGGTTTCGGTGTGAGAGGCGATCACTCCTATAAATGTTGTGGTTGCCAAAATAGGCCAAAGTTTACTCGACCGGCCTTTAAATCTGCTTTGTGTAGCCTGAGAGGCAAGTCATTCGCATATAGTTCTGTTTGTTTTTTTTCATACATTACTTTGGATGTTTTACAGCATCAGCTGTAAATGCACAAGTGCATGAATATGAAGAAAACGAACTTTCCAAAAAAGTGCTTGTTTAAGCAAATGTGCAGTGAGATTGAAGCAACACCAGTGCAGCACCGGCAGTCCAAGCAAAATGAGGCAGAACAATATTTCCGTTGAGGAGTGTGAGAACATTTGAAAATGGCGAGCGGAAGGAAAACTGAATTGAGTTTGCACATTAGTGCACTGAGCCACAAAGGTGTGTCGCTACAGAAACGATGGCAGCTTTTATAGCACAAGCAAAGGGTTTTTGCCCCAGGTATGTACATGATAGAAAAACATTTTAAACTGTTAGCAGCTGTACACGATCAGAGTTTTTCCCCAGGAGCAAAAATGATAAAGCATTATTATTCCTAGTGTCTCTTGGTCATTTGCCAACATCAAAGTAACAAAGACAAATACTAAAGAAAGAAAAAAAAATGTATATATCTTGATTAAAATTCTTCTCATCAATGAAACAAAAGTAACTGATTAGTCTCTAAAAGTACACCAGAAATAATACTTTATCTGTAATAAGAAATGATTTACTGTCCTTTTAATGTTAAAAAACTTAAGAAAATGTTATTGATGTGTACATTTAAATTGAAACACAGATCTCCAAAATAGAAGGAAACTGAGTTGTAAAAAAAAGTGACTATAGAAGAAATTACTCGGCCGTGTAACACTGTTTCAAATTAGAGCTATAGGCACATTAACAGCTTATTAAGTAGTTATTTTTGCACAGTATTACTTAGTTTTGCTCCACATCCGCGACCCTTTTGAATGAACCACCACACATCTACTCTGGTTTATTATAGCAATGAAATGTATCTGCAAACAACATTACTGCAACACATGGTCCTTATATTTATAGCACAACAGCTTACACTTAAAATGGCAGTCTTCAATTCAACCTTCAATTAGTACAAGAAAATATAATAGTACAGATACTAATGAAATTTGCTGTAGAAGTAAACCTGTGCGAATATTCACAATAACCCCAACGATTAATAGCAAAAGAGACCCTGAGCTGAATACTAACAACACTGATGAAAAAGACAGCAGCACTTATCATCCTCCCCCATGCATGCCTAAAATGAACAAAAATATACCAATACAAAGCCTTTTGAAAGTAGTATTAAAAGGGGGTCTGAGTTAATTAGGTTAAATGTAGATACCATTGGATTTCATTCAGGATTATATTGAATCTGTCCTCCATTTGACCAAGACAATGAAAAAGTTCCCATTTCAACCAGAAGGGTCTGCCTTCATGAACCATTTCACGTCTCCATTTATAGAACCGCTTTGTCCCCTCCGGTATACCACAGTTCAGCTCTTGGCTTCCATTCCATCATTCCATCCACCCATTTCCATCAGGCAATACGAGGTGGGAGGGGCGGGGGGAGGGGGGGGGTGCTGGGGTACAGCTTGGAGGGAAAAGAAGGATGAGGTCTGGGCAGTTCATACCCCACATGAGTCCAACGGAGCCAAACATTTCCAGGCATGCATCATGAGATCCTACGAGACCACTGTGATTAAGATCTGAATGAAAGGAAAGGGCCACGGGTTGCAGTCAATCTCCTCCCGGTCTCCGAGCCACTCATTATTCATTGATTGTTCTGCTGGAGCTGCAGCACAATTCTATAATAATATACTATTTAGGAAAATAAAAATAGCTTTAAATAAAACAAACCAATCACTGATATTTTGATTTACTAAAAGGAACCATACTTTAGCTTGTATTGATACATTAAACAAATACAGTAGATTAACAATAATAATAATAGTTACCGGCATTATACAATTTGACATTCAACATAATGAGTAATTCCTTTATCATTTATGTATCATTTTCAGAGTGGCAGTGGTATAGTATTGCCTAACACAACTACAACCTGTGACTCCAAAAGTCTCAAAAGCTCGACAACAACAAAAAAGCTTTTAAGACATTTTGACTGAACTAGAAAAATGGGAAAATTTAAAATTGTGTTTAATGTGAAATGTCTGAACATACATTTTTTTTTTTTTGTTTGAATCTTATGGTTTCATGCCTGGTTAGTTTTTTTTAGGGTTTTTTACTATTTGCTTCAGAAGGCAGTTTGCTAATCTATATCATAATTAATAAAAAAGACTAATGTTTCTATTTTGTCTGACTAACTTATGCATTGCATGTTAAAAAGTTAGAGCGCACAACCTGCAGAGATAGAGGGCAACAATGTTAACAGATCCTTGGAGAGCAGAATAGATCTATACCCTACAGGCAAGCTGTGAGACCACCACCTGCGACTGGGCTCCAGTATCACAGCACACACCACAGGGCTACACAGACTGCACACAGACATTTAATAAAATGTTAGCTATTGAAAAGGTGAACATGTATACTGACTGACATTTGTTTGATAAAAAGCTTTAGAGCTGCGTCTAACTATTTTTATGATCCCTGCAATGCTGAAGGATACACTTAGGGAGGTTATGTGACATTATTTATTTCCTGTAACCAAAGAGATGTTTGCATTTTATTAAGTTGTTTGTTTCATATTACTAAGAAAAAAAACTCAGAGAGCACAAACCTCTGCCAAGCACCAAACATCCTTTTTGCTATACCAGTTATCTGGATCAACCATCCTTCCTGATCATGGTACCAAACAATAGAGGTCCAAATATATGGGTACCCCCAGTTTTAAAAAATAATAAAATGTGCAATCCGTTGATTTAGATGAAACTGAAAAACCAACCTGACATCACTGAGCCAAATTTCATAAAAATTGGTGAGAAAGATTTTGTAAGTTTTTGAAGCTGATCTGGAATCAGTTTATTGATCCTGATCCCCTCCAAAGTGTAACAGAATCTACCATGGCCTCAGGTCTATCTTTGGTGTAAAAGTTGTATTTAATTTACCTCCTAGGCTGAGGTAATAAATTCATGCAATTTAAACAATTTTACTGGACTCTGTTGTCTTTCAAATAGGTTCTGTTTGAGAAGATGATGAAAAAGCTTTGATTGGATGCCTGAGCTCCTCTTACTAAGGTGGGCAATTATCAGTTTCAGGCTCATTTTGAGTTGAGTGTCAACTCAAATACACTTTATATAAGGAAATTATGTTTATTTAAAACAACACTGATGTAGTTACATTATTACCATGACCTAATGTTGTGAGTGTCCATTAAAGCTGATATCCAGCATTTTTGAGAAATCTATGTTTATGTATGATTCTTTTGAAATGTGAAAAAATACCTAACTACTCTTTTACTATGGTCTACTGCCAGTAATCATTCATATACAATAATGTATATAAGTCCCGCCTTTGTTCTATAGACCCCTATACCAATGGAAACAGCCAATAGGCTTTGACTTCCTGTTTTTGAGACTGTCAATCAAAGTGAATGCAAAACTGTGCAATGAAACAAGTAAATATGATTTTGGCTCTTACCTGACCCATAGACCTATATCAATGCGACCCGATGCAACCTTGTTATGTTCCGCAATCATCCCCGTGCAGAAAAGTAGAGGCGTGGCTTCTGGCTGTTGAGGGCGGGACATTGAGACGTTTCTCAGAAACTCCGAATAGCAGCTTTAAGCCTGATCCTATAAGGTCCAACATTATTTTAGGCAAAGGAACAAAACAGCGCTACCTTTTGATGATGATGTAAAATCTTATCAAGTGTAAAACTTGCATTCAAAGCCACAGAAAGCAAACTGAATCAATGACACTGCACTTAAGAATACCAATACACTCAAGCATAGATGGTTAGTTCTGCCTGGATCAATGAATTTACAGCAAAATCTGCTCGAGCCGAACAGTGATAGTGCTGTTACAGTGCAGAGGCACATTTCTACTCAGGTAATGCAAGTTTCTCCTAGTTATTCCTAAACATCCAACCGTCGATGCTTTGCATGGTACAGATATTACATGTTTTACTTGGAAATCAACATCATCTATCAAAATTACCTCACAAACTTGAACCCAACTTTTCTTTTCTTTTTTTTTTTTTTACCTTATTTCCTCTTGGAAAAGTACAATCACGTTGAATGCTTGTATAGCCAATGTCTCTAATAAAGAAAAATGCAGGATGCAGTTAGGCCAACTTGGACCAGGGAGCTACAGCATGGCCCTCAGTGAATCTGGCAAAATTAGACTGTGGATTGCAAAAAAAAACAAAAAAAACAACTAATGGCTCTGAGGCTTTTGGTCTTTCCCTTTGGATAATTTCACTGATGGAACCTTTGTTCAAAAACAACAACAACACACTAAACTGCAGGCAAATTCTTCTACATTTCATAAAGAGAGTAAGGCAACACAATGGAAACAGACTGCGTAAGGTCTAGCTTTTAGTATAAGTGTCATGAAACTAATTCATTCATTCATTATTCACTGTACAGTTATTTTCCTGTACAGAGTCACAGGACACTGCTCTATGGCCAACACATGAGATGGGAAAAAAAACATTCATGAATCTATTGATATTCAGATAAACTCTACTTAACCGGATGTATATATTTTGGAGAAATCCTGCACAGGCAGAGGAAACTGTACTGCATACTAGGGCCCTATGTATTTGTCAATGAACACAAGCAATACATCAATCTGTTTCATATTAAACAATTTCAGATTTATTTAAACTTTAAATAAATATAAAATATAACTATAAAGCAAACAAATCTGTGGCTTTATGAACCTACCTTCAACATATCTAACTAACTTCATGTTTCATGAAACATGTAAACATGTGGACTGGACTTCTTAAACACTCTCTGAACTTAAAAGGACAGTACAAGACAGGACAAGAAAAAAATAAAATAAAATAATAATAATAATAATAATAATAATAATAATAATAATAATAAAATTGCAGCATTTGAAATTAGAAAATCGCATTTTATGATATCGCGATAATATCGCAAATGCAATTAATCGTTCAGCTCTACTGCATACCATTAAATCTGTAATTCTTTAAATCTCACTTTCATCAAAGAGGGATTATATTCCTTTTTTTTTCTTCTCGTCCACAGGTGTAAACTCCTTTTCCCAAGTTTTGGGTGCTTGTTAATTTGTTCCATGAAAGGGTTATGGACATTTCTGTGCTCAGGTTCTGCACTGGTGTGTGGCTTAAGCTCTGCAGCAACAAGGATTCTCTCATCTTTCTTTCCTCAGGAGAGGTTTGAGTTTGTGTTTTTTTTTTTTTTCAGTGTCTGTCAGACTCATGTATTTTTGGGATTAGTGGTTTAATCGACCTTGTAATGGGGAGATCAGGGCGGCATGCATGCAGGCATGTAGAAAAATTTGCACATACACACGCACACACTACTTGCTCTTATTCAGTAAAAAAAAAAAAAACACTCAACGGCACAAACGAACCTGGTGTATTTTTCTTCAAATCATGCACACTTCAATAACCTCTGTTTCTCTCACTCTGTAACAAATGCACCCAGAGTCAGACACGCACACAATGATCTCATACTTCTTCCCAAGAGCCATAAAATGGGAATTGCACACACACCGCATACTCTACCAGAGTACATTGGCACCTTACGGTTGCTCCCTTCGTAATTTGTGTGGCTCTGTGGGTACATTGCACTGCAGACTGAGGGCTCTCCAGGGGGTCAGTGTATTTTCTCTGTGAACAATGAACACTTCAGCTAATGCTTCTATGGACTGAAGAGGTCAACCCCGCAACTCATCTGTTCTGTCTGAATATCCTGCAGTACTCTCTTCTTCTTCTTTATGGGCCGCAATTGTTGCAAGGGCCATTTAAAATATAAATAAAAATACATTGACTGATGTGCAGGTTAAAGCTGGTAGTGCTGGAGGGTTACCAATGTGTATATTGCAATGTGTGTTTTTTGTCATCGGGGCAGTCGTGGAATCTAGTGCATCACTGCTGATAAGATGAATAAACAGTTAGGGTCATTAGAGCGAAGACATTGTGTAATCACTGCTCAAATCCATCTTTAATCCCAACATCTCCAACCAACCAGGAGCTCCAAAGCACACAGGGTCCGACACAAGTCCAAACGCTAGGCACACACACACACAAGTAGCTTATTGTGGCCATACAAACACACATGGTGTCACCCCGACATGCATCAGATCCCATTGCTCAAAAAGATAATAAAAAAATACTGTGTAAGTTGAGCACACACACACACACACACACACGCACACACACGGCTGTGTGCACAGAGCAAATCTAGAGGGGGGAAAAAAATCAATACCCTCTCAGACAAAAATCAAGATTTTTTTTTATCCTTCATTCTTCCCTCTCTCTTTTTTTTCCCCCTCTCAAGGCTTTGTTTCCTCCCTGCCTCTCCCTTTTCTCAATCAACATCAGCCGATTCCTGATCTGGGTGTAAGTCTTTGAAACACTAGGTACCGATACTATATTCCACAGGCAGTCCTTGATCGATTAAAATAATAAGACATCTTCCCAGGATACTCATCTTGCCCCTATAACCTGTATCTGCACCCTGGCCCAGTCCATTCTTCAGTTTATATGTGTAACAAATCCGACCTTTTCAACTGCATGTTAAGGCTCCTTGTTTCCAGTGTTTGAGAGGAAATCCTGGATCAGCTTCAGCTATGTCATCACCTCAGGACAAAAAAAAAAACCACAACAGATGATGATCTGGTACAAATGCCTGCAAGAGATGGTAGAAGAATAGCACCTACTGTACGTGCACAAACATGCACACACATGCATGCATGTACATACACACACACACGACAATCAAAGATAAGGAAGGCAAGGGGAATGGTTTGTGTTGTTCTAGTAGCACTACAATACATCACAGTAATAGGAAAACTGGTATGATAAACTACATCTCATTTTCTATAAGCTGCGGCACCATCAAAATCCCTTTCATTAAAAAATATATATATACACAATGAATTAAATAGACAGAAAAAGCACGTAAGGCAAGGAAAGAAGAAGTGTCAGGAAGGTGTCAGAACAGAAAATCACAACAGCTATAGACTCTAAATTATCATATACTTCCCCCTCGATATGTCTCAGTATAGTTTGTTGAGATTTCAGTGGTACTACTCTGCAAAGATGGAGGATTTAGACTCGGGGGGAGAAACATCTCGCAAAAGTAGATGGCATGTATGTAGACAAGCACAAAAACAGATAAAGACAGGCTGTGATCAACACATCACAGAAAGAGCAACATTGACAGAACAGGAACACAAAGGGTTTTCTTTGTACTTGAAGATATTGCCTTTCTTCTAAGTTTCCATCGTGTAAACCTGATCACCGGTTTTTCCTGGTACCATGTGTGCTGGAACTTATCCCTGCTTACCTAAATCACATGATGAACATGCATGTACACCAGGGAAAGGATTCCTGTCATCACAAAGATGTGGTCTACTTGTAGGCTACTGGACATAGATCAGTAAATCAAAGATCATTTAAAAATTGCCACTCGAAAGTTTGTTTAAGCTCCACTGTTAATTTACACAGTTGGAAATGTTCTGAGCATTGCATTGTGGGATGTGGAATCACAGAGAAGTGTTTTTACTTTACTCTGATATCACACGGAATACTGGGAACAAATAAAATGGTGCCAAGTGAATCACTTTCCCTATTTTTTCTGGGCAAAGAAAAATTTTGGGTGTCTTATCAAATGACACATGATTTCATGTTTCAGGAAACAGAAGAAATCAACAGGTCCTTTAAGCCACTATGTCTCTGAACTGAGGAGCAACAATAAGGTCAGATGACGCCCATTGCCTTGTGCCGTTTGCAAATTTCAGTTTTTTTTATTTTTTATTTTTAGGCACTGCTCGGTTGGGTGAGAAAGGGTAATGAAAAGATTCATGTGACAAATTGAGGCAAAAGGTGAGGAGGCAAGCTGTGTGTGGATGAAGGAGGGTAAGAGGATGGGTTGGTAGATGGGGGGGGGGATCTGAAGAAATGCAGAGTTAAAGGCTTAGGAAATGCTAAATCAGCACTTATGCAAACACTGAAAGAGAGAGAGAGAGAGAGAGAGAGAGAGAGAGAGAGAGAGAGAGAGAGAGAGAGAGACCTGTGCACTGCAATTCAGCAAGTAGGGCCAAAGTTAGGACTACTCTCCATATCTGGATGTCATACCGAGCAGATTTGCCTCCCGGAAGAGCGAGTCCCTGTTGCGCTGTGAAGCTATTACATGGTCTAACAGAGCTCAACTAATAACATGGACCATAGAAGTGCATCAGCCACTTCCAACTTCCTCCTCAAACCATCCTGTGTCACAAAGTTTGGGCATTTCACTCTCCAACTGCTCCCTAACTCACGCCAGAGACCTTTCTCCACACTAAGGGTATGCACTCCGACACACACACTTACAAAGACATGCACATATTTAAATAGCATCTTCTTTTATCCAAGCAACCCTCCTCCAAAAGCATGAATCAATTGTCATCATCACTTGGCTGGCGACTTTCCACTGTCAGTGTTTTATAGTGCATTGTTTGGCTGTTTGTCGCCGTTAATCTGTTTGAATAGCTGTGGGGGACTTTCCAAAACCACTTTCCACTGAATTTACTGTCATGGTGGCGGAGCACACATCTGTCTTTGCCTCAAACAGAATTCACACCAAAAGTCACAGCCCAAATCCTTTGAGCAGAACCAAAGTCTTCTTCTGGTAATTTTACACGGCTGTACATTCAAGTTCACAACATGTTTGTTTGCAGTGTGACATACTCTGTATCTACTATGGAATGAAGAGCTTAATAAATTGATAGGACTGACTGAGTGAGAGAGAGAGAGAGAGAGAGAGAGAGAGATACAAGTCATTACGTTAAACACTGAAATCGAATCGACTCTCATATTGCTCCAATTGCACATCTTTGAAATGTCTCCTTGATTGGGTTTTAGATCACATGTGCATCTTTTGCCATTGGTTTGAAATGACGTTTTCTATTTGCTTCGATGGTTTCAATGGCACAAAATCGAGCTTCAGTGAAATTAAATATGTTGCTAATCTCTTTCGTTCTACAGAGAGAGACACGCTCTTCCTAGAAAGTCCAATAGAGTGTTCATTTGGAAGTCGTTTGCAGCCCAATCACCATATGCAGGCATAAAGTTAACAGATATTCTATGGTACATCAATGTGCTACATTAGTGCCAGACAATGCTCTTTGTTTTGAGGTGGCACATGGTTGCATAATAGGACCATGAAATCTGACTACAGTCGATGCGTGTGTGCAGAAAGAGGTCCTTGGAGAGACAATAATGGAATACCATTACAGTCACAAACACAATGCTGGATGGCTTTTTTTTTTTTTTTTTAAACAGTAGCACACTAACTGGCAAGAGCATTTTAACTGAGAGAAGATATTTTACACAAGACACGCCCCCAGGCCTATTGTCTGTTGCTCTCCCTGTCTGTCTGTAAATTCTCTCTCTCTCTTCCGTTCTTCCCATATCAATACAAAGATGCCCATGCATGAGTGTTTTCCTTTCAAGCCCCTCCCTTGCCTTGGTTCTCCATCTTTTTTTCCCCCTTCATCAATTCAGTGACACCCAGCATTGGGCCATGACATTACAGAGAAATGCAGCAAGGAAAGAGAAGGAAAGGTGGGTGAGAGGGCAGGAGGGGTGGTGTAGGTTGGAAATGAGAAAATAGTGAAAAGAAACAAAGAATTGGTAAAAAAAAAAAAAGAAAAACATGAAATAAAAAAAGGAAAGAAAGAAAGAAAGAAATAAGGAAATGGTGAAGGCAAGAGGGAAAGATTTAGAGATAGAGTTGGGGGTGGGGGGGCAAGAGCTTGGAAAAAAAGATTGAGAGGAAACAAGTAGTGAGTGAGTAAGAAGTAAGAGTGGGACATGTGAGTGATTTCCTCAATGTCAAGTAGCAACATGGGGGCGGCTGCAGCATTGGGTGAAAGAGCGGGTGAAGCAAACTTGTGGCCTTCACGACTGATGAGAAGAAGTGGTTCCCTTGAAAGAAAAAGCTCAATAATTCAAAGGGAGGTGGGGAAAGGGCACGCAGGAAAAGGAGGTGACAGAATAAGAGCTTTAGGGTTGAAATGTATTTAGATATAGTGGAATGAAGCTGCTACAACAGCTGATAGGCTGGGAGTGTAAGTGGTCCACCAGTCGAAGCTCATCAGAGGCTCTCATGCTTATGGATGACGGACAAAAAAAACCCGACTCTGCAGGTGTGCCAGGCTTGTCATTTACAGCCGGGATTCTGGTTCCATCACAGTGCAAGGGAGTCGCTCATGCTTTATTCCCAGGGAAAGTCTTTGTGCAGAACGTTGCTTTGGCTGAATCATTCACACTGGCAACAATACAGGCATTGTGAGCACCAGGTTGATTCCATCAGCCAACCATGCAGACGCATGGCATATAGGAATTATATACTATTATACATCAGATATATATTATGTACATCAGTGCAAAGAGGGTACGCAATGGCACTACAAGGGGTACTTGAGAGAGTGGAAATCAAACAAATTAAAGCATTAAAATATATATGGGATTTTATGATTATTATTTTCAGTTTAAAAATATAATAATGATGAAATAATCTTAATTGAAACATGAACTGAAAATACAAAGGTCAGTCTTGGTCCCACGCCGGGCGGGAGGTGACTGGAAATGATAAAAACTGATAGAAATAAATCTATTCAGGAGGCACTAAATACTGTTTCATTAAACTCATTTACAAATAATGGCCTTTAAAAATGTGTATTATCAGTCGTTCATTCCATCATTATGCTTTATAGTTGTTTTTCATAGTATTCTGAGCAAAATGTTGTAGTCGGACAAAGGGGGGACTTGGATTCAGGAATAAGAGAAAGGGGTTGCTTGAGCCAAAAATGACTGAGAACCACTGATATACATCATTATAATAATAATGCATATAATTATACAATAACAATATACTACTAATAATGACTAACAAACATTGTTAGAATCAGAATCAGAATAAAACTTTATTGACCAAGTAATGTATGAATACATGCGCGGAATTTGTCCTTGGTGAACTGTGCTCTCTGATAGTGTAAACATTAAATAATAACAATCAACTAGAAAAAAAAGAAAAATAAATAAAAATAAGAAGTATAAACATAAATATAAACAGTAGTTTAGACTAATATGTGCAAACTAAATTAAATAACAAGATAATAATAATAATAATAATAATAATGAAATAAAATAAAATAAAATACAGTAATAATAATAATAAGACAGTAGCGCAGTAGTGCATTGATGAGTAGTGCAGGTGCACAATTAATTAAAATATTATGTCCATGAACATTTTCAGTGACAGATTGATCCAGGTAATTCATTTGGTCCATTCAGATACCTAGTGCACACGCTATATTCTGTAATTTGTCTAATTCTGCGTATATACAGTATGTATATGTTTTTTTTTTGTTTTTTTTTAAGGCCAAAACAGTGTTAAAAAACCAAAAATTTCCCAATTATGATTGAGAGGATACATGTCCTTTAAATAGAAAGAAACCACCAGCAGAACCAGACTCAGCAGTGGCAGCCATCTGCCTTGATCAGTTGGGGTTTGTAGAAAGAAAGAAGAGAGAACAGAACTGGATAGACACATAGTTATAGTCAAAATACCCCGAGATGGTTTGATCAAGAAACACATACAGTATCAGGAAAAACTGCTCTTTAAAGCAGCGGATATATGTTTAGGGAAATAAGGCAATAACAAGTGAATAATACATATTTAATGGGTTAGGCTACTGTTTCTTTGTTGTTGTTTTATACTATATATCATATATAATGTATATATACATTATGTATTATCAAGATATTACATATATGGTTAAACTTGGGCTTCACGTCATGTTATTGTGGTGATGTGGCTGCAAAAGAAAATTAAAAGAACGTTAATTAAAATGATTGCTCTAAGGTCGAACAGAATTATCCCACAAATAAAAGATTCACAGTGGGTGAGTGGACTCAGATTATGACTCTTTGTACTGCAGTGGCTCCATTTTTCCAACTTTTCTATTTACTATTATTCAATTATTGAAAAGGTTGGAAATCTCAATTTGGTCCTTGGTTGAACAACAGCCAAGCTAACCAGACGCTGGATTTAAATTAAGTATCAACAACAAAGCATATTTCTAAACTCTAACGTGAGTGCAGATATCATTAATGTGAAAATTACATTAGTTTCCCTTTATACATAATCATTCACCCGTAGACTTGTCAAGCTCATAAGTTTTCTTCCCATTAATGAAGGTGTATGATGGGGCTGCAGTGCATCCTGCTGGTTGAAACATGAGCACGACAAACCTCACAGCCCTCTTTAAACACTGACAATTCTGTTTTATCAACGTTATTTTCTTCACTGAGAGCTCAAATCTTCCCTTTTTTGTTTTGAATCTAAACTAAAACACATATGCTAATTTAAGCATTAAAAAACAGTCATCGCAGTCAACTTTTCTCAAATGTGTTCAAATCTATTGACTCATTTTGAGATTAAAAAACATGTCAATTCAATAATTTAAAGATAGAACGTTTAGTTTTGTTCTACAGTATGGGTCATGTTTCATCACTTTTCCTCATCTCAATTTTTTGCGTCTCATCGGATTCTAAATTTAAAATAATTGTTTTGTCCATACCAACGTCAGTATAATCATTGTTCTCTAATATATCAAGAACCAGAGGAGGTTGAAATGGAGGCAGGCTGAAAACCTCAAACTAGAATTTATATTGATAACAATGGATATTATTTTTATCCAATTATACGTTTTAGCACAGGTTTTTTTCTCACACCTTGTCTGCACATGCTGTCAAAGGACAACACTATATGTAGTGTCATTTTTTCACAACAGCAATGCCTGTTTTATTATTCTAATTAAATAAATGCATTTATTTCATTGCATAATTGTGACCATCACCAGCCCTCCCTAAGAAAGGGTAAGAAAAATTGTATTAAAGGGACAATATTAAAAGAGAGGTGAGGGGGAAGGGAACAGGGAAGAGGAAGTCAGAAGCAGAAGACTCGACTATTTTAAGGTGAGAGTGCAATGTAAACTTCATTTAGTTTTTTTTATCACCATTTTGTAGTAAATGCAGAATTTTTTCTCTCCCCAAGCCCTGTGGCGTTATTGATGCCTCTTTGGCTACTTTAAGCACTTTCCTCTTTGCATCCAAAGGCCTGAAATACCCTTTTTAGGAGTACAACAGCATGTGAAAATGGCAGGAGAATTAAGAAAATGTTCCCTAAGTGAATACAGAAACAAAAAAAATCATGATAGTCAATGAATCTTTGTGAACAGGGCCGGCCTTCCCGACAGGCAACACAGGCGGCTGTAAGGGTGCCATCTGCTGGAGGGTTACAAAATTGCACCCCCCATTTTTTTTTTTTTTTTTTTTTTTTTAAAAACTAATAATTTAAAAAGGTATAATAAACGTGAAACACACCCTTTACAATCACTGTACATGTTTTCTCTTAATTGAATATTAATATTAAAAATCTGTAACTATACCTGCTTAACTTCTGCCCATATTTATATTTATTGTATTTCTTGTTCTATTCTATATATTTCTATTGTGTTATTTGCACATTGTGTTCTGACTAGTATAAAACCAAACAGGAAAACAGAAATTCCCTTGTACTGAAACATTTATATCTTATTTTTACTTTTGATTGCACTGTTTTGCATTAATTTTGGATTTTGCATCATTTTTGTTATTGTTCCCTCAAGACGATTGCACGACACCTGCAGGTGTTATATTGTATTATAGCGAATTGTTCTACATTTTAAAATAGGTTGTATATTTTTTCAATGGTTTGTTTGTGTTGCAGAATTGCATTGTTTTATCTTGACGGGCGACCCGTGGCTCAGGTGGTAGTGGGTCGTCTTCTGATCGAGAGGTTGGGGGTTCGAACCCAGTACCTGACTATGTGTCGAAGTGTCCTTGGGCAAGACACTGAACCCTAAGTTGCTCCCAGTGGTCGACTAGCGCCTTGCATGGCAGTCCTGTCCCACTGGTGTGTGAATGTGAGAGTGATTGGGTGAATGAGCTGATGTGTAAAGCGCTTTGAGACTGCTTCAGTGTGGTGATAAAGCGCTATATAAAATCAAGTCCATTTACCATTTGATATTTAAAATAAATGTACACACTGTTTAATATAAACTTCATTTTTATTTATTTTATTTTATGAGGGGCAGAGGCAGGGGGAGTCCACTCTTGCCCAGGGCACCGTATTACCTAAAACCGGCCCTGTTTGTGAGCTAATGTAAAGTTATTACTAGATGTGTATTTTACAATGATGTGACGATCCCTGATCCACGCTGCATCTCCTGATCATTTGTGCTGGTCACGTGCTGCGCCTGCGGTGTCAAAAGGTTGAAAATACACTACTGCAAGAAGCCATAAAAACATTCTAACAACGGACTCAAAAGTGTTCCCAGTGCACTACAATATGAATTATACAGCGTTAAAACTTAAAACCCTTCTGTTTGGGAGTGAAGTGGTGTAGATAGTCTAAGTTAAAGACAAATGAGCTGTCCTCAGGCATGGTGCTGACAGTAGTGGATGCTTAAATCCACATAGCCAAAGGACAACTGTGCTCTGTGCAACTTCTGAGCTGTCAGCAGTTCACTCCAGCTCTAATAATGATTATTTGCATAGATCTAAAGTTACACTTGTAAAAGTTACTCACTACAACATGTCGATACGTGATCAATTATTCATACGTTGCATTAAATCTTTGTAATTGCACAGACACTCCAAACCATATATTTGACTCTGTCCTATAAGGATGGCCCCCCGTTCTCCCCACACAAAACTCAGTGGGGCTATTTAAGCTATTTATGCTCAGTAGGGACATAAATAGGTTCATTATTACCTATGAAAGTGCTTTGAATGACTATCTCTCATCTACTGTGGATCAAATGCAACTCGTAAAACATAGATTTTCCCCACTTCATTTGGCAAATAGCTCCACAGACTGCAGTATATTTTATGGCAAATTGTCAAAAACAATAAACTCCTTTAAATAATTATTCTGAGAGCCTGCAGTGTGATAAAATACTAGAGCTGGGACGATACGCTTTTGTCCCAATTTGTCTTTAATCACGATACTTAGGTGCCCATTAGATTTATATTGTGATTCTTATTTATAATGTGTTGTTGTAACGATGATCAGCATTTTTAATTTCTTTATTTTGCTTATCCAAAAATAAAAGAGTCAGCATTCCAAAAAATCAGTCAGTCACTGTGACATTTAGTTTAACTGCACATGAATGTGCACTATACACTATACATGTAGTGTTCAACTATGGCCACTTATGCTGCAGAGATGGGAACATAAATCATTTGTTATTATTTTTTCTTATTTTTTCTATTATTTTTCCTCATAAACTAATTTTTTTGTAATTGATTCTGGAAATAAATATTGTTTTTCAATATTGTCACTTAAAAAAAAATCAATATTTCTCCCATCCCTAGAAAATACTTCATAAATGTATTTATTAACCCAAAATGTACGCGTTAAATACAGACGAGTCTGAAAATTACAGTGTTACCAATTTGTACCTAAAGGTGAAGAATGACTTCATTATAAGCTTTTGGAAACTCGAAGAAACTTTTTCTCATATTTTTCCTCTATTTTTGTCATACTGAAACTATACACTGGTAAAACTATCAAAGCGCTCCCTTGGGTTCTTTAACTCAGTTCGAGGTGTCACTGGCCCAAGCCTATGGCAAATTTCCACAGACTGGACTTTGACTGTTTTACCTGGAGCTGTGAGCACCTCAAAAAGCCTTTAGTGAAATTCATAAAAGCTCAGTTGGTTTTGAGCCCTTCATGGTTCAGATATTTTTCATGAATGGAGAGACTGGCATGAGTTGAATATGGTGATTTCTGCTCTCCTGAGCAGTGAATTGCAAATGATCCGGCAGTCTGGACTGTTTCTGTGTGACAAAAGATGACTTCTCTAGCCTGCCCTGATAATGAAAAACCCAGGGCAGAATAATATGTATGTGTCCTCTCTCTAATTTGTGGTCCAAGTGAACTGATTATTCAGGCTGGACTTCATTGTGAGATTATTCAAAATCCATCCACATTAGAGCAGGAGCCTTGGAGCAAATTAAAGGAGTACAATTCATTCTCTCTCTGCGGAATTAAAAGGGCATCTGCTCCTCTATTTGGCTCTCCATTAGCTATCAAAGTGGATATTTGACATGCAGAAGTCAAAAACAGGGCGGACAAATCCAACAGAAACTACAAGACTTGTGTTTGTTTTGTTATTTAAAAAACAATTATGAATATTATTATCATTTTACTAAAAATATTACTATGCTGCTTAATAATACTACCAACAACAACTCTGGTGCAGGAAGCTGAAGGTTATTAATAATAATAATAATAATAATAATAATAATAATAATACTAGATTAAGGTTTCTACAGTCAAAACATGCACACACAGACTTGCAAAACATTCTTACTAGGGCTGGGGGAAAAATCGATTGAATCAATTTATCGAATTTGTAGATAAAAACAATTTTTTATTTTGCAAATTCGAGGTTTTTTCGTTCCGTCCTTGTGGGTTACAGCAGCGCGATGTGATCCAGCCCCCTCTTTGTTTACATTTGTTTACCCTTTGAGTACCCTATATGTGTGCCACAGGCATGTTTCATTTTTTATAGCACTATGCTGAGATGCTAAGGGATGGTTTTATTATTTTTTTTAATTGTAATGTTACATGTTATAAAATATGTAATTATCTGATTTCTTAATCAGAAAATTGAAGCTACTGTGAAGTTGCTGTTGCACTTTTGCTCAAACCTGGGTTAAAGCTTGAAATAGTTGAATGACAGAGCCTCATTTACTTTTATTTTGGGAATGTTTCTATACATTTTAACTCGTGAGGACAATCACAGCAATAAAGTTGCACTTTTGACAATATATCTGAAGTCTGCAGTCATTTTAAGTGCATTAAAAAAAAATTGAGACTCAAATTTTTCCTTAAAAAATCGAAGATTTTATTTTTAGGCAAAATCACACACAGCCCTAGTTCTTACTGTGCAGAAAATGACTATAAGAGAGCCACAAAACTATGATTGTCTGATGTGAGGGCCATATTATCAGAATTTATATTAGCATTTTATATAAATGTCTGTTTTGTGTTTTGTAAATGATAAAAATGAGTGTGATATATGATAAATTATATAAAAACTGTTGTTTTGCATGTTTTTGAAGTCATACAGTGTATTTTGTTGTCATTTTGTGTGTGTATTTTTCTGTTATTGTGGGGTTTTTTTGTTGCTTTTTGAGTCACTTTGGATATTTACTTTAGGGGCCACACAAATTAGAACAAGGGCTGCATGTGGCCCCCTGAACCGCCAGTTGCCCATGTATGGCCTATAACAAAAGCCTTCTTAGCTCTTTAACAAACGATGAACTGAAGTATGGTGACAATCCCAACTGTTAAATCCCTGTAAAGTGTACATTTCATTAACAATAGATTAGCAAACTATCTCAGCCCATATAATATGCATGTTTGATTAGATGAACTATGCACGCACTAGACTGCACTCTCAGTGAAGAGCTCTGACCCCTGCAGTCACAGAATCAGCAGTCATTTCTCTATTGCTGCTAATGTGACATCCTTTTGTTTGAATCCCGTATGTTGTGCATGACAATCAGGGTCGTGAGGGTTTCTACCTCCAGCTCACAAATTCAGTGTAAGACTGGCTTCACCTTGTAGTGCACAATCATGACACCAGCGTTGTCACGCAGCTAAAATGTTTTTTCATGTTTACAGACGTGGACAGATCCAACACACTGCATGGCCGTGAACATGGAGTTAATTAAATCCTTACTTAAGGTGCAAACAAAGAATCGGTTCAGCGATATGAGTTCCAATCGATCCAAGAAATGTCCAAATAAATTTTTCAAATCACGTTTAATGAAAAAAAAAAACATTTAATTATGCCAACATATGCATAGCACGTAAATGACTGGTCACTAGGAGTCAGTGAACCTTGACCTTGTTAAGCGACCTCACTCCTCAATGTACAGACCCTTTCAAAAAATGTAGAATATCTTGTAAAAGTTGTGTAATTTCCACAATTCCATTCAAAAAGTTAAACTTTCATAGATTATAGATTCAGGGCCCACAATTTTAAACAATTTCAAAGTATTTATTTGTTTATTTTTACATAATTTGGGCTCATAAAACCCACAAAAACAGAAAACTAAAAAAAATAGAATGCAATTAAATTTGATGTTCATTATTCCATTTTATCAAACGTAGTTATAATTTATGGTTTATTATAGTAGGAACATTTTACGGTAGCAAAATATTGTATTTATACGTGTAAATATTTACTACACTATTAGTGGAAATATGATAGCGTACCACACTTCTACTTTTCTTGACACTGTGCATTTTGCTGATGTTTTTTTGTGTTTCTGGAGTTTTGTGTATTATTTGTTCTCCATAGAACTTCCAATTTGATTTATTACAATTTTGTTTTGGGGCCGCACAAACGTAGACCAAGGGCCGCATGTGGCTCCTTGAGCCACCAGTTGCCTATGTCAATTAATTATTATTATTATTATTATTATTATTATTATTATTATTATTATTATTATTATTATTATTATTATTATTATTATTATTATTATTATTATTATTGTAGAGGTTTGAATCCCAAACCTTGCCTAGAGGATCTGGGACACTGTTGCCATGTTCTGCTCCCAGAAATGCAGCTGGTGTGAAGCATAAAAGGATCATTCAGATCATTTGTCAAAGAACCAAAAGCTCTGGCGTTGGCAGTGGCTGCTCTTGATACCAAAGAGTTTACCAACACTTTATGGGTAAAGTGATTATTTAGTTGAAGGGGAATTAAGCCAAGGATTTGTCTTGCGAGTCCGATCGATTTTCCCCCATGTCCCTCCAAAATGAGAAGCATGGAAAGAGGATTAAAGGTCCAGGGGCAAGTTGTTAAAACGACAAGGCTTCAGGCTGCACTGTGAATGTTTGATGTGTCAAGGGACTCAATGATTTGAAAACGCACATCCGTTAAACTCGTACATGTAAAAATCGACAAGTATTCCTCTGGTGTGTTGGGATGTCAAACTGAAGGGCGTAAACACGGGCAGATCAACATTTGTTTAAAAAAAAAAAAAAAAAAAAAAGCATCTGTTTGGAGACCATTTTTAACACTTAAACAAGCTCTCAGATGCCTGCACAGTACACATTTAGGAGGCAATGTCACTGGACTGTAATCCAATGATCTAAAACATACAAATAAAAAGAATAAATAAAACACAGCATCCCTAAAGAGGAGAAGCATTGCAGAAATGTTTTACGTGGTTTATTATTACTGTAAAGAATGGAGTGAGCAACAAATTATGCCAATTGCATTGGAAATGTAATTGGATTTCATGTAAATAAAGTTGTTTTCAGTCAGGGTTTATATCCACATAACCTTGATTATAACTATTAAATGAAAATAAAGTTATTTAACTAGTGTTCGTTTTGATGGTGTATTTGGATTTGGTGTTAGTTTTAGTCTTCTAGCAAAAATGCAATTTATTTAGTCTTAAATTAGACAACACAATAGTTTTTGAAAATATATATGAATTCCTACATACATGTGTGTGCAACTGTGCATATAGAAACCATACATACGTTTTAAACAGAATAGATTAATGAGAATAAGTCAATGAATACATAAATAAATAAGATTAAAAAAAACATTGGTTGAAAACTGTTTCATGCTCTTCTAGCTTTTCTCTTGTTAGCATTGGTTCTCAACTATTTCTGAAATAGTTTTTACTTCTTTCTTCAAATATTGTTTAGTTTTTCAAAAGTCCCATATGCAATGATCTATAGAACAGACATCAGGAGGTCAGGCAATCACTGGTTGCTTTTATTAAATCACGGTACTAAGCATCTATTAATATTGCAATAACTTCCCACTCCTCTATTACTTCTTCAATGCATTGCACCAGCAATTGAGTGCAAGTAGAACATGAACAGACTGAAATGTTCAAGAGAACGCTATCATCATTTTCAACATCTTCAGATAAATTCAACTTGTAAAAATATCTTTTGGAAAAACATGTCAGATTTAATATAAGGCTTTTAAATATGAGCAAAAACAAGAGCTTTTTAGAGATATGCCCACTAGATGGCAGAAAAAATATATCGAATATCAGTAAAACTGCAATTAATGAAAGATATCTATAATTTCCACATATGAACAGAAAGACACACTGAGATTTACCAATACCTGAGATTTTTTCCAGTAACATTCTACACACTTGTGGGCTGAGGGAAGAATGTCCGAGGGTTTCAGTGTGTGCACATGATCCTCAGGTGGTGCTGCCAAGCTGTGAACAAACACTGCATCAGGTCTTTAGAGAAGGTTGGAATAGCTGGAACCATTGTGTTGCAGCACAGAAACCTCAAAACAAGGGGTAACTGACCCATCTGTACACACACACCACACACACACACACACACACACACACACACACACACACACACACACACAGTGTCGATTGCACTTGTCAATAAGTGTAACATAATATAATTTAAAGTTATATCTAACTTGTTTTTGTTCCAAACTATAATTTAATCATTTTTTTTATTTTTATTAATTTAAAAATAATTATGTATGCATTCATGTGGAAGCTTAAATAGAGTTGTCAATTATGGCCCAAATGAGTATGTGGGTAGGTTGGGTATATTTGTGGGTGCAAGTAAAATAGCGTGTGCAACTTCCTGGTTTAATTCTATAGGACATGCGCATGATAAATGTGTTTGTATTTTTTTACTCATTTTTATATTTTTTTTCATTTTGTGTATTTTTCTGTAATGTATGTTTTTTGGAGTCATTGTGGTATTTTTGTTTGTTTTTTGCTGTCTTTTTGTGCATTTTTTTGTATAATTATTTTATTTGTTACCATTATAGTGTGATTCTGAGTCATTTTGTGTATTTTTGTATCTTTTTTGTTGTATTGTGTGAATTTCTGTTGTCATTTTGTGTATTTTTGGTATAAATATTTTGTTTTGTGTATTTTGAGTCACTTTTCATATTTTGTTGTCGTTTGGTATATTTTTCAGTAATGTATGTTTTTTGGAGTCATGTTGTGCGTTTTTCGAGACTTTTTGTATATTTTTGTGCATTTCTGTTGTCGTTTTGTGTATTTTTGTATAATATTGTTTAGTTTTTTTTGTTTTACTTTACTAATTTAGTACATTTTTATTATAAATACCTTATGTGTGGTGACTCAATATATCATGTGCTTCATAATGTGAGAAACTGAGTGTTGGAGGTATTCATCTTTTTTTTTTATTTTGAGTTATTCTGTTTTATTTACTTTAAGGCCAAAAAACCATAGGAATTAAATAAGGCTATTATGTAGATACTAGCCTAAATTATTTTGAACTGTGTGCTGGACAGGTAAGCCAATTGATGTACACTTTCCTCCTCTTTTTTTTTGCTATTTTCCCTCTCAAAATTACAGCTTTTTACTGAACCATTTTTTGCTTGTTTTGTTTTGTTGTTGTTGTTTTTTGCTCTCTAAACCCCATCTCAACACTATCAGTGCTTAAATAATTATCTATCAGTGGGGGAATTTTCCCCTAAAATGTGGTTTCTTGCGATTTGAGAAGGTTCATGGGAGCAGAGATCACATGACTCAGTTCCTCTCTGTGCATGAGAGCTATTTTTCACAGCCTATAAAAAGCAAATGTTACATTGTGAGCCTGAGCAGAAAGGTGGGTGTTGAACACTTACTTCAACATGCATTCAAATCACAATGTTTTAGCAACTAACAAAATCTGTTCGGTGCGTTTTAGCAACTCTGTTGTGTGTTTCCAGTAATGTGGCATTTTAAGCATCTGGCATTTAAAGAGAAAATACAAAATGTATCTGCTTTATTGATTCAAATCAACCTTTTTTGTAAGAATTGTGATTTTAGCTGAATTGACTAAATTACACATTACAACTTTCACATTTGCTGATGTTCAAGGTCACAAAAATGCTTGTTTTATAATGAACCGTCGATCACATTATCCTACGATCTACTTTTTATCTGTAATTTCTGCACAAAAATGTTTCAGCAGAGTGCTAGATTGAATCCTTCAATATAAAATGTATTTACGCTTGCGGTCCAGAGGACACAGTTGAATTTCATATTCCAGCTGTACAGTCGTCTGTAAAAATGAGAGGAAGCTAAAAGATTTATGTCAGGAACTATTATTCATTCTATCTTTCACACCCTTTTTATGCAACATGTACAGGGTCATGGGAGGTGTTGGTAGCTTTCCCATTTCAAGAGTAACTAGAGTTTAAAAAAAATACTGCAAGTTTAAAACTGTTTGGTTTCTTTGTCCATGTCCATAATAACTTAAAAAGTACTTCTTTAATACAATGCTGGGCATGACCTTTGATACAGTATGCCAGTGGTCCTCAAACGTAGCCCCTTTTTTCTTATTTATAAATCCAAGTACCCCCTTTGTCCGACTTTTACATTTTTCTCAGAATACTAGGAAAAAAACGACAATAGAGCATAATGATAAAATTTTAAAGAACCATTTTGTAAATAAATGAAATGGAACAGTACTGGGAGCCTCCTGAATAGATTTATTTCTATAGTTATTCATCATTTCCAGTCATTTCCTGCCTGTTGTAGGACCAAGAATGACCCTTGTATTTTCAGTTCATGTTCTAATCAAGATCATTTCCAACATCATTATTATGATTATAATTTTTAACTAAAAATAAATATTATAAAACCCCATATGTTTAATGCTTTTATTCGTTAATTTTCTACTCTCTCTCAAGTACCCCCTGTAGTGCCATCGCGTACCCCAAATTGAGAAAGACTGGTATGGAAAAAAATGTCTTGCATCAAGTTGAAATGGTGATTGAAAAACAAAGATTAAGACATACTTCTGCTATGTCCCTCCTTAAAAGTGCAGGGGCAAAAAGGGGAAACACTATTGGATCATCTGTAACTATTTTCCTACTTATAGTACACATTGGTCCCTTAGCCTAAAAACCACACACAGCTCAAATCTGTCTTTAGAGGTCAACACATATGGTTCATGAAAATACACAGGTCAGCAGTTTCAAAAGAGAACGTTTTACACACCATGTGCTTTCCAGATTAACCCAAACACTTTCACAGCTGTCAAAATGGAAGACGTTCAAAGCAGTTTTTTTTTTCTTTTTTTTTTTTTGTCTTGTCTGCTTCAATATTGTATTTCATATTTAGATCTTCTGGGCTACAGGTGAAATGTGAGTCTTAATCAAACTAAAGGTTGGAGTCATTTCTGTATGACCAGATGTGGGGGGTCTTGGACTGTATTGTGACCTCTTGCTCAACAGTCATCAGGAAGTTGTAGAGACAGCTGCTCCGTATTGAGGTCCCTCCTCATTGTTTGAGAATTTAGAAAAACCCAAAGAGAAACATAGATAACAAGCAAAAAAAGGGACAAACTCTCTGTATATACACAGTCTTGTCACAGGCAGGAAAGAGGTCGAGTGATAACAGGATAAGCCCTGGATGGCTGCCATGATCGCACTGAGTCATGCCATAATTAACCTTTTGTAGTCTGCTCACCGGGATTTGCCACTGAAATGCTGACTTTGGTTTTAGATTGCATTGCATATAGTATATATAGTATTGTGTCTAACCAACTGTATGACAACATGTGTATAAAGCAGGGGTGGGCAACTCCAGTCCTCGAGGGCCGGATTCCTGAGACTTTTAGACTTGTCCCTGCACCAAAACACCTGAATAAAAGGTAAAAAAAAAGTGTCTATTTGTACGGTTGCTTTACGGATAACCCCCGGTGCTATTGGTACGGTTACCGAAGTACAGGTATGTAGCTTCTAGGTTAGGGTTAGGTTTAGGGTTAGGGTTAAGTTATGAACCCAATATCGTAACAGTTTTTAGGGTTAGGGTTACGGTTAGGTTTAGGGTAAGGTTTAGTCTTAGTCACGTAACCTAAACTGGCCAATGACTGACCTATCACGTGACCTAAACTGGCCAAATAGGGGCGTTGCGTACGGATTGAATGTTGGTATATTGATACGGCAACTGTACAGATAGCCACTGCCTAAAATGAATAATAATAACACATTAGTTTCAACCAGGTGTGTTGGAGCAGGGAGACGTCTAAAAGTCTCAGGAATCCAGCCCTCGAGGACTGGCGTTGCCCACCCCTGGTATAAAGGAAAGACCTTTATCCTGTCCCTGGTTTATGAGATTTCAATGGTTTCCCTGTGAGTCCTGTGCATTTCCTCCAACTAACCAGAAACATACAAGGTGAGATACCTTTATTCTCTCTATACAAGTAGACATAATCAATTGTGGTGTGATTTTTATAATTTTTTTTGTCTTGTGGCTACATTTGTGGTGTGATGATTCAAAAAATAAAGGTTATGTTTTTGCTAAATGCCTAGTTTTGGTGAAGCGGGCACTTGATATCCTTTGTTTATGATGTCATGGATAGATAGATAGGAAAAGAGACAAAGCCATTATTTAAAATGGGTTCAGTCCATTCACAGTTACAGGAAGAGTTTTCTTTACAGGTCATGGCAATGTCATATACATTTCTTTGTTGTCATGTTCCTTTGTTTGCATGTGCCCCATAAGGACTCTTGACTGTCATCACAAAGCCCACTTCATTGTTTAAATCTGTAAAGTAACGCAATGATTGCTCAGGCTTGTGGAGATAATTTTCAGACCTAAGGTTGACCTTCTTGCTTGATAACGTGATGTTGGTGTTTATCTTTGTTTTGTGTCAGTTTGCGTTTCTTCACTGTGAACATTTTTTTCACTAACGTGTGCGTGGGTGAGCTCATGAACAATGGTGAAGATCTAAAAAAAGGTGTGAAGAAGAAGTAGAAAAAGTACATCTTGTAACTTCCAGCAGCAACACTTTTCAACACCACGTTTCCTCTTATTTAACAGTTATGTAAACTATTGATAGATCTTTGTGTAAAACACATCAGACCTTCTGTCTTTTTATGTGGACTGTAAGCATTAAACTATGATCTGTCTAATGTACTTTTCTCTCAGTTTCCCAGTATTATATACTTCTAAATATAAAACAACTAACTAAGGCTTTTTGGTTTCATTCTTTCTAAAATCAAGCTCAACACTTATACCCATTGTTATATTGTCTCAGATACAGACAGTCAAAGGCAAAACCATATATATGTCATCATCATAGTGAGCAACAGCGTGCCCGTGGGAGCCTATATCAGCCAGAAAGACTCCAAAAAAATGGCCTGGCTTATAATGTACACACCCCATCTGAGTGAGCCCAGCAGAGGTGAAAGGGAAAGACAAACAGAGGAAGAGAGATGAATTAGACTACCTGTGCAAAAACAATATTTGGTAGCACTGCACTGTCATGAATGTCACACTAAATGAGCTTAGCATCCCCCTACCACGTATGCTCCCCACCCTAACAGAAACAGAAGTTAGTGGAACAAAACTGAAGCCAAATACTTAATGAGACTGTGTCAGAAGCATGACTCAGAGAGAGCGAGAGAGAGAGAAGAAGATAAGACAGAGAGAGAGAGAGAGAGATAAACTCCTCCCTCCAAAACAGTCATCTCAGGATGTCGACTCAGTTATGGAGCAAAGGCGATTTCAAGGAGACGAGGGGTAGGACGCACAGAGAAAGGGACATTGTGTGAAAATCTTTGCTGACTTCAGCATTTATTGTTGGCAACTACATATTTATAGCTACGAACTTGATGTACCATTTTTTTTTTCTTTTGGTAAATGTCAGCAAACTATTGGAAACAAAAAGCAGAGAAAAGTTGACTCAAGACCTTTGTGTTCTGGTGGTTTTACCTTCTCCAAAATGATCATGATGTGCAGGTGGACCCTCCTGATACAGAGTGAGTTAACTTGTTTATTTGTTTGTACATTGAGCGAACATTAAAAATCTGTTTTGAACAAACAGAATCAGGGCTTTTAGAGACATTGGCATATATTAGATTCAGTAACCTAAAGAAATCTGTAAGATAGTTAAAATTGTTTAACTTTTATTAGTTTGCATTTTTTTTTTATTCAAATGAAAAAGTGATACATTTTCATCAATCTACAGAAGTCATTCATTCTAATGCTTTATTAGGTTCACTACATTTACACTGTAAACCCAAACTTTCAAAAATAATTAAATAGATTAAGTAAATTTATACTAGAATTTATAGAAAAAGTTCTATTAACTTAATTATGTCAAGTTGGTGTAATATGTTCTTCATCTTTTTTGGTTTTTGTTTTTTGTTTATTTGTTTTTGCAACTTTAACTAATAATTTTTTAGTAAATTGAACTTTATTTTTTATAACTAAGCATATTTTTAACAACTTAAGTACAACTTAACAGAATTAAGTAATCACATGCTAATAATGATAAAGTTGTTTCAAATAGGGATTATTTAGAAATAAACTTAATTCATATAGACTTTAATTTAATTGTTATCAAAAATTACAAGTAGTCAGTCATCCAACCTATAAGTTCTGGAAAATTTGGACTTTTAAGTTAATCGTCTAAAACAAGGACAGTCGATAACCTTAATTTTATTAGCTCTGGTAACTTATTTGGGTTTACAGCATATCTAAAGCGGTGGTTCACAAACGTTTTGTGCCCAAGGCACACCAAAGAATAAGTAAAAATCTGAAGGCACACCTATTGTGCTAAATAGCCTTTATAACACGTCTTATCACTCATATCATGTATAATATCTGTAAATGTGCATAATTATTTACTCGTGCCAAATAAAATGTGACAAAGACAATTTTATTACTCATGAAATATTTATTAACGAAATATTTCAAATAAAAATTGTAGGTATAGAGTTTGCCTCTGTATTATGAAATGAGTGCATACAAAGTAGTAAATTAAAAAATAATTATTTTGTGTAGTATATTGCAATAATAATGTATGGTTGTCACAAAATCCGACGGCACACCCAGATTTCCCTCACGGCACACCGTTTGGGAACCACTGATCTAAAGCTTAACTTTAACGTGAGAAAAAGCTTGTGTAATCAAAAAGGGAAACTAGTATAGCATTTCTTTCATCAATACCATCAGCATTTATCAAAGGAATGAACACATGCTCTTTGCTTTCTTTGTGATATTTGTACACGATGAGCTCATCTCGTCTCACCCACGCTGCTCTGTGCTACAGCGACCACAGTGACCACAGTCACACTCAGATTTCCTGAGAGAACAACATGTATCACAAAGGCACCAAATAGCAACTGAAAGTTTTAGGAAAGCATAAAAAAGGAAGGTTGTGATTACAAAGTGTGTTCTGGTTTGTTTTATTTGTCTTTGTTTTGAGAACACATGACTTTATCATCAGCTGATGCAGATATTTGGTTGGTTTTTGAAGTTATTTTACAATCCTTCACTTTTTGATTTTGTAGTTTTGATCTTGTTGTTGTTATTGTTAAACCTATAAGATTAGATCTGTTTTAATCTTTTTTTGTAATAGCAGTGTCACGCTCTACAACGGTGCCAATTTATCAGTGTGGGACAATAAGTATCATGTTCGGGGTTTGTTATTTGTTGTGTTTTCTTAAATATATCATTTGATATGTTTATCTGACAAAAGTCCAAAGTTGGATATCCTAACTGTTTTGATGTAGCGTATTACAGGAAGCCTCAGCGGTCCTATACTCTGTATTCCCACAGACCATGTGTGCTCTGATTGTGTCATGCCAATGTGTGTTTCCTCGCTCCATAGGAAGCACACTTCTCTCGCTGATAAATGTGAATTATTGCGCAGATGTGTTCTAAACAATTTTGGGAAATGTGCCAAGAGTATGAGCACATCGGCTGAATCCGTTTATGAATCTCATTTCTGTTGTTGTGGTCAGTGGTGTTTTAGGTGTACCGCTGAAACCAACAACATTCTCAAATGGCACAAGCTGACAGTTCCCCTTCTTGCTTTTTCAGCTTTGTTTCTCTTGAACGTTACCGTCAAGGCACAAGAAGAGTGTCCTGTGGGTTTCAGTTATGTGAAGCCAGACTGCGTTGGTATGGCAAAACTTTCTTACACTTCAAAAACCTTCAAATGAAGTGATTAATCTCTTTAATATTCTGTCCTTTAAACAAGACGATGATGAATGTGAAGAGTCTGAGTATGAGGATTATATTGGACCGTGTGGAGAAAATGCCATCTGTGTGAACACAAATGGGGGCTTCCACTGCCAGTGTGAGGAAGGTTTGATTTCAACTGATGGGACAGTAACGTTTTCAGCCAAAACATCTGCTACATGTAAAGGTAATCTATTTGTTTTATTGAAGGCAAAGGCCATCAAGTTTGGTTTGATGAATGCTTAGGCTATTTGAGTTGTTCTCTTATTGTCTGCTCGCAGATATCAATGAGTGTACGGACATGGAAAATATTTGTGGACCAAATGCAGCATGTTTCAACACAATTCCAAACTATTCCTGCTTCTGCAATGAAGGATTTATTTCTTCTACTGGAGTGGAAACATTTCGTCACGGAGACAACGTAACATGTAGAGGTGATAATCGGTTCCTTTTTTTTGGGGGGGGGGGGGTCTGATGTTTGACAGTTCCCCTTCACAACTACTTTGGCACTTTTCTTCATGCCCATTTAGATATTGATGATTGTCAGGAAGAAATGGACAGATGTGGTCAGCATGCATCATGTGTCAATACGCCAGGCAGTTATTACTGTGTCTGCAGAGCTGGTTTCGAAACAAAATCTGGTGCATTGCACTTCTCTGATCATCTGGACTCATGTGAAGGTGAGTACTGCGGATTAGGGGTCACGATACGATCAGTGATACAAAGCTCACGATAACAATTATCTCACGATATGACAATACTGCGATTATTGGTATATTGGTCAGAAATCCATCTACCATAATCAATGACATAACAAGAAGAAGAAAAAAAGTGAAAAAATGCAATTTTTATATTATATCCTCCGAAAGACAATAAATTGAAAAAGTGTCCTATGAACAGCGACACATTTCTGTAAATAAGTGTCAACATATCAACGTAAACGAATAAGTATCTCCAATAGTGCTGTCTGTAAACAAAAAACAGGATTTTTTTTTTACCATGACACGATTATAGTGCAATATTCCAGTAAACAAATATTGGTTCCTTCAACAGTGACAAATTTCTGTGAAGACCTACCTGCACATTTTTGTGAAAAAGCAGAAAAGGTTTTGAATGAAATCAATACTTAGCGTGAGCATATTGATAATCGATCGTACAAAAAAATATGCGCTATATCGCCGTATTGCGGTATTGTCACACTCATACTGTGGATGAGGTTTTTCTAGGTGATGTAACCAAGTTATCATTAGAGGCAGGCGACCTAAGCTGCCAGGAACCTAATGTTATCCTGCGTGTTCTTTTTCTTCAGAAAAAGAAGAAGAAATCATACTTCCCATGCGTGAACAATAGCTAAATTTTACACAAAGGTCCAGTCCAATGCCAGATTGTTTCAGCTGCAAAAACAGCCAAATAGTCTTAAAGGTGACACTACAGGAAGTCTCTAAAGTAAAAAATCATAAAATGATTTGCAACTTTCACCAAAATGTAGCCCCACTACTGAAACATCTCATGTACATTACCTATTGCAAATTATAAAGTCAATTACTATATTATTGTTTTGTTTTTTTTTAAAAAACTGCAAAATGTATTAAACCTATCTCCGCCCACAATTTTTGCTCAGTTGACCACAAACTTGCTAAAACCACATCTTCAGACGGTCCAACACAAACAAACACAGATTTGTGTGTGTCAAAAGGTCAATACACGTACAATTCTTGCTAAATATACATTTTCAATGTACATTTAAAAATTCAAACATTTAGTGAGTCATTCTAGATGATTTTGGGAAAAAACAGAATTTTATCTCAAAAAGCTGATTCTTTTTTTGTTTTTTTTGGGGGGGGGGGGGGTTACAGCATTTAAAATTTCACTCTCATGCAACATTTTAGAATCAATGCAAAAATAGCATTTTTAACCATCAGTTTTTTGTCTTATAGAGCTAATTAATCATTGTAAAAAACAAACTACCAAAAACCCCAATGGACTGGATGAATGCACTATGTGGTGTTTTCAGATAATTTTTCCTTAGAATTTCTTTTTTGACAGCTGTTTGAAAACTTCCTATAAATATAATAAGCACCATTGGAATAATTTCTTAAATGTTGTTTATCAATTATATGTCTTCAAGGATAACCAGACTATTTAAGATGTTATTCCCTCCAAGTTAAAAGACAGAAAATACCATCCATTTTTTTGTTTTGTATTGCAAGTGAGGAAAGGGAAACTTTTTCTAGCTTCTCAGGAAAAAAATAAAAAAATATGCCCCTTCACCTGCCATGGCCTTGCATTTATGTTGTTTTTTTTTTACTACAATTAGGCTGCATGGTGCATCCCAAACTTTTTTCTGTCATTGTTACAATAGAGAGACTTGATGACACGATAAAAACCTTTTTCCTCTCATTTGTTTCTATCTTAGACGTATGTTTGATTAATGAGACACTCTGCGGGAATGGAACCTGCCACCAAGGACCTCAAGGCCATTACTGTAAATGCCACTTGGGCAACACTAACTATGGCAATTCGAAGACCCGCTGTACCTGTAAGAATAACTTTTTCTAGACCAAATATCTGGAAAAAATGTTATAATGTTGTAAATAATCAGCAGGCCCAGTAATCAGCGACTTAACTCATTGTTTTCTCAGCACTGGAGTGTGATCATTACAAAAACGTCAACAATTTGAGAGAGGTATCTACGATATATCTTATGCAATTTACCAAAAGTCCATTCAGCAGAATGTTAGCTGAGCCTCATCCTGTCCACATTTCTCCTCAAGGACTATGTCTTGGCACATGACCTCATAAAGGATCTCTTGAGAAAGTGTCAGAAACTTACAGAGAATAAGGATCCAGTGGACATGGATGGGGAAAAACAACTCAAGGTATGATTATAGAAATAGAATTCATAAAAGCGGGAGGTTTATAATATCTGGAACCAAAACAGGAAGTTCTGTCTCTAAGCTTCTTCAAATGGGTGTTCAGATGTCCTCTGTATCGCCTTGTACACTGTTTATGGTGACCTTGGGTGGCATGGAGACTGAAAGTCTCCTTCTCTCTTGACGCCATTTCTTGTTTCCTTTCCATTTTGTCACTCCTCCACTCTTGTACTGTGACTGTAGAGGCTGCTGGCTATGATAGATGAAGTCTTGTCCAGTGGAGTCTTCAAAAATAACAGACAAATCTCAAACTTTCTGGACTTGGTTGAGATAAGTCTCATGATTATAGGACCCTTCCTGATGCCCCCTGGGACACACAGATTCTCCAATTACTCAGGTGAAAATGTCTATTAATTATAGAATATTAACCCATAAATACCTTCTCTAACAGTTGCGCACATTGCAGCTTTTTGTTGTTTGTTTTTTTTTTTTTCAAAAGTTCTTCTGTCTATGTCCTTCAGAGCTAGACTTCCAGATCCACAAGGGGCCTGTCCGACCTCAAGGACCAACACTCTTTCATCCGAGCATTCGCATGTGGACATCTACCTGGAAACAGCAGCTGGAAATCCATTGCATTATCCAGGTAAGTAGATGAAACATTTCAAGAGGATACTCTATTTAAGTCTACTTATGACAGTTTTGTCATTTCACTTATGTTACAGGTTTCACAACAGTCTCTTTGCTGAGCTACTTAAACCTTGAGAGGTCTGGAAAAGACTACGTTAGTGGAGTGAACCAGCAAACGGGTCAAGTTTCAAAGTAAACTCAAAAGTGTGGTGATGGTCTCTATAAGCAATAGAAATACAAGCCACCTCAAAGAGCCAGTAAATATTACTCTATATACCATCTTGTACAGTAAATCACCCATTGTGCTCTGCATTTTTAGCTTGTAAGTGATATGAAATAAAAACTTTAACAAACTTTCAGGAATCTGTGGTGCAATTATTTTATTTTTTTTTGTATTACAGTTCGAATCAACTTCCCACACTTGTGTGTTTGGAATGCTTCCATGGAAGGAGGAGCATGGTCGACTCGAGGCTGCAAGCTGTAGAGTCAAACCACAAAGTTCACTGTGTGTTCCTGCACCCACCGAGCAGCTTTGCAGTGCTCATGACACTTTTATGACATGGAGGTTTGAACTCTCTCATGGACAAAGGATTGAACCTGCAGCTCAGTTGATTTTCTGTGTATTGAAATTGTGTTATCCTTTTTTGTTTTCTCTCAGGACGTATTTGAGCTGCAGCTGATCACCTACATAGGACTGACGCTCTCGCTGATTTGCCTGTTTTTTCTGCATTTTGACTTTCTCAATGATTCGAATCGATTCAAAATCCCAGAACAACCATCCACCTGCACCTTTGTGTCAGCCTCTTCATTGCCATTCTCATCTTTCTCACGTGTATATCTGCAACAAAAAACCAGGTTAAAAGAAATAATAGTAACATTTTCTAGAAATCTAATAACTTTCTTAACAGCTAACTCATTTGTGCACCTTTCCCCACAGTTTGCCTGTGCAGTGATAGCAGCTTTGCTACATTTCTTCTTCCTGGCATCATTTTGTTGGATGTGTCTTGAAGGAATACAACTTTTCAGGATGGTTGTATTGGTGTTCAACACGAACTTCAAACCTCTTTACATGTTTGCTGGTGGCTACGGCGTCCCTGCTATAATTGTTGGCATCTCTGCATTGGTTAATGCCAAAGGATATGGAACCCCCAAATAGTAAAGTATTTTGTGTTGAATTCAACATGATTTATTTAGACTGAATTATTTAGACTGAATTTTAGACTGAATTTCTCCTGACTAACTCATGAATCCTATATTTCAGTTGTGGCTAAATCTTGAAATCATATGGAGTTTCTTTGGTCCTGCTTGTATCATCATCATTGTGAGTATTTCACAAAAATAGTTAATGAGGGTTTTTAAAATTTACTGCAGTTTCTTAAAATGTTTTTTTTTTTTTTAATTCTTTTAGGTAAAACATTTCTTTTTTTCTTATCACTGTGTGGAAGCTGGCACAGAAGTTGGTCAAGTTTAAACCCGGACCTGAATAACTGGCAGAAAATAAAGTACGTAACCATGGGCTTCAGAGCTTCACACATGACCTCATTCTACAGAACAGGGGTGTCAAACTTATTTTAGTTCAGGGGCCAATTACAGACCACAGTGGACCACAGATTTTAGTGTGCGAAAACGAACAACTTTCAACAGCAATGTGCCCAAGTTTGCACTTCCAGTATAAATATGACATGAAGTATAAAAGGCATCAACAATATCTAAGCAATAATTGACAGATACTTAAATGTCCTTTGATTTCTTTATTTTTGGCCAATTTTTATTTAATTTGAGGAGATTTTGTGGAACAATTTAGGAAACATTATGGGGCGCCGTTTGTAAAGTTATGCAACATTTAGCAACAAACCACATTTAAAAAAAACGTGTGAATTTTTTTTTACGTTACTTTTGACCAGATTTACAGCAATATTTGTGAAATTTGTAATATTTATTTTCTCGTAAAAAAAAAGAATGTTCATGTTAAATCTAAATGTTAGATATGAATTCTAAATATAAATGTTAAATGTTGAATGTTAAATTCTAAATGTTTAAAATATGGTTTGTTGCTAAATATTTAAAAAAAGTTGCTGTTTATTTCAGCATGCACAACTTTACAATCCGCCGCCCCATGAAAAAATTGCAGGATTTTGGAAACATTTTGAGTTTTTTTCTACGACAATGATTCATGTTTTCTCTGTTGTTTTCACTTCCTTCTGCGGGCAGAATCGGATGTTCTGAAGGGCCAGATTTGGCCCCCGGGCCTTCAGTTTGGCACATTTGCTACAGACAAACAAAGTGATAAAATGTAATAGAGCTATGTCTTGTGCGTATATATAAGCAGTTCTTCATCATTGACAACTTTGACTTTAGTGGAATCCCTTTAGTTCCTGTTGGTGTGATTCTGTAATGACGTGTCTCTGTCGCCCCCTACAGGACATTTACATCACTGCTGTGGCTCAGCTGTGTGTCCTTGGTACAATGTGGATCTTTGGTTGTTTCCAGTTGAAGGGAGCTCAGTAGTCATATCTTACCTTTTCACCCTCTTTGGGAGCCTTCAGGGGGTGATGCTCTTCTTCATGCACTGTCTGCTCTCCAAGCAGGTTTGTTGCATCATACACAACATCAAAAAACCCTAATCAATATCTTCCTGATATCCAGATCATGTTGTATCCCTGCTTTAGGTGAGGGATGAGTACGCAAACATCCTTTGCAGATTTTGTGCATCACAAAGAAACCCTACTCAGAGTTCAGCCACTCCAGCAAAGCACATGTGAGTTTGAATTTTTTCTCTTGCTACATTGAGTGTTTATTCCGGTTGATTGTTATTTCCGAGGTTAATGTACATTACATATACACATGACTCTTTTCATGCTAACATACTTTCATATACAGTATACATAAACTCTAAAAGGAGTGGGAGGAAGTACACCTATAAGTTCCCACCCCTGTAATTATCATAATTCAAAACAATTCAATCAACTAAACTACAATCATACTAAACTTTAGAGTTGCTTAATTCAGTATGTAGCAGGAAAGAAGATAGTTTTTGAATTTGAATGGTATTTCTGAGAGATTATTTCCTCCAAACTAATTATTATTATTGAATGAATCCTATTGTTTCACAATTTCTGTTGAAGCTGCATGCTTCCTTTGTTAATAATGGCTGAGTGGACTGTTTCTCTCTCTCTTTCCAGACTTCCAAGAGCTCGCATGACACAGGGGAGTCACACATATGAAGAGCTAAAGCAACTTGTTTACCTACAATCTCCTGATGTAAGCTCAAGGCTAAACGCGTGCATGCTTTAGTGCAAAATTGGTTAATTTCTCTTGTTTTTTTGTTTTTTTATTTGTTTTGTTTTGTTGTTTTTTTTCAATTTGTTGACATTTTCTTATATGATCTGACCAAAACTTGAAAACTAGCACAAGATGTGGTCATTCTCTACCGATAATAGTGCGCCCAAAATTACTTTTGATCTATTTAATATTAGTTAATTAATGTTGAGATATGTTTTAATGACCATTGCCCACATGGACATGTGTATATACTGCAGAACAATGTATAAAGTTATGATATTGATAATTACATGGCTGTACATATACAAGTCATTTCTCGTGTGTCTGTGTTAGTTTTAAAACTGGGATCTTGGTTTTGGAAATTATTTAAACTATTTACTAAAATACTGATAATTAGTGCATCTTAATCACATTTATTGTTGAACCTTGTTCCTGATCTTAGTTGATCAAAAGAATTGTAATGATGTTCTCTACTCTTAATTATGCCAGCTATTGTTGTAACATATTTCATGTTCTTAGGAGTGCTTTTTATGCCACATTGGTACTCTCATGTGCTTTCTTTTTCTGATATCTGTATGTAATGAATGGTGACATTAAAATATTTCATTTCATCTGACAAATTAAAATGATAAATTCATTTATTTTTGGTTTAATGAGAACATTTACCTTTGCAAACAACACAAACAAAACAGCAAACAGGGCAAACTACAGGGGGTAAACCAATGTGGAATCATGTCTCCTAACATTTTACACACACACACACACACACACACACACACACACACTATAGTCTAAAAGAAGGATTTTGAAATCATTTTTGGCCTGTTTAGCATTAAAACAAAGCTTAAAAGGATCTGAAATTACTTAACACAGAGCAAACCATGCTCACTTTTAGAATTTTTACAACTTCATGACAACTAATACTCCGATTAGTGTTGCTGTAAGCACACGTGTCAAACTCATGGCCCGAGGTCCAAATCCGGCCCTTTGGGGCATCCAATTCGGTCCGTATGAGAAAGTGAAAATGACAAAGAAAACATGAATCAATGTGTATATGTAACTCAACAATATTTGCAGGGGCTCACAGTTTTTCTGGTGCTCAATTTGTATGATTGTAGTCATTTTTATTTTTATTTTTTTTAATGCTTTGTTGCATTAATTAACAAGCAAAATGTCAATTTCACAGACATCAAAAGTACGCTGCATTTTTTGTATAAATAACACAAAACAGACAAAAACAGAACAAAAATAAATAAATAAATATGGGATAAATAAAAAGTGTAAGTGCCTTTTTGTCACACATCCTTTAATGAATTTATGTAATTGTGAAGTCTACTTAGTCTATTTTTGGAGTAAGTTTCATTCATGTTCTGCAAGTTATCTCTAATTGTTAATGTTATTTTTTCGTCATCTAAAGTTTGCTCTACCGTTCTCAATCAAAGATTTATTTTGGGTGAGATTTGTTGTTTCATAATATGTCCCCTTTAAATTTTCTTCATTTTATTACATAATATTTACCTTATCTTAATAAAAATTGGTCAAAAAATGTAGGAAACTTAAAATGGAGATCCTGTTGGGACTGATATATCTCACTTATTGCTTGGATGTTGTCGGTTTCTTACATATTTTGTACTTTATGTATACGTAGAAGTGCAAACTAGGGCACAATATCATCAAAATGACTACTTTTCCTGCATAAAATCTGCGGCCCACTTGAGATCAAGCTGCTCCGTATTTGGCCCCTGAACTAAAATGAATTTGACACCTCTGCTGTAAAGCATTAACGTGCCTCATTAAATAAATTCAGTTTCTTCTAGTATAAATTGCCTTTTTTTTTCACGTGGATGAAAATCTCACCACTGGTTAAATCATAACAACCTGCATTGTTTTAAAATCTGCGAATGTGACCATTTGAACGTCAGGTATGAAGACGATCGATACTGTGATTGCACTGATTGCTGAGAACCACTCTGCTCTAAGCATCAGCTGAAAGGTTGAATGAATAGAAGGAAGATATACAGAGTAAAGGCTTGTGGAAAATGCAGGTCCACTAAGGAGAAATGTTAGATAAGAGCTACCAAGTCTCCAGAGAGAGACAGAGATAAATGGAGAGAGAGAGGGAGATAAAAAAAAAAAAAAAGAGCTAGAGGGAGGAAACAAAAAGGAATTGAGGGAGGGGGTTAATGTAAATAATGTAGTCTAAATCATTGCCGACGATAAGGATAAGCGTGTGGTACAAATACTGTTGGAGAAGAGAAAACAAGCTTCTTTTGTTTTTGTTTATTTTCTGATCTACTTAAATCATCGAGCGTTCGTCTGATGTCATTCGATGGTGAGTTTTTCTATTTAACGGCAACGTTCACAGGGTTTTCACATTGTTGTCGTTTGGAAAATGTTTAGTAAAACTAAATCTGTAAATCCTCCCACGTGCAAAAAAAGAATACATTTAAATGCATTACCCTGAATATGCATTGTCTCTGTAGAAGCTTTGTAATACAGTATGCTTTGCTCTGGCAACAAACAAACTACAAAGACAAAACAGGGAAGTAAAGCAAGCATTGAATAAAAAGTATAAAAGTGCACTAAAACATGGCGAAAGCTGTTGTGAAGTTTTTATTTTATTCTGATGCATCAATTGGTGTCACGTTGATCACTTGAGACTGAGACGCACTGTCACAACCCGACTTCTATCGGCCATGACAGAAGACGTTTGGTGCTTGAAAAGAAGGCATTTACAGTATTTATCAAAACCAAATTATTCAGCAGGCTAATTGCAAATGTGTGGTAAATAGTTTGTGGGATGTTGTGAAGTTTAAACATAAATTCACACAAGCCTAAAGTACCACCATTGTGTGCCATGGAGGAAGGTAGACAGAGAGCTAGGCTGCTCTTTAATACAGTACACCAGGAGCGTTGACACAGGTGTTCCAATCAGCAATTAGGCCACACCCTCATTACCTGCAGAAAACAGGCATGACACAAATACAGGCCTCACAGGATTTAGTCACAATAACTAACATAATATGAGTTTTTTAGGCAAACTATACATAAAACTGGAAAATTACTTAATTTACAAAGTCCACTAACTTAATTTTTACTTCTATCAATCAAGGAAACGAAAAAAGTTCTCTTATAAATATTAAACAACCTTATCTTGATTTAGTGGTCACTTTGTCATCAATCATTTGAAATTGTGTGAATTAATTGATTTTTTTTTTTTTTTAGAAATAGGCTACAAGGTTTTGTTACATGCAGAAACTCAAATTTTCCGAACAGAAGTGTATGGAGAACATACAGAATGTATGAAGATCCCTTTCAGATGTCTAGACAGGCTGATATTAAATATTAGCTATAAATATGACAACTATTTAGACTAAAATATGTGCACATTTATGTTATGTCTTTTCAGAAACCACTTCTTTAATTATGACTTCATTTGCTCCACCTGCAACGCTTGACATTCAACAGAACCTGGGTATCACCCCCTCCAACGCTCAAGGACCAAGAATCACAAATAGCACCTTACTTTCCAGCCAATCTACGGGTTTAGCTATATCCTGCTTCACAATGATATTTGGCACCATCTCCAACCTTACAGGTTTGGGAATCTTGGGTAGATCCCGTATCAGATTCCGAAGACAATCCAGAGCTCCATTTCTATCACTGACGGTAGCGTTGCTTTTGGCTGACCTGGGAGGCCATGTGATCCCAGGTGCATTTGCGTTGTACCTGCACATTAACCAAATATCTAAATCTAAAAGTGTCAAGCCTACCAAGGGATTCTGCAATTTATTTGGTGCAATTATGGTGTTCTTTGGCCTCTGTCCTTTGTTGTTGGGTTGTGCCATGGCCGTTGAGCGCTGGGTAGCCATCACCAAACCCTTTTTCCATGCCTCTACGGTTACCGTGACTCATATAAAGTGTGTTGTGTTATTACTATCTACTTGTGCACTAGTGCTAGCAGTTCTACCTTTCTTCGGCGTGGGAAATTACACAACTCAGACACCAGGAACATGGTGCTTCTTGCCTGTCCATGATCCACAGACTGTGGTTGACACGAGCCTAGTTCTCGTTTTCTCATGTGTGGGCCTCATTGCCCTTACTCTTTCCCTACTCTGTAACATCCTTAGTTGCGTAGCATTATTTCAGTCCAGAGCCAAGTCTCTCCATGGTCACACAAGTCAATCAGCTCGATGTGCCCGCCGTGCTTCTTCTGCCTCCACCTCCTCCTTGGTATGTTCATTGGATGTGGAGATGATGGTGCAGCTGGTGGCTCTCACTGTGGTTTCTTGTGTCTGCTGGAGCCCCTTTCTGGTGAGTACACCACACTTTTAATATTAGGAATCTTTTATCATATATTAATCAGTGGTGGCAAAAGTACTAGTCTTCCGTACTCAAGTAAAAGTATAGATACTTGAATAAAATAATTACTCTGGTAAAATTAAAAGTATTGAAGTTTCTCCCTTACTTGAGTAAAAGTTAAAAAAAAAAGGAAAAGTACATGCTAAATGTACTTAAGTAAAAAAGTTCAACAAATGTCCCTTCAATAATAAGACAGGGTTCTTAAGTCAGAAAATTCCATGTTTTTAGTTTACTGGTAGATAGAAACTAGTTAAATCTGTTCAATTTGAACATCTTTAGAATTTGAAACTCAGAATAAATACAATTTGTACATAAAAAGGGGCAAGAAAAAAAAAGTGTCAATGCTCAATTAAATCCAGAGCAGCTTTGAGTTTAACATTTTTATGAACTTGTAAAAAACTGGTACATGGAAATAAATTCAATCGGTTAACCTTCATGAACACCTGGAGAATTCAGCACTCATAGATTTATAAATTTGTAAATAAAGTGTTTCAAGCTTCTCCTCCAGCTTCACGGTTGTTAGTTTGTGGCTTTTTACGTCGTGACATCATCTTTGAAGATCGTAAAAGTAACGAGCCTTTTTTTTCAATGTAAGGAGCAGAAAGTACAGATATAGAGATACTCAAGTAAAGTACAAATACCGAAAAAACTACTTCAGTACAGTAACAAAGTATTTGTACTTTGTTACTTGTCACCTCTGATATTAACATAATGTAATTTTCTTTTATTATATTTATAGATTGACTGATGATTTTTCTCCTATTTTTTAGGTTCACATTTTTCTGATGCAGTTAAATCAGAAGCCCAGAGCTTCAGCAATGATGAAAGAGGGGTTCATCCTTGTGGGCTTGCGTATGGCATCGTGGAATCAGATCTTGGACCCTTGGGTTTACATCTTGTTTAGGAGGGCAGTGCTTTTAAGAGTTTGCTGTGGTCCGCACACTCGAAAACTTACAGTGGCAAAAAGCAATTCCTGTGACGAAACGCAATGAGATACACTATTTTGCCAAAGGTATTGAGACACTCTTTTGGATGTATTATTCCAAGGGTTTCAATTACTTCCATGATTACAGATAATAATTTCAAGCCCCAAGAATGTTTAATTATACTTATACAACCACATAGGAATTAATTTGTCAATCTGAGGGTTTGAGGGGATAAGTGTGGTGGTTACCAAGTGTACAACAAAGTCAGTTAGTAAAATTGTGATATTAAAGAGTAGAAGGTATGGGCATGACAGCAATTTAGTAACAAATGCGTTAAGTCACAAAGCAGAGTGTTGAAGTGCACAAAGCCTCTTATAATTAAATTCAATGTATAGAATGTCTACATTTCTAGCTGCTTCTTTAAAGTGTAATACAGATTGGAGGTGTATTATGATAACATTGTCAGGATCTCTAATTGCTTTAGCTAAACTACCAAAATGAAAATTACATAGTTGACTGATTGTGAATCCTGTGAGACTTTTTTTCCTAGTATTGGGTTTTGTCCTTTTTAGCACTAATATAAACTTAATAATTCCATAGTCTTTAAAATACATCAATGTACAGTTATATAAAGTAGACAGTGGCTATCCGTACGATTGCCGGATCAATGTACCGACATTCTATCCGTACGCAGCGCCCCTATTTGGCCCGTTTAGGTCATGTGATAGGTCAGTCATTGGCCAGTTTAAGTCGGGTGACGAAGACTGAACCTTACCCTAACCCCTAAAAATTGTTGCGATATTGGGTTATAACCTAACCCTAATCCTAACCCTAAACCTAAACCTAACCCTAATCCTAACCCTAATCCTAAACCTAACCCTAATCCTAAAGCTAACCCCTAACCCTAAAAATTGTTGCGATATTGGGTTATAACTTAACCCTAGCCCTAACCCTAAGACACTATGTACTTGTACTTTGGTAACCGTACCAATAGCACCGTGGGTTGTCCGTACGACAACCGTACAAAAAGACACTTTCTATAAAATAAGGTCAAAGGATATCAATGGACATATCCATTATTTAAAGTGCACTTTTTGTAAAATTATATACTTTAAATTGTCTTTATACTTGTAGAGTAAATTACTTTTGTGTCTGTACAAATACAATTTATTGCATCTAAAAAAAAAAATGAAATCACCTTAACCATGCACACTAAATTACCTGCAATTTCACACTAAAGATTTTCTTCATTATCATTATTAGGAAAGATCTGTAAAATTACAAAAGATTGTGTGTAAAATAACATTTGAATATTAAAGGAATATGTTGAATCACTTTTAAAAAAAACATAATGATATTGTAATATCATATTATGGTTTTCTCTCACCCAGAGCTCAAAGAGGAGGGAAGGAGGAGAGGGGGAGTGGGCGACAAACAGCATACGTTGATTCAACACTGATTAAGACGTTCAATCATTAAAATCTGACCACAAAACAACATTGATTCAATGACATCTTTTCAACATTGGTTAATGGGCGAGAATTGGATGATTGTTCGATGGATGAACCACCATCAATCGTCGACCATAACCAAAAATCAACCATTTTGACCATCTTTCAACATTGAATTAACATCTTTTGCTATCTGGGTAAACACTTGTTGCAACATTTTAGCATTGGCCATTGTTGGATATCACTAATGTGTTACTGTAAGAATAGTCAAAGCTACCATGTGTACACTTCAAAAACCTTATAATAAGCGTTTCCAAATTGGATGGGTGTCGGCGCATTGCACCAGCGTGGAGGTCCAAATTGCCATTTATTTTATTTATTAATATTATTTTATAATGTATTTATTCATTTGGTTTTGCCATTTTGTATTCAGTGAAGATAGCTGGATGGATTTTATATTATTTGATTTATTCTGTGGACAGATTCTCTTTGGGGAGTGGACATTTCCTGAGGGGGGAGCATGGCCCTTGGTGATGCCATTGTTTCCAAAAAGTAAAGCTGCTCACTGTTGAATGTGTTAACTCCAGTAAAAAATAGTAATTAAGAATGAGATATTGTTTGAATGACAACTTTGTACATGAATCGTCAAAATACATTTGGCAAAGCAGTGTTTCTGCTAACTTTGACCACGTTTCTCGTTTTTAACCAACTGAGAATATGTGTAGATTAAAGTTTGATAGCTACTGTGAAATTTACAACATGTTTTATGTCTAAACCTAGTAGTTCTGAGGAAGAGGAGGATAAAAGTTGACTTTTAACAATCAGTGCCGGTGTAGTGGCTCAGTTTTTCCCCAGCGGTCACCCACGTATTTTGGTATTTGGTCAAAAGGGTTAGTCTAGTCCAATCAGAACATTGGAAAAGCCTGACGTAGCACTAGTTTTAACCAATGGCTGAGCTGACCGGGATGGTTACACCCATGGTGGGCGGGGCTTACTGCGGCATCTCTTCAACATGGAGTACAGTCAAGCTTGATTCACTGCACGCTCAGCTCAGTCTGTCAAAACTCGGCTTCACTGTTTTGACAAGTTTTAGCAACTATTGGGCTGTAATGTGTTCTAACTATACTTTAATTTACAAACGATTTACTACGTACTGTTTTAAAATTGTTGTAACACTTTAAAAGCATTTTTTGGGGGAAATATATGTTTTATTGGACGGAACCGCTGAGGAGGTGAACATCGGAGAGTTTTGCTCAAGACACAGCGTGAACGAGTCCCACTGAGTGGCTGGGTTACTGGGTGAAAGGTCGTCCGTACCTCACTGCTGACTGTAGGTGAGTTATTAGAGCTATTGAGATGACTGCCTAAGGCATATAGTTTACCGGAAAGGTTAATGTGTCCTGTGGCTAAGTTTACGTGCTTTGTAGTATGCTAACTGAAGGGTAATTCATTTTTAATGTTAGCCGTTGCTGCTACTTTTCCTTTAAAAGCTCCCTGTGTTTGTTTGTACCAGCCACAGTACTGAGGCTTTAGTTTGTGAGCCCTCTCTTTTGTTCCAAAGCCTATCTGTGTCTTTCTATTTCGTGACAAGAATGCACAATGCGGCGAGTGTCTCAGCCTCTCTGGGGTCCCTGGGACTGCTTCGCCTCGTCGGGGTGTCCTGGTCCTGGAGCCTGGTAGCTGGGTTAGGAGTCTATCTGGGCACAAGGAGCTGGAAGTACTTCTACATTGCTGCCCTCACTGCTAAAAGAGACCTCACGTAAGCTTAATATGTTAAAATAAAAAAATAGTTCTCTATTTATTTTATGTCATACACCATGGTAATCTAAAATTACATACACTGTCATATCTTAGCCCATCCTTCTAAATATGGACTTCCTGATTTTTATAAACGGTGTGTATTTCGGGTGTATCCTGTATATTTATTTGTGTCTGATTGCAGGATAACATCAAAAGTATTTAACTGATTTTTGACAAAATTCTAACCAAAGATAGACCATACTCCATGGAAGATGTCATTACATTTTGGAGGGGATCCGGATTAATATACTGATTCTGGATCAGTTTTTTTCAAAACATCCCTATCTCTCATCTTTGGAGAAATGTAAATAATTAATGCCTTGATTCATAACTGCTGATCTTAGGGATGTCCCAATACAACTTTTTCTTACTGATATGATACCGATATTGCAGCCTTGAATATCGGCCGATACCGATATTGATCTGATATCAGCATAAATCATACTTTTTTTATTTTTTTATTGAATTTATTAATTTTCTTTAATAGAAAAATTAAATGATTACTTATTTTGTAGTGTGGAATGTTAGAAAAGACTTGATCAAGTGATGTTACTCAAACAAGAGAATAGGTATGAGAAAAACTGACCCATTTACAGTATTATTAACCAATTGGTTACATAAATTTTTACCTTCAACATCATATCTACAGTATTCTACAATTGAATAAGATAAATAAAAAATGAATTGAAAAAATAAATAAATAAATATCGGTGAATCCGGAAATTTGAATTCGATTTTCGTTTTCAGGCTAATATCGGACCTATATCCGATATAAGTAATTTTTTTTTTTTTTTTTATTACAAAAGAAAAAAGTGTGTATGATTCATGCTGATATCGGATCAATATTGGTATCGGCCGATACGCAAGGCCGCAATATCGGTATCATATCGGGAATGAAAAAGTTGTATCGAGACATCCCTATATACATTAATTGAATAAATAGTAAAAAGGTATTCAAAATAAGGCGCACAGTGGGGTAGTAACTCTCTACTGGTTTTCTATTACAATGACAACTAATTTTTACACATTAAATTGTTTTGTGAAGAAAAAAAAAATCTTTTTAATTGAATGTTTGCCAGTTCTGCATTTCCTGATTCACATGATGTAAATGACAGAATTGTTTAAAATATGACTGTGATGCAATGACTCAGCATGCATACTCTATTCTAACACTGCATTTCTCTCTCTTTCCTTGCTTTCCAGTGGTCTCTATGTGCTGATCAGAGTAAGGCTGGCTCTGTGGCGTTACATGCGCAATGGAAGTAATATCCCTTCCATTTTTGCGCAGACAGTCAAACGCCATCCAAATAAACCAGCTCTGATCTATGAGGCTACAGGGGAAACCTGGACCTTTACTCAGCTGGATGAGCTCTCTAATGCAGTGGCCCATTGGGCTCGAGATCAAGGCTGGGTTTCTGGGGATGTGGTGGCCCTCTTCATGGAGAGCAGACCATTACAGGTGGCTCTTTGGCTGGGTTTGGCCAAGGTGGGCGTGGAAGCTGCACTCATCAACTTTAGCCTGCGCTGTGAACCCCTTCTGCACTGTGTTGGGGTGTCAGGATCGAGGGCGATTGTGTTCGGATCTGAACTTGCTGATGGTAATAGTTGATTGATTGATTTTGGTTTTAACTCTGTTCAAATTGAGCAAAATTCTTTATGACAACAATATTGTGTAGTTGTTATAGCTGAAATCAATGTACATGACTGTTAGTTTGCATTCTTTGTCATGTTTAGGTCATAGTGTTAAGGTAGAGGAGCTTTATTGATCCCACGGTTGGGACATTTACTGTCATGACCGCTCACATCAGATAAAGTGAAAGAAAAAAAACTACAGAGGCAACACACAGAACACCCAAAAGACACCTGAAAAATAGTGCAATGAATGAGCTAAAATATGACAATACGACAATAGAGGCTATTTATAAATAGAAAAACAATATAAAAAAAGTATAAATAATATAGAACTGGTACTTGTTGTATTGGTAACATAGTGCAGTGTTGACAACACAGAGACTTGATTCTGCTGGTTTTGAATATTATTATATTCAGTTTGATACCAAAAACACTTAATGTAAAACCAAAAATGTATTCAATCTAGATTGAATGACTACTGCTGTCTTTTCTTTTTCTTTTTGAACAGCAATGTCGGAGGTCGCTTTCCCCTCGAGTCAGCCGATGGTACGATTTTGTACTGGAGACGTGAGTGAGGATGTTCTCTCTGATCTAAGTGCTCAGCATCTAGATCCTCTTTTAGCCTCTGCATCTAAACATCCTCTTCCACCCTGCAATCCCCCAAAAGGCATGAATGGTGAGTAGATCCTCTTTTTGGGGTGTTTGTTTTAGGTCAGTAACTATGACGATGGCATTAATTGTTCATTCGTTTTTTTTTTTTTTATTGGATTTTTAGAGCAGATAGAGGATTGTCCTATAGTTGTTTTTGTGATGATTATAAGTTCTTAGAATGATCCTGAAGGCATATTTTGTGCAGGTGGCAGGTACCCACAATAAATAAACAAACAATAGAAAATTACATGTTCAGTGCATACACATCACATAGATTAGCTGGTATAAATGGATTTGTACGTCTGTTAGTTAGGTCGTTGTCCTCCAACAAGCTGGATCTGCTAACAGACTGCACCAAACTGACCTGCTGACCTGGAAGGTCTTCTAGGAAAACACCTGCTCCTCACAAGCATCAGTGGGCCATCATACAGAGTAGACAGATTCCACATGGGCTTTAAATGTCTGGTGACCACAGCAGGCAGAGCTGCTGCTTTTTTCTCTAAAATGAAAAAGTGAGAGAAATCACAGCAGTCTGTAAAACTCTGTCAGTTGCGTAAAAAAAAAAAAAAACAAGTATTTTTCCGTTTGCCTTGAACACCCTGTAACTGTTAGATTTTCTAGTACTTCCATCTTCCTTCTCTCCCTCTTATCACTACAATGTTTTGTTCTTCGGTTATCATTTTTCTCATACCGTAATCTCATTGTTCTTTTTCAGAAAGAAGTTTTTGTTAAGGTACAGATACTAATTTGTCAGAAAATAGAATTATCTTTGATTGGTTTTATTGTGTTGTGGTTAGGTATATCTTATTCACTCATTTACTGACCTCATTTTGCTGTTATTCCTCAGATTTTTCCATTGCTGTGTTTAGTTTTAGATTAATTATAGCTGATTCCTCATAACTAAAAACTCAATATTTAGCCAAGTAACTTAGCTTTTTGTAAAGTGTAAAATTGATCATGATCAGAGCCAGCAATTGGATGCAGCAGTAATGGTGTGAATTTGAAAAACATCTTGAATAACAAACCTTGTCCAGACTTTTGTGGCATTGAAAAACATATTTGGATAGTTATGTTTGTTTGTTTGTTTGTTTGTTTGTTTGTTTGTTTGTTTGACCAGCAATACAGGTAGTCATACATAAATATCTGAATGTACATTAAAGAAAAATCAATGTTCATCTGCAGATCGGCTGTTTTACATTTACACCTCGGGGACCACAGGCCTGCCCAAGGCTGCCATTGTCGTGCACAGTCGGTATGAATATTTCAGTAAGCCCTTTATGAGACTAGAGTAACCTGGTTTTCTGCTAATGGTGCTTTTGTTGTCTTCCAACAGTTACTACAGAATTGCAGCTTTTGGGTATTTTGCATTCCGTATGCGCCCTGATGACATTCTGTATGACTGCCTGCCTCTCTATCACTCAGCAGGTTGGTAGTTCTCTTTTCTACCAGTTATAGACTTCATGTTTTACTATTGCAACTACAAGGGAGCATTCTCCTTTCAGGAAACATTATTGGAGTTGGTCAGTGTCTGATCCAAGGTCTCACTGTGGTCGTCAAAAGGAAATTTTCTGCCAGCCGCTTTTGGGAAGACTGTATTAAGTACAACTGCACAGTAAGGGCTTATGTTTAGAAAATACTGAATATATGATAAATCCCATCACCAAAAAATAAATCAAATTAGTATCCTTTAGTTGTGAACTCATTTTCAAAACATTTTCCCCGTTCACAGGTGGTGCAGTACATTGGGGAGATCTGCCGCTATCTTCTGTCTCAACCTGTGCGTCCATCTGAGAGGGACCACAAGGTTCGACTGGCAATTGGAAATGGATTGCGTCCCAGTGTGTGGGAAGCCTTCACTGAGCGTTTTAGGATAGCTCAGATTGGTGAGTTCTATGGAGCGACCGAATGCAACTGCAGCATTGCCAACATGGATGGCAAGGTGAGTAAACATTTGGGGTTTGTTTGTTTTTTTGTCTGCACAAACAAAATGTACATTTGAACAAAGTTGATCTCATTCTGCCCCGCCAGGTGGGAGCCTGTGGGTTCAACAGTCGCATTCTGCCCAACGTGTACCCCATCCGTCTGGTGAGTGTTGATGAGGACACCATGGAGCTGGTTCGTGACAGCCGGGGCCTCTGTGTGCCTTGCCGACCTGGTAATCAATATTTATTCATCAAACGATCATCCTGTGCTGATAACTTTTGATTGTAGCATTCTGGGACGACCGTGGCTCAGTGGTAGAGCGGTTCATCCAATATCTAATGGGTTAGGGGTTTGAATCCTGCTCTATCCAAGTCATTGTCGTGTCATTGAGCTAAGCACTTTAACAACATTGCCTCGTATGAATGGGTTTGAATTGGGTATGACTGTTAGAGGTGGTCAGAGAGGCCGTAGGCACGATATGGCAGCGCCACGGCAGCTGTGGCTACCATGTAGCTTACCACCACCGGTATGACTGATATGAGTGACTGGTGTGACTAAATAATGATTTCTGTACGCGCTTTGAGTCTCCTTAAAAAAAAAAAGCGCTATATAAATCTAAGTTATTATTATTAAAAGCAGGTGATTTCCCTCCTTCACTTATAGGAGAGCCAGGTCTTCTGGTCGGTCGAATCAACCAACAGGACCCTCTCAGACGTTTTGATGGCTATGCTAATCAAGATGCTACAAAGAAGAAGATCGCTCACAATGTCTTCAAGAAAAATGACACTGCCTATTTATCAGGTCAGCAATTTTTCTTCATCAACATTTTTTGTAGCAGGTAAACTTAGTATTTAATTTGCTTTAGGTGACGTGCTGGTGATGGATGATTTGGGGTACATGTACTTCCGTGACCGCAGTGGCGACACCTACCGTTGGCGAGGAGAAAACGTGTCCACCACTGAGGTTGAGGGAATCCTGAGCGGGCTCCTGGGTCAGACGGACGTGGCTGTATATGGTGTTTCAGTGCCAGGTACTGGTTCCCTGTTACTATTATCTACAGTACGTTAAAACCCCCTGGATTATTTGCTCTTTATTTATTTAAACTGATGCGTATGTCTTTTAATGAGCTGTGTGGGAGAGTATGAAGGAGGGTCACTGTTAATCTTCCTATAAAAGTCTTTTCTCTTCATATTTATTTGAGATGTGGAAGGGAAGGCAGGCATGGCTGCTATAGCAGACCCCTCAGAGAGCTTTGACTGCAACAGTTTCCTGCAAAGCATCCAACGAGCTCTTCCTTCATATGCTCGCCCTGTGTTCCTACGGATCTCTCCACACGTAGACACAACAGGTGAGCAGCTTCAGTCAAAACTGATCACATAACTATCTACTATTCCGATTGTATCACTAGAAACAATCCTTATTTCTCTTATTTCTTTTAAACAATGTATAGGTACATTTAAAATTCAGAAAACGAGACTCCAGAGGGAGGGGTTTGACCCACGACTCACAACGGACCAGATCTACTTTTTGAACCCAAGGGCTGCTCGTTATGAACCTATGGATGAGGATTTATACAACACTATAATGGAGAGCAGAATGTCACTATGACGTGGTTTAAAGTGAGAGTTGAGCATCAGTGCAGCTGTTTCTCAACCAGCTAGGTTGAAGGCAGGGTTTTAACCATTCAGGAAGCAATAACTACTTACATGGAGATGACTTTTATAAGTTTCAACACTGTGAAAGTAACGCACTTGGTCATGTTGTGATAGCATTTATATTTTTATTGGCCTTTAAATCTCTTAACAAACACCTCAAGAAGCCCTTAAGCTTTGCTGCTCATGGAGTGAATAAATCCTTTTAAAAGGAATTTTGTTATAACAGGAATTAAGACTGAAGTGGTGGTGTCTTTTTTCATGAGATGTGTGTTCTGGTGGGTTGTGTTGTGAGGTTAGCTCTAGATAGTATTAACTCATTGGTTCTCAAACATTTAATTGTACACTCTAACGGAGCAAAAACTTCAAAAGAAAAAGAAAACCTGTTACCGAAACGCATTAGCGTAGCGCTTTATCCCATAATCCCACTGCATTAAACAGTGCAGCTCTGTTACTGCTGTGTTAAATCTGGCTATAGATGAGGCTTCATGCATTGTACACAAGTGATTAGCACTAGTTCAAACATAAAACAAAATCATTAAAGTTTTAAAGAGGAGACAAACTAACTTCACCTGTTGGGGTTTCTGTTACTAAATGTGCCTTTTATAAACTCCATATTTGTTTCATTTCTAACTTTGAAAAGCAGCTCAAATGAATGTTGGAAAATGATTTCAGTTTGTATGAATTACATACTGTAAGTTCATGTAATAAATCTTATATTTGTAATGATGTATAGGCATCCTAGAATTGAAAGTTTAAACCCTAGTTCTCACATGTTGTACTTATTTTGTTGTAACTTTAATAAATAAGTTTTAAGTGAGACTCTCTTTTTGTTACTTTCAGTCAATTGTTTTTGACTTAATCAGCACATTATCTATAACTTTCACAAATGTTGTGAAATCTTGACATTTTACAATTTGGACAATTCTCCAGTGGATTTAATCTAATGATACGATTATCCTGGCAGGCAGGATCTTCAGAGGGTTCTCTTTGCAAGCTGTGCAGAAGTAGGGAAAGACTTTAGGAGTCGTAACTTCAGTGAAAGTGAAGAGAGGAGTCCTCTCTCTGGGGTCATAAAAGGTCACCTTGCCTCGGTCCATGTCTAAAACCACTCGTATCACCTCCGGTTTCCTGCTCATGTTGAGCGGCTCCCATGGTGCTGTGCAGGCTTTATGCTCTCCATTTCGAAACCTTATAGTCCAGAATCCTTCTGCTGGAGTCAGCACGTGCTTCCCCTTCCTGTTGATGGACTGACTGGCCACTCCCAACACCCAATATGTGTTGTCGTTCACCTCCACATCCCAGCTGTGACGTCCAGACTCGAGGCCCTCAGCAGCCAACATCTCTGCGCTGATGTCAAATCGCTCAGGGTTGTTTGGCAGCTTAAAAATCTGAGTTGAGTTCTGCACAACGGTGAGATCCTCAGAGATGATGAAGCAGCTGGCTGCCGTGTTTGGATCAAGTATTACAGGGTCTTTGAGGGAGGGGGGAAACAAAGTTTATATATATATATATATGAGTGGCAAAGAAAACTGTCTCTTGGAGGAACTTACAGTATTTAACTGTACTCTTCATTTTTTCCCACACTTTGAATTTCAGAGAGCCCAGATGTTTGGCCACGTCAATCAGAGTGTCAGGAAGTTCTTGAGGTGCCACTACATTTTGCCAAGTTCTGAAACAATATTTTTGCTGTTAACGCCAAAAAGTATCTCATCAAACGAAGCACTTTTATTACTCACCTCTTTATCGTTTCCTTGTAATTCTGAAAGGTCAGAGGAGAAACATTGATCATCTTAATTCCCACCTGAATCATTTTTGTTCCATTATATTATGTTCTACCTTTAGAAAGGGGATGTCTTCCCTTGTCATTTCTTTTTCTACTAATATGATGATGTTGGACAGTGATGTCACTTCATCGTTGATATCCTCAATCTTTTGGTTTATCATCTGATTCCTCTGGTCCTCCTCTGCCTTCAGGGCTGATAGTCTGGTTGCTTCTTGCACCTTCAGGAAATGATGGAGGGTTTCAAACTCTTCTTTGATCTGGGTTTCAGTGTGTTCAGTCTGGTTCTGCATAAAACATGATTTATAAGTGAAGTGATTCTTATTTTAAACCCTCACACAAAGCCACATCAGATGGATATTGCACTATCAGTACCTTCACATGTTGGGACATATCCTCATAAGCAATCTTTGCCTTTTTGCAAAGCTGCAGCTTCTCTTTTATGGGCAGGAGTGCATTCTTCAGTTCCTCCTGAATCAGTGAAAGTTCAAGCTTTTGAATACACAGTGATCAAATACTGTCAATACAATGTGGACTGGCCACAATAAGGTGACAGGTTGTTTACAAAGTATTTCTTGGATAAAAGTTCAAAGTGCAGACGGGGACACTGATGGCAGCAGAGGGATTGGTTTCACGTTAGTTTTCAGGTTTCCTCATCTCTAGAGAAGGAATGAACGTATGAGCTTCACAGAAACCTTGTTGGGGAGTCAAATTTCAGTCCTCTCTGCACCCTGAATAGCAACAGGAATCCAAATATATAAATCATAAGTGTCAATGAACTCTGCACAAATACCTTGACGAATACTGGGTCAGAGCACATTGAGGAATATTAAAGTAGGGGGGAAATAAAAACAAAATACATCAATCACGAATAAGATTTAAACATTCACTCATTCACAATTGTCCTTTTTGTTCACCAGACCTTGTTGCAAACTCTGCATCTTGCATTATTCTTCGTGTATTCATCTAATGAGAAACCATTTTAAAAAAACATGAGTTGCTCCCAGTGAAGTTTTTCTATTGAGTATAAAGATCTTGTTCCACCTTGTGTGTAACCTTCCTATACTAAACATGCCTACCTTACAGTCATTGGCACCTTCACCAAGGGGATACAGTTTGTGTCGAGCATGTGCAGCAGCTTTTCCACACACGGCACAGATCGGCTCAAAGTCATCCAGACAGAAGAGCGTGAACTTCTCTCCATGCTCTTGACACGACTCAGGGTCATTCTTGCTTCTTTCTTCCCTGAAAGCGTTACACTTCTTCTCCAGTGCCTTGCTCACCACCAGTTGATCCATTGTGGCTTGGCGGCAGCACAGAGGGCACGAGTGCGAGTCCTTACTGCCTTGTGTTTCCCAGTTGTCTATCAGACAGGCTTTACAGAATTTATGGATACAGCTCAGCACCACAGGCTGCCTGAGAATGTGTCCACATAGTGGACAGGAAAGGTCATCTTCACAATGAGTGCGATGGCTGGCCATTCTTCTTCTGCTGGGCTTTTGATGATAAAGCAGGCTCTGAAGCCCCGCCTCCTACATCCATGGATGGATACCTCATCATGACCTCAGAAATAAGTGTAATAGTTTGGCTCCAGGACACATATCTTGTGTAATTCAAGTTGTGTTGTGTATGCGCATTTTCATTCTCAAATAAACACTTCTCCCGGGAATAAAGACAAAACTTCACATTGAGGAAACTAGATCTGTGCTGATTAGATGGAACAAAGTATGAATGAAAGATATGAGTGAGGCAATAATAGGATGATTTAACTTTGCTGTATATAGTCATTAATTAAAGCATCATGGTATATGAGAAGTGTGTGAAAACAGCAGGTGTGACCGGGTAACGAAAGATGTGTCTGTGAAAAAAAAGGCTCTATATTAAGGCACAGTGCAAAGATATAAATAGCTACAAGTGGAAAGTATTGGAAAGGGTTTTTCCTTTAAGGCTGAAGCTTTGTTGTCAGCTTTGTAGGAGACAATCTGACGAGGTTCATTACATTGAGTGGGAAATCCCGTGGTATGTCCGTCTGTGAGGTTATGTGAGTTAGGAAGGTATTCACTAATTACATGCCTTTCTTTGTTCATGTAATGGATAGTGTAGCAACTGTAATGTAGGGCATTGACGTATATAAGGAAGTGATCCCCAAAAAATTCCACTGGGATATTTAAAAATAACTGTCCAGTCATTTATTAAAAAAGAAATACAATGTCATGTGCATGTTTTTTTCACGTCAACACTGTAAGATGAGCTGGTTTGCTCTGCAGTGAAAGTTACCTGCGCTGAAGGAAATCAGCATTTAAACCAACCTGGGGTCGTGACCCCATGTGTGGTTGCCTGGAATTAAAAATGAGTCATCTGAAATGTCTAGTAATTGTTAAAATAAAAACATTACTGATTAAATTTATATTCTTTTTTTAATATTTGTTTTCAAATTAACGCATTACACACAATGAATGTAAAAACAACTGTATTCTATACTAAAACTTTCTCAAATATAAATCTAGTTCAAATAAAATGCGATATATTGTCGCTTTGTGCGCTTTGGCTATTTTGTATTTGTAACAGACTTTAATAAATCTGATCAAAAACTAATTCTAGAAAGAAAGGAAAAAAAGTCCAGAAATTTGGGGTCACGACCTGAAAAAGACTGAGAACCACTGCTTTAAACCATGCTAATTTAAATCTCTATATTGTTCCATGCATATACTGTATATATATATATATATATATATATATATACATTTTTTTTTTTTTTACAGTTTTGTTTTCCATAACTCCACACATGCAATTACTACATTAATTAATAAACGCGTTTGTCATGCAGAATTGTGTTCTGCCAAAACAACATTTAGAACCACTGATCTAAACTGGATTATCAAATAATCTTCAAATATGTATGTACAGTTACTTTTTTATCATGTGCTATGAAGGTAGATTTGTGTTTTTTCAATTTAAAATATATATATATATATATATATATTTTTATTTTTTTTTTTTTTTTAAATCAAAAATAAATATTTTCAATCAAAGAAAAAAGGGTTCAAATGCAATTTGGGTTTCAATTTTTTTTTTTTTTTTTTTTTTTTGCATTTTAACACTTTTTCTTGGACTGAAAAAAAACTTTTTTTTTTCTATTATTGAAAATGTTTTTTTTAATTGAACAATAAAGACAGAAATCTACCTACATAATGTAAATCAGTGGTTCCCAAACTTTTTGTGCCAAAGCACACCAAAGAACGAGTCCAAATCTGAAGGCACACCTATTGTGCAAAATAGCCTTTATAACACGTGTTGTCACTCCTATCATGTACAATATCTGTAAATGTGCATAATTATTTACTAAAGCCAAATAAAATGTGACAGACAACTATACTACTCATTAAATATTAACAAAATATTTCCAAAAAAAAAAAGATAGATATAGAATTTGCCTCTGTATTATGAAATGAGTGCATACAAAGTAGTAAATTAAAAACTAATCATTTTTGTGCAGTTGTATAGTGTAATAAATAATGTATGGTTGTCACAAAATCCCACTGCACACCGTTTAGGAAACACTGATGTACAGGACATTTTATTTTGAAATTATTCATATTTGAATGAAGATATTATTTGTAAACTTCTCGTTTCTTGAGTGAAATATTCTTGCAGACATTTTTTTTTCATGATATAAAGCAGCATTTTCCATCTTTAGCCTTTTTTTTTTTTTTTTTTAAATAGCAGAGAAAATGTTGGCTCTACCTCAAAATAAAGGTACTATTCAATTCATGCATAGGCAGTGGCACAAAATATCAAACAAGTGTTATTTCCTGTACATGCTTACCTTATGATCCTTGAACGCATCCTTTATAGGGTACACTTTGTGATTCACGTGCAGGCCTGATCTATGGCACACGGTGCAGACAGGCTCCAGATCAGCCAAGCAGAGAAGAAACACTGTCTCCCCGTGTGCTTTGCATGATCTATATGGAAGTCTAGGACTCACGTTAATACATTGAGGACACTGTTTAGAACCACGTTCTATCCAGAATGACTCCAAACACTCGTTACAAAAGCATTGACTACAGCTGATGCAGCAGAGGACCATTGGAGATAAGAAGATCTCTCCACACACAGCACAGAAGGACTCCTCCATACTCAGACATGACACGTCCTCCTCCATCCCTGGGTGTGAATGCAGCACTGGCAGGTCCCTAGCATGCACTAAGCATGCACTAAGAGCTCTGTTGCTTATGTATGTACAGTATGTACAGTATCCTCAGCCTGCAGCAGAGAACAGGGAGCGACCACGTTCCTCAGGTTTCACCATCAGTCTTAAAAAGGTCTGCTGCTGCTGCTCAACACTACAGTGCATGCATGGTGTTTCTGTCTCACAGAAAAATGCTCATTTGAGCAACATTTCAAAATAAGACCTACAACAAACAATGATTGCATGATAATAGTTTTAACTGTTTATTAGTTCAAACTGTGCATCCTTTGGACAATTTTATAATACCCAAGATTGGAAGTACCAAAAAGAGTTTGGGTTTTTTTTTTGTCTTTTTGGGTGAAAATATGGAAAAGCCTGGATTCACAACAAAAGCAATGCATTAGTATTTAGACTTTCAATCATTTCATAAACGTATGATGTCACAATATAGTAACGATGAGGCTTAATGTAAATAATAGGATGATTTTACATCTATGGCTACTAGTGTTATTGATCACTAGTGTTCTTACTATTATTGGTATTTTGGTTTGTATTCTTTTATATCTTTTTTTATTCTGTTTAGTACTTATTGTGTATTTCTAAGAGTCCAAACAGACTGAAGCAATATGATGAAAATTGTATGATTAAGAAGAAATGGGGGTGGGATTAAATAAGTGTCTTCTTATTCTCACTCCCTTTTGAGCAGACATGTTATTGCAATTATAAGTGTACGTGGATTTTTTAAATATATTATTTTGAACATATCTGATTGTTTTTCTCTGTTGGGAGTTCCTTGTACACAAAGGTTGTTTTTTTTTTTTGGTGTTCCTTCTGTTTTTTTGTTTTCTTGTCCCTGCTCAAAAAAAAAACAAACCTAACAAATAAATGAATAAAAAAATGAAAATCTCGATCAGTGGTTCTCAAACTTTCTTGGCTCAAGTACCCCCTTTTTTCAGCTGTAACGTTTTGCTCAGAATACTATTTAAAATTTTTAAAAAAAACAACTATAGAGCACAATGATGTGAATGAATGATGGTTAACTTAACACATTTTAAAGAATCTAACTTTGTAATAAATGGAAGAAATCGTATTTAGTGCCTCATGAATAAGGCTGCATAATTAATCAAGTTTTAATCGTGATCACGATTTTGGTTGCCATAATTAAATTACTCTGATCGTCTGCAATATTTACAGTTAAAATACGGGTTCTGCACTCAGTAATAGTGTATTTATTCAGTTGGTTTTTGATACATTTTAAATTATTGGGCTAATTTTATTTTTGAAATTGTGATTGTAGTACGATTCTTATCTAAAGCTTACATTTGCACTGTAATCTGTACACGTATTGTTTAAAAGTAGTGTCACAAAAACAGATTATTTTTTCTCTCTCTAAACATGATAAATAATTATGATAATCTTGATTACAATATTGCTAAAAAAAATAATCGTGATTATCATGTTGGCCATAATCGTGCAGCCCTACTCATGAATAGATTTTTGTTATAATTTCCCATCATCTCCCACCGTGACTCATCTTTGTATTTTCAGTTCATGTTCTAATCAAGATCATTTTCATCATAAAAAAAAATTCTGATTATCATTTTAAACCAAAAAATACACATTTTAAAATCCCCATGCTTTTAAACACTGGCCTGGAGGTTACAGTGGGATAAAAGATGAGATCATTCATGCTTTTCTTACAAGGAACTTTATTGAAGACATTAAATAAGAGCAGAGTTCATACATTTCGAAAAGAAATTGAGGATGCGACTAAGATTGATCATCAGTGCAACGCTGCGTGATATGGAGAAACATCGGCTGTTAAATGACAAGGTCCCCTTTATAGTGATTTTCATGTGTGTGTGTGTGTGTGTGTGTGTGTGGTGTGGGGGGGGGGAGGAACAATAGCAGAAAACAAAAAAGTGTTAACAAAAAGTAAATATACACAAATCTGGAATTAAAAACTGGAAGTGAGTGGAGTAAAAACGTCTGATCATATGGACTGAACGTGTGGAACGATAGATTCTAACACTGATCCCATCAATTGAACACAACAGTAGAGCTCATTCAGTGCTTGGTGTGAGGTACTGGTTTTCTGCACAAGTATAAGGCGACGCACGTGCTCCATAAGAAGGCTTAGTCAACTTTAACATGGAGAAGTGCTGGAATATAACTCTGAACTGCACACATACACCTTCAACAATATAAATCCTCATTATAACATTATAAAATATACACACCACATAATACAAGCAGGTTAGCAAGTGATTATGTTAATAAATTCACAATGTAATATTTAACAGTTATTCTGTGTAGTAAATGACATGCTATTCTTTGTTCGAAATAATAATTTAAGCATTTTTTTGTTATTTCTTTGTCCCAAAATATTTCCACATAACGAAAAGATATCAGAAGTTTCTAGATATATAAAACATCTGGTGCATGTGTTGATTTAATTTAATACTTTTTGATATCAACAACCCGATCTCCTACACTACAAAGATTTCTCATACACCTGTTATTTCAGTGTTTGTCATAAATATCCAGCTACCACATTGAGATATCTCGTATTTCACACTAACTTTCTGTCCAGGTGGTCAGTGGCTCGGCCCGAGCGCTGGTGTCGGACCTCCAGGTGTTTGGCCTGGACGCGGTCGAAGTGCTGCAGCAGCTCGTTGTAATCGATGAGTGTGTGAGAGCTGTGCTTGGAGGCGGACTTCTGCTTGGAGTCCATGTATTTGGACTCGTCCACAGTTCTCATGAGGTCTGGATTGGGGACGCATCGGAGGCGACGGGACAGCAGCTGGAACGCCTGGCTCTGCGGGAGCAGCATCAGGAGTCCGTAGAGCGCCTTGATCAGGTACGGGTTGTTCTCCACGTCCAGCAGCTGCAGGCGCAGGTAGGTGAAAATGGGACTTTCTATGAGCTGCACCAGCTTATCCACCTCTATGAGAAAGTCTACGGTCACTTCAAGATTCCCAAACTTCTGGATGAGGTCGTAGGCGTGCTTGTAATTCTGCGTGAGGAAACAGAGGGAGACCGTAGCCACGGGGTTGTGGCACCAGGAGCGGTACAGGCAGCAGAACAACGTGCAGCTCTCGGCCGTGTGCAGGTCTTTGAGCTGGTTGCGCAGCTGGAAGAGCTCAGCAGACGTGAGCAGGATGGTGTTTAGCGTCTGAACCATGGTGGAGGCAAACTTGAGGTCCTCCTCCTTTAGTAAGATGTCCGCCATGGAGTGGAAGATGTTCTCAGCGTGAAGCAGCAAACACAGCTGCCTGATGATGAAGGCCCCTCTGCTCTCCAGGAGCTTCCTCTCCAAACTGAAACGCTTCAGCAGGTTGATCATGAATTTGTAAAAGTAGGAGTTCATACTGGGGGTGGAGGGGGACGATGAGTCCACAGCTTTGGACCCTGGCCCAGGATTGGAGCTCGCTGGAATCTTCAGCTCTAGTTTGCCATCAACGTTGTCACAAGGAGAGATTTGTTCCGTTTGGCCAGCAGGAGATGACGCTATCTCGGCTAACACCTCCAGATCTTTGAGGATCACCTCGTCGGACTCATCAGACAGAGTCTTCAGCAGCATGGGGAACAGGCTGTCGGTGTGACGGAACATTTTACGTGGCGTCTTGATGTAGAGGTGATAAAGCCATTTAAGCACAGCTATGCGGGTCATCATGCCCGTAGATGTGTCGTGGAGATGCCGGTCCAACACCTGGACTATACCGTCCAGATCCAGAGTCACCTGTGGCCTATCAGCACATGCAGGAGTGAAGAAACTGATATTACTCAATCCAACTGATTCTTGTGATGCATTCAGCATCTCGTTGCTGTCTGACTCTGTTTTAGGTAGCCCCTCCCCTTTGGATAAAGTTCCACTTTGACTTTTTTCCTCCTCATCTTCATCATCTTCAGGGCTCACCAGCTTCATCAGACTGTGATTACAGGCACTGGCTGCCTCTTTGGTGTTCTTCTTCCTGTCGTCGTATGACAGACAGGGCAACACCGCAGTGAGAATACCAGAGGAGTAGGGTAGCACCACTCTACCAGCCAGAGTGATGAACTCCCTCATCCACGTCATAGCCGTCAGCTGGATCAGATCATTAGTGAGTTTAGCCTCATCTGCAACCTGGCAATGGATAACCAGGATGTTTGCCATTTCTGCAAATTTCACACTGGAGGGGGATTTCTTTATTTCCTTCAGAAACTCTCCCAGCACTACCTCACACGTCCTGCGGATTTCCTTACTGTTGTCCCCCAGGATCTGGAAGAGCCCGTCCAGGATCTCAGGGAGGTAGTCCAAAAGGTTGATGTTGGGCACCGACTCCAGAACGTGGATCCATGAGATGATGAACTGTCTGGCGTATTGATTATTGGAGTAGATCCTCTCTCTCAGCAGGGGAACAAACGCCACCAGGTCAAACGTGTGGCTCTCTGTCACTATGTCCTTCAGCAGCCTGTCCAGGAGCTCAGAGCCACTTTTCACATTAGGGTCTGGGTCTGCTGCCAGTTTGCTAAGACCATCAAAGAGCAGGTTGAAGTGTGGCAGCACGGCTCCTCTGGCCACTTTGACTATGTTATACAGAGCCTCACAGGCGTAGTAGCGCAGGCGGCTGTCTGAGTCATTGAAACACGTGAGCACGGGTTCAATGAGCTCCTTCAGATACAGACCAGAGTCTTTACCCAGAGCGATGGAGCAGGCTGCCAGTCCGATCAGACCTCCCTTACGGCTGTGGGGATGCTGGGAAAGCGCGAACTCTGAAGCCAGAATCAGGATCACGTGTCTGATTTGTGTAGAATTATTCTGAGCCACAAACTCACGCACCAGTTTCTCTATTTCCAGCGCTGCGACTTTCCTCTTCTCGTACAGTTTGTCATTTAAAGCCCGCACAATGTTTGGCGTCAGAGGTGATAAATCCTTCTCCGTGTTCATGGTCACAGCTTTTAAAGGCAGACCAGGGTGGTCGGAGTAGAATTCCGTTTAACGGGGAAATGGCATCGGACCAGGAAGCGCTGCGATGCGGTGCAGCTGACTGGTTACGTCCGCTGGTGTTACGGTTCAAATGGTGAACATTCTAAATGGTGATACACTTCTAGTGTGCGTCCCTTTATTATTAGTTTTTTTTACTGATAAATCACGCTTAGCTGGGAACACGTAGCAAGATAACAATCCCCTTTAGTTGCTTTATTCAAAACAGTTTATACTAACTTTAGATTAGAGAACAATAAAACGTTTATTTAATTGTGAAATGTCCACACATTTCTATGGTCAATGAGCACGGAGGGCACAAAGTTCACGAAAAAAACCCCACATGTTTTATTTCCAACCTTGCTGATAAGTCTTCTTTTCTTCCATTTTAAATGTAGTGACGTTACACACAGAGCCCAAGCAGTCACATGTTGATCACCAGCTAAAACAATGACGAGTTAAATCGTTACACCGGAAGTACGTCACGTTTGCAACATTTATTTGGGCCCCGCTTTGCCTGCATTGTTACTGCAAATTCATCCCCTCATAACGGTGCGTCCGGGCTGTCAAATGTTTTCCTTTTTTAAGCCGCACAAACGGGTTTTATTACGTTTTTTACACTAAAATCTTTGTCATTGTGAGAACTTTGTGCTTTCTGCGATGGCGAATCGCATCTCGCTACACGAAGAGCTGTCGTCTCTGATGGAGACGATGGTGAAGTCCACCCTGAAGCAGGTCTGCAGGCTGGTGGACAAGGACTCAGCCAGTCTACAGATGGAGATGTCCAGACTCCTACAGGCTAACTCTGCCCTGGCAGACAAGGTGAGCAGTCTGGAGTGTGAGCTGAGCATCGTGAGGAACGACGCCCACAAGTTGAACTCAAGTTCCCGCAGCGTGGGGGTCCAAACTGTCCACTGCAAAGACGGTACAGGCCTACCTGGGTGTACAGACACCTCCATTATCACACTGTCCTCATTAGTGAGATCTGTTGTGTTTTACTTTACCTCAGCCAGTGAGCCTGTTACCATAGAGGCGATCTTTGGAAAAGAATGGTGTGGAAACCTGTGGGAAGACAAAGACCCAAAGAGTGCAGAGCAACACACGCAGCGCTCACCATCACGTGATCAGGTGAGACTGTACGACACACAGGTCAAATAACTCCTAATCATAATAATAGTGAACTTAATAAATTAAACTTAAAATGTCGAACAATAACTGTAACCACACTGACACTAGTTAACCACAAACAGAACAACATTTTGGTACATTTGGAATATTATAGATTATTTATTTTATTTTTTTCACAAAAGTTAGAAATAAACAATGTGAAGAAATACACGCAAAAGTAGCAATTAAATTTTTTCTATTTTATTAATTTTCCAAAAAAACCAAAAAAAAAATTCAGATAAAGTTCCATCCATTTTCTGGTGACGGGGGTCATATAAAGTTGCTATCAAAATTGTAAAACAACATAATAGTAACCCTATTATTTTATTTTCTAATTTAATTTTTATTTTATTTATTAATGTGTTAATGGAATGTATTGAGACCCTCATAATGACACTTGCACATGATCCTGCTTTCATGTTAAGTTTAAGTGTTTGTATGGTGTTTATTTGAAAAATAAAATAAATCCTGAAAAAATTAATTGTAAAACTGGTTAGATCTTAACGTGGGATTATGTGTAATATTATATAACAAATATGAATGGTATTTCTTGTTGGAAATGTAACTTTATATATATACATAAATTGTATTTATTTTAATTATCCTAATCAAAGACTTTATTTTTGACATACTAAAACAAGGAAAATTCAGATTTTTTTTCTCTAACCGTTGCTGCTTATCATTTCTTTCCAATCTATAGTGACATCTCTATTGCACATGCAGAAAACCTTTGCATTGTCTTGCAGCTTACTGAGTCCGACCATATTAGAGTGACTGAGATTAAAGAGGAGTATCTGGAGGAGGAGGAGGAAGAGGAGGAGGAGGATGCCATAATCAGTGAACAGGAAACGCACAGCCTGCAGGGTAAGGATCAGATTATCTATTAACTGAGGTTAATGCAATTCACTGCTTTTTTTAAAAAGTGTTTTATTTCTGTTCCCCAATAGAACACGAGTACAGCATTCCAGAAAGAACGGAGCAACTGCCCATTGGTTACTTATTCAATGACCTTTCATTTGACCAGGATGGACAACAGCATGTGTCTCCAGGCGGGAGGGAAGATTCATCTATAACGTATCCAATTAATGACACAGAGGGGGCCTTTAGCACACATATTATTCCAATCGACATTGATGATGACAATGATGACATCGAGTTCATTCAAGACAGTCACCAGGGCATGTTACCAGCAGACTGCAGTGAAAAGAGACCCATGCTGGATGAATCGCACAGTGATTTTAATATACTTGATGTAGAAACTGCAACAAGGCGAAATACAGAAACATTTCCTTGTCAAGTGTGTAGCAAGACATTCTTTCACAAGGGCACTCTATCACACCACATGAAATCACACAAGTCCAACTTCTGCAGCATTTGCAAGCAGCATTTCCCCCACAGGAACAAGTTGAATACGCACAATTGCGTTCCTCCGCTCGAGTGTCAAAGAGACAGCAAGTCGTGCGAGATCTGCGGGAAGACCTTCGCCAACCCATCGGCTCTGAGGATTCACTACGTTGTGCACACGGGAGAGAAGCCCTTCACATGCAGCCTTTGTGGGAAAGGTTTCACTCAGAAAGGGAATCTGAAATGTCACCTCCGCATCCATACAGGCGAGAGACCGTTTTGCTGCATGAAGTGTGGAAGGACATTCACACAAAAGGTGAACCTAAACCATCATTTAATAGCACACAGAAATCGAGAAATCGAAGAACCTAGCGCGCAAAACCGTGCCATAAACTTTTTTGCTTGAACTTTTCACTGAGCAAATACGATAAAAAAAATTTGTATACGTGTAATGTATTAGTTACTGTACCATTTATCCTGCTTGTACTAGTGTAATCTGTAATTTTGTTATCAGATAGAATGCTTTTTCTACTGGGTTTATTCAGCATTTTGTTACTTTAGTTCTATTGAATAAACAAAATAATGAAAGCTTAATTTTCCGTTTTTTCCCTTCTCACAACTCAGCTATAATACTTTATATTCTCCAACTGGTACAGAAAAATAGTCCAAACAAATCAAACTGCAGAAAAAGACTTACAGCATGCAAAGAGGAAGAGAATGAGGTAAAACACTAACGGCAGCTTCCTGTTGGGAGGGTGATGGGGCTCACTGGGCTGATTTGACGTGATCTGTTTAGACCTGAATCAGATCACGTCAACCCAGCCCAGTGAGGAAAACCAAGGAATGCTTAGGTTGTGCTTATTTCTCTTCAATTGTGCGTATTTTATACAAAATCTTTATTTTTATAAACAAAAAATCCATATTTACTGTGTTAACCATATTCATTCTTGTTTGGATGTGGGTCACAGCAGGGCACTAAATCATATCCCATCTTGAAATGGGTGAATAAAAATAGATCCTGAATTTGCCACAAAGTTCCCAGTTTACACAAAGTATTAATGAAAACTAACAATTTTTAAATAGAACCCTTTCTAGAACATTTTTAAATAAGAACCGTTCCAAATACAAAAATATGAAGAGACACACCCAGGTTAATGGAAGGATAGTGAAGGCTTCTGGGAAATATAAAGCAGTGGCAATACTTCTACAGTTAGAAAAAGCAAGAGTTGTCAGATCTCTGCTTCATTGTAAAGAGGTAGTATTAAACGTTTATGCTACACGTGTGTAAATCCAGTTAGAAGAAATTTTGGCATTTTAGGAGGCAGGCCTTCTCTGGTGTGGACTATGAGGTACTTATCACATGTTTAACAACATGCATTCATGAAAATCAAGCGCTTATTTAAAATCAGTGGACAGCAGTTCTCTACTTCATTTAGAGAAAGAATGAAAGTTATTAATAGCAGATGAAAAAATAAAGACATACAATCACCACAATGGATGTATGTGTATAAATGAAATCTATAAACCAGTGTACAGTATATTTTTTGGGGAAATGTCCAATTTTCACTACCAAATGGTGTTACTACTGCAGCAAGTAAGTGAGCGCAAGTGAGGTAAATTGAAATATCAGGTTAAATTTCATAGAATACAGACCCTTTCCAAAAAATTTGAATGTCATGGAAAAGTTGTTTAATTTTCAGAATTCCATTCAAAAAGTTAAACTTTCATAGATTATAGATTCAGGGCCTACAATTTAAACGATTTCAAGTGTTTGTTTATTTTTATATAATTTGGGCTCCCAGCTCATAAAACCCACGAAAACAGGTTTTCAAAAAATTAGAATACTGTGAAGAAATCACAATTTACTTATCAGTTTACTCATTTACTCCTCAAGCAGCTTGGGTTCTGTTTTTGTCTGCAAAAACTGAAAGTTTAACTTTTTGAATGGAATTATATATGGTCTGTATGTGTATTCAGAAATTTTATTTAGAGGATTTTGAGCCTAATGACATCGAGATGTGAAGAATTTGGTGACCTTTCTCTGGGTGGATACTAATGCTCATTAATGACAATCTTTCAGTTTGTTACACTTGTGATCAGACTTTTCCTTTGATTATAAAACTATCGATATCTTTACTTTGTCCTCACGTCAGAGATTTGATCGTTGAAGTTTGAAATTGGTGGATAGACATCCCAGTAAATGTCAAAGTTACTGCTAATGGCAGAAATACAACAGATTGAATATGTTTGTTATTAAAATGTTGAAATGTTTTTTTTCTTGGTGACGCAACACATAAAAATACTCAATTATAAAAAGAAAAAAAATCTGATGCATTGACCTCACTGCATTATTAATCTCAACTGTACATGTAATGACACATGGTGATCAACTTGAGCTTCAATGGAAGCACTGGTGATGATTCAAACCATACTTGTACGCGTAACACTTCCCACATTCCACACAGCTGTAAGGTTTTTCACCAGTATGAGTCCTAAGATGTATGTTCAGAGAACTTTTCTGGGAGAAACTTTTGCCGCAGTCTTGGCAACTGTATGGCTTTTCCCCCGAGTGCACACGCTGGTGCAGCTTCAAGTACGTCTTTTGAGCGAACCGCTTCCCGCACACCGAGCAGCTGAACGGTTTCTCACCAGAGTGACGCCTAATGTGGACTTTTAAACTACTCATGTAGTTAAATATTTTCCCACAGAATAAACACTCAAACTGCTTGACTGGCTTGGCTGTTCTTGGCTGGAAGCTTGGCCCTTTGGTAGAGTTTAAATGGAGGTTGTTAGAGTAGTCCGAGTACTCTGCAGTGGTGGATGGAGGGTTTGTGTTCTCCACCAGAGTGTTCAAGGTTGCATCATCTATAAATTTGTCCATCATCATTGTTGGCATTGCAGGTTGTTGTAACTGACTGTCAGATGGCATAGGATAGCTGTTCAGGTCTCGTGTATGAAGCTGCAGCTCATCAACAGATCTTTGAAGCATGTCGTCAGCCTCAAACATTCCAACACCTGTCAGAAGAACACAGCAAACGCACGACAGGTTGAAGGCAATTACATTTTTCAATAACAAATACTTCTTCAATCATCCATGTTCAATTACAACTCAATTATGATTACGGTGACTGGCATTTTTTCCAATTACAATTAAAATTACGAATATTATTTTTCCCCTCCAAGTCCATTACAATTATGTTCTCAATTAAACACAATTACTGATCCTTTAATACAGTGGTTCTCAAACTATTTGGGCTCAAGTACTTTCAGTAACTTCTGAATCCAAGTACCCCCGTACAACATTTTGATCAGAATAAAATATGAACAACTATAGATCATAAAGATGAATAAATGAGTGATAGAATCCCATTTTGTAAATAAGTAGATAAAAACAGTATTCAGTGCCTCCTGAATTGATATATTTTTTAGAGACTTTATAATTTCTAGTCATCTCAAGGCAAAGACTGACTCTTGTATTTTTAGTTCATTATCAATATTATGATTACCATTTTTTTAAAGTGAAAATAAACATATTTTGAATGCTTTCATATGTAAATTTCTGTCTCAAGTACCCCTTGTAGTGCCATCGCGTACCCACCCCCATTTGAGAAACACTACTTAAATAACTATAATATATTGTAAAATAAATAACTACATAAAATTAACATTCTTCTTGTGTTAGCATCTTTTATGATAACAGGTCAGTTTTGGCCCATGTCTTAAATCAGCTGTAAAATAGACTAAAAAATATGATCTATCATCTAATTTGTTTTTCATCTCTTGGTTATATTGTTAGGCTTCCTAATAAACGAAAAATATTGGTTTTAATATTTTTGGTGTGAGTGTCTGAGCCTTTTTCCTGTCAGTATACCACTCGATTTAAACTTTTTTTTTTTTAAAGGTGAAATGGTCCTTAAGATTCACAAACAGGTAGTGGGAAAACTTGATATGAAACATATTTCTAAAATTGTTAACTATATATGTGTAAGTCATAAAACTAACATGTATCCCAGGTTTGCTTTTAAATAAATTTAATTTAAAGTTTTTATGGAATTTTTGGGTCAATTACGAATACAAAGTCAATTGTCTGAACCCAATTACCGTAATTTCCGGACTATTGAGCGCACGTGAATGTAAGCCGCACCCACTGAATTAAAACAAAAAACAATTTCATTGGAACATTAATAGGCCGCACACGTCTTTAAGCCGCAGGTGTCTACATTGAAACAAATGAAATTTACACAGGCTTTAACGGTGCCTGTAACATGGCTTGTAACAAAAATAAATAAACAGCAGCCTACCAAGGAAGTCACTGGTCACAATCGTCGTCGTCCTGCGCACTGAACCCACTGAAGTCGTCTCCTTCGGTGTCCGAGTTGAACAGCCTCAGAATCGCCTCACACGATGTTTCCTCGGCCTCGTTTTCATTGTCGCTCTCGTCACTTCTATCTGGAGGCAAATTCCCAGCGGAGCTCCTGCTGCCCTCTTCATCACGCAGCAGTCCAGCCTTTCCAAACCCTTCAGTGATGGTGGATTTATTTACATTGTTCCACGCTGTCAGGATCCACTGGCAGATTTGAGCATAAGTTGCTCTTCGCATGCGGCCCGTTTTAGTGAACGATTTCTCCCCACTTGTCATCCAAGCTTCCCACTGAACACGGAGCGCCACCTTAAATGCACGATTTACACTGATGTCGAGTGGCTGCAGATACTTCGTTGTGCCTTCAGGTATCACAGCTGGAATTGAATTTGTCGTCTTGATGGCTTCTTTCACGGAATCTGTTACGTGGGCCCTCGTGCTGTCCAAAACGAGCAGTGCCTTCTTTCCGTGACAAAATCCCCCCGGCCGCTTGCCGTAGCACTCCGTCAGCCATTCCTTCATCAGGCTTTCCATTATCCATCCTTTCTTGTTGACTTTTACAACGATTCCTCTCGGGAGTTGTTCTTTTGGCATCGTCATGCGTTTAAAAATCACCATCGGTGGAAGCTTTTCTCCCGATGCCGTGCAGCTCAGAACACAGGTGAAGTGGGTTCTTTTGTGGCCCGATTCACCTTTCTTGTTGAAAGTCCGAATGAGAGGCAGGTCAAACGTCAGAGGAACCTCATCCATGTTAATGATATTGTGCAGGCCGATGGAATGCTCCGCTATCTTTGCATGAGAGAATTTGCGGAAGTTCAAAACTTTTTCCTCGTGGCCGGAAGGGAGCTGCTGACTTGTCGCCATCCGTGCCCTGATGTTCAGCCCTTTACGCCTCATAAATCTGAGATACCACGATGGTCCACCTTTGAAATCCCGAATTTTCATTGCAGTGGCGATTGTTTGAGCTTTCAGTCGGATCTGCACGGTGGAAACACCGTGGCCGTCTGCTCTCTGTGTGTTCACCCAGTCTTCAAGCTCATTTTCTAGTGCGGGCCATCGGCTTTTCTTTCCTCTGAAAGCTTTTGTCGTCTTTTTGCATCGAGTCAGTTCTTTACGCTGCTGTCTCCAACGTCTTATCATCGACTCATTAAGTCCAAGCTCCCGAGCAGCGGCTCTGTTTCCCATTTCGATAGCCATGTCGATTGTCTTCAACTTGAAAGCGGCGTCGTATGCATTTCTCCGTTCCGTTGCCATGACTGTGTGTGTGTGTGACAAAATCACTGATCAGAATGACTCCGTGGGAGCGCGCTCCATTTAATGTAAACAGTTTAATTGGTCCACCTTAACGGCAATTTATTGGTCTAATGTGACGGAGCTCCATTTTTTGGCGGCATGAAGCTTCTAAAACCCGGAAAAAACCACAAATAAGCCTTTTCACACTCTGGAATTGTGCAGAGCGTGACCTGGGGGGTAAACAAGCTCAGTCGGTCTGTTGATATTTCCAACCTAACAGCGATATTTTTATTGTCTAAATAGTGTTCATCTAAATCTATAAAAGCAAGGAATCTCTGTCTGTCTGTGTCTGTCTGTCTGTTCCTCAAATATCTCTGCGAATCAGGGTCAGATTGACCTGAGACTTTCAACATGGCTGCTACTTGGGTCATGGGTGTGCAACATCAGATTTGTTTGGACTGCAATGATACCGTTAATGAATTATTTTCTAAAATTGTCTTAAATGCAGCTTTGCATAACAGCTCAATGTTGACAGGTAGTCACAGTAACTCAGGAGAAGTTGAAAGCTGCGTAGAATCTACAGGAGTGACTGCACAATTGACCAGCAGGTGTCCTCAGTGAGTAATGTTTGTAACTAAGGTGAGTAATAATAATAATAAAATAAAAACAGGCTTTTACTATATATATGTAGCCTATATTAGAGTGCTAAATATTATGCTCTGTACAGTTAATTTAATCAACTAGCTGCACATGCGCATGCGCGCACACACAATTACAGTGCTAAATATTAAACATCCCACTTTTCTATAGCAAGACATACTTTCCACGGACACTGCACTAGTATTATTAATATTAAACATATTCGGACTCCAAGGGGGACCAGGGTTTCCCGCTGATGCCACTTTTGGCCCGATCCGAGCACTTTTAAAAACCTATGGGGTCTCCAGCGGGCGGAATTCGGACTCTACCCAGGAATGATGAACATATCCGAGCACTTTTGTAAAACCGATGAGAGAAGCAGTATCAAAGTGACAGACCGAGCTCTGCTTCCACACTCCTTCTCCCAAGCTTCTAACTTGTGATTGTTATGTATTTTATACTGTGTTTACCTTCATTATTGTTAGTTTCTTTTTATGATTTGTGTAGTTATTTTAACAACTGTAAAGTGTCTTTGAGTTTTTGAAAAGTGCTTATAAATAAAATGTATTATTATTATTATTGATGGGACAAGCAAGATTTCCGAGTGTGAAAAGAACAGTATGAGTTTTCACTTTGAAAAGGTCAATTTACGAGGTACACCGTTCACTAACCAGGTCCATGATTATTTTTATTAAGCTATTATTTTAAATCAATTTACAAATTTGAAGATAGTGCCCAAGATGGACAGGCCGATAAGTTTGAAAAGCCAGGAAAAACCTGAATTTTTAGCTCGTGTGCAGCATTAGCTTTAGCTACGAACTGGGCCTTCTTGCCTTGGAGAATGATACCAAATCTTTCAAGGAATCCACGCTCCAAGAGGAAAAATTATCTAAATCTCTGTCAGAATCGCTGTTAGCCACGGCGAGTTTATACCTCTTGACCTCACGCGCGAGAACTGAACAAGATTTTTGAGAGTGTGAAAAGGCTTATTAGCCGCGTCACTGTTTAAGCCGCAGGGTTAAGAGTGGGAAAAAGGTAGCGGCTTATAGACCGGAAATTACGGTATAATTATAATTAGTTACCAATTATGCGATTACAATTGACTACATCCCTGGTTGGAATACACACTTACCTTTTCTGTTATCACTGAGCCTCATCTGCTGCTGCCCGATTGGATAATTATCATGAGCCTCCTCCTTAACAAAAATGAGATCAGGTTCTCTCTCCATCATTTCAAGAGCCTGTCAACAAGGCAAGAAGAGCGACAGAAAAACAACGATTTCGAGGTCAGGGAAGTTCACACAGGATGTAAAACCAACTTGAGCGGAGACGCTAAGTACCGGTATCTCGCTGATCGAGGCTCCCATGTTAGCCATAGACGCAGTCTCAACCTGCTCTCTTCTTTGAGGGGGGAACTTCTCGTCTCTCCACAGGTCCATGCACCAGTCCTTCCCAAACACGCCATCGATAGCTGGACTAGAATGGTGTGCCTCTGGATTTTAATGAAAATAAAAAAAATTAAATAAAATTGACATACCTGCACCTGCAGCAATCCAAAGCTTTACCATAAAGTCCTAACTTAATGTGCACATTAGTTCCATCCTCACCCACATGTTTCACAAGGCTGTATTTTAACGTCAGTTGTGATTTATCAATGCAACACACAGTGACTGATACTGTGCATGTGATGACTGAAACATTCTTTTGTAAGATATAGTTTAGCATTGAATCAGTCATAGCTCGAACTCGAAGACTATTTACACTAAATGTACAGTTTTAGATTTGTATACACAATCTCAAAAACCTGGAGCATAAACAGAATTGTGAACGACTAGGTCAGCTACTGAGATGCACAAGCACCGTAAGATAAATATTTACATTGACAACTGCTGCCCACATGTTTAGGGTTGCTGTCGTTTTGTTTTACATTTCTGTCCAAATGTCAAAGTTCTGAAGTCGTTTAAACACAACAACAAAAAGGAGAAATGCATATAAACTGCTAAATAAGGACATTTTGATAAAATAAATGCCTTTTTCCACATTCAAAGGAGATCATTCATGTTTTTACTCCTACTACTGTAACAGCCTATTCATTTGAATATGATCTATGTGAGGGCATATGAGCCACATGCGGCCCTCGATCTAATTTTGTGCGGCACCCAAACCAAATCAAGAAGTTGGAAGAAACATGAAGCCGAACATCAGTTACAGAATGACAATGAAATTACACAAAACAACAGAAAAATAGAAAAAACGTTCCAAAAATGCACAAATTTATAGGAAATTTTCAGAAAACAACAGAAGAACACAATCTGACTCGTAAAACACACAACATGACAACAAATATACACAAAACAACAACAAAAAACATAGAAAATGGCTCAAGACTCACAAAAAGACAACAAATAAATCTCTGGTTCGCTTCTGTATTAATGCTCAGATTGGTCATCTCTCTAAAAATCTAAAAATAATAAAATAAAAATAGGCTTTCACTATTGAGGGATTTTTAGGGATATTAGGTTCCAGTCCTGACTCCTGAGTATCACATGAGAAGTGTGATATTCCATTGTTCCTTTGTGTTTCTCTGGGGGTTGCTGTATTGACACCCTTATTTACATGAAAGTAAGACAAAGCTTCAACCAGCCAATCGCCACCGACATGCTGAAGTTTGGGGGTGAAAAACACAAGAAGTTATCTGTACTGCTGGAAGTTGGAGGAGTATTCCTAGAGCCTGTAAACTGGCAGCATGGAGAGGAGCATGCTTTCCTCAGCCCAGAAGTCTCCCAGCTTCCTATCACCAGCGTGTGTGTAGGGGCTAGTTGGTTGTAAGATTTTACTGGTGACTAACTTAGAATAAAAGATCAATAGAAATACCCTTCTCATATTTCCTTGAAACTGATCAAAGAACTGGGAAGGTAGAGGTAATAAAAACCCTACAAAATTTACAATTAAGTTATAAGAAGGTTCAGTAAAGAATTTTACATATATCCCTATACACACACATATGCGTCCGGTTGCACAAGTACATACATATATACTAGGGGTGTTGAAAATTGATTCAGCCATATATCGCAATATTACGTCCCACGATTTTCCGATTGATCCCCTAAACTGGATTAAAAGTTATATGAGAAATAGGAGACAATATGTTGACTTCGAACAAAACATATCAATATGCCAAACTATACAATGTGGTGTGCCACAGGGTTTGATTTTAGGGCCAAAACTGTTCATTCTATATATAAACGACATTTTCAAAGTCTCAAATTGCCTTAAACTAACGCTGTTTGCAGACGACACAACCATCCTATGTTCAGGTAAAGACATTAAAACTCTAATAGAAACGACGAATGAGGAACTAGCAAAAATCCAAACATGGCTCAATGTAAATAAACTAGCTCTAAACGTCAGCAAAACAAAATTCATCAGTTTTGGAAATGAAAAAATAATAGAAGACATTAGACTGAAACTAGACATGGATATAATTGAACAAGTAAAAGAATATAGAGCACTAGGAGTGTGAATAGATGAGAAACTGACTTAGAAAAAACACATACAAGTAGTTAAAAACAAAGTTGCCAAAAGCAGCTACATCCTATGGAAATTACAACAAATACTACATACCAAATCACTGAAGACAATCTATTCTTCCCTTATTGGGTCACATTTAAATTACTGCTCTGAAATCTGGGGAAACACCTACAAAACGTATCTTGAACCTTTATTTAAACTTCAAAAAAAGCAATTAGAATTCTATATAAAGCACCACACAACGCACACACAAACGAACTATTTGAAAAGGCCAAATACCTAAAACTGCAAGAAATAATACACTACAACACACAAATTCTCGCATTTAGGGCCTCACTTAAAACACTCCCATATCAAATACAAAAACGTTTCACATACAAACAAACGGCTTATGAACTAAGACATAGTAATGTGTTTATACAAGAAAGGGTTAAATCTAACATTGGAAAATAAAGCACTGTCAATAGAGCTATCAACAGCTAGAATAACCTTGATGTAGAGACAAAACAAGCTGCAAACTTGACTTGAATTTTCTGTGTTCAAAGCAGGGGACGGGACTTAGATAAGCAGACTGCTTCTCTCGTCTCCTTTTTCGGCATGTACAAAAAAAAAAAGAAAGAAAAAAAAAGTGAATGTAACCATGTCGGAAATAAACTGAATAAATAAAAATAAATAAATAAAATAAATTCAAAAGGCATCCATATGAATCCATTTTTTTTAATATACCTTTATTTAACCAGGAAAGTCTTTTTTCCACTACAGGAAACATTGTAACTGCACAAAGAAGTGCGCTGAAACCTGGGCATGTTGACCAGCTTGTGTTTTTTCAATAAATCCTAAAAAGAAAGTACTAAATTTCTGCATTTATTTGTTGTTCTAGGCATATACCTCAGTTACGTTGCACTAAAGTCAAAGTTGGTTTAAAAGCAACAGGCAGATTGTATGTTATTTTTTTATTTTAAAGTTGTTGGCACATGGCATGTTAAAGCCAATGCTTAAAATAGTGTAAAATATGCCCATAAAATATATTTCATACATAATCTTCTCATGAAGGTGTACCAATTTATAAATTAATTGGTTTTTAAGTTATATATAAAATCGCACTAATCGCCTTACATTTCACTATCAGGATATATCGTATCGCGACCTATGTATCGGGATACGTATCATTTATGTACATGTACACAAACACCTACATATGTATATATTCATACATGCATGGGCAGACTGTATATATAGATAGTCTGGCCATGCATATATGAATATAGAATACAGTCTGCCTGTGCATGTATGAATATATACTTCCTAGGGCACTGCACTAGTTATTCTATATGCAGACATTAATATTAATAACTTGGCCCTAGGATTAGACAATCACATATCAATCACCGCCCACCCCTGGTTTAGATACACTTTAATCACACAACCTTCTAATGATTGTATGGGAAATTTGGTACTGATTTAAACTTTAATTATAGCTACACACGAATTATGTACAGAAAAGACGTATGATATTAGTGTGTACTATCATTATAGAGGTGTCTAATGTGTTACTATAGATAGCATCATCCCACATATGTGGGTGAGGTGTTCACTGGCTGCTAATAGCTCGGTACATGGAGCCCCTGGCCGTGTACTGACCTGCTGGCTGCCGCCGGCTACTGCCGCTTTGTCCGGGGAAGCTCTGAGCCTCCTTCGCCGCCCTCAGCTGCACCTCCAGCGAGTAACACCTCCTCTTCAGCGCCTCGTTCTCCGTTTTGTGCAGAGACATCTCGGTGTGAAGAACGGACGAGCATTGGTCAGCCAGGCTACAGATTTCAGACACGGCCGCCTTCGTTAGCTTGTCCAGGATCAAGACCAGCTGCGTCCGAAAGCCTTGGTTGGCCGTGTCGCACATCATCTTGTCAGGAAATCTCGATTATTGTCAAATTTGACAAAGTCTCTCCCGGCGCAGCTGTGTCGCTAGTCATTAAAAAAAAAATATGTGCCGCAAGGGATTGTGGGAAAATGTTGATTCTCCTGCTGTTTACGAGCAGCATTTGAACGCACCACAGTGCATAGTCGACATTGCATTGGATACATGATTTATTTATACCCATATTTCAGGGAAAAAATACTTAATTTATATTGGGGGGAAAACTACAAATATAAATACATTTTAGTAAGCCACTCGTTCTTATTTAAGTGTTATATTTCTATATCTTGTATTTAATGCTGTGAACAAATTTCAAAAAGGTAGGTTTAGAAATAAGTTTTCTGAAAACGTCCTAATTCAGCCAAAGTTTCCTCATTTTACCTTCAAGGAACGTGTCAAACTCAAGGCCCGGGGACCAAATCCAGCCCTCTGGTGCATCCATTCCGGCCCACATGCAGAAAGTAAAAAATGACAGAGAAAACATGAATGAACTGTGTAATGACCCACTCATTTAGTTGTAAATATTTCAGTTCCTCCAAATTCAACAATATTTGCAGAACTCATGTGGTGGGTTTCCCTTTATCTAAATGTTGATGTGATGATGTGAAAAATTCTCCCTGGACACCTTCTTGATATAAACATAACACTTTATTAATACAAAGTGAAGATGAGTGTCCGAATTAGACCCTCCATGGTAAGGTCTGAGAGCAGCAAAGCCAAACCACTAATTTAAGGAAAAACAGGAAAGCAAATGTATTATTTATTTCAAAATTCACACAATTAAAACGATAGCACAGTCTCTGTGGTGTAGATTGCAGCCTGTTGATGCTCAGTAAGTTCAGCTTTAGTGTCTTTAGGTACATCCTTGTTGAAGCAGTTCACAAAAAAAAGGAGAAAAATGTGCAGATATTGGAGAAAACAGTAGTATGGTAGTATGTATATGCAAATGTACACACTCAACAGTGTAACTACACATACAAATATTCACGACACTGTGCAATCCTGAACCATTAATGAAAAAAGATGGATCTATTGTTGATAGTTGTGCCAAATCTGGTTATTACGCAGCAGCAACAACAGATTCATCTGAAATTTTGACAACTATCTTGCTTAAAACATTACCCACAGTAATGGATAAGAAGGAAATATCATCTGAATGACTGTGTATTCCCAAGGCCTTAACACAAAACAATTAACTGATTTATTTAATCAGTAACTAAAGTCCCTTTATGAACCTTTTATGTAAGGCAAATGCAAATCTAGTTCAAATGTTTATGAGGCAAAAACCTTTTCATATATAGGTTTTGTAATTTGATTGGATAAACAATGAAACAAGGTAACTAAAGGACAATAATAGTTTTTCTGCTAAAGATTTCAGAGAAACAGACAATCATTTTTATCTGATTGTACTCAGTATTTTAAGGCGTTATAGTGATTGAGTCCCACTTAATGTGGGTGCATTTGATTCACAACTAACTATGTTGAAAGCAGGGTCAAGATGAACAGCAAGGTGTTTTTTTAGATTACAATTCTTGGTAAAACCTTTCCCGCAACTCATACAAACAAAGGGTTTCTCTCCAGTGTGTGTACGCTGATGCATATCCAGCGTACACTTCTGAATAAAGCCTTTCCCACAAATAGGACAGCGATACGGCTTCTCTCCGGTGTGTGTCCGCAGATGTGTATACAGGTGTCCTTTTTGAGCATATCGCTTCCCACACAGACTGCATTTGTAAGGTTTCTCCCCAGTGTGACTTCTCTGGTGTATTTCCAGCTGACTGAAGCATCGGAAACTCTTGCCGCATTGCAAACAGCCAAATCTCTTAGTAGCTGAATTCCTAAAGGTGTGAAGCTTGGTGTTTTTGACGAGGCTTAAACTCTGGGAGGGATTATTTTCAACAAAGCCTTTTACTGGAGCTGGAGCCGCATCAGTGTGTGCTGGTGCACGCTGTGAAGTCCAGTGTGGTCCTTGTTCAGAGAGAGACGAGGAGGTGCTATGAGACACAAAGCCATCTGTGAATGGACTGTTGTGTGAAAGACTTTTAGCAGATTGTATCTCATCTGAAGCCCTTCGACCACCGATGACCTTGTCACTTCCTGTTGGGAGCACATACAATTTCATGATTACACAAATGTCCACAGGAAGAAAAAAAACTCTCAACCTAAATACATTAGTCCTGGACTCCAGAATGAATGTTTTTCCATTTCCTTATTGTTTTTGTTAACCTTTTAAAATGACTAATATAGCATACAAAACCTTCATTTACTACATATTTATTTATATGTATCTGTACTGTGCAATATTATTTATTAATTTCTCCCATTAAGTATTACTTGGACTCATATCTTGTACTTCCTTTATAGGTTTATTGTTTTATTATTATTTTATTTGTTAAAATGCTTTTCTTTCTTCATAGGGTATATTACATATTTTGCCTTTACTTTATCAATACCCTCGTGTGGTGGTATTGATCAATTATAGTAAAATCTGATCAAATCTAAAAGCGTATGATATACCATCTTTTTGTGATCAACTTTTTATTTATGTGTGGTTAGTGATTACAGTCTAATTTGTAGTTTACAAACAGTTATATTATTATTATTATTATTATATAATTTCCCCCCCTTTTTATACCACATGTCCATTCCCCTTGCGATGGGCATATTGATACATAAACACAAATGAGTTTAATACACGTAGAAATCAATCTCTTAAATAATAACAATAATGATTAAATGAAAAGAAACTATAAAAAAGAAAAGAAAAACAAACCATGCCCAGATTCTCCGTTATGCAATAACAATATGTCGTACAGTAATAAGCACAGTACAAAGCAGGTGCTTTCCTCCGTCAAAGAATGATATACTGTATAAGTTTAATAAAAGAATTTAGGACAAGAAAACTGACCTTTAAATTAAAAAAAAAAAAACAAGGTGAAATGTCAACTTATTATGTAACTCAAAGCTGTGGTAACTTCACAAACACATAAAAATATATATTTTTAACCCTAAAAACCATATACTGACATGACTAGATGCAAACACAGGTAAGACGAGAAGGGGAAAAAGCCAAAATGCATAAAGATTTTATCCAAAATGAAAAACAAATAACTACCGTATTTTTCGGACTATAAGGCGCACTTAAAATCCTTTAATTTTCTCAAAAATCGACAGTGCGTCTTATAATCAGGTGCGCCTTATGTATGAAATTAACTACTGTGCTTCAACATACTGAACTGAAAAAGTGAGTGTATTGTTCTGTATTTTATGTGTTAAACCTGAACAATGTTGAGAGTTATTGTTAATGAGTTGAATAAAGTTTGACTTATCTGACTATTTTATTTCGCTTAATGCATCTTAATAATAATAATATTAATAATAACAAACCGGTGCACCTTATAGTCCGGTGCGCCTTATAGTCTGAAAAATAAGGTAGATGTAAACAATTTTAAAGAATACAATTATCCAAAACGACTTCTCTGTGTGGGGATTTAAAATGTACCAATACCAGTTCAGCAATATAAGGAGACATCATTTTAGCCCAGTAGATCCTCCACAGATTTAGCTAATGTTTTAATTTCTAAACTAAGTGTTCTGAGTATTAAAACCACAGTAAAGATGAATAAAACACATCTAAAAACAATAACACACAGAAGGGAAACAATAACAAAACAAAAGTCCTTCTACCATCAGATATTACAAGCAGACAAATACTGTACATAGATTTACATGCTACACTGCAATAATCACATAAACTGATGACCTATCACAGAAATGGCCCAATTACCCTGTTATTACACATAATTATTCCAAGGGGGGAAAAAAAGATAAAAATACATTTCATACTTAAAGAATTTACCACAATTACCATGACCTGGAAAACCAAATTTACAGGAATGTCCAGCAAAATAATAACATTAAAGAGGGCAGATACCTCAGCACTCCACCCAATGAGAAACTGAAAAATGTATACCCCCATGCTGGATAATTTAGCTCATGCCCTACTATGTGCAATATGTAAATTCAACTCAGGTTATATTTATTTATTTATGTTTTTGTAGAGTATACTTTTGTTTTGCACCTCTACTTACACTGTCTTGGCTGATGTGTTGTTGTTGTTTGTAATTTTTTTCAATCTGACATGCACAATAATTCCATTGTACCTGTTATTTTTAACTTGTACATTTGGCAGTAAACTTTATACTATTCTATCATTTCAACACATCTATCAGAATAATGAGTGCAAGGAAGAAAACGAAAAAACTAATAAGAAAATGTCCCACTTACCATTTTCACTGCTCTTATTATTGTGTTCAGGCTCCGCCTCAAATGGCTCCTCCTTTATTATAATCAGATGAGGTTTCTCTTTGGCTGGACTTGGATGCTGATTAAAAATAACCCATATTAACTACATCTCTACCATACTAGGACAACAGATTATTGATATAATTGCATAATAATTAGTGGTGTCCCGATCTGATATTGATATCCGATATCTGTCCGATATCAGCCAGAAAATGACTATCAGATTTTATCTGACTGAATCTAAAATCTCCAATATAATATAGGCTGTAGACAATTCTGACTATAGTTCCTGTACTTCCAGTAAGCCGAATGCCGGTAGACCCGTCCCTGTCACTGCCGGGCCTGTGTTCTTCTAGCTATAGTTTCATCAGTTTTATTTTAGCCTTAACCCACTCTATCCTTGCCCCTAACTCTAACCCTAACCCTAACCCAAGAAGTACCCTAAAATGTTTCTTTTTTTTTGTATATGTACATTTAAAAGTAAAATTTGCCGTGTTAAATACGTTAAAATGAAAAGAAAAAAAAAATGTCAGAAGCGGGATTTGAACCCACATCAGCGGAAGGAAACATCTTTAAGGCTAGCACCTTAGACCACTAACACGGTGTTAACACAGGCACATTACGCTTATGCAAAAAGGGTCCGGCAGTACCGGAACAATAGTCAGATTTGTCTGAGGTCCAGGTCCGGAACTATAGACACTTCGTATAATATATATTGTTTTTTTTTTTTTTGGACTTTTTTTTTTTAATATCTTCTATTTGATTTTTCAATTTATTTTAATCAATTATAGAATATTCTTTTTCTAAAAGGTTAATTATATGTAATCCATTGGTTTATAATAAATGGGTCTGTTTTTTTTTTTTACGAATCAAGCCTTTTCTAACATTCCACACAACAAAATAAGTAATAAAAGAATGTATGATTCGTGCTGATATCGTATCGGATTGTTATCGGCCAATATTCAAGGCTGTATTATCTGTATTGTAAGTGGAAAAAGTTGTATCGGGACATCCCTAATACTAATAATAGGAGTTCAGACTTACTTCAGGTTCATCTTGTTCGTTGCCTTGATGTAAACTGTTCACATCAGTAGATAAAGTTCTGCAGCTCCACAGGTTTTCACTGGTAAACAATAAATATTACATTTCAGTGCAATGATAGCTAATATACACCAGCTCCCCACAGAGATGCACCACCTCACCTTTTCACGCAGGGTCTCATCCTGTCAGGCTCCACTGTGGCTCTCTGTGGGAGGTCCTGGACCATGACCACAGGACCTGGTCCCACGTCCTGGTCCTGGTCCTGCCTGCCTGGCCCCTGAGGGCCCCTCTGTGACAGGTACAGCAGCTTCTCCATCAGCTGCAGCTTCTCCGTCAGGGAGGCGATTTCGTTGCGTCCTCGTGTTATCTCTATTTTCAGCATTTTCGTCTCAATCTCCACCAGTTTGCTGATCTCAGTGACAGCTGCTTTAGACAGCGCCTCCATGACAGAGCAAAGTTGAGCCTGGAAGGAAAAAGCTGTCGACATGGTTGTAGTTCTAGACGTCCCGGTCAAACCCTGTTTAAATAGTGACCTCACACTGTAATGACCTGTAATAATTATAAAGCTGCCGCGAACATGCCTAGTTTACCCACATGAAACGATTCTGTGAGGAACTCTAGAAAACTAAAGGCTTGTAAAGGGACAGTGTGTCCACCTGTCGGCTCGGAGGACCCATTACATCAACTAGCGATATAAACTAAACTGATATTCAATTATATTAAGTTTCAAAACGTGTGAAGATAAAGTGGTAAACCTTCAACATTGTTTAATCCTCATTTTCATCGCTAGAAAGCAATGCTACTTACATTTATGGCTATCTGTTTATGAGACTACAATGACCACAATGCAGCGCGGTCTAAAGTAGAATTTGATTGGTTGGTGAAAACGTTTCCGGAAGTTGTTTTTTTTAAACGAGTTTCCATTGGACGAGAGAAAATCCTCATGCTACTTGCTTATAATCCTCTGTGGCTGTATCTTCTGCTGCTTGGTAAGACGGTTTTTTTGGACATTTGTGATTTATTTCATCCTCATATTAAATAGGAAGGGAATATTTATCTCTGCTGCATATCATCCAATCTTGCTGTTGCTCCTTTTGTATCTTATATTAGCGTAACATAGCTATTTTTGTTAGCAGAGAAGTCCCGAAGTGGTGAGCATGGTTGATTAAAGTAATTTCAACGTTACAGTAGAGAACAACAATAGAGTTGCAATATATGGTATAGTAGAGTAACTTTATTGGTCCAACAGTGGGGAATTTTACTGTTGGTAATGGTAAGGTGCAATGTAGAGGTTATTTATTGTCTTCTTGACCAAGAACACTATGTTTAATTGGAATAGCTAGAACTAACAACCTCTTGATTAACCAGTCATGTGTGTGCTAGTTGTTGTAGTATTGTTCTTAATTCATGCCAATCTGATTTTCTTTCATTGAAGTCAGTTTTTTGTTTTTTTTCTCACATTCATGGTGACTTGCACAACCTGAGCTGACTTCCTTCTTCATTGTTTTGGCTTCTTTCTCTCTTTCCTGCTTCATTCTTCCTGTTCACTCAGTTCTCTCATCATGGCTGGTAGAAGAGTAGTAGTTTTTCCATCTCCAGCAGAGCTCGGTCCAGCTCTTGCCCACCTGGTGACCTCCCGGGCTGAGAAGGCCATCGCCTCCCATGGCAGGTTCACCATGGCCCTGTCAGGAGGAAGCCTGGTGTCCATGCTTAGCAAAGAGCTACTGGCCCTGCCACAGTTGGACTGCAGCAAGTGGGTTGTTGGTTTCTGTGATGAGCGACTGGTTTCCTTTGACAACTCAGAAAGCACCTATGGGCTCTACAAGGTAGTCATTTATTGTTATTTATTCAGTTACTGTGCACACACAGTGCCGTGTTTGTCTGAGTTAAATCAGTTTCTCATTTTCCTGCAAATATGTAATATCAATAAATCAAACTTTATTTATATAGCACCTTTCTTACAAATTCAATTATAGATCAAAGTAGGGCTGCTGGATTATAGAAAAAATAATAATCATGATTATTATTAGGGTCACTTTTGCACAAAACTAAAAATACAAAAAATATATATATATATTTATATATTATTTGAATGCAAATAAATAAAAAGGTGCAAAGTATTATATAAAATATTATTTGAGTATGTTCCTTTTAGTTTTTTCTCATGTGTGCCAAGCTTTATTCTTTGTTGGTATCCTAAATTGTGGAAGTTGGTTTTATTTAGCTATTAAAACATATTTATAATTATTATATTTTAAATAATTGTTTTTACTCGATTATATTATTTTTGTAATTGTTGAGTGTAATGATCCAAATCCTAATCAAATTTTGATTAATTCCACAGCCTTAGATCAAAGTGCTTCACAGAAATTTGCTCATGTGATTGACAAAATAAAAGAAAAAAAAAAGGTTTAGAGACTAATGCACACCGAAGTAATCTAATGAAATAATTAAAAAGATGATAAAATAAGAAAAAGTCAGAAATAAAAACAATGCAGAGGAGTGAATACAAAATATTAAAATTAGCATTTAAAAAAAATTAAGAACCATCAAAATCATAAAGCACTACATAAAAACCAGACTGAATAAATTGATTTTTAGCTTGCGTTTAAAAATCGTGATACTCTCGGCTCCTCTCACGTCTCCGGGCAGGCTTTTCTACTGTCTCATAGCATAAAAACCGAAGGACACTACAAACTTTTTAGTTTTGGTTTTTGGAACAGTTAAGAGACATTTTACTGTCCTAAAAAAAACACTTTTGTTTTCAGAGTCAGCTATTCTCCAAGATCAACCTCCCTGACAGTGGGATTTTAACCATCGACCCATCTCTGCCAGTGAATGAATGTGCTGAGGACTATACACGCAAACTGAAAGAGGTCCAGATCAAACAGAATATTTTCTAATGCTTTTCCACAGCAATCTTCACACTTCTTTTGCTGCTTTTAGACATTCCCTGATGATGACATCCCTGTGTTTGACATGTTACTGCTGGGTATGGGGCCTGACGGACACACCTGCTCCCTTTTCCCTGATCACCCTCTTCTGGAGGTGAGGTCGTACTTTACTCAGTTTTCATTATTTACAGTAAGTTGTATATCATCCAAGCAGGTTTTCTTACACAAATGGGTGCAGACTGCGTTGTAGTTTTGTTGTATTTAATTTAAAACCACCATTTGTCTTGATCTTGATCATTTTCTATGATTCTACTGTTATGGTAAGAGTTATTCATTTTATTTTTGTCTCAGTTTTACATTCTTTTTGATGTTCATTCACTTATTCTCCACCTGCCAATGCTGTTTAAGATTTTAGGGAAATGTATTTACTTTCAAAAGCAAATAACAAAACGACAACAAAATGAGGTACATTTAAGGCAAATAAAAAAGTAAATATTGCAAATTAACAAATAAGGTGCATCAGGGTTCCCATATGAGTTGAACATACACAAGTGTGTGTGTATATATATATATATATATATATATATATATATATCGGAGCAGAGGCACATCAAGAGGAGATCAAGGTTAAACTTGGAAACAAATGGTCAGTCAGTAAACAATAAATAATAAATCTGGGGTGATAAGATATTTCAGTTAAAGTGTGTGAGATTTGGCTGAGGAAAAGATAAAATATATACAGTATATGCACATAAACTTATCTATACAAATATGTACGTACACAGGTGAACATATACACACACTTCAAATTAAAACAGTAAATTATGAGCAAAGTCTAAACATATCTTCCATGCCAATTTATTTGTCTGAAGTCGAAAAGGGCCGAAAAAAACAATTTGGAATCATTGATAATCCAGAAAAGGAGGCCTTATTGTTTTTCTCCACTCAGAACAATGGATATGATATTTCAGTTTACTTTGTGGGGTCACAGCAGCTTGGAAAATGTCCTTGTTGATCACTGGTCAAACTCATGAGACATGCAGTCTGACACAACACACACACACACACACACACACACACACACACACACACACACACACACACACACACACACACACACAGAGAGAGAGAGAGTTAGATGGAACCACACATTTCATTTATACAACATATACCCAAATTAACCCAACATGCATGTTTTTGGGTTGTGTGCAGGAAGCCAGAGGAAACCCACTCTTCCAGAGGAAACAAGGGGGCCACCATGGCTCAAACCACTCATAGTTATTTAAAGGATAGAACTTAGATTAATTTGTTTTTCTGCTCTTTTTCAGTCACTCCCCTGAAATTACGGTTTAATTGTAGGGATTCATTAAGGCACATGTTGGGACTGTCATCACTTGCAAATTGTCTGAGATTATCCTTTTAGTTTAGCATTATTTCCTTATTTAATGAATGCTGATTCTTTAATTATGGTTTCCTAATTAACACTTTCAAACAGTATAATTAATGGCTTTGTGTGGTCCATGTTTTCAGGAAACCAAAAAGATTGTGGCACCTATCAGTGACTCCCCAAAACCACCCCCACAACGGGTAACTCTGACTTTCCCAGTGGTAAACTCTGCACAGTGTGTGGCTTTTGTATCTACAGGAGGCAGCAAAGCGCCTGTTTTAAAGGTAACATATTTTATATTTTAAGTAACTTGCATCCTACAGATCTAGGACCTCATTTATAAACCGTTCATACGCTCAAACCTGTGCGTACGACCATTTCCACGCAAACTTCGGTATTTATCAATTTTGACGTGAACGTACGCTACGATCAGACCTCACGTCAGGTCTGAGCTCATGTATGCAAACCTGAGCCAAAGCGCAGGAACCCTAGGCAGCACAGCCTTTAAAAAGGCTTTTAAAATGTAAAGTATAACTTATTTTTTTAAGAATGCGCAGCAGTATTTAATCAGTGATGCGATGAAGTATCCTAATTGAAATTGGGACAACATTTAGTCATTTAAGCATTTGTTTTAAGGCTTTTTTAGGGTTTTGTTAATTTCTTTTAATGAGGTTTGGTTGCAGTGCACACAGGAGACAGACGGCACGTGCTTTTAACCTAAATATAAATAATTGTCTACATTAATTAGCAGGTATAAGCGATTAGGCTGCGGACGACTAACATTTCATTTGAATTAAACCATTAGGCATTGGTTAAGATAATTATTCCTATACAGCAGTGTTTCCCAAACTTTTCAAAGTCCTGTGCCCCTTCAGATATTTAACCTGAAGCCATGTATCTCCTACTCCTGCACACTTAAAAAACATAATAATGTAATGTCAGATACAATGTAGCCCTACAGTGAAATGTACCTATCCTGTTGAGGAATAATGTATTTAATAATGATAATAATAATTACTAGAATATTTGCATTTCCTGAAGAATATAGTGAGGATGCAGGTGCTGTCCCGCGTCACACTGCATTAGCTTATCATTGGCATTAGCTAGCATTAGCCAAACAATAGTAATAACCTAGCAATAGCATTAACCTACCATCAACATTAACATTGGCATAGCATTAGCCTAGCATTAGTATTGACCTTGTATTAGCTTTAACCTAGCATTATCATTAGTCTAGCATTAGCATTAACCGAGCATTAAGCTAGAAATAGCAATAACCTAGCATCAACATTAACATTAGCATACCAAAAACAATAGAGCATTAGCTTAGCATTAACATTGACCTAGCAATAGCATTAGCCTAGCAATAGCATTAACCTAGTATTAGCATTAACCTAGCAATAACTTTAGCCTAGTGTTAGCAATAACCTAGCATTAGCATTAACCTAGCAATTGCATTAGCCTAGCATTAGGGCATAAACCTAGCATTAGGGCATGAACATTAACTGTTCTATTTATATTCTAGTTTCCAATGTTGTCAGTGTTTTTAATTTCCATTCAAGTACCCCATGACAATTTGCGTACCCTGGGGGTAGCCGTACCCTACTTTGGGAACCTAGGCTAAACAGCAACACTCTTTACTGGCTCTGTTATTCTGTTCCACTGTGTTTTCATGAGCTCCTTTAATTCCAGTTTTCACACTGGCAAAAACTCCACCTCGGATGTGAGAATTCTGAGTTTTTTTTCTTGCCAGTGTTTGTTGACCTCAGTGGACGAGGCCTTTGAACCAGGAAAATGTTTGGTCGTAACATGTTAATAACGATTAAATTCAGTCGTCACATTTACGTTTCTAATACGAGTGTTTCATAAATCACAAGTGTGTCCTGTCGTACGACCAAGTATGCGCTCAGATTTTCCCCAGTTTTTTTCCGTGAGGTTGATAAATGAGGGCCTTAGTGTTTATTGGTCCTCAGTTAAATGCAGCGCTGTTTGACCTACTCTCCCCACTGAGATACAGTTTGATCCAAACGTGTTTGTTTTTTCTAGGAGGTGCTGGAGGGTAGAGACGGTCCAGCGTTTCCAGCTGCTCGTGTTGTTCCAACCAAAGGCGAACTGTTCTGGCTGATTGATGATCCTGCAGCTGCTTCTCTAAGCATTCAGGTGGAGCGAGCAGCCACAGGAGCACGACTATAGTTAAAGATCCCTGCCTAACAAGGACTGGTGAATAGAGAAATATGAAATCAGAGAACAAACGCTGAACTGGAGTGTAGCACTTAAATTTGATCTCTCATTGGACTTTCAGGGGGTTTAAAGTGTAAAAATGTTCAGTCATTTGGTTAAGAATTGATGTTGATAAAAATCATCATTAATTTTAGCCTTTATGTGTAATCAGGAAGTTCTCCTTTCATACACAGTTTTATTTGCATTCCAACATACAGTACTGTAATTTCAATTTGAAATCTGAAGACATGTTGTACAATGAGTAAATATTTTTGATTAAATGTTTAAAATCAATGGCACAGAAGTGTGATCTTAATGCAGAGACGGTTTTATTGAGTGTTAATGGTGAACCACAATGCATCTGTCAAATATTAACAGATCCCATTAAACCTTAATGGGATAAGCAGTAATAAAGAAACATAGACGAGAAAATCTCATTTCAGGGCACAAATACACAACACATTTTGATAGATGTTATGATACTCTTAATAGTTCCTTTAAGATGTAAATATCTCCTCTGCTCTAATTTGAAAACGTAGATTAACGCTTTGAATGATAATCTGTGTTTTACAACCTCAAATATTGTCATTTATTGTGCTGCTTTGCAGTGAAATACTTATTAATTTGTTGTTAACTTTCCCAGGAAAAAAAGGTCATCTGTATTAAGTTATTTCAGCCAGTTCTAATCTTTGAAATACTGATTATTAGTCCAAAATAATCTGATTGAAATCTTGGGAAAAAGTGTATAATTGAAGTCAAGTAAAGCCCAAACAGACCATTGAATGAGGACGTGTTTGCTACTGCAGGTAATAGAACATGTTAATGCCACCAATAGTTGCAGCAATGAGCCAAACAAAAGTAACCACATTTATTTTGTACCAAAATGTACATGTTCTACTGTTAAAACACATTTATTTAGTGTTGTAGTTTCACTGATGAGAGCCAAAAGTTAATTTACAGCAAGAGAGTAGCTAGCTTTGTACCAGGACATCTGAGCTCTGTTCCAGTTAAAGTGCTGCTTGGACACCATTGACTCCCATTAAATTGGCTGTACCAAAGATAAATGAACAGACCTATTGAATATGAATATTATGACCTAAAAAATGCATGTAGAACATGCAGTAACTTGCATTTGACTGTTGAGAATGCAAGGAAACGCGTCAGAGCATGGGTGACCAAGGCTCAGTGGTAGACTGGGTCATCCAATAACCGAAAGGGTTGGGGGTTTGGAATCCTGCTCTAGCCAAGTCATTGTCGTTGTGTCCTTGGTCAAGGCACTTTACCCACATTGCCTCGTACGTTGTGTTTGTGTTGGTGACTGCCTCACTTCTGTCAGTCTGCCCCAGGCAGCTGTGGCTACAATAGTAGCTTACCACCACTGTGTGTGGAGTGAAAGAATAATGCACATTAATGTAAAGTGCTTTGAGTGTCGATTAAAAAGCACCATATATATATACTGTATATATGCATTATTATTATTTAACATCTGCAAAACTTCCACTTCTTACACTAACAAACAAAATTATAGTAAAAAAAAAAAAACTGACAGAAAAAGCTTTAAGATAATACCTGTGTACTTTGTTACTAACACAAGGAGATACAAAGCACTGCTTTGCATGTTATAATAGTTGCACAAAAGTAACCACTGCAGTGTTACTATTATACAATTGTTTTATTTAATTTTTAAAGTACAGCATTAAATGGTTTTGGATGCATTCTAATTTAATTCCCAGTAAATATTAACAGTGGTGAACAATCTGAAGCAAGCTTGCAATCTTTTGTATGGCTGAAAAAAAAAAGTCCATCCCCTTTAAGGGTGAAGAACACCCATCCCTTTAAAGCTCCACTTCTGCTGTCACATCAGCAGCAGCTGCACAGGCTGTGTTTGTGTGATGGCCGTGTCTAGTGAAGGGACCGTAGCTGCCGCTCTGTAGCTCTCCTGGAACTACTACTGCGCCCAGCGTTACTCCTTGTGGAGCTCCAGGACTGGCTGCTGCGATGCCTGGCCTTCCCGTTGCCGTGCTCGCTGTGCTCCTGTCCTGCTGCCCTCCTGCCCGGGGATACTTCGCGGAGGAGCGCTGGAGCCCCGAGTCTCCGCTGCTCGCTCCCCGGCTCTTCCTCGGCCTCATTTGCAGAAACTCCGAGCACTCTTTGGCCCATTTTCTGGGTACCATCGAGCGGCTGCAGTACCCCAAGGACCGCATGGCTTTGTGGTAAGACCACTGTGGGACATGTTTGTGTAACTTTTCTAGTCACTCACAGCAAAGACAAGTTTAAGTTGGTGTCAGATTTGGTTTAAAATGTGTGTTTTTTCTGTGTGATATCGCAATAAGCATAAATAAAATACAGGGTATGAGGGTGGTTTAATAAAGAATTTATTTATTTAAAAAAAAAAAAAAAGAGGAGGGACCGTAACAGATTGACTCTGAGGACAGAGCAGTTGTTGGGGGAACATTCTGGATGAAGCGCCATAACAATGGTTCCAAACTACAGAATAAGAACTATATGTGAGATATAAAGGTCAATTTAAACAATGAATATGCTCGTTTTAGAGCAGGCTTTAGTTTTTCCACGCACATTGGAGACTGAGTGTAGTTACAATAGGTCACAGCAGCGTGGATTTAATGTGTATACGTGGAGGGGAGTGGTAGGTTTTGTCCACTAGGGGCGCTATATGATACTGTAATGGAAGAGATAAATCATTGCCATGCTGGGGAGTCCATACTGCTTACTGCATGGCAACTGTTCCCAGTGCTTTGCAATGTTTCTGCAACAAAAAAAAAAAAAGTTTCTGCATCTTGCTTTGTGGAAAGCTTGATAGTTTACTTAACCCTACTACTGCACATAAAGGTCCAGTAGTCTTTACTAAAACACAACAAACATGACTTACAGTGACTGAAAAACCTGGAATCATCAGAAACGGGTGTTTTTTTCTGTTTTGTAACAGAAATTGGATTAAATAATTAAATTAATTATAATGACAATTCACATTCTGATATCAGAAACAAATAATGTAACCTTTATACAGTATATCACCATAGTGAGAATGTGTCCCGGTCCGATATTAGCCTGAAAACGAACATTGGATATCAGACACAAATTTCTGGATTTTCCGATTTTTATTTATTTTTTCATTTCTTTATTCGATTGTAGAGTACTGTAGATACTATGTAACCAATTGGTTAATAATAAATGGGTCAGTTTTTCTCATACCTACTATTGCTGATTATTGTTCTCTGTTTGAGTAACATCACTTGATCAAGCCTTTTCGAACATTCCACACTACAAAATAAGTAATTTTTTATTTTGTTTTTATTTTTTAAAGAAAAGAGAGAAAAAAAATCTATCGGTATCATATCGGAAATGACAAAGTTGTATCGGGACATCCCTAAGTGAAATTATTTTCTGCATTTGATTTTACCCATTTTCCAGAGGGGTAGCAGTGGGCTGCCAATGGCAGGGGCCCAGGGAGCAGTTGGATTAGGGTTAAGGGACTTGCTCAGCACAGTGATGGCCCAGGTAGAATCAAACCGGCGACCATCCGATTACAAGCCGTCTTCCTTAACCACTAGGCCACCACTCTCCAAAAGCAACACAAACAATAATATCAAATCCATTATGGGTATAGACTCCACTACATCACTGTTTAGTAGTTTTTATCAATGTCAGTACATTGTCATATAGTCTTTCTAAACACGAATGTCAAGGAATTGACAACAGATATATAAGTCTAACAGAAAACATGTAAAATAAAATATATGAAAAGGAAACAAATCCAACAAAGAAAATAAACTAAACAAGGTAAACACAAGGGGATTATAAATCATATTCAGATGTAGGCAAACAGCTTTTTAGCTTTGGCAGTGTTGACTTATTTTTATATGATTATGAAGTTATTTTACCAAAAATGTGATTTGTTTATTTACAGTTTAGTTTGAAAATTAAATAATTTTATGTCAGACCTAGCAGTCAGCCGTTGGTGTGTTGATTTCCACAACGTTTGGACTGTAGTACATCCTAATCTAAACCTACAGAGTAGGGCTGTGCAATTAATCGAAATTCAATTACGATTTTGATCATTACACCCAACAATTACAAAAATAACATAATAAAAAACATTATTAAAAAATAAATATATATACAGTGGTATGCAAAAGTTTGGGCACCCTTGTAAATGTTCATGATTTTCCTTAATAAATAATTGGTTGTTTGGATAACAAATTCCAGTTAAATTTATCATATAGGAGACAAACACAGTGATATTTGAGAAGTGAAATAAAGTTTATTCGATTTACAGAAAGTGTGCTAGAATTATTTAAACAGAATTAGGCATGTGCATAAGTTTAGGCACCCTTGCATCTTATTGATTTTAATACTCTTAGCACTAATTATTGGAACTCAAAATTGTTTTGGTAACCTCAGTGATCCTTGATCTCCATACACAGGTGAATCCAATCATGAGTCAGGGTATTTAAGTAGGAAAATTCTAGGTGTTTCCTCTTTGCATCTTCTCTGATTAGTGGCAACATGGGAGCCTCAAAACACCTCTCAAATGACCTGAAAACAAAGATTATTCAACATCATGGTTTAGGGGAGGGATACAAAAGCTATCCCAGCGATTTAAGCTTTCAGTTTCAACTGTGAGGAACATTGTGAGGAATTGGAAGACCACAGGCACAGTTCTAGTTAAGGCCCGAAGTGGAAGACCAAGAAAGATCTCGGAAAGGCAGCGGCGCAGGATGGTGAGAACAGTCACAGTCAACCCGCAGACCAGCTCCAAAGACCTACAACATCAGCTTGCTGCAGATGGTGTCACTGTGCATCGTTCCACTATTCAGCGCACTTTACACAAGGAGATGCTGTATGGAAGAGTAATGCGGAAAAAGCCTTTTCTCTGCACACGCCACAAACGGGGTCGCTTGAGGTATGCTAAAGCACATTTGGACAAGCCAGCTTCATTTTGGAACAAGGTGCTGTGGACTGATGAAACTAAAATAGAGTTATTTGGGCATAACCAGGGGCGTTATGCATGGCGGAAAAAGAACACAGCATTCCAAGAAAAGCACTTGCTACCTACAGTAAAGTTTGGTGGTGGTTCCATCATGCTGTGGGGCTGTGTGTCCAGTGCAGGCACTGGGAATCTTGTTAAAGTTGAGGGGCGCATGGATTCCTCTCAATATCAGCAGATTCTGGAGAACAATGTCCAGGAATCAGTGACAAAGTTGAAGTTGCGCCGGGGCTGGATCTTTCAACAAGACAATGATCCTAAACACTGCTCAAAATCTACTAAGGCATTCATGCAGAGGAACAAGTACAACATCCTGGAATGGCCGTCTCAGTCCCCAGACCTGAATATTTTTCAAAATGTATGGTGTGCTTTAAAACGGGCGGTCCATGCTCGGAAACCATCAAACCTGACTGAACTAGAGATGATCTGCAGAGAAGAATGGTCCAAAATACCTCCCACCAGAATCCAGACCCTAAGATCAAGGATCACTGAGGTTACCAAAACAATTTTGAGTTCCAATAATTAGTGCTAAGAGTATTAAAATCAATAAGATGCAAGGGTGCCTAAACTTATGCACATGCCTAATTCTGTTTAAATAATTCTAGCACACTTTCTGTAAATCGAATAAACTTTATTTCACTTCTCAAATATCACTGTGTTTGTCTCCTATATGATAAATTTAACTGGAATTTGTTATCCAAACAACCAATTATTTATTAAGGAAAATCATGAACATTTACAAGGGTGCCCAAACTTTTGCATACCACTGTATATATATATATATATATGTTATTATTTTTTTATTTTATGTTTTTCATTTTTTGCTAAATATAACAAACTTCCACGATTTCGGACATCTACAAAAAAATAAAGCTTGGCACACACCGATACTAACGTTGAGTTGTTTAATTCATGTGCTTGCTAGCTCCTCCCCTCCACCCCGCCCATCTCAAAGCTAAAGCTAGCCTGCAGGCCAACACAGGAGAGTTGTTGCTAGCAGTCTGAAACATGGTAGGAGAACGTTTGGTAAACAAACAAGGAAAGTCAAATTCTCTGCTATGGGAACACTTTAGGTTTGATGATGAAGACCTAGAGCAAAGACGCATCACATGAACATACTTGATTTTAGTGTTTGAAGGATTTTATTTATATTTAAAGAATATATTTTACATTGTTTTGCACAAAAAAATAAATAACTTTTAGGTTGACAAATAATCGCGATTTCAATTATGACTAAAATAATCATGATTAGGATTTTTTTCTATAATCGAACAGCCCTACGACAGAGGTATCGTTCTATACTGGTGTAGGGCAATTTGTCACATTCATGTGTTTTCAAATGTCTTGAAATCGTATGGGAAATGGGGAAATCTATGTACGGTATCTATTAACATCAACAAGGTCGTCTGTAGGGATGGGAACCTCTGGGTACCTCACGATACGATACGTGATACAAAGCTCACAATAACGATTATCTCACGATATGACGATACTGCGATTATTGATATATTGGTCATAAATCAATCTACGATAATCTATGACATAAGAAAAAAAGAGATTAAGTGAAAAAATACACTTTTTATTTTAAAACTCTGAAAGACAATAAATTGAAAAAGTGTCCTATGAACATTGACACTATTTTAGTGCAACATTTTTGTAAATAAGTGTCAACATACCAATGTAAACGAATAAGTGTCTCCAAGAGTGCTTTCTGTGAACAAAAAATAGGGTCTTTCTTACCAGTGACACTATTATAGTGCAATATTCCAGTAAACAATATATTGGTTCCTTCAACAAACGGTGACAAAATTTATGTGAAGACGTACCTGCACATTTTAGTTAAAAAGCAAAAAAGGTTAAGGAAAAAAGAAAAAGATATTTAACGCGAGCAGAAGGGTTCCATGTGAACAGCAATTGAACATGGCTCAGTCGGTCCTGTGAAGTCGTGTGAAAAAATTATCACGATATATCGCCGTATCGAGATATCGTGACACTCCTCGTCTTCTGTTGAAGATTTTTTTTCCCCTCCAAATGCAACACGTCATTGCTGTCCTTACTTAATCCACACATCTAGTTTTGGGTCGTTCAGGCGGTAATAATTTTTCCCTGTTATTATGATAACCTTTTCACGGCAAGTAAATAAAATCCTCAAACTGCATTTTGTTGTCTAGTTTGCCTGGCACTGCTTTAAACTTTGTTGCGTCATCAGAAACTTGTTAGCCACATCAATCTATTAACATAACAGTCATCTTGCGGCTGTGCAGATGTGTGGTATATAGACAGTTTAGACATGTTTCCTCTGCTCTGGTGAAAGCTTAAGGCAGTAAAAGAGGAGGCATTTCCCTCATGTTACTTACTAAACAACATGCCTCAACAGCCCACACACACTTCAGCTCTGAGTTTGTTATGACTGCCAAGAGTTTATTCACTCACCAAGTTTCTCCTTATTGAGGCCAGGCTACTTTAGGTTAGATATTCTTTATTTTATTTGCAAGCATGGTTGGAAAAATGTCTACCTGCGTATGTCAACTAGTATTAGTTGCAAACAATAGCTCCAAAAATCTTGATTTAAATGCAAGTATTGCCAGAGCCTTGGAGATAGAGCTAGCCGAACTGTTACAGAAACTTATAGTCAATGAAGGTTTGATCAAGAACACCAAATACTTTTTCATCTGGAAAGATGGATTGAACTGGGGCAGAAAAAGGGCATAGAAAGGTTTGGAATGAGGAAAGACAGTCTAGCAATGTGCTGCTGTGTTCTCACAGGACCATGTGAACTCTTTCCTGGGAATCCATTCAGGATATTGTCTGCATGTGTAAAAATGCAAAGACTTCTGACTGTTGGGTTCCAGCTTTAGTACACAGTTCTTTTCATTAGACTGGCTGTTTAAAGGCAGGTGAAATTGACACTTGTTGACATTTTACCACAGATTTAGGAGTGTTCTGGTTTTGTTCTTCTGCTGAAACTTGACACAAGTTTACAATTATCTCCATTTCCCTAATCCCATGTATTAATATTTATTTTACATGAAACAATGAAATGCGATGAGGTCATTTGGATCAGTCATACTTGTGCTAGTTCCCACAGCTGCACACTGTACAACAATGAGTTTAAAATAAGGGAACAAAGCTACGCTGTCATTTGATAGGTTTAGTTGTTCAGCTCTGTTCTCATTGGAACCACTCGGGCATAGACACCACATTCAATTATTGTTGTTTATATTTTTGGCTATGTATTGATGTATGTTCATACATAGTATGGAGTAATCATTTGCATTGGTTGTATATCGACAGGGTAGCAACTGATCACAATGAGGACAATACTACAGCCATCCTGCGCGACTGGCTCGTAAAGGTGCAGAACCTTTACCATTATGTGGAATGGAGGCCACAAGAAGAACCAAGGTTACTTATCCATCACAGTACAGATGAACGGGTGAGTTTGATATGAAAAATAAAGTTAATCTGATTTGGTTTTTGGGGGGGTTTTTTTCTGTCTTTTTCAGACGATATTCAGACGAGGACAGTCCCAAACACTGGACAGACCTGCGCTACGAGCATGTCATGAAGCTACGACAGGTTGCACTGGAGTCTGCTCGTGAAATGTGGGCAGATTACTTCATGGTAGGTCCACATCACTCTTCACAAATAGAAAAAAAGATATATATATATTGTAACATTATTTTAAGCTGAGAGCCAGTAATCCAACTCATGTTGAAACTCATAAATTGCATCACCGTTAAAAAAAAAACAAAAAACAAACCTTATTGTGATACTTGAGTGAGTGCAAGTCTGTTCACCTTAAGGTTCTTTCCCCTAATTTTAAAGATATTGCAGGTTTCCTTACAGGCTTCAATCTGTTCAAAAACATGGTATTTTTACAAATCGCTTTCCCTTTTTTTCTCTTTGTGTAGCTGGTGGATTGTGATAACCTCCTCACCAATCCTGATGTGCTCTGGAAGCTTATGAATGAAAATAAGACCATCATCGCTCCAATGCTCGACTCCAGAGCAGCTTATTCAAACTTCTGGTGTGGAATGACTTCCCAGGTACTGTAAGGATGTTCGGGATTATCTGTATGGCATTTTTAAAATGCCAAACTTTCACAAATGATGTTAAATGTTTTTTAAACGTTTTTATTCAGGGTTACTATAAAAGGACTCCTGCTTACATACCGATAAGAAAGCAAGTACGCAAAGGTTGCTTTGCTGTTCCTATGGTCCACTCCACATTCCTGATTGACCTTCGGAAAGAAGCCTCGAGGCTGTTGGCCTTTCACCCTCCACACCCAGACTACAACTGGGCTTTTGATGACATTATTGTGTTTGCCTTTTCTGCTCAGATGGCAGGTATTGAGTATAATACTTTATGTTATAGTGAGATATTACCTACTGTGCTGTAAGCATGTGAATCTAAACATTGTTTCTGTGTACAAACACTTATCTTCTGTTCTCTGTAGATGTCCAAATGTTTGTGTGTAACAAGGAGACTTATGGCTTCTTCCCTGTGCCGTTACGTTCCCAAAACACTTTACAAGATGAAGCTGATAGCTTTTTGCACACCGTCTTGGAAGCAAATGGTAAGATTGTTCTACTGTGGCTGATGGTTTTTTTCCCTTCTTCAGGGTTCCCGTGAATCCTTGAAAAGTCTTAAAAGGCATGAAACTCATGAATCTAAAAATAAGGTCTTAATTGGCATTAAATTGCCTTAAATTAATTGTTTCAAAGTCTTAAATTTCAACACATAATACGTACGATTTTATAATTGTAATTAGTTTCACATTTCAAAATAAATGGTAACATTTGGGTTTTTTTGTTTGTTTTTTTAGATGTATAAACAACATGGGAAAATGTAATGAAAATTGTCTATCCCCCAAAGATTTTTCTTAATGGCTTTTTAAAATTGTTTAATTTTTTGTACTTTTGTTATTGTTTTATAGATTTCTGGCTATTTTTGTAGTCATCTTGTGTTTTTGGAGTGATTTATATATTTTTTTTGTGTATTTTATTGTCTTTTACTGCCAGTTGCACATCTGCACAAGACACTAGAAAAAAAATTACGGTTGATGTGGCGTTTTTTTCCCCAATTATGTTTACAGTGAAGTTGGTCTTAAATTTAATTTTAAATGGCAATAAAAAGTCTTAGAAAGTCTTGAATTTCATTTGACTAAAGTTGGAGGAACCCTGCTTTCTATTTTCAAACTTCTTTCTGTTGTTTCAGCTAACAGCTTTTAGCATCTGCTAATCATTTATACCATTTCTACATCCATCTTCCCTCTGACCATGTAGTGCGAAATTCACCTGTGGCCCCTTCCAAATATGTCCGTGTTCACAAAAAACAACCTGACAAAATGGGCTTTGACGAGGTAAGTATGGAGTGGTGTGAAGATGGAATGTAAAAAAATGGCTTTCTTTTCATTCCTATTGCTTATAAACTTCTCTCTGCTGCTTTGGCCTGAAATCACTGATGGGCTTCAATGTTGGTTTGCATTCAGGTGTTTATGATCAACCTGCAGAGGAGGACTGACCGTAGGGACCGAATGCTTCGGGCCCTCAATGAGCAGGAGATCGCCTGTAAGGTTATTGCAGCAGTAGATGGAAAGTAAGTACCAAGATTGGACTGAATATACTGTGTTAAGTACTCGCCTACAACACTAACGTGTTCCATCTCTCTTCTTTTTTATCAGAGCGATGAATGTCAGTGAAATACAAACAATGGGTATTCATATGCTCCCTGGATATAGTGACCCTTATCACGGTCGGCCACTTACTAAGGGAGAACTCGGATGTTTTCTTTCCCACTATAACACTTGGAAAGAGGTGAATGTCAGAAAAAGTACTGTAAACTATTGAAGGCGTCAGTTAGGGCTGCACGATTATGGCCAAATGATAGCCAGAATTATTTGGAACAGTATTGTAATCACGATTATTCATCCTTTTAGGAAAAACGTCTGTATTTTCTTTTACCTACTTTTCAACAAACAATATGTGAAAAGTTTAGAGTGTGAAAGAAAAGCTTTAAACAAGACTAAGGATAAATACTCAAATTTACCAAATAATTTCACACTTACTATGGGCTAACTATATAAATACACTGTAACAGACTCAGAATGCAACTCCTTGAAAACAATTACAGCGTGTAAAGAAAAGTTAAGAACATTAGGCTTAAGCCTACAGGTTTTGAGCAAGAAACACTAGCCCGTTTTTCTGGCTCGAGTGTGTGAATAATTAATTAATACAAACTAATTAGTAGGGGTGTGTATTGCCTGGCATCTGGCGATACGATTCGTATCACGATACATAGGTCGCAATACGATACAATTTATCCTGATATTAACGTATAAGGCAATTATTGCGATTTTTATTTTTAATTTTTGACGTGAGAAACAACTAACCTGTAAATGTGTACACCTTCATGAGAACATTATGTATGAAATATATTTTATTAGCATGCTTTACACTGAAAGCATTGGCTTTAACATGCCATGTGCCAACAATTTAAAATAAAAAAATAACATACAATCTGCCTGTGGCTTTTAAACCAACTTTGACTTTAGTGCAACGTGACTTTAGTGCCACTTAACTGAGGTATATGCCGAGAACAACAAATAAATGCAGAAAGTTGGTACTTTCTTATTAGATTTTGGTCAACATGCCCAGGTTTCAGCGCACTTCTTTGTGCAGTTAGAATGTCTCCTGTAGTGGAAAAGACTTTCTTGCTTAAATAAAGGTTAAAAAAAATAAAATTTACGTATATCTATTATTATTTTTTAATTAAAAAAAAATCCATATGGATGCATTTTGAATCAATCCGAGAATCTTGCGACATAATATCGCAATATATCACAATCATTTTTTTTTTTTCAACATCCCTACTAATTAGGTACTAATGTCAACCAACTCATGGGGTCGACAAGTGCAACACGAGCACCCTCCCCACCTCAAAAAACCCTTAAAACTCTTCATTTTTCTCGACTCCCTCTGATTTCTGCGCTAAGTTAACAGAATATTATTATTACGTTAACTTGTTGCTGACAGTCACACAGGGTGTGTGTGCCCACACATACGTAGCTACCAGCGTGCACAGCTGATGTAATCTACATATGTGTCCAAACTGGGCCCGACCCCAAAAAACAAGGAGTCAAGGGTATAGAGTGACATCTGTATGACGGATCCATGTTTTATTTTTATTTGGCTTCATCCTGGCCAACAGCTGAAGCAGAGAGGGGCGGGGCTTATGGTTAACAGACCAAGCTGAGCCCAGAGCTTGTCAACAACATGTTACTTTTTTCTTAATTAAAAACCAGTATAAAAAAGAAGCGCTGCAGGTTGGTCGCTTGACATGACATGACTCGCTCTCATCAGTCTATTTTACAGTGTGTGAAGCGTTGCTCTCACGTTATTAAGGTAGCTTAATTAAGCCTTAATTATGCGTTCGCCCGTTGGTGTTTGGCTGACTACTGGGGTTGAGAAAGGGCCTGATTAAATATGCAGCATAGCCCACATTTTAAAAGTAAAAATCTCCGATGATCAGGTTAATTTAATTGTGGAGGCCAAAATCTTAATCCCGATTAAAATTTGATTAATTGTGCAGCCTTAGCGTCAGTTCAGCTACATAACACGTGTTTCTCTGACCCCAGATTGTAGATCGACGCCTGCAGACTTCCCTGGTGATAGAAGACGACCTACGCTTCGAGGTCTTCTTCAAACGCCGTTTAATGAACTTGATGAAAGAGGTAGAAAATGAAGGACTAGATTGGGATCTAATGTAAGTTCTATTTATACTATTTATTTCCTTTACAATCCTGTCATTTTTTTTTTTCAAAGTTTGACTTTTCTTCTTACCTCTTCTTTCATTCTTGCAGTTATATTGGACGAAAGAGAATGCAAGTGGATCACCCAGAAAAAGCAGTACCAAATATACACAACTTGGTGGAAGCAGATTATTCCTATTGGACGCTGGGTTATATGATATCCTTACAGGGAGCAGAGAAGCTTTTAAAAGTCGAACCGCTAAAAAAGATTTTGCCAGTGGACGAGTTTCTTCCTATTATGTTCAACAAACACCCCGTGTAAGCCATAATGTAAAATAAAAATACAACTGTGTACACACACAAAGATTGCTTTTATTTGTTGTTTTTTTGTTTTATTTCATTTTCTTTCATTTTTTCTTCTCTTTCACAGATCTGATTACATGGATCAGTTTGAAACCAGAAACCTGAATGCATTTTCTGCAGAGCCGCTCCTAGTGTACCCAACACATTACACGGGTGACCCAGGATACATCAGCGACACAGAAACCTCCACAGTGTGGGACAATGACAAGATCCGCACAGACTGGGACAGAGCGCGCTCAGGGAAAACTCAGGAGCAGGCTGAGATCAGCACAGAGGCCCAAAACTCCGACGTGCTTCAGTCAGCTTTGGACAGCACGGCACGGGATGAACTTTAGGAAGATGTGTGAGCGAGATGCCTGGCAAAAACAGAAAAAGGTGCTTTAGACAAACATACATTGCATTTCTTTCAGGGTTTAAAAAAAAAAGTTTAGCATTATATCAGGAACACGACTTCCAGTTTTAGAGAGATTTAATTTATCTGAGGGTGGCAGGCTGAACTGATTTGTGCACACATGAGGTACATGCATTTTTTTTTTACTCTACAAAGGCACTAGACTTGCTATTTGAATGGCATTTGCAGTACCCAGCTTCTGTCTGTCATACAGAGATAAATATATGTAATGACACATGACTGTTACATTTCAGTTTTTTTTATGACCCTGTTTCCACTGTGAATGGTTTTTGGGAAAAATTACTAAAAATGTATTGATTTAGATGACATTGTCTTTCTGTGTCGATGAGCACAATCCAGATAAATTTTGGTGTTTACTGTGTAATCTTTTTTTTTTTGTCTTGCATCTCAACATCACACACATTAAGGTGATTTTGAGTTAAATATATATTTAGTAAGCACCCTGCACTGAGGACAGTTGGCCCATTCTGGGTATCTTTTTGGCTGATGCCAAACCAGATATTATGAGGATTCTTTCGGTATTATTATTATTACCTGGTGTGTACGGCACTGTGGTGCTTGAAAGGTAGAAAATATATATTTTACGTGTAAATTTCACTGGTTTAAGTTTTACATAATTCTGTTTTTTTTTTTTTTTTTTTTTTTTTAAGTGAATGTGTTAACAAGCTCTACAGAACACTTAGTAACACGTTATGTACTCCAGTAATATACTACAAATTAGCTATGAACATTTAATACTTGTATATTATGTTCCTTTTCGGCCCACAACTAGACTTGCCCTATATAGATCCTTTCATATCATATTAATTTAGACGTATTATCTATTATCACCTGGCTGGGTTTTCAGGAATTCAGATGACATGCATTATTGATAGGAGTAGTTAATCATTGAAAATATGCAGGGGCCTTTTGTGTTGAAAAAAGAAAAGTGAAACATTTCACATATAAAAGAATCAGTTTATACCTATAGCACATTATTGCTTCATGTGGCCTTTAAAAGTCTGACAAAAGTAGATTTAATCTTGAAAACAACTACAGAGACAAATACATAAGGTATATTAATACCTTGTATTGAAAGGCAGGTGTACTAAGAATCCTTCAGCATTTGTAACATACCCTTAATTCCCTCAGTGTAAATGTAGAGTTTTACTGTGGGAGACTTAAAGGAAGAGAACATGCAAACTCTTTCTTAAAAGAACAGAATATTAAACAAGTTTCACCAAAACAAAAAGGAATTTTCTGCAGGAATTTGAAGGTTCTTCTTTGTTGTTTCCACTGTAGTCCTCCAGGTGTCACTCAACTAACACTATTTGTTAAAACAGTCATGATCAGGTAAACTTCTACTTGAATTTATTTTTATTTATTTTTTTATTTATTTCTCCAATGTTAGTCACCAAACTGCAACTTTGCAGAAGCACCATCTCCCTGACTCTGTATGTTGAAATAGTGTAGGTGGGGCTAAATGTCACAGATACACTTCCTCTTCCCTCTATGATGAACACTTGCATTGAGGCAACATTTAATCTGCTTTATAATAGAGTTGTTGTGTGTATACACTGCAGTGGGAACATCTCTCAGTAAAACTGCATTGTTTTCAGTGTCACCCAATGGGCAGATGATGTGTGATAAGGTGTAGTTGTATTTATTTATTTTTTAAAGCAAGACAACACATGGAAATGGAACAAAACAAAGAGCCAGACATTGATTCCTCTCCAGCTACGGGTGAGCACACAAGTTCTATGTTTAGATTTGTTTTTATTTTCTTTATTAAATGTAAAAAAATCTTACATCAGTGCATCTTTTTTTCCCACTTATTTATTTTTTCTGATTCAAAAACAAATTTAGTTGTGCAATTCTACATATACAGTATCTACTTTTTGCCTTAATTTGATTTGAAACCCATAAAATCTGCTGACTCTGCTGCTGTCATCATGCTTGGTCAGCGAATACAATGTGTTGATACATATCCAGTTGAGATGTTATACAGTGTTTTTCTTACACAGGAACAAGTAACGTTTTAAATTTTTTTTTAAAGTGCTTTTCACATTTCTTGTTGGACATTTTAGCCAACCTACTTATGACAAATAATGACAATGAGAAATGAAGAATAACAATTAAATTAACATGACTTTTTACAATATTTTTCATCATGTATAATACATATGTTTATAACTTCCATTAGGATCAATAAAGTATCCATTATCCCTTTTGTGCTGCTTATCTATTTTTCTATTAACCTCTTTTGGACATTAAAGATTTTTATCGAATCACATTCTACTGCCAGTTTTTAACATTGAACGAATAGAATACAGTTTTTTGTTTCAGATTAAATAGGATTTAACTTGAATTCAGCTTTATAATCAGCATTTTCTAAACGTTCTTGCCTGCTTCCTCTTTCTGGTGTTCACATTTGTTCTCTGCGAACATGAAGAACAAGCACTTTCCTTTCATTATACGATGTAAAGCAAGTTACAAACAGGATGTGGTTGACCAAAATGGAGCATCTCTGACGTTTATTTTTCTTGGCTTTTACATCAGTTGTACATCACCAGCTTGAATCTTTTGGTGATTTCAATTGATAAACAGCAAGTTTAAAGATGAACACTAATGTTTAAATATTGTTGCTTGTTACATTTTAGGTCAAAGTGAATACCTTTCAGTCAGTTTTGATTCTTTTATTCACCTGCTTATGCTATCTAAAAAGACTTAAATGCTTGAGAATTTACCCTTGATTGTTTTTCTTTCTTAGGAGATGAGGACAATAACCTATTTTTGCTCTGATCCAACTTTTTAGAAGTGAAAAGTTTGCAGCCGAAAAGTAAGCCTAAGAGATACAGTGAGATCTTCAGAGACTTTGATAACCTTGATTTATCTTTAATCTCGTAAGTATAATCCTTTTTTATAATGAGAAAGTCACTTGTTTCCAGTGTTGCTTTGCGGTTCTTTTTCATTTGCTTGCAGTAAAAAAAAAATGCTCTTTTTTTTTTACTTAGAAAACTGAAACATTTCAGTTAAATAGATCCACTTATCACAACCAAGGTTAATATTCACATAAAGCAAAGATTTCCTATGTATTGTTTTCTATTCAGTGATATTTGTATCCAGTGGGGAAGTTTCTTTTCATTTAATGAATAATGAAGCATCCCACCATTCGTCTAAATTTTAATGTTTCCTTGAAACTTGCAACAACTACAGTATGGAGTAACAGTGATACTTCTTAAGTGTCGTCGTTCATCTATTTCTGCTGATTCAGTCTTTTAATGTGCAGTGCAGAAGAGGATCTACTGGCAGAATGTGACAGCCGGTCAATCCCACAATCAATCTCTGTAGAAAGTACAGACGTCACAGAACATCATGATGCGTCTGTGAGTGACCCACACCTTTTTATGAATGAGGAAAATGTTTCTAAGGACAACCTAGATGCTTTACACCTCTATTGTGAAACATTATCTATATTGTTCTTTATCTCTTTATGTGTGCAATGATTTTTAGGTTGGCAGTGGCTATCTCTACGGTTGCCGTATCATTCTATCTATAGCTCCCCTATTTGGCCAGTTTAGGTCACGTGACTAAAACTAAACCTTACTCTAAACCTAACCCTAACCCTAAAAATTATTGGGATATTGGGTTACAGCCTAACCCGTACCCTTACCCTAAACCTAAACCTAAACCTAACCCAATCCTAACCCTAACCCTAAGGGTTACTTTAGTAACCCTATCAATAACACCGGGGATTGTCCGTACAGCAACCGTACAAATAGATACTTTCTTTTAAGTTTGTTTGATTGGACCTTATAATGTATATAAATGCTGTATATCATGTAATGTATGTGTAACTTCCATGTATTCCATGCTTTAGTTACAAACTCAGTTGTTTGTTCCCAAAAAAACAAAGATGCTTTCTTGTGTCCACAGATACCAGCTGAAACTAACGAAGTGGAGGAATGCCAAACAGGTGTGTGTGTGTGTGTGTGTGTGTGTGTGTGTGTGTGTGTGTGTGTGTGTGTGTGTGTGTGTGTGTGTGTGTGTGTGTGTGTGTGTGTGTGTGTGTGTGTGTGTGTGTGTGTGTGTGTGTGTGTGAGGCCATTCATAGATTAAGTATAGTGCTGCTGCAATATATTACCTCAACAAACAATCACCTTTCTGTGATGCTGATTATTGCATCAGATTGATACAGCAGTTACTGGTAATAAAGACTATTCTGAATATTTTTTTTTAGTTATTTTACTAATATTGAAATTAAGATGACTTGATACAACAAGATTTGAACACAAGTAAAATATCCAATCAGGAGATGGCTGTTTTTTTTATTTATTTATTAGTTGGTTTATTTGAAAGGGGACAGTGCAATTTCATATCACCCATGGTTAAACATGGTTTAAAAAAAAGCCAGAATTAGCCAGAAGGCTATTTTTCATCTGTAGTCCCCTGGCCAAGATGTAAAAAGGCATTAAAATACAAGCATGACAATACATGTACAAGTCAATAACAACAATAACAGTACCTGTTACAATATTAAAACACACAAAAAACCTGTTATAATATTAAAAACACAAAAAACACGTGTTCAAAAGGCTACGTTATCTAATACAGTATAATGCAGCGTAACATGCTCGACTGTTGTCAGTTATAATCTTCAAAACTCAGCATTGAAATAGAGGAGAGGTAATGTGTTCAGCAGCTTGAGACAAAAAACAAAAAAGAATGTTAAAGTCACACTGTGAGCTGTTGTTGTTTTTTGCTGTTGTTTGTTTGTTTGTTTGTTTGTTTGTTTTACTAATAAAAAAATATCATGTTTGAAACCAGGAAATATAAAGATTGGCAGTAAAACTGACAAAAATTGTATATGATAGACATAACAAATATCTGATTCTTACCTTAAACGGCTTCTCATACACACCTCCCCCACCCCGAGCTGACCTACTCATCCGCTCACACACCAGGAGGTAAATCTCACTCGAGGCTCCTCTAAAGCCTGTCACATTGCAATCTGGTCCAGACTTGGATAATCCTCAATCCAAAAGTTTCCTGGAAACTACTTCAAGGCTATTTATACTATTTCAGATACCACTGTCATCTCATCCTCATCCAAACCCGTTCAATCATCAACATCATCACACTTAGCTCCTAAACAGAAGATAATAGGCTTACTCTCCCATATTGAACATTTATGTCCTTCACACCTAATATTTGTGAAGATACAGGGAATGGAACTCTATGCTAGAGTGAGATACTTGAGGGAGAAGTTCACTTGACCACAGTGGAGCTGTGCTAATGTGGTATCTGAACTTGCCCACTCATTCTGGTTAGTGTTGGTATTTGAACGGCTCATCTCTTTGTGGTAAACAAGGAGTAAACAGGTGTTAGAGGGAGGAGTCTGGCTGAGAGAGGGAGATGAGGGAAGTTGTCTCGTCGAAGCTGTTTGACCTATAGAAGTGCTCCTTTCTCATGTCCTATCTCACATTGGACGAACAATTTATTTTTGGACTTTCCGAAAACCAATGGTTCTTGTTTTGATAAGCACCAATAGACTAACTTGTCGCAGGCAGTCTTTGTTTGTGTGCACCATTTTAAGTGGAATGTCTTCTTCATCCATTTTGTATCATTGAGTCTACGAGTGGTCTCTCTAAACTTGGTAGATATTTCTATGAAGCTGCAGCCCTTCAAGGGTGACAAGTTTTGGGGTGTAACCCGGTGGACATAGAGGACCCTAAATAGAGCTTCAGAGGTGTGGACCTAACAGGTATGCTGATGTACTCACTCTCAGCCCAGGAAGCAGACCTGGTTCTCTGCCGCTGTGAGGATGGAGTGGAGACGGCGCTGCAGTATACCAAAATGTGGTGTCGCTATGCCAAAGACCTGCTGACCTGGATGGAAAAGAGAATTAGCCTTGGTATGTACTAGTGCAGCAAAAGGACAATTTTCCAAGTCCTCGTCTTATAGGGTAACCTGTGTGTCTCTCTGATTTTGGTTATACTGTATATAAAATGCTAATTTACAGTTAACACATTTAAATTTTAGTTGAGTTTTTTTTATTTATTTAAAGATTCAGGTATTTAACTGAAATGGTATCAGAGTCCAGCATCATGTCCCATTCATAGCCTATCTCTATGATGGAGGATGTCTGTTGTTGGTTCTGTCACACCAACCCCCAGTGAGCTGCACAGAGCATGCCCAGAGAGAAAAGATTAAAGAGCAGATTACTTGACGAAAAGGGGTAATAAAGTAAATATGTCCCCTAGTGAATACAGACACGACAGTCCCTTTCCTCATATTCAGGCATGCCTCAAATACAAGTTAACATAGGCTTAATAGATTAGCTACAGAGCAACCGTTCAGTCTTGAGTTAGGTGCTGTAACTAGTAGGAAAATTCCAAGCAATTTTGGGTTGGGTCTAGACTGAATGCACGTAGCAAAGCAGCATTATGTGGATCCCAACTAACAGTCTTTAGACCAGGCCTGCTTTAGATTTCTTTAAATAGATTGTGTAGTTACAGTATGTAGGATTATAGGTTCATTCGGGATAGGATGACATCATGACTTCTTTAGACTGTTCTACAGCAGACATGCTTTAAATCTAACCGTTTCTGTTGCGACTCCTCCCTCTACCAAATCAAATCAACTGGTATGAAGAAAACAGGCAAAGTTAATACCAGCACAGTCAAGCTTTTTTTGGGATCTTGATCGTTTAATAAAGAACAAGAGGTTTTGTTTAGGTATTTGTTCAGAGTCAGAAGACCCTGGGGCTGTTTGATAAGGGTTAGGGGGTAGTTTCTCTGACTAGTCCACCTTCTCCCACAGACCAAAACATATGTTAGGTTCATTGCAGTCTCTAAATCTGCCATAGAAATTAGTTTATGTCGGTGTGTTTTTTTTTTTGACACTTGTTGGCCCTGAAGTGAGACTAGTGTCCTGTCTAGGGTGTAACCCTATCTTATGTGCAATGAGAACTGGGATGGGCAACCCAACTGTGGTTCAGGTGGTAAAGGAGTTAGATCCCAAGGCTTTACCTGTCAACCTGTTTAAGTGTCGTTTGGTACCGAACATCAAACCGTAACTTGCTCCCAAAGTTAGATCAGCACTTTGCATGTCAGCTCTGTCTCTTTAGTGTGTGAATGGGTAAATGTGGCAATATTGTGAAGTGTTTTGGGATGACTTAGGTGATGAAGTTCATGTACCTTTCTACCACAGGTTAGAAATTAGTATTTGATTCTCAAAGGCCACCTGAGAAAAAGAAACCTATGCTTTATGCATGTGTCATCATCTAAAAACCCTCCACTGAAGAATTTCTCTTGAATTTGCAGAACAAGAATTTTCTAAAAACGTAATGAAAACAGCAGAAGGGGCAAGGACCATCGTGGCACAGCAAGTAAGTCTTTGTTTCTTGAATAAAGTCCTGACAAATGTCGTAAATAATAATGTGGTATATATCGTCCAGTTTGGTTTCAGTTGTATTCCCTACTGAGGTTTCTTGTTTTCACAACAGGAGATGATGCCACTACAGTACATTTACACCATGGCACTGGAGCAGGATATAAAGAATAGTGTGACAGCCAGAAAAACCTCTGAGCTTCTACAAAGTCGCTGTTATCAGGTTAAAAATCCACAAACAGTCAACCAACAACTTATTTTAAAACAAAATGGGCCTGATTGAGTGTATCTGTTTTTTACAGGCATTGGCTGCCAAGAGAAATGAGATTGACAAGTGGCGCAGAGAGTTTAAAGAGCAGTGGGCAAGAGAACAACGGAGAATGGTGTGGAAAATAAAAGTTATTTATGTTGCTAATTGCAATGACAAATTCATATAAGTAAATATTTTTGTATAATGGTCACATCTGCTTCTTCAGAATGAAGCTGTGACAGCTTTAAAAAAAGCAAGGCAACAATACTTCCAGCGCTCTGAGGAGCTAGAGAAGGCTAAAGCTGTATCAGCTAAAGCTATGGACGACACTGTTGGGAGCAAAACACTAGATAAAAGACGGAAGTCCAAGGATGAGGCCCAGAGTAAGGTGAATATCTCTTTGATACATACACCTCAGTAAAGTTAAGAAAGGTATAGAAAAACATGTGTCACTCGTGTATAGAAACATTGAAGTCTTGTTTCTGTTACATCAAGGTGATTGAAGCAGAGGTTCTTTACAAGCAGTGCATAACTGATACCAAAATCCACCAAGACGAGTTGGTGAAGGTCAAAGAGAGAATTATTTCTCACATTCGGAAACTGATCTGTCAGGGAGACACTGTGCTCAAAGAGGTTGGTATGAAATCGGTTAGTGTCTGTCTCTCTGTCCGCATGTGACAAAAAGGTGAGACATATAATATTAAATGTACTCATAGTTTCAACAGCTAGAGTAACATCTTGTGTGATTGAACATTATGTTTAACATGGCAATATGTAGTTTTCTTGTTATGTGAAAAAAAAATCCCATTTCTGTATTCTGTACTGCTTGTGTGTAATTTTGACTAAACTTGAACTAATTTCCTATACTTTTAACATGTGACAAATGCACTCAGAGAGTCCAAAACTCCGCCAAGCGCCAAATATCCACTTTGAACGATATTGGCAGTTATCCGGTTCAGTGATTCTGATCATGGTACCATGAGAAGAAATCTCTATCCCCATTAAAGCTGATATCCAGAGTTTCTGAGAAATCTATGTTTATGTATGATTCTTTTGAAATGTGAAAAAATACCTAACTAGTCTTTTACGATGTTCTACTGCCGGTGGTCGTTCACAGACATTAATGTATATAAGTCCCTCCTTAGAGGGAGTATTTAGACCTCTATACAAATAGAAACGATCGCCGAGTGTGCCCAGCCAATAGGCTTCGACTTCCTGTTTTTGAGACTGTCAATCAAAGTGAATGCAGAACTATGCACGGAAACAAGGTCGCGCATCACAGCAGCAAACAGGTTAATATGATTTTGGCTCTTACCTGACCCATAGATCTATATCAATGCGACCTTGTTATGTTCCGCGATGCGCATGCAGAAAAGTAGAGGCGTGGCTTCTGGTAGATGGGGAGAGGCAGTGGGAGGAAGTGAGGCTGTTTAGGGCGGGACATCAAGACGTTTCTCAGAAACTCCGGATATCAGCTTTAATGACGATACTGCCAATCCAAATCTATGGGCATCCCCATTGTATTTGATAAATTGCGATGAAATGTGCAATCCGGATCTTATCCGAATGAAATTTAGTGGGGTAATTAAGGTCAATCTTCCTTAAGATCGGTCATTTACGAACCGAGATAAGATTTTGCAATAGATAAGAGATCAGATTTCCTTCCTTTTACTTCCTTGGTAGAGGTAATAATTCTGTATCTACTAATATCGTTTAGCCAACAGTATGAGAAAGGTCTGATTTCTGTGCAAAGCAGAAGTGTATAATTTTATTTCCTTACTCGAGCCCATTTTCTTTCTATCAGGCCACAGTCAACATGTTCTACTACCAGCGGCAGCAGATTGAACCGGTTCCTCTTGGCTATCACAACCTGGAGCTGACCTCCCGATCTCTGGAGCCTGGTGAATCTTACCTACTTTACATTCACAGCAAGCGTCTCCCCGAGCAGCCGCTTCAAAACTTCACCTTTCAAGAGTATCTTCCTCAGGTCAAAGGGTACAGTAACTCTATTTTGTAAAGCTGATGTTTTCATGTCTTTTTTCTTGTGTTCCACCAATTCACTCGATATATTAATGTATTTATTCTTTTTCTTCATAATTAAAGCAATAAACGGAAAACTAGTGGCCCTAACAGCACTATGTACGATGCTATTTTGACGGATGACAATCCTCTCAGACGTCTTGCTGACATCAGTAGGTATTCCAAAACTATTATGATATTTATCACAAGCATCCCTTTTCCTAAATGTATTTGTTTTAAAACTCTTTAGAGAGAACGGGCTATAGTGACAATGAGAGTATTGGAGGCAGCTTTGAGTCACTCACAAGTCCTGGTAAGTACTAAACTGTTTTTTTTTTGTTTTTGTTTGTTTTTTTAACATTTTTAATTTTATTTTATTTTAACTCTGCGCCATTTGTAACGCTAAAGTTCAAACTAATCGGAGGCTGCCCAAAACCACATCAGTTTTGACTGTGTCATCTGACGACCTGGATGAGAGAGAAGTGCCATCAGAATCAGGTTTCTGCTGGATCCAATTCAGACAATTCCTTCTCGAGTTGGTGGTAAACTTCACAAATCTGTTCCCTCCTTTTTCCTACAGAATATATTGATGGCCAACCAATAAAAGTGCGTGCATGCTCCCAAGCTGCCCTAACACATAGACTGAGGAAAATGAAGAGCAAGATGGTCAAATGCAAGCAGTGTGAGAACTACATTGTTGTGTCTGGTGTTGAATGTGAGGAGGTAAAAAGTTCCACATTAACTCAAACAAACGATGTGAATTAAATACTTGGTAAAATGTTTGTTTGTTTTTTCTAAAAAAAAAAGGTAACTGTTTATTTTACTGTTTTAGTGTGGGTTAGCTTTGCACAAAAAGTGCATGGAAGTGTGTCAGCTGGAGTGTGAGCACAGAAAGGGAACAGTCTTTGGAGTGGACCTGTCTAGGTTGTCCCGAGTCGGGACAGATGAGGTACCTTTTGTGGTACTGCTCTGCACATCTGAAATAGAAAGCAGGGCTCTCTCCGTACAGGCAAGGGTTTGCCATTACAGTTTTAAAAAAAACTGAAGGTTGTGAGTTTCTGTTTAGTTAATGTTTCTTAATTTTCATTTCCTAAGGGGGTTTATCGTGTAAGTGGGTCCAAACCTCGCATCCAGAAACTCTGTCAGGCCTTTGAGATGCAGAAAGAACAGGTGGACCTCTCTGACCTCTCACCACACGACATCACCTCCGTCCTTAAGCACTTCTTTAAAGAGGTATTGGAAATGTTGCCAAATTTGATCTTTTTTATTTGTGTCTTGTTCTCTGATCTTTTAAGATCACCTTTTTATCCTAAGTCTTAAATAAAAATGTTTTTCTTCCAGCTCCCTGAGCCCTTACTCACCTTTGAGCTGTACAATGATTTCATCAGGGTTGGCCAAAATATTAATCGTCTAAGTGAGCAGGAGATGCAACTGGACACTACTGAGATATTGGGCGTCATTCAAAACCTACAAAATATCTTAGAAAAACTTCCTTCTTATTGCTACACCACTCTGCAACACATCATGTGTCACCTGCAAAAGTAAGGACGGGTTGAGTTTACATTCCCTTTGATACAAGCTGAGCCTAAAATATGTTTCTGTAACTTGTTCTTCTGTTCTATTAGGGTTTCAGAAAACAGTGAGAGCAAGATGTCCCCCTTCAATTTGGGTATTGTATTTGGGCCAACATTGTTACGTCCCCTTGTATCCACTGACATGTCAATGGCGGCCCTGTTGGAGACTAGCTACCAAGCTGCAGTTGTGGAGTTCCTCATCAAACACTGCGATAAGGTTTTTGGCCTGCATCACAGAGCCAGCACACCCACTCCCCCAGCCCCCAATGCACCTCTTCCAGACACCCCACCCAGAGCCTCACATCCCCTGGAAGAAGTTTATGTTGAATCAGGACAGGAGACTTCCACAAGAGAACGACCACACTCACTAGAAGTAGGTAGTTTTTTTTTGTATGTCTATATCAGATACCAATCAATTATGTTTTCTGTGTTGCAATGATTTCTGAGAGTAAGAAAAACCCAATCATTTTGGGTAGTGGGATGGTGCAGTTTGTTGTAATTAACAAACAGAAACACACACACACACACACACATAACTAAAAACAAAACATAAATAATTTATTTCCAAAATATATATCCATTTGTCAAAGTTTTTCAAATCTTTACCTATTTTAGAGGTGAGAAAACTGCTGCACTGCTATTGCTTTCTTGGCTCTTGCCTTTATTACTTTTCAAGCTTTTCTCTGACATGACTTTACCAATCATTTTCCCTCTGCCTCTCTTTTAACCAAATACTTTACCTTCCTTGAGATATACAGTATACTTGGCTCTAGTGCGGCCAGACTTTTGACCGTTGCTCCCAGAACAGCCCACATTACCCCCATTCTCTCTGGTCTTCATTGGTCCAGTTAATTTTCATATTGAGTTTAAAATCCTCGTCCTTACTTTCCGTGCGATGCATGGTCAAGCCCCTCAATACATCACTGACATGTTGTGCCCCTACACTTCAGGGCGCACCCTTCGGTCATCAGACCAGGGTCTCCTCATGACCCCAAAAACTCATTTTAAAACCCAGGCTGACCGGGCGTTCCAGGCAGTGGCACCAAGACTCTGGAATAGCCTACACTAGTCCTTCTGTGAGCTTGACTGCGTGGACTCTTAAAAAAACATCTGAAGGCCACGCTTTTCAGAATGACTTTTGGTTAAATTGCTTTAATTCTTTATTATCTTTTTATGATATTCCTACTGTTGTTTTAAATTATCTCGTGTTTTATTATCCTTTTGGGATGTTGCTGCTGTTGTTTTGGTTTCATCTTTGCCTGTACAGCACTTTGTGATTTTTATCTGTGAAAAGCGCTATAGAAATAAAAATTACTTTCTAGTGATGGCTTCAGGGTTTAAGAGTAGATTGACCTCCCTGAAATGGGCTTAGTCGTCAAAGGAAAGGATTATTTCAAAATTTTAAAAAAATCACCTGAGGTTATCATATGTGGGTCATTTAATGTAGATTTGTCTTCTTATTAGCATAGATGTGGTCTGTAATCCACCACTCAACATGTGTCATTCCAACAGAATCGAACAATCAAAAGAGACTCAAGTGAAGGTTATATCTCTGACAAGTCTTCATCCAATGAGGCAGTGGACCAACTCAGCCATGAGGCCATTGACAGTTCAGGTAGGCATTACGGGGTACTAATACAAGTCTGAGCAAATATACAGTAGTGAATTCAAAGAAGTGAAACAATTAGCCTGTTGTTTTCAAGCGTTGGACGTTATAGTTTGTAGCTGCAAAGGTTTTCAGTTGATAGCCATGTTGCTTAGAGCTAGTTATAACAGCTTGAATTTCCACTGGCTGAGGATCTGCTTTAACTAATCCTTCAGGAGATCTTGTTGGTATTACACGTACACACCCCAGGATGCTTGTTTCCATTCCCACTAAGTGGCAGGTGCTTTCAGCCTGTTTTAGCAACTGTCATTTCTAAACAGGGTGAAAATTGCTACCAGGGTGTGTTGTAGTTCCTTTTTTCAGGTTTAAACACATTGAGGGATATTAGACTTCTTTTTTTCCATTATCTAATGCATCAATGCTTCACCCAGGTGAAGCACCAGGTGTCAAACTCATGGCCCGGGGGCCAAATTTGGCCCTTTTGCGCATTAAATTCATCCCGCAGGAGAAAATAAAAGTGACAGAGAAAACGTTAATCATTGTTTGATTGAAACTCAACAATTTTTGCTGAGGTTCACAGTTTTCCCAGTGCTTGTATTCCAGGATTGCAGTCATTTTTTATGTTTAACAGTTGGAAAAACTCGAAAATCTTACAAAATCCTTAAGTTTTCCTCAAATTATGACATAATATTTAGCTTAATTAAGTAGAAATTGGTCACAAAATCTAGGAAATGTTAAGTGAATTTCCTGTTGGGAACGATATCTATCACTTATTGCTTGGATATTGTCGGTTTCTTACATATTTTATTATGTATACGTAGAAGTGCAAACTATAGGGCACAATAATGTTGAAATGACTTGTTTTCCCGCAAAAAAATCTGTGGCCCACTTGATATCAAATTTCTCCGTATTTGGCCCCTGAACTAAAAATAGTTTGACACCCCAGTTCTAGACTTTTTGCTTGTTTCTGCTCTCCAGCTGTGCTTGTTTGCTTGCTTGTTTGTTTTATAGTTGCTATCTACAGTTACACCTACACCCTTCCAAATTTTGATCATAGCTTTATACTTTTATTTTAAAAGGAAATATAGAAATTACAATGTGTCTTTTTGTCTTGCTCTTCTGTCAGTCATTTTGGTTTGTTCTTCTGTTTCGACCCTTTAGTCTTGGTTATGAGAGGGACACCATGTGATACTTACAGTGAGCCTGGCTCTGATATGGAAAATCTGCCACGCTATCGCTTCAACAGGCAGCCTGTAAAGTACCATCGGCATCACAACACAGGAGCCCGTCCCTCTGAGCCTAAACAGACAACTAGGCTGCCTGCATCTCCCCTTAAGAGCCAAGGAGGCAGTGCGGACAGCAGTCGTAGTTCTTCTCCTGAGCCGAGGGCACAGAGACCTGCCCACAATCTAGATATTTACTGTGACACTGTTCGCCAGCCCCACCAGTTCACTAAACCAGCAGAGTGTATGGGGGACATCCCACTGAGCCCACGGGAAGTTGTACAGTACATGCTGGGACTGGACTCTGTGTTTGCATCCCCTGCAGTGGCACCACCATCAACCTGTGCCACAGAACAAACTATTCAGGGGGCAGCTGCAGGATGTCAGCGTGATATTAACACAGATCAGAGCAGTGACAGAATGAGTCCTGCTGCACACACTCGTGTTCTCCATCAGTCGCCAAAGACCATTTTTGCAGAGCCCAACATAAGCTCGCCAGCCTATAAAATCTTGTCGGGCCTGAAGTTGAGACGCAGTCACTCAGGGAAGGATGAGCAGCTCTTTGTCTGAACATGGATGGACTAAACGACTGTGTGACTGTAACTATTTAGACCAATACTCACCACCTCATTATTCACTTTCATGGTTTTTATACACCAGAATAGAGAGAAGCTTCCAGTGTTGTTCTTTTTAAACACATCTAATATATAAGCAGAGGTGTAAGGAGTACTGATGTATCCTACTCAAGGAGAAATACTGATACTTGATTGAAATTGTACTTAAGTACAAGTAAGTCATACATAAAATACTCAAGTACAAGTTAAAAGTAGCTCAATTACTGTAAATAGTTCTCAAAGTAAACAATACTAATTCTTTCACCCCCCCATGTTTATTTTTGGTAATAAATCTTGCCACGGTTCCCTTGCATACAGTAAACATCTCATGTATAAACTTATAAAGGAAGAGACCAAAATGTCCATTTTAAAAAATAAAATAAAATAACACCAATGAATTCAATTCAAAATAAAAATGATCAGGATCTAAGTAAAGCAATATTTATAAACTCTAAAACAACGCCATGCCACATGTGCCATGTAAGTAACAACATAATAAATAGGTAGAAACACCAACCTGAAACCAAGAAAGTGGCTGGCCAAAAAAATAACAATTTACTCCATAACGGTTGGATGGAGAGATGTCTGTAACTAATTACTTTACTTTTTTTAAACATACTTAAGTACAAGTACAGTTACTGATTTAGAAATACACCCAAGAAAAAGTACAAGTACCCATAACTACATCTCAATTACAGTAACATGAGTACTTGTAATCCATTACTTTCACCTCTGCGTATAGGTAGCATGTGTGCGGTTTGTCCTGCACAAACAAATGTGAACATTTGATCAAACAAATGTGTTTGATTTCATTCTATCATCTTTCCCCCCCAGGGTGCAGAGTGTTGGTTGCTCATTGTCTCAGTGTTGACCTCCATCCTTTTTTTCCCCTAAGTGGAATACAGTGCACTTATTTTGTTTACCACCAGGGGGCGTTTTATTTTAAGTGTGACCAACTAAGATGAACAATAAATGGAAAGCAATAAAGACAAGGTTTCTGATCGCAATGTTTGGAATGACATCTTGATATCTTTGAGTTCAGATTGATGACGCAATAAATCAAGTCCTCACTAAAATTTTAAGGCATGGTTAAATAAAATAATTGAGTTTTTTTTTCTGTTTTGCGATCCAAACTGTGTTTTTATCTAATATAAAGTCTATTGTGAAGCCTCATGGAGAAACGTTATGTGAGTGGGAGCTCTCAACATGCCTCCTTTGAGTCTCCCTCCAACCTTGAACACAAATGCTAAGATCCTCCCATCTCTGGATGCTTGATCATCTTCTCTCTGCATCTTCTACACCTTCTCTCTCTCTCTCTCTCTCTCTCTCTCTCTCTCTCTCTCTCTCTCTCTCGCTCTCTCCGTCCATCTCCTTTTCCTGCCTCTGCGCATTTTTACGCACGAAACAAGTCCGTGCGCACACACGGCTCCTGGTGGAAGCAGGAACAATAGGCAGGACTTGGGAACATCATGGTGTTTGGATATTTCCCGACGACACGCGCACTGTGAGAAGCAGGTGTCTGACAATCTGACATTGTGTTCATTTACCAGCACAAAGTTTCATGTTGCCAACCGAAATTTCAGGAGGAGTGTGTTTCACCACAAGGTAGGACTCTCTCACACACACACACACACACACACACACACACACACACACACACACACACACACACACACACACACACACGGGTTGCCAGCACTGGAAACACCTGGAGATTTCCAAAGAGTCGTGTGTGTGTGTGTGTGTGTGTATGTGTGTGTGTTTTACTTCTGATGCTGTGTTTCATTACCTTTGAGTGAAAAACGTAATAAATATTAAATTGTTTGAAGAAAATAAGTTATTTAATTTTTTTTCTTTTTTAAAAGTACATTTTTTTGTTTTATTTTTCGACATATTTTTAAAATTATGATTAATTATCCTGTTAAAGGCTTTTTTTGAGAGTTTAAGAATGTTCTCTTCTTGTTATTTTGACATGACCGGCTTAACATTGCAAGGGATTTTATTTTTATTTTTAATGATTTATTAGAATGAAATATATGGCACAAAAAAATACCTCGATTATAACATTAGAAGTCTGTATTTTAAATCATTACACCAGGAATCTCCTCTCACACTTACACTTTAGTTAAGAAAAATATTATTAATAATATTTTCTTTTCTTGTTTTGGTTTATCTGTCGGGAATCTTGTTTATTTTTGATTTTTTAAATTTTTTTTTTAAAGATCACTTTTGTCAATAAAATTAAAATCAAACCAAACGTGCATTACGTATCACTGATGTATTCAAGTGGCATTTAGGAGAAGTGCCAAACCAGATTAGATGCATTTACATAATTAATTTGTTTTTATCTAATTACCTCATGTGGTGATTGCCAATGATAGATTTTTTTTTTTTACAATAGTTTATTTTACGGGCTTAGAAAAAAACATTCACACTTTCAAAACGGTATTTTATTAAGAATTGTCTGTTGTAATCACAGCCTTTCAGTCACAAGTCTTTCAGTTATTGTTGCTTTCAACAAAAATGCATTTAAAAAATATTGTGTAGCGATTATAGAGATATTATTTTTATATATATTTCCATTGAGACTAAATTAGTCAAGCTATTTATTAGGCTTCTGGCTCGTTCATTATAGAATTCGATGTTATTTTCCCATATTACCTTATTCAAATTAGGAAATATGTACAATTACATGAGAAAAGAACAACACAATTTTATATGTATGAAATAAATATGTCAAATTCAACAGTAAGGTATTGCTAAATTTTAGAGATTTTTTTTATTTATTTATTAATTTTTAATTTGTTTATTTTTAAGCCTATTTGTTGATAGGCTAATATACTATTTTTCAGAGGTATGAAATAATATAATGAAATACTAGTGAAACTGTGTTTTATCTTGTTTAATATTTTAGTTATATAATTTATGTGTTTATTTCAAAGCGTGTGATCCCAAATGTGTCCATGTTGGACGTTTTACCGTAAAACGTGATGAGGAACCGGGGCCTACTTTGCGTCCGGTCCCTTTTAGGTTTCAATGAGAGTTTTGTTTTAATGATTTAACGCACCAAAAAGAAAGAAAGAAGAAGAAAAAAGATGTTTAATTTTTGCATTTTCCAGCGATCACACTGAGGGAAGAAGAGAAGGGATGAAAACAGAGGAGAGCCAGCAGTCCTGTCAGCAGCAGCCTCCATCTTCCACGCCTTTTGGTGAGTGTGTGTTTATTATACTGAGTGTGTCTGACTGGGCCTAGACAACAAAACCTCTGCTAAAACTAATACTCTCAAATCTTTTATAACGAATATTTATTTTAAAACTAGATATTTACCTATTTTCTATGTGATTTTATTTATTTATTTATTTTTATTTTCTGAGAAACTAAAAAAATATATATAATTATAAAAAAAAGCGCCATAATGAAGATAATTGAGATTATAACATTTGCTGCATATTGGTGATTGATAGATAACTAAGGGCCTTTAAAATAACGAGACATTTTAATGATTTAAATTCAGAAATCCCAGCTGAATAAATGTCTGTAACTAACGCGTTCAGAGCCATTTGATAAAACAAACCAAGCAACTCTTTTGACCTTGACATTAAACCTTATTTTACACTTTAAAATAAACAGGTTTCCGACACCTTGGAATTACGATGTATAATTAAAAGCAACCCCGGCCGAAAAAGGACAAATGACACAATTCATTAAAAATAAAATAATTAAATGTAACACTATAGGAAGTTAGAATATATATATATATATATATATATATATATATATATATATATATATATATATATATATATATATATATATATATTTTAAACAGAAATATGTTTTGATTATATTAAAGTTTAATTGCTTATAAAGTTTGAAAGAGCATGTGTTTTACACATTTATTTCTTCATATAATGTGTATTATTATTATTATTATTATTATTATTATTATTGCAATTTGTGGGTCTTTTTTTAATGATCAAATAAACTCGAAATACTCACTTTGATTTTTGCTTGATTAACATTTTCTTTTCTTTATTTTTTTTATAAAACATTAAGCAGATTTTATTTTTATATATATTTCTATTGGAGGTGCAGATTTAGAGCTTTTTTATCCTGGTGTGGATGCACCTTTGTGTAATAACGCTTCAAATCTCATCTCTGGTGTTGTGAATAAGTTGGTGTGCGTGCTGACTGGTGTGCGCTGCAGGTCCAGACTACAGAGGAGGGAGTGAGGTGTGCGCGGGCTGTGAGTCTCCCATCGCCGACCGGTTCCTGCTGCGCGTCAACGAGCGCTCGTGGCACGAGACCTGCGTGAAGTGCGCGGTGTGTTTGAGCGCGCTCACGGTCACCTGTTACTGCAGGGACCGACGGCTCTACTGCAAGCACGACTATGAGAAGTAAGAGCTAACATACACTTCATTCTCACTGCACTGCATAGAAAACATGTATAAAAAATGAGGTTTCACTGAAAACAAGCCTTCACAATGTTGTTTATGTCGGCTAAGTGTTAATAGTTTTACTTTTAAAGCTGCTTGCAACCCTTTACCAGGGAAATTCACCCCCATTAAAGTTTTTAAGTTGTACACACAACACATATTTGTAAAAAAAAAAAAAAAAAAAAAAAAAAAAAACACGTATTAAGGTAAATGGGAATCAAATAAGAAAGAATAAATATTTCCAACTTGCCAATATACAACAATGTGAATTAAAGGGGCTGACTGACAGATCTGGGATTTATAGCATGTCACCAGGGACACAATAGTCACTTAATGAGTGACCTGCTACCATAGGCCACTGAGTACCTGTCAAAAAGAAAGAAAAGAACACAAACACATTTGCTGTATACACATACCTATATGGTGATAATCAAATCTACAAAAACAAAGTTCTAATAATCAAAAAAATCCACTGAATAACACAAATTAAACAGATTAATTTGATCCTCACTAGTACTAAAGCATATAAACAATATATAAAGAATCAGACATATATATATATATATATATATATATATATATATATATATTAAAGGAACCTGGCTCGACCCATAGCACCATACATTATATAAACATAAACTATAGTGACACAATGATCTGCATGTTATGGTCCAGCTCTATGGATCTGCTATTGGAAATGCAGGCACACAGAAACAAACTCAGGGTGCAAGTTTGCATGTTCTCCCAAAGTCATTGGATTTTCCTATATTTAAAGGATTAACTTAGTCTGTGATGCATTTCACGGAGCCGACATCCCACGCGTCACGACCCTAATCAGAGGGAGAAGACATGATCCAAGGATGCTCCTATTCATACCTGCTCTTTTTATTTTCAATATTCAAAACGAACTAAACAAATAATGAAGACAAAAGCTGTATTCAGTTTACCAAATTTATTTTTAAACAATAAAATATATTTTCTTAATATGCTTAATTGTGTATCGTGTTTCACTCAGATTCACCAGAGCATTCAATACGATAAACCAAATATAAATTATTTATTCTTCATTTAATAGATTACAATAACATATTTCCACAACAAATGAACAGAATTATCAAGAAAACCCTTGTCACACATTTTTCATTTAATAACAATTAGTGGAAATGTAATGACTGAAAAACACAACAGGAACACATGCAGTAATGTGTTATTTAGCTCATGATTGTTAGATTTGCTATGATACAGGCTCTAAAAAATGTACTTTAAATGTATTGTGCAAATCAATGTGTAAAATGATAGTGATTTTTGAAAAATTGCCCTTAAAGCCGTATCTAATATTGGCTCCTTTTGTTTCACTATCAAATGATTGCCTTTTGTTATTTGAATTGTTTCTGTCGTTATTGACGAGAGGAGCTCGGTGGAGCAGCACACTGACATTTAATGCTTGTATCTGATGAAATGTCACAGACTATTTTACGTCTACATGAGATATTTTTACATACAAGCTGTCGATTATTTGTTCGTTTTGAGGTTTATTCATTGTCCGCGTGCTTCCATGATTTGTGATGCCATAGTTTTGTTTTTTTACAGAATCTCTATTCATATACAACGAGCAGCGTATACATGGGTTAGTAGAAAATGATCACAGAATGTAAACATGGATCCCATCAAAGCGTGTATTTGTGGCCATAGTTTGCTCATAAGCTATACACATGACTTGTTTGGTGTGTGCTGCAGTCGGTGGGTGTGTCATTGGGAGCTCCAGGGATGGAGCTATAGTATCAGGGCTTAAGAAGGAGCCAGTTTACTTGTTATCATTGTTTTGGAAAAGTGTCAGACAGCATCCAGCAACAAAGACTCTCCCACATCTGGAGGAGAGAGAAAGGGGAAAGCAGAGCGGAAGGGGATGATGTATGAGATTAAATATGAAGAAAGAAAAAAAAAAAAAAACATGTGGGAAATGTGGCAGAAAGGAGCCAAATCTATAGTTTATATTCAGTGCTGTAAGGAAAATGTGCATCTGCTCTCCATGCAGCTGCTTCACATGCAGATCAAGAATTAATAGTCAGCAGCTCATTCAATGGCTGCTGACTTAGTCCCATATACATTGCACATGGTTCGTTGCCTCGTTGGGTGATTCAGTGCCAGACTTGGCACTGTATAACGCCTGTGACCTTCAACGAATCAGCAACAATGTCTCCTTGTTTTCCCTGCAGTCTGTCCATCAGCGCCTTACACTACACTCCCTTTCAAGCAGAGCAGGTGTGTGCATTGAAACAGATAACCATGTGGAAGAATTTGGACCATGCAGAGGAATTTTGGAGGGCATTAATGCAATTATTAGCAAAAGCTCCTTTTTACCCTAGAGTCTATTATACTTCTATATGTTTATTAGACACCATACCTCAAACTATCGCCACCTTTTGTCATGTCAATAAATAAGGGGTGGAAATCTAATAAAAGATGAACAATGTGACGGTTTCGAGCAGGGTTCTCGGCTCATATTTCTCATGTCTTCCTGCTCCAGTATGTGTGGCTTGTCAAAATGTCTTTAGTTTGTGCTTTGCTGCGATTACATCACTCTGCACAAAGACGGACACAATTCTCCTTCCCAGGATGAACTGAAGAATTGTTTCAGGACTATTTCTATCTCATGCCACACCATGCAAAATACATTTCCATTCAATCTAACCTTATTTATACAGTGCAAATTACAACAATAGTCATCTCGAAGCCCTATCAAAATATAGAATTCATAAGAAGAAAAAGAAGCAAAACAAGCATGCTTTTTTTTTTCAAATTGTTTTAGTTTGAATTAAAAAATAATAATATTAATAATGCATTGTGAGCCTAATCAACCCAGAATGTTACCCAACCCCCACCTTAATTTATCTGGACCTATCCCTCTAAGGCAGAGGTAAATTCAATGTTTGCATCTTTTGATATTTCAGAGAGATCAACACTATTGTGTGTTGATGTTTGATTTTAAATTATCATGTGTGAAGCTCAAAAACCAACATGCGGTCAGTGAAATTCAGGCACAATGAATATGGGTTTTTATTGTGATCTTATAGGCCTTTGTGATGAAGAAGAAGCATCCATCGTTCACTTAATTGAAAAAAAAAAAAAAAAAAGATGTAGGTATGCCTTTATGGTTTTGCCAGGTTTGAGTTTCTCAGGTCTCAATCTGTTATGTAAATGAGGGGATTTAGACACAATAAACTTATGTGCACATTGTGGATAGAGGGTTTTTCTTGTGGATTTATTTTTCGCTTTGAAATCTTGAGAAATTCTTTGAAATTTCATCCTGTTTAGGGACCAGATGTTTAAAATAAAGCTTTGGAATAGGACTTCAGAAAACAACAAAGTGCCACAGCAGGTTTATTTGCATAGGCCTTTTCCTCACATCCCCACGCACCCATCCACCCCCACCCACCCTGCTTCAATGTGTGACTAACTCCAAAAAAATATGGGAAAAATATTTACGTTTTTTCACAGATTCGTTCCAAGACAGGTTTTTATGTGCTAGAAATGTAAACCCTGGAAATCAAAGTCTGACTGATGATTAATGTGGTAATCCACAGAGCTTATTGGAATGCACTACTGCTGACTAATACACGCTGTGATGTGTTGCTGTAACCTGACTGCTTTGAGACGTGAGCTCCCACTCATACAGCAGATACAAAGGACGAGGGAGGGTTTTTGGCTGTGTGCAGCTTTCAAGCTCTGATGTGAGGCTCATGAAGTCATCTTTAGTGTGAAAAAAAGTCACCAGTTTGGATATTTACTCAAATTATAGGTTTATGACAATGATTTGTGGGGTTGAGGGGACTGAGACCACTCATGAATGTCCCAACTCTCACTGCAGACAGAGACAGGGAGACCAAAATACCTCAAAAATATATCGTATGGAATATCCTCTAGTGCAGCGATTCTCAACTGGTGGGTCGGGACCCAAAAATGGGTCGTGGACCTGTCGAGGACAGCTGGTCAAAAAAAAAACCCAACTTACTGTAATATCTCTCATGTTGGACTTGTCTTTTATTTTGACAGGCATGCTGTGAAATGCATCTTGCACAGGAAAATATATGGACTTATGCTTTTAAAAGGACTATAGGCTATATGTGTGTTTTCAATAGCTATTATTGAAGAGCCAAATTTGGTTGGTAGAATTCTAAAAGTAAAAAAAAAAATAGTGGGTCGAGATTTAATGGCCCAGGCAAAATGTGGGTCCCAGGGTGAGACCGGTTGAGAACCCTTGCTCTAGTTTACAAAACTTTTATTTTGAAAAAAAAAAAAAAAATGAAGTTTGTATTTGAGGCTAGAAATCCGATTTTTATGTCGTTTCTTTCATCCATTCTGTACCTCCACACACCTCCACCCGATGATTTGTCTCTCTTTCTCTCAATTCGTCGCCTCATTCATCACTGTCTGCTTTGTAATAATATTTCTCTATTTTAAACCTCATTTCCTACTCCTTGAGATTGATAGCAGCGATGACACCAAACAGTTTATCTCCCCGTTTATCCCTTGTTTTCTCTTAATCGCTCCCTCCCCCCTCTAGTGCCTTCTTTTTTTTTTCATGTGTGTCTCTGAAGGGGAATGAATAAGAAGAGCATGTGCAAAACTGATTGGGCACGGTGCTAATTGCCTATACCTTGTGGCTGTTTTATTATGACAAGCCTGACACTATAGTGCATGCAACGTCACTGGGAATTATTCAATGACATGTCAAACAGATCACAGAGACTTACCTCTATACACCAGCTATACCTCTTGATCATAAACTGGTGATAAAAAATAAACAGTATGTTGTCACTGTGATTTATGTTAAATACGAAAAAGTCTTTCATCATTTCCCAAAAAAATAAAATATATGTTAATAGTTGGAATTTCTGCGTCAGAGGCTGCAAATATTTGACATTCATGATGTTGAAACTTCGCCATCATTCATTGTTGTTAGCAATACCTAATGATGATGGTTGGAAACTTGCAAAATGAAAAAAGAAAAAAAGTGGGAATGCAGGAGTTTTGAGTAATTTGGCTCAGGTTTGCTGGGGGGGAAAGGGTGGAGGGTTTCATGATAGGAAAATTGATCAAAAAACAGAAAAGGATAGTTTTGAAAGGAAACAGCCTCGGGAAAGGCCTGATTTTTTAAAAAAAATATATTTTCTATTTATTTATTTTTTGCTTTGTGTGCATCAAGAGGCCTGAGGGCGTATGCGCGTGAGGAGATCTCTGATATTGCCACAGTTTTTGCATAATGTGAGATGAGACCCCATCATCTTTCCTCCCCCACAACAATTTGATAACAGACAGCTAATAAATGTTTCATGGCAGAACAAGCTGCTCGCCTCGGCTTTATTAAATCTGAGATAATAAAAGCAGAGAGGGAGAGTAAAAGGGAGTGTGAATACGGGGGTCGCAGCAGAGAAGGAGAGATAGGGAGACTTTTCTCAAATCGACCGGCTGCATCTCCTGTTTCTGGGGCAACGGGTCCCGCTGTCCCCCCTCCACCCCCTCCTCACTGCTTCCCGCTTCGCCAGAGACAGACAGGAAATGAGAAACGGGCAGACAGGATATTGCGTTCTGGTGGCCTGGGGATTAACTGTTTTATCTAAACTAACACACACCCACTCATTCCCCGCACATAAACACACGTCTCTATCCTGACACATAGCTTTCATTCTTGGTAGCATCAGGTGTGGATCGCACACATCTAAAGACATATATCATGCAATCAATGGCCATCGTGCAAGTTTTAAATTGCTACTTTACACAAGTTAGGGCTTCATTAGGCTATTATAACTATTATTTCTGCTCTCACATGGAACTAGTTGGTAAAATAACCCTACAAACATTAGTAATATACAAAAACAATAATGAAACAATGGTGTTTCTCCTTATCCAAGAGGTCTAACACTTGTGGCTAATCCATGTGAACGCCACAGTGTGTCTTTGATTTTGAAAGGAGCTCATTGAGCAAAAGGAGAGTTTATGGTGGACTTTATTGATGCATGAATGCATGAATGGATATATGGTGCACAAATTACAGCATCTGTCAGTGGTTTATTGATGTTTGTACCAAGGCCCCTTATCTATGTTTACACTAACAGTGCAAATTTGTGTTTATATGTGCCAATAACTCTGTATATTTATACATAATTTGTGTCTGTGTGTGTGTAGCGCACATGGGTGCACGCTGTTTTGCATAGTATGGATGTGTGTGCGTGTGTGTGTGTGTGTGTGTGTGTGTGTGTGTGTGTGAGAGAGAGTGAAGTGGCAGGGTAGCAAGTATCGTGGGGAATGCTGGGAGATTTTAATAACACAGAAGCAGTGCAGGGAGATTTAATAAAAGAAGATGATGTGATTACTGAACCCTGGCTCTGAGCCATTTTGCTTCACAGTGCAATATCCGCCAAAAGTACACGCACGCTCTCATACGCAAACACCAACACACACCTCCAAGAAATGGATACTAGACAAAATACAACTTAAAAGTATGGTTTGATATCATTGGTTTGATTTGCATTTATTACCTGAATGCTTGGGTGTGATTTTTGTGTGGGGTGCATCCCTTTCGTATGTTACACTCTACGTTAGCACATCACTACCTGGGCGACCGTGGCTCAGGTGGTAGAGGGTTGTCTTCTGATCGAGAGGTTGGGGGTTCGATCCCAGTACCTGACTATGTGTCGAAGTGTCCTTGGGCAAGACACTGAACCCTAAGTTGCTCCCAAGGCAAGGCAAGGCAAATTTATTTGTATAGCGCATTTCATACTCAAGGCAACTCAATGTGCTTTACATGATAAAACATTCAATTGTTTAAAATCAGTAAAATCAATTAAAATCATCATTACATCAACAACATGACAAAAAATCTCTCTCTCAATCATATGCAGTAGAGAAAAAAAGTGCCTTTAACTTTGATTTAAAAATGTTCAAATTGGATGCTGACTTCAGCTCTGCTGGCAGTTTGTTCCACTTCTTTGCAGCATAACAACTAAAAGCAGCATCACCATGTTTACTGTGAGCTCTGGGCTCCACTGTCTGACCTGTGTCCATAGATCTGAGAGACCTGCTGGGTTCATACCTGACTAACATCTCACTGATGTATTCTGGACCAAACCCATTCACAGATTTATACACCAGCAGCAGAACTTTAAAGTCTATTCTGAGGCTGACTGGGAGCCAGTGTAAAGACTTTAAAACTGGAGTAATGTGCTCTGACCTCTTTGTTCTGGTTAAGACCCGAGTGGTCGACTAGCGCCTTGCATGGCAGTCCTGTCCCACTGGTGTGTGAATGTGAGAGTGATTGGGTGAATGAGCTCATATGTAAAGCGCTTTGAGACTGCTTCAGTGTGGTGATAAGGCGCTATATAAAATCAAGTCCATTTACCATTTTACCTCAGTATATCACACAAGTGTGAGAAATGCATTCTAAACTTAAGAGCAGAGTGTTTTTTCGAGTGAAGGATCATAAACATACCATAGTATTAATGTAATTCTGACTTCAGGTTGTCTTTTATAAACATACAACAAGTTGTAATAGATGGAAATAACCCCACAATGAAACCTTCCCCAATATGGATATTCATCATTCAAATAAGCAACAGCATCTTCAATTCCTCAAAGGCACATACATATTTATAGAACAGTTGCAGTTTAGTCCGGTGTGTGTCACATTTGTACAACAGATACAACAAAGCCCAGAAGTGCAGCTCAGGGTGACAATAAAGCTTTTCTTTAACTGCATTTTCTCTCAAACTGCCCTCAGGCACGCACGAGAGACCAGATCGTACCAACAACTGCAAATCAGCACTTTTAAAAAAAAAAAATTCTGCCTCGTTACATGCTGATCTCATAAGCAGTGTGCATATAATTAGTCATGGCCCCTAACCCCTTCAAAATCACTAAACAAGGAGCCGATCCCCTTGATGTTTTGTGCAAAACATGCTCTAAAATGTGATCCGTCTCTCCACCCTGCTGTGTGCACTCGTGTCATGCACTTGTTGTATGGAAAAGTGATCACTGAACCGCATTGAATTATTTAGATTCACTACAAAAATAAGTGTACTTGTGTTTAGATTTATAGTATTTTCAAAAATTACATTTTAAGTTTCACATTTTATCAATATTATCTCCCAATGTCTCCTGCAAATTTCCCTAATAAAATTTATATAAAAAAAATATTTTTTTTTCTTTTTTTTTTTTTTTGGCACAAATGGCCTTTAAAGGAAGAAGATGTAAAAAAAAAAAAAAAAGTATTTCTTAGATCACATCTTTCAATGATGTTGTTGGAGCTTGAGTAAAGGAGATTAGTGTTTCCGTGTGTGTGTGTGTGTGTGTGTGTGTGTGTGTGTGAATGATTTATTGGAGTGTGTAAATTTTCAGAGGCTAAATCTGATCTTTAAGCATCGATGTCCATGGGATTTTTTTTTTTTTTTTTTTTTTTTTTTTTGCTGTTGTGAAAGATCCGACCTTGTCAGGACCGTGTGTGATTGATACTTCTATTAGAGGGATTAACTGATTTACTTACGGACCCCCCTCTGTGCCAGTTGCCCCAAGTCCCCTTTATTTCTCTCGTTGAGTAAATTCGTATCCTGCTGTGAGCACGCCGATTAAGGAGTGAGCAACTTAACCGCTAACATCATCTGTCTTATGTCAAGCAATGCTAAGAAATGTGGCCTGGTGTATATAGTTCACAGTGAAAGGAAGTATTTAAGATGCTGAAGTGTGTATTTAACCCTTCTATTATCCTCAAATATTACTCACATTTTACCCATGGGGTCAATCTGACCTCAGGAATATTGGCCTCCAGAAAACAATTGTCAGAAAATTGTTGTTGTTTTTTTTTTTATTTCATTTTTGTAACATATTTGGGGTTATTCACTATGAAGTAGGGATGTTCCGATACAAGTTTTTTTTTTTTTTTTTTTTTTCTTCACTTCCGATATGATGCCGATATGGCCACCTTTAAGTCTTGATCGACACGATACGATGTCGGCACGAATCATACATACTTTTATTACTTATTTTGTAGTGTGGAATGTTAGGAAAGGCTTGATCAAGTGATGTTACTCAAACAGAGAACAATAGTCAGCAACAGTACGAATGAGAAAAACTGACCCATTTATTATTAACTAATTGGTTACATACATTTTAACCTTCAACATAATATATACAGCATTCTACAATTGAATAAATATAATATTATATATATCGTGGATTTTTGATGCAGTATTCGTTTTCTGGCTGATATCGGACCGATATCCGATCTCAATATCGGATCGGGACACCCCTACTATTAAGTCTTCTGTCTCAAACATATTCTCTTCTACGTCACTTTCAGTGTGAAAGAGCTGACAGACAGATAAGTCTTACACAGCTAAAACAGCTTGGGGTCAAATTGACACCAGAGGAACATCATTGCGTGCAATATGTGCTCAGCACATTGAAAAAAAAAACAATTGTAGCCATCAAATTAGGAAAAAATCATGAAATAAGAAGCAACTATTATTTTTTGAATGATATTAAATGGGGTCAAATTGACCCTATGGATAATAGGAGGGTTAAATGAGGCAGCAGAGAATGAGGTGTACATGTGGAGTGGACACAAAGCTGTGTAATGGTTCAGTATATGAAAGATGGCTGAGCATCATTTAGGGTGTCCCGTAGTAGAAAACTTTCAATAGTGTAGAATTAGAAACGCAGTCATTTGAGTAAATGTTAGAAGCATTTTGCTGATGGATTGAGAAAGATTAGTTACAGCTACTGCGTTCAGGACCAAATCACCTATTAGGGGCTCTATAATGTCCAGTCCCGCTCCTTTTTTTTTTGCACTCCAGATTTCCGTCACAACACCTTCCTAACACTCAGTAAGGGACTGTCAACACTTCAGTCTTCTTCCTTTCCCATCATTCCCACTCCCTTCCCCCTCATTCTCTCTCATTTCTGCGCCAAGCTTGCATATTGTTGTTTTGTGTCACACGTTTCCTAATTTTGCTGCAGAACATTGTAACACATATGGACACTCTACCTGGCAAAGCTGTGTGCTGATGACACTGTGGTATATTTTCATGTTGCACAGGATAACTAGTAACTAGTAGTACTAAAACTCTGACAATCTAGGTGAGTTTGTGCAAATATCCAGTGTGTGTGTGCGTGTGTGTGTGTGCGCTTGTGTGTGTGTGTGTGTGTGTATAGGTTTGTGTGCATTGTCGTGTGCATACGTGAGAGGAGAGAGATTAACCCCATGGATCCTCAATCCCTGGTTATGAGTTTACAGCGTCTGTCTGGCCATCTCACTGTTTAAACAACAATCTAATTAATCCTGTCTTTATTAGTTTCAGTGAACTGGGGAGGCAGGCTGGTGGGAGGGGTGCATGAGTGAGAACTGGGAATGCTGGCAGAAAATACGGAGGAGGGAGGGGGAGGAAAGCGAGTGAAGGAGCAGGGATTTTAGAGGAATTTAATGGCAGAGACGTGGGTCCTTTGAATAGAAATAAGGTGAGGATAATTTGAGCACAGAAATTGAAGAGTTTTAACGTCCCGTAGGAGGGGAGAGACGGTATAAACCGAGCAAAGTCATCATGAAGACATGAAATTAAAAGTCCTTTGTAAATTGGGTTCATTGAGGTAGAAAAACTGTGAGATTGTGATTGGCGATGGAGTTACCACAGTAAACTTGGCCTGGGGGCCCTCGAGATGCCCTTGGTCTATTTTTATGTGTTCCCCAAAATAAATGCCCAAAATGACTTCAAAAACAGACCGAAAAATAGAAAAAAGAAACACAATAGAGGGCAAAAGCACAGATAAAACTGCAAAAATACAAAAAAGGACTCAAAAAAACAAACTGATTACAGAAAAATGCACAAAAATGAGAAGAAAAAAATACAATAAGATGACTGCGTATCATTAATGGGAAAATATACAAAAACAACAACCAAAATGACTCCAAAAACACACAAAATGACTCAAAACACATGAAACAACAAAAAATATAAAGAATGACAGAAAAAATATGTCAAAACAACAACAAAAACATGCAAAATGACTCAAAACATACAAAACAACAAAAAAATAAAAAATGACAGAAAAAAAAATATGTCAAAACAACAACAAAAACACGCAAAATGACTCAAAACACACAAAACAACAAAAATATAAAGAATGACAGAAAAAAAATTATGTCAAAACAACAACAAAAACACGCAAAATGACTCAAAACATACAAAACAACAAAAATATAAAGAATGTCAGAAAAATGTATCAAAACAACAACAAAAACACACAAAATGACTTACAAAAACACACAAAAACAAAAAGAGATGATATTACAACAAAAGTGCACCAAACAAAACCAAAAATGACAGAAAAAAACACACAAAAATACACACAAAACCTTTGTTGTTCCTGTATTAATGCTCAGGTTGTTCATTATTCTAAATGCTGACATGAGTGTAATGTGGCCCCGGGATCAGACAATCACGTTTTGGTGGCCCCCACTGTGATACATTTGCCAATTTCTAATATCAAGATGATTTTAAAGAGGAAAAAACTCACTTTGTAGAGCTCTCTTATCAAAGGCTAACTACCGCCACCTACTGCTATAAAGAAGAACATTCTACGCTTCATAAATCCAGACCCCCTAGCTCATTTTACCAGATGTTTACATTGCTGCTCTGAGAATTAACTAATGCTACAACAACCTTTAATTAAGAGGCTGTCCTTTTCACCAGAATCATTGGAGCTGAGGGTAAACGTGTCAGAGCTCCTTGTTTGTCTCAAGTCTAATGACTTTTCCCTATGGTTACATTGTTTATGACTGCATTTCTATACATTTGAATGTGATGACGTGTGTGTATGTGTGTGTTTTTCAGGCTGTTTGTGAGAAAGTGCAGTGCCTGCCTCCAGGTCATTGGACGCTCAGAGCTGATCATGCGTGTGCTGGGCCAGGTGTACCACCTGGGCTGCTTCAGTTGCTGTGAGTGTGAACGGCGGCTGCAGAGAGGTGATGAGTTTGTGCTGAAAGAAGGCCAGCTGCTCTGTCGGATGGATTATGAGAAGGAGCGAGAAATGTTGGCTGCTATTAGTCCAACGCCAACAGAATCAGGTAAAAGGAAGGGGTGGGGGAGGAGGGTGGGACTGAATGTGTGTGTGTCATCTTAAATTAAGGTAACATTTGTGAGGAAGTATTGTGAGGATTTGCTGTTAGTCATTATTCATACTGTAATAGTAATATTGACTCCATGGGGTTCCACTGGTGCATCTTCACTTGCATTTTCTGGTAACACCTCAGTTGAAGTTTTATACATAAGGCTGACATTACACTGTCATTATTATGACATGACATCTGTCATTAGCATGAATAAGGTGTCAATAAGTGTCATTCGTTACCCTAACCCCTAACCTTAACCCTATCCCTAACCCAGGAAATACCCTAAAATGTTTTTTTGTTTTTTTTCGTATATGTATTTTTAAAGGTGGAATGTGCCATGTTAAATATGTTAAAATGAAAAAATATTAAACGAAAAAAGTGGTATTTGAACCCACGGCACCTTAGACCACTCTGCCCAACACAGGCACTTTACGCTTATGTAGAAAAGGTCCAAACGTACCCATAGTCCCGGGGGCTATCAATAGACACTTTCCTAACCCTAACCAGGGTTGCGGTCAATTGTAATTGTAATCACGTAGTTGATAATTAATTACAATTATGGCTTAATTATAAATGTAATTGTAATTTTCAAAATCTGTTGCTGTTGTAATCCTAGTTGAATTGTAATTGTGTTTAGATAATTGACTTTGTACTTGTAATTGGTAAATTCTATCAAATCTGTTAATTATAATTTATTCTAATGCAAAACTTGGGATGAAAAGCATATTAGATGATATTTGTTTGTGTAGATTTTAATTGTAATTGAACATGAATAATTGAAAACGTAACTGTAACTGAAAAATGTCATTGACCCTAACCCTAACCTCACTAGATCCCTCCATCTAACCTAAAAAAAAAATGCCAACATAGCTCCAAAGGTGTCATAATTTAACGAACGACACTTAATGACAGCCTTCATGACACCTTATTCATGCTAATGACAGCGTAATGTCAGCTTTATGTATAAAACTTCATGTAAAGTGTTACCATTGTCTTTAGGAAATGCAGTTAATCTAGTTTCCTTCATTTTAAATTTCACAAAAAAGTCAGAAGTAGGTGCTTTTTCCCGTAAATAAATCAATACCGTCTAGATTTTCTCAGGGTTACACAATTATTCTGAATATTTTGACTGACTTCAACTCATAAGATACACGTTTAAAACTCATACTTGTTTGTTTACTGTAAAGTAGAATGATAACTTTTAATATTACTGAGAAATTCACAAGATGAATAGAGGAAGGATTGGTCGTTGGATACCTTCACAGACAAAATATTAAAACACTAACATGATGTTTCATAGCACAGCTCTTTTTTTTTTGTCTTGATTTTTTTGGGTTGCGTCTGTTGACTTTGCTCAGTGAAAAGTGAGGATGAGGATGGTGGAGGAGGCTCTGGGGGAGCTAGAGGTGGTGATGAAAGCAAAGAGCACAAGCGATCTAAGCGGCCACGCACCATCTTGACCACACAACAGAGGCGAGCATTCAAGGCCTCCTTTGAAGTGTCAGCAAAGCCCTGCCGCAAGGTGAGTTCATCACATCTTCTCAGTAAAAGGTGACCACACAATATTCTCATGCCCTTCCAAAGGCCATTGTCCCTGACGATGGCTGCCATTCTGCAAAGTCATGCAATAAGCTGCGTTTAGAGTCATACGTACAGTATATATGTTTGTTTATATTTTATTTTAACTAGATTTATATTTGAGAAAGAGAAAGTACAGAATGCAGTTCTTTGAGATCGTGTGTGGTGATTTTGTATGGAATAATAATAATGTTAATAATAATGTTTAAGCTCTTTGAGCTTTCTGCCTCTTCCTGCTCTGTAAATCTATTTCTGTAATATGTGTTTTGTTTTTTTTAATAAAATGTTCAAAATTAAAAAAAAATATTAAAAATTACTATTAGCATGTTAATAATGTAGACCAGGGTTGGGGTAATTTTTCAGCTACAATTAAGTTTTCAATTATCCATGCCAACTCAATTAGGATTACATTGACCAGCATTTTTCCAATTACAATTAAATTACAATTTTTTTTTTATCCCTAGAAAGTCCGTTTCAATTACGTTCTCAATTACTAAAGTTCAATTACAATTAATCACAATTACTGAGCCTGAAATAAAAAATCTATTAACATTTAAATCAGTAAACCACCCTATTACAGTATATTAGCTTTCTGTTAGCATCTCTAATGATAACAGGTCCTAAATCAGCTGTAAAATACACTAAAAATCAATATCTATCATCTAATTTCTTTCCTATCTGTTGGTCACCTTGTTAGGATTCCTAATCAATTAAAATATAGTTTTAATATTTTAGTGTGGACATCTGAGCCTTTTTTGTGTCAGTACACCAATATTTAAAAAAGCTTGATATGAAACACATTTTAATAATTGTTAACTACTGTAACATGGTTCCCCAGTTTTGCGTTAAACTAAAATTGACACTTTTTATAGAATTTTCATGACAATTACAATTACAAAGTCAATCATCTGAACTCAATTTAAATTTAACTCAGTTTTTTTTTTAATTTACAATTTAATTAGGATTACGACAGTAACAGATTTTTGAAATTACAATTACAAATATAATTACGCCATAATTGTAATTAATTATCAATTATACGATTACAATTACAATTGACCCCAACGCTGATGTAGACATTTAAAAATGAAATTGTAATCATTTGAAAAATACATGTTATTATTAGACATTTCAGGCGACCCCATTTTATTTCCAGGCGACCCCAAATGGGGTCACGACCCCAAGGTTGAAAAATCCTGATATAAACCCTTTAAAGAGCTAAAGCTACTTCTGACTTGCAGGTGAGAGAGACTTTGGCTGCTGAGACTGGTCTGACAGTACGTGTGGTACAAGTGTGGTTTCAAAACCAGAGAGCTAAGGTAGGATTCACTTCACTCCTTGGACAGTTCCCCCCCCACACACACACACACACACATCAGTAGCTACAAAGACAGCTTTCACATATAGAGTTTAATAACTTTGTGCCTTAGATGAAAAAGATAGCCCGCCGACAGCAGCAGCAGCAGCAGCAGCAGCAGGAGCAGGAGCAGCTGGGAGGAACCAGGAGGGGAACGAGTAGAGGGGGACGTCAAAGTAACGACGACAGCGAAGGTAAGACGAGAAGAAACTGAGAAAGAAAAAAGAAAGAAAGAACAAACTCTTACCTGTCGATTCACACAGATGGATCCAGTACACACGGCATGGAAGGATTACTTGGATATCCATCTCTGCCACGTCAGCAACTCCTAACCTTAGATCCCAACATCTACGGAGGAGAGCCATTCAGACATGGGCTTACGCCCCCTCAGCTGAATACTGATCAACTCCATCCATATGGTATGACCAAGAATGTACAATGCAGGGTTGGGGTCAAGTATAATTATAATTTAGAATTTTTATTTTATTTCGGCGGTCTTCACAAACAAAACAAAAAAAAGTACAGAAGAAACACTCAATTGTACAATTCATCCAGAGAAAGGTTGAAGTAAAGCTTATATATATATATACAGTACTTACCCTATCACAACATAATAAAATAAAGTTCTCTACATAATATCGCACACAAAAAAATATTTAACTCATATTACTATTTTCACAATATACATTCAATATATAAGTTTAATATATACAGTTTATACACTCATATCAAACATATATACGTACATACACACATACATACATACATAATTGGCAATTAATTACAATTATGGCGTAATTATATTGTAATTGTAATTTCAAAAATGTGTTGCTGTCATAATTGTAATGAAATTGTAAGTGAGTTTAGATAATTGACTTTGTAATTGTAATTGTAATTGCCATGCAATTGTCAATTATAATTTAACGCAAAACTAGGGAACCATGTTACAATTCTATGTACAATTCTACACATATGTAGTGAATAATTATTCAAATGTTTCATATCAAGCTTTCCCACATTTGACCATTTTTTAAAAATTATATAAATCGAGGGGCATAGTGACACAGTAAAAGCTCAGATGTCCACACCAAAAATATGAAAACCTATATTTTTATTGATTGCGTCAATACGGGTCAAAACCTTTGTAGTCCTTTCTGTGTGGGTTTACTTGGTGTGTGTTTTTTTTAGTTTTTTGACGTTTCATGTGAATTTTTGTTGCCTTTTGATGCGTCATCGCGTGTGCTTTTGTTATATTTTTTGTGTTATTGTTGTCATTTTGTGCAACTCTCTGTCATTACGTACAATTTCATTGGCATTTTGTGAGTCTTTGAAATCCTTTTGTGTATGGTGATGTTTTTGTTTGTGTTTAAAGTGGATGATTGGTGTATCTTTTGTTGAAATTCTGTGCGTTTTGCTGTTGTTTTTTGTGTTTCTGGGGTTTTGTGTGTTATTTTGGGCTTCATATTACTTCCAACTTCGTGAATTACAATTTTGTTTTGGCGGCCGCACAAAAATTAGGCCGAGGGCCGCATTTGACTTGATTAGGAAGCCTAACAAGGTAACCAAGAGATAGGAAAGAAATAAGAAGATAGATTTATGAATTTGTTTTTAGTGTATTTTACAGCTGATTTAGGACCTAATATCATAAGAGATGCTAACAGAAAGCTAACATAAGAGGAACGTTAACTTTTACTAGATTATTTATTTCAGGCTTAGTAATTGTGATTCATTGTAATTGAAATTTAGTAATTGAGAATGTAATTGTAAGTGACTTTCTAAGGATAAAAAATAATTGTATTTGGACAAAATGCTGGTGACTGTAATCGTTATTGAATTGTAATTGAACATAGGTAATCGAAAACGTAGTTGTAATTGAAAAATGGAATTGACCCCAACCCTGGTACAAGTGTAAATGAAGTGTAAAAGTTATGATTCTGTCAGAAACATCCTGTTTTTTTTTAACTAGGACCTCCATCTCAGCTGTCCACCCTCTTGTTTATGACAGACTCAGAGACCGTGTTTCACGACCTGGACAGTGATGGAAGTCTTGGTCACCTTGGCGATTGCCTCTTAGCAACAGGGGACGGAGGTCTTCTGGCGGGACGAGTCGGAAACCCAATTGATCGTCTCTACTCCATGCAAAACTCCTACTTCACCTCCTGACCTTTGAAAACTGCAACCCTTTGGTCTCCCATTCCACCCTTCACCTCAAAGATGCAGCTAATGGAGGCCATCGACACACCTGTGGGACCTTTCTCCATGACACAGCCGGCACCCAAACGCAGTTCTGAGATTTTAATCACAGGCCTTATGTCGTTATAAGTTATGATTACTGCAGCTTACCCTGTTTTAAAGGAAATAATCAACATGCTGGAAACACAGACACTGTACATTTCCAAGAAAAGTAGACCTCAGCATCTTACGTTGTCTTTATGTTCAATCAGATGCATTTCATAGCACTTTTTAACACAAACAAAACAGGTGTCATACTAAAAATGTCCATATAATTGAATTGGTTGTTCTCAAATGAATTCATCAACAGAGTTAATACCATTCTTAAAGCTACCTCCGATCATTTTGTTTAAGGCAGTGGCTATCCGTACGGTTGCCGTATCAATATACCGACATTCTATCCGTAATTGGTCAGTTTATGTCACGTGATAGGTCAGTCATTGGCCAGTTTAGGTTGCGTGACTAAGAATAAATCTTACCCTAAACCTAACCCTAACCCTAAAAATTGCGATATTGGGTTATAACCCTAACCCTAAGACGCTACGTACTTCGGTAACCGTACCAACAGCACCGGGGGTTGTCCGTACGGCAACCATACAAATAGACACTTTCTTTTTTTAATTAGACAAAACCATAGTGTGTGCGTCATAGATAAAAGACTCAAATATTATTCACACCAAAAAGAAAGGAAAAATATATGATTTTGATTTTTATTTATCTCAAACTCTAAATTAAAGTAAAATGAACAAAAACAGAACCCATCAGGGTCGAGACAGTGCATATGTATGTTAAACATATTATATATAAGATCAGCGGTTCCTTAATAATCAACCAAATGCACATACACACTTATGTCAACACTTATCAAAGGTCAAAATTGCCGCTTTAAAGTTAGTTTTCATCTCCATCCAAAACATTCCGTTTGTTGACATTTTCGCACATTGCATTGTGGGATGTGGAGTCCTGTAAACAGACGCATAGAAGTGTTTTTACTGTGATTTTTTGTGTTTCTTCACCAGACAATGACAGCGATTCTCTTGACACCATTTTTATTCCCAGTATTCCCCATGATATCAGAATCTCCACATCCCACAATGCAATGCAGTGTTTACGGTGGAGATGAAAACCAACTTTCAAGCATGAAATTCAACCTTTTTTCCTTCTTTTTTGGAGTAAATTATGTTTGACTGATTGATCTATGAGGCATACACTATGATTTTATTGATAAAAAATAATCAGGGGTGTAACAGATTAAGTTTTATGTAAAGTTGGTAATTTAAGACTTTATTTAATGTTGCAGAACTGTGTTTTGCGAGAGATTAGTGATTGTTATGGAAGACTGCAGTGTTTACACTACTGTGTATGGTTTGGACTAAATTTTGCTCTCAGGTTAGTGTGTGTGCGTGTCCTGAGCCACAAGGAAGGATGTTTGGCTCGGAAAAATTACAAATAAATTGCCTCAGTGACTTCAAAAACAACTGACTGTAGTAGACTGGTTTAAATGATGTGTTCTATTGGACATTCTGAGTTTTTGATCATGCATGTCAGCTATACAAAAGGACCAAAATTTTAATTTGGGAAAGGAAAAAAAAAAAAGTTAGCAATTACATAACGGTACAGGGTCATTTTTGAAAAGCATTGTACAAAATTGTGTTGTTTAGCTTTTCCTTTATTTTACAGTGTAATGGGAAAACGACGACTCCAGTCAAACCAATACATCTACTACAAAGTGCTAATATTCTAACACTGGATACATGCCTAAGTACTCCAAGGCTGAGTACGAGTGTATTTATTGTTGTCGTCACCTGTTCTTCAAAATATATAATGCTGTTAGGTAGATACTTTGTACAGGCACCCTTTTCCTAATAGTCTGCCAATATTTAAAATGTAGCATGTGTAGTGATGTGCCAAAAAGTAGGTCCACACTTCAAAAAGGCCTCTACAGAACTGTTGAATAACAAGTGTGCATCAGGATCACATTGTGAGTGTGGAACTGGAAATAAATAGCATTAGGGTGATATTTGTTTTATTTACATCAGCTACAATCTGTACTACTCCTTCATGAAATTATTTTTGAACTCCAATGTTTGACTCTCAATGTTTTGACAGTAACATTATTGTAAATGTAACTTATTTGTGCAGTATTAGGTGAGTTCCTCTCTTATTCTTTCCTCCGTGGCTGCTCGGTGATGTGCTTTGAATGTAACTTTGCTGTATCTTCAATACAATCTGCTATTTCACCACAGTACACTTGCCTTATTTGTCCTAAATACAATAAATGATAAAGCACCAGATTACCAGCACTAATCCTTAACAGCTCACAGGTCTGATAAGAAATGTTTCAGTGAAACAAATGAACCGGAACATGTCTGTTCCAGTTGATGGTCACAGAGTTCATAACTCACCCGCCTCCCTCGTGTCTCTCTAAAAAGTCGTGCTGATTAGATAGACGGCTACCTCCCAGTCTCTGTTTCCCATACTCCTTAGTCCTAAGTCACTTAGCGGTAAGAAGAGATTGTGTGGGAGCGATACATTCCAGTTTGATATTTGATCATGATTCAAAGCCGAGGAGTGAGACATTGTAGAGATCATCAAATGCAGGGATGGGGCAACTGTTATCACTAGGGGTGTGTATTGCCTGGCTTCTGGCGATACGATTCGTATCCCGATACATAGGTCACAATACGATACGATATAACCCGATATTAAAGTACAAGGCGATTACTACGATTTTTTTTTTTTTTTTAAATGTATATGACAAGAAACAACTAATCTGTAAATTTGTACACCTTCATGAGAAAATTATGTATGAAATATATTTTACAGTCAAAACATTGGCTTTAACATGCCATGTGCCAACAACTTCAAATAAAAAATAACAAACAATCTGCCTGTGGCTTTTAAACCAAGTTTGACTTTAGTGCAACTTAACTGAGGTATATGCCTAGAACAACAAATAAATGCAGAAAGTTACTACTTTCTTTTTAATTTTTATGAAAAAACACAAGCTGGTCAACATGCTCAGGTTTCAGAGCACCTCTTTGTGCAGTTACAATGTTTCCTGCAGTGGAAAATACTTTCCTGGTTTGTGTATTTTTAGTCATTTTGTGTGTTTTTGGAGTCATTTTCTGTATTTATCTGTCATTTTGGGCATTTCTACTGGAATTTTGTGTATTTTACGAGTCATATGTGTGTTTATTATGTTTGCTTTGTTTTGTCATTTTGGGTATTCATTTTTTTTTTTTGGTCATTTTGCCATTTTGGGTGTTTTTTCTGTCATTTTGTGTAATTGTTAGAGTTGTGTGTTTCTTTGATGTCATTTTGTATACGTGTTGTTGTTTTGTGAGTTCAGGTGTTGGTTTTGTGTGTATTTTAAATATTTTTTGTATATTTTTGTTGTTACTTTTATGTATTTTTGTTGACATTCTGTGCATTTTGCTGTTGCTTTGTGTGTTTTTTTTAGTTATTTTGTGGATTATGTTGGGCTTCATATTACTTCCAATTTCCTGAATTACAATTTTTGCTGGATTTGTCTTGGGGGCTGCACAGAATTAGACTGAAGGCCGATTGTGGCCCCCGGGCCACCAGTTGCCCATGTCTGTGATCACATGGATGACAGAGTTATTCCCATTTTAAACACACAATTCAGTAAAAAAGGTGCCAATTAACCTTTGTTATTATTCTTTATTTGCAAAAAACAAACTTACTGACATTATTACATAATAAACAGCTAAAAAGAAGTGTATTTTCCAGAGGTGCTTTAACTTCCAATGCAGTTGAAATATACTGCAGTAGTTATATTCAATAAACAATGTTATCCTAATCCATTCCAAGGACATGGTACAATTGCCAAGAGTATTTCTGCTTTTGAAGAATTCCAACTGCTACGATGGGGAAGGCATGGGATTTATAGCTGGAAGAGAGAAGAAAAGAAAAAACTAAACAATAATACAGTTTCACATTTTTAAATAAAGATAATGCTGATTTTAATCCATTTGGCTGACACGTTAACTTGTGAATCATGGGTTTGCTTCAGACATTTTCTGGATGCTTAGCGCGAGACTAAATTCTCAGCATGCATGACTCAGTTTGATAAAGGACACTCCTTGAGTAGACAAAAAGACAGATTATGTGTTTTCATATTTTCCGCAACCTAGTTTGACCTTGGGTTGCGTTTTTCGTACTACTCACCCACTCCGCTGAGGTCCACGGTTTCTGCACAGCTCAGAAAGCGTGCCACTTGTGGAGAGCAGGAGGCAGGTGTGTCCGCGTTTTCTCTCAGGCAGCGCTCAAACTCTACAAACTGCTTGGAGCAGTCCTGCCTGATCTTCTGGATCACTGGGCTTTACACATTGAGAGGTTAATATCACGAATACACTTTGACTCCAGCACTTTGGAAAGTGTCAGCATTAAACACAAAACCAAGTCATTTGTCTTACTGTGATGAAGTGCACTGAGCAACGTCCATTTTCAGCTTGTGACACGTATGTTGCCACGTTGATGGGTTGGAAGCTACACACGAGCCATAAGCTTCCATTTCTTTATGGCAGTACTTTGCAGTGATATCCATAGCAGCCTGCCTGAACGGAATAGATGCAATTAACTCATTATTAGTGACGTCCTGATCCAATATCGGTCTGATATCAGCCTGAAAACGAATATCAGATTTTTTTTTTCCCAATTCATTTTTCATTTATTTTATTCAATTGTAGAATACTGTAGATATTATGTTGAAGGTTAAAATCAATGTAACCAAATGGTTTATAATAAATGGGTCAGTTTTTCTCATCCCTACTGTTGCTGACTATTGTTCTCTGTTTGAGTAACATCACTGGATCAAGTATTTTCTAACATTCCACACTACAAAATAAGTAATAAAAGTATGTATGATTTGTGCTGATATCGTATCGGATGCATATCGGTATGGGCCGATACGCAAGTCTGCAATATTGGTATCATATCGGAAGTGAAAAAGTTGTCGGGACATCCCTAATTCCACACTACAAAATAAATAATTTATTTATTTATTTTTTATTAGAAAAGAAGAAAAAAAAATGTAATAAAAGTATGTATGATTCATGCTGATATTGGCTCAATATCGGTATCATATCGTAAATGAAAAAGTTGTATCGGTACATCCCTACTCATTATAATTGAGAAATGAATTCACTGTAGGATACACAATCCACTTCTTGTCCTGGAGGACCTGCTGGAAAAAACAAATATAGGAAAATTGTCCCCTGGCTTTATTAACGTGATTATTGATTTTACTTCAGGTGTAATTGCTGTTAGTTCAGACACCATAGATTGTATTTAGATTGTGTGAAAACAGGCAGTTTTGAACATGAGCTGTGGCGTATCCAGGTCCATTTAACATTAAAACTAAATCTAACGAAATCGAATGCATAAATCCATCCAGTGCTTAAAGGTTGATTAGCTTCTAGGTTTAAAAAAAAAAAACACAAATCTGACAGAAGTTTCAAATAAGTGGGATATTATAAAATGGCATTGTCACATTAAAGGTCAGTTATAAACGATTAACAACAATGAACAAATCAAACATTTTTTTTTTTTTTTTTAACAAATGACAACCACGTTAACAAAAAAACAAACAAAAATTGAATGAAAACAAAAGGCATAAGTCATCAGAAGAGATGCTTGAATCTGTTGTTTCAAATAAATATAGCGACATCTAATGGTCAACCTTAAACACAACATTTATATAAAATGAGAAAGAAGGCTTCAGTGCAGCTAGAATGTTCATACATGTTTAAATTATTAGTAGCATTAATAATTAGAATCTTATTAATAATAATAATAATAATAAATTTTATTTTATATAGCGCTTTACACTGCATTATTCATTCAAATAATGATTAATACTGTGTATTTTTCTGTATGAAATGCTGTAAAGATATAACTTTGATTCATTGATTAAAGTTATGCTATTATTATTATTGTTATGTCATCCCATCACAGTACCATGAATAAAATTAAATTATTTCACAAATGACTGTAGAAGGTGCTCCACTTTTCACCTCTCCATTTAGGAGCAAATATTTTCCACAATAATATATATATATATATATATATATATACTGTATAACTGATCTCTCATAACATCCCGTTCTTAATCATTGGGATTTAACATGTTGTTAGCTCACTATCCACAATTATTACAATGTCCACTCTCCTGGGAAGATATTTCATCAAATGTGGGAATATGCAAGGTTTAGTCCTTCATTTTGGAACAGGAAAGACTAACTATCTACCGGCTGAGACCAGACCAGAATGGTGAAAAACAGCTCCTGCTCATAATATAAAATAATCAAACAGTATAAATGTCCTAAAGCTTGTCAGAAAGGTACCGATTACGATTTGTCTCGAGCAATTTTCAACTTGATTTTCCACATTTGTAGTAAACAAAAAGGGTCTATACCCCTTAAATTAATCCATGGAGTTCCCAATTCTATTGGTTTGGTAATATTAGGTGTAGGTATTAAAACAACAGTGTCATTGTGTGGTAAACGTGCAGCCATGTTCAAAAACGGTTTCATTTTTCTCTAGACATCAGTAATAAAACAACAACAACAACAAAATAAATTACGTTCAAGTTCTTACATCTTTCTCCTGTACAAGGTTTTGTCCAAAACATTAGCAAAAACCCCAAGGTTATTTAACTCCTACAGCAGCATGTGTCCACCGCCTCCATAGAAGCACTGCTGGTGTCACGTGATCGGATGTGAGACACCACATTGAAAATCTGATTGGCTCAGATTTGTGTCAGTCACACAATGTGGCCGCTAAGATTTAAAGGCAAAGTAACTACTAAATGAGCATTTCGCCCAACAAGAGATGTGCTAATGTTTTTATTTTTTTATTTTATGTTGATAAATAAGCCTCGAAATTATGAAAAACTATTAGCATAGATATATTATTTTACATAATGACAAGTTATCCGTTTCGGTTTGCGCTGATGAGGCTCTACTTGGTTAAACAGTACGTGTCCTTGCGTGCTGACGTATGCGGAAATCACGGTAGCGAACAAGCTTTTTTAGATTTGGTGGTGAACACTGTTGACCGCTCCGTTTATTTAGTCTTTTTCACCGGCGCAGCTGAACGGAGAGCTGGTGGATGGTAGAGGGGGGCCGGGGGGGAGTGCAGTCTACAATGAACGACCTCAGTAAAAACAGGACCATGGGTGCAGATGGAATCCAGGGACCGGGTGAGCTGCAAATGGCCCCTTCTGTGAACCACCACCACCACCACCAGCAGCAGCAGTGTGACAGCGGCTCTGGCGACGAGCTGGTGAGCTCGGTGACGCTGTACAGGCGGAGGCCCCGTCTGCTTCACGGCACCGTGCTACCCTTCCTATCGGTCCTCTATCCGGCCTGGTTGTACGTGTGGTTCGTGGTGTACGGAGCCTCTGAGTACCCGGAGGCCGGCCTGCTGGCGTTAGCCGCCATCGGGATCGCGCACGTTCTTACAGCACTCTCTGGTTATTGGTCCGTGCACGCGCACTGTTGGCTGACTTGCTCAAAGGTAAACATAAACATTACTATGTTCTGTATCGCCTATATCTTTCATCATTATGTGCAGTCACAGTAAGGTTATCGATGGTAGTTCCAAAGATTTACCCTGATGAACTATCCCAAATTCCCTGAAATTAAAAGTTAATCACTTATATTTTAAATTTGGATTAAATTGCTTTTAATTGGCAAATAAGAAAGACAAGCATGGACAAAAATCTGCTGCAGAGAATTAAAACGAGCTGGTTTTAAAGATGGAAAGGAGTTGTTTTAATTAATCAAATACATGGATTCTTTACGATTTTTCCCAAAAGAAAAATTGAAAACATGTAGAATTTAAGATCATGGAGCTGGGTATCGAAGCGATTCAAATTTCCCACAAGGGTTTGGTTTGATTCACGATTCACAATTAAAATCCCTCTTGTTTTTTAAAAAAAAAATGTATTGAATTGGATTCCACTTCATTCTTTCATATTTACTGAGCTGGTTTTAAAGATGAAAACAAGGGTTGTCTATATTAATCAGAATCAGAATTCCTTTATCAATCCCAGGGGCAAATTGCATTAATCAAATAATCAATTGTTAAGGGTTTTCCCAAAAATAAAAATTGAAAACATTTGATTTTAATTCTTTATATATTTCAACCATATAAATGACAACTTAAAAACAGTTTAAAATAAAATAGACATTAAGAAATAACAACAGAACAGTATCTTGCATCTTCAAATACTCACGCATTTCTCAGTTTACATGAATGAAAAGGAGCAGGAAGAAGTATAAACTTACGTAGTCCTTTTTAGAATTATAGATCATAGAGTTGGGTGTAGATGCAGGTTTCCCAAATTGATTCGATTCGCAAGGGCTTGATTTGATTCACGATTAATTTTGATTTCGATTAAGTTCCTGTTATAACTGGGTATACTAGTATTTATAGACAAAATCATTTTAAAGATCAAGTCTAAAGAAGCACAAATAACCATGAATGAATGTATGTAGAGTGACAAAGTGTGTGAACATGTCACCTGTTCCCACAGGAACCTGATCCAAACAAGGCTACACTCACTAAGGTTGTACCCACCCCCAATAATGGTTCTGCTGAGCTTGTGGCGCTACAAAGAGAGCAGGTCAGTTACTTCCTCAACTTCATTTCTAGATGTGCCACTTTGTCTTTGTTGTAAACATGTTGTTGTTGTTGCAAATGAATAACAAGTATTTGGGGTTTATCAGAATAATTTTTCAGTTTGAGGAAATGTAAAGCTTTTTGCATCCATTACACTCACCTTGAGTTGTAAGTTGTATTTGTGACATTTTCATTGTGTTTTGTGATTGCTGGTGCCTATCTTGGTCAGATCTTCATTGGTAAAGAGGTTCCTAATCCTAAATAGGATTTTTTGGGTGTTAAAAAAATATTGTGGCCATTCAATTTCTTCCATATTTTAAAACTGTTACCATAAGCGGAGCAAGACATTTACAACAATCATGCAGCCAAAATACTTACCAACTAGGGATGTAACGATTAATCGTAAGGCAGTTAAAAATCGATTCATAGATATCACGATTGACATCGATACTTTGAAAATTGAAGCGCAGTACTTTTTTTAAACAGCATATATATTTATCCCTTCTCTTGTCCAGCAGTGAACGCGGCGGGCGGAATCTGCTACTACTTTCTTTCTGGCTGTCTTCTACTCTTAAACTGGTTTATAAATGATATCTGTAATATTACGTGAATATCTGTAATATTACGTGAATATCTGTAAAAGTCACGTTTTTCTATTAGTTCTGTCTGCTAGCGTAGCATCTCTTCTTCACTGCAAGATATTTTGAATAGTTTATCAAGGGATTCTTTTGACAATGAAAAATAAAAGGAAAACAATACAATATTTTCTAGTAGTCAGTATTTTTTCCAAAAAAAATAAAGGAATATTTTTCAGTCATCATTTGACTACAGTCCAATTTTGTAAAATAAATCGTGAGAGAATCGCATCGTGAATCGAATCGTATCGGGAGTTGAGTGAATCGTTACATCCCTATTACCGACACATTAAAATTATACGCAAATTGTGCAATTTTTGACAAATCTTTAAAAAGGGCTTTTAGAGCGTTCACACGTTTGTTTTTTCTCCGCTTTTTTCATTGGCCACTCGGAGGTTGATACTGGCTGTAACCTTTTAAAATTATGATGATCTGTTTTTATAACCCCTCAGTCCACATGGTGTTGCTCATAATTGTAACTTCTTCTCTTTTTCCTTGTCTCTGATCAACAGGATGAAAATGGAGACAGAATTTTGTCCTTTGAGTTTCAAAAGATCCGTTATGTCTTTGACTACAAAGAGAAGAAACGCTTTCTACCAATTGCGTTTCCTATCAGCAATCCAATGGGATACTTTCAGTCCTGGCGTGGATACCAAGAGGAGACCGAGCTCCGAGCTGCAGAGAAACGGTACGGCACCAACCGTGCTGAGATGATGGTGCCAGATTTTTTGGAGCTCTTCAGAGAGAGAGCCACTGCACCCTTTTTTGTTTTTCAGGTACGTGGTTGTCGACGCATGCCCGCTCAGAATTAAAAAATGTGTAACCCTACTGTAATTTCCCCCTGTCCATCCAACAGGTTTTCTGTGTGGGCCTTTGGTGTCTGGATGAGTACTGGTACTACAGTGTTTTCACACTTTTCATGCTCGTGGCTTTTGAGGCGTCTTTGGTTCAGCAGCAAATGAGAAACATGTCGGAAATTCGTCGCATGGGAAACAAGCCGTACATGATTCAGGTATTTCATATTTTATCCTGAGGTAGTAAATATACTCTATAGCCCTATTCGCACGAGATAAGTATTATCTGGGGACCCCATGTAATACATAAATGACCCCCCCAACGTCTGCTTTTTATGTGGCGAATTCGCACAAGATAACCGAAGCCTGAGATTTTGCGGAAATTTCCCAGGTATGATGTCAATGCGCTGCTTATTGCGTAACATTCGCTCGCATTGTTTTCAACATGGCGGGTGCTAAGAAGAAAAGTAGGCACTGGACGCAGAAAGAAATATTAAAATTTTCCAAAAGTAAATAAACATGTCTCGGTGACAAAACTACGCATAATCACGCATTGGATTAGTATTATCACAGGACCTCGGAGTTCAGCAAAATATAGTATGTAATTTGCGGGGGAATTTTTACTTTACAAATTACTGACACGGCCGATTCACACGGGATTAACATCACAGACATTCTCCGCAATTATTACAAATTGCATGTGGTCCCTAGATGAAACTAATCCTGTGCGAATAGGGTTTATGAAGTTAATCCCAAACTTTAATAGCAAGAATATTGATTTAATGTCAACATCCTAAATCCAAAATATATTCCATTATAGTTTGTGTTTAATGTCATAAGTTGTGTTGTGTGGAAAAAGCAGATCAACACACAATAATACGTATATTGCACTCATGCTGATTCTAGGTGTTCTGAATGAAAGCTTTGTGTATTAAAGTTTTTTGCATTGTTGTGAGTGTGCAGATCTGCGTTTTTCACACATGGTTTTCTGACACTTTGGCATGTTTTTGGTTGTGAGTTTGGTGATTCGCTCCTGATTAAAACTTGTACTGAATTTCCAATTTAAAGGGATTTTTATTCACCTGCATTAGTGAAAAACACTAACAAACTATAACTGAGCATTAGTGTGTTAAGAAAAGCCATTAGTAATGAATTTTTAGCATTGTTTTTAACATAAATCATATTTTAACCTGAGCATTTTAAAACTCTGTCTCCAATGATTAAATATTTCTAACATTTGGGGTACTTTTTTGCTGTGTTTTCAATCAAATGCCAGTTACACTGGTTTGTATCTTGTTACAGGTGTACCGTAACAGAAAGTGGCGACCTATTTCAAGTGATGAACTTGTCCCCGGAGACATTGTGTCGATTGGTAAGTGTCCTTTCTGAGTTTTGTCTTGTTGTGATTTTTCACTGCCTTGGATCAATGAAATGTTTTATTTGTGTCGTGTCTATTTATCAGGGCGTTCACCCCAAGACAACTTAGTGCCATGTGATGTGCTGCTGCTGAGGGGCCGTTGCATTGTAGATGAGGCCATGTTGACAGGAGAGTCTGTTCCTCAAATGAAGGTTAGAAAAAAACCAAAACAAACAATGTGGGCTAAGCTTTTGTTAATAAATCCATTATTTGTGACATCCGACTAAGAGCTCACCACATTGCTTGTACAGGAACCAGTAGAGGACTTGGACCCAGAGCGAATCCTTGATCTTCAGACAGACTCTCGCCTCCATGTTATTTCTGGTGGAACAAAAGTTGTTCAGCATAGTCCACCTTTAAAGGCCAGTGCTGGTTTAAAACGTAAGCATAGCTTTCTTCTAAACTCTTTATTCCCACGAGCATGTTGGCTAAATTGCAATTTTTAAAACATGTTTCTCTGTGCAGCTGTAGACAACGGCTGTGTGGCCTATGTACTGAGAACAGGATTCAACACATCTCAGGTGACGATGCTACAACACTCATCTTTTTATTTTTTTGCTTTCTTTATTTTTAGAGAATAAAACAACAATTTATATTAAATATATAAGATGTAAGTGTATTGAATATATACATTTGAATATATTTTAAAATGTCTGTCTTTTTAGAGCTTTGAACTTGGAACAAATTGCCTATGGATGTGAAAGACATGTCAACTTTACGCATATTTAAAAATTCTTTAACATCATATTTTTACCAATGTTAAGGTATATATCATGTATTTGTTAGTGTAATGAATGTGTCTTGATGTACCTTTTTACATAATGTTTCTGTATATTTTTAACCGTCTTTAATTTTTCTGTTTTTATATGTATTAGAATTTTTTGTAAAGGTAGGGTAGGCAATTTTGGTTGAAATTGTTTTTATGTCCGGACAAAAATTAAGATCTTATGTGCTCTCAAAAAGGAATGAAGAAAATCTGTCAACTGTAGAAGGTATAAACCTCTAAAAACTTCGACCAATGCAAAAAAACGAACCGTTTTTTAAACAATCATGTCTCCCTGCTCGTTCTCGATCCCTCACATGCACAAGCTCACACTGAGCTGACGGAGTTAAAACAGAGTTTTTGGTCACGTTTTTTTAACATATATAATTATAAAGTTTATCGTTTACTTACTGCTGAATGAGACATGAGACCACAAAGTTTCTACACAATACAAGCGATGAGCTGAGCTCCACTTCTGCAGCAGCTGTGCTCATGCATGTGAGTAAGATGGAGCACAGAGGGGACGGGGGAGGGGGTAAAGGCGGAGCCATCGGGGAGGCTACATTCAAAATCATGCTTGCTTTTGAAAATCGCCTACCCTATCTTTAATGGACCCCAGGAAGATTAGCAACCACTATGGTGAAAGCTGATGGGGATCCAATGAACAAATAAATAAATAAACAAATATCCCAATTTTGTCCTCCAGGGCAAACTGCTGAGGACCATTCTCTTTGGTGTAAAGAGAGTTACTGCAAACAACCTGGAGACTTTCATCTTTATCCTCTTCCTCCTGGTTTTTGCCATTGCTGCTGCTGCCTATGTGTGGGTGGAAGGTGAGATGCACCAGTTCAGCCCATTAGGATCTAATGGAAAAGAACACATATTTTAATAAACTAAAGAAAATGGTGGAGCTTTGTTTCTAGTAGTACATTTCTGGCTTTGTGTTACTTCCTCAGGGACCAAGGATGCCAGCAGGAACCGCTACAAGCTGTTTCTGGAGTGCACACTTATCCTCACCTCAGTGGTTCCACCTGAGCTCCCGATTGAGCTTTCTCTAGCTGTTAACACATCTCTAATTGCCCTCGCTAAACTTTGTAAGTCTAAAACATATAATTAAGATGAAAGAAGTGGCTTATGATCATTGTATTAATATCTTCTGTCTTCACTCGTGCTCAGATGTTTTCTGCACAGAGCCCTTCAGAATACCATTTGCAGGGAAAGTGGAAGTTTGCTGTTTTGACAAAACGGGAACATTGACCAGTGACAGTCTGGTGGTTCGAGGAGTGGCAGGTCTCAGGTAAATCATGTGCACCACTAAACATTGAACTATGAAGTGGGAAACAAGCTATTGCAGCAGGTCTCTTAAAATTGTTACAATACGCCATGAATCGTCACATCATGTATTACATTATAAACCTTAAAATCACTTCAATCCTGAATTCAGTCTTTACATTTCATCAAGTAATACGTGATTTGATTTACTGTTTTATTTTGGACAATTTGCAAATGCAATAAAACAAGAAACAATATCACAATAAACAAAACATTTGATGCAGATGGCTTCCCTCCAGAAAAAACAAAACAATGATTACATAAATTACTAGTGCATACACATACTTTTTGTGTTCGTAAGGGAGTGGGTGAAGGTATAAACTTATTAATCTTTTCCTACATTACAGTAAACAATCTGATTTTTCATCCTATTTTTTAAGCATTGCTGCTTTTAATAAATTAGAGTTAGTCTCATCTTTATATGATTTTGATTATAATACACACAAAAAAACATATTACACACTTTCTAAATTGTCATACAACATAAAGGTATTTTCTTTACATTTTTTAAATTGCTTGATATTTGTACACTTTTTAATTTCCATTGGCAAACTGTTCCAGAATCTTACTCCACACACTGAAACACAAAAGCTTTTCCTTGTTGTCCACACACTCACAGACTTAAAATGTATTTACTTCTCACTTTGCAAGCCCCTTCCCTCTCAAAAAAGATATATTAATAATTTTATGTCTGTTTCCTTCACAGAAAGGGGAAAGAGGTCATGCCTGTATCTGAGATCCCAGTTGAGACGCATCGAGTAGTTGCCACATGTCACTCATTAGTCACGCTGGATGACGGACAGTTGGTTGGTGATCCATTAGAGAAAGCTATGCTCACTGCTGCAGACTGGAGCCTCACAAAAGGTATAATAAATAATATGTCAACCATACACAATGCACAATGTAAATCATCTGAGTTAATCGATGGGAAAGAGTTGCTGTGTTATTTGGTCAACTGTCTATTTTACAGGGTTTCCGCGGATCCTTAAAAAGTCTTAAATCAATGTTTCAAACATTTTAACACATAAGTAGGATTTTATTAGGGCAGCCAACTTTGGTAATTTAGGTATCAGTTTCAATACGGTTTAAAAAAAAATGGAATGTACTTATTTAGGTGATAAGGATTAAATATCAAATATAATTTATTTAACGCCTAAACATGATTTTATGTCCAGCAATAGCTGTGTAAGTGCGTGCTGCGCTGCAAAAAAACTAAAAAGTGTTGCTCTTCAGCTGTCCTCAGATCAGATCAGAGAGGGAATAAGTTGTGACAGGCTTGAAACAAGCATCCACTATTAAATCAATCCTTTTTCTGCACAAGAACATGGATTATCCTTATATTTGATATGTATATTATGTAAATAAATCCACTGTCTCTGGCGCCGCGGGCACACAGCGTACCTGTGTTTGACGTGCATTTGTTTCCCTATGCACTGATCTGATGTTGACATTAACAGTTTATTAATAAAATCAGGCTTACCACTAAAACAAATGTAAATATGTCATTTGTATGAGTAAAAAATAGGTTTTAATTGTCAGTTTCAGGTCGGGCTCTGATAAAAAAAATACCTACTGTCTGTCGGACCTGTAGGTTTCATTTTTGCTTTGTCGGGTTCTGGTCAAAGCTTGAATAAGGTTGATATCATAAAGTGTTTAAAAAGAAGTCGGCACCACAAAAAGTCAAAATAAAATAATTGTTTCTTTTTCTTTCTCCTCGTCCTCCTCTGCACCTCCTCATTCATTCTCTGTTGTTGTTTTTTTTTTTTTTTTTTTTTTTTCTTTGTTTGTCGACTAATCGCTACGTGTGCCATAGTCTTGTTCGACCAACCATTTCTTTGGTAAACTACAGCCCTAGATTTTATGATTGTAATTAGTCTCACATTTCAAAATAAATGGTAGCATTCTTTTTTTTTCTTTTTTTGTAAATGAATAAACAACATGGGAAAATGTAAATTTAGTGAAAATGCCTTTATTCTTAATGGTTTTTATTTTTAATATTTTTCTTGGTTTTTTTTTTTTTAATAGATTTCTGGCTATTTTTGTAGTCATCTTGTGTTTTTGGAGTGATTTTTTTATTTTATTTTTAGTCTGTATTTTTTGTGTATTTTACTGTCATTTTATGTGTTTACTTTGGGGGCCGCCAGTCGCTTGCCTGCACTAGACACGAGAAAAATATTCTCCTAACCTTATGTAATTGATGAGGTGATTTTTTTTCCCCAATTATGTTTACTGTGAAGTTTGTTTTAAATTTAATTTCAAATATCAATAAAAATTCTTAAAAAGTCTTAAATTTAATTTGACTTGAATGCAGGAACCCTGTTTTAATTTGTTTAAAGATGGAAATGATTTTATAATCTTGTCATTTTGGTGTACCTATTATTATTTTTTAAAAACATCATGTCAGTTCATGCTTTCCTTTGAAATGGTTTGAATGAATAGTTTAAAACACATTTTTACATCTTGGATCACAACGTCTTGTAACCTCACCAATTTGTTGTGACCTAAGTGTACAAGAGTATGTTTTTTGGGTTTTTGCGGACAGATGAAAAGGTGTTTGCTCGAGGCATCAAAACCCAGGGGCTCAAGATCCATCAGCGGTTCCACTTTGCCAGTGCTCTGAAAAGGATGTCCGTCCTGGCTTCCTATGAAAAACTGGGCTCAACTGAGCTCTGCTACATATCGACTGTCAAAGGGGCTCCAGAAACACTCAGAGGAATGGTAACACTGACTTTTTTCTTGCTGCTAAATTAGCTGTCCACTGGCCAAAACGCATCTATTTTCATGGGTTTTTTTTTTTAGTTTTCAGCATGTCCAACAAGCTATGATGAAGTCCACAGAGAAATGTCACAGGAAGGAGCCAGAGTTTTGGCTTTGGGCTACAAGGAGATTGGACACCTCAGTCATCAGCAGGTTCTTTATTACCTATTTGCAATTCATTTTATTTCAAAGATGTTTTATTTTTGAGACTCATCTGAGTTGTATTACTACTTTATTCCACAGGTCCGGGAGATAAGTCGTGATGCCCTGGAGTGTAACCTACATTTTGCTGGGTTCATGGTGGTGTCTTGTCCCCTCAAGAGTGACAGCAAAGCTGTGATTAGAGAGATCCAAGATGCATCACATCATGTAAATAACATAACCATATGAAAATGTTCATGTTTTTTATACAGCTTAGAATTTAGTTTTGAAATTCCTCTGCTCTTTCTCTCAGGTGGTGATGATCACAGGTGATAATCCTCTAACAGCGTGCCACGTAGCTCGAGAGCTTCACTTTATTCAGAAAGAACACACACTTATTTTACAGCCAAGCCACAATAGGGGTGAGTTTCGTTTTTAAAACTACAATGGCCACTGTTACATGATGTTTTTTAATTCGAAATTAGTTATTCCAAATTAAATAGTTCAGAATTAACGTGTTCTGCTTTGTATTTACATGGAAATTGTCACTCCCGAACTGAGGTTTACATTTATTTACTTCATTTAATTCCGCTTTAGGTCTTGGGTTTGGGAAGGGCTCTGATTGGACCGGGGGTGAACATGACGTATCACATCTATCAGGAAAAACACACAACAAACCTTTTATTGTCGGTTATAAGACAGACAACCACACGAGAACTATTTTCACTTTTATTTTGATTGTAGTGTTGAAGCAGCAGTAAAATGATAAACTTGGTGATATTACAGCCTGTGAATGCAGTAAGGGGACACATTTACTCCGCCTCCGGGTCCTAGTGCCTGTCGTCCGGTGAAGCCTGTTCTGTTTACCGAGGTCTGTGTGAAAGTCTGCATGTTTATGCTTCCCTCCATCTATTCTTTTCATTATATCCATGTATTTTAAGGCTCTTATTAAATAGTCTCGTCTAGGAGTCCGGGCCGCCGCCATCTTGGATTATGTCGTCACCAGTGCATCATCATTGCAAGTCGTGCAAGAGCAGAACGACCCAAATTAACTTAAAGCGGAATAAAGCAATTTAGGTGTTTACAAGAAAGAGGAGTTATCTCATTCGGAATATACCAGCCACCTAATTCGGATGTAAGTTTAATTCGGAATTAAATTAGCATTAGGAAATAAGTGTTTACATGGTCAATTTAAAGTGGAATTAACTTTTATTCCGCTTTAAAGACGAAATAAAGCTCCCATGTAAACGTGGCCAATGTATGACACTTGTATTAATTTTTATTTCATCTTTTTTTAGGGGAGTGGCAGTGGGAATCCATTGATGGCACTGTGTGTATACCACTGCCTCCACCCTCGGTTCCTTCTTTGGTGGACCAGTTCGATTTATGCGTAACAGGAGAAGGGCTGGCGAGAATAAGCTGTGACCCCCACCTCGTCCACGCCCTGCTTCCTCATATACGAGTGTTTGCTCGTGTCAGTCCAAAACAGAAGGTAGGTTTGTATGTAGTGCAAAGATAAAACATTTCTTTCTTTAAAAGATTAGGTTGTTATGACACTGTATTTTCCTGAAAGTTTTATACATAAAGGCTGACATTACATTGTCATTATTATGACATGACACCTGTCATTAGCATGAATAAGGTGTCACCCTAACCCTGTCATTAAGTGTCGTTTGTTACCCTAACCTTAACCGTTACCCTTCCTAACCCCTAACCCCACTAGATCCTTCCACCTAACCCAAAAAAGGCCAACATAGCTCCAAAGATGTCATTATTTAGCCTTAATGACACTTTATTCATGCTAATGACAAATAATGACACCGTAATGTCAGCGTTATGTAAGAAACTTTAGGTAAAGTGTTATCAAAAAATTATATTAACCTAAAAATATTAGGATTATTTATAATAGTTGAGGCAGGGATTGTTTAGTTGTCTGAATGTTTGTGAACATCTTAAGGTATTTTAATTATTAACTTTAAGCTCCTTATGACTAATATTAAGGGTAAGATTCTGTGTTCTCTACAGGCATAAGTATCAGTATTTTACTAATACTATGGATAAGAGATTAGCATATTAGCTTAAGGATGCTAAGAGGGTGTAAAATGTTAAGACTGCGTTTGTACAAATAACACGGTATGATGGTTATACTGTATTAGTATTACTACTAACAGTGATTTATGAATCCATAATGGTTTATGAATGTGGAACAAAAGTCAACATCCAATGTGAACGTTTTTTTTAAATCTAGGTTAAAGACACTCTTTATTCTTTACTGCGTATGACTGAGGGGGAGATTTTTAATCATTATTTTTGTTTTTTTAATGTTTTTACTGCTGATTTTAATGTTCTTATTGATTTTTAAACTGTTGCACTTTTTATTCATGTAAAGCAAATTGAATTGCATTGTGTATGAAATGCACTAAACAAATACATTTGCCTTGCCTTTAGGAGTTTGTGGTCACCAGTCTAAAAGGAATGGGTTATGTGACCCTGATGTGTGGAGATGGTACAAATGATGTTGGTGCCCTAAAACATGCTCATATAGGTACGTTTTAATGTGAAAGCTATAACTGAAGACACACATTCCTATAAATGACCTTGACAGCATTGGAAACATGAATATTGTTTATCTGCAGGTGTAGCTCTGCTGGCCAATGCCCCAGAGCGCATGCCGGAAAAAAGAAAACGTGTGAAAGAAAAAGAAACACCATCTTCAGAAGCAAGACCTCTGCCACCTCAGAGTTCAGGAACAAAGATCACCTCAAGGGCAGCCAGGCAGAGAATTATGGCCCTGAGGGAAGAGCAGCAAAAGGTGTGTCTCTGACATCTGCTAAAAATAGAATACCTACAGCAAACATGCTCATAAAAGTGTGTTATGTAACCGACATTTAAGCTAAAAAAGGTAGTTGGGTTGTTATTTTTTGCATTGATTGAGTCCTTTTGGTTTTTGCATCAGGAGAGAATCAATCAGGTCTTACGAGAACTTGAAGAGGATCAGGTTCAAGTCGTTAAACTGGGTGATGCCTCCATTGCTGCCCCATTTACCTCAAAGCTGTCATCCATACAGTGCAGTGAGTATTACCTTTGCAATTAAAAAGTTAGAAAGGTCTGATTATTCAACAGTTTTACATATCTGAAATGTATTTCCTTTTTGTTTTTAGTCTGCCATGTAATAAAACAAGGGCGATGCACTCTTGTAACAACACTTCAGATGTTTAAGATCCTTGCTCTCAATGCTTTGGTGCTGGCCTACAGTCAGTCTGTCCTCTACCTTGAGGGAGTCAAGTTTAGTGACTTCCAGGCAACATTGCAGGGGTTGCTCCTAGCTGGATGCTTTCTCTTCATCTCTCGCTCCAAGGTGGGAATCTCAGCAGATAGACAGTTTTTTTTTTTTTTTTTTTTTTAAATATATTCTATACACAATGTTTGTTTTTCCCCAGACTTATGCACAAACTCATTAATTTATTTGTTTTGTATTTTGTAGCCTCTGAAAACGTTGTCTCGAGAGCGGCCCTTACCGAACATCTTCAATCTTTACACAGTGTTAACTGTGTTGCTTCAGTTTGCGGTTCACTTCTTTAGTCTGGTGTATCTTTACAAAGAGGCTCAGAGCAGAAGTCCGCCCAGGTAAAAATCAGTCATTCCATTAACTATTAATGTCAAAGTCCTTGTTTGAGAAACGATAATCAACGTGAATTTAGGGCTGGTCATAAATGGATTTAATTGATTTATTGAATTTGTAGATGGAAAAAAATGATTTTTATTTTTTCAAATTTGAGTTTAAAAAAACTCAAATTTATTATGTTTTTAATTGTAATGTTGTATGTTATAAAATATGTAGTTATCTGATTTCTTAATCAGAAAATTTAAGCTACTGTGAAGTTGCTGTTGCACTTTTGCTTAAACCTGGGTTAAAGCTTGAAATAGTTGACATAGAATGACAGAGAATCATTTACTTTTTATTTTGGGAATGTTCTATGCATTTTACCTATTGAGGACAATCACAGCAATAAAGTTGCACTTTTGACAATATATCTGATGTCTGTTTTCATTTTTAAGTGCACTGAAAAAAAAAAAAAATCAAGAATCGAAACTTGAATTTTTCTTTAAAAAATCAGAGATTTTTGTTGAGGCAAAATTGCCCAGCCCTACGTGAATTATTAGTTTTCCTCAATTCTTTCATAAAAAACTGTACAAATGATGTATCTATGTACCATTTCAGCTTGATTTGATGGCATCAGTGACAATGATGCATTTATATCTGTTTTTCTCTTGCAGAGAGGAGCGGTTTGTAGACATTTATAAAGAGTTTGAACCCAGTCTAATTAACAGCACTGTGTACATAATGTCAATGGCCATGCAGATGGCTACCTTTGCCATTAATTATAAGGTACTTGCATATTATACAACAAAACATTGTTTTACATGCATTATTTTGTAATATGTGACAGTGAGTAACGTGTCACTCGTTTATAGGGTCATCCTTTTATGGAGTCTCTTAGTGAGAACCGACCTCTACTGTGGAGTATTGCTTTGTCGGGTTTAGCAATTGTGGGGCTTCTTACCGGTTCTTCACCAGAATTCAATGAACAGTTTGCTCTCGTAGATATTCCTACTGAGGTAAGCTGACACTCTTTATTTATATTTTTTCTGTAATGATCATGTACAAGTTAACACTACAAAACACGTTTCCCATTCACTTCTTTGCAGTTCAAATTCATCATTGCCCAGGTTTTGGTTGTGGACTTTGTCACCGCTCTGCTGGTGGACCGGGTTCTACAGTTCCTGCTTGGCAAAGGAACACTCAGGCTGCCTTCTTGAACTCAGTGCCAAAAGAGACCAATGCCCTTATAAACTAAACTGGAAAAGGAGAGCACACATCGGCGGGGAAAGAGAATCAATACTGCTGTGACGTACATATGGCAGGAGCATTGGGGTGTGCAGGACTGTACCCTAACTTTATTCAGTTTTGTGCCGCCTTACTCACCATAAATATCTGTATTTTGAAAATCTATGATTTCATAATGTTTTTTCCCCATAACTATTTTATTCTTCCGTTTTATTTTGGGTTTTTTATTCCAATTGTCCCCAGGTTGATAATAGGGCCATAAAGACAGCAGTATTGAGTGGAGTGTTCACCTGTACCAGCCAGAGTGAAATATACCTGCACAAAATTGGGGCGTTCTCCAAGAGAATGACAAAAGTGTTTGGGAATTTCTCTTTTTATTTGCCATTGTGATTTTCTAAAAAGGAGAAAAATAAACATCTTTAATGGACTTAAACAACAAAAGACTCCTCGCTTCAATGTGAAATGAAGGGGATCAGCTGGAGCAATTGATAATTATTGGTATGTAGCAGATAGCTGTGTAAAACATTGTTATATATTGTAATAGTCCATAAATTCATACCCTGAAAGATTTTTTTGTCTCATTGTTGACATGATGGTAGCAAAACAATGATCAGAAATAACAGAACTTTTGAACTTGGGTAAATTTGACTATATATAGTTTAAGATGTATACAGATTGTTCAAAGTAGCATACATTGGGTAGATCAAACTCCCCACCACCTTCTAAAATGGTAACGGACTAATCGACAAGCAATACATTAACACAAGCCCCCCTGTAATCCCACCTTTTAAACGGTTCTTGTTTGCAAAATCCTGACAAACGTATTAGACTAAATCACTCAATCAATCTTTATTTCTAAAAGGCGCTTTTCATACAAAGAAAAGCAGCTCGAAGTGCTTTTACATAGTTAAAAATACACCCACCTCATACAAACCCCGTCCACCACACAAACACCCAATGTGGCATCATCCCTATATATGTTTACAACATCAACAATATAGTTTTATTGTTCTGTGAGGGTAAATATACAAGTTGATTTTTTTTTTAACACATTTTTGTATTTGCTTTACAAATATACAATTGCTAATACTTATTTTTCCCCTTTATTTTTTTTATTATTATTTGAATAGAGATTGAACTATTGAGAAATTATCCTCTTTTTCATGTATCAATAAATTCTTTAATAAGATGCCTTTTTCCATCACCCTCACCCCCTGTAAGCAAACACTCAGTGTTAGAATAACTATAGCAAGATTAGATTATAAAGAAGTCAGATCATTTTGGAGAGAGGCATGAAGAGAAAAGGTATAAATTCAGTTGTGCACTATACAATATGTCCAATCCCAGCTTTACCTTGACAGGCTAAGGATCAATGGTTAGAAATGTTAATTTAAATCATCTTTACTGATGCAAAATAACTGTTGTCCCACTAAACATTTAGCTTTAGCACAGCTCAATGAAGATAATTTGAACATTTCAGCCTTTGTTTAGTGGAAATATATGCTATATTGTCTATTTTTTGCACAATTTCGAAAGTAAGACAAGACTTACAATAAAGCAAACATTTTAATCGAAACGGGTCTCGCTACCGTTTCAGGGAAAACACCATTTCCCATGATGCTTTGCTCATGGGAAATGGGGGCGGGGGCGGGACTTGTTGGGCGCGCATTGCAATCAAAACTGTGAGGGAAAAATGGCGGAACAGCACCTCGAAAACGGTCGTGGAAAGTATGTTTCCTATATCATCCTGTTTACGGCTTCAAATAAATGTTATCTAATGTCCTAGGATCATATTTGCCAGATTTTGCAAAGGGTTTGGTACTTAAGTAGTTATACTTCTATAATTACGCTACTGTTAAAGGATGAAGCAGCTTTTTAGTCTGATACTTATCGTGATGTTTTTGTTGTGTTTGCTTAACTGTCCCATACGGATTGCATTTTCTGTTATAATTAAAACCAACTTTTTTCAGGTGCGAGCGTGTCGTTGTAGATGAAGCCCAAAGTGAGGTGAGCTTTTCACCTTTTGGTAATATACTTCCAATAAAATTGCTAACCCTTTACCACACTGTATCTAAACTCCAAATTTTGAAATAGTGTACAATTATAGTGTGTTTTAGAGATTCACTAATGGATGTCCTACATTACACCTAATTACTTCATGCCCTCGCTCACTTTACTACATGCCACCATGAATACAATCCACGTGTAATATGTGTTTGTATTCACCTGTGTATGTATGTACATTTGTATTTCTTCTTTGCTCTATAAATAACATTTTGTTCAATATTTTCATTTGTCTTTTGATATTTATTTTGTGTACTTTGTATATTTTGATATTTTACTCATATCAAAGTTTAATTGTGCATTTTGTCTCATGATTTTACAAGTGTTTGTTTGTTAGCCTTTGTTTTAAACTGTTTGTGTTTATTGAAAGGGCTGGAGCTCTATACAAGTCCTTTGGGCTTCATTCCCTTTAATGTTGTTTTTTTTAATGTGCTAAATAAATTAATGGGGGGAAAAAAATTGAAGTGTAACCTTTGCAGATCTAATGTCTAATGTGTGCACGTAGGGTAACTCGTCATCGAAAAGATGCTCGTCTTCAAGCCCCACCTGTACTATTGCATCTAAATCTCCTCGTATGGATGACTTCCCATCCTCTACAACACAAACATCAGAAGAAGGATCGCAATTGGAGACAAACGCCCAAGTGGTTCACGTTGAAGATCCAGTCGATAGCACCAGTACACGGCGAAAATCATGGAAGAGAGCCACCTTAACCCGTCGTTCCTTCCCTATCATTCCAAACCCCTATCAGGGTAAGCTTCACTGGCCTTTTTTGTCCAATGTTTAAGTGTAAAAAAAAAAAACAGATTTAAAAAAATAAAAAAAATAAACACCTCTGTGGGTTTACTCTAGTCCTATCCAGGAGCATTGCCACATCACTATCCCAACAAGAGAGACTGGAAAAGTTGATGGAAGCCTCAATGAAGGTAACCCCAACTAAAATAAATAAAAAATTCTACCAAAATTAGCTACTATAATTTGAATTTATAACACAACGCTACAGCCAACAGGTACACTGGTGTATACAGTATGTGTATCTTATCCCTAATTTGATTTAGGAATAATCTATTAATTATTAGGGGTGTCCCGATCTGATATTGATATGGTAAAGGGACTTGATTTTATATAGCGCTTTATCCCCACACTGAAGCAGTCTCAAAGCGCTTTACACATCAGCTCATTCACCCAATCACTCTCACATTCACACACCAGTGGGACAGGACTGCCATGCAAGGCGCTAGTCGACCACTGGGAGCAACTTAGGGTTCAGTGTCTTGCCCAAGGACACTTCGACACATAGTCAGGTACTGGGATCGAACCCTCAACCTCTTGATCAGAAGACAACCCTCTACCACCTGAGCCACGGTCGCCCGATATCTGATACTAACCAGAAAATGAATATCTGATTTCATCGGACTGCATTTAAAATCTCCAATATAACATATATTGGGTTTTTTTGGATTTATTTTTTCACTATCTTCTATTTTATTTTTTAATTTCTTTTATTCAATCATAGAATATTCTTATTGTATAAGGTTAATTATATGTAATCCATTGGTTTATAACAAATTGATCTGTTTTTTGTTTTTTTTTGTTTTTTAATAATCAAGCCTTTTTTAATATTCCACACTACAAAATAAGTAATAAAAGTATGTATGATTCGTGCTGATATCGGTATCGGTAAAAGTTGTATCGGGACATTCTCATTAATTATATACATGTTTTTAACTGTAGTCCGAATATGTGACAGCATTAAAAACCGATATGATCTTCAATGGTGTGTTAGTAGTTGAAGATATTTAATGTATCTCAAATTCTTCTTTGCTCTGTTTGCAGCTTGCACTTGAAAGAACTGAAAGTTGTCTTGCATCAGTGCCAAATACCTCAGTGGAGTCTTTTAAAAAGCAAGGTTTGTGTTGACGATAGTGGAAATGTAGGGTTTTTGTTTTTGTTTTATTAAAAAAAAAAATAAAAAAAAAAATCATGATTGAATCCGAACGTAAAGATAAGCATAATTTTTTGTGTTTCAGTCGAGCAAATTCAGAAAGAGTGGTGTGATCTGGGAACAAAAATATCCAGGGAAATACCTCAACTGCCTTCTAATGAGGCCAGGTAAAGCACCTGACATGCTCATGAAGTATTTAGCGTTGATTATAAATTGTGAATGTTCTTGTTTGATAACTTCTGCATGTGCTGCATTAGTTATTGTTTGCCTTCAGTTCCAGGGTTCCTGTCGTCCAGGGATTCATGAAAAAAGTGAAAAAATCTATTGATAGGTTTGTTCTATCTTCATAATAAATTTAAAAAAAAAAACATATACATTTTAGTCTAAATTGTTTAGAACTTTCTTTTATTATGCCATTTTTTTTCTTTCAGGCTTCAGGCTGAAAGTGAAAACTGGCAGGCCCTGTTGAATAAACATCGAAGTAAAGCTGAAGAACTGAAAAGGTCAAAATCCGCTCCTATTGAGAAAAATATAAAAATCACCTGTATATTTGATGTGTCTATACTGTTTTGTCTACTTTATTTTTACAGTGCATTTATATCTTTGATTGTAGGAAGGTGGAGCAGGGTAAGGACTTGGGTGTCCCTCTCGATCCAACATTGATGGCACAGTCCTCGCAGTACCACGTAATACAAAATAAACCCGACTACCACCTTGTTTTCTGTCGACAACAGCCAGTGCTTCAAACCATGGAAATGACTGTATGTTTATTATTATTTTTTCATTCATTCATTAGTTCATCTTCTGTCTGTACTTGCTCCTGCACAGGGTTACTGAGGTTTGATGGTGTTTATAGATGTTTATATCAGGGTAGCCACTGTGACAGGATACCTAGGCCCCATTTTTTTTTAATATTTTATTAGTTAAAAAACTAGTAATGTGCAATTTGTTAAAGTTTTGAGCAGAATTTCCCTTTGGCATGGAGACTAATGATCAAACATGTGGCAGATTTTGTGAAAGCTAGATGAGCTTTTAAATAGTTTGTGCCAAAATTGGGAAGAAGGAAAAAAAAAAGCTTTCTATGTGTTGAAATTTTCAGTAAATGTTTAGCAAGCCTTTAAGAAAAAGCAATAGTAATAAGTCGTTGAATGGTTTTCTAATCCGCAGTAAGGACATTTGGTGAAGATGCGTTTATTAAATTCTGCTTCCAAGTAGGGCTGGGGGAAAAAAATTGATTTAATCGATTTATCAAATTTGTTGAAAAAACAATTTTTATTTTGCAAATTTGAGTTTTAAAAAAATAAATTCTTTTTTTCCCCCACCCATCCTTATGAGCCAGCCCCCTCTTTGTTTACATGTGTTTACCCTTTGAGTGGGCTATATGTGTGCCACAGGCATGTTTCATTTTTTATTCGTAGCATACTGAGATGCTAAGGGAAGAGTTTATTATTTTTTTAATGTAATGTTATGTAATAAAATATGTAGTTATCTGATTTCTTAATCAGAAAATTGAAGCTACTGTGAAGTTACTGTTGCACTTTTGCTTAAACCTGGTGAAATTGTTGAATGAAAGAGCCTCATTTACTTTTTATTTTGGGATTGTTTTATGCATTTTAACTCTTGAGGACAGTCACAGCAATAAAGTTGCACTTTTGAAAATATCTGATGTCTACAGTCATTTTTAAGTTCATTGAAAAAAAAATTTAATTTAAACTTTTCTTTAAAAAATCTGAGATTTTTTTTTAAATCGCACAGCCCTAGTTCCGAGTTGTTCATTGAATTTATTTTAATTTATTTTTCAGATGGATTTGCAGTCCAGGATGGTTCGAAAGCTTTTGTCCATCAAGGAGTATTCACAGTCATTATTGAAAGAGACCAGCAGCCAGTTGGGTAATTACCTTACAAAAAATATTTTTTACTGTATATTAAAAAAATTAAATTATGTTAGGTTGCTCATCTCATAATCATTCTGTCTCCCAATAGCGGCCGAGGCAGGATTCCAGGATATTTCATTGGACACACTTAAGAATCTAATGATTGCACCATTACCCAGCACAACCACATAGTAACCTGGTTGGATGACATTTGATTTTGTTGCTTATATATGGGACACATTTTTTGTTCTTCTTTAAATCTATATTCATTATTGTGTTTGTGAAAATACCGATTTCTTGCCTATGTTTTTATCTAAAAAATAAACTTCAGATTTGAGGGTTTTTTCCCCTTCCATTATTATTAATGAATTTTACCAGCAGGTGTCACTAGCGAGCTGAGGAAAATTTTTCGACGCTTTGTGTTTTTTTTTTTTTTTATTTTTTTTCCAAGTGGCTTAATCTGTTTAACAATGCATTAACCTTATATAAAACCTGAAATTTTTTATCAGTTTAGTTTATGAGGCAGATTTATTTTTAGTGTCTAGTATTTTGTAATGTTTTATTTACTCCTTTTTTTAAATAACCTGTTCATCTGAATCGGTTTAATACAAGTTACGGTTTTAAATAAAATGTGTAGATGTCATCTGTTTGATGTATTTCTGTTTGTTTCCATGTATAAACTCTAACCAGTACATATACAAAATATTTAGTGCAGTTGGTCTTTTTAAACACAAATGTATCTGAAAATCTGTGTGATCGTGCTTATAAACCTCTAGTCAAAACCAAGGATGAAAAACTTAATCGGTGACCTTTGTGGACCCCTCCCCCTCAAATTGTGCATTTTCCTTGATCACTGGTGCAGAATAAAGCTTTGACATTATACCAGCCAGTCAAATCTTTGTTTGGTATCACTTATCTGAGTTAATCATGTATTATGACGTTACATTAGGGGTTTTTTTCTACGAATTAAGTAAAATACTTAATCTGTTCTCCAACATACACTGATTTTCCCTGGAATTGTATTGAGGGGAGTAGCAGGAGAGCGTAGGGACAAGCAGAGAGAAGACAAGTGAGGTTGTGACCGTGAGAGTTGTGAGTAAAGGGAGGTTAGTGCACAGCAGGAGAGATCGATTCTTATTTAGATGAAAATGAGGCTTGATGCTGGTGAGGTGAGGGCAGGACTGCCTTAGCATCCAAATGAAAGGGAGTTTCACAGAAATCACCCTTCAATGAGTTACTAAATAGAAATGGAAAGTTTTCTAAATAATCCAAACCAAGTTCTTCTGTCATCAGGGGAAGATGTTTACCATGTGAAACCATTTTTAAAAGGTAATGATAATTACCCTAATAACTTAATTGATCCTATTTCATAGGAATCATTTGGAAACATTTTTCTGTAATGAACAGATGACGTGTGATAATGTGTTAAATAAAAGAGAATAGTGTTTGGCTTCATTTCCCAACACTACTTAAAGGGAGCTTTGGTTGCGTGAGAGATTGATTTTTGTTGTTCAGGTTTCGCTTGCACCAAAGAAATAAACACCGACTGCAATATACACATGCAAAAAATAATTACCGTTTGGATTTACTGTATTCTCTATTCTTGTTGTCTCTTAACTTTAGATTGATTAGCTACACATTGTTGTAGATGGATGGTTGGAGAGTCAGCATAATCCAGTGCCAGTTTGGTCCCACTCCCTCATGCACACCCATCATCTCTTCTCAGCCTAGCAAGGCTAGCTGCAGCTCTCCTCCACATCCATTCAGTCAGCCATTTGTCTTGGGAAGCTGTCTCTATGATCTGAGTGATAAACTACACCAGATTTGCCCAGTTTGCAAAAAACAAGGACTCTTGTTTTCAATCTGCTGTCAACATTTTCATACTGAAAACTGATGGGATGTTTCATTCATTGGGGGTCAGGAAAGAATGATAATCCAAGACTGATATTTTTGCTACAATATTGAATAAATAGTCTACAATTGGTTGCCATGAGGTAGCAATATATAGTAGCTACACGTTGAACTGAACTTAAAGTAGGCTATATCAATTCCATGGGAAAAAAAGAAGTGAACTTTCTTCCATTGAATATCTTTAAGAGTAGAGATATTTAACGGTCAATATTGGCTATAAAATGTGATGTCGGTTGACATCGGTATTGGCTTTTCCACCGATATTAAAAAAGTCATATGTGCTGTTGTTTAACGCAACATATTAAAAACAAATGTGGCACTTTCTCCATGCCTGAAAATGAATAACTATTCTTATTTTTGCATGGATGATGTTTATTTGTGGATCACATACTGTAAGTAGCCCGAACCTGTTATTTCCATGGAGAGATATAGTATGTGACCTCAAATTAAGTTGGTTTATATATCGGTTGATACCAGAAATTTAATGTAGAATAATATGAGCAAAAAGCTAACTTCAAACGTCCCTGTTTAAGAGTTAACAGAGCAGATTAAATATGACTAAGGCCCATTTACTCATTCACTTTGCTTTGTTTATCAATGAAGAGAGAAAAGTGAGAGCATCAGTGAAATATTCAACATTTATTAAAAGTTTAAAGAGAAGATTGTGATACAAGGCATCAGTTCCAAACATTTGCGACTAAATTAAGTTCTATAACCCAGGGGTCACCATCTTTTCTGAAACTGTGAGCTACTTTGTAGGTACTGTATAGTGTGAAGGGCTACCAGTTAGAAAAGCACTTCTTAAATACTGAATGTCTCACTTTAACTAAAGGGCAAGATAATAAGGAAGGCTAGCAGTGACTTAAAAAGTCGAAAATAGTTTAATTTCAACATGCAACACTGTATTCCTCCTATTTTATTTGTTTTATTTTTAATTACATTTCATATAAAATTATCATCTTCCTATTTACTAGCTTCTTAAAAAAACAACTGATTGTATAACTTGTAACGTTTGCAAAAGGTAACGTCATATTTTACAAAAATTCACCTTACGTTTTTTTATATTATATATATCATATTATTAAACATACCACTGACCATACAACAAATCTGCTGCACCTAAAAACATTGGTCACAATGTTTGAGTGAAAATGAACATTTAAAGATGGTAATGTAATTCTAAAACTTTATCAGGTGCAGCAGTATTTCATTTTACTTATTACTAACTACATCTGTCTTATGTATTTATATTTGTGAGTTTGAATCCTGGAAAGTGAATCAAATTTTAAATGGAGCTCATTGTGACTCGTGCTCCTGGGGGCCCCTCACATAGTCCATGCGGGCTACCGAGTGCCCGCGGGCACCGTGTTGGTGACCCCTCGGACCCAAAGTGAAACACTAGAAATGAAAACTACTTAGATTTCAGCACAAATGCACGGTTAAAAAAGGGCAATTAGACGGAAACGTTGTAGCAGCTTTGCTTGAAACCCCCCCTAACAGGTTTTCAATGGATCCAGAGTTAAAAAACCTTCTCAACGATGATGCTCATTATTCCGCCCACCAGCTCGCGCTCTGAGTTTAACGGTCATCGCCACGCACGCCGCTCGCGCAGACCTGAACATCTCACGTACTCGCGCGACATCAACAACAATGGCAAACCGTGGTGTGTTTTGGTAGGCTGGACCCACACCGTCAAAAACCGTTCTAAACACGGCTCAAATAGCTCTCTGGCTGACGGGGGGGTTAGGCTGAAGAAGTTGGTGTCCGCGTATGTTTTTTTTCCGAGTACATTTTCGATGAAAATGCGCGCCGCGCTGTTGGTGAGCTCAGCCCGTCTCTACATGTGAGTCCGTGCTTCTCCGCTGGGCTGCAGCTGCTAACCTAGCTGCTTTCACTCGGTGGCTAGCTAACGTTAGCCGTGGCTTTTTTTGGCGAGAGGCAAAAACACGATCGAATGTAAAGCATATCTGTGCGGTCTGTTTTTACAAAAACAGCTCTCGGTTGTTTAGTGACGGTGGCTCTAGGATTCATTTAAGAGCTGTTGTATGATTTATCGTAGCAGATACTTGGCTGGCTAGCTAACAGGCTAGCTATTTGTGTGTATTCTTTGACTGAAGAAAATTGGCGAGTTTTCTTTTTAAAGTATGGATGACCAGACCAGAATGATGACAGGTCTCACTGGACTCGGTGGACTAGCACAAGCGGATGTCGGCGACCCGGACTCGGTCAGAAAACAACAGTCCCTCGGTCAACCTCAACAAGACATCGGGGATATCCTACAGCAAATAATGGCCATCACCGACGAGAGCCTGGACGAGGCACAGGCCAGGTAAGACGGACGAAAAGCCATTTTCAGATATGATGGCTAAGCTAAAGTGCGCTGTATGTGTTAAGTTTCTGTGCGTTTGTTTGAAACACTGAAACAATAGTTGATTTCATCAATGTATGGAGCTTATTTTACAATGTAGTGCAAGCAAAAAAAAAAAAACGAAACTATTACCATTACGGCTTATTTAGCTTTTGACGAGCTTTGTAGACCCACAGTACTAAGCCGTAGTTTACTGGAAAGGTCTTTGTTAACTGGTATTGTTTCTTTTTACTTTTTTTTTTTTCTTTTTTTTTTCTGTCACACTGAATGGTTGAATAAACCATATGAATGCATATATGGTAATCTAAACATTAACAAAGTATCTATAAGAAAATATAAATCTGTGCTTGACATCAATAGTTGTGTAAATTGCTTAAAATCACTGATGCCATAGAAATCGTTGCTATATGATCTTTGGGTAAATTGATGTAAATAAGTGATTAATTAAAGAGCAATAAGATACAGTATTAAACAAAGCTAATCACGACTATAAACAATAAAACATTGTATGTTTGCAAGTTGTCCCAACTGTTGAAGTAAGTTCTACACTGCGGTTAAAGCTTTAATTTAATACAATAGATAGCACTCAGGAGTTTTTCTAAAACTGTATATTAGTGTTTTGGAAAAAACTGCATTTAATTAGTCAATCTAACTTCATTTGTAGTTAGCAATAACTAGATATAACACGTTAGGTTAAACGGATTTGACATATCAGCTAGGTCCCGTCTCTGATGACAGGTATTAGTCATTTGCATGACTCGGCACATAATGTTTGTCCTAGAGGTTTTTTTTTTTTTTTTTGCCAATCATCTGTAGCCATGACTGAGCAGAGCTCGTTTACCATGTGGCTCAAAGGGCCCAGGGTCAGTTTCAAATGAAGCGTCAGTATTTCAACAATAGACAACCGTCCACTGCAAGACTGTGGTCTCAGTGTGATGTGTCATTAGCTAGTGATTTTCCACCCAACATTTGACCACCTGGTTCTCTTAATTAATTCACTCTTTTTTCACTCCCTCCCTCCCTGGTGTTCATCCTTTTCATTGTGTGCTGGGTGCAATCAATTCTTCTATAATGTGTACGCGAGTGCAGCTGTCCGCAAATCGAGTTTCTATTAATGTGGTGGTGAGGGGGAGGGATGATGCTATACTGGCTGCCTATGAACATTGGGATTTTACATTTCATCCCTTGAAAGTTTAGACTGCATCACACTGTATGATATTTTGTTTTTTCAAAGTCGTTTTCTAAATAATTTCTGTAACAGCTGTCAATCAGCTCCAAGTATTCAAATAGGATAATGTTTATTACATCAACTAATGAAATTGTGTATTACGCCTATTCAGATGTCAGCAGTGTTTCGGAAAAAATAGTTGAATTTAACACTGTGGGTGTGCCAAATTTGTGTCAATTTTGTGCTAACGATCAAAATTCATATAATGACTGAAATACTTAATATAAACCTCATGCTTTTGGTGTAGTTCATCTGTGTGCACATTTGTTAACATTTCCCAAGAATGTTGGCATTACATTAAAGGGCACAATTTAATCATGAAGGCACTTCATCATTCACACATTGTCCCATCTCTCAGAGATGCGCAACAGATTAGGATATTAGACTTTCATGTAAGCGTGACTCAAATGTCATGCAGTGTGGCAGTGTGTTGGGATGTGGAGTGGTCAGGTCAGCGCAAAAACTCAGTGTAGCAGAGTACATTTTCTGCGCACCATCCGCCCTCATCCTCTCACCCTGTCGCCATATGTTCAGATGCTGGCCAGAGGAATCGCCGGCGCATTGGGGTGGATCAGACGAGCCCACAGAGGGAGGGAGAGCAGGGGGGGGCATGGCAGGGGGTGGCCTGCCACTCAACTTCCAACACAGGTCAGTACAGACCGCATGAGCACCCCCTTCTCTCCCTCCTGCTCATCCCCTTTATGCCGATGGCAACCCTCTGCACCAAAACTTAATTCAGTAATGACAGAGTTGATGATACATTGATCACTTTAGTGCAAGACTCTATACTGTCATACATTATTACAGAATGACATATAATGAAATGCCTTTGAAGCAAAGTGCACCCAAGTTGTAATCATCTGTTCAAAAAGGTTGTGCTAATGTTAAAAAATACATTATTTTTACATGGTGGTACATTTGCAAGTTAAGTTTTTTTAATTTTTTTTATTAAAGTGAGCTAAAAATCACTGATGGAAATGGTTAAGCGTTGAATTATTAGTGAGTGTTTAGCATGTGTACAGTTGCTGTTTAATCATTTTGCCTTGGAAGCTAACAAAGAAGATGCATTTGGTAGTTTTTGATGGTAAAAAAAGGTATATAAATATTTTTGTTTTAATCAGTTCAGAGTTGTCGACATACTCACTTCAGCTCTACAGTGAGCCTGCAGAAATTGAGAATGTAATCCATTTATTAGTTTTTCTAAATATAAAGAAAAAGGATTTGATCAAAGTTTCTGTGTCTACATGGACCATGTGTGAAAAATATTATACAATGACTAGGAATGGTCCATGGATCATTAGAAATCAAATAATGTAATCCATTTATTAGTGCTTCCCTTACATTTTGGCTTTTGGTGGAAAGAACATGTATTATTGGCTTGTGATGAGAGGGCAACCTAGAGCTGACGAGGATTTTTCTAGTCGATACACCAACAAATGTCCTCTTCTAAAACTAATAAAAACTCATATATTTTTCCCAAATTTCAAAGTAAAAACCCAAGTCCATCCTAAAAAAGAATCTGTTCTAAAAACTCTCCATACAAAACAAAAAAGGTGATTATATTATCATGATGAACGAAGAACTGTTTTTTCTTTCTGTATCTTCCTCCCTCTATTTGGGTTGTCTGTTTTATTCATATAAATGATTCTGCAGACAAAATATCACTGAATTTATTGATCAAAGTCAAACGACACAAAGTACTTTAGTTCTAGGGTTCCCCACCCCCGGGCCTTGGGTTGATACTGGTCTGTGGACCATTTTGTATGAAGCTGTGCATGCCCTAAAACCCCCAAGTCCATGCAAAATTAAATCAATTGTAGGTTCATTACAGAGGTGAGGACTGAGGAGCATGCACCCCCTCCTGCGTCCACCAGCCCCTCTCCGTCTACCTACAGAAATGTCTTGTATAAAAGTGAAATTATATAGAAGTTTGCCTCGCTGCGCTCTTGACTCGGACCCTTCCTTAGGTCCTCAGAGAAATGAACCAGTTTCAAAGTTGTTCGTGGCACACCAGGCACACATTAGATCCTTACATCAGCCACGGCCTCATCTGTCCAAAAACCCATTCTCACAGGTCTGTAAACAGACCGTAGTTCGATTGAACCGGGCCCAGTGGCTCAGCTTCAGCTAAGATATAAATCAGTAAATTTTAATTTAAATTGACATGTCGGGCAAGTTATTGGTAATGATGGCTTGTTACACTATAATCTTCACTTGCCAGATTTTCTTTTTCAACATTTTCAGCATTCCCTAATTAGATGTTATTACAGGCTATTAAACTTCCTGAAATTGATGCAGTGAATAGAGGTAACTATTGTGGTTCATTTCATATTTTTACGTAGCAGAAATTTGCCAATACGAGCACACGAGATATTGCACAAGATTTGATATCCAGCCGTTTGTGACATGCTAAAGCTGGGCTACCTGTTTTACAGCACAAAATATTGTGGAAAGGGTTTAGTCCATTTCATAATGCTATTCCCACTTCAGAAGGTGAAGTCTGTTATATTGCGTCAGATTTTGAGTAAGATTTAGGAATTAACATTTCCGTCCCTCTGAAAACTTGTTTACGAAGACAAATTGCATATAAATATGATATTTTGTGAAAACATGTTTGTGAGGGTGTATTTAGTGTCAAATTGCAATTTGCACTTGATTTTGTTTAAAAAAAAAAGTCACTTTCAGAGAGTGAATATTTTCTGCCAGTTTTCTTCGATCACGGAAAATCTGAAGGCTCTAATTCTATTAAAGTTAAATTCTAAGTCAGTCTGTCTGTTAAAATGTGCTCACACAACTGAACCAGTGAGAGAAAGTACTTTCTATGTTATCATATATCTATCTATATTAGAAACATACATTTCTAATATAGAAATCAAACGTTTTTATTGCTGTGCATGTTTGCATGTACTGTTTTGGTGGCATGAGTGAAACAAATGTCAAAATGTTTGGCAGTATAAATGATTATATTTACAGTGAAAAGACAGTGATGGGGAGGAGTGAGTTTGTGGTGGAACTGTGGGGGACTCTTGCCTGATGCACACTGCAGAAGGGAAAAAAGCTGTTTTTGTGGCACTAGGTTTTTGTCCTGATGGTTCGAAGCTTCTTGCCAGAGGGGAGAGGCTCCATCAGTGCATGTCCAGGGTGGGAAGTCTCAGCTGCGATCTCACCTGCCTGCCTTAGTGTCCTGGAGGCGTACAGTCCTGCAGAGGTGGCAGATTGCAGCTGATCACCTTTTTTGCAGAGTGGATAACTTGCTGCAGGCTGCATTTGTCCCAAGCTGTGGGTGCTGAGTACCCTCATTGTCTTTGGGAGATTGGACTACTTTAGCTGTCTCAGGAAGAATATCCTCTGTTGGCACTCTTTTCCAACTTAGGTCCTAGGACATGAGGCCCAGGACACGTAGAGACTCCAGTCTATACTGGGAGGTCCTGCAGGGGACTGGGGATGAGTAGGAGAGTGGTTTTCCTAAAGTCCAGAACCATCTCCACAGTCTTTAGGGTGTTGAGCTACAGGCTGCACCAGGTTGCCAGATGCTCCATCTCCCACCTGGAGTAGGACTGGTCTCTGACAGAAAGGATTCCAATGAGAGTCATGTTGTCTGCAGAATTTCAAAAGTTTGATGGACTGGTGACTGGATGTGCAGCTGTAAGTGTACAGGAAGAATAGAAGGGGGGGGGGGGTTGTGCTGTTGTCTAGGTGTTGGAGAAGTAGTTGCAGAGCCTCACTTGCTGTCTGCTGTCTGACAGGAAGTCAGTGATCCACCTGCAGAGCTAAAGTCCACAAACGAGACTCTTATTTTGGTTCCCGTGGAGTCCAGACTGCATCATCTGCTGGGTCTGTAGGCAAACAGCAGGGGCTCCAAAAATGTGTTGGTGATGGATTTCAGATGAGAAGGTGCTCAATAGACTATCACTAACTGGCCTGTAGTCATTTAGTCCACTGGGCCTTGGCTTTTTAGGGACAGGGCTGATGGTGGAAGTCTTGCAGAAAGGCTGGCATGCGTCAATGCCTCCAGTGGTGCGTAGATGTCTGTAAAAACTGGAGACAGCTGATTGGCTCAGTGCTTCGAGGTAGATGGAGAAATAGTCAGGTCCAGCTGCTTTGGCAGGCTTCTGTCTCTAAAGAGTTTGTTTACATTTTTCTCTTGGATAAAGAAAGATTGGATACAAGTGGAAGTTGGCTGGAGGTGTGCAGTGGGGGATGGACTAAGGACTTGTCACTTCTTTAATGAAAACAACATAACATCCAATTTTATGAACACTCAGCTTAGAGCTGGACAGTTTACCAGTTCATACCAAGTACTGGTATATATTTTCGTTATAATATACATTTTTAATATAACGCTGCGCTGCGTTTCAGACCGGACGCTTTTCAACGTTGCACTTCTAAATAGGAAGGTAAACAGTTTCACTCTGGTGTTAGTTGCGGTGTAAATCATACGTGTAAATGGATAAGAAAGACACAATTGAAAGCTCTGAAGCTGCATGTGCCAGCGTGCGCATGCCTCTGCTACAGGAAAACAACACTCACGGACACAGAGGCACGGTTAGCTTAGCATGTCGGCAGTAATACTTGAGGGCAAAGGATCGCAATTTGTAATTCCTATCACACGGAAATAAGTCCTGGTGGAGCTGCAAACAAAATGCTACCTTACTCACCATAAGAAACCACCACACTACTGAGTATGCAGTATTTAAAGCTAGAAATCAAGCTAATGCTAAAGCTAAGTTAGCGCGGCAAAGAGCCATTGGGCTGCTGTTGCAAACTTGTATTACTACTAGTGTGGAATTATTCTACAATATTCACTCATCATGACAGTAATATAGACCATCCTAAGTCAATCTACTGCAGTAATTCATCTCTCAACCAGTAGAAAATGCTGTGAACATCTGATTATGGATGAAAAAAAAATATACCGTCATATACCGCGAAACGGTTTAGAATTTTGAAAAATACCGCCTAGCCCTAACTCAGCTGGCTTCTTGTTGCAAACAATATCCTTGGATTTGGGCTTTCTTAAATTTTGATGTTACCTCATCCAATCCCACATAAGAAAATCCTATGATATTGAGAACCAAGCTCACTTGGGACCAAGCTTCACATTTGTAACTTATAGTTCTTCTTCGTAATGATCTAATTTGTTGTATGTTTGGGTCGTCCTGGGTCGTCATTTGGAGCCAATTAAATGCCCCCCTGATGGGAAGATGTGATGGATTAGTATCTGGCTGTATCTCTCTATATTAGAATTTTGTTTTTGGTAATAATTCATCTTAATGTCAAACTTGATTAAATGCAACCCCAAACTTTTAAGGAGCCTCAACAATGCAATTCATGGTACACAAATTATTGTAAATCCCACCATGCTTTTGACACCCTGTAAAGTTTAAAAGTTTGAACCATAAATTTGTCAGCTGGTCAGTAAGTCCAGTGTTATTGTTTTAAACTACAATTTCATTTGGCTCTGAATTTAAATCCAGCAACTAAAACTGGTATAGTACATGCAAAGTTTATTTTGTCAATGACGGAATGTGTTTTTTAGCAACCTTTTTTTTGTTTCTTGAAAATAGATATTTGTTAATAAAAGTGTAATGGAAAGTTGATTTGTTTTCATGATAGACCAACGACCAGACTAAAATGTCTTATGTTTTAATAAGACATTTTAGTCTGGTCGTTGGTTGAATGACAGTATGTGTGCAAATACCAATCAGGTGATTATTTTCCAAATTCAGCATAATTCATTTAGAATAAGCATATATACTGCATAATGTGCAATTTCTCTTATTTGATTAAATGAGGCATATTTAAATTAATGTTGAGTTGGACCAAGTGTCCTCTTCTAAAATATGTACATCCTACTGTTGTGTAAAAGTTTTTTTAATGTAACGCCTGAGTTTCAACTGTTATTAATGGTGCAATCCAGTAAATGTGCAAGTTTTTTTTTTTTGCTATGATCTCACTCAATTAAAACATAAAATGAGATGTAGGCTGTAGAAAAATATTTGTACTTCTTTTTCTAGTCAAAACTGAGGTTTTTGTGGTCAGTCTCAAATTTCACTGTACCACCAAGTACCGTGACAATAAAAGACTATTCTATTCTTTTGCTTTTCAGAATAGATACTTTGTTTTCTCTAGCATATATGGCACTTGGGTGTCATTTTCTTTTTTTTTTTTTTTTTTTTTTTTAGTAATTTTGTCACATTTTCTGAACTCTCATAGAGTGTATTTTCCTTTCTTATCGGGACATAGGTGAGCACGATCATAGGTCTATGAAATGTTGCATGTGGGCTATTGCTAACATTGGAATATGTGTGTTTTATGTTGTGTATAGTTGAGTTAGTTGGCCTTTTTCAGTGTTTTACATTTCTCTGAAACTCTCCTTTATTCTCTAGAATTTAGAAGTATAGTATACCCTTTGTGTCTTTTCAGTTTACGTTAATCCTATTCCATTTTATATGCTTTCCTTAATGATTTGTCATTACTGGCCATAAAACATCAAAGAATTTGTGCCAAGCATGCTTAATATGGTTAATTGAGCGAACGGTTGTTTATTTTTATTTCTATGCTTAGATGTGTGTTGAAATCACTAAAGATTACTGAGACTTGGCAGGAGATTTAACATGTCAGTCTGGTTGTTCCACTTGCTTGTCATAGACATTCAGCGACACATTTTACAGGGATATATCATGGAATTAAATGTCATTGTTCCAAAACATGCGCATGAAGGTAAATTCTGTGCGATGGCTATTTCCACTTGATTTTGTTTAAATTAATTTAAAAAAAAAAATAGAATGTTTCTGTTCCAGGAAGTGAATTCCATGATTTCCATCCATTTTCCAGATCATGGAAAATGGTGGCCCTAATTCTCTTTTTGGATGTGAGTGAAGTCAAAATGAACTCACTAGGATTTCAAATCTAAGATTTATAAAGGGAAGAACCTTCTTATTATCTACTGCTACAATCTTTGATGTTTCTTTCCCTTGTGCTCAGTTGAAGAAAATAACTAAAGAGCTTATCTAGAGACACAACTCTGCTTTGAATTTGTATTCCCAAGAGATCTTTCAAAGCAACATAACCACCTTATTTCTTGTTGCTGTGCTTAGTAATGTCATTGTGTATAATAACCAAGTATTCTTCTACAACCTCTGGGTTTTGGCAGGCAGTTTAAGTTTACTACCTGGCTGTTTGTCTTATTTAATAACCATTTCCACCTACATTTAAAATAGATAATCCGCTCTTTGGTATGGTTGGTCGGTCATACACCTAAAGCCTGATATATGGTTCAGCATCAGGACCTAGGTTGGTCCGCTGTACTTAGATGGAACGCCTCGCTCTGCGAATGGCCGCCATGCCGTTGGGGGGTTGTGGCTGTATTGTTGTTGCAAATTAGCAAAAAGCCCTTGTTTATCTTCCAGTCACAGAAAACAATGTTTTATGTTTTTAAGCATCTTAAAATGTAGTTTGTTTCTGGATTATTACTTACCTACTGTACCTAACATGTATGTTTTGTTGGACACAAACATTAAAACATTGATTTCAAAACATGCACTTTATTTCTTAATATAAACATAGGCAACTTGTAAACAAAGTATAAAAGTGTATAGAGCGCACTGTCGACTGCTACCAGCGAGGTACACTGGCCCACGGCCCCCGGGAAGCGGCAAGTTGGGAGCGGGATAGCGCTGTAAAGGTCGCTTTAAACATAACGTCATGTCTGCTCCTCTGGCAGCCTCCGCAGCATGTCAGTGTCATTGTTTATTACTGTTAATGAAACACACACACAAACACACTGTAGGTACAGGGATGAGGCAGAGTAGCGATAATAACAGTAAACAAACACCTTTTGTTTGTGATTGACTCCGTTTGGCAGTGCTTCGCGTGCTACAGCCATTAAAGGAAAATAAAAGAACTCTGTCACTTTTACTTTGTCTATATTCTCTTTAAAATTTAAAATTTAAACATGGTGGTGGCCGGGGCTGAGGTTTGGAGCGGACCAATCACAGCCCTTGTGTTCCACATTGCCTCGATGTGTAGTCAGGATTTTTGGGAGGAGCATGTCAAGTTACAGGGAGGGGGTCTACACCTACATAGAGCGCTACGTGCATCTACAGTGGCGATTTTCTCCAGAACAATATATCAAGCTTAACTAGGATGCATTGAAAGTGAACTGATAATAATAAATGCAGATTTTAAGTAAGCCTGGAACAATGACGTGTATATACAGTGCATACGGAAAGTATTCACAGCGCTTTGTTTTTCCCACATTTCATCATGTTACAGCCTTATTCCAAAAGGGATTAAATTCATCTTTTTCCTCAAAATTCAACACATAATACCCCATAATGACAACTTAAAAACGTTTGAGATTTTTGGCAAATTTATTAAAAATAAAAAACGGAGAAATTACTTGTACATAAGTATTCACAGCCTTTGAGATCAAGCTCAAAATTGAGCTGAGGTGCATTCTGTTTCCACTGATCATCCTTGAGATGTTTCTACAGCCTAATTGGAGTCCACCTGTTGTAAAGTTGATTGGACATGATTTGGAAAGGCACACACCTGTCTATATAAGGTCCCACAGTTAACAGTGTATGTCAGACCACAAAGCAAGCATGAAGTCGAAGGAATTGTCTGTAGACCTCCGAGACAGGATTGTCTCAAGGCACAGGTCTGGGGAAGGGTACAGAAAAAATTCTGCTGCTTTAAAGGTCCCAATGAGCACAGTGGCCTCAATCATCCGTAAATGGAAGAAGTTTGAAACCACCAGGACTCTTTCTAGAGCTGGCCGTCCCTCTAAACTGAGTGATCGGGGAGGAAGGGCTTTAGTGAGGGAGGTGACTAACAACCCGATGGTCACTCTGACAGAGCTCCAGGGTTCCTCTGTGGAGAGAGGAGAACCTTCCAGCAGGATGACCATCGCTGCAGCACTCCACCAATCAGGCTTGTTTGGTAGAGTGGCCAGACAGAAGCCACTCGTTAGTAAAAGGCACATGGCAGCCCGCCTGGAGTTTGCCAAAAGGCACCTGAAAGATTCTGAGACCATGAGAAACAAAATTCTCTGGTCTGATGAGACAAAGATTGAACTCTTTGGCATGAATGCCAAGCGTTATGTTTGGAGGTCACCAGGCACTGCTCATCACCTGGCCAATACCATCCTTACAGTGAAGCATGGTGGTGGCAGCATCATGCTGTGGGGATATTTTTCAGCAGCAGGAACTGGTAGACTACTTAAGATTGAGGGAAAAATGAATGCAGTAATGTATAGAAACATCCTGGAAGAAAACCTGGTCCAGAGCGCTCTTGACCTCAGACTGGGGCGACGGTTTATCTTTCAACAGGACAACGACCCTAAGCACACAGCCAAGATATCGAAGGAGTGGCTTCATGACAACTCTGTGAATGTCCTAGAGTGGCCCAGCCACAGCCCAGGCTTGAATCCCATTGAACATCTCTGGAGGGATCGGAAAATGGCTATGCATCGACGCTCCCCATCCAACCTGATGGAGCTCGAGAGGTTCTGTAAAGAGGAATGGGCCAAAGTGGCCACAGATAGATGTGCCAAGCTTGTGGCTTCATATTCCAAAAGACTTGAGGCCGTAATTGCTGCCAAAGGTGCCACAACAAAGTACTGAGCAAAGGCTGTGAATACTTATGTACATGTTATATTTTCATTCATTATTTCTAATAAATTTGCAGACATTTAAAAAAAAAAAAAAAATGTTTTCCATGTCATTATGGGGTATTGTGTGTAGAATTTTGAGGAAAAAATGAATTGAATCCCTTTTGGAATTAGGCTGTAACATGATGAAATGTGGGGAAAAGCGAAGCTCTGTACACTTTCCGTATGCACTGTACATACTGTATACTGTATATACAGTATCTATATGTATCGAGGTCGGAAATGTTCATTTTCATATATCGTTTGATTGATAATCGTGAGAGGCCTGATTTTAAGATAAAAATATTAGCTATCAGACTTATTTAGATTTTCTCTTTTCTAAACTTGTGAATTAAAAGTAATCTGTATTTATACGTTTTCTAAACTTGCTAAATTGTTTTATATCACTCTGTACTCACACCCCACAAACACACGGTTTGGCACACTTCAGAAGTGTTTACACTAATAAAGCCATTTGGTTTTAAAAATGGCATCACAAATCATAGCTCTGTCCTTCTGTATTGTTTTGCATCGCATACTTTAAACCACATAGAGCACAACTACCTGTTTTATGGGAGTGGACATGAAATGACTTGAGATGGAAGTCTGTTTATTGTCATCCTCCTTGCACTCATCTTCTCTTATTCCCTTTTCTTTCTTACAGGAAACATGCCCTGAACTGTCACAGAATGAAGCCAGCCCTCTTCAGCGTTCTCTGTGAGATCAAAGAAAAGACGGGTGAGTTCGGATGTCACACGTTCACCGAGTTCTCCAGTCTGGATTTAATAGTCTAGTCTTCTGTTTGCTTCAAAGCAATAAGCTACTTTAAGAACTACTTTGATAGCTATCGTTAAGAACGATTGAGACTGAATACATTAAGATTGCTATGGGAAGCTTTTAAATATGTCTCGAGATACAATCTTTAGTTTTAGGCAAAGAAAAAGAATCAGTTTGCTTTGTTTTTGCACTCTCTGACAACAAAGGAATCTCTAAGAAAACATACATCATTCTTTTTCTATAGACATGATTGCAACAGTCTATGGTAATGCATTAAATTATATTATTCATTATAAGATGTGCAAGATTTAGGAACACATTTTTACATCATAATAAAAAAATCAATAGTAAAAGCAGTTATATGCAGCATAGGAAATGGAAAGCTTTGAACCTGGATTTTGATCAGTGCACGTGCTTAAAACGATACACAAGCAATCACTAGAATGTATTTTAGATAATTGATCTTAAGCTAAATAATTTAGCTTTGTTACTAATTAGTGTAAGAATTTTGTTGTTCTTTTAGCACAGTCACAATAAAGAATTCTGATTCTGTAATATCCATTTGTACTGTATGTGGTCACCATTTTGGAGATTTCCACTAATTTGGAGATTTCAGCCAATTGGGGTTCGCATATCATGTTGTCGTCAAGTAAGACTAACTCTTTAGATTTCCAGTCCTAATGTTACTCTACAAAGAACTAGCATTTCAATCTGACTTTTTAGTGATTAGTAACTAGTCCAGTTCCTTTATAAGGTATAAGAACAAGAAGTCCAAGGTTTCAGACTCGGTCTTTCAGTTTTAGCGTTCTTTATTTCAGCTATGCGAGAAGTGTTATTGTTGTTCAAATGAAGACGACTAAAGATGGTTGACAGATTAATGGTTATGGTGGTGTGAATAGGAGATCTTGGAACCTGCCTCTGCTGCCACTTTCTCATCTTGTGTTTTAATGGGCTTTTTCCTATTTCCTTCGTCTTTGTGGATGTCCAAACGACCACCCTTTCTTGTTCTGATACAATTTTAAAATACTGCCTTGCTGCCTGTTGTAGCCCTCTGTCAATAATGTATTATTGCTTTCTAGAGATTGGAGAAAACTAAAGGCTAGGCTTGAGTGAGTGAGGCAGGGTACATCGTTTCCCGGGCAACCAGTCGTCTTATTTACCCTAATACCATTCACTTTGATTTTCACATTTAGACTCTACTAGAGACTGCTGTGAGTACTTGAACCCTATGTTGAGCAAAATTACAGAGAATTGGGGAAGACAATAAATGCAGGGTTTTGTTGATAAATAAGAAAAACTTTTGCTGTACTCTGCTTGCTGCCCAACAGCTAAAAGGTGCCCATAGAAGGACAGTGTACCTGCGTTGGCATTTGATTGCCATGCATTCCCCCTCTAGGCCCCATTCTCTGCCTTTGGAATGTGAAATTACTTCTGCTTTCTGCTCAAGGAAGACGCATCACGTAGTGTTTTTTGTCTACACAAAATTTCTGCAGTGCTTTCTAACACTAAACAGGTTCTTCTTTTAGTAGAGCTACGTACATTTTCTGTCCACGTTACACACACACACACACACACACACACAAAAAAAACAAGATGAAAGCAAACTCTGTTTTGGGTCTGCTCCGACTACCTTGGTCTTGTCCTCTCTTCCCTCTGACTCTCTTCCATTCTTGAAAGAGAAGACTTGCTCTGAACTCCAGGGCTTTGATATGGTAATGTAATGGTGGTGGTGGCGGGGGAGGTGGGCCATGGGGGATGGGAGGTGAATTCCTTTGAGTGCTGCAGTTGGTTAGATTGTTTTCATTGTAAAGGAAATGTTCTGCACAAACGCTAGTATTCCCCGCCCCCCCCCTCCCTTTGACTACCGTCACTACAAAACATTCCCTCTTTCTTGTGCTCTCATAACGCTCTGATGGCATTTAATTGAAGTCATTATGATAATTTTCTATTTCATTAAAGATAAGGTAAAAAAAATACAATAAATCACTTAAACTCTGGAAATGATCAAAATTTGGAGCGAGTTGCTTGCTTCCATTCTGCTCTGTTCTCACTAGATCTCATGGGTATTTGCAGTAAAAATAGCTTTTGGTTTAAAGGGACAGCTTACACGAAAATAACAATCGACTGTAGTTCTCTCTCAGGATTCTTTTGTATAGTTTGAAATGAGAAAGTTATTTCTCACTTTTTTGTAATTTGGTGTCTTACACATGGCATGAGTGGATTTGTCTCCGGCTTTGTTTTGTAATCGTTTCTCAATACCTACGTTTAATCCCCGACCAATACATTTTCATACCTTTCCGTTTTAGCACTGAAAGGTCACAATGGTCTGCAGCTCACATTGGGCTATGGTGATTTGCATCCTACAGCAGACATAGGCAACTGGTGGACCGTGGCCCACATGCGGCCCTCAGTCTAATTTTGTGCGGCCCCATAACTAGATGCACAAAATGACTCCAAAACATACAGAATTATAGAAAAATGCACAAAAATCACATCAAAATTACACAACTCAAAAAATATACAAAATGACTACAAAATGGATAAAACATTTTCTTCCTCACTGTATCAATGATCAGATTACTCATTTTTAAAAAGTTGCCATGAATGTTGTTGCTGTGGTCCTCAGATCAGACAATGACATTTTTGTGGCCCCTACTGTGCCCATCTCTGCCCTAGAGAGAAAGAAATATACAATATTTCTAGAAAACTCTATGAATAGACCGCTCCGTCACAAAAACCACATCCCTGCTTGTTATGCTGCTTCCGATTGAGTCAGCACTATGATGATTGGCACCTTCTTAAGCCAATAGTGGTCCTCTTTTATTGGGTAGCACTGCTGCTCCCCTTCTATCTCAGGTGCTGACTGGAGATTCACTGCATTCTGATCAGTTTGAGCTGTTGAGTTGCCATCTACGCATGGACTCACCTCCTCACTGCCACATGTCTGCATATCAGTCCATTTACAGCTTGTTATCGTCATTTTTTACTGTAACCAGGCTGCTGCTCAACAGCTCTACTTACCGAGTTCTTTTTCTACCAACCTCAGAGTCGATTGGGCAATCACTCTTAAACAAACCTATTGTGGTGATTTTGTTTATTTTCAAGTATTACAAACTGTCTGAGATGTCTTTCATTTAAAACCTTATTGTATCATCTGTTACCCCCTCCATTTTTTAAGCAAACAGATGTATTTAATCAGTTGGTAAAATATTGAGCTCCAACACACAATATCAGTCCTAAATCCTTTTGAGACTTCATTGACAGAATCAGCCTCACAAAACTCTCTCCACCACACTTTCAGCTCCTCTGGGCTTCACTCAGTCTGCGTCCTTCGTGTCCAGATCAGTCTCAGGCACAGTGTTGTACTGTCATAATACTGCCTTTTTGAAGCCCTATTGTATGACTTCCTGTGTTTAAAAAGCTGTGGGTGCCTGAGTACACACAGCTTGTGTTTACGGTGATGTCCGGTGGCTGTACCAGTTTAGTCATTCCACCAGAGATGATGGTCGGTACACAGTTCTGCCTCCCTACTGCCGCTTTCACTCCTGGACAAATGTGCTCAATCATATCTTTCCCTAAACTTTATTCAAAACATGAATAAGTACTACAATCTCACTAATTATCCATAAGCTATGTTTTTTTGCAAGATGGTGCTGCCAAGTTGTTGAAAAAGCCACACATTCACCGCTCCGCCATATTAGCAGCTTCTTCAACTTTAAGTGTAAGAATTGCTATCAGTATGGTGGACAATATGGTATGTCGAGTTAATTGGAGTCTCCAGATTGCCCATAGGAGTAAATGAGTGGTTGTCTGTTCATCTTTGATGTGATGGACTGGTGTCCTTTCCAGAGTGTACCCCCTGCATAGCACATTTGGGTGCTGGAGATGGGCACCAGCAGACCCCTGGAACCCTGAACAGGAACAGGAGGGTCGGATGATGAATGAATGAGTGAATGTTAAACATAATAGGTACACAATCTAGTGTCTGAACATATGTTTTTACTTTGTGTTTTGTGTAGAAAAAAAAACTATACTTATAAAAAACTATTAAACTGCTGTTATAAAAGGAAAAAAAAAAAACATCTATACCAAAATCGGTTTTAGAATAAGTCTAACAAAAAAAATGGGGGGAAAATTTTTTGTGATTTTTGTTTTTTTCAATATACAGTAATTGAATTAATTTATTTCTGAATTATATATTTTTAGTGTAGAGACTATATTCCAACTCTTTCCCTAACTTATGTTTTACTAGTTCAAAACACTTTCATCTCGACGTGGTTACAGTCTGATAAATGGCTAACTGAGCTAATACTTCAAGTAGGCCAAGTAGAAATGGTAACAAACTAGCTGGTATCTGTGCTTTGCTTGATTAAAGATTCAGTGAATCTTTTTAGTGTGCATGCTTGTGCAACTCCACCCACATGTACTTTGAATCCCAACGCAAGATCAAAGATGGATTTTACCTTAAATAAATACTCACTTGAATCCTTGGGTTAAGTTCCAAAATGTGACCCGGATCAGAACAATGTGGCTTGAGCAGTGGTTGATAATAACTAGCCTTTGCTTCAGGCTCCACCTCTTCTCTTAAATATTTCATTCTTAGAAGAGGTTTGCTGTCAAATGTATTCAAAAATTGGTTATAAGACTCTTTTTTTTTTTTTTTTTTTTTTTTTTTTTTTACATCATTCATCCTTCAATTCACCAATAACTACACATTGAAGTGTTTTTATAAAACTCCAAAGTAAATAGATGAAACCTCTCTTCTTTGGGCAGCTTTTGTAAGGTCCTCGTAGTAAAGAAGCAACTAACAGAATATTGTACATTTCCAAACCAAGCCAATTTTTAGTTTAATTGTATTGTTTGTAATTGAAATAAAATTGCAGGTTTTTTTGCATTTTGAAAACAGGAAATCAACATATCATAAAAAAAAAGAATATAATCATCACATGATTTAGGTTAGCTGCCAATGGAGTACTGTACATGAAGTCTAGTGAATCACATGCCTCATTAAAGCAACTTAATTATTATTAGTTTTCAAAGAGGCCAATTTGGAACAGAGCAATATAGTTTTATGACTTGTTAGGTACCTAGGGGAAGTATTTAATTATATTTTATGAGGCAAGCCAAGACCGTTTTTTCTACATTAGGCTACAAACCCTGCATTTTTAGTGTTCCTATCACTGAGGTAGATGATGAACAATAGGTCATCTCGCTTTGTGCAGTCACCAATTTATTCTTCTTCTTTTTTGCCTTTTGTTTTCTTCCTATACAATCATGTGTCACATGAATTTCTGACTGCCTTTGACATGATTTTGTTGTTTGTTGTGTCCTGCCACTCAGTTGTTTTTTTCTCTGCCCTGTTCCCCTTGCAGAAGAGGATGAAAAAAAAGAGTGTCTTGAGGGGGTGCAGGAGTGATACAGGGAGATTGATGAGGCAGTAAGAGCAGGAGTAATTACTCGGTGTCCATTCCGCGAGCCAGATTGGCAGACGGCTAATATCACACAGACCCCTGGCCCTGACAGATACCCCTCACACTTACCCCTCCCCATTTTAAGTCAGGAAGGCAAAGTAGCCCACCCTTTAGTGTGGGCCTAATGGTGTGTGGGCCAATTGACTTCCCCATGTGGCAATATTCCTGAAGGATCATTGTTACATTGAATTGACATGGCATGGTTCACTTAGGGCAGTAAATTGTTTGGTTAGAAATTAGAATAACTAAAATTGGAATAACTTTGAAAAAAATAAGGAAAAAAGCCTGCAAAAAACATAGTCTGTTACAGATATTTATATACTGATATGAAATATTTTGCTTCTACAATTGTTGAATTTAAATGTGATGGTCATATATAGCATTAAGTGAATCTAAACTCTCAAAGGCTTGATTATAAAACAATTCAATTACAGATTTTTAACTAGTCATAGTACATGCTGGCACACACTGCTGGTTGGAATAATGTGAAAAAGTCTGTATCGCTGGTATTTTTTTTTAATATAAAATGCTACTTACAAACCATGTAGTCCTTGGAAAAACACAGATAAATTTATTGACCCCTCATTACCAGTTGAGTATTGTCCACAGGGAAGGATTTTATCTGATATCTCCCCATCCTCACAGCTTGTGTGTGCTTCTCACACATTTTTTGGCTTTACTCATGAAGGAAGCCCGCATTCTCCTTAATTAAAGATATGTAAATGTGGTCTCAGCTGGATTGCACTAGTTTGGAGGTGGTGGGGTGGGAGTGTGCTCGAGCCCAGATCCTAATCCTGACTAATTAAGGATTAATTACAATTGATGGGCGCCTTCCACCCCTTTGCAATAGTGCACATTGCTGTCCCAGACGGTATGTTTGTATATTTTCCGACATGTCATAAATGCAGGGGAGAAATAGAAACATCAGGGCGAGTGAAAGAAGGGGGCGGGGGTGCCATTCACAGAAAGATCACTGCCATGTACTCGAGGTGTTCTCTTTCGATGCTGCACTTTATTGCTACTTCTGCTCGACACTGTGGATAAAGGTTACACTCTTTAAGGATGATTCATTTGTATTTAGATATTGGACACTTGTGCTTAAATTTGGGAACTGCATATATAAGTCGGTTTTTGTAAATCAAAATCAAAATTATTGAAAATGTCACTCTGTACAGGCATGTATAGATGCATTTAGGATTCTTCAAAATGTGCCTGGTACCTTGGACTAGTTCACGTAGCATCAGTTCACTCTGGTACCATCTGACTGTGTCATAATGCTTGTTCACTTGTTATAAATGGGCACTGCTCTTCTGATCTATTGCTTAATTGCCACCTAATTTGCATAACAGTCCAAATTAACGACCTCTCAAATGAGCGTTCATTTTTCACAAAGTCTTTAGGAGCTCCTTAAGAGTCTGTGCTAATGAGCACAGGAGGCAGCTGGTCTGATGAGAGTTGACTGGGGGAAGAAGGAGCAGTGCTATAACAAGCCTCCTGCTAAGGTACTCTTCGCCCTCCTCCTCTTCCTCCTGTGACATTTCAGATTATCCGTTTTACTCTATACACAGAATATGTTTGGATGTAGGTTATTATGTCAGGTGTTGAGCCACGGTCTGCTTTGCATTACAGTTATACTCAATTTTGACCTTGTTGCTATTGTGACAATAAACTACCTTAAAATGCATATCTCAAGTGAAGGAATGTTCTCTAAAATATGATTTTAAAGTACTTTGTAATTTTTTCGGCTATTTGCCATAATTCTGCTTGAACTTCTCAAACAGGAAACCAGAAGCCAAAGTGAGTGTATTTAAATTACAACTTGTAACGGTTTGTTAATTATGTAATCAGGTGTATGCTTTGGGCATGAGCTAGAAGGTCACGCATGCACGCACACGCACGCACACATGCAATTTTGCATCATGATGGTTTTTTTATTCAATGTGAATTACATGTTTTTGTCAAACAGTGTTGAAAACGTAAAGGCAGGTGTAAAACCTATTCATGAATGTGTTACTTTTTTCCAGTAAGGAGTAAATTAACATTTTGCACTAAATGAGTAATTTGTTTGCAGTTACTGATCAGTTTTACTTTGTGTTGTGAACTTGTGATAATGCTTTTATTTGATAACTCAGCACTGCCAAGTATAATAGTTTGACTGTCTATACATTTTTATGACATACAACACATATTACCTTTGTAGTTTAGGTTGCCACGTTAATAAATAAGCAGAAGTTAGTGTTGCATATTTGAAATTATAGTTTTGTAAATAAACTTTTTATTTCCGTAAAATAGATGCACAACTTTTAATGAACTAATTGCTAATATATTAATGTTTTTGAGTTACTTGCACTGCTCTGATTGTTAACAGAATAAAATGTTATTAAATCTGCAAGTGCAAGAGACAAAGAAAAAATCTTGAGAATGGCTGTCTTATCTGTATTAGATAATTATCAATGATCTATCTATTTCCTCAGTATTTGTGTGTGTTGTCATTACTAAAGTGTCCAAGTGTTGTTGCTCTTTAGTTAATTAAAGTGTGATTAATGGTGTGTTGGACTGAGGTGTTGTGTTTGCCCAAGGTGTGAATTCACTAATTCACACCCTAATCAGACCACACTGTGTTTACTCTGAATGCTTGCCACTCGGGGTGCGTGTGTGGTTGTCAGAGTAGGGGGGCTGCGTGCAACAGGACTCTGAACCACCCAAACAGATGCTGATTAGTGTGAGCTGCTTAAAGAATGGACAGGCATATGGATTAACTAATTAAGTTAACTGTATTCCACATAAGAATATGCTTTTTTTTTTTTTGACAAAATGATGTATTACTTAATGCACATAAGTTTATAATTGTTCAATTATAGCTATAACAATGCACCCTAACACCCTAAGCAAAGGATTAAGTTTTTTAAATGCTGTTTTTCCTCTTATTTGTATGGCCTCTAATTTTGCATTTCCAATTTTTCCCAAATTCTATTTTAGGGTATACCCGATACTTTTCCCCCCTATTTTATTGTATCCATTTCTAATTTATTTCTGTTTGGCTTTTTCGAATTTGTGAGCCAAAACTTCATTCATTCATTCATTTTTTTAAATATAAACCTATATATGACACTTCATTTTTTATATATATATCTTTTAAACGTGGTCAAAGTGCCTGCTATTTTCCTAAAACAAGCATGGAAGGGTATATTCCATGTCGTATACAGTAGCTAGTTCCGTTTCTGGAAGATAATTTAGGCCCTATACTTTATCTTTGGTACGCAGTGTTTCAAGATGGCAATCACTGGCTTAAACTATCATACATTTACTACTAATATTTGAATTAGAACTAGGATATTGTTTCTATTGCTTTGTTTCCCCTGCCCACTCTCTTTCTCTTGCTCTCATATATCTATATATAGATATAGGTTGTTTCAAACATCTTGGTGAGCCAGCTCAAAACGGTAGGTAGGCTTCCTCAAATCTTTCTGTTTCTTTATGCAATCCCAGACACACTCAATGGCCACGTTTACATGGGAGCTTTAATTCCTCTCTATAGCAGAATAAAAGTTAATTCCTCTTTAAACTGACCTTACGCTTAATTCCTAATGCTAATTTAATTCAGAATTCAACTTAAATCAGAATTAGGTGGCTGGTTTATTCTGATTTTAATTCCAAATTAGATAATTCCTCTATCTTGTGAAGATTTAATTCTGGACCTTCTGTGCATGCATGACATGACGTGATGCGCTGGTGACGACAGTCCAAGATGGCTGGCCCGGACACAAGCTGAGACTATTCATTTAATAAGAGCCTGAGAAGATATGAATATAATGAGAAGAGTGGATGGATGGAAGCATCAACATACAGACTTATTAAACACACACGGACCTCTGTAAACTGAACAGGCTTCAGCGGACGGCTGGCACTAAGAGACGGAGTAAATGCATCCCCGTACTGCATTCACAGACCGTAATATCACCAAGTTTATCATTGTATCGGTTGTTAGAGCTACTATCTTTACCAGGGAGCAACTATTTATTCCTTGTGATTGTTTCCTGAGTTTTACTGGGCTTTATTTTTCAGTGATTAGTTCCTATCTTCCTTCTGCTCCGTGGACCAAAGTGTGTTATTGTCGAGCTGCTGCTTCAAAACTACAATGGCCACGTTTACATGGGAGCTTGAATTCCTCTTTAAACTGACTTTGTAAACACTTGATTCCTAATGCTAATTTAATTCCAAATTAAACTTGAATCTGAATTAGGTGCTGGTTTATTCCGATTTTAATTCCAAATTAGATAATTCCTCTTTCTTGTAAACACTTAATTCCCCTTTAATTCCGGTCTTTCTGCGCATACGCGATTTTACCGCTATGACGACATAATCCAGGATGGCCTTTCGGACTCCAGCCGAGACCATTTAATAAGAGCTTTAGAATACATGAATATAATGAGAAGAGTGGATGGACAGAAGCATAAACATGCAGACTTTCACATAGACGTATTAAACACACACGGACCTTAGTAAACAGAACAGGCTTCACCGGGCAGCTCGTTCTAGGACCCTGAGGCGGAGTAAATGTAAATAAACAGGAAACAGAACACTTTAATTCCGAATGATTTAATTTGGGATTACTAATTCCGAATTAAAAAACATGTAACCGTGCCCAATGAAAATAAGTGAAAACAGTTCTCATGTGTGGTCTTCACAAAAGGTTTGTGTGTTTTTCTGGCTATATGTGATACGTCACGTTCCCCCCCTGTCCAATCAGAGCCTTCCCAACCCCCAGACCTAAAGCGGAATTGAATAAAGTCAAATAAACTGGTTTTCCATGTAAATCTCAATTCTGAGTTACTATTTTCATGTAAACACGAAGCAGAACACTTTAATTCTTAACGACTGTGGCTTTATGTTTGAGGTCGCTGTTCTGCTGCAGAATAGATTTGGGGTCAACCGTACTCCTCACTGATAGTATTGCATGATGGACATTATCTATTCTCCTGTATTTCTCAGCATTAATTCAATTCAACTTTATTTATATAGTGCAAATTACAACAACATTTATCCTGAGCAAATCTCCAACTCCATTTGCAGAAATGCAGCCCCAAACTTGCATGGAACCCCCACTATGCTTCACTATTTCCTGCAGACACTTTCTTGTACCATTCTCCAAACCTTCAGTGAACAAAATTCCTTCTATTTTACAGCCAAATATTTAAATAATTTGACTTCTCAGTCTAGAGCACGTCATTATTCTGCACCCCAGTAAGTACTGTATGTTTTTGTGAATAGTTGAGTCGCTTGGCTTTGTTTCCGTGTCGGAGGTATGCCATTTATGATGGCAACTCTTCCATGAAGACTGCTTCTGGCCAGATTTCACCGTAGGACAGTACATGTCACTGCTGAATATCTACTGATTTCGAAGGGAAATAAGCATGTGTTTTTCATTTATGGCACTAAATTTCCACTGCGTACAATTCTCAACATTTTCCATGTCAAACACTATTCTGCTTTGAAACATTCGTCAGAGAGAGAGACTTTTTAATGCAATACAACTACCTTTCCTGTAGTGTTTGACCTTTGACTTTTGGCTGTTTGTCTTTTTCCTCACCCAGTTTCAAGCCTCCTGCACAGCTGTTTCTGTTTCAGTTAAAGGGGACATATTATGAAAAATCCACTTTTTCAGTTTTTTTGTTCACATATGAAGTAACTTGAGTGTCCACCAGCACACAAAATGTGAAATAAATCCATCCAGTCATTTGTTTGTGGTCTCTGTATGTCATACAACACAGAGAAAAATGTTCCGTTTTAAATTTTCCACATTTGTGATGTCACAAGTGAAATCGGGAATGAAAATACCCTCCCCTCCGCTGGTAACTCCACCCATGGACTCCACCCCCAACCTGATGAAAACTTTTGCAAAAGTCTGCTATTGTTTTTCTCGCTAGCGGAGGAGTGATGGCTACCGGTAAAACTAAATACAGAACTTTCCTGCTGCCAGTGCCGCGCCTCCACTGTGAACGTACACTGTAGTGTAAGCACTATTTGTTCATGTGGAGGTGTACTCCGCTCTTATGGTTCGGCGCATTGACGAACCCGTTATATCGCCTTGCATCGCTGATCTGGCGTGTTTGTGACACAATGCGAGGCAGGGGTTGGATAAAACAAATAATTATCACATTAAATGCACTATTCCTGTAGTTAGAAGAGCAGAGGAGGAGGAGAAAGTGACTTGGCATTTTAACACTCCAGGTGATAATATTTTGTTATGTATACATCTAAGTTCTTAGATTTAGGACATTTAGGAAAAGGTTTTGAGTTATGACAACCAATCTGGCAGGGGATGTTGATGACTGTCTTCTTGTTAGTTCTACTTTTCTATAGATGCCTTCGTTATTAAATAGCTTTTCCTCATCTGTTAGCTTAGGTTTTGATTTTGGCATTTGGATTTTCAAAATAAGGTCACCCTACGCACTCGCACTGTGACCAGAGTAAATTTTCACTCGCGCACACTGAAAACATACTCGCATATGCAACCAATTTGGTCGCAGTTTCAAGCCCTGTTTCACAAGTAATACAGTTGAGTACATTGTCCACCTCTGGTTTCAACTTTTATGTGACATTGATGAGCATTATCATGATCATACAGTGAGTATAATCCCACAAAATCCATGGCTGTGCTTGAAATGGCACACTACATACTATACACTACAAACTAAATGAGTATATACTGTCTGCTATATGTATATATAAGTATGATTAGGATGATGACTTTTCCCACTGAAGTATACTTCCAAGTTTCTCAAGAAACTACTAACCTACGACGACAAAAACCAGAGCAAACTGAGGCTAGATATCTGTTGATTTGCCACCTGACCACTTGCTACATGACCACATGTAGTCACATTAGATAGTATGAGAAGACTGAGTACACATGTTCTGGTAAACACTTTTCATTCTGACATTTCTGAGATTTTCGGAGACCCGCCACTGTGCTACTGACAGTTAACTTCAAAACAAGAGCCCTATTCATAAAAATGTTAAAAATAAAAATAAAAAAAAAGAAATGGAAGATGAGAAGAATTGCTTTTTTTATTTTTATTTTTTTAAGGAGATGTTTGACTTTTAGCTTGAAGCCAGTCCTAGGACGACTTTACATTCCGATCGTAATGCATCTTGGGGTGGTTGTTGATGGTGGTGACACTAGTCATACTCACTTAAAAAATTTCCCAATATAGTATACATCCGGGTATTGTCTTTTCATACAATCAAATGTGAACGCACTAAATACTAATTTTGTTATTATGTGAGCTATAACACAGTCCCTGACTTTTTACAAGTGTACCTATAATAATTGATGCTGTTTGAAGGCTAAGGGTAATGACACCAAAATGTTAATGTAATTTAGATTTTTCTATTCGCTCATCTTACATTTGAAAATTGAAATAAAAAATATTTATGTATTTTAAAGCATTCTTAGTTTATGGTTTTTTTTTGTTGTTACTTTGCACAGCACTGTAAATATGTATGTATATATTTATATTACTGTATGTATTTATGTGTATATTAGACTATAGTGTAAATGTGTGTAGGGGTGTGTGTGTATGCCCTATCATCTTCCGGTTTTTATTCAATTTCTGTGATGTAATTTGTATATTTCTTGAGCCCGTCTCATGGTGTCTATCTCTTTCTCTTTCTCACTTATCTTCTTCAGTGACTTCCCTTTTTTTCTATTCTCCTTGGCTCTCCTTCCATCCTCTCTCTCCTTACCTTTCCCCCCTTTTCTCTCCCCTATCCTTCTCTCTCCCGCTCTCTTGCTCTCTCCCAGTGAAAGGCTGAGAATACCCAAGGGAGCTGATGCAATTAAAATGCTAATCCTGTCTGTCTACAGAGAGAGGGAGAGGGGGGGCTGACAGCATGAGGGATTGCGGCTCACATGGAGAACTCGACTGAAATGGAGAACAGAGGGAAGGGGGAGCACTGGGGGAGATGGGGTGTGGGGGGTGTGCTGAAAGGGAGAAGGGGGGAGGGGATGTGTGTTGGGGAGACAGAGTGAAAAAGGGGATGCTAGCGAGGGAAAAGACAGACAAGGATAAAGCTTGTGCTGTGAGCTGAGCAATGATATAGTGACTGCATTTAAGTCTTATCTATGCCTACGTGTGGAAGGCATTACAGTTAATGTACAGGACTACACTATTGGTTAGATTGTTCACCCCTACCTGCATCACTTTATATCTGGTGTGTTATGTCTGCACGGCACACTGTTTCCATATTGGCAGTGCAAAAATGAGAATGATTATGTATGCAGTGAAAGCCCAGCTGGATACCCTGAATATTTCATAGTATGTGTTGCTTTCCTCGTCTCCCAATGCCATACCGCCCAGCTTGCCTGGTAAAGTGTGCATTACAGTTGTCTTTCAATGAGCTGTGGATGCTGGCTTTGGACCTTATCCCATTCTCTAAGAAATTGAAGCCCTATTACTTAAAATGTTCTGAAGTAAAGGTTCTTGAGCAGTAGTCCTAGACAAGACCCTGTCAATGTCAGGATGCATTTGATTAAAGTACTGCCAAAATTGATTAAAATATTCCAGTCAACAGCAACATTTTTATTTGTTTTGGCACGAAAAATTATTTTCACCAGACCAAAAAAAAACAACAAAAACCTATGTCTGTCTTTCCATTGTGGTATGATAGCTCATCTGAACAGCTGCTATGATATTACTGGGCCACTAGCCTGTGCATGAATGCAGTTCTGGGTAATCACAGCTTAATTGGAGTAATTAGGGGAACGTAGGGGCATTAGGCTACAGCTGGGGGCCATAATGAGTATGAGCAAAGGAGGAGGGAGCTAAAAAACTTTAAGAACCCCAGTTGCCCCATGATCTTTAGGTCAATTAAAAAAATCACAGTTATTGCACTGTGTGGATCAAATTGTAGTATTTTTTGTCAGTAAACGAAATGATTAAAGAAAGCCGAGAACTTTTTCTGTTCTACATGTTAAAACTTTTGTGTAAGGGCGAGAATATTTTAGTTTCTCGTTAAAAAAAACTACCGTGGCTTAAAAGTTCAGAGATTGTTTGTTAATGTCTTAAAGGACAGAAAAAGAGGAGGGAAAAAAACTGGACGAATCAGGGTCATTAGTTCAGATGGCTGGGCCTGCTGCATTCCAGAGCCCTGAGCTGTGGGAGCAGCAGAGCAGGAATGTGCCTTCGAGAAAGAAGAGACTTGATCAGAGAGAAAGGAAAAGGCAAGAAGGAACAAGAAAAAAGCGGGCTAGAAATTTTAGAACTTGGACTCTTAGCTACAGAAAGCCTAGCAAAATGGTGGACACGAGTATTTTATTAGATAAGAAAAGAAAATCCTATTCTCTCTCAGTACCTTCTTTTGGTATTGCTTATGTTAAAATAAAGGATAAAAGTGCAACTCATCTGAATACCACTTCACATCTGCAAATTACTTTTTAGAGCAACTTTAGGAAAGCTTTGACAGCCACTAAGCGGACCTGGGGCGAATGGGTGATGGGGGTTTCCCTGTCACTCTGCTTGATTTTATTGCACTCAGATCGTACAGTGTGGGTATGATTTTTAGCAGTAAAAAACAGAAAGAACAAAAGGGTGAAGTAAGGTAAAGCGCGTCAGTGACTTCTTCCACTCACTTCTCCTCAGCGGCTCATAGCCCCTTGTCCCTGCAGGCAGCGCTCAAGGAAAACTTAGCTGCATCGTCTGCCCTAAAAATGGTAAAACCTAGTTATTCCAGCAAGTTCCTTCAAACGTCAAAACACGCCTGCCTCTATTCACTGATTTTCGTCTGCATATGAGCCGCTTTTAATGTTTTTTTTCCCTTGTGCTGCAGCTGTCAGTCAGCCAGCTCTCTGTCAAAGGTGTGAATTGTTGGAAATGCGGTCAAAACAATCGCTAGAATTTATTTTGCTGATTCGTTCTAGACCTTGTTTGCGCATTCACACCGGCCCAGTCGAAGCAGACTTTCTGGTCAAAGGAATCATAGAACGTTCCAGGATTCACTGATGTGAACGTGGTCTTGGACTTGTACAACTGCTGACACAAGGCCTCGCATATCAACAAAGTCACCACATATAAATGAGTGTGTTTATGCACCATTTACCCATGGATAAGTTTTGACAAACCAAGCATAATCCCTGAAAAAGACCAATACTCATAGTCTCCCAAACTCTTCTACAGTTAATCTTCTAATCCGTATTGTTCCAATCTGTCTATTTTGCCTCCCCATCTTGTTGGGTTGTTGCTTTTCTTTACCAACTGACTAGTTTTAAGTCTTTCCTCATCTACGCTCACTTAGTTTGCTATTATATTGAAGACAAGGCTAGAATTCAGATGATCTTTGCTGTCTCACCAACCATCACTCTATTTTCCTTTTCTCTTATACGCCCCTTTATCCTTCTAGTGTTGCAGGGTGCAGGAGCCCATTCCATCTGATTCATCAGAGGCAGGGTACACTAAAGAGAGTCAGTCCATTACAGGGCTAATACCTGGAGTCACAATCACATAGAAAGAGTAAATTCAAATTCAAACCTTCTTAAATAAAGAAGTAATGTCAGTTTTCATGCTGTGAGGCAGTGATGATGAGGCAGCCTGCCACAGAAGATTTGATTTAAAATAAATAAAAGTAGTTCATTTAAGTTTTAATAATTATTAATCAGAAGACTTGGTTTTTATTTTGATTGGGTAGACAATATATTCAAATCAGTGAAAGAAATCTGACCAGTTGTCCTTTATTCAATCAATTCTAGCCTTTTGTTGAGAATATTTTTTATCCCACGCCACAAAGTGTGGAAGGGGGATATAGGTTTGAGCTCCGTCCGTCCGATTTAAAGGGGAAAGCTTTTCTCTTTTCTTTAAGATGGGATAACCAAATTCAGTGTGTGGCTTCAGAGTATCAATTCCTTGATGGAGTTCGAAAATGAGAAGCACGCAATTATTTTTTGTTATTGTCCTTGATCTGTTTTTTTTTTTTTTTTTTTTTTTGGCGGGAGATGTTGATGACTGTCTTCTTGTTTGGTTTTATAATTGAGTCAATATGATGAGTCAATATATGAGTCAAATATGGTTTCTGTAAGGCACTTTTAAGTATCTTATCTTATATCCCAAAAATCTTTATTGAGAACCAAATTTTTAGAGTTTAGTTAATTGGATAAAATTTGATTGTTTACTCAATGTCATCTATTAAAGAATATATTGTCTGGAGTTTAAACTAACAGAGTGGGACCTCAAAGAAGGAAACGTGTGTGAGTGCATGTGTGAAGGGAAAGAGATTGGAGAGCGTGGCTGTAGGCTGACAGAGGTCCTGGTATAATACAGTCACGGAGAGCAGCAACTGATAACTATACTTATGGCCACTGGGTCTCATAGTGACAGCACATGCACTCGTATTACTGGTCCCATGCCTCATACACTTATCATTGGCCTCATGCCACAGAGGGGCCACAGTGCCCTCTGCTGTTAATGTAGAGAAACCTCAGGTCCATTAAGTTTTTAGTCTTTTAGCAATGACTCGGGGGACAAAAGGGTGCACTTTCTATAAAACACCATAAGAAATCGTTGAGTGAGTTAGCAGTAAATTATTGGCTGCAGTTTTACAGGACTCTTACTGTAATCATTAAAGTTTGTTACTATAATAATACCATGTGATATAATATAGTACCTTTATTTTACAACAGACTACTGGCAGCAGGGTTGCCAGTAGTAGTTTAGCCTTTTTCTACACTATAATATATTTTACTGTAACTCAGGGGTCACCGTCCGACATGGTGCCCCGAATGGACCATAAGGGGTGCCCTAAGGCTTCTTCTAATAGGGGCACTAGTAACCAACCAAAAAAAAAATCTGATTTACCTGCCTGGCTTTAAAAAATAAATAAAGGTGACAGAATAGAGTACACACTGCACTTGATAAGTTTTTGTATTAAGTTAACCATGTTTAAATGTTTGTTTTCTATAAGACATTGGGACAAATTTAAGTGTTACAGATGGGATTTTGTTGAAGAAGCTACAGATAGTGATAAGTTGTGGATTTTTGGACAAAACTGTTAAATTGTACAAATGTTTCATGATTCATTTAAAAAGTTGCTAGTTAGTGGCTAGTAAAATAGGAACAAAGATTTCCGATGAAACACTGCATGAGTTAAGAAAAAAAAAAAGGTGTTGCACAAGTAGCAGTTTCAGAATGGTTGGCGACCCCTGCTAATTTACCAGCATGATAATGTGCAGCTTTATTTTTTTTAGAGTGTTTAGAGAATGCTATTGCACATTATCCACAATACAGTTTATCTTTGTTTTTTTGCCATGACATTACAATTGAGTTTCACTATAATCGCAAAGATGTATTACATTTTTGTAACAAAAGATTTGACACATCTGAATCAAATAGTAATGGCAACGTTATCTTCCTCCTCTGTTTTGCCCAGTTCTGAGTATACGAGGTGTACAAGAGGAGGACCCCCCAGATCCCCAGATCATGCGGTTGGACAACATGCTGCTAGCGGAGGGGGTGTCGGGACCAGAGAAAGGTGGGGGCTCAGCTGCAGCCGCCGCAGCAGCAGCCGCGGCAGGGGGCTCACCCACTGACAGCAGCATTGAACACTCAGACTACAGAGCCAAGCTTGCCCAGATTCGCCAAATATACCATTCTGAACTGGAAAAGTATGAGCAGGTTTGTGGTGGGCTTTTCTACTCACTTTTACACATGTGACATGCAACTAGATTCATCAAAAGTTCAGTTATGTATGTGAGAGCAGGCTATGAACGTGTACACTGTGTAACATCCTAAAAGTACGTTATTCTATTTCATCATTGACTATGTTAAGAACATTTGGTGTAAAATCAATATATGTGGAAAATTATGATGTGGAATCATTGTATAATGGCAGTGTAAAAGTATTCACTCTCATTAATGATTATGTTAATTTACTGGTGCAAAATTAAGCATTCAATAAGAATGTACCCTTGTTAGATATTAAACTATAATATATATGTAATATTGACTGAAAAGAGGCTTTACAATCACATTTACTTTCTCAATGTTTTAAATCAAAAAATGGATTGAAGCAGAGGCTGACAACTTGGTCCTTGATAAAAATGAGCCATCTCACAAGATTGAACCAGTGCCTTGCCCATTTATTTACAATTGTGCTCCACCTTCTACTCCATTTTTTTTTAGGCCTGCAGTGAGTTCACCAACCATGTAATGAACCTGCTGAGAGAGCAGTCTCGCACTCGGCCCATCTCTCCCAAGGAGATTGAGCGCATGGTAGCCATTATCCACCGCAAATTCAGCTCCATTCAGATGCAGCTCAAGCAGAGTACCTGTGAGGCTGTCATGATTTTGCGCTCACGCTTCCTCGATGCCAGGTCTGTCTTTGTATTTATCTGTGATTGTTTGGTTGTTGATTATCTCCATGAATGGCAGGATTTCTAAACTGACATGCTTATAGGTTTGACAGATGGGCACATTGTAACACGTTGGTCATTAACCTTTTTATTCCATGTGTCAGACGTAAAAGGCGCAACTTCAACAAACAGGCAACTGAGGTGCTCAACGAGTATTTCTACTCCCACCTGTCTAACCCTTACCCTAGTGAAGAAGCGAAGGAGGAACTGGCTAAAAAGTGTGGGATCACAGTGTCTCAGGTGAATGAATAACATGGCTTTCATCCCAATATTGGTTTATTTCTGTTTTTGCGATATTAGTTTCAAAATGTATATTACAATTAATTCCTACGAATATTACTGTATTTAATAATGATATCCATGTACCTTAGGTCTCTAATTGGTTTGGCAACAAGAGAATACGCTACAAGAAAAACATTGGTAAGTTCCAAGAGGAAGCAAACCTCTACGCAGTCAAAACGGCAGTGGATGCTGCCAATGTGTCGGCGCAGGCAAGCCAGGCTAACTCTCCGGCAACACCCAACTCAGGTAATAAATACCTCATGCTGAATATTTACAGAAACTTTGTCATTATCAACATTTTTACAAAATCCACATTCCCGATATATGATGCTCTTCAGTTTATACACAGCTGTGGTACAAAATTAGATCATTTGTACTCTCATCTGGCTCTTACACAATGTTGGTGTAGATTTGTTGTAAGTAAAAAATATTGAGTTATTAAACCTTATTTCAATATCAAATTCATATAGCCAAACATTGTTTGAAAGGCAAGGATGTTTTTTTTTTAGTAGTTTTTTTTTCGCTGAGCCCTCCTATTTTATTTTATTGTTTTGTTTTTTATTCAATGTTCATTTAACAAAAAAGGTTTGTTTTAAATATATGCTCTCCCCCCCAATGGGTTGTGCTCTCAAGATAACCGAACGTCATGCTCTAGCACACTGCATCATATTTTGTAGAATTTTGGATGGTATTTCTCTGCAAGGTTCATGCAATTTTACTCCTTGGCTTCAATGACCTTACTTTAAAGACAGGAAAAAAAACTGTAAATATAGAGACAAAGCTGGGTTGGACAACATGATGATTTTAGGACTAACTTGTATATGTCAAAAGTGCCTGATATGAACCCTTTAAAGGCACTTAGAGCACAGATTTTTAAGACTAATTATCTGCATTCCTCATACAGACTGTTAACGCTGTGAGATGGCGTTTGTTGAATGTCTCTGGTGCTTCACGCTGACATGAAAATCAGTTAAGTGAGGTTCAAATGTCAATCCTTTATAAATCTCGAAGATCATCCTAAATTGTTCAGCCAATCAGATGAGGATTTTCCTACCTGGAACATGATCAAAATTGAATATTTTCATTATTGTTGGCACAACCATGAAATAAAATCTCAGTTTTCATAAAAATAATTAAATTATTTAATAATTAAATTATAAACCTGCTTAATCTATATTAGAGGTTTCCTATTGCTTTATAGCGTATCGATTAAAACGTGTACATTGTTTTAACTGGGTCATCAATCAGAAGCTTTGTAAAAGACTTACACGAGCAAGAGATTAATTCAATGTTCACATGATATGTAGAATTAATATTCCTGATAGGTGTTTAGGTGATAAAACAAGTTTTAAAATAAGTACATTTATGAATTAAGATTGTTTCTATAGTCCTTTGCACGTATGTATGCTGGGCTCCATGGAGCTTTAGTCTCTCAGGTCAGGGTCGGGTTAAGGCAGACATTTGAAGATGGTTGTGTACTCTAACTTAATGGGCCCATGACCCCAGTTTGAGAAAACCTAAGTTAGTAAAGGACTACTAAAAAAAGCCTAAAACTTCAAGATGGCATCAGAAAGAGTTTAAACACTTGGGTTACGTCACGTGCCTATGCAATACAGATACACATTACCCACAGGGTCATACAGCTTGTCTCACACAGGCGACACCTACCTTGGTCTGCATTCCCTCGACGGGGAAGGTTTCAGCATTGCCCCCTCTCTACAGCCTCAGGTACGCACTGAGGAAAGCTGCAGAGCTGCCAAAGTTGCCCTCAATGCCAAAAACCCTCTACCCTGGACACATCCTCTAGCCTAGCTGTACCTCCTTTGAGTCTTTCCTCAAACCCTGTCCTTATCTTAACTACATCACCATCAGACACTAGCCCACAGCACTCAAATATGGGCCTTTCAATTGTATTCATAGTGAGCCATGTGGAGTATATTACCAGTACTCAAAGTACTGGTAATTGGAGTCAATACTCAGATTCCACCAAATATATTTGTTAACAAAAGTGGGGAAAAATGAAAATAAATATGTTTTGGGTTCCTTGTGGGCTATATTGATGGTGTTGTTGATCCTTTTAGTACAGTGTTCCCAGACTTTCCACAGTCCCGTACCCCTTCATACCTTTATCCTGAAGCCATATACCCCCTACTCCTCCACACTTAATAAACATAATGTCATATACAATGTAGAACTACAGGGAAATGTGTCCCTGAATTTTACCTATCCTGTTGAGGAATAATACATAATATTTCCTGAAGAAAAGTGCTGGCTCATGTCATACTGCCATAGCTTAGCATGAGCTAACATTAACCTACTATAGCAATAGCATTAACCTAGCATTAACATTGACCTAGCATTAGCTTTAGCCTAGTATTACCATTAGCCTAGCAACAACATTAACCTAGCATTAGTATACAGTAGCAATAGCATTGGCTTAGCATTAGTCTAACATTAGCATTCACTTAGCATTACCTTTAACCTTGCAATAGCATTAGCCTAACATGAGCATTAACTTAGCATTAGCGGCTCTATTTATATAGTTATAATGTTATCAGTGTTTTTAATTTTCATTTACGTACCCCTTATGACAATTTGCGTACCCCACTTTGGGAACCTCGGCTTTAGTATATGTGAATATTCGGTGTATTTCTCCATGTAGCTAACCATAGTTTAATAACTTGGTTACCACAATCATGAACAAACTTGCAGGTGTCATCACACAGTTGGGAATGTATTTATTGGAATTTATTCAGCTGTTTCCCAATTTTATTTTTTTGTCCTATTCCCTCCTTTTTCTCCATAGAGTTTGTGTCCCCGTATATTAAACCCCTCAACTGTGTAGCTCAACAGCAGTGTTTGAATAGTTCCTTAGTGCCTGTCTGTGATAAGTGTCCCTCTATTGTTCTGATGGGAGCCAACACATTTCTGCTGTTAACTGTAATACAGTCTGGTGAGTGGTTAAAAGAACAATTGAAAAATGAGAGACGGCCTTTTGGACCCTAGTTAGATGCTGAGGGAGTTTTGTGGTATTGTAAAGTGTAGTTTTAGTGCACACACTGGGTGTAACTATGAAATAGAGAAAAGCAAAAAAGATTTGTGGATGTAACCAATCTTCTAATAAGGCCCATGCTGTTTGTTTGATAGGTGGATACCCTGCACCGTGCTACACACCTGACGGGCGGCTATGAGGACTTATCGGGTAGTGGCCTCTACACTCCTCATCGTCTGGATGTAAGTACCAGCGTAAAGTTCTTCTTCTCCTACTGTGTGCGACTCTGCTGCTGCAGGTCATCTCCACTTGCACTGTAATCTTCAGCCCAGGTGAAATATGTCTTAAATCATGAAAACTGCTGCCGTCAGTAAAACTGTTTTAAGCCTCCCTCAACTTTAATCATTTATTCTCCAATATTTTTTCTTTTGGATTAAAACCAAGCAGGAATGAGCTTCAGAAGGAAAAATGTTTTGGGGCTGCTGTTTTAAAAGTAGAAGTGTAAGAATAAATTGATTCGCAGATGTATTGTGATAATTCAACACACGATTATCTTATCGTTCCAAAAAATATCCAAATTGTTTTTTTAAAATTATGTTTAATTAAAAAACTAGGTATCAGTGAACCGCATCAGACCTTGTTAAACTACCTCACTCCTCCTCATTGCATTTTAGTTTGGAAGTTGATTGAAGTTTATTTTCATAAAACATACTGAGTACTTTGACAGATGTATGTGGTTACTTATTAAGATTTTAAGAACTTAACAGAATCAGAATCTGTTGTAGAAGCAAAAGTTAAACTTTTTTGAAAAATGTAATTTGACAGATTGATAAACATACCACTTGTTTTTGATATTGGTACTTCAATTACAGTTAGAATTATAGTTGGTTACCATTTACTTGTTCTCACAAGTTAAAAAATGAAATAAATTGTATTTCATACCAATTTGTACTTTGTAAAGGTGAAATTTGTAATTAATGTAATTGCGATAAATCAAGAGGTGTTGTTTATCATATTGTATAGTATCGGGATATATCGTATCATCAGATTCATGGCAATGCACACCCCGAGTGAATGTGCAAGTTGTTTCACATTAGCAGTTTTTATGTACTCTTCCAAGTAAGCCTGGGCAATATATCGAGATTTATTTTTTGGTGATATAGAAAATTACAATATCGCCTATAACGGTATGTTTTTATTTTCTTGATTATTTTAGATTATACTTGATTTAGGATGAATTTCTGAGTGTTCCCTAACCCAGACCAAAACAAGCCACACTACAGAACTCAATCACACATGCTGTCCCTTCCAGGGCAAAAAGCCAAAAGTGGCACATATTGTTGTTTATATATTATATGTTTAATAAATGAGCTTCTGCAGCCACTTTTATGTTAGTACTTAAAGAGTAACTAAACCCCAAACCCACGTTTTTCTGCTGAAAACATATGTATTTGGGTATTAAGTAGTGCTGTTTATTAATCCTAGTCCCACTCTTCACATTTTAGTAATTGTCATTTTATAACTAAATACATAAAATGACAGATAGACTGGCCTCTAAGGGTTGAGCGCCAGCTATTACAACTGAATGTTGCTATTGGCTCAAACGGATTCTTTAGATTCCCCTGCGTCATCAACTTTCACTGTGTGCGTGCGTGTGTGTGCACATCATTGTGTGTATTGCCGTCTGTCTCTGCGCACAGTGGTGTGGGCTGACAGAGTGGGTGTGTCTTACTGCTAACAACAGTAATGCCCATAATCAAGGCATTTTTGGAATTTCCCTCCTAGTGGCAGCTTAGCAGAAAGCAGGTGTTTAGTTACTTTTTAAAAAAAGACTAGCTAGCTCCCTCAATGACTACAGGCTTGTGGCTTTCACGTCACATGTTATGAAGTCCTTTGAGAGGCTAATTCTTGAACTGTCCCACTTCCTGAGCCCTCTTCTGTTTTTGTATCAGCACCACATACAGTGGGTACGGAAAGTATTCAGACTCCTTTAAATTTTTCACTCTTTGTTTCATTGCAGCCATTTGCTAAAATAAAAAAAGTTCATTTTATTTCTCATTAATGTACACTCAGCACCCCATCTTGACAGAAAAAACAGAAATGTAAATACTTTTGCAAATTTATTAAAAAAGAAAAACTGAAATATCACATGGTCATTAAGTATTCAGACCCTTTGCTGTGACACTCATATTTAACTCGCATGCTGTCCATTTCTTCTGATCCTCCTTGAGATGGTTCTGCTCCTTCATTGGAGTCCAGCTGTGTTTACAGTAATTAAACTGATTGGACTTGATTAGGAAAGGCACACACCTGTCTATATAAGACCTTACAGCTCACAGTGCATGTCAGAGCAAATGAGAATCATGAACTCGAAGGAACTGCCCAAGGAGCTCAGAGACAGAATTGTGGAAAGGCACAGATCTGGACATGGTTACAAAAGAGTTTCTGCAGCACTCAAGGTTCCTAAGAGCACAGTGGCCTCCATAATCCTTAAATGGAGAAGTTTGGGATGACCAGAACTCTTCCTAAACATGGCCATCCAGCCAAACTGAGCAGTCGTGGGAGAAGAGCCTCGGTGAGAGAGGTAAAGAAGAACCCAAGGATCACTGTGGCTGAGCTCCAGAGATGCAGTAGGGAGATGGGAGAAAGTTCCACAAAGTCAACTATCTCTGCAGCCCACCACCAGTCGGGGCTTTATGGCAGAGTGGCCCAACGGAAACCTCTCCTCAGTGCAAGACATATGGAAGCCCACAGAGTTTGCCAAAAACCACATGAAGGACTACCAGACTGTGGGAAATAAGATTCTCTGGTTTGATGAGACCAAGATTGAACTTTTTGGTATTTATTCTGAGCGGTATGTGTGGAGAAAACCAAGCACTGCTCATCACCTGCCCAATACAATCCCAACAGTGAAACATGGTGGTGGCAGCATCATGTTATGGGGGTGTTTTTCAGCTGCAGGGACAGGACGACTGGTTGCAATTGAAGGAAAGATGAATGCGGCCAAGTACAGAGATATTCTGGAAGAAAAACTCTTCCAGAGTGCTCAGGACCTCAGACTGGGCTGAACGTTCACCTTCCAACAAGACAATGACCCTAAGCACACAGCTAAAATAACAGAGGAGTGGCTTCGAAATAACTCTGTGACCATTCTTGCCTGTCCCAGCCAGAGCCCTGACCTAAACCCAATTGAACATCTCTGGTGGACAGCCATTTTCAGGTCTCTCCAACATTCACCATCCAACCTGACAGAACTGGAGAGGGTGTGCAAATAAGAATGGCAGAGGATCCCAAAATCCAGGTGTAGAAAAACTTGTTGCATCATTTCCAAGAAGACTCATGGCTGTACTTGCTCAAAAGCGTGCTTCTACGCAATACTGAGCAAAGGGTCTGAATACTTATGACCATGTGATATTTTGGTTTTTCTTTTTCTGTGAAGATGGGGTGCTGAGTGTACATTATTGAGAAATAAAATGAACTTTTTTTTATTTTAGCAAATGGCTGCAATGAAACAGAGTGAAAAAATTAAAGGGGTCTGAATACTTTCCGTACCCACTGTAGCTGCATAGATAAAACTTTCTGTGGATTATAGCTGTGACTGTTAAGCTAAAACACCATTATAGCTGAGTTTGATTGTATATAATTAAACCTATACCTCCCTCCTCATGCAGAATATCTTTGTTACAGGCTAACAGTTGGCAGGACACCACCAACCCCCCTTCGGTTACCTCCCCCTCTGGTCCTCCTGGCAGCGTCCACTCGGACACCTCCAACTGATCCGGTGGTCTCTGCTGCCATCTCCCTGATCCCACTGCAGTCTGCCTGACTCATACCTTCTTTACCTATTTTTTACAACTCTTTTTGTCTCTTCACTTAAACAGCAAGAGAAGACTGTGTACACATTTCATAAACACACACTGTGCTGGAACACAGGACAGCTGAACAGTTCTTCCTCCAGCTCCACCGCTGCACTCTAAGGTTTGTTAACTGCATGAAAGTGTGACGGAGCTGACAGATGTTAAGGCAACACCTACGCTATCAAGAACTATTAGATAACCACTGACTCAGCTGTGTAATTGATCATGATGTCTGTACATGTGTATATGCACGCTAACTTCACACAGTATTCACAAAAAGCTTGTTCATGTGCTGTTGACCTCTGCACTCAACCGTTTTTTGCTTTAGATAAATTGATTGCCTGTATCTCTTGAAGCCTTGGCCTTTGACAGCCAAACTGTTGATACAGATCACCAGGGAGCTTTGCTCACCCTGCTCGTACCAAAGTGCTGCCCCAGTAGTCGTCAACACATCCGATCCTCGTAGATTGCTCTCTACCAACGTCATCACTAAACACCGCTGTATCTTCTGGTTCTTAAAGGGTTGCTCTTTACTGATGGGGACGTCAAAGTGAAAACTAACAGGTGCACTAAGGTGCATTAAGTAAAGCTTTCAGTCAGACACGTCACAACTGGTTTTGCTGCATAAAGCATTAACACATTTAGCTGGCATGAAAATTGGTCAAGCACAATAGTTAGCATCTTTGTTATGGAATATCAATATCAAGGGGAGTTAAGGGGGATTACTGTTCCATATCAGTCAGAAAGGTGAACATAGGGCTGGTTAAAAAAAAAGAGCAAGTGGCAGAGGGAGGAATATCTTGGGTTGGGTGGAACTAACTATTAGCATTTTTGTTGCTAACAAATAGAGGGTGTTGGTAGATGGCTTATAGACTTTATTTTTGCTTTTTGTCCACTAGTTGATTTGATTGTAGGATTTTTTTTTTCTAATGCTGTTTCACCAAGAATGCACCAGCCACCACCAAAAATTAGTTCAATAAAGCATCTAAAGGACAAGAAAAGAAGGGTGGAATGATTTGGGAGGTGGGGGGGTGGGGTGGGGTGGGGGGCATTGATGTATTTTTGGGGCAAACGTGACATAAGTTTAGAATTGTGACCGTCTTCCATATGCATGTAGGACTTCTAGATGTAATATTTTCATTTAACCTTCAGACTTTTTATGCCTAATTTCTCTTGACAAAAAAAACAAAAAACAAAGGGTATAGATATTACAGTCAGACCAAAAACAAAAAAAATAGCTTCATGTTAAAATGATGTGCGTGTGTGTGTCTGTTTGGGTATTTCTTGCGACGTCTCAGTCAAGTTGGCCGACGCCCTCCTGTCTTTGTACGCATTAAAGACTCTGATGGGATTTGACTGAGATCTCCACCCCATCTTGAAGCATTTTGTTTGTGAGCCTAAGGCAACACTTCTACAACCTTCTGTTGTACCAAAACCAAAAATACTAACTTCAGCAATGGAATAATGCTACTCTCTCTCTAAAGTTGGTGCACGGCCACCTTTTTTAGTTCGAGAGGAGGAAAAACTTTTTGTGTCTGTCTTTGTGTGGTGAGTGTCGTCATGCCTCGAGGTGGTTTGACCTTTTTATTTCTTCTCTTTTTTTTTCTTTTTTTTTTTTGAGGGGGAGGGGGGAGGTTGGTGTTATTGGGCTTAGAGGGTGGGTGGAGTGAGGACTGTCATCACACTTGTAATATGATTGTGAGCATATAAGGCATACTCTTTACTTTTTATGTCAGTGATTACATTTTGAGTTGTATGGTTGATAGGGCAAGGGCTTCTCTCTTTGTTACCAAAAAAGAAAAAAGAAAAAGAGGCAGCATTGGGTGCAGGAAAACTCGTGTTTAAACCTGCAACGCGTGGAGGGTTTTTTCATTCTTTGGAACTTTTTATACAATAACCTTTACGTGACTAACATAACATTTTTGATGTAAGGTGAAGCCTTATTAAGATTTTACGTGTCGGTCAAGACTTTGTTGAACTATGTTACAAAACAAACCTTGAGCTTGAACGATGGTCACATGTATTATTCCACATTTAAGTACTAGTTTTGTTACTCATTGCAGTTCATACGACTGTATCAGATAAATGTTATCGCCACACCAAATTATTATACCCCCTCCTTTTCTATCTGTTGTAATGGATGTCACTGTACAGTTTGTGTAATGTTTCTGTATTTTTTTTCTTTTCTGATATATATTTTTTTTCTAATAAGTTTTGAAGTTTGGTTGAGAAGACAGTTTTCTGTTGGACTCACAATAACTATCTGTTTTTTGAAAAGTATCTAGGCCTTCTGTTACATTACTGGTTACCAATGTAGCTTTTACAGATGTAACATTTGGTGCTGTGGAAAGATAAAGGTAGTAACGAAGAGCATTAACTGCTTCGTAATTAATTTTCTGCTTTCTAATTGTTCCTCAAGTTATATAATTAGATACAATTGCTTTTTTTAATAACAAAAAAAAAGTTGGTTTGCTTTCTGATTGAAAGGAAGACCCTGATATCAGACCTTAATTCTGAAATATTAAAAAATAATTTCTTTTAAGTTTCTTTTTATGAACACTGAGTGACTTCCACAGCACCAAATGACTTCTGACACCTTTTTATTATTAGTATATTTGTATCTTATCATTTACCTTGTATCTACCCCTCTCTCTACCTCTGTCTTTCCATTTCTCTTGTATATAACCCCCACTGTTTCCAGACCTGTGAGTCTGTATGAACTCCTTTTATACCTCAACTTTAGAATTGTTCTAGACAGAGTAAAACAAAAAGGACAAATATGACAAATTGTAGTGTTCTTATTAGAAATTAATAAAAAATAATTTAGTGTGATTTTTTTTTTTTTTTTTTTTCTTTTCAGTATTTGATTTCTGATTTTAGAAGTGTTTCATTTTATAATTTGTCACAAATGATCTTGTGATAGTCAAATGTAATAAAAAAGAGAGATTGCACCATCTCATGATCAGTATGTGAATCTGTTTTGGGCACTGATGGGAGAAAGAAAAAAAATGCTTACCTAGCATGTTTTAATTCAACTCCAAAAAGCAAACACAAAGGAGAGTCTTTCATAGAAAATGTTCAGTAAAGATAATGAATGTCTTTGGTTCTGTTTCTATCTGAGGTAGAGCTCAGCATTCATCAGTTAAACTCAGTGAGCTTAAACAAAGTGTGATCTTCTGTCTCCTGGACACAGTCGAGAGTTTCCTGGAGACACAAAAAAGAAACAAATGTGTGCGGGTGTTGCATAAACTGTCTTTAAATTACATTACTGTTCTTTTTCTTCTTCAAAAAAAAAAAAAAGACATCTGTATGGCTGTACTTTTTAACTATCAGAACATAATCCTTACAAGTATCGTCATTGGATTTACATGATTTGAGATTCTCGAGGTTAAATTCAAGGACTGAATCCAGGACAAAGTAAAAATGTCCAAAAAAGAACATGAATAATTGTGTAAATGACCGACTAATTCAATTGTAAATATCTCAGCCCCTCAAAAGACGTAAAATCAATGAAATTTCACAGTATTTGCAAGGCTTTTATCACATGGTGGCAGTCATTGTAACTCAATTTTTTTTTTTCTAGATTGTGTTAGTTCCTTCATTATTCTGCAATAAAATCTCTAGATTACATAAAAATTGTTCACAAAAAAATCGGTTATCACTTATTGCATGGATATTATCGATGCCTTTGCTTTTGCACTTTACATATAATTTATGCATTAAAGTTCAAACTAAGGTACAATAATGTTAAAATTACTCATTTTCCAGCCTAATACCTATGACTCATTTGATAATCAACCTGTTCCTCCATATTTGGCCCCTAAAATAGTTGTGTTTAGCACCACCTGGTGTCGGTTTTCTTTAAAAAACTCACAAAAAAAAAAAAAACAGGTTTACAAGCATTTGAGGAGAAACCTTTGAAATCTCTTAATTTAATAAAGAAGAAGCTCAGGCCTGAGTTACAAGCAGACAATTGAAGCTGAGGTGATTGATTTGGTTTCCCTACATTTCCTCCAAAACATGACTCATATCCATAGTCCTTCCTCCTAATCTTTTCTTTTGTTCCAAAATACTTTGAATCAGTTCAGTATACAAAGAGTAATTGTCCAAATTGTTTTAAACTTACTGGCATTGAGATTTTCAGGTAGAAAAACTAAACGAGAGCTTTATTATTTACAATGAAATTATTCCAAAGCAACCCATGACCATGGTCATGTTTGAATGGTGGTAAAATGGATTTCAATAAAACAAATCTAAAGCTTTGAGTGCCACTAAAATATGTTTTTCTACACAAACATTTATCCTCCATATTGATTGAGTCATTCTACATTGACTGTCTTTAATTTGGATTGGTCCTTTATTTTATAACTCTCAGCAATGGAACTGTAACTTTTTTTTTTTAGCTCTGTTTACAGCTTTATTTGTGACATATTCTTAATATTGAAAATATTTAACGCTGCTTGACCCAATAGCTCACATTTTTAAAGCTGTATCTGTGTGTCATCCCAGTGTCAAAGGTTGAAATTGCTGCTCGCAAGTTTGTTTTGATCCAATCACAATGGGTTTGTTGGCAAATGGTCATGTGACTTGAACTTTGGAAAAATTTAACACATTGCATTGTGGGATTGGGAACCACACAGAAGAATGCATGTGATTATACTTCGTTCTTACCATCATGTCTTGTGTTTCTTTGCCATATTGCGAAAACAGTCACTAATTAATTTCCACCATATTAAAGTGTTTCCTTGGAAAGCCAAACTACCAACATCCGCCATTGTTTAGTCGTCAACTTTCAATCCGCAAAACACACGACATGTCACTGGCATCAGTAGTGGACAATAACAAACAAATACAGTTTAAATAAATGTTAGTTCATGGCTCGAGCAGCTTTAGCTTTGGTCAGGAAAGATTACATATAAAGTGTGTAACAAATTCCTCACAGCAAAGTGTGCTTCACAGGCCATAAAAGCAGAGGTGACAAGTAATGAAGTACAAATACTTTGTTACTGTACTTAAATAGTTTTTTCTGGTATCTGTACTTTACTTGAGTTTCTTTTTAGCAACTTTTTACTTTTACTCCTTACTTATTAAAATAAATATCTCTACTTTCTACTCCTTACATTTTAAAAATGAGCGTGTTACTTTTAAGACCTTCAAAGATGATGCTACAATGTAAAAAAAAAAAAAAAAAAAAAAATTGTTGCTTTTTTCTGTTAGGCAGGTATCTTAGTTTTATGGTTAATATTTTCGAGTTTGTTAAACTTAAAGCTGCTCTTAAAAACATTTTATTTATTATGAGTGCTAAATTCTCCAGATGTTCAAAGGTAACAGATTTAACTTGTTTCCTTGTACCAGTATTCTACAAGTTCTTAAAAAAACAAATTGCTGGTTTAAAACCCCTGTCTTATGATTGATTTGTTTTACTTTTTACTTTACTACATTTAGTAGCATGTACTTTTTTTTTTTTACTTTTACTCAAGTAAAGGAGCAACTTCAGTATTTTTTTATTCAAGTATCTATACTAGTAGTTTTGCCACCTCTGCAGAAAAGAGAAGTTTGACACATGAGGCTAATGGTTCTACCTCTTTCAGCCTTCTCTCGATCTCCAGCGGCGATGCCTCCCTGCGCTGACAGGCCTCTCTCCGACACAGATAGCACAATATCACCTTGAACGTCCTCCGCATCTCGCCGTCACGCAGGCAGTAGATGATAGGATTGACCAGAGAGTTGCACTCGGCGATCACCAGGCAGTATTTCTCAAAGCTGTTGGCGTTACTGGCTTTACCCATTAGTCCATCCAGCAGCAGCGTGATGAGGCCGGGGGTCCAGCAGATCACAAAGGTGCCTCCACATGGATCACAGAAAGAATATACATATAAGAAAGAATGCTAAACTTCACTGTAAGTCACAGTGAAGTTAAGCATTTCCTAAAAACGCAACAAAATAAAATGACTCAAGTGTCAAAGTACGGCTCGGTTAGATCATGTGTTAACACTTTAGTTAAAGTGTTGTACAAAAAGCTGTCATTATCTGTTATTAGCATGAATAAGCTGTCAATACATCTTCCCTAATTTATGACACCTTTGGAGCTATGTTGGTATTTTTTGGGTTAAATGGAGGGATCTAGTGAGGTTAGGTGGGGTTCGGGTAACAAAAGACTTAATGATAGCTTTCACGATGCCTTATTCATGCTAATGACAGGTGTCATGTCATAATGACGGCATAATGTCAACCTTTATGTACAAAACTATTAATCATGTTTTAGCCTCGACTGAACCTCAACTTACAGAATTTTAGTCTTCAAAACACAAGTCATCTTAACACTATTGTGATTTTACATTGACACAAAGATTCCTTCAAGATCTACATTATGTAGAGCTTATATTGGGTCAATGACATCGTATTAGGATTTCTACTGCATAATAATTCTAAAATGGGCATCATCAGATACATTTTGCATCAATATGATAGAAATAAAATACTTTGAAATCCAAAAAAATCCAAAGTGAGTTCATACTTAGATGTACTTAATATATGGTATCTTTTATGTTTAAAACTTATTAACTGAAGGAGACAGAACATTAAGACGTCATGTTATTGACGCATTTACAGTGACAAAGTGGACTGAAGCTGCAGAGCTGGTTTAAGAAAAACTATGAAGTAATATCTCAGCTCTATGAACTATAGCACTGCAATCACACTGAAACAATAACACACTGCAGGCTAAGGCCCTTCCCTAAACAGGAAGCACTCATGTGCATTCAGGTAGTCGTTAAGTACCGTATCTATGAGACAATAAATCTGCAGATGAACACCAGGAAGTTCATCCGTAGAACAGAAGCTAACTTTCAGGAAACTCCCCTGACCGACCGTTACAATTCTTTTCCGCTTGTTGTATGTCAGGATTGTCAAACTAATTTTAGTTCAAATATGAACCAGTTTGACATCAAGTGGAGAAAAAAAAAAACAGTTTTCAATATCAGTTAGATTCACTGTAATTTGTGTAATCAAGAGGAATTTTCTGCAATTGTTTGTGAGAAATTGCAAGATTTGTAGAAAAATTGAGAGTTCTTTCCACAATTTTCAAATAAAGATAATTGCCTGCATGTGATGTAAACAAAGGAAAAATGCAAGTCCATAAAAATACTGTGGAGTTGGTGAATTGGAGATACTGTATCTACAACTGGATTATTTGGTCATTTACACAATAATTAATGTTTTCTCTGTCATTTTTACTTTCTCCTGAGGGCCAAATTTGATGCGCTAAAGCAGTGTTTCTCAACTGGGGGTACGTGTACTCCTAGGGGTAAGCAATGGTGCTATAGGGGGTACTTGAGAGAAAAATCAACAAATAAAGTGTCAGTCTAAATTATATAAAAATCTATCTATTCAGGAGCCACTAAATCAGTGTTTTTCAACATTGTGGTCAGGACCCCATGTGGGGATTCCTGGAGTTTAAATGGGGTGGCTTGACATTTCTGAAAAATTAAAATACAGTCTTGGGAAATCAACACTATTCTCACCTTTTTGGCTCTAAACAGCCCAACAATGCATTTGATGTAAAACAAACAAGACGTTTCCTTATCTACAGACTTTCAGCTTTAATTTCAGGATATTTATATTGAAATCAAGTGAACGGTGTAGAAATTATAACAGTTTGTATATGTGCCTCCCACTTTTTAAAGGTCCAAAAGTAATGGGACAAATTTACAATCATAAATCAAACTTTCACTTTTTAATACTTGGTTGCAAATACTCCTTTGCAGTCAATGACAGCCTGAAGTCTGGACGGCATAGACATCACCAGACGCTGGGTTTCATCCCTGCTGATGCTCTCCCAGGCCTCTACTGCAACCCTCTTCAGTTCCTGCTGGTTCTTGGGGCATTTTCCCTTCAGTTTTGTCTTCAGCAAGTGAAATGCATGCTTGATCAGATTCAGGTCAGGTAATTGGCCATTGCATAACATTCCACTTCTTTGGTTGCTTTGGCAGTATGCTTGGGGTCATTGTCCATCTGCACTGTGAAGTGTCGTTCAATGAGTTCTGAAGCATTTGGCTGAATAAGAGCAGATAATATTGCCCGAAACATGTCAGATTTCATCCTGTTGCTTTGGTCAGCAATCACATCATCAATAAATAGAAGGGAACCAGTTCCACTAACAGCCATACATGCCCACGCCATGACACTACCACCTCCACGCTTTACTGATGAGGTGATATGTTTTGGATCATGAGCAGTTACTTTCCTTCTCCATACTCTTCTCTTCCCATCACTCTGGTACAAGTTGATCTTTGTCTCATCTGTCCATAGAATGTTGTTCCAGAACTGTAAAGGCTTTTTTAAATGTTGTTTGAAAAACTCTATTCTGGCCTTCCTGTTTCTAAGGTTCACCAATGGTTTACATCTTGTGGTGAACCCTCTGTATTTCCTCTGCTGAAGTCTTCTCCTAATTGTTGAGTGTTCTTGATCTGGCCACCTGTTATGAAGGGGATTTTCTGTTGTGGTCTGTAGTCTTCCGGGTCTTCTGTGTTGCTGAGCTCAACGGTGCGTTCTTTCTTTTTCAGAACGATCAAAACAGTTGATTTGGCCACACGTAATGGTTTTGCTATCTCTCTGATGGGTTTGTTTTGATTTTTCAGCCTAATGATGGCTTGTTTCACTTATAGTGACAGCTCTTTGGATCTCATCGTGACAGCAACAGATTCCAAATGCAAATACCACACTGGAAATAAACTCCAGAAACTCTTGATAAACTGCTGAGCAGCCATTTGTCCCATTACTTTTGGTCCCTTAAGAAGTAGGAGGCACATATACAAACTGTTGTAATTCCTACGTTGTTCAATGGATTTGGATGTAAATATCCTCAAATTAAAGCTGAACGTCTGTAGTTAAAGCACATCTTGTTTGTTTCATGTCAAATCCATTGGGGTGCTGTTTAGAGCCAAAAAGGTGAGAATTGTGTTGATGTCCCAATATTTATGAACCCGACTGTAGATTTTTTTTTTTTTTTTTAAATGAAAAAACACACAATCTTAAACTGTTTTTCTATACTTTCACTTTGTGAACTATAAATCTAGTTCAACTAAAATGCAGTTAAATATCTGAGCTCCAACATGATCAAAAACTAATTCTAGGAAGAAAAAAAACAATGTCTTTGGGGTTGCCAGAAATTCTTGATATCAAAATGGGATCACGATCCAAAAAAAAGTTGGCAACCACTGCACTAAATAGTGTTTCTTTCCACTTATTTACAAAATGAGATTCTTTAAATTGTGTGTAATCACTAATTCATTCCATGATTATGATCTATAGTTGTTTTTAAATTATTTTCTATAAGCAAAATGTTGTCGGGCAAAGGGGGATTCAGAAATAAGAAAAAGGAGGTACTTAAGTCAAAAAAGTTTGAGAACCACTGCTCTAATGGGCCAGATTTGGCCCCTGGGCCCTGGGCTTGACACATGTTGTATGTGAATTGCTGCTCACCCAAAACCAGAGAAATTGTCTTCATGAGGTTAACAACAGTCTGGTTGTGTTGCAACTCTGAGGTGTGTTGAGATGTGCACTGGCTGTGGTATTTCACATAGATGTAGATACGACTGTATATGGCCAGCATAACAAGAAAGGCAAGCAGGTTGAGAACTGCCCAAAAGATAAGGAAGTGGCGGCTGTAGAGCGGAGCGATGCTGGAGCAGTCGTTGAGGTCACATTCACAGTTCCACAACGTGGAGGGCACCAGACCCATGACGATGGCTGTGGCCCAGATGCAGGCGATCAGCAGCAACACACGCCTCTTGGTCATGTTGCTATGCAGCTGCATGGTGATGATGGTCTGATGGCGTTCCACGGCCACGGCCAGCAGGTTGGCCACGGACGCCGTGAGGCTGATGTCGATCAAAGCCCCGCGGATGTACCACTGCTCTTTGCTGAGGATCCTGGTCCAAGGGCCCGTGTTCAACATCAAGTTAGCATAAGCAATGCCTGCAAAAAGGTCGGCTGCTGCCATGTTGCCAAGGAGATAGTAGATAGGGAAGTGGAAGCGCCGGTTCATGAAGATGGCTATCATCACCAATAGGTTGGCCAGGACTACAATGACAGACACACTCAGTCCCAGTCCAATCACTACAAAGTCCCGCTTCGTCCACACTGTGTTGATCTTCTTATCCACCAGGTTGTAGAAGAAGACCACGTCATGGCTGTAGTTGCAGGTACTCGTCACTATTTCAGATGCCATGACTGCAAACATGAAGCAGAAAGCACATCATATTTGATACAATGTTAGCCGGCAGGGTTGGGCTTAATTATAATTGTAATTGTTTAATTGATGATTAATTTCAATATGACATAATTATAATTGTAATTGTTATTTTAAAAATCTGTTGCTGTTGTAATTATAATCAAATTGTAATTGAGTTCAGATAATTGACTTTGTGATAGTAATCGCCATGAAAATTTTTAGAAGACGCTGCTTTTGTTACTTCTCATAACAGAATGAGAAGCACAGTTAGAATAATTGCTGAATGTATCCTAACTCAGACCTTCCTCTAAATGAGCCACACTACAGAACTCACTCACACATGCTGTCCATTATAGGAGAAAAAGCCAAACGTGGCACATATTGTGCTGCTGTTTGTCAATAAATGTCTATGTGGCTTTTTTGGTTCTGGAAAAACTTTATTGGGTTAAAATATCAAGATTTATATCGTATATTGCCATTTTGAGAAAAAAAAATATTGAGATAAGAGTTTTGGTTCATATTGACCAGCCCTACTTTGGGCTCTAAGTTTTCATCCCATCACAACAGCAGGTTGAGGTTGCAAAAGAAAAGCTGCGCAATTGCATTAAAACAAACCCCCAGACATGGTTGTGAATCGCTGTTTTAATGCTGTTTATCCAACGTTAATATCTTTACGTTCAGTATATAGATAAACCGAAGCGCAGTTTCACGTTCAGTTTCACTTTTAGCAGCTGTAAATCACCTTGTATTGTTTTTATGGCATGATCTGTTGTGTTTGTGACCCAGTGTGACGCAGCGGTAGTAGGACAAAACAATGGACCTACCTGAAATGAACTATTCCTGTGGTCAGAAGAGGTGAGGAGGACGAGAAAGCAACTTAGCAGCTCCTTTGAGTGTTTGAAACAGCTGCCTGTTAATGAATTACTCTGCTGTGATAAACACACAACCTGAACAAGCGTTTGTCGGACTCACAATCACAATAGCCGCTTAAAGGGGCGGTATTATGAAAACATTACTTTATAATGGTTTTGCTACAGTGATATACATTCCTTTAGCCTCATTCAGTTAAAGTTAAAAAAGTTCTATTTCCTCCCTCCCTCCTTTGTAATTCCACATTTTGTAAAAATTCAGCTTCAAACGGGCGAGTTGGATATTGAAAAATGCAATGCACTAATATAGGTGATAAGGATTGAATCAATATAATGTATTTAATGCCTAAACATAATTCTATGTCCAGCAACAGCTGTGAGCGCTGGCTGCAAAAAAAAAAAGGGTTGCGCTTCAGCTGTCAGCGCAGTGCACTGTCCTCAGATCAGAGCAGAGAGGGAACAAATTAAGGCAGGCTTGAAGCACAAGCATCCACTATTGAATCAATCCTTTTTCTGCACAAGAACATGGATTATTCTTATGTTTGATACGTGGATTATGTAAATAGATCCACTGCACACCTGTGTTTGATGTGCGTTTGTTTCCCCGTGCGCTGATCTGATGTGTACGTTAACAGTTGTTTAGTAATGAAAGCAGGCTTACCACTAGAACAAATGTAAATTTGCCATTTGTATGAGGAAAAAATAGGTTTTAATTGTCGGTTTCTGCTCTGATATAAATACCTAATGTCTGTCGGACCTGTAGGTTTCACTTTTGCTTTGTCGGGTTCTGATCAGAGTTTGAATACGGTTCATATAAAAGCAAATCGGCGCCACAAAACTAAATATTTGTCTCGCTTTCTTTCTCCTCGTCCTCCTCTGCACCTGCTCATGCATTCTCTGTTGTTTTTTTTTTTAACGACTAATCGCTACGTGTGCCATAGTCTTGGTCGACCGACCATTTCCTTGGTTAACTTCAGCCCTACTTTATTGTCATATATGTAAAGCTACATACACTAAATGTGTTCTCTGCATTTAACCCCTCCCTGAGGAGCAATGGGCAGCAACATTTTTTGTATCCATTATATCGCAAAGCAGTTTCATTTTTAGTACCCGTTATACCGCCTCATTTCGCATTTGAGATGATCTGATGTGTTTGTGACCCAGTGTGACGTGGCAGTTGGACAACACAGTGGACTGTCACCATGAATGGCCTATTCCAGTAATAAGTAATGGAGAAGTGGAGAAAACAGTGATGTAGCAGCTCTGGTGAGTGTTTGAAGCAGCAGCTGCTGATTTACTCTGCTGCTGCCGCATACACATACACACACACACACCGTGGAGCAGCGTTTGTCTGACTCACAATCACAATAGCCGCTTAAATAGCCATGTGTTTTACTGTAATGTGCAGTTTTTTTTTTTAGCTGAAAACAATAACAACAGTGTGGGGATAGCAACAACAAAAAAAAATAAATCGCTTTGGTGATCACTGAGAGGCAAGAGAGAGGCATGAAGTCTGTCTACAGACACCCCCACTCATGAATATGCATAAGTAGGCCCCAAAACAGCCCCGATTTTAGAACTGCTCAGAAAGTGACTTTTCATATGTTGTTGGGGTTCTTAGAACAAATGGAGATGGGTGAAAAAAGCAGAATATGTGTTTAACAGTAAAGTGCAGTTTTTTGGCCAAAAACAATAACAAGTGTGTGGATAGTAGGGATGTCCTGATACAACTTTTTCACTTCCGATACGATACTAAAATTGCAGCCTTGATTATTGGCTGATACCAATCCGATACAATGTCAGCACGAATCATACATACTTTTATTACTTATTTTCTAGTGTGGAATGTTAGAAAAGGCTTCATCAAGTGATGTTAAGGTGCATTACAGCCACCTACTTTGTTAGAGTGTGAACCAGAGTCACCTATGGATAGAAGTGCTGGAGCGGGTATCGGAGCGCTTATATATATATATATATATATATATGCAACAACTTCCTCAATTATATATCAATGCACAACAGCTACAAACATGAACTAAATACGCCACCAAATACAGTTCAACAACCAAAATGACAAGAGTAAACACAAAAGGAAAATACAAGTTCTAAAATAAATAAAAAAAATATACACAAGTTGTTTTTTGTATATATACTGAATATAAAAAGTCTACTCACCTCTTATTCATATATATATATATACAGTACAAATTTAGCCTAATTATAATAATATAATAATTTTCTTGCATGGACATTTTCACATTCTATCTAGGTATGGTTGGAAAAAAAAAATCTTTAGCATATTTGCATTTGTGCATATAATAATTTGTTATTATAATTAAATTATTAATCAAAAATTGACTTATTATTATTTTTAAGGGAATTGAATATTTCAAAATGACCCGAAACAAATATTTATATCTTTAGAAAACAGCAAATCACATGGAGATCTCCATATAGATTGGAGTATTTCACACACATAAAATAAATGTTTTGTTATTTCTAAATAAGTAACAATTGTCCACATCCAGTTGAAATATTGTATTGATAAAATAATTTGATGGATAAATGATCATTTAGAATGTTGAAGTGCACTTCTTTATATTTTGGGGAAACGCTAAGTGTGGGTTTAAAACGGAAACTCAACCTCTTTATCACCATGACATTTACACTTGAGTTATCAAAACTGAGTTTGAGTGACGAACATGAAGAAGAAGAGGAGGAGGAGTTTTGTTTTTTTCAATTTTTAAAAACAAATAAATAAATAAATAACTTATCACAGACAATGATTGATATGAAGCTTTACAGCAGAATAAATGAAACCCTTTAGGTGCTCCATTGTACTTTGAAAGCAAGATGTACTCTTTAAATTACACTTTTGTACAAAACTAAGTAAAAGCTTTGAATAAAACCTACCGCCAGTAGTAAATTGTCCTCCATCCAGTCAGAAGTGAACCAGGCTCCAGCTGTTGCTCCAGCTGTTGTTGTCAGTCTCTCATGCTGAGTTTGAACTAAATCACGTTCACTCGCATCAGCTGCAGCCACAGGCAGGAAGTGCTGCTGCATTCACGTACCGCTAAAACTATCGGTCAAAGTAAACTCTCAGAATCAACTTTATTGGTCATGTAATGTATGTTATACACACGAGGAATTTGTATATATATATATATATATAAACAGTAGTTAAAGACTAATATGTGCAAAACTAAATAGGATAATATTAATAATAATAATAATAATAATAATAATAATAATAATAATAATAATAGTGCAGGTGAACATTCCAATTAAATAGTATACGTATATGTACATGTTCATTCAAGAGACAGTTTGTTCCAGGGTTGTTACATGTTTAGTTCCAGGGTTATTTTCTGGTCTCCAAAATGGGTAAAACCTTTGCTCTCCCCAAGTCAATCAAAGGGCAAACACATCGAGGTAGATTTGTGTCTTTACCATTCAATTAAAAAGAAACAAGTTGCTTCAATTAAAACAAGTATTTTCACATTTTTTAAAAACTTCACTTCAATCCAAGAAATAGTGTTCAAATGCAAATGAATATTTAACAACCCCAGAAAATGGCATTGGGACACTTTTGTTCTTTATTTTTTTTAATTTGTATCATTAATATTATTATTATTGGAGTGAGGTATTATTTGATTCGAAAATATTGTTTTATAATTGAAGATTTTTTTTTTTAATTATTATTATATAATAAAAACACAAATGGCCTAAATACAAAATAGCATTTAAAAAAAATCAAGAAAATAACTCACTATAAAAATAAAATAACAAAAAACATTTTTTGAGTGTTAAATGTTTATTTGCATTTGAACACTATTTGAATTTGATTTAAAATGTGTTTTTAATTGAAGTCTACGCTAGAAAAAAACAATATTGGTTTGCTGAACTCGCGCTGTCACTGCCCTCTAGTGGTGAATCCTGACCATTACATCTATTACAACTGTAACTGAACATATCGTTGAATCACATTGAATATAGTCTATTTCGTGTCCAGAAAAAGGTTCACCCTTTTTCCCCAGTGCTGTATTATTATAAAAAATATATATTTAAATGTTCGTAACAATATACTAGTGCAGTTATTTTAAAATCGTTTACTGGAAGCTGGCATATGAACGCTACCTTTTATCGTTTGAATTAGTTGTAGTTCTCAATACATTCCACTAGAGGGAGACAAAGACGGATACTTTAAAATGTTCTGCTTATTTGTTCTTAGTTAATAAATAAATAAGTGCTGTCTTTTATTATTTTTATTTTAAATTTTTAAGATAGTCCTATATCCAGTTAATTATTCTGTTAGAGATGCTTTGTCATTGGGGAAAAAAAAAAAAAACTATATATATATATATATATATATATATATATATATATATATATATATATATATATATATATATATATAATAATTTTTTTCGTTCTTCACTTATCTCAGGTCAAAATGTAGAGAAACGATTTTATATTTTAGTTTTACAATTTAAATTATATAATTAAAGGTGTATGGGGTAACATATTCGATGATGTAGCAGCACTCAAGTATTATTTTTAATTCAATAAATAATCTAAAAAATTAAAAGTAATCAAATTGGAAGAAATACAATACGGAGTTTCAGTGACCAAACAGTAAATAAAGATGAATAAATAATACTTTTCAATTCAATATCACAAATGTTTAGTCGAACGGCTCTACTCATGCTGATACCTGTAGTTTTTATTTTACATTCACCTCTAGTTTGTTTTTTCAAAATAAATTTACACCATTGATGGTAGCAGGTTGATCTACTAATATCTCACACTGTTTTGGGGCCAAAAATCATTAATGTGGCCAAACATTTATTAAAATTCTCATAAAATTCAATTAAATGGAATATATGATTTAGTACATTTGAGATAGTTACTTAAAAAAAATAAAAACAATAATACAAAGTTAAAGTCTAAAATATGAGAATATTGATTTTTTTAACCTGCCACACACAATCAAGATTAATTTTTGCATTGTTTTTAATGAAACCTGATGTTGCAAAAAAGTTATGAAATCAAGATCTTTAAGATTGTCGTTTCATCTTTAGATATATATACAGTATATCCTCGTCTACTGCATTTCAGAGATTATACAGGTTCAAAAACAAATGCAAAGGAAATATGATATTAAAAAAAAAGAACAATTAGAAGCCATTTTTAAAGCCAAATAAAGGTTTTTTTATACAACTAGAGGTCCTATATTCCAAACTTCAAGACAATACTCACTTCATTTTCTGTTTTTCTATAAAAGAGATGAGTTTATTGAATGATCATAACAGACTTAATCAGAGACCATGATACCATCGCTCACACACCAAACGATAGGCGAGAAAAATCAGTCGACCTGAACCCCCCCGCGCCCCCCCCCCCAAAAAAAACAAAACAAAACAAAAGTATCAAAATAAAATACCTGATTAAAGCAAACTCTGGGCTGAGCTGCGGGTCAGCACATTCTCTGAAGAACTCATGGCACGTTAAGTCTGACAGTTATATGAAGAAGAAACAAAGCTTATAAGGAATGAAATTCTTTTTATATATATAAAACAAATTGCCCATTAATAACCATTCTAGAGATAAAACAGGATATTCATAAAGTGTGGACTTGGTGGAAATGAAAAAGGCAAAAGTTAAGCACAGTAATACACTCCTGACAAACTGCTCCTTTTTTTATGCTCCTCATCAACATAATGAACGTTTCTACACTGAAGAATGTGCCTCCGTGCACCACACACACACAAATGCAAACACACGCGCGCACACAGTCATGCAGCCATCCTGTCACTCAAACACTCGTGTGGCTACGTCGACACAGACCTGCCTCAACTCTGATGAATCAACACATTTCAGGAAGTAGTTGTCAGTTGTTTACACTAATCAGTTCAGCTAAAACTCAAATTGAAACCCAGAAATGGACAAAAAGGGTGAAACATAAAATGTCAATTCTTGTTTTGTTTTTTTCCTCTCTTAATTTACGATGAACTTTTTTTATTTTTTTATTTTTTAAAACTCAAAGTCTTCTTCCCAGTAGTTGAAATACAACACCTCCCCCGCCTGATGCACTTTTTAACTGTCCACTAAAAGTGTAATATGAGTCAATGGAAATTTTAATACAATACAGGCACTGGAGAAAAAAACAACAAACAAACAAACACAGTATAAGAGACCAGTGGAGAGGATGAGACCTGTTCAGAAGGCTCACCCCCCTCCCATGTCTCTTAGAACAGAAACATAAGTCGCATCCACCATTATCAAACAAAGATAAAAATCAAAAGTTTTCAGTTTTTTTATTTTACTTTATTGTGTTTGTTTCTCTTTATGATGTAAATGTGAGCCTTCACTAAAATAAATCGGTGTGATGCAAAAACTAAACCGGAGCTCGTTCCGCGTCCATCTGATTATTAACAAACCTGATTCAAGTAAGAGCTACAGAGGTGAAAACTGTTCCCTATCAGCATCTATTAGAGATAAGGGGGCGGGGCCTGCAGTGAAATTCAAAACTGATAATGCATATATTTAGGTGTTGTTTTAAATAACTATTGAGTTGTTTGGCATAGAAGTAGCTGGAGGACAGTGTTGGTGTGAAGACTTAAAACTGTAGAGGGACAAAAAAAAAATGAAAACAAAGTAAAAATCCAAAACAAACAGTGACTGTAACATGAAAAAATACTTTCTTACAGTGGATACTAAAATGATTAAAAACAAAACAAAGAACTGCACTGCTCCAAGTCTTGTTATTGGTTTGTTGTGTGCAGGCCACAGAACAGAGCGTAGCATTTAGAAAAAGGGGTGTAAGGCAAAGTGTACCTTCTCTGCTGAGAACTATACAAGATTTACAGTTTGACGGATGAGTCGCTCAAATGAACAGGAGCACAACAACACACACACACACACACACACACACGCGCGCACACGGTCCTTCCTGGCAGTTCGACAGCACCTGCTTAGTCAGCACATTATCAGAGCATTCTCACTGGGTGCTCTTACTCTTGCAGATCACTTTGTGGGCACACACACACACACACACACACACACACACACACACACACACACACACACACACACACACACACACACACACACACACACACACACACACACACACACACACACACACACACACACACACACACACACACACACACACACAAATAAACACATACACAAAAAAAGAGAAGAAAATCAAGTGTGAAAAAGGCAACTGTGCCCCTGTGTCCTTCTTATCAAAACAGGTGAAGCCCAGTTTCCAGTAAAGGAAACCAGACCAGTTCCCAGTGTCAGTGCGTGCTCACGTAAAGGAACAAACCAAACTGTGAGCACACGTCCAGAGCTTTGTCCTCCTGTCTCACCCGGACCCCATCAGGTGTACGTAGAGTCAGCGTCCCGCTGTATAAAATTACAGTTCACCATGAGCAGGTTTTTTTGCCGTCATGTATAGGTTGGTTCTTTCCTTAGAACAGGTTCTCCTCGAAGATGGCCATCAAGTCACTTTGGAAATTCATGTCAATGGTGGCGGCCATCTGTGGAGAGAAAGGAAGCAGTTTAACTCTGTTACTATGGAAACCGCCACAGATGGAAGCACCACCAGGGGTGGAGTTTGGACCACATCAGTTTAAGGTCAGCATTGGACATTCCCCACACATGAGCACATTTTCACCACTGTTTATTTATCTGTTTGACTGTGCCATTGTCCGTATTTTAACCTGTGTCTGTGTTTGTACAGGGTGGGTGGATTTTTAACTTTCAACTGCATTTTTTAGTATGAAAAGCACTTTTTATAAATAAAGATTGAGTGCTTAACAGATTTAAAACAAAGACAGACCTTACCTTAGTATTTGGAGTGGATTCGGATCAATATACTGATTTAAGATCAGTTTGAAGAATCCATCTCTCTCATCAATGGTGACATTTCCAAAACTCCTATCTTGGTTCATAATTGACTGGGGCCTCATTTATAATGCTTGCTTGAAAATGGCGCCCGCCACTTCCCAAGCAAAGGTTGTGATTTATAAAAATAAACGTAGCATGAATATGAAGCGAAAACACCTGCGCCAACGTCTAGCCGGGCTATCATTTATAAAGAGAAATGTGCGTGTAGGTGAGCTCTGCATTGTTTTATAAATCTGATTTTTTTTTGGGGGGCGTGGCACATTTCCAACGTACGCTCACTTTAAAGTGTAGATTCAACTCAATGTTTTATAAATGAGTCCCCTGATCTTTATGAAATTTGACTCAGTTATGAAGGGTTGGTTCCTCATTTATCCTACTCAGTTTCAACCAGATCGAATCCAGATTGCGCATTTCATCGTGGGTGCATTTCATAGAGGGTGCCCATAAATTTGGACCTACTGTATTAATGGGGATTGAAATATTTTACAAGCCTTTAAAGTAGGTATGAATATGGTCCGATGATCAGGACCAGTGATTAATGTTCAGTTCTTTTGGGACAAACCCACTACAGGAGCCGAGGTCCAATAAGAATGGCGGCATAAATAACATCACCAGGACCATTATCCTTAACTTAATAGAGCACTTTATAACCAATCAAAACCTGAAACAAACTGTTTTTTGAGACATCATATCAAAAATGAATATGGCCCTCTTTTTTTTTATATATAACTAAAGTTGAACAAATATTCTTATTTTGCACAGATAATGTTTATTTGTGGAATACATCCAATGGGGCATCATAAAAATTAACCTTTATTGCCATGACATATAATGTGATCTAAAGCAGCATTTCTCAACTGGTGGGTCAGGACCCAGAAGTGGGTCGCGGACAGCTGGTCAAAAAAAAAAAAAAAAAACTTAATGTCTCTCAAATTGTGTTTTATTTTGAAAGAAACTTTTCTTTTGACAGACATGCTGTGAAATGCATGTTACACAGGAAAACATATACATTTATGTTTTAAAAAAAGATTATAAATGTGTGTTTTCAACAGCTATTTTTGAAAAAACTGAATTCGGCTGGTTGAATTAAAAAAAAAAAAGAAAAAAAGTGGGTCTTGATTTAACGACCGTGGCTACATGTGGGTCCCAGGGTGAGACCAGGTGAGAACCCCTGATTTAAAGTTAGGAAATTAAGTGTTGGACATTATCAGGACATTGGATGTTGTTTTTTTTTGCATTTGAATAGTACAAGAAACTAAAAAATAAAATAAAAACAAGCAACAATATTTGAAATCAAATGATTAAATATTTGGTAAAAATTTGTGTGTGCCAATATTACACCTCAACTGTATTTGGTGAAAACAATGCAAATGTTACCTACAATAGGAGAGCGATTAAAACCAAGTATAAATAACATTGTGAATTAGACATGAGAAAATGAAACTTTAGACTCCAAACTTGCTATAAATATAACCTAAAAAGGAACTTCATAGTTTCAGTTTCCTCTTCTTCCTGTTTGATAAGAAACTCAGCTTTAAACCTAATGCTCGTCTTTAAAAAAATAAAAACAGAAATTAAGATAATCATCTCACCGCTTCTCTCCGCCGCCTCTCCTGCTCTCTGCGACGTGCTAACTCTCTCTGTTGATCTAGTGAGTTTTGTGTGGCGGTCTGGGGGGGCGTGGGGGGCTGAGGGGGCTGCTGGATGGCAGCAGGCTGGCTCTCCTGCTGGCTCTGCTGTAGCTGCTGTGGTTGTGATGGGGCTTGAATGTGGTGTTGGTGGTGGTGATGGTGGTGCTCCAGACGCCTGCGTGGTTCTTCGTTAACTCTTCTGCTGCTTGGCTCCATGATGTCATCGTCATCTCGACTTCTGGAAAACATTCAGAGCAATTATTCATATCAGATTAAGATGCAATTTTAACATTTTTTAAACTTCCTCAATGATTTTATAGCTTCAATTACAATCCATGAGGGTTGGCTTCAATTATAATTGTGTACTTGATAATTGAGTATAATTAGAATTGTAATTTTAAGAATCTGTTGTTGTCGTAATCGTAAATTAATTGAATTTGAGTTAAGATAATTGACTTTGTAATTGTAATTACCATAGAATTTCAATAAAAAAATTAAATTCCAATTTAATTAAACGCAAAACAGATCTATGGCTTACACATAATAATTAACAAATATTAAAATGTGTTTCCTATTAAGTCGTCAGTGAATTTTCACACTCCTACAGGTGGTAAAGGTTAGAAGATTTAGGGGTTAGAGTTTGGAAATAATAGAAGTTTCTTTTTTTGAATAGGGATGATACAATTTCACAAAGTAACATCAATATACTGATGCTACAGCAGTTTAAAAAATAAGAAAAAAATCCCCATCCCTCATCATTGGAGAAATTTTAAAAACTCATTATCTCGATTCGTTATTGATCCATCTTTATGAAATTTGATTAAGTTATGTTGGGTTGGTTCCTTTATTAGTTAATGACATCTGAGGTTTGCATAATAGCAGCCACTGTGTCACTTATAAAGAACCTCTTTCTCATCTTTTGATAGAGCTTACAATTTAAAATGATTACAGGTCCATTTTAAAAAAAATGTTGCTTTTAATTGCTCATTATGGACATTTTTGTGAAACAAGTTGGACATTTATTTCAGTTCAAATGGTATTTTTCCTGTTTTGCAATGAAGCGATGAGATGATAATATCCATTATCTCAGTACAGAAGGATGTTAGTAATTCAGGGCGTCTTACCGTAGCTTGTCCTGCTCTCTGCGAAGCCGCTCTTTCTCGGCCTGCTCAGCTTGGGCCTTGAGGGCTTTCTCCCTCTCCTCTTTTTCTCGTGCTGCACGACGAAACTGCTCAAAGCTGTCACTAGAAGACTTCACTGCCGATAGTGGAGTGGATGTTGATTTTTGTGCCAGGCTAGCCCATGAGCCCATATTCTTCAATTTAACATCCTGAAGTGACAAAAGAGCAAAATAAACTTAATTAAAGGCTGCAAGACGTCATAAGCATTCATTCAAAGTCAGCAAGGGTTAGCTATACAGGATAAAACACTATTCATGTACCCACCTGTACCTTTTTTGGGCCAACAGGAGTTTTGGGTTCGTGCTTGAATTTCTCTTTATCTTGCAGAGAGGGGGGAGGCCCACTGGGTTCAGCAGAACGAATGACGGGTCGGGAGCTATTCTCAGATTTCATATCTGTTCAACACAAACAAACATGTTTATCATCAGGTCCAACGACTTATTTTACACATTTGTAATTATGGAAAAACAAGAAAGCTGTGGTTCTCACTTTGTACGCCGTGCTCTGGTTGACACAGTTTATTGTCAGAATGTTTGGGATGCTCTGGTCTTACGACAGAATTAAACGTCTCGCCTCTTATCGCCGCTGGTGGAGAAATCTTTTCCTCCTTTAGGCCAACTTGGTTCCCAGGAGCCCTCTGCTGTGTTTCAAGCAAATCATTTTAGACACTATGCCAGCCTTGTTTTTTTTAATAATCTGTCCTTGTGGTTTTAACCAGAGCCCAACAGCAATCCCTACCTTTTTAGACTGCATGTTCTGAGGTGGAGACTGGTGAGGGACACTGGGATACTGGAGAACTTGAGGAGAATGCAACATGAGAGGAGATGGGTTGTCTCTCATGTGACCTGCAGAAAGAAGTTACAAGTCTTACTTTACTAAACCAAACTATAACCAAAATGCAATTTTGAACAAGGTATATTTGCAGAAAATAAAATTACAGGCAATCAATGTTTGGTTTTCTAAATTTAACAACAGGGTTGGGGTCAATCAATTACAATTACATTCTCAATTACTAAAGTCCAGTTACAATGAATCACAATTACTGAGCCTAAAATAAATAACTTAACCAAAGTTAACCTTCCTCTTGTGTTAGCTTTATGTTATAATAACGGGTCCTAAATCAGCTGTAAAATACACTGAAAACAAATATCTATCATCTAATTTCTTTCCTATATATTGTTTACCTTGTAAGGCTTCCTAATCAATAAAAATATAAATTTTAATATTTTTGGTGGTGGTATCTGAGCCTTTTTTGTGTCACTATACCCCTCGAATTCATATATTTTTAAATGGTAACATGTGGGAACGCTTGATATGAAACAGACTTTAATAGTTGTTAACTACATATGTGTAGAACTGGACATAGAACTGTAACATGGTTCCCCAGTTTAGAGTTAAATTATAACTGACAATTTGTATAAAATTTTCATGGAAATTACAATTACAAAAGTCAATTATCTAAACCGGTTTTTAAAATTACAATTACAATTATAATTATGCCATAATTGTAATTAATTATTAAATTCGCAATTACAATTATATTTGACCCCAACCCCGTTTAACCACATCAATAATGTGGTCTCATATTCATACCTATGTTGTAAGAGTCGGTCTTGGTTTGGCGGGGGGATGGCTGTTCCTGCTGCTGAATGATCTGCTGTGCTTTGTTGGAAGAAAGTGAACCCTTGTGTTGGGAGACTTGGGACTGATTGGAGAGTCCTGAGCCCTGCTGGTAGCTCAGCTGCTGCTGATGCGGCTGTTGCTGTGACTGCTGAGTGTGCTGCAAGTGTCTGGCCTGGAGTAAGGGCATCTGTTGCTGCAGGGGCTGAAGTGATGGGACTGGCTGGGCCTGGGATTGAACAGGGAGCTGGGGAGGAGGGATGGGCGTCTGTGAGGGAAGCTGAGATTGTCCTTGGACTGGCTGCAACAGAGAGGCCTGTCCTGGAAGCTGCTGCTGATGACTCTGGAGGACTTGGATGGATTGTTGTGGCTGACGGGCTTGTTGGAACTGCTGCAGATATAAGTGTACTTGGTTTATTGATGATGCAGAGCCCGGCTCTTCATCATCCTCCAGGAGCATCTGGGGAGGCTGGGACGACAGCAAGCCCTGGGGTGTGAGTGTTGGCGGGGAAATTGACCGCTGATGCAACGGCTGAGGGGTGTGGAGGATCTGAGGGGCGAGCTGGTGCTGTGGTGGTGCTGCTGGCAGAGACTGGACCGGTTGTTGCTGCTGCTGCTGGAGGGCTGGCTGCTGCTGCTGCTGCTGCTGCTGAGGTGGGGCAGGTTGTTGCTGAGGGGCTTTAGGATGAAGAGGCGCTGCCTTGTGACTGGGCCGAGAAGGCTGCTGAGGCATGGAGATGTGTAGAGCTGCAGAATACATTTGCAAGAAGATGGAAAGAAACTAAGTTTATATTGGTTGTCAACAAATCGACATCAGGGCTGCAACAATTCCTTTAGTTCCTCAATTTCTAAAAAGTATCAATCTTGTTTGTTTAAAAAAAAAAAAAATTACATTTATGCTTTTTGCATTTTTCTTTGAAATTACCATCCCAAACAAAAGCATATTTTATCTGATTACTTTTTTTGTTGTTTGTTTGGCACAGTTTAAAATGCAACAATATCAACAGTGGACAAACATTAACAGGAATCAATACACTTTAGAGGCATGCCAGGGAAACCCCAATTAACCCTCAAGGGGCTTAAAGAACAGGGCTCCCGATATAACATAACATTTAAACTTTAACTAAAGAGAAAAAATATATATATAATAATAAAACAAAGTCAAGACAAAATAATGGAACGTCAAGACAGCAACTCATTTAATCGATGGGATAATAATGGAATGGATTATTACTGCAGCCCTAATCTCGTATCTCCAGAATACATAGGTTTGAAGCGCAAAAGCAAAGGGGTTTAACACACGCTAACTTACCAGGAGATGGGAGGACGGGATGCTGATTCAAGAAGGGGTGCGTCTCAGGAGACACTGGCCCAGCAGAATGAGCACTGAGATGTTGAGGAGGAGAGGAGGAGGAGTTTCCCGTATGCTGGGTCAAATGCATGAGGGGCTGACCAAAGGATGGCAGCGACTCAAAGCTGGTCTCCAGTAACTGGGAAGATTCCAGAGCTGCAACTGGGGGGACCATGAATCCTGCATGAGACGGCTGCTGCTTTATCTGACTGTTGGTCTGAAGTCCTCCAGCCTGGGATTGATGCCCAGTCTGAGCAGGGCCTGTCTGAATATGAGGATGTATCTTCTTCCCTTCTTTGGAAGACTGGCTCCTCTTCTTCTGATGTTTCATCATTCCTAGGTGTTGGAGAATTAAAATGATGGGTTAAGTTGCAATGTATTCCATCATCGGAATGTGAATGCTAAAATGTTTCCACTAACTGACCCGTCGGCTGAGCGTCACTGTCTGAGCTTGAGCCACTGCTCTCCGAAGAAGATCCAGTCTTTTTAGAGGAAGCCATCGACTCAATAGTTTTCTCAACTTTAACAGAAACCAAAAAAAAATATTTGATCACTCAGTTCCTTATTACATCATTTAAATCAGCATAGATAAAGAAATATCTTTCTTGAAATCAATCTGTCAATAGTCAGTATTATTTATTTCACCATTAATACTAACTAATTAGGCATTCAGTGTCAGATTTAGATTTTTGTCTCCTCTTTACACACCAATTAGTGAAAGCAAACAATGCATGTGTTTTTGATACAAAATTACATTTAGTTGTATTGAGTTACACACTTACCTGAAACTTTTTTCTTTTTCCGGAGGCACGAACTCACGTATCTCTCCAGCTCACGTAAAGTAGAAGGCTTCAAAGTCTCAAAGTCAATCTCAATCTCATCGGGGTTGGAGTTTTTTAAAGAAGGCTCTCTGGATTGGATGATATGCACTACACGGCCAAGCTTGTCACCAGGAAGTTTGTTGATGTCCAGGCTTAGCTGTCTCTTCTCCTCATAGGTCATAGGCTTGCATTTTTCCCCAGTAACCGTTAATGAAGTGGCACCGATTTCCTCATCCAAACTCGGAACTGGCTGCAAGTTTGGAGGGTGGTTGTTTTTTATCCCCTCCTTTTTGCTAAAGAAACAAAAGGAACGGTAGAAAATGTTTTGTTTTAAATTAACTTTTAAAAGTCAAACCTAAAAAACAAATGCTTGCAGGTGTACAACATTATCTCAAGGAAAAAAAATTCTAAAAATGAATGTGCCTTCTATAGCATGATCAAGAATGGCCTATTACTAGAAGAAACAATTCAAGCCTACCAAACATCAATTACCTACTGACAATGCAAGACATGAATTATCAACCACCAGAAGGGCAACACATCTTCAAATGTGCCTTGTTAAACAAAATGAATAGCTAAAAAAGATTGTGATTTAGTTTTTCCATTAGTGAATGGCAGTGCTGCTTATGAATAACCGAGAGATCAAACACAGTTAATTCGAACAAGTTAACTCATTGAGTGCCATTCACATCTATAGACGAGAATTGGTTTAGTAATTGTGTTTTTCGGCTGTGGTTGCTAGGAGACAGTGTGAAGAAGCTCTCCGGTGAATATCTAACTTGTACAATGATGTAGTGACCAACTGGTGACATGTAGGTGGCAGCAGCGCACCTTTGGATGAGAGATCACCCGTGATGGGCAGGGGTCAGAGGGAGAGGAAAAGCGTTTACAAGACAGAAAATGGAGCAACGAGAGTTGATGCTGAAGCTCACAGCAGCACACACTCGACCAGAGCATGTGTGGAACCTAAGTGGACTATTGAGAGTGTTGCGATGGTGAGATAAAACAATCAAATAAACGAGGATATCACTGACACTGGGCATGTCCGAGAGGAGGAGGAAGTTGCGTGTATGGAGAATGACGGTGGGAGAGACTTATAGGAAGGCCAAAATACAGTAAGAATACAGTAAATACAGTATGTTTCCATCAAAAGCCCAGTCTGTGTTTTTGTAGTTGTATAGAAGGAAGCCAATGTTAAGGTGTTCCTAAAGCAAAAAAAAAAAATAATCGCTTCAAAGTCACTGGAAGGTTTTTTCAGAAAAAGCTGTTTTTCTCAGCTTTTTGTCACAAACTGGCGATTTGTGTGAAACTTGCCTCTATTCAACTGCTGATACAGAAGAACGAAACAAGCTAGACACAAAATTCTTTTTTCTGATGAAAGTAGAGCCTAATCTTTCAAAATCTGGTTTCAGATGTCATAGTACAAAATATTCTGTGGGTCTTTCAAATTTGGTCAAAATGCTCTAAGACGGCTAGCACTGAGTGGGTAGAAATTTTGAAAATGGCTGGCACTGAACGAGTTAAAAACCTATTCCAACCTTAACCATGATGAAGACATGGAACTTAATATTGGTGATAATTAAAATGACAGCTCCATCACTGACAGCTTTTAACACCTAAAAAAGACTGGAAACCCACCTGGATTTCTTTTTCTGCACAATGTCTTTATTATTATTGTTGTTAATGGCCTTGGTCTTCTTGGACACATGTGGAACAGTTGTAGCCTCCTGCATGTCCTCCATCAGGCTAGGCACACTTCTCTTTTTATGCTTCTCTTTCTTCTTCTCCTTCTCCTTCTTTTCTTTCTCTTTCCTCTTTGGTTTGCTGGCTTGTGGTTGAGAAAGGGCAGCCAGCTGCTCATGGACAGCCTTCAACTGTAAAAAAAAAAATTAAGGCAATTCTCAGCCAACTTTGACAAAATGCGAGCTAGACTACATTTCTAATGATACCATTTCTAATGACTGACCTGTTCCTGGAGTTCTGCCAACCTTTGAGCTCTCTCTTCCTCAGAGTCATCAGTGGAAGACTCAGACTCTGAGGAAGAGTCGCTAGAGCTGTCCGATGATGAGGGGACATGGGCCATCGGAGGCTGTGGCTTAACTGGGGCAGGATGATGAAGAGTAGGAGCTGGGGCAGAAACCAGTGGCTTTGTCTCAGGTTCGTCCGGCATTTTGGCAAAACGCATCTCAAACACATCCTTTATGACAAGAAGAAAAACACCATCAAATAAACTTTGGTTGAGCAAACTCAAATCTAAAGTTACATTTCAAAGCCGGAGGTAACACACACGCACGCGCGCACGCACGCACACACTCTTCCTATATAATTACATTTATTGTAAACCCATGTAAAAAGAAAAGCATGCAAGTACCTGAAGTTTACGAGCCATAGCAACCACCTCATGGTCTGGTGGATTGTATTTGTAACAATTGGAAAACATTAACCGCACATCAGCTGCAAACTCCTGTGGTTCTCGATATTGTCTGTTATCCAGCTTTGCCTATCGAAGACAAGGAATATAAATTACTTGCCAATGGCAAATGTCATAGCTAATCACTGCCTTCGCTGTCATTCTGATACCTTGATGGTGCTCAAGTCCATTGGGTGTTTGATGATTTCGTGATAATCATGTAGTCCCAGTGTATCTACATCAACAGGCTTATAAAATGGCCAGGCGTAACCAGCATGTTTTTTAGATAGCATATCCCTAACCAGACTAGCACAGTACCCCAGCTGATCCTGTGGTCTGGGACTTTGACCTTCACTCGGTCCACTCAGTCCTATACTCATGCTTATATGATGCTGAGAATCTGGTGCTTCCTTCTTTAACTGTTTAGAGGGACGAGCGCTCTCTCGTCTGGGTAATGTTTTCCCAGATTTCGATTCGGCTGGTGACGATTCACTCAGTTGATCATTTGCTGTTGGTGTAGTAGTGTCCGCTTTCCTTTTTTGGCTCTTTCTTGGCTACATAGTAAAAAAACAAAGAGGAAAAAAAAGAAGAAGAAGAAAATAAATATCAATTAGACGTTTATATATATATTCTACAATATATAACAAAAAGTCCCCACATGTCAAATTACATGTTCCCATACTCACTTTGGTCATTGTTATGGAAGTTTGCAGCAAGGGGGCAGTATTCTGAATGGGTGCCGAGTTAAGTGAAGTCAGAGGAGGGGGCGGGACAGAGGTCAGGATAGGAACTTGAGAAGCGCAGTCTGGCTGTCCCAGTAAGTATGGAGCTTTAAGCAATGGGGCATGGCTGGGCAAAGTCTGTGGTAACGTTGATGGCAACTTTGGGGGCAACGTTGGGGGGATGTGGGAGGGCAACGTTGGGGGCATGTGGGAGGGCAACGTTGGGGGCATGTGGGAGGGCAACTTTGGGGGCATGTGGGAGGGCAACTTTGGGGGCATGTGAGAGGGCAACTTTGGGGGCATGTGGGAGGGCAACTTTGGGGGCACGAGGGGTGGCAAAGCTTGCATTATAGGCTGAGGAGGTAGTAAAGGTGGGCCCTGCACAGGTACTCGAACCTGTGGTGCTGCCGGGATGTTTGGCAGACCACGTGTTTGAGGAGTTATGGAAGAAGAGTCAATGATGGCTCCTGGTTTCGAGTTCAAACCTTGGTGGGGAAAAATAATTATTGCAATTATTACCGGTCTTAGCTCTGATAGAACATAAAAACAAGACACCATTCATTACCTCCATCTTTTCGCCCACGGCCTCGTCCCTTTCCTGTCATGACAACAATTTCGGTTTCTTCCTGAGGCATTTCTGTCACCTTTTGGAGGAAAGCCTTCTCTAGAGCTTCAGCCATTAAGACAATGTCATCTCCAGGCTGCAGAAAAAGACAGACACCATTAGCAAGGGCAATAATAATCTTTGCTAAAATTTGGAGACATTGGCCTACTGTTACCTTGTTGTATATGTAGCAGTTGGTAAACATTGTGTTGAAGTCTTGAATACATTCTTGGGCATTCCAGTAGTAACTGTTTTCAAGTCGTTTCTTAATTGTTCCCAGGTCCATTGGAGTTTTGATTATTGAGTAATAGTCCTAAAAACAAGAAATGCATTTAGTAATCCTTTTATTCTTATGAAAGCATAAGACAGCAGGTTCCCTCTGCATTTCTAATAACAGTGAACAAGGACCCCATAGACAGTAAAAATGTATGTCATCTTATAATTAGGAATTACTTGAATTTGAGGCATGAGCACCAACGCATTTCTGGTCATTTAAAAATCAGGCTGCAGCTTAATAATCTTACTGGCAAAGCTCCTTAAGTAAGCCATGTCATTTAAAAACTTGCTGGTTACACGTTTTGTCATAAAATTACAAAAGTATCTAACAGTTACTAAACAAACAAACACAGCAATACCAGTACTTACAGGCAAGTTAAGTTTGACTGCATCCACTGGGGCATTAAAAGGCCAAGCAAACTGGTGCTTCCACAGGGTTTTGACCACCACCTTTAGCAAAAACTGCAGCTGATTTGTTTGGCGCTTTGGCCTATTGGGGTTGATGTATTCTGGAGGTGGGGGGTTGCCCGGTGCATGGCCCTGCCCCTGGCTGCTGCCGCCCGACATCTGTGCTGTGTCCAGGCCGTCCCCCATCCTGATAGGGTTGGGCGTGAGCTCAGGCCCTTGAGCGGGAGCTGGAGCAGGGGCAGGTGCAATGGTGTTGGCAGGACACCAGTTCAGTCTTTGCCTCGGCAACGACTCCACAGACAGGGCACTGCTGATCCCATTGCACTCCTCGCTGGGCTCTCTGCGGAGAGAGGACAACAAACAGGAATTAGCACAACAATGCCTCCCCCCCCCCTGCCTCTGTATCTTTGTGGCAAAGATACAGAGGCATACTTTAAACAACAACAAAAATAGTAACTTTACTTTTTCTCAAACAAGATCTCAACTACAAGCAGTTGTTTTTATATACTCGCTAAGCAACCTTGGGTTCTCTGAAAGGTGTAACATACTGTACATTGAATTTATTATATTATATTATTTATATGCTCATGCATTTCATTCCAGTGTGTGTTAGACAGTTTTCTTCTTTTATCCTTTCAATCTTTCCGTAGAACTAGATGTGCCAAATCATCTGGCAGTTAAGGAACTGAAATACTGGGATAACAGGGTAGGGTGATGGGAGGTAGCACAAAAAGAAAATGAACCACTTCACACCTTGTACTGTCAGGTCTTGCACATCAAATAACAGTTTGACAGAATTAATGTCCCTTCATAATATGCAGAAATAATGTGTACCTACTTTCCCCAACAGTCTGCTTGAATGTTTGGCTTAAGAGTTAAGAGGACAGTCGTATTATTACGTATGAGTTATTTGGTTGCAAATTGATTCAGAAAGCTCAGTCACACAGCTTAAATAATGTAGTTAAAAACAAATGAAAAGTTCCTAAAGAGGTTGTAATTAGGGATGTCCGGATCCGATATTGATATCGGTCTGCTATCAGCCAGAAAATTTTATCGGACTGCATCTAAAATCTTTGATATATATTATATTACATTTATTCAATTGTAGAATACTATAGATATTATGTTGAAAGTTATGCATGTAACCAATTGGTTAATACTAAATGGGTCAGTTTTTCTCCTACCTACTACTGTTGCTGACTATTGTTCTCAGTTGAGTAACATCACTTGATCAAGCCTTTACTAACATTCCACACTACAAATAAATAAGTAATAAAAGTATGTATGATTTGTGCTGATATCGTATCTATATCAGCCAATACTCAAGGCTGCAATATTGGTATCCTATGGGAAGTGAAAAAGTTGTATCGGGACATCCCTATTTATAATGCAAGTGTATTGGCATTAGTATCTGTATAATCTAGCTCTACGCTTGTATTATATTCAGTCTTTGATAGAGGTGATATTCTAGTCTACAGAAGGCACAGGGCACAATGTGCAGTAGGTTGTATGGTGTCAAAATACAAAACAATACTGACTTTGCATGGATTCAAATTTCAACCCAACAATCAGCTAGATGTAAACCTCCATGCTACACTTAGCAGTCACTAATAACAGGTTTTGGTATCCAATCTTCCACTATAAAGCCTCCCAAGACATACAGAGGTCATTGTGGGGGCGTGTGACTAATCGCTTTCTTGATGAGTCACTTTCTAAGGAAAGCAGTTACACCACATGATCAGTGCTTTGGCCAGCCCGAGGCAGAAAATATGCAACAGAGAATCTGACTGACAAAATAATATCAACACACCTCATGGAACAACTAGAAAAAACACAATTCAAGAAGTGAACAGTATTCTTACAGCTCTACTAAAAAAAAAAAAAGCACTATTCGACAAATTTCTTTCAGCTTCTGAACTAAATATTACCGTACACACAAATGTAACAGCTTCACTCAAAGGATAACAAAGAATATACATAAGAGATATTGACATGGGGTTTAAATCTCTCAGTAAATTACTGATTTTTTCAATCCGAAAAGAGAAATTCTAAAGGCAAAAAGTACACTTTCACAACATTAATGGATGTCCTACGTAGCATTCACACAGATTAAAGGTTTGAGTTCTCTGTTAAGTTTGCATGTTTTCTATCAGCATGCATTTCACCAACACTGAAACCAATAAGTCACACAAAGATACTGTCTTGGAATGTTTCTTATGCACCATCAAAAAATCAAGCACAATAAAAATATTTACAAATAAGATAGAAAGGGTTTTTGATGTCTGTGAGGACTTGTTTTTTTAAGAGTAACAGATCTCTTTATGCGGACATAGCTACTTATTATCACCATATTACTTAATATAATCAGATAGATAAAGGCTGGTACTGTGTAAAAACCTAGAGTTCATTGTACTTCACAAATGTAAACAGTTAAAGCTTAAAAGGGCAACAGAAGAGTTTCTAACAGGCAATTTGTCATGTTACATCAGCCTATTCAAAAAAAGTGTCTCAATCTGAATGATAGGCAGGACAGAAAAAAAGGATAAATGAATGAATGAATTAGCCTGTTGTAGTTTGCTTTATCTTTATTAAAAAAATACTTGAAGTACTTGACCGCAATATCAGGTCACTGACAAAATTTGGTATATATTGGTAAAAATAAAAAATGGAAACTTCCAAACAGTGAGGTAAGCACCATTTCATATCTTGAGTGCTAACCAGTAACATACAGTATATATAGTCAGATTACATATCAAATGCAAAAAAAAAAAACAACTTACAATTTCTAGGCAATGCTGACATGTGAGAAGTCTGCAGAGGTCCTCCTGCTACTGAGTGGCCAACCTCATCCTCAACTCTGGAATAACAGCTAACCTTTGGCCTGGACAAACATGAGTGCAGAAGGCCATGGAATGTCTTTAGGAGAGGAAGTGGCTCTAATTACAGAAGTTGGGGGTGTATGTATCGCACTAGGATTTCTGTGTGTAGACAATCACAGAGCTTGATATAAAGGTAAAAGTGAAAATCATAACAGCAAGACTTTTCTACTTCTCTATTAAACATATATCTTGAGTTGAGGTGGATTTCAAGCAAAAAATGCTGACAGTTTCAAAGCATCAAATTATGTTTGGCCTTTTGCCTGAAAGTAAAATAACTACCAAAAATGATTACAGTACATAAATATATCAAATAAGTAATAAAATAATGATCTACATTGCCAAGGTTCATAGTATTTTCACTCATTTATGCCAGCTCTCTAGAGATCGACTCTCTTGCAACAACATTGAATTGGTCTAATTGATATCAGTGGTTGTAGAACTACTCCTGGTGTGAATCTTAGAATCTTATTGACATTTCTTGGGAGCCAACAACACATATTGCCTAGTGGAAGGTAATTTGATAGTTGGCATTGTGAAGCTGCTGTCCTCCTAACTTAAAACAGACAGAACATTATTAAACATTGTGGTTGTCTTTAGTAAAAAATAAGAAATATGTCTTCCAATTTTTCTAATTACGAAAAAAAGATGGATCACACAGAATTAACTTACTAAAAGGAAAATACACAAATATTACAGAATACCCATGCCTACCGGTATATGTTTTGGGAGAAAATCATACATTATCACTACATTTTCCCCACTAAACGGGCGGTTAAATGTGTTTTTAAGTGTTTGGAAGAGGTGAACGGACAAACTACACACAAAATGTTGCAGGATTTGAGCGGACTGTTTTGACTTCTAAAGAATAGTAAAATACAATCGCTTTCAAGATTTACCTTAATTCCTACCATGTATGTTTTCGGACATTAAGTATGTCAGTATTTACATCAAATTAAGGAATGTGGGTGAAACAAAAATTAAAACGGAAATGGATACCCTGAAAACAAGTGTGAGTGAGCCCTGAGATGAGTAGTTTCAGAACAATAGATGGTTATAGTTAACAATAAGATGTGCTTAAGGGTCCCCTCTACTGCCAGAAACAGTATTTCTAATCTGTGGACGTTCAACAAAGCTTTAAGTTAACAGAAATCTAATGCACACACTGTTAAACAGAAACAGCTTGATAGAGCAACTACAGAAGATTATCAATCGCATTAATAGTTAACCAACTTTCAGAGCAGCTAACTAGCATTATATCATATCCAAGTGGCACAAATCAAATGACATAAAATATGTAACATAATACCTGTAATAACGATGTGATGTCTGATGGCTATTAGTCTTCCAGATTGTGTTAATTCTGATGTCTTACTCTAGTCAACTGCACTTAAAGTTTGGTTTAAAGACCTTTCACATCTCATCCAAGAAGCTTCTTCAGTTCTGAAACTAACAGCAAGTCTGGGATTAATACTGTGGAGTTGATTAGCCTTGATTAACCTGTTGTGTGGCTCACTAGGATAAAAGAGGGCAAATGGTATTGGTTGACTCAGAGATACCGGTTTGTGATAAAAGAAACAGAAACTTACAAATTGATCAACAGTTTGTATCATTCTCCATACAGTACGAAGAAGATAATCTCCTAATCTACATTTAGAGGATTAACACGTGATGACCACTATCCTAAGTAATATTTGTAGAAGTTAATCAATAAAAGTAAGACGATCAAAAATACTATAAAATATGACATGTTATCTGTAGGTTTTAAATATAATAACTGATTTATTATAACTGACCTATTGAGACTTTTTGGGAGATTTAGTTTGTCAATAATTACACCAAATTAAAGAAAGTGGAATAAAAATCGGATATATTGTACCCTGGAACAAAAATTGATATGGAAAATTGGAAGGCCTTAAATACATAATATGAAAATAGATGCTACACTACTTTCGAGGTATTAACTTGTATCAAGCATACCAAAAGTGTAGCAAGTTTTTGCATTGAATATTATTTCAGTATGTGAAGCAATGTAGATTAAATATGTGCATATATACATTTCCCTCAACCTTAATCAGACTCTTCTGCTATAATACAAAAAGATAATACACATAAAAGCAGTCCTCATACAGCCAATTATAAGCACTTCCTACATGAGTAAGAGGAAGAGCATGCAAACACACTCCCCATGAGTCAGCCACATTATGGGAACCAACAGATTGCGTCTGTTCTTTCAAAGCACACCTACAGCTGGTAAGGATAAGCAAGCTAAATCCTGCCAGGAACTAGTAGATTTTTTTTTTTTAATACACATATACTATTATTCTGTATTTCGCCTAACCCCAAACTCCCTTTACACACCAGAGTTCATGTTTGTTAGAGCTAAAATCACCTTTTTACTGAAACTGTATGGGCAATTTTTTCCAGGAGGGCATCCAGTTTTTGAAAATCCAGCAAATTGTTTGACTCAGCGTGCATCTTGTAATCCATTTAAAAACTCCACTTAACAGGTACAAAAAAAAAAAAAAAACTCAAAAAAAGTGTGGAGTACTCCAAAGTTTACTACAGATTTTTTTCCTTTTCAAAATGTATTCTTGAGGATCCAGTAGGAAAAAAAACGAGTTCTTATTGCGAGTAATCCACAGTGGAGTCCAACTGAAGTTAAAGGGTGTTAATCCTGGAAAATGGCCACTGTCTGAGGACCGTCGGTCCAGGCTGGAAGGAAAGGCTGTAGGAGACCAACAGCCAGCAGGCTGTGTTAGCTGTGTGAACCGGTCTTCTCTCTACCCCATCCCCCTCTGAGTAGTACAACGGCCCAGTTGCCACAGGCTCTTCTCTTCATTGTGTCCTCTCCAAGGTCTACCCAACTTAAATAAGGCAGAACCAGACTGAGAAGTGCACAAGAAGGAAAGAGGACAGTGATAAGGTCCTGGAGGAGCTCTGCATTCCTCCTGCTCTCAGTACAAGTAGAGCAGCATGCAGTTACTCAACAGTAAAAATGGCTCTGCTGCTTCCTCATTCAGCCACACTCAGCCCACACACCCCTCCCTTTCTCTCCCACGCACTCACTCATACCACCCCTCCTATTTCTCCATCAATAGCTTGAGGTCTTGGTCTCTCTCTCTTCATTCCCTCTGTTCCACCTTTAATACCCCACCCCCTCAGTCTTTTCTCTGTCAGTTTAGTCAAACCCCACCCCCATCCACTCTCTTCCTTCAGTGTAATCTTATGTATGCCTTACCCCATCAAATATCTAATAAAATCACCTAAATTGCCAACAATCTGAAATAGAAAATTAAGAAATTTGTGTATTATATGAAATAAGGTCAATAAGATATTATGATGAATTAAAAATAAATAATATAATACATAAGAAAATATTAACCTTATTGATTATGAGATTTTAAGTATTGTCCAATGAAAAACTTCCAGACCGACAGTTGACAATAAGAAATGAAGTGATGTAATGTAATGTAATGATGTGAGGGCAACAAATTATTTAAAAAGTGCAATAAAACATGCAAATAAAGTTTACCCACTGACAAACGCAGGTAAATAAGTGTGTAACAACAGTTTTTAAAAGGCTTTTTTCAGTTGCTTTTCATGAAACTTCATATTTGTACATTATGGTACTTTTAATTCTAAAGTAAAGGAAATATTAGATAAATTATCTGCTATGCATATGTTTGATTATGTTAATGTGGTATGTCATGCTGCTTACATGCACATTTTATTTCAATTGGTTTTAACAGCCATACAAGTTCCACATTTTTTATTACCGTATCACATTCGTAAAGTTAGAAAATAAATGTTTAATAACTAAAAAATTTTTTTTTAAAATTCCATCAATCGTCGGTCAAAAAGTATTGGTCCAATAATTATCTTGCAATTCTATGTATCCTAAAAAGAAATATACCAGTAGGAAGAAGACTGCAATTGTATACTTTTTGCTCCACCACTTTTGCAAAATGAGCCAGACATCAAATAAGCAGGCAAAAAGCTATATGCTGCAATAATGCACAGTTGTCACATGATGATTAGTGACAGAATACACAATATCAGTTTCCCTCAAATTAATTTAAATAAAAGAATACTTTAATCACTGCCTGAATCTCAAAGCACTTTACACCTGAAGGCACATGAGAGCTTCACATAGGGAACATGTTTTCACTAAGTGGATAAGGTGTGTCCACTTTCCTTTCAGAATGTGAAAACAAACATGTATGTTGATTGGGATTTCAAAACAGACCAAAGGAGTAGATGCGTGTCTGACTGCTTTTATCTCTGTAATTTAGCACTTTAATGAACTGCAAACCAGCATAACTTGCTCCCTCGTGAGACATGAATGGAGCTTGAGTGACAAGCAACCCTGGCCTGAACAATGCAGTTAATGAAGATGTATGAATATGTTTGTTTGAGGGTGATAAAAAAAATTGACAGGTAATAGTTGGGGATTGAAAAGTAAAAGTACTTTATTGTCATTACACAATGAATTAAAACAAAATCAAAGATCAGTGGGGGTGGTTGATCCTGGGGACACAGTGGATTGCTACCTTTGGCAACCAGCAGCCTCTTGGTGCAGAAGCAAAACACTGATGGTGTCCTCATCTATTGAGTTGTCTTTCTATATGACACATGGACCATTGCCAAAAACAAAACAGCAGATGCCAGAGGGGCAACAATCCAACTAACTGAGATTCATCCATTTATATTTCATCTTCTATACCTGCTTTATCCTGGTCAGGGTCTGCTGGAACTCATCCAAACTGACATCAGGCACAAGGCGGGTACACGAGGTACAGGATAACAGCCGATCACAGGCCTAACACAAAGAAAAACAATAACTGAGATCCACACATTGTTAAATAAAAATGTATCCAAGCTAATAAAAGTTTGAATGCATTTTAGGTGCAATCTAAGTCTAATATCCCCATCATCTTGTGAGTCGTGTATTACAAACTGTAAATGGTATCAACAGTATTTTTAAAACTTGTCAACTATTATTTTGTTTAAATTTTTTTTTTTTAATTTTATGTTCTGCAACTTTTTCTAAATGCAAAATTCTGTTCAATATTTAGGTGAGCTAAATTAGATATGAGTAAATGACCACAGGGACTTTTTTTTTTTTTTTTTAAATAACAGTTGAAAAAAGTAGTGCTGGGACATTTTTTTTTTTAAAGTTTATTCCCATTACTCTCTTTTTTTTATGAGATTAACTCATTATTTACAGGTTTGCAATCTGATTCAGTGTTCTTCATCAATGTTCAGAGCATTGTGAGCACTGCAAGAATGTCAACAGAAAAACCACAGTATTTTAGGGGATATTTAATTTATAAATTACAAGTGTGTTTATGCTAAATTGAATAAAAATATGTATCACTTTAAAAATTTACTTTTTTATTTTCACCTGAATACCAAAACATTGGAGGGAAAAATGAGCTTTCACTACATGTAAAATTGTGAAAAAATCTGATACCTCAGCTTGGATGGGTTAATATTACCTTTTTTGGATTTCTTGTGGACCAGTATCAGCAGTTGCACGACCCAAACCTGCTTTTTTGGTGACCCTTGCTGTGCAGCGTCTGTTTGCTTCATCGCTTATTATTAGTATACGCTCTTTGACCGTGGATGTAATTGGCCTCATATTGTAGATAGATAGCATGTTGCCAACTGGCCTCCACATATCTACACAGCTGCACTGAGACATTAGAAAAGACTGTGGAAGGTTTTAGACTATAGAAATAGAGTTGTGAGCATTTATTAAGTCCTATCTTTGCCCATGCAGCAATGACATCGCACACTGATCAAACACAAAAAAATATTCATCTTGTATCTTTAGGCTATAACAATGAACATTTATTTTGATAGACATACAACATTGCCTTACTGTTAAATAGTATAATGTGCTTACCAATGCGTATGCCTATGATAATTAGTATTAGTATTGATTAAAAAACATGAACTATTTCCAAATCTGTTTCTGCATCAGCAATAACAAAAACAACAATTGTTTTATCAATTAAGTAAAATTAAAAGAAAAGAAAAAACATTTTATAAAAAAAAAAAAATTTAAAAAAAAAAGCACTCAGATCGTAGGTGAGAGAAAGTGAATACTGTAAAAAAAAAAAAAAAATGTTGAATGTCATTCTAAGTACTATGATGCCATCAGTTATGGTAAACGTCTTTATTACACATTAGTGGTAATTATGTTATAGGATGCATTAGCAATTCTTCTGAGCATTATTTCACTAGAAAATTAATTAAATTCTTCTAGATATTAAATACATCTGCACAAATATTGGCAATATCAGTTTGTATCTTTACTCTGCTACTAAGAAATTGGATAACTAGTTAAACCAATTCATAGTGTTAGAGGTAAAGAAAAAAACCTGAGTAATGCAGTAATAATAAAATTATGACAAACAACCCAAATATTCAGAAATGATCAATTAAATCCAGTTTTACAGTTTTTTAAAAAACTCATTTTTAAGGGTAATTCATAAATAGACCCAAGGATGGAGTTACCATCGTAACAACACCTAAAAGCACATCACCAAAAAAGACACATTTAAAGCGAGAGACAAAACCAATGGGCGATGTAAACTTTGAAGGACATGCTTGACATCACTTACTTATGTCAAATGCAATTTAGGTGTATATCAATTCGAAAATGGAAAAAATTGTTTTGTATTTTTGCCCAAAATGATGGTCTTCTTAGTTGTTAGACTGGTATGTCTACTATGGCCCAGCACACTGACAACAACCAGTAAACATGCCTTTTTTTTGTCATTTTTTTTTTACACCTCGAGGCAACAAGACTCCAAGTCACGAATCATGAGACTGGAGGTTAAATGAAATGTACCATAAGGATTACACTTCTTGTATAATAATGTTACTTATGATAATGAAAATTAAAGCAGCAGAAACAACACATTAAGTGACGGGCCTTATCATTGTCTGATGTCAGAATTGTATGTTATTACCACCCACCGACCCTACTGACATTAGTATTACACAAATGATCAGATATGTTGAAGCAAGATAATGGTATGTGGTTGCGTAGAAAAACAAACTGAGGTGATTGCAGGCGCCACCATCGCCTTAATCCATTAGGCCACAGGGCATTGAAGATTGCCTTGCTCTCCTAATGACCGTTGATGTAGCAAAAATCAGCCGCCGTAGTCTCTTGTTTACAGGGTTGTTACAATGAGCTTTAAATGCAGCACATTATTTTAATAAAATTCTAACCTCCGTAGTGAATACATTTAGCCTGAGTATACATCGACTATCACCGTGACGGCGTCACCGTCTTCCACAACACAAGACAATCGACGGGCAAGCTAGCAGTAGATTATCTATACAGTGGCCGTAACACCTCTTGTTTGACTTACTGTAGCGCAATCGTGGCCAAAAAGATGTAAAACATGCAATAAGTGCCAGACAACACACACTTAAGTGTGCACGTATTGTGTAATTTGATAAACGGCTGGTATTTAGCTTCAGCTAGCCAGCTAGCTACCAGTACAGGCCTCCGTACAACAGAAACGGTTTCGTTGGGCACCGGCCCAGTGTTACAATTGTGGCCTTGACTATTGCACTGTCCTAATTCTTACTTCTACACATTTAGTGTCAACACTGCTAGTGATTGAATCCAACCCGTGTCGTTTACCTGGGTTTATTTGGTTGCCAGGACGCGCGGGATAGTTTCTCTCCGAGGACCCTGAACACCTCTCGATTTCGATGACGTCACGCGTAGGTCTTCTGCTGTGCACGTAGAAGTGCGTCAGGGTCTCGTTTCCAAAGGCAAAGGGGCGTTATTTGCTATCTGCTCAAGACACTTCTAGTCCTATAGATACTTTATGAGCTCAAAAAAATAAATTGAGTTAAATAGCATAATTATGTTTAACATGTATACATGTTATTAAACAAATAAACGATTTGATTTTAGGCACATTTGATATGTTTTGTTATCTTTTTAAGACTTTGCCATTTGAAAATGTTAAAATATGTATTAAAATACATTTGTATATGCTGCTGTTCAGGGTTGGAGTAGTGTGTATAATTATCGCGCGCGAATTTGTTCACTTTTAAAGATAAAAAAAATAAATAAATGTGTCACATACATATTCCGTTTATAAGTGACTCAGCAGACCTTAAAATAATTTGTTTAATATCTTGTTTTTTAATTATATGAGACAACAAAAAGAAACGTAAAATAGTCCGCCTCACTGATCGTTTTAAGTACATTGACTGATTGTTTTATTTTATTTTTTAAATTCGTACTTTGACGCATGCGGCGTACCTTCCGTAACCCGGAAGTAGATTGAAGGTCTTGACATGGTGTAAATTTAGGTAAGACCAGACGTTCTGCAACAGCACGTCCGCAGCTAATGGGAAAATGGGAGTGAAAATCGAGGTATTTCGAGTAAGTATCCATTACTTTTGTACTAACGGATATTATCTTAATAATACTAAACTAATTTGTGTCGTTTGTCAATCATACAGATGATGCTATATCTGTCTTTTCCCGTGACCATGTTTTGGATTTCTAACCAAGCAGAATACTTCGAGGAGTATATTGTAAAGAGAAAGGTTCGTTATGCGGTCCTTGTTTCCACTCTGGCAAACTTACTAAAATGTAATATAATTTTTCCTGTTGTCTCATCAATGTGGTGATCTTTTATCTTGCAGAGGGAAATATTTCCACCTGGCGAGGAACTGCAGGTTAGTGTGCTTCATCTATGTGTTTATGTCTAGTAGTTACTGCTGAACTTTTAGCCTGTCATGGCATACCATTAAGGAAGTGTGTATTGATACGGAAACGTATCAATACCATACCTGTCAAGTTTTGGATTTGAAAATAAGGGAAATTTTCAGGCGCCCGCACCACCACCCCAACCAACCTGCATTATCCCTCACATTTTAAGATAAGTGTACAAGAATTCTAAAACAGCCACTTGTCAACCACTTACTAAATACAATTATGTCATTAGAATCTGGTAGGCCGACCTTTATTAACATTGTAATGCGGTGATCATTCCTACTAGGGCTGGGCGATATGGAGCAAAACTCATATCTCAATATTTTTTCTCAAAATGGTGATATACGATTTAAATCTAGATTATTTGATTTCAAATGAAGTCTGACCAGAAAGACAGTTCTGGGTGAAATTTGCTGATGAAAAATGCCACACAGGCTCATTTATTAGCAAATAGCTGGCTTTTTCACCTGTAAGAGACAGCATGTGTGAGTGAGTTCTGTAGTGCAGCTTGTTATGGGGAAGGCCTGGGTTAGAATGCACTCAGTAATCCATCTAACTGAGCTTTACATTCTGTTCTGAGAAGTAAAAGCAGCTACTCCTAACACTAGTATTTTGATACAAAATAAGCAATAATATATATATATATGTGTGTGTGTCTGTAATATTGTAGTTTTCTATATCGCCAAAATTGAAAACTTCATACATCTTGAATCTCGATATATCGCCCAGCCCTAATTCCTAAATTATAAAACAGCCTAAAATGAAACATAAATGGGTGTATGAAGCACATGTGTTTATTTAATATACTTACAGTTCATATACAAGTCAACACGTTGCATATTTATTGTCAATTTTTATTAACCTTTATGATGTTACTACTGTTGTTTTAAATTATCTTCTGTTTTATTATCCTTTTGTGATGTTGCTGCTATTTTACTTTAATTTTTGCCTGTACAGCACTTTGATTTTATCTGTGAAAAGCGCTATAAAAATAAAATGTACTTACTAAATTTCACATTGCTCGTCTTTAAGTTAGACATTTACATTTTATTTTCATTACATATTTTCTTTTAATTTCTCATGCTCACTCATGGGGTTCTCTGGTATTCACTAATGACTTATTAAACACATTTGTTGCAGACTTTACATCCTTTAACACTTTTGGAAAGCAGTGTATATTTATGATGCTTGTGATTGGCTGATTTTTCCTTCCTCCGTGGAGACGCTAAAATCTCAGTAACTAATCTTACAGAACGTATAACTGTCCCATCCTGCTGCTCTTTAGGAATGTTAGCTCTGTCCCATCTTACAAGGTATTTACACAAGTTATTTTTATTTATTTATTTTGTTAGAACGTCTTCATTCATCATCTCTCTTCTGAGTTGTTTCCGGGTTTGTTACCGCTGTCGGCACTAATCTCGCGAGAGCTGCCACTCGGTCCATTTCAGGTGACAGTTCTCGCAAGGCTAGTGACGGCGTTCGGTTTAGTAAGGCATCTTTTAATTATTATTACATTACAATTTGGGATATTTACAGGAAAATACTAATACGGGACAATGGCAGGAAAGAGAGGTAAAATACGGGAGTTTCCCGGCCAAAACGGGATACTATTCATACGGAGCGCCCCTCATTGGCCAGTTTAGGTGACGTGATAGGTGCACCACGTGACTTAAAGTTCCGTCAGTTTTAGTTGAGCTCATTTATTTTTAGCTACCCCGCTATCCCTTTTATTTCAACCCTAACCCAGAAAATACCCTAAAGTGTTTCTGTGTTTTCTTTCGTCTCTTTTTTTTATTGTATATGTATTTTTAAAGGTGGAATTTGCAGTCTTAGATATATGAAAATGAAAAAAATATATATGACAAAAGTGGAATTCGAACCCACGGCAGCGGAAGGAAGAATTTTTCAGAATGTAGAATGTAGAAAATAGAATGTAGCATATAAAATGTAGAATGTAGAAAGCAGAATTGAGAATATAGATTGTAGAATATAAAATGTAGAATATAAAATGTAGAATTGAGAATATAGAATTTAGGATATAGAATGTAGAATATAGAATTGAGAATGTAGAACATAGAATGTAGAAGATAGAATGTGGAATTTAGGATATAGAATGTAGAAAATAGAATGTGGAATGTAGAATTTAGGATATAGAATGTAGAAAATAGAATATAGAATTTAGAATGTAGAACGTAGAATGTAGAAGATAGAATGTGGAATGTAGAATATAGAAAGTAGAAAGCAGAATTGAGATTATAGAATGTTGAGTGTAGAATGTAGATTATTCAATATAGAATGTAGAATATACAATGTAGAATGTAAAATATAGAATGTAGAACATAGAATGTAGAAAGCAGAATTGAGAATATAGAGTGTAGAATGTAGAATATAGAATGTAGAACGTAGAATATAGCAGAATTGAGAATGTCGTGTAGAATGTAGAATATAGCATGTAGAATGTAGAATATAGCAGAATTGAGAATGTAGAGTGTAGAATATAGAATGTAGAATGTAAAGTTATTAATTAATTAATTGCTTGTTTGTTTTTCTTTTTTGAATAGGTTGATCATTTTAGCTCTTGTGTAATAAAGATTAATAACAATGTTTATAAAATTAAAATAAAAGTTACTATCATCATTATTATTATTTTGTCACTGTAATCACACAACATAATTGCATAAATAGCAGTATGAAATGGTCCATATATTTAATGTTTTGTCCTGAACTTGTTAGGGTTTACTCTTGGCACTGGAGTTCAGAAGTTTACTGTGTGTGTGGTTTTTATTCTGCAAGTCATCCCATCCGCATTGTATGATTCCACCTTGTCTAAAAACACATTTGGGATAACCTTTACAACCCTGTACAAGATAAGCATATGTGGAGAATAACTGATCCAACCAAAATCCTTAAAAAAGATAATCACATCACTAACTTTTTTTGCATTTCATTTCCACAGAGAAGAGAACTTGAAGCCTTTAAAGAGCGAATGCGTGCTCGCAAGGAGCAGCGAATGTTAAAAAGCCTGTCTGCAGAGTCTGAGAACTGAGGATTTTATGGCAGAAGACAACACGACAAAAACATTATTTATTTGCAGCATTTCTGGCTGTTGGAAAACTGGCTGGACTGGAGAAAAATAAATAACTTAGTAACGTAGGCCTGATGTGCAGGATATTTTTTCGTGATCATCTTCATGCCTATGATTTTTTTGAATATCTTTTCATTTTTGTGCTATCTTTTTCTATACAGGACTTTTTGAATGCTTAAAATTAATTATACTGTGCTTTTAGCCTCAGCACAATGTCCTTATATGTATATATAATCTAGTTTGTGATTGCATTAATTATTGGAAACTTTGTGAGATGTGTATATTTGTTAAAGAAAATGCGTTCATCTTGTATCAAAGTTATTGGGTATTTCATACTATTATACACTGATCAAGAATAAGTATGTGCTACGCATTGTCATTAAAATCTGTTTTGCTAAATAATTGGAACTTTTTCATGTGATTTTAGTCCACTCAACACCTTGTTTTATCCATTATATGAAATCATTTAATATAATGCATCTGTTTAATTTACTGATGAACTAAATAAATAAATAAAAAACACCTTTTCATCATCACAGTGTAGTACCACAGTGATAATTCTCCAATGACATTTTATTAAAACTCAAGAACAAAAGCTATAGTACTGTTGCTACTTAATTTCTCAATCTTTGAGATTTATTTAAAGATCAGCTTTGCTAGACACTAACTTTTAAACAGAAGCCAAAACCCTTCCCTAGTAATAAACTGAATAAAAACTGCAAAAAAACAAACAAAATAAAAAACTAAATGGTGTTTTTAATATTGAAACATGCATGTAATTTGTTGCTTATATTCAATGAGCAGATGGTAATTATTCTTGGTACCCTGAAGCAGCCTTTCTCACCCTTCCAGAACTAAATCTTCATGAAGAATATTGGATTTATTATGGTCTTAAGTTTTTTAATCAGACTACACTTGATCTTCTACATTAAGTAATCCAATCCTTTATTTTATCACACTGAGAGTGCTGTGATTATTTTAGACTCTTGTCCATACCGTCTTACATTTCATAGTCAGGTGTTGACATCTTATTTTCCATGGCTTATCATTTGATACCCCAAGTATAAAGTACTTGAGAAATGTGAATGTGTGTTTGTCTTTAGAAATACAGACTAGGGAGGTGTTTATTACTGCTGCTTCTTATTTTTAGTTGTCACATACTTCAAGACGGCCAAAACTATTATATTAAACTTAAGCTTAAAAAAATTATGTTTGTTTGCTTAAAGAATAAACCACTTGTTTTGCCATAAAAGTTCGAAGAGAAAAGTGTTTAGTTTTTTTTTTTTTAGCACAAAAATAATAATCAAGGCCTAGTAATAAGAGGAAGAAAATGTTTTTATTTTACAGAAGTCACCCAGAGCAATCATACAAAATATCAATAATAAATACATAGATCAAATTGCAAACCCATTGTCAAAACTGTAAAATATTCTGTAAATTCGCTTTTTTGGAAATGTATTCAAACAAAATCATGGCAAATATTCACAAAACATGCAATTTACACTAATCGAAAGAGTAATACTGTTACAGATAGAGCACAACACTTCAAATACACAATAACAAAAACCATCAATAGTATTTTTTTTTTTTTAAATGACATTGTACAGTGAAGAAATTGTCTAAATCTTAAACAATATAGGCAGATTTTAACACCATTTTTACTGAGTTAAAAATTAACAAACAAAAAAAAGGTTTTCTTTTTATAAATATTTAAAAATATATTCCGCAAATCTAAATACTCGTATCCGAAGCATTATGAGGTTGGCCAGCAGGGGGCAGTATTTGACCGTCACAAACAGGAACGATAAGGAAGTGACCGGCGACTCTCCAGCAAAAACACACACACACATACAGGCGTCAAGATGGCACCGAGTGGACTAAAGGCGGTAGTTGGAGAGAGTAAGTAACCAATACGTCGTAACTAGTAGGTTACCTCAATTAATTGTGCTTAAACGTAGAAGTGGCGCGGTTGTTTATACCGCAGTAACATGATAAACTGACGAGCTACGTGGAAATATATAAAAAAAAAAAAAGCGACACGGGCGTCGGGTTCGGGTTTCTTCCTGTTTTACAGCCAAACAAGCACCTGCCATTTACCGAAGAACAGCCACCAAACATTGATAGTGATTGGGTTATTTAACAAATTCGTTTAAGTCTTTGTTTTAAACTACTTTTGGTTTGTCTTTTGTTGTTTACTGCGTCGGTCCAGACTAGTAATAATGTTGAGTCAGTCCTGAGTTGTCAGGAAACGGGTTGGTCTGTGTTAAAAGGAAGTGCAGTCATTCTAATCCTGATGGAATAACAGCGGAAACATCAACCACGAGCCAAATCACAACTTCCGTTACGAACATTGACGTTTTCCCCTTTTTCATCAGTTTTTTTTTTTTTTTTTTTAAATTAATTAATTTATTTTTCTTCTAATTTTCTTAGTTGTGTCGTTTTCTTAGTTCTCTTTCCTTTCATTCTTAGTTATTGTTTTGTTGTCTATATAGATGTGCATTTGTGTATCAATAATTTGTGTTCAATAAGAGGGAAAAAAAAAATTCAGCTGTACTATTTTCTTATTTTTGTTTTTTTAAATTAGAAACTTAGGGGGAAAAATACAATGACATTTCACAACAAAACAGAAAGATAATGTGTACCTCCAAAAACCTTTAGGAGCAGATTGCACTTCAACATTATCTGAGAGTACCTAAAGAAACATGTTAGATATAGTGCAAGATTATAAAACATTCTAAAATAAATATTAAAAAATACACATGAATAAGTGGGTAAAAAAATAAAGGATGTCATTACAACAATAGAAAAAAAAAACAAAGAAAAAGAGATTAGAATCATTTAAAAGATTAAACAAGATTACAATACATTCAGAAACAAGCAAAAATCTTCAGCTTGGGCAATGTGTGACCTTTTTTTATTTATTTATATACTAGACTTTGGCTATAATGATAATATTATTTACCAGAAATTGTTTGTTTTTTTTTTGTTTTCCATGAAAATTCCAATCTCTATAGTTCGGAAAGAGAAAAAGTTTGTTTATAGATTTGACAGATAACCATTGGTGTATTGCTTTCCACAGGTTCAGGACAGTTTTCAGCAGTCTTTATATAACAGTTTTACTAACTAGACGTCCTCATTTTAATTTAGCGGTGTTTTCCTTCTTTGTGTTGAATCATATTTTTATATCATGAGAATATATTAGCATGTATCCTGTGCCTATCAATGTTAATGTTTCATATATTGGCCGATACATCAGATATCTGCTTCGTATTAAACACTCTAATATTATAATCAGCCCTAAAAACCCCAAATCAATCAGGTTCTACAAAAAAAATAATTACACAATGAATTTGTTTTACAAAGCTTGTTGTGGTATTGTACATCTTTGTGCAACTTTTCTTAGTCTACTGGTGATTTTTTATTGAATTCAAATCTTCTCTCTTACAGAAATCCTCAATGGAGTTATCAAGAGTGTTAGAAAAGATGGCGAATGGAAGGTAAAAGTCAGACAGACAAAATACTGTATATGATTGTTTTGTTGGTGGTGATTAACCACTTTCTAATTTTGTGTGTGTCTTCAGGTCCTTATTGTGGATCATATGAGCATGCGGATTCTGTCTTCCTGCTGCAAGATGTCTGACATTTTAGCAGAAGGGGTGACCAGTATGTAGTCATTTTAACTAAAAAATAATGTACATTTTATGTTCATAAATTAAACAGTTTTAAAATTGAAGGTATTATCCTGGTATACATTTTGTACCTGTTGTTTTATTGTCACTGTAGGACACCTGAGTTTTCGTTTTAGGTTTTTAAATAAAGATGCGTTCAATGCAAAACAACATGCATATGCAAATTGCTGTGCTTGCACTGCTGATGGGGTGTAAATTCTTTTCCTTTACACTGCTTTGTCCCTACAATTTTTTTTCAAAGATTTTGTGCTAAAAATCAGACTGAAGTGGGAAGAAATTGATCAAATAAAATGATATAGTGCATCCTATGGCTGTGCAACAAAGCCCTGAAGTTTATTATCAGTTAAGTTAGATGAAACCCAGTGTAGGTGTATTAGAATACTCGTTTTAATTACATTAATGATAATGTTGAGGATGGTCTTTGATTTGCACGTGCCATCTGTTTCCTCAGATTAATGTTGGATTCCTCTTTTTTTTTTTTTTTTTTTCTGCATTTCAGTTGTGGAGGATATCAATAAACGCAGGGAGCCCATCTCCAGTTTGGAAGCAATTTATTTGATTTCTCCAGTGGAGAAGGTCAGTTCTCATTTATTTAGTCTTTCACCTTTTGGCAAATCCTTTTTTAATTCTTTTTTAATTTATTATTGTGAATTGTTAATATGTGATTTTTTTTTTTTAATAATTACGTTCAAATGTGGATCTTAACCTGTATTTTTTCTCCATTAGTCCGTCCAAGCTCTTGTTGCAGACTTTAAATCTGGCTGTACCTATAAAGCAGCACACATCTTTTTCACTGGAAGTAAGAATTAAAACATACAGATTTAGTGTTTTTGTATTTCAATGCATCTCAGTACAACACAACATTGTTTCATTTTTTTTTTTTTTTTTTGCTTCCTTAGTTTGTCCAGATGGTCTGTTTGCACAGATTGGAAGATCAAGAGTGGCCAAGGTTGTCAAGACTTTAAAAGAGATCAATGTTGCATTCCTGCCTAACGAGTCTCAGGTTGGGAAATCCCCTCCCATATATTCTTACTTTATAATTCAAACTGTTCCTTTGTGGTGTAGTTGAAAATATCTTATTTTGAAATATTGTTTATTACCCAATCCCCAGCTGTGACTAATATGAAAGCTTCTTCATCCATTCAGGTTTTCTCTCTGGATGAGCCTACGTCCTTGTACTCCTTCTACAGTTCTAAGCCAAATGAAAACCGAGACAAAATGATGGAATCTCTGGCAGAACAGATTGCAACCCTTTGTGACACACTGAAGGAGTTCCCAGCAGTTCGTTACCGCAAGTAAAAAAAAAAAAAAAAAATCATCTTTCAGTTTCCTTATCAGTTGTGTACAGTAATAATTCTGAATCCCAATCTGTTTATTGATCTCTAAGTGGCATCAAACTCTGTGTTTTAGGGGACCTGAGGAGAATGTGAGACTGGCAGAAGAGGTCTACCAGCGCCTTACTGCTCACAAAGCTGACAACCCAAGCATGGGAGAGGTTGGGAAATGTGACGCTTCTACCTGTAGTTTTCTCACTGCCCTTTGTGGCAAAGATAGAAAATATGTGATGATGGATTTTTGGTGGGGATTGTGTTTTCTGTCACCTTCAAAGGTTGTGGATGTTTTCCATTGTCTATGATTTGGGTTTTGTCTCTATTGATCATTCACTCACTCTCAACTGGCTTTCTCCTTTTTCCTTTTCTTTCAAGCTTTTCTTAGCCTTTTCTCCCTTGCTCCTGCGGCAGGTCTTAACAGGCATGTATTATTGCTATCTTTTCTGCTGCCACACCACTGAAGTATTTTTACGGGTTGATCTAATTCATATGTTGTTTTGTCTTTGTCTACATTGCTTAAGTCAGTGCTTCTCAAATGGGGGTACGCATTAGCGCTAGAGAGAGTACTTGAGAGAGAGAAAGAGGAAAATTAACAAATAAAAGCATTAAAAATATGGGGTTTTATAATGTTTCTTTTAGTGAAAAATGATAATTGAGCGAAATATTATCAGCAACTCACAAAACGACAACAAAAACACACAAAATAAGAGATAAATATACTGAATAATAAAAAGAATAAACAATGAAATACACACAAAACTAAGACAAAAAACACATACACTAATTGAGAAAAATACTTACCATTACCAGCAAAACACAAAACGACAACAAAGACACTCTAAATGTGAGAAAAATACACAAGATCACTACGAAGTACACAAAAATAACACAGAAGCAAACAAAACGGCATAAGAAACAACCAAATGAATCCAAAAACATGAACTAAAAATACTGGTTCCACATCAGGAAGGAGACGACCAGAAATGATAAAAACTCTAGAAATAAATCTATTCAGGAGGCACTAAATACTGTTTATTTCCACTTATTTATAAAATGAGATTTTTTAAAATGTGTGTTATCACTTCTTCATTCCATCATCATGCTCTATAGTTATTTTTTAACATAATTATGAGCAACATGGTGTAGTTGGACAAAGGGGGTACTTGCATTAAAAATTTAGAGAAAGAGGTACTTGAGCTAAAAAAGTTTGAGAACCACTGGTTTAAATATTTATACATACTCTCAGATGGTACAATGTCCTGCATGGCTGTTGAGTTTTGTGTACTGTTAATGTTTTTTTACATTAAATGATAACACTAACGTAAATTGTTTTCAGGGTCCAGATAAGGCAAGATCTCAGCTACTAATTGTTGACCGTGGGTTTGATCCCATCTCACCCCTTCTGCATGAACTGACTTTTCAAGCAATGGCCTATGACTTACTCGATATCAAGCAGGATATCTATAAGTGAGTGAAAAATGGACTCATGGCCCACTGTCAAAGATTTGGCTAGGTTTTTGTTTTGTTTTTTTCTTACAAGTTTTCTTTGTGTTTGTTTGCATTTCTTTTCTATGAAGTTATCAGACAACTGGCATTGGGAACTCAAACGAGCGAGAGGTGTTGTTGGATGAAGACGATGAGCTCTGGGTGCTGCTCAGACATATGCACATTGCAGATGTCACCAAGTAAGTTTCTGTGCATACAGGCCTGTTTGAATTTGGAGACAGCACTACAATGAAATTTTATGGCAGCGCACAGTGGAAATAATTTCCTCAATGTTATATTACAGAAAAGTGACGGAGCTTCTTCGTACTTTTTGTGAGAGCAAGAGAATGTGCACAGACAATGTGAGAATCTTTTTGTTCACTATTTAAAGAAGCCTTTTCTGCAAGATGAGTAAGGCATTTTTTTTTTCTATATTTGTATTATTTCAGGCCAATATCAAGGATCTGTCTCAGATGTTAAAGAAGATGCCACAGTATCAGAAGGAGCTGAGCATGGTGAGAAAAATGCAGAAAATATGTCTTGTCACAGCAGAAATGTGATTCTTCTGTGTGGAACACATTCAGATTATTTCTTGACTTCGTTGGATAGCATTTTGCACTGCCTCTTAAAGCATGAACACTCTGAAACCTGTACTTTTCCTGATTCTTTGTAATAGTCTCTAGTTAAGAGAGAGTCAGAAGTTTTAAAATGTCTTGTTTGATTATTCTGTACATTACAAACTATTTCTATTCACAGTACTCCACTCATTTGCATCTTGCTGAAGCATGTATGAAGAAGTTCAAGACTTCTCTTGATAAACTTTGTGAAGTGGAGCAGGTAAGTACAGTAAACATTTATTTATTAGTTCTGTGGAGCCTTATTAGCCTTAGTTTGACTGTTCTTAGTTATCGTCACAGAATCTTGCATATTGTGCATCAAAGAGGGACATCAAATGTCTAGCATAGTCGTGTAATGAATCCTTAATCTTTGAAACTATGCTTCAACAGACCTATTTTAAAACTATAGTTCAATGCTTCGTAGTTGCATTACAAATATTGTCAAAATGTAAAAACTTACGATAAACTCTTCATTATATTAGGTTTACTGAAGAATATATTATTTTATAACGTCTGGCAGGAGTATATATTTAAGGTTTTCATTGTGATCAGCTGGTTTTGTTGGAAGCCGTTCAGTAGCTTGCAAAAATAATATTTATTTAAGAAAATGGTAACAGTAATGCAATGCTACCACAATCTGCCAGCTCATACTGTACATATTTAACTACTGTGTCAATGAAATCACTGTTACATTTATTCTAAATATCTTCTCAAGAAAGTGTGAAATAGAAATATTCTTATTTTACTCACACTACACGTGTAGTGACCTGAATGTGGCCACGTCTTTATTTATAGCCTTTCTGTCAAATCGCACATCATGGCCTGGTGATGTTTAATGGAGAATCATAATCATCATATTGCTTAAGAAGCTTGGAACTTAAATATAGAGGAAGTGCTTATGTCATTACTGTCAGCGTAAAGGCTTTTAGTAACACTTGTTACTGTGAAATGCGAGGATAAAGCCGCAGTCCGGAACTCTGCCAAACTTCTGGTGTTTGTATAAGCCAGAGATGCTTTGTGTCCGTGAGTGGATGCATTTAGACACATTAAGGTTGTATTAGATGATACCCAACCACATGGGAAATGGTACTCTTCTCTGCTTCATTGTAGCTCTATGAGATGCAAGTGTTGATAGGGCCTTTTTATACGAATAGATTACTCAACTGCATTAATGGGCTGTCAACATGTCTGAAAACGACCTTCTTAATCCTCTGGGCATGTTTTGGCTCGGACAGCTACAGATAGCTATCCGGTGTCATTTGTGTGTCCTGCATTGTTGGAGACACCAAAGACAAATGTATGTGTGGAATGTTGGAAACAAAATGATCACACAGTTGCTCCAACAAATTGTTAGGAAATCACCCACTGCATAGAAAATGCTCTGAGAATCATTAAGCCTGTAACAATAGTTATTGGCCAATAAACTCTTTAAAATGCAACTTAACAAATTCAAAGGTGGTATGGGTAACTTAGTTGCTCAGAATTGGCAATTCTTCCATGTGGGTGTGGCATTGTTTTTGTGTGATGAACTGTCCTTTTTACCTGTTTGGTACTGGGATTTTGTTAAGCTTAGAGCACTGCTTTTGATAAAGTTAGTATAGGGATCGATGGTAGGGTTGATAAAGTGTAATGTAAAAGGAATTCAGTGTAGCGAGGTGAACAGAACATGAGTGCAAAATCCTGAGAAATGTTTGTTGAAATATTGTAAATAAGAAGAAATTGTACCAGAAAGGTTAAAGCTGCAGTATGTAGAATCTTCCCTCCGCTCTGTTTCAAAACTGAAACCGAAACTCACCTTCTTTACCGGTATTTTTTGTGAACGCTTTTAGCGACTATTTTTGTAGGGATTTTATCTTGTCGTTGGAGAGTTTTCTAGTGTCAGAGACTCTGACATGAATGCACGTATCACTTTGTAGTTACTGCCCTGAGTAGTAGCTGCTGCTGTCAGATCGTCCCCACCACAAGTTCACAGAGGCGGCTGTGATCTCAGCTGCAGCTTCATGAGCATCAGCTGCTCAGGGCAGTGACGACCATCACTCCACATCCAGACCGTAAAAGCAATTCACCTTGGATAAGCTTTTCTTAAGTTTACACGCAATTTATCCCGTCCATTCTCATTCTCCCTCTGATACCAGTATGTGCAGCGGACCCTGCACAATCATGGGGATCTGCGGGGACGCAAAGCGGTCCATTCCTCCTGAGTATGTTTGTGCCTTTAGACTTTTGCTTCTTCACATCGGTCTGCCTGTTTACGCTTGATTTGCTGTGTAACTGTTGTGCCTAACACTGTTATGCAGAATTCTGCTGGAACATCCGGCATTGCATTTGGTAAGTAAACGTGCCTGATTTCAGTTGCGCAACCAATAGTGCAGCCAATGGAGCACACGTGTTTGTAGAAAGATCTCTGATTGGCTGAAGTCCAGCGTCACGCTGCTAGATTTCTACACTTCATTTACAGGAGAAGGAGAAGAGATTCACTGTTCACTCAGAACACTTTGGTTTACAATATGATCAAAGATGATTATGGATGTTTGACCAAATTATGCCAAAAAATGTAAATACTGCAGCTTTAAGAGTAGCTGTTCTGTCAAACATTGATTAGGCTGGCCCTCATATTACTCGAGGATGAATACAAGTTTATCTTAGGAATTTTAGTTCATCAGCATGGTTTACCACAGGACCTGGCAATGGGGGAAAATGCTGAAGGAGAACCTCTTAAAGATGCCATGAAGAGCATCGTTCCTGTGCTCCTCAACAATGACATTGAGGCATATGACAAAATCCGCATCATTCTGCTGTACATATTCCACAAGAAAAAAGGTAGGTTTTTGTTGTGTTTCAAGTAGTGTACTCTTCTTTTATCTTTTAACACACTTACTAGCGTATAAAGTCATGAGTTCTGACACTTTGTTTCCTTGAAGGCATTGGAGAGGAGAACCTTGCGAAGCTGATCCAGCATGCCTCCTTGCAGGCCAACAGCAACATTATCACCAACCTGCAGAATTTGGGCTGTAACATACTGGAAGGGGTAATTTTTTTTTCATATGGTTACCACCATATACTGTAGGATGCATGAAATATGACCCTGTTTTTTAAATGCCTAATGTTTCTTGTTAGGGCCGTAATGCTGGTAAAACTCTGCCAGAGCGTAAGCATCGCCCGGAGAGCACGTATCAGCTGTCCAGATGGACACCCGTCATCAAGGATGTCATGGAGGTATTAATGTTTAAGGGTGCTTTCTAAGGTTTTTACTACACTTGTGTGCCCCCCCTCCCCCTTTTTCAATGTTTTTTTCTGTATCTGTGTCACAGAATACAATTGACGACAAATTGGACAGAAAGCTGTGGCCATTTATCGCTGACCCCGCTCCTATTAACACAACTCAGACTGCTGTCAGGTGAGGGACGGATGCAGACATATTTACTTTGTGATACTCTTAATATTGGAGTTGAAATAGTTCATTCACACAAAAGAAGATGCTTTTTTTTCTTCTCTTTTTTGAATTGTTTAAATATACTGTAGTGTGTCACTTCATTTGGTTATGGTCCTTGTGTTTATTTTTAACAACTTGTTTTTAGAGTGGTAGAGCAGACAGATATTATCACCATTTATCCACGTGGCCCAAGTTGAAACCGGGCTTTAGACAGAGTGCTGGAGTTAAAAAGGTGAAGGCATCAGTTTTGCTTGAGTTCTCTCTAATCCTCTGGGGAATTCCCATCATGATAGTAATGCTTATACAAACGGCTTTGATGGACCCGGGTTCATTTATAATCTGCATAATGCACAATGCTCGGCTGTTTTCTTTTAAGCAAAGTGCAGAGTAGTCATTAATAGTAAGGCTTGAGTGTAGACAGGCTTTACAAATGTGGCCGTAGCTGATGGTCAGGAGTTTATTTTAGCTCTTATTAAATATTAGGATTATGTTTTACATTTGCACTTGTTTGTCGTGATGGAAAATTCAACTGTAGGTCATCTAAGTACGATGAAAGATTTATTTTCTATTTGAAAAAAAAAAAGTTCATTTTTAAGGGGTGAAGTGTTTATAAGAATTTTTCTGTTTTAATGACAATTACTTGTTGCTTAATTATTGTTGTTTTCCTTTACAGTAGCGCTCGTTTTGGACACTGGCACAAGAATAAGTCCCCAGCAGAGTATCGCTCTGGTCCTCGCCTCATCATTTTTGTGATTGGTGGGGTATCACACTCGGAGATGAGATCTGCTTATGAAGTTACCCGAGCCACAGAAGGGAAATGGGAAGTGCTCATTGGTAAACAGCCTGTTCTTTTAACTTGTTTATTTAAAAATGTTACTTTTAAGAGTTTTCATTACATTAATTGTATCTTCTCTTTTGTAGGTTCATCTCACATCCTGACTCCAACCAGCTTCCTGAATGACCTGAAGAGTCTTGACCAAGTTCCAAATCCTGATTGTTAAAATAAAGCCTTAAAGAGTGTCACACTGGATTCAGGATTTAGGGTTCAGTCCTCTGTTTGAAATGTTTGGATTGCCTGTTTTCCTGCTCAACATAGTAAACATTGCTGGCATTTGAAGAGAAACATGAAGTTGTAAATATGGTCATGGATAAAAATGTTTAATTCTTATGTTCTATATTTTTTTTTGATGTTAAAATATTGCTGGCTAAAGTGATTTTAATTGTTTAGAAATCTTTAATAAGGCTTCATTTCTGTCATAGTCGCTTGAATTCATTAGGAGAATGTTCATTTGATTTCCCTGCTTACACACACACACACACTGATTTCTCTTTATGCAAAATGTCGCAAAATCTGTCAAAATCCTGCACATTTATGTACTTTAATGCAATATAAATAACAAATGCTTTGGGTGTTTGAAACTTTGTTCTTTAAAGTTAGTAATAAAAATGGAACTTCACTTGTAAGGTGTATTTTTCCTATGTACTTTATATTTTTTTAGTTTTTAACTGATACATAACTCAATAAAGGAGTGAATTAACACAAAATAACAGCTGTGACACATTAATATCTGTTATATTTTATCTTTGATATTCTGCCTAACTACCGAAAGTGTTGACTTTGAATATATTGATTTAAGTTTGTTGCTCTTAAATTGGAAACCTAAATATGGTCCTAAAGACATATTTCAACTTCTGTTTAATATTTACATGCTCCTGCTATCTTTAATATTTGTAAACAAGGTAATTGACTGTACTTTTGGAGTTGACACTTTGAGTGCAGAACTACAACCAGTTGCAAGTAAGGATACACAGTTAAACACAGTCATTTTTATTTTCTAAGCTCAACGATGACACAACTAGTTAAAGCTCATCACACAGGAGATGTTGGTTGTCAAAGAAAACCTATGAACCAAATCAACCTCTTTGTCTTCTAATCTAAATATAACAGGTTTTTATATATCTACATTTTTGCTGATGAATGTACCAAGAATTTTCCCGATTTGTCGAAAGCAACTACTTAAAAAAATAAATTAGGTATTAGTTCCTTTTTAAACAGCACACTATCACTTCCTGTTTTTTTTTTTGCTATAGAAGACCTTTTACAATTCTGATAATTTGATCACTTCATGCTTTATTTTCAGGTTTTTTATTGCTCTACACAGTTATTTTTTGTTTTCGTGATGCATTTTAAATTGCCCTGAGCTGAATGTGTAATACATTTACATAATTTATCTTGCCTTATCCAGGCATACATCCTACTTTAACTTTTGTCTTTGAATGAGAGGACTGCTGTAGTTTGCACAACATGAATCAATCAGATTGAATGGATTTGATCTGTATTTGCATCTAGAGATCGAATCCACAAAATGTTTTTTTTTTTTCTCAAAAGTAAAATTATTAGTTTTCTTAAATTTTTATATATATATATATATATAAAAGAAAGACGTTTGTTGTGCAATGTTTATGAACTCGTCTCATTCCGCATTCAAAAGTAGGATTCTTGTTTGATCTTTTTTCTGGAAAAAAGATTTTAACTTTTTTACAGTTATAGTTTCTCAGTTTGCGCTCAATCTGTTTGGCAGTCATTACATTTACAATTGCATCATGTGAGGGTACATTGAAATGTTACATGAAGTTGAAGTTGTTGGATCAAAAGAAAGAAAATATGCACCTAAATGTGGAAAAGAACATCCCTCTCCATATATGGATTATGTTTTCATCTGGGATTACAGATGGGCATATTAGGAACGGGGCACTCCCAGGGGTCTTAATGGCAACGGGTTAATACTCAGGACTTAGCTCTATTGAAAATCCTTCTACCTAGCCAGATCTAGTGCACATTTGGAGTATCATCATTTAGTATCATTACATCTATCACCCTTCTAGTACAACATGCTTGCTGAAAAAATATTGCAGGACATTTTTCTCAATTGTAGCAAGACATTTTTGTGACTTCATTGTTTTCCTTTCACGCTTTATTTTTATTTTTGTTTCTTGTGATGATGGCGGCTGTTGAAGTGGACTCAAACTCAGGTGCTACTGACACACAGCAGGTGGGAACTTTTCAGTGTTTGCTTTTTTATTTCTTTCTTTTCAGCATTACAGTATTTGAATGATATTTTGATTTTGAAGATCTTTTTATCGTCAAAAAAATATATATTCTGAAGGATCTGCTTTATGCGCATCCATACGGATTTATTCCAGAATTTATATAGTTTCTATTTCACTTTATTGAATGTATTAAAAATGATTAGCTGGTAAAATGTGACATCATTGCATATTTAATAGTATACAATCAAGTTATGATAACTAACCGAAGCACACCAAATTTGCTTATGGTCATGGAGTTTGTTGAGCAATTCTTTTGTTTCAACAGGGATCCAGTGAGCAGCAATATGTACAAAATATGATGAATTACTCACAACGTGGGCGAATTGAAGACCAGCGCTGTTCAATAAGTCCCATTCATTCTGCTACCACAAAAAACACCCCTCTAGGTAAGGATGGGCCATTAGATATATTTATTTCCAATATTATACTGTATATATTAAATAACTAGGTCCAAATTCTAATGTAGAGCGAGCCTTGGAAATAGTTAAAGGAGAGCTGTAAATGCATTACTGTGATTATTATGCCTTTAAAAAAAGATGATTTATTCATATTTTTTTCCCCTTGCAGGATCAAGTACTGAGGAGCTCAACATAAACAGCCAACACTTTTCACCACCTGGACTTCACAAGCAGGTAGACAATTTGTATTCCTATTAATACAGGGAACAATACAAGTGATGCAGTGTAAAGAACTAAACCCTAATAACAAACCTATACATTTTTTTTTGTTTTTTGTTTTTTTGTCTTTAGCAACCTGAGATTAACCCCCACCATGGCCCTACACCTCAAATCGCAGTCATTGAATGTACACCAGACAGAAGAAGGAAGATTTTATCTCCAGGCAACCAATTAGAGGTTTCCTTTGAGCGAGACCGCTCCAGCTCCATAGGGGTCTGTTTGTTTTCTCCTCCCAAACCTTTGATAAAGGCCATTTTATTACAATAGCTGTCATTCAATGCTGATTTGTTTGAAAAAAGTATGTGCAACTAAGTTAATTGTCATTTCAATCATTTTCAAACAATTTTAATCTAAAAGGCAGAATCTCCAGAGGATCAACAGAAGTTTATGAGCATGATCAACCATGGTCAGCGTGGACGCATGGAGGACCAGCGCTGTTCCATTAATCCAAGCAAGAGTGCTCCCTGCTCCCCTCAACACTCAGATAAAGCTTCTGGTGCAGGTAGGTTGAATGTTGATGTTAAATTCAGCTCCAGTGATTAAGAGGATTAATTAAAAAAAATAAAAAAGACTATATTTTTCATTCAATCTTGAATATACCAACCAACAATATATTAACAGTGACTATTAATTGTTGCTTACAATTATCTTTTCCTGTTTTTTTAATGTCCAGTGTCTGATGATTTCCTGAACATCTTGGCAAACAGTCAAAGTCGAAGGCTCGATGATCAGCGAGTGTCTCTTCCTTCACTGCCGGGATTAGACACTAACAAGGATAACAAATCCGCTGGAGAGTCAGGCTACTTGTGTTATATGGTGTCCAAAGTCCAGGTTAGTACTAATAATTGTCAAAATGTTAAATGATAAATCAAAAATGATAACCAGATTTATTTACCTTTAAAGAAGGATGACTCACAGGCAATCAAACCCCTCTTAAATTGCATACATGACATAAAATCTTGGATGTCGTTGAATTTTCCGAATCTTAACTAAACTAAAACAGAAGTCGTAATCTTTGGCCCCAGTGTTGTCAGTCACACTGCTCCTGTTGACTTGGGCTTTTTGTCCCAATTTGAGAAGCCAGTCATGTCAAATTTGGGTGTGAAAATGGATCTTGATCTTAAATCCGATAAACATATTTCTAGTGTTGTGAAATCTAGTTTCTTCCACTTAAGACATCTTGCAAGAATCAAGCCTATCCTGTCTAGGCCTAATTTTTAAACTGTGGTTCATGTCTTTGTTACGACTCAACTCAACTATTTTAATGGGCTTTACGCTGGTTTGAGTAAGAATGCACTTTCGTGACTGCAGCTCGTTCAGAACGCTTCAGCTCGGTTTTTAACAGGAACACGGAAACATGAACACATCTCACCAGTTTTAGCATCACTTCATTGGCTGCCAGTGCGTTATAGAGTTCATTGTAAAATTATTTTATTTCATTTTAAATGCTTGAATGGCTTGGCTCCCTCCTACTTCTCTGACCTGATATGCCCCTATGCCCAGTCTCGTGCTCTCAGGTCAGCAGATCAGCTGCTGCTTGTGGTCCCAAAAACCAAAAGGAAGCTTTGTGGGGACCGTGTGTTTTCTGTTGCTGCCCCTAAGCTGTGGAACACGTTGCCTCCAGAGATTAGAAAGGCTCAGTCTCTGCCTGTGTATATATCTCTTTTGAAAACGCACCTTTTCTTGCAGGCTTTTAGTCACTAAGTGAGATGTGGTTTCAGTTTTCCTGTTGTTTTCATAACCAAAATTGTCTTTGTTTTATTTATGGCTGTATTTGTTGTATTTACCTGATAGTTTTATGATTTGTGTATGACACTTTGGCCAACTGTAAAGTTTTTAAAGTGCTTTATAAATAAAGTTGGTTTGGTATGGTAAATCCTGTACTATTGGAACCAGGATTGCATATCTGTTTTGCCAAATTTGAAATGGTAAAGAAAGGTTCCACTTTATAAAAAGGCAGATATGACCTGCAAACTTTTCAGGGTTCCAGAATGGAAGACCAAAGGTGTTCTCTACCTCAAATCTTCCCTGATAAGCAAAAATCAGGTTCAGGTGCCACACGATCATCTTCCTTCACGCCCTCAGACTTGGACAAATGTAAACGTTCCGAAATTACATCTGAAGAATCGGTTTGTGCTTTTGTTTTTTGGATTTGTTGATATTATAACGTAATTGCTTTTGAGTTAAAAAAAAAAAAAATGCCTTTCTATTTTTTCTCAGGCTTTCACTAAAGCTGAACAAAACACATTTTTGAATTTAATGACTAATTCTCATCGTGGCAGAATGGATGATCAGAGATGTGTCCTAAATCCGACTCCCCAGTCCTCACCTAAACATCAGGCCAGTCAGGGTACAGTGACCCAAGGTCAGAATATAAACATGTTGGTAGTCTGAATTTGTGCTTATTACTGTTTAAACTGGTCTTTCTCGTTGTTTTGTTTATTTATTTATAAAATATATGTGTATTGAATATATATTTCTCTTTAAAAACTGTTTTGTGTTACTCCATATCTAGATTCAGAAAAATTCTTTAACATGCTGGCAAACTCTCAGGGACGCCGTCTTGATGACCAACGGATGTATCTTCCTTCATTGCCCGGCATAAAGAATGGTAGTGCTACATCATCTTCTGCTCAAAAAAACAATGCACGTTATTATTTGGACACCAAAGTGCAGGTTAGCCTTGCTCACTCGCTGTCATTTCTGTTTACACTGAGAGAGTATTCAATAAATAATCTTATTCAACTGCTCTAGAGCTCAAGAATGGATAATAAAAGGTGTTCAGCACCTAATATCTACCAGAATGCATGTGCCTCAGCAGTACCATTCAAAATCCCATTGAGCCATACAACCGAAAACCTTTCCAAGACAACTTCCTCCCCAACGCATTGTAAAACTGGGGACCGGCAGCAGGTAAGATATCCTCTTTAACAATTGTTGGGAATCATTTAATGCATTTTCTATAAAGCAGTCTCGAGAATGATAATTGTACCTTAAATACTAAAATTAAAAGTATTTTTCATTATGATTTGTGTACTTGTTGTAATTGTGTGATTCTTAAAAGGAGATATCATCAGAGGAGGAGGATCAGTTTCGTAAAATGATGAGTCATGCACAAAGAGGGCGTATGGAAGAACAACGTTGTTCCTTTCCTTCTCGTGAAGCCTCACCACCCACACAGACACTCAACGGCAGTGCTTTAAATAATATACCAACAGGCCAGTAAGACACAATGAGCTTGACATGAGGTCAAGCATGTGTTTTTTGTCCCTGAGATGTCCAAATGACACCTGACTCTGTGTCACAGGTGCAGAAGTTGATGCATTCTTCAAAGTCCTTTCTGTCATTCAAGCGCGAAGGTTAGATGATCAACGTGTTGCCCTTCCTGTGCTACCAGGTATTCGTGGAATCCATGACGACAGAGAGAATGGTCAAGGCACACATTTTAGCACCTGCGTAAGTCTGCAATGTATTCTGATTGTTGGCAGGAAAACAGAACAAAACAAAGTAAATGTTGCTTAAAATTCCTTCTTTCTCATTGTTCATTTTTGTATCACTCCAATATTTAAATATGCTTGTACGTCTCACTGTCATCACAATACATTTAAGAATTTTTGACAACTGTATGCATTCATTCATTCAGTCAAATATTGTTATATTTTGCAAGGCCTCCACACCATACATAACTGTGGCGGAATGTACACCAACAACACCAAGGAGGGGCAGCTCTGCACTGAATTCACACTTGAGATTGTCGAATGCTGCATTGGATTCACCCATGGGGCTGCCAAAATCTGCCTCATTTACCCCTGAAACAGACTACCAGAAGGATGTGAACGCTGCTGCCCAGGTAAGTGGTTTACTACAAAAGTCAATTCAAGTCCAAAAAAGAAAAGAAAAGAGCCATGGGTAGGCTTTAACTCTAAAACTAATGTTAAGAGATCTAAGTTTCTTACTTAATTCTTTTTGAAATGTGAAAAACCTAAAACTTGTGCTTTTTAACTGATCTGGCTCTTACTCTGCATTAAAGAATAGATCAATGACAAACACTTTTCACTGTTTCAAATTAGTAACACGTTGCTTCTTTACAGATGACAGTGCGGGTATCAATGAGCTTTACGCCACAGCAGGTAAGCTACCTGTGAATTTGGGGCCTCTCTGTGAGGCATCATTTTTTTAGATTTCATTTTCATCAATCATTTGACTTTGTAATTTATTTAAGGAAAAGAAGATTATGAATCATCCAGTCACCTACCCAGAAGTCTTTCTTACCTTTGGAGCCCCTGGAGATAAACTTGTGATCCCTTTGAGCCCCTTACCAAACAGACCCTTGTCCTTAGACTTAAGTCTCATTCCTAAAAAAGAAGTTCAGTCCAGGCACGCAAGTCCGAGGAAGGCCCACTCAAAGCCTCCTTCTCCCTACATAACTTCCAGTCATCCTCCAGCTTCATGTTCCAATGAACAGGAAATGATTCTAACCAGCACCATCACTCCAGAGGAAGACCGCTTCTCCTTCATTCAGAGGGTCCACACAACACCGTTGCAGAAAATGAGTGGACAAAAATCTAAAGGGGACCATGGAAAAGGTAAGGGGTGTGCAAAAAAGGGGAAGAAGAATGGGAACAATAAACGATAATGTGATATTCCAGATACCGCTCGGATATCAAATATGAAAAGATGGATGCTGAGGCAGAGTTCCCGAACATCAACCAGTTTGTAAATAAATATTTAAAACAAAGATGTTTCAGTATTCTCACACTGATGAGAAATTGTTTAGTGTATGTATAGATGTATACAGTATATACATTTAATGCTTTAATTAAATCTATTAAAAGTTTGATGTCTGTACAATAAAAATAAACAAGATGAAAACCAGTAGTGGAAAACTTATTATTCATCTAAAAATATGTGATTCATCCAAATGATCTATGAACAAGCAATATAAGGGAAAAAGCAGAATAAAGAAGAAATAAGTAAAACAGAACTTCCACATACAGTAGAAAAGAAGTGTGTGAGATAAGCTAATATGAAAAAACAAACAATGAAACTTCAGTTGGGTGCAGGTCTGTTTCTTTCATATTTATTCAGGATTTATAGACCATTTCAAGATCTCATATTATATGAACTATTGGATGCCTCAGCTGTTTCAAACCTCTTACTCGGCTGCTTCACTTCCCTGGAATAAAGCAAAGTGTGAAACATTAGTGTTCGCGGAAGTTAGAAGAAGATCAAGCACTCACATTTGTTAAATGAAAAATTGCATTTCTACATTTACAGAGTGGTAATACCACAGAAGAAGTATTGCGACAGGGCAATTTGTAATTCTTCATAACTTTTGGGGTTTTTTGTCTTCTGTTTTACAATTTACATTATAAAGAAATACTACTGATATATATGTATGGTATTAGTATTGAAAATAAAACTTTACCTTTCCTACATCTCGGCTCTTGGCTCTCATTTTGTTGACCTGAGATTCAGAAATGTCAGCGCGCTCCTGGGCTTCCTCCAGCTCGTGCTGAACCTTTCTCAGTCTGGACATGTGAGTGTTGGCCTGCTCCTCCTGTTCGTGTTAAAGTTTTAAAGCGTGTTTTTATTTAAGATTAGACATGATAGTCCACTATTAAAATAAACTCTAAAAGAGACATATTGCAGTCTATTAATGAGTTGACTTACAGCCTCCTCAGCCTGTCTCTTGTAAGCCTTGACTTTGAGCTGCAGCTTATCTACCAAATCCTGAAGCCTGGTACCATTCTTCTTGTCCTCTTCAGTCTAAATCACAAAATGCATTAGTTTTCACCCCCTTTAAAAAATATATATATATATATATGGTAGTCTAAAGAAGTTACATTTACCTGGTAGGTGAGCTCCTTGACTCTCCTCTCATATTTGCGGACACCTTTAACAGCATCAGCTCCACGTCTCTGTTCAGATTCAACTTCAGCCTCAAGTTCACGAACCTGCAAGACACAACATGTTTGATCAATAAACAGTAACTAAATGATTAATCATCTTGATTAATAAGATAATTTGTACCCTGGACTCCAGTTTCTGGAGCTGCTTTTTGCCACCCTTCATGGCGAGGTTCTCAGCTTCATCCAGACGGTGCTGCAGATCCTTGACTGTGACCTCCAGGTTCTTCTTCATCCTCTCCAGATGAGCGCTGGTGTCCTGCTCTTTCTTCAGCTCCTCTGCCATCATGGCAGCCTGACATTACACAAATTTCATCATGTCAAAATAGGATTTAAAAAGTTATTTATAATATATAAGTTAAAATATTTCGCTGTAAATGTAGTCTTACATCAGTGATGGCCTTTTTGGCCTTCTCTTCAGCATTTCTTGCTTCTTGCACAGCATCATCCACTTCACCCTGGACCTGAACAAAGTCAGTCTCCAGCTTCTTCTTGGTGTTCAGAAGGCTGGTGTTCTGAATGTGGAACAACAAAGAGGTAAAGAAAACATATGTCACTTAAGGAGTAACTACACCCCAAAATCCATTTTTTTCTCCTGAAAACAAATTTATTTGGTATTAAGTCAATGCGGCGTATTTTGTTGTAAAATGTAAGAGTGGCTGCCCTCTATCGGCTGAAACCCAGCTTTTATAATTGAATTTTTGCTATTTCATTATTGTGCGTCACAAAAAAGCACTGGTGGCTCCGCCCCTTCTATAAGAACTAGCACCTGTGGACTCTGCATTTTGTGATGAGTAGGTTGGACTGAGAGAATTGTGAATAGAAAGGTATATTGAGTTTTAGGTAGCTAGATAGCATAGATTGTTCTTTGGAGATTTTATACTATAGACTAGGTGTGTTTCAACTTCTCCAGGAACCCCACCCATAATCATGGCATTTTTGGAATTTAAATCCTTATTGTAAATGCTCAACATCAAACCTGAGAGTGAAGCAGCCCGACTCTCTCACTGGCATCAACCAGCTCCTGCTCAGCCACTTTACGTCCTCTCTCTGTCTGCTCCAAGGCAGCTCTTAGCTCTTCAATCTCAGCTATCATCAGGCCATTTCTGCGCTCCACCATGGCAACCTGCTCCTTCATGTCCTCCTGTCCTCTGACAGCATCATCAAGGTGCAGTTGGGCATCCTGACAAACAACATACAGTAAACACTCTTTCACAGTCTTTCTAGATGCTTGGTTGAATACAACTTTGGTTACAGGCAGCTCACCTTAAGCTGTCCCTGGACATTCCCTCAGTTGTTTCTGAGCCTCAGCAGCTGCCTGTTGGCGTGGCTCAGCTGAATCTCCATCTCATTGAGGTCTCCCTCCATCTTCTTCTTGACTCTGAGGGCATCATTCCTGCTTCTGACTTCAGCATCAAGTGTGCTCTGCATTGAGTCCATCACCCTCTGGCTGTTCCTCTTGATCTGCCTCCATCTCCTCGTCCTTCTCTGCCAGCTTCCTGTCAACCTCACCTTTGATCTGGTTGAGCTCAAGCTGAACACGGAGGATCTTGGATTCCTCATGCTCCAGAGTTCCCTGCAAGTACAACAGCATTTTTAGGCATAATCTCAAAAACTATTTTAAAAAGTTATAGGTTTCGCAAACCTCAGCTTCTTCCAGGGCCGTCTGAATTTCAGACTTTTCACTTTCCACAGCTTTTTTGGCTTTCTCCAGCTCATGGATGCTCTTTCCAGTCTCACCAATTTGTTCAGTCAGATCTGAAATTTCCTCTATAGAGATAACAAAACAATATTTAAGCTACTTGAACTTGTTTTGTTGGTCTTCAAAATGTACAGAGTTGACTGACGCTGCAGGTTCTTGTTCTCTCTCTTCATGGTCTCCAGTTGGTCCAGAGCCTCCTCATAGGAGTTCTTCATCTTGAACAGTTCAGTGCTGAGAGAGCGAGCCTCCTTTTGGGCTCCTTCCAGTTCTGCCTGGCCCTCCTCATACTTTTGCTTCCATTCTGCCAGAACCTAGAATTTACAATAGTTATTTATTTATTTATTTAATGCTCAGAGAGTTTGTGTAAAATCAAGATCAACAATTCACCTTATCAAAGTTCCTCTGCTTTTTGTCAAGGTTGGCAGCCAGAGAATTAGCTCTTTCCACATCAATCATGAGGTCCTCCACCTCACCATGAAGCCTCTGTTTGGTCTTTTCCAGGGAGGCACACTTAGAGTTGACTGCTTCAATAGACTCTTCAGCCTCCTGCAAGCGCTGGGCGAGCTTCTTCCTGTGGTGAAGGAGAACAAAGTTACCTGTAAAGAGAAAACTCTAAAGATGAAAAATTGACTATTGAAATATGAGTGGTTCTTTACTTAGCCTCCTCCGCTCTTCAGTGCGCTGAATAGCATCAGTCTCATATTTGATCTCCACTGAGCCACCTCACTGTTGGCCTTTGACATTCCTCTCTGCAGCTCAGCCTTGGCCTCCTGCTCCTCCTCAAACTGCTCTCTAAGCAGATCACAGTCATGGCGAGATGACTGAACGGCGTGGGCCAGAGCGTTCTTGGCCTGAAAAGACAAAAAATTGTGTTTAATAAAAAAAACAGATACTACATGAGGCTGAAAATCCCCAAATTAAACACTAAATGCAAGTTCTGTAAAAACATGTTATGAATGGTACTGTTGTAGAATAATAAAACACCTTTCATCACAAAGTTGACAACATACAATACAAGCAGTACCTTCACTTCCTCCTCAATGTGCCTCTTGAGCTCTTCAATCTGTTGGGTGTAAGCCTGTTTTCCTCTGGTCAGCTGAGAAACCAGAGCTTCCTTTTCCTCCATCTGGCGAGCATATTCACCTGGAGTAATGGAAGGCATTGTCTTTACAGTATGTTTAAACATTTAAACAATAACTGAAACAATCACAGAAGATACAAAAATATCACAAGTATAAACATTTACTTGATAGTTTTGAATTTCAAATAAATTAAAATAACATCCTGATCTTAGGATGAAAATAAAATACAAAGTGTTTGTTTAATACAAAATTATAAACAAAAATGTTTTGTTATTGAAAAAAAAAATTGTGTTTGAGTTTGAAAATAATCACCATTCTCTGTCTGCAGTCTTGCCCTCTGTGCACTCAGGTCATTCAGCTGACGGACATTTTCATCATTTTTGGACTTTATTTCACTTAACTGATCTTCAAGAGTTCTGCACAATTTCTCAAGATTTGCCTGTAATGTACAAAAGTAAAATTCAGTGAACATGATAATTTCCTTCAGCATATAATAATTATTTAAGTTTAAAATATCCCTGCTTGAAGTAGTGTATTCTGCCAAAACCTTTGACTTGGCAACAGCCTCCATGTTGCTGGAGAGGTCATCAATCTCCATCTTGTACTCGCTCTTCTCCTTCTCTAGCTTCTGCTTGACACGCTGGAGGTTGTCTATCTGCTCGCCCAGCTCTGCAACACTGTCGGCCTGCTTCTTGCGGAGAGCTGCTGCAGTAGCTTCATGCTGCAGGGTAGATTCTTCAAGGTCACGACGCAGCTTCTGGAACTCAGCTTCACGCTTCTTGTTCATTTCAATCTGAGCAGCTGTAGCTCCACCAGCTTCCTCAAGCCTCTCGCTGATCTCCTCCAGCTCCCTGGACAGGTCAGCTCTCTGCTTCTCTACTTTAGCACGAGCAGCTCTCTCAGCTTCTATCTCCTCTTCTAGCTCCTCAATACGAGCCTACAGATGGCAATAATAGGTAGAGGTAAATCTAATTGTATAACATAAATCTTTGATTTCAGGCAGTTTATGCTCATGCAAAGGAAAGTTACTTGGAGTTCTTTAATCTTCTTCTGAAGCTGAGAACCGAGTGATTGTTCATCTTCAATTTTGCTGAGGAGCTGAGTCGTTTCAAAGTCTTTTCTTTTAGTGAAAAACAAAAATGAATGTCAGTATCCATTTATGAAATCAACATTATTCTAATATTTGTTTGTACTTTTTGAGTTTCTCTTCAGATTGCTGTTTATCATTCTCCAGATCCATTATGGACTCCTGAGCCAGTTTCAGGTCTCCTTCAAGCTTCCTCTTGGCTCTCTCAAGGTCCATGCGAAGCTTCTTCTCTTGCTCCAATGAGCCCTCAAGCTAAATCCCAAGTCATGAGAAAAATAATGTCTGACTTATTATGAAGAACATTATTATTCCAGTATAGGATTAAAGCAATAACTCTGTTTTGTTGACTCACGTCATCCACTTGCTGTTCCAGCTTTGTTTTGGCCTTTGACAGGGTGTTGACTTTGTCTTCCTCTGCCTGGAGGTCATCCAGTGTTTGCTGATGGGCCTCCTGGAGGGCTTTCTTCTCCTTGGTCAGCTTGGCAATGGCTTCATCTTGGGATGCCATCTCCTCTGTCAGGTTTTTCACCTGAAATATAAAGTTAAATATTAAATATTTTCCTTTTTTTTTTTTCAATGAAAAAAAAGTTAACTTAAAAGAATCCCACCTTGTTTTCAGTGGCATGTTTTTCCTTCTCCACTTTGGCCAAGGTCAGCTCCAAGTCATCAATGTCTTTCTTCAGCTCTGAGCATTCATCTTCCAACTTTCTCTTCTTGGCAGTGAGTTCAGCATTAATTTCTTCTTCATCCTCCAATCTCTCAGTGGTCTCTTTGAGTTTGGCCTCGAGCTGGATCTTGCTTTTGATCAGTCCTTCACATCTTTCCTCAGCATCTGAGAGATTCTCACCTTCCTAGAGTGAGATTTATTTTCATGTTGGTATTGTAAAACCACTTTTCAAAAGTATTGTCATTTTGATTGTTTATTGTGATTCCCAATTTATCCCAAACTCATGTATACAAAAAAAGCATGTGTGTTATAATTTATATGCTACTTACAGATGCCACTTGAAGCTGCAGGTCATTCTTCTCCTGCAGTAGGGACACCATCTTTTCTTCCAATTCCTTCTTCTTGGCTAGAGCAGTGGATAAATCTGTTTGCATCTTGCCATAGTTTTCCTTCATCTGTTGCAGCTCCTTCTCAGTCTCAGCACTCTTCAGGAGGGGCTTGATCTTAAAGTATAGATGCATCCATGGCCAATTTTTGACATTCATGAATGAGCGAACGTTGTACTGGATGGTGAAGATTGCATCCCTGCAAGAGTATAAATATTTATTTTGACATCATAATAAAATTTATTTGAGCAAATTAGTGAGTATAATTAGATATTTTACCTTCTTTCCATCATCTTAACAAACTCTTTCCTCATTTGATATCCTCTACAGAGGGCCTGAGTCATAGTCACCAGCTCAGCCAGTTTCTCATCTCGCATCTCTTCAAGTGTACCCAGCAGACCAGCTTTGAAGAACACCTATGGTGTGGAAGTATGGTAGTTTTATATTAGTAGAAAAATGCTATAGTCATGGTTGTCTATAAACCATATGGATTCCTACTGAACCTTGGTGTGGCCAAACTTGTACTGAGTGTGGTCCACATCAATGGATCCCAGTAGTTTCTCAGAAGCCTTCTTGTTGTCAATAAACTGTCCCTCAGGGATGACACTGGCATTTAGTACTTTGTATCTGTAATGTACAACATTACTATTACTGAGTATTCTTGTTTTTATCTGTTGTTTCCTAATATACACCATTTTGGTCACCTCTGCTTGAAGTCACCATAGAGGATTCTGCTGGGAAAGCCCTTTCTACAGATTCTGATGCCTTCCAGCACACCATTACACCTCAGCTGATGGATGACCAAGAAGTTCTCCATGAGACCTGCAGAGTATACAAAATAAGTGATTTTAAAATTATGTTTATTTTATTGTTATTTTTTTTTTATTTCTTTGAGGGGGGTGCCTGTAATGTAGAAAAACAAGAGCCAAGTACAATACCTGGGGTCTTAGATTCATTGGGAATCAAACAACGGACAAAGTGAGGATGAGTGCTCCTCAAGTTGGTCATCAGCTTGCCCAAGTTCTCCTGTGGATCAACATAGTTGGAAAAAGGTGCTATAAAATTATGAACATATTCATATGCTATAAAGCTGTGCACTACCTACTCTGAAAAGAGCCGACACAGTCTGGAAGGAGCCACCCTTCTTTTTGCCACCTCCCTTTTTACCACCACCACCAGCTGCATCTGTATTGCAAAAATATTTGTGATTATTTATTTATAGTTAAAGAATCTGTATCTGGTTTATCGTAAACATGTAACTTTATTCACCCAATTATTTTGAGTGATATTGAACACATGTAAAAACAAACATCAGCTTTGATCAAACTTATGGATTTGTATTACATGGAAAATGTATTTGTTTGTTTTACCATCAGCAGAAAAGTGGCTGGCATACAATAAGGCCAGCAGTTTGTTTGAAGACTTCTGGTACAGCTGAACCACAGAGTCATTCAGTGGGTCCTTGTTCTTGTCCAGCCAGCCAGTGATGTTGTAGTCCACTGTACCAGCATAGTGAACTAGAGCAAAGTGAGCCTCAGCTTTGCCCTTTCCAGGCTTTGGCTTCTCAAACGCTTTGGTCTTCCCAAGATGCTGATCATGAAGCTTGTTTTTGAAAGACGTGTCTGTAGCCTTGGGGAACATGCACTCCTCTTCAAGGATGGAGAAGATACCCATTGGCTGTAGGGAAATGCAATTCAATATAATTGTCAAACAAAAGCATTTTTTAAATCAAGTTCAGAAAAAAATAAATTCAGAAACCTAACCTTCTCAATAAGCTCAATGCAGGCAGCCAAGTCCATACCAAAGTCAATGAACTCCCAGTCAATGCCCTCTTTCTTGTACTCCTCTTGCTCCAGAACAAACATGTGATGGTTGAAAAACTGTTGAAGTTTCTCATTGGTGAAGTTGATACAGAGCTGCTCCAAGCTGTTGTACTATGAAGGGACAAACACATATCATTTATTTGCAGAGTGCTTTATTATAAAACATCTTTGTATGTATTCTTCTACTCACATCAAAAATCTCAAATCCAGCGATATCCAAAACTCCAATGAAATAGCTTCTGGGCTGCCTTGTGTCCAGCATTTCATTGATTCGAACTACCATCCACAAGAACATTTTCTCATAGACAGACTTGCACAAAGCACTGACAGCATTGTTGATCTGTAACACAACATTTTACAATCTTTTTATATCCTTAAACAAAGTGTGAATACCAAAATATATATCTTCTTAAATGATTTTGGAGTTAAATTGTTTAAAAAACATTTTGGTAGTTACCTGTGGGACGGTTTGACCTTTGGTCACAAACTCATTTCCCACCTTGACTCTTGGGTAGCACAGAGCTTTCAGCATGTCAGCAGAGTTCAGGCCCATGAGGTAGGCAATTTTATCAGCCTCTAATGGAAAGAGTATTCATTTTAGCACAATCGGGGATACAATTTCAAATCAACTAACATAATTTAAATGTTGTTGTGACGATTAAAATTGTAAACCAACCAGTTTTTGACCATTCAAAGTATCTAAATAACTATTTTATTAATATTCAGTAAATAGTCATCCATAAGTTTTGTTATCTCCCGAGGCATTCTTATTTCTCCAATTTAAGACATTTGTATAAACTCCACATAATCACAGCTGTAGAAACAATCAATGTAATTAGTGTCCATTAATGAAATATATGTTATAATGACGTTGGAGGTTACAAATTAATTAATGTACCTTCAGTGCCATCAGGTTCACCCTGCTCCTCACGCTGCTTCTGCTTGAATTTCATGTTACCATGATGCATCACAGCACCAGTCAGCTTGTAGATGCCATTTTTCTCCTCAGCAGTGAAGCCCAAGATGTCAATTGCAGTCTAAGATTTACAAAAATCGACATTTATTTTCTGACCAGCTCTCCAGCAGACTAAACATGTAACTTACATCAGTTGCAATATATTCCTCGACATCGTTGATGCTCTTGACAGTAATTTCACCCTGACTGATCATGTGATAGTCATACGGATTGGTGGTGATCAGAAGAGCCTCTGTTAGAGAACAAATTATGTTAGTAAAACTACATTTTGTTCATTAGAATGTATTACACTTGTAATTCAAACTCTTTCCAACAAAGGTTCCAGTTATATGTAAACACACCTAGGACCTCAGGTTTGTGGCCAGTCATTAGCTGATAGAAGATATGGTAGCTTCTCTCAGCGGACAGCTGGAAAGTGACACGAGACTTCTCCAATAGATCTATGATAATTTGTGAGAAATTACATTTTTTTCAACATCACATATTACCCGATTACTGTAGTTTGTTACATTCTGTTGTTCCATCATTATTCAGAACTCACATGTTCTCAATATCTCAGAGGCCAGCTTGCCAGTAATGCCAAAGTGAATTCTGATAACTTTCCCTGAAAGTTTTACAAACACATTTTTTTTTTCACCCAAGAATTACATAAACTAAAACATAATAATGGTCAGTCTGTGTCAGCAGCACTTACAAAACGAGAAGAAGTTGTCGTTTCCTCACAGTCTTGGATTACCATAGGCCTCCAGTAAAGGGTTGGCTGCAATGATTTGATCTTCCAGAGAACCCCTAAAGAATGAAATAACAAATTGTCCAAAAAATTATGTGAAAAAAAGCAACAAAATGCAAAGGTGGGTTAATCATTTTCCTGTATTTTTCCAGATGTTTCCAACTCTTCCTTCCTCAGCAACTGCAATTGTTGCAAAGTACTGGATGACACGCTTGGTGTTGGACAGTCTTTCCGGCACCAGATTCTCCACTGAGAAAGAAAAATACGTAATTAAATTGTCCTTAGAAGCCCACGTTCCTAATAACATGCTACACGGTACATTAAACTCACGTAATCAGAATGGACTGGTTTCACGATCTGAAATATTAGAGAAAAACACTGTATTTCAACCTAAATTTGACATCTTCAGAATATCCTTCTAATTCTTTGGTTAGAAGCATTTACATTACCTGTGAGCATGAACTGATAGGCATTATCAGAGATAGAGAAGATGTGGGGCGGAGCCTCAATTCTCTTCTTGCCTCTGTAAGCATTAACAACCACAGCATCGTACACTGGAAGCCACTTGTAGGGATTCACGACGACACAGAACAGCCCGGAGTAGGTCTGAAAATTAAACAGAGGACTATGAGTAGATTTAAAAATATATATACAGTATAAGCAAGGTATGGAAAATAAAAGCCTGAAGCTTACGTAGATCATCCATGATGCAAAACGTTCTTTGAGGTTAAACAACACAGATGGTTCATTGAGGTGGGTCATCATGGCCATGTCCTCCATTTTATCATACTTAGGAGGATTCATGGGATGGATGTCAGTGTCCTTTACAGTTAATGTCTGTGTAAAAAAAATTAATAAAAAAAAAAAATTGATGAATAATATCTTACCTACGTAACATATTTGCTGAGGGAGAAATTCTTTTTACCTTTCCTGTGACTGTGTCCACTGTTGCTTTCCCACCTTCTCGTTTGACAAGTTTACCCTTGACATACATGTCATCCGGATCAACGACAAAAAATGCAGATTTGGCATCAAATGGAGCCGTCTGGGCCTCAATCCTCTCCTTTTCTGGCTTCCGGAGGTAGATGGACGCCGGCCCGTACTGCTCCATTTCTGCGTCCGTGCTCATGATTGCACCGTATTAGGCTGATAAAGAGAGGGGTCGGTGAGGCTCTTATTTTCCTTCTTTATCTCTTAAGAAACAATTAATAGTGTTTTTGTGTATGGGTGATAGGTTTTTTTAAATATCCTCACCTGTTTTAGGCCCTTTTAGCAGAAAAAATGGAATATATTGTCAGGTATGTTGTTGGAAATCCTATCAATAAACAATAAAGCAGAGGAACATCATGTAGAGTTAGCATTATTCAAAATAACACTTTCATAACACAAAACTTACAACAAATTTGAAAACAATATGCTGCAGGTATTGTTTCTAAGTTGTTTCTAAATTTGAACCTTAAAACGTGCTTGCAAATGAATAAATCTACTCACCTGAGTTGTAAGCCTTCAGTTATTGTCAGAGCTTAGGCACCCTCTTTTATAGAGGAAGGACTGTCTCCGTAGTAGGTGTGACCGGCTCAATTTGGTCATGTATTCTTGTCATGTTGCCGCTTATCCTGTGACATTGACATTTACAGTGATTGTCTCCGCCTTGTTGGCGCATTGGAAAAGACAGGTATTTTTTTTCTCCCAATGCCCAGCGCTAAACTATGACAAGTCCCACTCTATTAGTAGTTAAACGCAAGTTCATTAGCAGTGTAAACTGTTATTGAACTCTCCCTCATTGTTAACCTTGAGGACTGTTTTTACAACAGTAAAAAAAAACTGTAAATTTGTAAAGAAAGCTAACACTTATAATGATTTTGATTGGAGTGAAGTAAAAAAAAAAAACTTCTAAAATAAGTCAATGGGGTAAAAAAAAAAAAAAAAACACAAAAACATTTGATACATGTGTTTGTATTATTTAAATGGGAAAAAAGACTCAAGTTTCAGTTATATACAGTTTCATTTCATATCCATCAGTTATGATGATGCAATATATAGGGTAAATACATTTTATTAATTAGCCACTGATATGAAATATGCTTTAATTTAAAATGTTCCTTTCGTTTTCAGCATAATTAAGTGTTTTTAAGATATTCCATATTATTTTTTCATTCCCTCCCACCTTCTTATGGAATGAGGAGATACTATATATATATATATATAAAAATAACTTATTACAGATTATAATCATTATGCATGCCTGCCTGCATTCGATTAACAAAATATGTCACTTGACCACCGTAGTGGTTGTGGAGAAGCATAGAATTGTCACTGGTATACAGTTGCAGGACAGTCAAAGATCTCAGATGTCTGAAATAAAACGGAGGCTGAGCACCATGCCATGAAGGCCCGGGGAGGGATACATATCGCCTCGAATGAAGTAGACACACAGTTGCCATCTCAGTTAGAATTAAGACCCGAAATAAGTCCACTGCCAATAAACAGATCTAGACATGCCAGAGCTGTAATAGTATCATGAATAGAAACTTTATCAAGGATTAATATAAATTGAAAGCAATTCATGCAAACAAAGAACTTTTTTTTTTAACTGGTTCATTGAGTTGTTGCTTAATGAACCTGTTTTGTTGCCCCATCATATTTATTTTCACATTCTATCTTTGAAAAAGATACCTTGAGGAATGTAACCCATGTGACCTCAATAGTAGGTGGGCTATTGTACAACCATGTGTTGCCTGTATGAGTTTTAAGTACGGTCAAATGACCGTATGTTTTTTCCCAGTCAACCAAAATAGCATACGTCCTATAATCTATTCAAGTAGGGTCAAAGGGCTTTTGTAGTTTTTTAGTCAACCTGTTTAGATGTGGACTTGGTGTTTATTACATTGTCCACTATTCTTGCAACATGGGGGAAATGTAGTTGTAAAGATGCTTTAATGTACTTCAAAAAAGTTTATTCTGAAAATGTGAAAAGGTTTTCTTCATATGTTACCATAAAAGAAGGGAATCTATGCTGCCATGTGGTGGGCTGCCTTGAACTCCAAAGGACCATTGTCTTTCATCTCTAGTGACAAACTGCAACAGCTGTTTTAAATTGTCTAAAACATTTGTCAATACAGCTGTTGTCTATAAGGACAAACCTATGACAAAAGAACTCATTCTGATTACAAATAATAACATATATATTTTTAAAAGGCATAGTGCAATAAGTTGGTTGGATAATTCTAATCATTGCCTTTCCATAAAGCTGTAACACTAACAATAAAGAGCTTTTATAAAAGATAACTATACCAAAAAGATCTCCTCCCCATTTATAACTGTACCGTGTTTCTACATTGCATTTGCTTTTATTCATGTTTTACTGTAAGTCAAAATTATTTCCTTTATGTAGAATAGACAAAGTTTAGCCAAATTAGGTTGTGCTAAGATCACGTAGGAGACAAAAGCGGGCTGACTGTCTTGTCTAACCTTGAATCTGCAAGGGCTAACATCTGAGCCTGTGAACTAAATTTGACCAAGAGAACGCACACCAAACTTGTAAAGGAAGGAGGAGCCTCAGAGGCTTTAAATGAGTTTTTCTTCCATGACAGAGCAGTAGGATAGAAAGACATAGACTGTGACTTTGCAGGTTGTTTCTCCCTGTTTGTCTGCTTTTAAATTATTCTTTGATGACATAAAGGAAAGAGCACAGACTGTGTTTTGTTATATTTGAGCTCTAATGTTATAAAGCCAGATTTTAAATGTATTTTAAAATGTACACTTCAACAAAGCATAGATGATAGAATTGGACACCCTTGAAAAAGAGATTGAGAAGAGATGACATGATGTTTGGCCTTTAAGAAAAACAAAAAAACATTTTTAAATAGATACAACAGCATGCTAGAATAGGCTGTTCTACTAGTTTGCTTGTCTACTTTCTTTCTAACTTTTGTTAGCTGTTATATGTAATGATGTGAATTAGATTAGGAATTTGATTGAAGGTTTTAAAGCTTATGAATGTGGACCCAATGGCTTTATTCACTGGAATTATGACATTTTTTTAAAGTGCCATCCTTTATATATATATATATATTTACTTTATTTTTCATTTTTATTTTTTTATTTGCCTTCATAAGAATTTAAAAGTGATAGCAATTGAGCAGGACAATTATTTTTCATTTAGTTGTAATGATTTCTACATATTCTCCTGTCTCAAATTGACCATTTTCATTGGTTGATGTTGTTGTTTGTCTTTAATACTAATTTACACATGTAAAAATAAAATAAAATAAAATAAAATAAAGAAACAAAGTTGTTATTTAATACATGTCTTTCTAAACTAGTTATTCTGTCCAAATGATCACTCCCACTGAGTTGTCCATGTGCACAATCATGCTCCTTGCCAGTTTCTAAATATATGTAGGCTTTGCTGATGGAGCAATGTTCACATAAATAACTCAGCTCCGGGTTTAGTAACACCTGTGTTTACTGTGGAATTGTAGACACAAAAGCTTCTATAATTGTGTTAATCATTCCTAAATGTATTACAGTTGTTTCATTGTTCTCTGTATGAGGTTACTCCAATGCCCTTCACAGTGAGGCTTCTCTATTTATTTAACATTGCTCACTGCTGCACTATGAATATATAATAATGTAAAAAAAAAAAAAAAAAAAAGTAAAGAAAGACAGAATCTAACAATGTAGGTATATTTAAAAAAAAAAAAAAATCAATAATTTTTGGTTATCCCTTTGGATTTGTTTCTCTTGGACTGAAAAGAAGGGGAAAATGCTTGTTATGGAATGATACTCCTTTCTAAGTTGTAGGACTTCAGTTCCTATTTCTCTGTTGGCAACAGCTAATGAATGTAGCTCTCTATGGGGCTTATTATTAAGTTCTATTGGCTGTCACCATTGTCAAGTCTGAGCAATGGGCACTTTGGCAAACAAGTAGCTGCAAGAGCGTATTCAAATTCCTACAATGTTTTTCAGCTTATATTGAGCCTATTGTTATTCCATCACTGCGATTGTTTTACTATTACAAGAGCCAATGACTAACAGCTAAGTCCGAGCATTATGTCAGATACCTTCTTATTAGGGGTTTGACATCCATGTTGCTTCACACAAACTCATTGTGACAACAACAAAAATGATAGAAAACATACATAAAAGAGCATTCATATTATGCTGCATAATAAAATAATAGGATGAGCCTCTCCAGCACCGCAGCTCCTGCCTTTGTAATGAAACATTTTAGATAATTATTTGTATTTCTTTTTTCTTTTTTGGTTTGACTTAAATTAAAAATGAATAAAAAAGTGTGGGACAGTACATCTTAAAATGGTAGGTTTAAAAAAATAAAATGAATAGTGAGCTGTTAGAAGATGTGTTTCTTTTACATAGTGTTTGGGAACAACTCAAACATTTCTGTTGCACCTTTTTGGAGGGGATATTTAAAACATTTATGCTAAAACAAACAAACTTATAACTTTATCAAAGAGCAAAATATAATCTGTATATTGAAAGAGATATTTTGTACATCAACAAAAGAGTAACAGCACTCTCAATGCTACAGTACTGCTTTATAACTCTAAGTGAGATTCTTATTTGATTTGGATAAGATTAGGTGTTTCTACATAAGGACAGAAAATGTATCACCACCAGCCTCTCCACAGTATAATGTTAACATACTGTCCTCGTATACCACTGACATTATGACATGAACTCAGATATTTGATACAAGCTTCAACCTGCATTTTCCATCAGCTTTGGAGGGGTGCCATTGGCCTACTGGAAATGTAATATCAGAAGCATTGCCAAGTCAGATTCAGGAACAGTGGACACAAGAAGTACATACAAACATTTAAGTTATATAGTGATGGTTTTTTTTTTTTTTTTTAATGTCGGGTTGTTCTTTTTGTGAAGCAATGCTCAAAATTGCAATTCAAAGGAAACAGAATTCAAGCAGAAGTTTTGAATCTTTGTGTGTATCTATCTATTCAAATAAGATAACTAACCTTAACAGCAGATCACAGGACCCCGCTGTAGTTAAAAATAAATGATATAAGATTTTAACCAATGGTTCTACATTCATTCATAGAGAGTGGGATGTTATATTTAAACAATACCAAATCCAATCTGTTAGTTAAAGTGAAATAATAAAACCTTATGCCTTTGTTTACCACGCATTTACTGATTTAGAATTCAGTTCTAAATTATGACAAGTTATCAAATAAAAGAGAAGTAGAAGAAGACTTTTCTTCTTGACTTTTTGAGATCTGCTGCTTTTTCCTAAAATGTAGCTCAATTTATATATATATATATATATATATATATATACATATACATTTTATTGTATATATATATATATATATTTTTTGCTCAGTTGATTAACAGTTAAACACGTGCCACAGGTTGTAAATCAATTAAATCAGTTAAAACTTGTTATAAAATATGCACCACTCCTCCCAGTTCTATAACATCCACCACTGTAAGCTTTATATGCATACCATAGTGTTGCAAATTTCATGCTCCCAGAATCCCAAAAAGAAAGCAAGTAATTGGCATCAACGCTACTTCTTTATTGTGAAATTTGAAAGTTGTCACAGTGATTTACTTGACCCACTTACTCACATTTAGTTTAGTTTAGTTATAGCTGTATTCCAAGAGTCTACACACTATGGTGTGTCCTATTAGATTGTCATTTGTAACACACACACACACACACACACACGTCTGTTAGAAGTATGTATTTTTGTGTAAGCTTAAGTAGAGTTGTCGACTATGGCCAAATGATTATGTGTTTGAGGGTTGGGTGTATAAAGAGGTGTACATACTCTGTCGTGTTATGAAGGGGTATATTTGCGGATATAAAGTAAAACAGTGAGTGCAATTTCCCTGTTTTAATTCTATGGGACATGCGCATGATGAATTGATAAATAAAGTTTGTACAAATGCAGCAGTTTAGGTAGAATCTGATATCTAAAGACATACATTTGTAAAAATAAAACTATTTATTTAGCATTTCAAAAAGGAATAATTTATTTAAAAAAACAAAAACAAAACATGATTATAATATACATTGCAATAAATAACAGTTAACCTAATGTAACTTTACAATAATCAGTTCAGTAATCAGTTCTGAGATGTCACTGGTACATAGTTACAGAACCTGCAAATCTCAGATATCAAGTTAATAGACTTTCATGAATGAATACAATGTGGCATTCGTCCCCTGGGAATTAAAATCAAAAGCAAAGCCAACACAGATCAGATACCATCTGAAAGTTCCACTCATACATATCTAATGCTACTCCAATTAAAAAAAGAAACAATACAGATTTTATAATAACTTGGGAAGCAGGGCCAACAACACTGACATAATATAATATTGAAGTCTCATCACAAGGATCAACTTACGTTAGAAATTGTTTTTGATAGAGTTGGCTTATTACATGTCATCATACCAGCAAATAACGCAGTATTATTACAGTCAAAAAATACATTGCTCGAGAAGACAGAAGCAACTCATGTCTGGCATCGGGAAAGTAGTATATTTATAAAACACATAAAATGTAGTGAACATTTTGTGCCTTCCACAAAGACTTTGATAATATCTTCAAGTATCTTGCTCTGTAATATTATGTATACTAACCCAATCTGACGATAATTAAAATGCAGAAAAATAGCATGATGCGGCTGACACCTGGGTGGCAAGTGAGCCTAATATTGTGAGCCTGTGTAAGCTGGCGTTGGGTACAAATAACCAGTTAACTAGACAGTCAGCTGGCACAGACAAATCATAAAGGGCTTGACGGTCCTTTAGCTGTCTCGACATAGCTCCTTCCACTGAGTCTAACAACTTAATTCATTTCTCATTGGTCTGTACTGTAAGACAAAATGACAGTCGGAACCCCTGGCAAGGGTTGTAAGAGGTGCTGGGACTATGAAGTAGTTGAAAGCTGACCACAAGATGTTGTGAGGGACTGAGTCAGAGGCATCAGCGAGATCCAGGAAAACCACATGGAAGACTGTTCTTTTCTTCCATGCGGCCTGGATCTGATGCAAGATAGCACTAGCATGTTCCACACAACAAGAGATGGGCAAGATGCCTGCTTTCTGAATTGATACATTAATCAGGTTGTTTGTTTGCAGATACCCTGCTAGCCTGTGAGCAACCACGCTGGAGAAGATTTTTCTCTTGAACTCTAAAAGGCCAATTTCTAAAGAATAATGTTTTCCTGGGTTTTAAGTGTTGCACAGAGGTGACTGATGGGGAACAGCGACCGAGGCAGCAGTGGGTTTTCTTCAGCTGTCATGGCATACTTATTAGAAACATAAACAGGGCTCATGCTTCCTCAGCATCATTACCAGAACGCACAATTAACTAGGAAGTGGCATCAACACGACACAAAAGTGAACATCAAATGGCAGTTTATCCAACAACTCAACTCAACTTTATTTTTATAGCGCAAATTACAACAAAGTCATCTCAATGCACTTAACAAAATATAAAGTCCATAGTAAAAAAGGAAGGAACCCAACAAGATCCACATGAACAAGCACTTAGCAACATTGGGAAGAAAAAACTCCCTCTATTTCATAGGAAGAAAACTCCAGCTGAACCAAATTCAGAGGTGGTAGCCATCTGCTTTGACTGGTTGGGGTTAGTGGACAGAATGGCAAACAGGATATGATAGAAGGGTAGTCCATCCAAGTGTCCCAGACGAGTTGAGCCGTGAACCATTGATCAGTCTAACCGAGTGCTCCAGACTTGTTGAGCCGCAAACCATTGATCAGTCCATCCGAGTGTCCCAGACTAGTTGAGCTGCGAACCATTAATCAGTCCATCCGGGTGTCCCAGACACCTACACTAATTGAGCCGCGAGCCATCGATCAGGAACCGCCAGCTCCAGCATCAAGACACCCCATTAGAGCTATGTGTAGATGGTGGATTGTGTTTGAATGTAATGTTGGTGTTCTACTACATAATCTTAGTTTTTAGTTCCTATTTTTAGGTTCCGGGCTTTGTTCCTAGTGGTTAAGTTAACACTATTATACGGTATATAGGCTTTAGCTAATAAGTAGGTTTTGAGTTTAGCCTTAAAGGTGGAGAGAGTAACAACCTCCCGTACTAAGACTGGGAGCTGGTTCTAAAGGCCAGGAGCCTGGTAGCTCTGCCTTCTGTTCTACTTCTAGACACTTCAGGAACTTCCAGAAGACCAGCAAACTGAGAGCAGAGTGTTCTGCCCGGACAATAGGGCACTAATAGGTCTTTAAGATACACAGGAGCTTGATCACGTAGTGCTTTGTAGGTTAACAGGAGGATTTTAAACTGTCTTCTAGATTTTACAGGAAGCCAATGAAGGTAAGCCAATATTGGAGAAATATGCTCTCTCCTGTTAGTATTCTGGCTGCAGCATTCTGAATTAATTGTAGACATTTCAGTGAGTTACTAGGACATCCTGACAGTAACAAGTTACAATAATCTAATCTAGTAATGTATGTAACAAATGCATGGATTCGTTTTTCAGCATCCCCTGGGCCAAGATATTGTGGATTTCAGAGATATTACAGAGGTGGAGGAAGACTGTCCCAAAAGACAGTTGAGGAGAGATTATTAACATGAACAAAGTGGGTTCTGTCTGATAGGAAAAACAATAATGGGTCAAAGTCAGTGAAGAAAAATGGCTAATGGAGGGTCAATGGGAAGCACGCATCAACAGCTACCTTTCTAAAAAGTAGGTCTATTGTGTATTGTGTCCGTGGCATTTACCAATAACTGAGGTCCTTTTAAAGACATCCGCAGATCGTTTTATGAAAGGGGCACGCAGGATCCTTCCTGCGTCCAGGCCACTGGTGCCGCCTTTGGATTTGGGTGTGATTTTGGAAGGATTTAAACGTCCTCCTTTTGAAAACAAACTTGAAGTTTGTGTCCCAAAAGGCAGTGTTAGTACTGGCTTTAGCATCGGCTAAGCGTGTCAGTGACAACCATGCACTGTCAGTACACTCAGTTCTTCCCAGGCGATGCCAGGATGGTGCTGAAGCCCAACCCAGCATTTGTGCCGAAGGTGTTGGGCTCATGTTCTCCTATTGACGTCATGGCCTTCTCTGCCTTACGGGGTGAGCAGCAGCCTCATTTATTGTGTGCTGTATGCGCTGTGCGTGCGTATGTGGATATGACAGTAGCTTCAGGAGAAGCAATCAGCTCTTCGTCTACAAGGCTCCACCCCATAAGGGGAAGCTTGGTACTACATAACACGTGTCACACTGGATGGTAGAGGCGATTGCTTTGGCTTATACGAGTCAGGGTCAGCAGCCGCCTGTTAACTTGTGTGCACATTCGACTCGGGTTTAGCCACATCCTGGGCCTTTTTCAGGGGAGTGTCCGGTTTTACCACCTGGATGTCTCTGCTCCGTGTGTGGCACGGGCAGTTCTTCTGCCCTTATTGATACAGTGCTTGCCCTGTGGCCTGGTGTAGCGTATGATAAACTTGTCTGCAATACAGGAGCTACCATATCCCATAGTGAGACATCGAAACAAATGTTATGAAATAGAATTCAATGTTCCGTGATTTCTACACTGCCCCAAAAAAATTACATCATGGCCCAGTCCTCCTCCTTTGCTTCAGACCTCCTTCGTTCACAGACTAGGCGCTTTTGGTTGATTTACGCGCGGTGGGCGTGTCAGGAATCTGGACCGGATAATATGCGCAGGAGAGAAGCGCATAAAAAAGTGCTTAAGTCCAGACCAGTGAATAGGGCCCCAAGTGAGCTTCAATAGTTTACCTTGTGAAACCATATGAAAAAGGATGTCAAAAAAGACAAACAAAATATAAACAATGAAACAATACAAAAATTTATGTTGAAACTGTTTATTTGGCTAGGAAATAGCTGGCAGACAAATCAGCAACAAGTTTATATTTTATATAAACTGTTCAATTGCTCCATGTGGTGCTTTCTTACTCAGAAATGTCAGCCTGTAAAACATCGAAAAAGATAGACAAAGTATATAAAAAGTTACTGTAACATTAAAAGGTGAAAATTAGTGAAATATAGGAAAACACGTTACCTTTCCAATATCTCGGCTCTTGGCTCTCATTTTGTTGACCTGAGATTCAGCAATGTCAGCGCGCTCCAGGGCTTCCTCCTGCTCATGCTGAACCTTTCTCAGTCTGGACATGTGATTGTTGGCCTGCTCCTCCTGTTAAGTTGTCAGAGTTTAAATGTGCTTTATTTTTCAATAATCCAATTGCCGAAGAAAGATTTGATTCATTTCGAGGATTTTCAAGAAACTATTTAAAGCCAGTATATTTTCTAAATAATGCTAATGTTTTTGAAGAATGATAATTTGACTTACAGCCTCTTCAGCCTGTCTCTTGTAAGTCTTGACTTTGAGCTGCAGCTTATCCACCAGATCCTGAAGCCTGGTCACATTCTTCTTGTCCTCTTCAGTCTACATCAAAAATTGTTGCCAGTATATTACTGATACATATGTGTTTGTAAATGTATAACTATGCCAATTAATATCTACCTGGTAGGTGAGCTCCTTGACTCTCCTCTCATATTTGCGGACACCTTTAACAGCATCAGCTCCACGTCTCTGTTCAGATTCAACTTCACCCTCAAGTTCACGAACCTGTGAAATACAGCTGTTTAAAGCATTGTGCAGTAAATTTGACTTTATTTAAATTGTGTCAGCATCAAATTAAATACATGCACAGTGTAAATTGAATTCAATTTTATTCATGAAGCACCAATTACAAAAATAAATAATCCCATAGTGCTCTGTTTGTACCCTGGACTCCAGTTTCTGGAGCTGCTTTTTGCCACCCTTCATGGCGAGGTTCTCAGCTTCATCCAGACGGTGCTGCAGATCTTTGACTGTGACCTCCAGGTTCTTCTTCATCCTCTCCAGATGAGCGCTGGTGTCCTGCTCTTTCTTCAGCTCCTCTGCCATCATGGCAGCCTAACATTAGACATGTTTTTTTCAAGTTAAAACATGATTTAAAAAAAACAAAAACCTTTTTTTTTAACAAACAAAATGTAAATGTCATTTTACATCAGTGATGGCCTTTTTGGCCTTCTCCTCAGCATTTCTTGCTTCCTGCACAGCATCATCCACTTCACCCTGAACTTGAACAAGGTCAGATTCCAGCTTCTTCTTGGTGTTAATAAGGCTGGTGTTCTGAAAGTAGAACAACAAAAAGGTAAACAAAACACACTATATGTAATTGAAATATTTCTTTTATTTATTAATATATCAAACCTGAGAGTGAAGCAGTCCGACTCTCTCACTGGCATCAACCAGCTCCTGCTCAGCCACTTTACGTCCTCTCTCTGTCTGCTCCAAGGCAGCTCTTAACTCATCAATCTCAGCTATCATCAGACCATTTCTGCGCTCCACCATGGCAACCTGCTCCTTCATGTCCTCCTGTCCTCTGAGAGCATCATCAAGGTGCAGTTGGGCATCCTGACAAACAACATACAGTAAACACTCTTTCACAGTCTTTCTAGATGCTTAGTTGAATAAAACTTTGGTTACAGGCAACTCACCTTAAGCTGTCCCTGGACATTCCTCAGTTGTTTCTGAGCCTCAGCAGCCTGCCTGTTGGCGTGGCTCAGCTGAATCTCCATCTCATTGAGGTCTCCCTCCATCTTCTTCTTGACTCTGAGGGCATCATTCCTGCTTCTGACTTCAGCATCAAGCGTGCTCTGCATGGAGTCAATCACCCTCTGGCTGTTCCTCTTGATCTGCTCCATCTCCTCGTCCTTCTCTGCCATCTTCCTGTCAACCTCACCTTTGAGTTGGTTGAGCTCAAGCTGAACACGGAGAATCTTGGCTTCCTCATGCTCCAGAGTTCCCTTTATTCATCGGAGAATGGTTAATTAATGTTCAAGTATACAGCAACCTGCATATTGGTTGATAAACAAAATTGACAAGAAATTACCTCAGCTTCTTCCAGGGCAGTCTGGACTTCTGCCTTTTCAGTTTCTATTGTCTTCTTGGCTTTCTCCAGCTCGTGGATGCTCTTCCCGGTCTCACCAATCTGTTCAGTCAAGTCGGAGATCTCCTCTAAAAGTCATAAAAACGATACAAATAAGGGATTGTGGCTACCCAAATTTGAAGGCAAATTTTTCATAAAAGATCTCATAACTAATAGAATAAGAATTAAATGTGTCTGAAAAAAATTGACTAACGCTGCAGATTCTTGTTCTCTCTCTTCAATGTCTCCAGTTGGTCCAAAGCCTCCTCGTAGGAGTTCTTCATCTTGAACAGTTCAGTGCTGAGAGAGCGAGCCTCCTTTTGGGCTCCTTCCAGTTCTGCCTGGCCCTCCTCATACTTTTGCTTCCAATCTGCCAGAACCTAGATTTTATAATGGTTATTTATTTATTTATTGTTCAGAGCTCTTGTGTAAAACTATTTTAACTTCAAGATCAACAATTCACCTTATCAAAGTTCCTCTGCTTCTTGTCAAGGTTGGCAGCCAGAGAATTAGCTCTTTCCACATCAATCATGAGGTCCTCCACCTCACCTTGCAGCCTCTGTTTGGTCTTTTCCAGGGAGGCACACTTAGAGTTGACTGCCTCAATAGACTCTTCAGCATCTTGCAAGCGCTGGGCGAGCTTCTTCCTGTGGTGAAAGACAACAAGTTACCTGTAAAGAGCAAACTCTAAAGATGTGAAATTGACTCATTTATAAAAGTAGTTCCTTACTTAGCCTCCTCTAGCTCCTCAGTGCGCTGAATAGCATCAGTCTCATATTTTGATCTCCACTGAGCCACCTCACTGTTGGCCTTTGACATTCCTCTTTGCAGCTCAGCCTTGGCCTCCTGCTCTTCCTCATACTGCTCTCTAAGCAGATCACAGTCATGGCGAGATGACTGAACACTGTGGGCCAGAGCATTCTTAGCCTGTTGAACACAAAGAACATATTACTGAGAGCATTTAAAATTTGGGATACATTTTTAGTGAACATAAACAATACCTTCACTTCCTCTTCAATGTGCCTCTTCATCTCCTCAATCTGCTGAGTGAAGGCCTGTTTGCCTCTGGTCAGCTGGGATACAAGAGCTTCCTTTTCTTCAAGCTGGCGAGAATACTCACCTAGGAACACATCAGTTTGTTGTTCATCAATACTATTGATACTTTTTAAAATTACTACTTTAAAAAACACATCCTTTACCATTCTCAGTCTGAAGCCTGGCCTTTTGAGCATTGACATCGTTCAGCTGGCGAACGTTCTCATCGTTCTTGGCTTTGAGCTCACTCAGCTGATCCTCAAGAGTTCTGCACATTTTTTCCAAATTGCCCTGTGGTATAATATTGTACACTTTTATTGTAAATTGAAAAATTAAACAAATACTTAAGAAGTTTATTAATGATTATAGATAAATGAAGGAACATGACCAAACACACTAACTTTTGACTTGGCAACAGCCTCCATGTTGCTGGAGAGGTCATCAATCTCCATCTTGTACTCGCTCTTCTCCTTCTCCAGCTTCTGCTTGACACGCTGGAGGTTGTCGATCTGCTCGCCCAGCTCTGCAACACTGTCGGCCTGCTTCTTGCGGAGGGCTGCTGCAGTAGCTTCATGTTGCAGAGTGGATTCTTCAAGGTCACGACGCAGCTTCTGGAACTCAGCTTCACGCTTCTTGTTCATTTCAATCTGCGCAGCTGTAGCTCCACCAGCTTCCTCAAGCCTCTCGCTGATCTCCTCCAGCTCCCTGGACAGGTCAGCTCTCTGCTTCTCTACTTTAGCACGAGCAGCTCTCTCAGCTTCTATCTCCTCTTCTAGCTCCTCAATACGAGCCTGAGATTTACAGTTAGAAAGTGAAGAAAGCAAAATGATCATGGTTATGGTTTAACACATACTATGAGGCTTATCATAGAGACTGAATGTATACCTGGAGCTCCTTGATCTTCTTCTGAAGCTGAGCACCGAGGGACTGTTCATCCTCAATCTTGCTGAGAAGTTGACTTGTTTCAAACTCCTTTCTGAATGTCAACAAAATCAACATTTCTTTAGGTTTGGTGAACATTCACTCATCACGAAGAAACATACGAGTGATAAATCAATTGTTACTTCTTAATTTTCTCTTCAGATTGCTGTTTATCATTCTCCAGATCCATTATGGTTTCCTGGGCCAGTTTCAGGTCTCCTTCAAGCTTCCTCTTGGCTCTCTCAAGGTCCATGCGAAGCTTCTTCTCTTGCTCCAATGAGCCCTCAAGCTAAATCCCAAGTCATGTGAAAAACAATTAGTAGGTAATATTGGGAACAATATTATTTATCTAAATGTAGGATGAAAACAATAACTCTGCTTATGTTGACTCACATCATCTACTTGCTGTTCCAGCTTCGTTTTGGCCTTTGTCAAAGTGTTGACTTTGTCTTCCTCTGCCTGGAGGTCATCCAGTGTTTGCTGGTGAGACTCCTGGAGGGCCTTCTTCTCCTTGGTCAGCTTGGCAATGGTTTCATCTTGGGATGCCATCTCCTCTGTCAGGTTTTTCACCTACAATAATATAAAGGTACATTGTATGTCACATAAATACTTGTCCGAAAAGTAGTTATATATTACAGTTAGTTTTATATAGAACTTATATATTACATATATTAATATTTTGCCAAACTTCAATGCAAAATGAAAAACCCATACCTTGTTTTCAGTAGCATGTTTCTCCTTCTCCACTTTGGCCAAGGTCAGCTCCAAGTCATCAATGTCTTTCTTCAGCTCTGAGCATTCATCTTCCAACTTTCTCTTCTTGGCAGTGAGTTCAGCGTTAATTTCCTCCTCATCCTCCAGTCTCTCAGTGGTCTCTTTGAGTTTGGCCTCGAGCTGGATCTTGCTCTTAATCAGTCCTTCACATCTTTCCTCAGCATCGGAGAGATTCTCACCTTCCTAAAGCAAGTTAGCATACAAGTTGATATGCAGTTAGCACATTTTCTCCAATGTTAGTTTTATATGTGTTATGCTTAGGAAAATATATTGAATCAATGTTTGGACTTTTTAAATCAAAAGTTTATCTACTCACAGATGCCACTTGAAGTTGCAGGTCATTTTTCTCCTGCAGCACAGAAATCATCTTCTCTTCCAATTCTTTCTTCTTGGCGAGAGCAGTAGCTAGATCATTTTTCATTTTGTCATAGTTCTCCTTCATCTGTTGCAGCTCCTTTTCAGTCTCAGCACTCTTCAGAAGAGGCTTGATCTTGAAGTACAGTTTCAGCCAGGGCCAATTTTTGACATTCATGAATGAACGAACATTGTACTGGATGCTGTAGATAGCTTCTCTGTAAAAGGTAAGAGACCAGATTGTCACAGATACAGTTCTCTAATCTTCACTCACACTTAAGAATTGTCTTTGTAATAAGGATCATTCTACCTTCTTTCCATCATCTTAACAAACTCCTTCCTCATCACATATCCTCTACAGAGGGCCTGAGTCATTGTCACCAGTGAAGCCAGTTTCTCATCTCGCATCTCTTCAAGTGTACCCAGCAGACCGGCTTTGAAGAACACCTAAGGTATCAAATTATGGGTCATACATATTATCGACAAAACCATATAACCCTATGTGTTTAAAAAACTAAAAACATCTTAACCTACCTTGGTGTGGCCAAATCTGTACTGAGTGTGGTCCACATCAATGGATCCCAGTAGTTTCTCAGAAGCCTTCTTGTTGTCAATGAACTGTCCCTCAGGGATGACACTGGCATTTAGAACTTTGTATCTGGGGGAGACAATTATGTCACTAATAGTTTCCTCATATCATCCCGGTCATTATTCACTCAAAGTAATATTTAAGTAGAAAAAACACCTTTTATAAAGTACATTTATCTCACCTCTGCTTGAAGTCACCATAGAGGATTCTGCTGGGAAAGCCCTTTCTGCAGATTCTAATGCCTTCCAGCACACCATTACACCTCAGCTGATGGATGACCAAGAAGTTCTCCATGAGACCTGAAAGTTGTGAATTTCAAATAAGGTAATTTTACATTTGTTTAGCTTTTTTGTTGTTAATTGTTTTGGTGATAGTTTTACCTGGGGTCTTTGTTTCATTGGGAATCAAGCAACGGACAAAGTGAGGATGAGTGCTTCTCAAGTTGGTCATCAGTTTGCCCAAGTTCTCCTGTGGATCAATACCCTAATTAGTGAAGTGCTGACACTTTTTATAGACAGGTCTTTTGGAACAATGATTCATCTCGAAGTAGCATGGGGCATACCCTGAAAACAGCAGACACAGTCTGGAAGGAACCACCCTTCTTCTTACCACCTTTCTTGGCACCTGCTGCTTCTGTTTTTATAAAGATTGATGAAATTGTGTAAAAAGAATAATTTCCTTGTCCGTTTTAGGTCCAAAATCCACAACTTAAACAATTTTTCAAAGTGGCATTAGTGATAATTAGTTTAAATTTAAAGTTCTCACCCTCAGAACCAGCATGGGCTGCATACAAGAAGGAAAGCAGTTTGTTTGCAGACTTCTGGTACAGCTGAACCACAGAGTCATTCAGTGGGTCCTTGTTCTTGTCCAGCCAGCCAGTGATGTTGTAGTCCACTGTACCAGCATAGTGAACTAGAGCAAAGTGAGCCTCAGCTTTGCCCTTTCCAGGCTTTGGCTTCTCAAAGGCTTTGGTCTTCCCAAGATGCTGATCATGAAGCTTGTTTTTGAAGGTTGTATCAGAAGCCTTGGGGAACATGCACTCCTCTTCAAGGATGGAGAAGATGCCCATTGGCTGTAAGGAAGTGCAATTCATTGTAATCGTCCAACAGATGCAATATTTTTTATCAATAACTGAAAAATTAAAATTCAGAATCCTGACCTTCTCAATAAGCTCAATACAGGCAGCCAAGTCCATACCAAAGTCAATGAACTCCCATTCAATGCCCTCTTTCTTGTACTCCTCTTGCTCCAGAACGAACATGTGCTGGTTGAAAAACTGTTGCAGTTTCTCATTGGTGAAGTTGATGCAGAGCTGTTCCAAGCTGTTGTACTATGAAGGGACAAACACATTTAATTAATATGCAAAACGTTTTTTTTAATCACAAAACATGCCTGTATTTCTTTTTAACTTCTCACATCAAAGATCTCAAATCCAGCGATATCCAGCACTCCAATGAAGAAGTTTCTGGGCTGCTTTGTGTCCAGCATCTCATTGATACGGATGACCATCCACAAGAACATTTTCTCATAGACAGACTTGCACAAAGCACTGACAGCATTGTTCACCTGAAAGGGAAATGTGAGATGTAATTAATTACACTAAACAGCCTTTGCAATCCCTTCAAAAATGTCTAAATGTTTAAGTATCTACCTGTGGGACGGTTTGACCTTTGGTCACCATCTCATTTCCGACCTTGACTCTTGGGTAGCACAGAGCTTTTAGCATGTCAGCAGAGTTCAAGCCCAGTAGGTAAGCAATTTTATCAGCCACTGAGGGAGGGAAACACAGACTATCACTCAAGACAGGAATGAAAATGTTGTCCTTCTCGTCTTTTAACAACTACTTTTCAAACTCCTCTGAAACCAAAGACTTACCCTCTGTGCCGTCAGGCTCAGCCTGCTCCTCACGCTGCTTCTGCTTGAATTTCATGTTACCATGATGCATCACAGCACCAGTCAGCTTGTAGATGCCATTTTTCTCCTCAGCATTGAAACCCAAGATATCAATAGCAGTCTGCAAAAGAATCAAGGTTCTGATTTTAAAGAGTGTGTGCACTGCTTGAACATGTATTGAACAAAACAATGAACTTACATCAGTTGCAATGAACTCCTCCACGTCATTAATGCTCTTGACTGTAATTTCACCCTGACTGATCATGGGATAGTCATAAGGGTTAGTGGTGATCAGAAGACCCTCTGCAAGAAGACAAAAAAAAATGTAAGAAAAAATTTGACAGTTGTATTATACTTTTCTCATTTTGTACCAATTTACCCAGAATCTCAGGTTTGTGGCCGGTCATCAGCTGATAGAAGATATGGTAGCTCCTCTCAGCAGACAGCTGGAATGTGACGCGAGACTTCTCCAGCAGATCTATGTTTTGAAATTGTGATTACAAATCTTTCGGTGTTTTGGCATGATTAATATTTAATCATTTATTTAAAAAAAAACAAAAGAAAAAAACAGCAACTATAGACTTACATGTTTCAATATCAGCGGAGGCCAGCTTGCCAGTTGTACCAAAGTGAATTCTGATAAATTTACCCTGAATATGACAAATTTACATTTTTTAAGATGCTGGAGTGCAATTTGTAAAAATACATATTAGTTATATACACAGCATATATATCCATACGTACAAAACGAGACGAGTTGTCATTCCTCACAGTCTTGGCGTTACCATAGGATTCCAGAAGAGGGTTGGCTGCAACAATCTGGTCCTCAAGGGAGCCCTGAAGGAGAAGAAAGTAGTTTCAATATGTGGATGTTTAATGATGTCTCCTCCTGAAATTACACATTCAACACATTACCTGAATTTTGCCTTGAGCTTGTGGCTGGTCACTTTTCTTCGCTCCAAGTGCAGCAATTGTTGCAAAGTACTGGATGACACGCTTGGTGTTAACAGTCTTTCCAGCACCAGATTCTCCGCTGTGATACAGAAGACATATTTTCAGTTTTGATAATGAAATATGAAAACGTTGTTTTTAGAAGTTTATGAAAACTCACGTAATAAGGACAGACTGGTTCTCACGGTCTGAAGAGGAAAAAAAAATGTTGTGTTGTTGTTTCTCAGTTTGGGAACCACTGTAATTTTGTGTATCATGTCTTTATTGTGTAATACACATCTTACCTGTTTGCATGAACTGATAGGCATTGTCAGAGATAGAGAAGATGTGGGGTGGAGCCTCAATCCTCTTCTTGCCTCTGTATGCTTCCACAACCTTGGAATCGTACACTGGAAGCCACTTGTAGGGGTTCACGACGACACAGAACAATCCAGAGTAGGTCTGTTGTTTGGGAAATGGGGGAGGGGTGACCAAAAATATTAGTTTCATTTACACGCAACATATCTGCAACTTTTTCAAAACTTACGTAGATCATCCATGATGCATAACGCTCTTTGAGGTTATACAACACGCAAGGTTCATTGAGGTGGGTCATCATGGCCATGTCCTCAAGTTTGTCAAACTTTGGAGGATTCCTGGGATGGATGTCATCTTCCTTAACCGTGACAGTCTGAATACATAGAAAAAAAACTAATGATTTTAAGATTTTCCGTGCCATGTTTGAATTTTTTAGAATTCCTATTTCAACCTGCTTAAACCCGCCTAAACAATATTTGAGAGGAATATGTTTCAAATTCAAAAATATCCACTTGCCTTTCCTGTGTCAGTATCAACTGTGGCTTTGCCACCCTCCTTTTTCGTCAGTTTTCCCTTGAGGTACATCTCATCAGCATCAACCACAAAAAATGCAGTTTTAGCATCAAATGGAGCCGTCTGGGCCTCAATCCTCTCCCTTTCTGGCTTCCGGAGGTAGATGGCCGCCGGGCCGTACTGCTCCATTTCTGCGTCCGTGCTCATGATGGCACTTTAGATGAGACTGAAGAGATTACAATTATCATTATTATTATTATTTTTAGCTTGACAGTACCTTAAAAAGTATAGCTTTTGGGTGTTGTTCAGATTCAGTTTTCTAATTACCTTAGCCTCAATAAACTGGTGTATAAAGCCCGTCTGGAGTCCCAAGATGCTACAAAAAAGAATGAAAAAAGAGTACATAAGTTTATTTACTGTTCTATGTGTCATCATTCAAACTCATTGTTCAAATAAGTAAATGAATGAATAAATAACAAAGTGCATCGCAAAATAGTAGTGTACCAAATCTTCTTAGGTTTCTGGTTTAATTAAAACCTTGGAGCATCTTTTCTTCCCCCCACATTTACCACCTTAAGACAAATTTGAAAAAAACGCATTGAAAGAAAAATAAAACACAATATTCAACCAACTGTTTAAAAAAAATACCAATGAACCTTTGTTAAATAGTTTTGGAAATTCCATTGACTAAGTCTGCTAATCGGTTGTACAGAAGTAGCAATTAATAGGTCATGCATTACCTCTAGGTGTAGATCACAAAACTAGAAAAACCCAGAAATTACAGTGAATACACTCACCTGTGAGGGCAGACTTTCAGTTCATACAGAAGTCCAGAGCTGCCTAATATATAGAGGCTAGTAGTGTCTGCTCAGCAGTTGTCCCTCACTCAGTTTGGTCATGGCATCTTTTCATCCTGTTGCTTATTTTGTGGCAGCGATGAGTATGGTAGTGATAGGGGTAAGTGTTTGAAATTAGAGCTTGGAAATGAAATGATCCTTAATGTTATTTCAAATGGTTTGATTTGATATCTCAGTAATTAAGTAATTGCAGATTTGAAAATAAATCAATATAATAGCAACTGCTTAACATGTGACAAGTATATTTGAATAAATAAATAAATAACTTAAGTAGTAATTTGAGCTAAATACCAAATTTACTAGTGTTTCTTTTCATTAAATGTAATGAATTACATGTTGTTGAGTTATGTTGTCAACAAAGCATGTGTTTTCAATTGTCTTATTACGCACACACACGCACACACCCACACACACACACAAACACACACACACACACACACACACACACACACACACACACACACACACACACACACACACACACACACACACACACACACACACACACACATACACACACACACACACACACATACACTATATACATATTCAAATTGAAAATTTGCTCAGTTAGTTTTAAGTCTAAAAAGCTATTATTACTGACAATCTACCTGTATTACAGCATATAATAATGATTTGTCCATGTCTGGTGCATTCATGTGGCTTCAGCATGGAATTGGCCTCAAATGCTTTTGGTTTAAAGTTACGGGAAACTTAGAGGTTAAATTACTGTAATAAAATTATGTACGAGACATCAGCTATATGAGTTCATTCATCTCTTATGTATTTCCCTACATGGGTAGGATAACACTTGGCATCCTGTCAGGGATCAAGCCTAAAATAAGTTCCACCCCAGGCAAAATGAATTGCATCCAGCAGCTACATTTGATAGGAGGTGACACCTGGTGGAGAAGCCTTCAATCATGATCCTAAGACATTATACAATTTAGGATCTACTGTCACATTTTTGGGGTAAATATAAGATGGTATTGAACATGTGTACTTTGTTGACTAATTGTGAGTTGGATTTTAAGGGTTCTACTGTTCAGAGCAGATGCTGTTGCCATTAAGACGTTGTGTATCACAAGTATTTCCCCACCCTCGATATAGTTTAATGTAGTCACTATGACTAAATTATTGTATACGGTACATTGGAGAGTGTTTGTGTGTGTGTGTGTGTGCGTGCGGAAAGCATATTTATTCACCAGGACATTTATTGTCTGGATAGATGTCATCCCTTGGTACCCCATTTACCAATCATCAAAATGTATGTGAAAGTTAACACTATTCTGTAATTCAGACATCGTTTAGGTCTTGATGATCACTCTGATGGAGATTAATTTCTCCTGGTGTTGATTACTTTTTTCTTCTTTCTTGGTGTTGAATGCCTCGGCTGCTTATAATGACAAGGACATTCTTCTTTGTTACCATATAGTCCCTTTAGGCAGATACAAAAGTAATATGTAATCCAAGTAGCCCTTACAGAAATGCCATGAGGGGAAGAGGATAAGGGACATTAAAAGCTTAAGTGCCGATATTCTGATCCAAGATTCCAAGGTGAGTTTTAATTTCTTTCTAGAGACCAACGTGCAAAGACAAGCATATCTTGGCAACCTGTGTTGCCTGTGACATCTCAAATAGAACACTGAATGAAAGCAACAGAAGCTTGATATAGTTTTGTGTACCAGGCAGAATTGGAGACCACATTAAAAAAAAAAAAAGTACATATATGTTTTATTTTAATCTAGTCTTTGCTCGTAAGCCATTGAAGGTCAGGCACATATTTATTGAAGTTTTGTGGGATGGAATTGAAAAATAAATTTAATCTTGTGACTTTTGTAGTAGTATATTAAAGATATCTCTTTACACAGCTAGTATAAATACCAGAGGCCTCAACATTTATCGCATCACTTCTGGAACTCCCTTCTGGAACTCCCTTCTTTCACACCTCCACAAAATTTACTCTTTTACACTCTTTCAATCAGCCGTCAAAACTCATCTGTTAAGTCGAGGGAAAAATTGTTTGGCTGATTAAATTGATATAGACTCTGACAGAAAAATCATGAATCAGGAAAATTAGAATGCGTATCAACTTTATTGACATAACAATGACCCAAATCCAAAGTTCATATTATATGAACTGTGTTAAAAGGCTTGTATTGTATAAAATGATGGCTCTTATTCAGAAGAATCAGACTAAAAAAAGAAGAAAACATAGTTAGCAATAAAAAATACATTTCAATTCTGAAAAAAAAGTCAACACAATTATGTTCAAAAAGTCACCTTTATCACTTCACGGCTCTTGGCTCTGATTTTATTGACCTGAGATTCAGCAATGTCAGCACGCTCCTGAGCTTCTTCAAGCTCATGTTGGACTTTCCTGTGCCTTGACATGTGGGTGTTGGCCTGCTCCTCCTGAAGAAATATCAGTCATATTGAATTATTTGTTTTTGTAAATTATGACAAACAGAACATTAAAAGTGCTTCACACATAGTACAGGACATACAGCGTCCTCAGCCTGTCTCTTGTAAGACTTGACTTTGAGCTGCAGCTTGTCCACCAGATCCTGAAGCCTGGTCACATTCTTCTTGTCCTCTTCAGTCTAGATCACAACAGAGGTTAAATAATATCTGATTTGAATAAGTTAGGGTAATTTTTACCTGGTAGGTGAGCTCCTTGACTCTCCTCTCATATTTGCGGACACCTTTAACAGCATCAGCTCCACGTCTCTGTTCAGATTCAACTTCACCCTCAAGTTCACGAACCTGTGAAATACAGCTGGTTAAAGCATTGTGCAGTAAAATGACTTTATTCAAATAGTGGTACTACAAGAGTACGCCACGTACTTAGCATCAAATTAAATACATGCATAGTGTAAATTAAATTAAATTTTATTCATATAGCACCAATTACAAAAACAAGTAATCTCATAGTGCTCTGTTTGTACCCTGGACTCCAGTTTTTGGATTTGCTTTTTGCCACCCTTCATGGCGAGGCTCTCAGCTTCATCCAGACGGTGCTGCAGATCCTTGACTGTGACCTCCAGGTTCTTCTTCATCCTCTCCAGATGAGCACTGGTGTCCTGCTCTTTCTTCAGCTCCTCTGCCATCATGGCAGCCTGAAATTACAAAAATGTATTTTATTTTTAGTTTTTTATTTCTTTAAAAATAATATATGTATATACATATCTAATAATACAAAGGTATTGTAGTTTTACATCAGTGATGGCCTTTTTGGCCTTCTCCTCAGCATTTCTTGCTTCCTGCACAGCATCATCCACTTCACTCTGGACTTGAACAAGTTCAGACTCTAACTTCTTCTTGGTGTTAATAAGGCTGGTGTTCTGAAAGTCGAAAAACATAAGTAATTATAAGCAAATTGCATTTTACAATATTTCTTGTAAATTGTGAAAATCAAACCTGAGAGTGAAGCAGTCCGACTCTCTCACTGGCATCAACCAGCTCCTGCTCAGCCACTTTACGTCCTCTCTCTGTCTGCTCCAAGGCAACTCTTAACTCTTCAATCTCAGCTATCATCAGGCCATTTCTGCGCTCCACCATGGCAACCTGCTCCTTCATGTCCTCCTGTGCTCTGAGAGCATCATCAAGGTGCAGTTGGGCATCCTGACAAACAACATACAGTAAACACTCTTTCATGGTCTTTCTAGATGCTTGGTTGAATAAAACTTTGGTCACAGGCAACTCACCTTAAGCTGTCCCTGGACATTCCTTAGTTGTTTCTGAGCCTCGGCAGCCTGCCTGTTGGAATAGCTCAGCTGAATCTCCATCTCATTGAGGTCTCCCTCCATCTTCTTCTTGATTCTAATGGCATCATTTCTGCTTCTGACTTCAGCATCAAGTGTGCTCTGCATGGAGTCCATCACCCTCTGGCTGTTCCTCTTGATCTGCTCCATCTCCTCGTCCTTCTCTGCCAGCTTCCTGTCAACCTCACCTTTGAGTTGGTTGAGCTCAAGCTGAACACGGAGGATCTTGGCTTCCTCATGCTCCAGAGTTCCCTTTATTAATCAGAGAATGGTTAATTATTGTTCAAGTATAGTGTAGCTTCCTGCATATTAGTTGATTGATGAAGTTGAATAGAACTTACCTCAGCTTCCTCCAGGGCGGACTGGATTTCACACTTTTCAGTCTCGACATTCTTTTTTGCTTTCTCCAGCTCGTGGATAGTCTTACCAGTCTCACCAATCTGTTCAGTCAAGTCGGAGATCTCCTCTGAAAGTCATAAAAACATTATAAATAAGGGATCATAATTCACAAAGTTTAAAGTTATAAGATATACCAAAATCAAATTGAGATGAAATATTTAAAGAACCTAAACTTTTGTCAAAATGTACAGAGTTGACTCACGCTGCAGGTTCTTGTTCTCTCTCTTTATGGTCTCCAGTTGGTCCAGAGCCTCCTCGTAGGAATTCTTCATCTTGAACAGTTCAGTGCTGAGAGAGCGAGCCTCCTTTTGGGCTCCTTCCAGTTCTGCCTGGCTCTCTTCATACTTTTGCTTCCAATCTGCCAGAACCTAGAATTTACAATAATTATTTATTTATTTATTTATTTATTTAATGCTCAGAGCGTTTGTGTAAAATCAAGATGGAGAATTTACCTTATCAAAGTTCCTCTGCTTCTTGTCAAGATTGGCAGCCAGAGAATTAGCTCTTTCCACATCGATCATGAGGTCCTCCACCTCACCTTGCAGCCTCTGTTTGGTCTTTTCCAGGGAGGCACACTTAGAGTTGACTGCCTCAATAGACTCTTCAGCGTCTTGCAAGCGCTGGGCGAGCTTCTTCCTGTGGTGAAAGACAAGTTACCTGTAAAGAGAAAACTCTAAAGATGTGAAATTGACTCATTTATAAAAGTAGTTCCTTACTTAGCCTCCTCTAGCTCCTCAGTGCGCTGAATAGCATCAGTCTCATATTTTGATCTCCACTGAGCCACCTCACTGTTGGCCTTTGACATTCCTCTTTGCAGCTCAGCCTTGGCCTCCTGCTCTTCCTCATACTGCTCTCTAAGCAGATCACAGTCATGGCGAGATGACTGAACACTGTGGGCCAGAGCATTCTTAGCCTGTTGAACACAAAGAACATATTACTGACAGCATTTAAAATTATGGATACATTTTTAGTGAACATAAACAATACCTTCACTTCCTCTTCAATGTGCCTCTTCATCTCCTCAATCTGCTGAGTGAAGGCCTGTTTGCCTCTGGTCAGCTGGGTTACAAGAGCTTCCTTTTCTTCAAGTTGGCGAGAATACTCACCTAGGAACACATCAGTTTGGTGTTCATCAGTACTATCAATACTTTTTAAAATGACTACTTTAAAACACACATCCTTTACCATTCTCAGTCTGAAGCCTCGCCTTTTGAGCATTGATGTCGTTCAGCTGGCGAACATTCTCATCGTTCTTGGCTTTGAGCTCACTCAGCTGATCCTCAAGAGTTCTGCACATTTTTTCCAAATTGCCCTGTGGTAAAATAATATTGTACACTTTTACTGTAAATTGAAAAATTAAACAAATACTTAAGATGTTTGTTAATGATAATAGATAAATGAAGGAACATGACCAAACACACTAACTTTTGACTTGGCAACAGCCTCCATGTTGCTGGAGAGGTCATCAATCTCCATTTTGTACTCGCTCTTCTCCTTCTCTAGCTTCTGCTTGACACGCTGCAGGTTGTCTATCTGCTCGCCCAGCTCTGCAACACTGTCGGCCTGCTTCTTGCGGAGAGCTGCTGCAGTAGCTTCATGCTGCAGGGTAGATTCTTCAAGGTCACGACGCAGCTTCTGGAACTCAGCTTCACGCTTCTTGTTCATTTCAATCTGAGCAGCTGTAGCTCCACCAGCTTCCTCAAGCCTCTCGCTGATCTCCTCCAGCTCCCTGGACAGGTCAGCTCTCTGCTTCTCGACTTTAGCACGAGCAGCTCTCTCAGCTTCTATCTCCTCTTCTAGCTCCTCAATACGAGCCTGAGATTTACAGTTAGAAAGTGAAGAAAGCAAAATAATCATGGTTATGGTTTAACACATACTATGAATCTTATCATAGAGACTGAATGTATACCTGGAGCTCCTTGATCTTCTTCTGAAGCTGAGCACCGAGGGACTGTTCATCCTCAATCTTGCTGAGAAGTTGACTTGTTTCAAACTCCTTTCTGAATGTCAACAAAATCAACGATTCTTTAGGTTTGATGAACATTCACTCATCACGAAGAAACATACGAGTGACAAATCAATTGTTACTTCTTAATTTTTTCCTCAGATTGCTGTTTGTCATTCTCCAGATCCATTATGGATTCCTGGGCCAGTTTCAGGTCTCCTTCAAGCTTCCTCTTGGCTCTCTCAAGGTCCATGCGAAGCTTTTTCTCTTGCTCCAATGAGCCCTCAAGCTAAATCCCAAGTCATGAGAAAAATATTGTTTGACTTATTACAAGGAACACTATTACTCCAGTATAGTTTGAGAGCAATAACTCTGCTTTTGTTGACTCACGTCATCCACTTGCTGTTCCAGCTTCGTTTTGGCCTTTGTCAAAGTGTTGACTTTGTCTTCCTCTGCCTGGAGGTCATCCAGTGTTTGCTGGTGGGCCTCCTGCAGGGCTTTTTTCTCCTTTGTCAGCTTGGCAATGGTTTCATCTTGGGATGCCATCTCCTCTGTCAGGTTTTTCACCTACAATATTTTAAAGGTACATTGTATGTCACATAAATACTTGTCTGAAAAGTAGTTATATATTACAGTTAGTTATATATAGATCTTATATATTACATATATTAATATTTTGCCAAACTTCAATGCAAAATGAAAAACCCAAACCTTGTTTTCAGTAGCATGTTTCTCCTTCTCCACTTTGGCCAAGGTCAGCTCCAAGTCATCAATGTCTTTCTTCAGCTCTGAGCATTCATCCTCCAACTTTCTCTTCTTGGCAGTGAGCTCAGCGTTAATTTCTTCCTCATCCTCCAGTCTCTCTGAGGTCTCTTTGAGTTTGGCCTCGAGCTGGATCTTGCTCTTAATCAGTCCTTCACATCTTTCCTCAGCATCTGAGAGATTATCAACTTCCTAGAGCAAGTTGTTGAAAAATGTTTTTTAACTGTTTGTTTTCGTTTTTTATTGATTTATTTGTGTATTAGCTATAACATACAAGTTAATATGGTGTTGTTAGCACATCACAATCAGAATCAGAGAGGTTTTATTTGCCAAGTACAGTTTAAAACTGCAAGGAATTTGACTTGGTAGTTGGTGCAAGAAACAAAAAAAAACCAAAAGTCTATTGACTCACAGATGCCACTTGAAGTTGCAGGTCATTTTTCTCCTGCAGCACAGAAATCATCTTCTCTTCCAATTCTTTCTTCTTGGCGAGAGCAGTAGCTAGATCATTTTTCATTTTGTCATAGTTCTCCTTCATCTGTTGCAGCTCCTTTTCAGTCTCAGCACTCTTCAGAAGAGGCTTGATCTTGAAGTACAGTTTCAGCCAGGGCCAATTTTTGACATTCATGAATGAACGAACGTTGTACTGGATGCTGAAGATAGCTTCTCTGAAAAAGGTAGGAAACCAGATTGTCACAGATACAGTTCTCTAATCTTCACTCACATTTAAGAATTGTCTTTGTAATAAGGATCATTCTACCTTCTTTCCATCATCTTAACAAACTCCTTCCTCATGACATATCCTCTACAGAGGGCCTGAGTCATAGTCACCAGTGAAGCCAGTTTGTCATCTCGCATTTCTTCAAGTGTACCCAGCAGACCGGCTTTGAAGAACACCTATGATGTCAAATAATGGGTCTTACATATTGTTGACAAAACCATATAACCCTGGGTGATCAAAAAAACTAAAAAGAGCTTAACCTACCTTGGTGTGGCCAAACTTGTACTGAGTGTGGTCCACATCAATGGATCCAAGCAGCTTCTCAGAAGCCTTCTTGTTGTCAATGAACTGTCCCTCAGGGATGACACTGGCATTTAGTACTTTGTATCTGGGGGAGACAATTATGTCACTAATAGATTCCTGATATCATCTCAATCATTGTGTATAAAAAATGCATTTTATAAAGTACATTTATCGCACCTCTGCTTGAAGTCACCATAGAGGATTCTGCTGGGAAAGCCCTTTCTGCAGATTCTGATGCCTTCCAGCACACCATTACACCTCAGCTGATGGATGACCAAGAAGTTCTCCATGAGACCTGAAAGTTGTGGATTTTAAATAAAGTGTTATGACAATAATTTAGCTTTTTTGTTGTTAATTGTTTTAGTGATGGTTTTACCTGGGGTCTTTGATTCATTGGGAATCAAGCAACGGACAAAGTGAGGATGAGTACTTCTCAAGTTGGTCATCAGCTTTCCCAAGTTTTCCTGTGCATCAAGAAATGAATTAGTGAAGTCCTGACAAGAAAGGTTTTTTTTTTTTTTGGAACAATGATTCTTCTAGAAGTGTGTCATACCCTGAAAAGAGCTGACACAGTCTGGAACGAACCTCCCTTCTTCTTACCACCTTTCTTGGCGGCTGCTGCTTCTGTTTTTATGCAGAATGACAAATTGGTGTGAATAAATTAATTGGTACAAAATTCACAACTTAATGAAATTTTCACTCAAAAGTGTTATTGTGATATCTAGTTTAAATGTAAACGTTCTCACCATCAGAAGCATGGGCTGCATATAGATAACACAGCAGTTTGTTTGCAGACTTCTGGTACAGCTGAACCACAGAGTCATTCAGTGGGTCCTTGTTCTTGTCCAGCCAGCCAGTGATGTTGTACTCCACTGTACCAGCATAGTGAACTAGAGCAAAGTGAGCCTCAGCTTTGCCCTTTCCAGGCTTTGGCTTCTCAAAGGCTTTGGTCTTCCCAAGATGTTGATCATTTAGTTTGTTTTTGAAGGTTGTGTCAGAAGCCTTGGGGAACATGCACTCCTCTTCAAGGATGGAGAAGATACCCATTGGCTGTATGGAAATGCAATTCAATATAATTGTCAAACAAAAGCATTTTTTTAAAATCAATTTTAGAGAAATTGAAATTCAGAATCCTGACCTTCTCAATAAGCTCAATGCAGGCAGCCAAGTCCATACCAAAGTCAATAAACTCCCAGTCAATACCTTCTTTCTTGTACTCCTCTTGCTCCAGAACGAACATGTGATGGTTGAAAAACTGTTGCAGTTTCTCATTGGTGAAGTTGATACAGAGCTGCTCCAAGCTGTTGTACTATGAAGGGACAAACACATTTAATTCATATGCAGTGTTTTTTTTCCATTTATCACAAAACATGCTTGTATTGTTTTTGAATTCTCACATCAAAGATCTCAAATCCAGCGATATCCAGCACTCCAATGAAGAAGGTTCTTGGTTGCTTTGTGTCCAGCATCTCATTGATACGGATGACCATCCACAAGAACATTTTCTCATAGACAGACTTGCACAAAGCACTGACAGCATTGTTCACCTGAAAGGGAAATGTGAGATGTAATTAATTACACTAAACAGCCTTTGTAAATCCTTAAAAACGTCTAAATGTTTAAGTATCTACCTGTGGGACGGTTTGACCTTTGGTCACCATCTCATTTCCGACCTTGACTCTTGGGTAGCATAAGGCTTTTAGCATGTCAGCAGAGTTCAGGCCCATCAGATAAGCGATTTTATCAGCCACTGCGGAAACCGAGCAATCATTCAAAGGTCATAGAGAAATGTAATATACACTCTTAACCTTAACAAGTGTCGTAGGTTTTGATGTAAATGTACCTTCATTGCCATCAGGCTCAGCCTGCTCCTCACGCTGCTTCTGCTTGAATTTCATGTTACCATGATGCATCACAGCACCAGTCAGCTTGTAGATGCCATGTTTCTCTTCGCCAGTGAAGCCCAAGATGTCAATAGCAGTCTAATACACATATATATGTAATTAATATCTTAGTATAAAAAAGAAATGGTAGTAAAAAAAAAAAAGAAAAGAATGGGAAATGTTTTACATCTGTTGCAATAAATTCTTCCACATCATTGATGCTCTTGACAGTGACTTCACCCTGACTGATCATGTGATAGTCATAGGGATTGGTGGTGATCAGAAGAGCCTCTAGAAAAAAAAAAAAGAAGTTCCCTTTACTCACAGTTCTCCAATTTTTGTTTATTTTAAGATTTACACATTTTTATAACATACCAAGAAGTTCAGGTTTGTGGCCAGTCATCAGCTGATAGAAAATATGGTAGCTCCTCTCAGCAGACAGCTGGAAAGTGACACGAGATTTCTCCAGCAGATCTGTATGAAGAGATGTGAGGTATTCATATAAGCAAAATGTCTGACAGCACATGATTATCGTATGAAACATTTTAATATTACGTCATATTCCAAAATTAAGCAACAATGAATGATTTAAAAAATAGGGAAAATGACTTGCATGTTTCAATATCTGCTGAGGCCAGTTTTCCACTGGTTCCAAAGTGAATTCTGATGAACTTGCCCTTAACATGTCAGTCATTTGTTAGGATTATAATAGGCATCCTTTTTTCAAAACCAACACATTTTTCAACACTTACAAAACGAGATGAGTTGTCATTTCTCACAGTCTTGGCATTACCATAGGCCTCCAGCAGAGGGTTGGCTGCAATGATTTGATCTTCCAGAGAACCCTAAAGAAGGAATTGTCCAAAATATTATATAAAAAAACTCCCAACACAATTCCAAGGTTGGTTAATAATTGTACCTGTATTTTTCCAGATGTTTCTGCCTTCTTTCCTCCAGCAACTGCAATTGTTGCAAAGTACTGGATGACACGCTTGGTGTTGACAGTCTTTCCTGCACCAGATTCTCCACTGTCAGAAAATAGAAATACATTTAGGCTTTTTTTTGTTCAAGAAATTGTTTGCAAATATTTTTGTAAAGATGGTGATGGTGCTCACGTGATAAGGATAGACTGGTTCTCACGATCTGAAATAAACAAATTGTTTAATGACATAAAACATACTTATTTTCAAGCGCAATGTCAAATAATATTTGCAATTTTATGCATCAAATATCTATATTTACATGCTCATAGAAAAACATCTGACCTGTGAGCATGAACTGATAGGCATTATCAGAGATAGAGAAGATGTGTGGTGGGGCCTCAACCCTCTTCTTGCCTCTATAGGCATTAACAACCACAGCATCGTACACTGGGAGCCACTTGTAGGGGTTCACAACGACACAGAAGAGGCCAGAGTAGGTCTGAAAATAAAACAAGTCCATACTTTGACTACACTTGAGCAGGACACTACAATATATATATTTTTCAAATCCAGGTATAACTTACGTAGATCATCCATGATGCAAAACGCTCTTTGAGGTTATACAACACACATGGTTCATTGAGGTGGGTCATCATGGCCATGTCCTCAATTTTGTCAAACTTAGGAGGATTCATGGGATGGATGTCATCCTCTTTTACAGTTATAGTCTAAACAAGAATCACAATAAAGCAGTTATGTTATACTATTTAATTGAATGTTGTGTGACAATTATTTTATCACTTTAAGAAATCGAGAGAAAGCTTTCAGCCACTAACCTTCCCTGTCAGTGTCTCAACAGTTGCTTTGCCACCTTCCCTTTTGGTAAGTTTTCCTTTGAGGTACATTTCATCCGGTTCAACCACAAAGAAGGCTGTTTTGGCATCAAAAGGAGTGTTCTGGGCCTCAATCCTCTCCCTTTCTGGCTTCCGGAGGTAAATGGAAGCAGGTCCATACTGCTGCATTTCTGCGTCAGTGCTCATTTTGGCACCTTAGTGAAAACTGATCAACAATGAAGCACAATGTAATATTTGCGTAATTTAATTTTTTTAAAATGAATTTAAAATAATCCTAATCAATCTGTTTCTTAGATTGTGTTACCTCAGTCTATCAGAACTGTGTGTCCCAGATTGTTGTCCTAGTCTGCTTAAAATGGAAGACGGATAGATCAGTGAGGCTCACTGCCTGATTATCAACCACCATCAGGAATCAAAAGCACTTTCACAATGCAGATCTTGTTGCCAACTCACTGTCCAATATATTTTAGCACCATGTATAATAGCCCTTGTTGGACATGACCTAATAATTTCACTCTTGTTTTATTTGTTTTCTTCTCACTCAATAAATCAAAAGTACTTAAAATATTCAAAACAATCCAACACATACACTTTAAAAAATGACCTATTTAATCGCTAAGGAATTACAAACAAGCATTTCTGATAACCAACAATTTAAACAAATCCACATACAGAAAGACAGACACAAATTGTAAAAAGCATAATGAAAATAAGATGGGTTTAGCAAGCACACAAAACACCAACCTCTGAGGGATGCCTGTCAGTTGGAGGAGTCGTCTGATGTTGCTGCTTTTATAGATGTTGGGTGTGCGTAGTCAGCAGCCGTCCTCTCCTCAATTTGGTCAAGCATCCCTGCCTTTTTAAGACGACATTTGGAATGAAAGCTTATCTAGCAGCTTTTTTGTTCAAGATTTCAAACTGTTTGTTTCCTTTTTAAAAGTTACAAGACAAATATAATTCTTCCTCAAATACAATTTGGAAAGCAGTACATTTTGTTTTAATAAACTCTTTAAAAAACAACTTTATCATGCTTGGTAGCACAAGTGTTTTATATATTTGATTTTAAATCCAGTAGAAGAAAAATTTAGCTTATAATCCACTGGGAAATTTTTGGAGGTAAAAATGTATTGCAAAAACATGTATGTCAGCTTCCTTTAAAACCCTTTTGCCTTTTGACCTTTGTAAAATAAACTGAAAAGTCATCGGTGTTGAATATCAGTGGCTTTAAATATTTCAAATTGTTTGAAATACTGTAAAACTAGCTCACTCGTTATCTATTTTTTTTCCAGTCCATCCACAATTCATTTCACAGTCCCTCCCGACATTTGTTCTTCTTGTTTGTACTTTTGGTCACACAACAAAAGATACTTTAATGAGAATCTTTGCACTTTCTTTTCATATGACCAAAGTGAAATAGTTAAAAAAGTTTGTCTAAAAATAGATACTGCATATTTTCAACATTGCTTTCAGTACTACAAATTTTCACAATTATATGATTTGGAAAAACGGCCATAGTTCTTTTATACTTCAGATGGATTTCAGCATTTAAAAATTTACACTTGTCTTTGATTACTTATGCAAATAAACTTGCTCTAAGCCAGTTATGGGAATTTAATTTGGAGAAGCCCCCAAGTGCCACTGGTATATGGTTGCAAACCCCTGGCACCTCTCACATTGCTGTAATAAAAGTGAATGTAAGGCCCTTTCCATAAAGTTCAAGGGGTATTATAACTTGCCTTAAAAGGACAAGAAGATTTGCCAAGAAGGCTTAGATAAGACCTATAATAAGTCCCACTCGGATATCAAAGATCTTTATCCCCATGTTGCATTTGACTCTGAGGATGTCATTGCTGTTATGGAAACTCAGTGTCCTTGAAAAACTATGCGTCTCTGGTTTTGAGACATTGCTGACATAGGCCCTAAAATAAAGTGGCCTAGATAATCCCCAAAACAGCTGACAACCACACTAATGTGTCTCTGAGGAATTAATTCATTTCACAATAGTAGTTATTATTATTGTCGGGCTTTACATACAACTCAAATATTACAACTGGTTGTCTAAACCCTTTGGACTTTGAATTATGCTAATCGTATATTAAAAAATTTGGAAATGTACGTTTTGTTTTCTTTTTTTTTGTAAAGAGCCAATAAAATGTCACTACACTGACACCCCCGCAACCAATTCCTTCAATTGTTGTTTGCAAATTTGTTGTTCTTTTTCAGCAAGTCCCTTAACCCTAACTGCTCCCCGGGTGCTACACTGTGGCTGCTCACTGCTCCTCATGAATGAGTGATGGGTCAAATGCAGAGAACAAATTTTGTGTATGTACCCGTACATATGACAAAAAGACTTTATTATTATTATTATTATTAATAATAAAGCTTTTTTTTCCTAATTTATGTCTGTCCTACAGTTTTTACATTTTTGAACAATTTTTTTCCTCTTACTGTCTGTTTTTTTTTTTTATTGTGTTGCTGCCACAAGTGAATTTCCCCTCAGGTGATAAAAAAGGTATATTCTTCTCTGTTCTATTCTATTCTTAAGTAGCCTACTGTGGAATCCACTATTGGCCCTAAATAATTGGGACCAGTCAACTTAACAAAATGTAATATTACTTTTGATAAATTTTAATTCATAGGTATTTATTTGAAGCTAAAGAATCAAAATGATCAATATTACTTACCGTTAGATTTGCGCGTAGACCATAACTTCACATCATCTGCACTGCCACATTTTATCACAAGTTGTTGATTTTCTCCTCCAGGCAGTATTTTCCTCTGGCTACAAAATATTTATTAGAGATAGAGTAAGAGTTGATGCTTGAATTAATTTTGGGGATATTGTTGCTGTTTGTTTATTGTTGGATGTAATTTAGTTATTAGGAAGCTGATAAGAAACTTGCATATTTTGTAGAGTTACTAACTAATTATAGCCCTGGGCAATCAAGCGGACGAAATGAGGGTTCGGGTAATATGTTATACATATTCAGCAGTAAAAATTTCCATGTCCATATTTTTTGTTTTATATGGGTTAATATACCAGTAATATGTGTTTATATGCATATTTATATTCTCGGAAATCACCCGCGAATTTACTCTCCTTGTTGGAAGTGGTTGAGTATCCGCCCTGTGAGAGCAGCCGCCTGTAACACATGCCATGTGTTGAAGCATTAAGCTTTGCTCTGCGTAGGAGACACACACTGAGAGCTGCAATAATAAGTGGGGGCGCAAATGACTGAAAAATCACTTAAATTTACTGAAAAACATCCGAGTAAAGTTGTACTGACAATCGCCAGTGTAGTTTTCAAAAATCTGCGCATGCGTATTGCGCGGCGCTGTTACCGGAAGTGTTACTAGACTTTCCGTACTGAGCACGCAGGACAGTTAGCTAACTTCAATTAGCATTGCTCATCGGGCGTTTTTCGCAAGACTGCTATTTGTAGAAAAATGATTTCCTCCAGCGGAAAACCAGATGTTAAGTTTGTAAGTTACTCCATACAGAAGGCTGTGATTTCAGGTTGTGTTGATTCAACTGACTTAAGCGCTAGCTTGAAGCGATGACTTACTAGTTGCTAGCGCAGCTAACCTCGGTGCTCTTTCTAATTTAGGTTTTCTATACTAGGAATTTTTTAAAATGTGAGAGCACGACTGTTTTTTATAAATAAGTTCGTATTCGAACATTTACTGCGGTGTACTTTTAAGATTTACAGCCATTGTTATTGTTATGATAATGTTTGCTTATTTTATTTTTTTTGTCTCTTTACTCTGTCAGGAGGACGATGATCTGCCATACGAGGAGGAAATAATCAGGAATCCTTATTCTGTCAAATGCTGGATGAGATACATCGAGTTCAAACAGAATGGACCCAAAAGTACTCTCAACATGATTTATGAACGAGCTCTGAAAGAACTCCCCGGAAGGTACCAAATATAACGATAGCTTATTGAATACACTGCATGCTTGCAGCGTCTGAAAGGACAATATCAACTATGCCTGTCTGTAAACCATTTAGCATTCTTTGGGTCCAATATACTTTTGGAAGGAGCAGCTGCCCATTAAGCCCCACACCTGCTACATTTCAACAGTTGATATGTCCCATACACCGAGGTTTAGACCAAAGAGAAGATACATTAACTGTGTAAACAGTGATGTAAAGCTGTGATTTCCAACCAGGGAATTAATACATTTATTTTTTATTTTTTAATTAATTTGTAGGCAGCAAAATACCTTAATTAGTCAGTTAATGTTTTCTCTTGAACTGCAGACATACATTAACTTTTCATTTGTGTGCAGAATGTCAGGAAAACATCAATACATGGGTTATATTATTAGGTTATTTGGCTGTATTATCAATCATTTTTTAATGAATAAGACAACTTTCCTTTCCATTTTATTATAGTGCCCATGGGGACATAAAAAGTAGGCCGTGGCTACTGATACAGAAACGTATGAATAGACTGCCAGTCTGTTTAGGTGACTGATAGGTGCACCACGTGACTTAAAGTTTTGTCAGTATTTTTAAAGGTAGAATTAGCCATGTTAAATATGTTAAAATGAAAAAATATATATGACAAAAGCTTCTTGAGTCAAGCGTAGTATCTATTGATACATTTCTGTATCAGTAGACTCTTCCTAAAAACTATTACTATTATTATTATTGTTGTTATTAGGGATGCACCGAAATGAAAATGTGTGGCCAAAGCCGAATAAAATATAAACGTGGGGCGGTGTTTAGCTCAGTGGGTAGAGCGCCCGCCCCATGTACAGAGGCTATAGTTCCTCACCTGCAGCGGGTCCAGGTTCGATTCCCGGCCTGGGACCCCCTCCTGCGTGTCATTCCCTGCTCTCTCTGACCCCTTTCCTGTCAAGCGACTGTCATATAAAGGCCACTAGAGCCAAAAAAATCCTTTAAAAAAAAAAAAAATATATATATATAAACGCTTGGCCGAATGCGGTTATTAAGTTTTAATAGTGCTTAAATAGCCTAGAATACATTTTTATACATGTTTTCTAAAGAAAGTAAATGTTTATTGAATATTCTGACATTTTTTAAATATTCCAGTAGCATTTGCTTTTCATAAATAGCGCAACAAAGATTTTCATTTATATTAGCCCTTCAAATAAAACAAAACGTGCATTCCCCAAAAAACTAAAGTGCATTAAAGGGGAAGTACGATGAAAAAAAAAAATCACTTGATAATGGTTTTGCTACAGTGATAAACATTCCTTTAGACTCATTCAGAGGGCCACCGAAGGCTGAATGTGGCTCTTTTTTGCAATATTCGGCCACCGAATATTCGGTGCATCCCAAATTATTATTACTACTACTATTATACAAATATTGACATGAGGAATTATTTAAGGTGTCTACAAATGAACTGGACTGATTCATGAGGATTTTTCTAGGAAGTTTTGCTAAAATTTCAATTTAAATATCCAGCATTTATCAACAGCAACCTTTCCTCTTTTTTTTTTTTTTTTACAGCTATAAGTTGTGGTACAATTATCTAAGAGAAAGACGGAAACAAGTGAAAGGGAAGTGTATTACTGAACCAGTCTATGAAGAGGTCAATAATTGCCATGAAAGGTCACTGGTTTTCATGCACAAGGTATGTTTTTAATTTAACCATACATGAGCTCATAATTACAATTCATTGGGTATCCTTACATTACATTTAGTTTTGGAGTTAAAGACTATAGTCATAACATGTCTTGTTTTTTTGTTAGATGCCTAGAATATGGCTCGACTACTGCCAGTTCCTTGTGTCTCAAAGTAAGATTACTAGAAGCAGGAGGGTATTTGACCGTGCACTAAGAGCGCTCCCTGTAACCCAGCATCCTCGTGTTTGGCCGCTTTATCTCCGCTTTGCTCGCAACCTGCCTCTGCCTGAGACTGCAATCCGGGTTTATCGGAGGTACCTTAAGGTGAGGTGCTTGGATTAAACTGAGTATTGTAACGATTACCGTCTTACTGGTGTATACCAGGGTTGGCGCCAATTACATTTTTCAGTTACATTTACGTTTTCAATTACCCATATTCAGCTACAATTCAATTATGATTTCACTGACCAGCATTTTTTCCAATTAAAAGTAAATTACAATTTCACTCTCAATTACTACAGTTCAATTACAATTAATCACAATTACTGAGCCTGAAATAAATAACCCAATAAAAGTTAACCTTCCTCTTGTATTAGCTTTCTGTTAGCATCTCTTATGATAACTTGTCCTGAATCCTAATCAATGAAAATATAGGTTCTAGTATTTTTGGTGTGGGCATCTGAGTTTTTTTTTGTGTCAGTAAGTATACCCCTAATTTTTTTTTTAATGGTAAAATGTGGGAAAGCTTTATGAAACATTTTAATTATTGTTAACTACATAAGTGTAGAACTGTATGTAGAACGGTAACGTGGTTCCCTAGTTTTGTGCTGAATTATAATTGACAATTTTCATAGAATGTTCATGGCAATTACAATTACAAGTCAATTATCGAAACTCAATTACAATTTAATTACGATTATGACAGCAACAGAGTTTTAAAATTACAATTATAATTGTGCCATAATTGTAATTAATTATCAGATAAGTAATTACAATTATAATTCCCCCCAACCCTGGTATATTCTAAGGGATCAATGCCACATGTGTTTTTAATTCAAAACATCCAAGTATTATCTTTATTTTATAAAATGTATTATTTACTGATTTTTGTTTTCTATTCTGTGGAAGTTATTGCCCTTGAAATAAAAAATCATCTTTTCATTTCATGTAGCTTTGCCCAGAGAATGCAGAAGAGTACATAGACTACTTGCGGTCTGTTGGACGCTTAGATGAAGCAGCTGTGCGTCTGGCTGCAGTTGTGAATGATGAAAATTTTGTTTCCAAGGACGGCAAATCAAACTATCAGGTAACCCGTTTATATATTCAGTGCCCCACCATGGTTCTTGTCTAATGTGGTCAGTAGAATAATTTAAAATCTCTTTTTTTTGTTTATTTTTTTTATTAGCTTTGGCATGAGCTTTGTGACCTGATCTCCCAGAATCCTGACAAAGTGACTTCTCTGAATGTGGGTGCCATTATAAGAGGAGGGCTTACTCGCTTTACTGATCAACTTGGAAAGCTGTGGTGCTCTCTGGCAGATTATTACATCAGGAGTGGCCACTTTGAGAAAGTAAGTTCTCTTTATAATATTTTCTAATTCCATTCAGGTCTATAATTATTGTATTGTTTGTTATTGTATAGTTTGCCAGGTTTGAGCATATGACTTATTTTTCCTGTTTTTTTTCTTTTTGTTTCCCAGGCACGTGACGTGTATGAAGAAGCCATTCTTACTGTTGTAACTGTGAGGGATTTCACGCAGGTTTTTGATGGTTATGCTCAGTTTGAAGAGAACATGATTGCTGCCAAGATGGAAACCACAGCAGAAATGGGGCAGGATGAAGATGGTGCTTGGATCCCTTTGTTTGAAGGAAAGATACATTTATGCATTTCCATGTCATGTCTTACTAATATTTTGTCTTTTTTTTCTTCTTAGATGATGTGGACCTTGAGCTCAGATTGGCACGTTTTGAGCAGCTGATTGCCAGACGACCTCTTCTCTTAAACAGTGTGCTACTGAGACAGAATCCCCACAATGTTCATGAGTGGCTTAAACGAGTGAAACTGTGTGAGGGCAATCCTCGACAGGTGCGTTTTTAATCATTTTTTTTTTCCCGTGATGGTAAAACATAAAAAAAACCAATAAATTAAAAGTTGATTGCCCCATTATTCCATGCAGATCATCAACACGTACACTGAAGCTGTACAAACTGTGGATCCATCAAAGGCTACAGGAAAGCCTCACTCTCTCTGGGTCTTTTTTGCAAAATTCTATGAAGAAAATGAGCAACTAGAAGATGTAAGTGACATTTTTTTACTTCTTATTTCGATTCCGTTTAAAATTCTACTTATGAAAATCTGATCACCCATCAAACCTTAGGCCAGAACTATCTTTGAGAAGGCTACAAAAGTGAGCTACAAGCAGGTGGATGATCTTGCTGCAGTGTGGTGTGAATATGGAGAAATGGAGCTTCGCCATGAAAATTATGAACAGGCTCTACGCATACTAAGGGTAATGCTTAAATGTTTGTCACATTTGCATGTATTGCTCCATCTAAAGCTGAGTGTCTAACACAGGATGGTTAGTTTCCTTCAAGCAGGGTACATTAGCTAAATTAATGTCTGACCGAGTAATGGGGCATTAAAGATAAGTAGGGCTGCAGTCTTCCAGCTCCAAGTTTGAACATTGAGGAAATAAAATACATTTTTCATTTGTGTTTAGGGCAGTGTTTCTCAAATGGGGTAGGGGTACACGATGGCTCTATAGGAGTTCTTCAGAGCGAGAGAGTGAAAGATTAACAAATGAAAGCATTAAAACATGGGGTTTGAAATTCTTTATTTTTAGTTATAAATGATAATCATACTAAATATTATTAGCAACTCACAAAACAACTAAAATACACTAAATAAGAGAAAAATTTAAAAAAAAAAAACACTCTAAGAGAGAAAAATATTATTACCAGCAACACACAAAACAACAAGACACACTAAATTCCAATATGATACCGATATTGCAGCCTTGCATATCGATCCGATATCCACACGAATCATACATACTTTTATTACTTTTTATTTTGTAGTGTGGAATGTTAGAAAAGGCTTGATAAAGTGATGTTACTCAAAAAGAGAACAGTATTCAGCAACAGTATTTACGAGAAAAACTGACCCATTTATTGTTACATAATTTTTTTACCTTCCACATAATATCTGCAGTATTCTACAATTGAATAAAATAAATAACTTAAAAGACCCTAAAAAATAACCAAATTAAATCCATTAAAAACGAATTATACTTTTAAAGTGCAAACAAGTTAACTTCAGTTATTATTGTCACTCAGTGTATGGTGGGAACAACTGAGGGCAGTGACAAAAACACATTTTTGTCCACTGCTCAAAGCTCTTAGATTTCACAAAAAAATAGTATAACAAAATAAACATATCACTCTAATAACAAGCGCAGAAAACAAATAATAATCAATCATTTCACTAAACTGCTGACTACCCTTACTACTTTTACTTACTACATTTCCACTTTCTGCAGTCCAAGCATGAGGTGTTTTTTTTTTTTTTTTTTAAGAAGATAAGTCTGCTCCTGTGCTCCTCAATGATAATTGACGCTGTGCTAAAGAGCCTCTCGCCCTCGACATTCGTGCATGGAGCACAGGGGAACTTAGCTGCTGTTTCTGCCATGGCGGGGAGTCCAGCTTGGTTGACTTTCCAGTAATTGTTCTTACGTTTAATAGGAGCCCCACAGAGGTAGCCCTCCCCCATTTCACAGATTGCCCCTGGGGTGATCTGCTCAGAAGGACCTTCTGCTGTGCTGTGTCATTAAAGATGCTGCCATGGCTGCTGCTACTTGCACCCTCCTACCGTGGAATCGTGTTCACTGGCTCGGACACAGTTCCATCAGATGGAGACGTGGTCTTACTCTTCAGCTCTTCTTCTACTTTACACACCGCTGCCTTTAATGCTGCTTTTGCATCTCCCAGTTTTCCGCATTTGGGAAGTACCTGGCATAAATATAAAATACTGTATATAAAAATATTGTAAAATATATATATATATATATTTTAGAGCTTTTCAAACCCAGTCCACAGTGCCTACACATTCATGCTTACAGAAAGAAGTCACAACACACAGTCACATAGGCTACAACCAACTCACCATAAACAGTACAGTTTTTCATTCCCTTACTTGTCTTTATATCGTGGATCCAGTGATGTTGCCTCGGTGTAGAGGGGCTTGGATTCCACATGCCTGAAACGTGGACTGCATCCAGAAGGGTGGCTTTCTTAGTTTTGATTCTGACCCCTATCATCTTCACTCTCCTTACCGAGAAACTGTACCAGTGCATGGACAGAGGGGATGACCTCAGCTGTGTAGAAGATTTGTTAGCTCTTTAAAGGTTTGCTGTTAGAATGGCTGGCAGGGTGTGGTTTTCCTCAGAAGTGTAGGCATTCAGTGGTTGTTTTTGATGAATGAGGCCATCAATCATGTACTTGGTACTGCTCCATCATGTCACGACATCCTGCTGGAGACATTTTGGAGTGACGTTCAGCTCTATTTGCAGGTCTTCAAGGCTTGAATAAGCCGTGGGGGAATGCTTTTTTCCCGTTGGCTACTCCATCACTTACAGCTCGCTGTGACAAGACCCCTTCATGGACTACAAGCTGAAGACTGTGTGCAAAGCATCCTAAGCTTGGCACACCCAGCTGATCTATAGCCTTTTTCATATTAGCAGCATTGTCTCTTAAAACGATATGGACTTTCTTTTTGTCAATCTGCCAGTCACGCAGCATCTCCTCCATGGCGTTTGCGATGGCATCAGCTGTGTGTGAACCTCTGAACTCATGTGCATGTAATACTGCTCTCTGCAGTGTAAAGTCAGCATCTACCCAGTGCACAGTTGGGCTCAATTTCGGACAGCGGTCGATGGTCTGAGCTCCAGATGTCAGTGGTGAAGCAAACAACATTAGCTTTCTCCACAATACTCTTTTTAACTTCTTTATGCATCTGGGGTATACAGTAGTTTTGTCGACAAGGTAGTGGCGGCTAGGAATAATGTAGCATGGCTCGAGGTGCTCAAGTAAGCGTTTAAATCCAACATTACTCACCACCGACAGGGGCTGGTCATGGAGCACAATAAACTGGGCTGTCTTTTCTGTTATAGCCAGTGCCTTTTTGCCGTCCCATGGGAGTTTGTGACGCTTTGCAAATGTTTTGGCCAGGGTTGGTTGGGTGAGGAAGCCAGAGGTTTGTTGTTTCTTCGCCTCGTGGTCTTGCAAAAATTGTCATGCTGTTTCAGAAGCTGCTGCTTCAAATGCGCAATGAGGTTGGTCGTATTAAACTTTGCGGGTTCTGTGCCACCACAGGAAACTTGTGCATGACAAGTGTTGCACTGAGCTGCAACGTCTTTGTTCGAGTTAACGTTAAAATATTCCCACACGGCCAACATCACTACTACTTCTCCCAGTAGCGCCGCACACACGTCGTCGTCGTGTTCACGTGGGCTCTGAGTGAGTGAAGGCTTATTGGTGCATTGACGCCAGTTACTTTGTTGGAGTGTGAACCACAGTCACAGATAAAAGTTATATCCATAGGTTTGTGTGTATATATATATATATATATATATATATATATCTATATATATATATATATATATATGATAGAACTGCTGGATAATTTTATCAGAGCATTTATATCAGTGATTTTAGATGAAGTTCGATAAAATCCAATATTCTTTTTCTAGCTGATATCGAACTGATATCAGCCAGAAAATGTACATCGGATCTGGACATCCTTAGTACAAAATACACAAAAATAACAGAGAAACATACAAAACGACATAAGAAACAACCAAATGACACCAAAAACACATTAAGAGAGAAAAATCCTAACAACACAAAAATAACAAAAACACAAAATAAGTGGAAAATATACCAAATGATAAAAAGAACAACAACAAGAAAATACACAAAATTACACCAAAAACACACAGAAATTCAGAAATAACAGAAAGGAGTACTTGAGCTAAACAAGTTTGAGAACCACTGGTTTAGGAGACATTTTGTGGTAGGCCTTAATAATGGTGCTCAAGTAGGACATCTAGTGGTCAATAAAATAACCACTGGCAATTGAAAGGTGTTTTTTTTTAGTGGTTAATGCATTGTTTTAGATCCTCCATGCAAATGAATATTTCAGACTGAGTTGTATAATTTTAAGCTGGTGCAGGAAGACAAAAATGATAATTAACTGATATGAAATGCCATGTTTCTGATTTTGTGTGTCACTAGCCCTAACCTGACACTTTTGTGCTTTAAATCTTATTCTGTCCTATAAGAGTGTCCTGCTGGATCAAATTAGATGGGTAGAAATGGGAATTAATAGTTCTTAAAAAAAAAAACAATTGTGAACTCTTACTGTGTTTTTATAATTCTGCTTTAGTACGTCTGCTCTTTCATACCTGCACACTGAATTTTGAATTACCTTATCATAAATATGGCACCTATTTATCATATATTCATACTGTATGTGTGACGTTTAATACTGTTTTTCTGATCTTATTTTTTTTTGAATTAGAAAGCTACTGCCATCCCATCTAAAAAAGCTGAATACTTTGATGCATCTGAGCCTGTCCAAAACAGAGTTTACAAATCACTGAAGGTTTGGTCTATGCTGGCTGACTTGGAGGAAAGTCTTGGTTCTTTCCAGGTATGTTGACTGCATGTCTGCATTTCTAGACATTTTATATAAATTCAATGAGCCAAATGCAAAACCTAATCACCTGAAAATTAATGATTTTTCTCTGTCTTTATAGTCCACCAAAGCAGTGTATGACAGAATTATTGATCTTCGCATTGCCACTCCTCAGATCATCATTAATTATGCAATGTTTCTTGAAGAGCACAAGTACTTTGAGGAAAGCTTTAAAGTAAGGACTTGTGATGATATCCCATGATGTTTGTTCTTAAATACACTATACAGTATAAACTGCTTTCCCAATGTGAATTGCATACTAAACATTATTTGTGTTGTACTTTTTCAGGCTTATGAGCGTGGCATTGCTCTTTTCCGATGGCCTAATGTTTATGACATCTGGAACACTTACCTGACTAAGTTCATCGATCGCTATGGGGGCAAGAAGCTGGAGAGAGCTAGAGATTTGTTTGAGCAAGCTCTAGATGGCTGCCCCGCCAAATTTGCAAAAAGTAAATGCTATTGCTTAGAATAAGTTTCTAATTGATTACATTTCACAATATTTGTGTTTTTTTTTAATTAACTTTTTGAAATCTCTCCAGCTATTTACTTGTTGTATGCCAAATTGGAGGAAGAGTACGGATTAGCACGGCATGCCATGGCTGTCTATGAAAGAGCAACGCAGGCGGTTGAAACTGAAGAGAGACATCACATGTTCAATATCTACATCAAGAGAGCAGCCGAAATTTATGGCGTTACATATACCAGAGCTATTTACCAGAAGGCCATTGAGGTAAATCACACTTTCCCTGTTTTTTACTAATGAAACTTAGCAACTTTCTCACTCATTTAAATCATTTTCACATGAATTTTATTATATCAATGCTTTGTGTCTTTCTATTGTTTGCATAAATAAAAGTTCCAATAAATTGCTGCTGCTCAGTGTTACCAAAAGGTACTGAGACAATGTTGTTTCAAAGTAAAGAAAAAAAGAAATGTCAACAACATATTTTCATGTCTGATTGTCTTGTTAACAGAGTTCGTGCGGATCCTTAAAATGTCTTAAAAAGCATTAAATTCATGAATCTAAAAATTAGGCCTTAATTGTCATTAAAATATCTTCAATCAATGGTTCTGTCTTGAATTTTAACACATACATTAAGTAGGATTTTATGATTGTAATTAGTCTCACATTTCAAAATAAATGGTAACAATATATATTTTTTAATTTATAATTTTTACATTATGCAATCACGACAGCAAAACCAACTATAAAACAGTGACATGGTTACAGAGGGACTTTCAACAACATGGGGAAATGTAAATTTAACAGAAATTGCCTGTCCAACAAAGATTTTTCTTAATGGTTTTTAGTTTTAGTATTTTTGTTGTTTTATGGATATTTTTGTAGTGATTTTGTGTGTTTGGGTTTTATATTTGTTTTCTTTATTTTTATGTAGGTGCTTCCTGATGAACATGCTAGAGATATGTGTGTGCGGTTTGCTGACATGGAAAGCAAACTGGGTGAGATCGATCGGGCCAGAGCAATCTACTCTTATTGCTCCCAGATCTGCGACCCAAGGGTTGGAAACCATTTCCTCTCCATAGTTTATTTTTTGTGCCCTTTGCTTGTTAAGATATTAAAATCAATAACCTTGAATTTTATCATGCAGGTTACGGCAAACTTCTGGCAAAGCTGGAAAGAATTTGAGATTCGTCATGGAAATGAAGACACTATAAAAGAGATGCTGAGGATCAAGCGCAGTGTTCAGGCTACATACAACACACAGGTCAACTTTATGTCCTCTCAGATGCTGAAGGCAACTACAAGCTCTACTGGCACTGGTGAGAGTAAATGTGGGCAAAAAACCCTATAAACAATTAAAAGGAGAATAGCTCTCATTTTAAACTGTCAAAGCTTTACATTATCCTATTGCGTTGCCTATAATCAGATTCTATAATTGTCATATTTAAACTCTTATGTCTCCAGTTTCGGATCTTGCTCCCGACCAAATGGGAATTGATGATATGAAGATGTTGGAGCAGAAAGCACAGCAGCTCGCAGCAGCAGCTGAGCTGGACAAACCCAAACCCAAAGAAAAGATCCTCTTTGTCAGGTGTGCAATGGTTTTTCTTTTTTTTTTTTCATTTGTTAACTAATCCTAAATTCCAGATGGAAATTCAACACCTTTGTAGATGTCTAAAATAAAATGTTCCTCTTATGAATGCAGGAGTGACACATCTCGCAGTGAGCTGGGTGAGCTCGCACAACAAGCCAATCCTGATGAGATCAACATCGATGAAGATGAAGATGATGACCAAGAACCTGAGGGTAAATGTTGACTACAACTCTATAATACATTTATAAATATGTTTTTGAGGAAATGCAAATATAAATGTTGATGTTTTCTGACCTTTACAGAAGTACAGCTTGAACAGAAGAGTGTTCCCACAGCTGTATTTGGAGGACTTAAGGAGGACTAAATTTCATGAAATTTGGCTCGAACACCAGCCCCTGATTTGTCACTATAAATATATATATATACATTTTTTTTGTTTTTACTTGAGAATAGAGTGGGTGTCTGTTTGTAATGTGAAAAAAAATTCTCTGAGTTTGTTGTACATGTTTTTGTTCAGACATTTTATTCAACAAATTCAATATTAGGAGAATAAGGTTTTGAAACAACTAAACATAAAAGGCTGATTTGTATGTGTCCTAATTTTTCGTTTCTTTCAATGGCTGTTTCGCTTTTGGCCACTTGGATACAATTACACAAATAAAGTGATTTTTCATGCTAAGGCAGTGACTGTATGGACTCTAATACTCACTAGGTTGTTTACCTTCTTAGGCAGCTTTTAGTGGAACAAGTATTTCAGTGTTGAAGATCTGTGATTCCAATTTGCTGTAGTCTTGCAAACCTATTTAAATGCCTAAACAATCAACAATCCCACATGTGATCCTCAATGTAATTTGTCGATTCCCCAAAACAAATGCACAAAAAAAAAAACCTCACACAAAATCACAACAAAACACACAATTTTTTTTTGTTGCTTTGTCCTTTACTGTATTAATCTTCAGATTAGTCTTTTTTTTTCAAATGTTGACAGTGTGTCCCTCTGAGCAAAATATCACATTTTTGTAATTATACAAACTAAATAAGTCAAGTGGATTTAGTTGAGCTCTGTTTTCTAAATTGGTAGAAACCTATTGTTCAAAAAGTGAATTTGACTGACAACTGGAAAAAGTAGACTTTACATTTTTGTTTCATAATCAGATTAACTGAGAGGTAATCCTTTTACTGAATTACAGCAGCAGGGAGCTTGACGGAGTCTTGGAACTTTGAATGTCATGTGACAAGGCACCTAATACGCTTTGGTGTTTCTATTTTGCTACACCTCTACAAGAAAGACGTGTTGATGCAAGAAGTATATTATTTTTTGGATGATAACTGAAGCAGCCAGTCGGGATGACTAAACAATTTCTGTTGTGTACATGTTAGCATGTCAAAAATGAGAAATGCAACATATAGTATGGTTGGGTTCTATAACCCAGCTTTCTTTTTTGAGATGGTAGCCAGCAAGTAGTCTATTTGCTGCCAATACATTACAACAGTATATAATTTGATTTTTGTTTGTACCAAAGCAGGATTTAGACTACACAATACATATATTCTATTATTAAAACTACAACTTCTGTAATAAGATTTGATTCAGTGTAAAACAGCACTAATAATATACAAACAAAACATAACCTACTTCCAGACAACATAAATAACCTATTCTACTATTCAGAAAGGGAATGAGGATATAAGCTAAGTGGGGAACTGAATTTAAATACACTTTGTGTTGGGAGGACCTTATAAAGAAGGTGCCTGTCAATCTTGGGACAAATTATAGGATAGTCTAACAGATGATTAAAGATATAACCATAGGCTCATTTAAAAGATAGAAAATACAGATATTAGATAAATATATTTCTAGCTCAGGATGATATAATAGTTAGAAAATTATTTTTTTTGTACTGCTTTTTTCTGTGCGTTCAGGTTTATATATATATATATACAATGCCGGTCAATAGTTTTAGAATATTTATTGCAATTCCAATGAATAGCTTGAATTGATACAAAGGTAAGTACTGAACAGCCAGAGGTTAAAAAAAAGGTTTGGTTACCCAAAACTGAAAAATAATGTACATTTCAGAATTATAGAAATAGGTCTTTTTCAGGCGACATGAAGTGTGTTAAGAATTTAAAGCTGTTCTACAGCAATGAAGGTTGGATCAGCCTTGAAAGCTGGTGCTACTAATTCCTACAGGTGTTCCAACTTTTCATGGTTCCTTCCAACCCCCTCTGTCTGCATAATAGCAGTGTTGGAATACACTGTGGTACCAGACCCCCATGAACATCAGGTGAACAGTATTGTTCATGGATTCCATCATTTCTTTTTCAACTCAAATTGCGTATTTGTTCTATGCTTTAATTTCAGAGTGCAATGACAAACTGAATCATTTTCAGTAAAAAAACTGGAAAAAGTGTTCTAAAACTTTTGACTGTAGTAATATATTGTGTATAAATGTATATAAATAGCTTAATATTTTACCTTAGTTGATGCATTCTGAGAACTATTGGTGCATGAATAGATGGTGATTGATGTTATAGAAAAAAAAATGTTAGATTGTAATCTAAAATAGATTTATTAGATCATTATGTAAAAAGAGGTAAGATAATTTAGTTTAAATGTCTTCCTACTCCAGAGATTGTAACATTTCACCTTGTTCTTTTTTCCTCTATTTTTTAATTTTTGTTCCCATTTTTACATATGTGACTGTGTTTTGTTAATGAAGACTTTCTGTGCTTCTGTTGTTTTCTTTTGGGCCACATTATCAACATTCATGTTAGCATTTAGAATGATGAGCATTACCACAGGAAAGAAAAAAGGGTTTGTGTATTTTGGGAGTGATTGTGTATTTTTGTAGCTTAGTGTATTATTTCTCATTTTGTTTACCTATGTTGTTTTGCTCTGTATCTCTTTCTTTTTTGTGTATTTTTTGTTGACTTTTTGTGTATTTTCCCGTAATTTTTTAAAAAAACTTATTTTTTTTAATAGTTTATTTATTATTATGTTTAACTAATTTCCTGCATTTGCTGTTAGGGCCCGCAGAAAATTAATCCAAGGGCCGTATTTGGGCCCCGGGCCGCACTTTGCCCATAGCCTGTTTGGTCCTTGTAGATACGGTGGGTAGGTGCGGTACGTTTCCAATGAAATGTACCTTACCGGATCCCGTAGATTCACCTGTGGTAGCAGTTGTCACATTTCTACCTGCTGGCTGTATTCACACGGAGATCCCGCCCTCCCGCGAAAAGCTGATTCCTGATTGGACAGAAGGAGGAGTAAGCAATCCCAGTGTGGAGCACCTGGAAGTCAGTCATCGACGGGTCCAAAGTGGAGCTGCGTTCAGTGAACTGACAACACAGCAATGCGGACGAAAAAAGTCTAAACTACAGGGAAAACTCCAGTTTTTTTGCTCCTTGGCGGAGGTCAGGGTATGAGTCAGCTATTGGGTTAGCATAGATGGGATTTGAGCTCCATAACCTAGCTGAAAAGGACATTGGCAGACTTGGAAGCAGCGCCGGGGCGGATATTTTCCTGAGCAAAGCCAACCCACATCCGTATTCCCAGCTCTGGTCGAAAGGAAGAGCTGCTCCAAGAATGATTGTTTGATAAAAAAAAAAAACAAAAAAAAAACAAACAATTTTAGGTTAGGTTTTGTCTACTCTCCCAGTTTGCGGGGACCGCCTCCAGTTTTCAGATCCTCGTTATGGTGGACTACCCTACGATGAGGAAGACTTTCGTGGTTCCAGACATAAAGCCATTGGATTTGTATGACTGCACTAAATCAAAAATATGCGCAAGTGTTGGATGGTTATTGACAAAGTCGTACGACAGTCCAGGTACGTGTGCGTTTAGTCGGCAGGCAGATGGTTGACTAAACATCGCCATCCTTTTGTAGTCCAGCTATGTTTATGTTATGTCGAGCGGTGAAGCGCAGAGCACATGCATAGAGGTGAACTGTCGTGTGTGTATCAGTGTATGTATGTGTGTGTGTGTGAGAGAGAGAGAGTAGTTCAGCATTTTTTCCTGCACAAAGAGCCGTAGGCTAAATGAAAAGAGCACCCTTGCTCATCCATTTTTTTTTTTTTTTTTTAGACTGACACATGTCATTTGTTCTGCCACATTTTAGCGGTATGTGCAACAAACGGGCCTCCACCGAAGGCCTTATCACGCTGACCCATTTTGTCGTATAATAGAGCTGCCAGGAGCGTATTTAGGCTACAGTCTGAAACTGCAGACTGCTGGGGATGTTTTAATCCGGTTACACAGACATGGCACATGGGGCCTACATCTATTTCAACAACATCCCTGTTTGACAGCTAAGACTGCCCCTCACTACTCACGGTAAAACAACAACCACCTTGCTAAAAACTCTTTGGACTTTAGTGAATTTGCCATGTCATTGTAATATATCAGAAACTCCAATGTGGTTTATTTCAGTACTAATCAAGAGCCAATAATGGCCATAAAAAAAGAGTTAAAGCAGACATGGGCAACTGGAAAACAACAGCCAAAATACATCAAATAATAATAATAATAATAATAATAATAATAATAATAATAATAATAATAAATGATAGAGAAAATACACAAAATTACTCAAACACAGAAGACGATTGTGCAAATAAAACAATACAAGTTACTAACAATACAAAATAACAACACAAATACAAAAAAATACACAAAAAAGAATAACAACAATTCACATAAATTACTCCTAATGTACAACTATAAAAATACATAAATTGGCTCTGAAACATCATAACGCGACAAACATCTGATTTGTCATTATTCTAAATGCTGACATCAATGTTGATCGTGGCCCTCAGATCAGACAGTTTCGTGGCCCCTGCTGTAATAAAAGTTGCATTGAGCATTGTCCAGTCCTCAAGGACTTTGTTTTGGTTTTTTTTTCTTCAGGAAGACCTTTTAGTCTAAAATCACATGAGACCAGTTTTGCAGTTTATAAAAGACTTCTACTCAAAACCTACAGCGAACCTGCATAAAACTTTATTTACATTTACCCGCAAGGGAAACTTGAGGAATATGTGTTAATCTTGTTAAAGTGTCCACATTAACTGAAGTAAACCCCTTATAGATAATGTTAAAACACAAAATGTAGTCAGTTTTGTCTCGGGAGAGTGTGATAGGAACTTTGATATCAATACCAACTTTTAATCTCAGACAGGTCCTGCTTCAGGACTGCTGGCAGCTAGAGTTGGTGTGTACACTGTTGGAAGTTGAACACCTCAACCACACCCTTTGGTCAAATTCACTCCACGTTAAAGCTGCAGTGCTGGCAAGAGTGTGGCCATACATTTTGTGATTAGTGCCATTTTTGTCCTTGCTTTTCCAAAGGCCAAGTTGACATTATTTAATCCTTTTTTCTGTTAATACATTTAGAAAAATGACCCTGATGAGTAGCCTGTGAAGTTAGGTGTCTTCCTTTATTTCAAAAGGAAAACTATGAATTCCCAAGTGAGGGCATTATTTGATTAAATAACTGTTAGCAATGACCTTGTGGACAGAAGTAAGGGATACGGGTAATCAAAAATGTGTTTCAAGGAACCCTATTCCTCAGTTTTGTCAAATGTGAAGATAACATAACCTCAGAGTTATCCTAAAATTATCAATTTTTAAACTACTCTAAGTCAATGTTGGTTTTGTACTGGTTTGCTGAATTCAACATGAATTGGCAGTAATGTGATATATTCTACTATTGAGAATGAGAGATTTTACACATGATGTGACAAGTTTTTTGATGCTTCATTGGGCAGAGACCATTTAGAATTGGCCTATATTATTTATTTTAAAGTCATTTGTGTGAGGCTAGCCACTTGTATATTTAGCTTGTTAGTTCTAGTCTCAGTGTTTCTGTTGGAACATTTCAAGCTAATATTGAGGTGCTTATTCATCCATCATCATCTGTGGTAAGTCAACAAGAGACACGGACCTGTCAAGGAACTACGTATATCTTAGTCATTGTTTACTCAATAAATAGTCACTTCCATTTGGTATAGCCTACTCTGAATGGTTCAAGACAATCAGTGAGACACAGTTTGAGTAGTGCACTGTCTTTCAAGACAAGGTGGATACTTTACCTTCCTGTACAATAGCAGGCAGGGATCAATGAGATATAGATTTGTCCATAAGGTTGTGTGACCAGAGGAAATGACACCCGCTACAAATGATCCAGTAAAATGGTATCAGTGAAATTGTTGTTTCTACAACATCCATATTGGACATAATTCAATTATACGCTCGGTGTGTGTGTGTGTGTGTGTGTGTGTGTGTGTGTGTGTGTGTGTGTGTGTGTGTGTGTGTGTGTGTGTGTGTGTGTGTGTGTGTGTGTGTGTGTGTGTGTGTGTGTGTGTGTGTGTGTGTGTGTGTGTGTGTGTGTGTGTGTGTGTGTGTGTGTGTGTACACAACGTTACTTGCCCCTTTGTCTACCCTGGCCATTTAATTTTAATTCAGATTAGAGCTGCTGTGAAATAGCAGAGCTCTGTCTGTGTTGTCATGATACACAAACATGTGGCTCTCAGCTGAGGTTTATCCAAGTGGACATGTGGATGAACATGTCTTACGGTTAAAGTGTAGTGTTTTAATCCTTTAATTGTCCTTTGCAGGCATGATGAAATGTGCACGATTTGTATGCACAGCATATTTATGTGGTTCAGCAACTGTTTGGATACATTTGGGTTGAAGATGTAGCGCTATATTGATGACAAGCGGTGGGAACCTCACAATACGGTACGCGACACAAAGCTCACGATAACGATTATCTTACGATATGACGATACTGCGATTAACGATATACTGGTCAGAAATTAATCTACGATAATCTGACATAAAAAAAAAAAAGATTGCGTGAAAAAATACAATTTTTATTTTATATCTCTGAAAGACAATAAATTGAAAGTGTCCTATAAACAGTGACACTATTTTAGTGCAACATTTCTGTAAATAAGTGTCAACATACCAATGTAAAGGAATAATTATCTCCAATAGTGCTTTCTGTAAACAATTTAAAGGGTCTTTCTTATCAGTGACACCATTATAGTGCAATGTTTCAGTTAACAAGATATTGTTTCCTTCAACAGACAGTGACAACATTTCTGTGAAGACGTACCTGCACATTTTAGTGAAAAAGCAGGAAAGGTTTTGGGAAAAAAATAGATGTTTATTTTATTTATTTATCTTTTAAATCGATATATTGCGATATATCGCCATATCGAGATATCATCACACTCCTATTGATGATAGTGTTATGGTACGTTCACACCAAACCGTTTCGGGCGTCAAAATCGTGCCTCGCGCGTAGTTGGACGCTTGTGATTATTGAATAAAGAAGCTTGCCACCAGCATCGAAGATGCTCGGGACGCGCATCCAGTGTCGAGGGGAGGGGCTTCTCTGTTTTTCATACAATGGATGAAATTGTGGCAATCAGTTACGTTCATAAGTCACCCAGTTACTGTGATATGGTGGGGAACATTGTGTTGAGAAGGCTGTGTTTTCTATCGGATGTATTTTGGTGTGACTCAGTGTGTGCACTGTGATGTTAGAGGGCTATAGAGAAGTGTGGGTGAATCGATAATACATTTTGAAGTTCTTTGCTGAACACGCCTTCTGATTGGTCGACGTGCCGCGATATGTCCCAAAAGTTTAACAATCCCAACTCCAGCATCGGCCACGCGAAAAGCTTCAAAACGCGCTGCACAGGAGGCGGGAGAGGCGCAGCGGGATCTCCGACGCTCCCTAGAAGCGCGTCCACCATATATTGTGAATGTACACCTGTCGCTTTTGATGCGTTTGGTGTGAACGCGCCATAAGACATTTCTTCAGGCTTTTTGTTTATTTCACCACATTATGTTGAGTTTTGCTGACAAACTCATAGCTGTGTTTTTATGAAAAACCATATATTTTAAAGAACTATATGTATCCCAATTTGAATTAATGAGGCCTAAACACAACACCATTTGATGTTCTTAAATACTGTATATGCTTATTTTCTACACATTGGTGTCATGAACCTTCAGTAAATAATGATTGTAAACCATGCAACAGTTTTCCCTGAAAAGAAGTATAACATTTGAAAATTAACAAGAAACTGCTCTTGTCAGTTTGGATTGATGTAAGGGGGCAATTTAACACTAACTAGTGACACAGACTTTGTGTATAATGGATGGCTGTTAAAGGAGCTGGTTTGGTTTAAACACAGGGTGAGTAACAGCGTGTAAGTGGAGTTTGAGTTGTTGACATGTTTCTCGATTTCATACTTGTGTAATTGTCATAGTCCTGAATAACGTCATGGCACAATCTCTGGCAAGGGATCTAATCTAATAGATACATACACATAAGTGATTCTCTAGCTCACTAATAGGGTTAATGAAGGAAAGTGAGAATAAACATTCCAAGTGTTTGACTTTTGCCTTCTTACTCAAACTAAAGATAAGTGCCGACCTCATGATATGTGAAAACAACACAGAGGTGATTGCTCCAGTCGGTGCAAACACAGAGACACGTGTTTTCATTCATGTAAGCATGATGGGCTAGAGACATTTTTTTACATCCAAATTGTCAAAATGTATTTTAATTTTTTTTAAAAAATATTTACAATGTTACTTTAAGTTTTTTAAAAATTGACTCATCGCTCCCCATTAGTTCTCTGTGGTTGTTGTTGTTGTTGTTTTTGTTATATTCCAACCACCATCGTGAAACTATTTTTTTTTGCATTTATAGTGTGACCTGGGACAATGTCGCCAGATCAATGTAACCATGAGTTTTTGTAGTCAGTTGTAGGGTTGCACAATTAATCAAATTTTAATCGTGATCAAGATTTTGATTGCCACGATTAAATTAACCTGCAATATTTACATTTAAAATACTGACTCTGTACTCTAATAATGTATTTATTCCATTAGCCTTTGGTTAATTTTAAATTCTTGAGGTAATTTTTTTAAATTATTATTTTTTGTATAATTATTATTTAAAGCTTAATTTTGCACTGGTAATTGTACACACATTGTTTAAAAACTAATATGTTTTTCCTAACATGATTTATAATCATGATTACAATATTGATCAAAATAATCATTTTGGCCATAATTGTGCAGCCCTACTCAGTGGTATACTATATTTACAACAAAATGAACCCTATGGCATGATTTCAGTCATCGTGAAGTTACATGAAACAGAGCTGGACAGGCTGTCTTTTCTTGACTGATGTCTGTAGATCATTACATGACAGTATGAGGTGGAACTACCCTTAACTGCTTTGTCCTTGAAACAGAATGATAGCCTCTCTCTAATACAAAATCATTCTTTTCTCCCTGTTTTCTAAAGGCCTTTTAAACATTGCAATGCTAACGTATGGATATTTGCTTAAAGACAAGGGGCCCTCCTGGTGTACACTTGGCTGCTGGTTTCATCTTGTTAAAAAACAAAAAAAAAAAAACAAGTTCCATAGCGGGTGTGTCAAGTGTGTGTGTGTGTGTGTGTTTTTAGGATAATTTATGCTCTGCTCGTCGTCCTATTTGCAGACAGACCAGTCTGAACAGATTACTTAATCTCCCCCCTCTGCCTTTCTAGAAGAAGAACGAGAGAACAAATTTGAGTGTTGCTGCTTTCATTCAATGTTTTGTTTTGATGTATTGACGAATACTAAGTATCATAAAAACAGAAGCACATGTGGTCTAAAAAGAGGGTTATGATAAGGGGCCAAACCACTTGTAATCGGCTGATGACAACCTTTGAGCTCATCATGCCCCACTAACCTTGATGCTTTCACTGCTTTACTCATTCATATGATTATAGCTCTGTGGTGTACAGCAGCTATTTTATTCTGCCAGGGGATCCTGTAGACGGCAGGTTTCTGTGTCAACCATAAAAAAATGGTCTTCTAATCATTTCGATATTTTTTCTCAAAATGGCGATATACAATATAAATCTCGATATTTTTAATTCAAATAAAGTCTTACCAGAAAAACAATTCAGGTTAAATTAGCTAATGCATAATGCAAACAGGCACATTTATTAACTCAGAAATTCATCTAACTGTGCTTTTCATGCTGTCCTGAGAATTATCAAAAGCAGCGACTCATAGAACTAGTATTTTAATACAAAATGAGCTATAAAATAATACATACATTGATATAGGTGATATTGTCATTTTCTATACCACCAAAATTTGTGTACCCTTTGTTTTTTGGTTGTTCTGTTTTAAAACCAAATCAAAATAACAAATAAACAGTGTGGTTATTTTGTTTTACTGATTTAAAACCAAAACCAAAACTGAAATACAGAAAAACCAAAAACCTGATAAGCAGCCTTTTTCTCTCTTTTTTTTAAATTTTTTAAAAAATTTTGTTTAACTTGTTCTGTTTGTGTGATATTTAGATATTTACAGGGAAATTAGCGCGAGAACTGAAGTCCGCTGCACCTGGCTTCCCTCCCCAGGTCCTGGACCAGGTCTCTACACATAATAGGGCTGTTTAGGCTTTATTTCAGCAGTTTTGTGGTCCTGCTCCTGTTTTCATTCAGTCTGTGGGTATTTTAGCTCATTAAAGGCTCCTCACTTTTATGTTTTGATTTGCGGTGTTATGATCCAAATAGTATCCAGATAATCTGGTGACTGACTATCGACTGTGAGGTTGGTGTGAGGGACAATAGATGTTAGAACTTCTACAATTTGACACTTTTACAAAAACAATTTAAGCATTTTTGAGGGCAGTAAAAATATTTATTTTGCATGTTATAAATATCGCTAACAGCCACCGTCAACACACACGGAAATTGATCATAAGAAACGAGGAGCACCAGCAGATTGATTACACCACCTCTGATTCCACATGTGCATTTTTTATGTAACGTTAGTTTTGATTCACTAGTAATGTGACTTATGTATTGCTCCTTTTTATGTCTGGGAGCAAAAGTCCGCCCTGTCACCAGTTTATCTGGATACTATTTGGACCGTAACACTGTTTGGTAAAGTTGGTAGATATTCACAGATTCGGACTCCCAGCATCAATAACTCTAACAAAACGTCATCGACACACAAATTACACCTCTGCCATTGGTGTGAGGTGATACAAGATAATTTTTATCAAATGCTGCAGAATAAAAGTTTGTCTGTGTGTCCTCTCTGTGTGGTGAGATTAAAACATGAAGCTCTCGTCTTAGTTTACCCGTAAATATCCAATTATCACACAAACAGAACCAGATTTACTTTTAAAACAGAAAAACGCTGCTTGTTTGGCTTTTGGTTTTTCTGTATTCTTGCTTTGTTTTAAGTCAGAAAAACTGAATAACCACACTGTTTATTTGTTATTTGGATTTGGCTTTGAAACGGAATAACCAAAGAACGAAAGGTATACGGATTCGCCAAAATAGAAAACTCGATTTATTTTTAATCTTGATGTATTGCCCAACTCTAGATGGAACTATATCATTTGAACTAAATTATATAATGATAATATTCTACCTGGACTTTGGTTTACTGAACATGTCTGTCTGCTTCTTCCCTCTCTTTTGTAGAAAATGTCCCTGCAGAGCTGCGTGACCCTTTCTACTGTGACCAGTATGAACAGGAGCATCTTAAACCACCAGTTACACGCCTCCTGCAGTCCTCGGAGCTCTATTGTCGTACTTGCAGCCTTTTATTGGGCGATACAGCAGCTCAGCCCAAAGACAACACTGCCCTGCTGCAGCTTCTATCTGAGAGAGGCATCGTCACCAAAGACAGAGACGCAGCAGTGACTGATGCAAACCTCCGACACAAGCCAATCAAAATGGTAATGTCCCACCAGAGCTAGACATTTATGTGAAGATGAAACACCAATGGTTTTATCCCAGAAACCAGTATTTCTCTCTGTGTGCGTGTGTGTGCGCGGGAGTCTGTGATTTTAAACTTTGTTTTCTCATCCAGACTGTCTGCTTTGCAGGAGTCTGTAAAAGTAAAAAGGGTCAAGTTCACTTGCTTGCCGGTATACAACCACATTTATGCTTTGATTTTACGGATTGAAGCACATCAAAAAGACCCCACTCATTCAACCCCGCCCCCACTCTATTCTGGATCCCAGAGGATAAGTGGATCCAGCTGCTTGGATTGAGACGTCACACTGACACAAGGGACACCTTCTTTACTTTGTAAAGTCATGAGAGGGAGAGACTCTTTAGGGAAAAAGCAGCTCAGTTCCTAACAATACCCAAAGAGTTCCTGAAACTTTAGATGCTGTGTGTTGAGAGAACACACTAGACTAGCCTAGCAAGTCAAAACAGGTGAAACAGGTTTGTCCTGTTAATTAATGGGAGACTTTTTTTTTTTTTCTATTTCTATTCTTCATGTAATAACTTAAAATTCTCCAGTCTGAAAAAACTTTAAAAAATTTGCTCCACTGAGAAAAATACCTACTGATCCTCAGGCACCGTTAGCCATGTGTATTCATGTTGGCCTAAAGCTAAATAATCTTCCTCTCGGGGTTTATAGTGTCTTTGTAAAGCGACTCATGGGTTTTCCTTTGTGGATGATGCTGTTGTGATGAGCTGGCATCTCTTGCCTCTGCACCTGAGACTCTTTGCTAACAAATTAATTGTGTTGACTGTGACGGTGTTCAACTTTAGGTGTTGGTTATGATGAGTGTGTGGTAAACATATTTGAAAGTAATATTTATGCAAATTTCACTATTGTTATGGGAAGTGAAGTTGTTGAACTAGTTAGACTACATTTTCTATTTATAGCCTTTTACCTGCTACTAGTTGATGAATATAATCTCTTATTAGTGTTTTTTTTTTTTAGAACAATGGTTCTCATTGACTGCAAGGTGTTACTGTTGTTATTCATTTATAACCTGTATATTGTTGCTGAATTACTTTTAGAAGTCACACCATGGTTTATGATTTATTGTTTGTTCATTTTTTTTTTTTTTACACAATTATTTTTCTTCTGTAGTACCCTGTCCCAGTCTTTGCTTGGCGGCTTCCTCAGCCTGTCTGCCACTGGCTGGCACTGTAGCCATAATGTGTCGAGCAATGAAAGAGGGTCAAGTGCAGCATAACACAGGGATAACCTCAACGTGTGTCTTGGTCAATGGGCAGCTTTGACAGAACATTCAGGTTTTTAATTAAAAATTCAGATGAATGTCTAAGACAGGTTAGTATGTAGTGGAGGGGAATGTCCATTAAATAACAACAGGTCAACATTTCAGTCTTCCCATTTCTAATTAGTTTTGTTGCAATATTCACACATTTGTGTGTGAATCTGATAGATCTAAAAATGTTGTAATAGGCGGTAATGTCATACGCATTACACAGTGGTACCCCCACCTAAGGCCCAATGAGAGCTGGAGATGAACATCAGTCGACCCCCACGACCCTGAAAAAAAGGAACAAGCGGGTTAGAAAATGGATGGATAGATGGAACTTAATAATTTAAAATGTACCAAAGGCTAACTGAATACATACACTTTTACACAGTGCAGAGCCTGTATTTTAAATGTAAATATTGCCAATGATTTGTTTAATTTAATCGTAGCAACCAAAATTGTGATCACGATTAAAATTTGATTAATTGTGCAGCCCTACTGTATGTTTTAAACTGGTGACTGGTTTTTGTCACCTCCCTTCCCCCATTACTCTTTAGATTCAAGATCCTGGAAAGATTAGGGATAATCTGCCCTGCAGACTGAACAACACCATTGATTGGATGGCATACCAGAGATGTACAATAAATCATTACAAGTCAATCATGTCATACAGCATCTTATTGGCTAGATTTATAATTGAGGAAATAATAGCAATCAGTCTTAACTGCACCTTTGGTAATAACAGATGGAAAGGACGAGGAGCATTGGTTCCCACAATTGCAAAGTCAATCATGTAGCTATAATCAAGCTAAAGCTCTTGCTGGTCCCCTGTTGCTTTTTGAGAGGCAGTGACACTTTGTCTTAAATCATTGTGCTGCTGTGTTGGCAAGTTTCTGGTCAAGTGAGCATTATCCACAAGTCAAGCTGAAAATATTCGAGGCAGCTTATCAGAAACACTAACCGTCATCCCAGACATTTGGTTCTGCTTTTAAGTTATTGTAGATTAGAGGCTAATGCACTAAAGTACAGAACTTGTCTTATAAAGAACTTCTTCATTTTTACCATATAACTGCTCTAAACTGGCCTTTTATACATAAACACCAGATGAACCTGTCCATTTTCTTACAATGGTAACTCTTTCCAGAAGCCTCCACAGACCTCTGACGTACATGCCCCACTTTTTCCATCCCTCTATCAGTAAGCATTAGGCAGCAGAGGGGGTGGGGTTAAGTCATATTTTAGACATAATCAGATTTTCCCTTATATTTTAAGCTCCCATAGTGATCAACAGAATGGTCTACTTGGCTATGTTGATGAAACGGTTGAAGACTAAAAAGCCCATAAGAATTCAGTGATAAAATCACTTTAAAATCCACTTTAACTTTGATGTGGGGTGTTTGAAGTTTCTCAGGTCAGAGTCAAAGTTAAACTTCGAGTACAGAGTGGTAGTCAGACATGTAGCAAAGTGCATTGTGGGTCAACCGGTTGGTTGTTATGGTGACCTGGCAGGCTAAGCACTGTGTGTTCAAGTAGCTCCGCTCTCTCCTCTCATTAGCGAGACTTGTGATTTAGCTTAGCAAGCTCTCCTGGGGTTGCTACGAGAATGCACCAGCAACCCTCCCCCTCCTTTTCCTGTGCCTTTTATCATGAATCATCTTTTTCTCTTTCAACCAAGTTATGGTCTTACAGTATGACAACAAATGTGGTCACTTTCAGTAGCTCTGACATTCATTACTCTTCTGTTTTTTAAGCCATGAAATGTCACATTACTGTTGAAAACAGTTATCAATTATAAATCCAAAATAATTTTGAGATAATTTGACAGATTTTTGTCAAAACAAATCAGAAAATACCCCTCAATTTTAAAAACCTTCTATTCTTTTTTGGAGCCTCACCAACTGACTCAAGGCTTACGTTAGACTGCGCCAGTCTACCATAGGTGGAATTGGTGGATTCTGAAAATAAGAGATGCACAATCACGTCATTAGTCATCATTAAAGTTCTCGACAATACTCTGTGAAAACCCTCACACACTCAGGACAGGAAAGCTCTACAGATTTAGCTGATTTATATCGTCTTTCTTTAACACCAAGTTACAAAATAAAGATAAGGATGGAATTTGACAGAGATTTCAGTGACTCGTTGTTGGGTAAAACCGTATTCAATCCTACACTGTTTTTATATTTAATTCTATATATATATATATATATATATATATATATATATATATTTTTTATTAATTATAAAAAACAGCTAAATTCAAGAAATCAGTACTTATGTAATATTATTCTGAAACAGTCAGCTCAAAGCTAGTTATAATAATGTTACTCTTCTATCCATCTGTCCCTTGGCTGTACATATATTTGCTTTTTAAAATGACTAAGACAAACAAGATCTATTTGTGATGATGTTGACAGTGTCTATTTATTGGCTTAATGTTCATAGTGACTAACAGCAGCGTATTCAGAGCACTCGGCCCAATACTATCTGACATGCCTTTGTTGTCGTTGTCTCTACAGCATGCCCAAGCAATGGCCTTGCCCAAGTCAACTTTTTACTTCAGGGTCGAGCATGCATACAATTCTCTTGCACAAAGCAGGCCTGGCACCAGTCTTTATGGGGGATTCATGTTGGTAAAGAATGTCTGTTTCTTAAGTTTGTACAAATCAGTGCCTGCTCAGTTTGAGTACACTTCTTACACGTTCAGTTTAAGCCCAGAATTGTGACTGCCCATTGGGGGTATGACCAAAGAACAGGAGTGTTGTTTGTGAGCTGCTTGATTTTTCTCTTTGCTAGAATGGATAGAATGAATTACTATAACAAGGTTTAGAGCTGATTGCTCAAAGTGAAGAGTGGGAACCTGTATTGGAGTTGCGAATAGTTTAAGAAATAGACGATTTGAATAAAATTCTAAAAAAAATATACAATAAAGTCTTTCATTAAGGACTTATTAGTTTATTACAGAGCTCATTCACAGACACTGACTTTAATATCCTGTTGGTTTTTGCTGGAAGCTATTAACTAGTTAATTTGAACTATATGTTGACCGAGAGTACCAGAAATCCCTTTTCTTTGTTACTAGAGCACAAAATTAAATTATTCATATTTTTAAGCTGAGGTTTAAGTAAGTTTCATTTGTATATAATAATTACATTTTTTTTTAATGCTGATTGCACCATAAAGTAGGGGTGGGACAATCTCTTGCCTCAAGATATCTCATCGGGTGTCTGAGTTGTATTGTTGAGTCTTACAGGGCTGTGTTGTTTTTCCCTTCACATTCTGAAAGGCTGATTTTCTCCACCCTCCATTGTTGGTGTTCTTCTTCTAGAAGACTAGATGCAGGACTGGCCTGCAAAAGTGTGTGTGTGCGTGCGTGCGTGCGTGCGTGCGTGCGTGGACTGTAAACAGTGAAGACCACACTTTGGCCTCATGGAGCCCTCTGTCAATTTTTTTGTGGCCCCCAAAATAAACACACAAAATTACTCCAAAAATACACTAAATGACAAAAAACAAAATTACAAAAAAAAGATGAAATGAGAGAAATAAATAAATGAAATGAGAGAAAATTGTACAAAATGACAAAAAATACTTAAAATGAGAGTAAAATATCTAAAATTACAACAGAAATACATAACGTGAAAGAAAAATACAAAGGCAGGAAGCTGCCAACACAGTTAATGCTTAAAAGCGTGAGATTATTATTTCATCCGATGATGACCGTACAGCGCTCTGATGAGTCATTTTAACTTTATTACAGCGCAAACATGTTTCTATTCACGTAGGCCGCCTTGATTTTATACACACTGAGATGAGAGAGCATTGTTTTGCTCTGAGCACTCACTGAACCCTGTGAAATGAACAAACTGCATTCAGTATATACCATATACATTATACAGTACATCTTTCCTAAAATAAATAGTCTTTCTTTCCAAAATTAAGCTATCTGATCTGTGTTCCAACTAGAATCTTTTAACAATGGGCACGTCATTTTTCAAGATAACTGATGGGTCAGGAGGCGGGGCTTTTGTACTTGCAGAAGTTGTTATCCTCTCCTTAACTTGCTCCCAATTAGGTTAGCTGTTCAGCGTAAGTTACCATGGTTATTTACCGCGATAGAACAGCACACACTGAATAAATCCCAGAAATGAGCGCTATAAGAGACAATCCAGCTTTGTAGTACAGGTCCATGAAGTAAAAGTACTGTTTGTTGTTGCATTTTGACACAAGCTGCAAATGGTGTCAAACATGCTAACAGGATTCATGAATTAAGTTGCTCACACAGAGCTGATGATAGCTTGGGTGCTTTTAAATGGTTGGAGTCATTTTCAACCTAAACCCATTGAAAAGTGAGGGTTTGTCATTGTATGACAGCTTTTGTTTGTTGTGTCTTGTTAATATTTGTGTGAGAAACACTATGTCCGAAGGTATATTTTATATTATCTCTTATGCTGTCTGACAAACACAATCCACATTGTCAAAACACCTGCTTTCTCTCCAGAGGATCTCATTACATCACCTCCTTTTTATTATCCCATCTCTTAAGCTAGACCGAGAAATATTTCAGCTCCATATTACATAAGAGAGGAGGGGCATTTGGGTAAAATGCCGAGGAATTAGCATGTTACTGTATTCCAGGACTGTTGCGTATTAAATGTGTACAAACAAGGGTTAAAGTCCGTCCACATCAGTGCTTGTTTGATAGTGAGAATCTTTCAGTTTCTATTAAACATAAACGGACTTTAAGTGACCTCTAGTGGACACTGGAAGTAATTACCAATGCTGTTAATTGTTTTCTTTTCAACACAGCAATGCCTGCTTACTTAGTTTTCTTCCATGTGATTCATACAGAGTGCTCATCTGGCAGTTATTGATTCCTTGATGACCTTGGAAGCCATGGAGGTTGTGGCTGCAGTAAAGACCAGTGGTTCTATTGAGTTACTGGGTGAAGCTTCCTGCTGGGAGAATGAGCTGCTTGAATGGGTGAAAGGGGTAAGTATTAGGATATTTGATGTATTTCTTCACAAGTTAACCATCCTTTTGATTTAGTTTTTACCTTATGTGTTCCATTTTTTTTTTTTTTTTCTTCCATTTTTGGTTTTCAGTTAATCGGGAAGCTGAGAGAGCCTTTTGAAGAAGCAGAGTGTGAATCAGCTAAAACAGCTGCCGAGTCACAGTCAGTTGACCCCTCTGTAAGTATCAGAGCACACCGTTTGTTTACACATTGCTTTGTTTAAAATGCATTGAGAGTATTTCTCTGAGCTCACAAACACACATAACAAACTAAGCATGCGGATACACACACTCCTCAGCACAAGTGATCTAGTTTATGGTTTCTAGATGTGAAACAGAGGTTGCTGACTTTTACTCTCCCCTTCAAAATACGACTGATTTTGTCACAATCTTAGATGCAGCAATTAAAAGTCAGCCTTATTGTTGATTATGCTATTGGTTCTTGGCTCTATACTTTTTGAGGGTGCAAAAATATTGTCATCTGTGACAAAGTGTTTCAAATATTTAAAAAGAATATATCGAGATTTAAGATGTATCAAGATTTCTATTTTGGTGATATCGATATAGGCAATATTGTAATTTTCAATATGTATATTTTATTAAAATACTTGTTTTGTGGGTTGCTGCTTTTGCAACTTCACAGAACAGCATAAAAAGCACAGTTGGATGAATCTTTGAGTGAGGTAACCCAGACCTTCCCCTAAACAAGCCACAGTACAGAACTCACTCACATGTGCTGTCCCTTAAAGTGGCACACATTGTGCAGCTGTTTGTTAATAAATGTGTCTGTGTGGCATTTTTCATCAGCAAATTTAACCCAGAATTGTTTTAATGGTCTGACTTTTTTTTAACTAAAAATATCGAGATTTATATCATATATCGCCATTTTGAGAAAAAATATCGAGACATGACTTTTGGTCCATATCGCCCAGCTCTAAACTAAGTGTATTATACACAAGTTGTAGTAAGTTTGTAATATCATAGCACCTTTAGTTTAATATCATTTCTGGCCTGTTGTGATTGCCTGCACTGATGGTATTCTTTGTGGTGAGCGATTTATTTCGCTTCCAGCATTTATTTCAAGCTTGTGCTTGTTTTTAGGACTTTTAAATGAAGGCTGGTGTTACTGTATTGTCAGCATAGCTTGCTCGTCACTTCACGTACCGTCATCACAACCCTTTCACTTGTTTGTCAGGTTTTTCCACTGTAGGCTTAATTGCTCTCCTTTTGCCGCTTCATTTTCCTGTTCCTCTTCTATTTGCCGTCCCTCCTTCTCTCAGTGTCCTACTCGCTGGTATTGGAAACTTGTTCCTGTAAGTTCCCTCCTATCTTCTGCCTCCCTGTTCTGTCCCTTCATCTCTCCAGTTTTCATCACATTTATCTGCAAATTTCTGATATAAATCAGGTTTGTTTTTATTTTCCTTTTGGATGGTATGAGAATGAACAGTGCACCACATCTTTCTTTGCGTGTCATTGCATCTAACAGCAGATAAATGATGGACTAGGACAGGACTGTTTGTGGTGCATGACTCACAGTGTGTGTCCCGGGAGTCTTTGAAGCTTTAATGTACAACCGGTTTCTCTGGTGTGCGTGTGTGTGTGACACAGGTGTGTGTTTGATTGTGAGTGGCTTTAAGGATTAACAGTAACATAGTTCTGATCATGTGATCCTCTCCAATCATCGTGTTTCTGTCCAAGAAAAAGTCCTCTTTCATGATGCACTCTAACGTGACCTGCATTCTTTTGGACAATATCGTTTCCTTTTTTGCCTGGTGTTGGATTTGCTTTTACTTTATTTGGTTCTTGGCATGAAATTGTGACTACCATTCTGTATTTTTCTTTTTATGTTTTGGATTCTTACACAAAGTGTAGAGATGAATACAACTAAAATGTCACAATGTTTTATTGTATCTGTTTAGCTCCGCTACAGGAAGGATAAGATTCAGCCCAGAGAACAGCCCATTTTTCCAGCTGTTAAAGAAGTCAAAGACCTTTCAAATGGTTGTGTTCTCACTGCTGTCATCCATTACTATTGCCCCAGCCTGCTGAGACTCGAAGGTACATGTAAAGTATTTTTTTTATTGTGTTTTGAAAAACGCTTTTCTACTTCATGATTTTTCTTCAGCTTGTCCCTTCTTTTTTTTTTTTTTTTTTTTTTATAGATGTTTGTATGAAGGACTCGATGTCTGTAGCGGACAGTCTGTACAACTTACAAATTGTTAAAGAATTCTGCGACAGTTGCCTGAATGGCTGTTGTCATTTGACATTGGAGGACATGCTATATGTTCCACATGAGCTCCAGGTATTTTTTTCCTTTATTATTTTACCATTCTTATGTATCACATGTCACACTGTGCTCGTGAAGCCTGATGCAGTCCTTGTACTTGTTTAGCTTAATTCGCTGAGCTTCCTGTCTGAACTGCTTTGTTGGTTTGAAGTGCGAAAGCCAGAATTTGTTCAGCCAATGAACACATTTGGTAAGTGATACTGATTTTTGGTCATCTGCAAATAATGAAATGTAAATTAAATTAAAGCCTAAGACACTTAACATTGAAGCTTAATTTCTTTGGGAATATCTTTTCCTGTTAGATGAATCTACCCCAGCAATGCCAAGTAGCCTGAGTGGAAATAGGTAAAACTTTTTCCTTCCTGACTGTGTTGTTGTAATGCCCTTCTTTTTTTTTTTCTTTTTTTTTTTTAAACAATTATATACTGTATATAATGTTTTTGAGAGCTGAGTAAATATTTTCTTGTTTTACAGTACCACTCCCTCAGTCTTGAAAAAGCCTTTCCTACCTATCTCACCCACGCCATCAGGTAAGACCCTTGTTATCATTTCATTGAGCTTAAAAAATCATTTAAAAATTAGTTTCACCTTTTTCTCCTCAATTTGTGTTTGCCTTTTTTGTTTTGGGAGGTTTTGCTTTTTTTTAAACAGACATGTTTATTTGTTTTGGGTTTTTTTGTTCACGTTTCACTTAGATTATTTGTGTATTTCTTAGTATTTTGCATGATTTTACATATGTGTCGTGTGTCCGTGTGTGTTCCATTACACTTAGGATCTTTGACTCCGTCTACCTCAATGTCTCATATAGAAGGAGCTGGAAAGACATGGAATACAAAGTCTCTAAGGTCTGAGTTAAGCATTTTGAGCTTTATATTTTTATCTTTTTTTTTTTTTAACTTGTGTTCACAATTTTTTTTGTTTCTTTTTAGCAGGCCTTTGTCAGGAGTGTCCTTCAGTATTCCGTTTGGCCTAGACAGTGATGTAGACATTGTTATGGGCAATCCTGTCATAACTCGCTCTGTGAGCTCCGGTCATCTCAATCCAGTAGCAAACAGCACACGACAAGAAGACCTCAGGCATTTAGTTGGCAAACCCACTATTCCAAATGGTCCACAGAGAGCATCGTGGGTCACACAGAGCCCCAGTGTCCCAAGGATGGCAGAAGAAAATGGAACAACTGAAACAGGGGAACTTCCGACTATTGAGGAGGCTCTTCAGATAATTCACAACGAGAGCAAAATGGAGCGTCGCTTACACCCAGATGGCGCTCCTGATGTTTTTTACCTCCACTCCCCTGATGATACTCCGGGCTCCAGAAATTCCAGTAATTTTGCACCCATCAGTTCCTCTGCCCCAACACGCTCAGGAATGATGTTCCGGCCAACTGGAGCGTCCAGAGACTCTGTTCGTACCAGAAATGCCTCTGAATGTTCACGAGATGATGACTCAGTCTTAAGAGATGGCAGCGTTGACTCGGATGCATCCGAAGACCTGCCCAAGACTCAGTCCACTCCGACAACACCGGCTGCTGTTTCACACTCTGTTAGAGGGCAAGATAGCGGGGTGAGAATGACTAGCTTTGCAGAACGTAAGAAAAAGGTAACAGATTCTCCAAAAGCTAGTGACTCTTCTCCTCAAATGACTACGTGGGCACAGAAATCAGAGGAAAGCCCCAGTAAAAGTCCACAACTCACTAATGAAGTAACTGAGCTGGGGGCTCGGCTTGAAGAAAAACGAAAAGCAATTGAAGCTCAAAAGAAACGCATCGAGGCTATTTTTGCAAAGCATCGGCAAAGGCTGGGAAAGAGTGCTTTTCTGCAGTTGAAAAAGGAGCAGGGGGAAGAAGGGGAGGAGAAAGGGGCAAATGGTCAAAATGACTCTTCTTCTATTGAAGAGGATCTCTCTCGCTTGACTCTGGAGGAAAGGTTGGCCCAAATGGAGGCAGAGGAACAGCACTCCTTGATGGACAATGATAAGAAGGCTCATAAAGAACTTGAGCTAAATAGGCAGGGCAACAAAAGTCTAGAAAAAACTGGTACACCAGGGGAAAAGGCCTCTGGAGCTCCCGTGGCTCCACTTGGAGACTATAATAATGCTGTCTCCAAGCTGACAGCAGCTCTTAGCTCTTTGCAAAGTGACATGCAGCGTCTGACTGAGCAGCAGAATCAGCTAATACAGAACAAAGCTGCCACTCCCAGTAAGTCCTGGGTTATTCCAGCTAGCCCTAAAAGCTCAACCCTAGGACCACGGCTGTCACGAGAATCTACCAGAGATTTTAATTCAGCCTCTTCTCCATCTCATAAAATCTCAAACCACACCACTCCTCCAAAATCTCCACGTGTCCAGCGAAGGGCTCAATCTGTGCCTCCTAAAAGCCCCAAGCACAATCGACATGTGGATAATAAGGTGCCAACCGTATCGAGATTTCTCGCTCCACATGTGAGTGTCGACCGCATACCCCATCTTCGTCGTGTAAGTCCCCTGAAATCGCAAATTCAGACCTCAGCTTCGTTTTCTATTGGTGATGCGAACAGCTTTGATGAGATGCGCTCATCTGCACTAACTCCTGTTCCTACACCGCCTTCAACACCTGTACCAACTCCAGCTGTTATGGACGGGGTCCTGGGAGTGGGGTACAATGATGCACCGAGCATGCTCGGTGTGGATCAAGGAGCAGAGGCCTCACGTGGTCCTAAAAATGAGTGGCTTCTAAGCGGCGGCTGCAGCTCCGGCGCACCATCAGAATGCTCCTTTGAGAGTGACGCTGCCTCTGGAATAATGAACGGCAAACGTAGCAGCCTGATCGAGATCCCACTGTCTGCCTTGCGAGATGAAGAAGAGGCTTTGTCAGACTTGAGTGATCAGACAGACTCAGACTTAAAATCCGGAGTTGGTTTCTTTTTCAAGGTTAATGGCTGGTTTATTGCAACATATATTAAAAAAAAAAAAAAACTATACCATGAGTGTTTTAAGACTTATTCATATCTTGACCTCTCATTTTCAGGATGACAAAGATCGGCCAGAGGATGAGATGGCTCTGAGAAGAGCAGCATTGCTCGAAAAACAGCAGAAGAGGTCAGAAGAAATGAAAAGACGCAAACTTGAGCAGGAAAAGGAAAAAGAATCCAAGTAAGACACATTAGTTTTAAGATTATATTTTATGAAATACCTTAAATCTTCTGTGTAAATTAAAACCATGATTATAGGGTTGTGTTTTTGGTATAGTCTTCCCTTATTGTATATTTCTACTGGTGCTTCTAGCAAGCCTCAGTGGATGATTATTGAAGGTTGGGGAAATAAGAGTGAGGAGCTCCCCCAGAGCCCGGGAACCCCACCTCCATCGCACAGCTCTTCAGTGGAGGGGACCCCCCAGCGGAGAGGAGACTTCACAAGGCAGGAGTATGAAAGAAGACAACAGCTGAAGGTCATGGAAGACCTGGACAAGGTGTTGAGGCAGAAACCAACCACTGTGCGTGGGGTGAAGAAGCAGAGACCCAAGACTGTGTTCAGGGATGATTCGGTCCTCGCTCACAGCCCTGGCAAAGGTTTCTTAGGTAAAATGTTCTCATACCTCAGAAACCTTTTAAATATGTTCTCTTTTTTTAACCCAGCAAATGTTGAGTTCACTTTTTATTTTTCCTCTCTTAGACACCAAGCTGAATAGGGTGTACTCTCACTCCACCATGAATTTGTCTTCTATGGCAAATGACTCTGGAGGCTTGAATAGGAGAAAGTCTCCCAGGTACTCTGCACAAACACGGCACATGCAGTTCCAGTGTATCCTAGCTTAAAGGCCTTAGTCATTGCAAGGGAAAATGGTGCAACTTTTCAGAAAATGTCAATAACAGTGTTTACATTTTAGAGAACAACATTTCAAGCTGCAATTTGACTTTTTCCCTTTTTTTGAGTAAATTTTGTTTGATTCATTGATCTTTGAGGCTATGATTTTATCTACTTGAAAAATGATCATAATTAGCAGCTTTAATGATCAATGAACTTCATTCTCCCCCTAGTCGTTCACACTCACCAGCACGTTCCCGAATGAGGTCCCCAGGTAGGATGAGTGAAAAGGACTGGGAGAATGGCTCCACTATTTCCTCCCCTGCATCAATCCCAGAGTATACCGGTCAGTGTGAAGTAACATTGAGATATGATATAACATAAAAACATTTAGTATTTGGTGACTAAATGTTGTATTTTTTTGTCTTACAGGTCCAAAGCTGTACAAGGAGCCAAGCTTTAAATCCAATAAGTTCATCATCCACAATGCCATCTCTCGCTGCTGTCTCGCCGGCAAGGTCAACGAACCTCAGAAAAACAAGATTGTAGAGGTAAAACAAATCGATGTGACAGAGTCCATGTTCAATCTAGTTAGGTTTTATGTGCTTGTCTGACTGCTTCTCCGTGTCCGTATTTCCATCTTCAGGAAATGGATAAAAGTACCGCCAACCATTTCCTCATCCTCTTCAGAGATGCTAGCTGCCAATTCAGAGCAGTGTACACCATGAACCCTGAAACTGAAGAGATGGAACGGCTCACAGGAATTGGCCCGCGCATCATCACACCTGAAATGGTGGAGTCCATTTATAAGTACAGCTCTGATCGCAAACAGTTCACAGTCATCCCGTCCAAAACTATGTCCATGAGTGTTGATGCCATCACCATTCCTGGTTATTTTTGGCAAAAGCGGCCAGGAACTCCCAAAAAGCTTGGCACCCCTAAATAAGAACTTACTTTTGATGACTATGGTGTCACCATTCAGGAATGGGGCTTCTGCCCAGACTTCTTTTTCCCATTTTATGGCCAGTGTAGTACTGGAAGTAATTTATTATCTCAATAGAAGAGCGGTGAACAGCATGACTGATTTAGGCCAGTTAATGACCAAGACCCGAAGAACAATTCATTCCACTTTACCGGCCATGAGTGTTGGCCCCTCACTTAATCTCTCAGCTATTATATTCATAATTGCTCATCTCTTGAGATTTTGTGACTGACCCTGCCTGGATAAACGAAGTAGTAAAATGTAATGTGGTTTCTATCAGCTTCAAGGCATCTGTCTCCTTTGCCTCCTCATTCCCTTTCTTACCCTGCCATGCCTGGGTCACTCCTGGGACTCTGAGGTGAAAAGAGGTAAACCATGCTGCCTTTGCCCACATAGCAGTATTATGGGCACAAGTAGTTCCCACTCATCTCTGTGTTCTTTGCTATTCCCTTTTTAGCCTTTTTCTGTTTCCAGGGTCCACTTTTCTTTGCCAAGTGACTCAGCCTTCAGTTCGATCACAGATAGATCACACCTGAGACAGCAGGGAGCACTTATAATAAATGAATGTAGGACCTGCTAAGCTCTTTTTCCATTTAGGGCTATTTTCATCCGTTGCTTAGGACAAGTAGAAGCAGTGGTGGGTGGTCTCTCTGTTGGCTGCGCTGGTGGTTGCCACTATGTTGTCGGTGGACCTTCACATTAAGTAGTAGCTTATCCATAAAGACTGCACTCTGCTCCAACGATCATCAGCGGTAGACATTTGGATGTTCAGAACTTTTTTTAAAAGAAAAATATTTTTGCTGGACAAACCTCAGCCTTTAAAAACTGAAAAAAGAATTAAATCCATGTGACGCTCACCCCCACCCCCCAACTTTTGATGAGTAAAAATTTACATGAGTTTAAATTGAAATTTAAAACATGAAGGATGAGGGCTTTATCATGTTTGCTAATGCTTGGATACAGCCCTGTGTGAAAATGACAATGCTGATTTAATATATACTGAATGCTAATTACTTTAGTTTCTTTGACAATGATTTGTAAGTTGACTGCTAATAAGCTAGCTGCTGCTTAAACATTATTGAGATGTATGTTTGAGAAGAGAAATGAGTGAATGCGAATGAACCAACATTGTCAAATGGTTGAAATTGCAAAACTACGTAGGGATTAATAAATCTTTTAGGTCACTTAAGTTGTTTCCTATTAATATATTCCCTGTTTGTGTGTGGTGGCATATAAACAGTAGGTTTTTTTATTGAAATTAATTTTGGACTGTAACAGCCCTCATCTATCCCACAGTATCAAAAAACGCTATGAAGAACTGGATTAATGTAAACTGCCAAACTGTTCCTTTTTGTCACTGTTGTCATGCTAGTGAGGGGAAAAGACTAGCCGTTATTAGGGAGTTTGCAGAATGTCACTGAAACATTAGTGGGAAGTGATCGTTGTTCCTAGTTCAGCAGTTCTCCACCAGCTGCTAATGTGCATCTGTTTTCAGTTTTTTTTTAAATCACTGACTGCCTCGAAGAAATCAGTTTTTGAAGGATGTTTCAGTACAGATGTGAGAAAAAAATCTATATTGGCTGCAGCTACATAAATGGTGGATAGTACTTTGGACGTGTGTTTGGGGAGTAAGTGTGGATCTAGTGGACGTTTGTATTTATGTGTCGGTAAAACTCAATTGTGATTGTTAACATTTAATTTTCCTTCAGTGCAATTATCCTTTAGAAGTCACCTTCGCTGAGTTCTAGATGCTTTATTTATTCGCTCTAACATAGATGGGCAATGTAAAGTTTAGTTCCTAATTCCGCTTTTTTGTATTTTAGTTTAAGTCATATGTTCATTTCATACTTCATTTTTGCTTTTCCTTTCATTTATTATTAAAACTGCCTGTGGATTATGTATGTTGATATCATAACTTGACAATCCTTGGAAACTGGACCATATGAATAAAATCATTTTTGAATCATGCATGCATGTGCTCCATCTTTTGTTTTTTCCATTTTATTAGGCCCTTTAACAGGCCTGTATTCCTGTGAGTGAAGTAACATCTTAACAAGTGAAGTCCTATGATATTGCCTCGTAGTGTGAATGTGACAGTGGAATGTTGTTAGTAGAAACACGACAACGTGGCAAAAAATACTTTATTTAATCTTTTTATACCAATGATGTGTTTTCCCTTACTTGAACTGTAAAGCTCTGCTTCACATGTATCACGTCAGTGCTTGAGTATCAAAATGCCAAACAAGGCAGGGCTTAGGTAACACTTGACAGCAGAACTGTGGCCAAAGCATGGCTGAAGTTCTCCTATTAATCCATTCCACTGGAGATCCTCACAAGGTTTTTTTTTCAGGATGTGAAAGCATAATCTTAGCTGTGCTTGGTATGCAGCATTTCTGTGAGTAGTGAGTTGCAAGGCAAATCTCCAAGAAGATGACGCTGGTACAAATACTCTTCAACCTGCAAGCTAATGCTTCGAACTTCAGGCAAGCGCAGAAGAAGCTGGCCAAACTTGTCTGAGTGTCCCGGATGACTTTGGTGTGTGTGCTCCATCAGGGCCCTGTTAACCCTCTCCTGAGTCTGCTCCACTTGCCTGCGGCTGTGCACCGACTTAACATCTAGAACACAAAAGAAGACAAATGAACTGGAATTACACAGAAAACAAAAACCCAACGTGACCGCTGCATAAGTAAAGAACCCTTAGCTTGTTCAATGCAAAAATGCTCACCAGGATTGAACAACACCAGGTATTTGAGACAGACAAACTCATTTCTGTCAAAATGGAGTGCCCTAAGTTTGGACACCAAGTCCTGAGTTCTTGATACCAGGCTGCTTAATGTCACGCCTGCCTGGGAAATGATGGTGGACACCTCAATCTGCATCAAAGGGAGACATGTGAGCCATCTTGGATACTGAGCAACTGTTGGTTTAGAAAATAAGGTAACACTTGAAGTTTTGTACAAAGCCTGTCATTAGCATGAATAAGGTGTCATTAAGTGTCATTTGCTTAATACTGACACATTTGGAGCTACGTTGGCATTTTTTGGATTAGGTGGAGGGATCTAGTGGGGTTAGGTAGGGTTTGTGGATAGGCTAACGAAGGGTGAGGGCAGGGGTCTGCAACTTACAGCTTAGAAGCCATGTGGCTCTTTGACTTTTTTTTGCAATGGCTCCCAATAGCTTTAAAAAAAAAAAAAAATAATGAATTGTTATTTCTTACAGAGGGTATTGATGAATGATGGCATTAGCTTCAAACAAAATTATGATCAAATAATTTGTTAACTTAAAAAAAAGCACATTGTGCAGTGACTCTGCCACCTTCCTACTTCACCTCATGCAACCTCTACAGAGCATCAACGTTTCTTGCACCTGTGGCCAGCATTAAGTTTTAAATCTGTGGTAAGATAACTAAACTGGAAGAAAATGGAGATTTTATTTGTGTGGGGAAAGATTTATTTAACTGCCAACATGCCAGCTTAATGTACATGCTTGATTTGCTGCAAGACATTAGTGATTAGCATGTGCTGACTTATCAATCTTTGTAGCCCTTCAAATCCATTAACTCATAAAATTGTCTGATATTATTTTATTGTATAGAATTTTATGCACTGTATTGTCTTCATTAAGAAGGTATTTTTTCAGCTCCAGAAAGACTTTAATCCAGGTGAGATTCGGCAAAATGGCTTCTTTGAAAGTAATGCAGACCCCTGGTTTAGGGTAACGGACAACACTTAATGACATCCTTCAGTAAGTAACATTTATTTCTATAGCACCTTTTTCAGACAAAAAGCCACAAAGTGCTTCACAACACAGTTTAAAAGCAAAAAAAAAAAAAAAAAAAAACAGTACATACAGTATAAATACCATGACAACATAGAATCATAGCAGCCCAAGAGAAGCTAATTAAAATGACACCTTATTCATGCTAATGACAGGTGTCATGTTATAATAATGACAGCGTAATATCAGCTTTTATGTATTTAACTTTGAGTAAAGTGTTACCGAAAATGCACTTTAAATCATCTCACCTGTTGTCCTGTGACCAAATATATGCAACCCTCTTTGCCATAGGTTACCTGCCTACAAAGGTGATCCAGAACCAGCAGTTCACTCCAACAACTCTGCAGCAGCACCATCTGGTCCTCCACCTGTTTGGACGTATGGAGGGGATCAAATCTACTTTAGCCACACAAAAAAAGAGAAACACATACACAAAAGACACTGAAATATGCAATCAAACATAATGTTTGTGGAAGCTCAGTTGTTAATAAGTTAATTTCCAGACTTCAGATGTTAAGGTAGAAAGTGATCATGACGTAACATTTCATCACCTTAATCTCCTTGAACAGTGCACTGTTTCTGGCCCACTCCACCAGCCCAAACAGAGTCTGATCCGCCATTTTGCACATGATGCTGAAGGTGTTCAGACAGTCATGTTTGCCTCTGTTGGCCTGTTCCCTCTGCAGACTGGCCAACACTTTGGCACACAGCTGACTCTCATCCTGCTCCCCCTCAAGGAGCTGGTTCAGGAATTTCAATGGCATGCTGATGGATGAACATGCCGTTGGGATGTGGTTTGGATCTTGAGGAAGAGGATTGGCTGTGTTTAATGTTGAGCAGGGAGATGAAGCTGGCGTGCGTCGAGGCATGAATGGATTGTTTGGTGCTGCTTGCAATTCGTAATTTGTGGACACTGAGCTGTAGCTGCAGGGCAGTTCTTCTTTCTCTTGGGGATTTTCAGGGAATGTGCAGTGATAGAATCCAGGGTAGGGCAAGGATGGAGGGGTCATCACTCTGTTGGCATTCACGGAGCAGTCCAGGGGCAACGATTCACAGGAGTATGCTGTGGTAAAGTGATGTGTGTGGCTTTGATGATGAAAACCTTCAAGTAGTGATGGATTACTTGAGATGTCACTCATTAGGTCAAGGTCATTTGTAGCTTGGGGAAAATGTCGCTGTGCAGTTTCCATCTTAACCCTGTAGGATGCAGTGTTTGTCTGCTGTTTCATCTGCCGGTCCCTTCGGTACAGAGGGCCAAACTTATTCCTGCCACCCCTCATACGGTCTGCTCTCACGGCTGATGACACAACGTGAAAGACATGAGCAGGATTTCAGATTGGGTCAGACAAGGTAAGAGATAACAGCTCACATAAGCCTTGGTCAATGTCATTCTGAGTCATCTGGGTCATTACCTACTAGTTTATTAGTTCTCAGATAATATGTGGAGCAACCAGAAGCTTGCCAAGTTGCCTGTACTGTAAGACAGTCATACAGCAGATGCACATGAGGTTTCTGTTTACCTTCTCTCCTCATGCCGACATCTAAACACTTCTGGAAGCGGCAGGAAGGACAACGTTTCCTCTGGGAAAGGTTAAGGGGGCAACTTTGTTTTTCTGCACATGTGTAGTGTTTGTTATTCTGTACTGAGCGTTTAAAGAAGCCCTGCAGAGAGACAGAGGAGGACAGAATGAAATTATTTTTCCTCACTTTCTGCAATGATCACTGAATGACAATTACAGTATAAAAAGGCCTACATCTGTGTTTCTCAAAAAGGGGTATGTGTACCCCCTAGGGTTGCGCAATGGCACTACAGGCGGTACTTGAGAGAGAAAGAGTGTAAAATTTGGGGTTGCCAGAAATTCTTCATATCGAAATGGGGCCACGATCCAAAAAAGTTTGGGAACCATTGCACTAAATGTTGTTTTTTTTCACTTATTTACAAAATGAGAATCTTTAAAATGCGTGGTAGCACTCGTTCATTTCATGGTTATGCTCTATAGTTGTTTTCAAATAGTTTTCTAAGTCAAATGTTGTCGTCGGACAAAGCGGGGACATGGATTCAGAAATGAGAGCAAGGGGGTAAAAGTTTGAGAACCACTGGCCCACATGAATATCCCTGCACTTAAATGAGACTACACTACTTCCTAAGCTACAAACCTTATTAGGACAAATGTCATTATGAATACTGAAACTGTGAAAACATTATTACTTACCTTGCAGCTCTCACAAGTAAGCAGGCCATAGTGGTATCCCGAGACTTTGTCTCCACAGATAGGACAGCTCTCCCCGGACTCTGGTCTGCTGTCAACCTTTAGCTGTTGCTCCTGAGCTGCGGAGTGACAGCAAAAATGCCAAAATGTCAGTGTGACACAAACTTTACCCACTGACAGTGACAGATACTGATGGTTGGATGCTATACTTAAAAAAAAACAGCGTTAGAATGAAGACAATATGTTCTATTTAAGTCAAAATGCATGAAATGGCTACAGTCACTATACACTCTTTGACCCTTAAATGTTTGGAAGTTGGATCTTTGCTATGAAACTATTACCAATAAATGATTGGTAACTGAAGAACAATCAAAGTGTCTAAGCACTGTAAAACCAAAAACCAACACGAATGCAGAGTCTCTCCTAATTCCACACTGGACTACTCACATGTTGATCCTTTTAACGTTGACAGATCCTCGGGATAGTTGACCAATTGGTGGAAAAGAGGCTGAGATGTCTGTGGGTGATAACCAGGTAGGTCCATGTTAACCTACATTAGGTCCAGCCTGATCTTCATGGTCACACAAATCAGGGCATCAGTGGGATGTTGCAGCAGAGTCCGGGAAAGGCCTGTGGGCAGACCAAACAGCGCTGGTGGACTGCTGGGTGTTCGAGGCCCACAGGTGGACTTTGACATGTGAAGAGTGTCATAAAACCTCTCCTGTCTGGCACTCCTTCCCTAGTCAAGTCTGTCAGCAAGCAAGCCAGCCAACCAGACACGCCAACGGAGGGCAGTCAGATAGCCACCTGCCGGAGTCGTACTGTAGTGAAATCACTGCAGTGTCATTGAGCCATCCTGGAGCTCAGCTGATAAGATAAGAGTTCACAAAAGAGCCTACAAATCTGTTCAAACTCATGCATATTTATACTGTATATGTTTATACTGTACATTTATTTAAACATGCGTGTGTGAAAAAAATTAACTTTTGTTTCTGAGTTAAAGAAGTGCTCATGACTTCTACTGAATTAATGGGGTTACACAGCAGATTAGAAATATAACCCCTCTATAAGAAAGCACGCTCACCTTCACCTACAATCAACATGCCAATAAAACAGGATTACATAAGTGTGTCAGTGTAAGGTAACTAAACTACCAGATTACAATCTACTGTAATAGTTGAAAAATCTTTAGACTAAAAGTACTTCTTTCTTGTTTGTTAAAGACAAATACATTTTTAACTAGACAGTGGCTGTCCGTACGGTTGCCGTATCAATATAACGACATTTTAGGTCATGTGATAGGTCAGTCATTGGCCAATTTAGGTCGCGTGACTAAGACTAAACCTTACCCTAAACCTAACCCCTAATCCTAAAATTTGTTGCGATATTGGGTTATGACCTAACCCTAACCCTAACCCTAACCTTAACCATAACCCTCTAACCCTAACCCCTAACCCTAACCCTCTAACCCTAACCCTATGAATCAAGAAAGTTAACCTAACCTTAACCCTAACCCTATGAATCAAGAAAGTTAACCTAACCTTAACCCTAACCCTAACCCTATGAATCAAGAAAGTTAACCTAACCTTAACCCTAACCCTAACCCTATGAATCAAGAAAGTTAACCTAACCTTAACCCTAACCCTAACACTATGAATCAAGAAAGATAACCTAACCCTGACCCTAATCTAAAACCCTCTAACCCAAACATTATGAATCAAGAAAGATAACCTAACCCTGACCCTAACTAACACAATGAATTGAGAAAGATAACCTAACCCTAATCTCAGCCCTTGTCATTGCCATTTGGTTTTATGTGGAGAAATATATGGGAGTTGGAACCATAAAAGGTAGGAGTGGAAAAAAAAAGGAAAAGGAGGATGCAAAAATGGTGGGAGAGAAGGGAAAGAGGGGAGACGTGCACATCTTCATCACATCGAGGCCCTGACTGATCTTGGAACATGGCACCTGGTACCTTTGATTCTTTATACTTCTATTGTTGTTAATGATTAAATTTTGCAGTTCAAATCCTGTCCTTCTCTAGTGATTCTTGTAGCTTACCACTTATGACCGCTATGAAGGATTATTTCTGTAAAGCGCTTTGAGTGTCATGATAAGCGCTATATAAATCCAAGCCATTATTATTATTATCATTTTATTATTAATATCATTATTACAAAATCCTCTACTGATTTTTTTGATAAAGAAAGACTGTCAGTTTTCTGATATTTGTACTTAATATTCTGTGAGGCGTTGAAGAACAGACATGTTGCTGAGCTCTATCTATTTCTTTTTCAGTTTGAATTCGTGTATAATGTGATATTATCAATGCCTCCCTGCAGGTTGTTCCTCCTGAGAGGTGGGTGACGTACGAAAAAATGTGTGTGTTTTTTTTTTTTTTTTTTTTAAAGTAAGCACCAAAAAAACAAAGTACCGGTGCTAGACCACAAAGTTTATTGTCCATCCCATAAAGAGGTGGACATGGTACTCAAGTAATAAGTATGTTTATTATTTTAGTAAGGGTACAGATACTCTTTGTCAAAAAATACTTTGATGCAAGTAAAACCAGCTCCGTTAAAATATTACTTATGTGAAATTAATGAGGTATTTATATAATTAATTACTGAAGTATTGAAGATAATTAAAAATCTAAGCATCATAATTGCAAATAAGAAAACACTGATGCAAAATCTGTTTTATCTGTTCATAGTACTGTACAACGGAATAACACTGTGGTGTTTCACTGTGTGTAACATTTAGGATTATTTTAATAAACTCACATTAGAAAAACAAAAACAAATCATCATTCACACAATGAACAAAGAGCTGTTCAATTGACTCAACATTACACAAATAAATAATTTAGATGCTCATGTATTAGAACTGAAGCAAAAGACTAAATACATTTAAAAAAAACCCTGAGCGCTTAAGAAAGAAAAAGTAGCCTATGATAGTAGAGAAGTATCCTCCAAAAATAATACTTTGGAAAACGACAGATACCAAAAAATATTACAGTACAGTATTTAATTAAGCTTACTTTATTACTGTCCACTACTGACCCCATATATGAATATGTATTTGTATACTTTGTGTGCCAGAGCAGGATCCTGTCAAAGGTGTTCAATGTCTTGAGTTTTGATGTGAGCACTAAGATCATTATCAGCTGTCCCTCCGGATACTGTGCAGTGTACATTCATTCACAATACTTTATTCATCCCCGAGGGGAAATTTGGTTTTAGTGACATCCCGTGCAAGAGACATGAAAAAGGTAAATGTACAATTAACAAATGAGATGAGTTTGAAAGGGCTTTCTGTAGGTGTGAATTCAAATATGTGCCAAATCGGGGAGAAGTTGGAGCTTTCGGTTTCTTCCCCTGCTGATATGCAGTATTATATATTACTAGGAGCAATGAAGACAGTCACTGAAATCAACTTTATTGCATGCCAGACTAACATTTACAATATGTAATTACATGTTGTGTTCTATTGACAAAACTAGCAAACAAGTGCTCTCTTTTGAAGCCATGATTAAAATGATAGATTAAGGGTTATGTTTCATTACATTAGTCTATATGTATGTGCCGTTAGCACACAGTTATCAAGTAGAGCCTCAATAGAACGACATTTCTTCATGTCCACATGCGGGGTTACCCAATGCCTCCATCCACACCTCATTGTGCCTGTTCAGGATTGTCATCGGACTGCAGGAAACATGAAAACATGGGTATATGAACGTGTACAGAATCACACAAGGGTACATTTGGATACCATATTTTTAAAAATCAATTTTCTTAAAAAAGAAAAAGAAAAAAAGTTATTCAGTTACCTGTTGTAACATGCAGAATAGTGAATTGTTTCGACGTAGTCGGCATGTTGTTTGTCCAGGTCACAAGATAAAAAGTAGCTTTTTATTTTGTCCATAATTGTCGTTGCCCAGCCTCCATAGCTCTTTACATACACGTACATTTCTGGAGTCCTTTGTATGTACACCTGAAAGGCAGCACAGTTTCATTATCTGTTGTTATAAACACAATCCAAATATTGTTAAAGCTTACAAGGGGATCCGTCTGCGTGGGCTCGGGAGGATATTCCTGATACTCAGATGGCAGCAGGAAACTTATGGTGTATTTATTTGGTCTCCAAAAAGATGTTTTCATCACTTGGATAACGACAGGGGACGTCATTTCCATTTTTATTCCTGACAACAAAAGTTTGACAAATTCGTTTTAAATACCTTAGAAACACAGAGTTCATGAAATAAATTAAAAAACAAAAAATTTCAATTTTAGTTTAAACTAAAACAAATTCTAGCTGAGGTTTGAAAGACAACAACAATAATAATAATAATACATTTTATTTGTAATGCACTTTACATTAAAAGATATCTCAAAGTCCAACAAATTAAAAAACTAAGAATAAAATGAAATAAAATACGCTAAAAGCCATCAAGGGGGAAAAACCAAACAAGACCCACCCTCCTCATTTTCTCCCTTGATGTAATCATGCAGTCGATGAAATGCTTTCCAAGCTGCAAACTCCATGAAGTAACACTCCTCATCTGTTGAAACCCACTGAACGGAGTCGTAGCGACGCACCTGAGACACAAACGGTCAGCTTTTGGGATTCATGAAGAGTTTTTGTTCTGAAGTTCTCACCTCATAGTCTTCATTTCCACATATCCGATCAAAATAGAGACATTCTTCAGTCTCATGGCAGAAGTAAGAGGAGTTTCTGTCAAGCAGAGGAAGATATGTTTAGAGGTATATAGATGATATTAGGTCATGTGTAATTACCATGCAAAGAAAAATTTTAACCAATATCTGCAGCACTGGTTTGGAATTCTTACCCAACCCTGGCCTCGACTGTCAGTATCAGCAAAAAACAGATTACCCCTGAAAGATACATCCTGAGAGACACATGATTAGTATTAAGACGCAGAACAAAAATAACTCAAAGTTTACATTCTAAAGAAGGTTTTCCCTAAAACAACACAGATGAGGTCACGCACCAGATTTAAAGCAAATGTTGGAAACTTTGAAGTAAAGGAATACTTACATTGTAGCTGCTGTGTATTCAGCTTTCAGAACATGGATGTTTGCAGTAAAATCATTGGAGAAGCATTTAAAACATGGTTGTGAAAAGAAAACTAGCCCCTCCCGTAAATTATAATAGAAACTAGACAGTTTATAATATTTGGGTCAAAAGCACCCAAAGGAGAAATAAGAGAATCAGAGAGAATAAAGAGCCAATGGAAGGTTTTGTAACCTCCAAACAATACAGCGTGTCTCCAAGGATCTTCATATTATCCTTTTTGTTCCTGGGGGCCATCACTATCAAGGTGTTTTTGTCAAAAAGCTAGTGATTTAAACTCATAATTGTTATTCTTAGAATTGTATTCTTTGAAGTATTGGATATGTTTGTTAAATCGCTTATTATTGTTGTTAACTCGTACAATTTTTTATGTTTTATATTATTTAAATTATTTCCTTCTCTGCTTTGTTTTTATCTCTGACTCTTTCTTATTTGTAATTGTTTTAAATATTTTTAATAGATTACTTCTGTATGCATTAGTCTCTAAACCTTTTAAAAAAAAATTATATATATATAATTTTTTATATGATATATATATATATAAATAAATATATATATATAATTTTTTTCTTCACTTTATTAAAAATCCTGTAAAGCACATTATACTATATTTAAATAAATAAAGTTTGATTGATTGAAAAGACGTGTTTATTTTAGATATTGTATTGATGTTGTTGCATTGTTTGATGCCTCCTTTGAATGCTTTTTTAATAAATGGAGTACATCAGTCCCATAAACAATGGATACTGACATTAAATATGTTTTCTCGAGTAACCCAACACCGTCTGACCTGATTTAAGGGTCAAATCCTCAAAAGACTTGATTAACTGTGCTGCATTCTGTGATCTGATATTGTTGAGAAAAAAAAATCTCCCTGTGAAAATCATTAAATTGTTCAAGGACAAATGCAATTAACCAGCCAACATTACAATTTTTTTTTTATTGATTATCAATTACAATCATCAGAACAAGCCTTTAACAAGAATTTTAACAGGCATGTTGTGAGTAAACTTCAATGTTTATTCTATGGTGACAGTCTCTGTCATACATGGCTCTAAAGCAACGACGTGCCCTCATGTAGAGTGTCTACACAACACTGCCACAGGTGAGAATCATATGGGTGGTCATTCCCACTCGTCGGGGCACACTGGCTCCCCCTCGGCAACAAACCACACTTCATTGTGCCTTTTGAACATGGTCATCGGACTGCACAAAAGGACAAAAACACACAGGCACACACACAGGATTTGACTAGAATCCATGCAGAGGCATCATCAAACATTCACTGTTAATAATATGTGATGTTAGAAACAAAAGTGATTCTATACCTGTTATATCCAGCACCAAAGTGGAAACCCTTGCTGTATTTTGCATTAATGGAGTCCAGCTTGGCAGACAGAGTATCAGCCTTGCGCTTGTCTATCCAGGATGTCATCCATCCTCCGTAGCTCTGAACGTAAACATGGGTATCTGGAGTCTCATGAACGTGCACCTGCAAAACAAAAAAGTCCTTTTTGCTCCTAAAGCCAAACACTGATATCCTGCTACATAAATCTAAGTATGTTCTGAATATGCCTTTTAATGGCAACACAGTGGTGTAGTGGTTATCTCACTTAAAAGTTTTGAATGAATGAAAATCTGCTTTATTAACAAACTTTACGTTTGAATCAGTGGGTGTGGGTGGATTCTCTTGATCTTCAGCTGGCAGCAGGAAACTCATGGTATATTCACTCTTTTGCCAAAACTTCTTGTCCACCATTTTAATGAGAACAGGAGCAGTCATTTCAATTTTCTTTCCTGAGGGAAAAAGAGGAAATTACATTTTCTTTTTAATGTTCTAATTGCTTTTAAAATGTTGCAGGAAGTTTTTCTGATTTTATATTGTATGATTTAGTTTTCCACTTCATCGCTTTGCGCACTTTGTTATTGTATATGATTGCATATACTTGTTAATTCCATACAACACACCCGAAGGCTTGTTTGCTTGAAAAAAGTATTCACACCTTTCTCGTTTCCACCGTCGATGTACTTGTACAGACGCTTGAAGGCCTTCATCGCTGCCATTTCCATAAATATGGATCTCTCAGTAGTTGAAACCCATTTCACAGAGTCATAGTGTCGCACCTGAGAGACATCATTTCATATGAACTGTAGCCATATGAAAGTACAGGAAGTACGGAAAAAAAAAACAAAAAACTTTCCTATACAGCAAACACTCACCTCATATTCATCGCTCTCACAAATCAGATCAAACATCAGACATTGTTCAGTCTCAGAACAGAATGGCATAGCAGAGGAGTTGCTGTGAAATTAACAAGGAAACAGTCATTTAAAAAAAGTAACACATGCAAAGATTAGTTTGACAGAGAATGTCCAACATCAACCTCAGTTCAGCTTTCTTACCCAACTCCAGCCTCAGCTGTCAGCATGAACAGAAAGCCAAGAAGACCTGAAAGATAGATCCTGACACACATATGATTGAGTTATGAAAGAATGACAAAAGAGGTTCAGACAACACAAAATACCTATAGATGTAGATCTATACTTACATTGTGGCTGTGGAGTTCTCAAAAAATAGGATGGCTGTAGCCTGAACCAGAGCAGGTATTTATTCCTTCACTGGTTACAAAAGAAGAACCCAACATAAAGAAAAACTGGCCACTCCCTGAATCCATAGCATAAACTACAGGGCTGTACAGGGCTGGCTGGCCAATAGGAAGCAGGATCTGAAACTAGAGGTTCTCCTATGATTGTGTTTCTTTCAAACGCTTCATGTTCATAGGCTTTTGGAATTATTATTATTATATCATGTGGATGTTTGTAAACCGTCATCTTTTTAACAGTATACAGAATTACATAACAAATTCTAAAGATGAATGCTTCCATTAAAATACATTCAAAATAACTTTACTTGTTTTAGGAGTGCTTTTATTTCTGCTTTAATTTTTAAAGTAAATATTTTTTTTGTATCCCCTTTTTTTTTTAACAATTAGGTACCAAACACATACAGTCTAACTTGTTTGTTGAGGTGAGAAATCCACATCACTGAACAAACTGTGATTCCACGTGAGGTAAAGGTTCACGTTATAGAAACGCCTTGTTCCCATGGGACAGTGTTTACCACCACAATGTACAGAAAATGTTCAATGTCCCTTTTGCTCCAGGACATCAAATGATGGGATTACCATGTTAACTCTTTGGTCTCAGGAGGTTTGCCTGCACTAGTCCTTTTGTATGCATGGATCACCTGATACCTGTTTTTATATTCTCAGTACACCAAGTATTTTCACTTTTAAGAAAGTCCATTCAAAGACAGGATAACGAAAAAATCCATTCCTCCCATAAATGAAAGAAATCACACCTCCAAACACAAAGAAGTCATATAAAAAGCATTTTAGTATTCACTTAAAATGAGAATGTAATGTCATTTGGATTGGTTTCATGCTAAGAACATATGTTGTTCTGTTACTTTGTTCCATGAATCAGAAGGTTGATCATGTTTGATTTGAAACAATCCCTGTTGGGCTCAATGGAAAGCAGGTGTGTGAGTGTGTGTATGCATGCTTTCAATTGGGATTCACGTTGAATTAGGACATTGAGGGGCCATGTTTTTGTAAAACGAGTCACTTTTGGGGTCCTCCAGCAGCATGGATGGAAAGAAGTCTTATATCAGGTTCTCAGGTTCAGTGAAACACCCCCAAAGGGAACTCAGGCCAGTCCTGATTGATCCTCTGTCACGTGAGCGGAGCCTAATCAAAAACAGCTGCCTCCAAGTAGTGGAGCGATAAATGGTAGATGGAATCTATTTACATATAGCACTTTTATTACTATGGAAGTACTTCCAAAGTGCTTTACAATATAAACTCATTCACCAATTCACACTTACATTCAGACAGAGCAGCCATGCAAGGGGCTAGTAAACTATTAGGAACAATTTAGAGTCATGCCCAAGGACACTTTGACTCATAGTCTTGGTATTGAACCCCCAACCTCTTAACCTGAGCTACCATCTTGAAACACATTCATCAATACCAGCTTGGAAAGGCCATAGGTCACTTATTCACACACCAAGGCATCATACCATTTCTAGACAGTAGACACACCAGTGTGGCTGCTGGGGACCAACCATCGCAAAGAAAAGAAGGAAAGTGAGTTCACGCTTTAGACATTACTGTTTGTACTGCTTTAAACCTGTGGCAAAGATGGACCAGTAACTCTAAAGCTTACACAAGAATGAACCAGTGGTTGCCAAAACTTCAACGAAAAAAAAAATTGATTTAGGACCATCATTAGACCGCAAAAACTAATAATGCACATACCTAAATTGGTCTAAGAAAGCAGTAAGGCACAAAAAACTAAAATCACCCAAAATAAAAAGTAAGGCTATAACAAGGCATTTTTTTTGAAAATTTTGACGAAAAAAAAAATTGATTTAGGACCATCATTAGACCGCAAAAACTACTGCAAACATAATGCACATACCTAAATGGGGCTAAGAAAGCAGTAAGGCACAAAAAATGACAAAAAACTAAAGTCACCCAAAATAAAAAGTAAGGCTATAACAAATCATTTTTTTTGAAAATTTCAAAAAAAAAAAAAATTGAGTTAGGACCATCATTAGACCCCAAAAACTACTGCAAATATAATGTACATACCTAAATTGGTCTAAGAAAGCAGTAAGGCACAAAAAATGACAAAAAACTAAAATCACCCAAAAACAAGGCATTTTTTTTGAAAATTTCGACGAAAAAAAAAATTGATTTAGGAGCATCATTAGACCGCAAAAACAACTGCAAATATAATGCACATACCTAAATGGGGCAAAGAAAGCAGTAAGGCACAAAAAATGACAAAAAACTAAAGTCACCCAAAATAAAAAGTAAGGCTATAACAAATCATTTTTTTTGAAAATTTCAAAAAAAAAAAAAATTGGGTTAAGACCATCATTAGACCCCAAAAACTACTGCAAATATAATGCAAATACCTAAATTGGTCTAAGAAAGCAGTCAGGCACAAAAAATGACAAAAAACTAAAATCACCCAAAAACAAGGCATTTTTTTTGAAAATTTCGACGAAAAAAAAAAATTGATTTAGGAGCATCATTAGACCGAAAAAAACAACTGCAAATATAATGCACATACCTAAATGGGGCTAAGAAAGCAGTAAGGCACAAAAAATGACAAAAAACTAAAGTCACCCAAAATAAAAAGTAAGGCTATAACAAGCCATTTTTTTTGAAAATTCCAAAAAAAAAAAAATTGAGTTAGGACCATCATTAGACCCCAAAAACTACTGCAAAAATAATGCACATACCTAAATTGGTCTAAGAAAGCAGTAAGGCACAAAAAATGACAAAAAACTAAAATCACCCAAAATAAAAAGTAAGGCATTTTTTTTGAAAATTTAAAAAAAAAAAAAAGATTGAGTTAGGACCATCAATAGACCCTAAAAACTACTGCAAATATAATGCACATACCTAAATGGGGCAAAGAAAGCAGTACGGCACAAAAAATGACAAAAAACTAAAATCACCCAAAATAAAAAGTAAGGCTATAACAAGGCATTTTTTTTGAAAATTTAAAAAAAAAAAAAAAAAAATTGAGTTAGGACCATCAATAAACCCTAAGAATTACTGCAAATATAATGCACATACTTAAATGGGGCTCAGAAAGCAGTAAGGCACAAAAAATGACGAAAAACTAAAATCACCCAAAATAAAATGTAAGGCTATAACAAGGCATTTTTTTTGAAAATTTCAACGAAAAAAAAAAAATTGATTTAGGACCATCATTAGACCACAAAAACTACTGCAAATATAATGCACATACCTAAATGGGGCTAAGAAAGCAGTAAGGCACAAAAAATGACAAAAAACTAAAATCACCCAAAATAAAAAGTAAGGCTATAACAAGGCATTTTTTTTTGAAAATTTCAAAAAAAAAAAAATTGAGTTAGTGTCAAAGAGCAACCGTAGCAGTGGAGGCAATCAATGAAGCAACCAGGCTCCAGAGTTGTGATGCATCAGGTTTTTGTCTTTTTATTTTCCATTGGCACCACAAGCACAGTGCATTTCAATCTCCACTCAGAATAAGAGAACATATTTAATGGTTTTATCTATCATGTCACTGCTAAGTTATTTATCAATTATCTTAAAATGTATTTTCTGTTTTTATCACTAGATGAATGCTGAAACCCTGTGGCCTGAACCATGTGCTTCATCACCTGTCCTCATGATGTCAATTTAAGCAAATTCATTAAATCAATACAACAGAATGTGTCTTCTTAATTTCATTAAGCACTGCCAGTCTGTTCACACAATTTACCATGTATACATTATAACAGTCCATGTGTAACGTCACCTCGTCGTTACAGTTAGGACCATCATTAGACCCTAAAAACTACTGCAAATATAATGCACATACCTAAATGGGTCTAAGAAAGCAGTGAGGCACAAAAAATGACAAAAAACTAAAATCACCCAAAATAAAAAGTAAGGCTATAACAAGGCATTTTTTTTGAAAATTAAAAAAAAAAAAAAAATTGAGTTAGGACCATCATTAGACCCTAAAAACTACTGCAATTATAATGCACATACCTAAATTGGTCTAAGAAAGCAGTAAGGCACAAAAAATGACAAAAAACTAAAATCACCCAAAATAAAAAGTAAGGCTATAACAAGGCATTTTTTTTGAAAATTTCAAAAAAAAAAAAAATTGAGTTAGGACCATCATTAGACCGCAAAAACTACTGCAAACATAATGCACATACCTAAATTGGTCTAAGAAAGCAGTAAGGCACAAAAAATGACAAAAAACTAAAATCACCCAAAATAAAAAGTAAGGCTATAACAAGGCATTTTTTTTGAAAATTTCAAAAAAAAAAAAAATTGAGTTAGGACCATCATTAGACCCCAAAAACTACTGCAATTATAATGCACATACTTAAATTGGTCTAAGAAAGCAGTAAGGCACAAAAAATGACAAAAAACTAAAATCACCCAAAATAAAAAATGTAAGGCTATAACAAGGCATTTTGTTTGAAAATTTCAAAAAAAAAAAAAAAATTGAGTTAGGACCATCATTAGACCCCAAAAACTACTGCAAATATAATGCACATACCTAAATTGGTCTAAGAAAGCAGTAAGGCACAAAAAATGACAAAAAACTAAAATCACCCAAAAACAAGGCATTTTATTTGAAAATTTCGACGAAAAAAAAAATTGATTTAGGAGCATCATTAGACCGAAAAAAACAACTGCAAATATAATGCACATACCTAAATGGGGCTAAGAAAGCAGTAAGGCACAAAAAATGACAAAAAACTAAAGTCACCCAAAATAAAAAGTAAGGCTATAACAAGCCATTTTTTTTGAAAATTCCAAAAAAAAAAAAATTGAGTTAGGACCATCAATGGACCCTAAAAATTACTGCAAATATAATGCACATAACTAAATTGGTCTAAGAAAGCAGTAAGGCACAAAAAATGACAAAAAACTAAAATCACCCAAATTAAAAAGTAAGGCTATAACAAGGCATTTTTTTTGAAAATTTTGACGAAAAAAAAAATTGATTTAGGACCATCATTAGACTGCAAAAACTACTGCAAACATAATGCACATACCTAAATGGGGCTAAGAAAGCAGTAAGGCACAAAAAATGACAAAAAACTAACATCACCCAAAATAAAAAGTAAGGCATTTTTTTTTTGAAAATTTCAAAAAAAAAAAAAAATTGATTTAGGACCATCAATAGACCCTAAAAATTACTGCAAATATAATGCACATACCTAAATTGGTCTAAGAAAGCAGTAAGGCACAAAAAATGACATAAACTAAAATCACCCAAAATAAAAAGTAAGGCTATAACAAGGCATTTTTTTTTTAAATTTCAAAAAAAAAAAAATTGAGTTAGGACCATCAATGGACCCTAAAAATTACTGCAAATATAATGCACATACCTAAATGGGTCTAAGAAAGCAGTAAGGCACAAAAAATGACAAAAAACTAAAGTCACCCAAAATAAAAAGTAAGGCTATAACAAGGCATTTTTTTTGAAAATTTAAAAAAAAAAAAAAATTGAGTTAGGACCATCATTAGACCCCAAAAACTACTGCAAATATAATGCAAATACTTAAATGGGGCTAAGAAAGCAGTAAGGCACAAAAAATGACAAAAAACTAAAATCACCCAAAATAAAAAGTAAGGCTATAACAAGGCATTTTTTTTGGAAATTTCAAAAAAAAAAAAATTGAGTTAGGACCATCATTAGACCCCAAAAACTACTGCAAAAATAATGCACATACCTAAATTGGTCTAAGAAAGCAGTAAGGCACAAAAAATGACAAAAAACTAAAATCACCCAAAATAAAAAGTAAGGCATTTTTTTTGAAAATTTAAAAAAAAAAAAAAGATTGAGTTAGGACCATCAATAGACCCTAAAAATTACTGCAAATATAATGCACATACTTAAATGGGGCTCAGAAAACAGTAAGGCACGAAAAATGACAAAAAACTAAAATCACCCAAATTAAAAAGTAAGGCTATAACAAGGCATTTCTTTTTGAAAATTAAAAAAAAAAAAAAAATTGAGTTAGGACCATCATTAGACCCCAAAAACGACTGCAAAAATAATGCACATACCTAAATTGGTCTAAGAAAGCAGTAAGGCACAAAAAATGACAAAAAACTAAAATCACCCAAAATAAAAAGTAAGGCATTTTTTTTGAAAATTTAAAAAAAAAAAAAAGATTGAGTTAGGACCATCAATAGACCCTAAAAACTACTGCAAATATAATGCACATACTTAAATGGGGCTCAGAAAGCAGTAAGGCACAAAAAATGATGAAAAACTAAAATCACCCAAAATAAAATGTAAGGCTATAACAAGGCATTTTTTTTTGAAAATTTCAACGAAAAAAAAAATTGATTTAGGACCATCATTAGACCACAAAAACTACTGCAAATATAATGCACATACCTAAATGGGGCTAAGAAAGCAGTAAGGCACAAAAAATGACAAAAAACTAAAATCACCCAAAATAAAAAGTAAGGCTATAACAAGGCATTTTTTTTTGAAAATTTCAAAAAAAAAAAAAAATTGAGTTAGTGTCAAAGAGCAACCGTAGCAGTGGAGGCAATCAATGAGGCAACCAGGCTCCAGAGTTTTGATGCATCAGGTTTTTGTCTTTTTATTTTCCATTGGCACCACAAGCACAGTGCATTTCAATCTCCACTCAGAATAAGAGAACATATTTAATGGTTTTATCTATCATGTCACTGCTAAGTTATTTATCAATTATCTTAAAATGTATTTTCCGTTTTTATCACTAGATGAATGCTGAAACCCTGTGGCCTGAACCATGTGCTTCATCACCTGTCCTCATGATGTCAATTTAAGCAAATTCATTAAATCAATACAACAGAATGTGTCTTCTTAATTTCATTAAGCACTGCCAGTCTGTTCACACAATTTACCATGTATACATTATAACAGTCCATGTGTAACGTCACCTCGTCGTTACAGTTAGGACCATCATTAGACCCTAAAAACTACTGCAAATATAATGCACATACCTAAATGGGTCTAAGAAAGCAGTAAGGCACAAAAAATGACAAAAAACTAAAATCACCCAAAATAAAAAGTAAGGCTATAACAAGGCATTTTTTTTTTGAAAATTTCAAAAAAAAAAAAAATTGAGTTAGGACCATCATTAGACCCTAAAAACTACTGCAAACATAATGCACATACCTAAATTGGTCTAAGAAAGCAGTAAGGCACAAAAAATGACAAAAAACTAAAATCACCCAAAATAAAAAGTAAGGCTAAAAACAAGGCATTTTTTTTGAAAATTTCAAAAAAAAAAAAAATTGAGTTAGGACCATCATTAGACCCTAAAAACTACTGCAAATATAATGCAAATACTTAAATGGGGCTAAGAAAGCAGTAAGGCACAAAAAATGACAAAAAACTAAAATCACCCAAAATAAAAAGTAAGGCTATAACAAGGCATTTTTTTTGAAAATTTCAAAAAAAAAAAAAAATTGAGTTAGGACCATCATTAGACCCCAAAAACTACTGCAATTATAATGCACATACTTAAATTGGTCTAAGAAAGCAGTAAGGCACAAAAAATGACAAAAAACTAAAATCACCCAAAATAAAAAATGTAAGGCTATAACAAGGCATTTTGTTTGAAAATTTCAAAAAAAAAAAAAAATTGAGTTAGGACCATCATTAGACCCCAAAAACTACTGCAAATATAATGCACATACCTAAATTGGTCTAAGAAAGCAGTAAGGCACAAAAAATGACAAAAAACTAAAGTCACCCAAAATAAAAAGTAAGGCATTTTTTTTTTTAAATTTCAAAAAAATTTCAAAAAAAAAAAAAATTGAGTTTGGACCATCATTAGACCCCCAAAACTACTGCAAAAATAATGCACATACCTAAATTGGTCTAAGAAAGCAGTAAGGCACAAAAAATGACAAAAAACTAAAATCACCCAAAAAAAAAAGTAAGGCATTTTTTTTGAAAATTAAAAAAAAAAAAAAAAAAATTGAGTTAGGACCATCAATAGACCCTAAAAATTACTGCAAATATAATGCACATACTTAAATGGGGCTCAGAAAACAGTAAGGCACAAAAAATGACAAAAAACTAAAGTCACCCAAAATAAAAAGTAAGGCTATAACAAGGCATTTTTTTTTTGAAAATTAAAAAAAAAAAAAAATTGAGTTAGGACCATCATTAGACCCTAAAAACTACTGCAAATATAATGCACATACCTAAATTGGTCTAAGAAAGCAGTAAGGCACAAAAAATGACAAAAAACTAAAATCACCCAAAATAAAAAGTAAGGCTATAACAAGGCATTTTTTTTGAAAATTTCAAAAAAAAAAAAAAATTGAGTTAGGACCATCATTAGACCCCAAAACTTACTGCAAATATAATGCACATACCTAAATGGGGCAAAGAAAGCAGTAAGGCACAAAAAATGACAAAAAACTAAAATCACCCAAAATAAAAAGTAAGGCTATAACAAGGCATTTTTTTTTTGAAAATTAAAAAAAAAAAAAAAAATTGAGTTAGGACCATCATTAGACCCCAAAAACTACTGCAAATATAATGCACATACTTAAATTGGTCTAAGAAAGCAGTAAGGCACAAAAAATGACAAAAAACTAAAATCACCCAAAATAAAAAGTAAGGCATTTTTTTTGAAAATTTCAAAACAAAAAAAAATTGAGTTAGGACCATCATTAGACCCTAAAAACTACTGCAAATATAATGCAAATACTTAAATGGGGCTAAGAAAGCAGTAAGGCACAAAAAATGACAAAAAACTAAAATCACCCAAAATAAAAAGTAAGGCTATAACAAGGCCTTTTTTTTGAAAATTTAAAAAAAAAAAAAATTGAGTTAGGACCATCATTAGACCCTAAAAACTACTGCAAATATAATGCACAAACCTAAATTGGTCTAAAAAAGCAGTAAGGCACAAAAAATGACAAAAAACTAAAATCACCCAAAATAAAAAGTAAGGCTATAACAAGGCATTTTTTTTGAAAATTTCGACGAAAAAAAAATTGATTTAGGAGCATCATTAGACCGCAAAAACTACTGCAATTATAATGCACATACCTAAATGGGGCTAAGAAAGCAGTAAGGCACAAAAAATGACAAAAAACTAAAATCACCCAAAATAAAAAGTAAGGCTATAAGAAGGCATTTTTTTTGAAAATTTAAAAAAAAAAAAAATTGAGTTAGGACCATCATTAGACCCCAAAAACTACTGCAAATATAATGCACAAACCTAAATTGGTCTAAAAAAGCAGTAAGGCACAAAAAATGACAAAAAACTAAAATCACCCAAAATAAAAAGTAAGGCTATAACAAGGCATTTTTTTTGAAAATTTCGACGAAAAAAAAATTGATTTAGGAGCATCATTAGACCGCAAAAACTACTGCAAATATAATGCACATACCTAAATGGGGCTAAGAAAGCAGTAAGGCACAAAAAATGACAAAAAACTAAAGTCACCCAAAATGAAAAGTAAGGCTATAACAAGGCATTTTTTTTGAAAATTTCAAAAAAAAAATAAATTGAGTTAGGACCATCAATAAACCCTAAAAATTACTGCAAATATAATGCAAATACTTAAATGGGGCTAAGAAAGCAGTAAGGCACAAAAAATGACGAAAAACTAAAATCACCCAAAATAAAAAGTAAGGCTATAACAAGGCATTTTTTTTGAAAATTTCAACAACAAGAAAATTGAGTTAGGACCATCATTAGACCCTAAAAACTACTGCAAATATAATGCAAATACTTAAATGGGGCTAAGAAAGCAGTAAGGCACAAAAAATGACAAAAAACTAAAATCACCCAAAATAAAAAGTAAGGCTATAACAAGGCATTTTTTTTGAAAATTTCAAAAAAAAAAAAATTGAGTTAGGACCATCATTAGACCCCAAAAACTACTGCAATTATAATGCACATACTTAAATTGGTCTAAGAAAGCAGTAAGGCACAAAAAATGACAAAAAACTAAAATCACCCAAAATAAAAAATGTAAGGCTATAACAAGGCATTTTGTTTGAAAATTTCAAAAAAAAAAAAAAATTGAGTTAGGACCATCATTAGACCCCAAAAACTACTGCAAATATAATGCACATACCTAAATTGGTCTAAGAAAGCAGTAAGGCACAAAAAATGACAAAAAACTAAAGTCACCCAAAATAAAAAGTAAGGCATTTTTTTTTTAAAATTTCAAAAAAATTTCAAAAAAAAAAAAAATTGAGTTTGGACCATCATTAGACCCCCAAAACTACTGCAAAAATAATGCACATACCTAAATTGGTCTAAGAAAGCAGTAAGGCACAAAAAATGACAAAAAACTAAAATCACCCAAAATAAAAAGTAAGGCATTTTTTTTGAAAATTAAAAAAAAAAAAAAAAAAAAATTGAGTTAGGACCATCAATAGACCCTAAAAATTACTGCAAATATAATGCACATACTTAAATGGGGCTCAGAAAACAGTAAGGCACAAAAAATGACAAAAAACTAAAGTCACCCAAAATAAAAAGTAAGGCTATAACAAGGCATTTTTTTTTTGAAAATTAAAAAAAAAAAAAAAATTGAGTTAGGACCATCATTAGACCCTAAAAACTACTGCAAATATAATGCACATACCTAAATGGGGCTAAAAAAGCAGTAAGGCACAAAAAATGACAAAAAACTAAAATCACCCAAAATAAAAAGTAAGGCTATAACAAGGCATTTTTTTTTGAAAATTTAAAAAAAAAAAAAAAATTGAGTTTGGACCATCATTAAACCCCAAAAACTACTGCAAATATAATGCACATACCTAAATTGGTCTAAGAAAGCAGTAAGGCACAAAAAATGACAAAAAACTAAAATCACCCAAAATAAAAAGTAAGGCTATAACAAGGCATTTTTTTTTAAAATTTCGACGAAAAAAAAAATTGATTTAGGATCATCATTAGACCGCAAAAACTACTGCAAATATAATGCACATACCTAAATGGGGCTAAGAAAGCAGTAAGGCACAAAAAATGACAAAAAACTAAAGTCACCCAAAATAAAAAGTAAGGCTATAACAAGGCATTTTTTTTGAAAATTTCAAAAAAAAAAAAAATTGAGTTAGGACCATCATTAAACCCCAAAAACTACTGCAAATATAATGCACATACTTAAACAGCCATGCTTAGAAGATCTTGAAGACTTAGCCTATTTTGTTATATTACAGCCTTGCTCCGAATTGTATTAAATTAATTTCTTTCCTCAAAATTCTACACAAAATACTCCATAAAGACATTGTGAAAAAGTTTTTTTTTAGATTTTTTCAAATTTGTGAAAAACAGAAAATGAAGAAATCACATTTACATAAGTATTATTATAAAATCCACATAACGTCACGTTATAGAAACGCCTTGTTCCCATGGGACAGTGTTTACCACCACAATGTACAGAAAATGTTAATTGTCCCTTTTGCTCCAGGACATCAAATGATGGGATTACCATGTTAACTCTTTGGTCTCAGGAGGTTTGCCTGCACTAGTCCTTTTGTATGCATGGATCACCTGATACCTGTTTTTATATTCTCAGTACACCAAGTATTTTCACTTTTAAGAAAGTCCATTCAAAGACAGGATAACGAAAAAATCCATTCCTCCCATAAATGAAAGAAATCACACCTCCAAACACAAAGAAGTCATATAAAAAGCATTTTAGTATTCACTTAAAATGAGAATGTAATGTCATTTGGATTGGTTTCATGCTAAGAACATATGTTGTTCTGTTACTTTGTTCCATGAATCAGAAGGTTGATCATGTTTGATTTGAAACAATCCCTGTTGGGCTCAATGGAAAGCAGGTGTGTGAGTGTGTGTATGCATGCTTTCAATTAGGATTCACGTTGAATTAGGACATTGGGCCATGTTTTTGTAAAACGAGTCACTTTTGGGGTCCTCCAGCAGCATGGATGGAAAGAAGTCTTATATCAGGTTCTCAGGTTCAGTGAAACACCCCCAAAGGGAACTCAGGCCAGTCCTGATTGATCCTCTGTCACGTGAGCGGAGCCTAATCAAAAACAGCTGCCTCCAAGTAGTGGAGCGATAAATGGTAGATGGAATCTATTTACATATAGCACTTTTATTACTATGGAAGTACTTCCAAAGTGCTTTACAATATAAACTCATTCACCAATTCACACTTACATTCAGACAGAGCAGCCATGCAAGGGGCTAGTAAACTATTAGGAACAATTTAGAGTTCAGTGTCTTGCCCAAGGACGCTTTGACTCATAGTCTTGGGATTGAACCCCCAACCTCTTGACCTGAGCTACCACTGATCCACAGTCATCATCACAACCAATGCAAACATGCACCCCTCGGGGTCTATTTTGTTATGTTACAGCCTTATTCCGAATCGTATTAAATTAATTTCTTTCCTCAAAATTCTACACAAAATACTCCATAAAGACATTGTGAAAAAGTTTTTATTTAGATTTTTTTTAATTTGTGAAACAGAATTTACATAAGTATTCACAGCCAACTTTCTGGATGCACTGTACTTTCTGCAAGGGGATTTTTTACTGGGTGGGCCATGTGGAGACATAGATCCAAGGAGAGATCAGGGCCAGGTATAGGATCCTCTCCCTGAGTGAACATGTTTTCGTTGGTAATTCTGTTATTACAGAGTTTGGACAGTACTTGTTGAACAAAGGAGGGCTATCGACCAAGAATCAGAAGCTCGCCCAGGAGAAGATGCGGGTGCAGGCTAGTCCAAAGTACACTGTACACCACTTTATTGGTTGAATGAGGGACCAGAGCAACAGGGAACTGGCTGAGAGTCCATCCACGATGGCCTGGTCCTATTTATCCCTTAACGGACGCAGAGAGGGTGAGGTTGAATGTGTGCCACTGTTTGTATTTTCATTATCGGACACATCTGATCCACACAAGGACATAAACTGGGTACTCAGTCAGGTGGAAAGGAAACTCTAAAAGCTCTTTTAATGAGTTGTTACATGGGGCATGTGAGGTAAAACAGAACTGATACTCATGACCCTTATGATGGTTGACTCTCTGAAGCTCCTGGTCAGGCTGAGAAAGGCATGTCGGGTCCCGGAAGAGAAATAGACAACCAGAGACATTGACAATGCCTGTCGACCAAAATTTCCCGACGTTCTCAGAATGACAAGGCTCCAGAAGCAAGTATTGTGTACCATGTTAAACCTAACCAAAATGGAGATAGACCAGTTGGCAAACTTTTTGTTTCACAAGACCTGAGTGTATTGTGAGTACTGACGACTGCCAGAAAAGATGCTCCAACTGGCAAAGATCAGCAAAGTCCAATTGGTCATGGAGCAGGGAAGACTGACTGAGTTCTATGGCAGGAACCTGGATGAGATCAACATGCATGCAAATGCTATGATTGAATCAACCTTCCATATGTTATCATCTCTCCACATATTGCAGGTGGAGAATGTAGGCGTGAGAAGTGATAGTGTCACCCAAAAGTGAATCCCATGAAAAGTCCCAGTACATCATCAGATCCAGTGGGACCTCCATGGTCCGAGCCAGGGCCTCTTAGTGGCAAAGCTATCTCAATATCCACATAACCTATTGTTGTGGTGAGTCTCGCCCATTTCTTTGTGCTCATAAATGAGCTGAAACATGTGGTTTACCTTTTCAGTGCATTCACACAGGTAGTGCCTCTACCCAAAAGAGACACTGGGGCTGAAGTGGAAAATGTGGAGAGGCCACTGATGCACTTCACCAACTGTACCGAGCTCGCAAAGAGGGACTGCATGCGGTGTCTGGAAGCCGAGAAAGATAGCCTCCAGAACTAGTAGTGGAAAGCCATCACATTTTATGTGTATACGATCACTTTATATTTCACATTAACAAATGTTCTTGATACGAGTCCTCACGAGAAACACTAACCTGTGTGTGTACATGTGTTTATATACAGTATGTGGTTGTATTAATGATCGCCTGGCACTTGAACATCTGGTCGAAGATATTATCGGATTAAATTAGGATATTTAATAACATCATTTTAGATGAATGTTAGTTCAGTATTTAATTTATTTGTACGACTTATAATGTTATCCGCTGTACATGAAATGATGAGCAGTTTCTTTTCAAATCTATCATTTGAAACTTGATTAAGGCTTTTGTTGTTTTGGAAATGAGACGTGAGTGTATGAGAGGTGGTGCTGTTTGTGTGATGGGCGTACAGTAACCTGAGTTCAACAGCGGCTTAGAGTTAAAAGATTAATCTTTTGTCTGTGTGGACAAAGTTTGAGATAAAATCCTACATCAGGCTTTAGTTGAACCCCTTCCTGTGTTACAAAACACTATCCACAGCTTCTTACAAAGGTAAACTCTTTTTCACATATGACTATCTTTTAAACATTTAGAGCTGTTGTAGCAGCTTCTATGTGAAGGGATTCCAAGTTTCTCGTCTCAAGTGTCGCAAATTGTATTTTGTCACTTTTTTTGTGTCCTCCCACAGCACAATTTCAGTCTTTATAAATTCTGACTGAGGTCCTCACACTATGGAAGTCCATTTCCACCACAAAGAATAAAAATCACCACAGAAAGTTATAATTATGAGTTGGTAAAGTCATAATTATGAGATACAAACTGAGCATTTGCTGCAGTCTACCAACACTGACTGTTACCATTCTTATTGACACTTTGAATAACAGTTAATCTAAAACACTTTTTTTGGTTGTTTTTTCAGTTCTTACAATTCAACACATGGTACATATAGTGTAGAAAATAATGGAAGTTCATAAGTACTGTACGTCTTTATTGCAAAATGATTCTGTCACATTTTGTATGTTTCTTTGCAACCTGACATAAAAAAATACTTTGTCATAATTATGATTTTCTTTCCTATTATTATGACTTTTTATCTTATAATTATGACTATTTTTTTCATAATTATGATTTTCCATATATATATATATATATATATATATATATATATATATATATAGTTCACCAAGTCAAATCCTTCGTGTGTATAAGATACATTACATGGCTAATAAAGTTGATTCTGATTTTGATTCTTCTGATATATTAAGTGGTAAAAAGAAGCTTCAATATTACACTCACATACTTAATTTTTTTTTTTTCGGAAATAATAGGTACACTGCTTAATTAACCAGTGTGTTTTATATTTATTTTTGATTTGATGTAAACAGCTTCCTAACTGATTTGAAAAGGAAGAGAATACTATCATTAATTCACAATACTACTACTACTACAACTACTACTACTACTACTACTATTACTACAACAACTATTACAACTACTACTACTACTACTACTACAACTATTACAACGACGACGACAACAACTACTACTACTACTACTACTACTACTACTACTACAACAACTATTACAACAACAACTATTACTACTACTACTACAACTATTACAACAACAACAACAACAACTACTACTACTACTACTACTACTACTACTACTACTACTACTACTTTTTCTATTACTATAATTTTTTTTGGTCTTAACTTTACTCAGTAACGGTTGGGTGTAGAAATGTAATGAATTACTTTACTTCTTTTAAAATGTGCTTAAGTACAAGTAAAACTAACTGATTTTGAAATATACTCAAACATGAACAAGTACCCATAATATATTTGTTGTAATGTTAAGTTTAGTGAGCTACGACAGACAGACTGTATTTATGGGCTTTAATTGTTGTTAACGCAGACACTTGTTAAAATGTGTTTAATGACACTGTAAGAGCGGGCCTGCCCTCTAGTGTTCTATATGGAGCATTGCAGCCAAAAAGCAGTAGTATCCATTTCAGGGGCTGCTAGAGATGAAAAACGCTATACCAACATTGAACTTAGTCACTAGTTAAACCGTCTATATTTAATTTTAGCTGAAACATATACATTAAAAATGAGAGGGGTAAGGTAGAACAACTTAGTTCGGTAAAAGTGAAAAGACTTGGAACGTAAAAGAACTACAACTCCCAGAAAGACGCACTGTGTCTGACCTCTTTAGGTAATCTCTGGGACTGGGTTTGTAGTCGTGATCCTGACCAAGGTCATATAATAGCACTAGTGGGCCGTCGGAGCTCCAACTGACTGTTTTTACATCCAGTATCTTCAGCTGGTTGAGGACGAACCCCCCATCCACAGGTGTGTAGGTTAAACATGTCTCTGCACATCTCAGCTCTGGAAGCACTGGTATTAGTGCCTTTTGATACCTTTACATTCTAGGTCGCCTTTTAAAATCTTTATTAATGTGCATTGTCCATTTTAAATAATCAATTAAATTAAAAATTCAATGTTTTTTTTTTTATTTTACTGTTAGGCCTTTTAATGTGTGTGTGTGTTTTTTTGTATGTTTTTTATGGACCTCAAGTCTGAAATAAAGCGATCTATCTATCTATCTATCTGTCTGTCTATTAAACGGTGCTTGCATATAATAATAATAATAATAATAGGCAAGGCACTCCAAATTTATTTGTATAGCGCATTTCATACACAAGGCAACTCAATGTGCTTTACATGATAAAACATTAAACTGTTTAAAATCAACATAATAACAATAATAATAATAATAATAATAATGATACCATAGGCACAAAATTTGTGATTATGTTAAAAGCAACATAAATTGCATTGTTTAGTACAGTGTGTCTCAAATGGGGGCAGGAGGTACTAGAGAGAGAGGAAAACTAACAAATGAAGTCATTAAAAATATGGGATTTTATGATGATTATTTTTTTAGGTCAAAATTATGTTCATATTAACAATGATGAAATGATTTTGATGAGAACATGAACTGAAAAAACAAAGGTCAGTCTTGGTCCCACACCAGTCGGGAGATGATCAGAAATGATAAAAACTATAGAAATAAATCTATTCATAAGACACTAATTACTGTTTCTTATTTACAAAATCAGATTCTTTAAAATGTGTGTTATTACTCATTTATTCCATAATTATGCTCTATAGATGTTTTTCCAAAGTATTCTGATCAAAATGTTGGCGACGGAAGAAGGGTGTACTTAGATTCAGAATTAAAAGAAAGGGGGTACTTCAGCCAAAAAAAAGTTTGAGAACCACTGGTTTAGTAGATAAAAATGAAGTTTTGTTTTTTTTTCATTTGTGAATTTTACTTTGCTGAACTTAATCAGCACAATATATAATAAGTAGGGCTGGGCGATATGGACCAAAACTATCATAATCGAATTGGGAAATTTGGATGTCAACCAACCCTGTGTTAACATGCTGTCACGCTCGAGCATGGACTAGAACCCAAATGCACAACTCAGGAGTCAAAGCTCAAACAAATAATCTTTTAATAAACAAAGTAACAACGTAAAATCACTCTCACAGAGGAAAAACAGCCGTAACAAAGGCAAGGACAAAGTATCAAATAATATTAGGCACAACTATGGCAAAATGAAGCAAAGTATCAAAGGAATACAAAACCTGATTTGATGAAGAACATGAAACATGGAGTAACGCTGGTTCTCTGGCTGCACACAACAAGACAAACTGGCACAGGACAAAGGGAGACACAGACTATTTATACATGAGGTAGGGGAACACAGGTGGAACCAATCAGGGGCGGAGTTAACAATCACACTGGAGGGAAATCACACAAAGGGAGGAAGTCAGGATCTGAAATGAGAGGGAAGAGATGAGTATCAAAATAAAACAGGAAATGGATGACAAAACAAAGACAAAAAACTAAACATAACTTAACATAACCTTCTGGACGTGACACATGCACATTTCAAACAACACACATACTTTATTATTTTATAGGATTTTAATTATCATATATTTTATAATCACAATATTTCTAATTCTAAATAACACTATAGTATTTTTTCATGGTACTGTATTATTGTACGTAGCATAGATTGTGTGATTTCTTTTTTTCTTGAGACTAACAAAGGTGCGTTTGTTTGCAGATTAACATTCCACTGCATATGAAACAGATTAATGACAAACTATGTGGTCTCAGTGGTTCAAACTATTGTTCATTCTTAAACACAAAAATCATCAGTTTATTATAAATCAAATTTGAACGAAGCCATTATATATATATATATATATATATATATATATATATACCTGCAAGACCTTCTTACTGTTTTACTATGTAGGGATGGAATTAGGAGTTAGTATTAGTCTGTTGCTTATATCTGGTTTTGCTCATTGACTAATAATTAAAAAAAAAAAGATGATGACACAAATGTTGATGATTTTAAGCATTGGTTGCACTTTAGCCCATTACAGGGAATCTTCTGCTGTTTTACTGGGTAACTCCCAATGTATTACACATTAAACTTATAGTGTCACTTCCCAGAACAGATGAAGTTATCTTTATTATTTAAATGCAGCGGTTCCCAAACTGATGGGTGCTTCACGTCATGATGGAGGGATGGTGGAGGGGGTCATTTAGCATGAGAAAAAAAGGATTTTGCACTAAAATAACTTTATTAATGTTTTAAAATATGTAAGTTTTGAAAAAGGATGATGTTCTTAATATTTTCCAATTGAGGTTACCTATTTTGTTTTTGAAAAAATATTTTCTTCCAGAGGGGCGCAACAGAAAAGTTTGGAAACACGGTATGTATATAAACTGAAAATACTGTATACATCACTAATGAACATACGTTTCTTCACACACTGATGACTCATGCAGAGTTATAAATACTATTTATTTTTTTGTCTTTCCTCCAGGTTCAGCTGGGGGGTGAAGGGACATGGGGAGCAGGAGAGTGCTGGTGACTGGATGCTCCTCTGGCATTGGTTTGTCTGTGGCTGCTCGGCTTGCTAAGGATGAGCTCGGCAGGTTCAAAGGTCACTCTCACTTTTCCCACACACACACTCTGGAAGCTGATGATGTGTTTGCTTTTATCCGAGGTAGTGGTTGCAACTATGAGGGATCTTGAGAAACGTGGAGCTTTGGAGAAAGCAGCCGGTGACGCTTTGAACCAAACTCTGGAAATCAAAGAGTTGGATGTGTGTTCTGAAGCGTCCATTAAGGAGTGTGTCAACAGTCTGCCTGACAGACGGGTCGATGTCCTTGGTCTGTCTTCCCTCCTGCTTAAAGATATGCCAATTCCGATTTTTTCCACTGAACTCATATGGGGTGTCGATTGTAAAGTTGCGCATGCTAAAATAAACAGCAACTTATCTCCAACATTTAGCAACAAAGCACGTTTAAAAAATGTATGTGAATTTTTTAATGTTACTTTTGACCAGATTTACAGCAATATTTGGGAAATTTGTGATTTTTTAAAATTATAATGTCAACGTTAAATCTAAATGTTACATTTAAATATGATGTCAACGTTAAATCTAAATGTTACATTTAAATATAATGTCAACGTTAAATCTAAATGTTAAATCTAAATGTTACATTTAAATATGCAAACATTAAATCTATATGTTAAATCTAAATGTTATGTTTAAAGATATTTTCAACATTAAATCTAAATGTTAAATGTTAATGTCAACTTTAAATCTAAATGTTAAATGTTAAATCTAAACGCTAAGTTTAAATGTTACGTTTAAATATAATGTCAACGTTAAATCTAAATGTTAAATCTAAATGTTTCTTTTAAATAGAATGTCAACGTTAAATCTAAATGTTAAATGTTAAATCTAAAGGTTAAATGTTAATGTCACGAATGAAACTAACAATTTAGCTTATATGCAAATCTGAAGTACCAAAATAAAAAGTAATTTAGATTTAAAATTTATATTTAAAGGTCAAATTTTAGATTTATGATTTAACCTTTAGGTTTAGATTTAACATTGACATTATATTTTTACGAGAAAAGTGAATATCACAAATTGCACAAATATTGCTGTATATCAGGTCAAAAATAACGTAAAAATTCACATACATTTTTTAAACATGGTTTGTTGCTAAATGATGCAAAAAGTTGCTGTTTATTTTAGCATGCACAATTTCACAATTGGCGCCCCATAAACTCACACTTTACTTCATATATTTTGTGTCGTTGCAGTGAACAATGCAGGTGTTGGAATGATCGGACCATTGGAGTGCCAGAGCACGGCTGCTGTGAAGGAGATCTTTGATACCAACTTCTTTGGCCTGGTGAGGCTGGTGAAGGAAGTGCTGCCTGACATGAAAAGGCGTCAGAGTGGTCATATTGTGGTGATGAGCAGCGTTATGGGAATACAGGGTGGGTTTCTTACTTTATTTCTTTTTTGGTTTCTTAAAAATAAACTTTAGAATATATTAATTACAAAAATAATTTACAATCAATAGTTAAACTTTAAAAGAGAGCAATACGCTATATACATAACAACAGATATTTAGATCATACAATTCCATTGTTCCATAGGTCAAAGTTACTCATATTTGCACATTTAGTTGTTTTTTTACATTGTATGACAATTTTGAAAGTGTGTAATAGGTTTTTTTGTGTGTGTGTATTTAATCAAAATCATATAAAGATATGACCAAATTCATTTATTAACAGCAGCAATGGCTGGATGCTGAAAATGTATTATTTGTTACTGTAATGTAGAAAATGGGGTGGAACTAATAAGTTTATACTTCCACCCACTCCCTTTCGAACACAGAAAGTATGAATATCAGGGTTGGGGGTCAACTATAATTGTAATTGCGTAATTGATAATTAATTACAAATATGGCAAATTATGATTGTAATTGTAATTTTAAAAATCTGTTGCTGTCATAAACTTATATAAATTGTAATTGAGTTAGGATAATTGACTAGCTATAATTTTATGCAAAACTGGGGAACCATGTTACAGTTCTATGTAAAGTTCTGAACATACGTAGTTAGCAAATATTAAAATATGTTTCATATCAAGCTTTCCCACATTTTAACATTTAAAAAATATTGAGGAGTATACTGACCCAAAAAAGGCTCAGACGCCAACACCAAAACTTTTAAAACTATATTTTATTTAGAATAATGAGGTAACCAATAAATAGAAAATAAATGACAGGATATATATTCGTTTTTAGTGAATTTTGCAGCTGATTAAGAACCTTTAATCATAAGAGATGCAAACATAAAGCTAACACAAGAGGAAGGTTAACTTTTATTAGATCATTTATTTCAGGCTCAATAATTGTGATTAATTGTAATTTAACTTTTGTAATTCAGAATGTAATTGTAATTTACTTTCTGAAGATAAAAATACTGTAACTGTAATTTACTTGTAATTGGAAAAAAATGCTAGTCACTGTAATCATAATTCAATTGTAATTGAAGATGGGTAATTGAAAATGTAATTGTAACTGAAACATATAATTGAGCCTCAACCCTGATGCAGTGGCAGCTGGCCAATAGAGGGCGCTAGGGTGCCGCCCCACCACTCACCACGTTAGTTTGAGTAGGACATGAAAAAAGACCGTCTGCGGCTGCGCAGAGTCGAATCAGCAGCACAGTGACACAACACCACCGCCCAGCATGGGAGGGGCTGACGTCACAGTCGTCCGTCATAAAGTGGGACGATAGAAGAAGAAGCAAAATGAAGAAAGAGAAATTAAATAATACTGCTTTTTAAAGCACTTTTCAGAAAAGGCAAAGAAACATGAACAAACTAGGAACAAAAAGTAAATATGATGATTTCAAACCTTGATTATGTTCATATTTTTTAAACTAGGTCTGAAATTATATTTTGTCAGGTCTTTGATTATGTATGTTCATTTACAACTAACTTTGTCACCCCCATTTTTTATTTAATTACCTGTTAAACTAACTTAATAAAAATTTTAAAAAAAAATCTGAAAAACCAAATTTTTCTGCATCATCTGCATAAAATCTTTTGTTGATTGCATTATTGTTTTTTTTGTATTATTGCAATTATTCGAAATAAAACAGTATATCAATAAAACGAACTTGTTTTTTAAGTTGCTGTTAAAACTCTGAATGTTTCCGTGCAGGACTTTTGTTCAACGACGTATACTCTGCTTCCAAGTTTGCTGTGGAAGGATTTTGTGAAAGTTTGGCAGTACAAGCGATGAAGTTTAACATCAAGTGATTACAAGTTTTTAAAAAATACTTCAACCAGCCAAAAATGAAACTTGATTGATGGGAATTTATGGTGCGTCTGTGTCTGTTACAAGGACTACTCTGGTGGAACCAGGCCCAGTGGTGACAGAGTTTGAAAGGAAGCTGTATGAATTAGCTGAGACGATGGATCTGTCAAAGACTGATGAGGAGACGGCAAAGATCTTTCGTGAAATGTATCTACCGTATTCTAAAAAGATCTTCACTTCACTGGGTCAAAGCCCAGAGGAGGTATCTGAGGCAAGTGGGGACATTTTTGTAAGCCTGTATTTTGTCATCTTTTCTTATCGTTTCATGTCACGTTTGTGATGAGTTTGCCTGATCCTGTGACATGGTGACTCTTGTTTTTTTTTTTATTTTTATCATGCAGCAAACATTTAAGTTGATCACAACAAAGGACCCCCCTTTACGCCACCAGACGAACCGTCTGTACACGCCCATGACGGCTCTGAAGCACGCGGACCCAACTGGCCGTTTGCCTTTGGACACTTTCTACAAGATGGTCTTCAAACACGACAGAGTGTTTAATGCGACCGTTGAGGTTCTACGCTTGCTGAGGAGGAATCTGGGGAGAAAATGATCACATGGCTCTTTCTATGTTGAAAGTATCTATTCGTACGGTTGCCATACTGGAAAATCACAGAATTAATGTAAGACCTCCCGCTACTTATTAGCTACTAAATCTGTGACAGTGGATAGGTTCTGCATCACTGATCATTTAAACAAGTTGAATTATTTACAACTTCAATAATTTGCTGTGGTAATAACATGGCGATGTATGTGCACAGTTAACTAGCTGTTTAAAAGGCAACGAGACATTATGTTAGTAGGGTTAGCTTCTTTATACCCAGCGTAATAGATTAATGACCCAGCACAACTTGTCACACAAAACAGTCTGGTTCACTGTATGCACGTAACATTTATGGAACATTATGAACAATTTTCTTACATATGGATTTAAATGATGTCTGTTAATGAAAAATTGAAAGGAACAGAATTGTACACACTTGCAGCCTTGGCTTCAAATACTGCTAAATGAAGTACTTTTTATTTTTGTCGTTTTTAGTACACAAAAGTCATTTTAGAAACATAAAACTTCTCAACAATAATCTACCCAAAACAAACATATTTACAAACTGTAATTGAGAAATTGAAATGTACAAAACACTTAGTGCGACCCGGTAAAGAAAATGGTAAGACCAGTTATGTAGAAAATGTAAAAAAATAAACACACGTAACAATTTTCTTGTAAGTATAGTATAAACAGGACTGTGAACAATAACATGTTTTTCGGTACAGACGAGGCAGTAAATGATGTTCTACTGAGCAGAATATAAGAATGCATTAAAGGAAGACTCGGACTAGGACATCTAAAGGCAGGGTTTAAGTCACCACAAAACATCACAGCTAGGCTTAGTGGCCCACTCATTTCAGTTTATGTTGTAACAAAAAGATTGCCCTCTCAAATTTCTACAATAATCAATTGACTTTAGATCAGAAAGTCTAAAATATAAAGGAAGAGAATGACCTTAATGCTCCAGCTCTAGATCATTTGGGAACCAAAGCATTGGTCACATGTTCCTCCAAGTGTTAGCCGAGTGACTGGGTAGTGTAACAAGTTGAAGGGTGGAGCACTACATAGTAGTGTTTTTCTCCTTCACTTTCTTTTAAGCAGTTGTTTGAAAAATGCAGCTCATTGGCTCCTGGAATGGAAGCTACTATAGATGCAGAGGAACTGTCCTTCTGCATGCCGATAAACCCCTCCCTCAGGAGTGACAGGGCATAAGCAGTCACATGCCAGCAGCCACACTGACCAGTCCTCCACCGACCACACTGGCAGAGATGAAGTGGAAAAGCCACAAAGGTCTTCATTACAGGCCACACCAATCCCACCAGTCAGTAATCTTCTTGTGGTTTGTGTCAGGTACTGGTGAAAGGCACAATGTCCAGACTCAACAAAATGGAAGGAATGTTTGCAGGGAATAGTGATATAAAATAGCAGCTGATATAAGCATAGCTTAGTACATCTGATGTGAAACATACAAAAAGAAATATACAGAGTATAAAACAGACATAAAACAAACATTAAGGGCAGTGACATGCTGATTTGACAGATTTGTGAACAAATAAGGATCATACCAGGCAGTAAAATAGGCAGTAAGAGCCTTTCAGTGGCAGCAGAAATCTACAAATAAAACTATTAAACCTAAAACTTTTTGATTCCTTTTGTAATTTTATAAAATAAAATAAAAACTGCCCTGGAATAAATGCCTCTATATATTATAAATATCTATTAATGTAGTCAAATGTTGGAATGATCCCACCGAGGCAGGTCACTTGAAGTGCTTAAGAGACACTCATCTACATTCTTATTCATAATAGTCATATGGAAATGAATTGTTTACCATATTTTAATCAAACCTAAAACTACTGCAGAACAACTCTTGAAATGTTTTTTTTGTTGTTGCTAGAACCAGTTTTTTTTTTTTTACATTGAGTGGCACTTGATGTGAGATGCTAGGACAGAAAGAGAAACATCTACAAAGCATATTCAGATAGATAAAAATAAATAAAAATAAATGAATTCCCTTCAACATTTCACTTTTTCCTTTATCTACTTTAAAACTGTTTGTTAGTTGTCAGGAGAATGTCCCCAAGTCCTTGAAATTAAAGGCTTGGTTTTCTTCATATACTTTTTTTAATATTAAAAAACAAGTCCATCTGTGACAGAATTACTTCATTCAATTGTCTGCAGTTTCTTCAGACAACACACATTTCCCTTTACTTTTTCTTTCTGCCAAACACTTCTAGCAGATGATCCTAGATAAACTTAAGTCAATCCAAATCCAATAAAAATCTTGGAAACAGGCTGACACATAATAGCACAGACAGGCTAAAGAGCATGTCTACTAATTATTGATCCCTCCTTAAAGCAGAGGCTGCAGGGCCTTCATGCAAACACCTGCATCTTGCCATTTGCGTCTGGGATTTGGGTGATTTGGGTTTGGGCGGGGACAGCAACTGCTGGGCTGGGTGTTGAATCTGACCAATCAGAGACACAGTGTGGAGAAGGACTGGACCACTGCTCTGAAGACTCCGGGGAGGGCGTCAGGTAAGGGTGCTCACTGGGCAAGTGAAGGTAATGCTTGGGTGTGGAATCCAGTGCGGATGTGTAACTGTGCTGGGAGGGCGGTGTGGGGTAATCCTCCTTTCCTGTAGTACTGCTGCTAGGCTGAGAGGACAGGGCCTGAGTAGGCGGAGCTGCTGGAGTGGGTGCTTGTGGGGGCTGAGAGGGCGGCGGTGGCTGAGAAGGTTGCTGGGACATCTGGGCCTGCTGGAAGAAGGTTGGTGGGGGCTGCGATATCTGGGGGGTTGGTGGAGTGGAGGCACTCATGCGGCCCATGCTTTGTTGGTTGCTTATGTTGTGTGTGATGATCTGTTGCTGCTGTGGTTGCTGCTGCTGCTGTTCAGCAATGGAAGGCAACTTAACAGGACTGATGGTGGGTGTGGAAGAAACAACAGGTGAGGCTTGTAGCATGGCGTTACGGTAGAGCTGCTGTTGGTGCAGCATCATGTTCTGTTGCTGAACAGCGGAGCTCTGATGCATGCTAGCCTGGCTGTTTTGCGCAATATTCATTATCTGCTGACCACACTGGGAGGAGGGGGGCATCCGGCTGTGCCAGTCAAATGGCACACTGACGGGACTGACCAATCCCATGTTCATCCCCATCTGGCCCGAACTCAGCACAAAGCCGTGGTTAACATCTGAGGCCATAGAGACACGGCCTTGTAAAGACATTCCTGCAGCTCCCAGGTCATTGAGTTGGGCTAGAGACACAGCAAAGGGACCACCTCTCTCCAACATGCTACTGTGCACCATTGGGGTGTTTGGGACAGACATGGAGGAATGAAAAAGCCCTGAAGACTGCATAGCCACAGGGGAGGTGGGATTGGTGATGTAGCCAGCATTGCTAGCTCCCCCGTGGGGTGAGTCCAGTGAGTCGACTGGGGATAAAGTAACTGAGCTCTCCAGTAAGGCACTCTGCATGTCCAGGGTCAGCTTCTTACTGCGGGCCTTCACTGACTCCTTTAGACTTGTAGCATGTGGGCCTCCAAGGCCAGAACCTTTCACCCCTGGCCGACGATTCTTCTTGCTCTGTGGCGTGTTCTTTAGACTAGGTAGAAAGGCACTGGGTGGGCACATGAGAGGAGACAGAGTGTGTGCTCCAGTGAGGTGGTGTCCTGCTCCACCATGGCCCTGGGGACTTCTCACTGTGTTGTACTCATCGAGAAGTTGTACAATGTCATGATGCAGTCTCTCCTGAGAAATGTCTCTTGGCAACCTGTCCATGTGGTCTGTTATTTCCCTGTTTGCAAAGTGAGCCAGGAGAACCTTCACAGCCTCACAGCTGCCCTCTCGTGCAGCGAGGAAGAGTGGCGTCTCCTCCTGGAGGTAAAGTGATGAAAAACACGTTTAGTTGTCAATAAAGATATTCTAAATTTAGAAAAACTGATATACAACAGCTTTTTTAAAATAGTCAATAGCTTACTTTCAGATCTTGCATATCTTTGTTAGCTCCATTCTTTAGCAACGCAACTGTAGCATCCACATTGTTCACAGCAGCAGCCCAGTGTAATGCAGATTTACCTAAAATAACAAAACAAAATGCAATCAAATCCATCAACTGCAATTTAAGCTCTCACTAGTGCAAAATTGATGCACCCTTACCTAATTCATCCACAGCGTTAACATCGGCATGACAGGTAATAAGCTCTTCAACCATTCCTTCTACGGCCAGTCGTGCAGCCAGAATCAAAGCAGTGGATCCGTCATACATACGAGAGTCTAGATCCGTGGCTCGATTTCTAATCAAAATCTAGTAAGGATGAAAACAAACAGTCACATTGAACAGTCTATATACTGTATATTGGCATTTCTCTAACAAATAACCACACAATTTCTAACTACCTGGAAGACCCCCTGTGCATCCGCTGCAACGGCGGCATGCAGAGGGCTGCGCCCTGTGTTGTCCTGAGCATTGGCATCTGCCCCAGCATCCAACAGTCTCTTAGCAGCATCTGCACGGGCATAGCGAGCAGCCAGATGAAGCGCTGTCTCACCCGTGCGGTCTGTTTGGGCAGCAAGAGATGCGCCCTGGTAGATAAGGTCAGAGATTATGTTTGCAGAGCATTCTTCATTCTCTTCCTCTTCTGTTATCTCAGGCTCTAAACCACCACCACAGAACGATGCCAGCATCAGTGGTGTAAAGCCATCTGGTGGAAGGAACAAAAACAAAACATAAATAGCTAGTAAACTTCTGAATATAATGAACAATAAGTAGAAGTTTGGGTAACAACTTTACTTGAAGTTTTATACATAAGGCTGACATTACACTGTCATTATCTGTCATTAACATGAACTAAGGGCTAGAATATTGAACAGTATTAGAAGCTATCAAGTTATCATGAACCACGGGCGTAACTATCGACGGTGCAACCGGGGCAGTGGACCGAGCCCCAGGTGCTGTAAGGAGCCTATGAAGGAAGGAAGAAGAAAAAAAGCAGCACTGACCAGAAGCGCCATATATGTTCCTGTTTTTGTGAATGGAATAGCTTTGCGTCGTTAAGGTAACGAATAGTGGCGGGAGGGGGAAATGACAATTTGTAGAATCACCTTGACACCTGTCAGTCATGATAAGTCAAGATGACTCATTCAACATGAAAAAAAGTGGAGTGTAAAAGAGGAAGGAAAAAATGAATAGAATGTGAATGAAGCTAAAATGACTAAGTTAGACAAGTCCTCAAACCCAGGCAACAGTTAGCATCCCACCAGAGGCTAGCGCTAGCTTGCCAGTTAGCTATACTGAAGCGCACCGAAGCCATCAACACTACCACCGCATCCCGTTTCTCCAAGTGGCCAGAAGGAGAGAATCCCCTGACACCACAGCCTCAGAGTTTGGACTCGGCACTGCTAGACTAATTCAACTGTACGACCTCACTCTGCCTCTTGATGCCAAGACAAAAAACTACATAATAGCCGTAAAATGAGCTTCTGAGTGAGTACATCTTGTCTTTGTTTTGAAGTGGGATTCAAACCAGCAATGCACTTGTACCCTCATATTTGTGAAACAAGTACAGTGCCTGTCGGAAGTATGTATTCATGTGGGAGCTTAAGTGGAGTTGTGAGTTTTGGCCAAATGAGTATGTGTTTGAAGGTTGGATGTACAAAGAGGTGTCCATACCCTGTACTCTGTAGTGTTATAAAGGGGTATATGTGCGGATGCAAAGTAAAATAGTGTGTGCGATTTCCCTGGTTTAATTCTATGGGACATGCACAAGATAAATTGATAAAGTTTGCACCAATGCGGCAGTTTAGGTAGAATCTGATAAAAGACATTTGTACAAATAACACTATTTATTTAGCATTTGACAGTGCAGGGGTGCTTATCATCCAAGGTTAGTAATTAATATACAAACAGATATAATTTAGAAAGCAGACTGAGAATAACTTAATCTATAAATCATGTGTGAGGCTCACACTTCCAGAACTAACATGGTGTGTGTGTGACTAGCTACTCCTCCGTGGGCTCACACACATGCGCGTGCTTCAGCTGTGTATATGCACGAAATTATTCATTAAATGGACTATTTCACGACAAACAAATCCTACGTCACACAGCTTTGAACCAAGCTGCAGCTATGTAGCAAGTATTAGCACTGTCTGTCCTTGAACACCAGAGACATTTGCTGCACAGACATACACACATACACACTGACAGACACACAGCGATTCCCTGCGTTAATGGAGAGATAAGGTGTAATTATGATGCCTTTGAAGCTATATTTACATTTTTTTTGGGTTAGGTGGAGGGATCTAGTAGGGTTAGGGGTTAGGGTAACGAACAACACTTAATGACAGCCTTCATGACACCTTATTCATGCTAATTACAGGTGTCATGACATAATATTGACAGCGTAACGTCAGCCTTTACGTGTAAAACTTCAAGTGTTGCCGAAGTTTGTAACATAAATGTGATGATCACAATTCATTACTAACCTGGGCCTCGGACATTAACATCCATGCAGTCACTTTCAAACTCTCCCTGTGGTGGTGTGAGGGCCATTGTAGGTGGGACACGAATGTCTGCGGCTGCAAGGTGATGCTGTGTCCATTGTCTGCAGTCCACTGCATCTTCACTGTCTGAGAGCAAATTGGGTTCCTCAACCTGAATCAACAAAAAAAAAACAACTTGAAACTACAGAGCAGTGTTGATAAAACACGTAGAAGCTCTTGTTGTGGCGTATATACAAGGGTTGTGGTCAATTATAATTGTAATCGTGTAATTGATAATTAACTACAGTTATGATGTAATCATAATTGTAATTGGAAAAAAAGCTGTTGCTGTTGTAATCATATTGTAATTGAGTTCAGATAATTGACTTTGTAAATGTAATTGACATGGAAATTCTTTAAAAACAGTGGAAACATGTTGCAGTTCTATGGCTTACACATATGTAGTCAACAATGATTAAAATGTGTTTAATGTCGACTTCTCCCACAACCTGTCAGTTTTTGAGAACATATTTGTAATTGAATTACAGGGGAAAATAATCTATTTAATTTTATTGTAATTGGTCACCGTAATCATAATTGAGCTGTAATGGAACATGGATAATTGAAGACATAGTTGTAACTGAAACATGTAATTAACCTTAACACTGATATATACAGTAGATGAATGAAGGCTGTGCGACTGACCTTGAGCCTCTTTGCTTCTGGGCAGTCGGAGTCCATCCATTGGTCACTATGATCTCCCAGAAGTGACTCCTCCACAGTTTTTGTCATGTGTCTGTTCACAGATTAATATGTATCATATGAAAGCCAGAAGCCATGTTGCTAGGGTAATAAGCTAAAACAATGCAATCAGTTTTATCATACACATCCAAAACACTTACTTCATGCCCAAAGCATCCTGGCCTACAGGCTCTCTGCGGTTCTTGTTGCTGCTGGGCTCCTTCTTGAGGAAAAAGCCTTCAGGGAACCAGAGGGTACTGTGTTCTCGCTTTCTACGAGCAATCAGCATGCCAATCACCAGTATCACCAGAAGGAACAGGGATGCTATCACCACCATCATCATTTTGCCCCATTGTGGTATTAATACATCAGGTTGTAGTTTTTCACCTGTTGTGGCATGAAAAGCCGCATTTTCAGTACCGTGTCTCCTCAACCCTTTTTGCCATTTTCATGTTCCTTGAAGAACTATACTCACCGCGCACTTCTTTGAGAGGGTATGGGAATCGAAGCCGCTCTACTGCTGACAGGGCTCCTAAGTAGTCTGCAGCACTGAAGACTGTAGGGAAACATTCCTCCGAACCCTGAGTGCACAGCCGGTTGTCCATCTCCAAGTAGACTATGGAGCTACAAAGAGGAGAAGCAAAGAGTTAGATATCTGTCCAGATGAGAGGAAGTGTTTCATCTCTGTTCTCTACCGACCCAATGATCTCTTCCTCATGCTGCAGCTCTCGCTTGAGACGTCCCTCTCTGCGTCTGTACGGCCTGATCATATCTTCTCCATTCCGATCCTGCCTGAATCTCAATGAGGTGCGCAGGATAACGCTCAATTTTTGCAGGAATGCTGTCCTGGTACGGAGAAGCTCCTCTGGGGGCAGGAGGACCACCACGACTAAGACACCGTCAATGATTTCTTCTGGAACCTTCTCAGCACAGTCTAAGCCATCCCAGCCACATTCCTCTGTGTTGCAGCCCTGGTCACAACGACCATCAGCATAATGGTCGATGCAGTAGGTTTCATAAATTGGACTGGAGATAAAGCAGACAAAAAGTTAGGTAAACTTTTCACAGTGCTAAAAAAAAATTCAGAAAACTTACTTGCAAACATTCTCCTTGCTTTTGCAGTCAAAGTTGTCAAACAAACAATTGGCATTGTTACAGGACTCATCACATTGACTATTGTTGAAGACTCGCCAGCAACGTGGATCTTCACAATTAGCCCATGGGTTAACGGCGAGAGAGCAGTCGCCGCCATCCCAGCGACAAGCGAATGTGTTACACTCCTTGTCGCAAACACCATCATTGGCTTTGCCGTGGCAGTCTGCCAGAGGGCACGAAGGTGTCTGGCTTTCAACGATGTTCTGCTCACACCGTTTTCCTGTCCAGCCATTGGGACACTGGCAGTGGAAGAAGGGAAAGCTTGTTTCTTCAGTGCACAGCCCTCCATTACGACAGGGCTGGGATGCACATCCTTCGTTGCTGCGGTGCTGACACTGTGGGCCGCCGTAGCCTGGCATGCAGGTGCAGCGCGCTCCCCTTGTGGTAAGTGCACAGCTTCCTCCATTGTAACACGACAGCTCTCGACATGACATGCTTCTTTCACAATTTAGTCCAGTGTAACCCTGAGAGCAAATATTTTGCCATTAGCAATTCAAAAAAGTGTTATTAAAAATGTTTGAACTGTTAAAAAAAAATAGACACTTACAAGCTGACATGTGCAGGTGTAACCCAAGCCAGTGCTGCTGGTTAAAGAACAAGCTCCTCCGTTCTGACATGGCTGCGACTCACACACACTGAATCTGCTTTGGCATCTCCGACCTAGAAGTGAAGCAACAGTGTTTTATACAAAAAGAAAATCCAGTGAAACCAATGAAAAGAAATGTGCTAAGTTTGTAAGTATCTGTCTGACCTGTAAAACCAGGCTTGCACACACACTGGTAATCATTGGGCATCTGAATACAGTCCAGGCTGTTGGAGGGGCTGCAGGGGTTTGAGAGACACTCATTTATGTCTCCCTCACATCTTTCGCCTGTGAACCCAGGTGGGCAATTGCAGCGATAACCTCCAACTCTATCTACACACGTGCCGTTATTCAAACACTTGGGAGGAGCACTGCGCTGTCTCAGAGGTGCAGCACAATCATCTTCATTTATTTCACAGAGGACACCTTTGAGAGAGAAGGTAAAACAGAATCAGTGAAATGCATAGCCTAAACATGATAACTGGTGAAATTTAGCCTCGTATAAATGTGAGTTAATTACCAAGTGTGCCAGGGGGACAGGAGCAGATATAGTGTCCCACCAGATCTATGCATGTGCCTCCATTCTGGCACGGATGAGACTGACACTCGTTGATTTCCATCTCGCAGTTCTGTCCAGTGTAGCCTGGCATACACTGTATTGACAAGGAGGACAATAAAGTAAGCTTCACAGCTGGAAAAAGGTCTAAGTAAAAGAAAACATTTAACATCTTTAAATCTACTGCACAAGATCACATTTTCTGGATAAAAAAGACAATATTTGCAATTTAAAAAAAACAAACAAGTTATTTCAAAACTGAAGTGCTTGTCATGAATGTTTTGATTAAATTAAATGTACATATATTAATTAAATTTGATAAACTTGATATGTTTCCTTTATTTTTTTTATCGTTTTCTGTATTATATTTGTACATATGTACAGTTTTATATTTTTATTTTAATTCTTATTATTATTTATCTATCTTTTTAATTTTTTTCTACTGTAATGTGTGCACTTGTATTTAATCCTTATTTAATTAACAGACTTTTACTTAATTATGTATGTTTTTCTTTCTTTAGTGTTGATTATTTATATTTGTAATATTTCTTGAGCCTCTGTAACACAAGTCATTTCCTGCTGGGACAAATAAAGTATTTCTGATTCTGATTTAGAATGTTTCAACCATCCTCCAAAAGTCTTCTTCAGTTTAAAATAAGCCTCAGAAATAAAGAAGGGTTTTAAAGTAGAGGTAAAATGACTTAAGTCAAATATCAACGTATTTGACTACATATTTGCTATGTTAAAAACATTTTCTGTAAAAAAAAAAAAAACAACTCTTAAACTCACATCACATTGATATCCTCCTACATATCCCCTGCAGGTAGCGCCATTGCGACAGGGTTTGTCCTCACAGTGGTCCACTTGCTTTTCGCAGTAGCTCCCTGTGTAGTCGGCAGGACATTTACAATAGTGGGCATTCCCGGTGTTGACACAGTGACCACTGTGGTGGCACAGTTCATCAGTCTGGAGACCTAATTGGAGAATTTGAAAAAATATTTATTTTTGAATTCATAACAGCACAACATCAGACCTTGCGTGCAATCCTTCTGCTCAATAATACCTCTCTGACGGGCAGCTGTCTCGCACGACACTCTGGGGATATCACAGTAACGTCCAGACCAGCCATTGGTGCATTCACAGCTGAAAGAGGACTCCTTTTGGCGACAGCGGCCTCCATTTTGACATGGAGATGAACGTCTACACCAGTCAACTGGTGTCTGTTGGAAGAAATAAGATTTTCATATAAATTACTGAAAAATTTGAAGGTGAGAAGATTAATTTAAAATATGTCTGTATGGGTGTGTACCGTACCTGGCATCGGTTGCCAGCATAACCCTTTGGGCAGGAGCATCGGTATGACTCCAACGCATCCTGACATATGCCTCCATTAAGACAAGGCTGGGAGTTGCACTCGTTTACTTCATATTGGCAGTGGGAGCCAGTAAAACCAGAGCGGCAGTTACAGGAATAGCCATTGATTTTATCCGTGCACGTTCCTCCATTAAAGCAGGAGCTACACAGACAAAAAAAAGGTACAGATGTTCACATTTTATCCGTATGTTCGTATCAAAAGCAATACCAGGTATCACAGAAACCTACACGTACCTCTCAGTGCAATCTGGGATGTTGGTTTCACAGTGAATGCCAGTAAAGCCAGGCCTGCATGTGCATGTGTAAGAGTTAACATAATCTGTGCAGGTGCCACCGTTTTTGCAGGGAGAACTCTGGCATTCATTGATTTCTGAAGCACAGCGCGGTCCTGTGAAACCTGGCAGGCAGCTACAGTGATACGAGTTCACACCATCAGTGCAGGAGCCTCCGCTGAGACATGGATCTAGCAGCACAACATGCTACGTTATAGAGGACATAGAGACATATCACACCACTTATCGTATTTAGCCTCTGTGGCCACTCACTTGGACTACAGTCATTGATGTCTGTTTCACAGGTCAGGCCAGTAAATCCTCCTCTGCACGAGCACACGAATCCTCCAAGCGTATTAGTGCAGGTCCCACGGTTTTTGCAAGGATTTGAGACACATTCATTCACATCAATGTTACACAGCTGACCTGTAGGACACAAAACAAGGGACAATCAGATATGATTTGGCTGCTTCCTTGACAACTTTTACTCCAGTGGAGAGCAGGAAATTTAACGACTGAGTAAAAATTTGCAAACCTTGCCACCCTTGCTGGCAGTTACACTGATAGCCCAAGTAGTCTGGTGTATTTGTGCAGACAGCGTGATTGGCACAGGGGTTAGGAGAGCAGGGGGTAAGAACCTCAGCACAAGTGTGTCCACTATAAGGAAGTTCACACAAACAGGTGAAACTTGCCACGCCATCAACACAAGTGCCCTTGTTTAGACAGGGACTGGATGAACACTCGTTGATGTTCACTTGGCAGAGGTTACCTATCAACAAAAGAGGAAAGAAGATTCAGACCTGGGACGGATAAACACTTCACCACTAGGGGGAGGAAGATAGTCCTACAAAAAGAGGTAGAGTGTTGAAGAACATGCATTCCTTCATTTTCTGTACTAGCTTTGGGCTGTGCAGGTTCTCATTAGAGGTTTATTTGAAAATAAACATGTATACTGTATCTTTAGATACTACTCATAATGCTATTAATATTAAATTCATTCAATCTACTGTCCTTAACTCACCTCTGAACCCCTGTCGACACTTGCAGGTAAATCCATTCAGCCGGTCAATGCATGTGCCAGCATTCTGGCACGGACTTGGCAAACAGTCATTTCTGTCTAGGTCACAATTTTTGCCAACCCAACCAGGCTCACAGTCACAGCGATAGCTGGAAAAAAAGAAGTGTGATTAGTGGAAATGATCTACAATACATTGCAAAGCCTAAAGGATGATAATAAATTACTTTATTTTTGTTTACATATTGTCATAATCACGTTAAACAGCAATGGATGCATAAAGTTCACCTACCCATTGATATCCTCCCTGCATGAGCCATGAACACATGGACTGCTGCCACACTCATCCACCTGAGAGTAACAGTAAGGGGGTTTAAAACCTGCAGGACACTGGCAGTGGAACCCATTCTCTTCATCCACACATGTTCCTCCATTCCTACAAGGGCCGGATGCACACTCATCTATTTCCACGTTACATTTCGATCCTTAGGACAAAGAGATGTATGTCAAATTTAAAACATTTTTGTTAACACTGAGAGTGCAAGCTGGATTTCAGGTTACCTGTGAACCCAGGTTTGCATACACAGTCATAGCGATTAATTCCGTCCTTGCAGATGCCATAGTCACATGGGCTACTGGCACAATCGTCAAAGTTCATTTCACAGTTTGTGCCTGTGTTGATAGAGATTGTTTTATTGTTAATACAGAACTCTGAATAACCATGCATCAATTTGAACCTTTCTTAAATCCAAAAGGTTCATGCAAAAAAGTTAACATGAAATTCTAAAGTTCCTTAATATTATTTAAAACATTTTAAATCATTGACTTAAATTACTGGACTGACATGAAGGTTTTCTGATGGATTATTCCTTACCTGAAGTTCCATGTTGACACTGGCAGATGTATTTGTTGACGAGGTCCACACATTTGCCTCCATTCTGACAAGGGTTGCTATGGCATTCATTGAGCTGATTCTCACAACGATAGCCTGTGTAGCCAGCATCACAGTTACAGGTGTAGCTGGCAATGCCATCAATGCAGGAACCATGGTGACAGGGGTCAGGTTGACAGTTGTTGATATTGCTCTCGCAGAGAGTCCCTTCATAGCCTTAAAAAATAAAATAAAGATTATTTAATGAAGTCCTTTGTCTATACGCCCAAGCACATCTCCAATTAAATTAATTAATTAATTTTGCCATGAAGAAGTTACTCCATTGGGTTGTGTCATCTCTTTGATCTTCATTCATTCTAAAGCAGTTTTGGGTTCTGGTTTTTTGGGGGGTTTTTTTAATGAAAAAGTGTCCATGTGTCAGGCAAGCAACAGTTGTTTCATATGGTATGCATGTAGTGCAATGCTGACTTGGGCCAAAGTAGAAAAAAAGGACTCTACACAGGCCTCCCAGCTTTGCTTTTGTTCTCAGTGGTGGAGGGAACAATAGACTGCACCACGTCAAACAGGGGTACTTCACTCGGCAGAAGGGGCCCACAAACACAAGAAATACCAAGCAGCTGGCCACTGAAACAATGAAACAGACTCCTCCATAGGCGGAGCCTCAAATAAACAGATTAAATATTAATTCGTACATATAAAAAGATTATACATATTTCCTTTGTGACAAAATAGCTGGGTTAACCCCTTTTATTTTGTTTTACAGCTAAGACATGACTCAATCTGAAGAAATAAAAGTTAAGACGCAGCCAAGGGTGTTTGGGGAGTTTTCTAGAGATGAACAGATGTCGGGGTGATGACCAAAGGTCTTTTCTTAGCAACTGCTGGTCTTCAGTGACCCCATGATCCTGAGAGCCACTGAAGAAACGAGGGGGATTAGGGGCCTCAAGTCAGTCTGCTTGGCCGGCAGACATCCAGAGAAAATGTTCACCCTCAAAACACTGAATGTTTAACAAAGACTAAACCAAGTGGTTAAGCTCATCTGCTCTCTTGTCTGGAGACAAAACTTCAGTCATGTACCAACAACTATACATTATAAACAAATAGGAAAAGTAGCTCCTACCTTCAGCACAGCGGCACTCAAACCCATTGGGCCGGTCATAGCATTTGGCTCCATTCTGGCAGGGCGTGCTAGCACACTCATCTATGTCGATTTGACACATGGTGCCAGTAAACCCTGAGACATACAAACATTGAGGTTAAGGGTCACATAGAGGGTCCAGTGGAAGGGTCTAGGCTTAGGTCAAAGGGCAGTCCTCCTCTGCTTAGAAGGGCAGAGGTCTCTGGCAAAGTTACTGATGGTTAAGGTAGGAACAGGGAGCGTCTCGACTGGTTAATGAACGTGTTATGTGTGCACTTGGACCAGTGTTGTGAAGATCACGGGAAAGTGATTCTGTGACCTTGATGATGTTTAAGAGGAAGGGCACAAAACTACACAAACTAAATACATCATCGTTTTCAGGTAGAAAATATTATCTGGAGAAAAAAAGCAACTGATCCAAGCTTTTTATGAAGCAGGGACGGAAGCATTTTGTGTTGGCATAGCGACCAAATCTGCAATATAAAACTAAACATTTTGTTGTAATCCTTTGAAAAAATTTAGCGCTTAAGCATGAACTGACGATGCCCAGACGAGGGTAAATTGGTGCATCGGTAGCACACTGCTCAGTTGATTAACAGTGTCAGGATAGTCTGTGTGTTGAGCTGCTAAGGAAAGGGGGTGCGACTGAGGGAGACGGTGGGATTGTTTTCTCTTTTGGGAACCCCCCCCCTTCCACTGCCTGTATCAGCTCCACTGGCTCAATAGCTAGATGGGGGGTGGATGGGGACGTCTGTCCCAGATGTAAATTGCGGATCTGGAAAAGAATCTCATTAGTAGGACTGCTGTCCCCCCAACTCCACCACCAGGGCAGGATGAGGGAGACTGCTGTCCCTTCCACATTCCACCGAAGAGGAAAGCGGGGGTCACAATAGTTTCTTTGTTAAGGCAAGTGGATCGGCAGCTTTTTGGGCCTTCCAGTTTATGGGAGTGCTGCCTCCAAACACTGCAGAGGTAATGGAGTGGCCCTCCCTCTCTGGGTTTGGGGACATTTAAACTGGGAATTCTGGTTTTAACGTGGCTGTTATTGGAAAACTGTTAAGAAGAAAGACAATATAATTGAAAGTGAAGAAAAAAGCTTACCTGGCTGGCAGGTGCACGTGAAGCCATTGACCATGTCTCGACATATGCCATCATTCACACATGGATTGCTCTCACAATCATCAACATCAATCTCACAGTAGGTTCCCATGTAGCCTACAAGACACAAGTTCAAAATTAAACCACACACTATTTTTTAACATATAGATTTCTTTTCAATCTCTGTGTTCCAAATCGAACATGGGGATTGCTTTCCAATTATTTGTTTCCTTTTTTAAGAAGTGGGTTTATTCAAGTCAGCTAGTGTACAATGCCACTTTCCACAGGGAAAAGATAAGATAGGAAATGTTTCCCTGGTGACTTTGTTCTGACTGGTTTCTTTTGAACCGCTAGATGGAAATATGGATCTTTAAAGCATCCCAGTGGTCTCACTCTACTGACCTGAAATCATTCCACACTACTGTAGTGTCTATGAAGCATTGTCCCTCCATGAGTCAGTGTCCTATTCACCAGACACATGTTATACACTCGGCATTATCAAACTACGGAGAGCTTCATCATTGAGGTGAAACAGAATGTGAATCAGAAGGTTGCCCCTGGGGAGAGGCTAGCGTGGAATCAGAAATAATCAGCAGCTCCACATGAGCTTTGCCGGGCTGACTGATGATGAGGAGGGTGAAGAGGAAGGGCCTGTCTCTGGAAATGAAGAGGGAGGGGGAGAGGCTCTGGGAAAAACCTATTTCCCTCTATGTGTGTGCGAGGGGTGCAAAGTGGAACACAGAGGGGCCCTATTGTTCCGCTTCATTCCCACAACTCTTGCACTCATTATTATTCACAGCACACTCCTCCCCCTAACTGGTCGCCCTCTCTCACATCCAGTCCTATAGACCCAACTCTCAGTTCTAATTTGTATAGCTCCAAAAACCCCAGGACGCATGTAGAACTGTGCGTGAGAGTTTCACTGTCTATTTGTGACTGAGTGTCCAAACTATCACTTACTCAGAAGTAATGTCCTGTCTGGCTGTACAGTGCAGTGAGTGTACCTTAATAAACCCAATGTCAGTGGGAATTTATTACACAACAGTCTGTACTGGATGCACCATTGATAGTTTCAAGTTGAAGTTTTCTTTTAAAAGGTCAATGTTTAATACTTAGTTTGTTTCATCCCCAACCAAACAACCTTCATGAAGTACAGTTATGTATGGTTTTATTCAATGATACTCGGGTAGAGTACAAAGTCAAACTGAAATTAGAGCAAAAAAATTATTGTCCTTGTACTTTTTTGAACAAACACTTGGATAAAGTTTTATGTCAAAATAAATACCTGGCATGCAAATGCAAGTGAATTCTCCAATGCGGTCCAAACAAGTGGCATCATTCTGGCAGGGCATGGATAGACATTCATTGATGTCAATCTCGCATCGTGGGCCAGCGTATCCCCTACCACACTGACACTGAAACGAGCCCTCTGTGTTGACACATTTTCCGAAATGCTCACATGGATTGGCACCTGTTGATACAAAGCTGGTGATCACTACATGAAAACCCTCAGAGACTCAACAGGACAGTGCATATTGGGTCGTAGCATTTACCAACTTTTCAAAAAGAGTAAAACCTACCTATTGAACATTCATCCATGTCCTGGTTGCAGGCACCTCCTACAAAGCCAGCAGGACAGGTGCAAATGGCACGGCCATTAAGTGGGTTGGTGTCACATACCGCTCCCTCATTGCAGGGGTTACTAACACATGCATCATCAAGGTGGCACAGCAAACCTGTGACAAAACCCACAAAAAGTTGATGATTAACAAAATAGCTTGTACATGTTTTGATCTGAAGGGCAATTGAAATTAGACCAATCCACATACCTGTTTTCCCAATGGCGCACTCGCAAAAAAAGGATGCTACTCGGTCATGACAGGTTGCGCCATGGAGACAAACAGCTATCGCACAGTCATCAATATTTTCACTGCAGTCATCTCCGGTCCAACCATTAACACAGACACAGGTATGGCCACCAATGGTGTTGAAGCATGTGCCCCCATTATGACAGGCATTGGGTTGCATGAGACACTCGTTGACATCTTCAGCACAGTATTGCCCTGGCAATGGTAGGGTAAAATTATGGTTAATACACAAAAAAGATAGATAAATATAATTTGATTCTAAGCACTGTACCTGTCCACTCTGGCAAACATTGGCAATTGTAGGTATTTACTCCGTCAACACATATTCCTCCATTCATACATTTGTGGCCAGGACAGTCATCCACATTGTTTTCACAGTTGTGTCCCTCAAACCCTGAAACCAAAAGTGTCAGAAAACAGACTTATGATGCCAGTACAACAAGAATTTATTACATTTATGAGGCTGTCTAAAAAACACATTGCTGACCCTAAATATTTGTACTTGTGACGCTATTAGTCATTTTTCCCACACCGGAGGCAATCCACTGGAATAGTAGCTTTAAAAAGGTTCAGAGGTTGTTTGACTGTTTACATCTTCATATGATGGTTCCCACACAATGCCAGCAACAGCCGTGACTCCAAGTTGCTCCAAAGGTCTGCACTCCCATTAGTGTTTGCTTGTTTTATAATCTCTCACAGTTTCAATGACTTCCTCTTTGGCAAGAGCCATTTCCTGTCAGTTCCCCAGTGAGAAACCATAAAGCAAATTCTTTCTGTTGTTAATAGTGGGGAGAGAAGGCAGGCTGTCTCTTCAAATCTCCCACTTTCTGATCTCGCATTAGAGACTATTAATAGTGTGGAGAAGGATGACCTAAACACAACTACCAGCTATACTGTCGGACTCACTGTGTCTGCCTTATTTACTATGTTAGGCCTGTGTTGGGAGTGTGGGAAACCATCTGGACTTCCATGCTGAGCATGTGTTTGTGTTTGTATTTTATTACGCCCATAGAGAGTCATTCTACCTGGGAGGCAAGCACACTCATAAGAGCGATCACTGGTCTGTCGACAGGTTCCTCCATTTAGGCACTGCGATGGCGCACAGGGCAGAGTGGACACCTCACAGGTGCGCCCACTGTATCCAGGCTGGCACTGGCAGCGGAATGACCCATGAGTGTTAATGCATAGGCCCTTGTTCAGGCACACGCCAGACTTGCGACACTCATCAATATCATTATGGCAATTTTTTCCTTGAAAGCCAGGTGGGCAGGAACAGTTGTAGTGATTATTCCAGTTTACACAGCGGGCACCATTGGCACAAGGAGTTGTAGCACAAGCATCAACAAGGGAGCAGTCCTGGCCTGGAGATGAAAAAAGTGAATTTGATTTGATTAAGATTTCTTTCAGACTTTATTCAATTCAATTGAAAACACAATTTAGAGGCATACCTCTGAACCCCCGCTGGCAAACACAGGTATACTGTGGAATACCATTGATCACCTGGCTCTTACAAGCAGCTCCGTTCAGACATGGGGATAGATGGCAGGGATCAAGGTGCTGACAGAGGGGACCAATAAATCCGGGACGACATCTGGGCAAGCAAATACACACATTTTAGGATGAAGTCTACAAGGTGACAACAGGTCACACATAGAAAAACAGAGGTATTTCAGACAGCTGCTAAATCTTAAAAAAATAATAATCGCGACTACCAATAATGCTCTTGCTTTGGGAAACTGGGACCATTGCCTTTCTCTGTCAGGGTAAGATGTCTCTTTGTACAGATAGTACAAGTAGTTTCTAACATAACAACAAAGCATGCAATCCATTGTTCAAGAAAAATCAAACATCACCCCCCACACACAGATATAATATCAAGATGGACAACGGCCATGGGTTTTCTAATTTTCATCTGGAAAGCCTTATTTTCTCCATGCCAGCAAACATTCCAACAGCACTAAGTCTTTCTGCACCTCAGTTCCCATATATGAAAAAGACCACACCCTTAGACAGTCTGGAAGCTTAACAATTGCATGCAACTTCAGACTTAAAAAACAAGCTTTATACTCAGCACACATAAAACAAATGGAAGAAGCCGGTGGACTATTAAATTGTAGACACTGTTTTTTTAAGGAACTAAGATAGATGTGTTAATTTGTATATTACAATATGTACATATACATATTATGTTAATATTTCTAAAATTTTGAAATGAAGTTGTGCATTGTTCTGTTCAGTTGGTACAGCCTTCATCACGTTGGGCATTGCGTCTTCCAATCAGGCAATACAGTGCATTCAATGATGTCATCAAAGACAAACAGTTGTATAAATATGACCATAACAGGCTCTGCCAAAAAAGTGTAGAAAAGTCGAAAAAACATTTTCCTGAAAGTTCAATGCAGAGGTCCTGGAGCTCAGACAAGGAATGGAGAGTTGGTAACCTGAAAGGCATAGTGAAGCCCTTGGCTGGAGACAAGCTCCCCCTTGTCTAACAGACTGCTCGATGCTGATGGCAGAGTAGTGACAGCTTGGTTTGGGTCTACCATTGGGCTCTGTCTTCTCTTTTATTAGAGTGGCACTACAGGGCAGAATAAACAATAGATGTTTTTTTTTTTTTTCTCTCACAGTAACGTTAAAATAATTAATTTTAATTAAAAAAAGTGTACACGAAAAAACTAAAAACAAACTGCTCAGAAAAAAATGAAATGATCTAAAAAATGTATTACTGAGTTTGCTGTTTTCTAATTGTTCTGCTCTGATTGAGAAAGTTTCCAAAGTTTTCTTTAAAAACAATGTTTCACAAAGATAATGCAGGCACAACGGGGCTCTACAAAATGCAATACAGGGGTATCCACAAGTATCCAAGTTGCACAAACACAAATAATCATTTCCAAAGCAAAGATTTGCTAGGATGACGAGAGATGTTCAAAAAGTATAAAAGCCAGAGGGAAATTTAGACTTTCTCATGCAAACAGTTGGCTGTCATCCCTCAGACATTTTGTGTTCGTTGGGATGCTTAAGTGAAGCCAAACTTGAGTGCCCATGTTGAAATCAAGAGTCTGCACTGTTGCAAAAGTGAATTCTTCATCTCCCAAAGCCTCCTTGAATGCCAACTTGGCTTCCCCCAACAATTCCCTCCTCTCACGCGCTGAGAGGTCAGATGTCAGAGGTCCCCTGTCTGATTGTGATGATAATGTCATTCAGCCGCAAAGTGAGGTGGACCTGTACTGCCGGGGGGAGAGGGTCTTTAGAAGGTACAACCAGTGGAGAGGGGGATGATAAAAAGAAGACAGTAGTCTGGTTAACCAGGAATGTTCCTATAATCCCAGGTCACCTGTACTAAAAACATAGCACTCAATCCAAAAGCATAATTCAAGTTCCCATAGAAACAATGCAGACAAGCAAACTAGGCAGGAAACCAACCAATCAACCCCAAGCCTACCCTTAGTTATTGTAGCTATTTTGTTATGGCTTGGCCGGTTTTATATTCCTTTTTTGACAGTACCAACACAACACTGCTCGGCTACGCTGGGCACAGCCTGTTGCCGATCCCCCTGTCCTCTGCTCCTTCTGCTGTAAAGCACTGCAGTGACATTTTCTGAACACAAGCGTAAACAAAGACGTAAACAAAGGTGACTGCTGAAGTTCAGCAAGAAAGGTAAGCGTGCAATAACATTTTGGATGATTGGAAAAGGAAGTTGGTTTTATTATAGTGATATAATTAATATTTTGATGAAGAAACGCAGACTGTTTCAGGCCTTAGGAGAAGACAGCCAGGCTCAGAACATGGGATGAGCAAAGGACGGCAAACCGGGCCAGGGACGATGTCCGCGCACTGCCACAAGTGCCCGCGGCGAGCCCATTGTTTGTCGGGGAGGCCAAGTGCCCAAGGGGCACCGAGCAGGGCGAGAGGGTGAAACATGGAGTCACTTCAGTGAGGAGGGGGGACCGCAGAGTCACGGGTGTGTGTTCACAGTGGTATTTGGTCGGTATTACTTTTAACCAACGCTTCATTTTTAAATATTTAAATTAATATTGTCCCAAGCTCAATATAGTGTGTTAATGTGAGCTAACTACTGCCTCACACACCTGCGTGTCTGTGGTGCAGTTAAGTGACGTGCAAATGTACCATAAATCTGTCATTATCGCCTCCTGAGGAGCATTCTGAAGTCATCTTGTGACCCACACTCGGCGGCTCGCGACACCCCCAGGGGTCAGGACCCCTGAATTGAGAACCACTGCTTTAGATCAATAAAAAAGGACAAAACTGGTGAGGTGCAGAGTGGGTACTGTCAATGGAAATGCGCCATTCGAGGCAAATTAACTATATCTGAAGTCTTTGGTGTCAGAAATGAAACCAAAATGGGGGGCAAAGTCTTTTAAAAGACTGTGGAACAAAGTTGAGCGGACATCTGAACATTTCTACGGGAGCCAATGTAGTCATTTAGGTCCTGTACTACGAAGCTGGATTTCCTCTTATTGCGCTAATTTACGCTAATCTGTGTGTGCTGTACTACGACGATGGTTAACGTCTTAGGTAACGTCTTGGGTAAATCCCAATGGTGATTTACAGTGAAGGGCTAACCTGGATGGGAGTAGATTTTGTTCTGGATAAAATCTGAGCGAGTATAAGAGCACTGCCCCCCAACCAATCAGGTCTCTTGGAAAATGACCTGCCCATTCTTAGAAGATCCAGCTTGGTGCGCAGATCTGATCTGAATATATAGGAATGGATTCAATCCTTTCCATTTACCCAATGACATCCTATAGGAAAGGTATAGATTTTCATTTGACCAACATTAGTCAGCTGTTAAAGTATGGCTGAGCAGTATCCTGAACGCAGCATGTACTTTTCATCAGCTTCCCAAGAGTCACTGGAGCCAGACATTGCACTCACATACCAATCTGTGGAAGTGTATGGAAAATTGAGGCGGACTACATGAACAAGAACACGTAGTTCACGTTTGTGATTGGTAAGACGCTGCAAACTCCATCCCTTTGATGTGAGTGTGCACAGATCCAGGTTGGAAATACCTGGCTTAAGTTAAGTGTTGATAACCAGCTTCGTAGTACGGGCCTTTTATGTTGAAGTAAACTCAAAAGCAAAACACTTGACACGAGGTGAAGACAAAAACGAGGACAGAGAAAGAACAGGATAGTTCACTCCTGGTAGTGTGTTTCGGCATTTATTTATAAATAGACGCAAAATAGAACAGCGGTTTGTTTAACAAAAGGGATCATGTTTTTGGCTTTTGAATTAGTGTGTATGCACACTGCATTTGTATCGCTAATTGGGTCAGCTAGAATATTACATTTTTAGTGGGCATTTAAAAAAAATTTGAATGAAATAAAAGAATCGGTGCAGATAAACTTTAGGGCAAAAACACAGACATCTTTTGTCCAGACCTGGTGCACAGTTATCATGCAACTGGCATATCACTCCAAAATGATTGCTTTCAGTGCTCAGACTGCTTGAATTTTGACTTTGTCCTGGATTAGCTTACAGTTTCCTTATCAAGTTTATTTTACAGCTCTTTGTATTCCACAGCAGGGCAGTATCTGTACCTTAGCATGGGTTCAATTTTATTAGTTGCGGAAGTAAAAGGCAGGTGCAGTCTGCTGTTGTTGTGCAATGGGCCTTTGAGACATACTTGGTGTGTGTCGACTTCTGACCTTTGAGGAAGAGACTACAACCAAAGAGAATGAGGTCTCAGGGTGCAGTGGAGCGACGGCCAAAGGGACTAATCCCTTTCATGTCAATGCATATGAAGGCTATTGGCAGCTGCAGTTTTAACATCGCACATCTGTCCATTTCTGTCTTTGCACCTCTGGACGTCCGGGTTTTGCTGCCTGAACCAGACTTTAAGCCAAAACAACTGTTCAGCCCCCCCCCCCCCAAAACACACACACACACACACACACACACACACACACACACACACACACACACACACACACACACACACACACACACACACACACACACACACACACAAAACCAGCATAATTCACATCACATTTCATGCATTACCAACTTCTTTTCAAAATATCACACTTACATGAACATTACACAAAGGCACCACGGCAACATAGCAGACACATGCAACAATCACTGTACAAACACATACATAGAAGAGAAACTTACAAGTGCCTGGGGAAATCTAGTATAGTTGTTGCATTAAAAAAAAAATGGGAGAAAAGAAACAACATCTTAATCAAACATTTACTGAGGAAGATTTTAAGGATCAACAACAGTATGTGTGCATTGCAACATTCTGGTAATAATAAATATAGCTTTTCACTAGACTACTTGGTTTTCTCTGTCATATCATGTGAAAACCAAGATTATAATTTATACTAGATCTATCACCTATACGTGTGTAACAGAATGCCAGTTTTCCTGCTTTCTGGGTCAGTGAACCAAGGTAACTTGATCTCATCCTCTTGTGCACAATGCCAGTCACTCTGCCAGAGGTTAAAGGGCAGCTCACCTGTGAACAAAGAGTCTGTAATCTCAGACACGCTTCATACACACAGTCATGCACCACAAAACAAGTATATAAGTATAACGGAATCTTCCTATCACCAAAGGCAACTCCTTAGACGAATAGAAGCAGGCCGACCCGTTCTATACTTTTAATTTAAACTTTGCAATGAGGTGCTTATCATTCTAATAAAACTACATTGAACTTTTTCTTTTTAATTTGGTTCACCCTTTTCTTTCCTTCCGGCTTTCCTCCAAAAACTAACAGGACCCAGCTCGTCTTCTTTATGAGAGACCATTGTGACACAGCACTGCTAATGCTAGCTCGTGCACACACACTTGGTTTCCAGCAGCCTCCTCTGCACTGCTAGCTCAAGCTTTGCTCTCTCTTTTTAAGTAAAGAGCCGGGTTGGGGGGTTGGGAAATGTTTTGTGGCCCAAATAAAAGAGCTAAAGTAGTCCGAACTCCTTTGTATGAATGTGTTGGGGTGGGGGTGGTGGGGGGGGGTGGCACTGACCCAAACAGTTTGTCTTTCAGGCCTGGGCTGTAGCTGGGCAACAGTAACCCATGGTGAAACAGGGCTGGAGAGGAAAAAAGGGGGCTTTGAGAGACAGGGTTTCATAAGGACAGTTAGTTGAAGCACTTCAGACGACGGATCCGCCAACACAAGCAGGTATGCATTAGCATCCTGCTATTGCAGTTACCTCTACTAAATCTTGGTTAGGTTTCTGATTTTAAAGTACAATAATTAGTTTACCTTTTCTTTGCGCAGAAATGACACTGAAACTATTCTCAAACAACACCCTTTTGATGTGAACAGAGACAATTTACTATCAGAAGGTTTGAGTTACTACTGTAAAAATGAATGAAAAAAAAATAAAACAGCGGTAAATCTTACTAAATAGAGAAGACAGCTGTTCGCGCAAATCTTACTCAATTTTGAAGGCCTTTCAACAGCCAGATCTGCATGTAAAAGGATATAAATCAAGAATCTCATGGAAATGCCAGACTTTTGCTCAGAAAAAGAGGCTACGCAGATCTACTGCTCCAAAAAACTACATTTTCAGTGTTGCATGGTACATGAGAATAGTCTTCACATAAGTTCACAGGATAACTCTTTACTTTTAGTTTCCACACTATGAAAGGAAATTAGCTTCCTGTGTAACTCAAATTTTCCAAATACTGCCTCTTTTACTCGTCATATCCAGATTGTATGGAGGGTTGAGATCCTTTGGATACTTTACCCAACCACAGGACCCCACCCAACTATCCAAACTGAGCCAGCGATTGTGAAAATAAAAAAGACCCTGCCTCAAAACATCTGACGTTGCTTTAATGAGAAAGATTATAGGCAGGAATGCAGTGTAATAACATCTATAGAAAATAGTATTTGCAGGTTGGTGCCGTAAATGTACAGAAGCCTGCACAATACGACTCTTGTAGTCTTAAAAGTATAAAATCCTGTGTAATGGTATAAGTTATTAGGGAAGTTATTTTCTATAAGTCTGACAGTTTAGAAACTGGTAGAAAAGTGTGTTATTTTTCACATTATCTGTTAAAAAAAACTGGATTTAGACTAAATGAATTATAAGCTTCTTACTGAATAAAATTGAGGGGATTTTTATTGGAGTAATTTAATAACAGTCCCTTTTTGAGGGCTTTTTTTTCTTCTTTTTTAAGCATTTATTGACTGTTTCAGTCAAGTCATTGTGTACTAGATTACACTGCAGCTTTGAAAACAGTTTAAATGTGAGAGTTAAGAGCTACACCTGTCTTATTAAGCAAGCTACTCAGAGACATAGGCTCCAAACAGAAAAATAGACATATTTAAGCAGAAAGTATTGCACATAAAAGGGAAAATACTAATACATACTTCTTATTAAGGTTTGAGCATAAAGAGAAACAAAGCCTGATAAGCACACACTATTTGAACAGTGAATTAAATTAGACAAAATATGAGATGATTTGGAAAGACTGAGGCTTGGGTACATTAAATAAGTTCTGTAGGCTTCTCTGATAGGGCAGGATGTGTGCAGCACGGAGGTCAGAAGGCACCACTTCCTTTGACAGGGCCTGAGAACCACAGCTCCCACTAAAACCCCAAGAAAAAATAAGGACAACAACCTCTAATTTTCTTCCATGTAAGGGTTCCCTGGAAGTATTTGTTATATCGCGCTAAACCGACCGTGGGAATAAGGACTGTCTACTGAACCCAATGGGTCTGCAGTGTGTTTTTATGAACAACTATATGTCCAATGGCTCCATCTGTCCTTCAGAGCAGCATAATTGATTTGTGTGAAATGCTGCCTACAAAAAGTGCAAAGTAACTGATTGTAAAACAAACAAGTCGTTGCAAACATTCAGTCTTTGCTAGGCCTTGACTAGCAGTATTGTTTGAGGCATTCCTGAAGGGGCTAACAGGGTGAATGGATAGGGGGAGAGACAATAACCTGAAAGCACCAGAGGGAGAGGAAGAATCTTAGTAAGCATTCCTTTCTAATCCACCATAAAGATGCCAAAGAAAACACTAGCCCAGAGGTGCCCTCAACTAAGCCAACAATATAATCTGCCTCATTGCATTGGTCTGTCTGCAACTATGTGATTTGACGTGTTGATTTTCTCCTCATAAATGACCACGGTTACATGATATTTTTTAATTCGGAATTAGTTATTCCGAATTAAATCATTTGGAATTAAAGTGTTCTGCTTCGTGTTTACATAGTAATAGTAATTCCGAATTGAGTTTTACATGGAAAACAACTTTTTTTGGCTTTATTCAATTTCGCTTTAGCTCTGGGGATTGGGAAGGCTCTGATTGGACGAACGTGGGCGAACGTGATGTATCACGTCTATCGGGAAAAACACACAACAAACTTTTAATTGTCGGCTGTAACACTGAAGACCACACGTGATAACTGTTTTCACCCTTATTTTGATTGTAGTTTTGAAGCAACAGCTCGACAATAACACACACTGGTCCGCAGAGCGGAAGGGAGATAGGAACTAATCACTGGTACATAAATACCAGTAGAATTCCGGAAAACAATAACCAGGAATAAATAGTTGCTCACTGGTAAAGATAGTAGTTATAACAACTGGTACAACTTGGTGATATCACAACCTGTGAATGCAGTACGGGGACGCATTTACTCCATCTCTGGGTCTTAGTATTACCCGTCCATTTGCCGATGTCCATGTGTGTGTAACAAGTCCATGTGTGAATGTTCGCATGTTTTTGCCTCCGTCCAGGCACTCTTTTTATTATATCCATGTCTTTTAGGGCTCTTATTAAATAAATAGTCCGGGCGACCATCACCATGTCGTCACCAGTGCATAATCAAATTAACTTAAAGGAGAATTAAGTGTTTACAAGATAGAGGAATTATCTAATTTGGAATTAAAATCGGATTAAAACAAGCCACCTAATTCGGATTTAAGTTAAATATGGAATTAAATTAGCATTAGGAATTAAGTGTTTACAAGGTCAGTTTAAAGAAAAATTAACTTTTATTCTGCTATAAAGGGCCCATGTTCCGCTAAATCAACTTTTCTGTGCTTTAAACACCATAAAAAGTGCTATTTGGGCTTCATACACATGTCCAAAGTGTTTTTCATTGATTCCCTGAAGCGTTAGTTAGAGGGTGATTTGCTCCTTTCTTACTGCAGGGTGAGCCCAAACACCTCGCTCCAATTTGATGATGTGTTCCCACTTTGATGACGAATTTGACGCAGCACTGAGCTGGAGAAGCTGCACCTCCAGGAAGCTCTCTACCGTAATTGACATGTAAACAGACACGCCCACGAAGGTGAGCATTTCAGCGTCCTTCGCGCAGTGCTATGTATGTATTTTCTACAGTCTATGTATGTAGCGGCGAACGCCCCGCCCCCACGCTCTGTCTTGTGTTTTTAAAGCAGCATGAGCTCGGCTACAAAGTGGGTGGGAGGAGAGCGGGCCGTTCTCTGGCCCTACACCGTGCAGGGAGGAGGAAGTCAGTGTCCCGTCTATGGACACGCCCACTCATGAATATGCATAAGTAGGACGCAAATCAGCCTGTTTGTGTAGAGTTGCTCAGAAGGAGACTTTTCAGAGGCTAGAACTCTGGAAAACAGGTGAGTTTGGGAAAATAAACCTCAAATACTATGTTGACATGACATGTGACCTTTAAAGAGGAATTAAAGCTCCGATGTAAACGTGGCCACTGTCTGCATGTTTATCCTTCAATCCATCCACTCTTCATTACATCCATGTCTTTTAAGGCTCTTATTAAATAAATAGTCTCGGATGGAGTCCGGACGGCCATCCTTGACTATGTCACACATGAGCAGAATGACAGGAAATTAACTTAAGTGTTTACAAGAAAGAGGAATAATTTAATTCGGAATTAAAATCGGAATGAACCAGCCACCTAATTTGGATTTAAGTTCAATTCAGAATTAATTTTGCATTAGGAATTAATAGTTTAAACAAGGTCAGTTTAAAGAGGATTTAACTTTTATTCTGAATTAAAGAAGAATTAAAGCTCCCATGTAAACGTAGCCCATTACTTTTCTAAAAAAAAAAAAAAACGCTTTATTCTTTAGTGAAAACATGTTCTTGCTGTAGATTCCATTTGGAAAATTTGAACAGTGTAGTATATGAAACACTACAAGTACGGTACATATCCAATTTTAGAAGCTAAATAAAATAAGCAGATGCTTTTTAACTGGAGTAATAACACCCCACACTGTCTGCTCCTTCTAAGTCAAAGATCTTGTCTTTCATCATTTTTTAAGAGGCTGGGAGTTACGACGGGTCATAACACAACCCCCAGTTTATTTGCTAACTACTACTGAGACAATGGTTAAAACATTTATTACATGGAAAGAGCCACTGTTTCTTTCAAGAATTTGGGGGTAAGGGAGAGGACCCTTGTTTATTTAATTCGACTTTGGACATCTGAGCAGAAAGAACTGGCTTTAATCTATGATCCGCGACTGTGTTGAAAATGGATGCCAGTAGAGCTCAGTAGATGGATAAGACTCGGAAACTGTTTTACTGTGAGAGAGGCAACATGTGCTGAAGGGACTGTGGGCAACCCACTTCATTCCTCCACAAGCTTGTCTCTCCCAGTATGGGGGCGACTGACTGTTCAATGGCAGCACCTGGCCCTATGCTTTCCCCTTTGTGAAGATGTGACTTCACTGGATTACCATCACAACATCCACCAGCTGTCCCATACGCAGCCCCCCCATCAAACCAACACCCACCCACCCACCTCCTCTACTTTCTAACCATTTCCCAACCCCCAATCCAATCCCTCCAGCTGGATTCTCTCTAAATGACACCCTCTCAATCTGCCTAATTATCTCTCCTTGGGCCTTGTCACCATAGCTCTCTCGACACAGCACAGTCCAGTCACAGGGCGGAGCTGTAGAGGCCAAAGGCTCTTCAACTGGACTTCCTGACTGCTCACCTAGTGGGTCGCTCTTTCTAGGACACCATACACACTTCACTGCCAAGTTCAAAACTATGAACAATGGCAATGCTTACAACAGTAATCGTTTTTGAAGTACATATCAGAAGCTTTTACCTAAAACTTGCATCAGATGGGTTTGCATTTAATGATTAACCATTGCAAGGTTATATGTATGAGTCAGAAATTGACAGTTATCTGAGTTTCTTTTATGTTGTCTCATACAAAGGCAACATTTAAAAAATGTTGATCCGTGTAAGGACAACCACATTTCAGCACACTTTAAACTTCCACTTTAATGTCATAGATTTTGTTTCCAAGAGGACAGAGGATATGTTGGTATTTGGGACACTGACAATGGCACCTGCTATAAGGACTCAAACACTGTCATTTGAGAACTACTTCGTGAAAGAAAAAAAAAAATAGGTGGAAAAGTGAGAACTAATAACCTGCAACTGATTTGTTAATATGTGAAATAATTAATCTACTTAGCAGTCCTATGGGAAATCCAGGGAAGTTTTCTAACATGATTTAAAAAAAAAAAAAAAAATCGACATGAGATTTGCAGTTAGTTTCGCTCAAGCCCATCCTCACTTTACAATGCCCTTTCTTCTCCCAACTCTCCATTCTAGGGTGCCAGGTTACAGCGGGTATCTGTTGAAAGAAAGGATCCTTTCTGCCGATTTATATCTCCCGTTTCTGTCAGATCCCATGGGATGGGGTGGGAGGACTCCACTACTCATAGGACTGGTCTAACCACTCTCATGTGGGCACGCTCCGCTTCACTGCTCTACCCTGCTTAGGGACTACTTCTACACTGTGGTATGACATTTGGTGGCCCCTGCCATTAGAACTCTATTGACTTTGCACTTTGACGCTTTCTCTTTCTTGGCACTGGATCAGTAAAGTCATTATAAGTGCCCACGTGCTACAAACTGAACACATGTGCACACATATACAGTATTTACAAAGTACCAGCGTAACGACTAAAAGAAGAAAAAAAAAGTCCATGTACAACACAAAAGTAATTGGGAGCTTTAGGTTCCTTAACCGTCATAAAACTAAACGTTGACGTCACAGTAAAGTTGAAAATACAGTGAGATTATAAGAACGTATGAAATCTTACATTTACTCATTTTGAGACATAATCATCATAGCGACCGCTAATGATTGATAACGGGTGTGGGCAACGGTTACTTGTTCCTTGCACAGCCAAGTTACACATTGGCTAACGTAAAAAAGCAGCTTCCACCCAGGGTACGACTACTATGCAGACCTGAAAGCAAAAATCAGTGCATTGACACATAGTTGGTTTCCATGTGTGATTGCTCATTTAGAGTGCATTCATTACTAGTGTAGTACGTCATTTGGACAAAAGCGTATGCTAAATAAAATTGCAGAATAATTGCTACATAGCAACCTGAAGTAGAGTTAATAACTAGATCCTTACACACTAAATGGTAAAGTTGCCATTTTGGAGGGAAACTGTGACTGTATCTGTTCTTTTTAAAAGAGTGGCGTGTTTTTTCAACTAAAGACTAAAAAAAAGGAGGAAAAAAAAGGGGTGGGGGGTGGGGGTGGGGGGGCAGTGGACCTCCTTGCCCCCAAGGCAAGACACTGTAGGCTATTTAACTCAACTATTGTTGAGGGCTCTCACAAAAACAAAAGCCTGATCATCATCAAAAGATGGAGAAGATAAAGAAAACATGCAGGGGCATCACATTGAAACAATGCATGGTGGATATTTCAACAACATAGAAATTAATCCATTCTAACCATTAAAGATAGAGAACAGAAAGACGCCAACTCGATTTCCAGGTTTTGAAGAAACAGAAAAGAAACTTAGTCAAGTGAAGAGCTGTGATTGATGGCATCAGAAAACGTCATACATGTCCACATACACGTGTATGTAAAACAAATAAATGTGTGAAGTCTTCCATGGCAGGTATAACTCACAGAGCAACAACAACAACAACAAAAGAATCAGTACCTCAGTGGGAATTCATCTCCTTGTTAGCAACTTCAAAAAACCAAATGACACCCAACATTGTGGTAAACCAGTGAACACAAAAACTTTATGTAGTAGCCTACAGAAACAATAAGAAAACGGCTTTTTTTTTTTAAAAAAACATGGCACACCAGCCTGATATTCGTACAGCTTTAATGTATATGTGGAACTTACATGCATTGAGAGGTGGAATCTAAGCAAGCCCCTCCATTCTCACAAGGTCTGTACTTATCCACACAACGGATCCCTGTGGAGAAATAAAAGAAAGGAGTAAAACAAAAGGAAAATAATGAACTGAATTCATATCCATTGCCTGGATTAAGATGATGCTTGATGATGAAACTGGATATTATAGAATATTTGCAACACAGTGTTGTGAAAAGTTACATATTTCAGTTAAATGTATACTCCACACAGCAACTTTCACTACTGATGTCTGGATAACAGGTCTGTCTCTTATATGCACAGCCGTGTGTGCAGATTTACGTTACCAATTCCACAATAATAATAATAATAATAATAATAATAATAATAATAATAATAATAGCCCATTAAAGCAACTAAATATAGTCCCTGTGCTTGTTTTTGAAGTCTTCATTCTCAGTTGGAGTTTTGTAAACTCAAAGCTTAAGAAAATTTAATTAATGTACTTTTCTAAAGGTAAGTGAGATAAATATAAGATATTTTCTTGTCACTGATGTTTCAGACATGTGGAATTTTCATTTTTTGGTCTTAAAAAGACTGCAACTTAATTGTTCACCATAACGACTAAACTACAATAAAAACCACATAGTAGATAAATATGAATCCGATATCAAAGCATGAACAGTATTTCCACTCTACACGTGGGTAAAGCTTCAACCAAATGCAACAAGTGATTGGATTAAAGTGAAGGAAACAAACTAACCTTCGCCGAAGTGCATCAACAATAAAAAAGACAAAATAATCCATTGGATATCTCCTTCCATTTCGGTGGAAACGTTTCCAGCGTTGTGAGTCTGGCTTTTAGTAATAGAAATACATCCTTTGATTGGTTTTTATGGAAATAATAAAGGCTCCAGAACGGATGGGGTTTCTTCTCCTAAAGTTATAGCCGTAAAACCAGGCTTCAGGTCCCGGTCCCGTATTATCCTCCGCAGCTCGACCACAGCTGCTGTGTGTGCTGCTCTATCCTCTACAAACTTTGATTCAAGTTTCTCTGCTCGGTCCGACTCAGGTCTGCTCTCTCTCCGCCTCCTCCACCCCTCCCTCTCCCTCTCTCTCTCACTACCATAGTCTCTCTCTCTCTCTCTCTCTCTCTCTCTCCCTCTCCCTCTCTCTCTACACCTCTCACTACCATAGTCTCTCTCTCTCTCTCTCTCTCTCTCTCTCTCTCTCTCTCTCTCTCTATACCTCTCACTACCATAGTCTCTCTCTCTCTCCCTCTCCCTCTCTCTCTCTCTACACCTCTCACTACCATAGTCTCTCTCTGTCTCTCTCTCTCTCTACACCTCTCACTACCATAGTCTCGCTCTCTCTCTCTCTCTCTCTCTCTCTCTATACCTCTCACTACCATAGTCTCTCTCTCTCTCCCTCTCTCTCTCTCTCTCTACACCTCTCACTACCATACTCTCTCTCTCTCTCTCTCTCTCTCTCTCTCTACACCTCTCACTACCATACTCTCTCTCTCTCTCTCTCTCTCCCTCTCCCTCTCTCTCTCTCTACACCTCTCACTACCATAGTCTCTCTCTGTCTCTCTCTTTCTCTACACCTCTCACTACCATACTCTCTCTCTCTCTCTCTCTCTCTCTCTCTCTATATATATATATATATATACAAATATGCATCTGGTTATACAAGTACATACATATATACATACATACTAGGGCTGGGCAATATATTTTATTTGACGATATAGAAAATTACAATATCGCCTATATATATATATATATATATATATATATATATATATATATATTATATATTATATATATATATATATATATATATATTTTTTTTTTTTTTTTTGTATAGCATATTTTGTATCAAAATACTTGTTTTAGAAGTTGCTGCTTTCTCTACTTCTCAGAACAGCATGAAAAGCCCAGTTAGATTGATTGCTGTTTGTGTCCTACTACTACTACTACTACTACTACTGAAACATATTGTGCAGCTGTTTGTTATGTAATAAATGTGCCTGTGTGGCATTTTATATCAGTAATTTAAACCCTGAATTGGCTTTCTGGCAAGACTTCATTTTAATTACCGTAAATTAATCAAGATTTATATCACCATTTTAAGGAAAAATATTGAGATATGAGTTTTGGTCCATATTGCCCAGCTCTAATACATACATGTACACAAACACTTACATATGTACATTATATATACATACATGAATTGACAGACTATTTATAAATACATAAATATAGTAATAAATATAATAAATCTCTAATAAATAAAAATTTTCAACATTTAATTTAATTTAATTTATAATAAATCTCTCTCTCTCTCTGAGCCTGATAGAGCAAATATTACTGGTGATGCTTTAATAAATTGATGTGGGGGTTAAAGGTGGGATGATATATCAAGCAACAAAATTTTGCAATATCTTTGCGATATCTTTGCTACATCTGTCCACCCAAGTGTGTTTTTTCAACTGTAGGAAACATAGTCATGACCCAAATGTTCGGCTTCCAGAAAATGTAGACATGCTAATTTTCTTATAAAATAACTTGTGCATTTCCTAAATCTGATTTATTTTGAGAAAACTTGTAATGCAAAGTAGGCTGGGCGAAATGGCCCAAACCTCATATCTTGATCTCAACATTTTTTCTCAAAATTACGATATACGATATTAATCTTGATATTTTTAACTGAATAAAGTCGTACCAGAAAGACAATTCTGGGTTAAACAGCTGCACACTATGTGCCACTTTTGGCTTTTTCTCCTATAAAGGACAGCATATGTGAGTGAGTTCTGTGGTGTGGATGTTTAGGGGAAGGTCTGGGTTAGGATGTACTCAGCACTTCATCTGTGCTTTTCATGCTGTTCTAAGAAGTAACGAAAGCAGCGACTCCTAAAACGAGTATTTTAGTAAAAAAAAAAAAGCTGTAAAAATATATATCAGAGATATGGAAAAATTGTAAAGAAGGATACTGTTTGACTGTAACAACTTCCAAAAGATGTGCAGATTTTTTCTTCATTGATTTCAAGGACCAGCTCAAGCTGCTGTGGCTGCAATAGTTGTTTTTTCGTTCAGCCGAAACTGGTTAACATTAGAAATGTTTAGGGTATCGAACGCGTCCTAAAATGCATACTCATAAACTCATAAAACATGATCCAATACCACAAGAAGATATCAACCGATTAGATTTCATTCATCAATTTAGTTTGGTTGTGAATGAACAATGTTGGTTGTGTGGAAAAACTTTAAGGGTAGTGAGAGCAGTGCTAAGATTTTTGTCATTTTGACATTTTTTTTTTTCTTTTACAGTAAGTGACGTTAATGTAAATAATAATTAGATTTTTGTTAACTAATAAAAACAAAACTTTGGTTCACATGGGACAAAAATTCAATGAGAACTAATTTGAAGTAACTCTTTCTATTATAGTTGACTGTATCTGTATCGTATTTAGTCAGCTAAAATCTTAATGTCATTTAGTTGACTAGAACTAGAAGTGAAATAGTCCTGATGACTGATGAAAACTAAGTTGCATTTCAGTCAAAACTAAAACTAAATCAAAAAATTGCAGTTAAAATTAACATAGTACTTTTACTCGTTCTGGAAAATGGTGGTATCAGACATCCTTAGTTAACATTGTTCAAACTCATAAACTACTACTTCTGCTACAAAATGCCACAAGGAACCTAACAGAACTATTAAACAACTTGCTCATTTTCATCTTTTATAGTTTAATAGCAGAAAACAGTAAGTTTGAATCCACTGCACTGTGGGTCATTGAACAAGGCCCTTAACCCTAAATGCTGCCTTGGTGCTACATGCTGACTGCTTACTCTGATAGGTTGAATGCAGAGAACACATTTTGTGAATGTACTAATGAAATTGATTTCTTCTTGAAACTAAAATCTTTATTTAATTAAATGGCAATAATATACTCAAAACTAAAAAAAAAAAAAAGCTCTAAGCTACCCTACTCAGTTGATTTATGGGAGGCCAGCACATTTTCAACTTTTAGGACTTTGCTAAAGACTTTCTGATTAAAGGCTTAAAACATACTCAAGCTTAGTCCACCAGGTCAATCGACCTTTCACAAAACCTCGCCCACAAACAGTCATTGTCCAATCATACATCCGAGCAACCGTTACTATGTAACCTGCGTACGGCATGCTCAGAGTGGCTCTATGGTGAGGCGGTGTGCTCATAGCTTGTACAGGTCAGATACCAGGTATCCCAAGAGTTTGGGTGGGGGAGTCGTGTTCTTTCCGTTCCCAAAGCCGAAAACACAACTGGAGTGATGTCTACAATGGACTATAAAACTATGAAAACATCTCAGGGATGTGTTTGTCAGTATGCGTGTATGTGTATGGGAGATGTGTATGTTTTTAACGTTATCTCATCTTGTCTACACTAATGTGTATGTTCAGCAAAATGACAATAAAGCTTGATTTAATTTGATTTTGATTAAAGGCAGGGTAGGTGATTTTTGAAAGCTAGCATGATTTTGAATGTTGCTTCACCGACGGCTCCGCCTTTACCCCCCTCCCATCTGTGCTTCATCTCACTCAGCATTAAGTAAACACTAATATGAATGTTAGTTAGTTAGTTAGTTAGTTAGTTTATTTCGGTCATTGTGAACATCCAGATCTTAGGTCATTCAAAGATTCCACACATTACACGACAGGAAAAAAAAAAAAATAAATAAGTATACATTAAGAATATCAACCGCTAATTGATGCCTGACCGAAAGGGGTTAAGGCTGAAGTCAAGACTTATTTTGCCTAACCCCTTATACAACTGAAACACTAATGTATGTCCAAAGGTGACATAATTATACAGTTTCTCTCATACCAACGATGGTAACATGTAAGCACAAAACATAAACTTCAACAATCAAAATTATATTAAGCATCCTCGATCAACTTCTTTTCTAATGTTTCATTCAAGTGTTCTATACTTCTCTATAATATTTAACTTGTACATTTTCTTAAACGCATGAATAGTTTTGGAGCCCTTAAGTTGTGTAGGTAGACCGTTCCACAGATCAACTCCTTTGACTGATAAACACCTCCTCTTAGTATTACTCTTCGCCATGGGTTTTTGTAGCAGATCAGTTCCTCTGAGGTTATATCTTGATTCTCTAGTTTGAAACATCTTTTGTAAACAGTGAGGAAGCATGAGATTGTGAGCCTTGTACATCACAACTGCTGTGTAGACATCAACAAGATCATGCAATTTTAAGATATTTAATCTAATAAAAAGTGGATTTGTTGGAGCAAGGTATTCTGAATGGCTGATCACTCTAATTGCTTTCTTTTGTAATAAGAAGATGGGTTGTATATTAGTTTTATAGGTATTCCCCCATATTTCCACACAATAGCTAAGGTATGGAAGGATGAGGGAATTGTACAGTATATATAATGCATTTTGATTCACAGAGGTTTTTATTTTATACAGTATGGCAATAAGTTTGGAAATTTTTGTCTTTAGTGTATTTAAGTGTGCTTTCCAATTTAACTTATTGTCAATATTGATTCCCAAAAACTTTGTAACATACACCCTTTCAATTTCTACCTCCCCAATTTTGATTCGACATGGTTTGTTTACTTCCTTGTTTCCGAATATAATATATTTAGTTTTTTGCAGATTTATGGAAAGTTTATTTACATCAAACCAGTTTTTAAGTATCTTGAGTTCAGTTCCTACTGTGTTCAAAAGCAGCTCAAGATCTTTTCCCGAACAATACAAACTGGTATCATCGGCAAATAGAATACATTGTAATTTGTTGAGGACTTCGCTGATTTCATTAATGTACATAATAAATAGTTTAGGTCCCAAAACGGAGCCCTGAGGAACTCCGTGGGTTATTTTTGCCTCCATTGAGTTGATATTATCAATATGTACATACTGATTTCGGTCACTTAGATAACTTTTTAGCCAATCATGTGCTAAGCCCCTGACACCATACCTTTCTAATTTATTTAAAAGTAATGAATGGTCTATTGTGTCAAAGGCCTTGCTAAGGTCAATAAAGACTCCAACAGCATACTCACTGTTCTCAATAGATGTTGATATCTTTTCTACTAGTTCCGTAACTGCCATTGAAGTGGACCTATTGGATCTAAAACCATACTGATGTTCACTTAACAGGTTATGCTTGTCTACAAAGCTATCAAGTCGTTTCACAAATAGCTTTTCCAGTATTTTTGAAAACTGCGAGAGTATTGAGATCGGTCTGTAATTGGTAAACTGTTGCTTTTCTCCACTTTTAAAAATAGGTATTACTTTGGCAGTTTTCATTTTACTCGGAAAGATACCCATTGAGAAAGACTGATTACATATATACATGAGAGGAGTAACAATAAGATCAATGATATCTTTCACGAGGACCATATCTATATCAGATCCATCTGTTGATCTCTTAGTTTTGAAGGAATGTACAATTTCAATGATTTCGCTCTCACTAACACTTTTAATGAAAAGTGAGTTTAGATTATTTTTAATATTCATTTCTTTAAATTCATTGGCATTGCTTGGTAGCACAATTTCATTGGCTAACTTCGGCCCAACACTGACAAAAAAACTGTTAAATGCATTAGCAATTTCCTTTTTTTCACTGATGATTGAATTATTCATTGTGAAGTAATTTGGATATTCTTCCTTTTTTCTTCCATTCCTGATAATGCCATTCAATACCTTCCAGGTACCCTGGATATCACTCTTGTTCTGCTCCAGCAATTTGTGATAGTATGCTTTTTTATTGAATCTTATTATTTGAGTTAACTTATTTTTGTACATTTTATATCTTTCTTCAGTTTGTTTAGTCCTTTGCTTTAAATGTACTCTATAGAGTTGTTGTTTTCTTTTACAAGCCTTAGCTATGCCCTTGGTTAGCCATGGTTTATCCTGGCTGTTTTTGTTTTTAGTATAATATTTCTTACACGGACAGTGCTGGTCATACAATTGGATTAGGGTAAGTAGGAAGGCATTGTATGCCTTATCAGGGTCAGGAGTTGCATACACTTCTTCCCAAGTTTGGGCACATAAGTCCCCCTTGAGAGCAGCAATAGCTTCAGGTGTTCGATGTCTTACATATTTGAAATCATTTATTTTGGTTGTAATATTTTGCAATTGTTTAAAAATACTAAAAATAGGAAGATGGTCAGTGATATCATTGATAAGTACTCCAGCTGTAATTTGACTTGCTAATTGATTAGTAAATATATTATCTATTAACGTTGATGTGTCCGTGGTAATTCTGGTTGGCTTAACAATAAGGGGAAAAAGGGAGTTGCTATATATAGTATTAATGAAGTCTGTTGTTCTTAAATTTTTCTGAGGGTTCAGTAGATTGATATTAAAGTCACCACACACAATATGGACCTTGTTTAAATTACTAAAGAGGTAGTCCATTTTTTTATTGAAAATGTCTAGACATGATCCAGGTGTTCTGTACACACAACTAACAACAATATTTTTAGACTTTTCTACAATAATTTCACATGTTATACACTCCAGAACATCATCGATGGTGGTTGACTTGCTATCAATCTTTTTAAACCTCAGATCTGTATCTATGTATAGTGCAACGCCCCCACCTCTTTTATTTATCCGATTTGTAGTGAACAATTCATATCCATCTAATTGAACTTCACAGCACCTATCTGCATCCAACCAAGTCTCAGAAACAGCAATGACACTGAATTTATTAAACTGATTAAGATATTGTTTAATTTCGTTATAATTTTTGTTCAAACTCCTACTATTAAAGTGTATAATGCTAAAGGCTCCATTCATATTAATGCGTTTAAATTGCTCGTCAGTATAGTAATCACAATCATTAATTATATTATTAAACAAATGCTTATCCGGATCTATGTCACAGCCAAACTCATTTACTCTATAATTTGTATCATTTGTACCATTTATATATTCTGTATCATTGTTATCAATATCCACTTCGCTCAATTCATCCTCACTGTCATACATTTGTTTTTAGTTTTATCATACACACACATTCCCCCCGAAAGCGCATAGCGTTGGACACACCCAACCACAGGACCACTCACGCTCATGGAGCACATACTCACGCACGCAGGACACGTACACACACAACGTACACATCCACATTTATGCCCAAGCGACGCGCTAACAATCACACACACGCGCACAAACAGCACGCAATCAGACGCACGCAGAAAACTACTGTCTATTTGGAGATGTCCCGTACAGTTCCCAGTACTCCCAAGTCCAAAGTCCAAAGTCCGAGTATTCGAAATATTCATATCCACTTGTCGACTCCACTGAATATTATTAGAACTCACTGTCATTATATCCTTTGAGAAAAAAGTACCAAAACGCAAGCCTTCCATCCAACGCAAGACGAACACACACTGTCCATTTGCAGAGTTACAGTATATCCTCAGTCTAACAGAAAAATATCCATCAATCCATCGCCTCCTTCGTGTTAAATTATTCCTCCAGGAAACATCCGCTGCGTAACTAAAAATAATAATAAGGCTAGATGTGGCCTGTGAGCATCCATGTCCTCCCATCTGGGCACAATTGTCTTTCCCATAAACACTGTGACTTATCTTCTCACGAGTTGTAAGTATATTCAGAGGAATTTGCAACATTATTTGATTTGGTCAAGGTCTTTCATTCCTCTTACCAGTATGACTTTAGCTTGTTCCGGAGTGTGCCCATTTAGCTGGATGAATATCTTACAATTCCTCGTCCATGTCGCTTTGATCTTCCCATTTTTTTTCAGGATACGCGCTTCTCTGGCAATTCCAGCCGCTTTCTTTGTTAGATGATCATTTAGATACACAGACGTTCCTTTTAACTTCTTTCCTTGACGCATGAGTTCCGTTTTATGTTTGCGATTTGCAAAACGCAAAATAATAGCTGGATTAGCCTTGTCCTTCCGCGGCAAAGTGTGGCATGCCGAGATGGCGGTCGGATCCAGGTAGACGTCCTTCTCTGCCAGAAAGTTCACAACTTGCTCTTCCAGCGTTTGCAAATCCTCGGCATGTGCATCCTCACTTATATTTCTGCCATCCATAGTTGCTCTGGCGTAAGAGCGCGGCTTGATTGTAAGACCTGTAATTATAACATCTTCCATTCTGGTGTACTGCTCGAGGTTGTCGATTCTTATCTCAAGCTCCTCGATGGTTTTGTCTCTTTCTCTTACGATATTTTTAAGTTGCTTCACTTCTTCAAAAAGTTCCGCCAGCTTAATCAGCTGTTGCGTCACTTTTGTTAGCTCCCCAGACATACGATTTAGAGATTCCCGGATTTCCTCCATATCATTCTCCATCTTTGCCTCCGCTGCTTTCTTCGGGCCCATCGCAAACTTTTCCTGTGCTACTTTTTGTTTCTTACTCACACTTTAGGCAGGAAAAAAACGTATCTTTGATACTTAAGCCTGCAACACGTCGCAGGGCGCAGCCATCTTGGATGGCGATCTTGGATGACGTCAGCACAGAGCAGAGATCTGATTGTGTTATCACTAGAAGGTCAACATCTATCTGAGGATCTCCATTATTCAGGTGGTGTAAACGGTCGAATGTAGTGTGTGAGTGAGTGTTGGTGGTGGTCGGGGGGGTCGATGGTGCACTTTGGCAGCCTCGCTTCCATCAGTCTGCCCCAGGGCAGCTGTGGCTACAATAGTAGTTTACCACCACTAAGTGTGGCATGAAAGAATAATCCCTTAATTTTGTAAAGGGACTTTGAGTGCCCAAAAAAGCGCTATATAAAACATGATTTAAAAACTCAGTTTTAAGTCCGTCACAGGTGACGCTTTAAGTGTGGGCTCGTGCCCGCGAGGGGTCGAGAAAGAGCAGGGAGACAGGGAGACGTGATTGGTTAAAAAAATTGTCTTTTTTCATTGGTCAAAGTTTTTACAGGCTTACAGCTGTTACAGATGATGGAATTTCTTTATTCCTTTTTCAGAGCACATAAGATCTAAATTTCTGTCAGGACATCAAGACAATTTCAACCAAAAACTTAAAAAGTGCATCTGGAGAAAATCACCTACCCTACCTTTAAATAAGGTGACATAACTATACATTCACGTACTTATAGTGCAGTGAGCCACGACGACATAAACATCAGCAGGCTCGCCTCCCAGAAGTCTTTCTCATGCCGGGTTAGTGCCACTAGCTCGTCCATCTTATTGTAGATAGATTTAACATTCCCCATGATGACGGATGGGAGGACAGGCTGATATCTTCTTCTCCTTGCTCGGTGCTTTGCCCTTGCGCAACATCTCCGCCGTTCCCTCCTCAGTTCATAGGGGATGTCGGATCTGCTTAGGTTGGTGTAGCATTAGCACGGAGTGCTAACAGCTGATCTTGGCTTTGAACAATCCGAGGAGTATTTCCCGACACAATCCCAAAAATTGCAGAAAAGCAGCAGAAAAAATAGTGCAGTTTGGGCGTCTATCTTTGAAAGAAATAAAGGAACACACTAAGAATACAAAATATAGGTAAACAAGGTAAAAAGAAGGAAAAAGAAGAGAAAAACATCAGTTGTGAGCTGGAGCTGCTGTTGTGGCCATTCGGTTAATCGCTTCAATAGTTGTAATGTCCCATTGTTGTTTGTTTTAACATGTTGAATATATCCCTCCACACCATATTGTAACCTTTTTTCCCTGGATCTGGAGGAATTGCTCCAAAAAGACTCATATGTAGACTTCTTCCAGCCATTCCAGATGAGACCAACTCAGGAAAATGTCGAACATCGCAAAAGTAAACAAGGGTGCGGGGCTTTTGCGAAAGGTCAATAAACTGCAAAGCTCAGATTTTACAACCGCACGGAGTTGTCCGTGTAGTTTGTGTCACACAAACACTGCTCAACATTGAATCGACCCGCATTAAATGCATGATTGCATCTGGCTGTGCTGATGATTTATTCCGATTATTCCAAGTTTTTTTTGTTTTGTTTTTATACTAGTTTTTCCTCTCCATTGGCACTTATACTTGCTCATGTGAAAATGTTATTTATTTAGAAATTCAATTCAATTCAAGAAAAAACTCCCTTTTGACAGTTTTTCTTTTAACAGGAAGAAATCTCCAGCAGAACCAGATTCAGAGGTGGCAGCCATCTGCCTCGACTGGTTAAGGTTAGTGGACAGGAGGAGAACAGAACAGGATAGAGAGATAGACCATCAGAGTGTCCCAGACTAGTTGAGCCGTGAACCACAGATTAGGAACTGCCATCATCAGCTTCACAACACCTGAAACAGAAGAGAGAGAGAAAGGCGAGGAGAAGGCACTGACTGCAGAAAAACATGATACAAGAATACAGGAGAATGAGAATGAGTATGAGTATGGGGTGGACATCAGTGTAAATGGTGTGAGCAGTGTAATGGGTATACAACGCGGTTGTACTGAAAAAGTTCAGCACAACCTTGCCTGACTTGACTTCACTCATTGCAACCCATTAGAGCTATGTGTAGATGGTGGATTATGTTTGAATATAGTGTTGGTGTTCTACTATATAATTTTAGTTCCTAATTTTTTTTTTTTAGATTTAGGGCTTTGTCCCTAGTGGTTAAATTAACGCTATCATACAATATACGCGTTTAGCCAATAAGTAGGTTTTGAGTTTAGCCTTAAAGGTGGAGAGGATAGCAGCCTTCCGTACTAAGAGGTGGTGAGCTGGTTCCAAAAGCAAGGAGACACTATTTGCTCTGATAATTTCTCTCTGAGGTGTTTTGGACCAAATAAAATCATTTTGGCTTTATTGTGATTGAGAAGGAGAAACTTACAGCTCATCCAGGATGTGATGTCTTTAAGACAAGTCTAAAGTTTTAATAACTGATCAATGTCATCTGATTTAATTGACAAATAGAGCTGTGTATCATCCGCATAGCAATGGAAATCTATATTATGTTCTTTAATAATGTTACCCAGTGGAAGCATATTTAATGTAAAGAGTATTGGTCCTAAAACTGAACCTTGTGGACCTCCATGTTTAACTCTGGCATGCACTGAGGAGAGATCATTAACATGAACAAAGTGGGTTCTGTCTGATAAGTAGGATTTAAACCAACCTAGCGCCATTTCTTTAATCCCAAAAACACTTTCCAGTCTCTGCAGCAATAAATGATGATCAACTGTTGACAGCGGTTTCAAAAGCCTGTGGCACATAACCTGTTACTAGAGATGTACTAATCCAGTTCACCATATTAGTGCTAATTAGTGGAAAAACATCTTTAAATAGTAGAGTTGGGATTGGATCCAAAAGACAAGTTGTTGGTCTAGAAGCACTATTTAGGTCAGTTCAGATAGACCAATTGAACCCCAACATGTTGGGGTTATTTCAGGAGCTGCTTTGTTTAAGAAATTATTGAGCACTCCTGCGGAGTGATGCAATAGTAAAGATGCAATTCAGAATTACACCAGGGAGCGACCTTTTTTTGACATATCGTCTTCTTTTTAAGCGGAGCAACAGCATTTGTGTGAGTTGTGTGGTGTGACAACATTACACTATTGACAAGATAATCTATTTTATATGTCGTGAGACATTGATAGCTATTCTCTATTGAGATGATCATATGGATCAGAGGTAAGCAGTGATAAAACTAAATCTTTAAATCTAGCTACAGCTTTATCAGGCAGTGATCTACTATAGTGTACTCTTCTCTCAGAGTTTGAGCAAGCTGATATTCTGAATTCAAAGGATAACAAAAAATTATTGGAAAGAATAGGGTTTTGAGGATAAATAATGAGTTGGTTTGTTTACATTTTGTTCAAAGCCGATTGAATCTATTAGTGAGGTACATAATTTTTTTAGGCTGTTGTTTACATCATCAACGTGAATGTTAAAGACACCCACTATGATAGCTTTATCAGTGCTTAGCACCAGATCAGTGAGAAAGTCAAAGAATTCAGAGAGAAATTCTGAATATGGACCAGGAGGACGGTAAACTATAACCAGTAAGATGGGTTTTTCTATTTTATTTTTGGGATTACAAATTCCAAGAGAGAGGCTTTCAAATGAATTTTGGTTGAGTTTGGTTTTTGGGGTAACTGATAAGCTCGAGTGAAAAACTGCTGCCACTCCCCCTCCCTGACCACTCTCACGGGAAATATTGTGATTATTAGAACTGGTAGGGCTGGCTTCATTAAGAGTAACAAAATCTTCTTGAGCCAGTTTTCAGTGAGGCATAATAAACCTACTTGATGGTCAGTTATAAGATCACTCACCAAGAGAGATTTAGACGAAAGCGATCAAATGTTTAATTTTACACATTTAATAGTTTTTTCATTGTTTTGTGTTCTGTTTGTAGTTTTATTTTCATTAGATTTTTATGGTTAACTACTTTCTTGTGGGTTTTAATTTGCACTACATGCTGCTCTATACTGCTCAGCACAGTGTTTATAGGGTATAAGTGCTATGATTAAGGGGCTTATCGATGAAGGTGTCTGTTACTGCCTGTTTATTCTTAGCTAGTCATGCATTTGTGGAGTTGTGAATCGCAGACTGTAAGTTTGATTTTAGCATTTGCACTCCATGTAAATTAGGATGGACACCATCCTTTTTGTATAGATAGCAGAAATCTATACGTTTGTTTTAACTAATAATGATTTTAACTTCTTTCCAATCTTTTGTCCTGAGATACTTTGTATTTTTGCTGGCAACCCCATTTATGAATACTGATACAGTACAATATAACAAAATGTACATTTGTAATTTCACTCCAACACTGCAAAAGGATAAAGAGAAACATGTGCAGTCTGTGACTTCAAACATGGCATTAGGACTCAGCAGCAGGCTGGAACTCATCCAATTCTGTCCAGCCTATTTGTTTATGTGTTTACAGTCATTGAATTGCAGATAGGACTGTGAATGGTGCATACACAGCTCCAGAGAGCCAGACATCCCGCTATGTCCCACAGAATTGGAGCCCAGCTCTCACTGCTCAGCTCTCTCAATTCAGCCTGCACCTCCTCAGCCTATGGCATTGGACTGAATTTCTCCAACCAGTGCATAGTACCTCAGTTGTTTTGTAGCAAGAGCGAGCCGCTCGCTTACAGAGACAATAGCCTTAATTTGAATCATAAAAGCAGTCCGGCATTATGACACAGTTTCTCTCTGCAGGGGAGGGCAGCACACCAATATTCAAACAAAGTGCCCCAAACCAGCATCACCCCCTCACTCTAGCACATTACTCCTCATCCAAGGCTTGAATACATTACAGCAGGAACAGGGCAGTGAATGTAACTGGCTGGCTTGGAGTGAAGTTCGTTAGTGTGTGTGACGTCATCCATAGGGTTCAGTGAAAAGAGCTTGTTAGGACTCACAAACACCTGCTTTATTTGGCAGCCAGTGTTCGATATGTAGAGGTCTTAGGTGCTGGATTCATCTCACAGATATCAATAACAATATTACAGAGCTCTCCATCATTAGGACTTGTATGTCACTGCTAATGTTTTTTTTTTAGAAAAAAAATCTCACTTTATATCTTAATGCTGTAATGCTACAAACACTGCAACCCTGAAAAGGAGGAAGCGAGTCGGAAAATGGATGGATGGATGTGTTCAGTGCAGAGAAGGAAAACTTTTATCACAGCAGGGGACTGAAAAATGTGATTAACTGATCCGAGGGCCACATTGTTAACATTCATGTCAGCATTTACAATAATGAACAATCTGATCATTGACACAGGACAGAATAAATAGTTTGTGTTTTGTGTAATTTAGTTTGTTGTATTGTGTGTTTTTGTTGCTGTTTTGTATGTTTTGGTTTTCCTTTTGTGCATTTTTGTTTTTATTTTGTGTTTTTGGAGTCATTTTTATTGTAGTTTAATATTTTTTTTCTTCTATTATCTTTTTAGTTGTCTTGTGCATTTTTGGAGAACATTTGTGTATTTTAGTTGTCATTTTGTGTATTTTGCTGTCCTTTTGAGTGATTTTTTTTTTAAGTCATTTTGTGCAATTACTTTGTGGACAACACAAAAGTAGACCAAGGGCCACATGTGTGGCCACAAGGCTGCTAGTTGCACATGTCTGGTTTAGACCAATGGCAAACAAGTTAATTTTACCCTACTAATTACGTCTTGTTGAATTAATAATAGAAACTTTACAAAATGTCAGACATCTATATTCAGATATTTTGCCAAGCTGCAAGAAGTTACAGTTTCAAATGATCAAGGTTGGTGCTAGCATTATTTTGCCTCGTATCCATTTGAGTGTGATTCCATGGAACGTTTTCTCAGTGTGCTTATCATGAGATAGCTGTATTTAAAGCTTGCTGTTATCAGTGCATTCAGATTCTACAAATGCTTCACAAAATATTTCTCTGATGACCTTATCAGCTTCTGCATGTTTTGGTTTTCAACAGCACACACAAGGTTGCCATACATTTACAAGGAACTTTTGATGTCCCAGTCAAAACATGTTTTTTTTTTGGTGTTTTTTAATGTATTTTTTTAATGTAACTCTCACAGTGTTTATATTTTGCCAATCACAAGCTAAAATAGTCTACTGGAGACAAGTACAATAGACACAACTTGGCAGCTTAAAGTAAGGAGCCGATAAGAGAATCTTGCGTTGTATTGTCTCTCTCTGATCTCATTAGTGCAAGTGGATGCCTCAGTCCGCCTTCCTGGAAATATGACCTTGTCTCGATTGTTCTCAGGAATAAAGAACAACCGTGAACTCAGTCTGCGGTACGACAGCCTCTGTCATTTTGTGGGAACTTTTTTGTACCATTGTCTGTATTTTTTAAGAAAGTACTAATTGTGTTGTTTGTATGACTTGGCATTTTCTTTGCCTTAAAAACAATTTTCTTTCTACAGAAGAACAAACAGTAGAATTATGTCACTACTTTGTTTGCAATGGAGATTGCGTCCGGGAGTGAAAGTGCTTGTGGTAAAAGTAAAAGTCAGGGTTGGCAAGTTAAATCCTGTATTCCAGGTTACTTACATTTTGCACATTTTAGTTTTCTTTCTTTTTTGGTACAAATGTAATCATACAGTTAAATATTTATTTTGTTTATTAGGCACACATACCAAGCTCTGTGATTTTAACCAATCATTGAAATGGGTGAAAAGTGTTTGTTTACTTTCTGAAGCTGCAAAAATACCCACCAGTAACTAAAGAAAATCACAGTTTTACAAAAAAACCTCTGAGATAATTTATCATAGGAACAGTGTTTGTGATTTACGGTACTCTTCTTAAGTAAAGATTAGATAACAAAAAGCTTGGTTAACATTTCAAAGTAATGATACTTGAAACAATGTGTAATGCCTCTTTCATGTCCTTTATAATGACGCAAAAAAAATATAATTTGGTGATTTTTCATTGCAGCGTAATGTGCAAACTCATTCCATGATAAGGGCTGGAATAAGCATGAGAATCCTTCAGCTAACAACATCAACAAAAGTTAACAAGGGTCAAGAGTTCAGTCAGGATGTGGGTGGAGATGTGAGTTTGAGCTACAAAAACACTCCATCCTTTTCATCCTGACAAGGAGGTCCAGGAACAGAACATGTGTAATCGGGTACTGAACTTGCATGAACGTGGTGAGACTGAAAAGGTGATTTGGTTCATCAGCCATCAGACACAGTGCTAATAAAGTGCTGTAGATGCAGGATTTAAGAGATTTCATTCAATTCAATTCAATTCAACTTTATTTATATAGCACAAACTACAACAAGATGTACAGATGTATTCTTAACTTTAAAAAGTATTACAATTTACTGATGTTGGTGAATGTTTTATCTTATATTTGAGATTTGGAAATGACTCGACTGATATGAGGTTTTACTTACAGTAATGGATTTTCTATTTATTATTAAAATAAATTCAGTTAATTTTGCTTATTTATCATTGGTATTATTCAGTATTCATTAATTAGTTTGTTATCAAAGTGTCTTTAATTATCTTTTTGTGTTTAGTTAATGCACAAAGTTATACATTATTCATTGACAGTCTCTAAAAGTGTCTCTAACTGCACAATATTAGTTGAAAAATGTTACATAGAATGATAAAAAGGGAAGCAAAATTCTAAAGCGTGTGTGTGTGTGTGTGTGTGTGTGTGTGTGTGTGTGTGTGTGTGTGTGTGTGTGTGTGTGTGTGTATGTGGACAAAGTGGACATGATGGCTTTACCACCCAGACCAGACTGATTTATGTGAGAAAAGCCTGAAGAGCAGCCATAGAAAGTGCAGAGAGGATAAAAACCCCTCTACCCAACCGGTCACGGCCAATCAGAAACTAAGACGCCCTATAGACAGACAGTGGGGCCAATTGGAGAAGAGGAATCAGGTCGTTGACCAGATTATAATTTTGTTACTGCCTCATGATTGCCAGATTGTGTATATTCCTCCACTTCAAAGTTTTCAGGCTTTTCACGAGGAAGTACCTCTGCCAAAGCAATGTTTCATTTTTTATATTTAATAAATGAACAGCAAGTGAAGGTAATACATAAATGTGTTTTCTTTATTACCTCTGCCAAGGCAATATTTCTTTTGTTTGTATGTCCATTTGTTAGAGGGATCACATCAAAATTACATCAAAATGAATATTGAGAAAAACTTTAATCAAAGATACACCTTACGCCCTGAAAGCTTACAGTACATTACATTTTGGAGGGGATCTGGATCAATATACTGGGATCATTTTCAAAAACTTAAAAATCCCTAACTGTCATTATTATTATAATTTCGTATCTTGGGTCATATTTCACCAATCTTTAATAAATTTGACTTATGTTGGGTTGGTTCCTCATATATCCCACTGAGTTTCATTCGGATCCGATCTGGATTGCACATTTCATCGCAATATTTCTAAGAATTAAGAATTTTCATTTGGACTTTCCATATTTCCATTTCTTCCAAGCCTTTAAAGTGTGAATGATCATGGTACCATGATCAACATCATTGATCCAGATAACTGCCAATAGATGGGTTTCCGATGACATCACAAATTTCCCACAATTTCGTCGTCCGCCATATGTGTGGCAGCTTTCATTGCTTACATCCTGACACGATACATTTTTGTCCCCCGAAGCTTTCAAAATGACTTCAAAACTGGATAAAAATAGCAAAAAGGAACAAACAATCTACAGAGAGAGTTTGAATGCATCTTGCAAAGCGAGGTATTTACAGAAGTTGGGTGCAATCGGCCACAAAGATCCGTACGAGAATGAGAATGGAGGAAGGGTGTCCGACGCAGGTACTATCTGCTGAACAGCGTAAGTGCATACACATTGGATGAAATGAAAGCATACAAGTCTTTGGAGGCGTATATAGTGTGTGGACCTTTGACAAGCTAACAGGATCGTTTTTGCTGGAACATTTCACCTGTTCAATATGAGGCTTCAACGGTAAGATGACGTATTACTGTAATTCTTCTTCTTCTTGTTTGTAGTTTTACTGTGGTTGGCAACGAAGGCAAGGAGCATTACCGCCCATATGACTGTACTTTTCGATTGATCTGACAGAAGCATTGATAACTTTGGTTGTGGTTGTTGGATCGTTATATAGTTTATATGGCTTCATTTGCAAGAATCGTAGCTTTCCAATGACGTACAGCCTGAATGATAACGTAAACATACGAGTTGTGTATTCATATGAAAACATCATAACATCTCTGCCGGTGGGCTGACAAGAGATGCATGTATAATATATACACTTACCTGTGATGAAATGATCGCTTCAGACTTTATTGTGTCGCTTTTCTGGGTCAGGTTGGAAAGCTTTCCTGTTGATGATGGCTAGACATTTGTTTCTCCGTTCCATGAACAGACATTCTGTTTGTTCTCCTTGACTAGTTATTATTTTAGGAATGCAATAAAACTGTCTTTTTTTCCCCTGGCTTCGCTCTGTTTGAGCAACCCCACACAACGCATGTATGCGGCATGACACACGGCTAAGATTGGGCATAATCGGTGACTTGGGTTACCAGTAAAGGTTACGGTGCCACAGAAGATGGCGACGCATGCAGGGGATCATGGGAGTGGAAACCTATCCATAGCTGGTAAAGAGGATAATTGGCGCTTGGTGGAAGTTTGTGCTCTGCGTGCTCTTGTTATCATAATTTTTTCAACACAGTGGTATGAAAAGGAAATATCTTATTTAAGATTATTCTCAAAATAGTTTCATTGATTTATGTTTAAGGTTGATTAATGTTTTGTTAAGGAATTATAAATTCAGTATTAAGCACGCACGCACTAACGTACACACACACACGTACACACACACGTACGTATACACACACACACGCGCACACACACGCACACACGCGCACACACACGCACACACGCACACACACGCACACACGCACACACACACACACACACACACACAGTGACAAAGACATGCACACACAGATGTAGACTCTGGAGCTCTTTACCTAAAGTAAACATGGGAATGATGGATCTTTCCTGGGATTGTGGGAAAACCTGTTTAACTTTCACACAAGCTCACTAAATGCCTATTAAATGTGTGTAGACATGACTTGTTTCTGCGGAACGCTCAGAGGAGTTGGGCAAGCAGACGGTTAAAAAAATGTCACAATCTACAAAAATATTTTGCTTTAAAGTTATTCGCCCCTGTTGTTTGAAATACTGTATTTCTCCGAATTATGTCATTTTATTTTTCCAAGAAAGGGGCTTTAGTCTCTATTTAAAAAGTAGTACTTTAGGTTATTTTTTTCCTTTTAGACAATCGAGATGAGGCAAACCATTGATTTAATTTTTAGTGAAAAGTCGACTGCATCAGGGCATACATGAGCGAGAGCAACAGATATCTCTGTGAAGGAATGCATGGCAGACAAAGCTGGAGACTCGCCAGCTGGAGGAATTTGGGGAGCTATGACTATGTTTCCGTGTGAAATAGCTAGTTAAGACCACTGTGAACAGCTGCTGGACAGTGCCCCTTCTCTCCTCTCCTCTCCCCCCCCCCCTTCTTCTGCAGCTACTCTCTCTCTCTCTCTCTCTCTCTATAAAGCTGTAAATCTTATGGAGGACGGAGGTGATGGCGACTTGCTGAAAGCGATCTGCAGTATCCTGGAGTTTGGAGCAAAAGGTCAGGTCAGTGTTAGTGAGTATCAGTGCCGAGGAACCGCGGCTGATGAGGACCTGATGCACACACAAGAGACCAGGATGCTGCCCTCCACAGAGACACTGAGCATGCAGGCTTTTGTCACAATTAATTGAAATGGTGTAGCATAGAGGGCACGAAAGGCCCAAAGCAACAAGGGGGCTTATCTTTACAGAAGCACGGGGTCACTGGGGCCATTTTACAAAACCATGTTCAAAACCATGTAATCTGACAACAAATGTGCCAGAAAAGGCTCAAGTTTGTCCACAGAATTATGGCAATGAGAGCCTTCAAAAAGTGTACTAAAATGTCAAATAAAAGACATATTGCGAAAAATGACTGAATTATAACTACAACTGATTCCGCATTTGCCTCTGAAACCCTGAAGAGAAAGAAGTTGAGGGGTCCCCTGTTCTCTGTTCATCCTCTATTCCTCCTGAGTCAATTGTTGGGGAAGCATGGTGTCAACCCTGCACCATCAATCACCCCTTTTCAGAGTAGGGTAGACAAGGCGGGGACCCGCCCCCCTAGGACAAGGGGGTGGAAGTTCTCATGCCCTCCCCGCCTCCTGAAGCCCTGCGCCCCTACAGACAGAACTCCGACAGCTGGTCTGGCCATTAGGGGTAGGCCGGGACCTGAGGGCCCCCGCACAGCAGCAACAGCTGCCAGCCCACTGCTTCAGGCACCCCTCCAACACAGCTCTATAAAATCTGTATCAGAGCAGCAATTTACTGTCATTCCTTTCACATTCCTACACAAAGATGCTCACATCACGTCATCTTTTTTTTCTTTTCTTTTTACAGATTCCACCCTAGTGTATGTCACTGTAAGTTTTTTTTCCTCTATTTTACCATTTACAAAGCAGGTGCAGGAGTTTTAGCCAGATGCTAAATGCCATCCGCTTTTCCTAAAGTACAATAAAACATATCTGACACCATGATTCAGATAAACAGAGCGTAACGTACAAATAGCAGTGAGTAATTCTCTGACTCATAGAGAAGTCAGTTACTGTTTGTGTGAGTAATGCAACGCTCTCTCTGATTAATATCAGCAACTCTTTTTGTTTCATTAACCATTTTATCACTTTTATCTCTAAAGCACAAGAAAAGATTGTATTTTATTGAGTAACTACATTTTTAGTTTGTTGTAAATTGGTCCTAAAAGTGGCCTAAAAAGCAACTAGAAATGTTAAACTTTTAATTTGAAATTAATTGAGAACTGTTTTGGAGCACTCCCTGCAATGTGATCCTGTACACTTTGGGGTACATGTACCTCTGCTTGGGAATCACTGATTTAGACAATGGTTAATGTTTTCTCTATAATTTTTACTTTCTCCTATGGGTTGAATTGGATGCTTTGCATTCATTTTCCTTGCGTTTTTGTTGCAGTATTGAAACACAGCATCGACCTTGGCCTATAGGGAAACGCTGGGGTAAAGAAATGAAAGGGTAAACAATGTTGTCAAAAAACATTCACGATTCAGTTGAGGATTCATCACCTGCACGTTCAGAATGAATTTTGTTTCTTTGGTGTAAAACAAAAGATATTTTTCAGTTGGTGTGCTTTTGTTGTGGATGATGACACTCTATTCAAACGCCTCAATCAAAGCCAAATATTTGTCAATCAGTTGTCAGTTAGTTCCCATTTCACAAAGAGCAATGTCTTTTTTCCAAGCAACTTAATTAGTTCAAGGTAGTATAGTTACCTGGTTGAGCCAGTATTTGCAGTGTAGAAATCCTATGAGATTCTTTAATTAGCTTTCTTTCTAACTGTGGTGTGTGATTGTGTGTTGACTGAGTCAAACGTATGAGCGCGCTTAAATAATAAAGTGAATGTGTGTTTTGTAACAAGGGAGAAAAAGAAAGGAGGCCAGAGTGTTAGCAGAGATTACGCCACACACTCCCTCAGGATCCTTCTTACTCATGCACTACTGGCGACGAAGAGGTTCCCACACTTTCAAACCAAGGCGACAGGCTGCACCTACAACCCCACCTGTGCCTCTTCATGTTCCGGCAGAGCCCTCCTGATCCAGGATTTTCCTTAAGAAAAGAGCAGGGAGAAAACACTAAACCTGTCTGGTGTGCAATCAAAACAGCAGCCTGAGAGCAACAATGCTCGTTTATCACTAAGGTATAATTACGACTAAGAAACATGATAATTAGCACCTACCTGCCTTCCTCCATCTACCAGGAAACCCACAAAAACATATAGGATGACACAAGCTTTTATTGATACCATAAACACCAGAAATTATTGTGTAATTAACTTGAGGGATGTTGTTGCCAAAAAGCAGCAAGATTTTAACGTATACTGTAGCGTCAACAAATATCCAGCTAGCGTTTCGAGTGTTTTTATGAGCGGAATAAATCTAACATGTGACATTTTTGGTTTTTTAATATTTTTTTACTTCCAAGGTCTAATGTGAAGGCTCATTGCTCTTTTCTCCAAATCACTTATATGTATTTTGTTTGTTTGTTTGTTTGTTTATTTGACAGGGACAATGTACATTCATAAACATTACAATAAATGTACCAGTTAGCCTAATGGCTATTTTGCATCTGCTATCCCTGGAAAGCTGTTAAAAGTCACCCTAAAAACAAAAAACAATTAAAACTGTCACATTCTAAAATAGCATTAAAAAAAGGATAATTCAGTTTCAATAAAAAGTTCAATACATATTTTAAATATAAATATAAAATAAAATGCAAGAGAACTCATGGCTATCAGGGCTGATGATTGCAGTTCTGACTACTCAAAAGCCATTTTCTCAGCTGGGTTTTGAATGAATTATATGTTGGAGTAATGTAATTGTAGTATCTGGTTGCGTAGCTTTAATATTCATTATTCATCCAAAAAGAACTGGCAAATGTTGCTCTGTGTTCTTTCTAATTAGTGAAAGGAAGAATTGTGCTGCTCTACTGGACAGAGATTGAAAGGTGTGTGGACATTCCTTTCTCACTCCGGAGCTGGCCTTAGGGAGCACTTAGATGATAAGGAAGGTAGCACTGAAATAAGACAGGGTGGGACAATAAGTGAAGTGTTTGGGGTTGATAAGGCTTAAGTGCAGTGTGCCTGAGGGCTGTCTGTTCTTCTTTAAGGAAAGAAAAAAACTCCCAGAGGATTGTTGTGTTGTCCCTTAAAGTTTGTTCAAAATACAAACTTCATACACGCACGGATTGTAACTTGATATTCTATACAGTCAGTAGCATCTTTTATAGACATATTTGCTTGCTTTTTTTCCTCATATTGAAAGTTTATGTATAAATAGGTGGTATACTGTAACCAAAGTAAAGGTCACTTAAAGGTAGGGTAGGTAATTTCCTCCAGATACATTTTTTAAGTTTTTGGTTGAAATTGTTTTTATGTCCTGACAGAAATTAAGATTTTATTTGCTCTGAAAAAGGTACGAAGAAAATCTGTCATCTGTAGCAGCTGTAAGCCTGTAAAATTTTTGACCAATGAAAAATGACGGTTCGTTTTTTATTAAAAACGAACCGTCGCTCGTTCTTGACCCCTTGCGTGCACGAGCCCACACTCAAAGCGCGTCGCCGGTGGCAGAGATAAAACTGAGTTTTTAGTCACATTTTTTAACATATATAATGATAACGTTTAGTGTTACTAAATGAGACATGAGACGACGTAGTTTCTACACAATAATGTTCTTCATCCTTTTATAATAAAACAATTGGGTAGGTTTAAATTTGGTCGTCATCTGCCTCAAAATTGGGTTGCAGATGTTGTTTTGTGTCTTTGAGAATTCTTAAATAACATGAATTCTATTAGGTCGTAAAATTTTACATGTCATGGGACATTAAACAAAACAATTAGCAGTGGCTAGCTACCGAACTTACCATGAATGCAACTTTATTACCATTTTTGTTATGACTTTGTTTGAGACGTCGCATATGAAAAGTTTGCCTAAGACTGTATCCTGTCATGTGTACCCTGCCTTTAATCCTATTGGCTCGATTACGCTGTGTTTCTGAGTAAGGTCAGCTGGTGTAGAAGATGGGCACAAATCCCAACTGACCAAATCCCAACCTCAGAATATAAGAAAAGACAAATTTGCTGCAATTTCTGTGTATAATTATAAAATACTGACAAAAAAGTTAATCAGGCATATGGTTGAGATTAGAGGATTAAAGGGGTTGTGGTAATGTTGTGGTTAGGGTAGTTTGTGAAATTAGCCCTTTATTAACAGATGTACAAAAAAATGGTGCTGTGCAAGAAAACCTTTTTTTTTTTTTAGCCTCTTAAAGAAAAAAAAGACATCAGGGCAGTTTACCCTACTGGGTAATCTCTCCCAAAACTACAGGCCCTTCTTGGTTTTTAGAAAAAAAACCTCTGGTCTTTTGTCCTTTGACTAAACGTTATGGTTAGGGTTAAGGGGGTTGGGATTTAGTACGTTTGGGATTTTGTGTGCTGGGATCTTCTCATGGCTTTAAAACAGTGGATAACATTGGTTACTCCAGTAAATATCGGAACCAAGTGATAACCTTTCTCAGAACAACTTGTTTGTTGGTTGGAGTGGGTGGAAGGAGTGGTTGATAGCCACAGACATTCCACACCACTCCACCGTGGGGGCCGAGGGAAGAGGGGGGCTTGTGGTAATTCCACTTTTATTAAATCATATTGAAGAAAAACACACTCGTCTGTAGCAGAAGGGAAGGAAAATGTGCATGACGGCAGGATCAAACTTTTCCTCTGTCTGTCCTGGCCCGCAAAGCTTTTGCAAGCATTTCATCTTTCCCTCTCACTGCTGTCGTCTCCTGTTTTCCTTCTCATCTTCCTTTTCCACCTCCATTTCAAACAGCTGTGTAGCCATTACTAATCAACCCACCCCTTTAATCTCTCTCTGCGTTTGTCCTAACCCACCCCTCCTCCTACCCCCACTTTGGCCCATCTTTGTTTCCTCTCTTGTGGCTCCCTGTCTGAACCCATCCACCTCAGTGACAGACGTTTCCATGTCTGTAAACCCTGTAAACATTTTTAGCTTGGTGTCCTGCAGTTAGAGTTGGTTCACAGTGGATCCTGAGGCCTGTGGTGCTATTGTTTTGGTACATCGTGCCCCTGGTCATGGTCACTGAAAAAGAGGAGCTCCCACCTCAGGATGGAGTGACTTTTCAATTCCTCTCAGCCTCCTGTTTATCTGAAATAAATGTAATAATACTAATACTAATTTTCATTATTCGCACCACATTTAGACCAATAGGTGAAAGGAAAGTATTAGAAGTACTCACTTTATTGTAATAGACTTGCTTTTATAGGTACTTGAATACTTGAATTGAATTCATTGATGTTATTTAATTAAAAAAAAAAAAAAAAAAAAATGTACATTTTGGCAAAACATTTATTTTATACAGATGCCTTTGAGGAGAAATAAATTAAGTTCCAATTGTGCAAGATTTCATCTTTTCCTTTTTAAGTTTATACATGAGATATTTACCGTATGCAAGGGAACCGTGGGGTGATTTATTACCAAAAATAAACGTGGAGGGTGAAAGTAACTACTAAATTTTAATTTGAGTACTATTTATTTCAGCTACTTTTGACATGTACTTGAGTATTTTATGTATGACTTACTTGTACTTTCAATCAAGTAACAATACTTCTACTTCAGTAAGATGTACTCTTTACAATGCCAATAGGTCAATACAATGGATTAAGTAACCACATCCTCTTCTAAAGAAATTGATTAATGTTTCAAGTTATCACTGCAATATACTTATTGAGGGCACACACAGCCTCAATAGGGAATCACTGCACTATAGTCTGAATAACCTTGGTAAAAGCACCAAAAAAAAGTAGCCGTTTTTCTTACAACCGCATGGAAGAGAAAGGCAATCCTGGCATTCCTTGGTCCTGTCCTGTTCTACCGCGGTCTCTAATCTAGGAGCAGCTGTCAGGCCTTCCCGAACCTTCCACCATCAAAGCTGGATAAGGAGGTGGACTGTGTGGAGATCCTTGATCCCCCCCCTATCATACTCTCCTATAGAGGGTGACTTTAGGTCACATCAGAAAAAGTGGTCAAGATGAAAACCAGACCATTTTACAGGCAAGTTAAAATAAACACACATTTTATATTGAATAGTTAGGTTCTTTCCCTACGACCATTTGAATTTGATTGATGTCTTGATTCAAAAGACGGAATGAATAATGCTGCTGTTTGACAGGTTTCAACAATGGATCATTGAATCAGTTCAGTTTATTCTGCAATGGCTTTAACAAACATTAATTCGGAAAGTTTTTGCCTCCGGTTTTATGGAGATGTCTGATTATCACCTTTGTGTCTGTCTGTGGGTGTGTGTGTGTGTGTGTGTGCGTGTGTGCGTGTGTGCATGTGAGAGTATAGTATAAAGGCTCTTGGGTTGTTTGTCTGTGACAGGCACCTGCTGCTTTCCAGAGATCCACTCTTTTTAGTCAAAGCAAAGAAACACCAATCCACTGAGTGCCCTGAGATCCCACAACAACAAGAATTCTCACGGTTGCAAGAGCGCCAAACAGGAATGTTCAGGAATTTGAAAAGCATTTAGTGTGCCGGTGGAATTTCAAAGGTAAAAAACTGAATTATGGAAGATCTCTAATAATTCAAATTGCCTCTACAAATTGCCTTAGAGGACATGAAATAAGATGATGATGTCTAAGGACTGTGTGGTAATAATGCTAAAGTTCTCACACTCTCTTGAACAAGCTGAGACATGAAACACCCCAGGAATTCCAGATGTGGTCCACACACTTCTCTATACTCACCCTTAATTACACCACAGGACACCTAAAGGAGTGTAATTATATATCTTAGATTCTAAGTAGCAGAGCAAATGCAAATTGATTTAATATCCTTATACTGGCTTTCCCAGTATAGTGGCCATACAAGCCTGTCATTGCCCGATCTCATTAGATCTCGGAAGCTAAGCAGGTCTGGTCCTGGTTAGTAGTTGGGTGGGAGACTAATGATAATTCCAGGTGCCACAATGGGGTGGCTGTCACCCCAGTGGTATCTGTCATTGTGTCCTCGGGCAAGACACTTCATCCACAATGCCAAGTATGAATGTAGTGTGTGTGTTTGTGGTGGTCAGAGGGGTCGATGGCGCACCATGGCTGCCTCGCTTCTGTCAGACTGCCCCAGGACAGCTGTGGCTACAATAGTAGTTTACCACCACTAAGTGTGGAGTGAAAGAACAATCTCTTAATTCTGTAAAGCAACTTTGAGTGTCCAAAAAGAGCTATATAAAATTGATGTATTATTATTTCCCATCCATGCATTTATAAAAGGATGAGATCACATCAAAATTACAATCATACAAGAGTTCCAGGTTCAAAGTCAATATTCACTTTTTTTTGTTATTTTCTTATTGACAGCAGCATGTTTCTGTTCAGGATTTCCCACATACATAAGACTCTCGGGGGTCTTTTTGACCTCTGTTCTTCTAGAAGTGGTGTTTCGACAGCTTGTTCTAATTTCTCAGTGTGCTGCAGGACAAACAGGGAGGAGGATGTAGTGAAGCCCAACATTGGTACAATAAGAGCAGCCTGAGGGCCACAAGGAGGAAGAGGGTCAATAAAATCACAGAGAGGCTTTAGGCACAGGAGTGATGGGGTCGCAAAAGGACATCACACACCCTTATACAGAACTCAAATTATACCCCACAACTCCTGACTCTTTGAAGTTCTGGGACTTGAATCATTGCTCAGAGTCCTCCAAGTTGATAAATGCACTTGTGATATTTACTCCATTAACTGCATTTGGGGCTAATCCTGGTACAGTTTCATCCACCGTTATTGATCACCAGCATTAGAAGTCTCTCTGCATCCATGCCCCTGATGAGGCGACTAGCTATTTTTAATGCCTTTAGCAAAGTTGATAAAAACAAATTTATTAGAGACAGATTTTCACCTAACATCCAGGGACAGGTTTGAAACCCATGTCTAGGTCCGAGCAGAGCATGGTTATTTTATCAGTCCTATATTCATGGCTTGTTATTAAAAGTGTATTTTTAGATTTTCCAAATGCTATCTTTTATCATTCGAAAAAACTGAGGCTAAAATAGAAGAAATTGTAAGTTTGCAACAAGTATGTAATTGCAGTGTCTCAATAAAGTAAGATTTGGATGGAATGACTCTTCATGTTGGGTGTGGGATACATATGTATGTGCATATACGTATATATGCATATGTGTGTATCCATAAAATGAAGAGTCCGTCCTTAAGACTGCTCTACTGTAAAGTGTCTTGAGATACCATTGGTTATGATTTGGCGCTATACAAATAAAAGATTGATTGATTGATTGATTGATTGATCTTAGCCGAGTTAGCTGAAACATTTGGACAGGTGCAGCTTTCATTATTACTCTGGATTCTTAGGGGTGTTTTTTCCAAGATGTTTGGTCTTCTCCGAACACATGTTGCTCATATAACATCTTTAAACCCAGTTTAACAAGGCCAAAAGCTGTTTCATCGTTCAGTTTTGATGAGGGCTGCGGTCTAAACACTGGTACGTTCAAAGCATCAAAACCTCCTGAAGTGACAGGCACTCAGGACACACAATCCTCCTGATGACAGAAACACATGCCCTGCTTGAATTAACAGCTAGCTTTATGGTGAAGTGACTCACACTGGCCGTGAAAAACATATTCTCAGACACTGAATCTCCCTTTTTCACTGATTGTTCGTACGCCTTGCCATTAAGGGTTCAGTAGCTCTGAAATATCTGAGTGACCCTGCAGTTTTTCTCTCCTTCAATCTGCTTTTTCACACTCGCACACACACACACGCACACGCACACGCGCACGCACGCACACAGACAGATGTGTTTGTCGAGGCTGCTGATGAACAGGAATCTGTGTGGGAAAATCAGTTCCTTGATTGTTGGATCGATGAGGAAGAGATAAGATAATGTGATGGCCTTGGGTATTGTCCACAAAAAAAACTTGTGGGATGGATTTGTGTGCGACAATCTCTTGTAATTTTTTCCTTAATTTAAAAATCAGTTAGTCGAGCCTGGGAGAGAATTGAAACCTTTAACTTTTTAAACTAGAGAAAAACAACATTTCTGGGATAAACAGGAATGTGAAAAAAAAAAACTCGACAGGTACAGGTAGTTTTTTGTTTTGGCGTAACGTTTATTCAGTGAAACCTAAGATTTATAAATATTTGTTTCCTTCTGTACACAAATCAATACAAGGAAGGTGATCGACAAATAAATTATTTATTATTTTTATACCTATATTGAGGAAAAATAGGAATTTGAGAAACAGCACAAGACTCCAAGACTTTTACATTGTCTGTATGTTTCTGCATCTTTATTCTTATCTCTGGTGCTTTACATGAGTAAAAGGGGGCAAAAGTAGGGGGAAAAAAAAGATTTCACCAAGTCAATCAAATACAGTAACATTTACTGACAAAAGGCTCAGAAAGACAAGATAACCAAGCTTTGCTTCCCCAAAGTCATTGTACATTTTTCAGGTTCTACATACGTGTGTCAGCCTTGTGAGCTAAAGAAATCTCTGGGAACAGCAGTTGATGCATGCGAGAATAAGATAAGTGACTTGTTTATGTGTGATCTTTCATCTGCATCATTCTCACAAAGTTATCAGGCTGATCATTATCTCCTCATTTTAACACTTCAAAAACATCAACACACTTGCATGCATGTTGCTGGCTGCTGCTGCTCATGTGTTAAGGTTCACCGGTGGGAATCTCACCTGTTTTCCTCTGTGATGGCACAAACACACCAAAATAAGAAGGAACAAATGTGGGAGCAGCAGTGTTAACCTTGGCTATTCCCTTCAGGCTGTATCATGTATGAAGGCCTCTCTCAGTGGTAAAATATATCAACATTAACAGGCACACATTCCTGTGTGAGCACCATGGGAATACACTGAGTGGGAGCAAGACACAGTCCATGGAGTGAGTAAAATCTGGGGAAAGTGAAGAGATTTTAATGAATTTAAGAAAAAGTAATGCATTGCAGACAAAAATATGAATTTCTTGCATTGGCTTTGTTTGATTAACGTAGACTACGTTAACCTGAAGCAGTCACAACAGGATCAAGTGTGCAGTGAATATGTCAGCTTCTGCTCTAGTCCTTCTTTGTGGAGGTTGAAGAGGCCCTGTGTGTGTGGTCCCCGTGGTTCCCTGTCTTTGAGGAGGCAGTCCATCTCTCAGACAGTCAACAGTGCTGACGAACTCAGGGTTTCTGATGAGTGCAATGAGGGAGAGGTCCAATAAACAAGTTTGTTTGATCCAGCCGCAGCTCAATGACTTGCCAAGAAGCCTTTGTTTTAGAGAGGACACCACAACCGTCTCACAGACTGCCGTCTGCCCGCTGCTCTGAGCAGTGGTGAACGGGGCATTCACATGCTGCCATTCATGCTGAGACAGAGAGAGAACTGAAAAACAAGGCATGAACGATACCACAAAATGAGTCTGTTGCTGCAACTGCCTGCATTTTCATTTAGTTTCCCAGTGTTCTCTAAACAGCTGCATGAGGCTGTTGAGCAATCTGCAGGTTATTAGGTGGCAGTGCTTTTTCACATTGGTAGCACATTGTACTCATCAATCATGCAATTGCTTTGCAGCGAGGGAGACGCTTTTGGGCTACGTTTACAAACCGGTTCAAAATCTACAAAGCAAAGGAAAAGCTCAAAACCATAAATACGTTTTGGGAATAAGCAGAAACAGAATATTTGAATCTTTGTTTGATTGTGCAATACGTACAACAAAAACAGGGTCCCATTGTTTCATTTCAATGACATGTCAACACAGATGCAATGCAAAATGTAGGTCTACTGTAATACAAAATGGGGCTTCACTCATGTGTAATTTTTGTTTTGGAAACATTTGTTTCCAAGGTAATACTACAATGTTCATGGCATCTTGGCCACTTCCAACTCATAAATATCCATAAACTGAGTGCATGTTATTGAATAATTTGGGATTTAAACTTAACGTAAATCAATATTTTGTGAATTTGTACAAGATCCTCTTTTGAATCAAGAAAACCAAGCACTGGTTTAGGATGCCCGTTTCCCACAGTTGAAACCCAGAAGGCAACAGTAAGATATCTGACACTAATCACCCATTAAATGTTCAGTGCTTTTCTGAGCCAGGCTGGATGGTGCAACGCAGGCAGCTGCTGCTGCTGCATCCAGCAGAGACATTCTACAGGAGGCTGAACAATCCTCCTTTTGTTCTTGTTGATTCAAAACAAAAGGAAAGAGTGAATAGAAGAGTAAATGTAAGACAATTAAAATGAAAGAGCGAGCTCAATATATATATATTTATATTTTTTTAATTAAATGTGACAAAAACAAAGAAACAACAACGTATCCGAAAATATTTGTTTAGGCATCATGCTGTACTTTGGTCAAAGATTGGCATTGCTTTTAGCAGCAAGCTGCGGAAAGTGTGATTTCATGGGTGTCTCAGAGATAGGATCAACATTAAGACAAGGGTTTGAGTGCAGCTGTTTTACTGCAGCACCTGTCAGAGATCGGTTCAGGCCCTGGTGGTCTCTGGTGGATGCTGCCAGTGCAGCTGAGGTGTCCAGTCTGAACTGCAGCCAGGAGCGAAGGCCAGGACCAGGTTTGTGTCTTCTGATTTGACACCATACAAAACAATGAAACCCCTTTTCTGGGCGCATTGACCTCAGCAGCCCTGTAATCTAATGACAGGGCACAATGCCTGTGGTGAAGTTGGTCCAGGAATGTCATGTGCTGAATTGCTGTGTGCGACCGTGTGTGAGAAAACATATTTCACTTCATTTTTCATTGAATTACAATATCACATATGCTAAACACATAGACATGTACCAAGTCAATGAAGAAAACAAATGTAAAGAACTAGAAAACTGTTATAAAGTCAGACTAAACAAAATAGCTATATGTTAACATCCACTATAAACCTATTGCACTGTGTTTTTTCCCTACTCTTTTGAGTGGAAAAATGCTTGGCCCCTTGCAGCCCTTTCAGAACTCTTGGTCTCTTGAGATAAGGAATATTAAAGAGGCTAATGTGACTAGAAAGCTTCGGGCTGTCCTTTTAGGGTGAATGTCCATTTATAACCAGATTGGTCTAAATAAGCAGAGGAAGCTCGAGCTGCACTTTCCCACAGTACTGCTGGGGACAACACTTGCTTGGAAACTTCACTCCCACTAAAAGCCCACAGAATGGGTGGACTGGTGGACCGTAGCAGCCCAGATAACACAGCTAGGCCAACACTGAATTTGATTAGGAGACTTGAAACTAGTGATGCATGTCGATAATGGCTGTGCTGGACAAAGCCAAGTGAAGACGCTTTTAGACCTTCAAGTGTTATTTTTCCACACCCAACCGCCATGAAGAAAATCACTGATTCTATATTCTGAAAAATAATTCCTTTGTTTATTGAATCTGTATGAGCAAGTTCCTCTAGGTTTTTTTTTTTTTGGCACTTTGTGTCTTTGTTTTTAACTGTTACCATCGTTTTATTCATTTTTCTGAAATGTAAATTGACTTAGTAGCCTAGAGCAGTGGTTTTCAAACTTTTTTGTCCACGGTAGCCCCTTTCACTTACTTTTGAATGCAAGTACCCCCCTTATGTCTGACTACTATAGTTTTCTCACACTACTATAAAAAAAACCCAACAGCTATTGAGCATAATGATGGAATGAACAAGTGATAGCACACATTTTAAAAAATCTCATTTTGTAAATGAATAGATTTATTTCTATAGTTTTTATCATTTGCAGTCATCATCCGCCAGGTGTCGGACCAAAACTGACCCTTGTATTTTCCGTTCATGTTCGAATCAAGATAATTTTTATCATCATTTTCTGTGTTTTTGTTGTCGTTTTTCTGTGTTGTTGGTATTATTCAAATTATTCTCTCTCAGTGTTTGTGTTTTTGGTATTGTTTGGTTGTTTCGTTTTGTGTGTTATTTTTGTGTATTTTGCAGTGATCTTGTGTATTTTTCCTCTCACTAAGTGTGTCTTTGTTGTCATTTTGTGTGTTGCTGGTATTAGTAAGTATTTCTCTCAGTTAGTGTGCATGTTTTTGCGTCATTTTGTGTATGTTGTTGTTTGACTGTTCTCTTTATTATTCAGCATGCCTTTCTCTTATTTTGTATGTTTTTGCTGTTGTCTTGTGAGTTGCTGGTAATATTCAGTGTGATTATTATTTAAACTAAAAATAAACATTATTAAATCCCCATATTCTTAATGCTTTGATTTGTTAATTTTCCTCCTTCTCTCTCTCTCAAGTACCCTCTGCAGTGCCATCGCATACCCCTAGGGGTACACATACCCCCATTTGAGAAACAGTGGACAAGAGAATACTCAAGCAAGGACATATGCCTCATCAGGTAACTGAATCAGCCAGCCACCTGCTACCACTCACTTGTATCAAACAAAGTTGGCTCTTGGAGGTAAATCCAGTGTGACCATCACATCAGTACATAGGCGTGCTGCACACTCAACATGACTACACTCACTCCTCATCTGCATGGCAGTCTTTGAAGCTCTGCTTGAGTTTCTTCTATTTCTTTGTAGTTGATCCGGTTTGCTGGTGTCCTGTTTCTCGTGGCTGTCACTGGAGGCCTGTGGCTGCACTGGGACATTTCTGTTTTGGCTTTTCAAAGCCCTGTAGCGTGTACAAAGGTTGCAACCCTTGGATAAATGTGCATTACAAAGAGGTAAAAAACATTTATTAGAATATGTAATGTATAGGTTTTTTTTTGTTGTGTTAGGCTTCGTCAAGAGTATATCAGTGGTTCAGTGAAGTTAAATCAGACTAAACCTCTCCTGTTTCGGGTCAGTTAGGATTACCAAAATTGTTTCATTTTGCTAAATGGCACAATAATGAGAGTGAGAAGTTCTTAGATATTTTTATTACTTTCTTTGAGGTCAAAATTTTACATATGATGATAATGTTATGGCTTTGGAAGCTCCTGATAGGTTAACTGACAACCTGTGAGTTAATTAGAGCCACACCTGGGGATGCATTTTAAGGCCACACTTCAAATACTTCCTTGTTTGAAATCATGGGAAAATCAAAAGAAATCAGCCAAGCAATCAGGGAGAGAATCGTGGAACTCCACAAGTCTGGTTCATTCTTGGGTGCAATTTCCAAATGCTTGAAGGTGCCACGTTTATCTGTTCAAACAATAATACTTAAGTATAAACATCATGGGAATGTCCAGCCATCAGACCACTCAGGAAGATGACGGGCTCTGTGTCCCAGAGATTAACGTGTTTTGGTCCAAAATGTGCAAATCAAGCTCAGTACAAAAGCTAAAGACTTTGTGAAGACACTGGCTGAAGCTGGTAAGAATACTTCATTATCCACAGTGAAACGAGTCCTGCACCGACATGGGCTGAAAGGCTCCTCAGCGAGAAAGAAGCCATTACACCTAAAGAAACATAAATAAGCCAGATTATAGTTTGCAAAAAGACACCAAGACAAAGACCTTAACGTCTGGAGATACGTCCTTTGGTCTGATGAAACTAAAGTGGAGCTTTTTGACAATAATGACCATTTGGAGGAAAAAGGGAGAAGCTTGTAGACCTGAGAACGCCATACCAACTGTGAAGCACGGAGGTGGCAGCATCATGTTGTGGGGCTGTTTTTCTGCAGTAGGAAATGGAACTCTTTATAAAATAGACAGCATCATGAAGAAAGAACATTACGTGGAAATATTAAGGCAACATCTCAAGACATCAGCCAGGAAGCTAAAACTTGGGCGCAAATGGATCTTCCAAATAGACAATAACCCTAAACATACTGCCAAATTAATTAGTAAGTGGCTTGAGGACAACAAAGTCAATGTCTTGGAGTGGCCATCACAAAGCCCTGATCTGAATCCCATAAAAAATTTGTGGGTAGATCTGAAAAGGCGTATGCGTGCGAGGCAACTGACAAACCTGACTCAGTTACACCCGTTCTGTCAGGAGGAATGAGCCAGAATTCCAGCAGTGTACTGTAAGAAGGTTGTGGAAGGATACCCAACACCTTTGACCCAAATCGGGCAGTTCAAAGGCAATGCTACTAAATACTAAGGAAATGTATGTAAACTTTTGACCTCAAAGAAAGTTATAAAAACATTTCATGTAAACATGTAAACTTCTGGTTTCAACTGTAACAATTCCTTATATATGAAATGATACACAATATTTGGTTAGAGATTAGCATAAAAGTAGCTTGGGAAAATGTATAACGAGTATATTTTAATGTAATTGTAAACGGAAAGAAGGAAAGGACTTTTTTGCACACATTTTGTCAATAAATTAGAATCTTCTTTTGTGTGTCTCCATTTTTTCCCACTTAATTTGAAATTGAATAAAAGAGCACAATGATTGTTGATCAAGGGATCCAGCTCTCTTTAATCAGCTTGGAGAACAGCTGTGGCCCACACTCTGGGAACCATCTCTAATATGTATGACTTCTGTCAGGCTCACTTTACATTTTTTTCTCCCCCCAGTCTTTTATCCATTTTTTTTAGTTTCTTCAGAACAAACATAAACACAGCACGATGGAAGTCACGTTCTTGACTTTTACGCTCTACAGTTAAACAGTAATCTGTGGTTCTCCTTTGGGCCTGCGTCCAGCATTTACAGCTCTGTGTAGTTGAAGATTCCCACATTACAGAAAGCTACATGTGGTGTGGGCTGCATGTTCCGTTTCCTGTAGATTAACTCTGTATGTGTCCCTCTTTACTGTGACAGACTGAATCAATCCAATGTAAATAAGCATTCCTGACTTTCAACAAACCTATGGCCCCTGAAAACTAAATCCCCCGCCCCCTGCTTGGTTAAAAAGTGAGAGAATTCCTCCTGGAGATCTAAACTTCCCTCTCTCCCAGATCTCAAGCCTGCCTTCCCACAGATGCCCCAGGCTTACTGACTCTAACTTCCCACATTTAAGAGTGTCTAAAAAAAGAATTTTCAAATTGCAACCATAAGCTGTCTCTTTTTCTCCCCCACACACATCCTCCCACTATCCTCATTTCCCTGGTAGGGAATTGCAGATTTGCTGTGAAATAGGGAGTGTTTCATTCACTACTAATATTGCCCATTAGCAACATAGTAAAACTCTTGAGAAAAGGGGATACATGTTGGCTTGTGGTTTCCTGTTGGTTGATTGCACAGAGGTGGCGACGTATCATTCCTTGAGGATGTATCAGGTTGACTCCTCCACAAAAGGAGGTAGATCAACCTTGTAAAATTACTTCCTGGTGGTGTTTAGAGGATGATAACAACTCAAATAACAGAATGGCACTGGAAGAGAGAGTAGCCACAATTCTGTTCATGTGGCAGGTTTTGCTAAGCATGGCCAATCATTATTATAGTGAATAAACTGACAAAATGTACAGATAGAAGTTCTTCAGCTTCCCCTGTATAAACGTATCTGCTTTTTCTTGATCAGAGGTTTTTTTTAGGCTCGACTGTGGAACGCAACATGATCTCTGTGAGATTGTCTGACAGTTTATTCTTCACACTCATCCCAGCAGAGAAAGAGGAGATGGAGTGTGATATTGTTGCACGTTCAGAAAAAAACTATGCTGGCTTGTCCCTCGCCGATAAGGCTGTCATCAGAAAGACTCTTCACAACCAAAATCTTATCATGTGTACCATGTACGGGCCCACATCAGAGTTCTTGAAAGGGTGTGCAAGTGTTTTATGTGGTTAGAAGTGGGACCAGAAGTGAGAGTCCCATTGAAGTTGATAGCGGACACCACTGAGTGGTGAAAGTAAGAATTCAGGCTCAACTGTCAATAAAAAAAACACACATGAAACTGCATCAATATGTCAATAGATACAAAATCAAGGCACTTTTTATGGCAGAGAGTAATCTATTTCATTTTGAAACAACTATTATATAAATGTACCGCCATCCTGTTTTTAATCACATCACCAACTCCTATTTCATTGACAAGTGTAATTATTCGGTAATGAGAAAAATATGTTTTCGTATCTTTACTTGTGTGCAGAAGCAAAAATAAATAATGAATCTTAAAAGTAAAAAATGATTTGACGTTAAACACTGAAATGACTAAAGTCAGATGTCAATGATCTGACCGTGTTTATTTGAATAATTACCTCTATGTGGGTTAGGAAAAAACCCAAAAGTGCATCTGAGGTGAGAGAGTGAGATTCTTTCTGAAGATTTAGTTGTTATAGACATGTTGGAAAAACCTCTCTGAGTTAAGAGAGTGTAGCTATACTTAACTGTCACCACTGCCCACAGCAGTAAGTCACACAACACTGCTGCTGAAAGGCCCCTGTTTAATCTTTCTGACAGTTTGAAAAACACAACTCAATGAGGGCTGAAGTCAAAGGGAAATGTTTAATAAAGCATGTCCACAACACAAAACCCTAAAATTCATAGCATCAATGAATCAGCACACAGAACAATGTCAGAATCAAAGACCTTACAATTTACCTTTGTTTTGTTATTGTGTGATGCCACCATGAACAAGAATGTGCTTGTATAAGTTCTCCCTTGTACCCTGTCACAAGCTGGCAAGTCATTTGCCAACACTAATGACCTTATTGAAGGAATCTTTCTGCATTGTTACGTTGATCCAATTAATCATCCAAAACATCATACCCACCTGTCTAATTAACCTGACCCGTGTTTTAAACTCCACAAGTCCTCTGGAGGTGTGCTGTGATATCTGGAACTGCAGCCTGTAGACTTCTCTATGTTCTGAACACATCCAAGTTGATGGAGACCTGGAACAGATCGAGGTAGATGTGCTCGTACACTAACACATTTCCTCCCGTGATTGTGTGCATTTCCTGTTTAAGGGGGTCACTCCATTTTGTACCATGGGAGTAACAACATAATAGGTAGAAACCCGACATGAACCGAAGAAAGTGACTGGGTGTTGTTCAGAAATGGCACCACTAAGAACATATGGATTATGTTCAATGTGCCTTCATAACCAAATCTGATTGTTGTCTGGTCATTTCATTTTTTTGTAGTTTCACAATGTCCGTTGATCATTGCAAAACAAAAATAAAATAAAAAAATTCTCTTCAACTTATGGTTGGGTGTAGAAATGTAATAAATTACTTTACTTCTTTTAAAATGTACTTACAGTAATTACAAGTAAAATGACTGATTTAAAAATATACTGAAAAAAGTACCCATAAAAGCAACTCAATTACAGTAACGTGAGTACCGGTACTTGTAATCCATTACTTTGACCTCTGTGAATGCTATGTCAAAGAAAAAAGTTTGCATTCAAGATGGAAACATTTTGCTGAAGCCAAGGCCAGAGCAAACGATTCAGGAAATAATTGGAGAGACTGACAAGGGAGTACATTTGTATTTTTTCAGTTTGTAGGAAAAAAATTATCAAATATAAAAGTAAAAAGTGAAAATATAATATATAATATATAATTATAAAATAAGTGCACTTGGCTACTGAATTTGCTCAAAAGCCACTCATCTGTGTCTGCTTTTATAGTCTTGACTGGGTTCACAGGGTATTTAGTACGAGTGCTCTTGACTACTTGTAGAATTTTCTCTTAGCTAAGAGAATTCGTAAGATGAGAAAACACTGGTGAATCCCAAAAATCAATGGCTCTTAACACAATTTCAGATACAAATAATTTTTTTCTTATTTTTGTTCTTATATGGCTTTTTGCATGACGCCCATTGAGTTGCCTTGTGTATTACATACACACATTACATGTGTACTACAAGTAAACTTGCCTGTTCTTGATTCAGGTTTACCGTTCTATACAGACTACTTATTATTTTTATTTTTTTTTTTTTTTTTTTTTTTTTACCTTGTCTGCACATGCTGTCGAAGGTTAACACTACAAGAAGTGCAATCTTTTGACAGCAATGCATATTTTATTATTGCAATTAAATAAATTTATTTATTTCATTGCATAATTGTGACCGTCACCAGCCCTCCCTAGTGAAGGGTAAGAAATACTTTATTAAAGGGAGGATGTAAAAAAGAGAGGGCAGTGTTACACCAAGGTGAGGGGTTGGAGGGGGGTGGGGAAGTTAACAGGGAAGAGGGATACAAGATAGGATATGGAATGGGTGGGGAATAGTTTTAAGTGATGCGATGAGAAATTGTGGTTGTGTATATTGTGTTTATTGTTGTGTTGTCAAGCCAGTTTGGTGACCAGTGTGTGGTTTAGGAATAATGGTGGTGGCTGTGAACAGAGGAAGAGGTGAGTGGAAATTCCATAAAACAGGTATTTGGGAACAACGTGTCTAAGGTTGAGCCCAGTATGAGTGTTATCCCACAGCCCAAGGCCAGTGCATCCATGACAAATGTATTTCCAAGTACCGCCACTGCAAAACCCAAGAGCCGCCCCCGGGCCCGAAGAAGCAGTCAGGCCAGCAGCAAGAGCAGGCAGCCTAAGGGCCCCCGGCGACCACCCCACGGCCAAGCAGTCCCCCGAACGCCCCCAAGATCCCAAGCCGAGAGGCAGCCATCGCCCCCCCATACACACCCGAGAAAGCCCCAAGGAGCCAAGGACCCAGCGCACCACGCCACCGATCCCACCCCCAACCCCCAGACCCCCCACCCCATCGACCCCCCCACCCCCCGAGGGGAGGGCCCAGAGAACTCCCTGCCCGAGGCCCCAGCGGAGGAGCCGAAGCCCACGCCCAGCAGACGACCAGAACCGCGCCGAACAGGCAGCCAGTGGGCACCCGCCGGCGAGCCCAGAGCCAGCAGGGGCCCGACCCCAGGCCAGAAGGACCCGGAACGGATGCAGCACCAGGAGCAGCCCGCCCAGGGAGGACGACCACACCCCAAGCCGCATAAGGCACCAGGGGGCCGCTGGGAGTCTCCCCGCCGGCCCCCAGGCACCCCAACCTAGCCCCCCACGGCGCCCCAGATCACCCTTCACTGATGCCGCCCGCGCCACGAGCTTCAGTTTTTTTTTTTTTTTTAAAGCCAGGGCCCCCTCCAAGGGCCAAGCCAGACCGCCCCGCCGGGATGTGGCCCCCTATTCCGGCCCCCGACACCCTACCTCACGGGGCACTGCCCAAGCAGGGGCCGTACCAGTAGGTACGCAAGGGCGCGGCACGCGCCACCCGCCCCGAAAGACCCCCGCCAGGACCGGCCCGGCCAGCAGGCCAAGCACCCCGGGCCCCAGGAGCACCCCCCGGGACCAGGACCCCCCAAGGGCAAGCCCCCGGGCCAAGCCCCCCGGGACGCATCCCCCACCCCCGCCCGGGACCCGGCCACGGCCCAGCAGGACCGCACAGCCCCGGACAGCCCACGGCCAGCAGCCCAGGGCCCGCCGCCCCCCGGAGAGCGCCAGCCACGGAGCAGCGCCCCCCGCCGGCCCGCGAGCAACCGGCGATCCCCACCGCGGGGACGGAGGCACCCCAATGGCACACATCAAGTGCGGGACAGCAGCCCCCAGCCAAAGATGCCCCGGACCCACCCACCAGTCCGCAAACGGCAGGATAGACCCACCAAGCGGCCGACAGCAACCTCCACCACCGGAACAACTACTTATTATTGACAACACCCCATAGGAAATACACACTTGGAGATAGTTAATGCTACCACACTTTTTCTTCTGCTGATCAATTTCTTTTCCTGCCAGAACTCATACATGCTGTGGGTTTATTCATACAAATGTAAAATTCAGTCTCGAACCTCTCTTGGCACTCTACACAGGAGTTATGGGAGAGAAGTTTCTTTTCATTGGGTCACTCCCATACTACTACCAGAACAAAATCCCCCCCAACAGATGCACACACACAGAGATATAAACTCCCTTGTATGATCATAAATTAAGCTTACATCCAGGTTTAACCAGCACAGAGCCTTCTCTGCTGCATTAACAGATAGAGGTGATCACAGTAGTCTGATTTAGTGATGGTTGAGTCATCATCAGTAGTGATGATATCTAAAGAAGCTGCAAAACACCAAGTGTAGTTATTAGTGATTGTTCGGGTTACAGCTACACACTCAGGCATGCAGACACACTTACACCCCTCCCCTCCCTGACTGAAAGGCCAAAAACAACTACAAGCGTCTGTCTCTAGGGGTTCATTAGAAGGAAAAAAGATATTAGATAAATAAATGAACAAACCACTAAAACTGTTGTACTTGCGTGGGAGACTTCAAAACGGCCCAAAAATAGTCTTTTGTGGCAGCAGAGGAATGAGGGTCTGCTACATTTCACCATACATGGGCCGGTTCTCTCTCTGAAGCCCTTGACCACATCCACCACATTGACCAACACACTGCCATGAACCTGAGCCGCTTCCATAGATTTACTTTGAGTTTTCGTTTCCTGTTTTTCTTCTATCTACATGCAAACAATTGGTATACATGCAACCACGTTTGAGGGGCTTCAAGCCAATTAGAGATGATGAAAGATGGGCCCTCTTCTAAAAGCAGAGAAGTAGTGGTCGGGGCCAAGGCATTAGTTTTTTTGATAACTTAAGAGTGTGCAAAACATAAACGTATGTATTTTTGACACTGTGGAGAATACGTGACATTAGCATCCAGAAACTTTGAACAAGCCAAACCTTTAGTCAGTATGACTCATAACCACAGAACAGCAAGTACACATGGATTTAGTTCACCCTTGATTTCATCAGACTTGCTGCAAGAACATTGCATCTGCCTTTAAGAATTCTGCACTGTGTTCGTGTGTTTACAGATGTGTTCATGAAGAATTTCCACCCTACATATACTTTACATACCTACGTATAGTTGTATAAGTAAAAGATATCTATTATGACAGCTGTGTATTAGCTTCTTGCCATACAAAGTGGTGGGTTTGTTCACATATCAAATATTTTAACAACCATCATTGAGGCAGTTAATAGAGACTTAGAGCACACAGATACATGCAGGTAGGACCAACTGAAATGCTCATCTTGTTCAGAAGAGTCAGTGGGGATAACCCCGTGTTCCTACACCCTCTGACCTCACAACGTTTAGTAGTGTTGGCACGTAGCTGGGGCTGTCAGCCCAGCATCTATGGGAGATCTGTGTTTAATTTGGAAAAGCAGGACTTGCCAAAATACAGAGAATAAAGGATAGAAGGAGATGGGAGGAAAGCCAGTGCCTTTGTCTGTGTGTTTGAGTTTGGAGAGCAACTTTTTTAATGATTCCGAAGGTGTTTCTGAAGAGTGATTTGCCTGAGGCAGGCCCTCTCTATGATACATGCACATGACAAACAGAGTCACCCGGAGACTTGTTGTTGCAGAATGTACCTGTTACAGAGATAATTTTATAGTGATCATATTTCTCAGAACATTTTGTTAATGATTTGAATAGACAGAGGAGTTTGGAGTTGGAGTGAAGCTATGTGAAGAATTAATGTTTGTGTACAGATTTCGCTGGCATCCGATTGGACCCACGAGCCTGGAAGAACCAACTGTTCATCAAGGTCATTAAAGTGTGAGCACAACGCATCCCAAAGACTTATGGTGCACAATCACTGATAAAACGTTGACACACAAACAGAAAGTGTTTGCAAGACAGGGCAATGCAACTCGCCCCAATAAAGCTTTCCATGTAGGTACTGGTGTTGGTGTCCAGACTTGTGCAAGGTGGTGTGGGTAAAGTTGATTAATGTTGCGGTGGGGGGGGGTTGTAAGTGACAGATAACGGTGATTCCTATCAAGTTTTTCTGGTTCGACTCAGGCGCTGGGACAGTCAAGCTGAGGCCTGCCTTCTTCCTTCCAGCCTGGGAACCAGAACAGTGATGCCTGCTTGTTTAAGTGCCTGGCTGCTCTCACTGGGAGCTGTTCCCAGCCTACTCATCTGTTTATTATTTTCCTGTGAGGGCTTGTGTTGTAAGAAAAGAAGGAAAGGGGGGTGAAGGTCAAGTTTGGGGAATTATTCTCCCATGTTTCATTGACGATACCTCCATAGTGTGGAATGCAAGGTTCATAAATACATCACCAGGGAACATTGAAACTTAAGGTCTGTTACAGATTTCTCTGATTGAACTCACACCTAGAAAGTTTGCTGTCCAACTTTGATTTGGATTGGGAAATAGAAGATGTTTTGAGAGACACAAGCATCCACATCAACAATGATAACAAGAGCATTCAGATAGCTCAAACCGTAAGCAAGTATCCTCTTTGCCAATGATGTTGACCATTTTCATTCACACTTTAAAAGCTTGGAATACATTTTTATCCCCATTATTAACAATACGGTATGTCCAAATGTATGGGCACCCCTAACTTTTAGAAAAACAGTGATAACATGCGTAATCCAGGTATGATCTGGATGAAACTTGGAAGAAATATTGAAAAACTACATCAAATATCTGTCAATTATGAACCAAGATATGGATTTTTTAATTCTACCAATGATGAGAGATAGAGATTTTTTTTTAGTTTTTAAAACTGATCCAAAATCAGCATATTGATCCCCTCTAAAATTTAAGGGAATCTTACATGGCCTAAGGTCTATATCTTTGGATATAGTTTTGTGAAAATCAGTTTCCTGAGAAATCTGTGTTTATGTATGTTTCTTTTGCAATGTGAAAAAATACCTACCTCGTCTTTTAATATGGTACTACTACTGCTGGTGGTCATTCACATACACTAATGTATATAAGTCCCTCCTTCGTCATATAGACCTTTATACAAATGGAAATGATTGCCGAGTGCGCCCAGCCAATAGGCTTCAACTTTGTGTTTTTGCGACTGTCAATGAAAGTGAATGCGGAACTGTGCACGGAAACAAGGCCGCGCGTCACAACAGCAAACAGGTAAATATGATTTTGGCTCTTACCTGACCCATAGATCTATATCAGTGCGACCCAATGTGACCTTGTTATGTTCCGCGATGCGCATGCAGAAAAGTACAAGCGAGGCTTCTGGTAGATTGGTAGAGGCAGTGGGAGGAAGTGAGGCTGTTGAGGGCGGGACATGGAGACGTTTCTCAGAAACTCCGGATATCAGCTTTACATCCTGACCTTGGCGTAGGTAATAATATAAAAACCGCTGATATATTTGACCATTTTCAGGACACAATTATGGCACTACTGGGTCTAAACTGCTTAGGGTTAACACATTTTGCCAAAGAAGACTCTTATTGACTGTCAGTGAAATGCTTTTGAAAAAACTGCTGTAAACAAAAGCAAGTGTCAGAGAACTTGCTCATTTGCAGATATATTCCCATGAAGATGAAAATGAGTGTGTGAGAGTTTGAGAGTAGGATTCCCATTCTTCCTCTTAAAAAAACATATTTAAAAAATACAAAAATCTGGTGTTTTTACATGGTCTCTTGTATCCAAGCGCTGCCCAGAGGGCTTCTGGTTGGATCTGCGCCATCAGCTGTGGTTTTTGTGTTATGGGAGAGAGTGGGCACTGCATACATCTGACCTCTGACCTGCCCACAGCCTCAGGAGGAGAGGCATTTCGCAGAGAAAAGGAAGACCCTCTCACTGGTCCCACACGGTTCTCTCAAAGTCACATTCCAACGAAGGCTTTTCCCAGTACGAACCAAAAACATCACTCTGTTCTTTCCTGTCAAAAAGCCAAAGAAGTGGGTGATCACATGAGTGGGGTCCTGCCCAGCACCCATTGCAGTACTGACCCTTTGCAGACTCCACAGTGGGTCCATTCTCCACAGGTCAGGGGAAATATGAAGAAGGTTGATATGGGAGTGAGCTCTCTGACCCACTAATAGGGTTTGCAAACATCTGGCTCTGATTTATTTCAAACTTTTCTCATCAATAAATCCCAGCACGATAGATGAACTAATTTATTGATATTTGCACTTATTTGTAAATTGATTTTTCTAAAATCTGCAGCTGACAACATGCGGGCCTTAAAACAAAGGTGTTCTGGTGATTTGTGAAAACTATCCAATTTCAGTGTCTTTGTTTCAATTTAACAATCACTGGGTGTCTGTAAGGGTGCTTTGTAATATATTTAGATAATATACATATTTATCAGATGGAATGGAAATTGTCCATCTAGACCCTTTTTACATCATCATTTGCTGATCCTAAATGTGTTCCCTACTCTATCATTTTACAGGAGCAAAGGGCAACCATTGTTTAGAGCCAGGGGACCGGATGGAGGTGAGTGCCTATTCATAGGTGGTGTTCAAATTACCTGATGTGCATGTTTTGATTAGAAACTGGAGCACACATAGGAAACAAGGAGTGCACAAATAATAAATAATATTCCATATAAATAAAAACCCTCAAATGTCCTCCACTGAATATATCACATGTGCCTGTTGGCAATGATCAACACATGAAGACAAATTCCTCTCAAATACATTAAAAAAAAGCTCATAATCTGATCCTTTACACATTGTTTAATCACTTAATGATATTAGTCAGCCTGCTTCTGAAATATTTAAATGGATTTTTGGTTCCACAATGCGTTTGTTTCACCCTTCCATATACTTTAGAGGTGAGATTAAATCCCAGGGCTCTGACAATACTGGTAAAATACAGTATTTGCATAAATGAACCAAATGAAATTGGAAATCTGAAAAGTTGAGATGACGGTCTTTTTTGACAGATGTAACATATGATTACACTGGGCACAGACACATAAAGACATTTACTTTCCTACATCCATTCACACTTATGGGTAAATTTAAGCCCATTCTCTAGTTCTCCAATTGCCAATGAATCTAATATAGAAGAAGATCCCAGGTCTCCATCCCTGAAAGGACATTCCTAATGTGAGGCAGAAGTGCTAATCACTTGTCCTGAAGACTTTTTCTACACCACCTTTTTTGTCATCACCATCCACACCACAAGATGCAACACCACCACACCCCCATGCTGCCCAATGATCAAACATTGCCCACACAATTAAACCCAATCTTTCACTGAGCTGTGTAAATGAGAGACCACGTGGTGGCACAAAGTAAAACACTGCTGTATCACAGCACAGTGTTTGCTGCTTCAGCTTATTTATTTATTGCTGATTTTATTTACCTGCTTTGGTATTTTACACTAGTTTATTCCTCTTCTGTCTGTTTTGTTGCACTACCACTGCCCTCAATACCTTTCAGTGTTCCTGTTTGGGAAGAAGTATGGAGAAGCTGCACATCTTCACAAAACACTGAAGCAATGCAACCAAGAGACGGGCAACAAGCATCTCAACAGACTGTATGCACGCAGTTGCAGTGGAATAGCGGAATAGCTTACTTGGCTGTCAGAGCATGCCTTTTTGTTTTTTTAAATGTGGCCTCTGATTGTTGGTCAGGAATACAGCACAAAGCTTCACCTTCGGGGACTCTCTTTACATTTCTGCACTTCCCTTCCCGTAACCAAAACCAGGCTGTGCACAGACAAGCAAAGTTAATGTATATCAGGCCTCAGAGTGTGGGCCTCGGGGAGTGACACATATCACTTGGATCAGACATTTGAGTCCAAGAAAAGGTAAAAGAGAGGAAAAGAGAAAAAAGCAGGAAAGATTCAAATGGTGTGAATAAACTGAGAACAGAAAATAGAGTCCAAATTGCAGTGTTTGTTAATAAGAGACAGGCTAAGAAAAATATGGGGAGATGGAGGGTGACAGGGAAAGCAGCCAAATGACAGAGGCGTGTTTGTGTTCTGATGAAGCTGAGCCAAATGCAGGCGGCTCACCAATGAAGATAAGCAACAAAGACATCTCTTCACAGGGAACAAATCTATGAACATCTTTTCACGGTCAATAGACGAGGGCAATCTTTTGTTTTGATTGAAAACCAGTTTGCGGAGGAGAAACGGCATTGGATTTAAAACATGCTTAAAGAATGGAAATTATAAGTCACCCCCACCCACCCTAAAAAAAAAAAAAAAAAAAAGGAGATGACCTAAATGTTCCTCCTGAGTCAAATAACAAATTGTTTCAATCATTCTGTGAGCTTGAGCAGGCACTAGCTAAAAATGTCAAACTCAGATTTTCACTTAAGCTGAAGCAATATGATGCACTCAAGCTGAATAAACAATAATGTGGGATTTTTGGGCTAAGACAAGCTTCCTGGCAAGGGTGTGCTGCGCTGTTTGGTTTCTCCTCTTTATAGTTGGCAACAGTGAATGGATGATATCCATGGCAGTGCTGGTCAGGTCTTCTGTTTGGATCTCAATCTGGCACACAAAAGACATGCTGGGTTAAGGCCAAGGTTGCCAGGCAAGAAACACACACACACACACACACACACACACACACACACGCACACACACACGCACGCACACACACACAAACACACACACACACACACACACTCATTTACTTTCCTTGGGAAAAAAATTCAAAGGAGCGTCATCACTTTACAGGATTCGTCTCCAGTGAATGAACACTGTAAACACTTCTTTACTTAAAGTGTAACTAAACCCCAAACCTATGTGGTTTTTTTTCCTGCTGAAAACAAATGTTTTCGAGTATAAAGTAGTGTTATTGATTGATCCTAAGTATTTCAATTTGGGCATTTTTTGTTGTAAACACAGCAGCCAAATCCTTGGTTTTTAGTTCAAAAATATTTATATATCTGAATTATGATGGATAAGGTTCAAAAAGGAGGCAGGGGGTGATAAGTTTCAGAAAAACATGAGGTTAAGATCATCATGCAGTTCGTGTGAGGGATTGAGTTCACAAGGTTAAGCTTGTTTGTTTTTTTTTAAAGTCATTCATACATCTTGCCATGTCTTGCCCACAAACAGGAGTTTCAGGTACTGGTGCACTGATATCTGCGTCACGGTACTCAGACTGATCCTACGGGATATTACACCACTCAAACCTCACAGTGGAAAACCCTCAAAACAAAGTGATTATGTTGCTCCCACTCAGATTACGTCATCTTCAAACAATCAGCCGATCTCTTGTTTGAAATGTATAATGCTTGTGCACCAACTGAACCTCTAATCATAGGGTTTCACCGTCACTAAAACTCACGTTTGAGCGACTAAACAAAGTAGAACAAACTGATATGACATTGGGCAAACTGAGTATGTCGGGAAATTCCTAATGTATTGTTTATATGCCAGAAGAGCAGTGGGGAAAATGGGACAATGGTAATGATGCACAGATTTGGACAAAGGCAGCTCTGTTTCTGCTAAAGAAAGTGCTTCATTTGCCAGCATGACCTCGGAGTTTTGGGACTTTTTTTAGGCTTAACAAGCATTTTCCCTCTGTATGAGTGATGTCGACCCCCCACTACATGTGTGAATAAACAAGGGACTGCACATTGTGTGTGTGAGAGGTCACTGCACAGTAAAGTTATGGAGAAGAACAGAGGACAGGGCAGACAGACAGCAGGCCTCAGAGAGTGTCAGAGGGAAGGTGAAGGATTGAGGGAGGAAGTCGTGTGTTTGTTTCCCCCTGTGGATTTGCCTGCCCCGACGGACCCGGCTCCTAAAGGACGACCACAGGCCAATGGCTTCTCCTGTTTTGACTTTATAAAGATTGATAGCTGCATTCAGACAGCTTCATGGATTACTATACAACCCATGTGGCTTTATTTTTGCTCTCATACAGTTTGTTGAAGGCTGATCTTTATTATGTTTTGTGTTTTTTTTTTTCCTGAACCAATTTACAAATTGAACAAATATGACCCCTGTTGAGTTGTCATTCACCAATATTCACGATATGTTCATAACAAATTATTAATTACAGAAATCATTCATGACAAAGAAATTCTAAAGCGATTTCTATTCCCATAGACATTGGACGCTGTGTTTCTTCTTTTTCAATTCTGTTCCTCTCCATTTTTCTTTTGCCACTTTCAGTAACTTAGATCTTAGGCCTTCATCATCTCTTTTACTCCTAATTATGAGTTGCAGTTATTGAGGTTCTGTGGCCTTGATGGCGAGAATGGTGAATATCTCTGGATTTCGAAGAATATCCCCCCGAAGTGCCAAATATTACGAGCTCCCTTATTTTATTTTGGTATGTGCTTTTAAAGGAATGTGAAAAACAATTAAAACAAGAGCCACCTCATTGTATTCATTTATTGTAATTCCATTGTTGATTGTGAGACAAAGGTATCCAACAATGGTTTGATGAGACCTCTTGTTAAATGGGACTTTGCTGTAACTCCTGTCTGAGTTTCGTAACCAGGTCTTTTATTTGGGTCTCGGCATCAAAATTTTAATTTTCCCAAGTGCGCCACACCCCACCCCCTGCAGATTCCAAACACACAGCCCACCCCCTGCCATTAGCCTTCAGTGTCCCGAATTGGGTGTTGGCATCTCCCTGAACACTCAGGACACACAGACTCCTCCCCCATCCCTCCTCAGATTGCCTCTCCCCCTTATCCCCACAATCCCTGCAGCACACACCCATTTGATTGTGATTGACAATGTCTTTGTTCCATTGTGCAGAGCTGTCGCCTCTGATGAAGACACATACACAGAGCTGATGCTCTGCAGTCATTGTACACTACATATGAACTACAGGTCTACAACCTGTTGCACCGTTAGGCACAATGGATTCAGACACGTGAGTGTAATCCCCACAAAGGTCACAGGCAAAATGGGGTAAGGAAAGGTATGAAGGCCGGACTATGACCCGGCTGCAAAGGCCAGGCCTCAAACCTCTCCCCATGTGGACCAGGACCAGGGGGTACGGGCCTGATGGGCTTCGGGGGCCAGCTGGAGAGGGAGGCTGTGGGCTACGCAATGTGTCTGAGGTTGTCATTAGTTTTCACCCCTCCTCAGGGATGGGAACCAGGTCACATTCTCTCACAAGGCACAATGCCGGGTGTGTGTGTGAGAGGACTGGGGGTCCAAGGGAGGGGTTTTTGATGGGGAGCAGGCCATGACCTCTTTATATCCATCAACAGATCACTAACTTGGCCCATAGACATGCTTGTAGAAGACATTCACACACATTCACATGCATGCAAACACATGCTAATATGTGCGCATGTGCACACTCACAGAAAATGCATATGCAACAACTTATAATGTGTGTGCTTTCATGAAAGGGCTCTAAACGGTTCATATAGATGCAAGCACAGAAGCCATAGCTGGAGATGCTGATGAGCTCAGTGTGGGTGAGTCATAGGGCACAATGACATCATACGTACATTGTTATTTAGCAAAATTCGATTTTGGCACGTGACAGAAGAAAAGAAATACAAGAATTCATTATATCTCTTCCAAGCTTAAACACCCTGGTTTTAGCGCTCACGCGAAGGTGCAAATAAATTCCTACACACAGCCTAAAATCTCCATCACAGCAGACATGTTGAGTATTCACAATAGCAAAGCCACAATAGGTTCAGTCTGATTCAGTCAAAAACCATTTGTCAGTGACGTACATCATTCCAAACCTGGGCTTTGAAATAAAATCCTTTAAATATAGAGCCTAGTTTTCACTCAAAAATGTCCTCCAACCAATTTGTGCAGTCAGTGGCATCCCAGATAAGTCCTGCCTTTAAAGGTGCAAGACTTTATTCTGAGAAAAAGATTGTGAAACAGTGCCTCCTCTTGTTCATCGAGTAACACTGCAGTTATTAAAAGCATTTATTGTAATTTTTTTTTTTTTAATGTTCACATAAAAACAGGATTAAATAAAAGTACAAGGAAAAAAAAACTACTGCCGAAATTTTGTTTCGTAATTTTTTGATTAAAAGACCAAAATCTTTACAAACCTTTAAAACCATACAGTTTATTAAAAGATGAGAATTAGCAGTGAGCAGCAGGCGTGACAATGAGAACACTACTCAACAAGTTACAAAAATGTTTAGAGCAACATACTGTTTGTCCTAAACATGCTTTCATATTTTTCTTGGAACTTTACTGTTTGTATTATTAATCTAATTTAACTACCATCTTACCTGTATTTTCATTTTTTTTTCTCTTTAATTCATACGGTATAATTTTACACACACACACACACACACACGCACACACACATGCAATATAGACTAAGGTATGGCTTATTGCTTCTCTTAATAATTTACAGTACATGTACAACAATGCAATGAATGTGTGTTGTGGTGTCAGCATGTTGCCTTGTCAGTACATCAGGCTGACTCATCATAAACTCTCTATGACGGACATACTGTGCTGTCGTGCATGTTGTCAGGCATGATTTACGACAGGAGGGTCTTTGAACTACAAGACGCATCCTCTTATCAGGTTATTGGGTTTAGTCAACACTCGTCTAGATAACTCGGTGGTTTTATTAAACCAGTAGGATGAGAGCAACCATAAGGATCAGAATCCCTGGTCAGTTTGGTGAGACAGTGCGTCGACGCAGGCAGCTGCAGGTCAGGCACTTGAGGATGCTCATGGTGATGTGCATGAGAGGTCCAAAGTTGAAGAGCAGGTTGTAGAAGGTGTTAACAGACAAGCCTCCTGTCTCATCAGCATATTTTAAGGCCACAATTGGTGTGTAAAGGCTGTTGGTCAGATTCCTGAAGCGAGGGCTGTTTGACTCAATAACCTTTTTAGTGCACTAGAAAAAAAAAAATGAGATGCAAAAAAAAAAATCAAGTTTGAATTGTATTTAGAGTAAAGAAAGTTGCATGTAAGCTTTGGAAAGATTCTGTAGTTTGTGACCAAAGTCCTGTTTTCTTACCTTGGCTATGTCATCTGGCGTCTGGCCCATAGCTTCAAAAATATCTATAGACGACGGCAGGTAAACGTCTTTAAAATATCGAACAGTGTCTGCATCTACTCCTGGATACTCCATCTTAGCCACATTCTCCATCATCTTTGTCTCGAACTCAGTGTGCACGGGACCAGGCTCAATCATGGACAACCTGAGGCAAATCAAACACAGAACGGTCATGAGGTAGTAAACTGTAGGAAAGATACAAAGTGAAGACAGATGTGAGGAGATGCGGTGAAAAAGAAGGATATATGTACCGGATATTAAACTTCAGGAGTTGCACTGCCATACTTTCACAAAATCCTTCCATTGCAAACTTTGAGGCGGTGTAAACGTCATTGAACACCACTCCTAGTGTCAGAACAAAAGCATGGATATCACTGTTATTACACTGTTATTTTTCTCATCATCTCAACAGGACATATATTTAAAAACATCAAGAAAATTGACTTAACTTTGATAACAGACACTTTAGATCAGTGGTGTCAAACTTGAGGCTTTTTATTCAGCCAATGAGAGGAATTTATTCAAATGAAAAAGAATTACAAGGGAAACATGAATGACTACCTTTATCCCCATATAGTTTAGTTGCAGATACTTCAGTTCCACTAAATTCACAAATTCAATGAGTTTAGCTGATATATAAAGATGCTTTAATACCGAAAAGTATAACTCGCATAATCCCACAGAAATTCCTACAAATTGCAAGATCTAAGAAAAATAATGCAAATTTAGCAAATGTCAAAGTCAAATACCAATTAAGAACTTCATTGCTTTATGCTTAAGGATATTTTAAGTGAATTATTTGCTCTTCATTGTTTATGCAGTGAAGAGCAAATTAAGGCACAGTGTTGATTTAATTGCACTTTTTTTCCTCAAAGACAATCAGTATTTTTCTTGTTTGGTCCATCTGAGATCAAACCGGGTTGGATTTGGCCTTTGAAATGAAGTGAGTTTGACACCCCTGCTTTAGATAAAGACTTTAACCAAATATTAAAAAATAAAAATACATTTAGGAGGAAATCATGTTTGTACATGATCATTTCTATGGTACTAGTATGATTCACATAGATAGATCATACCCTGAAGACCCATAACGCTGCTCATGACCACAATGTGTCCAGAGCGCCTCTTTTTCATGTCCGGCATCACTTCCTTGATCATGCGAACAACGCCGAAGAAGTTGGTCTCAAAGACTTGTTTCATGTCCTCAATGCTGATGCTTTCCACTGGTCCCAGCAAGCCCACACCTGCATTGTTAACTGACAGGAAGCACCCCAAATAGATCAATAACGTTCTGTTATCATAATAAGCACACTGTCAGCGTCAAAGCTTTTCAAAACAAATGGATTTCATTGATTTAATAGAAAAGAGTTAACCATTTTTTGCTTTTTGACACCACTCTTACGTTGTATGTGGTTATATTACCAGGGACTGCCACCAGATCTCAGCATGTGACAACAGCAGAGATGTTACGAAATATCCATGTTAAAGGGCCTCTAGGTCTTGGGTAATTAGGTGAAGCAAATACTTTAGGCTTTGAGAGCAGTGGAGGCAGGTTTATAAATAGATCTTTATCCAGTCTGAATGTTTCAGCACAGGAGCGTTAATTAGGGAATATTAACATTACTGCAGAGGAAAAAAGTATATGGGGAAACAATAGAGGAATAGGCAGTAAACGCTGCTGTAATCTCACTCAAGGAGCTGCACATTAGGTTTCAGGTGAGATTCGCCCTTGGTTGACCTCAATGTTTGTGACCATAATCTATCTGCCCTTTGGAACTGTTAAGAGTCCCAATACTCTCCCTACGGCACCTTAGACACTATTGGGAACCTTTCTATTGCATGTATTTGTTTGTTAGGCATTTATCAGAGGTGTAAATATATATATATATATATATATATATATATATATATATATATATATATATATATATATATATATATGTCCTACTCAAGTAGAAGTACTGTTATTTGATTAAATTTTACTTAAGTACATGTACAAGTAAGTCATACATAAAATACTCAAGTACAAGTAAAAAGCAGCTCACCCCCCGTGTTTATTTTTGGTAATGAATCTTGCCGTAGTTCCTTTGCATACAGTGAACATCTCATGTATAAGCTTAAAAAGGAGGAGACAACATTTTGCACTATTGAAACCATTTATTTTCCACAAAGGCATCTGTATAAAATAAAAGGTTTTCAATAAATCTCAGACTGTAAGTATAATTTACTCAGTAATACTTTCGTACAAGTAAAATTACTGATTTATAAATATACTCGAAAAAGTACAAGTACCCATAAAGGCAACTCAATTACAGTAATGTGAGTACTTTTAGTCTGTTACTTTCACCTCTGGCATTTATGTAGTATTTGGTATTTCATGATTTTACTTCAACTCAAAACAAATGTCATCAGAATAATCACTGTATTTGGAATAAATGTAATAGAGTAATGTGTTTACATTTACATGAAGCACTTGGCATAGTATACCTGTGTAAAGTGCATTCACGGTTGGTAAAAGGCAAGACATTTACACAACATTGGGGCATTATTTGTGTGTCCTTACTCACTTAGAATATCAATATGACGGTCTTTGACGTTGTTGATGCACTGCCGCACAGACTCGTCACTGCACACGTCTAACGGAAGCAGAGTCAGAGTCTTTCCATACGCATCACCAGCTGCCTCCAAGAGCTTGTCCTTCTTCTTCAAGTCCCTCATTGTTGCAATGACTGCGGGTGAGAATAGGAGTCAGAAATTACATCTAGTCGTCCCCCAACACAGTTTTGTACGGCAGAAATCACACACATTTATGTGGTGAACTTGGGGATCACTTAGTGTCATATTCTCAAGACCAGTGGTGCTCAATCTTTTTCTGCCCAAGTAGCCCCTTTCTCTTACTTATGAATCCAAGTACCCCCTTATGTCCGACTACAACATTTTGCACAGGATTATTTGAAAAAACACTAATATAGAGCATAATGATGAAATGAATGAGCGATAAAACACATTTTAAATAATCTCCTTTTATAAATAAGTGGAATGAAACAGTATTTAGTGCCTCGTGGATAGATTTATTTCTCGTTTATAGTTTTTGTTATTTACAGTCATCTCCCTCCTGATGTGGGACCAACACAGAACTTTTTATTTTCAGTTCATGTCATTTCTATCATTATTTTGTGAGTTTTTTGTGTCATTTTGTTGTTTTTTCTCTGTTCTTTTTATTATTCAGTATGTTTTTCTTTTATTTTGTGTGTTTTTGTTGTCCTTTTTGTGTGTTGTGTGTATTATTTCAATCATTTTATCTCAGTGTGTGTGTTATTTGGTGTTTCTTATGTTTCTCTGTTATTTTGGTGGATTTTGTAGCGATCGTGTGTTTTTCTCTCATTTAGTTCCTGATCTGTGGTTCACAGCTCAACTAGTCTGGAACACTCTGATGTTCTACCTCTCTATCCCGTTCTGTTCTTCCTTCTGTCCACTAATCCCAACCAGTCAGAGCAGATGACTGACACCTCTGAACCTGGTTCTGCTGGAGATTTCTTCCTGTTAAAAGGGAGTTGTTTCTTCCCACTGTCGCTAAAAGCTAGTTTGTGTACCTCTTGTTGGGTTTTTTCCGTCATATTATCAATTTTATATTTTGATAGCGCTTTGAGATGACTTTGTTGTAATTTGCACTATATAAATGAAGTTGAATTGAATTGTCTGTCTTTGTTGTGTTTTGTGAGTTGCTGGTAATATATTTAGTATGATTATCGATTTTAACTAAACATAAACATTATAAAACCGCATATTTTTTATGGTTTCATTTGTTTATTCCTCCCCCCCCCCTCTCTCTCTCAAGTACCCCCATTTTAAAAACCATGACAAGATTGAACAGCTAAAGATCATTCCTTCTTTAATTTTAGTTTTCTTTTAAATACATTTGACAGACAAAAACAAAAAGTACGCTACTCTTTCAAAACACAAATTTTGTTCAACTAAATTTTAGCAAAAAAAAATAAATCAATGTGTGTATTTGTCAGGTTAATGAGGCCTAAAGTAAGCGTTCAGAGGTATTTCCGTCTATAGAAATAAGTTGGACTGATGTCTGAGTTCTGGCAGGTGTCTGACACAACAGGCACTGGAAAAGATTTACATGGAAGTGGAATAATCACTGAGCTAACGCTAAATGTTTGAAGCCAAATTACTAATTAATTAATCAGGAACAGTTCTAAGTGCTTCTCCTTATTATCACATTAGTGAAGTTGAATAATAGCGGATCAGCGCTCGACTCAACTGGTCTTGACAGAAAATCCCAAGTTCGGCCAAGAGAGAAAGCTGAGGAAAGATGCCCTACAGTCAGATACAAGATCAAGACCTTAACAATGTGGTCTTAAGGAGACCGAGACCTGTCTCGTGCACTCCAACACACGGATCACTCCGAACCACCATTATAAAATGGACTCTGCAATGATTAAATAGTTTTGTAAAGATTTAATGTTGATAATCGGTCATTAAATGGAGCAGTATTGTGCTTGTATAGCTAAAACTCAAACACACACACGCACTATGTACAACATAGGTTATACTAAAAATACAGCTGGATGAAACACCTATTTCAAAATAACAATATTATTAAAGTGAAATAATCAAATCAGGGAAACTTCACAAACTTTCACTCCAACACAATGTTGATATAACTATGTTACGAAAGCCTAAATATAAGAAAATCATGGTTACATTTCCTGTAAATTAAATTTTAATACCACAACACTTAGTTTTCCATCCTGTCTTTAATTATATACGCAGAGTTTCCTCAGGTTCTGACTGCTTTTCCAGCCATTTTTATGATGTTTATTTTCATTAGTAATAATCAAAGACGTATTGGGTGATATTAGACTCCAATCAAAGCATTTTCATTATGAATGTCTTCAAAATCTTCAAAACTCGTGAAAATATGTCTCCTTTTTTCAGCAGAATGATTATTCCTCCTGTTGCCTCTACTCATGCAGTAGCAGAGTGTGACGTGTGGGTCACAGTTCTGAGAAAAGACCACGCATGTTCCTTTACATGGAAATGATTTCATGTGTGTGAACTTGATGCATTATGTAACTTTGCCCTACATGCATTTCTCATGCAGTTACAGCAGCTATCAGACCAGCTTCGACTTAGCATCGATGGCTTCTTGCAGGCTCTGTTCTCTGAATTGACTTGTCGACGTTATCTAACAGGAAAAGGTGAGGCAGTGCTGTTGCTTAATGAAAATAAACATAAGTAAACAACCGTGTTTTTCAGAGACTAACTGTTCTTGTTGTTCTTAGCAGATAACAGCAAACCTTCACCTGATGCCTGTCCAAACACACAGTGTAGAATAATAATTATAAGTTAGCCATAACTATGCTGTGTGCTGTCATGACATTAGTAATAGAATCACTCTTGTCTTTGTTAATGTACCAGCATCAAACAATTCATTCGTACTACTAACTATCAAGTTAGATTTGTTCCTGGACAGTGAATGCATCTTACAGTAAAATATTAGCAGCAAGGTTTTTCTCCAAGTTGAACAAGAGCTCCATTGTTCTCCTGACTCCTGTTGGATTTACTCTTGGGCAGCTTAAACATTCTTGAATAAACCACAATGCATTGCAGCCACTGGCGTTCGTGTATATGCTTCTGTAACTAATTATCACTCATTGTGTGTTGCAATATCTAATCTGCGCTAGATTTCCAAGGAAGTAAACGGATCAGCTTGATTGTACAAACGTGGTGTTAGTGAAAGCAGGTCACAGGTGGAAAAAAATCTGTTAGGAGGGAGAGAGCAGCTGATCGACAATTGTTTTGCTTAATAAATCCCACCAGAGAGTCATGGCCCCAAAGAATGAAACGCCAACAGAACCTTCAGGAGCACTTGATGTGAGAAACCAAGTACAGAAATATGACAAGCGTAATGAAAGGTTCCACTGTTCACGCTGACTGCAGTTCTTCAGCCAATTACGCCATTCTGTGAGGAGTCACGGCTACTAACCAAATCATGTCTGAGAGGTTTGAGGTAAACTGTGAAGCACAGAGGGTGGGCTAGGTAAGGTGGCCTGACATGAGTCTCTGAGAGACATGAAGATTTGACAGTCAATAGGGATGGTTTGGAAGCCCTAAGAGACCCAGACCAACCATGTACCAATGAAGACTTCAAACGACTCTTTCTTTGGAGGGAACCTTCAGCATGTACAGGTCTCAAACTTTGTACCTCCTTTGAACACTGTCTCCAGAGAGCATACTATAGGCACATTAGACACGGCACTAAACCGGAGCAGGCGCTCTACAATTCACAGCAATAAAAGAGGCCTTTGCGATGGAGAAGTCACTTGAAAGAGAGCTGACAAGAGTTCCTTTATTAATCCTGCTTGGAAAGCGGCATCCTAGCGGAGCCCTGCCCTGGAAACGGCACTTTCACATGATAATTGTGGAAGCAAAGGGGCGACAGAGCCTAATGTGACAAAAGGATATGGATCCCATATTGCTGAGGTTAACCCTCTCCACTGATCGTCGGGACGGGACCTTGTGCGTAAAGGCGAGTTGTACTTTGCGCGTAAAAGGCAGCCAGGGTGGCCATACGTCATAAACATGAGACAAACAGAGAAGACAGAAGATGTTCATTTATAGACTTAGTATTAAATAGTTTATTTGGAGCTCTGTTGGTCGGTTTTAGGTGCTTAAAATTCAAAAAAAAAAAAAAAAAGTGTTCTGTTTTGATAGCTTTAGTAGAACAGGCTACATGCCTGAGCTAATGTCAGTAAAGTCTAGTTTGTAAAAGAAATGTGTTGGTCTACTGCTAATGTATGACATTAATAATGTTACTTATGAGGGTTCTCTGTAAACTCAGTAAGTAACACCGATATTTCTTTTACAGAATATAAAATACTGAAACAAAGAGATTATTTTTTTGGGAATCAAGATTTTGACCTTAAAATATTGCACATAAATGAATAAAGTTACATAATGTGTTGTTTTAGGCTATTATTTTTTTATTTAGCTACAATCAGAGGCGTAAAGAATACTGATGCATCCTACTCAAGTAGAAGTACTGTAACTTGATTAAAATTGTACTCAAGTACAAGTACAAGTAAGTCATACATAAAATACTCAAGTACAAGTAAAAAGTAGCTCCATTACTAGTTACTTTCACCCTCCCCCCATGTATTTTTGGTAATAAATCTTGCCACAGTTCCCTTGCATACAGTAAACATCTCATTTACAAACTTAAAAAGAAAGAGACACAATTTTGCACAATTGGTGCTTAATGAATGTATCTGTATAAAAAAAGGGGTTTGTCAAATTTTTTTTTTTTTTTTTTTTTTTTAATAAAATAAATTAATACCAATGTATTTAATTTAAAATCTAAGTAGAAATCTAACTAACTAACTAATTACTTATTTTAAAACATACTTATTAGTACAAGTAAAGTTACTGATGTAGTAATATACTTTAAGTACCCGTAAAACGCAACTCAATTACAGTAACGTGAGTACTTGTAATCCGTTACTTTCACCTTTGGATACAATGTGACTCAACTCTCTTTTCTGTCAGACTCGTATTGTTTTGGGTTTGACTTTGCTATTATGGTTCCTCTATATATTCTAACTATTATTAATAAGTAATAATATTATTATTTGTCCTTCTTTTTGTGTAGTTTTATGGAAAAAAGCCATTCCAACTATAAACGCGCAGCTCGGAGAGTTTTTTATAAGCGAAAAACAGAGTGTTGTTTTCAAGCGACCCACACGATCACAGACAGACAGACAGACAGACAGACAGACATAATTGCGATCACACAAACAACGTGAAAAGGCGCATTTAATCTACCATAGTAACGCTCCTTCTCATCTCTGGCCAGAGTGACCGCGATCCGTAATCCGATACCGGAGGAACAGCCGGTGATCAGCACAACTTTCTGCCCGCTGTTCGCCATGGTTGGTCCGGGGAAGGCACTTTGTTTTCCAGCGGTCCGCTGCTGCCGATGGTCGCTGGGTGAGGAGAGGACTAGTGGACTTCAAAAAACCAAAGCGGATCATGCAGCCACACAGCAGCCATGTGAGGCCCTAATTCAGTCACATGTTCCCATAAAATCAGTCACCAAAACAGCCAGAGTGCTGTTCCAGTGCTGCCTGCCAACCAGCAGCACTTTAATCTTTACAAAATGCGTGGACGTGGACGCGCAGGGGGCGTGTGTGGTTTCTGTGGCTGACACCCAGAGGATATTCAACAGTAGTAATAACATTATATAAGGTAGCATGGATTCAGATGTTATCCTGTCCCATCTTAAATGAGTCAAATCAAACCTTTTTAAATAATAAAATACATTTTTGTTTTCAAAGTGTTTTTTTTTTTTTTTTAGTGTTTTTTAGTGCAGGAGGCCCTAGTTATTTAAATTGAATTTAAGCAAGAATTGTTGCTCTGTATATTTTCTTGGCTTTTTAGAAAAAACATTGTCGTTTTAAAACACTTTATGTGAATAAATACATTCATTCATGTCCTATCTATCGTTTGCTCTTTTTAGATTTAGATTTAGACAACTGTGTTTACCCCAAAGGTCAATTCAGTGTTCCACCAGGCCACACATCCTTTTAACACTGCAGACAATGACAATATTAAAAGTCAGTACATTGACATTTTGCACTCCATTTGTATTGACTAAGTTACTGGGATTGCACTGATTCTGCATTTTATAATCATCACTTAGACATTAATGTAGATTTTCAGAATTGTGTTAAATCGTTGTTGTTGTTTTTTTTAGATTTACCTACTTATTCCAATGTAATGCTTTCACTTGAATGAAAGCGATTATTAATCAGAAGAACGTTCAATTATTAGCGGAACACTTTTGTGTTTGAAATGAATGTGCAGCGTTTTACCGCCATCTAGTGGTTAAATAAGTTATAGCATGCCCAGACAAGAATTCAGCCACTTGCTGGTAAATGTTGAGTCGCCATCATGCAAAGACTGCACAAACAAACTGATAAAAGCATTCAATCATCAGCATTTAAAGACCACAATTTGATGTTTTCTCTTTTAGACCTAAGGTATAAAATCTAGTAAGATAAAATGACGATTTCAGATTTTCCCCTCATTGTTTTTGTTTTGTTATTTGAAATTTTGAGCCTGTACTTCTTTTACACAGGCATCAAGGGAAATATATATTATTTGAACACCCGATCCTGAAACAAAATGCAGTCCCTAAACACAATGAATGTTAATTGTCATGAGAAAATTGCAAACAATGAGTAAAACGCCTCTAGCAGACCAAGATAAAGGTTATACACCATGAATGAATAAAGCACATTTTAGTTACAAGTGAATAACACACACAGAATTCTTACATTTACCGTCTTGGCTAGTCCTTTTACAATAAATACATTCTCCACAAGCTCCTACTGTGATCCACGACTAACTGGACGTCATCTGTGTCCATGTATTTCAAACAGTAACACTGTTTTGGATATTCATGAGTTCAAATAGCCTGATGCTTTCAGCAGAGCAGCCTGTGTGTTTGAAGGATATCTGAGGGGTCAAAGTAGCCCAGATAGGATCAAAGATAACACGAGTGTCTTGCCATGATGAAAGGCTAAATAACTGCAGTCAGACACGGTCGGGCTTGGACTTGTTACAAAATATGATGTAACCAAATGCAATCTGTTGTGCAGGAAACCTTATCAAACAGCACATCTTTTAGGAATTGATTGATCATGTTTTCTATCTGCTTAAATAATGAGTCATTAAAAGCTACAGCAGTCTGATTGGCAGCCATGATAAAGGACATTCTATACCATCTTCTTCATTTACATATAATAATGTTTTATCGTGATAAACTTTGCTAAAATGTGGTCGTACATTTTTAGATTAACATTATTGTGTTGTGTATTGCACTAAAAGAAAGTTTTGCTACTCTCCTGTAAAAAAAACCAAAACTTTTAAAACCTCTCATAAATCATATATATTCGAAGCTACGAACATATTTGACTTTACACCAAATTACAAGTTGTTGAAATTCTCTATGTGTTATTTAGGGCACATCTAGTTTGCCAACTCAAGCAGAAAAAAGGTAAAATGTTGTACGATGTTTTATTGAGATGGCACACTTTACACCTGAGGAGAATCTGCAGTGACATCTCTTTTTTTCCTCAGTGCAAGCATTGCTGTGTATGTTAAACTGAATTTTGCTGACAACACACCAGCTTGTCAGCCTCACTTCATCTCAACCACAGTTTGCGTTTTGCAGTTTCACGAAGCTCATGTCTGCTGGTTTAACGTCCCACAGCATGTGACCCATTTCCCATACTGGAACGCAGAAACTACAACAAGATAACACAGCTATTATGTCAATAAATCCTGACCACACAGTATGCACCATGGTTATTTTTTTATTTTTCAAGCATATACAGTAGTTGACATCTAAGTGGACACGCTCATGAAATCACATGAAAACATTTGTGATAAATGAACAGAAAAGTTTTATGTAGAATGAGCCTGTGTGAACAAAGGTGATCAGAGACTTTACCAAGGATTAACTGGTGGATACGACATAAAGTTGATAGGTGAGTTAAATTAAAAATACTGCAACATGTTATTGTGCTTATTAACCTCTGTTAGTGACTGAGTATATGACAAAAGAAAGTAGTCACTGTAAAAATGACAAGTTGACTTTACTTAAAAAAAAAAAAAAATAAAAAAAAACTTGTCTTGAAAATAATCTACTTGATTTAGATCAATTAGATTTGATTTACTGTATGTTGACTTTTATAATAATCTAATTAATCTAACAACATAAATTCATTTAAGGCAACGAGTTTGCACATTTTAATTATTTACAGTGAAGACCAACTTAAATAAATTGTATTGATTGGTATCACCTAAATGAGCCAAGTTCTTTAAAATGAAGTTATTAAGTGAAATACCTCAATTGATGGAATTGACATTGACTTAATAATTAAATTGTTCTCAAATCATGGGTTGGTATTACTCCAACTTAAAATGAAGGCAAGTCAACTTAAAATTTACAGTGTTTTCCAACTTTCCAACTCAGTATTTTGTACAACTCAAAAGTAAAGTATTATTTTCTTTCAGATCTGATAAATGGTAAATGGTAAATGGACTTGATTTATATAGCGCTTTATCCACACACTGAAGCAGTCTCAAAGCGCTTTACACATCAGCTCATTCACCCAATCACTCTCACATTCACACACCAATGGGACAGGACTGATATGCAAGGCGCTAGTCGACCACTGGGAGCAACTTAGGGTTCAATGTCTTGCCCAAGGACACTTCGACACCAGTGGCGGCTGCTGGTCTTTCATGCAGGGGAAGCTCATTTTCTGCCTACTTCAGAAAATGTATCTGTTTATTTAAATGTGAATTCTAGTAGAATTCACATTTTGTTGTCAACAACTATTTGTAGATTATCACACACGCGCGTAGCTGCTGCGCGCTGGAGTGTGAGTGTTTGGTCAAAAGTCTCACAACACAAGCAGTAACAGTCTCCACAAACACCAAAAACAGCCACTAGGTTTGTCAGAAGTTAATTCGCTATGAGAGGATCAGCAAAGTCTCCGTGTCAACACAGAGCAACGGACTGAAATATTTGAAAAACCCGCCTGTGTGCTTACAACGTCATACTCTCTGATTGGCTCATTTTGCTGTCAATCAAAATTGAATTAGCCTGAGACAGATCATCCAATCATCATCCATTATTCCAGCGTCCGGAACAGACAGATCCAGCCCACTGCTCCATAGACCTCCTGTGAAGCCCGGCGTCCGATGGGCGGGACTAAGTGCGTCATAACCGAGCATTTATCCAATGAGCGTCTAGTTTGACTGCAGTGGATCAACCCCTAAATCCTCTCCCATTGAAGTCAATTGAAGCTGAACTTCACCACTGTTTATTAACACTGTGACGCTGCGGTAATGAATGAAGAACGTCACGCTGTCACTGTCAGTTTCCTGTTATAAGAAGCTGATTCTGAACTAAACATACATGTGTTCTGTCATATATTTAGTCAATGAAATGTACACACAACACTACATATTTCACCACTGATTTTAGGGGAAGCTGAGGTTCCCTTGTAGTCTTAAAGCATCCGCCACTGTTCGACACATAGTCAGGTACTGGGATCGAACCCCCAACCTCTCGATCAGAGGACGACCCACTACCACCTGATACTGCTCTGTGTTTCCTTCGTACCCCCTTGAGGCTCCAGCACCAAGGAGCAGTTAGGGTAAAAGGCCTTGCTTAAGGGCCTGTAGAGATAACCCATGGTAGGGTTCGAACCAGAAACCGTTAAGTTCCCGTTCTAGCACCCCTTGTGGCCAAAAGTTACACACTGTCCCTTTAACATTATAAAATATTAAACTGAACATAAAATCTTTTTTCCTGAGATTTTTTGAGACAAATTCTCGAGAAAACAGAGATATGACAACTGCTGCTCAGCATCACGAGAAACCTATAGTTGATGCAGGTTGCCTTAAATAAGAAGCGATTGTTGTTGTTTGTATTGATTGTCTGCATTAAAGCAGGAGTCAGAATGAAACTCAACCCGTACTTTGAACTACTTCAACAATTGCTAAAATACACATTTTAATTTTGTGTATACTTTTCCAAAAAAAAAAAAACTGAACATCTCATTCAATAATAATAATAATAATAATAATAATGATAATAATAATGATAATAACTTGGATTTATGTAGCGCTTTTTTCGAGGAGACTCAAAGCGCGTTACAGAAACCATTATTCATTCACACCAGTGGTGGTAAGCTACAATGACAGAAGCGTGATGGCCATTTCATGCCTACAACCCCTCTGACCACCACCAACATTAATTACCCATTCATACGAGGCAGTGTGGGTAAAGTGCCTTGCCCAAGGACACAACGACAATGAATTGGCTCAAGCAGGATTCAAACCCCCAACCTTTCTGTTACTGGACAACCCACTCGATCACTGATCCACAGTCACCCCCAAAATCTTTTGCTAATGACACAACATTAATTTCTCTCATGGGGTTATTACATTAATTCTAATTCTGATACAGTTTAAATGAAAAATTCAAGGATGGATTTTAAAATGAGCACAACAATGTTGATCAAAAGCCCAAAAAAATACAGAATGTACCTACAGCGTTACACTCATTTTAATTCAGGGGTCCCATCTCAAATTAATTTCAAGTGGGCAATAAAATTATGGCATAATAACACAACCCCACATACTATGAACAACATAACATTTCTAACAATATATAAGTGTATGAGTGCAATAAAACTTACAGATTACCGTCCTGAGAACCTGAACTAACTCACTGTAGGTCATATGTTTGGCAGTCCTGTACAAAGACATTACTATTTTAAATGAAGCAAGTCAATGTCCTTTAAGAAAGCTGTGGGTACTCTGATGATCTCTGAATGGTAACACTTTACAATAAGGGTCCCTTAATTCATGTTAGTTAAGGCATTATTCAAACATTAATTAACAGTTTAATAATGTTATAATAATCATTATAAGGTATTAGCTAACAAACCAGTTAATGCAGTAATAAGCAGACAATTATACTTAGTAATACAAACATTACTAACCATTAATACATTTTATACAATGTAATTGGTTATCCTTATGGATGCATTACTTATTACTATAATGTAATATCCCTGTTTGTACTTCTCCCCAGTTCTTTGGAGAGCCCATGGTCCCGGTCCATAATTTGACCCAGTTTTTCAGAGAGTCCTTGGTCCTGGTCTGTACTGTGACACAGTTCCTTGGTCAGTCCTTTGACCTGGTTTGTACTCTCCCCCAGTTCTTTGGAGAGCCCATGGTCCTGGTTCATAATTTGACCCAGTTTTTCAGAGAGTCCTTGGTCCTGGTCTGTACTTTACTGTGACCCAGTTCCTTGGCCAGTCCTTGGTCCTGGTCTGTACTCTTCCCCAGTTCTTTGTAGAGCCCATGGTCCTGGTTCATAATTTGACCCAGTTTTTCAGAGAGTCCCCTGTTCTGGTGTTGGCTCTGACCCGGTTCAAATAAAAGTTGTTGGTCTGTTTCCTCCACTAAGTCTGATGAGAGGTTATGAGGTTATGAGTTCACCAAGTCAAATTCCTCGTGTGTATAACATACATTCTTGGTCAATAAAGTTGATTCTGATTCTGATCACTCTCTACACCTTCTGAAGACATTTGGTCTTGGGAAGCGTTATTTTTGATTTCCTGGTGTTCAGTGTTTAATTGTTGGTCGAGGTCCATGTTCTCTGAAGAAGGTTGTGGCCATTCATACACAGGATAATGGAAGTCTTGGTTTACTGGATAGAACAGTCCATTTGGTATGTGCTGGTAGTCATAGACCATACCAGTATTGGGGTCTGGGTTTACTGGGTAGACCAGTCCATCTGGTATGGGCTGGTAGTCATAGACCATACCAGTATTGGGGTAGTTTTAATCAACCAGAAATTAGAAATGACAACTAACAATAATTTTGACAAAATACATTTATTTGTTAGTATTTCATTTCAACCAACTCTCCATCATTTAATTGGGGAGATGTCTCATGTTGTCGGTGTTTGACACAGATTTTGATCCCTTGATGTCAGAGGCAGGGGGCTCCCACTTAAAACACTGTGGCCCAGGGCAGGGCACCTTTGCTTCCCTTTGTGCCTCTGGATAAAGTGGACAGGTGTGAAGGTAGAAAAGGTAGGGCCCAAGCAGAAAGTGATGTGTGTCATGTCAGCCTGCAAGCTATTTCTGTGGAATTTCAGGGTACAGAGGCACCGAAACAAAGAACGAGTCAAATAAGGAACAAAGAGGAGGGAATGATGGATGCATGTCCAAGCATGCTTTGTTTTTTTAACCTTTTAAGCCTCAGCCACTTTTCTCTGAAAATCGCATACCCATAACAAATAAAGTTTTTCTAAGCTTCTACATGACCTACATGGCTAATTATTTTTCAGACTGAAATAGGACCCTTGGTGGTTACAGGTGATGTGACATTTTGGAAATATATGATACTGGGTGACAATAAATCATGTTTTAAATACAGAAATCTGTAGTTCGCCCAAACCCTAGAGATTTACATAAAATATAAAGCCAATTCTCATTAACGAAGGCTGTAAAAGCAGATATAATAGAACTAATGTTTGGGCATCAACTGCAGCAAGTTTGGTGATAATTATAAACATTAGGCCACACACGCGCGCACACACACACACACACACACACACACACACAATAGTAATATTCAAAGATCCCTTTTTCAGCAGAATGATTATTCCACGTGTTGCCTTCACTCCTGCAATTGTGAATTCATGGCCAAATGACTGCTGCCACCTAAAGGCTGAGAGATTGTGTCTGTGTGAAAGAGCCTAAAGGATTGGAATGTTTGCCACAGGCCAGGAGTGGCGTTTTCTGCTCTTTTGTGTGCAGTCTGCATAGGAGGTGTGGAATGCAAACTGCATGAGAACAGAGACTACAAAAAGCAGTAAAGGAAAAGTGTAGCTGGGGGCCAGTGCATTAGAGGAAGAAATAAGCATTGGTAAAAAAAAAAAAAAAATGGTGAGGAAAGAAGTGAAAGTGGTCTTAGGGTTCTGAAGCAGAGAGAAAACATCAGTAATTGAGAAAGTGCGGAAAGGGAAGCCTGCAAGCTGTACTAGAACTGTAGCTGCAGATTTCTAAGAAGGTGTTAAAGACATTTGAAGACACGTTGTATTTAATTTTTTCTCCAGTGCTTGTACATTGTTTGTACATTCTAATATAAACTGTTTGAGAACCTTAAAAACCATTGAAAGTTCAGCCAAAAGGTTGTCCGATCTTATGTAACAGGAATTCTGACCGTATAAAGCAATGTACATGATAATGCATCTCATAGAGATATACCTTCCCTTAAACAGTGTATCATGTCAAAGTGGGCTTTTTCTGTTTTACATCAGGGACTGAAGGATATAATATGTTTTGGCTCCTAAAAATAAACTTTTGTTGTTTGAGTTTCCCAGCAGTCAGCACTAATTATCCTCTAGACTGGAGATGGTTGTTAAGATCAGAGAAATTAATTTAATCTCCTAATTCCCTTGGAAAATTGTTGAAAGTGTTGTGGTATATTCGGCTTCTGAAAATAAACCCACATCATCAATAAGTGGCCATTTTTTCCCCCATCATAAGTAATGCTTGTCTTTTATGTGAGATGTCTTGCAGACAGATGGTAACTGAAGGTCTTGGAGTTTCTGGTGTGCTGAGAAGTGAATGATTTTACTGCAGGTGGATTAATTTATTCTTCTCACACAGCTGCACAAATGCTATAAACTGTTGTTCATATTTTCAACATATTAAGTGTTTAGTATTTGACAAACTGTGAAATCTGACGGTTCCAGATCATTTCCTATGTTTATATTTTGTTTAAGGGTCTGCAGTGTAGTTTGGGTCATAAAACTTGCTGCGACCATTACAATAGGAATAAAGCTGAGTATCTATTATGTAATTTTAACACACTTTTTAAAACAATAAGGGGATTAACTGATGTGATTAGATTTAGAAGATGCAATAGTAGCAGTAGCATCTGTAATTGTCTGAAATTAATAAATGATGTGACAGCACAGGTTGGATGTCACAGGATGTGACAAATTAATCTGACATTATACTTTCAGGAAACGTGTATAAGCTTTGAAAACTTCTTTGTGAGTATTTAAGGGTTGAAAAAGTTATGGGTCTCTCCCTCTGAATGGTTTCTTACATCATTTTCCTGATCATTACCATGTTGACCTGTGTTGTTCAATACCAGATGCAGATGGGAGACAGTCAGGTCTCTAAGCTCGAGTACTTGTCTTCTCCTTTTGCAGATTGCATGAGATCCCAGAACTCTTCCAACCTTACAGTGAAGACTCTTCCTTCAGTGCAACAAAACATGTATATTTGCTTAATTTGAGTCAGATGGGCAGTGAAGTCGTTCAGCAGTTGGACATTGGTACACAGCACATACTTTGGAAATATTTCTCACCAATGCTCAGACTACCAGCTGAACTCTTGTTAACTATCTGCTAAAAGCTGCTTGGAATGTGACCCTGATTTAGGCCAGCTCAGCGCGTACTGTAGGGGTTGAAGAGGGTCCATTGTTTACCTACGAGATCAGCTGAGTTCAGTCCAGTGTTCGGCTGCTTCGAACAAATGATGTATGGACAGCTCTCCATCTTTCAAATGTCTGTTTTTTTCCATATCAAACTTCACAGATTAAATGTTTTAAGGATATATGGAAAAAAAAAACTTGTGTCTATATGATTTTATTTGTAATCATTTGTGGCTAAAGTTTTGGTTTAAATATTGGTGTCCTATGTGCTATGTGTGTGGATATTTTTATTTCATTGGTTAAGAAACTTCTCTCTCAATGAATACTTTGGCTCATTTTCCCAGAATTATCTTAGGGTTCACATTACCAAATACCAAAACAAGTGCTTGCTATAGCAAAAGGCTATAACTTTCATTACCAAAAATCCTCACTTTATCCATATTCAATTTAAACTACATGGGTTTGAGCTCTAGTAGGTCATGCATCATGCCATAAATCTCTATTGATGACCCATTACAATTGTAATAATGGCCTATTCCATCATTTACAGGCTGATCATATATCATTCTGACAAAAACTCTGAAAATCCTAGATTTTTTCTCATAAAGTATAGTGATAAGTTCATATTAAAGAGCACAATAAAAAATGTGCTAATATATCGCTGTAAGAGCTTGTAATATTGTGTTTAACCAGTTGTACCTTTACTTGAACTGCATGCTCAAGTAAACTTGTTTGACGTTGTCTGACTTAACACAATTTAGCCTCCAGCCTTGATGTTCATGTTCCAGCCTGAACAAAACCCTGCAACCATTGGTCAGGCAACTGATGTGTGTGATAATTATCATTAAAGCTGCTCTGACTCAACACATATACTATAATGATGATTGCTCTGAAATCCTGATCTTGGGTCAATGCATGTCTTCAGAAAAAAAAAAAGCTGTATCACATTCTTAGGAGCTAACAAATCCTGGTTCATGGCTGCCAACATTGCCAGTTTATGATATTCGGACTGACCTGCACGTGTCTCAATCTGTATCTCATAAGGAGAGATCGGAATGAATAGAATCTGTTTACTTTTTATTTTTCCATTTAACCACCACAGGGAGAAGCACATGTGCACATCCTGAATCAGTTGTTTGTGTAGGCCTACCTTTGAAATACTTTTACAAGATTAGATTTACAAGAATTACATTACAATTACAAGAATAGATTCACAAATATATAAAAATTATACACTTTAAATCAGTGTTTCTGAAATGGGGGTACGGGATGGTACTACGGGGGCACTTGAGAGAAAGTGGAAAATTAACAAATGACAACATTAAAAATATAAAGTTTTGTTATATTTATTTTTAGTTAAAAAGTAAAATAAGAAATCTTTTTTATTTGTTGCAAGAACAAAGAATGCATAGCAGTTTTAAAGATAGTTTACCTTATCAGATGTTGAATGTTGACATAATATATGTATTGGACTGTCATCAACTAAAAAAAAATCGGAAATACAGGGGGTGTTTGAGAGAAAGTGGAAAATTTACAAACAAAAAAGTAAAAAATATGGGGTTTTGTTTGATTAAAACATGAACTGAAAATACATGGGTCAGTCTTGTTCCAACACAAGGTGGGAGATGACGGAAGTTAAAAAGTTTAGGTTTTTCTGAAATGATGAGATATGTTTTTGGCAGTGGCAATCCGTGTGTAGCCATATCAATATACTGACATTCTATCCGTATGTAGCGCCCCTCATTGGCCAGTTTAGGTCACGTAATTAAGACGCTATGTACGCTACGGACATGCTACGTATTTATGAAATGTTGTAATACCCTAACCGTAACCCTAACCCTAACCCTACGCTACAAACTAACTTACCCTAACCCTAACTGTAACCCTAACCCTAAACTATGTTACGGACTAACTAACCCTAACCCTAACCCTAACTATAACCCTAACCCTAAACTATGTTACGGACTAACTAACCCTAACCCTAACCCTAACCCTAACTATAACCCGCAATTTCCACTGGATCCGGCTCCGCTGCGTTACGTCTCCGCCGGGTCCGCTGCTGTGCGTGTCTGCTCCTTCCTAGCTGCGGTAGTCCGGTGCCCTCCACCAGATATACGTAGGGCTTCTATTTCTGGCGGACACCGGGGCACGAGCAAATGAAACTAAACAGGAAATTAACCACATACTTCGCAATCAAACAAATGGTTATTTTTCAAAATAAAACACTTCAGATTATATTTTAAATAACTACATCACCAAAATGTCAACTGCAAAGTAAACTGCAGCAAATTTGATTTAGTTCATGTTTTAATGGTGCAGTTTTATCTCTTCTCTGTTGGCTGTTCCTAAAAAATGTGGCTATGACAATATATATATATATATATATCATTTGTGTTTTTTTCTCTGTTGGCTGTTCCTAAAAAATGTGGCTATGACAATATATATATATATATATATATATATATATATATATATATATATATATATATATATATATATATATATATATATATATATATATATATATATATATATCATTATCATTTGTGTTTTTTTCTCCATAGAATTCTGTTGAAGTCAAAGTGGGTACTTAGATCCAGAAACTAGAGAGAGGGGTTACTAGAGCATGAAAAAGTTTGAAAAGCACTGCTTGAAATAATTAAGAGAAAAGTAAAAGTTTACTTTGTGAATATTTTCTGATGACATGCAGGTTGGTCAGGACGTTGTCCTCTCTATCATATCTGTCGGTAATTACTGTTCTTAGGACGTGAGACCTAACAAATTACCTCTGGTAATAAACATGATTTACGACGGAGAGCAGGCGCGGCACACATCCGTGCGCCCCGGGCACCGTCCCGTGTGAGGGCGGGGAGGAGGGCTGATGGAGAGAGGGGGACACTGAATGAGAAGGACGGACGGACACTGAGAGAGGGGCCACCAAAAGCTTACTACTTTAACCTCAACTGTAGACTGGATCTTCTTCTTTTTTTTGTTTTTTAATCTTTACGCATGGCTCCACTGCTCACCCAGCTTTGAGTATATCTGCGGTTTAGAGTTGAAGACCAGAAGACCATGGACCAGATCATTAGAATCTGGTCGCACTGGGGAATACTTATTTTTGTGTTACTTCAAAACACAGCACAAGCAGGTGAAGTATCAATTTCAATATTTCCTATGAATTTTAAAACTGTACGTCTATAGAAAAGTACGCTTATTTTACGTTTATTCTTGACTCATTACCTGGCTGTACCTTTTTTTTTTTTTTTTTTTTTTTTTTACAATTTGGCACAAAAACCTGATTTTCATGGTGTTACGTTAAAGTTTCATAGTTTGAACCAGTTGTTGTGAAACACTACGCTGGGACTGACATTAAATTGAACTCCCTTTATGTACATTTAGAAGTTGTCAACAATAATACAAAATAACTTCAACTTTGCAATATTATTAGACATGTATATAAATGTTAATTCCAGTCATTGATGAACAGATTCAGAATGACCGGTAGACGTGAAGCGTCCATTGCGTCAGGTGCGCCGTCAGTGCACAGCAGCCTACTGCACAAGGATGATGACGTCATGTTTGAGTTTGCTTGTGACCCGGTGTCGATTTACCGTGAAAAGGTTTAACGTTGGCTCGAGAAAGAGGCGAATGGCCGCGCACTGAAAGAACAGAGAAGATTAACATTCCTGTCACGGATCTGTTTAACGTGAAGTGCTCACAGAGCCTTTTTGAAGGCTCTGTGAGCACTAACACTCTTATTGCCTCATGGTCATTGAATCTGGCCACCACCACTTACTATCAAATATTATAACAACATAAATTATAATATATATGAATGAGCATGGTGACACACCTTGTTCATCCGCAAGAGGAAAAGTGTACTGGAGGTGGGACGAAGGACAAAACGATATTAGAGACGATACAATAACAATACCAGACCACATTTTTGGAAAGTGGAAAAAGACAAAAAAAAAAAAAAAACTTGTATTCTTGTATTTGACCAAATTAGGGCACATGCTTACGCTGGGTAAGCGAATATGAAAGAAACAAAAGCATAAATAAGACCCATTTTTTCGTATTCAAAGTGTAGAGTAAGAAATAAAAGTTTTCCTTTGGGTATTATATCACTTTTTAAACAAAGAGGAGGAAAGTATAATCCAAGAGGGGTTTATGTTTTGAACAAAGTAAATTTAGAACAAATGCATCTGTTTACAGTGTTAAAGTGTGGAATGATCATGAGGATCACTTTATTCAAAAAATATTAAAAAAACAAAATGTTTTGCATCTATTGAAACACAAGTTGATAAGCTGATGAATAGCGCTGTTATTGCATTGTTTCTATAGTTTTTTTTAATGTATAATGCTGTTTTGGGATGGGTTCCGATTAGCAGTTACTGTTTCAGCCCGTTCCATTTTTGGTTGTTAAAATTAATGTTTATTCTCGCATATGTTTGAAGACAGCCGAGAACAAATAAATATCAGTCAATCAATCAGAAATGCTTCTCTGCAAATAGATCACAATAAAGAGCCTGATTATTCATGTAAGTCTAAAATAAAAACCTAACCACGTCATCATCATGACAATCTTCAAAAAAAAAAAGTGCATGTATCTGTGAATTAAATGTGCATAACAAGCTTTTTGAAAATATCAATATTCTGGCAGCAATTGAGAGCTTTGGACATGGACTATGTCTCCTGTAGTTGTAGCAGGTCATGTTTTAATCTTGCAATATCTTATTGCAAGATAAATCGTCCCATTCTTAATAAGTACTCATCAATCCCTCACCTGTTTAGCTGCTTTGATTACAGTAATATCTTCATATCAGAGTAACTTTACTCTGCTTTTAGGTGCTGCAGCTCAATGACTCAATGTCCATCACAAGTTTAAAGACGTTTCCTTCCTTAGGGACTTTCAGCTTGAGAGCTTGCATACTTTGTTGAGTTTGTCTGAGTTCAGTTGAGGATTTCATGCCAAATTAATCACCTTGGGGTGACACAGCGGTTGTGATGTTTACTGCTCGCTGATGAAGGCCCGTGAAGTGAGAGCCTGGGAAGATATAAAAGTGCTTATGACATATGGTGACAGAGATACAGCAGCTGTACGTGCACGAGGCTGATAAAGTGTCAGAGTCTCTGTATCTGCGCGTGTTTTTGTGTCTGTGATAGTTGGAGTAAGAATGCTTTCCCATATGATTTCTCTCTCTCTCTCTCTCTGTGTGTGTGCATGTGTTTGAAACACACGAGAGCGTACTTTGTTGATCTGTTTGCTAGCAGGAAGTTTCTGAGGCTTACGAACATGTGCACATTTGGTTTCATTCGGAATCCTCTGTTCTCTTGCCTCAACATATTTTGTTCAGCTCTATTTGTCTTCTATTCTGTCTGTGCGCCTTCAAAGAAAGGAAAAGTTAGTTGATGTTTTTAAATGTTTCATAACTTTGTTTACGTTGTCACTCTCCTGCTGCATATACCCAGTTCACGTCCCAAACAGGATTTTGTGACGCGGTGAAATTGTGCATACAGCCCACTCACTGCCAGGCTTGATTTAGTCTCTCTGCAGACTCGCAAAGGATGGTAACATGCATTGTTGTTTGTCTTTGATCTGGCAACAAATGAACAGGGAATAGAAAAAAAAATCTTTAAGTCAGCTGAATTTAGAAAGATAAGCAACCGGGAAATGAAAATGTTATGAATATCTATGCTCTGTCTTCATTTGTTCTGTGAATCAACATTAGTTAAACCTTGAATACTGAAGTGACGATCAGTAACATAATATTTAATTCACATCTGGCATCCAGACACTGGTCTCTTCAGGGCCCTTTGCCTCAGTGTTTATGATCAACAAATGTGCCAATAGACTTCTGTGGCAGACTTGGACCCAACTGCAGGATGATAGACATAAAAAAAGATGATTTAGTTATGTTTGTCTAGTCTACATTCTTGTCATCTTTCTCCTTAGCTCATATTTGTGAGTTTCAGAAAAGTTCCATTGTCAGCTTTTACTTCTTTTCAAGGTCAGGGCACTAAGAATATCCACAAAAGCAATGCCCCAGAGTAAAAATGCATGTAAATGTGTGTTTTTGCACAATGCTGAACTCCTAATTTTGTCAATAAAACATATTGACTTCTTATTGTTGTCTGTGGAAGTGATGGATTTAAAGTTTATTGGATGTGATTACATTTATTTTTTATTTATTGTTGGGTGTTTTTAGTCCTCTGATACTTGTGTGTGGGGTTTAATTGTGCACATTTTGGAAGGAATAACATTCTCACTGACCCTGCTGTGAAGTTTGTAATCTGAAATTAGGTCACATTAGGTTGGGCAGGCAGTGGAGATAATTACTGTGAAATTGATCTTCTGTATTTTCCAAATTGTCCTCTGACCACTAAAACTCTGTGCATGTGTGGACATGGCTGTCCAGCTTTTGACCAGTGGGGGCAGGTGTTTTCTCCATAGGCCAAGCTCCTCATAACTTCTTGGCCTATCAGGCTATGTGTGAACATGAGCTGAACAAACCAAGAAGCCTGAAAAATGGGGTGAAAATGGGATTTGGATGAAAATGTAGGTCCGGCTTGTACCAGAATCCCACCAGATTCCCACAGCAACAGTATGACAGACTTGGCCTGGGCAATAGGGTAGAGCTGTTGACCTACATTCAGCAAAACCCTTAGAAAACAACATCATTGATTAATGGGGTGCATTATGACTTTTGGCTTTCATAAAACAAAGACTTTTCAAAGCACTAGATTAACCAAAACTCAAACATGTCACTTTATCTGCCAGCTGACATTCAGACCAATTACTTGTCATAAATGAAAAGAATGAAGAAACATTTACATTATTAGCTACCCAGAGACATCTTTCCTAACAAACAATACTTAAAAAAAAAAAAAAAAAAAAAACAGACTCAACTGCAAAGTACAGCACAATAAACATTACCAGTGTTTATCAGTAGCTTTAACTGGTTCACATTCACAACAACAAATTCTCTAGTGGAAACAAATTAGAATTTACTTTTTACATACATTTTGAGCATTCAAACTTATTTTTAGTTATCATTTGTTACAAAGAGTTCTTAATGATAAACCATTTCTCCTGTTCATGCTTTATATTAGTTGGGAAAATGTCATAATGAAATTTTTAGAAGCTCATTCTTTGATTGCTCTCATTAAATCATAGCATTCTTTCCTATTATTGTAAGGTGAACTCCATTAGAATTAGAATATCGGTTTTTTTTTGTTAGCTTGGGTTAGATAAACATTTTACAGCTTGTCAGTTTTTATTTGTGTTCTGTGAACGTTCAGCACATGCTTCGACATTGTCCTATAATTAATTATGGCATTGATGCAAGTCTATATACACACTCTACTTTAAAGTTCAAATGACACTTCTTTTCTCCTACTTCTCCCAGGGTGTGGTCCAAGAAACCATGGGAAGGTCTTCTTTCTTCATTCCTGGCTTCATTTCTTGTTAATATTTCCCATTTCCCCAATGCAATACTTTATGACAGTACAGCATAGTGTGTGTGTGAGTGTGGGATATTTTCAGGCAGGGCTGGGAGTGTAAGTAATGTGAGTCATAAAGAATGTCTTCAGAGACATTTGCTGTTGAAACACAGAGAGCAGCGTCCATTATGTCCATGTATGAGTGAAATGTTGCGGAGTTATTCGGCCCCAGGATGTGGAAGGACTATGTCACCAGTCACATATCCAGAGATGGCAAACAGATGCAGACTGTTTGGTGGCCTATCCAGAGGGCAGATGTTGATCTGGGAGTAGACAGGCTTTTGCTCTTTTCTGTCAAGAAGTGTGTCTGTTACTCTTTGCTGGGCATAGCTGTACAATATCACAGACTTGAGGAGAAATAACAACTGGAACATATTTTATAGCTTTGAATTGATGTGGTTGTGTATATTTATATATTATACAGTACAACTTAATCCTAGGAAGAATACATGTTAGCTGTTGGTAAAACTTCAATATCCTCATGAATGTATGTGATGCGTTGGTGGGATTAATATAACATTTTGGCAGTGGTCCTATAATTTGTAGCTTTATGAATCTTCATATGTCCAAGCTTTATTTTGTAACACTTTATTTGAAGTTATATACATAAGGCTGACATTACGCTGTCAGTATTATGGCATGACACCTGTCATTAGCATGAATAAGGTGTCATGAAGACTGTCATTTGTTACCCTAACCCCTACCAAACCTTGGCAGAGCCAGGCCACTAGAATAAAATATATCCCCCCCATCCCTTCCAAACCCCTAATACTAACCCCTAACCCCAAAAATGCCAACATAGCTCCAAATGTGTCATAATTTAGCAAAACAACACTTATTGACAGCCTTCATGACACCTTATTCATGCTGCTAATAACAGGTGTTATGTCATAATAATTACAATGTATTGTCAGCTTTGTGTATAAAACTTAAAATAAAGGGTGAACCTTTATTGTTTTCTATGTTCGGTCTTCAATTTTACAGGTATCTTTAACTAGAATAAAGACGTGCACAAGTCAAAGCTCATATATGCATAGCACTCTAAACCTGGTCAGATAATTAAATCTGCAGGAGAACAAATACCAAGCCTGCATAACTGAAATCATTGAAAATGCATTAAAGCGAGTGAGAAAATGTTATTGCTTTGTTTCACACAAATATTGCTATATTTTTTTGCATGATTCTTAAATGTTCAATTTGTTTTAGTGTTGCACTTTCTTTGAATGTCCTTATAAAGGTTTTCCCTGTCATTAAGGAGCTAAGCCAATAATATTAATATAGACTAGAATATTGTGAATGTTTGCTTGCCTGCTGTCTTTAGGCTTCTGCCTCCAGCATGTTCTCTGATGTCTAATGATTGTCAAAGGTCATCACTTCCTTGTCAGCAAAATCTAACCACATTTCGTTGTAAAAAGGCATTGAATTAGTCTAGAAAATATTCCTGAAATCAATTAATTAACGTTCTGTCATAGCGTGGTGTCCTGTACAGGTTGTGTCCCACTTTGCAAACTATGTCTACTGGGAAAACTGAAGTAGGCTCTGTTACCCTTCATGTCCAAGAGTGTCTCACTGCTTCACCACACCTGTGCCTAGCTAGCTCATTATCAGGCCGTCTGCAGAACTGCATAATCGTATGTTCATTGCATTCATTTGAGTTTGAGCAGGGAGACATTGAAAACCATGCTGGACTCTTGCTGTTTAGTCTACAGACCTATAGAAGATTCACAAAATAAAAGAGGAATTAGATCTTGCATTGGTTTTCATTTATTTTGTTTATTAAGTATTAAAATAAGTTTTGTTTGCATAAAAAGACATTTGTCCATGTGGTGATCATATCATATCAGATATTTGGAAACATTTTTACATTGGACTTGTTTATTAATTCAGTTCTGATCACTTTTATACAGTATGATTATGTTTTGTTTCATCTGGAAATGAATGAAGGAGAAAGCAATTAGATAAGTTGCGTTTCATACGATAGCGATAATTGGCTCATGATAATGATGCAATATTTTTGGAAATTATAAAATACCCACACAAAAATGCAATACGAAAAATAATCATGTTTTTATTTCAACTCTGGATATACTTTACATACTTATCTGGATATGAGTATTTTAGCTCAATAGGAATACATAGAAATAAATCATAGTAATCAAGTGTGTGGTCGATCATAAATGGACTAGATTTATATAGTGCTTTATAACCACCATGGTAGCCCCAAAGTGCTTCACAATATCAGTACATTCACCTATTCACACACACACCAATGGGACTGAACTGCCATGCAAGGCACTAATCAACCATTGGAAGCAACTTAGGGTTCAGTGTCTTGCCCAACGATACTTCAACACATAGACTGGAATTGAACCCTAATCTTCAGGATCAGGGGACGACCCCTTTAACACCTGAGCCACAGTCGCCCTTAGAGCACGTGGATCTATTTATCCGACACTCCCTTGCAATACCACTTGTACCCTGACAATATATCTTTGATGTTTTACTATCACAACATCTTGTTGCATGACATCTCATCCCACCTTTCAATTGAGTAAATAGAACTTAGCCCTAAACCGAGAGAATAGGTAAGTTGGGGCCATATATGGCTAAATGTCATAGTTGACTGAAATGAAACCTTTGCTATCACAGAGTTGCATAATTAACAAATGTACATATTTTTCAAATCATTCACTCACTGTATTTTTTTTTCATGGCCAACAAAGACAACATTGATATTCAAATGGCACTACAGCATTAGGGTTTATGGTGAAATACAAACAAATTACATCTTAATGGCTGTCCCAGCTTTCTTAGAATGGAAGGCTGGTTCCACCCGGGCGGACCATAGATTGTTGGAGTAAGGCCCATTACCCAGAGGAAACCCCCTGCTTCTGGGGAACATGCAACCTCTGCACAAAACAAGACCGCAGTTCCTCCGGGGCTTGGACTACAACCATTTTGCTGTGATTTAGAACGACTTACCTTGGGATCAGCCATAGCTAAGCCAAGTTTACAAAATAAACTACAAAACAAAGCCAGTTGACAGAACTGCTGTAGCTTGTAAACCTAATACCAACAGCACCATTGGTTATAAACAACATGTCATATTTATATTGTTTGAAACCGAGTTATGTTGATTGAGCGAATAGAAATGTATTGTAGGACATTTCTGCACACAATGTCTGTGTAACACAGCAAAATCGCTGCACATGTTTAATTTATAAAACGAATAAAAGGCAAGCTCTATATGAGCAATAAGAACTGCATGAGGCAATTTGGGTTTAGGATCCTCATTTCATATGCCTGGAATATTAAGTGCTGAGTGGCTCTCTCTAGCAGCTGGCTGGAGACTGGCTGTGCACAAAGCCCTGATTCTAACTAATGCTCACGGCAGCACTTTATCAGCAGAACATCTAATAACATGAACTGCAAAATGCAAACAAAGCGCAGGCTCATTGTAACGAGAGAAACACTCCACTTGGAAAAGCCTCAAATCAGAAGCCAAGGCAAAAAAAAGATGAATATGACAGTGTTTTTGTGCAACAAAAAAAGCAATCCATCAAGATTAGTGAGACTGATTCATCAAGTGGCCACATCTTCAACTTTATATGCGTTCGTAGGCACAAAACACAGGTCATTATCTCAGAGAATAAAGGATCGTTTTTGTTCCCTCGAAGGCTTGAAAACATCATAAATCACTGCCCAGAAGTGGTAATTCTATTGTAACTGTAATGCTCAAACAGAGATAAATGTAGTCCAGACATACTGTAATGTTACTGGCTGGAACAAGCTGAGTAGAGTGCAGGTGTCAGCTGTCAGGTGTGCTTCAGTAGGATTATGGGTTGGTCTGTGCACCTCCCCTATCCTCTAATAACACCCAAGGAATATTGGCCACCTGCCGCCATCTCAGAGCAGCTCTTCCGACTCATAGGAAGCAGGAAGGAACCACACTTAAAAAGCCGCTCTCAGCCACACTAAACCCTGCTTTTCTTTGCACTAACAACCAGCACTTAAATGAGCCAGACAGAAAAGTGTCTCACATAGGTAAACTGAAGTATTCACCTGACAAAAAAACAAACAACAAGCTATTCTTCTTCATATCTTTACGAAATACCTTTGACATAATAACACAAGTAGACAAGAAATATGAGTTATCAGTGCATTCTTATGGTCATCGATACATGACTTTACTAAATAACAAAGCTTGTGTGTGAGTATTTGGAGCATACTGTATGTGTATACTGTATGGCCCATGGGAAGATTTTGTTCAAAGTAAGTTACAGCATAAACATATATAAGTTGTAGATATCGCACTCCATCCAAATGAAAAAAAAACTCCTCCAAACTTCACCAAAATATGATGGAGCTTGCAGTAATATATTATATGCAGTAGTTTTGAATCATAGTTTTTTTTTTTTTTTCTTTCTAAAACCTGGAAAATTCTTGAAAACGATCCCACAAAATACATTACAAATTTCAAGAAAATTAGTTGTGACATCAAATCATTTTGACCAAATGCTTGATAATAAGGAAGTTGTAAGTTAATTCAAATATTTCTTATTTGTGAAAGTGCAAACTGAGGCACCACAGCTTTTTTTTTCTCAACAAAAACATAGATTTTTCTGGTCTGGCCCACTTGAGTTCAAACTGGGTTGTATGTGGCTGTCAAACTAAGATAAATTTGACACCCTTGATATAGAGTAACAAAGCAATTTGTTTCTTCTGTCAACTGTGCAAAGGAGACCATATGGTTAATTTACTGCCTTTTTTTTTATTCCCTGCAGATATCGTCGATGTTCTGCATGCACTGAAGCTGTCGGAGTACATGGAAGGAGTGTCCATGGTGGCTGGTTTTTGCGAGAGCCGGGGACACCTGCAGGAGGCAGACCTGGCCTTCAAGATGAAAAAGATCCAGCTCAGTGTTCCTACCAAACAACTTTTTCCTGGTAATAAATGCTTTTCCTATTGTAGCATATGTCATATAGCAGCTACGTCCAAACTCCACTAAGCCACAAACCATTTCTGCATCAATAAAACCTTCTGGAGCTGACTAAAAATAAAGTACTTCATTAGCATTTCAATAGACATATAGGCAATTAGAAAATCATACACTTGTCTGTTGTTTCAGATTCCAAATTTCCAGAGGATTTTTCACTAATGGCAACTGTACGCGCTAGAAAAGGCTCTCAGGTTTTCCTGCTTTCAGTATACGATGAACATGGAATTCAGCAGTTGGGGTTCCAACTTGGCAAATCACCTGTCTTTCTGTATGAGGATCAACATGGCCATCCTGCCCCACAAATGCACCCCATCTTCAGAAAGATCAACCTAGCCAATGGACAGTGAGTAGTTTCAACCAGTTTGCTTTACTTTACTCTAAAATAAATCCCCTTCCAGTCCGACCTAAATCCTCTCCGTTGGTCTTGAAATGGTGTTTGACATTTGACTTTTATACTCCTTGTTTTTTTTTTCAGATGGCACAGAATAGCTTATAGTGTGCAAGGGAAGACTTTGACTCTTTACTTGGATTGCCACCAAGTAGCGACCGTTGATCTGCAAAGAGGGGACGATCCAGTGGTCAGTACAGGAGGTGTGACAGTGTTCGGGTCTCGGCTGCTGGATAAAGATGCTTTTGAGGTTGGGATTCTTTGACACGTGTAACTAAGCCGTACTGTTGTTGTTTTGTCTACGTTCTCACATTTCACTGTACTTTCAAATGGTTCACTCTGCCATTTTTGTTTGTATGAAACAATTCAAATGTGAATAAAATAGTCATGAAAAGTAGAGAGTAGCGAAATTATTTTTCTGTTCAGGAAAAGGTAATTGAGTGAGAACTAATTACCTCTAATTTCTGATTTGATTTATCAGCCCTTTTTTTCTGCACGTACAGAACAGGAATTAAAAAAAAATTAGAATACTGTGAAGGGTTTGGAGGAAGACGGGTGAGGAACAGAACCCAAGCTGTGTGAAATATCTATAGTCAGTCATGATTTGGGATGAAATGCTCTGTTCTGATCTTCACCCGTCTTCCTCCAAACCCTTGGACATTGATTCCCAAATGAACGGCACACTTTACTTTCATCAGAAAAGAGGACGTTGGACCACTGGCCAACAGTCCAGTCCTTCTTCTCCTCTTTTTTTCTGCAAAAACTGAGAAGTAAATGGTGATTTCTTCATAGTATTGTAATTTTTTCAATTCCTGTTTTCGTGGGTTTTATATGCTGGGAGCCCAAACTATGTAAAAACAAACAAATAAATACTTGAAATTGTTTAAATTGTGAGCCCTGAAACTATAATCTATGAAAGTTTAACTTTTTGAATGGAATTATGAAAATTAAGCAACTTTTCCATGATATTCTTATTTTTTGGAAAGGGTCCTGCAAAACAGGACTGACTTCCTTGTTTTATTTCTTATACTAACTTGATTCTTGAAGTAAGGAATGTGTGGGTTGGTTTTTTGATGGCTTCATAAAGCACAATGACTTTAAGGATTAAAGTTCTAGAACAGAGTATACAAGTCACGCCTAATAGAAAACAGCCTTTTTAAAAGTCACAGTACCATACATTGGATTTGGCCCTCTCTAATTCATTTAAATGCAATACTTTACCGTTTATACAATGAATGCATTGTAAAAGACAGCATGTCCTCTGCCTATTTCAGAAAAAATGTGACGCTAAGTAGGGAATCATCTTCTGTCAGACGGTCTTTTAAAACTGCATTTGTCAGTTTGGATCTGTCGCTTTGGAAAAACGAAATCAATTAAAGAGCAACCATGGATTGTGAACTTTGTTATCACTTTATTTTTTACACAATATTATGAGTGTGCGTAATTTAGTTAGTGAAATCCTTACAGTTTATATTCAGGGACAGCTTATATCCTTTGAAATATCACAGGCACATACTTTGTTAAAGTAAATGCAATTTCAAATGAAGCACGAATGAGATAGAAAACTGTACAATAATAAATCAATTCCCAACTTCATAGATCAGGGTGACCATTGTCCCATTCACTTATTATAATGTCTTAAGAAAACACTTTTAATTTCCCTCAGGTGTCTTTTAATCAAAAGTGACTACAAGAGGCAATGCAGCCTCTTGGATACAAACCACTTACTTCTTCACCTTCACTTATGCCGTTGTACTGAACATACTCACTTTATCTTTCCTTTTTCTGAACGTAAATCCTTTCATACATTACAAACTGCTCTCTTTGTTCCCAACCCTCGCTATCTTTAAGGCTTTTTAGCTTTTAAATGATTATATATTGCACATTAGGTAGAAAACTGTTCATTTTGTTGACTAAACATTTTCATCATAGGTTTAGTGAAAATAACAAGATTAGAACTAATTTTAAAATGTCCTGTCAACAAAAACTATCTACAAAATATATTGATATTTTATCAACTAATAAAAACTAAACTACAATTTTGTCAAATGGAACGAAATCCAATCAGAACTTATGTGACCGTTTTACACTGATCACATGATTACGCATTTACAAATATTATTTCCATTCAATATCAGGTTGATCAATGGGAATCAAATCTTTAAAAAATTCATAAACTCTTGATATTGTAGTCGACTATTTCCGTAACAGATTTAGTCGACTAAAATCTTAATGTCATTTAGTTGACTAAAACTAGACTATAACTGAAATATTCTGACTATTTTGTCTAAAACTAAGTTGCATTTTAGTCAAAAGACTATGACTCAAGTCAAAATGAACAATGTTAGTAAACATGTCCCCTTGGATTACTATTGCAACAACACATCATCAGTAGGGTAAGTCCCACAGTTCTTTCTACTGCTTCGCTCTAAAAACACTCCCGTTTCCTTTTTTGAGTCATTCTATTTCAATAGGAAATATCATCCTCCTTTTTGAAGAGTTATACAGATGTTAAGGGTTTTAGTGCAGATGCCAGATCCTTTAAGATTAGCTATTTATCTCCTTCAAATTCTAGTTTGATCCACACAGTTTATGTTTTGTTCCATTAAACTGAACCCAAACTCCGTTCCTGGTGTAGAACTTCTGCTCCACTTTCAGATATTCCTCCTTAGTTATTGAGGGAAAAAAGACCAAACCTGATATATTGATATATTTATATAGCTATTAATATGCACTGTAGGTCAGACTGATTATATTGCTGTTTAACACTTTGAATGGGTGTGTACCGTTAGGGATTAGGCTCTGTTCCCAGGCCCTGGGTCTTGGGGAGGAGGCCAGCGTTCCGGCCCAGTTCTCCCAGTGTGGGAGCTGCGTGGGAGCAGAGGGACTGTGATCAGCCACTCATGGCTCTATTGCTTCCAGATTTCTTCCAAATGATTACAAAAGTTTGATGTCCCAACTCACTTTGTTACTGTAGTAAAACAAACACAATGGTTGATTGTGACTCTTGATGGATGCCCTGTGAGTGCCTCCAATACACTGACTGCACAGATAAAAATCCAGTCTGGCCATTATTAGAAATTCTGGATATTATGGGCACCTTTATTACTTGCCGATATTGGGCATGAAATGTAAAATCGGTCGACGTCAATATACAATATCGGTTTCTCCACCGATACTGAAAAATGTAAATGTGTTGTTTTTAAGACAACACTTTAAAAAGGAAACTGGCATTTTTTCCATAACTAAAGTTGAATGAGTTTTCTGGTGCTTTTTTGTTTCGGAATACATCCTGTAGAGCAGTGGTTCCTAAACTGGGGTACTTTAACACCTCTCAGGAGGTACACAGAAACATTTGTCAGTTTATTTTTTTAACATTATAGATTTTTTTTTTTTTTTTTTTTACATGCACACAGACTTTTTAAAATAGACCAAAAGGTGAAGTTAAAATTCTAAAATGACCAAAACATCACAAATGAATGAATAAAAAGGCCTAAATTCAAAGATAATGTTGGACGTGACACAGGAAATATTTTAGACGAGCCTGAAGACACAAATAAATCATATAATACATGAGCTAGGCGGTGCTTGCGATAAGAAATAAAGGCTAAGGGGTACATGGGGCAATAAAGTTTGGGAAACACTGTTGTAGAGCATCACAGTAAAAGGAGTCTTAACCTATTTTTTCCATTGTGATATATAATGTGACCTAAAATAAGGTTGAGGGTGGGAGTCTATGATTATAATGGTATTGGTTAAAGAAATTTAGTGTTGGAGAAAAAAAAGCTAATATTGAACCTTCCTAGCTGTCATGTGTTAGAAAAACCAGAACCATTTTGTCTTCACACTTTATGGCCTGCATTTTTTGGACACCTTATTTAACCAACGCTATGTAGAGAAGCTTAATATATTTGTTAATTATTGTTTTGTTTTTTTTAATCTTTAAAAAAAATGACTAATAATTGTTTTCGCTTTTCCTGGATTCCCAGAGTCATTTTACAAGGTTCCTATCTCTTCCAATATCCCAGCAATTGTTTCTGCCATAGCACAGTAACTATACATTTGGGTTAGCAGTATAAATACTAAAAACATTTTAAACCAACTGCTGTCCTTCTCTAATAGCCTCATATGTGACCAGACAGAAATTTTTGGATTGGATTTTTTCCCCCTTTTCTGTCTTCTCTGCATCTTTAATGAACAATGGCATCATCTAAATGATTTGATGTGACATTTCACTCACTGCGTGTACACGGTGAGAGCTCATACTGAGTGAGAAAAACAGGGAAAGTTCTCATTGAAAGCATTTCCTTTGATCATGAATGGAAATGAGATTAAATTGGATTACCTCCCTATTGCCACCCTGTCTTTCTGTCTCCCTCTCTCTCTTTCCAGTCACCTAACTGTGCATTCATTCCCGGTGCTTTTCTCTGGCTGTTTGCCAAAAACAAGAAGAAACAAAGTTATGGAGAAAACACTCCCTTAATGTTTGTCACATTAAAGCTTGAATAACTGAACAGGCCATTTTAATAACAGGCATTCCAAGATGTATTCTGAGCCTAACACCGATTGATCTTTTGTTTTGACATGATTTGCTAATAATGCGGATTTAAGCTGTTTCAGGAGAAGATACATGAGTGGGTGGGTATTAGAGGAGAAGTGTGCTTGGATTTATTTCACCTTGAGCTGCTGAAGCCTAATTAAAAATATCCCAGCGGGGATATAATCAACACAACATTAAACAGGTGATCAAATTTAATTAATCACACAACAAATGGCTTCCCAACAGTCCCAGAAGAACAATGTGTGGGCAACGGTTTGGCTCTAGTTTGTCAATTATAGTGATTTATATTGACAATTTTAGCAAATAAATCCATTTCAATGCTGAGGCAGGCACGGGTTGCCTTTTTTATGTGAATTATTGGTACATGTACATTAAAGTTAGTAGACAATTTTGTTGGATTTTTTTTAGTGAATTTAGTGATATAATATTAGCAATACTTTGAAGACTTTACCGAGATGTCAACTATAGGATGCTGTTGTTGAGTAAAATGTAGAAAGTGTCTATTCGCACGGTTGCCGTACGGACAAGCCCCGGTGCTATTGGTACGTTTACCGAAGTATACGTACGTAGCGTCTTAGGGTTTGAGTTAGGGGTTAGGGTTAGGTTTAGGGTTAGGTTTAGGTTATAACCCTATATCACAACAATTTTTAGGGGTAGGGTTAGGTTTAGTCTTAGTCAAGTGAGCTAAACTGGCCAATGAGGGGCGTTGCGTACGGTTAGAATGTCGCTATATTGATACGGTAATCGTATGGATAGCCACTGCCTAACATGTATTACATTGTAAATGTATTTAAACTAAATGAGTCTGAGAACTGAGAACCTTGGGCTTTAAGTGGGGCTGTGTCCACTTGTATTTTCAGCCGAGTCTCACAAAGTTCGTGACACCGACACAGAATAAACTTTGATTCATTTTTTGTGTGTGGCAACAGGATTTCCCGATATTTTATGTGCTGTAGGGTACGCTAACTATGTGTGATGCACAGCACGTCTCCACGCTGTGTGACACCTTTTTTATTTGTGCTGCGCGTCACAAAATCTCGTGGCGCTTCCTGTTGAAAAGCAATGCATTGTAATGGGAGTTATCATCCTATGGCATAACTCAAACTCTGAATGAAGTGTTGTAATAAGACACAAATTCACAAAACAACTTCCAATATGAACACATTGAGTTTGTAAGTCGTGTCGTACGGCACGAAAAAAAAAATGCGTAAGTCGAGGTGACAATGCCCACTGACATTGTGTTGTGTATTTACACTAGCTACAGCTTCAAGGCATTGTAGGAAGGAACATAGTCTTGACTATAGTGGTGAGAGATTGACTGAATTGCCTAATTGTATTTATATCAGTGGCATTATATTGCTACACTTTGCTCTGTGTAACCAGCATTGGTTCTACAGTGTCTCTTGTGTGTTCGTGCACCATTCAGTGCAGTTTTGTCAGTTCTTTCTGTTGTCTTCCCTTTTTAACTTTAGGGGGGTATACAGCAGCTACTGATTGTGGATGACCCCCAGGCTGCCGCCAACTACTGTGTTAGCTACATCCCAGACTGTGACTCTGCATTGCTCTACAACAGTCCAGTTGCAGATATGAAGCAGGTGAGTGCTATGCCAAAGAACTGTGCCCAATTACGACATAATGACATGTTTCTAATTTCAAAATTATAATAACTTCCTGGCTGCTAAGATGAGCTCTCGGTCAGAGCTCAGAGTTATTAATATAACCATGGTTTACTGAGTGAGATATTAGTGCAGAACAAGCCATCAATCAAAAAAATACAGCCAGTAATGTAGTTTTTGGAGGTCAGGTTATTTTGGAAGGAAACTCTAAAGGTTATAACTCAAATAAAATATCCATAGCTCTTCTTTTCTCAATATGTGTGCAAAAATGTAATCCATCATGGAGGAAAATTCCAATATGTTTGTTACTGGTGTGTGAAAGACAAAGAGTCCTCATTTAAAGGGACGCACACATTGAACGCAACCAGCTCATGGGAGACTCAGTTCACCGGTGCACAATTTCCACATGCACTCTCGAACAAGTGCGTGGATGCATGTGTGCATGCGAAATGGCCAGTACCGGTAATAGATAATGCTAATACAGATGCTTCAAAAATGTGAGTGTGAAGCTGTGTTGAAAGTCATCCAACTGGCTTTTATAAATCCACAGCTGAGCAACGAGCTTTGAATCCAGCACAAGTTTAACATCTGTCGCCGCTCTGACCTACTTCCCATCACTCTCCCATGTCCGCTAATGTTAATTACAAGAACATCTAAATCATGTCACTGATGTTTTTCACACGCTGGGTCCTTTGGGCCACTTTCAACATTGGTTTAGTCCAGGGGTCTGCATTAACCTTTACTCTCAAAGGAGCCATTCTGCCTCCTCTCACCAGTTTTAAAGTCCTCCCAGAGCCAAAAAAATACCGTCTCAATGAAGTCAATACAGTGTATTCAATTATATACAGTTAAAATTATATAGAATAATGTTTGATTGTGTAAATAGCAACATAAAAACAGTTTAAAATCAAATCAAATCAAATGACATCAAGAAATAACAACAAATTAGTATCTTGCATCTTCAGATTGTTACGCATCTTACTTTACATGAACACAATGTTATATAAAGCAGATTTTTTTAGTTAATGTATTTGAAGGGCCACAAAAAGTAACTTGAATTTGACAATGCATGATAATGTCGGTCAACACATGCTAATTGCTAATTTCTTGGCATTCATATTTAACTGACACATTGGTGGTTAAATGAATCTGTCCCCAAACAATTAAAATCTCTATTTTCTTCCAGAATAGTGTTTTTGTTGGTTTAGTTATCTTAGCAGAGATTTAAAACTTAAGGTTAACTACAGGTGCAGGAAAGTTGATGATCAGTAGATGTTGCACAGAGTCATTGCACAACGTGATTTATTTTAAGGTTGACAAATTGTTATATAATGATTTTATTTGTAGAAAATAAATAATAGCTTCTGTAAAAAAAAAGAAAAACTCTTTATTTCAATTTTTTTTTTTAAAAGCTATAGGGAGCCATTGCAAAAGAGTCAAAGAGCCACATGAGGCTCCAGAGCCACAGGTTGCAGACCCCTGGTTTAGTCATTTCACTAACAGCTTTTGGGCAATACAAAAAATAAAATATTTGTCGAGCACACACAGAATCAACACCTTTAAAGGGTCGTAAACAGGATGACCTCTGACCTCTGACCTTGCAATCAAATTTTTTTCCTTGTTGGCAAAGAGAACAGCCACACGTATTTGGTTTGCTTCCTCTGGTTTCATATTTGTTTTAGGTTTTACAGGCTCAGTGTGAATCACAGAGGGTGCCTGACCCTGTGTCCAGTTGTTCACTCTCCTACAACAGGCCGTTTCATTTATTATGCTTCCATTCACACAAGTATTTGTCTGTGCTCCCTGCCAATTACCACCTTGTATTTACTGTTTCCATGAAAGAATTCTCAGATCAGGTTGGATGATTTGATGCAAAATGATGAGGCATCGGAATCAATGGACACGCCTAAGAAAAACAGGAAAGGCAAAAAGAACAAGAAGAAGAGGGACAAAGACTCAAAGGGTAAACGCAGGGGCAAAGGCAAGAAGGGCTCAAGAAAGAAGAAACACCAAGAGGAAAGTCTCGATGACGGATTCCTCAGAGTGCCAACACCGTTGTCCAAGAATCAACCACAAGAGTCACTGGAGCCAACAAAGCTGCCAGAGATTAGGAGCACTGCACAAACTGTGCTTTCCACTCAATATGTCAACACAGAAATGCCCTCAGATGAACTTGACTTCACCGCTGACGTCTTCATTGTGGTTCCTAGCAAGGAGGTAGACAAATCCGCCTGTAGACGATCCCATGTCCTAGCAGTTCTAACCAACCTTGTAGATTAATACTTTCTAACAGTAGAGAGCACCGCCTCCTTTCTGTGGTCACAGCAGCACTAACCAGCCTCATCCTTATTACTTCCTTTGTTTAACTTCCTGCCAGAGAACATGAACAGTGCATTTTTGTTTGATTGTTTGACATCTCTATGGTTGTTGTAAACAAACAAACATACCCACACACACACACACACACCCACACAAACGCACACACCTATGCATATGTCATGTGTTGGGCTGGAGTGATTAACGCTGTTAAAGCAGAAGTGAGGTTTTATTTCAAAATAAAACACACAGAAATAAAATACATATAGTTTTTGTCCAGTGTCCCACAATAGGGAAACGCAGGATTAGATGAAAGCAAGAACATTTTTTTACTAATAACCACATATTTAACATTAGGCTACAGCATTATTAAACATCTGTAATTCGACAAGTTTCTTTCAGTCATGAAAAAAATACTAACAATGCACAAACACGTTTTTCCTGTCTGCCTCTAATTTAAAATTAATCACACTTTTAATGCTTCTATGTTTGAAAACTACCAGCTAATTACACTCCGTCACCGCAGTCAACCATGCACCTGTCAGTGTTGGTTCAAAAAACACATTTCCTGAAATTTTTCTCAATTTGCTGTGTAGTAAAATGCCAGATATGTGTTTTATGTGTGAGCACTTTGTTCTACAAGGAGGTGTCATTTATTTATTTTAAAAATAACTCAGTTAAGTCTGTGCTCTGGCCCGCAGGATGGTACATCAATGACAAATCCAACGAAGAAGTACCAAGATGACCTTTCTGAAGACCTCTATAATAATGTGACAGTTTCTACAATCACTGTCAGCCCAAATGTCACAGAATATGAGGTGGGTTAAATGCAAATATCAATGAAACTATCACTTCAGAACAGAACAACCCAGAGGGTGTTTAAAATTCATTACACCTGTCACAGTTTGAGTCTTCATTTCTTTTACAGATTCTTGAATATGATGATTTCACGAATGACACGGAGGCCCAGTATGAGGAATATGAAATATATGATGATACGTTCAGCTTTGCTGAACGGCAAAAACCTGAGACGTGGGCTGGAGAGGTACCTTTCAGAGTGAACACGTACAACAAATGGGTGTTTAATTTTTAAATTGCTTGTGTCAAGTGTTTTCTTTAAAAAAAAAACACATCTTGTGATCCGCCTCTTGTCCTCAGGCTTCCCTCGGAGCTGAGAAAGGTCAGAAGGGAGAGCCTGCTGTTTTGGAACCGGTGAGCTGCTCAGTGTGTAATGAATGGTGGAGCAGCTGAGTTATGAGCACAGGGTTGAATGGAAACTCCCTAATGTATAATAGATTGTGCCTGTGCCTGTTCTTAGGGTACATTAGCAGCAGGACCCCCAGGCCTACCAGGGCCAGAGGTAAACTTATTCTGTCTTGTCATTATCTTTGTATTATCATTTCAAGCGGGTTTTTTTTCTTCTTTTTTTTAACGATTCCTACAGTATTTTTCACTAAACATTGAAAGTTTAATACATTTTCTAATAATTTATGTTTTTATAGCATAGACTTTCTGCCTGTGACAAGAGCCACTGGTCCTTAGATTGCATGTTCTCCTTCATTGTTTAGGTTTTCTCTTGGTACTCCTGTATTGTGCTATAGTTAAAAAAAAACATAGCAGTAGCTTCAATGGAGTTGCTAAATGATTGTAGTAAATACGTGTGACTGTCTGTCTTTGTGAGTTTGTGTGGAGAGGATTGTGCACAGTGGCAGAAACTCTTAAATCTTTATTTAACCCTCATATTACACTTGGGGTCAATTTGACCCAATTCAATGTTTATCATTAAAAAAATAATAGTTGCCTTTTTTCTTTTTGCTTCATATTTTATGACTTTTCCTAATTTGATGGGTAAAACTGATTGAGCATAAAATTATCATTTTTTCAATGTGCTGAACACTTATTGCACACATTGCTGTAACTCTGGGGTCAATTTGACCCCAAGCTGTTTTAGCTGTGTCTGTTGTGCTCTGTGTGTATTGGAATTTGCATGTTCTCTCGCTGACAGTAAATCTTTTCTGAGAGGACATTTTCTACAATGAGGTTTTGGAACAGCTCTTTCACAGTGAAAGTGACGTAGAGGAGAATTTGTCCGAGACAATGGACTTGATAGTGAATAACGTTATTGAAATAAATGAATCAATATGTTTATGAGTGCCATGAACGTGCACTTCACATTAGAAAAGATTGAGATGAAAACTATTCAAGATAAGTGAATTCTAATTTAAAAGTTTGGCCTGATGTTGGCGCTAGAGAACAGGTCAAGTTTTCGTCAAGGGGTTATTTATGTATTCAACAGATAAATAAAGTGCCTGATGTTAAAACTTGGTCAACAATTGTCTGAAAATCATTTCTGGAGGCTAATGTCCCTGGGGTTAGATTGTATTTGGGTTAGTAATATTTGAGGATAATAGGAGGGTTAAAAGGATAATTTGATGTTTCATATATTGTGTTTTGTTTTACCAACACACTTCTAACAACCGAATGTTTGCGTACACTGTAAAACAAATTTTTGATATAATTCAAATATATGAAAAGGATGTTATTTAAGATGTTGCTCTTTTGATCTTTCTTGCACAGGGACTTCCTGGTCCAGCTGGACCAACAGGCCCTCCAGGCCCTAGTGGAGATCCTGGTGAACTGGTGAGTGTGGTTTCTTTGGTTCCACATTCATTATATGAAAGTTGAATACGTTTATGTGACCTTAGTTGGACTCTATTTTGTTAAGCGTCATGGTGTATCATTAAATCATGGTCTTCAGACATGTCCAGGGTATTATCACGTCCCACTGAGCTGAAAGTGCTGGAGTTCCGGAATGGACATCAACTTGCACGTGTGACCTGATTTTGAGTCCATCTGTTGGTGCTTGTTTGCAATTGTGTGTCAGCTCTTATTCCTTTGTGACACGTTTGTTTGAGCAAGTGCACACACGCGTACACATTCCTACACACATGCATACACGCACACTTGTATGCACACTAATACACAAAATTAACTTTAGTATAATGTTTATCTACAGAATGTTAATAATTGTATCACAATATTTATGCAAACTTTTTTTATGAAAAGAGAGAAAGTGTATGGGCGTTTTTGACAGTTTCTCATGAGTCACTGCCTTTAAGTATCTGCACTTTGCTTCCAATTGGATCCATACTCACAATATATCCACACAATTTATAAGTACAATAAATATACAAACCTTTGCTGCTTTCTGGCTGTCAATCGCATAACATTGAGTTATAACAAGCGCTTTCATAGCAGCGTGTGGGTTTTTTGGAGACAGTTGAAACATGAGTTATCATGTATGTGTTTAAAGTAAGATGAGTGATAAGAGGAATGTAAAGAAGTCCATCAAAAGGATAAAATGCATTAATGCTCAAATGAAATAACAATGCATGTCACGAGATGTGAATGTATGGCTATTAATTTGCATTACTGATCACAAAATAAGCATTAGTGATTGAATAAAATATTTACAGTCAATTATTTGTGAATAAATATTAACATTTTTAGCTTTGAATATCTTTTTTTAAAAAAAAGCTAGTATTTTGTTTTAACTGTTAACAGTTTGCGTAACTCAACAACAACAAACAACCTAATAAATTATTTGTTGGGTTCACTATTGCTGTCTTTAACCTTCACTATTACTTACATTGTCACACATTTAGAATACACAATTCTGCCAAGACGTCTCCCAATATGATGAGAAGGTGCTTCGGTTTTGTCTGACACTTCCACAGAGAAAATGTCAATTCTCTGATAAATTGCAGTACTATAGAAATCCCCCATGACATAATCTGACTCTGAAAGCTTTCAGACTCACACTGCTACAATAAATGACTTCCTGAGACTGATATTACTGCTTGTGTAAACAGATGATAAGGTAGCATATGAATGTGGGTGTCATATTGTATAAAGGAAGCTACGGTGCATTTTGGTGAGATAAGATTGTAGAGATGTTTTCCTTTTCCCTTTAGCCTTCAGGTCTAAACACACACATGTGCACACAGATACGCATAGATGCACGCACACAGCCGCATGCTAAGTCCTTCAGATGACATTGATTAAGTTTCCTTTGGGTTTTTTATCCCCTAATAAACTAGTGAAACTGCATTTTCCATTCATAGTAATAATTATGTGCTTCCTTTTTTGTTTTTAAGGGTCCTCCTGGACGTCCTGGTCTTGCAGGAGTTGATGGGATACCAGGTCCCCCAGGAACCCTGCTGATGCTGCCGGTGAGACTGCAAGGACCACCATTAAACATAGTGTGGTGTAGTAACATAACCACATGGGGGCGCTGTGTAATAGAACTTTATTAGCATTGGGGGGAAATTCTTTAGGGTGTGCTGACAATTGCCTTCCATCTTTTACCAGTTTCAGTTTGGAGGTGATTCTCAGAAGGGACCAGTGATGTCCCCCCAAGAGGCACAAGCACAGGCTATCATGGAGCAGACCAAGGTCCCGTACAAGTCACACACATCTACATCTTCAACAAGAGAAGGGCTCACATCCTAATTTTATGCTAATTTTACCCTTCAGTGTTCAAAGCAAAAAGACACCCCTTTAAGCACACATCAGTCACAATGCTCTGCTTTTTTTTTCTCAGCTGTCATTTAAGGGACCTCCAGGTCCACATGGTCTCACAGGACGTCCAGGCCCAATGGTACAGAACTGCTGTGACTTTCATCGACTTTACTTTTATCTGAAGCACTCGTGCAACCTCTCTGCCCTACTTTAAGGGATGCACAAGCACGGCACTATCGATTCCTGCTTAAAGAAAGCTAAAACTAATTGCAATACGTGTGTGCATGTGCGTGCGAGTCTGTGTGTGTGAATTATATTAAATTTTTACTTGAGTTGAAAAGGTCATACCCAGAGTATATACGTATTCCCAGAGTTAGTCAAATAAAAGCATGGTTATTATTTAAACAGCCTTTTTTTCCCAAAAATATTGTCCCGTATTGTTATCGTGAGCCCAGTATTGTATATCGTCCCACTCCGTGAACTTTAGATATCGTCCAATCCTGATCGTATATGCCAGTGTTTCTCAAATGGGGGTACGCGATGGCACTACTGTACGAAAACGTAAAAATATGAACAAAGCATGCATAGCGGTTGTAAAAGATAGTTAAACATCAGTTGTTGAATGTTGACATAATTTACATATTGGACTGTCATTAAGTCAGTTAAATCAGAAATACAGGAGGTAATTGAGAGAAAGTGGAAAATTAACAGATGGACAAGAAAATATGGGGGTTTCTAACATTCTACTTCTATATATAATGCCAGAAAGATCTATGTGTGTATCCGTGGAGCGAATATCTCCTCGATGCAGTGTCTGATCAAACTGAAACTTTGTCAACAGCTTGCGCATACCCCGAGTGTGTGCATTTGTAATTTGGAGTAATTTGGTCATTCCAAAACCAATTTAAAACCAATTTGAAATGACCAATCCACACTGTGGAACTCCTGTCAAACGTTGTTTTAGAATACTGATGATGTCATCAACAGTGACACATACATACATCCGACGGGCACTGTACTAGTTTTTAGTTAAATATGGTAATCATAATAATGAAAATGATCTTGATTAGAACATGAACTAAATATACAGGGGTCAGTCTTATTCCAACACAAGGTGGGAGATGACCAGAAATGATCAAAACTATAGAAAAATATTTATTCAAGTGGCACTAAATACTGTTTCATTTTGCTTATTTACAATGGGGTTCTTTAAAATGTTTATCATTCATTCATTCCATCATTATACTCTATAGGTGGGGGTTTTTTTCATAGAATTCTGAGCAAAATGTTGAAGTCAGACAAAGGGGGTACTTAGATTCAGAAATAAGAGAATGGGGTACTTGAGCCAAAAAAAGTTTGAGAAACACTGGTATATGCCGTACTTTAAACTAAGTGTTTTATGTGCTTGGGGTTAAAAAATGTATTTTTTTTAAGAAGAGAAAGAGAAAAGAGAAAAATAATGTGTTGTTTCTTGACAAATGTTTAATACTTGCACTGACTTGTTTTTGTAGGGTAATCCAGGTTTACCTGGGCTAAAAGGAGACATTGGAGAAAATGGACCTCCTGTAAGGCCAGACACTATCACTGCTGGTGTCATTCTTGTTATATATTGATTCTCTAATGTCCTGTGTTTTTCCTTCCTTTGCCCATTTATCTTGCTCTCTCTATTTTTCATGTAGGGACCACGCGGGTTGCCGGGTCCTAGTGGAATAAATGGAAAACACGGCAAGAGGGTAAGATATGTTTATTATTGCAGGTTTCCAATCCCCGTTTGTCTGCAAGGTGTGATAAAAGCATACTGTGCCTGACGTACTGTAAAGTGGAAGTAATGCTAATGCTATTCCATGTCTCATAGGGGCGTGCAGGAGTGGATGGAGGACGTGGAGCTCCTGGTGAAACAGGCATTAAAGTAAGATTTCGTGAGATGTGTTTCGATTACAAAATCTACAAGTACAAACCACAGATTTAAGGCTCCTGCACAATTTTTACATCTGTTCTGCATACCTACTTTACGTTGTACTTGTGTGGATGCCACATAAACCTTAGCTCCTTATAACCTAGTTACAGCTGTTGATGTTTTTTTTTTTTTTTTTCTGTCTTCATTGCTTCATATTCGATTTCCACCACCTCTCATAACCACACACATTTGCAGCAGTCTCTACAGTCACAGACTTTATCTATATGCTATTAAGTGTAAGCTTTAAGGTATTAGGCAGCCTATTGCTTGTAATAGGTGTAAAATTAACAGGAAGGCGCCTCAATACAGATCAGCTGTCGGAAGGAGCTGAGTAAATAAATCATTTTGCCCTGATGCAGAGCCTTTATCATCAATACAGTGTTATAGCTGCTACAACAACTCCCACTTTTCAAAACACACTCAGGGCAGATGGGAAGCGAGGTCAAAGGAGACTTTTACTACATTTCTGCTCGTGTTCACACATCAACATGTGTTTAGGGGTTTAATGCTCTTGCCTCTCTATTACGTACCAGGGTGACAGGGGCTTTGATGGCCTGCCAGGTCTCCAAGGAAACAAGGGACACAAGGTGAGGCAGAATAGTATCCTTACAATGGTACCATCATAATTAAGTCATCCGAATCCCAGGATTACTGCATAGCACAGTATATACCGCAGAGGAGGATTTTGTTGTTATTATTAGGATGTTATTGCTGTATCAATGATGTAAGCATCATTGATATATATACTCAATAAAATGAATAATGCTTGTATCTTAAAGGGGGACAGAGGCAAACCTGGCCCTTATGGTCCTTATGGAGAGCCTGGTGAGAAGGTGAGTGCAGAGGGCTTTATTAACTGCATAAATATGAGCTATTTGGAGTTTTTCCCATTATGTAAATGCATTTTATTTTCTGATCTTTGTATTATTTTTCATTATTTTTGGATCATAGAAAAGCCACTCATATTGGGCAGTGCTTAGCTCATAAAGCTGCTGCAAAGTATTGGAGCTGGATTGATCATTTTTTAAAGGCTTCAAAGGGGCGACAAGCACAAAAACCAATCAAGCTTTTACTGACATCAAATTGAAAATATGAAAAAGAGTAAAGAAGACGATAGATATGATGAACAATTTTTTATTCTGTGCATTTTCAGGACACAATATTTACACTAAGTGAGTTTGATTTATGCCTTTTTATAGATCACGTGGAAACTGAAAATTAAAGAATAAAACCATAAACTGTCTAATTCAGTGGTTCCCAAACTTTTTGTGCCCAAGGTACACCAAAGGACAAGTGAAAATTTGAAGGCACACCTGCAAAATTGCCTTTATAACACGTGTTTATCACTCTTATCATGTAAAATATTTGTAACTGTGCATAATTATTTACTCATGCCAAATAAAATGTGACAAAGACAACTATTTTACTCATGAAATATTTATTAACGAAATATAAAAAAAACATTATATTGCAATAATAATGTATGGTTGTCACAAAATCCCACGGCACACAAGGACTTGCCTCACGGCACACCGTTTGGGAACCACTGGTCTAATTTAATGGTACTGTCATTTTAGCAAGTATACAAATATGCACCCAAAAAGCCTGCAGCCATGGATTCATGCATTTATATTTGTTACAGGGACCTGATGGACCTGTGGGGCCAAGAGGGCAACCAGGTGAACCAGTGGGTATCCTGCACTTTCCCTTACAGTCGACACAAACAATACAGCCTCATACTCACGGTGCACTGAAACAAACATCCAATCCAATCATCAACGCTGCAAAAAGTGAAATCTTAATAAGATGATATATAACATGGGAAGATAGCGGAATTATTCATCTCCAAGACCTCTCCGAAAATGATAAGCTCAGGACATATAACAATCTAACCCAAACATTTAATATAAATAAAAGTAATTTTCTTCAATACCTACAAGTAACAGAGACAATTAAGAAAAATACCGCAATAGATTTAATCACCTTGCAACCTCCAGAACTGGCCATATATATGAAAAGTATCTCAACAAAAACAAAAAAAACTCTCAAAAATATACAGAGCACTCTTGAACACTAACTCTAATCACTTACCAATCGCTAAATGGGAAGCTGAACTCTCAATCACCACGAACACCGATTTCTGGACAGAAATTTGTTGCAATACCTTTAAGATGACTAAAAACACAAATCTTCAGCTAATTCAATACAAGGTCCTCCACAGATAAATATGCTTTATTTCTGTACAGTCAAGTGCCACAAACACCCCAAATAACCCTTGCCTTTAACAACATTACAATATTTGTAAAAAGGCTCTAAACTCACCTGCTTTTTAGTGTTACTAATGTTATAGCTTACATTTAAATGATGCATATTCACACAAATAATTATTTTAGTAACAACTGTTCTTGTTAAACGGTTCCTTCTGCTCTCACACATGTAGTTTAGCCTAAAATCGTGTGCACAGTTAAGCTCCTAGTAATGAGCGAGAGCGCGATGCTAGGATTTACGACATAACTAACTTGCAAATACTGCAAACACAGGAAGAATACTTAAGTGCATTTTCAGAGACACATGCACACTCGCAAATCCAAGATGGATGCACATTATTATAACAATGCTGCCCTGCCATGTTCCCCCACCCTAGCATTCATAGCCTCACTTCTAAAGGCTTTCATCGTCTACTACAGTGTCATATATAGACTACCTGGGAAGCGTGTTTGAATTACTGAGAGACAAAGGGAAGGATTTTATCAGCTAAACTGAAGAAGCTGCCATTGTTTCGATGTCATTGCAGAGAACACTGCTTAATTGCTCAGACTCACACACACCGTCTTCCTCCCAGTGTGTGAGGTTAGAGCCCAGCAGGGGTCTGTCCTTTCAAATAGATCACCCAGTGCAGCAGGGGAAAAGAATTGCAATAAGCCAGTCTTGCAAAACTGTGGTTAAACCTGAGGACACAGGAAAGAAGTGGAGTGAGATTATTGGATGAGAAAGCATCGGAGATGGGGAAATTGAAGCAGCAAGAACCCGATACAGAAATTTGGTCGGTGACGAAAGAGATAAGATAGCTGGAGTTAGGGAAAAGAGAGAGGAAGCCGGAAAAGGAATAGATAAAAATCCTTGCTGGAATGATTATATTTCCATATCAATCACTTCCCAGGAGATCACAGATGTGGCTGTGGAACAGGTGGCTTGGCCAGGCTACAAAGAGGGAGGCTGACAAAAACAGCACGCACGCACACTAATGCAAACTTTGGATTAAATATGCACAAACACAAAGACACACACACACTCATGCACACACTACGGTTTTGATTTATAACTTAGTATTCAGCAATCATTCTGGCTGATTATGAATGCAGGTTAGCTGCTGACTATTTGCTGTGTTTTGTCTCCAGGGTCCTCGAGGTCTCGTCGGGCCAAGGGGACCCCCTGGTCCACCTGGCCAACCAGTAAGTCAACATTACTTTGTTTACATGATCAGTTATTCAGTTCTTTCAACTCTATAAAAGGCTCTCTGGTGCATCCCCATTGAGCCGTTATTCTTTTTTTTTTTACAACCAACTGAAGTTTGCAACCATTTTTATGTGACACTTTATCTGTGTACGTTTCTCTAAGGGAGCTCAGGGAAGTGATGGAGTACAAGGAGCAAAGGGAAACCTGGTCAGTCCTCTTACTCTCTTCATCACTGCTCTATAGCAGACACAACAGTGGTTCATATGTTGAATTTTGTTTTTGCTTTACTTAGATTTTTTCACAGTCATTTATTTTGAGTTTATGTTATTTATCATGTGAACATAATGTGTCACCAACAGTGTGTTTTTGTTGTCAGGGTCTTACTGGTGAGACAGGGCCCCCAGGTCAACAGGGAAACCCAGGAGTAGAGGTACAATACATACAACACAACCCTCAGGCTATGTATGCATACATGGGACTTTTGTGACCCACCCCCCATGGCAAAAACTAGGAACAATTTCTCATGAGAGATTCAGAGAAAAAGCACGATAACCCTTGTTTTCTAAGAAAATAGTGACTAATTTTTTTTTTTTTTTACAAAACATGCTATTTGAAGTCATATAGAACAGTGTTTCCCAACCTTTTTTGTCTCATGTACCCCCGAGTTCTCTCTTTAGATTAGATTCTTGCTTTATTTACATGTTGTTAATAATTTGAAAATATCAACCTGTACGTTTAACGCACACTAAATATCAATTTTGTGCATTACAATTATTGTATAGCAGAGAATATATTTACCTCAATTTCTAGTAATGTGCAGAACATGTTAGTAACAATTAGTAGGATATTAAGGCCACAATATGGTTCATATCATTATTGCAGTTTATTGTCAACGGGTGTAAAAGCTGTTGGATGAGCATGTACAGTGTCTGAAATAGGCTTAAAAATGACTCAGCATGTTGGAAATAGATTCATCAATGTTTCCCGTACAATGTGTTCAAGTACCCCTAGGGGTACACGTACCCCTGGTTAGGAACCCTGATACAGAAAGCACGCCATGCTTCAAATAAAAGTATTGGTTGGTTAAAAAATAAGAGAGATTCTTAATCTCAATGAGACTTTCCTAGTTAAATAAAAATAAATAGAATAAAACAGTAAATTTTGTTTTAGCGCAGAGCAGCTTCCGAGTTTGGGCATGGAAATCCACAGCTAACTGGCTTTCTGTGCCTATACACACACTTTTGCTATTGGTTTGGACCAATAAACTGCACAATGAAGTTATCCACAAGGCTACTTTAAAAAGCGTCCATTTTGATGGAGTCCAACCAACGATGCTTTAGGAAGTGTGTGCTTTTATCGCCGCAGTTTTTTGCCACACCAACAGTAAGGTGTTTCAAACACTCATCGGGAGTCACTCAATCACTTTCTTCTCTTCCTCATTTCTTTTCTGAGCACGGAAATACTCCATTTCAGCCGGCCCGTAATCCATTTTTTTTCCCCAACCGCAGTGGCACATTGAGTCACAAACAAGACAAGAACAAGTCAGCTCTTTTGATAGAGGCAAAACGTGCCTAGTTTGGCTCCTGAAAATAAAACTGTGTTTCTGAATGAACACTCTGCATCGATTCAAGACTAAACTAAAAGCAAAGGTATTAATTGTGGATGTGAATCACAATAAAATGATGAAAACCGCTACCTTAATGCAAGGTAATGAGTATGTACATGTTTTGTTACTGCCCCTCAGCTGGATTGTCAGATACGTAAGAAATCTTCAGATTCTTAGAGGGCTGAGTTCTCTGTTATGTACTTTGGAGATGGTCAACAACCAATTGGCCATAACTTCTTCAATAATTATTTAGTGTGTGTGTGTGTGTGTGTGTGTGTGTACGTGTGGCCTAATGTTTATAATTATCACCAAACTTGCTGCAGTTGATGCCCATACATTAGTTCTATTATATCTGCTTTTACAGCCTTCGTTAATGAGAATTGGCTTTATATTTTATGTAAATCTCTAGGGTTTGTTTTGGGCGAACTACAGATTTCTGTATTTAAAACATGATTTATTGTCACCCAGTATCATATATTTCCAAAATGTCACATCACCTGTAACCACCAAGGTGTGTGTGTGTGTGTGTGTGTGTGTGTGTGTGTGTGTGTGCGTGTGTGTGTGTGTGTGTGTGTGTGTGTCATTGGAAAACTTAAAAACCACACTTTCAATAATTCCTGGGTGACTTGTTCATGGTTTTCTCATGGCGTGTCACATTTAATCGATGCATTTTTAAAAGTGATGTCACACTCAATGACGGTTCAATGTATCAATCCCTCTATTAAGAAGATAATCTGTTTTAAAGAGTAACAAAACCCTGAGTTTGAAATAATTTTTTTTAAAAAAGCAGTGATTATGGGCAGAGCTTCCAGAGCAATGAAGACATGTCCAGTCAATATAAAATCTCCAAAGAACAACCTATGCAATGCTAACTACTATCTACTCAATACTCACTATATTTCTCTATTCACAATTATCTAAATTCTTTTTTAAAATCTCAATCTAACCTACTTGCCACAGATTTCAGAGTTGAAAGGCGGTAGTTTTTATAAGAGGGGCGGGGCTAACCGTGGTGGTTTGCAATGGTAGAAGCCACCAAATTGTCACAAGCCACCATTCTCAGCCAATAGCAAAATTCTATTGTAATCGCAGGGTTTCGACCAATAGAGGGCAGTCACTCACATTTTACGACAAAAAAAATCAACAACAATACTTCATACCAGATAATTTGGTTTTAATTTAGAAAAAAAAAATTAAAAAAGTGGTGTTTGGGTTTAGTTACTCTTTAATGAGACTTTAATCTCAATTAGTTTCTTCCAGTTCAAACAGAGGTCATGATAAATTCATGTTTACAATCTATTTTCATTTTTGTTTTAATAATTATTAATATAAGGAATACAGATATTTGACTGCACAGTCTTTCATTACTATGCACACACACAACTCTTAACCACATGAAGCCAAAATAACCAAAGCCCTATAAGTCATCTCCTAATCTTCAAACATCTAATATGCTTCTCTTTGGTGCAGGGCTTACCCGGTCCTCAAGGTCCCATTGGAGTGCCAGGAGAAAAGGTAAGTGGCATGCACATATCTAATATCAGAATTAAATATGTGGCTCTGAACCCTGTCATTACGCTCTTAGGCAAGGCAGGTTTAGCGCGACAATATAACTCAGCCACTTTTGGCTTCCATTCAGACGAGACAAGGCTAGAGAGGAAATCAATACAAAAAAAGAACATGTGCAAGCAAGCAGGCACTTCAAGGAGCCTTGGCTGGTGCACATCATAAGGAAAAAAAAAAAATCATAAATATATAAACAATTGACTTAATCGAAAATTTACTGTAAAGCTGTAAAGTAGAAAATGTGGTCTTTGGAATAAACTAAAGTGTTCTATGCCTGCACCTCAACCTAAGTATTCTAATGTTTTCATTCTCTTTATAGGGTCCCAGAGGAAAACAAGGCATGCAGGGACTGCCAGGCATTGATGGACCCCCTGTAAGTTAACAGTGATGCAGGAGTTCATAAACAGCATGCTAGTAGTAGCAGTAATGAACATCCATCCGCCTGACAGTCCATCCATCATGTATGCATACATTTGGTAGAGAAATTCCCTTAACAATTGTGAAAGAGGGCTTAAGACCCTAAACACTAACCCAGAGGCTCCTTACCACTACCACTATGCGTGTGTGTGTGTGTGTGTGTGTGTGTGTGCGTGCGTGCGAGATGCATTTGTTTACAAAAGGTTCAAATTACAAAGGAAAAAAAAAAACAACAGATGTGCTCTTAAAGCTTGGAGACAGCACATTATTATTACACTGAGCACTGTTTCAACCATGCCGCTCTACTGAGGGTGTGCCCAAAGCGTTGATCGCGATTGATGTAATGTGCACACCTGTTCTAGGGTTGGCATCTGGCTTTACCTTTTTACCGCCGCCAAGGAGAATATATTTTGATCGGCATTTATTTATTTGTTTGTCTGTTAGCAACATTATCTCAAAAGTATCTAAAAATTTAACCAAACCTTATGCCAAAGAAGACCCCCCCCCCCCCCCCCAAAAAAAAAAAAAAACAAAACAAAACAAATTAAAAAAAAACCCTATCCCCAAAATGTTAAAAAATAACCAGAATCTTTGTTCGTAATTGACCGATCTGACTCAGTTATGTCGGGTTGGCTCCTCAATCAATCAAATCCAGCTTGAAAAAAATTATTAATGGATATATACATTTCCTCCAAGCCCTTAAAGTGTGAAGGGTCATGGTATCATGATCACGATCACTGATCCAGATAACTGTCAATATCTGGCAAAAATGATATTTGGTGCTTGGCAGAGGTTTGTGCTCTCTGTGCTCTGAAAAAGAAAGTAAAAAACTGCCCAAAGAGCTCACTATCAACCAAATTTGTTATTACACGGGTTGGTTGCATTCAGAAAATTATTTTTAGAAGTTACGTAAGTGACTGAGGATATCCAACTGCTGCATTATTTAAAAATAAATGTTTTCTCTTTACAGGGCCACCCAGGGAGAGAAGGCCCTCCAGGAGAAAAAGGCATCATAGTAAGTAATACTTACAGTATTACAGATGCTGTATATAGTTACTAAGTATATATCTGAAGTGTACCAGACAGCTGAAATTTTGAATGTTCAAATGATGATATAACACTTTCCATGCAGCCATGCATTTACTCACATTAAGGTTCACCATGAACATTATTTTCCAGTGCTGTTATTAGCTTTATTATACAAGAAGTTTAAGCCATTAGAGGCAGCAGGAGCAGCAGCAGTCTTTATAATTTGGTTCTGACAATAGAGGTCAGGGCATTTTGTATTATACCATGTCACATCATTTAGTAGCTGCTGCTGCACTTCCGTATGACATTCAAGTTTTTTCTTCTTCTAGGGTTTACCAGGTGCACAGGGACCTATAGGGTACCCAGGGACACGCGGAGTGAAGGTAAGACATAAATGCTCCATCAGGTTTATATTTCATCTCGTATTTCATTCAGCGCATATGTCGACCCGTGACAGACAGGTTGTTTTGCTCAATGAATGACAGTCAACTGGTGAAGTGAGAGCACCTCGGCTCCCAAGGGGGCTACGAACAGTGTGAGCAATATTTGATGGACAGGAGAAATGTCAGGGCACGACAGAGCAAAGCACTGTGTGTAGGAGAGAAGTTGTCCATGTTGCTTTTTACTTTTGAAAATAGGGTACAAACGAAGTAGTCATGACTTGGTTTTCAATTTGGTGCTTTCTTTTTATTCACAGATGTTTTATGTGATGCTTCAACTCAGAATAGTTCATGGGAAACCTGTTCTTGTTATCAGTTTTTAGCATCAAAAGAATATAGCGTTGATTAATTATTATTGGGAGAGTAATGGTTTATAAAATGAAATAATGATCAAAAATCTTGGTAGCACTTTACAATATGGGTCTTTAATTATTGTTAGTTAAGGCATTATTAAAAAGTAACAGTTTAATAATGTTATATTAATCATTATAATGTATTAACATTAACTAACATACCAGTTAATGCATTAATGAGCAGTTAGTTAATGCTTAATTATTCAAACATTACTAAGCATTAATAAATGTTATATAATGTAATTATCTATACTTATATAACATTTATTAACAGTGTAGTAATATTATAATAATTTTTATGATGTATTAGCTAAGATTAACTAACATACCAGCTAATGCTTAGAAAACTGTTAATGAATGCTTAGTAATTCAAACATTACTAAATGTTATATAATGTAATTAGTTATCCTTATGGATGCATCATTTTTTACTATAATAGTAAAATGTAATGTCCCTCATAATCGGTTAGTTACAGTGTTTTTTGTTTTGTGCATGTCAATGTCATCACCAGCAAGCCCTTACCTAACCTTAAGTACAGTAATGTGTAACTGTAGAAACCTGGCATAAATCTTAAAGGTGCAGTCCGCAACTCTCAGATCCCTCTCAACCCCTCCCTCCAAACTTTTCCAAAGTCCGTCCCTCAGAGGAACTAACAAGCTAACGTTAGTCTGACAGCAACATCACTGTAATATAACATGCTCTGTTAAAAGATTAAATTAAGATTAAAAGATTAAGAATAGAATAGTCTTTTATTGTCACGGTACTTGGTGGTACAGTGAAATTTGAGAGATGCTCGCATAGAGCTACAGTACACCACAAAGCATAGAATTAAAAGACAGGAGCGAAAACAACAACAAGGCATAAAAATTTTAAAACGAGACATCGGTGAGTACTTTACAGAATAAGTTACAGTTTAAAGTGCTGTAGTGTTTAGTGCTAAAGCATGTGTTAAATTGGGGCTTTCGCCTTTAATTGGCCATGTAATGTTGTTACATACATGGAATTTGTCCTCTGCATTTAACCCATCCCTGAGGAGCAGCGCTTCTCTCTCTCAATGTGCACACACCTCAGCTCAGTGTCACTTACAGCAGCTAGACGGAGGTTGCTGCACGCACATGAACAACACATGCACTACAGAGTTCTAGTGTAACAATTACAAATCAAACATAATGTAAATCAAGCAGCAGTAATTACCTTTCAAGCAGAAAAGTCACCAATTCCATCTTCTACATCCTCCAGACCATACACTGTAAAAAAAAAGACGACGCTCTAGCTCCGGCAAAGGGGCGGGGCCTGTGAGCAACAGCTGTCAGATAGTTCATTAAACACAATCCTAGCTCTGATTGGTTCTTTTTGCTCGGTTGCGGTGCATTCTGGCAATCTGCCAAAGGCTGCATGAGCAGCAGCGGGGACTCAATGAGCCTGTTTTTTTCACACAAACTACTAGTTTGATGTAAAGTTGTCCTTACATAGTGACAGCTTTAGCAAAAATGACAAAAAGTCATTTTTATAAGCGTTGCAGACTGCACCTTTAATAAATGTATATGAGTTCCTCAAAAGCATTATTTATAGTTAAAACCATTAATCCTTTCTGGACCCTTATTGTAAAGTTTAACACATGTATCCTTTAGGTGACATGTTACAAATGCTTAATCGTCTCATAAGCAATCTTTAGCCCTTTCCTTAATATATCAAGATATCAAACAATTTGACCACTGTATATAGAGCCTGAGTTTGATATAATTAATTCCTGGGAAATATGTTTTTTTCACAGGGAGCAGATGGAGTGAGAGGTTTAAAGGGGAGCAAAGGAGAGACGGTGAGTCTGAGCGTTAGCTTATCATCTGTTTCTTGCTGGCAAAATAGTAACAAGTGACAAAAAGAATGCTATACAATCGATACCATTACAATTGTATTGAAAACCAGCTTGTGAAATAACTCAAGTTCTCAATGTTTGGCAGGGAGAAGATGGCTTTCCTGGTTTCAAGGGTGACATGGGCATCAACGGAGACAATGTGAGCATGTCCTGTCATTACAGACATTTCAGTTTTTGTCCACTGGAGGAGAATAAGTTGCCTTCCTCACTTTTTATGTCTTTCTTAACACAAGGGTGATCTTGGAGCTCATGGTCCGCGCGGAGAAGATGGACCAGAGGGTCTAAAGGGTCAAGTAGGACTTTTGGGAGATGCTGGAGCTCCTGGTATAGCTGGCGAAAAGGTATTTAACAGTTGGACACCTTGCTTGTTTAAACAGGAGAAAGAGAAAAAGGGAAGATTAAACAGACAGCATGATGTAGAACTAAATAGTTTTTTAATCAAGCAAGCAATACAGTTTTGGGTATTTGTAATCAAAATGTGTTTATTGATTTACCAAAAAACAACATATGCACCCATTTATTTTAAATATATACATATTCAAAGTACTTTTTTGAACCATTCTGTACTTGACAATACAATCCATGGGGAGCAGCCATTTTTGGCTGGATTTGACAGTGAATCTGATTTCTTTGATCTTCCTCTTTATTTAGGTTTTTTACTGTTTTTCGCCACATTTTCTTATTATCGTTTAATTTATTGACAACTCAAGGATGTGTGATGGAGCTGCTTATGATGCGTGTAAAATTGCTATTTTGAGCTTTTGCTGCACATCAGAGCAAACACAGCTGGCAGTCAGCTGCACAAGATGTGAGAAAGATTGGGCCGTGTTGCATAAGTGACTAGGAGAGTGAGTGGACTAATTATCGGGGGACGAGTCTGGGAGGACACTGGTAAATGATACAATAAATATACAAAAAATGCACAAAAACACAACAGGAAGATACAAAAATACACATAATGACTCCATAATCACACTACAATGGCAACAAAAAACAATATTTATACAAAAAATGCACGAAAACACAACAGGAATATACAAAAATACACATAATGACTCCAAAAAACATACAGAAAAATACACCAAACAAAAAAAAATATATAAAAATGAGTTAAAAAACAACAAACACATTTATCATGCGCATATTCCATAGAATTAAACCAGGGAAATTGCACACGCTATTTTACTTCGTACCACAAATAAACCCCTTTATGACACCACAGAGTATGTACACCTCTTTGTACAGACAACCTTCAAACACTATACTCATTTGGCCATAATTGACAACTCTCCTTAAGCTCCTCCCTCTACACTAGTATACATAAACAAAGGCACACATATGATTGCAAACATACACTCATGCTCACATAGGCATTCTGACTTGAAGATAGTTTTCAGTTTGAGAATTTCAAAACAAGTTTCTTCCATATGGTCACATTGTGGGATGTTAAATAAATAATTCGGCACTTTTTGAGTTTTTGTTTTCTGTCGACAGGGTAAACATGGAGTACCAGGTTTGCCAGGATACCCAGGAAAACAAGGCTCCAAGGTGATCCATCATTATATGGTTCTTTAGATGAGTTGATGGCTTCTCGAGTTTCTTTACCATTGACTAAAAGGCTGTTTGTCTACAGCTGGACTTTTTCCTGTCTGATTAAAAACAAAGGATGACAAATTGCATCTTTAAACTAGACTTTTTAATTTATCATTTATTCCTCACATCATTTCATTAAATGTTGATGGATGGTGTATTTAAGGCTTTGTTGGATTCATGGATTACATTTGCTTTAATTTGATACAGTAGTTAATTAATAGTTAATGAGTCATGTTGTGTGATATATGAAGGATGGAGGCTGATTAACCTCTGTCTGTGCATTCAGGGGTCACTTGGCTTCACTGGTATGTCCGGGGTCCCAGGAGAGAAAGGACGAAGGGTGAGGTCTTCTGTGAATCCACACAACTCGTTTTCAATAAATATGCAGTGCATGTATATGTAAATGTGACTCGTAACATTTATACTGCAGGGCCCGGCAGGTCAGCAGGGCACTGTGGGTCAACGCGGTCCAAATGTAAGTGTGGCTTTTGTTGCCATGGCTACACACAAATTTCCCTTGCCGAATTAGGCTTATTGAGTGTTATTAGATAAAATAATTTCCCTGTAGTTTGTAGAGGTAAGACACGTTATCATTCTGATTATTTCCTTACAAACACTGATCCACTGTCCATCCTTGAATGGACAGTGGACATATGAATGAGCTAATCTGATCGCTGTTGACTGATAGGGAGAGAGAGGAGAGAGAGGATCGCCAGGACCCACTGGAAAGCCTGGAGATAAGGTAATCTTTCCATAAAGATCGACAACATATGTATCCGGTGTTACACATACCCAAACACACATTTGGAAGTACTATAACAAGTAGATGGATGTGTCAGCTGTGTTGGAACAGTTATTTGCCACTCGTCTTTTAGTTGACAGGCAATCTGTTGCATTGAGAAGTCACAGTCTGGCACGTAAAACTCAGTTTACAATCTCACCCTCAAAAAGCAATGTTGGAGGTTGACGATGTAATGGCAGCCCGAAAATGTTTCTTATTCCCTATACCTTCCTGGTAGGGTTCTGCTGGTCAAGATGGTCCCCCGGGATCCCTTGGAGAACAGGTCATTTTGTAACACATGAATAATGTCTTAGTTTTAGAAAATGTATTTCTATTAAGTGTTAGTTCATGAATCTGTGTTGCTCTTTTACAGGGTCCTCAAGGACCACAAGGAAGAATTGGTGACCCAGGACCTAAAGGGCCTAATGTTTGTGGAAAACAATGATGCTGTATTTTATTCTGCACTGCATGACATTAACTTTAGCTGTGGCATGTTTTATACATACTTAAAGACCTGTACAATACAATGGAGTGAAAATATGTTACTATCCTCCTAGGGTCCATCTGGAAAGGATGGAATACCAGGCCACCCAGGTCAGAGAGGAGAGCCAGTGAGTCAGTTTTGATGAAACCTTTTTGTATAGAATCTTTGATTTAAAAGATTGTGGGTGTGGGGTGGGGGGCGGGGGGGTCGACCAGATGTGGATATGTTCTCATTTTGCACCTCCAGATTAAAACCAATGCAACTCCAATTGAAGTATTTCTTAGAAAAGGGTTGACATCCTATTCAAGGGGTTTTCTATTTCCAAATGAGTGTCTGATGATGAAAAACTTGCTGCAAGTCTAGATGTTTACACTCTGATGGGTGATGTTCACTGATGAAACCCCTTTTTGAATCATTTTCTTTAGGGTTTTCAAGGACAAAATGGACCTCCTGGCCCTCCTGGGGTTGTCGGACCACAGGTTAGAGGATATATCTATTGTACCTAAATTGTATTTTCAAGCAAACAAGTTTTTAACTCTGACATTTTTTAGATTATTGTTTTGTCATTTATATCACCTAATGTCTTTTTCAGGGTAAAACCGGGGAGACGGGACCCAACGGTGATCGAGGTCATCCGGGATCCCCAGGACCACCTGGCGAGCATGGTTTACCAGGGGCTGCTGGAAAAGAGGGGGCCAAGGTTAGTGTTCATGATTATAATCACCAAAGTAAACCTTCTTATCATTGGTCAATTAGTTAAAACGCAAAGACTCAGTAGTACCAGCCAGAGTATGTTATTTTACAGGTAATCTTATTCTCTAATTGGCTAATAAATAACAAAGGAAAGCTCATAATGTTGAGTGTATTATCATGCCTCATAAAAGATAAATGTTCTTTCATGCTGCGACATGCTGGTTGGGATGATTTATGACTGCATCTGACTGCTGGCTACTTGCCTTTTATTTAATCAAATTTGTGTCTGTGATTTTATAGGGAGACCGAGGTCCACTGGGAGCTCCAGGAAAGAGCGGTCCTGTTGGGCTCCCAGGGTTCAGAGGAATCAGAGGGACACCTGGACCAATGGTATATTTATCTCTACTTATTCATACTGTTAAAACCAGATTTTTTAAAATTATTACTGTCTCTTGCCACAAATTAACTGTACAACAGTAACATGTAAACACCAAAGCAGATGTAAGATATTGTTTTTTTTCCCCCCCATGCATTGACTAGGAATGTTTTTCCTGTTGTGTCCCCCCAGGGTGTTGATGGTTTAAAGGGTGGAGAGGGCCTACCTGGGATTGCAGGATCTACTGTAAGCCTGATATAGAGAATTTGCTTTCCATGTCATTTCTCCATGTTCAACCGCCACACAACTATAGAATTTACTAACATACGAAGCGAGAGGCTGTTTCCATGGTGACCACTGATCGTGACCACTGCAATAAATGAAGAAGTGAATCATGTGATGCACTCACCCTACCTCTCGATCTCCTCCTCTTTCCAGGGTGCTACTGGGGAGAGGGGACCTGCTGGGCCGGCTGGTGCTATTGGACAGTCAGGACGACCTGGAGGCGTGGGCCCCGCTGGGCCGACTGGAGAGAAAGGCGAGCCAGTAAGTTTGTGAACATTGATCATCTTATAATGTGCCATAAATTCAAAGACACAAATAAAAAACAACATGCGGGAAAAAATGGCTGTGATGCATGTTGTTTTCCTGGAGAAGAGTTTTCTGCTTAGTGCCAAATTTTATAATCGATGTGTCACACAAGTATTGCAAAATTTGTTCCATTTATGCTGTTTTCCCATCTGTTGTCAGGGAGAAAAAGGACCCCCTGGAGCTGCTGGGCATGATGGCGAACTAGGACCTGTAGGAATCCCAGGAGTTGCAGGACCTCTTGGGCCTCTGGGAGAGGATGGAGATAAGGTTGAGAGAAAGTTGGGATAAACTGTGACAGATTTTTGATCATTATTTAACTTGTTGTTTGTTTGTTTTTTCATTTGTATTTTTATCAAAGGGTGAAATTGGAGGACCAGGGCAGAAGGGCAGCAAAGGAGACAAGGGGGAAGTTGTGAGTATAGATGTTTGTAAACGGTTTTAACACAAAATCAATACTTTCAGCCCTTAGGGGCAAAGACTGAGCAGTTTTATTGGTGTACATTGATTCATTGTACCCACTTGTTGCAAAAACAGCGCATTTGAAATGACATGAACAGTTGGCTTTGATCTTGTACTTTCATCAGTGAATGTGTATCAATCCATGTTTGTGCTTCCCTCAGGGACCTCCGGGACCCGTTGGAATTCATGGACCTGCAGGACAACCAGGACCCCATGTCTGTCCCACCTATCACAGATTCAGATGTTTGTTTATTATTTAGTGCACAGACTAATGCTGATGGTATTTCTGTGTGGTCCAGGGTGGTGACGGAGAGCCAGGGCCTCGTGGGCAGCATGGGATGTATGGAGCAAAAGGGGATGAAGGACAAAGAGGGTTTAAGGGAGAATTTGGTCCATCTGGATTACAGGTAAATATGGCTCTTTTTTTCCTGACTTTAATGTTATTATGGATTTTAAGCTGTTGAATGTTTTCTGTCGCACTTTTTGATCATGTAAAGCACACTGAGTTGCCTTGTATATGAAATGCACAATACAAATACATTTGCCTTGCCTTGCCTCTTAATTTTAAGTATGACTACATCACAGCTCTCTTTTAACATTTATGTGGGGGTGTTTCTTTTTTCATCTCATTTCACATTATATGCGCTTGGCATTTAGGGAATGCCAGGATCTCCCGGGGAGAAAGGAGAGAGCGGCCATGTGGGCTCATTGGTAAGTGATGCTCAGTAAATAACAATAAATCCCAATTGTTTCTTTTTTTATTTTTCAATTACAACTTCACTAAATTGTGTGAAGAGTAAAACTCGTAAAACTCTGTATTTAGTAACAAAAACAATCAAACAGTTGGTCTCTGAGAGCCAGAGTCTGCTTTGATTCTCATATTGACTGGAAGTATTTTTATACCCTGTGGGATTTTACAGAGTCGGAATACTGTCAGCAACTGCCACCAGTCCCAGCATTTTATCTGAGGTCATACTGAAATGTTTTTGGTGTAATCTTGTGAAAGTATACTCCCCGTGTGCTTGTTTTTCACAGTTTTCATTCAACATCAAATAACATTTACCATCTATTTGCTTAGAAGAAGAAGAAAATGTGTAATTAAAACTGAGTTATAATGTATTATCTTTATGTGGCAGCAAACTGTGATAGACCGACAGACAATTGTGGTAATTGTTTGTTTCTGGCTTTATGCATTAGCTGTGCTGTTTGAAATTCCACCTGATCTGGGAGTTGTAGTAGACAGGAGTAAATAGCGCATTAGTGTGGTGGGAACCTGCCTTCTGAACCGTTCTGTTGGTGTGCACAGCAGTCGGAGTGAGGATTTGTATTTCCCATGCAGTAATTCAAATATGGCAAGCCATCACACCAATAAAATTAATTTATATAACTCTCCACATTTACATTCTCTAACAACTTTCAAGTCACCATTCCCCTTAACTTTTAGAAACATTAACTTTGCTTTGTCCAAATTTAATGATGGGTATTTAATTTCATTCACATCCATGAGCTGTTGTAAGGTCTCCCTTTTGCAGAAAATATTTGTATCATCAGCAAACAAAATAAGTTGTAGGATTTTTTCAACATTACTTACGTCATAAAGAACTTTGCTCCCAATACTGACCCCTGGAAGACATCGCAAACAATGTCTAAGCATTGTCCAAGATCACTGAACTGAAAAATGTTACTCCTGTTCTGCTTTCTCCAACAGACAAACATGTAACCAATCATACATCCTTTACCTGCTTTTTTTAGTGTAAAAAGGCACCAAAGCCAATTGCAGCCCACCCTGGGTTGCAGATCTCAAGTCATCTTCTCAGTGTGGGAATAGTAGGAGTGTAATTATACTGTAGTTTTTCTTGTACATGAAAGATTATCTCACTGGCTGAATAGTGGGCACTGTCTGTACAAAGTAAAGGAAGCGGAGTGACAGAAAAAAGGCAATGGAGCAGTAGAGTGGAAGGAAGAGGCGGGGCAGTCATTGTGAGCAGGAAGACACTGTGACAGCTGCTAATCAGATTAGCCCCAGCCTTGGCTGTCTAATGAGCATCCTCCTTTGTGACAGTCATCTCCCAACGCTGTCAGCCATGTACACACGCTCAACAAGATCCTCTATAGCCCCTCTTCTCCACAGCCAGATTAGGAAGAGTATGCAATAAAGTGGAACCAAAACAAGAGAGAGAGGACTCAGCGGGGAAGTTTCATTCATGTGTGAGGGTTGCGGATCACAGAATTCACTGCTCTAATACTGAAGAATTCCTGCCAAAAATGACGATGTTTCCTCTTGTTCCACAGTCACTCTCCCTCACTGGGCAGATTGTCTGCCTTCCTGTTTCAGTGTCTTTAATACACAGTTCCCTCTAAGAGTGATTCAGAACACGGCTCTAAGATTACTCGACCGAAACTGAAGATGAGCACAGCTAGGATTAATTGCCTGACACTCTCTTGAGAAGCACAGAGAAGTCAAATCACATGCTGTCACTAGTTAAAGGAATATGGTCTTGCACATCACAGGCTAAATGGCTCTTTTTAATAAGATAGAGAGGATGGGTGGGGAAAAAGTGAAGAATCAGAGTCTGTGTCACATTAAGGGTAATGACCTGTCTGGACATCTTCATCATGTTGCTCTGACGATAATCTGGAGTAAGTGGAGGCAGTGCAGGAGCACGATTCACCAAAGACACCTAACCCCTATTTAATTCCACAAGCCTAGCAAACCCTGACTTTGTGTTTCATTTGATATTTTCTGTGTGCTTTTTTATCCTAATGGTCAATTTTCTTTACACAGGGACCTCCAGGACAGCATGGCCCACGAGGCCCTCAGGGGTCTATTGGAGGACAGGTAGGGACTAAACCCTAAAACCACTTATTTTTCTGATGAAAAAAAATATTTGGGTATGAAATAGTGTTGTTGATTAATTATAGTAGTCCACTTTTAGTCAAAGTATTTCAATGTAATATTTTAAAATGTAAGCGTGACTGCCCTTTATGGGTTAAAACCCAACTATTATAATCAAATTTTGCTATTGGATGAAAATGGAGGTTTGTGACGGTTTGGTGGCATCTTACGTCATTGAACCACCACTGTTGGCCCCGTCTCTCCGATAAAAACTAGCACCTGTTGACTCTGTAATCTGTGGCAAGTAGTTTGAGTGAGAGAATTGCAAATAAAAAATGTATAGTGAGTATTATGTAGATAGTTAGCATAGCATAGATTGTTCTTTGGAGAGTTTATAGTATAGACTGGGTGTGTCTTAACTACTCCAGGAGCCCCGCTCACAATCACAGTATATTTTTAAATGTCCAGCCTCGATGGACATCAGTCAAAACCTCGGGCTTTAGTTACTCTATAAATACATATTCAAGTCTGCGTGCATTACATAGAAATATTTACTATGTAACCATCTAAAATGATTTGTATGCATTTTAACCACATGTTTTATGTTATGTATGAATGGAAATTATGCAAAACAATTTTGCTTATGAATGCACAGTTGTAAATTAGTTCAGATCAGAAGCAATAAATGCACCAGCAAGGCCAAATTAAACCTGACATAATCAGTGTTTTCTCATACATTCATTTAATTAGCCTTACAAAAGGCTGAACCGTGTGCTTTGAGTCTAAAGATTTATCCAAGCCGAGTTGCACAATTAGTTTGCCAAACATGAAAATGTTTTTACATTTTCGACATCATAGAAAAGCATGACATCATCTAGCATTCTGCCTTATCTTAACGTGTATTGTCTTTTCACTTGCAAATGCCACTCAGCTGCTTTAGGAATTTGAATTATTGAATAGTTTTAAGACATAATCACAAAGATAAGTTATATTTACTTCTTTATGAATCATTGAGAAGTAAGAGACTATTATCCCAGAGAGGCAGTTATATTTACCTCTGGTAATAGCCATCCCTACATAGCCTCTCATACCAGTCAATTATTCAGCAGTGTGCTGCAGAAAGCTGTTTGACACGCTTAGTGCTTCATCACAGGTAGCATGGAACAGCAGTGCAGAGGTAAAGGACCATGGATGGACAAACAGAGAAATGGTGAAAACAGAAAAAGATTGTACGTGATGATGGCAGCAGACATTGACAGATCCGAGGTTTTGCATGGCTGCTCGTCATTTTGTGAATTCTACCGAAAACATGTTTTTATCTGGTTTGTCTCAAGACACAAAGCATTAGATATCGACGTGCATGTATTGCAAACTAGAACATTAGCATAAGAGAAAACAAGGAAATTGATAAAAAAAAACTGAACAAGAAAGTTCAGTAACCTCCGCCTATTATAAAACCCTTTCTTTGTTTGTTGTTGTTTTGTGTTTTTTTTTGGTTTTGGTGTTCTTTGTAATTTTTGATGGTTCTGTTCCAGTTTGCTCCCAAACAAATAGGAAATACAGTCATCTCTTCCCAGCTACTGGTGAACTATTTTTTATGAAGTCCAAATTCCTTGTTTCTCTCTTACCTCAGGGTACACAAGGATTACCTGGTGGACTTGGTCAACCTGGACCTCTTGGAGAGAAGGTGAACTTTCCTACTTGGTGTTCATACAGTGTATATCTGTCATACACATGTACTGTAGTGATTCAAAATTATATTCTGTGAGTTTTTTATACTGCACATCATGACATTTTGAAATGTTCCTCTTTACCAGGGTGAGGACGGAGAAGCAGGAAACCCTGGAACACCTGGAGTGCCGGGCACTGCTGTGAGTCATGTTGCCGTTCTTCTTACACTCTCATCCCATTATTGGTCTTTTCCCTTCTATAATCTCATAATGACTTTCTTTTGCTGGTGTCCCAGGGTATTAAAGGAGATGTGGGAGACAAAGGCGATGCTGGCCTTCCTGGGGCAGCTGGACCTCCTGGGCCCAGAGGAACCCCCGGGGATGATGGACCCAAAGGTGGTCCAGTAAGTCCACCAGGGATCCCTGACATTTTCTTGCTCTGTTTTTGACGTCAGTCCGTCTGGCACCGTAATGCCAGAATTTTTCTTTTTTTTTTTCTTTTTAATGTCATGCTTTTTCTTATCCAACAGGGTCCTATTGGATTCCCTGGAGAAAATGGACCTTCTGGAGAGCAAGGTGTCAATGTGAGTTTTTCTAACTTTTTCACATTAGTTTGCATGATTTTTGCAAAGTTTGTTGTTGTTGCATTTCTAATGTTTGCATTACACAAAATGTCCTCACTTAGGGGGTAGATGGTGCACCGGGTCCTAAAGGAGATGATGGGGAACCTGGCAAAGCAGTGAGTCCATTTTTTTTCCCATTATTTTTCTTCGAACTACTGAGGTGTGTGTTGTTTCTTAATCGATTGTGCTGGTTTTTAATTGGAGTTCACCATTTTTACTGCTAGACCAGTATATTTTTTAATTTTCCATTGTCTGTAGGGCCCCCTAGGAGCCTCAGGAGAGCCAGGTTCTCCAGGACCCCCTGGACGGAGGGTGAGTTTCATTCTATGAAAATGTGTATTTCTGTATTGTATGTTCTAATGTTCTTGGTGTTGTCTGTACCAGGGTCAAGTTGGTGCTGGAGGAAAAGAAGGGAAACAAGGTATAAAAGGAACCAAGGTAAGGAAATTACACTTGGTAAATCTACATCTGGTGCCTCCTTAGGTTATTTTAAATTTACTCATAAAGACTTATTGTGTGTCCCTATGATGTGAAGGGGGGTACTGGGTCACCAGGTTCAGTGGGGAAAACAGGACCAACAGGACCTCAAGGGCACCCAGGAATTTCTGGTCCAGAGGGGCTACCTGGCATCCCAGGTCCAGCGGTCAGTATTGTGTGCACCTGAGTGCAGAATGCTATTCAAATCAAAGTCTAGCTTAAAATCAATCAGTTATGCAGTGAAGCACTAACTACAGATAGATTTGTCCTTTCAGGGTGAACAAGGGATCAATGGACCCCCTGGACAGTCTGGACCACCAGGACCATTAGTAAGCCCCTTTTGTATAGCCCTACCATCTTTTTTTGCCAAATGTCAAAAGAAATGTTGCAATATCATCCTCGTTAAGCAAAGTTTAACAGCATATACAGAAATAGTATTATCAATATTTGAAATAAACTACAGTAATGTGACTGAATAATAAATTCTTCATTCTTCATCACAAGGGACCACCAGGGCTTCCAGGGTTGAAAGGAGACTCTGGATATAAAGGAGAAAAAGTGAGTGCTTTGTTTCACATTCTAAATGATGAGAAAATAATTAACATGGATCCATTCTCTCTAGGGTCATGGTGGGCTAATTGGTCTTATTGGCCCCCCTGGGGAAGTTGGAGAGAAGGGTGACAGAGGCCTTCCAGGAATCCAAGGTGTATCAGGACCTAATGGCGATACAGTATGTTTGATTGAGCCGAATAAATGTGAACATTAAGTAAGAGTAAACTGCAATAAAACATACGGTTTTGCCTAAACTTAGGGTTTGACTGGACCACGAGGCCCAACCGGCCCACCAGGACCTCCTGGACTCTCTGTAAGTAATATTGGTCTTACCAGAAGGTGTTATACAAAAGGCTAACAGTATAATTTATCATCTGTCCTCTGCACCTAATCTTACAAATGGTTTTACATTTCATTTTTGCATTAAAAAGCAATAATTTACATCTGAATATCCAATGAATTGATGTTAGTTGAAACACACAACTAGTAGTGACCGTAAATTAATAGTTGATAATTTATTAAAATTGTTGTTTAAAATTTGACACCGTACGTATCTATATTTTGTTTGACATCAATGTTTATGCTCGTTATACTGTATCTCCTCTGCTCTGTAAGGGTGCAGCTGGTGAGAAAGGATCCAAAGGTGAAACGGTGAGTCTAAGTGGCGATTCTTATTTCAATATTGCCATTCCTGAAGTCACATCGCCGCTTTGTGACCAGCTGTTTAGACCATATGGTAGGAGAGAGAGAAAAAGTGAGGTTGTTGTATTAAATGAGCCATGCGTTGTGATAATAAAACACAGTGTTTACCTCACGTCTACAGAATGGAAAACCTGCTGAAAAGCTGGTGCGGCCTTGTGTGCAATTTTTCAATCAAGCTTCTTTAATAGGAACGGGTCTTTAGTGTGGGATGTTAAAAGAACTACTCGACAATGTGTGTAGAGCTAAAACATTCAGCCCAGAGTATAAAGATAGGGTTTTGCCGATGAAGGACTGCATAGCAGAATATAACATCAAATGTGTTTTCCTTTAAGGGTACTGCTGGTCCAAGGGGAGATCGGGGCCCTGCTGGCCTCCCAGGACCCCCTGTAAGTACTTCCAAACATCTTTCAACATTCATTTTATACTTGTGATATGATATCTTGTCAACAAATCTGTGCTGTCTCCAGGGACTCCCTGCAGCATGGGTTCAGCCCCTGCCTATCAGGGAGGGCAAGCGTAAAAGGCGGAGGCACTCAGATCGGACAGGTGGAGCAGCCCGATCCCAAGAAGAGGATGCAGATCTGGACATGGAGGAGTTTCTTCAGGGCGATCAGCCACTGGAAGATGCTGAAGGGATGGAGGAAGTATTTGCCTCTCTCTCTTCTATGAAAAACGAGGTGGATCTCATGAGGAAGCCTCTTGGAACTTTTGAGAGTCCTGCCCGGACCTGTAAAGAGCTCATGATGGTTCGACCAGCTTACAAAGACGGTTAGCACTGCTTGCTTGTTAAGACTAAGTTCACTACCCTCTACTAAATGCCTATTACACAGAGTCCAAAGTGGTCTGAAGCATTTGGGCATTGGTAAATGAATGGTGGTTTCATTGGTATGTTGCATATCAGCAGTTACAGTTACCAGTAGAATTATAAACACCATTTTTGATCTTTTGTTGTTCGAGTACTTTTCTTAACAAACCGTTGTACTGTTTTGTATTTGGTGGTTCCTGAAGGAGATTATTGGCTAGATCCTAACCAGGGCTGTAACAGAGACTCCTTAAAGGTCTTCTGCAACTTCACAGCTGATGGAGAGACGTGTCTCTACCCCGATATACAATTTGAAATGGTGAGTCTTCCACAATTGTTACAAAGCTGTCTTTGTTTCCTAAATGTAAAAAAAAAACTTTAATTTTTCATTTCTAATTTTATCATTTTTTGTCATCTGTGTTCAGGTGAAATTAGCAGCATGGAGCAAAGAGAAACCACGCAGCTGGTTTAGCCAATACAAGAAAGGAAACCAGGTAGTTAAATGTTATTGCTTTTTATAAATGTTTTTTTTTTTTTTGCTTTTTTGCATTGAAATGGTAATGAGATACTCGCAGCAGTTTATGTAAGCATTTTGAATGACTCACTGGAAGCTGTGACTCACAGATTAACACTAATGGCCTTTCATGTGCACCTGATCAAAGGTCTCATACCCTTCTGACATTATGACAGAGCTGTCATCGTCACGGTGATTCACTCCTGCACCAGGTCTTTGGAAAGGTTGATTTAAATCTAGCAGAAATTTCTAATATTGTGCAAAATGTGGGTGCAGATGGCTTTTAGGTTATTTTATTTATAGGTTTTTAAATAATTTTGCAAAAAACTGTATTTTATTTATTTACTTATTATTTTTTATCTACAACCAAAAACCTTTTCCAAATATAGTTACTAATGCTGTTATCCTCTGTTTTGTTTAGTTCTCCTACATTGACAGGGACGGTAACCCTGTGCATGTGGTCCAGCTGACCTTCCTCAAACTACTGAGTGCTACAGCCAAGCAGAGCTTCACCTACAACTGTCAGAACTCTGCTGGCTGGTTTGACAGCACAACTGGTTCCTATCAGCATGCCCTTCGTTTCCGGGGCAGCGATGACGAGGAGCTGACACAGGAAAAAAGCCCCTTCATCAATGCAGTGCATGATGGATGCCAGGTAAAGACGACGAAAAGGCTGAAGCTACAAGTGCAACAACGAAAACTAGAAATGAACCTTAGATAAACTAATATGTTTGTCAGTGGTATTTCTTGCTCTTGTAAGCAAGGTCAGTGGTTCCCAATCAGGGGTACATGTACCCCTGTGTAACAGGAGCACATTGCAGGGGCTACTCAGAAATACATTTTTTGACAAATTCACCACAAACTAACAGTGTAATTTTTCAATAAAATACCATATTTTCTTGTGATTTTTTGAAACAGGATTATTTTATGCTGTAGATGCCATTTTATCACATTTCTGACAATAGGAGACAATAATTAGCTACATTTTACATAGGAGACTGCATTTGCTTAGTATTGAACTAATTGCATTGGTATTTTTTTTTAAAGAAATTCCACTCATTGTTTGGAATTTGTAGATTGATCCTCAGGGAACCAATGTTTGAGACACAGTTATTGGTTTAGGAGAGCCCGCTGTTCCACAACTGAAAAAGCATATGAAATTATGGAGAGGGTACTTATTAAATGAAGAGGAGGTACATATGATTTGACAAAAATGCAAAAGGGGTATATGGGACAAAAAAAGATTGGGAACCACTGACCTAGGTTATTTATTAAATTTGTGAATAATCTTTCAATTTCTTATTTACGTAGACTAGGTTGCAGTTTAGAACAGCTCATTATTTCATTTACACTAGAGATGTAATAACTTTTCTTTCTTGCTCAGGTCCGTAAAGGTCAGCAAAGGACTGTTTTAGAGATTGACGCCCCCTCAGCAGAGTTGCTCCCCATAATAGATGTGGCTGCAGAGGACTTTGGCAGTAGCAACCAGAAGTTTGGATTCCAGTTAGGACCAGTATGCTTTCATGGTTAACGCTTTGACAATCACAAGAAAAACTACCGAGCTTGTTTTCAGCTCAAGTGATCGGACTGAAATTACTGTTGAAACTACATTCATTCAGTTTCTATATGTGGTTGGTTCATGTTAAAAAATATTGAAGACTCTTTAACACCTGATGAAGTCATTTCATTGGCATTCCAAAAGCAAGAGGAGCTTCAGGGAAGAAGATATTTTAACTATTGGAGCACATTTACCAAAGGGAATTACTCAAATTGTATTTAATTTCAAGTTTTGTTTTTGCTTTGTTTCTCATCTTTCTGCCTAAGGGTGCTCGAGTTAATTCTTTTGAATATTATGGACTACTCATCTTGAAGATGACCACTTATGTAGAAGAATTTCCAATTATGGAAAGGAACGGCTGATGTTTTCCTTGTCACACAACTTCACTTGAATTTTGCTAAACAACGATGAACCACTTCCTTCCCATAGTCTTATAAAAGTGAGGACAGAATAAATCAGAGACATTGCCTCTCATTTGTATGCTCAGATTTCCCTATAATGACAACTGAATAGCAGCTGGGACATACATAGCCAAGCATTTTAATTCAACACAAGCAGGATAATTAATGTCCTGTGTGCAGGAATGATAAATTCTCCTTTTTACCCTTCAGCTGCAGTTTGCTCTGTGAATTATCTTGATTTGTATTCAATAGGTGTAGCCAGTTATTGAGCTCAACACTTACTTAAACAAATAAGGTTGTTTTTTACATTGGAAAGCCTCTCAGTGTGAGCTTGACAAAAAGGCATTTTGACCACTACAGCATACATTACCAGATATTTCAGGTTTGCATCCTGTGTTTATACACCAATGCATAAACCCAATTAGCTTTGTGTGAGGACGTTAGAATTCAAGGTAATGAAACAGGGAAGCACACTCATCAAAAATCTTCCCAGATTTGCAATTATTAATTCCAAAAAATATATAGAGTTACAAAGACTTTGAACCTGTATGGTATTATTTTTTGTATAAACCATTGTTTTTATGTCGATCTGCTATTCTGTGGTGCTAAAAATTTTATTTTTTGTGTCACTGTGTTTGTCTCTGGAGGCAGAATTATAGGACCAGAGAGTGAGAGGGTTATTGCTCTATCAGCGGCACAAAGCCACTCTCAGAGGCTTGGGACTCGTCTACTGTTTTTTTTCCCGGTTTTTTCTGCACATCTTCTGGCTGATTGTACCAATTTCACCAGGCCAGTAAAAGGAGGTCAGGAACAGTTCAGAGCAACGTGATTGATCGTTTTAAAGAGAAAATCTACCATCAAACCAACTTTGCATTCTGTCGTTTCAGTGATTTTGAGTTGGAAAATTGACACAGGAAAACCATAACGGCTTCCTAACATATTTTAGCTTCCTGTTTGTGTGATTGTTTATGTAATACTTTTTAAATACTGTACATAGGCCTGTTCATATGCATGTTCTGTCATTAAAATGAATAGAGGTGCTAATATAGAATCACAAGCGCAACTTCATTAATAAATGTCTGCAGTGCAGCCCCAGGATTCATCCTCGTGCAAGCTTGTCGCAGCTTGCTAGCTTAAATGTGTTTCCATTAACAAACAGAGCTCTGAAATATCACAGAAGTGACATGTATGGAAATTCTATTTCATGGTAGATTTTCTCCTTGGGAAATAACATTTCTTAATGCTCCAACTACCTCCATGAATAGTAGACTGTATACAATAGAATGTGGTTGAACTGCAAAATTATGATATTGCAGTTTAACCTCATTCTTTGTTGGTTTGATAGCTTTGTATCAGAGCAGTTAACTGCTCTCCTCCTGTCTGTCCATGCACTGCCTTTGCGTGTAAAGTGCTGTACTAATTTTGTATAATGTAAAGAAACATGTTGGAAAACCAAAGAGGAAAACCCTCTTAGGTATATTTGTCAAAAAATAAGTTAAAAAATAAATTTAAAAAATGCTGTTAAGAATCATTCTGTTTTATTTAATACTTTTGAGCCCAAAGTCAAGGGGCCACTACTGGGCTGTATCCACTTCTGATGCTCATATTTCGGCTCTTTAGGGCCTAAAAACAGTAGGGTCACCGTTGATGGGCCATTTGTTTAAGGCTTTATAGACATTAAAGCTAGGGTAGGTAATTTTCTCCAGATACACTTTTGTTTTTGGTTGAAATGTCCTTGATGTCCTGACAGAAATTAAGATCTTATGTGCTCTGTAAAATACTCCACCCAAGAAAAAAGGTTGTTTTTTTTTTTTTTTTTTATTAATCACGTCTCCCTCTCTCCCTGTAGTTCTCGATCCCTCGCATCCACGAGCCCACACTCAGAGCGCGTCACCGGTGACAGAGTTAAAACAGAGTTTTTAGCCATGTTTTTTTTTAACATATATAATGATAAAGTTTAGTGTTTACTTACCCCCGAATGAGACATGAGACGACGAAGTTTCTACACAATACAAGCGATGAGCTTAGGTTTGCTATTGGAGTCCCGGTGCTTGTGCATGTGAGTGAGGGGTGTGGCTTGAGAGGGAGCACAGAGGGGAGGGGGGAAGGCGTAGCCCTCGGAGGATGCTACATTCAGAATTATGCTAGCATTGGAAAATTACCTACCCTGCCTTTAATAGTTAAATTCATATTGCAAAAAAAATTAAAAAATTGTGCACATTTTGAAAAGAAATCTGTTGATAACTTTTATGTGGCCAAGTTTCAAATAATTACAGGCAAACTCATGGTGTTAGTATAACATATTCGTATGTTAGTGTTAGTGTAACATATGACAAATGCACGTCATTGTGGGACTGTGGTGAACCTATGATGAATGGATGGACTTCTACAGCTTGATCTGCTCATTTCAATCAAATTCTTAATTAATGTTATAATAACAGGGATGCGTAAAAAGAACAATTGTAAAGAAAAGGCTGTTGTCCGTCTATCTATTTTCAGACCTGCTTGCTCCTGTTTTTCAGGGGTGCAGGGGTCTGCCGGTGCCTATCTCCAGCTCACACACGCTGGGCTTAGGCAGGGGTACAACATGGACAGGGCGCCAATCCATTGCAGAGCATGTGCAGACAGAAAACCACTCTCACACACATTCACTCCTATGGGGAATTTAGAGACTCCAATCATTTTTTGAATACTCGGAGGAAACCCACGCAGCAGGTTGAGAACATGCAAACTCCGCACAAAAAAGACCCAAGTGTCCACCCCAGGACCTTCTTGCTGTGAGGCGGACGTGTTAACCACTAAGCCACCGTGTACCTATAATAATAATAATTTTCAAAAGAACTAGACTCAATGAAGATCTACATTATATTCACAATCAACAGACTGAAATAAATAAAATATAAGCACGCCCTCATACCCCCCATTAAAGGCCAGCATTCCAGAATATAGGCCTTTTGGGACCAATTCCTCAAGGTTATCATCAAGGGCAGCATAAAGGTCACAGGTTACAAGTTTTCTTCCTGCTACATTCCACTCAATAGATTTTTAACCACTCTAAAATCTCAAGAAGAAAAAGGTCATTTCTCACACTGTCTCAGAATAATGATCAGCAGAGGGCTGTCTGACTGTCAATGCTCTTTTCATATTGCTTTGCCCTTTGCCCTCATCCACATCTCCTCCTAAAGAACCTACCCTTCATGTGACTTTGAGAGTTCCATTTCTCAAGTCTCAAGTTCATATTTGATTCTTTGCGGTGCTAGTTTCAGCTGGTATCTTTCATCGTGTGTGTTGTCCTTTTGAGTTGTCAATTAAGTCAATCATTTAGAAACTACTGAAACTCTACTGTTACAAATAAATATTCAACCGCCTTGTCCAGCTGATCCAGAATATCTGTTATTGAAGTACTGCAGGAATCTGTTAGGAGCTGCTCTTCATTGGAAAAAATGGTATTAAACGCTCACTCCATAAACAGAAAAAAAGAGAGAATAAATCACTGTTTATTCTTCCTAAAGAATAAAACAAGTTTTTAAAATACATTCAGTTTTTTCTTTTCTTGCTGTGACGCAAAACAAATGAAAAGTGTAAAACATGTTGCATTGTACCAGATTTATGATATTCTATCTTTATGATTAACTAAAATAATACCGTCCTTATCAACCTTATCTACTAATTAAACAAAGAAGTGTGAAATTCATAGCAGATGTTTTTATTTTTCTCGGATGCATTGCTTGCATCAACTTTGTTGTAGAGATGAAAAGAAACACAGTCCACGTTTGGTTTTACTATAAACGGGACTACAGTACATACATGTAAAACCATTAAAACTACTAAGACCTTCCCAGTCTGATAACTCTATAACACTCATTTTCACATATGATGTGAAATGTATATATATATATATATATATATATATATATATATATATATATATATATATATATATATATATATATATATATATATATATATATATATATATTTCCAGATTAACATCCAAGTCTATAACTATGCCATTACACCAGCTAGAAAGGCTATTAACTAACATTTCTTCAGGAGGAAATTGTTGCAATTATTGATTGTATGAATGGTTAAATTGTTAGAAATTGAGACTTAAGTAGGTGCTTTAAGCACTCAGGTCTAACAGTCAGCTTGTAATTTAATACTTCCTATACCGATGAAAAACATTCTGGAATGGAGTTGAGATCTTGGCCAGTTGTTCACATCTCTATTAGATCTCTTGGTCTGTATTTGGCACTGGGTTGTAGGCACAAGAGTATATTAATGTAACCCAGGAGCAGCAAGATATAGTTTCACTGCACAATAAAAGAAGATGATTGAAATATCCTTTTATTTCAATCATCAATTTTTCATCATCAAATTTTCATCATCAATGACGGTGTTTGTTAGTCTGTCGTATTGCCAGTTTACCCGCCACCAGCTTTTTCCATGTGCCATCACCTCAGACAAAGGGGAACGTGACCTCGGCTCACAAAATTAGATGAGCAAATGAAATGGATAATCACATTATGTATGTCATTTGTTTATCAACAGAAACCTAATACAATGTCCATCAAAACCTAAATGTGGTACCAGAGTAATTAATAGACAGGGTAAAGGGACACAACACCACCGAAAATTAGAGACGGGGGTGGGGGAGTTATATCATATGGTATATCCCTACTTATAGTTTTATCTCTTCAAATAGTATATGCTAATTAACACTTCGATATTATCTTTGCCAAGAGGTAATTTCACTGGCATCTACTTATTTGCCGTCAAAACTACTCAATGGATTTTGCCAGAATTTAACCATAGAAAGACCTTTGGCTCTGAAAAATTCTAATTAAATATTGGAGGGGATCCAGATAAATATACTGATTCTGGATCAGTTTCAAAAATCGAAAAATCCTTGTCTCTCATTATTAGCTAAATTTCAAAAATTAATATCTCACTTTGTAAGTGACTGATCTTTAAGGAATTTGTTAGGTTGGTTCCTCGTGTATCCCATCAAGTTTGATCAGGATTGGATCCGGACTGCAAATTACAATTACAATTATTTTAAAAAATGGAAGTGCCCTTACATTTGGACCTACTGTATTGATATTAATGAGGATATAAATTTCTTCCAAGCCGTTAAAGTGTGAATGATCATGGTACATGCATGATCACGATCATTGATGAAGATAACTGCCAATTTCTGGCAAAGAGGATATTATGCGCTTGGCAGAGGTTTGCTACAGAGAAATATAAGTGGCTCCTGCTCCTACTATTATATGCCTTAAAGAAATGTGTTAGGATTTGGGATTGGTAAGGTATCAAGTCACCATGTGGGGTATTCTGTTCACTTTTTAGTTTTAGCTCTATCATATATTTTCTATTTAATATTAGGTTGGTTATCAGTTTCAGTATATTATGTCTGTGTTCTTTGGGTTCCGACTCCAATCTGGGTTTCTAGTTGTCTTGTCACAATATTTACCACACTATGTATGGTTAGGTACATCATGGGTACATCATGGGTAAATTGGTATACAGTATATACCAATTTTCCACCCAACCCCCTTCAATCACATCCTCCATTCTTTGCCAATGAATAGCCTCTGTTTTTTCCACTAATGTGCACTAAAGTGTCCGTGCAGCTCTCACATTGGTCAACTTGTAGGGCACATGTGGTTGGGAATAACTTAGATCCCTCTTAGGCTTCTGTTGGCATGTAAACGGTAGCCTAACCATAAGCCACACCCACTTCCTTACTTTTTGTAAGAAAGTGGGTGTGGTAATGCTGCCGTTTCTATATATATTCGATATATTGTTGAAAACACAACAAGAAGAGGCTTTAAAACCATAAGTCTGTACTGTACTGCACATCATTTTCCTCTACTAGCTCTGTTTTAGGGCTTCGTTTAGGGAGCCGGCTTTGCTTGCCGCGCTATTGTCATCACGTCCGCTCTTCGTTTGATTGGTTACTCTGCATGTGTTTGTCCCGCCCCACTCAGCCCCCCAGAATCAAACGCCTTGTGAGCACTTCCAGACTAATCGCATATATTAAAAATTGAATAATATAAGATTAGGATGGATTCCAGGCTATGTAAATGGTACATCCCAATGTGAAAACAGGAAGTGCTATGTTGAGTTACGGAAAGTTAAATACAGCATGTAGAACACAGCTGCACCTCTGGTCACTCATCTTCTGAGGAGCAGCAGCAGGAGGTGGAGGTGCTGGAGGAGCTGCATGTGTGGAGGGCGCCAGCTGCTGTCTGGTCCTAGACTTTGACATTTTCTTCAGCTGTGGCATCTTGAAATGGTGAGAAATGAAGTGAGAATACACTCTGAAGGCTTTCAAGCTCTGTTGCGTGCCAAAACAAATCAGCACGGGGTTCACGGCCTGCTACATTTGTCAAAAACTTTTCCCCTGAATGCTACGAACACTATAGGGGCTGTTACGAACCTTCTCCAGTTAGGTTGCACTTCTTTGAGAGTGTCACGAGTGTGTCACGAATCAAGCAAATTTGACATTCATAACGTGTCGGGCTGTGTGTAACTCCAAAATCTGGAGAATCTTTTTTGTATGAGGCTCTTTTCATTAAAAGCCCTAATGAAAAAACCCCAACACTGTTAAAACTGGAGGTGAGGGAGAGAAACTGAAATGCATTGGCAGGTTGACAAATCGCCAGTCAAAAGCCAAGAGCCCCCATGTGTCTGAGAGATCATCAGATTGTTATCTATCTTAGATTTAAGGACGACGCTAGAGAACACCCCCACCGTATTCAACACACACGCACACACAGACACTCAGAGAGGATTTATAATTTGCTGTCTGCTGCTGCTCTCAGCATCCACTGCCGCCTCGACACCCACAAACACCAGGACTGCCGTGCCATCCTTACTTAACATCCTCAGTAAAATAAAAAAAAAATAAAAGGAGGGGAAGAGTGCTGTCTGCAGGCTCCCCTAGACATCTGAAGCAATCAGTAGTGGTGAATTTACCGGAGTGAGAGCGGTGAAGAGGGATAAGGAGAGTTTGAGAGCCGAAAAAAGGGAGAGGAAAAAAAGCATTCAGTCGCCAATTGTGAAACGTATAAATTTAGCCTTCGACTTTATCATTCATATATTCATTCATTTGTTGCACCTGCATTATCCTGCATAGATTTCGATTTTTTAACAAATAACAAATCAGTCCCTGCAGGATCTTCCACTTCACTTCAATCCTGCACAGAGTCTGCTGGTATCCATCTCATCGTCATGGTCAGGATGCCACTCACTCTTTTAACCATAATTGTTAACTATTCACAAAAAAAAACAAAAAAATGCATTTAGACTGCAACACATTTAACATCAGTTTTAAATCAGATGTATTTTGCACTATAGTTTATGCAAAACATTTTGCTATTCTTCCATGTGAGTAAATTAGTTCTCAAAGCGGCAAGACACAATAGCAGGCTAACAATATGATAATAGATTTTATATGAGACTGTGTTGCTTGGCCCAATGCAAGGGAAATTTAGTTGATTTCTATTTTTTAAGGAAAGCACACATAGATATTTGCAAATCACACAATAAAGAATTTGCAAAGCACCAAAGCAAATTAAGTCTCAATTTTTACATAAACACAAAACATGTAGCTGCTAGCATTGATAAATATACTGGAAATAAAGAAGAATGAGAAGAAGACGGCTTGGAGACTGAAATAAGACAAGCACAGTGGACTAAACTACTGTTTGGTTCCACAGATAAATGCAGAGTCATGTGCACACGTCTTGCAGTAAACAGTCACATGAACGGCGAGTAAATAAATAACAGTTGTCACAGTTGGAGTGCGGATCGGGCCGCATTTGTTCATCCGAGTCCGACACAACAGTGAAAACCTCATTTTTTTCTCAAAGAAATGACATATTTACATTTACATAGTCGTAAGCACCGATTTTATGAACAAACAACTGTTAATGTCAACATCAGATGAGCGCACGGGTAACAAGAGAAAGTGAAACATAAACAGGGGCGCAGCGCACGCAAGAGACCCATCGGATCTACTTACATACTCCATGTATCAAAGATAAAAATAATCCATGTTATTGTGCAGAAAAAGGAATGTTTCAACAGTGTATTCCTTTAAAATAGTCCTCTTCTCCGTTCTCCTTGCCAAGTTGACCCGCGGATCACTGCGCTCACTGTTATACAGCTTAAGCTGCACTCTGTAGGAAAAGAAGATCGTTGCTCTTAAACGACACTATGTGACCGAACCCAACCACTAGTTCTAAATATCTGTCCGAACCCGACCCGTCCGGTGGCGTCGGGTCCCGGTTCGGTTGGGTATCCATCCTTTAGTATCAGCTGTAAACCGTTGATGCACGACCCCTGCGGCGGCTTGGCTGATGACTGCAGTTACCTTATAACCGCTGTGTCACTATGGAGTCTGATTTCTAGATCCTGCCCTATGCTCCTTTAACGTTAAAAAACAAAACATGGTTATTCTTTTCTCCCCTTCTCCAAAATATCGTATTGTTATGGAGAGTCCATTATCATCTATCGTATCATATTGTGAACTCTGTCTATCATTCCACCTCTATAGTTAACTAATCTGGTAACACTTTACTTGAACTTCCATACATAAGGCTGACACCACGCTGTCAATATCTGTCTTTAGCATGAATTAGGTGTCACAAAGGCTGTCATTAAGTGTCGTTTGTTAAATTATGACACCTTTGGAGCTATGTTTGCATTTTTTGGGTTAGGTGGAAGGATATAGGTAGGGTTAGGGTTAGGGGTGAGGGTTTATTGTAATGAACGAAACTTAATGACAGCCTTCATGATGCCTTATTCATGCTAATGACACGTGTTCAAGTAAAGTGTTACTGCTACCGGGCTATGATTTATATACATTTCTTTTGTAATTTGTAGGATGGTTCAGTCCAAGGTTTTATTAGTGTTTCCACCAATATTCCACACAGTAGGTTCACATAAGGAACAATAAGGGAAAATAAAGAGTATGGAAGCAAAGAGAGCATGGCTACATGTGTAAGACAAGAGTGTTTAAATTAACAACCACCAAACAGACAAACAGGCACCGCAGTGACAGGATTCGTGTGTTTAAGTAAAGCTAACCCCAAACACAACAAAGAGAGACACACAGAGAGATTTATATAACCTCCATCAATCAAGAGAAATGATTCTTTCCTCGAATGCGACAAGGGGGTGAGTAAAGCCCAAAGACAGAGAACGAGTGCTTGAGCTGTGGAAGTCACTGCCACACTGGCTCAGACCTCTGCTGAAAAGCCACAGAAATTATTCATTTTCATTCTCTTCAATGAATCGGGCTGCTCTAGTCTGTGGTCATGAATACAGAAAAACCTTTCCCGCTCTCTTTAAGTCATCCATTTTCCTTCACTTTCTCCTCTCTCACTCATATTCTCCCTCCTCACTCTTTGAGTGATCAATGCACATCGTCCTGTATCGGTTACAGCACTGACAGGCTTGTTATTTCATCTCAGAGAATCAGAAGTGGCAGCATTTCATGGGCACCTGGACACTCTTCATAAATCTTACGAGGGGTGAGCTGCATACATAAGAGGTGTGACAAGTGAGAGTGCAGGAAAGTCAGAATCTGAGTGGAAACAAGACATACGCTTCCCGACGCTCGTGCAAAATTGGCAATGTTTTGTAATCTCTGTGTTTCTCAGCAGCAAACAGGGTGAAGATTGGTATCCATTACCCATTCAAGGCAAATAAAGAGCATTTTCTATACTCCATGTGTCAGCATGACAGAAAGAAGCTGAGCTTTAATGCTTTCATGTCTTTCACACCAATGTGTACAATTAGACACAACTGTGCTGAACTTAATAATTTATCACCAACCTGAGAACTGTATCTTGGTTTTGCAAATGCAGAAACCCCATTTTTCATTTCAACTTTTTCTCATTTGAAAGATTTTCTTTTATTCTTATAATAAAATAATCACACTGTATTTTTCAAAATAGTTCTTGCTTTTTTTTAGCTTTTCAGATCCTTGCAGGGACGTGTACACACCGTGGAGGGGCGGCTCTCACTCATACACAAGGGATTTACTGACACAGAAGGAATTGGAGTAAGATGGGAATGCTGTGCTAATATGATATCTATCTACCAATGCAAAAATAAAATTGTGGGAGATTTAAAAAAAAATGATGTAGCACAATCAAAAAAACACGCACTTCCCTTTACTTGAAGCAGTGTGCTGGATCAAAAAAGGTCCAAAGTAGCTATGAAGAAACAAAGGTCCGCACCACTGCACAGTTTGCTCCCAAATTCAGCCCGAAACGTCACGTCACGTCTTTTGATGTTTTATTAAAAACTGAATTTGGGAGCAAAAAATGACCAATTCACATGCTAAAAACTGCTTTGTTTTAGAAATACCGCATACAACAATAGATAGAAACATTTGTTGAGAAGCTGTCAGCTCATTTGGAAAATACTAAACTGTTATAATAATATAATATAATGACTTCAAAGCCAAACCACAGATAACAGAACCACTATCGTTATAAAACATCTCCATGCAGCGCTTTCATTTCCTATGTCCTGAACAAACAGCAGTCTTTTGACAAAACCAGCACTCTAGTCTTCAGGACACATCCCACATTTATTTAGCATGAGATGGAAGTACACTGACGTAATGATTGAATGCTTTGCAGCCAGAAGTAACCAAAACCTGTTCTGTTCAAACCACAACACATCAATTTGAGTTTTATTAAAGATATAAATTTCAGCGATGCTCTGCATGCTGTTTTTTTTTCTTATTTTCTTTTTCTTTTTTTCTTTTTTTAAATCACACATGCAGTGTGACACATTTTGTAGAATCAGTCGCTGCTTTTGATACAGACTGTGCGTGCATGTGTCTACATGTGTCGAGACTGGAGCACTAATGAGAGACTAGGGGTATCGAGGTGAGTGACAGGGCTCATGAATAGTGATGGTCGACAGCTGTTCATTAACCAGGAGACTGTTTGTCAGGCAGCAGACTGGAACAGCAGCCATTTCCTAATGTTTACACACACTTGCACATAAAGCTACAGGTATGAACATACATACATACACTAGCCAGTGAACAGACGTGTGCATGGATAAACATATTTCATATCGCCTTCATCTACTTTATGTCCCTCATGTCTGCTGTCGGGTAGAGACCAATGTTCTTTTTCTCCTGACAGCGTGAGTGCAGTGCGTCTTTTACATGTGCTTTCGTGCCACTCCCACAGGGGCAAGAATCCCTGAATATGGAAACACCTGCCAGATGTAAATTCCGAATTAAGCTTCAATCAGCAAAGGTTGGTACAGATAGGGGGTAAAAATGTCAACCCCCTAAAGTGTGTGCATATGTTTGTGTGTCTGTGCATGCGTGCCTTGGGCTACTTTTACATTACTGATACGTTTGATTAAATATTTGCTGAATATAGTATGAATAAATTGATTAAATATGTGGCATCACAATCAGCTAATCATTGTTCCAACCAATCACTTACGGTCATGATTTCTGTGTAATGGCCGAAGGTTTGTAGCAGGCTTTACACGATCAGGATTTTTTCAAGAGCGTCGTGGCTCCGCTTTTAAAAATGCTATGCAGAGCGAGCAAATGGAGGTATAAATGTGAGTTAAACCATTTAATTTAGTCCCTGAACAGCAAGCCGTCGATTACAAGAGAGTAGGAGATTAAGCTGCGGAGGAAGGTCACACTGGAACTACGTGAAGCCTCCATCAGCATTAGTGGAGCAAAGACATATTTCCTGACTGTGGCATCGGAAAACCCGCTGTTGCTCATAGTCCATATTCACAGGTGCACAGTGAAAGTGGGGCGCACATAGACATTACATATGGACTGACGCTGCTTATTAGAGTTGACGATCAGTGTGGCCGCCATCTTGGACAGGTCTCTAATGTGTCCGGCCTGCATGTTTTTCTACTGAGGAAGGTGTATCCCCAATTACAATAATCATCATAACTCCCCAAATTTGTACCTCATTTTCACACGGTTTTGTTTGTTCCAAACGGCAGAGATTTAGTTATCATACAGGACACTGTCAGCATTGAAAAATATGTGCTTTCATGCTAAAACACTTTGTATTATGCTCTAACAAAGACAAGTGGTAGACTATGGCATATTGGTAAATGTGTAAATTACTTAATTTGATATTTCATTAAAGAAACAAGTTTGATTGTAATAAAAGTGTGTAATAAATTTGAATTTATTAAACACACAAACGCACACACGCACACATGCACACACTTCATCATATTTTATGTTTTAGGTTTTTTTAAAAACTTTTAAAAAGCTTTTTTGACAAACATTTTCAGTTGGTGGTGTGCATTTTTCAATGAAAAGATAAATTCCTAAACAATCCAGAAAGAACTAATGGTTAAAAAAAAAAAAAAACATGTTTAGCAAAGTGTGATTTGAACTTTTATTTTCCATACGAATCATAGATATCTCTGTTAGCATGTAGAGTAAAAATACACGTCTTTGTAGATTACATGGGAAGTTGAAGACAGATGGGGTCACACAATCTCTTAGCCTGACAATCTGACCCGTCCTGTCAAAGTGATCAGGTTTGAAATGCTCACTACAGAGCATTGATGAATCACTAGCAACAAAACCCTAGCGTCTTAAAACAACTTCCCATTGCCTTCTCAAGCCTGTATCACTAGGAAACCTTCAAAATGTGAAGAATTAAATTCAACTTTATTTATATAGAGCAAAATACAACAAAGTCATCTCAAAGCGCTGAACAAAATATAAAGTCCATAATAAAAAAGAAAGAACCAAACAAGATCCACATGAACAAGCATTTTTAGAGACAGTGGGAAGAAAAAACTCCCTCTTTTTATGGGAAGGTTCAGAGGTGGCAGCCATCCGCTTTGACTGGTTGGGGTTAGTGGACAGAGGGGCAAACAGGATAGAAGGATAGTTCACCCGAGCGTCCCAGACTAGTTGAGATGAATAAGAAGAAGAATAAAACAGCAAGAAACAATGAGAGAGAGTACCAGTTCCTGCTCTTATACACGTAAATAACGTTAGTTACAATGACATAATATTATAAATGGTAAATAAACCAAAAGTATTGTTCAATCTTACTTATGAAAGGTAATCCTATGGGATCTGGTTTTAATACTGCGCCGGTTATTGCAATTAAAAGCTGTACAAAACACCGACATAGTTGTTCTATAGTGCTATCATAGCGTGAGGAGACCCCTCCAATATGGCGGCAACGTTTCATGCGTTCCAGCACGTCATGAGGCGTCTAAGTATATAATGTCTAAGGGGGCGCATACACATACTCACGCTTCTGTGTCCACCACCGCCCTGAAATGGACAGAAGTGCCGGAATGAAAGCGAAATAAATGGGAGCTCATTTCTCTGCTATAGGGCTCTCTCTTTTAACATGCTCGGGCTGAATAAACAAAACAAGGCGCTAACAGCAGACGCTGCCAGTGCCCCCGCTTTCAGAGCCAGTAAACTGGGGAAGATATCCGGCGCCCAGCCGCTCCACACCATCTCCAACTTGCATATGTTTTCACCTTTGTGCACAAATGCAAGTGAAATAAAGTTGTGTCACGAACAGCAAACAACTCTTTGGTGTAAATGAGACGGATAAAACAATGCAATGGGAGCATCTACAGAAACTTTCATCAAGACAATGACGTCATTGATCGGATTGGCGAATGAAGACATTACAGCCAGTTACATTAATTGCATAAAATGCAAAATATTGCTGTTCCGTTATAGACGGTGTAAAGGCTAGTTTGTAGGTGACTGTAATGAGTTCGATCACAAAGGCAGGTAAGGCCCAGTCTTAGAAAACCATGGATGGACACTCAGGAGAACATTCTCAGTATGAAGACTATGGCCTTCAAGATCCTGTCCTGGTGTGGTTTTATTGAACATGTTCATTTTATAGGGGACCTTAGTGCTGACTCAAAACAAGCTCTAACCTTTGCTTAGAATTAAATGAGTTTTTGTTATTTTGAGTTTTCTTACAAAATTTTAAGGACACATTTGCGATTTTAAGTTTTGCTGTAGTACTCGAGACAGGTCTGGGTCACTCTCTAGAGCACATTTCAAAGATATTGGTCTTGTCTCGTACTCGAGAGCATTGTTACTTATTTTCCGTGAGGACCAGTCAAGACCAGCACTGATCTGCTATTCTTCAACTTCATTAATGTGAAGGAACCTCACTTGGAGGGATTCCTAATAAATTGTAATGTGACTTCAAACATTTTGTGTTAGCTCACTGATTGTTCTGCCTACTTGGAAAAAAATATATATACATCAGTGTCTGACACCTCTTACTACTAGTCACATATCCCTCTGAACACTTACTTTATGCCTCATTTACCAGGCAGATAAACATTTTATTTAAAAATATTTCAAATATTTCTGGACTTATCAGAGGCTTTTACATACATGCAAATATATATTTTTGCAAGAATTTTGAAAATAAAAACAAATTTGTAAAGACATGAATAGAAAACTGAAACTAAAAAGAGTATGAAAAGTATGATCTTCAACTGTTCAACCTTTTTAAATTGGATTTTTATGGTCTTGACTTCAAAAAGCCATGGTCTTGTCTTGGTCTTGGTGCATTCCGGTCTTGGACAAGCCTTGGTGTCGGATATTGCGGTCTTGAGTACAACACTAATTTTAAGTAACTGTGATTAAATATCTTATATATATAAAATAATTGTCTAGAGTTGTACTGAGCTGAAAACACATTGTTCATTGAAGAAAAACAACAAGCAAGTTAACTTTCTGCTAGAAGAAAGTCATCCAGTTGAAATCCTTTTTCGTTCCACCTCTACAGGCAACACATTTAGGAGAACAATGACTGTGTGGGGTATAGATAGCGTTGCATGAAGCAGAACCCCTCGTTAAAAGCCTCTGATGGAAGGCTTCTATTCTGCGCAATCGATTGAGAGACAAAGGCATCACCGTGTAATTGTAGCCTCATTTGATCCCAAATAAACCATGCTGTCCTACACAAGGGAGAGAGCAGGGCAAGGATGAGCTGGAAACACCTTCATTACACAAAACACAGACAGCACACTCACTTACTTGGCATTTCTTAGTGTGTATGCGTAAACACACACACAAACCTCTCCTTCCTTCTAATTTGCACACACATTTGTTAAATTATATGCCCACCCCCGTCGTTGGTCTGTCTTTTCCTCCTGTCTTGCTCCGTGTCTTGTCTTCAATCACACTCAACACACAACATACACAAGGTTTACACACTCAGAGACACACACAGGCATTGCCTATCTTGGAATGAGCCTGGGATTGATTCTAGTCACACTAGGATGGGGCGAAATGAGCAGTCACTTTGAGTATAGGCACCAACTAATACAGATGTGAATGCCTCAGAAAAAATTGAAGAAAGTGTTTTATAATGTGAAAGACAGTGGAGGGTGGAATGGAATTGAATCTTAGAGAAAATGAGGAGCAAGCTTCAAATCCCGAGGGAACAACTCACAATAACCACAACTATTTTTGAAGAACATAGAGGATAATCAGACTGGTCAGGGTTTGACTAGAAACCCCCAAAAAACATTTTAATCAGTCCTCCTTTCACAATCTCTCCCTGTTCTTTTAAAAAGAACATTTCAAAGTCATTTGTCCATCAATATGTGCTAAGCTCTTTTCTTTACCATTTCTCTTTTTTTTATCCCATCCATTGGGTTTTCTATTGTTTTCATCAGACGCCACCTTTTTAAAATTCTCTCTTCCTTCTCTTTCTAGCCTCATCAACTTTCTATTCCACCTTCCCTCCCCCAGTAGGAATGAAGCTACATCATTCAAATATAGCAGATATTCCAGCCACAAATGGACAGCACTGAAGGGCATAAAACATGAGTATTTTTGAAGTGCCCAGGCAGGATGGTGCTTCAGTTAGCAATGGCATGCAGGAAAAACCTGGATGAAATCATCCTGAGGAATCATCCTCATCAATTACTTGTTCTGTTTGCAAATTGTTTACTTCTTGTTTTGCTGTGTCAAATAGTCACAGTGTCCCCTACAATGTCACCAACACCCCCTTGATATGGTACATGTAGAGCCGCTCTGGTTTGTGCTCACCATACCTCAGTCTTGGTGCTCCTACTGTCTCAGTGGTGAGCTGGCTCTTAGTGACACTCCACAGAAAGGTTGAGAATCTCTGTTTTTGATCCTGTCACCTCATCTAATTTTTCTTTGCTGATGACATATAGTGGCCAGATTGTTGGCATGACAACGACATGTCTCTATGGCAACAGGCTGGCCAGCAGTAGGTTTCATGTATGTTGGGGATAGTTGTGTGGCTTTACGCCCTGGGTGCATAACGGTAGGACAGCAGAGGACAGTTAGGAAAGATAAGCCATTGTCCTCCAACAGACGTGATGAATATCAAAGTCACATATGATCAATATCAAGACCTCAAGTTACTTTTTTTGATCACAATGTTTTGAATAATTTTTGATGGATACATCCATTAAAGCTGATATCTGGAGTTTCTGAGAAATCTATGTTTATGTATGATTCTTTTAAAATGCTAAATAATACCTAACTAGTCTTTTACTATGGTCTACTGCCTGTAATCATTCATATACAGTACATGAATGTATATAAGTCCCTCCTTCGTCCTATAGACCCCTATACAAATAGAAACGATCGCCGAGTGCGCCCAGCCAATAGGCTTCAACTTCCTGTTTTTGAGACTGTCAATCAAAGTGAATGCAGAACTGTGCACGGAAACAAGGCAACAGCAAACAGTCTAACCTGACCCATAGACCTATATCAATGAGACTCGATGCAACCTTGTTATGTTCCGCAATGCGCGTGCAGAAAAGTAGAGGCGTGGCTTCTGGTAGATTGCAGAGGGAGGGGGAGGAAGTGAGGCTGTTTAGGGCGGGACATTGAGACATCTTCTCAGAAACTCCGGATATCAGCTTTAAAGCTCACCAATAACTGCCACTTCTGTATTTCCATCAGTTGTTGTTCCAATACTGTACAATAAATAAAAATCAGTACAAAATCAATTAATTTGCTCTATAATTGCATGTTAGAATCTTGAAGCTTCCCATAAGCATTTGTCTCCTTTAGTGTGGCCGTAAACATACAAGCAGCAAATATTCATCTCAGTCTTTTTGACGTGCATGCTTTCTCTATTTCCCTCCCTCACTGCACAAGACTTGTCTTCTGTCTCCTTCTCTTGCTCCCAGTCCCCAGTTATTGATTGGGGCCGATTGGAGGGGGCAGGAATAAGATAAATAAAGAGTCATTGGCCATGAACTGTTCTCTTATTCACACTACCATGAGAGGAAGGATAATCATCTGCCAGAATTGAGGAAGTGTTTGTGCAGCCTATTTCTCTGGCTTGTTTTATATACATGACATTACTCATTACTTTGGTCACAACTTAGGATCCTCATCATCAAAACCAAATAAATGCTTTTAAAGCAATAGTCCAGTGCTGGAGAGCTCTTATCAATACCACCTTGACCACACCTACAAGATAGCATGTTATCAGGCTTTTGCAAGGTGACAAATTAAATAGGTACAAGTGTTGAAGCAGGAACACTTCCAAAACATGCTGGACATTGGCCCTCAAGGACTTAGAACCCCTGATTTTAAGCTTCTGCAACACCTTTGTTTGATGATTTTCAAGCTTGTATGAAATTCAGTACATCTGTGAACATCTATTATATTTCTTTTACTACGTTCCTTGACATTTTTTATGCTTCTTAATTTATTTTTTTATATTTCATGTTTTATGCCTTTTAGTTTGTTTTGTATTTCAAATGTAGCTTTTTTAATCTCACGTGAGCTGCTATGTATTTTATTTTCGCCTGTACCGCACTTTGGCCAGCTGTGGTTGTTTTAAAGTGCTTAACAAATAAAGCTGGGTTGGATTGGATGCAAGTTTTAAACCACAGCCTAATTTGTGGCTCAAAAAAAGAAAATCTGCCTCCATGCAGAACTTTGCCAACTGTTGTCCTATTGCATATTCATCAATGGTAATGCTGACCCATGTGTTAGTATCATTGACTGTGTTAAATTATCCTGAATTAAACTAATTTCAGAGAAATGTCTGCTTAACTAAATTGTAATGGATCAGATCCAAAAAAAAAAAAAAAAGATCGGATAATAATCACATTTCTATCCTACATCTATCAGATCAATTTTTTTTATTACTTATTGATAAATGAAGAAAATAATAGACATGTAATTATTTGCCTGCAAACAACATAACATACTACTGTATGTCACATAACTCTATGTAAAGCCAAGCACAGCACCCAGACATGCAAAAAGTCATATGTAACCCCGGGCACACACAACTAGGTAAATAACGGTCGCTATCTCTCGCAGCATCAGGAGCAGTGGTGCGAGGCTTCCCCTTTCGATTTTGAAAGCCTTATCTGTATCATGAACAGCAAACTGAAAAAGCAATTTGCTTTGTCACACAGAGACATGCTTGACAACTCTGAATAATTGCACTGCAGTTCAGGAAAGAGCTATTTTCCTTTTATCTAATGAAGGCCTTCAGGGTAGGAGCACAGGAATGTGTGTTTTATATCTTGATGAGTGTTTTTCTGAAGGGGTGTATGAGCGGGTCCTATAGCCATAACCCTGTATGTGTCCATTTCTTAGTGGGAACATGCAATCACTTTAATCTGCAATAAAAATAAAAAACACACATGGCTAAGGCATACAGAAAATATCCATTGTCCTGTCTCAGCTGTTCCAATCTAATCCAGTGTCCCTTTGCTCCCTGCACGGCATTGACTCATCAAATCTGCATGTTGCCTTTTGGCTGTGTCCAGTTGAAGGCTCCAGGCAGATTCCCTGATTTAATAATGCAGAGGCTGGTTGGAGAATAAAAAAAACATGTCCATGGCTTTAGACACTAACTTATGAGAGCTGCTGAGTCCACACTTGCTGCCTGCTGGCCAGTCTCTGTGGAGCTGGGATGACTTCAGCCTCCAACTGCTGCACAGCCACTGTTCAGAAGGCTGCAAGGGGCCAAAGTGAATCTTTGTAGAGTCAGCCAAAAAACAAGCTTCTGAGGTTGTAGCTGCTAAGGCCTCCATTTTCCTGATCACAGCAAAACCATGAATAAATGATCAAACCCTGCAATAAAAGCCAAGGTGGTCAGAGAGAAAGAACTACCCTTCAAGTTCCTTCCTTTAAAAAGGGGTAGAAAAGGGAAAACATTTCACTATCAGGGGAAATCAAAGCACACATGTTGACAACTCTGAAGAGAAAAGAGGATTGTGAATTGCCATAATGTCTCAAAAACATTTGTTCCACAGTGGAACTGTAATTAAACCATCAGCGACAGTTTAGAGTCTTTGACTCCATAATGAAGCTGAATGTGTGCACTTCGTGCTCTGTGGATAAGCTGCTGCAATCACTTCCATCAGCTCAATTATGTAAAACCGTTCTTTTATCCTACTAGTGTCTACCTCATTATCTTTTCCACGCCTCCATTCCGACTATGTCATGGTTCTGATTACATGAAATATCAGGAGCAAACATGGAAGCAGATATCAACCTGAAATGTATATATTGGTATTTCTTATTTCAAAAAACTTAAAATTAAACATACTGTATATTGATAACAAATTGTAAATAAAGGCCAATGTATGAATGATTGTGTGTGTTAGCAGCTACTTCTGGATCAGGGGTTCATTCTGTACTATTTTGAAATGTGACGGCATTTGATTAAAAAAGTAATTTCAATGGCCAAATAAAAGCTAAATTAGGAAACAAATCATCTGCCGGTAAAGTAATTAAATAAAACAAGTACAGTAGCTGGCTATTCAAGTTAGTTGCATAATACCAATAACCAAGATTACTGTAAACTGTAACCCAGAATTTTTAAAAAAGCAATTAAATAGATTGAGTAGTTTATACTCAAAGTTGTAGAAAAAGTTCCCCTAACTTAATTATGTCAAGTTGGTGTAACATGTTCTTCCTATTGTGAGTAACTTGTCTTTAACTAATAATTTTGGAGTAAATGGAACTATATATTTGTTGATAAGTAAGCATAACTTAAAATCACAACTTAAGTACAACTTAATATAATTAAGTAATCGCATGCTAAGAATGATAAAGTCCTATTGTTCAAATAGGGATTATTAAAAAAAATAAACTTAATTCAACACATCAATTTAACTGTTACCAAAAAGTACAAGTAGTCATTCATCCAATCTTTTAAAGTCTGGAAATGAGGCAACTGATTGCCTTTGTTCTTGTTTTTTTAGTTCTGGTAACTTATTCGGGTTTACAGCACAAGATAGAATAAGAAGTGGAAGAAATCATCTGTCACTATATTACACTGCTCCGCATGCCCCAAGTCGCTGACCCTTGTTCAAAGAGACAAAGACCCTTTTACTATAAAGCCTTTCTCCAATATATGCCCTGAAATTGCAGCAGAAGTAACAGGTTTGAGATTTCAGGTTTATGCCTTGGCTAAGTTCTTGCCTTACATCAATATTCTACTTAATTGCATCAAGTTCAGACTGCTTATTATTTTTATTATCACCAATGAAAGCAGATATTTCTCATCACATCCCTATGGACACAACTTGGCTGTGCCTTCAAGATATAGACGTACAGTATCACTACAGCCAACACACTGCACGCACTAACACACCAACACACACACGTGCGCACACACAGAGACACAAAGGCTCGCTCACCCCTGACAGTGTGGCAGTGGAGAGTGAAATCTGGTGATGCTCAGGAGCTTTACAGCACAGACAGGCAGCAGTGGAAGGGGAAAAAAAAACCCAGAATGCATGAAAAAACTGGAAACTGCCACAGTTTCAATGGAGCAGAAAAAAATGTCGAGAAAAATGTCAACAACAAATAGCTGCTGGTTTCTACTGCTTCAGGCGACATGGACTTTAGTTCCCTCATGTTTCTTTCCTCCCACATTATGCATCATCCTTTCATCCAATTAAGCACAAACAGACTACAGAGTGGAGCTCTGAGAGCGTTTTAGTGCTGCTTGTTTGAATCTTGCTTTAAAGAGAAATGCAGAAAAGAAAAAAAATCAGTTTACTAAAAACACAGATTATACAGAAATATTGTAAAATTCAGTTCAAGTTTCCAAGGTGTGAGCCTCATGATATCTTGCATCCCTATTTTGAACATCCTAATGGACCTGAGTTGCCATGGTCCTGGATGTCTCAGTTAATGCGCAAATAGGAAAGTTAAACAGCCAGGATGGGTGTGAAAAGCTATGTTTAATTTAATCCTGAGGCAGCGACCAGAGGGTTTCACACCTTTTCCTGTGGGCACACGAGCGCACAGTGATTTTCTATGGTAACGTCTCTCTCTTAACCTCCTGACCCACTTTGCTGCTTTAAGCGTAAACACCATTGTTTCCTTTTACTCTGAAATATTACAGAACAAAAGTAAATCACAAATTCTAATCCTTTGTTTTATCAATAGAGTTATTTGCTGAGTCGTTGGCATGAAACCTTGTTGAATGTAGTGTCCAGATTTACAATAATTCTCCAAAAGCTAAATATAAAGAAAAACTCAGCAGGCAGATAGATGTGTGGGCTGTGGAGGTGTGTGTCACTCTACAGTGTGTGTCTACTTCCCCATCTGTGTGTTTAATGACATGTTGATGCTTTAGTGGAGAAGTGTACTCTATTGCTGTTGTAAAACCTTCTGCTGAGTATTAATTTTAAGCCACTGAGAACCATAAGCTTTACTCTATCTCCTGAGCCACACAGACAACCTGATATAGTGCAGATTGAACTTACTGGATAGTACAGGATGCATAATGTTTCATAATAACTCAGCAGCACCAGCAGCAGCAACAGCATTAAAAAAGATCGATAAAAACCACAATCCTTGTTATAGGACCGACTCCAATGTTTGCTGGATGGATTAAGCAGCGCATGCACTTCAACTTCACAAAATCTAATTAGACATCTGTGCGAGTCTGTGTATGATCTACAACCCTGTCACTCAAAGGGCTTACCCTGCTCTTAGAGGAATCACAATTAAGAACATCATGGAAGACAACACTAAACATCTCTTGTTTTTTCCATCCACCCACGACCACTGTTGACTCGCAGAGTTTGTTTAATATTCTCCCTGCTTTTATGATTTTCTGGGGAAAAATTGAAAATCTATGTAATGGCATAGGCCTGGAAACAGTGGGTCAATACAAATAGCTTTTTTTTTCTTGTCAACTGTGTTAATGCTCTTCAATGTTAGTGCTTTAAACAGACTGAAACTCAGGCACACACCTTCTAACAGCCACTGAAACACACACATGCTTAAATACAGTCTTCAGGCTAACACTCGTACTGTGAAGCACTAATAGATATTGCAATTATTAATCACTGAGTATGAAATACATTTCAAATGTATCCATCAGTAACACATAGATTAAGCAAGGATAGAGGAGGTAAAATAAATGCATTTCCCCCCCAAAAAAAGAGTGAGGATGCACAAGTTGAACCCCTCGGAGTCAGTAACAGCAGGGGGCGCTGTGGGAACTTTTCTTTGATGTTACTGTTCCAAGAAGTAGTAAATGGGAACATTTTATTATATAATTTTGACAATTAATCAATACCTGTTGACGCCAAACATAGCAGGAATGTCCCTAGTATTTTCTACACTGGACGAACCTGCAGTAAGAGCAGTTAAGTTACCGAAGATATGCTCTAAAATAATAAAGTACACAGAATGCTTTACATCTTCATCATTATGATGATGATCTACATTGTACAGTTACATGTGAAGAGAGAGAGAGGAAGATTCTTTAGAAGGCAAACAGCCCTGAAGGTCTAATGTATCTTTTCTCTTAACCTTATTGGACTTACTTGGGGATATAAAGAAAAAAAATGTTCCATCCTGAACAAATGGGTCATGCTTTGTTTAAAATTACCCTAGAATCAGTCCCCCAGCTTCCGTAACGCCCCAAGTGTCGAAAGCGTTACAGGGGATGGAGATGAGCAATGAGATGGAGTGCAGCAAACAGGACAGGGGAGGAGTCTGTTTGTCCAGTACTTTCTCAGCATGACCATTAAACACAGTGGCACCGTGACCTCATGCAATGACTCAACATCGCTTTTACTCACCATGGCAGCCCAAGGCTTCTCTATTATCCCCAGCTTCATGCATTACTGCCTATATATATATATATAAATATATGTGCAAAGCCACCATCAAGAAAGGTTTTCTAACACGCAACAGTACCAGTGAAAAATGAAATTGTTGGTGAATTTGTTCATTCTCCTTTTCTCTTTCATTAATAATGTCCAATGCTGTCCTCTAACTAGCTTTCGGCTTCTCGTCTCACCACCTTGTGGCTTTAACTGCTAAGGAAATAGAGGAGTGTGCACTTTGATACTAAGGGCAGCAGCAGGGTGGAGAACATTAACCTTTTGCTGAACTCTGAGAAAGTAAAGTCAAAACGCTGTGACTGTCACACTGTCCTGGACAAAATCCATTCAGGGAGTGTTATGAACCAAAACCAAAATTCTTCCAGGTTCAAACTGCCATACAAAAGGACTGAAGTGCCTTCTTGGTGAATGGTGATCTGCATTTGTAAAACACCAGCATGCTTTGATTAGTACATCCAGTTTTGCCAAATTCACAAACATTTATTTATTTATTTATTTTTTTTCACTTTAATACAAACACTAATTTCTAATCTCTCACCTGTGATGAATATCTTATAACTGTGACATGAATCCCATTGAAAACAAATAAGCTATTGATTAAAGCTATTGTTTTGTCAAACCTTGCCTGACAGACAAGGACTTTATTCTGATTTATGTGACACATAACAAACCTGCTTAAATAACCTGCAGTGATTATTCTGCCTCATCACATTTAGGATGGAAAGTATTTTGGGCTGAACACACTCTTCCAACCAGCTGTTTATTTTTCTGCCTTGCCTTTGTTTGTACAGCTTGAATGACTGTAGAGGGCCCAGAGCATCACCAGGAGTGGCAGGGAGTATATTTACTCCTAAAAAATGTCTTCGAGCCAAACTATGACGAAAGGACGAGGACAGAATGCGCCGCAGAGGCTATCATATTTTTTTCATGACCAACTCAGAATAACCAGAAGCTGCAAACAGAGATTGTCAAAAAAAAAAAAAAAAAAAAAAAAAAGAAAATCCCAGGTTGACAATACCCAATTTTTGCCACTCAAAAACGGTGCCACTGGTACAATATATTACATACTGTAACCAACATAAATAATAAACGCTTTGGGAACATCGCAAAGCGTATTGTAATTGAAAGGCATTAGTAAACGGCATGTACACAACATGCAGTGGGGATGTCAAACTCCTTGTGCTTCGGGGGTCACACGTAATCTGGTTTAATCTCAAGTGGGCCAGAGCAAAAAAAAAAAACAGGAATTTCAACAGTTTTGGACTGGAGTTTGGATTTTTGCAAATAAAAAAAATGATATTATTGACTTCTAAGATGTAAAACATGAAGTCACAGATATTAGTAACTCCAGCATTTCGTACTTCAGACGTCATAAATTAAAAGAGACAGAGAGAGAGAGAGAGAGAGAGAGAGAGAGAGAGAGAGAGAGTTCTGCCAAACAATATGTGAATAAAAATTATAGAAATCATGTATATGTTGGGGTATGTTATTCTTTGTTAAGTTGGGAGCGACTAAGATATCAGTAACTAAACCTCATGGTGATTTACATAATTATTCATATTTTGTTGTAAATTTGAAAAATAATAACTAAATATTAATAATGGTAATAGAGACAAAATAATACTGCGGGTCGAAGGAAAGGCTGTAGCGGGCCGGATTCTGTCCACGGGCCTTGAGTTTGACACCCCTGATATACAGAGTAAATATATACATAATCATAATACCAATTTTAAAAAATGCTTGAATTTACATAGTACTTTTTTTGAGGAGACTCAAAGTGAGTCTCCATTATTTATTCATACCAGTCACTCATATTTGCCATATCGGTGGTGGTAAGCTACAATTTAGCCACAGCTGCCCTGGGGGCAGACTGACAGGGGCGTGGCTGCCATTTTACACCTATGATCCCTCTGACCGTCAACATTCATGCACAATTCATACCCATTCATGATAGGCAATGTGGAGAAAGTGCCTTGCCCAAGGACACAATGACAATGACTCGGATAGAGCTGGATCAATGAATCAATAATACAATATTTGCACATATTTAATGATTATACTGTATTAAAAAAAAAGGGGAACTGGCTAATTCATGTTTGGCCATGCCTGAAACTCCACAATGTAACATGTTTATCATCAATATATCTATAAGGAACATTGTAAATGTACACACTGCAGTAACAGGTGGGTTTGTGTTACAGTAGTTGTGTTACACAATTAGAAAAATAAAAAAAAACATGATGATATCTGCTATAGTTTCTGAATTCATTAACCTGCCAATCATAGTCAGGGCATCATGCCAATGTCAACTCTCCCTCCACCTCCTTCATGCACCCACTCACACGTGCGCGCGCACACGCACTCACACAGCATATGGACGCGCGCCCCCTATGGCCCGCACTTCGCAGGCGCGGCATTCACCTTCCAACCTCTGCGCCTCTCCCCTCCTCCTCCTCCCGCTTCACACGCACTTTGTTCTGCGGGACGGAGGACGGAGGACGCCGTCGTTTGACCGCTCCGCCTGCTCACAGAGACACGGGACTTTTCTCCTTCCACCATCCGCATTAGAGTCCATGCAACACAGAAGACTCGCCTTACCGAGGGCTTCCTTGCGTCCTGGTGATGAGGCTGGTGGCGCACAGCCTGCACAGCGTTAAAGGAACAACTCAGCACCGGAGGAAACCGCCCCAGTGAGAGGTGCAGGAACCCACAGACAGCTGCAGAAGGTGTGCGCGTCGGGACGCTAACATTTCTACAAGAATGCATCTCTTCAGTGCCATTTTCCTACTTGTGATGTTAGCAGTCATTCCCACCCGGGTAAGATCCATTTCATACTATATACAAACACTGGAGGGGGAGAAACTGCACAAAAGTTGCTCAAAACTGTTCAAAGTATATGCTTTAAATATCAGCTGTGTTGAGTTTAGGTGAATAACCCATGCACGCGTGCATGAACATTACATTCAGGCAGTTTGTATAGACTATATAGAGCTAATGACTTAGGTTCAGAATTCACCACAGCATTGGTGGAAAGTGTAAGAAAAACATCCGTTCATGGCTCATTTGAAGACTGCTAAATGTAGCCTGTGCAATGTGGATGCAAGAGTAACAATCTCATTTTAAAAGAAGGAAAAGGTCAATGTTGATGTGTGCATGAGTCTGTGTGCACTCTGTGTTCACTCACATATGCTCCTTTATATCTACACATCACTGTCACACAGAGGTCCCTGAGCTGTGAGGACAGATGAGGCTGAAAGCAGCAGGAACCAATGTGTGAATACAAACTGTAATTAGTCTGTGTGTGTGTGTGTGTGTGTGTGTGTGTGTGGCGTGACAGTGGGGAGTCAAGCCGTGTCCGTTTGGTGAACTGACGACTTTTGATGTGACAGTCGTAAATTGAAGCGAAGGATGGTAAATTATTTGACCCAGAAAGGCTTTGCAGTCGAGGCAGGAGCGTTTGAACTTTGCAGGGAGGCAGTTCAGCTGGTCAGCATTCCCTGTGTAGGCTATAATTCACCAGAAAGAGTCGGCTCTGCTGATAAAGCGACTGCGGTTCACCTGTGACTGAGGTTTGACTGAAAGGCTCTGATCCAGTAGAAGAGTGAGCGGTGATGTGGCTTCAGCACCATGGACAGCGCCTCCCCTGTCGGTCTGACTGTGATGGCGCCAAAATTGAAAGAAAAAAAAAAAAAAAAACCAACATATGCATCCTTCTTATTCCGGGGCGTGCTACTGTAAATAGGATTATGGCAATAACAGCAAAATTAAAGAAGAAAGTAGCATAGTTGGTGTCCAACTATGTTCCTGAGGGCCTTATTAAAAAGTTTGGGCTGTCAGGTGTGAGATCAGGGGTCACCTACCTTTCTGAGCGATTTTGCCTGAAAAAAAAAAAAAAAAAACCTCTGATTTTTTAAAGAAAAATTAGAGTTTCACTTCGATTTCAATTTTTTTTTTTCAATGCACCAAAAATGACTGCACACATCAGATATATTGTCAAAAGTGCAACTTTATTGCTGTGATCGTCCTTAAGAGTTAAAATGCATAGAACAATCCCAAAATAAAAAGTAAATGATTCTCTGTCATTCAACTATTTCAAGCTTTAACCCAGGTTTAATAAAAGTGCAACAGCAACTTCACAGTAGCTTCAATTTTCTGATTAAGAAATCAGATAACTACATATTTTACAACATATAACATTACAGTTAAAACAATGATAAACTCTCCCCTTAGCATCTCAGCATAGCGTGATTGAAAAATCGAACATGCCTGTGGCACACATATAGTCTAGGATAAACAAATGTAAACAAAGAGGGGGCTGGCTCACATCGTGGATGGAATGCAAAAAAGTCAGAAAAAAATGTAGTGGGGGAATTTTTTTTGGATTATTTTTAACTCGAATTTGCCAAATAAAAATCGTTTTTATCTACAAATTTGATAAAACGATTAAATTGATTTTTTTGCCCAGCTCTATTCATAGGTACTCTTTAGTCCGAAGGGCGACCAGTTAGAAAAGCACTAAATACCAAATGTTCAATAATAAGGAAGGCTATAGCGGTAACTTATAAAATGGTATAGGAAATGTTTCACTTTTACATGTGACACTTTATTTCTCATTACATTTCATACAATATTATGTTCCTATTTCACTATAGCTACTAACAAACAACTTTTAACTAAATCAATAACATGTAACATTTGTAAATGTAACAATTGTGTCACATTTCATGAAAAATCCACCTTGCATTAAAAAGAGAAATCTTATAAATCGTATTATATATTACATATCACAACCCATACACTAAATCTGCAACACTTAAAAACATTGGTCACAATGTTTCAGTGAAAATGAACATTTAAAGATGGTGAATTGAGCACTAAGACTTTATCACGTGCAGCAGTATTTAACTCTAATAAATATGAACTACATCGTATATATCTTTGTGAGTTTGAATCCTGGAAAGTAAATCAGATTGAGATTAGATGGAGCTCATTGGTGACTGGAGCCCCTGAGGGCCCCTCACATGGTCCATGCGGCCTACCTGTGCCCGCGGGCACCGTGTTGGTGACCCCTGATTTAGATCACTGTATATAGTTTCACCTGGAAGAGTGAAAAACATGTGGCAAACCATGAAGGCCAGACCTAATAAATAAATGAACTACTGAACTGAGAGAATAATAATGATAAATTCATCACATCATACACTTTTCCTATGCCACTTGAAAATGCATTATGTAACAATGTGGGACATTTTAAAAACATAAGATCACTTTGGTTGCACTACATGAAACACTAATTATCGTTTAAACAATAAGCAAGGTTGGTTGGTGTAATTTTAAAGATAGATTTTACTTCACAGCAGATTATTGGTCAGTTCCATTCAGAAAAGGATATTTAAAAAAATAAATACATAAATAAATGAGTGGTTATTTGATTTTAATTTTAAAATAAAAAAAATTACATTACAATTTCAGGGCTTTTTTAGACGTCAAGAATGGGTAAACAAAACTTTAAAAAACAGTTGAATTTCATTTTCTGTTTCTAGAAATAAATAAAAAAAGATGAAAACTAAAACACACCTTTTTTCATATTGTGCGACTGGAAGTTGCCAATTTCAAAGTAAGAGCATGTTTAAGGACGGTTCTGTGTAGGAGTTAGAAATAATTCTGGTGCTGCTGTGTAAGATAAAATAATTACAATTACAATTACATTTTATCCATAGAGACATACAACAAGAACAGTCAGGGTTAAGTGACTTGCTCAGCATCCCACAGTGATGGACCAGTTTTGGATTTCAACCGTTGACCCTTCGATTACAAGCCCGCTTCTTTACCCGCTACACCACCACTGGATCAAAAAGTTGTTTTTTGAAAAAATATAAGAATGTTAAGGGCAAAGGACATGATTGCAGAAAAACTTCTTCCACCACCACTTTGGTGTGATGTGCGTGCAGAGATTCCTGCAGATTACAAGCCTTGTTTAGCCATGTCAAAATTCACATTGGAGACATTTTAGCCTGTGTTCGAGAAACCACAGATAGAAATAATATTTTGGTGCTCTTTCCAGAAACACAACAACATCCCCATACACGCTCTTACTTTGAAAATTGGCAACTTCTGGTCTGACCGTATGAAAAAGTGAGGGTTCTTTATGTTTTCATCTTCAAACGTTTCTTTTTTTGTGGTTATGTTTTTTTTTTTTTTTTATCCCTGATAATAAAAAATGCCTCAAATTTCCATCTTCATTTTTTAATTTTAAAACGAAAATCAAATAACCGCTCATTTTTTTGTTTCCATCCTTTTTTTTCTAACAAAAATATCCAATAACCAAATCCAACACTGACCCTTGTAGATCTCGCACTTGATAGCTTTCTGATAATTTCACTGATGGGCTTTAGTGAAGAGCCTAGAGCAGCACATAACACCTACATCCATCTCATTATTCTTCCACCCTTTTGTATTGTCAAAATAGGACACCAATAAGTAGGTATAAAGATATTGTGTGTGTGTGTGTGTGGGGGGGGGGGGGGATCAAAGTTAATCAGGATGCTCTTTTAGAATGGGAGGCTATTGAAAAAAATTATTTCAAAAAAAAAAAATAAAAAGATGCACCCAAGGGGATATAACAGTGGTTTATATGAGACATGTTGGATGTGAATAAGCACTTCTATAAGCCTTTTAAGGAGTAAACGCATAAAGGTTTCATTCTTTACAAGATTTTGCATTGATGCAAACCTTTTGTTCTGGATTCCAAGCAAATGATTTTGTTTAGATGGATACGAAACTCAGCAACAAAATGACTCCTAAACCCTCTTACATTCAATTAATGAGTGTACTCAACTAAATTTTACCTGTAGGATTTGAATCATGCAACCATGAGTGGATTACTAAACTCATGTATTTTCTTACACTTTTATTTCACTTCTCTGCACTGCATTAAAGAAAGTACAGAAAAAAATCCAAATGTCATACACCTCCAGCTGGTAGGTTGTAAATTACAATTATGTATCTAACATTCGTATACAGTAATTGGCCACGGGGGACATTGTTTTAAGTATTTACATTAAATATTAACATCTGAAAGAAAATGAGACACCATCCGTCTGCATAAAGCATAAAGAATTGATGATTTCCTGGGTTTTTTTGCAACAACAATGTTAACGTTCATGGCAGAGCTGAGATGCACACATAAACTCTGTCTGAGTTGCAGGCACAGACGTTTATGAAATATTTAGACAGCTTTAATAAGACATATGCACTCACTCATTCACTACTTGGTTTGTTAAGTGGCCATGAAGCCCAGGGGTCCTCAGTGCTACTGATACAAATGGGAACCTGCTTGACCTTGACACAAATGTCTCGTTATGGCGTTGCACGTCACGTCATGGACGAGAGGATACAGTGACAGCGCGTGCACGTGCGCACGTGTGAATGCGCACACTTTATAAACTGCATATATGTCTATGTGTATAAATATGCAGTTTATATAGTATGCATTATGTGCAGGCATGGATGCCCTGCACTCCCATTCTCAGGAATCTTCTGAGCACTGATTTAGCAGTTTTAACTGCTAACATTAGAGTGGTTAGAGAGGTTTACTTTCTCCTGTGCTTTATTGTTCTTTTTTGATGGTGTGACACAAAACGCTGTGTGTGAGGTAAACCTAATTGCACATCACACTCAAGAATAATGCACAACCTTGCTTGAGCATTTGGCAGTATTTTTTTCCTTTCTCTGTAGGTCTACTGTACACTGAACATCCTTTAAAAGCATGCTACGAAACTGAGAAATTCACCTTGAAACAGGGATAAGAATGGAGGGGAATCAAAAAAAGTGTGTAAACTCATCAAGCCAGGACTTAATAATAACTGAGCAGTGCGTATCAGGTTTATAGCCGTAGATGAGCACATACATTTAGTTTAATTATATTGAACTGCATTGTTTGTTGCTATAATACACCTTTGAAGCTTTAACTTATTGAGTAATTCAGGATTATAATGGCTATCATCGTACTAGTAGTAAGATGTTGAATATTGAAAATACGCGACTTGTTGTTACATTTCAAAGATAAGAGTGTGAAGTGCAGACCTCTATCATCAATCACACATGTGACATTATTACTTTTTGTCCAAACAAAACACCTACATTAAAAGCTTAATGAATATCATCTGCAACAAATTTTCTCCACTACTTCAGACACGGTTATATACCGCTATACACCTACAGTAGGTAAACACATTTTTTTGTTGTTGTTTGAATACCACAATTGCAAAAAAAGTTGGAATAAATAATAAACAAAGTTGTTTGTAGTAGGTTTTTTTTTTGGCTATATGAGTTGACTTTTTCTTTTTGTTCCCCCCTTTTTTTCCTCCTTTTTTTCTTCACGTAAACAAGTAAATTCCAGTCCAGAGTCACAATAAAATCCGATATCTTCCACTTAAGTCTGAATTCCCACCCCTGGTGGCTAATTCCAGCTTTTCTGCTGTTGTGCCAGTTTAAAGGTATCAAACTCATGTTTGCGCGCCATTTCAATTGAACTTTATTCATATTGTGCTAATAACAACTAATTAGTCCTTTCGTAGCACCCTTCACAAAATATAGAATTGTTTAAGGAAAAAAAAAAACAATTCCACGTGAACGAGCGTCAGCGAAGAGAAAAACACCACAAAGTAGAAAATCTCTGATCTCTTCCGAAATGGACTAGTGTTAGTTCCAATGAAGTGAATGATCTTTATACCTTATTTCTCCAACTTCTGAACTCTCTATATTAGAGAAGCGTAAATCAACAACACCTAATGATTTCTTTTGTGCAGCTACCCAGGAAGTACACATAGACAAGGCAACACCGTTTATTGCACCACGAGAACTCAGATGAGTGCAGTGTTTCACTGTTTTAAAACAACGTATGCTCAAAACACTATTTATCGCCTGAATTTGGAAAAATACTTTAATTACACATCATTGTGTGACATTGCTACGAACTTGTTTGAAATTTCCCATTTTTATGCAGACAGATATTGCACAAGCGATAAAGAGCTGTGAATGCACACTTTCATCAACGCCGCGAGACAAAAAGGGAAACAGGCTGGACAAAATGTGCTCTGCCAAGCAGCGACGTAACCTTCACCTTGAGAATTAAACAAATGAAAAGCTGCAGAAGCAAGTGTGTAAATCTGCCAGTGAAAGTCAAAGACGTGCCACTCGTAACATCAGCGTGCTAGGCTAGACAGATCCTGCAAATTATTAACGCTGCATGACTGCACAAGCCTACGCAATTAGAAGGTCAAGCAGCAACATCTTTTCCACTTACTTAGGAACATCACAAATCATGTAAGCAGATCATAATGCATCCTCTAATTAATGAAGAAGATACCTTTTTGTGCTTGGGTACTGTTTGTAGTGATATCATCAGTTTCATCTGTTTGCCAACCTGTTACATGAGATAACATTTCAGTGCTTTTCGTCAATCAGGGAAAATCATGTCTCGTATAATGTGGGCGAAAAAGTGAACAGGCACGGCTAGATTAGCCTCTCCGCCCGTCACCGCCCTCACATTCTCCCCATCAATACACTTCACAATCAGCCACAGATAATGAGGTTGTGTTCTGTGTGGTTCACTGCTGCATGCAGAGATTGAATCGTATGTTCTCGCGTCCTTGCTGATTAAGAGCGAGTTTGAATTGTTGCATGATAATGATACCATATTGTGTGAAGAGGGAGCCGCGGAGAGATTGTTTCAGAAAATACGCCCCTTCAGAAAAAGGACAGAAGCAAAGAGCCTTTGAGCCTTTGTGCTGTCTGCATCTCATCCTCTCATCCTGATGTTTGATTTGCTGTTATTGAAAGATTGCGTCATCATCAGAGACATTTGTATGTATGCGCGTGTTTGGTAGCAACAAATAGTCAGTCCGTGCACAAAATTAAGAAGGGATTCATCTTTGTTTTAAAATGAAGGTAGACAAGACAAAAGCACGTTAATATTGGCTAATATACAGACTGACTTTTTGTGATATTGTCAAGGTTTGTTCTGTAATGATGATGGACCTGCTCTAGGTCAATTTTCCAATTGCAGCTGCTTGATGACTCATACAAGGGTGACATTAGTGTGCAATGATGGCAGTCAGCTATTTCAAGGTGCTTCCCTGTGTCCAAATGAAATGAGCTGATGGTAGCGCTGCAATGCCAGGGATGAGCTTTGCAGGCGGGCAGTGGTCTGCGTGGTAATTGGCTAATGGATGCAGTGTCAAGTAGAAAAGAATGAGGTCATCAGCCTGACTCTCACACTAGCCGAGACCCCCTGTTATAGCTGCCCCCTTCATGTAAGAGGGTTGTGTCAGCAGCAAGGTCATGAATTAGTGGCAACAATGCTTGTATATACACAACAAGTACAGCACATATGCATGACCTTTTCTTAAGTACAAAAACACAAATATTGTTTTTGAAAAGTTTTTGATTGTCTTTTTTAATATATAAAGCTATATAAAATCAATTGTACATGTAACATAAATCAAATATTTATTTTTAAAAGAATTTCAAAATAAGAGGGTAAAGGCAAGGATTCAGGTGCCTGGACTTATAGTTTATATACTTATATATATATATATTAGATTCATTGTGGGTTTCTAAAAAAGGCCATAGGAGTGCCTGGTTTTGGCAAAACAATGAAATCTAACATATATCATATTTTTCTCAAGTTATTACACATGTGCTCTTATTGACTTTTATCCTGAGTGTTATATTCAAGGTCTCTGACAGATCTACTCAAATTAGTATTCTGTCATGTGCTATTCTGTCTACCCTTCCCTACAGTGGTAAATATTAGATGTAGAATAAACCTAGTATTTACTTAAGGGTGTCCTAATCTAATACATATAGCAGATAACTGTCCAATATTAGCAAAAAAAAAAAAAAAACAAGCATCAGATTATATTGACCTGCATCTAAAATCTCAGATATAAAGCCATCTGATACATCATTGTTTTTTATTGGATTTATTGAGGTTATTTTTCAGGGTCTTCTCATTTTTGTATTCATTTTTTATTTCATGTAACTGTAGATTATGGTTATGTTTAACTTTAGCTAGTGCTTATTTTTCACTTTATATATATATATATATATACACAATACACATACACTAAAAAATAAGTAATAAGAGTTAGGGATGTCCCGATACAACTTTTTCACTTCCGATATGATACCGATATTACAGCCTTGGATATCGGCCGATACTGATATTGATCCGATACGATATCAGCACAAATCATGCATACTTTTATTATTATCTTATTTTGTAGTGTGGAATGTTAGAAAAGGCTTGATCAAGTGATAATAATAATAATAATAATAATAATAATAATAATAATAATAATTTTTATTTGTAATGCACTTTACATTTGATGCCAAATCACAAAGTGCTACAGGATTAAAAACAATAAATAATAATAAATAAATAAAACAACATATATTAAAAGACGGGACTAAAAGAGGCATTAACTGTTAAAACAAGTTTCTGTAAAAAGGTGATATTTTAAGTTTTTTCTTAAAAATGTCCACCGTTTGTGGGGCCCTGAGGTGGTCTGGGAGGACATTCCACAGGCGATGGGCAGCGGCTTCAAAGGCCCTGTCGCCCATTGTTTTGAGCCGTGTCCTGGGCGAGACGAGACGAATAGGTTACTTTGTTGGAGTGAGAACCACAGTCACCTATGGATAGAAGTGCTGGAGTGGAAAATTTTATCGGAGAGCTTATATCGGTGATTTTAGATGCTATTCGATAAAATCCGATATTCGTTTTCTGGCTGATATCGGACCAATATCTGATATCAATATCGGATTGGGACCTCTAATAAGAGTATGAATCTTGCTGATATTGCATGGGATCGATATTGGTATCGTCAGACTCCCAAGGCAGCAATCAATATTGTATTGCAAGTGAAAAAGTTTCATTTTTTTTAATTAAAAAACATTATTGACCTCAGGGTAACATGTAATACCAATTAAGAAGGACTTTCAGGACTTTTAGGTGTGATTGCCAACTATAAATGTAGAATAAATCATTGTTATGCAATCAGTACATTGCTGCTGTTTTGGGAACTCTTCTATGACACATTCATGTTCCATCTTTTTGGGGTGTATGATCTCGACAAGAACTACTTTACAATGACTAACATTAAAAGTCTTCCGTTTATTAAACACAATATCTAGAATATTCTTTGTATATTTGCTGTCACCAGTGCATGGATGGATGGGTATCATCACATTCCCTCCCCTACGTTCTCCCCTTTCTGTCAGTGTGAGTACACTGGAGGGTGCAGGACTCCCAGGGCTTTATGTCTGTGACTCTAAGCAAGAGTGACATTTCTCTGACAGCACGCAGAACATGCACACACAAGCATGGTCAATCATCTAAGCACGCATACGCGTTTTTGTCACTGACTCCGCCTCATGCTCTTTATACCTAAACATGTCAGCAGTGACATAAAGACCCAAACAATTCACTGATTGCAACAAACAAGGAACCCCGTTGTATACTTAAACATCTAATCAATTCTGAACACTTTCCCTCCAGCCGAAGGGGTTACAACAGGCGTTACCCTGGTAACTGCCACCGTGGGCCTCACCCAGTGTTTTTAGTCCGTGCGTAAGGGTGTGCATCTGTGTGTGTGGGTGCCCATCTGCTGGTTTTTGCATTGCAGAAGGCACCTCCTGACCAAATTTCTGTTCGACCTTGCTTTCCCCCGCTCGATGAATCTTTTATGAGGCTGGCAATGTGGGTTTCTGTGTAGAAGATTGGAATATAAATATGGCTGTTGCGCCTAGAGCTCCTCTTCCCGCACTGATACAAAAGCTTTCATAAGACGGAGCAGATTGGGCAAGCTGCTACATGAATGCTGCTCTTCACTTCTCTCACTTTTATCTGAAGAAATTAGAGAGCGTTGAGCTGTCTCCAATACCAGATGGGCATTTGGCTGCATTTGTATAGGGTTAAACAACATTTGACACTCTCAGTGAGAGAAGATATTATTTAACTATCTATCTATCTATCTGTCTATCTGTCTATCTGTCTATCTATCTATCTATCTATGATGTAATTACAACAAAGCTAATTATATTCTTCTTTATCTGATTCATGCTTTGGGTTATAAGCTTTTAATTTCCATGTCTTTATGAGGCGACCAATATTAACAGATATATCCTCTAGTTATTATTTACTTTATCAGTTTTACTCTAGGGAAGACAATTAAGAATTATGCTGCAGGGTCGAGGCAGAAGCACGTATTTTTTTAAAAAGCCGTTTAATTGATGTGTTTTTCGGGTAGTGCTGTCACAGCCATTCAGTAGGGTCATTGATGAGGGAGGCTCTCTCTGACTGTGCCAAGCCTTAAAGGCTCCAGTCAGGGAGGCGTGGGAGCCCAGCAGCCACCAGACACTTGTGCATATCAAGCAGGGCTGGCAGAGCCGTGCTTTGCAGCCCCACGGTGAGCAAGGTAGAGGAGTCCTTTGATAGAGACACTACACGTAGGAGAGGGAAGATAACAAGACGCTCCAGTGGCAGGAACACCATCTTGCATTACATTACGCTGCCTGGTTCACACTTGGTCACAGTGTGCATTAGTGAGGAGGACACTCGAGGTACCAGTCACCCATTTGAACAGCTGTATGCACAACTTTGTTGGTATCAATTGCAAGTAGAAACAGGTGCATACTGATCGTAATACAGATGCATGTTTTTAGGGTGAGAACTAAATTGGATAAAAATCCTGTTAAATGTTATGTCCAGTCTGCCCGGAATGATGTGCAAAAAGACTTAAAACTATGACATCTCACAACCACAATAAATCCAAGTTAATTGTGAATAACAGAAATGTCCTTTTTGAGTTTCTTATGATGTCCCATTAGTGTTTCCCTGTAATGTGTGATTGGCTTTGTTTTAAATGTTTTATTTTATTTTACATGTGTGTATTTTAGCTATTTCTTGCACAGTGTTCACATTTAGGTCCCGTTGAGAGGAAAATGACTGAATCTCAATGAGTTTTACTAGGTGTGATTAAATGAATTTTTTGTAATGTTATGATTCTGAAGTTGCCTGTGAGCGTTAGTGGGTTTAATCAGGGAACTCGTGTTTCATTCCACATTTGGAAACGAGCTGCCGCGTGTTGGTTCTACACCAGACTGGCATCCAATCGAATTATTAGTTATAGAATATTGATGAATGAATGAATGAATGAATGAATGAATGAATATTCCAAATTGTACTGTCTTGTTCAAAGTCCCCTATAAATAAGGACAATTTTTTTTTCTTCTTTTGTTTAACTTAGTTTTTGTGATTTTTGTGATGACTTTTGAAAGTGATTTAACCTTTTACATCAAAAGAGCAATTTGAGAGCATCAAATCAATCCCTATTAAAGATAATTATAACATTCACAGGGAGGAGATTGATTTAATGTCCAGCGATGCAGTATATCACAGACAGATGTTCTATATATAATAGTTTAAAAGCATTACATTGAATTTGGAAAACAGCATTTCCAGAGAAAATGCAAGTGAGAGTGAGTGCTTTATGGTGAAATTGTCACACAGATCTGAGGGTTATACCGACTCTGAGGAGTTGTCTAGCAGCAGCAACATAACACCTTTTTCAAAAGTGAAATAAATCATTAATGATGAAACAAACAGAAGGCCAGAACATAGGATTGTCCTCAGTAATGTGCACATTGGGGTACCCCGATTGGTAAAAACTGACTTAGTGATGAGTTATCTTTGGAAAACACACTGTATAATAATATAGAACTAATTTCAATGGGGATAATGCTGTAATTAATTATATATAAACATTTATGTGATGTAATCTTCACCTATATACCTGTAATTTATAGCATTGCTATTAGGGGTGGGTACCTCTGGGTACCTCACGATACGATACGCGATACACAGCTCACGGTAATGATTATCTGACGATACGGCGATTATCAATATATTGGTCGGAAATCAATCTACGAGAATCTATGACATAACGAGAAAAAAAAAATTAAGTGAAAAAAAACAGTTTTTATTTCATATCTCTGAAAGACAATAAATAGAAAAAGTGTCCTATGAACAGTGACACTATTTTAGTGTAACATTTCTGTAAATAAGTGTCAACATACCAATGTAAACGAATAAGTATCTCCAATAGTGCTTTCTGTAAACAAAAAATAGGGTCTTTCTTATCAGTGACACCAGTATAGTGCAATATTCCAGTAAACAATATATTGGTTCCTTCAACAAACATTGACAACATTTCTGTGAAGACCTACCTGCACATTTTAGTGAAAAAGGGTTTTGAAAAAAAAAAATGTTACTCATGTTTTGGTCATTATTATTATTATTATTATTAATATTGGGATGTTCAGAATAACAGCACACACAATAAACACAGAGAGAATGAACCAATAATAAAAAAAAAAAACTCCAATATTCTAATATCTAGAAACTGGAAAGTCTTGAGTTACTGAAGTCACAGTTTTGTCACCTCACATATCAGAATCAAGCAAGAATAAGGAGGATTTCCACACACACACGCACGCACACAAGCACGCACACACACACACAGTTGCAGCACAGCACCTACAGTGTGAGAGAGAAAGAGATCGACAAAGATAAAAAAGAAGATGGAGCAGAAGTGCTAGAAATGAAATTTGGAAAATGCAAGCAGGAGAAAAAGTCTGAGAGCTTTCCGACTCTTTCCGTGTATTTAGTTTCCTCCCTTCGAACCGAAAGGAGAATAATAATTCATGGTCTATCACTCTGTCACTATGATTTTCTATCTTTCACTGGCAATGACACTATACTTGTAGATTGTCTTTAATTAGCTCTACACTACACAATCAATATGGCCATAACCATTACACACATGGCATATGCACCACGTCACCCATGTCAGAGAAACACCAGAAGCAGCAGGAAGAGATGATCAATGCTGACATTAAAAATATGAGGGGAAAATGATGACGAACGGCACTTTTGAGAAATGAGGAAATTAATTAGAATGTGATTAGAAAATGTAATGTGATGATTAGACCTTCCTTTGCTATTTTACCATGAAATCAATATGTGTCTGTGTGTGCGGAGTCATGAATGTCTGCATTAAAAAGAAATAAGGTCAGAGTTCTCCTTCTTTATGGCCCAGCACTGATAGACCTACCATGTCATACCATGCCATGAGATTGAATGCAGCATTCTTTATAGTATTTTCAAACCGCAGAGCTGAGTGCCTCAGCCACACTAATGGCAATGTGATGAATAGGTATTCAGGAGAGGTCTATCTCTCTAAGCCTTATTGCCTCTGGCTACTGGTCCTCTCAGGCCCAGCTTCCATTCTGACTCTCCTCAGTAAGAGTACCAGGCTACAATAAGCTGCAGGGATCTTCACAAGAGATTACTTCCTCCTTGTCAGGCCCATTTTACTTAAAATGTCCCGGATCGATATCCGACATCAGCTGTTATTATGGAAGCAGTCGTGATTTTAAGCAAACGTCCCAGCAAAGGAAGTAAATAGAACATGTGCTGCCTTGCATCAAACTAAGAATATTTACTGTTTATCTGTACATACTTCAATGAAGCTTTTGGATCCCAAAATGCACGACAGTAATAACTTAATATAAACAATCACCCTCAGACAAGGATGTCATTAAATTTTCCATTAATAATTCAATTTGTGTGGTGAATATATTTCTTCAGAAAGCTTGTGATATGCTCTCAAGCCACAGAGTATTTGTGTCATTGTAATCCCATCTTTATTCTGATTACATTCTAGTCCTTTTTTCACCCATGCGAATTAGAATTAATGCAGTAATCAACAATGATGCATCTCGGGTGAATTGAGCTGCGCAGTTTCAGACTGACATGTCATGGGGACAGCAAATTAAAATACCCATGCTAATGATTACCAAAATAAGGGACTCCTGCAGGGAAAATAAAAATCATTGCAGATCTATTCTTGTGTTGCTCAGAATATTAATGCACACCATGGCCTTGCTGTTGCATTATCAGCACCCAGATATGCCCCAGCATCATTGAGTGCCATAGACGTGATTTGTGTACATGCAGGAAACAAATACACAGTAGCAGTCATACCATTAATTATTATGAATTAATTTATCCCAAAATAAAATAAAACATAATGGCATACAAAAGGTGTGACTATCAAGACCATTGAATAGTCAAAAACAATAGATTTTGCAGGAACCCACAGCGCTGACTTAGGGTGTTAATTGGGACGCAACCATTAGGGTGAACCAAAAAGAATTACAGTGACATTTTATCACATACAAGGTAAGAATATATATTGACTGGTGGTTTATTGTCCATCACACCTGTTAGTGAAGGAAGCAATGTATGATAATTCAATTTACCCATCATCCTCTAACCCAGTGGTTCCCAATCTTTTTTGTCCCGTGTATCCCTTTCGTATTTTCGTCGAATCATTTGTACCCCGTTTTCATATCATAAGTACCATCTTCATAATTTCATATGCATTTTCATTTTTTGGAACAGCAAGCTCTCCTAAACCCCTAAATGTGTCTCAAACATTGGTTCCCTATGGTTTAATCTTCAAATTCAAAACACTGAGAGGAATTTAAAATGGAATTTAGTTAAACTACAACTTTTATGTGATTACTTCAATAGTAAGTAAATAGTCACCTTTGTAAAATGTAGGTACTTATTGTCTCCTATTGTCAGAAGTGTGATAAAATGGCCTCTACATCATAAAATAATCATGTTTCAAGAAATGACAAGAAAATATAGTATTATAGTAATTTAGCAATAGTACTATTAGTTTGTAGTGAACTTGACCAGAAAATTGTCTTAAAAGGAACTAGAAACATTTACCGATTATTTTTGGTAAATCTTTCTGTGTACCCCCAGCACTGTGTTCCTGGACCCCTAGGGGTACACGTACCTCTGTTTGGGAACCACTGCTCTAACCTACTTGTTCTCAAACTGACGTCCGAGAAAGGGCCGTAGCTGGGGGTCCGTGAAATAAATAAATAACAAGAATAAAAACTATTGTGTCATTAAAAAGTGCATATACATGCATATAGGGGCCAATACACTAATAAATCAAAATATGATTTACATGTACAGCATATGGATACTAAACATGACACACTGCTGTATCACTGTGACGTGCGATAAATGTTTTAATGATAATAAAATTGTGCATAAAGTTTGTTTTTTTTGTTTTTTAGTAAATGTGCACATATTTTGTTTATTGCTAACACATTATACACATTTTCACAAGACTAGGTACTCTTTAAGTTGATTTGTACTACAAATATCTTAAATATTGAAGTAGAAACATCACAATAAATAGATTCTTGTTGCATTTAAAGCTACAAATGGTAGTGAACTTTGTTTAATTGATGTAGCTATTATGAGGGGAACCTTGACATAGATGCTCTCCTGTGAGGATCTAAAACGTTTAGGAATCACTGCTGTAAACAGCTGCTGTCCAACCAATAAGAACACTACGTCTTACTTCCCAGTAGCTAAACATCATATGACTTCAGACTATTGTTGCAAAGCTCCAATTTCTTCTCTGGGTGTCCATTTTATTCATTTAATTGATATTTTCCTTGCTGTTTGTTTGTGTAATCACTGAAAGGATTCATGACTTAACATTACGACAATGCAGACGCATCTTTATTGTGTCTTCAGATGTCAGTGTGTTAGCAACAGAATTCAGGCTCAAACGAGACTATTAATTTACAGAAAATCCTATAACACATAACAAAAACATCATTAAAGTGCACAGTGACAACCTAATTCATTTATCCATACGTTTATTCTTCCATTTTGTCTGTAACTCTGTGTGGCTATAAATGTGATATCCAGTTCGGGGCTGTTTTGGGATTTCCTTCTGCAGCATGCTGAAGCTGTGTTGTACTAATAATGTCACCCTAATTAAATGTTACAGCTTCTGTGAGCATTAATGACCTGAAGACAGAGGATACAAATGGAGGCTTCAGTGTGAGCTCTGACAAAGAGCGAGGATGCAGCACTGCAGGCTGGCTTCAACGTTTCCCTGCATTGCTTTTGTACAACAAACTGCTGATGGGCTCTAATCATTGTTTGCTGCAGACCACATCAAGCAAAGAGCATTGGGATTTTTTGGCTGCTGGTGTTAGCTGTCAGTTAACCAAACTATATTAATAGATATTTTTAGCTTCAGTGCAGCAAAAGTTGCAGAAAACTGGTAAAAAAAAAAAAAAAAAAAATCATGCTTATGTGTTCTGTAACTCAGTGGTTCCCAACCTTTCTTGACTTGTGTACCCCCTCACTCATACGTGAACATAACACAACTGAATATCAGCAAGTTAAGTCAAAATTTTATTTCATCTTCTTAAATTGAACAATTAATATTCAGGCATTATCTTTTTATTTAACTCAAATTAAACATGAAATGATGTTGCCTTCAAGGCAATAAAAATGATAAATATAAGAAATAATATTATAGTAAATGTTTGCATTATTAATACTAATATATTATGATTATATTGTTCTTAAAGAAAAATAATAAAGTTGAAATTAGAAAAAAATAAGAATAAATAAAAAATAAGTGATATAAATAAATAAATACAAAACAAATAATTAACCTGCCTATGTTATATATATGTTTTATGACATTTACCACAAAAGGAGCTTTTTTGAATATGTCCCCTTCAAACAGGCATTTAAACTTTAAAAACAAGTCATTGCGCACGCGTACCATTATATTGATGGACTTATGACATGACTGAGAATATGTTTTATTATTTTGGAAATAAATTCTTAATTTTGCCACGTACCCCCTGCAATGTGTACCACAGTGATTAGGTAATCATATTAATAGCCCCACTTTGATACTGATGGAGTTTTGTTAACAATAAGTTGGACAAAGATTAAATGAGAAAATGTGAAGCCCTTTCTCCATTGATTTTTTTTCTTGCATTCTAACCAAGCAGTGAATGCAGAGAATCCAAGAGGAGTTCTCAGCTGGTCTGGAAATATAGATGAATACATCACTAATGAAACAAAGCCCTGTGAAAGGATATTAATAAAGTAATGGAAGAGCACTCAAGTCCAGCAGTGCCGTGGGGTTTTACAAAAGGAACCCCTCCACAACCCTCGGCGAGAATCCGGCTGGTGACTTTCAGCAAGTCAATTAGATGATTTTATCAGTTGTGCTGTATAACAGTAATGCTGTTGGAAGAGAAAATGAGATTCCCTGGAAGACATGTTACCATCTGGATGTACAAAGTCAATTATTGAGGGTGTTTGGAAAAAAGCCAGATCTGCAACTTAGGATGTTTTAAAGAGTAACAGAATCAGAACATGCTCCATTAGCAGGCTTCCTTTAAGCCTCAGCTACCTTTCCAATAGGAAGAAGACTTCCAATTTGATGTTAGTACCGTAATTACTGCTCTCTCATCCCCTCTCCCGTCACCCTCAAGCAGCAGGAAAAAAAAAAAATGTTCGATTCGCAGGTGGGATGAAAGGTCACAGAGAGTATAAGGCTTCCCTGCTCTGCGATCCTTAAAAGACCAGGATTGTAATCAGGTCTTTAATCAGAGATAGAAAATGATGATGTGTCTCAGTGCACGTCTGTTACCAACTGTATGTTTAACTGCTACAGTGAGAGTTTATGTAGGGAGGAAAAGTAAATAGGTTTATTTACCTCCAAGAAAGGAGGGAATGAGGATTGAGACACATCAGGCGATGCTGCTGGCATGAGAAGAAGCCGAACACAGAGTCATGCTGTGCTGCACAATGCATGACAGCTGATTGCTGCATGATGCTCTTGCTTATTGCCTTGATCAAGACTTTCCTTAGGAAGCCTGAAGCAAAATGTGGTGCCCTGCTACAGTGTGATTGAGCTATTAGGGTTCCAACCCTATAGAGTTTATCATTGCAAATACTCTACAAATAGTGGACCATTGAGATTGTAATCAAGGAAGCAATCAGAAGCAATCAATTGCTCCATGGAAGAAAAAAAGTGGACTTGTATGATAGAAATAGATTCAAGGATCTTCAGCGTAATATTTTAGCTTTGCCTGCTCTCATCTTTTCATGTCTTTAGAAAACAAACAGGTTGAGCTGCCATCTTTAATGAAATCACAAGAAGTCGATCTATTTATTCATTTAATCCACAAGCTTCATATAGAGCCGGGATGTCTTCAATTTGATATGGACCAAAACTCATATCTCACAATACACGATATAAATCTCACTATTTTTAATACAAATAAAGTCTTACCAGAAAGACAATTCAGGCTCACACAGGCACATTTTTTTAACAAACAGCTGCACAGTATGTGCCACTTTTGTCTTTTTCTCCTCTAAGGGACAGCACATGTGAGTGAGTTCTGTAGTGTGGTTTTTTTCAGGTGATGGTCTGGGTTAGGACGCACTCAGAAATCCATCAAAGTAGCGAAAGCAGCGACTTTCAAAACAAGTGTTTTAATACAAAATAGAAATATTAATAATTAAATCTTGATATACTGCCCAGCCCTAGTTCAGGGTACAAATAGTTTTAGGTCAATAGAATAGAATACCAGGTTATTATTTCAACATTAAAGTGCCCTAATTTGCATTTCCACATATAAATGATGTGTAAAGTAGGGCTGCTCAATTATAGAAAAAATAATAATCACGATTATTTTAGTCATAATTGAAATCACAATTAGTCAAATGATTATTTGTCAACCAAGAAGTTAAACATAAATAAAATCTTTCAAACACTAAAATCAAGTACGTTCACTTTTGCACAAAACAAAACACTTGATGTGTCTTTGCTCTTCGTCTTCATCATCAAACCCAAAATGTTCCCATAGAAGAGAATTTAACTTGCCACTTGTTTACCAAGTGTTTTTGCTGCGTTTCTCCTGCCATGTTTAAAGACCACTAGCAACAACTTTCCTCGTGTTAGCCTGCAGGCTAGCTTTGGCTTTTTCTCAATTATTTTTATTTTGTAATCTTTGGGTGTAATAATCGAAATTGTAATCGAATTTTGATTAATTGTGCAGCCCTGGTGTAAGGTATGTATGGCATCAACAATATCCAAGCAACAAGTGACCTTAAACTTAATTTCACTTAAAGGGGACATATCATGCTAAATTCACTTTTTTAGCCCTTAAATGCATTTTGTTGTATATTTAGAGTGTTTAGAAGTACAGAAAAGTTCAAATTAGCCTCTTCAGGTGCTCCGTTGATATCTTAATATTCTGTTTTGGTCATATTTTTCTCTTTTCTATTCTCTATTACGTTATTTGAACAATAAAGTCACAGTATTTGCAGCTGAACTGCTAAATTAGGACATCGACACCAGACCCAACACTTAGAGCAATCCGCCATTTTTATTTCTCGCTTTTATTTTGTAGTCCAAGCTCAAGGATGCCGAAGTTACGAGAGGATAAGTCAAAATGTTCGGTTGTTGGATGTAGTAACCCACACGCTTCATTACAACGTCTCCCAGCATCAGAACCTTTTCAAAGTGCCTGGTTGAGTTTTATTTTTCACAGAAACGTACCCACATCTGTGGGTAAGGTCATTTTTGTGTGTGCGAAGCACTTCAAGGATGACTGCTTCTGCAACCTCCGCCAGTATAAAGAAGGATTTGCCGAAAGACTTTGTCTGATTGAGGGTTCAATTCCTTCTATCTTTGGAGACGACGAACAGAGCACTTCGGTAAGCTGTAAATAACGCTAAAAAGTGTGATGATAAGACGTCCCTGTCATTGTTTTGTTAGCATTAGCAGTTGCACCGTCTTCATATGTTAGCGCTGTGTGCTCGTTTTAGGTTCATCATCTTCATTTTCATCTCGCTCCGGCGGGTCCGATATTGGGACCAAATTTTTATTATTTTATTTCATTTGGAAAAATATTTTAAAATAATATAAGTAAAAATTACAGGATTTTGGATAACTTGAGAATTTCAACAATTTGCAAATATTGGGAAATTCTACTGATATATTTTTAACTGAATTAGTTGGATAATTTGCACTACAATTCATGTTTTTTCTGTCACTTTTTACTTTTCTCTTGCCCCCCAGGCCTTGAGTTTATGTGATATAGAGTATTGTTTTACCACCAAACAGGAAAGAAAGAGTGAAACAGAGCTTTGAAGTTTCTTTAAGTAAATGTTGTATGATCACTCTCCTCTTCTGATGTATTATGAATGTATTCTCTTCATTGAGGCTTCATTGGAGGGATGTACAATCCCTACATGGAAGGGCAGAGGATGGTCTGTGTGCTATAATTACCACAGCCAGCCATTCACACTTTTAATATTGATTTACTTTTTCTACACCTGATCCAGCGAAACAGACATTACTGCAGTTAGACTCATAAAGGCAGACCCTCAGGCACCAGTGCTGCTTTGTTTCCATTTCCCCCCTTCTTTTCTGCAGTGGCAGTATACTGTTACATGCATGGCACAGCTCCACCAGGTCCCTCACACTGCACTGTGGCACCAACCATTAGTGAGGACTGTAGACATTTCACAGCTCAGTGGAGAGAGAGCGCGTTGTTCAGGCAGCTGGACACAAATTCCGAAAAGCACTTACACGCGCACAAACAAATGTAAGCGTAAAGAAATCTACATAGTCAAATAAAATCTCTTTCAGAAGACATTTTTAACGCTCGAGCAAATCTGTGCAAACATCTCACAACTAAATGATCATTAATGTTTTATAAAGATTGTACTCCTGCAAACAATAACAGCTGTTTGGTGCATTTTTTTTTTTATACATGTGTCACCTTCAGAGACAAAAAACTACTAGAAGTGGTATCTTCTCATTAGGATTCTATAGCCTACACTGATATATAGGGTTAGCATAAATAGTTAACAACGCTGATCACGTGTGATCCTCATGCAGCCTCATAGATCATGTCATGTTTCATCCCCAGTCAATCACCTGTGAGGTTTGGCCGCGCTAAACGTCTGACTTTATATGCGCTGATGGCTCTCGGCTTGATTATTGAGCATTTTCATCGAAAAGGTTCTCCTCTTTGTGCTTCATGCATGCAGGCACGGGTCGATCTGTGTGCATGGTGCTTCTGTGCTCACACTGTGAAATCTAACATCCTGGACGAGTACCTGTAATCAAAGAGCCATGGTTAAACACTCCTTGCTGAGAATCTATCTCAGTGTCTGCTGGTATAGCTGGGCAATATATCCAGAGCCAAGATATATTTATTTTTCCATTTTTGGGATATAAAATAATACAATATCTCCTATGTCGATATATATATTTTATAGCTTATTTTGTTTTGAAACGACTTGTTTTTTAGTCACTGCTTTCACTACTTCTCAGAACAGCATCAAAAGCACAGTTTGATGGATTGCTGAGTGCATCCTATCACAGACCTTCCCCTAAACCAGGGGTCTGCAACCTGCGGTTCTGGAGCCTCATGTGGCTCTTTGACTCTTTTGCAATGGCTCCCTATAGCTTTCAAAAATAATGAAATAAATTATTATTTTCTTACAGTGTATTATTGATTAACGATTTTGACACCAAATAAAATCAAGATATAATGATTTGTCAACCTAAAAATAAATGACATTGTGCAATGACTGCCACCTTCCTACTTCACCTCCTGAAACATCTACAGGTCATTAACTTTCCCTTCACCTGTGGTTAACCTTAAGTTTTAAATCCCTGGTAAGATAACTAAATCAACTAAAAGACTATTCTGGAACTAAATATACATTTTAAATGTGTGGGGATTGGTACATTTAACTGCCAACATGCCGGCTAAATATGCATGCATGATATGTGGCAAGAAATTAGCAATTAGTACATGTTGACTGATATTATGGGTTATCAAATTCTCAAGTTCTTCTTAGATACATTATCTAACAAAAACATTTTTTACATAACATTATCCGTTTTAATTTTAACTGTATAGAATTGTATACACTATGTTGTCTTTAGAGATCAACCGATATGGATTTTTTTTTAGGGCCGATGCCGATACCGAGTTTTTTTTTTTCCATCAGCCTTAGCCGATGACCGACAAAAAGAAACCATGAATAATAGTCCATTCCAACACAACCCCAGAACATAATGTAATATCAGATGCGCATTAAGCAACAAACTGTTCAAGTTTCTGTTCTAAATTGCATCAACATTAACAGGAATAAATGTTCCTTCTCAGCTTAGCGCTAGCATATTGCTGTAATGTTGAGAAGCAGAGAGGGAGGGAGAAAGACACACACACAAACACTTCAGCCAGCTGCTCGTTAAATAAAACTGCTACAACAACACGGAACCGCGGAACAACGTCAGCTAAGTTGAACAGTTAAAAGATGCTTTGAAAGTTTAAAACTTGCCGTTGGGGTTGAAGAGCTTCCTTCACGCTCTGCTAGTGGGAGGAGGGGCTCTGCAGCCTCTGTCTCCAGCAACAGCCTGTGGCAGTCGCTGTGTATGTTAAATGGATCGGTGAACACAGCAGCTTGCATCAGCCGACGTAAAACACGCAAAAATCGGCCAATGAATCGGTCGATCACTAGTTGTCTTCATTAAAAAGTTTTTTTTTCTGACTCAGGAAGGACTTTAATGAGATGAGGCAAAATGGCTCATTTGAGAGTAAAGGTTGTAGACCCCTGGATAAACAAGCCACACTACAGAACTCACTAAAGTGGCTAGGGATGTCCCATACAACTTTTTCACTTCCAACACGATACCGATATCGATACGATATCAGCATGAATCATACACTTATTTTGTAGTGTGGAATGTTAGAAAAGGCTTGATCAAGTTACTCAAACAGAGAACAATAGTCAACAATTCAAGTTCACTTCAGTTATTTTTTACTATCAGTATATGGTAGGAACAACTGAGGGCGGGGACAAAAACAACAAAAACTTATCGGAGGGCTTATATCGGAGATTTTAAATGCAGTTTGATAAAATCTGATATTCGTTTTCTGGCTGGTATCGGACCGATATCCGATATCAATATCAGATCGGGACACCCCTAAAAGTGGCGAGTATTGTGCAGCCGTTTGTTATTAAATGTTCCTGTATCATCAAATTTCAGCAAGAATTGTCTTTCTGGTCAGATTTCATTTTAGATAAAATTATCGAGATTAATATCGTATATCGCTATATGGGGAAAAAATATCGAGGTATGAGTTGTGGTCCATTTTTTTACACCTTGTTTGGGATTATTTTGATCTTGATCTGTTTTGAGGCTGTGTGCCTCAATGCTTATCAGCAAACTAATGAGTTATGACTGAGAAAAATACCCATGATCCTCAGAGCCACATGACTCCAGCATCTCCTGGTTGTTTCACACTCCCCTTTCTAAAACCCCTGTATCGTGATGAAAGAGGTCTGAAGTGTAATCTGTATTTCTTTTGACTCTGTAGCTGCCCATGTGTTTGTGCCTGGTGCTTTAATTCCCAATGAGACTGTCCCTGTGGCCCTGAGGCTTTGCAGCGCTTAACTGCCATCCCTGGGTGTGCAAGAATGCTGCCATTTCTGCAGTTGGTGGGCATTTTTAACATTTCAACTTATTAGAAATGCCCTTTATGGGACAAACCCAGAGGCTGAGTAGAGTGCATTTATTCTTATTATGAAGAAGTGAAATAACGTGCGTAGTATGTTGTACCATGTTCGGTGTGGCTGTTCCACCGTCAAGCCACAGAATGGATTAGAGGTCTTAATGATTGTGACAGGGTGGATGAGATTGTTGATCAAGTGAGTACATTTAGACAGAAACTGTAGCAACAATGTAAAGGAAAAAGAAGTGATAAACGAGTCGCACACAGAGAAACAGGCAGCGTAAGAAGAGCTCAAATGAAGGTGAATACACGAGTACAGCAGCAGATTGCAGATAATCACTCAGCAAAGTTATCAGGGAAATGAGGCTGACCAATTTTTATAGTGCAAATTGTGAGGAATTAAAGTGTGGAAATCATCAGAAAGGAATTTAATAATTCTTGTTTAATAGCTGCCCTCCTCTTTCACTAATATAATGAAAGCTTGACCTGCCAATTTTTTAAGGTATGACGATATTTCTCATCTGTCTTATTATTTCAATCTGCAGTAATGTAGATGAAGTCTGACCTGTGCTTTGTGAATGGAATTCTAAAGGCTTAAAAAAAGCCAGCATTGCACAATAGGAGAAAAATATCTCTTGAAGAATAGATGATCAATAGGATACTTCAAATAGAATCAAAGAACAACTCGTCGAAAGAAAGATTTTTGTACATTTTTTTATTTTTTTTTTCACTAATGATCCAAATTAGCCACAGTCTTCTACTATACGAGTTGTAACATACAATTAGAGTTATGTGGGAAAAAATATAATTCAAAATTAAAAGCAGGTACACATTGGGTTTCCTTGTGTACAAAATGTGCTATACAGGTGAATTTGACTTGCAAATCAGGCCATGTCTAGAATATTCTCAATCATCAATGAAATCTGCATTTCAACATTCTGATCGAGCCCATTTTTAAATAATGTTCAGAACCCTTGTAAAAGTGTGTGTGATGCTTTACTGCCATCATGTGGAGCTAGATAGTACTGCATTAATGATAGGAATTTATTTTTTTTGGTGTATGGCTATTCTCATTCATACATCAAATACACACACGTAATGAAAACAAATATATTTGAAGCACATCATTTCACAAGGACTTTATAATATTTTCCATGCACATTCTTCATGCCTCTATTACAGATAACCTATTAACAAAAGTGATTATTATTTACTTTATGCGAGCCATTGTATAAAGCAGACATGGGCAACTGGTGGCCTGGGGGCCATATGCGGCCCTCAGTCTAATTTTTTGCAGCCCCCAAAGAAAACACAAAATGACTAAAAAAAAAATACAAAAAGGACAACAAATATACCTAAACATAAAAAAAACACCCACAACAGAATATACAATGACTGTAAAAATACACCAAATTATGACAATTTACTCAAAAATGCCTCCAAAAACACACAAATCCTTTGTTCTTTTCTCTATTATTGCTCAGATTGGCTTTTATTTTGGAGGAGTGGTGGATTAGTGGTCAGTAAAAGTTGCTGGAGGACTGTAGGGTCCATGTTCAATTTCATCCATCCATTTATCGTACCCGACCATGTGCCATACGGCTTTTTTGAAAAACACTTATAAATAAAAATGTATTATATGTCATTGTCTTTATCTTAACCTTTGTGTGGTGGGGTTTGTATGGGGTGGATGTTTTTTTTTTTTTTTTTACTTTAAAAAGCACTTTGAGCTGCATCTTTTTTACTAAAAGGGCTTTATAAATAAAATATTGATCGATTTTCTCACTTATCCATAGTCAGGTCGAGAGGGCAGCATCCTTAGCAGGAAGGCCCAGACTTCCAAAGCCACTTTGTCTAGCTCTTAACGGGGTATTTGGAAGCGTTCTTAGGCCAGCCACACAATAAATGGGTTCACTGAGCCAGACCCTTAACCCCCAAACTGAAAATATATTATTATTATTATTATTTAAATGTATTCTAAACACTGATATGAATGTTGAATGTTGACCAACACAGTTTTGTGTTAACTGTTTCCCATCCCTGTATAGATATAACTATAAACTAAGGAATCTAAATGTGTCTTGTCCACCATGTGTAATATATTTCTCTCTCCTCACTGAGACCTTTAGGCTGTCACATTCACATTTTAATCTCTTTCTGCAGTCACCTGCAGGGACAGCTATACCTGTCACCTCGTCCAGTCACGCTCACAACAGCCAAAGGCAGGTGCATCGCATTCACATTAGGAAAGGCTATTGAGCATTTCCACTAGTGACCACATGGGGGCCATCTTGTTCCAGACATGAGACCTGGCTGACAGGGGAGCTGCAGGAGAAGTGAAGAGAAATGACATGTTTTGGATGAAGCACAGAAAGCTGTCTATCTTCACAGTACTCCTCACAAACACCACAACCTATCGCTCACCTGTTACGACTGGCAGGTGATGTGGAGCCTATCCTTGGCAAAACGAGTCAGTCAGCAGAGCAGAAAGAAAGAACTTTGGCCCATGGGGGGGCTCTCAGGTTTTTGCATTGACATTGCCAGTGGCTGCTCATCAGTTTCCAGCTTACAAAGTTGTCCCTATGGGACGTTCAAGACATCCTGCCATTTTTACTCAGCTTCACTATTATTGATCCAAAACTGAGCACAGCTTTGTCCCACTTTTACCTGGCTTTTAGATTTGCTGTCCCCTGAGAAAATAACTAATAACCATAACTACTGTTATGATTTAATCTGTGATATTACATTTATGTCAATGCATTCTTCTTACAATTATATACGAATGACTTGGAATCATGAATCAGAAGAACAAATGTGCAGGTTGAAGCATTTTTACACAGATGAACCTATAAAACAACATGTCCACCTCTGAGCTTCTGGTCAAACCCTGTCATTTATCTCCTCTTTTCTCTTCATTCAGAGTCATCTAATGCAGTACTGACAGAGTGATGACACTGCAGGGCAGTCTCCACGTGTAGCCCCTGGGTACTTGGGCTCATTTGTCATAAAGTCCTGAGTGAAAAAGAAACTTTATCATCTCTTTACACTTTATACACTATACTTTATACATTCTTTATTAGGCTTTACACAATCAGGATTTTTGGCTGATCACCAATCAATGAGTTTAAAAAAACGATCACCAATCCGATAATATTTATTCATCCTGTTTTTTAAGGTACCGACCAAATTCCTTTGGTATTATGTGATACAGATTCACGGAAAATCAAACGGAACCGTTTTTCGGGACTTAAACGCAGCCTTGTGACTGTGAGGGAGTGGAAGAGTTAAAGAATTTCTATGCAGGACCTGAACATAACATTTGTTGTCAGGGTGTGTGGCCCTTTAACTGCGAATGAATGCTCGACCAGTGTGCGGCGTGAGAAAGGGTGTGAGACTGCAGCAGATCGATTATAATGCTGTTTTTGAGTGACTGGCAAAATAAACGTTGCAGCCGTTGAATTAAACGGGAGTCCCATGTCATACTCAGTGACTGCTGTAAAGCAAGGAAGTTAACCCTGAAGCTGAGGATAGCTTCAACTACAAGAGAGTTGGAGATGAAGCTGTGGAAGCAGACCACACTGAAACTACGGGAAGCCTCCATCAGCATTAACATTAGGAATAAACGCATAGTTCCTGACTGCAGCATCGCAAAACCTGCTGTTGCTGATAATCTGTATTCACATGTGCACAGCGGAGGTGGCGCACACACACACACATGCACGCTTCTGTGTCTACCACCGCCCTGAAACAGACAGGTCTCCGGAATGAAAGCGAAAGAAAACGGAAGCGCATTGCTCCGCTCTTTTAACATGCTCAAAACAAACACGCACACACATACAAACACTCACTCACACACACCAACAGCAGACGCTGTCCCCGCTTTCAGAGCCGGTAGACTGGGGAAGAAGTCCGGCGCTCAGCCGCTCCGCTCCAACCGAGAGACATTTTTGCCGTTTGTTCCTAGGTTTTTACCTTTGCGCATAAACGCGAGTGAAATAAATCCGTGTCACGTAAAGCAAACAACTCTTTGGTGTAAATGAGACGATAAAACAATGCAATGGGAGCATCTACAGAAAGTTTCATCACGACAATGATGTCATTGATCGGATCGGCGAATTAAGACATTACAGCCGATCACATTAATTGCATAAAATGCAAAATATCGGCTGATCCGATATAGCCGTTCAGATCGGTGTAAAGCCTACTCTTTATACACTGTATATTTCACCCTGTTCCTTTTTCGATCCTTTTCCAAATTGTGTATGATTTTTTAAAATATTTTTATACATTAATTCATTCATTCTCTACATCCACTCTTAGATCCAGCTGCCTTGAATAATGCATGTACTGACAGATGAGTACAAGCTAGAGAAAGCGAGAGCAACAGAAACTAAAGAATGGGTGTAATAGAAGAGCTGAGCAGAAGCTGCTTGGGAGGGGATTAGACAGAGAAGCAGCCAATGAAGCTCTGCTTCTAGACGAAAAGACGGATTGAGAGAGGGAGAGCGATAAAACGGAAGAGTAAGGAAGTGAGCGACTTGGATAGAGGGAGAGAGAGAGAGGAGAGGCTGAGGCAGTCACACTGAGAGAGGTAAGTATCCAGTGTGATGCTTTCGGGTGTGGGCACTTCTCCTCTAACCATCCCTCAGATTTGGTCAACACAGTGTGAGTCTGGTATCTATCTTTACTAGATCTGGCAGCTCTGCTGTTGCTCCGGCTCAAGCAGAAGCTGAGTGGCTGCTTACCCTCTCAGACTGTCTGCAGCAGGGCTGGGTAGGGCTGGCTCCAGGGCCACTTGAACCGGGCCCCACTGGTAGCAAGTATGACTGTTCCCATGCTAAAGATTGGGGCAGTGCTCAGCACAATGGCCATGGTCACCAACTGGATGTCTCAGACTCTTCCCTCTCTGGTGGGACTCAACGGGACCACAGTCGCCAGGGGGGGAACCTCGGAGAGGATTGTCAGTGTGCGTAAGACTTTCTCTGCCTTTTACAAATGTGCATGTGTGTTTATGTTTGAGCATGTTTTAATGAATTTATGAGAGGAAGAATTAAGAATGTGTTGGAGTCTGTGAAAGAGTGTGTGCTTTTATGTTGAGTTATAGCAATGAAAGGGAAGGTGTTTCATTGTTCTAACAGCGTTGGGACTCTGAGAGTTAGTCTCCACCACTTTCTTACATTATAAAGTGGGATGATAAAGGTAGATGTGCACGCGAGACAATTTTTATATAACAAGCAGGAACTATAGTGATGTTAGTGTGAGAGCCACATTAGGTATAACTGGGGTGAACTATAGGTCTGTGATTGTGAGCGATTACAGGAAGGCGTCTGTAGTAAATCAAATGTTTTTGTGAGGCTGACAGGAGGTGGAGAAAAGTTATTTGAGTGATGTTTAGGATGATTTCATCCGTCAGTCTCCTCCAGGGTAGGAGGGTCAGATTCAGAGTTTAGACGGGAAACTAAAAGTCCTCTCCTTCTGTTTTTTTTCTCCTGTTATCTCAGAATACTTTTAAAACTAAAAGCTTCACACAAAATATCAGGACGTTAAGTTTATAACTAATGTTGGATCCACATTTATTTCTACTACAAACATACAGAAAGGCTCTCTGTTGGGTGTGCTATCATTATCAGGTGTAACAGACACAAAAATTAATTTTACATTGATTTTCTGTGACACAAAAGGCATTTTATGATTATTTGAACTCCATTCTCTTTGTGTTTTGTGGCATTTTACCCATAAAGCAAATGGTCCAATCTGTTGTAATGGCAGAAGAAAATCACATGTCCCAAGAGCTCAATGGCCATCTGGAGACGTGTGCTCGCACGCGTTCATGCACGATTTTAAACACGAAAATATGTATGTGTTAAGATATATACTGTGGCTATATATAGGTTTGTTGTCTCAAGGGAAGGGGGAAGTGGGGGGGACGACATCTGTTTGAAGCTGAGTTTATAATGAATCGTGTATGAGAGCTTCTCCATTATGGTGTGGAAAATTGTCATGTTAGAATAATTTTGATGGTTAAAGAATGTTAAACAAATGCACAAATACTTCCTCCATGCATCAAAATCACTTAAAAAAAAGACTTTTACATGGTCTATAATTCAAATTGACAGTTTTTATTTATGTTTTTTTTTTTTTTAAACAAAGTTTTTATAGCTTTATCCTTATTTGTTGTACCCTAAAAATTGATTTGTTTTCTGCACATAGTCAAGAGGGAAAGTGACTCGTCTGTTTCTTCATAGAGAGCTCATTTAATCAAGAGTCATGACTGAAAGGAAAAGCATTTGCACTTCAAAAGCCTTTTAGGATTAAAATACTGTAATTATACGTTCTCATTTAATACAGAAAAAATGCTTTAATGTTAGTATATTTCATCAAAGATTCATCCCAACTGATAAACCAGTTTGATGGAGTCATTACAGTCTTACGAGATGGGAAACGTCTCCACTTTGAAGGTTGAATATTGTAATAAGCTGTAAAGAAAGGCAGTAATTAAGATCTGATTCAAACCTGGCCCTTGAAGTATGATCTCTCCTAATGAGAAACTAGCCTGTAATGATAGAAGTAGTACTGTAGATATACATTTACACATATAGTTTAGAGCTCTAGTCAAAGACAGTTTAGCGTTGTACGTGTGACGCTGCAGCTAGCATGCCAGCAGCTATCGCACGGCTGTTCCTCACCCTGGCATCCATGCATATTCCTGCTCCATATTCCCAGAGCCTGGAGCCCTTTTCAAAGTCAGCTTCACTTGTTTCCTGTGCCCGTCTTCTGACCAGCTGATTTACGTGCACAGCTGAGTGATTTTATGAGACTCTTTCTGTGATGTTACTGCCTGGATGCTTGTGCACATCTGGATAGTGCAAACTCATGTTTGTTGATGAATGGCAGAAGCCCTGAAACCACAGGGAAGTTGTTTGTAAAAATAGTTTGAACAAGGATTGGCAACATGATGCAATTTTAATTTTGCTCTTTATATAAGAAATGTTGTCAAAAAGTACTTTTACATCTCCTACATTGGGGATTCTGAGAAATGTTTATGTATGATTCATTTGAAATGTGAAAGAACACCTAACTAGTCTTTTACTATGGTCTACTGCCGGTGGTCATTCATATACATTAACGTATATAAGTCCTATAGACCCCTATACAAATGGAAATGATTGCCGAGTGCGCCCAGCCAATAGGCTTTGACTTCCTGTTTTTGAGACTGTCAATCAAAGTGAATGTGGAACTGTGCAAGGAAACAAGGCCGCACGTCACAACAGCAAACAGGTAAATATGATTTTGGCTCTTACTTGACCCATAGATTTATATCAATGCGACCTGATGCGACCTTGTTTTGTTCCGCGATGCGCGTGCAGAAAAGTAGAGGTGTGGCTTCTGGTAGATTGGCAGAGGCAGGGGGAGGAAGTGAAGCGGTTGAGGGCGGGACATCGTGACATCCTCTCAGAAACTCCGAATATCAGCTTTAATGTAAAAGCTTTCAAAAATTCAGTCCATACATCATCTTTCCATATTTAACTTGGTAATGACTGACCAATGAATTATTTGTATGTTGCAAAATACATTCTTTCACAGTTGAAAATCAGAACTGTGTTCTTAATCTGGCCTTAAATAAAGTTGAACAAATACAAAAAATATTTTCTACAATCAAAGGACTTCACAGTACAGTCTCTTCTTTCTATGCAGTAAAGGCAAACTCACTCACTTAAGAAAGCACTGAGGTATCCTATCAGATTACAGAGTGGACCAATTCCCTTTTAGCCGCGCTCCAACATTGAACTGCAGCAGATAGGCAGCATGCGTCCAAAATAAATACTAGAGATTTTAACTTAATATCAATATTTACAGAGGCGTTTGTGCCTGCCAGTGTTATTGCTTCTGACTTCTTAAGTAGTGGTTTCACACAGTGAGCACTGAGTATTATAGGAGTGGGTGTGTGTCTTTCTCAAAATAGAATGAGTTACATTACTTAAAAACATTGTTTAGAGGTAAGGTTTTTGTCAGAAACGACATCTAAATCTACTTTGCGACTCTGCAGTGCATTAAGTTAGGAAGGGGACAGTTCACTTTATCACATTATCTGTGCAGCATGATAAGAGAGCATGATTCATTAATAGCATGGATTAAAAAAAATAAATAAATAGATTCCAGTAGTGTAATTGGAGTTCTTTGCTTTGGTTTTCATTGTTTATCCATCTTCTCTCAGGACAGATTATTTTTATTTGTGGATCCTACAGGTCTGCCTCTGTGCCTGCTCAGTGTAATATCCGTGTTGATATATTACCTGATTATGTAATAACCTGAGTTCAAAGTATTAATCTCTGAACCAGGAAATTAAGCTTTTACAAAATCATGTTGGCGTCTTCATATTTCTGTGATTCTTATGTACAATGATGAAACACAGTGGTGTCGTTACAGTTTATACATCTTGAAATTAATAACTATGACACCGTCTTGTCTTGCCCTCTGTGGTTCAGCACCAGACATGGTAGAGCTGTCTCGAAGGCAGATGAGATGCCAACTTGCAAAGTGTTTGTCACCGATGGCCACAACATAGCAAAGCCAAAAAAAAAAAAAAGCTTGAAGCTTCATGCATGTCCTCTTTGAACACATCTTAGTGTTAAGTGTCCCCATTCGTCTAATTCTTTCAAATACTTTTCAGGCTTACTTTTGAAAGATTAAACATGTGAACTAAATAAATCACCCTTCGAGGCTGAACATGATAATAGCACTGGGCGATATATTGAAACTCAAGATATATATAATTTTCTATTTTGGCGATATGGAAAATAACAATATTGCCCATATTGATATATAAGTAAGTATTTTAGTATATATTTAGTTAGTATAGCTTATTTTGTTTTAAAATACTTGTTTGAGGAGTTGCTACTTGCACTACCTCTAAGAAAAGCATGAAAAGCACAGTTAGATGGATTGCTGAATGCATCCTAATCCAGACCTTTCCATAAACATTAGCACAGAAGAACTCACTCACATGTGCTGTCCCTTTTAGGAGAAAATGTCAATAGTGGCTCGTTTTGTGCAACTGTTTGTTAATAAATGTGCCTGTGTGGTATTTTGCATCAGCAAATTTAGTCTTTTGTCTTTCTGGTTTATATTGTATATGACCTTTTTGAGAAGTAATATTGAGGTATGAGTTTTGGACCATATCCATTCAAACTGAAATTATTGGTTTAAGTGAGTAATTTATACAACATTTACCTATTTACATTCAGGTCATATACAGTACATTTGCAAGGGTAATTGCAACATATTTAACATGATAAGGTCCGACTTAGAATTTTTGGGTTATTTTAATAATATGAGTTTGTGTTACATATTCTCATCAGGCTGTAACAACTACTTTATAATGATAAGTTATTAGTAACATTACAGTCATTTTTCTCTGCACTTTCACCCATTACCCTTAAGAGGGACGTTTGGCTGCTGTGGTGTTGCTCTTCTCTAGGCTAAAGGCCTAGTCACTAGAGACTCTAACCACTAGAGACTCTAACCACTAGAGACTCTAACCACTAGAGACTCTAGTCACAAGGCCATCGCTGCCCAACTTCTAAATTATGAATTTTCCCTCTCTAAATTTTCTGGCAGGAAGCTTATGTGTAGTTTGCATGTTTCCTAGCTTTCTCTCCAATCCAAAAATATTTATATTAGGTAAATTGGCGTCTCTAAAATGCCTGTATAGATCGTCACTGCTTAATTGGTGTCTTGACGCTGGAGCTAACAGTTCCTGATCAATGGTTCACAGCTCACCTAGTCTGGGACACTCTGATGGTGTATCTCTCTATCCTGTTGTGTTCTTCCTCCTGTCCACTAACCCTAACCAGTCAGATCAGATGGCTGCCACCTCTGAACCTGGTTCTGCTGGAGATTTCTTCCTGTTTAAAGAAAAACTGTAACAAGGGAGTTTTTTCTTCCCACTGTCGCTTCTGCTTGTTCATGTGGATTTATTGGTTTTTTTTTTTCCTTTTTATTACGAATTTTATATTTTGAAAGCGCTTTGAGATGACTTTTGTTGTAATTGGCACCATGTAGATAAAGTTGAAGTGAATGGTTTGTCTCTATGTGCCTGTAACAGACTGTGCAGAGTATGTAACTCACCCTACAACCAATGTGACACCAGCAGACCCCCACGACCCTGATTGAAGGAAGTAGCAGGTATAGAAAAATGATAGATGGGAAACTTACATTTTTAAGTAGATGTAACTACCCTATTAAATTAAGTAACACACACATCATACAAGTTTACATAACCTAAGTCTGAGTCCTATAGTGCTAAATTTACGATTACCTTTACAAATGTAGTTGATCTGAAAAATGTAAAATCATATATAATAACAATAATATCATGTTGATGGTTTTCAGTTTAGATCTTGGGTGTTGTACCTCTAATCCAGGAGGTTTTACATGCTTTTTTCTGCTCCAGCACAACAGGGAGGTTTGTTAGCAGACCTTCTGCATGAGAACACTTTATCATACTCAGGAATGTTGTAACAGGTACACGTGTAATAACTACTGTATCATTGGCCCCAAAGGACAAGGTTTGACACCCCGGGTTAGATGGAAATTTTCTCCACAATTTTATTACACTCAGCGAGCAAGTTATGACATGTCGGCACAAGGGATTTGCCATTTAAACTGATTAAAATGAGGTTGGGGTAAGCAAAATAACATTTTCTAAATTTAGAACTACATGACCACAAAACTGGATTTTTTTTTTCCTATGGTTGGGGGAGTAGGACAACGCTCGTCATGGGAGTGACACGGTGTGAAAGAGGGGAAAGGTAGCAGGGATGAAAGAGGGGGCAGCAGGGAAAGGATGAGTTTATGAGTCACATTATCGACCGGTGACCATGCTGTGCAGATTGTGGTAATCACTTTACTTTGGAGCACTGGATTGTGGACCTCACTGGGAGTCTTCATTGAGTTTTCTTTTAAATGCCAACAGCTGGCAAGTGCATTGTGGTTGAACTTATCGTTCATTTGCAGATTGCTCATTTGTGTGATCGCGCGTTTGGAGTCAATTAAAGCTAAATACCACAAATCCTAACACAGATATAAACCAATTCACCTCAGTATAGCTAAATCTATAGAAATTAAACTGAAGGATAAAATGCATAAAGCTGTGGTTGGTAGAAAAGACTGTTAGGATGCAGATTTCAGATCATACACGTGTACATTAGCATAGTCCCCTCCTTATCTGTAGATCACCTTGCTTCCTTTCCTCTGTAGCTCCTTCTGCAGTGTTGCATTATCTCAGTTGCAGTGATTTCTTCCATTTTCAGTCTATGATCAGGTTGCCTCTTTCGGCGCCTTTTTCCTGCTGGCTATGAAAGTTATAATTTTGATTTTCCATCATACTCATAAAGCAGGCGATAGTAGATTTATGATCTTTTTGTACAGCAGCCTGCTGCAGGGCTGCTGTAATGAAATGCAGAGAGAGGATCATCCTGCAGCTGAACGGTGATACTACAATAGAAAAAGTCTAATTGGATCATTTCTCAGGACTCTGTTAGTCACTGGACACAAGGTCAATGTTGCATTGACAAACATTGCATGTGTTCATAGCATGGCACTAGATTTGTTTGCACCAGCAGCATATAGAAAGAAGCTAAAGGGAATTATTAAAAATACATCTCATCTCTGCAATGGTTCAGCTGGAGTTGTCAATCAGCCCTGTGCAGCCTTTGGACTAATTGAACAGCTAGAGGAAATTAAAGCCCTTTTTTTTGTCTTCATAATTTATGTTCAAAATTGCAATTATTTTTCAGCCCTTATCATTAGCAAATGCAGCATCGATGACATTTTTTTGGGGGAGGAAAGACTAGAAAAGAAAATGCCGCTGCGACGATATCTCGATACGGCGATATATCACGATATTTTTTCGCACGATCGATTATCGATATGCTCGCGCCAAGTATCGAATTTTTTTTTTTTTTCAAAACTTTTTCTGCTTTTTCACTAAAATGTGCAGGTAGGTCTTCACAGAAATGTTGTCACTGTGTGTTGAAGGAAATACTATATTGTTTACTGGAATATTGCACTATACCGGTGTCACCGGTAAGAAAGACCGTATTTTTTGTTTACAGAAAGCACTATTGGAGATACTTATTCATTTACATTGGTATGTTGACACTTATTTACAGAAATGTTGCACTAAAATAGTGTCACTGTTCATAGGACACTTTTTCAATTTATTGTTTTTAAGAGATATAAAATAAAATTACATTTTTTCACTTAATCTTTTTTTCTTTCTTGCTATGTCGTAGATTATCGTAGATTGATTTCTGACCAATATATCGATAATCGCGGTATTGACATATCGTGAAATAATCGTTATCGTGAGCATTGTATCGTGTCGCGTGAGTTACCCAGAGGTTCCCACCCCTAATTGTAATGCTCATGGGATCAATTGTGTTGATAGGTGCATTACACTAAAAGCAAAGCCACAAATCTTTAGTCAGAAGAAAAACAATCATTGTTGTCCAGTTTGATTTCTCTACGGCCTTGTCCTCAGTGGTTTTCACTTGTTTTCATTGTTGATGCTGTTTTTGTTCTAATGGGCTTTATTGTGGCGTGCAGTCAAAGGACAGCTTCAAATCTGAAATCTCCATCGCCTGTTTGATGTTTGTTTACATCTATTGGGTAGATTTTTGGGACAATGAATCTCCATGTCTTAAATCGGCCAAACCTGTAGCGCCAAAGTGAGCTGCCACTATCAGTTTAGTTATGATGCCATTTGGAAAGGATGCTTTAGAGTTTGGCCTGCAAACAAAATGCTAAAGTCTTCCTTTCCAAAACATTTGGACGAACATTAGAGACATTTTTCCACATTTCACTGATGAGATAACTGCTAGAGCGACTATTCTGAATGAACTGCTGTCAATGACCCGTCCTTGATTACAGAGAAAAGACTTAATACGTTTTTTTTTTTTTTTTTACCAAAAAAAAGCCAGTAATCTGAAACATCTTTGAACTAGTCTAGTTGGCATGCTGAGAGATCACTTCCTCATGAGTTCTGTTGGATAGATCTTTCTGCAGCAGGCTCAGGCTCAGAGCGTCGGGACAAGGAATATTAGCATTTAAGAGTTACCGCTTCCCTCCTGCTCTACAAAGTGCGAATGTGATCAGAATGCGCAAGTGAGTGTAGAATGGATAGGTGGGTGGTAATGAAATTGGAAGCAGTTCAAATGAACTCTTAATTTCAGCCCAGCATTTATGAAACTTTAATGAAGTGAGGAGACGACGTGTTGCTGTGGGAAACATCCATGTGGGGGTAAACGCAGGAGGAGCGTAGACGACTTTAAACATGTTGGAATGTGAAGAATCTACGGTATCACAGATGACCTACATTAGTAACTTGCGTTTTCCATGTAACGTATGACGTGTCATTATGACATGAGCTGTGACATCCTTTGAAGCAGATAGCAAAATGAAAAATTGATAGACCTCTGCAAGAACTCTTCTAAATGAATATCTGTTGTGTAGGCTGACGTCCCCCACTTGCAAACGATATGAAGAATTTTAATTGAATACATCTTCCCAAACAGTAAAGTGGATCCTGCGGTTTGAAGCCACATGTTACCACTGCAGGATATCTACTGTAATGAGGAGTTGTTGTGTCCTGCTGTGGTCTGACATCCTGAATAATAAATAAATAAACAAATAAACAACTAGGGTGCGTCAGATTAAACACAGTTGATGCCCCTTTTATCTCTGTATGCAAAGTCAAGTGCTGCTCACTTCTAGCCTTTCACAATAAGAGCAAATAGGAAAGAAGGAATAGGCTCGACAAAATGGATCAGGTTAACTACTGTTTATGAACAAAACAAAGCTTATATTTGCAATGCTCTTAGATGTATCTACAGCCAAGCCTTCAGAGATAAAATGGAAAGCATAATAAAGACTAAAGGAGGTAAGATATTTGATAGTGGTGCTACTGAAGTCCTCGTTGTGGATACAGTAATCGGTTTATTGTTTTGGTAATGACAATATAAGAAGAGCGTAGCTGACCAAATGGAAACAAAAATAGGCAGGAAAAAACAGACAGTAGCTACAAAATACCAAGAAATACTGGTTAGATTAGATACAAAGCTCATGGGTTTGAGTCCTGCTGTTCTTTTTAAGAGAATCAGGTGTTAAAAGTGACTCAATTAAAGCTGAATCGTAAGATTTGAATAGAAATCACCACACTCCCTCCTCCCCTCCCTGTTTCGAATCCACCAGCATCCTCATGAATGCGCGGGACTGTGACGCTGTTTACTGTGACTTATTCACTAAAACTGTCGACTTTACAACTATTCTTACCGACTTTTTTCTCAAAAGCATCTATTGACTACGCTAGCGACTTTTTCTTGAGTTATTCTGATGTTTTAGAGACTCTGACATGAAAGCCTGTATCACTCTGTAGTTACTGTCCTCAATGAGCAGCACTTCCTTGTCTCAAAGCGCTCATAGGCGGTCAGTTTGACAGTAACACCCAGCTGAGGAGTCTGTTCAGAGTTTGTTTAGGCCTTTAGACTGTAGCTTTTTCACGTCGTTCTTCCTTTTATTGGCTTGCTTTATATAAGACGTTGTTAATGCCTCAATGGGGTCTTTTCCTGCTGTAATTTCTACCATTGCACCTTCACTATCGATAGGACTTGAACGTGCATCGACTTTTGTCAGACAGCCAATAGTAATGCCCAAAACATTTCATTTAACACTTGGTTTGTAAAAAAATGTCTGATTGGCTCCTTGATTAAGAGAAGGCGCAGAGGTCCAGTGTCCTTTCAGAACACTTTGAATTACAATATGCTCAAAGGTTAGTATGAATTTTTGACCAAATGACGCAAAAAAAAAAAAAAAAATTACATTCTGTAGCTTTTAAGTTTAGGTTCTCAAAACCACATTTGAAACAGATAATTAGTTTAGCAGCAATCTGTTCAGTTCTGAAATTAAACATCATTTCCTTTGCCAAAGAGGTAATGATTAATATAGCGATTCTGGATCAGTTTCAACAATCAAATCATCTCTCATCATTGCGAGAGTTCAATAATTTGCATCTTGGTTCGTATTTGATCTTTATGAAATATGAGTCAGTTATGTCGGGTTGGTATCCTCAAGTCCCACCGAATTTCATCCAGGTCAGATCCGTATTGCTCATTTCATCGTGAGCTTTCTAAAAAAAAAATGGAGGTGCCCTTACATTTTGACCTGCTGTAAATGGTAAATGGACTTGATTCATATAGAGCTTTATCACCACACTGAAGCAGTCTCAAAGCGCTTTACATATCAGCTCATTCACCCATTCACACACACCAGTGGGACAGGACTGCCATGCAAGGCGCTAGTCGACCACTGGGAGCAACTTAGGGTTCAGTGTCTTGCCCAAGGACACTTCGACACATAGTCAGGTCCTGGAATCAAACCCCCAACCTCTCGATCAGAAGACGACCTACTACCACCTGAGCCACGCTGCTGTATGGTTATTAATGGGGATAGATATTTCTTCCAAGCCTTTAAATTCTGAATGATCATTGTAACATGATCAGATCACTAATCCAGATAACTGCCAATATCTGGTTAAAAGGATATTTGACGTTTATCAGAGGTTTGCGCTGAGTGCTCTTGTTGGTTCATGCAAACTGTAAAACATTCATGCACAAATTGAACACTAAATGTAACATACATTTATATTGTATGTATACATTATATATGTGATTATACCTTGTAAGCCTCTAGATCATTAGCAGTATATTGTTTGATGAGAAGAAATATATATAATATATAAGTAAGCGTTGAATGCTTTTCTATAATTGGTTGGATCTCCCTTTTTCCTGCTTTTGTTCTCACCTCTATCTGATTGACGCAGTGTAACGCCCTTCTACCCATGTTTATTTATATGGACTATTCCTTTCCGTGAGTGTTTTATCAAGTAAACTTTTTCACCTGACAAAAACGTGAATACGATTAAATGTAATGAAAGGCAAAATAAAACGCACCACATTTTCATATGTGGCTAGATTTTGACGAGGCGTAAAAGGGTGGAACTTGATATTAAATGAACCAATAAGAAGCAACCTCTGTGTGGGAAGTTTAGAAAGACTATTATCAGGTTAGTGATAACAGTAGAAGTCAATTCAATACACGGAATCCTGTGCAGATTAAGTCAACGTAATTTTGAATACAGTCTACACAAAAACTAGACAGAAAGAAATCTATGAAATACAATTAAGACTCAAACTAATTTCCATTTTTGACTGAAGAAAATGCCTCCTATACTTTAGCTCCTTGGTGTATCCCAGAACATGCCTGACTTTTCTCATCCCAAATAGGCAATTCATTTTGATGCAAACACAATAAATCAATACCAGCAACAATCCAGGATTCAATAGAAAAAAAACTGAATAAAATAAAGCTGTGCTTGCAAAACCTGACAATAAAAGCAGCAGAGTGCGTCGTGTACAAGCAAAAAAATACTTCTGATCAATGCAAAAGGAATAACATTTTGAAACACCCTCATATGAGCGAGTTACATCATTTTAGGGGTGGATACTGAAATTTAAGGCAATTAGATGAAGAAAGACATATTAAGGAAAGATGATGGGAAAGGGAGAGAGGGGCTGTAGTGCAGATGAAAAGATGGGAGTGACAGTGAGCACATTGGCTCGCATTGCTGCTCCGCACTTCAATCAAACAGGCTCCATCTCCCTTGAGGCATTTTAATTCGATCCCCCACCCCCCACCCACCCCGCACCCACAAACCTCAGGTAAGAAGTGTTGAAAGAAAAGCACCGGCCTGAGCCATGAGATCTTCATGCCAAACTCTAACCTAACTTCACTTCTGTGTAAAGATCTTTAATTTAATCAGTTTCTCTAAGTTCCTTCCGTCATTACATTTTGCTAATGTGCTGATCGTGTGTAGATGTAGTGTAAATGAGCAGATCGCCATGGCAAAACCTTTGAGTAAAGTGTGCTTGCTAGTGCACACCACTACTTTTGATTGGATTAGTCAGAGAGAGAGAGATCCATCCTTTTAGCCTCCCTCCTCTTCCACTGCCAATGGACTGCATTATTGATCCTGAACAGCTCCATTTCCTCCCTCAGTCTAAACTGATTAGATGCTCTGCTTCCACACAGCCTGACCTGATTTCTTCATGAAATCCTTGTTTTTTCACAGTTGTCATGCTAATCAATCTGTTTTTGTTTCATTTTATCGCGTCTTCAACAGGGTCTCAAAAAACAACAAATGATTTCATATATATGTTGTACAGTACTGTGTTTTATGGCACTAAAAAATATTTGTATATTATGCGCATTATACTAAGAATTGTATTTTTTTGTAATTCTGGAGAATGAATAAAGAACAGCAGGTCTATACAAGTCTGACATGCATGCATCTTTTTGTTTACGCAGGCTCTCTATCCAAGTCCAGAGGAAGGCTGGCAGATCTACAGCTCGGCCCAGGATGCAGATGGGAAGTGTATCTGTACAGTTGTTGCACCGGCCCAGAACATGTGTAACCGGGACCCGCGCAGCAGGCAGCTCCGCCAGCTCATGGAGAAGGTGACATCTGTCAATAGCTCGCACCAATGAGATGGGACTTTAACCCACACTAGCAGAAAGTGAGCTCATGTCTGGTGCCGTCTGTCACACAGGCTGCTGAAGTGAACAGTCATCCTTCAGCCCACTGTGGCTAGAACCGGAAGAGAGTTTTAGAGATGGAGGAGGAAGTAGAGATGCACTAATCAATTTTAACGCTTATCCTTTTTCTTTATGAACTTGTTGAACAATTACGTCTTCAATTATCCATGTTCAATTACAACTGAATTATGATTAGGTGACCGGCTTTTTTTTTCCACTTACAATTAAAATTACAGTTTTTTGTCCCTCAAAGTCAATTTCTTTCTTCCTTTCTTAATTACTAAAGTTAAATTACAATTACTGAGCTTGAAATAAATAAGAAACATAACATTCCTTTTGTGTTAGCGTTCTGTTAGCATCTCTTATGATGACAGTCCGTTTTAACCTTAAATTAGCTGTAAAATACACAAAAAAAATATTATCTATCATCTAATTTGTTTCTCATCTCTTGGGTACTTTGTTAGGCTTCGTAATCAATGAATATTTTTGGTGTGGGCGCCTGAGCCTTTTTTCTGTCAGGATACCCCTAAATTTACATTTTTTTATGGTAAAATTATCCTCAAGAGAATTGACAGGTAGACTTGATATGAAACACGTTTTAATAATTGTTAACTAGATATGCGTACACCATAGAACTGTAACATGGTTCCCAAGTTTGCATTTAATTAATTTGTAAATGAAAGTTTTTTTAGAATGTCCATGACAACTACAAAGTCAATTATTTTAACTCAATTGCAATTCAACTATGATTACAACAGCAACAGATTTTTCCAATTACAATTACAAATATAATTGTCATAATTGTTACGTGATTACAATTACAATTGACCCCAACACTGAAGTACACACACACTCGCACAGTATCCACATTGTTTGAAAAGAAGAATAAACAATTTTATCAATACCACTAACATACAGTATTTAGATAATATTTTGCATGATGAGCTGGTGATAATTATTTTCTTTTTAAATTAATTCTGAAGCAAATGTGTGATTTTTTAGTCAATTTCTGCAGATGCTCCGTTATATTGTGGACGCTAACATGTTAGCCTCGCACTACTGTTACTGAGCAACTGAATGACTTTCTCCCAACACAGAAATCCAAACAAACTCTTAGTTTGAAATTCAATCTCCTTTTAAGAATTCAATGCGGTCATGTGCAGAAAACCAAAAATCAATTCTGATCCGTCAAAGATGAACACAAGGCTTTTCAAAGCACACCCTGAAGGATGCAGCGTATTCCTGAACGCCCACACATCTTTTGACCTGTGTCTGTCTGACTATGAGAAAATACACAGCAAGTTAAAATAAGGTCTAAGAGCATTTTCTGAGTTAACATGACCTAACCATAACTACAACTGATTGGAAATCTGGGCGGTAGAAGGAAGACCAAATAACAGCATGAAATACATTTTAATAATGGAACTTGGGGAATTAAAACATGTGACCAAACACTGCACTTTATAAGTAATTCACACTCTGATCAGTGTCATTTATTATTAGGATTCTACTTTATAAACCTGTATTAAGTGTTTACAGTTTACTGCACTTCAGAATACCTGCATTTATCAAGAGCATCATTGATCATCTTAATTTATTGTTCATAATTTTTCAGTGAAACCCGTGCAGGACTTCTTACATCTTAGAGACATTAATAATATATATTATTGTGATAGGATGAGAATGAGTGATAGGACTTTAACATTAATAGTACATTTACCCTTGTTTATTCCACATGTGGCGCTGTCAAATCCCTTTGGAATTTGGAAAGTATTTTCCTTCCAAATGCGAGCCATGTGGAAGATGAGCTGGGTGATGAAAACAGGCTGGACATAAAGCGACTGAGTGGGCCGTCAGAGTAGGCAAGCAAGGCATTTGGTGCACAACAGATTTCATGCAGAACTGTGACCTTTCAGAGTCAGGTCTGTGCCGTTCCCCCCGCAGTCTGATGAATGCGTTGCAAGTATAAACTTTTGGAAGTTGTCGTCTCAGTCGGAGTCGAGAGTGTGGCTGGACTTATTATACGTACATGCACTGTAGGTGTCCCCATGCACAATAAACACCGTGACCTCAGTGAAAGTATGGAGGGTTTGTGGACAGTTCATCAGAATGAGAATGAGATGAGGGGGCGTGCGGAGGCTGGTTATGCAGGAACAACGTGGGAGTTAGCAAAGCAAGTACTAAAAAATGCAAATAAATGTTGCAAGTATTAGGATTTAATAAACAGTTACCAAGAGCATCTATTCTCCTGTCGACTAGGGACATTTTAAACAATATGCATAGGGTTGCTTTTTTTGTTTATTTTCTTAACAATAATTATACTCAATCTATATCAATGAATTTTCTCTTCATACAGGCCGTTAACTTCATATAATACCCCAATATATTGTTTATCTGTAAACTAAAATTTTCCTCAGAATTCCTTATTTTTCTCTTTTGTTACCTAGTATTAACTTTAAATCTGGATTACTTCCTGCATTTTTGGAGATCTCAAACACTGTGTAGTCTTTATAAGTGGCTTCTCAGCCTCGTGTTGGCATCATAAAGCAAGGCAGACACTGAAGTTTGAGGCCCCTGCTTTAAAATGAAGTGCAGCTATCCAATATTCATTTTGCGTAATGGTGTGAAGTGTAGCTTCATTTCCTCTCATTCTTATCTTTATGTGAAAGACAGATTTTGTTTTAATTCATTTACTATGACTAACTGATATCCTTAATGCTGGGGTTAACAGAGCTCCATTAGGTGAATTATGCGTGCTTTGTGACAGTCGCAACAAAGGTTCCTAAAATCGCGTAGCATTTATGGAGATGTTTTTGACTGTCAAAAAAATCTTCCACAAATGCTCTGAACATGACCATATATGTGGAGCGCGTAGAAGCGCATTAATGTCCATGTCGAGTGTGAAAGCATTCGGAGCACATTTGTGTTTGTTCGTAGGGTGACGTCTTTACACGGGTTTTGCGACTCTTTGCAAAAGCTGTGAAGAACTGTCACGAAGCACACACAATTCCCGCGGATCGACGCGCTTCGTTACAAGTTGTTCCTTTCACGTCCGTGTTCACGAACTACATATTCGCCATACTGCAGGAATCTCATTACTTCTTTCCTCACTATTTCAAGATGCCACAGCTGAAGGAAACATCAAATCATTTCAATCCAACTTTATTTATACAGCTCAAACTACAACAATAGTCATCTCGAAGCAACAAATCTACATGAGCATGCATCAGTTACAGTGGGGAGAAAAAAACTCCCTTTTAATGGGAAGAAATCTCCAACAGAACCAGGCTCAGAGGTGGCAGCCATCTGCCTCCACTGGTTGGGGTTTGTGGACAGAAAGATGAGAACAAAACAGAATGAAGAGATAGAACATCAGAGTCTCTCGGGTCACAGTCCAGGTCCAGATAATGACCGGTGCCCTCCACATCTGCTCCTCCAGAACTTCCAGTTTCTCCTCCACCTCCTCCTGCTGCTCCTCAGAAGAACCAGAGGTGCAGCCTGATGCAGGAACACGGATCACTGTGGAGCAATAGAAACTGTCCAAGATGGTATGAATTTGGGTGTGTGTCGAGCCAAATATAAACCCATTCGGCAACATTCTCCACACTTGGACCATATCGTGACAATCCGCACGCGCCTACGTTTGTGATGGAGCATCACAGAGCTTGACAATTGCAACTGACTCGTGCTATTTTTCATACTGCGTCGTAACGTGGCGTTGAAATGTGAGGCAACAATAAATGTGTCAGAGCTCTATGTATCCCAAGCATAAGGACAACAAAACTCTGAGCTAAAAATAAGATTTAACTGATTCCACCACAAGCTTACATTGAGTCTTATGGTACGTTCACACCAAATGTGTTTCGGGCGTCAAAAATCGTGCCTCATGCACGTAGTTGGACGCTTGTGCTCATTGATTACAGAGGCTTGTTACCAGCGTCGAAGGTGCGCCGCACAGGAGGCACGGGTCGTGCAGCTGGACCTCCAACGCTCCCTAGAAACGTGTCCATCATATATTGTGAATGTACATCTGCCACTTTTGACGCTTTCAACGTGTTTGATGTGAATGTGCCATTATGACGAGCAGTTTTTTTTTTTTTTTTTTAACTAAAAATTCCCATTTAGATCATTCTTACATGTGATACATTAATTAACAAAAACTGAATAACCTTAGTTAAGGAATAATTCCTGGCAATTATATATTCCTAAAGAAAACCTTACATCCAGAATATGAGCCTGTTTGCAAAACCATGACCTTTAAAATGAAAGATCATCGTTACCAAGTAAAACTCGTAATTGTGTTTTTGAATTCAACATTTTTCATTGAAAGATCATTGTTTGTGTGTGACAGGTCCAAAACATTAGTCAGTCTATGGAGGTGCTGGACTTGCGGACATACAGAGATCTACAGTATGTGAGGAACACAGAGGGTTTAATGAAGGTGGTGGATGGAAAGCTGAAGGTGGCCTCTGATAACCCACGCAGCCTGAATCCAAAAGGCTTTCAGGTAAATGCTGCTCACTGAAACTGTGATCGGTCTACTTTCTATTGCAGGTAAGGTTTGGAAAACACTGATTGAAAATTTTTTTTTTTTTTTAATATCTGCAAAGTTTTCAACAGTTTACAACCTTGACATGGTAACATTCATACATGGTTGGAATCTGCTTAAATTCAAATGCTTCTGACAATTACATTTTTGAGCCTTTAAAATGATTTCCTCCAAACAGCGTTCCTTTCTCACACCTTTGTCTGGATCATGTGCTTAATATTCAGCCTTTGGCTGCAAGATAGACACATACATTCACATTTATCTATAGCTTATCACTCTACAAGGTAAAACTGTGCTGCCATTATTAATGGGCTTTTTGTCTTCCTGTCAGCAGTCCAATGTCCTCAGGCTTTCTTCACATTTCACACACTCATAGAAGGATGTAAGAAGGGCCATTAAGTATTTTGATTTAAAGAAGTCCTGATAAATGCAAAGAGGCTTCCACGGCCTGTTTGGGAATATTTTATCAATGTTGTATCTTGAAGGCAATGTGGATATTTTCCATCTGTAAAGGCTGGGTGAAATAAAATACTGTATGTCATGTGAAAACTGTTAAATTTCCTGATTTATATGGAATAAAAACTAGACAAAGACAAAAAAGATCTTCTCGTAGCTGTGTGTGAGCACAGCAGCCTGGCTGATGAATGCCTCTACCTTCAAGTTGCCTATGGCGGCAACAGGAGATTAACGGGAGGGAATTGTTGTGGCTTTAAAAAGTGAAAAATAAGATTTATGTTGGAGCGACACAGAATGGAGAGCTGCTCTATCACCGGCTTTAGGATAAACAACCATAAGTAGGAAACAGCCACTTGTGTAGCAAACTACCTTTATTGATACACCTTTTCCTCCTCTGGGCCGGAAGTACTGCTTTTTCCTTCTGAACTTTCAAGGACACATTGTTCTTCTACATACATGAGTCGTAGTAATACTTTAGAACAAGGGGATGGTGTTCTTTGCTTTCACTTAGATTTGATCTCCAAAGGTTGATTGACAATTGAATAGACATTCATCCAAACCACAATATTCAAGGCAGAGAATTACAAAGGAAATTATTTTTCTACCTACAGACTGTGAAATAAAAAAAATGTTTGTATTGAAAAATGAAAAACGTTTTTTTTCTGTGACAATAACCTAGGAGTTGAAAGACAAGGTAACCCAGCTGCTCCCTCTGCTGCCGGTGCTTGAACAATACAAAGCCGATGCCAAGATGATCTTACGGCTTCGAGAGGAAGTGAGGAATCTGTCCTTGGTGCTGATGGGAATCCAGGAGGAGATGGGAGCCTATGACTATGAAGAACTGCGTCAGAGAGTTCTGCTACTTGAGACCAGGCTTCACTCCTGCATGCAGAAACTAGGTATGCACAAAAAAAGCATTAACTTAGCTATTATTGCTGCTTTTACTAAGATGGTTTTAAAGAAGTCTATATTTAAATGTTTGCTAAGTTTTTAATTAAATGTACAGTAGAGCAGGTCAACCATCAGAGATATGTGTTTGAATCTCTTTCATTCTCTTCATTGTTGCATTCTCGTGCAAGATATTTTATCACCTTTTCCTCTTTGTAATGTGAATATTCATAGTACATTTGCTGTGTGAGGAGGGTACTTAAAAAAGAAGCTGTTACTCTAGGGCTGCTCGATTATAGAAAAAATAATAATCACAGTTATTTTAGTCATTATTAAAATCGCGATTATTCAAATGATTATTTGTCAACCAAAAAGTTATTTATTTTTTGTACAAAACAATGTAAAATATATTCTTTAAACATAAATAAAATCATTCAAACACTAAAATCAAGTATGTTCACTTTTGCACTAAACAAAACACTTCTTACACGTAATGTGTCTTTGCTCTCGGTCATCATCAAACCCAAAGTACCAAGTGCTTTTGCTACGTTTCAAGACTGCTAGCAACAATTTTCCTCGTGTTAGCCTGTAGGCTAGCTTTGGCTTTTAGAGAGGCGGGGCAGAGGAGCTTGCATGCGCGTGGATTAAACAACTTAAAGTTAGTATTAATAATCCTTTTTTCTAGTGTGTGCCAAGCTTTATTTTTTTGTAGATATCCTTAATCGTAGAAGTTTGTATAATTTAGCAAATAAAACATATGTATAATTGAATTTTTTTTTTTTTTAAATCATTTTTTCTCAATTGTTTTTGTACTCGTTGAGTATAATAATTGAAATCGTAATGAAATTTCAATTAATTGCACAGTCTTATATTACTCTTAGCAAAAGGCCCAAGATATAGCTTACCTCCTACGAGTAAGTGTAGTAGGAAGCAAATGTGGTGTCTGAAAAGTGAACTGATGCTATTATAATTTCAAGTGATGCACAGTATTAGAAATAGATGTTGTAACATTATTATTATTAATAATGAAATTGCCAAAAGAACTTACGGCCCTTTAGAGAATCTATTTTGGAAGAGGAAGTAAAAAAGACAGAACTATTAATCGCTGCTCATGCTACAGAGCAATGAAAGAACTGTGGTTCGCCATGAGGGCGGTGCCCCGTATTTAGATGAAAAATGGGAGAACAACAGAAGGAGAGGTGAGGGGAAAAGGCAGGTTTTAAATTGAGTTCCCTATTGGGGAAGACAAAGTAAAACTAGGAATAAACCTCCTCAGCGTACATGCACCAAAAAAACTAAACAAAAACAGTCACAAAAGAGCTCAAGAACATAGCAGGGGGGTGGGTGGTGGGTCTGGGGGATGAGTGTTTGGGGGGCAAGGGCGTGCAGCCTTGAATGGCTGGTTTTGAGAGCCAAAAGAAGATAAGCAATATGTTTTTGATTCAGGCTAGGTCAGTTTCAAATAGCCTTCTGTCCTGGGTCTCTCTGCAGTAATCCAATAAGGTGGCTTTTTTAACTTGCAAGCCGGTCACTCAACTTCTCCAAGTTGTTTTTAATTTCGTGTAAACGATCCAAAAGCAGCTCCTGCTTGCTTTTGAGATCATTCATCACATGAGTCTGAGTGTTGAGAGCCCTGCCCCATTCCTCAGAAGTGACTGGCAGCCTTCTCAAAACAGTTGCCAATGTAATGCAAACTTTGCGATAGGTTTGAAAGCTGCCAGCTCCAATCAACAGCATGCCTGCTACCATAATTCCAATCATGTAGAGGTCTTCCACGTCTTCTACGGAAAGCATCGACAGACAACTCGTCACTTGTTCCAAGCGTCCATTGCATATCCGGCCACAAACGTCCAGCTTGGACACGCGGGCTCATCACTGCCCGGTCTTTTTGTCAAAAAAATTTTCATCGATTGCATTGAGAGACCAACTGATCAATTCCATAATTCCAGTTTTGGATGAGATGCAAAGAGAGGTTCCTAGTCGTTTCATAAGACCAGACAAAACAAAAGCAGCAGCAAGGGCAGATACGAGTAGGAAGAGAGGGAGCAAAGAAAAATGCGACTGCCTTCGTCAAGTAGCAGGAAAAGAAGGTGGCTGTAGATACTGCAGGAACAAAAAACGTCACTTATTGCTTTGATAATGGCTGTGGCTTACATACTTTACTTATCATTTATAGGTGAAGTGCAAACTAGGGCAGGATAATGTTGAAATTGCTTGTTTCCTTATAATCTGGTCCGTATTTGGCCCCTGCACTAACTAAAATGAGTTGACAGCTCTAGACAAGTTTTGTATTTATTCAGAAATATTCTTCTAGCAACAGATGTATTGTTTTCTACCTCCATTTTAAAATGCTCACAACCTTAAAACTTAATAGAGATTCATGATAAGTAGTGGTGTTAAACATTATGTCCTCCTGGGTACATATCCATGTTTACATTCTAATTTAATTTGGTTTTTCTTTTTTTTTTTACCTGCAGGCTGCGGGAAGCTCACTGGCATTAGTAATCCAATCATGGTACGAGCATCAGGGTCAAGGTTTGGCTCCTGGATGACAGACGCCATGATACCAAGCTCAGACAACAGAGTGAGTGAACACTGGATAATATTGACAAACCAAAAACATCACTGTACCCACTGTACACTAATAGAGACTAATGAGGTATTAAGCAGGAGACATGAAGCAGTGAATTGATGCAAAGCTGAGCCACTGATGCAGAAGATCTTTATCTCCCCACCTCGTCTTTTTCTGTCAGTATAACATCAGCCGATTAATCACTTCACCAAACAAAGATAAATCGATGTCTTTCCCAATTACCTGGGTGATATCCAGGAGTGTGCTGAAAAATATGGATCATAGTTAAAATATTAGCTTCTTGAACTGATAAGAAATCATGTGCAGTCTTAGTAAATATGCACACAGGAAGAAGCAGCTGGCAAAAAAGAAACACTCAAGGGGGAGGAAATGAGGAGTTGTGTCGTACAGCAAATTGGAAAACTGTATTGTTGGCAAAGTGAAAGAGGGGATGATTGGTCTTCTACTGGGGAAAAGAAACCGATGAAGTTTAAGAGGAGAGATGAGGTCAATCCTTTTAATCTCTGCCATAAATCATCACAGACTGGACAGGATATTGCCAACAGAAAAGGTCATTTTCAATGTGATTGACGGCACAGAGCTCGTCTTTAATGGCCTGATTTGTTGAGATGATTTTAGACGCTTTAGATGAATCTCTTATAGTATTATTGGAGAGAGATACCAATATGTGTAGTGATCATTATAATAATATTTGAAGGATGGTGTTTAGAAACAGCTAAACAAACAAAATGTAGGAAACTTGTTGCAGAGATTTGTCTTGGCTTTGCTCTCGCTGTGCTCCAGAGACTGACTTAGTACGCAATAGAAAAACAATACTTAATGCTCCATAATGTCCCCTCCTTCATAATTTAGTTACTCTACCTCTCATTACCCTCAACTCCTCCCATATGCATTTTCTTATTGACAGTTGTTTATTCTTCTGCTGAGAGAGAGAGACTGGTGGGAGCAGGCAAAATGACAAGAGAAGAAATGGAGACAGACATCTCAGCAAACTCTCTCATTATATATATTTGGAACTATAAGGACCAATCGAAGCCAACTGCTGTTTAATTTGAATCAGTTAAAAGCTGAACTGTGCCTCAGCTCAAGCACTGAGGGAATGAGGTGGGAGACGGAGCCAGCGAGGGGCCACGTCAGTGCAGGCATCCGCTGAGAGTGCTTGAGGGAAAAGATAGAGTTGCTAAATGGATTGATTTTTTGTAAATGTGGACTGGAAAGGGCAGCGAGCACCAGCAGTGGATGACTGCAAAGAACCGGCAACATCCTTACTCCCACATGCAGAAAAGATCAATAGCCCCTTTGCTTTTCACTGTAGGCGATGCCACCAGCAGTCATTTAAGTATGGCAAGTTTCTTCCTGTAACTGTAAATCTGTTATTTCCTTCACTTTAACTTTCCGGTATAACTAACAATTGTTTTTTCCCCAGGTGTGGTCCATGGATGGTTACTTTAAGGGCCGCCGTGTCCTGGAATATCGTACCATGAATGATTTCATGAAAGGCCAGAACTTTGTGCAGCACCTTCTCCCTCATCCTTGGGCTGGCAATGGTCATGTGGTCTACAACGGCTCACTCTACTACAACAAGTACCAAAGCAACATTATCATCAAGTATCACTTCCGCTCTCGAAGTGTACTGGTGCAGCGCAGCCTGAGTGGGGCCGGATACAACAACACCTTTCCATACTCCTGGGGAGGCTCCTCCGACATCGACCTGATGGCAGATGAGAACGGCCTTTGGGCTGTTTACACCACCATCCCTAATGCAGGCAACATTGTCATCAGCCGCCTGGAGCCCCAGAGCCTGGAGGTGCTGCAGACTTGGGACACTGGTTTCCCGAAGCGTAGCGCAGGAGAATCCTTCATGATCTGCGGAACGCTATACGTCACCAACTCCCACCTGGCAGGGGCAAAGATCTACTTTGCTTATTACACCAACACATCCAGCTATGAGTATACGGACATCCCCTTCCACAATCAATACTCTCACATCTCTATGATGGACTATAACCCCAGGGAGAGAGTGCTGTACGCCTGGAACAATGGACACCAGGTGCTCTACAATGTTACACTCTTTCAGGTTATCAAGACATCTGGAGATTAAACGATCAGACAATGAACTTGTCAAAAATTGCTGTGATTAATGTTAGGGAGGGGAGAGGGATGGATGTAGATTGGGCACAAGCAGATTCGGTGTACGGGGGTAGATTTGGGTTTTTTTAATTGTTCTTATCTTAATTGAGTGCTATTATCTACCTACTCACTGGGACAGGTGACTCAGTGAAGATACCGGACTAAGCGCTTCTTTCTTTTTTTTCTGTGATGAGTCAGCATGGTTATTTTGATGTGTGATGAGAAATAAATATCTTCTTTACCATTAATGACTTTGTATATCATTGCACCATTATTTCATTTTGAATACATTTCAGCGTGGAAACATTAAGAAAAAGGTGAAATCTCTCCAAAGCTTGTGACTGCACAATGACATTCTTCCCAGCATAAAATCTCAACTATTATATAACAAAAATGTGACAAAATCTATAACCTTCCTATTCATTACTGGAGAGGAGATGAGTCGTGCAGATACAGTATAATGGGCCTCAGAAAGCTTATGAAATGGTGAGATGAGGACATACGAATCCTGGAAAGGCAATCTTCACTGCTACATGAGACATTATTATCTTTTCATCATTTTTCCATTCCTGGATTAGTTCTATGACCTAAGTATGTGCATTGACTTTAATTACATGATTATTAAATATAAAGAACATTTACTTGCATCCTCGAGGACAGCTTGCTAGAATGCTTTATAAGTTGGTATGATTCCTTTTGGAGAGCTGCAAGTTAAGGCAAAACCTTTAAGACTCCAGGAATGGGATTGTTTACCTAAAGGGTTATACAAAGGAATTAGTAAATTAAGTCAAAATGGAAAATGGAGTTCAAATTTGAGCATTAAAAAAAAAGATCTTGGAAACACCAAGCGGTAGATCACTGTGCTACTGTTTTTTTAGCTGACACCTACACATTATGCAGTGGACATACTGGAATTCAAAGATACTTTAAACCACAATGTTATTTTCATTCCTCCTGTGCCGCTGTTTTTCTCTTATAGTGAAACAGGCTTGTGGTGTAGTGTTTATCACCAGTGGATGGTTGGTTACAAAAGAGAGGTTACACTCGACTTTGTCCTTCGTAACCATGGTGATCCCCATCATCCTGCATGACCTGTTAATAAGTGGGGTGTTGAAGAGAACCCTGATGAGTTCATGCACAGCCGTGGCTGACATTTGAAGTACATAAATCCAGTATAAACTGATAAAGAGCATCAAACAATGACATGCACAAACCACAATTTATGAGGGAAAATAAGTGCCACTGGGTTCAATTACTGTTAATCTAAGTGTAGCTGGAGGTGTAATTGGTCCCCCCCCCACAACAAAAAAAAAATGTCGATAAATAGTGACTCAACATGTTCTAAAAAATCCAGTCCAGCTCTCTCTGCCTACACTGAAATGATAAAATGATGACTGTACCAACCAAGCCAGCTGCTTTAAGTCTCACCCGAATGTGCACAAACATTCAAAAGAGTGGGCCAAAAATGCTTCTCTCTATAAAAAGAAAAATCTTCCTTCAATAAAACCTACAGTTTTGCTCCCACTCATAAAAGCAAAACTTAGTACAGGCATAAGGCTTCTTACAACAGCCTAAAACAACTGAAGAAAACCTAAACAGGGAAGAGAGAGAGGAAAAGCATTGTAGAATCAAAGGAAAGAAGACTGAAACAGTCCACTTTGAGAATTAGAAAAGGAGTATCCAAAGTGAGATTCCCAAAAGAAGACAATAGTTGAAAAAAATTATCTTTTTTTTTTTTATTTTCATCTTACCAACACAGAAATGCTGGTTTTGCCTCATCTAGTCCGAACATTATTTGAATACTTTCCATGTCTTTGTTGTCACATTGATTTTGTTCTCTTTATTTGTCTCCTTCCTGAGAAATAATGGGGAGCCACAGTGTAGCGCGCAGGGAGCATCTAGGGTTAGGAACCTTGCTCATGCTCAGTTTTAAATCACTATGCCACCACAGCCTTAATGTCAACCATCAGCAACTTTGCAGCAATCACCAGTTAGGGATGCAAATCAAGAGAAAACTACTTACTTCAGCCCCTTCCCACAGTGTTTTAGATGCCTCTCTGCTCCAACACACCACATGTAAGCGGAAGGGGCCAGATGTTAATCTGTCAAGTGAAACATGAGAGAAACAAGAGCACTCGGAATGCAAACCTTCGCCAAGCGCACCAGATATTCACAGTTATCTGGATCAGTGATCCTTATCATTTATTAGGTAATAAATCATCAAAGACAGCAGCTTTAATGCAGCATACTGTAACAGAAAATACACGAGAAAGAGAGCGAGAGAGAGAGAGAGAGAGAGAGAGAGAAATTGACAAATTGTGTCATTCTTGGTCGCAGCCCAGGTGTGAGATGACCGGAAATGATAAAAACTATAGAAATGAATCTATTTAGGAGCTGCTAACTTCTTTTCAAACTTTGGTTTGGGACCCCTTATGGGGTCGCTTGGAGTTTAAATGGGGTGTCCTGAAATTTCAGAAAAATTCAAATAGATTTTTGAAAATTTGAAATTATTTTTAAAGTAAAACAACACAATCTTAAACAACTGTATTTTCATACTTTCACTTTGTATACCGTATTTTTCGGACTATAAGGCGCACCGGATTATAAGGCGCACTATCAATGAACGGGTCTGACTGGGTCTATTTTCATACATAAGGCGCACCGGACTATAAGGCGCACTGGTTTGTTATTATTATTATTATTATTAAGACGCATAAAGCAAAAAATAAAATAGTCAGATAAGTCAAACTTTATTCAACTCATTAACAATAACTCTCAACATTGTTCAGGTTTAACACATAAAATACAGAACAATACACTCACTTTTTCAGTTCAGTATGTTGAAGCACAGTAGTTAATTTCATACATAAGGCGCACCTGATTATTGGGGGCACTGTCGATTTTTGAGAAAATTAAAGGATTTTAAGTGCGCCTTATAGTCCGAAAAATACGGTACATCTGAGCTCAAACATGATCAGAAACTAATTCTAAAAAAAAAAAAGTCTTTGGGGTAACCAGAAATTCTTGATATCAAAATGGTGTCACAATGCAAAAAAAGTTGGGAACTACTGCACTAAATACTCTATTTCCACATATTTACAAAATGAGAATCTTTAAAATGTGTGTTATCACTCTTTCATTCCATTATTATGCTCTATAGTTGTTTTTAAATAGTTTTCTAAGCAAAATCTTGCAGTCGGACAAAGGGGGTACTTGGATTCAGAAATAAAGTAAAGGGGTACTTGAGCCCAAAAAAAAAAAGAGAACAACTGATCTAAAGGACTGGGTGGCAAACCAAACTCAGTCAACTTAGGCAGGATCTTATAAAGAAACAAGTCTCCTTTCTGGGTGCTTCTGTTCAGTGACAGGAGGACCTCCACTTGCTTGTGATGTCTGCTTTTTCACAGTGGAGATGATTTGCATCGGTAAAAGGTAAACAACACCTCCCCCTCAACTGATTTACACAGAAACTAACTTTTCTCAACCGTTCAACCAGGATGTGACTCAGAAATTTTACATTTAAATCCTCATGATCACTCATAACGTCACTTCTTTTTATTTTATTTGCAAAGTTTAAATGGAATCAATTCAATTGGATCAGCATCTACATCTTTTATCTCATCAGGAACTGCTATGAGGAGGACATCTTGATTTCTGGACACTGCAGCATAACCCTGGTAGTAAAGATTTATAATTTTACATTAATTCCATCTTAATCCATTTTTTCTTTATCTGCTGGAGAATATCACAAAAACAACAGAAGTAGCAGAAATGACACATTGACTAATAAATTATTATTTTATGGGTACTTAATGGTAATTATTTTATTGTATACCGTATATCCTTTGTTATTCATTTAGGGTGACATTTGAACATTCTCTCCAGGGTCTACAGATGAAAAACAGCCTTCTGGTTTGATCTGGGACATTTTCTACAAGGATAATAATGTACACTGTCCCTGTTAAATAAATAATATTTTCTCAACAGGTAAACTGCCCACCCTGTTTGCATCGGGGGCTGGTGGACAATTTGTTGCTGGTTTTGTAAAAGTTTAGATGTGGTTACACATAGGTCTTCTTTAGATTCAGTAAGGTAGCAAGCACACAATCCATTTCGATACCAAACATCTACAATAATCAAATATAACTGCTAATCAACTGTTTTACTACAACTACGGAAATATATATTTGAAACATAAGCAGATTATTTTAATGAATGATTTTGAAACCATTCGTGTTAATGTTGAATAGTGTTGATCTTTTGTGAAGTCTAGATTGAGCGTTCACCAGAACAACAGTTTCTAAATTGGTTTAAGAGAGTGTTTTTGAATTGAAAATCTAATATTGTTGTAGACTTTGTTGTATTTAAGTGGTTAACTACACATGTTAGAATTTCTTCTTTATAAAAGGAAATGGTCTATTGCATAAAAGGTAAAATAATGTAAAACAAGTCTAGAGCGTTGTTTTTGTTTTTTGATTCTAAACTGGTGGTAAATTATCCTGCAGAGACCGTTTTTGAAGTGGTGTAAACTTGTTGCACTGAATGGTAATTGTTTGGCAGTAGTTTGAAAAAAAAAAAAATCATCACCTTGGATCAGACTCACATCTTAAGCCACTCCCAACATTCTTTAATAGGTGTTTGAATTACAATATAAACAGAAAGGCTCTGGGATGTTTGCATAGAAGAAACACGACATTTAAGTGAGATTTATTATCACTGAGTTTATCTTCAGACATCAATAACCTAGAGCCAATATGAGTACCCGAGCTCTTGAAATCTATTGTTATTTTTTTGCACTCCAAACAAAAGTCAAGTAATGCTTAGTACTCTTATAATTCCTGATGTAGAGTTCACCTTCAAAAGTTACATCTTCAGAACAAGAGCACACAGAAAGCAAACTGCTGCCAAACATCCTCTGCCAGATATTTCCAGTTATCTGGATAACTGATCCTGATTATTCACACTTTAAAGGCTTGGAGGGAAATTCTATACATATATATATATATATATGGGCAGCCATTTTTAAAAAAAAAAAAATTTTTCAAAGAAAAATCGTGATGGAATGCGCATTCCGAATCCGATCCGTATGAAACTCGTAAATGAAGAACCAACCCCACATAACTAATTAAAATAAGAGCGGTAAAATTATGAACAGAGACATACATTTTTTAAATTTCGTCGACAATTTTTCTTTTTTTTTTTTTTTTTTTAAACTGATCCAGAATCAGCATATTAATCCAGATCCCTGACAAAACTTAATCAGAAATCAGAATCAGAAATGTTTTTAATGGCCATGTACAGTTTTAAGGACAGTACAAGGAATTTGTCTTGGTAGTTGGTGCACAAAACAAACAACAAAAAAAATTTAAAAAAAACAAAGAAACTTCCAAGGCGTAAAGTCGATTTTTGATTAACATTTTGTAAAAATCTGTTAAGTATTTTTGATGTAATCCTGTTAAAAGACAATAAAACTAATGAATAAATTAACACGACCAAATGAACATTGGTGAAAATATTACCTCCTTGGCAGAAGTAATAAAGGGTTTATTATGGTCAAGTATTCATTTTGCATTTTTTCACAAAGTTGAACTTTTAAGCACAAGTAATTCTGTAAATGTAGAGTCAGGCAGAACACATTTAGCATTAGTTTTGTCAGTGTAAAAACCTTATTCACCCAAAATAACATGACTTATATCTGAAATGTATGATTAATGAAGGTGACGTTGACTGTAATTTTATGGATGGATGAATTGATTACCAATGCAAAAGAAAGAAATAGCATTAATCTGTGATATGACAGCATTTGAGCTCTCGGGATAAGCACGGAGTAAAAGGTGATAAATAAAAAAACAGTCGCCTCAGCCCCACCCGTCCATAAACGTTGCAGTCTGTACACACTCTGCTACATTAATATGTAAATTAGAGCAATGGCTGTGATCAGGGTGTTTTACTGATCCAGTTATCAAATTAATTTCCCCTTAATAAGCAGCAGGAGCTGCTGAGGTAGAGGCATTTTCCACTACATCTCTGCATTTTAATGGTCTATTATCAGTATTACATTCATTCCTGCAGGAAGATGGAGGGGAAGGAGCATGATGGCACCACCTCCCCTGTGGCCGGCCTCCTCACTCTGCAGTCAAAGTTATTCTCCAGGTCGTCCATCACTAAAGTAACCCCCTGGGCATCACAGGAACACGATTCTCATATTATTTTACAGCCCTCCCATCACAATCTGCCAGATGCTGCATGCACAGCTATGCAGTGAGAAGGTATGATTGAGCTCTGCAGTTACACCAACAGGTGATGTCACACAGTTACCAAGATGCTGCAGTCTCTCAGAAGCCACAGAGTCAAACTATTCATTTTGCTGGTGATTGTGGTGACAACACCATCAAGTTTGAGTCACAGAAACCCACAGTGCAGTGTGTTACACTGATTGTGTGTGAACACATAAGAAGTACTGAAGCCCCAGTGGCGGGGGACTGACACTGGACAATAACAGCGACAGGTTATTGTTGTAGTTTGTTGAATCTTGCGGCAAAAATCAAGAAAAGACACAGTGAGAGCTGCCATCAAACTGGCTTTACTCTATAAGAAAACACTAAGATTCTGACAATAAAATCATTAAAAAAAAAAGAGTAGGTAAAATGAATGTTTCCTTCAGGGTGATGTTTGGAGACAATGACTTGTTTTATTTACTGTCTTTTTTGTATCGTAAGTGACTCAAGGCAGAGACCAGAGAAGGTGACAACAGCAATACAAGATCATTACAGCAATTACATGGAAAACAGAAGGCCATGGGGAGCAATTATGTGCTTTGCGTTTACAATCCTATATAGGAATATAATGGAGGAGGATGAAGATGAGTGAGCAATGAAAAATATAAACTACTGAGGGGTGGAGAAACAGAAGAGTAGAATATCAGGTGGGGAAGAAGAGAGGAGAATGTTATTGAAGAAATTTAGATAGTGAGAAAAGCAGTGCTGAAATGGAGCGGTAATAATGTAGCTAATCTTAGGTCTGCAGCACTGCTTTGAATTTCTTAGACATTTTTTTTTTTCTTTTAAGGCATACATTTCAAATGTTTGTCCATTTTTTCCTGCCGCAGCCCACACTTGCAGACTTCAGCGGTGACGAGCCCACTGAGTCTGAGGCTCGGCTGATAAGAGTAAGGTTACAGGTCATAAAGCACACTGTATTGATACATAACCGCCGGTCAATTTAATTTCCTTGAGGACACAAGTGTCTGAGTCCCACTCTGAATGATTCATATCATAGACAGGCTCCTCTTGCCCTTTTCCCCTATCTCAGTCAAGTAAGACAGAAGATAGGATGCAGGATGAAGGGAGAGAAAGAGGGAAAAGAGATAGAGGAAAATGTCAGGATACATCAGCAGAGGGGGGAACTTTAGAGGTGACTGGAAATGGCCCAGAGAGTCTTCATTTTCTGACACTTTTGTTGTAACTAGTGATTAAGCTCTTGCGGATCTTGAGAGGGAAGAAGGGGAAAATATTCACAAACAGATTTACTAAGGATGTAATGCCCAGAAAAACAGGCAAACACTGGGTGGATGTCAGGCGCTGTAAAAGAGAAGAATCAGCCTCTTAATTATTCATATCAACGTCTGCTTGACTTTCAGAGGAGAAGAGAAGCAGTATGTATACGGCCCACCCAGTGGATCAAACACCGTGATGGCACCAACACACCCTCCTCTTGTAAGAAAAAGCGAGGGATGAAAATAAAGAGTATAAAGAACAAGAAAAGCGTGGAAAAGGACACCCACAGACCTGGGACTAATAAAAGAAGTTTAGATTCTACTTGGTGCAAACATGGCTGAAAAAGGTCTTATGTTGTACATCTTCTTTGATTTTAGTTTCCTGACATTTTGGTCTTCCCTTTTGGAAAATCTTTCACACAACACGTAATGTTTATGTTTTGTGTGACATGAGTTTGGTTCGTGCTGCACATCATGTAATGTTGTGGCGCTTCCTGGTGGTGACTGTAATCCGATGATTTTATTGTGAGTCATCGATTTAACAGTAACCCTTGCCACAACCCTGAATGAAGCGTTGTAATAAGACACAATCGCAAAAAATTACAAACACATCCAGTTTGAAAATTGTGTCTGCAGCACGAAAATAATGCGGAACTCGTGGTAGTACGCACAAAAAGGAAAACTTATTTTTGTATTTTTTGTTTGTGTTCGTTCATACATAAAATGCAACTTCTCTTTAGAGTATGAACTGAATGTGATACTAACGTGACTCACACACGCAAAAGTGGTCCTGAGGTAATATGTGACAACGTAAGCACTTACTGTGTTTACAGAATCAAATATGATAAGTGGAAACAAGTCATATGTGGGCAAAGTAAATCAGATTTGGGCTGCATTTGCCTGCAGTCTGAATGGAGCCATAGTGTGTTTACACAAAGCAAGTGTTGAGTGGTAGTGCTAATTGTCATATTTCATAATATTTCGAGAGATGTCTCACTATGGGATGTGACCTCTGTCTACATTCCTCAGAAGCACTCTATTTCACTATGCCAATCCTGATTGGCCAATGAAGCGCAACAGTCCGCTGGGAGACCCTCCCACCTCCTACAAAAGGAGGACATGGACAGGTGTGCACCATTCAAAAACTCTTCTCCTCTCAGCTAGTTCTGACCAGTTTAACTGTGCGCAGATGGGATTTTCTTTCTTTCCAGTCGAGGGACGCTAGCAGGACTACCGCCTGCTCCAGCGACCAAGTTGCCTTTTGAAACACAATGCTGTCCCCGATGTCTTGGATGTTCCGGCGCACGTTGGCCTAATCCACCTGCTCTTCTTGCCTGCTTCACGCGGTAATGGAGGCCGAGGCTCATCTCACCAAGGGGACGAGATGCAATGTGGCTCGCCTTTGTCCATGTGGTGGGAGAATCTCCAACAAGAACGGGCACGAGGCCTGCTCCAGCTGCCTGGGCATTGAACATGCCCGAATAGCGGTCAAATCCCAGGGCTGATGTCGGCACTACGCGGTGTTCAACACCCCGTGACTCCACAGGAGACTGGCACGTCTTTTGAGCTCCGAGGCAAATCCTCCCCTTCTTCCCTGAGCTGCTCATCGAAGTAGCGCATCGTAGGATAGTCGCCCATTCACGGGGAGGACCCCGGTGGCAGGTGCCTCCATCCTCGTTTGTGAGGCCATGGAAGGCCACGGACTGCTCAGGATGCCGCCGGTGGAGCCGCTTGTAGCAGCCTGCTTCTCACGGTCCTCAGTTCAAGGCACAGAGACCCTCCGCTCCGCCTCCACAGCCTCAGCAAGGCCCGCCTGCCTGGCCCGGAAAACTTCCGGCCCCGACGGCTGCTGCGCCGTCGCAGCATGCCCAGAACACACAGACACGGAAGAATTAAAAGACGGCCTGAACGCTTTCTTTTAAGTCCCCAAACAAGGGAGGACCAGAATCTGTCCTATCCTGGATTTCCCGCTGGGATGCGGTCCTCCAGTGCGCTCACAAACTACTTGGAACTGTCAGCGGTGTTCCGCTTGCTGATCCACTTCCTCCCGTCTCTCAGGGAACATCATGTCCTGGTGAGAATGGCCGTGGCGTACATCAACCACCAAGGCAGTGATTCTGGAGGGACTTAAGGGTCCCACATTCAAATCGATGGGTGAGAGGGACCTGAAGTTTGCCTTTCTTGAAGCTGTCTTGTTGCTGGCTCTGGTATCAGCCAAGAGGATCAGTGACATTCATGCGCTCTCGGTTCACTCGTCACGTACTCAGCTTTTCCCAGGTGATGCGAGAATCATTCCGAGGCCCAACCCAGCTTTTGTGCCAAAGGTGGTGGGCTCATGTTCTCCCATCGACCCGCTGGCCTTTTCGGTCTCGCAAAGTGAACAGCAGCCTCGTTTGTTGTGCCCTGTTAGTGCAATCCGCACTTAAATGGGCAGGACAAGGTGCTTCAGGAGAAGCAATCAGCTGTTCATCTCCTGGGCCAATCCCCATAGGAGGAAGCCTGTTAATAAGCAATGCCTGTCACACTGGGTGGTGGAGGCTATTGCTTTGGTTTACTCCCGTCAGGGTCTGCAGCTAACCTGTGGGTCTGCGAGCACACTCGATTCGGGGTCTTGCCACATCCTGGGCTTTGTTCAGGGGAGTGTCTGTCCAGGACAACTGTGCGGCAGTGAGCTGGTCCTTGCCTCTCACGTTTGTCCGCTTTTACATGCTGGATGTTTTATTATCCTGATGTAATCAGACTTCTGCCATGAAGGCTGGTGCAGCTCGATAAGCATGTTTACACTACGGCAGTTTCCATATCCTTTAGTGAGACATCTCACAAAATATTATGAAATAAAACTTAATGTTACTCTTGTTACCACAGTTCTATGAGTAATATGTCTCACAGACTGCATTTCTTTCTCAAACGAGGAGAAGAGGTTTTCTTATTTGAATGGTGCGCACCTGTCCATGTCCTCCTTTTATAGGAGGTGGGAGGGTCTCCCAGCGGACTGTCGCGCTTTACCGGCCAATCAGGATTGGCATAGTGAAATAAAGTGCTTCTGAGAAATGTAGTATGTAACATCCGATAGTGAGACATCTCACTCATATTACTCGGATCCGGGGTTACAAGAGTAACCTAAAGTTTTTATTTGACAACTGTTGTTCATTGGACTAATAATTTTTAATCTGTGTGCATTATAAAAACATGCTACTATGATGGCCAACTGTGTTTGAAATCAACAGTTAATCGGACTTTTTTCCAACTCATCAAGAAGACAAGTAGTTAGCTGAAATTAGAGTTGCAATGAAGAAATTAAATGCAGAAAGTAGTCGTTTGAAACAACAGAAAATGTATCTGCACGGGGAAAGCAGAAAAGGCATTCTGAAGTGAGATAAAAGGTTGCGATAAGCAAGCAACACGGAGCAAATGGAGAAAAAAGAACAATCAATGACATGATTTTAGTCTTTAGAAGATAACTGAAAAGTTGGAGTGCATCATGAAAAACCCAGAAACTAATTGCAATCCCTGCTTGTGTAGATGTGCTTCAATATTAATTTCAGCAATCTGTTCCTCGACTTTCATTTTTAATCTTTATCTATTTATGCCTTAAACGACAGTGTTTCAGCCGCTTTACACACCAGCTCCAGCTTCTCGGAAAAGGCCCAAGAGAGGCAAAGACAGTTTCCATGAAATGTTTAAAAGATAAAGTTGTGTACCAAAAGGTCCATTCTTGCCTTCTGTTTTACTCCCCTTTACAAGATGTTTCTACTTTCATTTAGATCCCTGTTAAGCACAAAAAGCAATATTATCTGCTGCAGAATGTTAATAGTTCTAAGAAAAAGTTGTAATATTAGTATGGAAAAGACACAACACTGCCAATGCACTGCAAAATGTATTGTTTTTACTGTGAAAAGCATATGCCACATCTTTATTACCCAGACCTCAACAACAGCGCTTCCTGCAGGGAGAAGGCCAACATACAGCATACGAATTTTCTCATCTGTCCTCTGTTCCACACATACTGCATCCTCCAAGTACTTTTCTTTTCTCTCTACTCCTACAACTTCAACACACTATTTCTTCCCTGCTTGGCAAGGCTTCTGACTGCCTGCCTTGTTGTCTCCTTAATATTGCACTGAAGGCAGCAACCCTTTCTTGGGTCACTGCTTTCAGGCATGACTGCAAAAGAAAAAAAATGAAGATGAGACAAAGGAACAGCAGGTTTTCATGCTCAACATGACTGTTGGATAGAGACATAGGGAACAGGGGCAAGCTGAAGCAAGATTGCTGTCATTTTGAGGTCTTCACAAAGCAAAAAGACAGACCGTCAAGGAATCTTCACGCTTGCACAGCGGGCCAGACGCTGTTTCACAACCTTACATTGCCCTTAAATGGAGTACCTGACACTGGCTGACAGCTCGTTCAGAAGCAGGCAGTGCAGAGGAGCAGGAGCCACATGTTATACGTGCACATCTGAGACATGAGCACATTCAAGCATGAAATGGGGTTTACAGCTGATGACAGGTCACAATGTGAAGACATGGTGTGTAATTAAAATACAGCTGTCAACATGGCTTAATTTAATTAGCATTTTTTCTTTGTTATATGTATTTTCAAACAGAACACACACACACACACACCATACCAGGGCCCTTAGTGGTTACAAGTGTAATCCATGCAAAAGTATCATAACATTTAAAGTGCTGTAACTGGTGAATCTTCTGGAAAGTCTGTTGTGACAAAAAATGTCTGAGAATAAATTGATCGATACTCTTAACTGCCAATGAACTAAGTCTGTAATTTGCTGTCACTTATGCTTAATTGAACAGTCATAAAAGTAATTTCTGGGCTCATGGGCGCCACCTATAGGGGGCAAACACTTGGTGTCTTTTACTAAGATTTTATGATTAATAAGAGACATATTCCAAACATATTATACGTCATCTAGTTTATCGAAAGTCAGGACACACAATAAAAGTGTTCGAAACTGTAAACGTTTTTTTTGGCAACATACAGAGAGCAAGCAACACATTTTTCATTGAATGCGTCATCTCCATATTTCATCTGGAAATGCAAAAATTCTCAGTATTTGAACTGTAAATGTGAAAATTCTGTAAATTTTGCTTTTTAAAAAAATCTAAACTGTTGGAGTTATGTTGAATTTGAAATAGATCAATGTACTGTAAATTTTATTGTCTTTTGGGTGATTTTTACCTTTCTTTAAGTCAATGAGAAACTGTTCTAATTTGCTTTCCTAGATGATTAGTGGACTCCTACCTTACCTGACTGCTCTGACCACACATCCCTGATATAAATATAAATGTAGCCAATATGAATCTAGATCCTTGTTAATGTGATAACTTTGTCCTTAAAAGCAGCATCTGCTTAAAGTAAATAAGTGACTAAGGTAATTCTATTTTTTTAATAAATGTGTGTAAGTCATGGTGGGTGAGGTAGCACTGTATGTCATTGGTAAACTGCGTGTAAAAGCATTATTGATGAGTTTTTTAGTACATGCAAAAAGATGATTAATCTGAATATTTCAATGTCTTATTGTAGCACGCAACTTATTGGTTTAATATTGGATGAACGGAGGTTTTGACGTAACGATTTCTAAATAAACGATAACATCATATACCTTCATTCATCAATGCAATATAGGGGTATAATAACATTACTACATTAAAATTAACTTATGATATATATATATATATATATATATTATATTAAAATCATCACATCACAATGCAAGAGTAACTTCCCTCAGAGCTTCATTACAAAGTTCTAATAATACACAGTGCTTTTGATTACCACAGCTTCTTTAAATAGGTTTTGGCCTAGTTCCTACTCACATCATGGTAATTCTTATGTAATAATGCAGCAGCAGACAAGACAAAGGAATGCCATATTGTGCATCTGTGTCTTTCATTACTCCATCTCTTCAATGAACCTTACAGCTGGCCTGTTTCCTATGCACAATCATGTGTTTTCAGAAATTTGATTGTAAGAGTTTGTAATAATTACTGTTTAAATCATTATTTTCAATCTGTGGATCCAGACCCAATCTTTGGATTAAGTTTCTTAACTATTGTGTGAATTACCTTCTAAATAAAAAATATTTAAGGATTTTTTTTTTAAATCCAGATGATTAGTTTAGTCTAAATTAAATTAATGGTTCTCTTGTGCATTTAGTTAGAAAAAAAATGTTTCCTGAAGTCAACACGTTTGTTTTTGGGACTGGCCTGAAAAATTTGCAATGCGAACTGCAGCAGTAGCTTATCAAAAAAAGTTGCTTTTTTCTGATAATCTGAAAAAAAATTTTTTAAATATATATATATATATATATATATATATATATATATATATATATATATATATATATATATATATATATAAATAAAAAACAAGCAGGAACTGACAAAATGGAGTGGTGGGGGATACTGTACTTGTAATATGACACTAAATGAAATTGTAATACTTTGTTGAAGCACTTTTGGCATCAATTATTCTTGAGTATGATGTTACAAGCTTTAAACACCTGGATTTAAGTAGTTTCTCCCATTCTTCTTAGCACATACTCTCAATCTCAATGAGGTTAGATGGGAACGTCTGTGCAGAGCTATTTTCATGTCTTTCCAGAGATGTTCAATCGAGTTTAGGTCTGAACTCTGGCTGAGTCACTCAAAGACATTCAGAGACTTGTCCTGAAGAAACTCCTACTCCAGAGTGCTCTGGAGCAGGTTTTCATCAGCAATCTCTTCGTACTTTGCTGCATTCATCTTTCCCTTAATCCTGACAAGTCAGTCCCTGCCGCTGAAAAAAATCCTCAAAGCATGATGCTTCCACCACCATGCTTCACTGTAGGGATAGTATTTGTCAGTTAATGAGCAGTGCTTAGTTTCCTCCGGACATGATGCTTGGCATTCAGGCCAAAGACTTCAATCTTGGTTTCATCAGACCAGAATTTTTTGTTTCTCAAGGTCTGAGAGTCCTTTAGGTGCCTATTGGCAAACTCCAAACAGGCTTTCGTGTGCTTCTTACTGAGGAGTGGCTTCCGTCTGGCCACTCAACCATAAAGGCCTGATTGTTGAATTGCTGCAGAGATGGTTGCCCTTCTGGAAATTTCTCCCATTTCCATAGAGGAACGCTCAGTCAGAGTGACCATCAGGTTCTTGATCAGCTCCCTGACCAAGGCCTTTCTCCTCCAATTGCTCATTTTGGCCAGGTATACAGCCTTGAGAAAGAATCCTGAGGGTTCCAAATTTCTTCCATTTATGAATGATGGACACTACTGCGCTCTTTGGGACCTTCAATCCTTCCGAATTTGGTCTGTACCCTTCCCCAGATCTGTGCCTTGGTACAATCCTGTCTCGGAGGTCAACAGACAATTCCTTTGACTTCATGGCTTGGTAAAAAAAAAAAAAAAAAGTTTCCACTTTAATTTTGGGGCATTGTGTGTAGAATTTTGAGAAAAAATATCTTAATCAATTTTGTAATAAAGCTGTAACATAACAAAATGTGGAAAAAGTGAAGCGCTATGAATACTTTCTGGATACACTGTAGAAAGTGTCTGTAAGAGGCTTTGGCAGGCGGCATTCATGGCTGAGGAACCAAGCCTCATTTGAATTTCAATTTGGCATGAAGGAAAGCAATAAGAAGAATGAGCAGTGGCAGGACTGTGAGGCAGCACCGAGTAGACCAGCAACAAGTCCAATCACTCATAGATTAGTGTCATTTGTCTCAGTCTGAAGGCCCTTTGCTCACTTCTTCCTTAACTGTTTGCATTAAAGCAGAGCAAGAATCGATTCATTTCTCTTTACATCACATCGGGGGGGTAGGGGTAGGGGGGTTAACACAATAAATAAAATGCTTGCACCAAAGCCTTGCTACAAATGGAAACAAATTATGTACCAATCCTTATGTATAATGCATGTCTAAAAAGATTAATAGGGCAGGATTTCAAACGAGTTCTGTCATGGTAAATTTGCTTCCAATACAAAACAGTTTATGACAACAGAATAGGCAAACGAGAAAGACCGAGGGCTGATTCCATCAAAACCTCAAAGAGCAGTTTTTGCAAACTGTGATTGCATCACTGGCCGCTCTGGAATGACAGCTTGTGACAAATGGAGATGTCACAAAAAAAAAAGCATTGTTGCATTGAAGCTGTCAAAGATTGTCAGTGGCATCAGAAAATCTGTTTGGGTCCTTCAAGTCTACTGTGAGCACAATGTGAACAAGTGGAAGGTAAACACAGGACGAAAAGACAACAACAAGGAATTGAGCTTGCTGGTGCAGCGAAAACTATGTCGTTACTGACGGATCTGGAAGGACAAAGAGTTTTTTTTTTCTCTATAGAAACAACTATTTCGATTATAGATACTTCTGCCTGGAAGAATGAAAATGAGCAGATTACAAAAGCTGCATTGAAGACTGTGTTCTAATGAGATCGTATTTTTTACAAATTAGTTACTATTACCACTTATCAAGCAAAGAAGCTGGCAAAAAGAACAATTAGATGGACTGCTTTTGTGTGAGGCTCGTATTTTTGTATACTGATTGTTTTACAGTTACTCTTGGTGGAGTTTGCATGTTCTGAGAATGTATAGGTATCACATTCCTTCCCACAGTCCTAAAAAATGTATGTTATGTTAAATTGCTAAATTGTAGAGGTGAATGAATGCTGTGCATTACATACTTTTCAGTCACTAGAGCTGAGTGAGCTGCTTAAACCTGCAGTGTGGCCTCAAGATCCCCACTAAGCTTCATAGAGCTGTAATCCACACCTCCAGCTTTTTAGTTAAAAATAAAGCCTACCTTGACCTTTGCAATTGGATCGTTGGGTTTTGCCAGAGAAATCCTGTTTATAGTCTACCCCACCTTGGACGATAAGTTTGCTGGGAGAGGCTCCAGCCACCTCTTGTGACCTACTATTATAGGCAGGTATAAAAGGTGAATGAATGAATAAAAACTATTTAAAATTAAGTCTTAAAAATGTTTATTTACAAAAAAAATTAAATGTACCTACAGGCACCTGCAGCTTTTGTTTGTCTATACAGCGAAAGCAGCAGAAAACATGCTCATTAACATAAGGTGCTTTATGTAAACAATGCTTTAAAAAAATTGGAATCTGTTACCAGTTCAAGCAGTCCTTAAAAGAACTATATTAATAAAAATAAAAGATTTACTGAAAAAACATGAAGCCATTCCCAAAGTTTAGGCTTGAGTTGGTAATTATATATGCAGGCATAAAAAGGAAGCCTTTTGGTTTAGGCTGCACAAACTCAGTAATGGAGTAAATTGCCAACACCGCCTGTGCTGATATATAAGACCACTAGTAAAATTGGGAAATAGCCTCCACATACTGTCAGGGCAGCAAAATAACCAGGGTGGTGTGCAGTCACATACGATTGAAAGGATTGTAATCTGTTGAATGCAACAAATAATACTATATATATAATAAAACTCATTTATTCTACCCTTGGCATTCTGCTTTGTCTGCAAAAACGAGGATTTGCAGTGACTTCTCACACATACAGAGCCACTGGTGAATGAAATGAATTAATATTCTCAACACAGCTGATTACATACACACAGAGGTACATTGCACATTCACACAAACACACACGCAAACACACAAACACTGGGATATGCCCCTTGTAGTTACTCATCTCTTGCTTTTCTCTAGCCCTTTCTGTAATGACTCCCAGTAGCTCTCAGACAGTGTGCTTACATGCATGAAGTACAACTCTGCTTTACAGCTTCTGCATATTTAGGAGACTTTTAATGGCAAAAAAGGGTAGGGGGGCACTGAGAAGGCAGACAGCGAGCAGGAAAACCTGTCAGCATTGACTCAGTAAGTCACGAACTCCAGACATAATGAGAACATGGGCCAAAATGTAATCCGAGTGCTTCCAAATTAGGCAATTTCTGGAAAGTTTAAAGAAAAGTGCCGACTAACTCTAAAATCAGCTTTTTCTTGATATTTCTTGTGTTAATCTATCACTGTCCCTTATTTACAAGATGAAAATTTCTATTTAAAACAATAAAGGTTATCTGGTTGATGAATATTGTAAAATTCCTGTTTGCAGTGGTTTAAGGCCCTTACATGTGCCACATCTTGCGAAAAGTGTCTAATTTCAGTCATACTGAGAGAAAGAAATATTCCCCACGCTATCATTGTACCAGCAGCAGATTGAATTGTTCATTCAATGCAAAATGGACCCCTTGGTTTGCCCATCCATCTTTTAAAAAAGAAAAAAGTATGTACTGTACACTTCATGAACAAAGCTTTTAAAGAGAGGATTTTGATCACCAAATTATATGATCTGGTTCATGTATTATGGATGATGGAGAAGAGAATGAAGCCTCTGAAAAAGTAGCAATAGTTAAGAAGGGTTGAAGAGATTAATGTGCATTCAGGGTGCTGAAATTATTTGTAAGATAAGTAGGCATTACTTTGAGCAGAAGGTAGTTTAATTTAATGCAAAGAGGTTTTTATGATGTGTTACAATAATTCACAAAATGTCTTTTTGGACCATTTAAAAAGCATCAACAGGAGTTCCATGTGCTTCAAGACCGCCTTTGTAATGAGTTCAATATTATTATGTATATTTCTGAGAAAGCAGGCAAAACTGGAATCACAGAGGAAACAGGAAAAACAATCACCATGCGAAAAGAAAACTAAATACTCTGAAAATTACACATGTGGTCCACCTAAATACAAAAGTATCATGAATACATTTTTTGCAGTTAACTTTTTAGGTGTGTTGATTGCTGTAAACAGCACTTACATTAGTCTTCAATGACATTTATAGGGCATAAGATGCTGAGGAAAATAAAATGAATGAGGTAATGCATGAATAATTGTTGTGTGTGTGTGTGTGTGTGTGTGTGTGTGTGTGTGTGTGTGTGTGTGTGTGTGTGTGTGTGTGTGTGTGTGTGTGTGTGTGTGTGTGTGTGTGTGTGTGTGTGTGTGTGTGTGTGTGTGTGTGTGTGTGAGATGAACTACATTGAAAATAGAAACCAACAGCCATATTTAATTTTCTTCTCTGATGACGACACATCAGATTAACAACAGGAAGTCTTTCATCTGCAGTCAGTGCCTATGATTCACCATTAGATACAGATAAACAAGAAACACAAGGTGGAAGCCATACCTGAATACTGGAAATGTCACTCATTAATCCTCTATTCCTGTGCTAGGTCAAAGGGGTTGGCTGGATTATAATCCAAACAGCCATCACATTTGGGTATCCCCGTCCCATTCCTGTCCTAACTAAAGAACACCATCACTCACTCACTTGCTCTATGGCCAATTTAGGATCTCAAAATAAACACCAGTTAATGTGTTCAATGCCATTGAAATAATGTAGTGAACCAGCTGAAAACTGGTTCACGTTCGATTTGATTTTATTTGATTTACAGTATTTATTTATCTCGAACAGAAAAACAATATAAAGCAGTCATTGCTCAATAAAAAGAGCCCCATCAATGTTTGAGAAGCTTAACACTTATCTAGTCCTGCCTCTACTACCAAGCTATTTCACAAATAACAAAAGAAATTTGACTTTTGAGCAAATGCATTCATATACATACAGTATATATACATATATATACACAGACATACACAAAATACACACAAATATAAACAAAAACAAGCATTCATAGGCCTACCTATACTTGCATAACATCAATATCTACAGTACATGTCCACCTACCAATCAGATTCTAGTCCTTGTACTGATCTAACAAGTTTTGCTAGTAAAAAAAATATATTTATGTTGTTACAGCTTTTAAGTTTAATATTAAGACAGTTCCAAAGGGAGACATGAGAACATGCAACGAACAGCAGAGCTATAAACCCAGCTCTGTACGTTTTAAGGCAACAGCGTCACACTAAATCTGTTATTTATGTCTAAATTCCAAGTATCTATACATTTGTTTTGAGTGACTCTTTTGACAAACAACAGAAGAAAAAAAAGTATAATTTTTGCTTCTAATTAGTTGTGTTTGTTATTTCAGTGTTATTGTTTTTTTCTTTAATAACTTGTGAAAAGAATAGTAGCTATAAGGCAATATTATGGAATCCTAATATAAAATATAATATGGAAATTGCGACTAATAAGTAAATTGTCACAAAAGCCTCCACACAGTAAAAGTGTAAGGGTGTGGCGTTGTCACAAACACAGCAGGCAGGAGTGACGCTCCATAAGAAGGTCCGTTTTAATTTCATTAACAAAACTCAAAATCGATAAAATATGAACCAAAGTTCAGATAAACTTAAACAGAAAGAAGACTTACAGGAGGGGTGCAGGAACATGAAGACACACGGACAAGGATCCAACACAGTGCTAGCTAATTAGCTGATGAGAAACACCTGAGTGGGAACCTGTGGTAGTAGAGGGACAATGCTGCTTCTTTCTGTGTTCCAGACTTTGGAAATAACAATATCCTTAGAGATGATAACAAATTAAAACACAGTGTTGCCATCGAGAGCTTGAAAGTGATCTGTTTTCTTACCCTGCATACGTGGATGGATAATAGACATTCATCTGTTGAAGCAAAACACAAAGAAGGAATAATTATCCAGAGGAGCAGTGTGTCAGGATATGGTGAAGGCTGAATTGATGAGAGCACAATTGGATAAAACAGAAGTGGCAGGCAGGCAGGTAGTTGGAGTGACAATGTATGGTCCATTTAATGATGAAAACAAGTATACAAACTAGGGATGTAACGATTAATCGTAAGGCAGTTAAAAATCGATTCATAGGTATCACGGTTTATATCGATTTTCTGAAAATTGAATCGCAGTACTTTTTTTAACCAGCAGAGGGCGCTATCCACAAGTGTAGACGGCGGGCGGAGTCTGCTAATACTTTCTTTCTGGCTGCCTTCTACTCTTAAATATGTTAATAAATGATTTATTATCCCTTTAGCACTGAAAGAATATCTGTAATATTACTTGAATAGCTGTAAAAGTCACGTTTTTCTATTAGCTCTGTCTGCTAGCATAGCTTCTCTTCTTCACTGCAAGATATCTGCATGCCAACCGACCACTGTATTACCAGCGCCCTCTGCTGGTTCAAACAAATATGACGTAAATCATTGCAATCACGGTTTTTTTTTTTTTTTTTTTTAAAGTCCAATTGTCAAAATACATTTTCAGTTGCACTTTAAAAAAAAAAAAATAACTATTATGCAGTTTTGCATTGTTTATTATAGAACCAGAATTTAAATTAATAGGCTTCATTTTCATTTGTATTATTCCTTTATTTATTTCATTCAAGATTTATTTTTAGTTAAATTGCATTGTTTTGAATAGTTTATCAAGTAATTCTTTTGACAATGAAAAATAAAAGGAAAATAATACCGTATTTTCTAGTTTTTTTCCCAAAAAAAAAATTTTGCCTACAGTCCCATTTTGTAAAATAAACCGTGAGAGAATCGTATCGTGAACCCAGTATCGTGAATCGAATCGTATCGAGAGTTGAGTGAATCGTTACATCTCTAATACAAACAGAAAACAATCAATTCTCAAACATACTGACTAATAAATCAAATTGACTCAACCCCCCACTGATCGACAGGTGAAAGACAATACAATGGACCAGTAAACACACAATGTTCAAGCACACCTTAAGTAGTGAAGGAAGGCAATTAGGAGATGAGGCATACCTAAGTGGAAACAGGGGGAAGCTGAAAAGACAGAGGCTGTGTCCGAATAGTACTTCCTATCTCCTTTCCTATCCACTTTTCGTTAACCCTGTGGATGACATCACAGGGTTAAGGAAAGGTGTTAGGAGACTTCATAAAGGAATTAGGGAAAGGCGATCACATTGTTTTGACAATCAGGTGACCTAATAATCCGACAGCGGCGAAGGTGTAGGGACTTCTGCCGTGGTGAATAAACTACAAATTTCTGAAAATTGACTACTAAGTTTCTATCACTTTCCTCTCAAACATCACAAGGTTTGAATTGAAATCAATGGAAAAGAGGCTACCAGGCACCAGGAACAAAAATGAAACTAGCTCACGCTTACCTTCCACTCAAAAATCAACATTAATCCAAATTAAGTAAAATTTTATGAAATTGTTACATTTATGCAAGATATAGGCCTACATAATGTTGTAGACATACAAATGTACAAGCACACAAAGCACTCCTAGCTGAATGAAATATGTTGAATAAAACAAAATGTGGCTAAAAATGTCCCTTTTTCTTGAATGACAGAGTTCTCTGTTTTCAGTCATTGCGAGTTTCACTGAACGCTCGGATGAGCGGGTCCCTTTAAAGGTCATCGTTGCAAGGAATTGTGGGGCAGCATTATCTTGTCTCTTTTGGTAAAGAATGCATCAGTGTTTCCTAGGGTAAAGGAGGTTATAAAGGAAGAATTGAGCCTCCATCCCTTAGCTTTTTAAGAATTGGAATGCTCCTTATCGTGGCCGCCTCTTAAACACTTACAGGGGTGAAGGAAAAGTGGAGAGGAAAGGAGATAGGAGGGACTGTTCGGACGCACCCACTGGTTGCAATATATAGTAAAGGCCATGACCAAGACACTGGACAAAAGACAAAACCCACCAACATTTTGACTGACAGACTGACACAGGGAGCAGTGGAAATGAGTCAAATGCAACCAAAGCATCTCTTATGTTAATTGGACTGTCTTACTCGTGCACTCTGCCCTTACAAAGCTCAATCCATTAACAAGTGTGTCTGTGAGAAAGATTTCAGAGGAAAATCCCAGCCTCCCACAGACAAAAGCAGAGGACAGAAAGGAAGTGGGATTGGAGTGCTCACTGAAGCTGTTGAAAGAATCCCTACTCAACCCATGAATTGCTTTCCTCTTCCCCGTACAGCACTAACATAGCTAAGACCATACATCAATTACCAACCTAAGTAAGACTTGCCTGCCAGTGCAGTACTGTTTTTTCTGGTGTATTGCCAGATGAATGCTGCAAATGCTTTGCATCAAGGAAGCAAAGTGTGTAGTACTGAGCAGACACGGGCAGGGCAGCATTCATCTGCTGCCCATCCAGGAATCCAAAGTAGCCAGAGACAGGTGCAGATTGTATCCAAATGGATGACCAAGGTCTGCAAACAGGGGAGTGGCCAGCTCAGTGGTTTTTTTTAAGTGCACACCAGCAGGAATGATAATATTAGAAGGCATTTTTAGCATCCGGCTTGCCAACAGATGGTATATTGTGATTGCTCTCTGTGTTTATTAGATTGAAAAGAAAAAAAAAACATGGCATCACTGCCCCTTGAACAAGGAATGTTATTTTATTCTAAAACCCACTGATACCAGAAACAACGTATTTCTGGGCATCTGTCCATCTGAGACACAAGGAAGGAGAGAAGGGGGGCACATCCACTTTTCTGCTCACTACATTCCAACCCATAATCCTTTGCTTGTTTGTCTGCCAGATGAACCACCCATTCCAAGACGCTGTCATCCTCTGCGAGCAAAAAAGTCTACCATGAGAAACTCCTGTTTTCAGTTTCATCACATTACCAAAACACAGCTTGCATTTCAAATCAGGAAACAATCAAAATCATTATTGTATGGGGCCATAGTAACTGTGTCAGACAGTTGGTGACTAATGACTTGCCGCTCACACATCTAGTAAGTTAGATTAAAATATTTTTCAAAGCAAACAGAGACTCTTTAGCCCCATGGGTTTTTGCTTGAATGTATTCCTGTACAATCTGCCCAGAGTAAGGTAATAGGACTGCAGCATGTCTGAATGTTTGATCAGAACTAGAACACTGCAGAGAAACACAGGACTAAATTAACAAATCAATTGTTTATTAAACCCGTTTAGCATTTTGAAGCCTTATACATGGGCGTTAGTTTGTTTTGAAAAGTGTGTGGGAGGTGAATATAATTGGTTTTACTTTAGGTAAAGCCACTATAAAATGTTTCTGCTGCACCTATTTCACGTTAATGTGATAGTCATGTATTGAATAAAAACCTATTGAGAGGTGGGCCAACACTTTTAATGATTCCCACCCAGGGGCGCTGCCAGGGTTTTTGGGCCCCATGAAAAGAAATCTTACTGGGTCACAGGCCAGTGGTAAATTTTGATACTTTACTTAAAACTATCCATTTTAACAACATTTGACTATCATTAATTTGTAGGGGAAGCACTGAAAATTGTCCTTCGCGCAGTGCTATGTATGTATTTTCTACAGTCTATGTATGTACCGGCGAACGCCCCGCCCCCACGCTCTGTCTTGTGTTTATAAAGCAGCATGAACTCAGCTACGGAGTGGGTGGGAGGAGAGGGGGTCGTCCTCTGGCCCTACGTCACCGTGCGTGGAGGAGGAAGTCATTGTCCCGTCTATAGACACGCCCACTCATGAATATGCATAAGTAGGCCGCAAATCAGCCTGTTTGTGTAGAGGCTAAAACGCTGGGAAAATAAACCACAAATACTATGTTTTTAGGGTTCTTTGGGGGTCTTTAAATGGTCTACACGTGTGTGGGCGGGGCAGATATCCCCCCTGCCCCCCTGAAACTGACTCCTATGACCTCTCATAAATTAAAATGTGAATTCAATCTGGTTACAAAGCAACCAGAATGGCAATAAATCACCTTACAGTATACTGTTAAACAAAAGACCAAGATATGATTCAAAGAAACCCTTTAAAACACTCAAAATTCATGCAGATACCAAGTCTTGCTCAGTGTTAGCCTGAAGATAGAGAATTATAAAACAATTTAAGTTTTCTGATTACGGGGTGTGACTTGATTCCTACTCTAGAGACTTTTGTTTAATTGCAGCTCTTGTGGAAGATCATTCATGCTTCAGGCAAACAAGTCTGCTTTCAAAATTCTGCAGACACACAACCCATTATAGGCACATATTCATGGGACATCTCGCGCTCTTTCAGCCCTCTGATCTGTTTCAAACATTACTGGAGAGGAAGTGAGTTTCTCCTTTTCAAATAGTGTGCAATCTAAGCATCCCTTATGTGCTGAATGCCGCAGTTGCATGGCAATTTCTGCCTGAGTGAGGACATAATTGAGATATAATGAGGCTAGAGAACGATGGAGGAATTGGTCAGGAATGAAAGCAAGAAGCTGTATAAACAAGCTGTGTAATTTCAATAAACAATGTTGCTTAATTGATACATTTTGGAAAGAATTCCATCTTTGTGCTAAAATTCTACAGCTTGAACTTTGTAAAAGGCATGACTGTATTCTTCTAGAGGTCGGGAACTATTCTCCACAGTCTGACTAGACGTCTTATCTAACACTTGGCTAGTCTATGTTTATTCATATCAGGCTTGATATGAAGCCGCTGTCAGTCCTCCTGTTTGATGAAATACCCTCCTCCATGGTAAACACCTGACATTACGCTGAAGTCGGTGCACACACTAATTTGTCTGACTTGTTCTCATATGAAGAGATTCACGCTGCCTCCAGTGAGGCTGAATCTGCTCCAGAGTTGACATTTAATCCATGCCAATTTATTGTTACTACAGTACACGCAAGCATAAAAATTAACTATGTGATCTGAAGAATAAAATAACCTTGATCTTGACAAGGTGTCTAAACTCTTAAAGCCCTTAAAAATGGGACCTGTTTTCACGGTTGGAATGTGCTAGTTTGGCCTTAAGGCAAAAAAAATAAAAAATCTATGACTATTAGCTCTGCCAGTGCCAAGAGCTGCTTTTAAGAAGAGAAGTGCGAAGCCGTTTTGAGAGCGCGCAGCAGTGACAACCAGCCTGCCGAGTCACAGACTTCCCCACCCTGACACTCATAACATTAACTGTTTCCATTATAGATTTTCATAAAATAAAAGTCATATTTCTAAACAGGGCCGTAGCTCCACCATCTTGTTGGGCTCCTACTGTAAGTTATGTATACGTTTTTTTCCGCCCGGAAACTAAACTAGTATTCTTGCATTATTATATAAGCTTTCTTTTTTTTCCACATTACCCCGGAGTTTCCCACCCTTTTTCGGGTCGTGACCCCAATTTAATATCCCAAATGTCCAGCAACCCCAGACAATTTTTTTTTCTTCTACAACTCGTTTTTGATCATGTTTATTAAAGTGTGTCACTAATCCTACTCTGTATTTGTAACAAAGTGACAAGTGGACCACCTTAAATATTTTATACTGCATTTTAATTGAGCTAGATTTATATTTGAGAAAGTTTGAGTATAGGATACAGTTATTTGATATTTATTCTGTGTGATGTGTATTTGAAAAATAAAAATAATTAAAAAATAATTAAATACAATTTTAAAATTATTTACCTACTTTTTTTTTTTTTTTTTTTACAATTACTGTAGTAGACATTTTAGGCAACCCCATTTTAATTCCAGGCTACATGGTGTCCTGACCATAAAGCTGAAAATAACTGCAATAACCTAATGACTGCATATCCATTGCTTGTATTTTATAAATCTGTTCTACTATATTTTAGTGGTTTATTGAATATTGTGTTTGTGACATAGTTTTGCTACAATTTAGGGGCCGGCACTGGAAATTTTTTATTTTATTTTATTTTTTGGGGGGGCTATAACTAACTCACATACAAAGGTTAATAAAAGGTAAATATAGAATGATTAGAATCATGGGGACACTCTGGCCACCTACTTAAGATTTGATGACAGCAAAAATTAAATTAAATGCGCAAGAGTGCACATAGTTTATTTCAAACAAAATAATATATCGCCTAAAAAAAAAGGTGTGTTTTTAAATGTTCTTATTGATTTTAAACAGTTGAATGTTTTATCATGTAAAGCACATTGAGTTGCCTAACACTGCATTTCTTTGTTGTTTAAGGTGGCACTAATCATTTTTAAGTATAATGCTAAGAAATGTCTTGGTATCCTCTTCTGTTTACATGTACCGCACCATGTTTTCTTGGAGAGAAGTGGTCATGTGACCATGTATGTCACATTCTGTGACGTGTATTTGATGAAAAAGTGTTTCCATAACGCTTTTGCGACACATTTCATTACCAAAACGTCTGAAATTCGAGTGTTTTTTCAAAATTCAGGTGTTTCCATTACCAGTTTTTATTGCGCTATATAGATTTTGAGCACTTTCAAGAGTAATGGAATCACAGCTACTCTCTTCCCATTGAAGGAGATTTAAAAAAAAAAAAAAAAAAAACTTAATTAATAAATTCAAGTGAATATGAGCCTGTAAAGTGTGCATTGTTAAATTTGGCCACAATGGAAAAATCCCTCTGTAACTTGCACTTTGAATATAATAATACAAATGCCCTCACAAAGAATGACGGCATCCTGGAATATTTCCTGAAGCCTCTCCCGTTATAAATAAAACACTGATTTTATTTTCCCCCACCAGTTTCTTCACGCTTGGTGTGCGTTATTGATTGATTTTTGGTTAATTTGCAATAGGATAACAATCAAATTTTATGTACCCCTGAAAGGTGATACACCAACGGATTAGTATTAGAGCTGCAGTCTGCCTCCCATCAAAAACAATCTTTAGGGTGATTTGGATGCAAATCAACATCGGCACCAAACAACTATGACTATAATCCTCTTACTTGTAGAAATCATTTACAGTTTGTGTGACATTTCATTCCAAATGTCACCTTATTAGAGTCTGTCGTGAATCGCCATCAACATCATTCAATGATGGTCTAGGCAGATCATTTATGTGTAATTTTTATTTGTGTATGTGGAATAAGAACTTTTTAGCAGTGCAAATGAAAGATATGTGAGCATGCTATATGGACCCATCCATTCATACATACATACAAACATCTGTATGCCGTCCATCCCTTGTGTTGAGGTGCATCCAGGGAACATCCCAAACCACTTCAATTAGCTCATTTACATGCAAAGGATCTGTTTTCTACTCTGAACTCCCTGCTAATGTACAAGCTCTTCGATCTTTCCTTTAAGGCTGAGTGCAGCCACCTAAGGCAGGAAGTTTATTTCTGTGCTTTGTATTTGCAAACTTTTCCTTTTGGTCAGTACAAAAAAGCTCAAACTATTCGGGAAAATAAGATCTCTGTCTTTCAGTGCAATGTTCCACTTAACAGCAGATTCTGCACTGACCTTGTGGAGCCTTCACATGGGAATAAAGTGAACCAGTAATGCCAGGCCAGAGGCCTCAGAATAAAGGTCCTTTGCCGAGCAGCTTCGACACCTGAGAAGAAGAACAGTATGCTGTGCTAACTTTGAAGCTAATTATACCCCTGATACATTCTCCTAAAATATTGTTTGGAATTAGACAACCATGAGGCCAAAAGTCTTTAGTCTTTGCAGATAAAAATATGCAGTTCCCAGCCTTGTGTACATATCCTCCCACCTTTGTCTCTGCATTCGCTCCCTAAGCTGATCTGTGTCCTCACTCCCACTCCTGGCTCTAGGATTTGTGTGGCCCATGACCCATCAGTTCTGCTAAGACCTCCGAGGGGCCATCCATCAACGGAGCCGCGTGGCAACCTATAGGGAAAGATTTCCTCTCTCCTTGTCCACCCATCAATCACTGTGGGCTTCTGTGCATACTCAAGCAGGCTGTGGAAGGGAAGGAAAGGCCAAGCAATGTCATTCAGTAGGGCAACAAGCCACTTGCACACTGGAATAAGTAGTAAGATTAAGCCACTGGGTAAAAAGAATAATAGTAATTCTTGTGTTTGTTTTTCCTGCAGTGCGGGGATAAATATAGTATATAAAATGAGCTATTGCATGATTACTTGACTACTTAATCCAGATTGTTCAGTAATGAGCAGTAGGCCTGTCTACAAACACGATGAACAGAAGAGAGCAGTGTTGAAAACTGGACCCTGGCATGGAGGGTGAAGTGCACCTTTGTCACCGGCTACCTCATCACTGACAGTGCACTGAAAAGTGCACAGTAATGAATTACAAGCTGATTTTGTCCTCCATGATGATTGAAAAGACATGATTAAGAAATGGAGGAAGGAAGAATATTCATGTATTCAGTGAGGGTGTTTTCTGTAGAGAAAACTCATGGTGATGCAAAACATTGGAAAGAACCAAGATGGGAAGGAACTGATGATCATTCAGAGAAAGTGGAGTGGTGATGCAACACAGAAGAAAGACCACAATAAGGTGTTGGAAGAAGTGACAGTGTCCTCTTGCCATGGACATCACTGATAATACAGCATGCAAAGCAGCCGCTAAAGCAGTCAAATTAAAAGCTCTAATTAATCAGAGCTATTTAAAGAAGCTCATTTCACCCCGATGGCAGAAAACACGCTGATGGGAAGAAAGATTAACCACACATCTTCGCTCTGATTTACCTTGTCTCTAAGACAGCCTTTGGCATTTCTACTTTTTATCTCGACATCTACACTATGCAGCTGTCGTGTTCATATCACAACTGCATTGTGGTGAACAAGAGCTCTCCTACTAGTAGACACCTTTCACTAGTCAGTTGGTTTAATTGGTTTGGTCAAGCATTTAGTTCAGGGCTTATATAGGGCTACCACTTGACAATGCTTTAGCAAAACAGATACATTCATATTAAAAAAATAAATGAATAAAGATTGATTGTTACATGAAAAAATGTGAAATTAATAAATCCCTATCGATTACCCTGTTTTTTTTTTCCGGATGGGACCTGGATTTGGCATTTCATCATGATTGCTTAAAAAAAACATGGAGTTGCCCATATATTTGGACCTACTGTATCATTATTAATGGGAATAGAAATTTCTCACAGGCCTTTTAATGTGAATGATCAAGGTACCATGATCCAGATCACTGACTACTCTTGTTTTAACATAATTTTATGTAAATTGAAAAAATGCTGCAGATAACCTTAGCACAAAATTGCAATCGGAAATAATTCTATTAATAATGTGCACACTATTCACTACATCTGTATTCCAGAGCAGCTGTATGCCCTGCAGAGATGTAGGCAAGTAATGTGTTATTTCGTCTGTCCTTCCCAGAGCATAAACAGGACCTCATTCTGGCCAGAGAGTGAAAGTTCAAGTGCAGGTTGCTTTGTTAATGCTCATAGACAATATAACCCAGCGAAGATATGAAATCCACAGTTATAAATAAGATATATATATATATATTTATATATATATATATATAAATACACAGACCCTGTTCTGTTCCTCACCCGTCTTCCTCCAAACCCTTGGACCTTGATTCCCGAATGAAAGGCACACTTTACTTTGATCAGAAAAGAGGACTTTGAATATATATATATACGTATATATTTGGCTGTCTGTTTGAAACTACTGACTTTTTTTTAGAGCTGTGGTGGTGAAACATAAGAAAGAAATTTCGGGATCCAGCTCAGAAGGCAAAGGTACACAGTTTTAAAATAAAATCAAAACAGCAGTAACACAGAGTATATAGTCAAACTAAATATCAGTGTTAAAACCCAGCGGTAACACAGAGGGAGAAGCAGGACCTGGATAAACCAGCATACACACAATAAACTGCCACTCCTCTAAGAAGGACTCACAAACCATCACCAGATATTAGCAGTTATCTGCATCAGTAATCCTTATCATGGTACCACAGAAGAAATGTCTATATCAAAAGCAGTCTGAGTACATTAAAATATATGGACATCCACTGGTATTTTTGAAAAATCAAAGTAATGGTCAATTCGGAGTCAAATTTCATAAAGATCAGTCAATTACGGACCGAGGGACAAATTTTGGAAACTTCACCATTATTATGATAGACTGGGAATTTTTTTTTTTTTTTAACTGATCAAAAATCTGTATATAGATGTGGATCCCCTCCAAATTTTGTCAAAATCTGTTTAGTACTTTTGACATAATCCTGCTATCAGACAAACATTTAAAAAACACTTTTTTTTCAGATTTGCAAATAAGTGCCCTTTTTTTTCCTATATTTTGTCCATTTTTGCAAAACTTATCCAATTTTTGTCCTTTCCTGAACCATTTTTTGACATTTTTCATCCAAATAAGCTACCTTTTGCCCAATAAATATCACTTGTTTCCTTTTTGCCCTATTTAATCTCTTTCTGTTCCACATTTGTGCCCTATAGTCCACCACTGGCCATGTGTAACTTTAGCTTGGCAAAGATAAAACATCTGTGATATGCAAGTTAACAACTGTAATGTTTTCTCTCAAAAATGACTCCTTTGAGTAAAATAAGAACTGTCAAAGGAACGCTTCTCAGGGGGGGAAAAAAAAAGCCTGCTGTGTTTATTGTCCAACCTTTTTTCTTTTTCTCTCAGAACCTACAAACTTCTTCACTTCAAACTAAAACATGTTTTGGCACACTGCATCTATTGTTAAAAGAGCTCATTAGTTTATTTTGTCCTTAATTGAGCTTCCCTCACTGAGGACAAATCACAGCCACTCCTCATAGCCAAACGCTGACCACCAATAAACACTGAAGATCTTCTGAAGTATTACCACCTAATGAGTAAGCCTTGTCTGGACACTGCTTGTAAATGAGCGAATTACATCAGCACAATAATACTGTCTCTGGCTGATTTTTTATTTATTTATTTTTTGTTATTGCTGACCTATTCCATTTAGAAATTACTGTAAATCTTTTTACTTCCTTTATTTAAATGTCTCAGCAGCCAAATATTCCTCTTCGATTTATTACTGCTGTTGCATCTAAAATGTGAACCCTGTTCATATTTATCCATTAAGCGCAGCCTTTTCTCTTAGAAGCTATTAAACCAAATCACCCCTATTAAACAGCTATGAGTAATGTGATTACCTCATTTCATTGTCCTGTAATTTGGTTAAAACCATTGATTCATACATCTTAGTGCATGAAACTTCCGTAGTACCGTTTTAGTGGCAGATAATGCAGAGCACTAACAAGTTCAACCGTGCCTGCTTGACATCAGCTCTGAGTGGATTCTCTTTTCAACAGCACATAATACTCTTTTTATTCAATTTTTTGTCTGCACATGCTGTCAAAGGTCAACACTACAAGTGCAATCTTTTTAAGACATCAATGCATGTTTTGTTATTGCATTTGAATAAATGAATTTATTTTATTGCATAATTGTGACCATCACCAGCCCTCTCTAAGGAAGGGTAAGAAATACTTTATTAAAGAGAATATATAAAAAGAGAGGGCAGGGTTACGCCTAAGTGAGGGGGAAGGGAACAGGGAGGAGAGACTCAAGGTAGGAAATGGAAAGGGTGTGGAAGAGTGGATTTTTTTAAAGTGAGAGTGAGATGTGAAGTTGTAGTTGTGCATATTGTGCTTATTGTGTTGTGTAATCAAGCCAGTCTGGTGACAAGTGTGAAGCTTAGGTATAATGGTGGTGGCTGTGGACAGAGGGAAGGAGCGATTGGTAATACCTAAAACAGGTATTTGGGATCAACGTGTCTAAGATTAAGCCCAGTACAAGTTTTATCCCACAGTCCAAGGCATGCCAGTGCATCGTAGATCAATGCATGTGCAAGAACTGCTACTGCAAACCCAAGCGACAACCCGAGCCCAAAGAGCAGCCAGGCCAGCAGAAAGGGCGAGGGCCAAGGTGCCCCAGTTTTGTGTAGGACAGGCAGCATAACAATAGATTCCTGGCAGCTTAGACAGTATGACATGATAAACCAGCCTGCTGTTGAGGTCATGTGCTTTACACATTTATTGCTCCAGTGCATGTTTTGAGCTACTTTTTTTTTTACAAAACTTTAAGCTAAATAATTGGATTGGCAACAAGGGGGAAAAAAAAATCACAATAAGCCACAATTCAATTGAAGCTGTAAATTGGAATGCGTATGAATATCGATCTAATTGTTTGAATGCATTCCTAGTAGTCAACAACTAATCTACTTTACAGGCAGGCTTGTTGACTGTTATTTAAAAAGTAAACATATCTTTTTGAGCATCTTTTTCAGGAGAAAAGTTGTATCTGTTCTTGTCATTTTTACTCTTCTAACTCAAGTAATGAATCAAAAGTGGCCCAATATAATAATAATGGGAGTTGGAAACAGCCTCACCTACTCTACAGGGATTGTTGATTCTTTGTCTTATCTATATTTTGTTCGTCTTTTGTCTCTTTTTTCAATAAGATTTAAAGAAAGGGTTTGTTCTAAAAACAAAAAAATAAGTTTTAAAAGTTTTCAGCTCTATGGGCAACTTGTGGTATTTTATGACTCTTTGGAGGATTTGGCACTGGCACAATAATGATGATAATGCCTTGGATTTATATGACACTTTTTCTTTCTGATCAGATTCTCAAAGCACAGACCATAAAACATTTATTCACTTACCCCATAGTCACACACGCTGGTAGACTAAAGCTTAAAAAACCTGCCCTACCACCCATTATCCATCTATCCACTGCACCCACTTATCTTGATCAGATGCAAACATTTTCTGTTACACACACAATGTATTAAATTAATAACAGTCTTTAGTAAAGCTTTTTGTCGTCTGATAATGAAGAAAAGCATTTTATAAATCTAAGGCAGGACCATTAATTTTGCATTTACTTTATGTAAATGTAGCGTGAATCCAAAGATTTAACTAAATCAATTTGGTTCAGTTCAGTTATTTAAATTATGCTACTGCTGGGAGACAAAAAGACTAATAGCATTATTTACATTTCATCTGTTTTATTACATTCATGGTGGTGTCAGAGAAATGGAGCCGACAGTTGAGCATTAAGTTGGGTGTGAATACAGGCCTAAATTTAGCGTGAAGGTGCTTGTGGTTAGTGTATCCTCTACATTACGGCCAATTGTAAAGTTGCGCATGCTAAAATAAACAGCAACTTTTTGCAACATTTAGCAAGAAACCATGTTTAAAAAAAACTTGTGTAAATTTTACTTTACTTTTGACCAGATATACAGCAATATTTATGAAATTTCAGATATTTGCTTGACTAAAATATAATTTTAAATTTAAATGTTAAATCTGAGTGTTACATTTAAACATAAATATTAAATCAGAATCAGAATCAGAAATGTTTTATTTGCCATGTACAGTTTTAAGGACAGTACAAGGAATTTGACTTGGTGGTTGGTGCACAAAACAAGCAACAAAAAGAAATAAAAGAAATAAAAACAAAACAACAAAGAACAACCCAGCAACAATAATAATAATAATAATGATAAATATAAAGGATGAGGGATAAATAAAGGATAGATAGAGAATAAAGGATAAATATAAATATATATATATACAGTGCAGCAGATATCAAGCTGGTGGAGGTGGTGATCGGGTGGGGGGGGGGGGGGGTTCAGTGGGTGACTTGGGGTGTGTTCATGTGGATGGTGGCAGAGGGAAAGAAGCTGTTTTTGTGTCTGGAGGTTCTGGTCCTGATGGACCGAAACCTCCTACCAGAAGGGAGAGATTGAAACAGTTTATGACCGGGGTGGGAGGGGTCGGCCACAATCTTTCCTGCACGCCTCAAAATCCTGGAGGCGTACAGGTCCTGGAGGGAGGGCAGATTGCAGCCGATGACCTTCTCTGCAGAGTGGATGATACGCTGCAGTCTGGCCTTGTCCTTGGCCGTAGCTGCAGCGTACCAAATGGTGATGGAGGAGCAGAGGATGGACTGGATGATGGAGCTGTAGAAGTTCACCATCATCTTTGTTGGCAGACTGAACTTCTTCAGCTGCCGCAGAAAGTACATCCTCTGCTGAGCTTTTTTGATAAGGGAGCTGATGTTCAGCTCCCACTTGAGGTCCTGAGTGATGATGGTCCCCAGGAAGCAGAAGTACTCTACAGAGCTCACTGTAGAGTCTCCCAGGGTGAGGGGGGTGAGGGGGGCTGGGTTCTTCCTGAAGTCTGCTATCATCTCCACTGTCTTTAAAGCATTGAGCTCCAGGTTGTTCTGGCTGCACCAGGACACCAGCCGGTCTGTCTCCCACCTGTAGTCAGACTCGTCTCCATCAGCGATGAGACCGATGATGGTCGTGTCGTCTGCAAACTTCAGGAGTTTGACCAACTGGTGAGAGGAGGTGCAGCTGTTGGTGTACAGGGAGAAGAGCAGAGGAGAAAGAACACAGCCCTGAGGAGATCCAGTGCTGATGGTCCGGGGAGCAGAGATGGTTTTTCCCAGCTTCACGTGCTGCTTCTGTGATCCACCTGCAGGTGGAGTCTTGCACGTTCAGCTGGGAAAGCTTGTCCTGAAGGAGAGCTGGGATTATTGTATTAAAAGCAGAGCTGAAGTCCACAAACAGGATCCTGGCGTAGGAGCCTGGGGAGTCCAGGTGCTGGAGGATGAAGTGGAGAGCCAGGTTTACAGCATCGTCTACGGACCTGTTGGATCTATAGGCAAACTGCAGGGGGTCCAGGTGGGGGTCGGTGATGTCCTTGATGTGGGAGAGCATGAGGCGTTCAAAGGACTTCATGACCACAGATGTCAGAGCGATGGGTCTGTAGTCATTAAGTCCTGTGATCCTCAGCTTTTTAGGGACAGGAACGATGGTGGAGGCCTTAAAACAGGCTGGTACGGTGCATGTCTCCAGTGAGGTGTTAAAAATGTCTGTGAACACTGGAGACAGCTGATCAGCACAGTGCTTTAAGGTAGAAGGAGAGACAGAGTCCGGTCCACAAGCCTTACGGGGGTTTTGTCTCCTGAAAAGTCTATTCACATCTCTCTCTTTGATGGAGAAAGGTGTCTCTGTAGGAGGGGGGGAGGAGGGGGGGAAGATAGGGGAGAGAGCCTCTGTAGGCAGCTGGGGTGAAACTGTAGCTTTGATGTGGGGGGTGAAATCTAAATGCTAAACGCTAAATTTAAATGAGCTTTAATTTTGGTACTTCAGGTGAATTTCCATATTTAACATTTATATTTAACATTTACATTTAAATGTAACATTAACATTTAGCAATTAGATTTACCATTTAGATTCAACATTGACATATTTTACGAGAAAAAAAAAATCACAAATTTCACAAATATTGCTGTAAATCTGGTCATAAGTAACATTAAAAAATTCACATTTAAAACAAAAAATTGCTGTTTGTTTTAGCATGTGCAACTTTACTATCGACTCCCCATACTATACATAGTCTTTTTTCTTAATCTTTCTTTTTTAAAAAAAAAAAAGGTCATTTGAGAGCACAAGTTTTATGGTTTACTACAGGAACAAATACAATGCAGTGACTCTTCTAGTGCATTTTGTTATACATCTACCACAACGATAAATTAAGGTGTTCCAAAGTTTTTTTTTTTTTAAATGGCCGAACTTATGGCGGGAGAACTTCAACTGTAAACATGATTTGGATAATGATTGACAGATTCATGTCTCAATAAAAAAACTCTTAATCCTTGGGTGTATCCACCCTTTAATGGGTCACATGAGGGCATATAACATTGAAATGATCCTTCCATCTGTGCAGTTTTGCTGCTATCATTCCTCGACGACCGACCCTTTCAATCTTTGATTGCCTTTGATGCTGCAGGGGGAGATATAATTGCTTTTGCAGCAGCACTCTCCATAGAGGAACCACAGAACTTCCCCACAGTCAGATAGAGACTGTCACTAGATAAACATCAGTGACACTTCGCCAGGAAGTGTTTGTTCACTGTACAGCACTTCATGTAATTCAAATGAGTGAAAAGAAAGGATTAATGATAATGATTGAAGTGTTAGCTACTCATTAGCCCATCAAACGAATCCTTGAAAATGAGTCATTGGTTAAAAAAAATAAATAAATAAATAACACCAGTTGTGTAAAGAATATTAAGTACATGGTTAAAAACTTTTTGCATCAAGTCATTGTAAAACTTTATAATTTAGAAATGTATCATTAATAAAATGATCCATCAATGTGTTTTAACTTGTCAAATGAATTAAAGATATACAGTGTTGGGACATGATAACCCCAATTTATTTGAAGGCGAACACCCACAAAACCATTTACCGTTAGTGAACCCCCCAGTTGGAAGAAACCAGTGTGCTTTAAGTGATCCAGTGTATGCTAGGAGAACATGCAAACTCTGCACAGACTGTCCAGGCTTTAGGTGCGAGGTAGAGGAGACTGTTAGATAAGAACAAGATACATAAATCTTCTGCTGGAAAAGATGTCACCAAATGGCCACGATTGACTGCTGACTTTTAACTTTTAAATTGGTATTAGTGGTGAAATTGAATCTGAATGTTTCAGGCCAGATTTGGCCCTAAAATAGAAATCACAATTCTTTCACACATTTTTTAAAGTCTTAAACTAAACAATTGTGTACATGTTCGTTACAAAACAATTCATGAGCAACAGAAGAAGCATTGTTTCCCCTTTTTTTTTTTTTTTTTACTTCACTGCCAATCACACATCTACATACTTCCTCTTTCTTTTCCTTTTCTTTAGGCCATTATCTTCTAATAGAAGCCAGCAGTAAACTCTTCTATCTTTAGTCTTGCCTCGCAAGAGTTATCTGTTTCTATAAACACAGAGCACAGTGAAGCAGTGCAAAGTAGATAACACACACTTGAATGTGTAAAGACAAAGATTACAAACTACCTATATTAAATAGGAAAATGAAAATATAAACAGATTTCTCAAATAGGTTCCGGGCAGCAAACGTTTTCCACCTCAGCTCCTCACAGGACTTTACAGCTTTGATTATTTAGCCAACAGGATGGTCCATCCTAAACCCAACCCCTGGGACTACATTTACAGTATTCCATTCCGTAAACAAGTTACAAACCTATGTCTGAAGATTTAACGTCATTTAAATTTTTAAAGAAGAAGAATCACCAAAGTTACTGGTACTCATGGGATGACTGGGACCAAAATTCAGCCCTGTCATTTTCTTTTCTTTTATTGTAATCAATTTTTTTATTATTTTTTTCCATAGTTCATACAATAGGTACAGGAAACAGTTATCAATTCTTTACATACCGCATGTGATTGGTCCCATTGAGTACCCATTGTTCTCTCCCCACACAGACCCATGCATCCCCACAGAATGAAGCCAAGGCTTAAAGCCGAACTAAGTCACTTTTTCACCTCAATAAATCCTTCTCGTAGTCCCTGTGAGGGTAATACAAGTGTTTATGGGGTGATTGTGGGGTATTTCATCCCCCCCTGCTGTCTCTGGCCAGAAAACAGCACTTGTAACTTTCCCTGCCTCCGACCTGGTGGCAAGACGTACTGCTTTACGACAGCTCAATACAAACTAATGCTAGATTATGACCAGCCCTGTGGCTGCACACTGTTGTCTACAAATTCACTTTTCTAAATCTTATATCGTTGCGGAGCCAGCAAAAAAAAGGCAGAGAAGACCTCTGTCTGAGGAACGGAGCAACTCTATGCAGTGACAGCTCAGCAGCAACACACAGCAATCACACACACAGTCGTCGTAGTGTGTGTGATTGCACAACAGGCACGCGCACACACTCGCAACCCAGTGCTCCATCCGGCACCACACACACAAATATCCATCCATCTATTTATCTATCCATTCAACCATTTTTAGAGCTGCTTTGTCAACACACAAAAACATCACACACATTTCCACACTCCCTTCTGTATTACTCCCATATCATTCATTAATTTTACTTGTCTCTCTTCCTCATACTGTTCACATGGTCACATGTGACTATATGTGTGAAAGCATCCTTGGTGTCACTGTTGTATTAGGATTTTTCAGTGATCGGTTGCTATCGTCTTGGGAGAACAAATGTAGCTGTGGGGTGAGGTAGGCAGCGGGGGTGGGGAGTTTTTATGACACTGACATAACCAAAAGGGACCTTTAGGGGGAGTGCTAAGTGCAAGTTACTTAGTTCTGCTTTAAGATCACTAAGAAGTAAGAGGAAGAAAGGAAATAAATAGAGTAAATACAAATAAATAAAGAAACTAATAATAAAGAAAAAAATAACAATTAATAAATGATATATCAAAACATACACACAACCTCCCTCCCTCCCCACGGTCCAAGAGTCTGTTGACCCTCATATTTCCCAAAATTCTCAAATACATTAGCAAACAAAAATTCCACATCTATCTCCTCCAACATGACGATATCCACAGAGATAGTATGGAATATATATATATATATATATATATATATCATCAAAATATACAGGTGAAGTAACCATGTGAATATAATATTCATAACATAATACCTGACAAAATGAGTGCAGAACATAGACAAGATGACTTTTACAACATGTTAGTAATTTTCTCTAGTAACTTTGACCAGCAATTGATGTTTGATGTTTTGGCACAGTGCAAACGAGCTGTGGAAAGCTCCAACTGGGCAATATCCCCATAACTGAGCAGCCATTCCCTAACCGACAGTATATGTGGTGGTTTCCAACGACAAACTTTTGGCAGCTGTCAGACCAGCCAATAACATACGCTTGTTTTTTGCAGATAATTTTCAAGCTGACGTTTCATTCAGGAGAAGCAGACACTGTGAGTGAGGAATGGCCACCCCATTACATTTCATAGAATACTTGAGACACTGTTCCCAAATCTATTAACCTCCGGGCACTGCCAAACCATATGATAAAAAGTACCAATAGTATTGTCTAAACAAAAGTCACAGTATGGATTGTCTCTGACTTTTATTTGTTGTAACCTTCGAGGAGTTAGGTATGATCTGTGAATACATTTATAATGTATCAGCAGCCCTGACATTTTCTATTCAGACCAGCCCACTACATTATCAGCGACACCACGTAGAAGCCGTTATTAAGTCAGTGATTCTCAACATGAATGAATACAACTTTGTCTCTTCAAGAGAGCAGAAATTTGTCTTACAACACGGCTCATTCAGTAAAAACCCACAACATCATTAAAGATGAACATGTGGCTTTTTATGTCTTAATTTTAATTATTATTCTCCCAGAAAACCTTAAAAGAGGGAAACTTTTTAACCCCATTTTGCAACTTCCTTTGTCCCATTTTTGCCCCTTTTCAAAACTTTTTTCAGACTTTAACTGTAGTTTTCCAATTAATGTAATCTTTTTTTCCCTATTTATTTGGGCCACTTCATCCCAATAAGCTAACTTTTATCTAATATCACTTCTTTCCTTTTTTATTACATTTTGCCTTTTTTTGTTCCACATTTTAGCCCTTTCTCACAATTGTTTGCCACATTTTGCCCATTAAAGCTACCCTTTGCCATTACATACCACCTGGTTCCTCTTTATTTGACAATTTCTTGGCCCTTCTTGACTGCTTTTGGCCCATTTTAGTGACAATTCACTCTTTTCTTGCCATGTTTTTGCCCACTTTTGGATCATTTTTGGCCACCTGTTACCATGCCTTCCTCCACTCGTTCCACAAAAAAAAGCAACACAGTGGACCAGACCGGCCAATTTTGGGTCGACGGCCCACTGGGACGATGCCCGGTATACCAGATGGCCAGTCCACCCCTGTCGGTATTCCTTAAAGTGCTGAGCAGGGCTGTCAAACTCATTTTAGTTCAGGACCCAAACATGGACCAGTTTAATCTCAAGAGGGCAGCACATTTGAGTTGGGAGGGAAACAAAGCTATTTTGACATTATTGGGCACCATAGTTAAAGTGCATTGTCAGCCATAGTTTTATTCTCCATCTGAGATCAATAGCTAAATGAAAACAATTTCTCATCTCCAAAGATCTTAGACACCCTGGTCCATGCTTTCAGTTCCTCCCAATTATATTACTCGAACTCATTATATACAGGCATCAACCAATCAGCCCTAAAATGTCTGCTGGTCATACAAAAAGCAGCTGCTGGGCTCATCACTGGTACCAAGAGAAGAGAGCACATATCCCCTGTATGTTTACTGGTTACCAGTGAAGTACAGATAGGATTTTAATATTATTCTGTTTGTTTATCCATCCATGGGCTATAGCACTAGATTCTACCAAATCATTCCTCAAATACAGTTGAAATCCAAAGGTGAGAGAGCTTCGTTGTTGGTCCCAAACTGTGGAATAGTTAGATTATTAGTTGACCACCATCCACTGACATTTCAATCCCAACTATACCATATCTTCTCTTTATCTTAGAATTCTCACTAGCCCCATTCGCACGGGATAAGTATTACCTACCCATGTAATAAATAAATGACCCCCTAACGTCTGCTTTTTCTGTGGTGCATTTGCACGGGATAACCTTAGCCTGAGATTTTGCTGAAATTTACGGACATCTCCCAGATATGATGTCAACGCGGTGCGTATTGCGTAACATTCGCTTACATTGTTTTCAACATGGCAGGCACTAAGAAGAAACCTTAAAGGGGACATATCATGGTTTTAAATCCTTCCTTTTTACATATAAATCATACAGTTGTGGTCTATATAAAGCGGAACTGCAATGCTTAGGTCTGAATTCCTCATTATTATAGCTCCACAGGCCCCATTTTCTACCCCTTTTCTGATGTGCTTCTGAGAGCAACTCGTTTTGGTGCGGTCTCTTTAAATGCAAATGAGACACTCTATACCCCGCCCCCTCTTCAGGTGACACTCGGTTCAACTCCACCCTTCTCGGCCATTTTTGTAGTTTGATAGAAGAGATACGGCTATGTAGCGGCGCATAAACTTTTTATTCAGTGGTTATTTACAAAATGTCAACAACAGAAGACTTGTCCATCCAGCTTTACATGTTCGAGCCAGAGTCTGACCCGGCGGAGCGAGATGAAAATGAAGATGACGAACCTGCAGAACCCTAACAAGTGAGCTAACACAAGCAACGAGCAAACGCTAGCGCCAAGCTAACGTTACAAAATGCATTTTAATACAGTCTTTTCAAAGACAAAAACGGCAAAATGAAATGACTAATGAAAACTTTAGACTTAAATTAAACCACGTAGGCCATATCATCAAGGATCTAAAACGAGCACACAGCGCTAACATATGAAGTCTGAAGACGGTGCAACTGCTAATGCTAACAAAACAATGACAGGGACGTCTTATCACACTTTTTAGCATTATTTACAGCTTACCGAAGTGCTCTGTTTGTCGTCTCCAAAGATAGAAGGAATTGAACCCTCAATCAGACAAAGTCTTTCAGCAAATCCTTCTTTATACTGGCGGAGGTTGCTGAAGCAGTCATCCTTGAAGTGCTTCGCGCACACAAAAACAGATTGAAAAATATGAGCAAAACAGAATATAAAGATATCTACAGAGCACCTGAAGAGACTAATTTGAACTTTTCTGTACTTCTAAGCACTCTAAATATACAAGAAAATGCATTTAAGGGCTAAAAAAGTGGATTTAGCATGATATGTCCCCTTTAAGATCAATTAAAAAAATAAATAAACATGCGTCCCGGAAACAAAACAATGCATAATCACGCATCAGATCCCGCCCATTTCTGTTCAAATCAGAGCAATGCCTATTCGCATTGGATTAGTATTATTACAGGACCTCAGAGTTCAGCAAAACATAGTAGGTATTTTGCGGGGGAATTTTTACTTTACAAAATACTAATATGGCCGATTCGCACGGGATTAACATCACGGACATTCTCCGCAATTATTACAAATCGCATGTGGTCCCTAGGTAAAACTAATCCCGTGCCACTCACGACCTGACATCCATTTAGTAATAAAACTACTCAATTTCTTCTTCTTTTCAGATCCTCTTTCATCTTCATTTTCTCCTGTGTCAGCAGCATCCTTCCTTTTTATGCACTTCCGGTTTTTCAACACCCGATAAATATCTCCATGTTTGTTTTTTTCTAACTAATTTTACAACTTAATTTCAGCTCCTATTGTTTGTTTTGCATCGTTCCGTTTGTCTTCTCCTGTACCAAACCATAACAACCACGCTAACGTAAGCACGTAGCCAATTGTTGTATGACACGTCACGATATGGTGTTCATGGGAAATGTAGGCTTATGTAACACACATGATACTTAAATTATTAATCACTAATCGCATTGTCAAGAAAACTAGTCAACGTCTCTTCTTTCTTCGGAAATTTAGGGAATTTACAAATAACTAAGACTTTGCTTAACTTTTCTCGTTGCACCATAGAAAGTCTGCTTGTTAGCTCTATGACTGTGTGGTTCGGTAACATCACAGCCAAACAAAGCAGAGCTCTGGACAAGGTGGTCTGCTCTGCAAAAAGGACTGTGAGCTGTGATCTGCCTGTTCTGGAGGCTCTTTATGACTGCAGACTCTTAAATCAAGCTCTGAAAATAATCAATGACTCTTCTGGTACTGGCCACCCTGGTAAAGCCATGTTCCAGCTCCTTCCCTCCGGGAGAAGATATCGTTCATTGAGATGCAGGACATCTCGCCACATTAACAGCTCCTTCCCACAAGCTGTTATTAGGCTGAACGAAGCACTTTGAAGGCTGTTCTTGCACTTTTATTGTTGTATTGCTTTATTGTTGTATTGTTTTAAGCAGGCTATATGTGTGTTATCACCTCGCTTTATAGTGTCAAATGTTTCCCTTTGAACTTTTACTGTGTTCATTTATTTTGTCTATTTTGGTGTTTGTTGTTGCCCTCTCTGGTGCACACCGGTGTATTTTTGCACAAATAGTCCAATGTGGTTTCTTTTCACCGCAAATGGCAAATAAATTGAACTTGAAGCAAAGAAATGTAATCGTGAAATAATAAGTATTTAAGTATAATTTTAGACTAGTAAATAAATAGACTAAGTACAACTCAAGGAGAGAGGAGCAAAAACTGAAGAAACAGACAAATTGCTTTTGAAGGTACCATGTATTATGTGAAACAGAAAAAAGACATTTAAATACAGCAAACATAATATTTAATGGCCATTCAGTGCATATGTACAGTGTCAAGTATGATAACTATAAAGAATATTAAGTACCTGAGAACCCTGTTCTAAATCAAAATGTAGAACATTTAGAAAAATTATTCAAGATTACAATACGAATAAAGAAAAGTCAAATAATAATTCCTAGGATCCGTGGATTCTGATGTTCATTCACACACAAATGAACAGTTCATTGACCCACGCAGGGATTGAGAGTACAGAGGAAGGTCGTGTGCGTGTGTGAGAGAGCAAAAGTTCATGAGCTACAAGATCCTCCTATTGCCTGGATTAAACAGGAGGTTACAGGTTCTCCTGGATACAGTGGGCTTAATGCCTTTCTATAGCTCACCATTAATTACCTGCCCTGTGCAGAGAACAGGACCATGTAATACAAATATTTCTCTGTGTACACAATTCCTTAAATAATACAGGTTGTATTATAAATAAATTATATTCTATATATTAGTAAAATATTGTACAATATATTTTTATTTAATGATTCTCAGATTATTCTCAATACGAATAACTATATAATGTAATCATCTAAATACTTAAATATTAGCATATATTAAATATAAATATCAAAATTGCAGCTTGCGTTTAAAGTGCAAATGTTTTGCTAATAACACACCACATCACTTTGAACATAATTACTAATATAATTATTGATCAAATCCCATTAACAACATAAATAAAAGGAAAATAAGAAGGTTGGTATAAACAACTTATCACTATAGGACCATCTGATGCTAACGCTAAGCACGTGACTCACCACTTTTCTCCGTTTCACATATTGATCGACTTGATCGCGGTGGTCGGCGTTTGGCAGTCAGCTCCTGTGAGTTATCGTTTAATTAGATCACTTTCATGATTTGTCACAACTTTTATTATTGATAACCAAAGTTAAGCTACCTGTAGCAACAACATCCAAAGCGCATCTTGCGTGTGTCCGCCGCTTCCGGGTAGCGCAAGATATAGACTTTCTAATTGGTCGAGCAGAGTCACGTCGCTCGCGCAACCAAGTTGCCAGATAGACAATAGTTTTGAAATCTAAACACACACAAAAACTCCCAATTTCTTGGAGGGAAAACAGCCCAATCTGGCAACAATAACTTGTTGCCTCGTGTCTGCAGCCTGCTGATTCAAACAGATGAAGAGGTATTTGTTTCATTCTTCACCAGCCAAAATGGCTACAATGTTACCCGCCAAAACTTATTTTTACCCGCATTTGGCGGGTGTTAATTTAAAGCCCTGGTTGTATCATATCTATCTGTGTATTATTTACTGCTTTTTATGTATTATTGACATTATTTTTTGTTGCAAATCACTTTGGTCAACAACTGTTGTTTTTAATGTGCTTATAAATGAACTGATATTATTATGCCCTGGTTGGCACTTCCGCAAGTTGATGATATATACAGTATCCAAGGCACTTACAATATCCAACTAATCATTTCAAGTGTGTTTTTTTGGAAGGGTCAGTGCATATTAATGAAAGTAAAAGTCAGTAAAAATGCCAAAGCACTTCATGTAGTTTCCATCTGTTGCACCAGATGACAAATATCAGCCACTGCAGGATCTACACTTCCACGATTCCCTTGTGACCAACTTTTGTGCACTTTTTTTACGAGAATTTTGTGGGCTTGTTTTTAAGAAATTGCAGAGTTCTTTCCGCATTTTGCAATTAAAAATAAAGGCTTCACTGATTTTGTGACTTTGCCAGAGGTTAAAGTAATGGAAGCATCTTCAGCACCAGGCTGATCCAACCATGGTGCTCCATAGAACGCCACAGGGAATTATTCCTGCCTGTGGCAATCAAACTGTATAATGCATCACTGTAACCTCACAGCTTGATTGTTGTACATATCTGTATAATATTTGTACATTTGTATTATTTTTGTAAATATCTGTATCATATTTGTATATAATTTGTATTATTATTATTATTATTATTATTATTATTATTATTATTATTATTATTATTATTCTTTTATTTGTTATTTTTTTTCTTAAGTGGCTGTCACAAAAGCTATTTCCCCCTGGGATTAATATATGAATTCTGATTCTAATTCTGATTACAGTACAAGTACTCACATTACTGTAATTAGGTTGGTTGTACGGGTACTTGTACTTTTTTGAGTTTATTTCTAAATCAGTCATTTTACTCGTACTTAAGTATGTTTTAAAAGAAATAAAGTCATTTGTCATACATTTCTACACCCAACCATTACTGAGTACATTTTTTGTTTTGTTTTAAAAGGATCAATGGACATTGTGAAACTATGAAAAATGAAATGACCAGACAACAATCAGATGCATCACATCATAGCCGACCGACCAGATTAAAGGTAATGCACGACACCAAAACAGCACGGAATGCCGGTTATTTTCTGTTTTAGAGTTCATACATTTAGCTATACAACTTAGAGAACGAAAATGTTTTTTTTTTTTCATATTTTGAATAGAATTCATTGGTGTTATTTTATTTAAAATTGGTGTAATTTTATTTAAAAAAATTGTACATTTTGACAAAGCTTTTATTTTATACAGATGGCTTTGTGGAAAATAAATTAAGTTACAATTGTGCTTCAGAAAGACGAAGGAAGAGTTGATGTACCTTGGAAGACAAGATGTGATCACATGCAGAATCTGAAAGGAAAATGTTGGAAATTGTGAGATAATTTGTGAGTTACTTACTGTATGACACATTATTCAATGTAAAATAGAACATTTTTGGGGATATTTTATTGTTGTGGCAGTACATGTACAATGTATAATACATGTTATGAATCTGTCCAGCTCTGATGCTGAAACATGGAGGTGGCTGAATCATGTGGTTCAGTTGAAATGCTAACAAATGCCCAGAATACTAATGATAACTGGTGGATTCTTCAATTATCTGACTGGTCAACCAATACCACAGTGTGCTGCTGAATAACTGTCTCTTTCGTCTGTTTAGCGTATTCTTTTCTTTTTCTCAGCATGCTGGCACAAATTTGGGGATTTTGAATTTTGTTAATTTAAGCAGGGGTGGTTCTGTAACCCGTGTAATGTGATCAGATATGCAAATACATGGCCTATATTGAGAACACAGTTATGCAGAAAGGAGGCTGAGAGACATGAGATTTTTCCTGAAATGATGCAACAATGCCACCTACTGAGAATGGCACGCACTTACTGGTAATCACATGACTGATGGGAGCTGTATGAATAAAACAGTTATTAATAAAGGTTTAAATTGAACATATTAAACTAATAAAGGATTTTCTGTCAGTGCGCATTTTTTTTTTTTATTACTGTCGAACCATGTCGTTTTTATTGTTTTTTGTTAATTCTTGCAACTACAGAAAATAATTATCTTCTGCTGAAATGTGACAATATTCATTTCAGTATATCTCTAACAGAAAATATCTAATATATATGTATATTTTTTTTTATATTAGGACTACAAACACTTTTCTTAAATTTAAAGTGTACTGTTAATATTTTAATATCAGGAAACCTTATTTTTTAGGTCTTTATTATTTCCATAAATATGTATTTTGTCATTGTCTGTCTCTGCGTCTTGTCCAGGGTGTGCTCTGCCTTGCCCACTGCGTTTTGTTGTGTTCCTTGAAAATTAATTAATTTAATTCAGTCTTTGCATTTTCAGAAATGTCTTAACACATCCAGTAAGTAAGTTTTATTTATAAAGTGCTTTTTGCAGATAAAATCACAAAGTGCTGTACAGAGTTGTGGTACAAGTGCAACACAATAGAATAATAAAACAAGAGTGCATAAACATCGGTATCTGGTGTTTGCGAACGATCAAAACTGATTTCCTCGTTTGACTGTGTGCATGTACAGTATGTGCATGTGTGTTTGAACTGGTTAAAGAGTTCAGGAACATTTGACATAAGAAAAAATATATATATGGTATGGATGAAAAAAAATTAAAAACGTTCATATATATGTAGATATTTTTTTTTTTTGTTATAATGATAGTGTGTCAGGTCAACCAAGTGCTGCTACCATAATGACCATAGATGGTACAACCTGCAGCTGTTCCTACTGCCTTGTAGGTTTATACGGGAGTATGAAAGGCTAAGGGTGTAAACCCTAACGGAAAATCAGGAGGGAGGGAGGCAGTCGATAAGGAGAATAACCCCTGCAACATTGTTGATCCCAAACGTATCGACCCTGTCCTTCCTTTGGAATAAATCAACTAAGTCCAGAGTGGTTAAGTGCAGATTGGGCAAGGCACTTTCTCCATATATCCTGCGTCCAGGCATTCAGCTTAGCTTGAATAAGCTGAATCGACCGTCTGCATAGACGCAAAGAGCCATAAATAAAATAATGACAGTGGTAAAGCATTTTTGCACTGCTGAAGACAGAAAACACAAACACAAACAAAGATGACATGACAACCTCTACATTTGAAATATGCTTAGCATTTATTAGGTCTTGAAAAAAAGTCCCAAAAAAAGAGCATAAACTTGTATGTACAAAATGCTTTTAAACAGAAAGGCACTAAAGACATTATGAGAAGTTACTGAAGCGAGAGAATGTGTGTGAAGTCAACCCTAATTAACACTATTTGTGACAAAATAGGAAATTTATCAAACCTAAACAACCTTTATTTGAATAATTAAAAGCAAATAAGACAATAGTGGTATTTTGATAGCTAAGATATATATTTAATACATAAATACAAAAGCCTTAAGAGAGCACATTTTGATGAAGTCCCTTCTGTGGGCTACAGGCTGTCCACCAAGTGTGAAAAAAGTTTTTAAAAAAATATCAGGGAAATCCTTGATGCAAAATACAACTTCTATCTCAGGTGAAAATATTATTTACACACATTTGTAATAAATTATTCTACTATAAATTTCAGTCTTCACTGTTAGAAAACAACAGGTACTAAACATATTGCAACCACCACAGAGTGGAATTAAAAAAAAAGGGACACGAGGCTGAGATTGTCTGGACATTGGAGTGTTTCGTTTCTGTGAGAGAGATTTTACTGACACGATCAATGAATGGCTAAAAACCAAAATGAAAGCTTCCTCCTTCAAACCTCTGGAGTGCTATGAATGATAGAAAAGTGTCACATTTTAAATGGATGAGAAGTCAAACCAGTGGGTCGCAGCTCATCAGTGGTTTTAAATCCACTGCTAACAGGGTGAGGTAACCAGGAAAAGTGTCTGGTGGTAAAACTCAGTGTACAGATGACAGCAGCACTTTTTTTTTCGTCTTTCGTCTCCATCGTCCTTACATTCAGAAGCCAACGCCTCATTAGGCTGTGAAACAAGGCAAGCACACACACAGCACTATTACCTCAGATTCCTGCAGGTCTGTTAAATAAAAAAGTTAAAAGTAGGTTGGAGAATATCTTGGTCTATATATCTGGTTGGTAATGAGAGCTTTAAAAACACACAGTTAGCACCATTCAACTTCTCATCGAGGACAATTTCTCAAGAAACCAAAAGTACAATGTTAGATTGCGTTGCGTACTCTGGTGGTCCCGCCCATTCTACTGCTGTGGCTTTGTTGGGATTGGTCCAAAGAGAAAAACTGCGCAAAGTTTTATGTGGGTGTCAGTTTACCCCCATGGTCCACGTGTGTCGGTCATTTATTCAGAGTGATTGTAACGTAAGATGTGGGGATGTAGCCTTCGTCCCCATTGTTCCTCCTAACACGGGTCCAACCGTCGCCTTTGTCCTCCTCAACCACCGCCAGCACCTCGCCCTCCTGCATGGAAATGGTCCCTTCACTTGCACCTAAAGGAAGGGAAACAAATAAAAGAATATTAAATAACATTTTCAGAGAAAATGCCAACTAATTACCTTGTTTGTTTGTCTGTTGGCAGGATTATGTCAAAGTACTGATTTTCACAACATTTGAACCAAAAATAGACCTTACGGCATGGAAGCTTCCTTTAAATTTTGGAGGGAATGCGGTTCAATATAATGAATCTGGATAAGTTTCAAATATCTACAAATCCCCATCTCTCATCATTGGCAAAATTTCCAAAATACATATCTCAGTTTGTAATTAAACAATCTTTGTGAAATTTGACTCAGTAATGTCATTTACTCCAATGAGTTTCAAAATAGTGAAAATGTAATATGCTATCCAGATCCCCATTTTATCCAAAAAATGTTTTTTAAAAAAAAATGGAGATGCCCATACATTTGGACCTACTGTATCGTTACTAATGGGAATATAAATGTCTTCCAAGTCTTTAAAGTGTAAACGATAGCTTCCAATATCTTGTTAAGAGGACATTTGGCGCTCTGAGTGCTCTTGTTGATTTTGTTTAATTGGCTTAATCTTTTGAACTTCAGCTGGTTTGACAGTTAGCAAGTTTACAATTGCCAAAAGAAATCTTCATATTTGACACTTAAGCTTATGATCCAAAACAGTTTTAACAAATAACCTTAAAAAAATCTAAACAACCTATATTTTAAAAGAACTAAATCATGTTTTAGTGCAGAACCAACCCCAGAGAGCTCACTCACTGTGTGTGCTATCTTACATACCTGGGAAATTGTACATGGCTGTGCATTTTCCAATGGGAGCGGCTAATTCCTCGTCCTCAAAGTCATCATCGAACTCTGCATAAATAGCTTGGGATGGATCTGGGGGGCTTTCGTCTGAATGAGCTCCATCAGGACTGCAAAAAAAAAAAACACACAACTCAGGAAAAGCCCTTGTTCAAAACCGCAGAGTTGTTAGTTAGAAACTCAGCCTACCTGTGTACATCAAGACTTCCATTATTGTTAAACATGTGCGGTTTGTAACGCAGGGTGTCCCCTCGACCTCCTGCTTCAGCTAGCCAAGTCTACATGGGGGAAAAAAATCATGACATCTTATTGAACACAAGGTTCTTGAAGCTGGATTTAGTTCATGGCTTCAACTGAAATAAAAAGGTCACTTTAGGTGAGGATTACCTCATACTTGTTGAGCTCTCCCCTGAGTCTCTCTATATTCTGGGATGTCTGGCTGATTTGAGATAACAGACTATCAGGGTCCCCCATTTGAGGATTTTTCTCATAAACATCTTTCATCTTTCCAAGGGCCTCACTGGAAAAGGAATGAGATTAAAGGAGGGCAATTAAGGTGAAATCTGTTCCTGCAGAATGTGCAGGCAATGACGATGATATCCATACTCCTGCCACACACACAAACCTCTGATCTACTTCTTTCTGCAGTTCTTTGCAAATTTCCTCTAGTTTATGTTGTAACCGCTTCCTGCGCTGCTCTGGTGGGAGATGGCCAAAATCTTCCGTCACCGTGGGCTGAAAGAGGTCACACCAACGGAAGGTCAAGGTTGCACGAAAGCCTTAAATGCTTTCAAACAACAAGAAACGTCGGCAACCAAACAAACACCCAGACTGTGGTTTGTCTTCAGCTCAGGAAGAATTTTTACATGATAAGAATTTATGGTAACAGTTTACTTGAAGTTTTATACATAAAGGCTGACATTACGCTGTCATTAGCATGAATATTGGCACCTTCGCACCAAACGCGTCCAAAGCGTCAGGTTTACATAGACAAATTATGTAGAAGCACTTCTAGGAGCGTCCCGCGCGTCCTGTGCGGCGCGTTCTGAAGCTTATGCGTATTTTGAGATTTCAAGCTTTTGACGTGCGTCCCGCGCCTCCAACGCGGCCGACGCTAGAGTTGGGATTGTTGAAGTTTTGGGGCACATCGCGGCGCATTGACCAATCAGAAGCTTTTTTCAACCGTGACGTATTCATAATAATGAAAAAAAAACCACTAACACTAACACTCTTCTGCTGGAATAGAACGCCTGTAGTTGGTGTCCTGGTAGGAGATGCGAGCACCGATGCGGGTCAGCAGGTCATCAAACTGGGCACGAGAGAGACGGAAGTAGCACTGAAAGCAACTCTCGTTCGAGCGCAGCTCTGGTGAATCCAAAAACGGTGCCGAGGCGCAAATAAAGCCAAGTCACTCTATCGATAATGTAGAGCCGATGAACGGGAGTCGGAGGCAGCGTGTTCAGCAAGGAACTTCAAAATGTATTCTCTATTCACCCACACTTCTCTATAGCCCTCTAACATCACAGTGCACACACTGAGTCACACCAAAATACATCCGACCGGAAACACCGCCTTCTCAACACAATGTTCCCCACCATATCACAGTCACTGGGTGAATTATGAACGTAACTGATCGCCACAATATCATCCATTGTATGACCACCACCGGCAACAGGGAAGCCCCTCCCCTAAATGCGCTCAGCACGCTCTCTTCCCAACTTGTTTGGACGCACATCCAGAGCGTCTTCTACGCCGGTGACAAGCGTCTGATTCAATGGGCACAAGCGTCCAACTAGGGGTGTGAGGCATGATTTTGACGCCCGAAAGTTTAGTGTGAACGCAGCATAAGGTGTCATGAAGGCTGTCATTAAGTGTCCTTTGTTACACTAACCCCGAACCCCAACCCAACCTAAACCCAATGATCCCTCCACCTAACCCAAAAATGCCAACATAGATCTAAAGGTTGGCACACTTAATGACACACTTAATGACAGCCTTCATGACACCTTGTAAATGCTAATGTCAGCCTGATGTATAAAACTTCAAGTAAAGTGTTACCAAACTTATTTATCACATTAATGCCAACTGACGGCAAATGCCACAGACAATTACATCCCCAAAGTAAGATATATTCCCATGTTTTACCAAATAATCCTATTATAAAATGTAATAACAGTAAAATGAATAAGGCTTGTTAAAGCCCTCAAGTAGTTAATCAATAATTTAATCTGAAATTTGATTAAAATACTAATTATCACAAGTGCGAGGCACTTGAATGGATTCAATTAAATTAGGAAAAGACAATAATTTACTTTTGAGATGTCGGTTTGAGCTGAACACAACACAAACACCTAAGACAAATCCCCATGATGCAACAGGCTCAGAACAATACACCATCTGAAATTATTTGTGTCGTTTTCATGGCTTCAAGATCAGATTGTGCAACCAAGCACCCTGCCTTGTCCAACCACCAGGGGGCCACCTTTTCAGTACAAACTCTACAGGACAAGATTTAGGGCCAAATAGCATCATGCTAGTCGCTGCATGTTCATTACACACAAACACTAGCATTAAAAGACTCAGAAGTTAAGGTAAAGTCAGTGTTTGCAAAGAAAAGGTGGCCGTTATTCCACAGGGATCACCCACACCACTTTGGTGCATGTATTACCAGGATCCTGCAAGGAGTAAATTTCTGAGGGTGAAAAAAATTGTTCATGTAATAATTGTCATGATCATTTAAAAAGTGGCATATTTTTTGTAGCAGAAGATACTCGCACATACTTAAAGCTGCTTCACCACATACAGCACATTTTAAAACTGTAACTGTATCTCATCAAAGAGTTGTTCTCATCCACTACTGATGCCATTATGACCCCATAAAACAAGTTGTTGACAAAACAATGGTGGATGTTGATATTTGTGTCATCATAACACAGGGAAACGCCACAAACAAAGCAGGACAAAAAATTCAAACAATCACGTAAAGTATTAACAATTCTCAAAGAAACTTTTCGGCTTCGGTGCAATCTTTTTCTTCTACAGGACTGCAAATCCCACAATGCAATGCTCGAAAGTTTTCCAAAGTTCAAATCACATGACGAGGGTAAATCAGAGGATTTATGAAAACAAACTTATGGATGACATATAGGTTGAGTCAGGGTTGGGGTCAATAATAATTGTAATTGTGTAATTGATCATTAATTACAATTATAGCATAATTATAATTGTAATTTTTAAAAAAAACTGTTGCTGTTGTAATTGTAATTAAATTGTAAGTGAGAAATAAAAATTCGATAAAATTGTCAATTATAATTTCATGCAAAACTGGGGAACCATGTTGCAGTTCTATGTACAGTTCTACATACAGTATATGTAGTTAACAATTATTAAAATATGTTTCATATCAAGATTTCCCACATTTTACCATTTAAATATTTAAAAAAAGATTTAAATCAAGGGCTATACTGACACAAAAAAGGCTCAGACGCCCGCATCAAAAATATCAAAACCTATATTTTCATAATTAGGAAGCTTAACAAGGTAACAATAAATAGGAAAGATATTAGATGTTAGTTATTTGTTTTATAGCTGATTTAGGACTAGTTATCATAAGAGATTTTAATTGTTTTGTGATTGGAAAAAATGCAATTGAATCGTACTTTGTAACTGAAGAATGTAATTGACCCCAACCCTGGGTTGAGTTTTAAAAATGGCAGTTATGTGGTTAACCAGCTTAAAAAAAAAACAAACTGTCTTACAAACGTCTGTTTAGAATGAGTCTAAAACCATAAACAAGTTTAGTGACTCTTGCAGTGAACATGAGACGATCTGTGAGGCCTTGTGAGTGAAGGTCCATCCTGTCTGGTGACTCACCGATCTCCTGAGTGTCCGGAAGGAAGAGATTCTGGGTTTGACTGTCTTATTGATCTCCTTCAAACAGTACGACAGGGGGTCCCGGCCAAACTTGGGGGAAGGGGGTCCATTAGCAGGTGAAGGAGTGGTGGGTGTGGAGAAAGGAGTGAGTGAGGAGGAAGAGAGCTAGGGTGGAGTGAGAGCAAATTACCCAGAGGGGGATGGAGGGTGGGGTATTATGGCACAGGTGTGTGGGGACCAAAAGGGGGAGATCAGATCATGAAGAAATCAGGAGGGCAGGGGAAGACAAAAGTGACAAGGAAAGAAAAAGACACCGTCAACACCTTAAAGCACACCACAAAGCCAGAACGGCAACACTGACACAAAACCCAGCCCACATCGCATTAGCAAACGTGCACACATCTGTGCATGTGTTGCATATTGACACACATACCAAAAAAAAAAAAAACATGAACAACACAACACAAGCCGCACATCAATATGTCCATATTGGGGCTTTAGCGCCAACGAGACAAAAAAAAGTGTGTTCGACAATGGAGGTTTCTTCAGATTCCATTTTAAATATTTCCTATATTTAGTTTGTATTTTTATAGGCCTGTTCTGCATTAAGCGTAATTTCCATAAACAGTATAATTCCCAAAATAATGCTTAGATGCCAGTGTTCTTTGCACATTTACCAACAGTTTGCAGAAGTCAAATAATACTCTTTTTTTTTAATAAAAAACCAACAGCAGTTTTCATAATGAAAAAGAAAATTCCATTAGGACAACTTAAAAACAAAACTCATGCTCATGTGGCAACCCCAAACTAACCAGCGTGTGGCCTAGATAAAACCCACACTCAGAGAGCAGTGCATAAATAGCTTGTTTCATTATTACAGTGGGGAGGTGCATATAGATTTTCCTGGCTTAATGAAGGCCTTGAATGGCCTAAAAGAAATATAAAAAAACATGTTCAGGCTTAACTACGTAATAGTCTCTGGAAGTGAGCGACACTTGAGTATTGGGATCTCTTAGCTAAATTACATGGTGCGACATGTAAACTAAATGCTCGGTAGAGTCGGGATCGTCAGCCACCAATTTAATCTGCTCAGCTCTAATTGGTTGAGCATGACTGATGACACGGAGCTCTATGCCACAGATTCACACACAGAACAGAGAGCGCGCACAGCAGAGTGCAGAAAGCGACACATGCAGCGAGCAAAGAGGTGCTGAACAAGCAAACACTGCAGGGAAGGAAGAAGGATTCATTTAGCTTTAGTGCTGCAGAGGGGGAGGGCGTTAACGGGTTAGTGGTCTTCCACTCATGTCAAGTTATATTTTAAACCTCAGCAAGAGAGCCTCATTCAGATAACAGTCTTTCAAAGGCTGTGAAGCTTGCACTGCCAAAGTAGTGCTACAGTGCAAATACAAAGAGCGCAGCGTCAACAACGTAGCAGTTGTTTATGGGTTTTTTTTATTTAGCAAACCTGGTGTCAGTCTGATGTTGATACAAAGATTTGATTGTGATGGTGTTCATAATACAAGCTGCTGGGCAGCATAATGGAGCAGTGTGTTTGTGGATGCCTCCAGAGAAAATATCTGTGTTGTTGTGGTCTCGTGCTGGTGAAAGCACAAGCACAGCAGATCGTTGTCCGCCTATCCACCTATTGAAACCCACAGTGCAGTGTGTGTAGGTGTGTATGAGTGTTCAGGAGGGCATTCTCTTACAGAGAGGGACAGAATCATGCAAAATACATTTTCTCAAACTGTGTGACGTCATGAAAGAGCTTCTTGTATCGTTTTATTAACTCATTCACTGCCAGCCATTTTCAGAGCAGCCAACCCCATATTGCCAGGCGTTCTAGATGACTTTCACTGATTTTTCAAGACCCACAGAATATTTTGTCCTATGACAATCTGACATCTGAAACCAGATTCTGAAAGATGAAACTCTCTACTTTCATCAGAAAAAAATATTTTGTTTCTAGCTTGTTACATTCTTCCGTAATCAGTAGTTTCACACAAATCGACAGTTTGTGACAAAAAGCTGAGAAAAAAGGCTTTTTCTGAAAATATCTATTAGTGACTTTGAAGCTTTTACTTTTTTGTTTTAGGGACACCTCAACAATGGTTTCCTTCTATAAAACTACAAAAACATCACTGAAACCGGGCTTTTGATGGCAAAATTATTATTATTGTTATCTGGGTCAGAGTTGAATGATACTGTATTTTGGTCATCCTCCAAGTCTCTCCCCCGTGTTTTTTTTATCATTTTCTCTCAATAGTCTACTTTGTTCTACACATGCTCTGATCGAGTGTGAGCTACTGTGAACTTCAACATCAACTCTTGTAGCGCCATTTTCTGTCTCGTAAACTCTATTTCCTCCTCCTCTGAGCTCTGCCCATCACGGATGAACTCTCATTCAAAGGTACACTGCTGCCACCTCTGAGAGAATTCCCCTGAGTGTGCACCGTATTCATGGACTATCATACCTTATTCCGTTTGCTGAATAGCCAGAAATTTTTGCTCCTGTTCTTCCCCAGAAGGTCCATGGGGCCTTTGGGTGTGCCCAGGCTGCTGTCGGATGATGCTCGATTGATGCCTTGACTGAAGTCCTCAAACTCCAAATCTCCAGGTCGCTCAAATCCCGACTTATTCTGCTCTATTAGAACTAAGGAGTCCTGCATCAAATGCAATAATCAAGTAGTTATATCTAAACAAGTGCTAACAAGTAGGACACAGAAGATCATGTTCCATATGAAAATCCATTTCAGATTTCTTCCGAGACCAACTCACATTCTTCTCATTAACATTAGTGCCGGCTTTAGTAATGCCCTCCAGGCACTTGCCAATGATGGGTATCACATGCTTCTCGGTATCTGAGAACAAAATGTAGCCTTGAGCCAACTTTCGTACTCGCCTCTCATCAAGATCCTGCAATTTCTAGGGAACAAAAAAAAAAATCAACCTTCATTAAAAACAAGATTAATGGCAACATCTTCATTGATTTTAGATTCATTTCAATTCAACTTTATTTATATAGCGGAAATTACAACAAAGTCATCTCAATGCGCTTAACAAAATATAAAGTTCATTGTAAGAAATAAATGTAATATGCAATTTTCCAAAGCTAACCATTCATCAACAAATCGCAAAATCACAGTAGTGTGTAAATAGACTCACGTTGAAAATAAGGGGCATGTCTTGAAAATAAAACTGGTTCTGTTCTTTGTTGTACTTCTGGAGCTGAGCAGCGTAGTCGTTCTTACAATCCTCTGCTACATGCGCTCTCATGTGAGCCTGCTGTTTGGCCTGAGCAGTAGACAGAACACAGGAGGGTCAACAAGGTGTGACACATCTCACTCTGCATGTTGACAATTGGTTTACATGTCCTTTACTTTTTCAACGTCGGCTTTTGTGGCATTAATGTCCTGATCCGTCTTCTCTGCATACTGCGTTGTGCGTTCTGATTCTCTCCACTCTCTCTCAAATCGCTTTTTACTCTGGGGAGACAAAAAGATATTAAATATGTCATGTTTACTCAGCAAACTCAAGCTTAGGGCCAGTTTTAATATTCAAGAATGTTGTTATGTTTAGGTTCAATCAAGCAGTTTAAAATCGACGTGTGTTTTTTTTAATAAAAGTCAAACTTACACTGTCAAGTTGCTTGTATGTCATCTCCAAACTTTGCTGGGCCTTCTTGGCCTCCATTAGATACTGAAAATAGACAGTGCGTGTGAGAGGGGGCGGGGGGTAGGATGACACGTCGTGTGTGACTTGACAATTAACTCCAAAAGCCACACAACACAAAAGCCGAGAAAACAAACACTGATGTGTGTCCGTTTGAGACGTAACGGCTTCAACAGTCCCTGGTACATGATCGTTCTGATCCTAAAGTCAAAACATTCCTCAGAGAGAACGGACTAAACGTGCTTTCTTTCCTTTCTGTGTTTCTTTAAATGTGTGGGTTGTACATTCCGATTAAAAAAAACCAAACAAACACTAAATGGACTGAACTCACCGCCTTTCGTTCCTGCTTGAGCTCCTGCAGGTACTTGGTGAGATCAATGCAAATGTTCATCATCAAATCCTCCGCGATCAACTCTCTCTGGCCTGCGTAGTCGTTCATCTCATTTAGGATGTCCAGAAACGACTGGTAGCTTGACAATCTAGCGTTAGAAAAGGCCAAAGGTTGGTAAATAAACAACACAGAGATAAAAATCAGAGAAGAAGAAAAAAGGAATGGGAACAGTGGGCCAAGTAAGGATAAGAGTGTGTACAGTAATTTCCTTTTTCTAACTTCCTTGTGAGGCCTTTAAATAGTCAGTAACGTCAGCTCTTAAGTACAAAAATATAACAATTGGCAAGAAGCCTCTATTGCAGCTCAGATTGTGTTTATATAGGTTTTATATAGCGGAATTATATTACAAACCTCAGTGTGAAAGGATTAAATCATTAATGTATCCAGTCTCAAAGGAAGTTAAATGATGAGTTAGCACGATAGCAGTTGAGTTAGCACCAGGGGTGGACTGGGACAAAAATTCAGCCTTGGCCATTTGTGTCCAGACCAGCCCACTACATTATCAGAGGACACCATGTAGAAGCCGTTATTAAATCAGTGATGCTCAACATGTGGCTCTTTAAGTCTTAATTTTGATTATTATTACCCCAGAAAACCTTAAAAGGGAAAACTTTTTAACCCCCTTTTCCTTTCCTTTGTCCCATTTAGGCCCCCTTTGACATTTTTTTTTTAAGACTTTAGCTACCTTTTGCCAGTAAATATTTATTTTTTCATATTTTTCGTCTATTTTTGTTAGTTCATTTTGATACGTGTATCCAATTTTTGTCCTTTCTGTATTTTTTTGGTCACTTTTCATACAAAAAAGCAAATTTTTGCCCAATCTTTACCCTACATTTTGCATTTTTTTGTTCCACATTTTTGCCCCATTTCACTATTGTTTGCCACATTTTGCTCATTTAAGCTACCCCTTGCCATTACATACCACCTGGTTCCTCTTTATTTGCCCATTTTTGGCCACTCTTGACAGGTTTTGGCCCATTTGAGTCACTTTTCACTCTTTTCTTGCCACTTTTGGACCATTTTTGGCCTCCTGTTACCATGTATGCATCCACTTGCTGATCAAAGTAAAAAGGCAGTGGCTACCTGTACGGGTGTTGTATCAATATACCGCCATTCTATCCGCACGCAGCGCCCCTATTTGGCCAGTTTAGATCATGTGATAGGTCAGTCATTGGTCAGTTTAGGTCACGTGACTAAAACTAAACCTCACCCTAAAACCTTACCCTAACTCTAACCCTAAAAATAGTTGTGATATTGGGTTATAACTTAACCCTAACCCTAGGACGCTACGTACTTGTACTTCGGTAACCGTACCAATAGCACCGGGGGTTGTCCGTACGACAATCGTACAAATAAACACTTTAAAAAAAAAAAAAGTAGCGGACCAGACCAACTTCAACTTCAACTTCAGAGTTGGCCATTCTACAGCTCTACAGTCAATGAAAAGGTCTTGTCACATAGTATCTGTGTAATTTAATCAAGTCTTATTGGAGCTAAAGTAACTTTTCTTTTCTTTTTTTTGCAAATAGATTTTGCAACAAATCCCCAATGACTCACCTGCACTCTGGTTCATCTTTGCTGCTTCGTTTAAGGTTGTACTTCTTTGAAAGGTTCCTGTAGACCGAGATAAATTATACAAATTGTTTAACTAATAATATGATTGAAAATATTATTTCATCATTGATTTATTACGTCATGAAAGAAAGAGAAACATTTATAATACAACCGCATTTAATACAAGATAAAACATTAAAACCGCTCCACTGTCAGCATATTTAAATAGCCATTCTTCCTCCTTTCACTCTCTTTTTTATACCACATCCTGTCTATCATGTGCCAGTCTACTCCCACTTCCTCTCCAGCAAAACTCAGCACTGCAACAGATGTTTTTAGGCTTGCATACTGGGAAACGGTCGGGAGAGGAAGCATGATGAAGCTGGGAAAACTGGGCCAATGTTTCGAGCATGAGTTATATTCTGCTCCAAAAGCAGTCACAGGACTTGGACCTTGTATAAACACATGCAGCAGTGAAAACACAGGCATCAACTTACTGATGCACACAAATAGAAGAGGCAGCGGTAGGAAAACATGAGAACGACGCCCACCTTAAATGTTTGGCATAATTTTGCTCAATCTCTGTCCTTTCCTTCACAAATTTCACATACTTCTCCACCAGCTCCAGACCGGCCTGTGTGTGCTTCTCAATGATGTCATATTGGTCCTGGAAGAAGGAGCGAGAGCGACAAATAAGGGAAAGAAGCAGAGGAACAGAACATGCACTAACGTCTGTGTGATAACAGCAACAACGTTCCACTGGAAGTTTAAGGTCATCTCACTAAATCATCTGAACGTTATATGGTGCAATCGTTCTATTAAAGTGCACTGGAGTGTCCTTTACATTGCGGACAATGTTTTTCAGCATTTTTAAAGTTTACTCCTGTTGTTCGAGGCTCAGTCTGTTCAGATCTAGAACAACACTCAGAATTTGCAGGCACTCTTCTCGTACAAACCAGCTACACCATATGTGTCAAACTCAAGGCCTGGGAACCAAATCCGGCCCTTCAGAGCATCCGAATCGGCCCGCAGGAGAAAGTGAAGATGACAGAGAAAAAATGAATCATTGTGTAAACGACCAAATAATTCAGTTGTGAATTGAAACTCAACAAATTAAATAAAAATTGGTCATAAAATCAAAGGACATTTAACTATCTGACACTTATTGCTAAGATATTGTTGATGCCGTCCATACTATATATCTAATTTATAACTGGAAGTGGAAACTTGGGCAAATTAATGTTAAAGTAGTTTGTTTCCCACCTAAAATCTATGATCCACTTGTGATCGAACTGGTCCGTATTTTACCCTTAAACTAAAATGAGTTTGACGCCCCTGAGCTACACTGTGAAGAACTGAATATTATTATTATTATTATTATTATTGCAATATTCATGGCAGCGTGACTTTGTGTGGTTATCTGATCTGCCTTGTGTAAAAACAAATAGGTCACCACCATACTGTATATACTGACACCTTCAAGCTCAGACAAGTTACTAAAGGAGCGAGAGATGATATCAAGTTTTCTCTCGCCCTACAAAAAGAACCATCGCACATCAGCTTTCTGCACTGCTGACTTCACTAAGGTAAGGTAGGAGAGGGGGAATGTTGTGTAAATGAGGGATTCCTGGCATGTCAGGCCATGCTCTGCCCCACAGGTAAAACAATAAGTCAGAAGCCAGAGTAGAGAAGACTTAACCTAATTAGAAAACACTGTTAAAGGTGAGACAAAGGCTTGCGATCCACACGTTCACATGTTCACACTAGCACCTAACCAATAGGTCAGGGTTAGGGTTATGTTTTAGGTTCAGAATTGGTGAAAGGAAGAATACGTCTTTCCCATTGTTCAAAAATGCTAGTTTTACCAACAGGCTTTCCTTAAATATTAAAGCTGCCGAACCCTGACAATTTTAAAATTATATACATCCACAATATAAGGTAGGCCTGGGCAAAATATCAAGATTCAACAAATATATCAAGATGTCTATTTTGGCGATATAGAAAATTGCAATGTCACCTATATTTGGACACTCAATGCTCATCTGCCATCACTTTATTTCTTTATTTCTGCACCTTTTAATGTTTGGACACAATAACGACAATCACTTTAATTTGCATTTGTAATTTGCACCCTTAATGTCTGCACTGACTGTTTAATGTCTGTGTATATTATAATATATACGGAAGGGAGGACAGCAGCTGTTTATTTGTTTTATTGTATATTGGTTACTGTTTACTGTTTATTGTACTTGTGTCTTGTATACTGCTAGTGGATGCCTTGAGTTTCTCTCGGGGTCAATAAAGAATCTATCTAAATATATATATTTTTTTATTTTATAGCTTGTTTTGTATTAAATTACACATTTTAGAAGTCACTGCTTCTCAGAGCAGCATGAAAAGAACAGTTTGATGGATCACTGAGTGCCTCCTAACCCAGACCTTCCCCTAAACAAGCCACACTACAGAACTCACTCACACGTGCTGTCCCTTATCAGAGAAAAAGCTAAAAGTGTCACATATTGTGCAGCTGTTTGTTAATAAATTTGCCTGTGAGGCATTTTGCATCAGCAAATTTAACCCCGTGTTGTCATTTTGGTAAGACTTTATTGAGTGAAAAATATTATTGAGATTTATATTGTATATCGCCATTGGGAGAAAAAAATATTGATATGATTTTTAGTCCAGCCCTGGTATAAAGTCTCATTGATCAATAAATTGAAGATCATTTGCCTGAAAAAAAGATGTAAAAATGTGTAATTGCCACCTAAAAAGTTTGTTTTTATCTCCACCGTCAATGCTTAGTTTGTTGGCATTTTCGCACCATGCATTGTGGGAGCTGGAATAGCAGAGACGGTTATATAAGTGTTTTTACTTCATTCTGAAATCACAGGGGAATATCGAGAACAAACTACAACAAAAATGGTGTCAAGACAATCATTGTCTTCCTTTGTCTGGTGAAGAAACACAAGAAATCACTTCTATGCATAAGTATAGTATAGAGCTGCACAATTATTCAAATTTTAATCATAATTTTGGTTGCCACGGTTAAATTAACTTGAACGTCAGTAATATTTACATTTAAAATGTGGGCTCTGCCTAAAGATGAAAAACTTTTGGTGTTTAATATTTAAAGGGTTTTTCTCTATATTTAAAATGAATCTTGAGCCATTATCTGAATCTGCCTTGTTGGGTATTTCTAATGCATTGAAAAGAAGGACAAACAATTCTGTACAACTTTTGCTTATAGTATGGTGATTGCAAAGAAATGTATTATGAAAATGTGGAAATCAGACACCCCACCTGTATTTGAAACTTGTCTGAGAGAATTTATTGGAGTATTCCATGTTGAAAGACTGCTATATGAAGTGTCAGGGAACCTACATGTATTTTACAGCACGTCGAAACCTCATTTGGAATGTTTGGAACTTTGAATGACCCTGATTATACTTAATTTTTCTGTGGCTAAAATGTGGATATTTAAATGACGTTAATAGCCTCATTGTTAGTATTGTGTATTTTTTTTTTTTTTTTTATCCAAGTATTTCAGTTTACGATGAACTGTGGACTAAGTATCTTTATGTATACTTTGTGCCTGACAGTATGTCTTTTTCTGTCTTAGTGTGTCACGTGTAAAATGTTGAAACTCATAAATAAAGTAAAAATAAAAAAAATTAAAAATGTAGGTTCTGCTGCATATCTGATTGGGCACTTACTCAAACATTAGTCAGCAGCCGTGGATTCCAATGAGTTTCATTTTGTGAAAGCAAGCACTCTGTAATAGTGTATTTGTTCAGCAAACCCTTGGTACATTTTAAATTCTTGGGTTAATTTATTTTTTTTGTGGTATAATTTTTATTTTAAAGCTTCATTTTACACTGTAAACTGTTCAAATATTGTTGTTGTTTTTTTAAGTAATGAAATACAGATGTTTCCTTAACATTATAAATGATTGCGATTATGATCATGATTACAAAACTGATGAAAAATAATGGTGATTATCATTTTAGCAATAATCGTGCTGCTCTAATATGCCTATGGGACTCCACATCCCACAATGCAATGCGTGAAAACATCAAACAGAGTGTTTACAGTGGCAATTTCTACCTATTTTCCTACTTTTTGGAGTAAATGACTCATTGGTTTATGAGGTATACACTATGATTTTATCTAACTAACAGCTTTAACAAAGGCAAATTTACTTGTTTGTTCTTTTTTTCCCCGTAATACAATTTGTATCTGATTCATTGACCCAAAGTATGGGTAAAGTTTGTAAATATACAGTGCCTGGTAACTGTATGACTGTGTGGGTCACAGAAGCTTTCATATATCCCACTGGCATGGCAACGAGCTGTGACGGATGAGTTGGATGAAAGAAGACCCCTCTGTGATTAAAATAGTGTCCGGCGTGGTGTAACAGGCATGTGGAATTGAAGCTCCTCCCTTCAGCTTCTCACACTCATAGCCAAACTTTGCATTATCATAGCAGAAGAGATTACTACTCAACTCCCAATTATTACTAAATCGTGTGCATGCAACATAAAAGTAAACGGCCTCTGTGTGGATATTGTGGATTAAAGTACACCAAAAGCAGTGCTAATTCAAATTAAATGTGCACTTGCTAGACTGCACTGTTTTTTTTTTCTTTTTACAAAATGATCAACTATTGTGGACATTGAAGTTGATGTTAAATATTGCTAGTGTGAAGGTGTGTTTGGAGTCCAGCTGTTGGATGGTTTAATCCACAGAAGAGTGCTTTTCCTCTAGCTTTAACGGACCACCCACCACACGCCTGTCAGCACAAAAGGTGTCGTTCTATTCATCACATACTAATGTATTAAACATCTGTATAATGTAAACCCGGGTTAGACATTGAAACTGTAAAAATAGAGACACTTCAGCACAGAGAGAAAGCACACGTTTTAATCATTCTAATCGCTGATCATCAATATTAATGATGTATCAATTTTCAGTTTATTCTTATGAATACTGTTGTATGAATAATGTTGTAAATATCTAAATCCTATTTATTTGTATTATTTTTGTAAATATCTTTATCATATTTGTATTATTATTATTAGTATTATCTATCCTACTTTATTTCCTACTACTGTAATGCGTGTGTATCTGATCCCTATTTTTAACAGTTTTTTACTTATATATAAACGTATTTAACGTTTGTTCTTTCTTTCGTCTTTGTTAAGGTTTTTCTTGTTTTATTTGCGATTTTTTTGCTGTAACATAAACAATTTCCCCCTGGGATTAATAAAGGAATTCTGATTCTGATTTTGCAACATCCAACATGAATAATAGTTTTTAAGGGTGTCCCGATCCAATGTTTATATCGGTTCGATATCAGCAAAAACCTAAGAATTGGATTATATATGGGCCTGCATCTAGAATCTGATACAAGCACTGGATACATAATCTGTTTTTATTGGATTTATTTAGGTTACTTTTGCAGGAACTTGCAATTTATTCTATTCAATTGTAGAATATGCTTATGTTTCAGTTAAACTAGGGGTTATTTTGCACTTTAAAAATATGATTTTCTTTTTTTATAGTTAAGGTTAATATTTGGGAATGATTATTATGGTTATTTTTCAGGGTCTTCTCATTTATTTTATTTAATTGTAGAATAGTCTTATGTTTAAGGTTAAAATGTATGTGATTCATTGGTGTAATAATAATAACAATAACAATAATAATAATAGGCTCAGTTCCACGTTTAAGTAATATGACTTGATCAAGCATTAGAAAATATATAATAAAAGTAAGGCTGAATGATTAATTGCATTTGCGATATTATCGTGATATCATAAAACGCGATTTTGTATTTTTATTGTTTTTCGTGTCCTGTCTTGTACTGTCTAGTTAAGTTCAGAGTGTTTATAAAGTGCAGTCCAGATGTTTACATGTAACGTGAAGTTAGTTAGATACGTTGAAGAGGTAACGCCACACATTTGTTTGCTTTATTGTTGTAATCTGTGCTTTAAAATTTATATTTTATACATGTTTTGAAGTTTAAATAAATATGAAATTGTTTATTATGAAACAGATTGATTTATTGCTTGTGTTCATTAAAAAATACATGACAAGAGTCCCTTGAAAAAATAATGGCATATTAAATAAATTGTATCGGATCGATTTTGGTATACTATTGGACAATCCTAAAGGCAGAATCATATCAGTATCATATCAGAAGTGAAAAAGTTGTACTGGGACACTCCTAATAGTTTTATTGTAATCAAAGAACAGATGGAAAAACAAAAGTTTCTAACTATCAAGTTAACATGCAAACCACAGTGTGTCGAAATGCATCATAAGCATCAGTACATTTTGTACTGTATCTTTGAAGTAGAAACGAAATGTCCATGCTTTGCTTAACTCCAAAATTAGAAGAACTGTAATTAATTTTCTATTGCAGGAAGGAAGAACGCAATTAGAGAAGAATGGTTTACAGCGTGCTGCAGTCGGACACATTTAAATTCCTATTCCAACGCTTACAATAATAGCCAACCATGAGCAATATAATGACAAAAAAAAAAAAAAGAGTGACGGTGCTAAACTCAGCAGCATATTTAGCTTGGATAGATACTTCAGCCCTGAGTCACCCTGCATTCATCAAAATGAGGAGAATGGCCCAGCCAGACCTGCCACACTGCCTCAGGAGTGGCCTGCTAACTCTCACAATCACAGCTTAGGCCTCCACACTGATCTTTCTTACAGCAAACCGGTGCCTAAAATAGCAAATGGATTAACGGCAATCAGGAGACAGATGCCACTGGGGATGACTCTCCGGGCGGTCAAACATTCAGAAAACCTGCTCCACTGAAGGGCTTTGTGTCGCTGCACGAGTGAACGTGTCATCAGAACTGGAAAATAATTGTCTTTAATCTTCATTAAAGACTGAAAACAGTGAAGGCTAAGATCGCAGACGTTGTCCAAGGACTTCTGTTGCCACTTTTGAGATTAAAAAAAAAGAGAGAAAACATAAAAATGCAAATACAGTTTATCTGATGATTACAAGTGTACAAATGAATCTGTGAATAGATCGAAGTAGGGCAAAACTAATTAGGCTGATGTACCGGCACACAGAGTGAAAAAGGACGGGAGAAGAGGCCTAGGGGGAGACTCTAATGAGGTCACAACCTCCCAAACCTCATTCTTGTCTTTGCAACAGGCATTTTGGATACCATGAGATTCTGCATGTGCCACACAACAGTTCTTTTGGGTTAGCTTTCTCAGGATAAACCGGCTAGAGTTTAAATCCAACTCTAAATCAGGTGTAAACCAATGCTTCGGCCACACCGAAAACCCCAGACAAGTAGGAATAAATGCCATAGAGATGAGCAGAGTCTAACAAAAAAATGTCATTTTGAATCTGTTCAGCCTGGAGTATGTATATATAGATATATATATATATATGTATAATCATCTGGTTAAATAGAAATCTGTTGTTCTCTGACTCAAAGTCAGTGTTTGAAGCTCCATCTGTGATGAAGCTTGTAGTAGTTATGCAAATCACAGCATCTGACTTCATCTCCATGGAGACAAGATGAGCAAGACTGTAAACATTAGCTTCCCACCGGGTACCAGCCGCATCAACACACACCTCTGCACACGCCAGGAGCGATGGAGGACAAGGACCCCTCTTTAAGTGTGATATTAGGCTCAATACATGAGAGTCTGACTAATGGTACTTATTCATAACCTACTATATATATATATATATATATATATATATATATATATATATATATAGGACCACAATAACGTTTTTAATATACTAAAATAAAATAAATAAATCCTTTTGAATCCTGTAGACTTTGACATTAGCCATTTTTTACTTGACAATTTGAAAGAAATTACTCCTTAAAATAACTAGCAAATAAATATGAATATTAATGAGCCAAAAACATATTTAAATTGAATTGACAAAAGAAAATATTTGCTAAATTATATATATTTATTCAGAATCGGAACAAAATGGCTAAAAAGAAAAAGTAAAAACACAGAGGAAGACACAAATGATTATATTAACGCAAGAAAAGGTACAAACAAGGAATAAATAACAATAATCAGGATTGAATTCAAGTGCAAATACGCATGCACTTTTATTGTTTTTGTTTTGGATTGGACTGGCATTTTATTGAACAAATGTGGACATTTGGACATAGGTAGATGCAATAATGTTGGGCATTACAGCAGTAGCTACAGCTTGTGTGTAGTTCAACACATTTTCAGACATATTTCAAGTTTTTCTTTTGTGTCCAAAGTCTCCCCAATGGTCGGTTTTGGACAATTTCGCCATAGATTACATTTCAATATGTATTTTTAAAAGGGGAAATAATTTAAAAAAAATTGAGGCTAAAGTAGCATAAAATAAAGTTAAATAGAGGCAGAGTGCAGAGGTTGATATTGTGCATGAACAGTAAAGCTCATCCAATCTGGATGAAAATAAAACACACATTAAAAGCAGGTCAGCGTCGATGGAGGCTGAAGGACCTGCGCCTTCACCGCTACAACTCAGCCCCAGTTCGTTTGATTAAAACTGAAAACAAAATGCCTTCCGTCCAGTTCATAATCCACGCAGACACAGAGGAAACACTCACCCATAGCTCTGTGCCCCAGTCCATGTTCAGTCCAACGGCCGAGCTGACCAGACTATCCCGAATACAAAGAACTTCTCCAAAGTTATCCCCCAGCTCGGAGCTCGGAGGTCGGAGCTCGGCCGACTGTGATCCCGCCCTGACGAAGCCCACGACCTGCTGCACTTTGACCAGCTTTCAGCCGAGACTAACGCACAACATCGCCGTTAGTTCATCACTTAAGGCTGACAGCAGCGCGTCCACTTTGTCCAAATATTTTTCATAGCGGAGAAAACAGGGACGAACTAGCTTTCCTATCGGCGTCACTCCCAAATCCTAATTCTTAAAGGGACAGTACACTGAATCCCACATGGCTGCACTGAACCCTGACCCTTCTCTGCTACCACTCTACACTGTAGAGCTAGAGCTATGTCTTCACTTTATTATTCAATAAATAATTAAAGTCTTCAAATGCAATTATTGGGGTCTCTTCTTTTTTTTTTTTTTTTTGCATTTGAACACTTTTTTCTTTGATTGAAAATATTAATTTTTCATTGAAGTAAACCTTTTTTTTTTAATTTAAAATGTTTTTTGATTGAAGTATTTTTTTGATTTTTTTTTTTAAATTATTATTATTATTATTATTAATTATTGTCTTAAGTTGAGAATCGCTTTTTGGTCCTGTGTACCCCCTTTGCATTATTATTATTATTATTATGCGGATGTCCTGGACAAAACTATGTCCAAGCATTGGACACATAAATTAAACCTATTAACATATTAATAGTTATTTTGTGGTGATTTGTCAAAAAAAAATAAAAATAAAAAAATAAAAACCTGAAAAGGAACTAGGACCATTTCCCAATTATTTTTAAATTAAATTTTAATTATTCTTAAATTAATTGTTAAGTCTTTCCGAGTACCCCTGCAGTGTGCTCCCGTACCCCAAGGTTTACTCATACCCCTGTTTGGGAACCACTGCTCTACACTGTGGAGGTGGAGTTGTTTCTATAACCATTCAATCAAAGAAAAAGACGATTATTTTTTTTTAAAAAGTATATTAAATTAAAAAAGCTTTACTTCAATCAAAAAACATTTTTTTCAACCAAAGGGAAACGTAATCAATATTTGACACTCAAAAAAAAAAATTATTGAAAAGGTTTTTTTTTTTTGACTGAAGTGAGTTATTATTTGGTTGTAAATATAATATATTATTTTTATTAAAGTAATCTTTTTTTGTATTTGGGCCTTATCACAATATTGCTTCAATAATAATAATAATAATAATAATAATTAAAAAAAACACTGACTTTAAAACTTTAAGAAAGAAATGTTGTAATGCATTTTTTTGGGTGCATATATTAAATATTTTTTCATTTGATCGAAAAAGCGTAAATTACATTTTTTTTAGATTAGAAATACTTTTTTGATTAAAGCAAATTTTTTCTTTTATCGAATAATAAAGAAACAAATCTACCTTTATAGTTGACATGCCTCTGGACAAGCTGGACAACAAGGACCCCAACATAAAGCTTGCGGACCAAATTTGGCCCATCAGAGTCTCCCGTTCGGCCCATCTGGTGACTTTGTCCTTACACGGTAAAAACAGCAACAACAACAAATAATAATAATTACTAAACATTATCCTTTTGTATTTTCATTTCAATTACGATGACAGAAAAAAAAGACCACAATTACCCAGACGTGAATGACTGAGATCATTTATAGACACTTTCCCTTTGATAAAACGAGGAAATGTTTTGTTTTTTTAATACTTTTAGTCTGTTAGTTGAGGTAATCTTTGTCTTTTTGGTTGAACACATGAACTTTTTCTCTACAAAATTGATGAAGCTATCCAGTACAGCCCGATGTTTAACTCTTGATGCCATGGACAGATCACAGGAACTTTATTATTGGCAATAATAGAACTGCAGACAATATGTGGACGTGGCTGCGGTCAAAAACAGGCAGAGCTCTCAGGCGCCATCTAGTGGTCATCCACTGGTTTTTCCTTTCCAAGGACAGGTTTCCCTTCAGCAGTGCAGTCAGTGCATCTGAATGTCAAGTTTTCTCTCCAAAATTCCTCAAGAATAAACAACAATCAAATAATAACATAATTAAATAATACAGTAATGCATGAAATAGTCCCACAGCATAGCATGTGCTGTGGTTCAATTTGAATAATGTATCATTAGGTGGAGTAGGACTATTTGTTTCATGGAGAGTCTTTGTATCCACTCAGGTTATCTTCAATTAATGTATAAATGTGTGTTTGACGAAAAAAAAAAACAATTAAACGAAAACATGCAAGAGTTTGTTCACAAGAGAAGGCATCACAGCATAACATTAGCTCAGACTATCATATAAAATGTAGATCATTTGTCTACTGCAGTATATGGAAAATTTGAGGAAACCTAAATTAAAGGAATTAAAGGAAACTATTCTGCAATTAAGTGTATACCTTTACGCCTTTACGGTAACAGGAAGGAAATATCACCAGTTGTCACAAATGTTGGTCCACTAACCCCGAGGTGTAGTTTAGCATCACATCTGAATAGTGCTCCATTGTAATCCCTCTTGCTTGAGACATTCAAGATGACACATTGGGATCATACGAGTGTCATTGTCTGCACTGTTTTATTGCCTCTGCACAGGGGCTGCATTGTTGTTGTCACATGTCAGCATGTGGCATGTGCCTTCCACCATCCCTATTACAGCTTTCTGGAGATTTTCTAAGGCAAGCTAATAAAAATAAGTTTGAAAAAGTAAACATATTGATATATACTGTATGATACCATAAGAAATGCAATATAACATGTACAGCATGTGCAGGTTTTGTTTCGTTCTGCACATGCACGCTCAAGTAAACACTTATTTCAGCCAACCTGTGTGTTTAGTGTAACTGTGATGCTACCCATTATTTTTTTATAGAGCAACAACACAGTTGGTGACACATTACTAAATAAATGCATGCTTAATAAATTACTATTGCTAGGAAGAAAATATTTACAAAAAAAGGCACATGTTTGTTTGCTGTAAACAAGAATGGTTCCCAAACAGGGGTATGTGTACCCCTACGGGTACAGGAGCCCATTGCAGGGAGTACTCAGAAAGATTGAACAATTAATTGAAAAATAATCGAGAAATGTTCCTAGTTCCTTCTTAGACTATGTTTTTTGACAAATTCACCACAAACCAACAGCACTACTGGTCAATAAAACACTATATTTTATTGTAATTTATTAAAACATGCATACTTTATGCAGTAGAGGCCAATTTATCACATTTCTGACAATAGAAAACAATAATTAGCTACATTTTACAAAGTGGACTGTATTTACTGACTACTGAAGTAATAAACCACTGCTTTATGTCATAGTGTGTGGTTGTGTGTTCAGCATCACATCCAAACATGTTCTTGAGTTCATATTTATGAGTGTTTTGTCCTAGGTGGGGGACTTTACCGTGTTAATTCCGATTAATTAATTACAAGAAAAGAATGTGTTACAAAAATGTAACGCATTTCATCACAGTTTGCTTGATAAACAGCGCAGAACTGTTTGTCATTGCGTGTTTTTTCCCTTCCGCCGATTACACTGATGCACACGTGACGTCAGAGCTCTACATGGCATCTGCAGTCTTTTGCCGTGACTGTGCAGTAGACAAACACCAGACACTCTGCTGAAAACTGCACTCAACAGTTTCTCTCTGTGGCAGAGAAATGGGGGATTCAACAAAAGGTCACCACAATTGGAACAGACAGTGCACGGAACGTGATGACTGCAGCAAGACACTTACCTTATGAACACATGCCTTGTGTTGCTCACATCTTACAGATAACCATCACTGTTAGCCTTGCTGATAGCGGGTTTAGTGAGACATTAGCAAAATGTCACAAGATAGTGGGTCACTTTAAACACAGCCCTGCTAATACAGAGGAACTATAGCAGGAACAAACGAGGCTGGGGCAAGAAAGAGAGCCACTTATACAGGATGTTTCCACAAAGCGGAAATCAACGCTTCAAATGATCACTCGTCTACTGAAGAATTAAGAGGCTATTGTCGCTGCTTTAGACAGACAGAAGCACAAGCTGGTCACGTTAACTCCATCAGAGCTTGTAAAACTACAAATGCTGGCAACTCTCCTTGAGACATGCAGGTAATAGGTAAATAAAAACTATTTTTAATGGGATTTATTGTTACTGTTTCTCTATAAATTACTGTTATTTTGTAGATTTCCTGAACTGTCTTCTGCAGATTTGTGACTGTGCTTCTTGAAGGTAAAACATTTGTCTCATGTTCAGTAGGTTTACCCGCTCTCTGCCACCTGTACCACACCATGGAGGCCTCAGATGAGGGCACAGCCTACATGGGGAAATTCAAGACTGCCTTCACAAAGGACTTGTCTCAACGTGTTGCTACACTCAACCGTGATTGGCTCAAGATGGCTACTGCGTTCGACCCACGCTTTAAGGATTTAAAGGGTCTTTCAAGGGGAGAGCCTTAAGGCTCTGCTGCAGGAACGGCGTAAAGATACCACCACCACCACACAGGAGCCTGCAAGAAAAAGGAGCCTCCTTTTCTCTTCCTCGTCTTCAGACTCTGATTCAGACGAGGAACAAGGCCCTAACTTTGTACAAAGCTGAATCCACCATTAGCAAAACAGAATGCCCACTGCAGTGGTGGTCCAGTCGAGCAGGGACCCACCCACAGCTGTCTGTCCTGGCCCGCATGTTTCTGACTCGCCCTGCCACCTCTGTCCCATGTGAGAGGCTGTTTTCACTTGCAGGACACATAGTGACAAAAAAAGAGCTTCCTTGAGCTCTGACAATGTTAATCGTCTACTCTAGTTTGTCTGAGCAACTGTCTGAAGGAGAGGAAATACTGTAGGCCCGAAGGTGTTGCGAGGCAGATGGGTGTTATTTTTTGCACTAGAATGTTAGTACTGTTATTTAGTAGTTGGAAATGACCATTTATATTTCAAATTTTACTTGAATTTAAAAAAAAGCACTTTATGTTGAATTGTTTTTTATTTTTATTTTTTTTTTACCATTGTGAAAAGTACATAATGTAATTAAAATGACACTTTTACTTAGATTTGTTTAATTTTGACTAGAAATATTTTTAATTTCTTTTTCCACAGTTGTGACAGTGAAATTCTTTGAGTTTGTCTGTGTCAATTATTTTATTCATTCATCCCCTAAAATCCATTTAGATTGAGAAGTGTTGCTTTTTTGGGCAAATGTTGTTACGCACTTAAAATGTGATTAAATTTTGATGAATTAATTACAAAGCCCTGAGTTAATTAGAATACTTTTTTTTAATCAAGTCCCACCCCTCGTCTGTACTTTTTGTGTTGAATAGGAATAACTCAGAAGGTTGAACTCATATTGTGTGACTGCAGCAAATTGGTCATTTTATTGTTGATGTGTCATCAATCATCAATATTGTCATCTTCATGCACGTAATCTTGTTTAAAACATTTTGTCTATTACACAGTCAATGAAGTGTGAGCATCTAGACATAAATCATGCAGTATGTTGACGTGTAGGACTACTTCAAGTGGGTTTGATCATCAAGGCAACTCGTTTAAGGGAATAAGAGCCTCCATGGAATTCAGCCCAGTAAACCCCATCCTGGTAGCGACTTCTGTAATGACCTCCTCGATACCACACGCCGTTTAGATTGGAGTGAGCGCACATGTGATACCACCAGCCTCCTTTTTGGTAATGAGCACAATTACCTGAAAACAGAAGAAAAAAAAAACACAAAATGGATTAACATCAAAAAGACTAAATTTAGGAGACTCCATGCAAGGCCAGACCTGTGTAGCTGTCCTTGTCTCGGTCCAAAGTGGTAAAAGCTTTGTTGTTGTGCCATGACAGGGAATCCCCGGCGTTACCGTGGTATTGTCCCAACCTCAGACGGTACCAGTCGCTCTCTGGCTCCAGGTAAAAGCTGTCGTATTCAGCATAAACAACTCGCCCCTGCCAGTCCTCCAGGGACACCCGTAACTTGTAGCTGGTCTGTTTAGTCAGCCAGTATAGGTGTTCCAGACCCAGCCAGTACTCTCCGTCCAGGTTCCCAAAGCCTTGCTGGAACACAACGCAAAATTACTTCAAATTTCCCCCTGGCTATCTCTCTGAAAAACCAAGGAAGCTCTGTGGATCAGGATCAAACTGCCCTGAGAGTTTCAACATGGCTGCTGCTTGGTTCAAGGATGTGTGACGTCGGATTTGTTTGGACTGCAATGATACCGTTAATAAATTATTTCATAAATATTGTCCACTGGATCCACCACAGTCACGTGCGCGCCAGAGCTAATCACTGCACACCGTTGCCATGTGCACACCAGAGCCAATCACTGCGGAGTCCACCCCTACGTAAACGCACACGAGAATTGACCTCATAATGGACCGCGAGCACACTTTTCTATAGCAATACATACTTCCTACGGACACCGCACTAGTTGTTTAAATAAACCACAATAGTATAATCATAAACCCAACTATACCTCTGTTTGAAGCAGATATGATCTTATGTTTAATACATAAATTAAATTATTATCAACAGTTGAAAGTAAAGGATTACAAGTACTCAAGTTACTGTAATAGAGTTGCTTTAATAGGTACTTGTACTTTTTTGGAGTATAATTCTAAATGAGTAATTTTACTTAAGTAAAGTAATTTGTTACATTTCTACACCCAACCGCTACTGAATAAATTCTAATTTGTTTTTGTTTTAAAATGATAAAAAAAAAACATTGTGAAACTACAAAAAAATGAAATGATCAGACAACAATCAAATGCATCACATCATAGCCGACCAACAGATGAATGCACCGTGTTAAAACAGCATTGAATGCTGGTTATTTTCTCAGATTCAGAGTTAATAAATGTAGCTAAACTTAGGGCCTGAGAATTTTTAGAATTTGAATTGAATTTGTTGGTCTTATTTTATTTTTAGAAGAATTGTACATTTTAACAAACATTTTATTTCATACAGATGCCTTTGTGGAAAATATATTAAGTTCTAACTGTGCAAGATATTGTCTCTTCCTTTTTAAATTTATACATGAGTTGTTTACTGTATGCAAGATTTATTACCAAATATAAACGCGGGGAGTGAGAGTAACTAGTAACGTTAACTTTGAGTACTATTTAGCTGAGCTACTCTCTACTTGTAGTTGAGTATTTTATGTATGACTTACTTGTACTTGAGCACAGTTTAAATCAAGTAACAGTACTTCTAGTTAAGTAGGATATATCAGTGCTCTTTACACCTCTGTTATTATCATCTAAAAGCACATAAGATCAGCTCTGAACAGACAATGGACACATTTCCAGATGATTTTAGTGATGGTTAAATCACCTTGTACTGCTCCCAAGTCCTAAAGAAGTTCACTGACCCATCCTGTCTTCTCTGGATGACGGTCCAGCCTCCCTGAGCCTGACTCTGCTCGCACCACGCCTGCAGGAGACGGTTGGCATTTTGCAGGTGCAGCAGGTAGATCCCACTGGTAGTCTCACCTGATTCCAGCACATGCTGACAGTCTCGCCATGGCCCTGTGTTTGTGGAATAAAAGCCAAACAACAGAGATCAACGGCAAAAGAAAATTGCTAACATACTGTTTGTTTCCATTTTTTTTATATCATATATAAATTGTTGTCATTTTATGGTGAAAGATCATGGCAGGATGTCGTATAGCTCTTTCCTTACTTTTGTTTTACGCAGGTGGTCAAACAAAGATCACTTGATGAACTTTGTGCTATGATTACTAGCTGTACTGTCCATCAGTCACTTTAAAACTAATACTTTACCCCAAAATCTAAGTTAGCATTTTTTAGGGTCATTTGTTAGTCGCAACCATATGATTTCCACAGCTAAGGAACTTGTAAACGTCTAAAATGTTGTTATTTTTCAATATTTTTAAAATGGCTGCTTTGACAAACTGATTAAAACAGAGTTCCACAGAGGGTTGTGCATGTGTGCATCATTAGAAACAGACGTTGCAGCGTCTGTTTATCAGTTTGGAGCTTAATTTTTTTTTTTTGTTTCTTCTTTCAGGCAAATGTTTAGAGTCTTGTGTCCCAGTGATAAGATGAGCTCAGGAATCTGCCCTGACAATATGTATATACAAAGATGGAAACTCTTCGTTCTCAAAGATAACGTCTAAAAACAAGCAGAGTCACATATTTGCTGTAGCCTGGTGTGTAATTTAAAACCTTAAAGTTGCATTGATTTACAGTCATAAACAATCTTTATTTAAAGTCCTGTGAGGTCCTAGAGCCGCTGGCTGTTTTTGACATTCCTAACACTTTCCCATAAGTAAGAAGCAGGTCACTGACACCATCCATTCTGCTGTTTATCTGAATGTTTACACTACTCTGACAGAAGCTGAAGTCACTCACACGCACGCGCAGGTTTGAATTGGACCAGTTGTCGTGGACGTACCTGGAGATTTGGTAACAGGAAAGCTAACTAGTGGAGTGTCTGTGGGAGAGCTGGTGGTTGGGGTTAGGAGGGAGTTCACTCCTGCAGGCTTTTCTTGCTGTGGCAGAGGAGCGCTCTGATCCCTTTGAACATCATTTGTCATTTGGTTGGCATCAGAGCTGTAAGTTGGATGCACATTGGAGCGGATTCTGGTTGATTCAGTTGTCACCTGTAGGGACCGACACACACACAAAGTACAGCATTCCCATTCTTTGCGTACAATCCTACTATGAATCTGATATTCTAATATTTCCAACCAAGGACGACTGGATGGAGTCTTTGCACTGGCACTGTTTCTCCAGGCGAACAATCAACTGATTCTGTGAGCTCATTGTGGAAGTGAGGAGTCCATACTTCTTCTCCAGCTCTCTGTAATTACTAGACACTTGCAGCGCCTAAAAACACACACAGCTTTTAAAAAGTTGTATTTTTGCACTTGCACAATGGCTTCTGCATTCTGCCTACCAGTGTTGTGGCATTTAGAAGTAGGTTCTCAACCCTTTGCTGCTCCAAAGCCTGGTCTTTCTTTTGTACGACCTCGTGCAGAAGTTGTGCATAAAGCTGGGAAATGCGGGAGTTGAGACTGTTGCTTTCTTTGCGAAGGGCTCTCACCTCAATGGCGAGAGTCCCTTCCTGCTCCAGCTGGCCCCTGAGCCTTTCCAATTGTTCCTGCTGTCGTTTCAGCTCTCCCCTTAGTGCTGCCACCTCTGAGTGGTTGGTGGGAGCAGGTTGTGTGTTCAAACAAAGCGCTCCTGTCAATTTCTGCTGCGGCACAATGAACGTGTAGGAGCAACGGCCTGTTTTTGTGTCTGAGGAACGTAATAAGGGTTTGCTATCGCCATTGGCCTCCTGCCTCTGTCCTCCAGCTTCGGGTAAAGTTATGCAAAGTGTGAGGATGAGAACCAACCTGATAGTCAGTGTCCTCTCCATGAGCGTGGCTTCTTCCTGTAAATACAGCAGAGAACGTGATAAGACTGAATACTACGCAGAGTACAACCAAAACCTTTAGACCAGACATGGCGGCCTTTTCGAGACCCCAAAGTAAGTTTCCAAAAATTGCAATTCAAGAATTTGGAAGAAATATGACGTCAAAAATGATACACAAAGTACACAAAAACACAAACTTACTCACAAAACATAAAATGACAATAAAGACAGACACAACAACCTTTTGAACAAACAAAATGACGTCAAAAAAACACAAAACAACAACACATTACAGAATAACTCCAAAGACACACTGGTTCAAAAATTACACAAAATTGCATGAAAATACAGGAAAAACAACAATACAGAAAGTGACTCCAAATACACACAAATCAACAACAACAAAAATGAAGAAAATAACAGAAGAATACACAAAATAATACCAAGTACACACAAAAAAAAAACACACATAATGACTAAAAACTGAGAAAACACCAAAACCAAAAACAAAAACAAAATAAAGACAAAACCCTTTTTCCCTCTTGTATTAATGCTCAGATTGGTCATTATTCTAAATGCTGACATGAATGTTGATCATGTGGCTCTCGGATCAGATACAATCACATTTTTACGGCCCCTGCTGTGATAGAGTTGCCCATCGCTGATTTACTATGTGTGTATTGTGGATTTTAATTGCTGACCAGCTGTTTCCCACTAAAGCCACAAAACACACTTTTCTCACCAGGGCTGGAACTTAACAGGTCAACACTGAAAGGACAAAAAGTCAACTCAGTTCAACCAGAATCCACTGCCTCAAACAGAGCGTGTTACTTCACATCCACTGTGGTCAACACCATAAACAATGCAAATACTGTAGGCTAACATTTTCACCAAAATAAGTCTTTGTCACTAATTTCAAACCCTGTCTTTATACAGAAACACAAATGTCAACTTCACGCCAAAAAAACTACTGATGATTTCAGGCAACCAACATTTACTGGGTACATTTTGCCAAGAAACAATAAGCTTATAACTAAAAGATCATTAAAGAATGCATGAGTACATTGCTTACGTTTCTGAAGAGGTTTTTCTGCTCTTCATGTGCAGCAGCAGCTTCAAGGATGCAAAAATTCTCCCAGATTTTTATTTTTTATTTTTTAAACGTGTGTCTCAAGTCAAAAGTATCCGCAAGAATGGAAACGTAAGTAGTCCTCTATAAATATTAAAATAGAAATGAACTGCAAGAAAAGAAAAATGGTTTCTTGAGCCAATAGACTGGTTTTATCTGAAGCTGCACCACTTCTTCCTCTCAAACATTTCTGTGTCAGGACCTCTCACAAATGAGAGAGCTAATTACAAACCATCCAATGTCCCCCCATCCGCCCATCCAGCCCCCCCTTAGGAGTACTTTGCTCTGTGCAGGAATCTGGGATATCTCCTCCCTCCTGACATCATGCTACTGCCACAGTTAAAAACCAAAGTTGTAAGTTAGAGTTTCTAAATGTATCATCATTAAGAATAATACCCTTACTATTGTTAATATAATATCATTTTTTATTGATAATGTTTATCCATTATTTATTGAGTCATTTATTGATCTGCTTACACTCGCTTATGGTATCGGACCCAGCTGACAATAGTGTGAGGGAGATGATCACTCTGGAAAGAACGCCTTTATGTTTTAATATTAGGGATTTTCCGATCCGATATCGATATTGGAAATCGGTCTGATATCAGCAAAAAGAAAAAAATCGGAATCAGATCTATAATCTCCGATATAAGCAAACCCAGTAAATTTTAGAGACTACGCTCCAGTAGTTGACACTAAATACTGACAGTGAAAAAAAAAAAAAAAAAAAAAAAACTGAAGTACACTTAAATTGTTATTAAGTCCTTTAAAAGTATATTTTGTTTTTATTGGTTTTGAGGTTATTTTTCAGTGCCATTTCACTTATAATTTTATGTATTGTATTCAACGGCCGAATATTCTTATGTTGAAGGGTAAAATCAAAATGTATATATACTCATACTTGTTTGCTGACAATTGTTCTCTGTTTGAGTAATGTCACTTGATCAAGCCTTTTCTAACATTCCCCACTACAAAGAAAGCCATAAATGTATGTATGAGTCATGCGGAAATCAAATTGGATTGATATCGGCATCGGCCAATACTGAAGGCTGCAATATTAGTATTGTATCAGAGGTGGAAAAAGTTGGGTCAAGACACCCCTTATGTTATTTATTATTTATTATTATTATTATTATTATTATTATTATTATTATTATTATTATTATTATTATTATTATTATTTCTGTAGACCATGTGTAGTTAAATACTCCGATGCAGTAGGTGGCGGCATGCAGCTCCATTGAGTGGTTTCTAGTCTGCCATGAATTTCAGAGAAGAAGAAGAAAAATAAGACGAAGAAGAAGAAGAAGCCATGACACGCATAGAAAACCATGTGGGACATGTGACGTTAGTCAGCTGTCTGAAATTAGTGTTATAGTTATAATTGGTTGTGTTGTTGGTGTGTTTGTATTTACACTGACTGACTGAATACAGTGTAAGAGCAGTGGTAGACGGTGCTGTGCGTCTGCATTGAGCAGAAAATGGGAAAATCAAAGGTAAGCGGCTAGCTGTGCTAACAAGTTAGCAGAAAAGATTAGCCTGCGTGTAATTTGTAATAATAAAGTCGTTTATTGTCATACTTAAACCTGCTGTTGAGCCTTCGCTTGTGTATGTCACATAATGATGGATGGTTGAATGTATATTTTTGTTAGACGAAGAACCAGAAGAAGTCTCGAGTTGAAGCCAACCATGTGGCGGAGGAGACGTACGGATCTGTGCCCCACTCCTTCGTCTTTCCCCGGGGTCAGGTGGGGAAAAACGTGGGTCAGCTCATCTTGGATGTGCGGAGAGTGATGGAGCCATACACCGCCGAGTCCCTTAAGGTTTCCCCTCTACTTTTTTTTTTTTTTTACTTTAAAGCAGTAAAGTGTCTCATTTTGTTGTGGCGTTTATCGTCTAACTCATGATTGATTTTACTTTATTTGCATCAGGCCAGGAAGAACAATGTGCTGAAAGACTTTGTGGCCGTAGCTGGACCATTGGGAGTGACACACTTTATGATCTTCAGTAAAACAGAGACCAACATCAACATGGTAAAAGTTGATCTTTATTTTTGATATTAGGCAGTGGCTATCCGTACGGTTACAGTAAAAAATATACTGACGTTCTATTCGTCAGCAGCGCCCCTCATTGGCCAGTTTAGGTCACGTGACTAAGACTGAACCTAACCCTCAAAATTGTTGCGATATAGGGTTATAACCTAACACTAAGATGCTACGTATGTGTACTTCGGTAAATGTACCAATAGCACCGGGGGTTGTACGTAACCATACGTATAGACACTTTGTTGATTTTAGAAAGTGTTTACGGTTGCCGTACGGACAACCCCCGGTGCTATTGGTACATTTACCAAAGCAGACATACGTAGCGTCTTAAGGTTAGGGTTAGGTTATATCCGCTGCTTACGGATACAATGTTGGTATATCGATACGGCAACTGTACAGATAGTCACTGCCTTGATTTTAACATTACGTCAAAATATTAAGTGTTCCACTTAATAACGTGTTGACAAAACCTAACCCAATTTTTGCTCTTTTGGACAGGGATTTCTTTTCCTCATTAAATGCTCAGTTTTTTTCTCTTTTCAGAGACTTGCTCGACTTCCAAAAGGCCCTATGATTCACTTTAAAGTCCTCAAGGTAAAGATGGCTGCTGAGAATTCTTTGTTCAATGAAATGATGGGTACCAATGATGATGATTAATTAAAAGTGTGACTGTTCAGTGATCCATTTCAAAGTAAACGCACTGATGTGCCCGAAATACTGATCCAGTGTTAGTCTCACAATTAGCTCCTTTGCTAATGTTTTATTTTCTCATTCCTGTTGTCCAGTATTCTCTCGTCAAAGATGTCGTTTCCACTCTGAAGAAACACAGGATGCATCAGCAGCAGTTCACTCATCACCCGCTGCTCGTCCTTAATAACTTTGGCGCCGATGGCATGCATATCAAGCTCATGGCCACCATGTTTCAAAACATGTTTCCTTCCATAAATGTGCACAAGGTACCTGTTTGATTCTAAGATTATTTTGCTGTGTGAAGATGAAGGTCAAAATGATGATGGTATAGTCTTCTGACTGAATATGAAGATTATTTCAAAAAGTAAACGCTTTCTGATTCCTTCGATGTATTCTCTAATGTCATGGATTAACTGTGTGATCTAATAAGTTTACATTTGATTTTCTAGGTCAGCCTTAACAACATCAAGAGGTGTGTGTTGTTAAATTACAATCCTTCATCGGAGCAGATTGAATTCCGCCACTAGTAAGTACAATTATTTGATTAGAGTGAATGCTTTGTTGACTAAGAAAATGACACGATTTATTGTGCTCGGATGATGACAAATTTGAATTGTGACTGTTAAGTGATTTATATTCAAAGTAAACGCACTGATGAGCTTTCTCCACATTTCAGTCATGTGATGATTTAGTGTGAGCGTGTTACAAACTCCTGTTTTGTGCCTGCAGCAGCCTGAAGGTGGTTCCTGTGGGAATGAGCCGCGGAGTGAAGAAGTTGATGCAGGAGCGCTTCCCTAATATGAGCAAGTTTGAGGACATCAGTGAGCTGCTGATGAAGTAAGGTTCTTGTAAATTAGGAATGGAAATCTTTCAACAACTCACCATTCGATTCTAATACTTCAGGTGACGACGTGAAGTTCAGAATCACTTGATGGTTCAATCGAGTGATTCTAAAGTTGTTAATACACAAAGACAATTAATAGTAGTTTTAAAAATAAAGCAGTCTTTCTGTGGCTACAATGTTTAACAATTCAGTAACATCAAAACAATGCAACACTAAAAAAAACTATAAAATTAATTCTCATTTTATCAGTTGCAAAAACTTTTCATTTTCTGTTAAAATAAGTGAAGACGAATACCAAATTACTAGCTTTGAAAGTAAACATTTGAGAACATTTTAAATTGAATATGAAAATAAAATGTGACATTTAAGTACCTGTTGTGTTTATCAGCAGATTCAAATATTACATCTCAATTTTATGACACTATAAGGTAGTATTCTATAGGGGTACAGATCTTTTTAAACGAAAAAAAAATGATTCTTGAAAGTTTTGAATCGTTTCAGAATCTTAATTAATAAAAATCACAATTCGGTCATGAATCAGTTTTTTTCTGGCACCTTGTAAAGGCACAATCCTTTGAGCTCTGACGGGGCTTGGATTGGCTGAGAGGGGTTTGGAAAACCACTGAGACTTTAACAAATGTGTCCCACTCTCAGGGGAGCAAACCTTTCTGAAAGCGAAGCTGAACAAGACGGGGAGCACAACATAACGGAGCTGCCTCAGGTCTACTCAGGAAGAGGGAACATGGCAGCTCAGCAAAGTGCCGTCAGACTGACTGAGGTGTGTGAGCACGAGTCCACTGTGAATCACTCTTACTAACGCTGCATAGATGGTCACTGAGTGCTTTGTTCTGTTTTAGATCGGCCCCCGCATGACTCTACAGCTGACCAAAATACAGGAAGGAATGGGCGAGGGAAATGTCCTCTATCACTCCATCAGTGAGTGCATGCCTTTACTAAACCAGTAGCTGTTTTATTCTCTGATGTACATGATGACATAAGCAATATGAATCCAATGATTTCTACTCATAAGTAAACGCTTACTGATGCATCCATAGCACCCAAGGGTTGGGTTTTCTTCTCCCTGTGCTTGCACAAACTTTTAATAAGGGTTTTCTTTTTTTCCTTGTCTGCAGTCAACAAAACGGAGGAAGAAATTCGTGACATCCTGAAGAGGAAAGAGGCCAAGCTAAAAGAGAAGGAGGGACGTCGTCTGGAACAAGAGCAGAATGTCGCTAACAAGAAAGAGAAACGAGATGAGCACAAGTAATTTTGGCCACTTTACTAAATAGGTTTTCTGTTTATTTGAAAGTTCCCATGTTTCATTTTAAAATTGGATGTTGTTAACAGGAAAAAGAGCCTAAAGGGTGCAAAAAAGAGCGAGGAACAGGAGGACAGTGAGGTGGAGGATCCAGGGATGCAGGGCGATCAACCTGCTGCTGTGGAATCTGATGATGAGGTTGAATATTACAGGCAGGCTGTGGGAGTGGAGCCAGATGAAGGTGTGTGAGATAAGTCACTGTTGGCTATTGAAGGCTTTTTACTGTGTTCTTCATAAATGTCTCTTTTGTGCAGACATGTTTCCTGGCGCCAAAAGAAGACGCTTTTCTGAAAAGTCTAGTGGCCCTGCAAAGAAGAGGAAGCTCTCCGTGGGGAAAAGCAGAGATGCCAAATCACCAAAAAGAAAGTTTTTGGGAGGGCGACAGGCAGACAGAGAAGATAAACATCACAAACCAGGATGGAAGAATTCAAAAGATGGAAGGAAATCAAAGCCTGCAGGAAAGACTTTTGGCGCCAAGAGGGCAGGAGAAAGAGAAAACAAATTTAGTCGAAATAAGTTTGATGGAAAGAAAAATAAAAACCAACAGTCAAGAAGTCCAAAAGGCAATTTTGGCTTTAAAAAGAAAGGAGCTGCCACAAAGCAAGGTTTCAAAAAGAGAAAAGGAAAAGGCTGAGTCCTTTTCTCTCACCACTAAAGAGGGACTTTAGGTGCAGTATTGTGCTTAACCAACAGGTGGCAGCAAAGATTTCCTCAGCCAGAACAGACTGTTTATTCAGATGATACATTTGCACATTCAGCAAAACACAAAACTGTTGTCACATTGTTTGTAATGCATGTACTATACAATCACAGGAGTACAGAATAAACTGAGTCATGAGAGTATTTTTGTGTTAAATCTTTAATAAATACATAAGTCTCATCTCCAAGCTGGGATATAAAAAGAATGTAATCTTTGTGTCCTTTTTATTTAAGTAGTCCTGAGCTGTTTGGTGACTAATAATGTTGGCACACTCTGTGTCATCAGTTCTGCTTCTTCTGATTGCAAAATGGGGCCGGATGTTAGAGGAAGTTACTTTGGAGTTGATAAGAGTTGAGACTCCGAGGAAAACATCATTCTAACATTTTCAGCCATTGGTAAGTAGATGTCAACATTAAGGATCATGCTGTGTTTAGTAGCTAAAAGCATGTTGGGTTATTGGAAGGATGCAACAGGATATGTTCTCAAACTATATGGATTAGACATGTTTGAAGCTCAATGCTTAATTTATCCACGTTTCAGGTCTCAGACTTGAGTGTAACTTCTTTGAAAGACATGATGAAGAGCAACTTCTCAGAGTGTGAGCAGTTTCAGATGAAAATGTTGCCTGCTGTGTATGGAGTGGAGTTTGTGGTTGCACTGGTGGGAAACATGTTTGCGCTCTGGCTGCTCGTGATGCGAGAAAGAAGCAACTGGCACACTGGAGTGGTCCTGTCCTGTAACCTGGCCATCAGTGACCTGCTCTACTCACTGACTCTGCCACTCCTCATTGTCTACTACTCACTCGGAAAACACTGGATATTTGGAGATGCTGTGTGTAAGATTGAACGATTTCTTTTTACTTGCAATTTGTATGTAAGCATATTCTTCATCATGGCCATCAGTGTGAACCGCTGCGTGGCCCTACGCTATCCCTTCTTCACTCGCTCACATGTGAAACCTGCCCATGCCAAGGCAGTGAGTGTTATCATCTGGATTGTTGTAGGAGTCGTTTCCTGCCCTGTATTCAGATATGCTTCAGTTTGCCTCAATGAAGACAATAACAAGACTCAGTGTGTATCCTACTGTGACAAAGTTCCTCAATATGAGAAACCTCACTACACTTATAAGCTCTTTCTGGCTGTGTTTGGATGTCTGGTTCCTTTCCTGGTCACTCTTTGTTCTTACTGTGCTGTGATCTCAGTTGTGTGGGTGAATACAACCATCACCACGCTAGAAAAGCGAAAAGTTGCACTGTTGGTCACATCTGTGCTTGTACTGTATGCCATTTCTTTTATTCCCTATCACGTGTCTCAGATCTACCATTTGTATCTGAGGATCAATGATCCTAAGAAGTCTGTCTGCTGGGTTTACAATATGTACCAAGTGTCCAAGGGACTGGCAACGCTCAACATGTGCATCCATCCAATCCTTTACATGGCTGTGTTTGACAGTATCAGAGTGGCATGCTGTGGTAGGAGTTCAGAGGACAGGGTGAGGGTAGTGCTGAGGAAGTAGAACTGAATGTGTCTGATTATTGTGCTTATGGTAAAGGTGCAGTCTGCAACTCTCAGATCCCTCACTCCCCGCTGCTCTCTTGCTCTGCCTCCAAACTTTCCAAAGTCCCTCCCTCAGTGGAGCTAACAAGCTAACTTTCGCCGACAGCAACGTCACAGTACTATAATGTGCTCTGATAAAAGCATATAACTGCAGCGCTTCTCTCTCTCTACGTGCCACACCTCAGCAGCAGCAACAACACAATATTACTTACAGCAGCCCACACGGAGGCTGCTGCTCACATGCACTACAGAGTTCTAATGTAACAATTACAAATTAAACAATGTCTATCAAGCAGCAGTAAATACCTTTCAAGCGGAAAAGTCACCAATTCCATCTTCTACATCCTCCAGACCATACACTGTAAAAAAAAAAAAGACGGCGCTCTAGCTCCGGGAAAGGGGCGGGGCCTGTGAGCAACAACTGTCAGACAGCCCATCAAACACAATCCTGGCTCTGATTGGTTCTTTTTGCTCGGTCGCGGTGCATTCTGGCAATCTGCCAAAGGCTGCAGGAGCAGCAGGGGGACTCAATGAGCCTGTTTTTTCACACAAACTACTAGATTGATGTAAAGCTGTCCTTACATAGTGATAGCTTTAGCAAATATGACAAAAAGTCATTTTTATAAAAGTTGCAGACTGCACCTTTAAGTGGAAAACCTCAACATGTGTATTACTTTTTTTTTTTTAAATCTAACTTCCATTAGGGCCTGATGGTTCTGTTCTGAAAATGATCAATTTGCTTGGATAATTTAATTGTCTTAAAATGTGAGAAACAAATGTAATTTGCATTCTTTTTGACAATGTGCCCTTTATTTTTCTTCTCCCATTGTGACTGCAATCACTTTATGATTGTTTTTTACATGTAAAAATTTTGGGGTAAACAATAGCTACTGTATATTTTTCTATGGGCCTGATCATTTCACATCGACTGTGGAGGGCATAGATGGCACCAACTGTCACTTTCGAACACATATAGTATGTAGTTTTTTATTTTCACTTATAGTATGTCGCATGTAAACAGGATATATGACCGGCCTCTGGGAGAGAGACATCCTCTTTTACTCTGATAACCCCACCTTTCCTGAAGAACTCTTGCTTCTGATTCAAACTCTAATATTCCCTGCTAAATACCACATACACAAAGCCAAATGGAGCCAAATCAACATCTCTTTCAAAACGAAATAACCAGTATTTTTACACAATTGAAACCACTGCAAACAATAAGGCCATAAACATTTACAAAACATTCAAGAAATATATCAACACGGGCACCTAAGCCATCCCTTATGATTAATTTATTACTTTTTTTGTTGTCTGTTTCTTTTATTGTCTTCCTATTCCTTTGTCGTTTTATGTTCATTTTTGTATGACATTGTGTTGTATTTAAATGAGTTTAAATAAAGTTAAAAAACAAACAAACAAAAAAACACTACCCAATCCTTTCAGCAGAACTATTTAAAAGGTTGAAACCCTGATATTTAAAAAAATTAGAAATTTATGTTTGGAGTGAATTCCGATTTATTTTCATTTGTAGCTAATTTTCTATTTGGTTTTTGGTTGTCAAAGTTGCGTATTGTGTTTTTATCTGTTTTTTTTTTTTTTCTCTCTAATCAACAACACCACAAAACAGTCACATATTTAAATGTGTACTATTAAAATATTCATTAAACGTCACATGTTCTGCTTACATTCAAATATCACGTTCCTGGAGTTCTTAGTCGTAAGGATTTTGAGTGACGGAAGTGACGAAAGAACCCGCTGCGTGAAGGACGTCATAGAAGCCAAGAGGATGCCGTCGATAGAGTACGATGAGTAAGTGGTTGTGGAGTTTTTTTTAAAAAAAAAAAAAATTTAAACTTTTCAATAGCCTCTGTTTATATCAGCGGAATAACTTTTCTTCGTGCTCCGTTGCAGCTCAAAGCCCAGCTGGGCAGACCAGGTGGAGGAGGAGGGAGACGAAGGTAAGAAGCCCGTTAGCTCATGTTAGCTAACACCGGTCGTCTGCTAACCAAGGCCGGCCAAGTGTGTTCCACGTGGTAGAAAATGATCCACGTTAAATTTATTTACGTATGAAACCATACGTGTACACGGTATTTCAGACTTCAGTCCCCCTTATAAGTGTTAAATGTTACATTGGATTAGACTAAACAGGCTTTGATGTGAGCGCTCTATCATCAAGCTAGCATTCTGCGTTAGCAACAATACTGTAAAAGTTAAAGGAGGGGCTTCACTTCTGCCAATAGAATAAGTCCCTGATATTATTGTTATTTTTAAAAAAAAATAAAACAAATAAAAATCAGAATTTGAACCCAAGTAAAGCACACTATTAAAACATGTGATGATCCGAGGCGAGTTTTTTTTTTTTAAACTTAGCTTAATTTACTAGCGATTAGCTACTCGTTTTGTATACAATTATAAACATGACAAGCAGCTTAAAGTGCTGCTACACTGTACTTACCGGGTTACTTCTGCTGTAAAGTATCTGGTAACACTGCTGTGACCCATAGTATCCAGCTGCAGAAGCCCATGACGGGACTCAAGCCTCTGGCTGGGCAGAAATGCCCCTGACGTGACAGCGGAAGCCTTTTTTTAATACGACAAACCTCGAATTTATCCAGGAAGTGGTGCGTTAGGGTTAGTAAAAAAATAAAGGTTGACAGATATGACATTTTCATTTGCCGATACCGATTTAAAAAAAGAAAGAAAAAAAAAAAATCAGCTGATGGCCAGTATCTAAAGCCGATTTTGGAATAATAACTTTCATGCATTGTGTAATTCAAAATTTTCTGAGAGGACACATGACCTCTGCTCCTTCTCCTGGCTCTGTCTTCAAGCTCAAACTTGAAACAAGAAGGGGGAGACGTTTCCATTCCAGTCCAAACGATTCTACATACTGCAGCTATATAGTTGGCTTTAAACTGTCAAAATATAGGGTGATCATAACTATCTTGATATGTTTATTCTCAGGTACGCTTCCAGCATCTAAGGAAACCATCAAAGGAAACATTAAGACCATCACAGAGTATAAGATAGATGATGACGGAAAGAAGCTCAAGGTGATCAAATATATTTGATGTGACAGTAAATCAAGTAATCTTCTATTCGGAGCATGATGATGGCCACTGGCCCTGGTTTCTATGTTGATGTACTTTCTTTTACATAATCAAGCATGGTTTTCATCACCATTATTTCCACACAACTACATTCACAATTTACCTGACACATTAATTAAATAATAATAAATCACTGAATAAATAATAATAAATCAGTGAATGACTGAATGTGATGTGCAAATTTTTTTTGGAACTGTGACATATTTCTAGAAGTTAAAGATTCAACTCATGTGTTTGGATAAGGCAAAAATTGGGTTAATGGTCACTGTAGAGTTGCAATACTTGTAAAATCAAAATCGCAATTTAAGTCAAATTAGAACCCAAGAATAGGGATTAAAATTGAATCGGGACAAAGGGGTATCGTCCCAGCCCTACTGCACATACTGTTATATAACACTATTATTTATGCTGTTCAATAATTCAGTCTGAGTCACTGCAGCTTTTCATGCCTAAATGTACTGCAGTGAGATTTGTGAAATGACGATAAAATAAATGTCTTAAAAGCACATAAATCTTTTCATGTTAATAAGAGATTCCTTCAGTGAATTGTAGTAGATATGTTCATGTTTTGTTTTTTTTGTTTATTCAGATTGTTCGAACTTTTAAGATTGAGACGAGGAAAGCCTCCAAAGCTGTTGCTCGGAGAAAGGTCTGTCTGATTACGTCTAAATGAGGTTTTTAACTCTCACAATGCAGAGTATATTAGGGCCATAACGCATTTAATGTTGTCATTTTAGAACTGGAAGAAGTTTGGTAACTCTGAGTTTGATGCCCCTGGTCCTAATGTGGCTACCACCACCGTCAGTGATGACGTCTACATGACGTTCATCTCCAGCAAAGAGGTAAAAACGTCCTCCTGCTATAAATCTTTGCTGGTAGAATCCCAGTCTGTTCTCTTCTTACTTAGCGTTCTGCTTTCTCTAGGATTTAAATTCTCAAGATCAAGATGAGGATCCAATGAATAAATTAAAAGGCCAGAAAATCGTGTCCTGCCGTATTTGCAAAGGCGACCATTGGACCACACGTTGTCCATACAAGGACACTCTGGGTCCAATGCAGAAGGAGCTGGCTGAGCAGCTTGGACTTTCCACTGGAGACAAGGATAAGCCTGCTGGCTCTGGTACCATCAGCTCACCTATTATTCCACTTTTTGGGGCCGTCATTGGCTAGTTGGTTAGTGTTTCTGCTGCTTACGCGCTACTGTTGTTGTCTTTGAGCAGCAGAACCAGAGCCTGCACAGCCAGCACAGAGTAAGACTGGGAAGTATGTTCCCCCGAGCCTGAGGGACGGAGGAACACGCAGAGGAGAGTCCATGCAGCCCAACCGCAGAGGTGGGTGAACGTCTGAGTCAGAATCAGAAGTACTTTATTCATCCCAGGGGGAAATGACACAGTCACAGACACTCGAGAATTATTACAAGTGAAAAGAAAAAACACTAAACAAAGAAATAAAAAGAAAAACGTACATAATTAAGTAAAAGACTGTTAATTAAATAGAAGTGCAGACATTATAGTACAAAAAATAAATAACAATACAGATATATACGAGAATCAGAAAGCTGTCGGGGATGCGTGTTTTTACAACCTTAGAATGTGACCACGATCTGCCAAAGCCCAGAGACTATAGGACAGACTGTATGACACGTTTTATCTGTGGTACCATCTGCGTAACCATGCACTCACAGACCTATCCAAAGTCTTTCTCTGGGCCACTTCATGTCGATCGTTTTGCATGTTAATTGTACATGAAACAAGTTTGTTTTGCTGGTAAATAACAAATAAAAATGATGATATAAAATAGTTTCCATATGTCCCACCCCTTCATCAGACCGTGTTCATGCTAACACTGTTTATCTGTAATCAACAGCTGATGACAATGCCACTATTCGTGTGACCAACCTGTCTGAGGACACGCGCGAGACGGACTTACAGGAGCTCTTCAGGCCGTTCGGCTCCATCTCCAGGATCTACCTGGCCAAAGATAAGAACACAGGACAGTCCAAGGTTGGTGCTTTGCTTGGATAAGATTCATGTTTCAGTTTCATGGTAATGTGTCCCGGCCCTATATTTTCTTAATATCATCCAAACAAGATATTTTTGCAATTCCACACACCTAAACCTACAATTATTTTTGTAGCCTACTAATACATGCTTATATCTTTTTTTAAAGCAGATTTGACTGAAGGTTACCCTGTCACAGTTTAGAGCTTTATATTAGATTTCAAATTCCGGTGTAAGATAAGTACTGTAAGCATGATCACAGATTATTAAATGTCTAATATTATTCAAATCATACAGTTTAGAGGTTCACTGTTCAGAATAAACCTTAATATTAGCAGAAGGCAGAAAACAGTTATTTCAAAGCAGACTACGTCAGTAATTCACTGATTATTGCTGTGAATTACACAAACAAAACTGAACCAGCCTTTGCTAAGCAAGCATTTTCATGATTTTCTGGCAAACGTACAACACAGGCGTATAATAACTGGATCATCAAATCTGCATGTGATTGAAAATAAAAAAGAATCAAGATGCTCCCCCAGCAGTCCATGTAAGGTACTGCAGCAACAATAACACAGGAAGCGGCCATTGTTCAATGTACAACATTAATATAAAGCGTCAATGCTATAAATCTGCCTAAACAAATATTTGTAGTCAACATAATAATGTTGACTAATCATTGCAGCATTAGACATCACACTGACCAGCTTTAACTGTAATCACTGCATTTCATTCCTGCAGGGATTTGCCTTCATAAGTTTCCACCGCCGGGAAGACGCAGCAAGAGCCATTACCGGCGTGTCAGGATTTGGATATGATCATCTCATTCTTAATGTTGAATGGGCCAAGTATGTTGTCATTTTTGAAAATTTATTAAACTTCATAATGTTTCTTTTTTTGTAGCTAAACTCAATTTTGTTTTCTTTCTAGACCATCAAACAATTGAGGAAACTGCAGACTGAGTTCCTAAAGATGCCAGTGCAAAAACAACCAAAATAAAATGTATGGCACAAATCTACATCTCCTTATTTGGTAGTTTAAGTGAAAATTGATAGCCTAACCTATTAATACAATCACATCTGTAAGAGCCTCGTCGTTGAATGAATGACACAAAAGAAACCTGCAAGACATGGGTGCCGTACTCCAGTCCTCGAGGACCGGATTCCTGAGCATTTTAGATGTGTTTCTGCTCCAACACACCTGAATCAACTGAAAGGCTCGTTATCGTGCTTCTGCAGAGCTTGATGACGACACGTTGGTTTCAACCAGGTGTGTTGGAGCAGGGACACATCTAAAAGTCTCAGGAATCCGGCCCTAGAGGACTGGAGTCCGGCCCCCTTGCTGTAAGATCTCTATACCTAAGGTGAAGTGTTATTGCACTGACAATGATATGCCCATAAAATGATAGTATCCACACTTACAAACACTTTCCTTTTATTAATCAGAATCCACCTTTCAGTTTGCACGGGTGGATTCACCTCATATCTCACATTCTACTATAAATGGTCAATGTAAAGACCTCAATAGTTTTGGTATAAGTGAACCTTCTTTGCTTCAATCTGTTTTTTTTCCATATTTATTGTTGCACCGATCTCACCAGAGCAAATTCCTCATTGTTTAAACTATATGTGGCAATAAAATTATTTGATTCTGATGAGCGACTTATATGCTCATTAAAAAAAAAAACCTCATACCACTCATGGAGTCCATTTGAACACGTTAGCTAACATAGATTAACGCTAAGCCTAAGATATTTAACCAAATAGAAATAAATTTGAAAATGTCCTTTTAAAGCTCTCAAATGTGTGTTCAAACATTGCTATAGGTTTCACAGTAGGTCTATTTATGTAATTTAAATAAGAAAAATTCTTCAAACTTGTACCTTGAAGAATCTGCTTCATGTAGGCAACTTAAATATGTTGTAATCAACTTGTTTGTATTCACAGCCCAAAGTTCATTCACCCCATGTTCACAACAGTAGCTTCTAACATGTTGTGCCTCTTAATCCTAAAACACTACTGGTGGGTGATTTTCACGTATTTACATCATTTGTGTGTAGTTGTTTACTTGGTACCGTTGTAGCTTTAGCATCTTCTGTTTTAAAAGGTTCCCCTACTAACAATTGGGTGGTTTTCAGACTGCATTAAAACAAAAAAAGTAAAATGTCCATGCTACTTTTATCTATTCCAGTAGTTGTAGAATAAATATCACAATAAAAATGATAAAAATATTTGTCAGGTGATCATTTTTACCCAATCAAAAAATGCAATTCTTTTGTTCTCTCCTGGAGCTGGTTGTGTGTGTAGACTCCTCCCCCACAAAAGCATCAAATGCTTCAGAAAAGGGTGGAGTAAAAACCAAGTTTACAGTTTCATTTTAAAGATTTTCCATGTTTTTAGGCATGGTATGGTTTAATAGAACGCAACTTTAATTTCTCATATTTGAATTATAATTACTTTTATTGGGTAATTACATCTGGTAAAAATCACCCACTGTTATTAATTTTAGCGATAGTGTTCTACTTTCAAACTAATTTTACCACCTGAAATGTGTTTTGTCATTGCTTTTAAAACGTGGAACAAACCTGGAGTAGAATTTAGTTCAGTTTCTCTGTGGGAATCAATTAACCCATGACATGAGATCTCACGTTTTATTAAAAAGATTACATATAAAACCTGCATTAAAACATGAATCAGACAAATGTGGTTAAACACGATTAAAAATTAACATGGAATGAAACTAGAAAACATCCACAATAACAATTTGCTAAAATCAAAGTGTGACAAATTCTCATCAAGGGACGTAAAGATTATTCAGAGACTTCCATCATCTCAAGTTTGACGTCTGGAAAGAGAAGGAGAAAAAAAGAAATAATGAGCAAATGCAGAAAAGTCAGACAAAAACTTGGACTGATTAAGTCACCTGAGCTCTGTTCTTCTTTAATTCTCTGCAAGATGCACTTTTTGATCTCCAGGCCAATGGCTCTGGACAGAGGAGGAGGAACTGCGTTTCCAACCTGAGGCAGAAGCACAAAGAAGAAGTTGTGAAAAGAGACCAAAACCAGACACTCATCAATCCCACTGCTATAAGTGGGCTCACAAATAGAGCAAATGTAGCCCTTACTTGTCTGTGTTTGTCGAGGATGTTTCCAAATAAGCGGTATGTGTCAGGGAATCCCTGTGAGCGAGCACACTCCCTCACACTGACCACTCTGTGCTGCTCAGGATGCAGAACCCGGCCCTGAAACCAGATCCTTTGGTTAACAATGACAAATTCAAGACCTAAAAGAATCTACTAACCAAGCACTAAAAAAAAATTCCAAAAGGCCAGTCACCTGTTTGCCCATGGGTTCAGGGTTGGTCACAGTTGTGCTGAAGAAGCCGTCCCACTCCAGCCTGCCGTAAAGCCCGGCCCAGTGGTTATGACGGTTGCCAGTGTGGGGCAGACACCAGGGAATGAGGGTGTTAAACTGTCGGTCTGCTGGATCACAGGGAGTTCCTACAAACGGCCACAACCATTATTAGCATCGTCTCCGTGACTGGATCTCAGAACAAGTCTAATATAAAGGTATTACCTCCTGAACACGTGCACACGCCTCTGAGGGAGCCGGTGCTGCTGCGGCCGTTCTTCTTGTCTGGATGTGTGTAACGGAGTTTTTTGGTCATAGTTCCATCTTTGAGTCGAATCTCAATGTTGGGCAGATCTCTCCAGTCAGAGCCTGGAGCCAGAGGGATGTGACGCATTCTGCCTTCAACCAGGGCACTCATGTCCTGCACACAGTTAGCATATTTATTAGTCATAGGGACAGTCAGGTTAAGCAAGAACATTACTAAGAAAAAAATGAGAAATAGTCAAATTGATACTAATATTATGTGATGGACAATAACAGTGTTCTAAATTAAATATTCACAGTGGTCATGAGTTATGGAGAACAACAGTTACGGTTGTAATAGTGTGTATGTATGGAAACCAGGGTTGGGGTCAATTATAATTGTAATTGCAAATATGGTAAAAATCTCTTGCAGTCAATCATAATTAAGTTTAGATAAGCGACTTTGTAATTGTAATGAAAATTCTATTAACAAAAAATGTCAATTATAATTTAATGCAAAACTTGGGGAACCATGTTACAGTTCTACACGTAGTTTTTTCAAAATATCTCATAATTTTTACCATTTAAAAAAATAAAACCTATATTTTCATTGATTAGGAAGCCTAACAAGGTAAGCAGTAGATAAGAAATTAGATATTTGTTTTTAGTGTATTTTACAGCTGATTTAGGACATGTTATAAGAGATACTAACAGAAATTTAACACGAGGAAGGTTAACTTTTATTAAGTTATCTATTTCAGGCTCGGTATTTGTGATTAATTGTAATTTAACTTTAGTAATTAAGAACATAACTGTAATTGACTTTGAGGACAAAAAATTATTGTAATTGGAAAAAAGCTGTTCAACAATCGTAATTGAACATGGGTAAATGTAATTGACCCCAACCCGTTGGTCCACAGTGAACAGAGAGGGCGTGTCACCTTGCAGATGTGGTCCCTGAGGATGGGCTGATACTGCGTGCCTCGGATCTGCCTTTGGAACCATGACTGAGGTTCTCCGTTGTAGGAAATCTCCAAGGCTGCAGCACCGTTACGGATCTCTGGCAGATCAGACATGGTGTCCCTGACCGTGATGGTTCTGTAGATTCCACCGTTCCCTCTGAGGAACGACCCAAACATTAAACCCAGTGAATGAAATGCTGATACAGAACTACATTATTTGCCTGGGCATCTTCTGGCCATGATTACTTCATCACCTTACGGTTTAAAGACAACTTATTTAAACGACATAAACCATTCGTTAGAGCTGGGAGATATATCAAGTTTCCTATTTTGGAGATATAGAATATTGCCTGCATCGGTATATTTTCATAGCTTATTTTGTTCGTATCAAAATACAAGTTTTAGGAGTGGCTGCTTTCTCAACTTCTCAGAAAAGCATGAAAAACACAGTTAGATGGATTTCTGAGTGCTTCTTAACCAAGACCATCACCTGAACAAGCCACAGTATAGAACTCACTCACACGTGCTGTCCTATAGAGGAGAAAAAGACAAAAGCGACACTTACTTGCAACTGTTTGTTAATAACTGTGCGGCATTTCGCCTCAGCAAATTAAATCCAGAATTGTTTTTTGGTAACACTATTTGAATTAAAATTAATCTAGATTTATATAATACATCACCATTTTGAGAAGAAGATATTAAGATATGAATTTCGGTCCATATCGCCCAGCCCTACCATCCGTTTCTTTTGTTTTTTTACCGTGTGACGTTGCTGAAATATTTCTTTTCGTCCACCACCACGCTCAGAGAACAAGCTCTGGGAGCAAAAACATGCAGTGGTTCAGGATAGTGAGGCAGTTTCTCCCCTGGTGCAGCAGCCAGGATGATGGCCCTCCGACGGGTCTGAGCAACTCCGTACTGACCAGCCTGTAGAACAAGGGCCCAAGGGATTAGGTGTATATAACTTCAGCATTAAAAAACAAAAACAAAAAATGCTCTTCTTTCTGTTGAGGGGTCAGGTAACTGGGAGAACCACAACCCAGTATGTTAGCCTCACCTGAAGGACACCAAAGGTACACTGGTATCCCATTCGCACCAGACAGCGTAGAGTCAGCTTTAGGATCATGGATTTTTTGAAGGAGACAAAGTTCCTCACGTTCTCAAGCAGGAAGAACTTGGGTCTGTAGTAATCGCAGTAACTGCAATGGAAGAAAAAAAAATTTGCAAATGTAAAGTTTAATTCTGAAAAGTTTTGCTTCTAGTAAAGATGTAGCATCAGATGAACTCCCACACTTACCTTAAATAGGAGACCACCAAGGAGTTCTTAAATTTGGAGTAAGTGCGAGAGTTGAAGCGGTTCATCCCACTGAATCCTTGACAGGGAGGTCCTCCACAGAGCATCTCCACGTCACCTTTCTGAGGAAGCTTCTGACCCAGAGAGTTGGTTTTCTCTCCAGACATGACCAGCTTCAGCAGGACGTTACAGTCCTCAGTGAACACTGTGGTGCCGGGGTTGTTGAGTCTAAAGGCCTGTGCAGCAGGTTCCCACATCTCAATGGCCCAAAGAGTCTCCGAGACACCTAGACATAGAAAGTGCTCAGGTTGAAATCTTTAAAACCGTTCTTAGGTGTTGTTACAGATCTAAGATCATGTTATATAACTTCATGAGTCAACAGAAGCACCTACCAGTCTGATGGAAGCCCTCAGACAGTCCACCACAGCCAGAGAAGACGTCTAGTGTGCGGTATTTTGGCACTTTGGGAGTTTGTTGTTCCACAGGTTCTTGGGGTTCCTGTGCAGCAGCTTTTCCTTTGCCTTTCCCTTTTTTTAAACAGATAATAATTAAGTTACATTAAAGTTAAAATAAATGTTGGACAATGTTTCTTGCCCGTGTGTTTACCTTTTCCTTTGCCCTTTCCCTTTCCTTTTTGAACAGCTGAACGAGCGTGATTTGGAGGATCTTCAAAGTTTTTGGTTTTTGCATTGTAGGCCTGTGAATGGAAAACATGTTGAAACTGCAGAAAATATGTTTTCATCTTCAAGGTGATATACAAAAAAAACATGTATAAATAATATAATTGGTTCAAGATGCATCATTGTACAGAACATAATGTAGAAATGGTGTTTTTGCCTCAGCCTGCGAGAATTGTATTTTAAGTAGGGATGTAACGATTCACTCAACTCCCGATACGATTCAATTCACGATCCTGGGTTCACGATACGATTTTCTCACGATTTATTTTACAAAATGGGAATGTTGACAAATGACTGAAAAATTTTCCTTTATTTTTTTGGGGAAAATACTATACTATTTTCCTTTTATTTTTCATTGCCAAAAGAATCCCTTGATAAACTATTCAAAATGATGCAATTTAACTAAAAATAAATCTTGAATGAAATAAATAAAGGAATAATACAAATGAAGAAGAAACCTATTAATTTAAATTCTGGTTCTATAGTAAACAATTCAAAACTGCATAATAGTTCTTTTTCTTTTTAAAAGTGCAACTGAAAATGTATTTTGTGCCTTAACAATTGGACTTTAAAAAAAACCAGTCATTTTACTGTATTTACGTCAGATATTTGTTTGGACCAGCAGAGGGCGCTGGTAACCCAGTGGTCGGTTGGCATGCAGTTATTCCACCAGTGAAGAAGAGAAGCTATGCTAGCAGACAGAGCTAATAGAAAAACGTGACTTTTACAGATATTTACGTAATATTACAGATATTCTTTCGATGCTAAAGGAGTAAAGAATCATTTATGAGCATGTTTAACAGTAAATGGCGGCCAGAAAGAAAATAGTAGCAGATTCCACCCGTCACATCCGCTTCTGGAAGGATTAATATATAGCGCCCTCTGCTGTTTAAAAAAAGTACTGCGATTCAATTTTCAGAGCATCGATGTGAACCGTGGTACCTATGAATCGATTTTTAACTGCCTTACAATTAATCGTTACATCCCTAATTTTAAGTGTTCAATTTCATTTAAATTAATCTACTTTGTCTCGTTCATTTTAGGACATGTAAATCACCTTTTATTTGCTTAATCTGTTTATATTTTCTTTTCAGTTTTCTCATCCTTAGTTTACTTTAAACATGTAACAAAATAAACTTTAACAAAGAGCTAAAACAGGCTCAGTCCAACCCACAGGAGATGAACTCTGCAGTTTGTGGCAGTAAATTATGATAATCCCTCTGGTTACCACTGCCTACTAACAGTTTGTTTTTTCTCCCCACAGAGCAAAGGTAGAATGTGTGGGACAGGAAGGTATATTTGACCAAAACTTGTGGAAGAGGCAAGTATTTGTTTCACTAGTTTATATTTTAAACCACTCTATTTTGGTTTACAAATCTTATGTTGAGAACAATAAAAATATCAAAGGGTCTATGTTTTTTTTCCCACCATCCCGACTTGTTGAGTGCAGCATTGTTGCAGAGCAGGGCCGGCCTACCCGAGAGGCAACACAGGCGGTTGCCTAGGGCACCGTCAAATTGCACCCCCCCAATTTTTATACTAATTTAATAAGGTATAATAAACGTGAAACATCCTTTAAAAAAAAAAATCACTGTACATGTTTTATATTATTTGAATATTCATATTAAAAAACTTCTAATCTCCTGCCCATATTTATTTAATTTTAATTCTTGTTCTATTCTATATAATTCTATTGTGTTTGCACATTGTGTTCTGTGGTTTTAAGATTTGTGTTACTGACGACTAAAACCAAACAGGAAAATAGAAATTTCCTTGAACTGAAACTTTTATATCTCATTTTAATTTTTGATTGCACTGTTTTTCGCACCATTTTTGTTATTGTTCCCTCGAGACATTTGCACTATACCTGTAGGTGTTACTGGTAGTAATTTCGCCTTGAGTATCAAAGTTGCAGAGGCACTTGTAAATGCACGATTACAGCCTTGGCTTTAACAATCACTGTGGGTTAAATGTGGGGACATTTTTACCTCCAGGAAATAAAAGCGATCAAGTCCACCGCTGGAATAATCCTGGACCGACATGTTCAGGTCTTCTGCGTATTCCACCTGACAGCGGCCGAGCACATCCACCATGCAAACCGTCGCCTCCTCATCGCTCCAGTACAGCTGGTTGATGTCAGTGTGGTAACTGGCTTTGATACCTTTGTGGGTGTTCTCTGGCCTGGAAAGAGGAACGAAATTCACCCATATGTGAACTACACTTTCATTAGACGAATACCTAAAAGTTGACAGGGTTCACTCTTTCACAAAAAAAATAACCTGTAGAACTTGTGGAGCCGCAGTTTGACTTCGGATTCGTCTGGTTTGCCGTTGCTGCGTCGGTGACAATAGATCTCTTTGATGCGGCCAATTCTGAAGGGTTCTGGAGCGTCCAGGTTGGAACCCTTAATGTAGTCTGATGACTTTCTGTAATACTCGGGATACAACTCTTCATCCACATCCTCCTTCCTGTGGGGGCGTTTCACAGGACTGGCTGGTTTTACACTTGGGCACAAAAAGGAAAATTCATGTCATTTAATTACTTTGTTGGGGTCATTTATAATTGTAATTGTGTAATTGATAGCTAAATTACAATTAGGACACTATTGTAATTGCAATTGAAAAAACATTTGGAGTTCAGATTATTGACTTTGACAGTTTTTAATTTCTTTGCTAACTACAATTACAATTTAATTAAACGAAAAACTAGGGGAATCACGTTACAGTTTTAGGACTTACACATATGTAGTTAATAATTCTAAAATTATGTTTCAAATCAACTTTTCCCATCACCATTTTCTAAAGTATCTAAATCGAGGGGTATACTGACACAAAAAAGGCTCAGACACACACACCAACAATATTAATACCAAAATGTTCATTGATTAGGAAGCCTAACAAGGTAACTGAGATGAAAAACAAATTAAATGATAATATATTTTTAGTGTATTTTACAGCTGATTGAAGTCAAAACTGACCTGTTAAAAGAAATGCTAACAGAAGGTTACTTTTTATGGGATTAATTATTTAAGGCTCAGAAGTTGTGATTGAACTTTCCTAATTGAGAACGTAATGATAATGAGAATTGTAATTTTATTTTGTAAAAAAAGAACGTCAGTCACCGTAATTGTAATTGAACATGGATAACTGAAAACATAATTGTAATAAGAAAATGTAATTGACCCCAACCCTGCTTAAATCCCATATTTCATTACAAACTAAACAATTTTACAATGAAGACCGAATATAAACTAAATTGTAGAGACCATCCTTTTTTATAGTCAATTGTTCAGCAAAAAAAACAAAAAAAACAACACATCACTGCTTCCTCCAAAGATCCTGCTCACCTGAAGCCAAAAGCGTCAGAGGGCAGATAAACACCATCTCCAACCTTGTACTGGTCCCCTTTGAAGGAGGCCAACCCATAATGACACTTGTTGTCTTCATCGTTACGCTCCACAGGTTCAAACACGTGAGGTTTCTCTTGTTCCTCTTGCTCTTTAATCCGAGCACAGCTGCAGCAGAACCTACGAGCAAACGCACGAGTTTACACAAAGTGAGAAAACAAAACAAACAAAAAAAAGCAGATGAATAATAAGTGGGGCTGGTTCTCACGTGGACACGTTCTCCTCTGACGGAGAGATCTTGGGAGGCGTCTCAAACCGGGCAAAGTCTGTGTCGTACCAGAACTGGTAGAAGAAGCTCTTCCCATCATCCTCAATCACTTTGATGTCATCATCCACACCTCCCTGCAAAACAAGGGCAACCATTAAATGAGGGGGGAAAAAAAACTACAACAAAAAAACAGTGATTCATAAATCAAGCCGTCACCCCAACTTGCCTCCATGAACCAGTTATTAGACGGGGCCTTGTACATGACATTGACTTTTTCTTGGACGTAATTCAGAAGCATATCTTCACACTCGTCCACGAGGACCAGCTCCAATGGATCAGAGGACTCTCCCAGCACCGTGTGGATCCCACGATGAAACCAATGGGCGTGGAACATTTTCCCATTATTGTCCTCCCACAGTGCCGTGATCCTAATGAAACATCTGGTTAATACACAGTGCACCAAAGTGCTTCCAAATCAACCTGCTCTGAGTGTCACACCTGGCCAGGTAGAGCGGGATGGACGGATCCTCTGATGACACAGAGACACAGTCGCCCACCTCCAACACTTCATCGTTCACCGAGACCTTCCTGTAGTAACGTTTCTTTCCTTGTGTCTGAGAGGAGGCAACGATTAAAACTATTAAACATTCTACAGGATTTTTACGCATTGATGATATATAGTAAGAACAAACAAACCTGAATTGAGTCACCGATCCATGCAAGTTTGCACTGGACTTGCTTTTTCCTCTTGGCATGAGCAACTTTCTTGGGCTTCTCCTCGACAACTTCCTCTTCCTCAATGGTCTCATCATCTTCAGCCTCTTTCACTGCCAAGTTTGGGCATCTAATAATAAAAGGGTTTATCAACAAAAATAGCGCAAACAGGCTAATTTAATTTGACTATTTGTATAGCGCAGTTTACATTAACGTAATCTCACTGCGCTTATCAAAATATCAAATTCATAATAAAGAAAAAACCCACCAAGATCCAATGGAGAAGTGTGCATGAATACTGTTCAGTGCAAACAGTCTGGACTCAAGTACAGAGTCACTGCACAATATAGTGATGTGATGAGTCTAACAAACTTGATACAATGCAAACAAACTCACCTTCTCTGCTTACAAGCTTGCTTGCTTTTGCCACTTCCTCCAAATTTGATCATGTCCTTGCACGCAGCACATTTACCACAATCAGGGGACTGACAAACCTTCGACCAGCAAATAAACAATGTGTGTTACAAAAAATGCAGATGGGGGAAAAAAAAAATAAATAAAAAAAATCAGCTACTGCAGAGGATATTTCTGATTAACAAATGCTGTCACTCTCCCTCTCACCTCGCAGACGCCACATCGATGTCTTTTGATTCCACCATCTTTATCATTCTGCTCAATCTGATCAGAGAAGAAAGTGTCAAAGATCTGGTAGACCAGTTTAGTGGTGGTCGCCTTAGTCGGCCCTTTGCTGTCTCTCTCTATTTTTGTGGGATGTCGTATAGCCTGGCGTCTGGCAGCCCTCCTGTTGGAAAAAGATGTGATGTAACCAAGGGCGCATTTATTTAGCACAAGCAATGAAATACTTCAGATCATATAAATACATCAAACCATGCAGCATGAGAGACAAGCCAAATGTTTATATAATATAATTGAAAACACAATGAGGTTGAAAGCATTTTACAATCCAATGACTGGGAAGCTTTCAAGACTAAACTGCACAAGAAACAATTTTAATTTCTTTTTGGAGAAAATAGTGCATTTACGCATTGTGTTGTGGAATCTTTGTTTGCCATTTGTAGACTAGTTCAACATCACCTCAACTGTAGTTAAAAGCAACATTTATAAGTGGACCAGGTAGTCATAATGGCACAATGAAAAACTGCGATGGAACTACTGTATTTTGAAATGGAGGACGGGGAAATTACACTGGTACAGTGCCGTTTTAAATACACTTCTAGATGTTTCACAGAAAATCACCAAGCAAGCTATGGATGCAGTCATGATTAGGCCTACCTACCAGTACAGCTGCATGCTGCATTAAGGAACGTCAGAGTGTGAGACATTAGGCAGAAGAAAAGCTGAGCAGAAAGTAAGCAAATATTGAAATTAACTTAAGTGTTACAGTCATTAAAGGGTACCTGTCATGAATATTAGGTGTAAGCCCTATCAAATGATTATATATAACATGAAAGGTTTAGTCAGTTTTTCTTCTTTTAAAGTCCTTGTCAAGCAGCCAAGAGGAAAAAAACAGCTTGTTTATGAGACACGACTGATTAACGCCAACGTTGGATCCCGGTAAGGATGTTGAGCTGTTCAACATCCTTACCTATCCTAACAAGTCCAATTGTTAAGGCACAAAATAAATTTTCAGTTGCACTTTTAAAAAGAACTATTATGCACTTTAGCATTGTTTACGATAGAACCATAATTTAAAATAATAGGCTTCTTCTTCATATGTATTCCTTTATTTCATTCAAGATTTATTTTTAGTTAAATTGCATTGTTCTGATTAGTTTATCAAGGTATTCTTTTGACAATGAAAAATAAAATAAAAACAGTAAACTTTTTCCCCCCAAAAAAATAAAGGAATATTTTTCAGTCCAATTTTGTAAAATAAATCGTGAGAGAATCGTATAGCGAACCTATTATCGTGAATCGAATCGTATCGGGAGTTGAATGAATTGTTACATCCCTAATCGTTACTAAAACATAAAGAGGAAAATTATAGAAATAATTTGGTCATCCATGTAAACACTGTACTGAAATCACATTTGGCCCAACATAGCTGCTCCACAATTCAATTTTAAGACATAAATTTTTTAATTTAATTTTAATTTTAAATGTGATTTTTTTTTTTTTTTTTTTTTTTTTTAAACGTGCACATTTTTTGTTTAGTGGTAATAAAATCAAATAATTTTGTTTTATACATGTCCACTAAAGGTACCCTTTAATGTTTGTTTTTTTACTAATTGCAGCAGATGAGACGTGTGCAACAATACGATTAACATTCTGCAGTATGATCAGACACTGATAGGTTAGATCTCTGTCAAGTCTGCATTAATTACCCTAAAATTATGACATTTCCTCCATGGATCACAAAATAAAGCTTAGTGTAAACGAATAAGGATGGATCCTAGTCAAGCGTACCTCTTGCCCAGAGTAACTCCTGCCAACTTGATTAAGTCTCTCATGCAGGGAGTAACAATGATGGGCTGCTCATCCGGGTCACCAGCTTCATCATAGCTTTCCACCTGCTCCACGACAAACTGTGCATGACGTAGCAGCGTGTCCTCGGTGAAGCAGTTAAAGTTCAGTCCTGCAGGAGGCACTGTTGTCTGTAGGCGACAGAAACATGACAAGCAGTTTTACAGAGTTCCCTCACAGACATGGACACATCAGATGTCCCAATGATTGGCATTAATAGTGATCTCTACAACACAAACGTGCAAAACAGGCCAATTCAGATTTCATAAACACCTAATAGATCAAATGTGAAATCATTCGTCACCTCAATTTTGTTAAGAAGGTCCTCGTATGAGACATCTCGATTCTTCTGAAGAAATTCCACGACTATCTTGCTCATATAGATCTTCTCCTGCATCAGCGCAAATATTTGCGAATACTCCTCACTGGACTGCATAAGGATGTAGTCAGCAAATGCTGCACAGGAAAAATACAAATCAGAATTAATTCATTGACTTTAGACAAACAGATACAGCTGGTTCAGAACTCTGCAGCTCGGGTCTTAACCAGAACAAAGAGATCAGAACACATTACTCCAGTTTTAAAGTCTTTACACTGGCTCCCAGTCAACCTCAGAATAGACTTTAAAGTTCTGCTGCTGGTGTATAAATCTGTGAATGGGTTTGGTCCAGAATACATCAGTGAGATGTTTGTCAGGTATGAACCCAGCAGGTCTCTCAGATCTATGGACACAGGTCAGATAGTGGAGCCCAGAGCTCACAGTAAACACGGTGATGCAGCAAAGAAGTGGAACAAACTGCAGCAAAGCCGAAGTCAGCATCACATGTGATCATTTTTAATTCAACATTAAAGGTACTTTTTCTCAACTGCGTATGACAGAGGGAGATTTTTGGTCATGTTGTTGTTGATGTAATGTGTTTGTTGATTATTTTAAATGTTCTTATTGAATTTAAGCTGTTGAATGTTTTCTGTTGCACTTTTTGATCATGTAAAGCACATTGAGTTGCCTTGTGTATGAAATGCGATATACAGTATAAATACATTAGCATTGCCCTGCCAAGACTAAACAGCACTGAGTGAAAACCAGTCCTACCGGTTGTGAATCCAATTAAAGCCTTTTCACCCCCATCAAAACCGGTTATCCACCAGGCATTGATGGGTCCTAGCTTTTTGGCGGGGACACCACCTGTTCAGAAATAAAAACAATGGTTGAATAAAACCCTGCAATAATCCATCAAATGTTCTTCGAAGCTACGTTAGGTACCGTCCATGCAAGGGTTGTCATCATAGATAGGCTTAACGACGCAGCTGAAGTAAAGCTCCACGTTCTTCTCTATCAGTCCAGAGTCGAACGGACAAAGATGGCCACGCTTGTCATACACACTGCAAGACAACAAAAGCGTTTAAAAAAAAAAAAAAAAAAAACACTCCCCGACTGCATTCTAGAAAGCGCGTACCTAAAGTTGGTGATTCTGTGCTGCGGCAGATCCTCGTAGCTCTCAAACCCATCCTCATTTGAGTCAAACAAGGAAAGGCGCTCGTCTGTCAACATTTCTGGTTCATCCAGCTAAAGAAAGGGGTTCAAAGCTCCAGTCAAAACAAAACAATTCACCAAACGGCATCACAAAATATTACACCTTCTTACAGCGTCATCAGGATCTCCTTGAAAGAACTTGAGATCAGAGTCATCCAAGTACTGCCTGCAGTCGGCACATTTGGTTGGTGGTGGCTGTGAAAAAAAAACAAAAAAATATCCCATATTACACACGCACAAAAAATAAATAAATCACAAACTAGATGTTTACAAGGACTTTCAGTTATGAAGCAGAAGAATAATGATATTTACCTTTGCAACAGGTGCAGGTTTAGTAAGCTCAGCCTTTGATTCTGGCACCTCAGCTCTGCAGAAAGACACGTTTTAGGTTCTTAACTCCAGTAAACTCCATCATTGTGAGCAGGTCTATATTAGGACTTACTTTTCATCAGATTCCACTTTAAGGCGTTTCTCCTCTCGGGACTAAAAGTGTATAAAGCAGTATTCAACAACAAAATAAATCTTTAAGGCAAGCCAACAATGAAGCATTAAAACAATTACCTCCTCAGCATCATCTTTTTTCTCTTCATCAAGTCCATTAACAGCATCTCCATTTAAGTCTTCAGACTTGCGCTTCTGACTATAAGAAATACATCATCAAACATTTGGCTGAAAAGTAAAGACAGTAATTTTTAATACAGCATGAACTTCATACGTACACTTTAGAGAACATAGACATGATGGTTGGCTGTTTCCCAAAGGTTCTTGTAACCCTGGAACTGGCAGGAGATGCTATGGAGCAAGATTTGATTAAAGAATCACTTTAACAAAATAACAATGAGCATCACTTAGCGCAGTGGTAAACTGGAGAACTTTATTACAGTTGTAAAATATTTGATTGCATATTTTGTTATTTTTTTTCTTCAATAAAAGTTACTTTTTTAAACCCATTTCTTTTTAAATGTTGTTGCAATTGTGGGGACTGACTGAAAATATCTCATTACTTTAAGGGGGTGGGGGCAAAACAGAAAAAGTTTGAGAAACACTGATTTTTCAAAAAGTAAATAAATCATTAAAATTATACGAGAAATGGTTAAACCCATTACTCCACAAGGATCAAAGGACGGCAAGACGGGATACATAAATAACAATCATTAGTAGATTATGCCCTAAATCTTACTAGAGGAATTTTAGTAAAGGCTGGCATACACTGTGCGATCTTTGGCCCATTTTCAGCCAATTTTTGACTCTTGCGGCTATTTTTGGGATCGGGTCTCGCTAAACGTGTGTCGTGCATTGTGTAGTATACTGTACATGGGGTCACGAGAAGCGATTAACACCTCACGACCAGCTCCAGAACAGCAATCATATGGTGTATGCTCACTTTAAGAGGTGGATGGTTGTCTTTTGCTCCCCAACATTAGAGTTCAATAACAACAGTTAATCATTACCTACTACAACTACATACTTAACTTACTCTTTGTGTCAGAATTTGTTTTGCTCTTGCGTCCACCCTTTGCTTTAGTGGTGGTTGGTGTCTTGACCTCTTCCTGACTGACCATGGCTGCACTGTCATCCTCCTCCTCTTCCTCTTTGTGGGAACCATTAGTAAAGCCATTGGTTTTTCCATTCAGCTCGGCCCCATCTGCATGTGAGCCATTCTCATGGTGAAGTTCTTTTCCCAGCAAGGCCTTCACTTTGGTTATGTAGGCCTCCTGAGTAAAGCAAAGCACAAATCAAAGACCGAGAATTAGCAGTGGGAAGACGTTAACAAATCGGAGGTGATCGAAAGAACTCCGTCTGTCACTGACCATTGAGATCTCTGAACTTTTCATTTTTTCCTTCAGGCTGGTTAGCTTCTTTTGGGCATCAGTATGCAGGAACTCCTGCACCAACTTCAGCTTCTCCTTCAGTTGATCCTGAAATAATGGGCAAAATAAAACATGTTTGAAAATCAGACCAAAAATAATGTATATACATTCAGTCCAAAGGTTTACAGTACATATGTCCATAGTGTGACACTGATGACTACATATTTCTGACCATGAATTGATACTTATGACAAATATAGAAGTAAAAACTATTTATTTTGAGCAATAAGTTGCCATTTTTTCAGCTTTGTTTACAAGATGTGGTTAGTTCACAATAAAAGGACAGAAAAATTAGTTTGGGCAAAAGGATTGAAAATAGAGATGCCTCTTTTTTTTTTCATAAAGGCAATATGCACCTACAATTTATCATTATCACCAATAACAGTTATTTTATATAATAATTTTTTTTTACAAGTTTGGTTGATACAGCAAAACAGGCTCCGAACATCCAAAGCTAGAGATTCAGGAATGTCAGAGTGTTTAAAAACTTTAATAGCTCACCGACATTATAGTGTTAAAAAAACAAAAACATGCTGCACACAATATGATTAACATTTTAAAGACATTTCATGTATATTAAACCCACCGTTGTCATTAATCGAAGGATAACTCCCAACAAATGATTGAACCAGATACCATCATGAATGAATGTTTATGTCTTATTGCTCATACAGTGCAACAGGTCTCACCTCCTCTCCAGATCCTCCTTCATTCAGCATCTGCAACCTGTAAACAACCGATTTAAATTAATGTGGTAATAAATCTCAGTCAACCAGTTTCTTGTTAGGTTAGGCTAAAGCAGCAAAACCACTGTGACATGGAAACAAAACTTCCTGGCGCCAAATCACTCGCTGCACCATCCATTGACAGGCTAGTGAGCTAATATGCTAATGCAGTAATCAGCATCAACACGAGCTGTTGTGAAGCGGCGACAGGCTAACGCTAGCTGCTACAGGGAACTGATGACATAGTTAGAGCTAGCATAGTGAAGTTTAGCCCAACACGGTCAGGTTAACACGTTACACTGCTGCTGATGTTAGTTTCTCACAACTGACACAACAGGCAGAACGCCAACAATAACACCAGGACGATGAACGCACCTTTTTCTGACGTCGTCAGGCAGTGAAATGGATGGCATCCTTAAGCAGCTATTGGGAAGTGTAAAACTCAGGCTAAAAAACAGTTAAAAACAGGCAATCTGAGCTGTCCTCGTTCACAGCTCGCTCCACCTTGCTGTATGGCTCGTGCAGCTCTTCTCAATGGGTGCTATCAACGATTCGGGCGCGCGGGCCGTCTTTTCGCGCGGAAACCTGGGCGTTGTGGACTGTACCAATGGGACGTTCTGCAGGTGACACCATTCCACTGCAACACAGTAATGTTCTCACCGTAATCGTAGTTTTCACTATTTGCGAACTACACAGACTCTGTAAAATATAAAACATTCCACAAAAACTTACAACTCTAGGTATAATGTAGTTTTTGTGAAATAATAGGTTCGCTTACTCATTAGTGTCCTGCTATTTGAAGGGTAGAGTGGTCTACTGACCAGGCGGAAGTAGGAAAAAAAAAAAAAAAAAACTTTATTGAAGTTAAAAAACAAACATGGCGCATGTTTCCAAATACAAAAGCTCTTGGACCATTGAATTACTAAACAAAGCTTTAACTGTTTGGATTTGTGACAATTTTACTGTTTACTACAATACCTTGTGTTAATTGTGTAAATATTGTTTCATTTTTTTGCAGCTCATTTGTGCCTTGTGATCCACTCAGGGACAAATAAAGCTATCTGAATCTGAATAGAATTTAAGGTCAGGTGACCGCCGTTTAATTTCAATTCCATTCTTATACTTTGTGGCTTTTTCAGATGTTCAATGTGTGTTTGTAGTGTGAAACGTGTTTTAGTCATTTACAGTTTTAGTTGTCTTGTTTTATTTTATTTTTTTTATTAAACTCACAATTAGTTGGAGAGCTCTCATAACATACTTTAATTTTCTTTTTCATGTTTCCATGCTGCCATTTTTTTTTTTTAAGGATTTTTTTGGCTCTAGTGGCCTTTATATGACAGTTGCTTGACAGGAAAGGGGGTCAGAGAGAGCAGGGAATGACACGCAGGAAGGGGTCCCAGGCCGGGAATCGAACCTGGACCCGCTGCAGGTGAGGAACTATGGCCTCTGTACATGGGGCGGGCGCTCTACCCACTGAGCTAAACACCGCCCCCATGCTGCCATTTTTAAGGCCAACGTAATGCATACAAATATGGCTGATCTCAGTGGAGTGTTTTTCATTTCTTAATAAAATGTATTATTATTATTATTATTATTATTATTATTATTATTAATAATAATAATAATAATAAATATACTGTTTTACTGTCTTGTTCGGGCATTTATTCATTGACCTGGACGTAAATTAATATTTCTTCACCACCTGCTTGCATAATTGTAGTAGGTTAAGTGTAGGTTTTTAAAAGAAAAAAAAAATACAATCATTTTAAGCAAAGTCAGTAAAGTATGAATTTCAGTTGTGCTATTAAGAATTATTTGTGGCCATGATTTGACATCCAAAAGGAATTATTTTTTAATAAAAATGTTTAAAAGTTCAAATTTGTATAATATTGAATTTCCTGATTCTGGTGAAACAATAAGAAGTGACTTTTTAATCCTTATCTTAAACTCTCTGTCATCCATCCATTCACATGTTGTATCCTTTATTATTGCTGGTAAAAAAATAATACTGCTATCTTCATTTGTTACTGTGAACTACTTTCTAGATTATGTGAATATCTTAGGTTTAAAAATATGATCTATATTCTACAGTATGAATGTACAGTAGTTGACTTTTTTTTGTAAGTTTTTATCACAAAGACGCCTTCACATTAAACACACACACATATATATATATATATTTTATAAAAGGCCTGTGTATGCATTACCACAAGATGGCGCTGTGTAACTACTATTAACCTGAAACTGAATTATTTTTGCTTTTTTTTTTCCAGGTTCTCGAAACCTGACTTAAATTGTGTTTTTAATCTTGTTGTCAAACTCACCCAGTCACATATTTGTTTACTCTTTGGCTACAAATTTAATCAATAGATTCATGTCTGATGAGCACATGCAGCTTCATTTGTTGATGGCATTCTAATGTTATTGTGTCTTAGCTGGTTGTGATTAAATTGTGTCTTTTCCTCATAACTTGTGAGATCTTTAAACTTTCCTACTTAAAATTATGGTTTATAATAAATTCACAAGAGACATGAGCGATGATGTGAATGTTTTTTTTTTTTCTTCAGTGTGTGTATATAGCTTCACCTACAGGTTTCTCATTCTGATGTAATATCCTGCAGGGCAATGGAAAGACTTGGCAGTCATCCCAGCAGTGCAGCCTCCTGGGGCTGATTCAGCCAATGTTCCCACCCAGGAATCCTGGACGTCTGACAGGAAACAGGCCCAAATCTCACAAGGCCACAATAAGTTAACCTCCACTCTTCCCCTGAGTCCCCCCCCCATCCAAAAAAAAAGAAAAAACCCCAAAACCATTAATGATTATTTTCTCATGCAATGTATCTCAGAAAAAGATTCTTCTCCACCAGAGCCTATTTTTGGCCTCCCTGCCCTCTTTCCAATTCTCCCCTGCCTCACTTTAAAGTTACAGCAACAACTTTATTAAGCAAGAAACCCATGATTAATGACCAAGCAGCATTAGCATGACAACTTAAGGCTTTCATGTTGAAGCTAGTGTTTTTCTGACCTTGTCAGAGCATGTTTGGATTTAATGCTGCATTTTGAATACTTGTCAAATACAGGCTTAAAAGAAAGACATCTCTGGACCTGCACAGAGGCAGCTGCAGCTCCCAAAATGAACACGCCAGGAAATTCTTTCATTTTCATTTATTTTATAAAACTGGAATGCAATTAACAAAAAAAAAAAAAAAAAAGTTTATGTACCTACATTAGTGTTTCAGATTGTACCAACGTAATACAGGCAGCGTGCTACTGGACACACAAGGCTATTGCACACGACACATGTCATACAACATACAATCATACATACTGTACAAAGATACATACATAATTACAAGCATACCTTGATGTTCATATACTTATAATAGGAATATCAGGCGTACAACAAAGTCGGAGGAACACAGGATTAAACCCCTCTCTATTTGAAATAAACTGGGGGGAAAAGCAAACATCACTGAAGCTGCCAAAGTGCTTATCACCATTTCTACTCGACCATCTAAATGTAATGTCAATCCAAAGAACACTGACAAAGGGAAGAGTTTTAATTGTGTGTCGACAGGAAGGTTTTGTAACCCTGAACAACAGGAAGCAGACAATAAGGAACAGGACTTCCTATGGCTGTAGGAAGTTGTGTTGAAGGATGAAGCTGACCTTATACTGGTGTGTTTGGAACTGGATCATCTCCCTTAATGCAAGAGAGATAAGGAGTCTTTGGAAAAATGAGCGGTCTTAAATTTCACAAAACATATGGCCAGCACATTAAACCAGGATGGTCGCAGCCAATCCTTGATCATGGTGCTATTTAAGACTTCACAGTGAGAAGGACCTTTCCTCTTCATCCCACTCCCAGCGTGTCATGACTCAGTAAATGATCAATAATACTGTCAACACAGGGGCAGAAGCCCCAAAATAAACTTCATACATACATTCAGCCTTTATATTTTTTAAGAGGAAGGTACAGAGATCGCACGTTGCTGCTAAAAACACCGTCAGTCCCTTTGGTGAGAGCTGCTGAACAGCTGAGTGAAAAGGCTCAATTGCGACTCACATGAGGAAATGTGTTTTGTGATCGGGCCTTTCCTCAACGGAAACTGTTCAAATAGAAGAGGAGACAGTAGAAGCAAGATAGGCAGATTGGAGGGGCTGTTAGTGATGAAAGCTGGGATATATCATACACATTAGCTCCTAAAAATTGAGTTAGAATTTCATGCAATAAATGTAAGCAGGTTATTGGGCTTCGTCTAGTTTATCAAATGGTTTCAAACAAGGTTATATACTGTAGGTTATATAGCCCTGATTCCATCAAGAGACCACAGAGTACTTAGTCTTCAGTGCAGTGGAAAGTTCTCAGAGCACTGGCTGTGAAATGAATGAGGGTAAATCTTTATGCTTCACACTAGCCTAATGCAATGAAATTAAAGATTAATGTGGTCAAACCTCACAAAAAGCAGGAATCTCAACATTCATATGCAAAGTGCAATTTTGTAAGCTTTGCATTGATACAAACTCCAAACAAGTTTGGCCTTAGATGTAATATGTCACTTTTTGTCTTTTTTTGATTTGGGTTAACGTGGTTAGAGAAGACAAGTTAAAGGCAATCACAGCAAAATGGGTTTTCCACTGCCTAACTCAGAGTACCCATGTAAAAGGTTTTTTTTTCTTCACATTTCTGAATGTTCACAACTGAAAGTTGGTTCTCCCATTGGATTAACTGAATTCTGATTGTGAATACACACAACTTTGATTGTAACAAAGACATTCAGCTGAGTGGAACATGTCTCTACAGACATTTGTTTCCCGCCGGTCTGCCCATCCTTTCTGGTCCGGCTTTCCACTTGATCCCAATATTCATACAAGTGCTCTCTCTCTCTCTCTCTCTGTCTCACTTATTCAAATGACTGTACCCCATCAAACACAGGTGGTACAGTCCGTCATGATGGGTGTGGTCTGGTGTTCGTGTTTGTTGGTGCACTGTTCCAGAGAGCTGGAGCTCTTTAGAGGAACCAGACACCGGTCAGCGGGCCGACCGCTCTGCAGCACCCCCCAGCAGCAAAGCACACGCAGAAACTCTTTCCTCATGTCCTTGCTGCGCAGCGTGTAGATCAACGGGTTAAGCGCTGAGTTCAGAGTGGCGAAGCCAAAAAAGATGTCTGCCTGAGAGAGGATTGGACAGAACTGTATACTGCAGGAGGAATCTAGGAGTAAAATGGTAAATGCTGGCAACCAGCACAAAATGAAGACACCCAGCACTATTGTGACTGTTTTCAATAGAGAGTAGGCTTGTGAGTTGGTTGCTTCCTGGTGGCTGGAGCGTACGATCAAATAGATCCTCACATAGAGGATGACAATAGAGAGCAGAATGAGGCTGAAAATGGTGAAAACAAAGAGGATGTACTTCTTTGAGTAAAGGGGTAAAACGGCAGAGCATTCAGGGAGGTTGTAGATGCAGTTCCAGCCGATGATCGGTAGGCCTCCGAGCAGGAAAGATGTGACCCAACAAGCTCCAATCAGGAGGAACATGCGGCATGTTTTTGAGGAGCCATACACTTTGACTTTCGTGATAGCAATATAACGTTCTATTGCTATGGCTAACAAGCTGAAGACTGAAGCTGCCAGAGCTATGAACGCTGTGCCTTCCCTGATGAACCACTGCACAGGCACCAGTTTAAAGGTCTTTGACCCTGACAGAAAAATGTTGGCTATGTAGGCCGAGCCTGCCAGCAGGTCAGAAAATGCCAGGTTTCCAATAAAGAAAAACATGGCCGAGTGAAACTTCTTGTTGCGCCAGACAGCAATCAGGACCAGCAGATTCTCCAGGATGATAATGGTGCACAGGACCACGAAGGCAATGTTGAGGCTGGTGAGATGCCTTTTTTTATCAATGTGGTCTTTCATCTCCTGGGCGGTCATGTTCTTAGCGAAGGCATAGTAGGCGCGGATCAGAGTGTCATTGTAGTACTCGGAATACTTGCTCTTCATGGTGACAGGGTGGCAGAGCACAGCGGTTTTACGGCAAAGATTCAATCACCCAGTGTAGCTGTGCACAGCGTCCATGCCGGTAATTACTGCCGTTAGGAACGGGCAGGATGAGGCCAGGGAGGGACACGGCCTGTCCCAGTCACATCTCAGGAGCTCTATGTGGGTCACCTGCAGGCACAGAGAAAGAGGGCGCGCTGTCAAAAGCAATGTTGTTTCTATAATGAAATAAATTGTGACAAAGAAAACAGTTCAAGTAAAAAGAAATAACTCAGGAAGGAGAACAGTTTTAATGGCACTTGAACCACAGCGTTATATCGAAATGTCAGACAATGAGCATTAAAATATAATAAAATATGGCCGAGCTGCATTAATATCCTCACATTCTGGAAACAAAAGAAAACAATGCAGTTGCTTTAATCACAGCATTAGATCACGTTGTTAAATCTGGTTTTTCTGGCTTGTAGGAAGGTCAGTGGAGGGACAGAATCTTTATGTGTGTGATGTGATGTGTTGTGTTGAGATTGAGAGCGCACACACAGTACGATCAAAAATGTTCCATGGCAGATTTTTTTAATCTTCATGTTTGAGGTCTGTAACAGATAAAAAAAAAAAAATCTCTTCAGATTTAGAAAATCCTGATGTGTGTAAGCAGAAGTTCATTACAGTATCCTGCACAAGTCCGACACAGTCTGAAGCAGGGTTGGAGTGAATTATAATTGCAATTGTGTAATTTGTAATTAATTACAATCATGACGTAATCACAATTGTAATTTAAACATCTGTTGTAATTCAGTTCATATAACTTTCATATAACAAATTCATTAAATGCAAACCTGGGGAACAATTAGGGGTGAGTATTGGCAAGGATGTTGCAGTAGGATACGTATCACAATACTTGGGTCATGATACGATATTATCGCAATACTCTACCCAGTCAATATCAAAATTAAACGTAGAGATGAAAAATCAAGTTGCTGTATATGTTCATCAGAAGATATTGATTATTCAGAGGACAAATTGCTTCAAAACATCATATTTATTATTTATTATTAGTGTTTTTGCACATTTTCACTGAAAAAAAAATGCAGTGTTACACACCGCCATCATAAAATAAAGTGCAACAAGGTTCTTTTCACTGAAACTACTGTGTAGAAGTCTCAAAGTCACTATGACAACATAATGATGGCATTGTAACCACTGTAAGTGAGAACATTAAGGATAAATCACCCTGAGTTACTGATAATGCACAAAAATAAGAAAAAATAATTTATCCTATTGTGTCAGTTTAAACACTGATCTGAACAGATTATATGAAAATAAAATGTCTGTGCATACATACATTTTGGAGGCATTACACACTGCCATCATAAAATCAAGTAACCATGGCAACACATTGAAAGCATTGTAACACCACTAAAATATTGCACAAATACACAAAAATATTGCTTATATATATATATATATATGCATATATATATATTTATTAAAAAAAAATCTAATTAAAATCGGCACCCAAAAAAATCGCGAAATATCATGAAATCAATTCTTTTTAATATTAAGTTTTCTTACTACCCTTCCGAATAATTTTTACCATTTAAAAAAAAAAGAAAAGTCAAGTGGTTCACAGACAAAAAAGGCTCAGACGCTCACAAAAAAAATGATGATGATAAATAATATTTTTAGTGTATTTTACAGCTGACTTAAGACAACTGAGCCGTTGTCATAAGATATGCTAACAGAAAGCTGACACAAGATGAAGGTTAAGTAAAAAAAATATTTGTAATTTTAATTGTAATCGGAAAAATTGCTGGTCATCGTAATCATAATTGACTTCTAATTGAACAATGAGAAATGTAGTTGACCCTAACCCTGGTTACCTCAAACAACCTGAGCTCACTAAACAACACCACATAACACCATCAGAAACACATTATTCTGATAGAAGTCTATCTGATAATCTGCACACAACTGTCAATATCCAAATTCAAACATTAATATTTGCCTATGTACCTAAAGCGTCTTGCCCAAGGATGCAACAGCAATTCCCGGACTGCCAACTCACCAGACAACCTTCTCTACCACTTCATTGGTGATAAATGTTACCAAAAAAAAAAAGGCTAAGTTTTCTTCTGTTTTTTTGGAGCAATAGATAATTTGTACTGGCAAGAGAGCATCTTCAGGTGAAATATAAGTGCACTGTGAGCTTCTGCTTATGCAGCCAAAGGCAAAGGGCTGCGTAAGCATACTGACAGGAACATTCCACCGACTCTGTCCGAGGACTCGACTGTCAACACACACTATTGTTGAGGTGAGCAGACCATTCCACTTCAATGAGCCAACTCTTGAAACTTCAGCATAGCTCTTTGAATAGCAGAAGCTCCTTGTCCTGGCCTGTAGACCATCCACTTTATATATATATATATATATATAAAAAAAAAACACATTTAATTCTATAGATATTTGAGAAAACACAATATTTAAGAGGGAGTCATTAATTTAAAATAAATATCTACTGCACATTGTATGCAAAAATGAACTGAAAGTAATATTTTGTGATACTAGGTTGTATTTCTTGTGTTCTTAATAACATTGTGCAAACACAAACATGTTTAAGCTTAATTTTGACGAGTTTATTCTTCAGCGGGTTAAGGATTTAAGCAAAGGTTTGAAAAAGGTTAATTAGATGCACTGCTTCTAAAAGTGACACAGAAACCTGTGTTAAAAGTCCTGCTTTGAGAGAAGAATCTGATAAACAAACAAAGAGCCAATAAAAAAGGCTGCCGTCAGAGGAGTGGAGACAAAGGAAAGTCGGAGGGTCTGGAAATCTAATTAGAGTTGGAACTGATGTCTTAAACCTGTCAAAAGTAACAGGATCCCTCTGCAGACTAACTCCTGCAGTAATTTAACACTGATGCTTCCACTCCAAGTCTCTGCTAGGCCTGAACAGCTGCAGCAAACCTTGATTGCAAAAACAAACCAGTGGAAACTGGACTTGGACACCAATTAAAAGATAGTTTCAACTACCGAAAAACCTGAGAGAAGGTGAGGAAAAAAGGAAAAAAGGCAAAGCCTCCCTGACTGAGAGCATGCATGTGGAACGGCATCCGGACACAAAACCAGGAATCTTAAACATGCCTGACGTGAATTTATACAAACTCCACAATGATGTGTAGAACCGCACGTATCTACACACCACAATGACACACCCACACACGTGCACGTCTAATTGTAACAGAAGAAGCACTGTAGCCAAGCATCCCCCGGTCGTAGAGGCAGGTGAAACCGACACACAGCTGTCATTGGCGGCCTGCAATAAGCTGTGTACTGTTTCCTCCAGCAGAGACAAAGAACAATAGTCTGTTTCAGTGTAGATAGTGTTGACCTTCAGCCTTAATCTGAGGACGCCAACTCCTACTTGTCTGCAGTGCGGGTATCATTTCAGAAAATGCATTTATCATTGAGCGACTGCTGTTATCAGCACATCTTGTCTGCTTCTCATCCTTTAAGTTCAATAACTAAACACAAATGGGAAGCTTGAGATTCAGCATATGTACCAACTGCACAAATCTTATTAGATTAGGCGGAAATATCAGAGCCAATCATCATTGTATTGAGGGAAAAAAAACCCACATCTGTTTCTTCTTAGTTTCTGCTTTGCCAGGAGAAACCCACACCAGTTTTGCTCTGTTGTGCATGTGTGTAAGGGTGGGGGAAAAATGATTCACATTATTCTAATTATCCACAATTCTGAATCGATTCACAAACTTTTAATACATTTTATTTTTTTATTATTGTAAGTCAAACAATACAAGTACAAACACAAAACCAAAACAGCAACAAAAAAACAGACAAAGTACAGGACGTAAGCAGTTTATGTATGTTTATATATATATATATAAGTACCTGGAGGCTGATCCACTGTCACTCTCAGAAGACCCCCTTCATTGGTCAGTCCCTCCAGGATTTAACGGGCATTCACGTATACATGTTTATGGCGCAAAGCCCAAAGTACATCCTCCGCTACTTCCGTAGCAACTACAAGCGCTAAAATGCCAAAAGTAACGATAAGCGGCCACACATTTATGTATTTTTTTCAGCGAAGTAGCGGGAAAGGTACGGGCTTTTGGAAAAATTGCATTGCTGCACTGATTTTGTGGAGTTTGCTTGATTTTGCGTTAATAGTTGCGATCGCGACATCGCGAAATCCTGGAGGGACTGATTGGTGGAGGAACCATGAGACAGCTTTCCCTATACTTGCCAAATTAGCTAGACACTACCTATGCATCCCTGGTACTAGTGTTGCACAGTGAAGCAATCTCAGTCCAGAACACGTAGATGAGCTTCTTTTTCTGCAAAAGAACCTAAATGTTCCTGATGGACAGTAATCCCACGTGGACAATTATGGACTGTGTAATCCTACACACCAAGCCCAATATGTGTCCATCCTAGTTATGTGATTTGTTGAGAAATCACACAAAATAGCAGTTAAAGTTTGCAGTGTTATTTGTACAATTTTATTTTTGAAATAGCAAAGAAAACTCCAGTTCATTGTTGTGTATTTTGAAATGGGCACCTTATGAGAGAGAAAAAGGCAGCCACCCTAAACTTTTATTTAGGCAATTTAATTTATTGACAGAAGCTTTATTTTTTTGTTGTCGTCACTGAGAATTGAGAAGTTTCTATTTTTGAAAAATCACACAAAACACCAATTTGTGTTATTTGTGTACAGTTTATTTTTGTAACTTCTGGGGAAAAAAGGCAGCAATTTTATCTATGAACAGAATTTTTTTTTTTGTACACCTTGAACTTATTCTTGTAGTCACTGAGAGTTACTGTAAGACTTACTTCTGGAAGAAAGGGGCAGCTGGCCTAAGCTTTTATTTAGGCAATTTTATTTATGCAAGTTATTTCTTGTACAGTAAGTTTTTATTTGTTTAGCATGAATAAATGTTTGCCTTTGTGTGATTACATCATTGGAATCAGTTATACAAACTGTATTGTTTTGATGCCGTAATTTGCCTTAACACAGTATGCATTGTATACATTTTTGAAACGAGAATTGTTCGAATCGAAAATCGTTTGAATCGAGAATCGAGAATCAAATTTGAATTGAATCGTTTTGAATCAAATCGTGACCCTAAGAATCGAAATCGAATCGAATCGCGAGACACCCAAAGACTTACATCCGTAGCTTGGAGCCAAGTTTTTTTGTCTCACTCAGGTTTTTTCAGGACAGTCTTCGTCCATCTGTCGTGCAGACAACTCAGGGTCCTCTTGTCACCAGGAAGCCTTTGGCATCTGTCATCAGGAGATTTTGCTGAATGAGGGAAACCTGATGGGCTGGTTTGCCTACAACACAGTGTAGTATCAGTGGTGCCCTGCCTCTCTCTACCTGCCATTCAGGTGTTTCTGCGGTGATTGGTCAATAGCGACACAGACTTCCTAACTCCCAACTCCTCCTTCCCACCGCTTTGTTAAAGTCATGCCCTCTATTTGACCCAGTTTTTGCGGTCACACTTCCCCAGTAGACAAAACATACCCTGTCAAAAATGTTGTCATGCTGTGACTGCCAATGCCTCCTTTCCTGATGAACACAAAGGAAAAAAAATAGCAACCCAGAACTGTTGGTGCAACAACAAAATAGAGCATTAAATACACATAAATTCAAATCAAATTTACAATTTAACCAGAAATAAAGTTTACAAAAAATGCAAACAAGAAAGATAAGCAGTTAGGTTGTTTATAAATAAAACTAAGTGTTATTATTGTAATTATTAAGGCTTTAACATTTAGTTTTAATAAAACTAGTGTAGTGCCCGTAGGAAGCATGTCTTGCTATAGAAAAGTGGGAGGTTAAGTAGCTTTTTCATGGACGAAAAAGCTACGCGCTTGCACGCGTGCGATTTTACATCATTATTATTACTCACCTTAGTTACAAACGTTGCTCACTGAGGACACCTGCTGGTCAATATTTACGGGGTGTTTTTCAAAAAAATATTTGACCCACTTTAGTCGTTTTTAAAAACCCTTTGCGCAGTCACTTCTGTAGATTCTGCGCAGCTTTCAACTAATCCTTAAAGGAGGTACTTCAGCCAAAAAAGTTTGAGAACCACTGCTCTAAAGGGCCAGATTTGGCTCCTGGGCCCTGGGTTTGACACATGTTGTATGTGAATTGCTGCTCACCCAAAACCAGAGAAATTGTCTTCATGAGGTTAACAACAGTCTGGTTGTGTCGCAGCTCTGAGGTGTGTTGAGATGTGCACTGGCTCTGGTATTTCACATAGATGTAGATACGACTGTATATGGCCAGCATAACAAGAAAGGCAAGCAGGTTGAGAATCTATGTTTACGTATGTATCTTTCTTTTGAAATGCGAAAAATTGCCTAACTAGACTTTTATGGTCTACTAGGCTTGGGCGGTATCCAAATGATGATACTGGCAAACCTCCTCCCTATTTTACCGCGGTATACGGTATTACCGTGGCTAATTAAAAAATGTGACGTAAGGCTAAGGGTGCGTTCACACTGAACGCGACTGTCTCTCTCTCTCTGTGTGTGTGTGTATGGAGCTGAGTGACAGGGGAGAGGACTGATCGTTTCTTCTTCCGCCCTTATCATTAACAACTTTTACGGTTTAAATGATCATCTTACGAAGTTACTAAAGGATGAGTTCACTCAGAATGTAGGTTTATTCAAAGAGTTAAAGCTGCAATTTGTAGAATCTTCTCTCCACTCCGTTTTGAAATCGAAACTGAACCTCCCTTACCGGTATATTCTGAACGCTCTTAGTGACTTTTTTTTTCTCAATATAGACTAGTGACAAATGTATATACTTTATCTTGTGTTATTGGAGATTTTTCTGGTGTTTTAGAGACTCTGACATGAACGTACATATCACTCTGTTGTTACTCTCCCCAACAGCTGCTGCTGTCGTCCCCGTCACCCACTCTGTGTGTGCTTGTGGCTTCCTGCCACTCTGAGTGAACTATCACTCTGCTTCCAGACTACAGAATTAATTCACCTTGAATAAGCTTATCTTGGTTTACACGTGTCTGTTCTCACCCCCAATTTCCACTGGATGGGGCTCCGCTGCCTTACGTCTCCGCCGCGCCACAGGAGCAGATAGGTTTTCACTTTAGTCTATGTAATTTCCACCGGGTTCGCTGCGCTGCGTGTCTGCTCCTTCCTAGCTGCGGTAGTCCGGTGCCCTCCGCCATTTATACGCATTACTTCTATTTGTGGTGTACACCGGAGCACGACGCCTCAATCAGCACAGAGCAAATGAAGCTAAACAGGAAATGAACCACATACTCACTGTCTCGTGACGTCACAGTCGTGCACCGTGGCGCACTCAAAACGCAACCGGTGGGGATTACCGGACGGCGGACAGCGGAGCAAAACCGGATCGGTGCAGTGGCGCAGCGGAAACGTTTCCAGTGGAACCCCCCAGTCACTCTCTCTCTGACACCTGTGTGTGTGTGTGGCGGACTCTGCGTAGTCACGGGGAAGTGCATTGCATTTCTTTTTTTAAATGACGGTATTGAAACTGATACCATTGCTATTTTTATGGCCCCACGGTATACGGTATCACCGTATTACCACCGAAGTCTAACATCATTGTATATAAGTCCTGCCTTCGTCCTTTAGACACGTATACAAATTGAAAATCGCGCCGCGATCGCCCAGCCAATAGGCTTCGACTTCCTGTAGTGGAGACTGTCAATCAAAGTGAATGCGAGTAGGTAAAGTGTGCACGAAAACAAGGCCGTGCATCACAACAGCAAACAGCAGCATAGCATCATGGAGGAGCGCTAGGAGTGTTATGTTCCACTATGCTCATGCACAAAAGAAGAGGCGGGGCTTCTGGTAGATTGGCAGAGGCAGGGGGAGGAAGTGAGGCTGTTTAGGGCGGGACATTGAGACGTTCACTTTTTAATTTTCTCTCCCACTGTTCATTCTTCGGGTAATTGCTTTAATTAAACTAACATTATCAATGTACGCACAGTACAACTCAATACCTTTTTTTAGTTGCAGACAAACAATGTTTTTTGCTCAAATAGTTTTAAGTGCACAAAAAACATAAAAGACAATAGCATTCAAAGCAATTCTGAGCCCACAATTCAACTCATCAGACTATTATTGCTCCCCAAAAGGCAAAATAATAATCTAAACTAAAGAAGCCAATATGTGTGTCATTGTTTGACACACTTTTTTTTTTTTTTTTCACACACATTTTCCTCTTACTGTTCATTCCTGCAGAATGCAAACAGTAGCCACAGCTGATGACAGCATTTATCTGCAGCCTGATTCTCCAACCACTGTATCACATCCTGGTAGCGGACTATAGGAAGGATTTGCATTACCCACTTTTTCTGTTAAATATATCCTTTTCATTCAATTTAAGTGGTAAAACTTCCTATTTCCGGCATCTGATTATTATTTATTTTTTTTTTTTTAACAAAAAAATATCACAAACTAAATGAAACGGATGGGCAGAAAGCCAAAAATAAACAGTTTAACTAAGACCAGTATGTAGCACGCTCTCCAAACCTGCTCTGTAATGTGTGCACTTATATTTAATCCTTATTTAATTAACAGTCTTTTACTTAATTATGTATGTTTTTCTTTCTTTTTTCAGTGTTTATTATTTTTATTTGTAATGTTTTTCTGAGCGGCTGTAACATAAGTAATTTCCCCTGGGATAAATGAAGTACTTCTGATTCTGTTTATTATAAACTGTTGTAATAACTCATTGTGTGTACACTGTGTGCTTGGATGCTGACTTCCTCCTCATCAGGCGACTGATGTGCACAAAGCCTCAGGTGCTTTACTCTAAAAATACACCTCATAAGCATTTATTGTCAGTGTGTCAGCTCTCCAATACCCAACAACCTCCTCACTAGGGATGTAACGATTAATCGTAAGGCAGTTAAAAATCGATTCATAGGTATCAAGGTTCACATCGATGCTGTGAAAATTGAATCGCAGTACTTTTTTTAACCACCAGAAGTCATGGCGGCGGGCGAAATCTGCTAATACTTTCTTTCTGGCCGCCTTCTACTCTTAAACATGTTCATAAATGATTCCTTACCCCTTTAGCACCAAAAGAATATCTGTAATATTAAGTGAATATCTGTAAAAGTCACATTTTTCTATTAACCCTGTCTGCTAGCGTAGCATCTCTTCTTCACTGCACTTAGCTGCATGCCAACCGACCACTGTGTTACCAGCGCCCTCTGCTGGTTCAAACAAATATCTGAGGCAAATACAGTGCAGACTGTTTTTTTTTTTTAAGGTCCAATTGTTAAGTCACAAAATACATTTTCAGTTGCACTTTTAAAAAGAAAAATAACTATTATGCAGTTTTGTATTGTTTACTATGGAACCAGAATTTAAATGAATAGGCTTCTTCATTTGTATTATTCCTTTATTTATTTCATTCAAGATTTATTTTTAGTTAAATTGCATTGTTTGAATAGTTCATCAAGGGATTCTTTTGACAATGAAAAATAAAAGGAAAATAGTACAGTTTTTTTCCCCCAAAAAAATAAAGGAATATTTTTCAGTCATTTAAGTACAGTCCCGTTTTGTAAAATTAATCGTGAGAGAATCGTATCGTGAACCCAGTATCGTGAATCGAATCGTATCGGGAGTTGAGTGAATCGTTACATCCCTACTCCTCACACAATCACAAAACACCTCAACCTGATCCAATCCCCCTAAAACCCTCCACAACAGAGAAACTTTCTAAACTTTGACACGTTTTAATGGATCACTTATTCTCACAGAGTCATTTCAGATAAGAATACCATCTCAACATGTAACTGTATAGTTTATTTATCCCTTATCTGATGTCTGTTCACACATAGTTAAAGTTTAGTTCAGACATAGCCAACAGGCGGCCCGAGAGCCACATGCGGCCCTAGGTGTCATTTTATGCGGCCCCCAAAGTAAACGTACAAAATGGCAAAAAAAATACTCAGAACAAAAGCAAGAATACATTAAAAAAAAAAACAAAAAAACAAACCATGCCAACATTGCAGGAAAATACAGTAAAAGAGAAGAAAAACACACAAAACGACTACAAAAATGAACAAAACGACAAAACTAGTACACAAAATGAAGCCAAATAACACAAAACAACAAAAAATACACCAAATGACTCCAAATAATATATACAATTCCAGAAAATGAAAACAAAAGAACATAAAAAGACAAGAAACCCCCCCAAAATTACTCTGCAAACCCACAAGCAAAATGACAACAGAAAATACACAAACATTACTCCAAAAAAATGCAAAATGACAACAAAAATACACAATATGACTCCAATGTTCTTTCCTGTTGATGCTCAGATTAGTCATTATTGTAAACGCTGATATGAATGTTGATCATGTGGCCCTTGGATCACACAAAAACTTTTCCGTGGTCCACGCTGTGATAGAATGTCGCCCACCTCTGTTTTAGTTACTGAATCCCACTGCAGTGACAATACAGTCGAATTCCACCCCTGCAGATATTTATAATTGTAAAAGGAAGCAACAACAAAATAAAGAAGACTTTTCTACAGATTGTTTTTCAAAAAGGCTTTGGTAAACTTTTTTTTCCCATTTAAGGAGGAGTGAACGGCTTCTTGATTGACTTTTATGAGACATTTGGCTTAATTTCTATGCCAGCTATTCTCAAATAATTCCAGGGAAATATTTTCTTGTTGTGATTTGTCTGTTCCTGTTCAGCCTCTCTGCCTTTGCAATCACTGTTTATCTTATCTGATCGAGTGCTTCACTTTTAATTGTGCGTGGGATCAGTCCACATCTATGATTTCCCCTCAAATCACGAACATACTTTGACCGAGTGACTCACTCTGCAAAAATCCTTTAATGTGTGTCTGAGCGTTTTTTAATCCAAAATCAAACCAAAATGTGAGCACATAACAAAGGCGGTATGGAGATAGAACAGAAAATTCCACTCACACAGAACAGCAGAAAGTTTCCCCAAGTCAAGTGTTGACATGTCACACACAAAGGAGAAAATACAACCATTACCACTGCTTGGTTTCCCCACTGCTACCACAGATGTTTCAAGGAAATGACTAAACTGAAGATTTGCCCAGAAAACACTTACTCTTAACAAATGCAGTTTGCAAAACTTCATCAGTGAAGCTGTCCATGCTTCCCTTTTTGCACACTTATCCGAGGAGGTCGGAAAAACACACACACACACACACACACACACACACACACACACACACGAGCTGCAGCTCACTTACGCATCCATCACAAAGCCCCCGTGGGTGTGAAATCATTTTACATCAGGACGGTTCATTTATTGATTGCTTTGTTGCAGTTTCCAGTAAATGGCCGCCATGTTACTAACAGCAGTGCAACACAGAAGTGATGAGGATTAACGTGTGTACTGGAGCCCCGTCCTTGAAAAGACAGTAGTAGTAAAATAAAACACAGACTTTTACCCATGTGGCGTTTATTCTGTAGGGTTAAAACCAGTAGCGAGCAGCTCTTAGTTATGCTACGGGTTAACAGTCTGTGCTATATCAGTCACAACTGCAGACAAGCTCACAGATAAAAGTGATGCTAGAAACACTGCACAGCTGACAGGAAGAGGGTGTTCAAAAACATCCATGTTTGAGTTCAAACAAAGCAAAACAAAAAAAAGCAGAAATCAAGATTTAAAAAATATACATGAAGAGATTAATTTCTGAATATATTTGACATTTGTTTAACCAGGGAGGCCAAATGAGATTAACAGGAGAATAAAATCAGCTTGGTTTTTATAATTTACAATGTTAATGAAGATTATTTTTCACACTAATCCACAAGGAATATGCATGTCCAATCTGTAATTTTGACATTCATGCACAGCTCATGTGATTTTACACCATTTCATGTGACAAGAAGTGCAACCTAAGTGTGTGTTAGGAGTGTGACGATGTGGCGATGATCAAGTATCGTTTTTTTTTTTTTTTAGATTGAGGTTTTATTCTATTATTTTCAAAGGGTTTGGGTCAGGTACGTCTTCACAGAAATGTTGTCACTGTTTGTTGAAGGAACAAATATATTGTTTACTGGAATATTGCACTATAATGGTGTCACTGGTAAGAAAAACCCTATTTTTTGTTTACAGAAAGCACTATTGGAGATACTTATTTGTTTACATTGGTATGTTGACACTTATTTACAGAAATGTTGCACTAAAATAGTGTCAATGTTCAAAGGACACTTTTTCAATATATTGTCTTTCAGAGATATGAAATAAAAATGGCATTTTTTCACATAATCTTTTTTTTTCTTGTTATGTCATGAATGATCGTAGATTGATTTCTGACCAATATATCGATCATCGCAGTATCGTCATATCGTGCGATAATCATTATCGTGAGCTGTGTATCGCGTATCGTATCTTATCGTGAGGTACCCGGAGGTTCCCACCCCTAGTGTGTGTATAAATTAAAATGACTCATGAACATGAGTGTGGACTTTCAACTGTGCACTACAACAAGCCAGAAGAGGAAGTGGACAAAGGGAACAAAATCTACAGGATAAACAAATCTTTGTAATTTGATAATTTGTGATTCAAAAATACAGAAGTGTCCATCACAAGCTTGCTCTGGCCTCACATAGATCATGGTATTAGTTGAAAGGTGACAGGCGGCAGTTCCTTTTTTTTTTTTAAACAAAAAAAAACATTATGCACATGTTTTTTTCGCCCCCATACGGTTAATTTTAGCAGCAAAGTTCTCTTTGTCTCCGTCTGCTCGAACACACGCATGCTTCATTAAAAGCACATATAATCTGCGAGACACTCGGGGAGTGGGTGTCCCTAATACACGAGACCTTCTCATATAATTAGGGATTACCCTTTCACTCGTCAAACAGTTTGACAGTTTGGGTACAGCCTCTCCAGAGGACTCTGATCTGTCAGCACAACTCTGTCTGGAACAAGCAGAACTGTGCTGACAAATTTGGTTTTTAATTCATGTTTCTTCACCACCTCGTTGTTTTCTGTTCCCCTCTTCAGCTAAAACTTATCTCACACAGTAGTGTGTGCCATTAAGCTCTAATAAAGTGATACTGAGAGGAGACAAAGGACAAGAAGAGTGTAGTACAGGCTGAGGAGACACAGCGCCCCCTCCACTCTAATCCCGACCCCTCCTAACTGCACTCTTCCACATTTTGGGGGGTGGGAGATCTCCAAAGGGGGTGCCTATTACTGTAGTGCCGTCACTCTCTGACTATTCCTGTCAACTTGTCTACTTTCCAAATGACTTATATTCCTTTCTTGCGCTATTTTGCATATTTTACTGTCATTTTCCAATGTGATTTGCAGAACTTCAGCGTCCTGCCTCCGACACCTCCTCCTGACATCGTATATTCTCAACCTCACCACAGGCATCAAAAGACAAGGCCACAAAGACTGACGATCAAATGAACATCAAGAAGGACTGTTTTTTAGCACACATCTGGAGCAGGCATCTACTTACTACACTGGCGGCATCGGCTCTACTCTCTTACTCTTTACTCGTTTCATCGTGGTACCTGGTGCTGCTTTTTTTTAGTAGCTCCTTTGTTGAGGTTCCAAAAAAAGCAGCCCTGGTCTGAAAATGTGGCGTAGGCACAAAGTAGGGCTGGGCAAAAAAAATCAATTTAATCGATTTTTTCAAATTTGTAGATAACAACGATTTTTATTTTGCAAATTCGCGTTTAATTTTTTAAAATTATTTTAAAAAAATTTTTTCCACCACAGTTATTTTGGACTTTTTCACATTCCGTCCTTGTGGGTCACCGTAGCCAGCCCCCTCTTTGTGTACATTTGTTTACCCTTTGAGTAGGCTATATGTGTGCCACAGGCATGTTTAATGTTTTATTCACACTATGCTGAGATGCAAAGGAAAGAGAGAGAGGGTTTATAATTTTTTTATTTGTAATGTTATAAAATATGTAATTATCTGATTTCTTAATCAGAAAATTGAAGCTACGGTGAAGTTGCTGTTGCACTTTTGCTTAAACCTGGGTTAAAGCTTGAAATAGTTGAATGACAGAGAATCATTTACTTTTTATTTGGGGATTGTTTTATGCATTTTAACTCTTGAGGACAATCACAGCAATAAAGTTGCACTTTAAGTGCATTGAAAAAAAAATTGATAATTGAATCCAAACTTGAATTTTTCTTGAAAAAATCAGAGATTTTTTTTGTAGGCAAAATCGCCCAGCCCTAGCACAAAGCAGACACTGATTGTGTCTGAGTGCTCAATGGAAACGCGCCAAAAAAATGATATTGGGTCCCGAAAGCGTGGAGTGCGGATCCGTGTAGAGCCGATACTGCCAATGGAAACGCACCATTATAGCCCCCTAATAAAGAAGTCATTAAAAAACGTGTACAGTAAACTCAGCTAATAGTTTGAAAAGTTTTGGAGCTCAGCACAAAGATACATCAGACCAACACCAAGGTCGCTTTTGTACAAACTGGTGTGATCAGCCGTGCTTATGCAACAGTGTAGCATGTAGCAGATGTTTCTGTTGCACGAAAGGTTGAAAATAATGTTTCTCAGAAGTGAAGCCTCTTGTTGGTCAGAGGTGAACCACGCGTTAGGGTTTATTGAGATCTGTTCCTCGAAGATAAAACATTTTCATCGCAGTATTTCTGCTTTTTGCATTTGGTGTCACCAGTGTCTGCTTTTCCCACGAGTTAAACTCACGCACACTTTAGGGTGCACGGCTTTGAATAGGTCAGGTCGGACTGGTCTGTATCAGAGGCAACAAACGTGCGGGCTGAGTTTTGCCTGATTCAAGTTTCACCCACTCTGCCCATTCACACCTTTTCCACGTCCTTGTCTTTACAGTGAGGTCTCTGCTAATGAATGGTTTTCAAACCCTCTTTAGGTATCCTTTGTCCTTCCTCCTTCATCCTATTCTACTCTAAAGCTCAACCTTGAACTCCACCCCTTCTCATGTTCTCTTTTTACGTTGGGAAACCGTGAGGATGTCGTGAGAGAGTTTGTGGTCATTTGTTGCTGGCGGGGTAACTAAAACAACAGATGGTGACATTAATCGTTCGAGTGTAACGTTGTAAATCACAGAGCTTTTGTGACACTTTTGTTTTCGTCCACAGATGTTTACGTAATTTCACAAAAACAGGTGGGAAAAAGAGGAGCACTGAGCACACACACACACACAAGGCCACTCTGATTGCTTCTGCACACTGATAAGATGATGAATTGATGGAGGCCCTGCATCTCTCCTCATGCTTCAGAAAATAGCCTCAGAGTCTGGCAAACAGTGGCCCATTAAGCTCTGTTTTTGGAGAACAACATGGTTGCTTGGAGAAGGAACAATGTTGTGTCCACACAGTGTTCACTTGTGCCCTTGCATTTTGGACGATACAGGGATTTTTCTTATAAGAGTTGAAAATATTTCTCCTAAGACCCCTGGAAAAGAGCATTTATTATGCCTAAATGTGAAAAACACAAGGCAAGATGCTAAGCAAACATCTGCATTCAAGGATGGTAAATGTGTGGATGGAAAGAGGTTCAGTTTCATATAAATGGATAGCTTTGGAGGGTTTATACTGTCTGTTGTATTCCCTGGCCACAATAAAGAAGCATATCCTTTTACAAACCAGCTGTAAATATTGTTTCTTAATTTAGATTTACTACACTTTATTGGAGTTAAAGACCAAATTGCTGGATAGGGGGAAACTGTGCATCTTTAAGTGCCTTTGCAGAAGAAAAGTGTTACTGAGGCTCCGTCAAAACTGTCGTGGTAGAAGAGTCGTCAGTTAAGTTAAAAGCATCTACTTGTGCTTAATCTGTCCGTTTCAACTAAGCTGTCTGGCCTCCAACATAACCCTGCTTGTGTTTAACTGTGGGTCAAGTCTATGAATTCAAAGATCAGAAAGGCTTACAGTGAAGTTTTACGGCGAATATTTAGCACTTATTTGCTTGAGCCTTGCCTGAGAAAATATGCCTGCTCATTTAGATATTGTGATATCTGTCTGTTAAACAATCTAACGACTTGCTGATCTTGTTATGTTAAGACATCAGACTAATTTCCAACTCCAAGCTAAACAAATTTCTTCAGAGAGCGCTGACTGGAGGCATGGGACAGTTTAGCATGCAAGCAAACTAGTCTAAGAAGGTAAGCTTGCAGAAATCCTGTTGAGTTTCCCAGCTGCACAAACAAAGCTAAGTGGAAAACAAAGACATCCAGGTGAGAGAAAGAAATAGAAGGAGGTGGGGTCTCCAAAACCACAGCATCTTCTCTGAAAAGACCAGAAATCAGGAAACCACAATATGACCACACTGATTAGTCCCACTGGTTGGACTGACAGCATAAGGTTGCTTCCATTCAGTTCATAAATCACACAGAAAAGCCTAAAGAGAGGTTGCAAAGTGTTACAAGAACCCATCCAAAGCCACAAGAACCAGGAAACCTCGACTCAATCTGCTTGTCAATGTCACAGATAAATCTAATGTTCCTTTCTGAGGAGCGGGGCTGAAAACCCGTGTTCTGCTTCACTTCCACATGACTGCTTTTTGCAGCGCAGATCGATCTAAGCTTGAACCGTGAAAAAAAAGGAGACATCCTGGCATGCTGCTACAAGCATCATGTGTTTGCCATGGGGGTCCTGCAGTATGTCCAAGTTGATCAAGTGGAAAAAAAACAAAATAGGACACATTAAAGTTAATGGGTGTTTTCACCGCTTCGGAAATAAAGTTTCCTAAAATATCCAGAGATGCGTAACATCCTCCCAAACTCTGATAGTGTAAATATTTATATGATAATCAGCACAGCACTGACTGCTGAAACAAAGGCTGAAAGGTCTGACGTGCTTCTTTATACCTGTTAAGCACATCCTCTGTTGTGTTGATAAGATGTTAAAAAAAAAGCCAAGGACGCCATATTTATTGCTCTGATCTTAGACACTCCTAGCTCTTGGCCGTGAAGCAGAACGCTACACGCTGTCAGCTGTGTGTTGTGACTTGTGCTTTGGCAGCTTGCGAACAGAAGGCGTTTATTTTGCTCCAGCTGCCACACCCAGAGAAAGTGTTTTTCTCCAAAAGGGGAGCACCAGTCCAGATGTCCTTCCACCAATCCTGAACACTATACAACACACAAATCCTCTTTCGTATATGTCAGCTCACATATACACACACATGCATTGTCCACGCTCATCTTGTTCTGCAGTGTTTTACACCACAGACGGAGCACCTCTGGCAGGAAGCACCAATGACCTTTTCCCTGTTGTTACCTGTCTGAGGTGGATCGATTAAAGCTGAACAAATACAACAAAAGAAAAGTTGGTTTCCCCAAGGAAAAAGCCTCCTCGCTGCTTTCTTTTAGTGGACGAATCCTAGGCCTCAGCTGAAACCTGAGCATCCTTTAGGGATCGACACCACCCTTCTACGCCTTCAGCACCCCCCACCCTCCTCCGTGACCCGTTCTACTAAAAAAAAAACACATAAAAACTACAGGCAGATCCAGTTCCCACCACGGCAATCCCGTTCATTTATTTATCCATCCACGCACTTGTACTTGTATTTATTTATTCTACTCATCTGTTTGTCTTGGTTTCTCACGCTCTCACTGGCTGTCCCCATTTGGAGGGGGTCCGATTACAGCAGTCATCTTCTCGAGGAAAGCAGAGCGGGCTGGGTCAGACACTCAAAGATCCTGAACTCATGATGTAATAAGCAATATCTCATCATCAGTCTAACACGCTGATGATGAAGGGTGGGTGATGAAGCCTAGAAGCGGTCAGGCCCAGTGGGGCATAGGGTGTTGTTAAGCAGCAATGAACCATGGGATGCTTGGGCGACTGCAACATACCGCTTCGAGTCTAAAAGTGGCCGATGCCTCCCTCCAAACAAACGAAGCCACTCTTGCACAACGCAAACCCCAAAGAACCTGTCAACAATGCCTTCAACACTTGATATCAATGCTCCTCATGTCGCCTCCTCACCTCCTACTCCTGATGTTATCTCAGTAAGATGTTTACCCCCTTTCTCTTACTTTTGAATGCAAGTACCCCACTTTTTTTTACTACAATATTTAGCTCAGAATTCTGTGAAAAAACAACTATAGAGCATAATAATGGAATGAATGAGTGATGATAACACATATTTTAAAGAATCTAACTTTATAAATAAGTGGAATGAAACAACATTTAGTGTCTTTGTTGTCATTGTGTGTGTGGCTGGTAATAGTAGGTATTTTTCTCTTATTTTGAGTGTTTTTGTTGTCATTTTCTGAGTTGCTGGTGATATTCATTATGATTATAATTTTTAGCTCAAAATAAACATAAACAAATCCCATTATTTTTCATGCTTTCATTTGTTAATTTTGCCATCGCGTAACCCCCATTTGAGAAACACTGGCTGAGAGCATCCAGCCACATTTAAGATGAACTATTCAGCCTCAGCCGTGGCCCGAGTTAACATCTGCAGCAGCATTTCTAGTTTTCATAAGCCACTTGCTTTTATGGTTTTGTTTGCTTTAAAGTCACTCTTGCTGCTCACACATGCTTGCTAATGAGCACAGCACTGTGCAGACTGAACCAAAGCCAGGAAAGACAGAGGATGATGGATGGGGGCTTTTATCTTGGCAATAAACATTAGTTCCTCCATCTTATCATCTTATCTCTCTCTGACTTGAGGATTCTCCCAGACCTCCTACTGGCCTGCTGACACCTACGTATCCTTCTCAGCAAGATTTATTCTCATTGACGCAATTGAGAAGTGATTTGAAATGTCATTTTTTTCTCTGATGCACCATTGCTTTTTGTGTCAGAACACTGTATGAAATGCTCATTTTAAACCATCCTTTTATTTTGCAACACGCTTGCTCCTTTGCAGGATCACAGGGGTCTGCTGGTGCCTATCCTAGCTGTCTTCAGGCACTAGGTGGGGGTCCACCCTGAACAGGACGCCAGTTCACCGTAACATAAACGCAGACAAACAACCACTCACACCTACAGCCAATCTAGAGACTTTTATAATGCTAACAGTCATGTGTTTTTCAATGATGAGACACCCAGAAAAGACCCATGCATGCACGGGGAGAACATGCAAACCCTACACAGAAAGGACCCAAGTGACCACCTCAGGGTTTGAACCCCAGACCTTCTTGCCTCTCAGGGGTCCATCTTCAAACCATTGAGGTTAAAACTGGGGGGGAGGGGGGGGTATTGGGTGCTTTTCTTTTGTCTTATTAATACATCCTTTCAAAACAATAGCTTCTTTAGAGGGATGGATGAACAAGCCTAAACAATATTGGAAGAGGCACAGTTGGTGGAGGGGGGAGGGGGAGGGCACAGCAGGCAGTGTGAGGGCCATGTGAGTGCATCAGCAGCTCAGGGGCCAAACACTGTAAGCAGCAGCAGCCTGGCCTGCTCCCACACCCCCCATCCCCAGTGGATGATTGACAGCTGTAGTCAGGCGTGTTAATATGTAACAGTTCGCACTCGCAGTGATATTCATTAAAGCGCAGAACTGTCACAATGAATCCAGACTTGCAGCATGGCCTCTGGCTGCAGGAGAGCTTCCAAATGTCTAATGAGGCTCTTCTTGCGTTCAGATATGTTGGTGAAACACCGAGACCGTTTATGTTTTTAGATAAAGTTCACTTTGATTATTGTACAATGAAGTGGGACCTCGTGGAGAGGAGCTGGGTCACCGTTAAAGCCGATGAATCGATCCCACCGCTGTCACTCATTGACACTGCACGCTCACTCTTTTTTGTTAGGTTAGTGAACTATACTACTGAGATGAACAGTGCATGTGAAAGCTGTGTGACTTACCCCATGAGCGATAAAGTAGGGGAGAAAAGCGTCTCTCCAAAAGTCCTCACATGTGGCCAACCAGTCTCCACGGACGCTGCGTAAAAGTTGTGCGCTCTCGGGACACGCGATGACAGTCAGAACTTGTGCGGGCGACCAGACAGCGTGTCTTGTCTGTTCAGTGGTAAATCCATACCGGGTGTGAGCGGCAAAAAGCCGGCAGAAAAGTACGTTGAAGCTCCGCGGTGCCGCGGAGAAACGAGAAGTGGCATTAAAGCCGCAACCGACTTTGTAGAGAACAAGAGAGAGGGCACTTTCTCTTTTGTGGCTCTGAGCCTGCAGCCCGTCTTGATTGTCCTCCTTCTGTGTGGAAACAACAGCTCCACGGGGCCATGGAGCGTCCAGGAGGCGCGCGCGCACACACAGGAGCGTGCGTGTTTGTGTGCGTGTGTGGGGGAGAGAGAGAGAGAGAGAGAGAGAGAGAGAGAGAGAGAGAGAGAGGCGGGGGAGAGTCATGGAAACACACACACACACACACACACACACACACACACACACACACACACACACACACACACACACACACACACACACACACACTGATGCACAAAGGAACGTAAAACAAAGAGAGAGAGAGGAAAAAAAACAACTTGGATGCAGCTTTGGACTTTTTCTCTCTCTCTGGTACAAACAAATGAAGTCCAGATGTTCCTCCTCCTCACTTCCTTTCTCCACATCATCCTGCCTCTCTCCTGATAAACATACACATATAAAACATATATGACCTTATTAAGATCAGCTGCTGACATGAACTTTAATAGTTTTAGTTAAATACACGTGTTGCTTCTGATGACTCATTGTGTTGATTGTCTTATTTATCCCTCAGGTCTGGTTATTGATGTAATATTGTGGGTGAGGTGAAGGTAAGTCGGGGCTTGTTAGTCTCTGGGGCTGTGCCATGTATGTGTATATACCAGCATGTGCACAGAGAGCTTCTCTCAAAGCCCAGATCAAACAACAGTGTCTTCACACTCATCACGTTGAAAGGCAAATTCATGCAACGTTGTCACAAGTCTGCTTCATTATTTGATTATCTTATCCTATCCCACATGAGCATTGCACTCAAAGCCTCTCCAGGCTTCTGTGAAATGGATAAAGTAGCTTTAAAACATTTTTTTTTTTTTTTTTTTGAAATAGTTCTGGGCACATCTAATCACACAATTTGAAAATGATCAAGACATTTGTGTAAAAACACGTTGAAAAGACTTAGTTTAAACATGTGCGTGTGACTCTTTCATTTCACTAAATTCTCCAGAAACAGGAGAGAAAATATTGAAACAAATTAAACAAACGTTGTTATTGTGGGAAAAATGTCCATTAGGTCTTGAAAATATAGAACACTTTATTGTATTCATGACACTATTGTTACCATAGGAATGCAAGTTGCAAATGATTTAATAACAGTGTTTTTTTTTTTTATTTATTTATTAACAATTGAATTAATGTGTTGATTATAAGTCTACGTCCATAGCTCTATAGTTAAAAAAAGGCTCAAAGCAGAGTTTAATGTCCCATACTTTATGTCCAGCAATCAAAAGTCAATTTTATTTATTTAAAAAAAAAAAAAAAAAAAAAAAACCTTTGATGCACCAACATTAAAAAAAAAAAAACAGTGCAGCCTCCAGATTGGATTTATTGGTCAAATGTTATTCTTGTTTAAAGCATAGTTTCAGTCTTCATTTGACAGTTGAGTGTGTTTAAATGACTCTCTCTCTCTGACCAAAGTGGTGATAGTGGACTACTTTAGTGATTGGACATAGAACATGTTTATTTTTAGTTTAGTGTTTTGTTTTTGTTTTTCAGAGAGATACAGAAAAGAGTCACGATTTCACAAAAAAAACAAAACCACACTTTGGTCACCAGTAAGAAAGTGTTTCTGTGTCTATAAAGTACATTTCTCTACTTTTTAATCCGATGGTTTCAGTACCACAGCCAGATGAAACTTCCAGTGTCTGGACTCTGGTGAATACTTTCAGCCACTTCGACTCGTGTCTCTATCTGCTAATAATACACCCGGGTAGAACCATTGTGCAATCCATTTTCTCTGCACTTGACTCATCCCTGCCACTGCTGCAAGAGCTGGTATGAGGAAAGTGCCCAAAAGCAGAACAAGCTGAACAGAAACAATTTGTAAAGATGGAGTCTATACCAGCCTGTAGGTTTAACGATGTATCCCTAAAAGCTTTTGTTCTCGCTTTTTCTATCGTCTGCTGAAGTGCCAGAATAGATTCAATGAGAACTCCCTATTAGTCACATAGCAGACACTCTTTATTGACTGACCACTCACTGCCAGCAGGTTTATGATGGGACACTTCACAGAAACAGTCAGTCCCACTGCTGAGAGTCTTGCTGAGCATTTAGGGGAGGGGTCAAGAGCCCTGACCTCACTTCCTGCCGGGGCTACTTACAAGCATTCTTTTGTCTGTGAGAATGTGCATGAGCTCAGGGGACTGTGCACATCTGGCAGCTGTTATTAGTAACCTCCTGTACCCAGTCGTCCACGTCAGAGGACGACTACCGCCTGTGCCTCAAGAACTCTGGGAGAGTGTGGTGTGATGAGAAATAAAGATAAACACAAAGATGAATGCAAAAGTATTTTGTTGATTCCTGTGCAAAAGTGATGGGGGAAAAAATGTCATATTAATCCTCAAAAAGCACATTTCTTAATTTGTAAATCCTCAACAATACAGCCAAAATATGTTCACATTTAGATTTTTTGTGAGGTGAACTTTTCGACACGTATTTCTTTGAAGGACACTTCCACCAGCTATTTCTGCTGCCTCAGCCTACAGCTTTAGACGTTTCCTGTCACTCCACCCCTTAACCCTTTGTGGCATGAATTTTATTTTAACAGAAACATGTATTTAACCTTAGTTTTTGGGAGCTTGCTGGCCAATGCCAGCATTTATTTAACAAAATATAGGATATTGACAGCATTTTTCTAGTGGATTAGGGTTACAGTAACATGACAACATGATGAGGGGGTGTGAACATAGCAAAAAAGTGTGTGGAACCTGACGGGGGTAGAGCCTAGAATGACATACAGGTAGGTTGACAGATTGGGTGGGTGGCCAGCAGCAAAGGTGTAGGTTTGATTTTTGACATTGGTAGGAACTTAGCGCCCCGCCCCCCACCATCACCACGCGGCACAGCCAGGCGAGGAAAATTGTATATGTCATCAAGAGATATTTTGACTCTAATGTAATGACAGAGGAGGAGGCTGTGTTATATCGCTGTCTGAATTTTGCTTCAAGTCATAGCACAAACCACTGCATTATACTTTGCATAAACATAACAAAACACAAGAATGTAGACTCCTATCATACAGAAACACATTGTCTGCCTGCTCCTTATTTTTACATAACATTTCACAGATCTACCACAGAGTGCCTTAGTCTTTTTTCAATTTTTTGTATATAAATCGCAATATACACTCCTATACACTGCTATCAAACCTTCATTTAATCCAAAAAGCCCAACATCTACTGCCTTGCTCTTAAGTTAATAATTACACATTTTATATGTTTTGTTAAAAATTAATTTACATTTTAATACATTACAGTGTTATCCTCGGTGCTGATGGTGACATCACACTTCACAGTAATAACACATACTCATCATCTGTTTAAAATGTGACGTGTGAAGTCTATTAGTCGATTCAACAAACCATGTGACCACATCATGGAGGACTTGCATGTAAGGAAACATAAACAGTAGCCAAGCACTAACTGTAGACAGTAGGATATCTGTAACTAACTGCACCTTAATAAAGAGATTAGGGACGTTTCTTTCTGACTATTTTCCTTGTTGACTGCACTGATATTTCTTTATCGACTAGTCTATTACACAAGGTTTTTCTAGAACAGTTCAACTTAAGCACAAAAATAATCTACGAGGTCAAAACAGCGTCTTTAATAATATTGTGTGCATGCCTCATCACCATGGGGAGCAGAGCGACTGAAAGCTCTGGATCTCACTCCCTCCTGACCTCCGAAACGCAGATTCACTCACCACTTTCAAATCCCAACTCAAAACCCATTTGTTTAAACTTGCTTTCTCCCTCTAATCAACAATTTTCCACTGAACTTTCACTATTGTCCACCTTATTTTGTCTTTGTATTTTTTGTTGTCTACTATTTTAACCTGTTTTCTGTACGGTGACCTTAGGTACCTTGAAAGGTGCCTTATAAATAAAATGTATTATTTATTTATTTATTATTATTATTATTATTATTATTATTATTATTATTATTATTATTATTTTAAAAACATCCTCCATATAATTAGTTATTATTACTAGTGTGTTGGTTAATGTCCCCCCAATATTGAAAAAGGATTTTTGCTCCTGGTCCTACGGGCAATTTAGAGACTCCAATCAGCCAAACATACATGTGTTTGGATTCTGGAAAGAAACCAGAGTACACAGAGAAAACCCTTGCAAGCAAGGGGAGAACATGCAATCTCCACATAGAAAGGTTCCCAAATGTTCAGCTCAATCAATATGTTTTTGTCTTTTTAAGCGACGTACTGACTTTTTTCTTCTGACTCTGAGACTTACTGTCTTCGTGTGAGAAAGGTCCTCTGCCGACTCCTGGACCACCAGCTTTTTGTGAAGGTGAAGTGTGTTTTCCACCTTCAGCTTTTTGCTGGGATGTAAAGCGGGCATACACTGTGTGGATTTTTTTTAATCGTTGTACTCAACTCCAGCTCAAATTGTGTGACTCAATTGCAGAGTCAGAATGTGCGCAGCTCACAATTCATGTTCTCACACTATACGGACCGACACTCTGACACGACCTGACTGTTCACACTGTACGTCCATACACAACACGTCGGGGTCTTGTTTCTGGAAATGCAATGTAAAAATTAGAATAACAAGAAGAACTCTGAAGCGTCACTATTAAAACAGAAGAAGAACCAGGACTTCAAACATGTTTGATTTTCTTACGACCACACGATTGCCGATCAGGAGCTGGTCGTGAGGTGTCAATTGCTTCTTGTGACCCCATGAATACTACACGATGCACGACACACAATTTAGCAGAGACTCAGCTTGATCCCAAAAATAGATGCGAAAAATGACTCAAAATGGGCCAAAAAATGCACAGTGGCGCCTTTACAAGAAAGATCAGAATAGAATAGAAGAATACAACACAATTAAAGGACAACTTTGGTGGTGTAAGAGTACAGGTATAAAGAAAAAAGAGGACCCAGACAAAGTCAGTTCAGGCTAGGACTGGCCCAAACCCATGACATGCAAGGCGCTTCGGCGCTTCTTGAGCTTTGCTAACTATTGTCAAAGGTTTACGTATAGAACTACAGCTCAGTTGCCGCTCTGCTGCATGCACTAGCCTCTTCCCAGGTCAGATATTCCTAGACTCTGGAGGCAGAAACCTCCTTTTGAGAGACTCAAGATGGCCTTCACCACAGCGTCCATGCTTTTGAGAAGGTTTTTACACCAGCCAGGGATGACGCTGCAGCTCCACCAATCGTGGTTGCTGCCCTGGGTTGATGGACAAACAGTGGTTTATGAAGTTGTTGCATTCATGGGATAGATAGTGAAAGGGGAGATTTGATGTTGTCACAGACGTAGAACATTACCTCACCGTAGCGGTTACGCAGCAGGGCGCCTATTTGCCACACTGTGGTTGGCTCTGAGTACTTCCTCTGCAGAAACAGCTCTGGTGGTGACAAAATTGCGACAGACAAAGTCAATAATCTTGATTAAGAGCAGGGTTTTAAAGAAACTTTTTAGATCACCAGCCAGCATGGCAAGTACAGTAGAGTCTTAAAATTACCAGCACACCAGATTTTCCACCAGCCAAATTTTTTCCAGCAAAAAAAAACTACATTATGAGTGCCACAGAATAGATTTAGGCATTCATGTTTTTTCAAAAATAGTTTTTATTTTAGTTGATTGCAGAAAAAATATACATTAAAATGGTGAAAACATAAAAAATGAATTTAAAAACAATGTTGTAACAATGCCTAAAAGGTCTAATATGGAACTTTGGGTTAGACTCTGTGAGTTACAGGTTCTCCTGGATACAGTCGGCTTAATGCCTTTCTATAGCTCACCATCAATGACCTGGCCTGTGTACACAAATATTTATTTGTGTACACAATTCCTTAAATAATACAGGTTGTATTATAAATAAATTATATTCCATATATTAGTCAAATATTGTACAATATATTTAATTTCATGATTCTCAAATTATTAAATTATTCTCAATATGATTACCTATATAATTTAATCGTCTAAATACTTAAATATTAGCATATATATTAAAAATTAAAATAGCAGCTTGCGTTTAAAGTGCATTAGAACCATTAAGTCCAATGTTTTGCTAATAACACACCACAACATAGCTTAATGATAGCTCTGATCCACATTGAACATGATTACTAATATTATTATTGATTAAATCCCATTGACAACATAATTGAAAGGAAAATGAGAAGATTGGTATAAACAACTTATCACTATAGGATCGGCTGATGTTACCACTTTGCTCCATTTCACATATTGAGCAGCTTGATTGCGGTGGTCGGCGTTTGGCAGTCAGCGCCTATGAGTTTAATTCGATCATTTTGATGTTTTGTCACAACAGTTTTATCATTAACTGAAGTTAAGCTACCTGTAGCAACAACACCCAAAGTGTATCTTGTGTGTCCTCCGCTTCCGGGTAGCGCAAGATAGACTTTCTAATTGGTCGAGCAGTGTCACGTGACTGCACGCAACGCAGTTGCCAGATACACATTACGTTTTATAATCTAAACACACACAAAATCCCTCAAATGTCTTGGCGGAAAACAGCCCAATCTGTCAACAATAACTTGCCTGGTGTCTGCAGCCTGCTGATTCAAAAAGCTGCAGTAGTATTTGTGTCGTTCTTCACCAGCCAAAATGGCTAGTAACGCTACAATGTTACCCGCCAAAGTGAATTTTTACCCGCATTTGGCGGGTGTTAATTTAAAGCCCTGGTTGAGAGTTTTCCTTGTTCCAAGTAAACAAGGATGTTTTCTGCCTTTAAAAATATAATTCTTATACATTAGCATGGCAGCATCGACAAGTTGTTTGAAGATGGTCTTGGCCTCGTGCTCCGGGATCGCTCCTCCTCACAGCTCAAGGAAGCGAATGAGTTCCATTGTTTTCAAGGGCAGCGCCATAATTATCAGGACTTATTTCTCTAGCTCGTAGACATCCAATAGGCCTATGACGACGCAGTTTGCTTCACTGCCATTCCGGAGAAGGCCGGCCACCTGGGCCATTAGAACCACCTCAGATACCTCAAACCAAGTATTTTCCTCCCATTCCACCAACGTGTAGTGGACTTTATCAATTGGAATATGCTTTGGCTCCCAAACTGCCTTGGCCGAGTGCTTTGTCTTCATGATATTTCTGTTTCAAATCATTAGTTTTCCTGTTGACATTGACAAAGTTGTCAATAATTGCAGTTTCTGGTTCAGAGGAATAGGATGATGAAGTGAATGAAGACAAATAAGCACTGGCTGTGTCTAGTGGAGCTGGTTGGATTGGTTCAGGTAAAACCATGAATTGATTTGATGATGGTGGGAGTTCCAAAGCATCCTTAATTTCTGTGTCTTTGAAAAATAAGGGCTTAGGTCGATCGTGGGATGGTTTCGATTCGGTGCTATATTGGAAGTTGATGTTGGACTACCTTGTACTATAAAATGTTACGCCCACCAGGGCCCCAATACTTTGGACCTCTTCTGTATGGAACTTAAGTGATGATGCTCATTTGGCTTTGAGGATTTTACTTAGTTTCATCTCCTCAACGTCATTGCGGTCCAAGCACCATGTGCTGCAAAAATACAAATATTCAAAGTAAATATTGGGTAAAACTCATAGGCAACAATTAGGTTTATTTAGCCTGATCTAATGTAAAACATTTTAAGGTAAAAAGTAAAATAGATAAAGTACCTCTAATTAAAACTGTTGAATTTGACAGAAAGCATTTTAGTCTGTTTTAGTTTTCAAATTTAAATGTAGATTTTGTCATTATATTTGTCAAGTTTTGTTAAGAATCCTCCTTAAAAGAAAGCAGGCCTATTTTTTTATCAAGATAACCAGGCCAGTGTGACTCTCATGTTTGGATGTTTTATTTATTTATTTATTTATTCATTTTGCGCAAGTATTCAGAACTTTTTTCTCGTTATCGAAACCAAAATGTGTCCAATCATCAGTTTCTAAGTACCCATGTAGCAAAATAAAAAGCGCTCGTGTGTAATTTCTTTGGCAGGAATTAAATATGTCCGTTCACTTTCCTCAGAGTCAGAAACACAAATGTAGTTTAGATTTGCTTTAGCTTTTATTGGCATTTTCTTCTCATTTCTATTGGTTAAATCAAATGTCAATCGGTTTGGGCATATATTGATTGCCATTATGTATTTAGGGTTTAAAATCATTTTCTTCAGGTGGAAAATATAGCATTGTCCTTCTGAAGATTTTACACAATTGGAGTTTTTAAATGTATATCCAAAGACAACCAGCCACGTCCTCTAGTGTTTGTGTAATGTTAAGCTAGCCAACCCTTAACTCTACCATCATTTGTATTGCACAGACACAACAGTGATCTCAATCTTGTCATTTTACACCCAAACAAAGTGAAAAGTTCTCCTTCTCCTGAACTACTGAACTTTTTTCTCCAAGATATTATCTTTACATTTGTGCTGCACAGACAGACTATTGAACTGTGTCATGTGCATGCTGCTTTAAGACTGGGGGCTGTGGTCACATGAACCACATTTGAACCTTGTAAAAAGTAAAACAGCAACCAGGTTTCATGTCATATATTGAGTAGCAAGCGAAGCACACAGAATACAGCGCAGAGGCCAACTTTGTGCAGCGCCGCTTCAGTCCCAAAAAGGCAAAGTGATCTAAACTTTTCAACGTTCCTACTTTTAGACACAGGATTACACTAGGGAAGTTTATTACCAGTGTTCTCAGCATCTATGTTGTGAGAAATTTCCTTTACGTTTCCATGGAATAAAAAAAATAAATAAAAATAAACTACAGCTGCTGCATAAAAATGAGTTAAGTGCAAAGTAGGGGAAACCACAGTCAACGTGTGAGAATTTCTATGTGTTCCAATCTATCGAGAGTTATTAGTATTCAACAAAGTGGCTCATCTACGCACAGAAAACAGGCACAGAAAGTGAGCATTTCCTCTTCTTAATAATAATAATTAAAAAAAAAAAACCCAAGCAATTCTTCCCCTTTTCCCTCTCAGATGTTGGAAGGATATTTTTGCTTCTTACATTAAGGCTATAAAAGAAAAATAACATTTGTCCTAATTGCATTTGTGCTTTATTGTTAATGCACTGAAATACCTGCACGCAAATTCAATGAGGGAAAAAAAACCCCCAAAAAGTACCCAGCAACTTCTCATCTACAAATGGAAAACTCCAGAGATGCTAAAACTGAATTCAAGAGCTGATTAACACATTACTCAAGAGAGGATATTGAAAAATGAGACTTATATATCTACAGATTTGTTGTGAATAAACCAAGAGCCCAGTGACTGCTTAGTAATAGAGTAATTAGGCAGTTAATCTTTCTTTTCCCTTGCTTAGAAACTACTCAAAACCTCTTTAACGCCACGGTAAAATCCTTCAAACGTACAATGGAGTGACGTTACACTACCCCCTTTTGAAAGCAGATTTTTGTTTTTTTTTCTCCTGATACCTAAGTGCAACCCTGTCGGCTGGAGTCCAAGTGGCTTATCTCTTCTTCACACTCTAAACAGTGGGCTTAAATACAGGCAGTGCCACATGCCTGGGCTGTTCACAGATTTAGACAAAATCTGTCCACCACGCATTCACATCCCCCCCCAACCCAACCCTGCAGTGTTGTCTTACTGCTTATCTGTCGTGCATCGAGAAGGCTTTTTTTTTTTAACTCCCCCCCCCCCTTCTTCTTCTTCTTCTTCTTTCTGACACAAAGGAACTCAATAATTTCACGGTGCCGGATAAAAGCTGAATTACAGTCTGCTTTCAGGTCACTTTATCTCTTCACACGTGGAGGAAGGGGAAGCAGCTTTTGTCACTTAAAAAAAAAAAACTTTTCTTAGAATATTAACTTACTCCATTTTTTTGTATCTGCTTCAGAGAAATTCGATCCAGTGTAAACAACAAAACCTATTACTTGAAGCTTTTTTTTGTTGTTGTTGTTATTTTGTTTCTCAAATGTATTGCCTTTTTGGCTGCTTCGTTGCACAGAGGTGACAGTCACAGGGGTATAATGTTACTTTATTATTACAGTGCAGCCTGAAAAGTCTAGTCCAGCTCAGTCCGGGTCTATGAACCAGTTACCATGCTTAAGTATTGAGTATCCCGTTCCCTATCTTCGTGTCTGTGGAGAGAAAGAGAGTGCAGAGCAAAGTGTGAGGGCCCACATGCTTTGGGGGGTTGGGAGGGGGGGTGCGGGTAAGTCATGACTTTTGTGGCTTCCTGCAGATTAGCGGCGTGTTTATAAAGCTTTGCTGAATTGCTCTTAGAAAAACATGTCATTATTCCAGTCCTTTTCATTAACATTGTATAACTCAAAGTGTGTGTTTTCAGTTCACGCTGTCGTTGATGGAGTGATGCAACTCCTGCCTGCTCGGATCAAACTGAGCAGTTCAAGTCATTTATCTGAGGCGAAGAAACAGAACTAAAGTTTGACAACCAGTGAAGCCACTGATAGGATCCAGGTCGTTTAATCTTTCGAGACTCTGCAAAGAGCACGGCAACAAATCTGTAGCTCTGACCTGAAAACATATGGCAGCCATCAGTGTCTCCTCCTGCCCTGGCAAAGAAACCCAACTCTGACATTTCTCACTAATTCACTGAGTAGAAGTTCACAAGGTCACTCATGTGTTTTGCTCCACGTGGAGGAAAATAAAATGAGCTCATCATAAGAAATCCTTAAACCCTTTCTGCACATTTAATGATGATGATATAAACTGGGTTTTCATTACTGATTTTTGCAAAATGAAAGCGATATTTCTAAATGTCGACAAAGTATAATAGCGCTTTGAACGTGTTTCCATTGAAGGTTGTTTTGGGCAGGAGCCTCGTAACTCCCGTGAAATCTCATCCTGTAAGAGTTTGCCGCAGAAAGATGGACGCTCAGAACGTCCTTATAAAACTCTGTATTCCTTTGTTGTTTCACGTCTAATGTGGCAGTAATATTCTTTAAGTCTAATGCTAAGAAATGTCTTAGTCTGCAGGCCCAGGGCAGTTCCTGGGCTTGCAGTAGCGTTTTTTTTTTTTTTTGCACATATGCTATTCTTCTATTCTTCCCCACCTTTTCTATTCCCTGTCTTGAGTCTCTCCTCCCTGCTCCCTTTCCCCTCTCCTTCCCCCTCCCCCTCCACTTAGGTGTAACACTGCTCTCCCTTTTTATATCCTCCCTATAATAAAAGATTTCTGACCCTTCCTTAGGGAGGGCTGGTGATGGTCACAATTAAGCAATAAAATAAATCAATGTATTTTATTGCAATAACAAAATATGCATTGCTGTCTCATAATGATTGCACTTCCTGTGGTGTTGACCTTTGACAGCATGTGCAGACAAGATAGAAAAAAAAAAAAAAATGTCTTAGTCTCCTTTTCTGTTTACAGGCACCGTGGCATGTTTTCTCAACGAGAAGTGGTCAAGTGACCAGGTACCTCATGTCATGTGACCATGTATGTCAAGTTCTGTGACGTGTGTTTGCGGGAAAAGTGTTTTCATAGTGCTTTTGTGACACATTTCAATATTGAAACGTCTGAAAAACCTCCTCATGAAAGGGTTAGAATTTTTTAGCAATTCAGGTGTTTCCTTTACCAGTTTTTATTGCGCTATTTGCAATTTGCGCATTTCCAAAGGTAATGGAAACACAGCTAGAGAGAGATGATAATTATATGATGAACATCAAACCCATTTTTGGTTGTTTTTTAATGTGTCACAGTGCAACATAACACCTGCTGTCAGTCCCCGACCTCAGCCGTTGACGCTGGATTTCAAAGAATGCTGCATGTTTGACAAGGTAGGAGAGAAAATGCACAGATGTTTCACAGCATGTGTTCTAAAAATGTAGAAAAGAAACCAGACTAGCTCTTTTTTTCATCCTTTTCAAACAAAACCTTTTAGATGTTACAAGAAAAGCAACAGATAGAAACAATGAAGCGGTTTGGTGAGGAAGGCATAAAAGGAAATAGAGAAGAGGACAGGTAGATGTGTTCATGCAGAGTAGGAAGAAAGGAAGTGAAGTTGATCAACAGAGTGTAAAATAAGCTTTCAGTAACCAGGTCATGCGTGCACCTATTGGTGTCAGGCCTGCAGAGGCATTGAGTGTTCAGCTGAGACAGAGAAACCAGACATAAAGGCTAAGCGTTTGTGTGTTATTGCTCCAGGTGAGATGCTTAGCATTTACTTGTTGAAGTTTGTTTACAGAAGCATGTTCGTCTCAACAAATGGATCAAAAATAACACTTTTCCTTGCTTGAGGTAAACTTTTCTTTTTTTTTTTTTTTTACCCCAAAGGGAAACTGGCACTTGGCTGCTGGGGTCAATGTTGGGGGTGTCATCAGATAAGAGGGATCAGGGTCAGGCCATTACTTTAATCCAGCTGTTTGCTCACATGACCTCCATGCCCTGAGTGAAAGGTGAACACTCCCAGATCCAAGTCACATTGTCAGTGAGGTGAAATATATAATTAAAAAAACAAACAGAATAAAAAGAGTTGATGGCAGGGCAACCAAGGTGGCCACCATTTTAGCCTCCCACTCCCATGAATAAATAGCTTAAAATATACAGAAAACAGGGTTCTTATGGTGGTCAGGGTTCCTATCATCTTTATCTGATTCTCCTTGTATTTACCAGAAACTCTGCTCCTCATCTTCCTGCTCTATTTTTGTCATCAAAACAACAGTGTGTGTACAGAAAACAGTATGATGAGGATGAAGCTGCTTTCAGACCAGTAAAGTATAAGGACTCGGTTTGAATTAGCAGAGAAAGGCTCATCATTTTAAACCCTTCAGAGCTTCTGATTTGGCCCCCAGAATCCTGCAATTCTTCTTAAATTATTCCACAAAATCTCCCCAAATTAAATAAAAAATGGTCAAAAAGTAAATACATCAAAGGACATTTAAAGGTGCAGTCCGCAACTCTCAGATCCCTCTCTCCCCCTCCCTCCCTGCTGCTCTCTTGCCCTGCCTCCAAAGTGCCTCCCTCAGAGGAGCTAACAAGCTAACGTTCGTCCGACAGCAACATCACAGTAAAATAACGTGCTCTGTTAAAAGCATATTATTGCAGCGCTTCTCTCTCTCAATGTGCACACACCTCAGCAGCAGCAGCAACAACACATTGTCACTTACAGCAGCCCAAGCGGAGGCTGCTGCACACACACAAACAACACATGCACTACAGAGTTCTAGTGTAACAATTACAAATCAAACATAATGTAAATCAAGCAGCAGTAATTCCCTTTCAAGTAGAAAAGTTGCTAATTCCATCTTCTACTCCTCCAGACCATACACTGTAAAAAAGACGGCGCTACAGCCCCGGGAAAGGGGCGGGGACTGTGAGCAACAACTGTCAGACAGCCCATCAAACACAATCCTGGCTCTGATTGGTTCTTTTTGCTCGGTCACGGTGCATTCTGGTAATCTGCCAAAGGCTGCAGGAGCAGTAAAGTAAAGTTGTCCTTACATAGTGACAGCTTTAGCAAATATGACAAAAAAGTCACTTTTATAAGAGTTGCAGACTGCACCTTTAAGTATTTGTCACTTATTGTTTGGATATTGTAGATGCCTTCCATACTTTGTCTGATTTATAACTAGAAGTGCAAACTGGGGACACATTAATGTTGACGGCCCTGTTTTAAACTATTAATCTGGCTCGATTTGCATTCATGACTGTGCCATTAAAGGCCTGCCAAACTCTTAGGAAACACCCCGAGCTGCTCATTTTGATGTGTTGCACAGTGTTGAAAGATTTTCAGCAGCAAAAACAGTAAACAAGCAAATCATTGACCTTAATTTACGATTTCCACAGTTTAATATCTGTGCAGCCTGGAGTATTTGCCTTTTGAAATGAAACAGAGGTCAAATCTCTGCCTACTAACATCTTAAATCCACAAAGACCAAATGAGAGTCCAATCAAGTCCGACACACACATGCAGACACAACACAAGCATGTACAGAAGACCTGTACATTATTATTTTGAATTTCTCCAAGCATCTACACAAGCCGCTGCTCACAAATCCTTATACTGCTTTTTTTTCTATTTCAATCGGGCTGCTGTCTGTTGGTCAGGGTTACATCAGAATCCAGCTAGACTTTTTAGTTTAGTTTAGTTTAAAAAAAAAAAAACTAAAACTAGACCTCTACTCAGCTTCTTTTAGATTTCTATGAACAATAAGATAAACATAATGAAATACATATTCATCCTAAATAGACCCCTTTGTCTATCCAAAATATATTATTTGTTCATAGACTACAGCTTTGCACTTCACAATCATCTTTTGTTTCAACATTATTTTAAATCTAGGGTATGTTTGACATTCTTTCATTTTTGTTTCTAATCCTTTCCACTGACTTTGTCCTCCATACACTGAAACACGTTATTTTATGCAAGGCTACCGGACTCAAAACGCCACTCACTTTTCTGTTGTTCTTCTTCTTGTTGTGTACACTAGTTAAAATCACTACTCCTCTATTAGTCGCGAACGAATCGGGCTGAAGTTTGGTAGGTATAATCTATGGATGTGTACGCATCAACGGTCTGAGTGATTTCCGAACCGGGGGGGTCCCAAGAGGCCCCAAAAGAAAGAAAAAAACAAAAGTCGATTCTCATTTATTTGCCAGTCAAATATTGCGATGGTTGGTGGTACTGAATCATTAATGGCACATACTGTACCAATACATAAATGGGGCCCATTACCCTGTATGTGTCACGGTGGTGCCAGGAAGCTCCTAGGGGCCCCAGTTTTCAAATGACTACTCTTCCGTTAGTTCTCGTTAGATCGGAATGCAGTTTGGTATGAATATTCTCTGAATGAATATGATGAGACGCTCAGAGCCTGTTTTTTTAAATGGGGCCCGGAGGCCCACCTCCCATTTCCGGTGATTTCCAAAATTATGGGAACATAGTCATGTGATATATCGTTTCAAAGGTAATTCAACGTAGATTACGATTATGCCTCGCACAATTCCATTAGGGGCCCAAATGGCCCGGGTCGCCCACCATTAAAGTCGTTTTCTCATTTGTTTGTGAGTCATATATTGCGACAGTTGATGGTACCGAATCAGTGACACACCAATATATGAATGGGGCCCACGATTCTGTATGTGCCACAGGGGCCCCATTTTTTTCATCGGTGGAACCAAGTCATTTGACTGAATTGCCACTGAATGTGGTAAGTGCTATTTGGTGCGGAGTCGTTCCGCGGACCCGGTCGTAGTTCATCCGAACTTGTTTTTATCATGAATTCTACTTTTTGTTCACACCTGCATGGCCAAATGAGCAACATTTCTGGGCATCAAACCCTGGCGAGGTTAAAGCGTGAATTTTGCAAATAGGAAAAGAAAAGTTACAGTTACATACACAGATTTTGTTTTTTAATGGATGACTAAGAATGAAAAATAACATTCTCAGGCAAAAAACAAACAAGTTTCGCTCAATATGGTTTTGTAACTTTATTTTTTATTATTATTTCTCCCTAATGATAGGATTAACTGGGATGTGAGAAACATGGTGCTAGCATAATATTTAAATAGCTCTTTTGTCATGTTTTTACAATGATCATAGTGAGACTAAATTATCCCTCGAGACCAAGAGAGACCTTCCAAGTTTATTGGCTGCACTCTGCTGCCTTCCCAGAGCTCAAGCTCCACACGCCACCCGGGAAGTGGCGCTTTGATCCACACACTGCACACATTCTTCCCATCATCATCTCACTTCCCTCCCCGGTGTTTATTACTGGCTGCAGCTGGAACACCTCCTGTCGCTCGGACCCCGCTCCACCAAGGTCAGAGAAAAGCCCACTCCTCTGGGCTGGAACAGTTCACCTTCTGTTACCAGTCAGCCTGAGGTTAGGAAGGCGTGTGATCCATGTGATCATCCTGAGGACTGTAATTAGTCACATCAATTATTTACAGTATTTGGTGATCATTTTTAAAATCTGGCATTAAAGGTGTTTTAATCCAATTTAGTAGAATGGTTCCCACAATATTTGATTTCCAAAATCTATTATTTTTTTTGTTTTAATTGAGCAATTTGAACCCAACATAAAGACCAAATATCTTACAAAAGGAAAATTAACTTGAAATTAGAAACTAAAACATCAAACAGGTGTTTTTATTTTTAAAAACATAGTTAGCGAAGCTTTTTCTAACATTCAGACTTCAAAGGGACATTATTCACAAATATGAAATTTTAGCGAATGATGGTTTTACGCAAGTTTGACAAATTAACACTGAACTATGGAAACAGATAGACATGTTGAGTCTCATGATTAATTAAACTTAAAGGGGGTATGCTACGAAGCTAGATAATTATATCCTGGATTAATCTCCGTTAGCGGGCTTCACCTAACCAAACATTCCCTGTCAGAGAGAAGCTGTCATACAAAGGTTGATAACAACATGCTAATTTAAGCCAAGTGTTTTCAGCCTGGGTACGTGGACGCTCACATAAAAGTGGTGGAGATAGCGGCGTCTGACCAATCAATGGAGAATCTGGCAGAGAGGCAACCATCTTTACAATGAAGGAACAGCTTATCATCTTAAACAAATATAGTGAATTTAAATCCATGATGACAGCGAAAAGCAACAGTGTTAGTGCACTGCGCACCAGGAGGTAATGCTCGCAGCAAATTGCCGACTCTGTAAATACGTAAAAGCGTGAGATTATTTATGATATTAATCCATTGGATGGGACGATAAATGGACAGCACGATCAGTTTCCCTTTATTACAGTGCACACGTTTTTCTATTCAAGTAGAGGATGAGAGCACATTGTTTCATTGTAGTATGTTCCTGCTTATGCAATCAGCCTCACTAGCGTAGGAATGTAAGAAAGATCAGTCCATCAGATATAAATCTATATCTTTCCTAAAGGATCATCGGTAAATGAAAGGATTACATGTATCCATTGATAATCTTTCTTTCCTAAATGCAGCTGTCAGATCTGCACCAACCAGGATCTTCTAACAATGGGCAGGTCGTTTTCTAAGAGAACTGTTTGCTTAGTAGGTGGGGCTTTAGCACTCGCTAAGATCCTAACCAGAACAAAACCTGGTGCCGACCAGGTTAGTCATTCAGCCTAAGTTACCATGATGATCTAGCTCCGGAAGACGTTAGCGAGCTTCGTACGACAGCACATACTGATTAAATCCTGGAAGAGTTCTTAAAAAATAAAAAAGTTGGTTTACTATTATGATCTTTTCAGTAAATATTGAAAACACTTTGATTAAAAGAAAAGGCCTATCGTGTTGGAAGTGATTCGGGGTAAAGAAATAACAAAAACAAACCCATGAGTTGAACACCCTTGCTTTACTTTAGTGTGTACAAAAAACCCACATCTTTCAGTTTGGCAAGTGACTAAACATTGATGGAAAGAAGAGCTCAGAAACAAAATGTCTTGCTCTTCCTGAAAGCACATTTCCACCGCTTGAGGTTTTCTCAGATTTATTTGTGTTTCATCAGCTGAAAACACAGGTGTGAATTTTGTGGGGAGAATTGTCCCCCGATCAGGGGAAAGTTCTTAGTATGTCTTTAGTGTGGCTGTGGTTTAAAGAGCAGATGTCGATTGAATAAAGTGTTCAGTCCTAGCCAGGTTAAAAGGCGACTACTGAATGGCAATTTTATTCACACAAACATAGTTTATAGATCTGCATGATGAAGTCCAACATTGCGTCACAGGCTATGGGAGAAATATAGTTCCTGAGGAGATCACGACCACAAATTAAAAAGTTTTGGGACCTGTTGGGTTTGGGTTTTTCCTTTTATCCTCTGGTTTCCTACCATCGTCCAAAAACTACTTGACCATATGGACGTGTGAGTGTCTGTGATTTATTGGTTTGGATTTTACCCTGCCATGTGTCCTTGATCAGCAAGGATAGTTTTAGTGCCCTGAAGCACTGAACAGAAGTGGCTGTAATAAATGAATAATGTCTTTATTTTTTTTATTTTTCTCTTCTAATTTTAGAATTGTACCTCTGGCTTTTGGCGGCATCTTTTTGCCTAATTTGCCAAATTAATATTTGTTGTGTTTTGCAAAAGAATAACTAACCTGCCTTTCTCTCTCCAACACAGCACTGTCCTCATACGCACTCTTACTTTGAAAAACTGGCCGTATAGTGTAGACCTTCGACAGCATGTGAAAAAATAAATAAAATAAAATAAAACAAAATGAAAAACCGGGCGTTATTTTTGTTCTCGTTGTTGTTTTTGAAAATTTGGCAGTTTGTAAAGTTCTGTTTTACACTTCTTTACCATGATGAAGAACAATGCCTTGAATTTCAATCTTAATTTTTGAATTTTGAAATAAAAATCACTTAATTTATTCTTAATATCCTTTCCTGAATGGAAAAACTAATGACTTAAACATGCACTGACCCTTTTGGTATTGCATTGCAATGAAAATGTACTTGTTACCCACTGCTGTAAATGTAATTAGGAACAAAGGTAAGTTAAGTTTTCCCCCAAAATGTATTAGAAGCAATAAACGACATGGAGAGACAACATTTAAAGGTAGAAACTCATGCACATTAATCATGGTGGCTAATCTTATAAAATTAAGGTATAATTTTCTTTCCATCACAACTTTGTGATGAGCCATAATGACTAAAGTCAGACGCCTTCAGCTCGGCTTCTCCCTGATTTGTTTTCAAGGTACCTTGACGTCAGTCGAGCTGTCGGGATACACACATCTGTGTTTGAGTCTTTCACATGATGATGACTGTTAGCTCATGCCGCTGCCTGCCAGCTGGTCTGCTTCTGCTTGACGATTTGTGAGTCACTCCATTATAGCTTCAAGTCAGTGGAACAGACTGCTGCATCATTATTCTACTGTATCAGACAGGCAGGTTTGATGTGGACAGAATCCACTGTGAAAAACCCTTCAGGGCAGCCATGATGGTTGATGGGAAGTACAGGATCAGACGCTCAAGTATTTCACAATAAAATCTCAAATCCGGCCAAAAAAAAAAAGCAACTACCAGGGAGAATAGTCCATAAAAATAGAAGAAATAGAGTTGCTGTGGATAACAAATAGGGACGTGCACGGTTTTAATTATCAGCTTGCACAAATTCCCCTCTAGCTGGCAGTAATACCACTAACCTAAAACAGTCTGAAAAGAACCTCAGTTTTTCACTCACTTCACACAGTGCCACTAATCCAGACGTAGGATTACTTACACCATTCGGAATTTAGCACATCACAAACTGTCAGTTCAGACAATAGAGGGGCCTCGTAGTGGACTGACTCTGCAAAACTGAATCTACACCCCTGCTCCCTGAAAAGTAAAGATAGTCACCTGCAGTAACCTTGTAACTTTTATTAGAGTTATTTAATGTTAAGGTTTTTGAATCCCAATGACCTGAGATGCTTTAAAAACCATGATTAAACTTTGAGTCTCCAACTCAGAGTTGGCCCATAAACATCTGGCGACCAAAAAACACAAAGGCAGACCAAATGTTCCCCTGCTCTCTGTCTTGACTCCATCGGAGGTGAATTGATTTTATGGCAACAGTGATCAACCGCTGCTGTCTTAATCTGGCCTTCTAATCTTTTTTTTTTTTTTTTTTTCAAGCCGAACCTTTGCCCCTCCAAGCTGCCCCGGATTCCAGGAAAAGTTCCAGCAAAGTTCTGGTTTCCATAAATCACAGTTTCACTCCCCAAGTTGCTCCCTGCAGAGCACAGGGGAGAAACACCATCCCTTTCCTTAACCTCCCAACCCCCCCACCCCACCCCCCTCCTGCCCCACCTTCCCTCCCCAACTGTTTTATTACAGCCAAAATTAGCTGATGAGAACTTCCTCACTATTTTAACACAACCTCAATGCGTCTCTTGTTTCACTAAAAGACGCTCACCGTGCGCTCAGATCTTTATGGTCACATCTGACAAACCGCGGTGGCGTCAAAGTCATGCGGCTTCAGTAAGTCTCTCTGTTTTATTTACCTGTTAGTGTTTCGGCATGTGGGCATGTTGTTGTTAGGCTTTTATTGCCCGCAATACACAAGAGCGGTGCCAGTCAAGTCTGACTGACTGCTGTCTATTAGGATGTAGTTTACTGTGAGGAAAGTAGCAAACAGTTAAAACCTCTACACCAAAAATGGGCAACTGGCGGCCCGGGGGCCACATGTGGCCCTCAGGCTAATTGTGTGTGACCCCCCCAAAAAAACAAATCTCCAAAGAATTCTATTGCATAGGAATTCTAATGCAAGGCATATAAAGCCCAACATAATACACAAAATAACTCCAAAAACACAAAATGACAGCAAATTGCACAAAATGTTAACAAAAATACATAAAGTAACAACAAATACATACAAAAAGATCCCAAAAACACACAAAATGACTGCAAAAACACACAAAAACAACAAGACGTAAACATAACGACTCAAAGAACACAACAAAATGTCAACAAAATGACACAAAACGATAGAAAAACATACAGAACAACAACAAAAAGAGAAAATTACTTAAAAAATTTACAAATAGCCAAAATTCAGACATAGAAAGAAAAATATACAGAACCAAAAAAAACACCATAAAAGACCATATTATGAGAATAACACAAGTGCATACCTGTCAAGTTTTGGATTTGAAAATAAGGGAATTTTTTTGGCGCCCACAACGAGCCGTACCACCTGCCACCTGCCCAACTAAGCTCCAGTATCCCTTATATTTTAAAATAGGTGTACAAGAAATCTAAATACCCACTTGTCAACCACTTACTAAATACAACTATGTGATTAGAATCTGGTAGGTCAACCTTTATTAACAGCTGCACAATATGTGCACTCAGAAATCCATCTAACTGAGCTTTACATTCTGTTCTGAGAGGTAAAAGCAGCGACTCCTAAAACTAGTATTTTGATACATAATAAGCTATTATATAGATCTATATATATAGATATATGAAATATTATAGTTTTCTATATCGCCAAAATAGAAAACTCGATACATCTTGAATCTTGATGTATCGTCCAGCCCTAATTCCTAAATTATAAAACAGCCTAAATAAAAAATAGATGTGTACATGAAGCACATGCGTTTATTTAATATACTTACAGTTTATATACAAGTCAACACGTTGTATATTTACTGTTAATTTCACATTGCTTGTCTTTAAGTTAGACATTAACATTTTATTTTATTACATATTTTCTTTTAATTTCTCATGATCACTCATGGTTCTCTGGTATTCACTAATGACTTATTAGACATATTTATTACAGACTTTACATTCTTTAACACTTTTTTAAAGCGGTGTATATTTGTGGAGCTTGTGATTGGCTGATTTTTCATGGTGACTTACGTCGTTCCTTCAGCTGTGGTAGACGTTAAAATCTCAGTTATTAATCCAACAGAACATGTAACTGTGTCCCATCCTGCTGCTCTTTAGGAAGGTAAACTCTCTGTCACATTTCACAACGTATTTACACGAGTTCTTTGTTTTTTTTTTTCACCAGAACGTCATCATTCATTCATCTCTCTTCTGAGTTGTTTCCAGGTTTGTTGCCGCTGTCAGCACTAATCTCGCGTGAACTGTCACTCAGGCCATTTCAGGAGGCAGTTCTCGCGAGGCTAGTGACGGCGTTCAGTTTAGTAAGGCATCTTTTAATTATTATTACATTAAAATACGGGATATTTATGGGTGGGAAAGAGAGGTAAAATACGGGAGTTTCCCGGCCAAAACAGGACACTTGACAGGTATGCACAAGTGTGACCTCATAATACACAGCAATATTCTCAAAATGACAGAAACATACACAAAGTGACACAGAAAACACCCAAAACTTACAAAACAACAACAGATAACAAACATAGGCTAAAGCTTGGTCGTTCTCCCCAGTTGTAATGCTCAGATTGGTCATTATTCTAAATGCTGACATAAATGTTGACAATGTGGCCCTATTGAATCAAACAGTTACATTTTTGTGACCCTGCTGTGATCAAAGTTGCCCATCTCTGCTCATGCGGACAAAAAAGCTAGTGCATACTTAACTGAAGAGGAAAGAGGATTTAAATGTATTCTGGGAAAATGTTCCATGACCCAACAAAGCCCTAACAGGATAAAACAAAAAAAAAAGTGTTGCGAAATCTTTGTTTTACAGTAGATTTGTATTGATCGGCCTGTGTTTAGGCCTGAGGAGTGTGTGACTTTGGTGCTGCAGCCCAACCCATGGGAGTCACAGGCTTGTCTCTGCATGCCCATTAGATGTCGGTGAACACATTAATACTCGGGGCTCGGCTCACATCTGAACAAGATATCCATCATTTGGCTCCACCGCTGGAGCTATAGGGCCAGAGGCTGAGACAGGAACTGCACTCAGCACATAAACAGAGAAGATCCGTAAACAGCTGAAGAGATTGGGTTGGACAAAGAGACAGTGAACCAGTGCAGCTAATACACACACACACACACACACACACACACACACACCATGGTGGCCCAGTTGGGAGGAGCGACATCAGACTGCTACAGCTCTCCTTTGGGACGTTCTGCCTGTACAAACAAACCGACCCAGGGCCTCCGGTCTAATGGGAACCAGACCTTCTCAGAGGACCATATCCCTTCTCCTCCTTTCCACCTCTTATTCTTGCTACCCCTCCTTCTTCTCTTTACGATCAACACTGCATCTACACACACCCCAGCTGAAGGACGCACTTCAATTATCCCAAACAGACCTGAAAATATTTCCTTTTCCATCACAGAGTTTTCCCACACAGCAGCGGTTCATGATGTTGGTTCTACATCAGTCCTGACCTTCTTGACCCTTAAGCAACAAGACTCTGGAGACCTACTCTTATCTGCACCGACACACTTTCTCTTATACTTTCACATCGCCCTTTTCTTCTTCTCACTCCATCTGTGTATCACACATGGACACATGACTCTGACATGAATAGTTTCAAGCTTTTGACCACCTTTGAGATTACCATAAGAGGAAGTCACTTCTTGCGTGTCATATGGGGGAGAAGGTGCAAGGCCTAGGAGCAGCATTGTGATCTGCTGCTGCTGAGTGATTGAAGCTCATCTGTTTCTACGAAGTCTGAATGTTCTCATTCATTGTGAGGGTTCAGGGTTTATCAGTGAATGTCCTCCCTTGTCTCACTGCGGCCTCTATCTGAATGTTCTGTTTTACTTAAGTATGAATACTGGCACCGAGTCAGACAAAAGCTCTCAAAACACACAGAGCCTCCACATTGGCTGCACATCGGATGCAGACAGGGCTGATTGTGATACGGCCTGGTGACAGTGGGTCTCACAGACATGGGTTGCATCACTTCATCGATATGTTTCTCTCTGTAAACCTTCAAGCTGGGAGAAAATATTGCATTTACCCCTCTGTTTCTCCTACACCTCGGTACACAAATGTCAGCAAGGCTGCACGTAAACACGAATACAGCGTCGAAACACTGAGAAGTCAAGGATTTCTTTTAACCCCCGAATCAGGTCATTGATGCCAAGTGTCTGGAAGTCTGGCAGATTTATGGATGAGACTGGACTGTGTCTGAAAAGCTGAAAAGAATTCACAAAGACTGGATATGACTGTTCAGTCTCCCTCCCACACATCTGGGTACAGAGCCATCAATGTTCCCACCACCAAGGACATGTGATGAGTTGGTCAGCTGTCATTTTACACACCCACACACACACACACTGCAGTATAGGTCATAAACCCCACCTCCTCAATGATAACGGATGGGATGTTGGCCAAACTGTAAAGTTAAAATACTCGTCACATAATTTTTTTCCAAACCTAAACTCTGCTGTGATCATTAGTTATCACCCTACATTGTGTTCAAGTGCTCATTTTTCTGTCATTTTACGTCATGTATGACGATGATTGACAGCCTAGGATCTTGCGTAGCTCTCTTTGTGAATAGCAGTTACATCGTGAAGGAAAGCCGAGATGCCATTTAACTAGATATTTGAGTTGAAATAAATTGTGGTTTTGTGCTAACCTCTATGATCTGAACGAGCCATTGGTAGAATTTCCAGAGGGGAAAGATTCTTTTGTTTTTGGCGTAGTTGGGCTGCTTAATGCTGCGTTCACACCGAACACGTCTTCTGCGGCACCGGACTCGTCTGCCGTGCAAAACGTTCCGCAAGTTTCGCAGGATCAAAAAATGTTCCCATTCGCTTCATATGCGCGTTTGACCCGCCCACCAGCGACACATCCAACTCGGTGAGTTTGACTGCCTGCTGAAGCGATGAACTAAGCTCCTTTTTCTCCTCTCATAAACATAAACCACCAGTGAAAAAAGTGTGATTAGCGGCTAATGCTATCCTAGCTCAGTGCCGACTTTCAAAGATGAAAACTCCAGAGAGAACTTTTACCTGCTCCTCCACGGCAAATCCTTCCTAGTCCGGTCCAGGTTATAAAGGCCGTGTCATACAGCTCCAGGTGGTCACACACAGCTTCTACTCCATGATTGAATGGGTGAACAGACCGGTGTCCGTATTGATGACCTGACGTCATCGTCAACAAAGACTATGATTGGCTTTCTTCATGCGAAACAGTCGCAGGAGTTCAATATTTTCAACTCTTGTGAATGTGCAAATATGGCAAAAAATCGGAAGGGAGCTGGCACTGGAAAGATTTTTCTTCTGGGCCGCGTCTATCCATTGACTTTGTATGTAATCTGGTCGCACGAACATTTTGTGACGTATCCGGTGTGAACGCAGCATAAGTCATCAGGGCAGTTCGCTAAATGGGCGGGGCGTGTTACCAGGGTTCCTCCAGCCAAACGATACTGTACAGACTGGCTCCAAATTTGCAAGATGGAAGCGCCACTAAATGCCATATTTTGGCTTCAGAAACATTGAGTGGGAACAGCAACAACCCTGAGGAACTCAAGTTTTTTATTTCTGCCCAATCAGCACCAGTCTGCAGCATTTTTGACTAAACTGTATCATTTTTTGGCACCTTGGACGACATCAGAAACAGTACTGCTTGTGTAAAGTTTCAGAGACAAAAGTGCATTCAGTGTGGAACACATTAGTGACTGTTCCGCTCACAGCGTCAGGACATAATTAATTTGTGCACTATATTGATCAGTTCCAAACATGGACTCACATGCAATCATAGTTTTAATGAATGGACAGGGATCAATACAGTAACCTAAAAAAGCACATTTTATGTTTAACAGTGTTTAAAGTTGTACACTGTAATCTGGAACATAATCAAAGGATTATTGTAGGATCGCTTACACTATGATGTTTATGTGAGAGCTGGGTAGGTGTGTCCTGATAGTAGATGTAGTGTCGGTTTCTATTCCCTATTCCCACTGATGTCATTTGTTGATGCTACAGAACTTTGGCAGGAAGGGACTGACAAACTGTCAAGGTCACTGACCCACTTCAGGGAAAAGCTACCACGCAGTTTGTGTGTCGCTGATGTTTCAAATGAATGATTATTCTTTGATGTTGTGCTATAAATGCAAGAACAGAGCTGTCTTTGTCTATGAGTGACCCGGCAGCAGCACTTTGACCATCCGTGGTTAAACATACACTTCTTTCGTCATTCATTTAACCTCCTTCCTCTTCTCTCTGTTCTTTTCTAAATCAGGTCTCTTCCTTCATATTGTTCCACTACTGTGTTGGGACCACGAGAATCTGGGGAAGTACCAACACCTGGATTCGGATAATCTGAGAAATTTGCGTCAAAGTCAGTGGTCACGTGATGAAAATGTGACACGGTCGGATAGTGAGAAACTCCTGAGTGTAGGGACTCCACACCCCCGTGGCCCCAAATCCTCCACGAGTAGATGTGTGGGATCACTCTCATAGGAGGAACTTGAACTCCTTCACTTCCTGCTCCTTGATGAGGTCACTGGTCTCAGTGGGAGTGTCTGCAAAATGCCTGCTCAATAACAGCCGACAGACGGCGGGGTTTGGAGGGAGAGTGAGGAAAGACGTGAAGAAGGACTGGGACATGCAGCGGGGGTAGAGGAGTAAAATGACAGGTTGGTGTGGGGGAGGAGGGAGAGAAAAGCCCGGGCCTGTCTCCTCTGAGCCTGTGGCAGTTGGCAATATACAGCATGTGTTCATATCATGGAGAGAGTTCATTTCTTCCTTAAAACATAGACAAAGAGGTGTTATTGCTTCATATCCAAGAAAATGTCAATACATGAAAAAACATGTTTCTCACGTGTTAAACCTCTTCCTTACTTCTTCTCAATATTTTTATCACGACAAGCTTTTCTAATGGGATTGAAAGTGACTTTATTAGCTGCGCCAAGAAATTAACATTTTCACTGGCATTAATCTGTTTGTTTGTCTGTTGGCAGGATTACAACAAAATAACTTTTGACTAAATTTTTTTAATCAAAGATAGACCTTAGACCTTTGGAGATTATCGTATCGTTATTGCTGGGGATGTAAATATTTTACAAGCCTCTAAAGTGTAAATGATCATGGTACCCTGATCAGGATCCCTGGTCCAGATAACTGTGAATATTTGGCAAAGAAGGTAGTTGGTGCTTGGCGGAGGTTTTGCGCTCTCTGAGTGCTCTTGTTTATCTATGTTTAATACAAATTTATGATTGCCACACACTAAGGCCTTATTCACTGGTAAATATCAGATCTTCAACAAGTCACATTATTGTCTGCAGGCCATCATGAGGTCATAAAAAGGAAGAGTCATATATAGAAAGAAAATAATGGTATCACATGCTCACTGACAGCTTGCCTGCGTCTCCTGACTTCTGGCTGATGTCACAGCACTCTTGATTAGGGAGCAGAAGGGCTGCGATCCCAGTGAGGGTCAGGTTGCCATGAGGTAATCACTGTTTCTATAAGCAAAAGGACCTGAGCCACAGTGAAGCTAATGAAGGGGAACACCCTGAGCGCATCGCTCAAGGCCGCAGCCCTATAGGTAGGTTAGAGGAAGGAAGGGAGGGGCAGGATGGTGATCTTACATACAAAGCCATCTTGTTTTAGAGCAGGCTCAGATGTAGCAGCTCTACTGCCAAAGGTCCACAGCTCCACATCCTGCTGCCCAGTGAAAATTGAGTCTTCAAACGAGCCGCATGAACAAAGAGCCTGTGTCGCTACGAGCAGCCACGAACACCCGTCTAACACTCACATGCACACACTATGAACTTACAGTAGCTATTATATCTGCTTTTATTTCAACCCTTCTAACTTTGCACCACCACCGTTTCCCTGCTTGTTTTTGGAAAGGCCTCAGTTTCATTACCAAACTTGCACAAGAAAACAACTTAATAAAGCAATCTGCAAAATACACACAGCTTGGTCAAAACACACACACTCACTCCCTGTCATCTTCTCCCCATGCTTTCACCCTGAGGCAGCAACAGCATAATGCCTTCCAGATGCTGAGATGCTGTACTCCATGGCCCAGCCAAACCTTGAAAGTCCAAACCCTTCTCCCCTGGTGTTAATGGTGCCCAGGAGGCTTGTGTTGGGGGTGGGGTAGAGGAGTAGGGGGGTACAGCTGGGGTCACAGGACCTTTAAAACTCCTGGTGAGTTTACAAAAAGGACCTGAGAATCCTTTCCCTTTCACTGGCTAATCCCTGATCTGTTTTTTCTCTCCACTGATCGTCTGGTTGTTAAATGAAACACTTATTGATGGAGCCTGGGTGTGGCTAAACTGGAGAAAAGATGGTGCCCTCAAAAATAACACAACAGTGAGCTGTGCAGCTGTTCTCCATCCAGATGGGTAGTGATGGTAAATGCTATTAGGTTTCATTAGTCTGCCTCCTGGAGTTGGGCCTTTGGGTATCTCATATCAGCTGTTCCTCATCAACATATTACAGTCCTGCCCTTCTCCTGCCTTCGAAAGACTGAGCTATTCAACATCTTGCATAGAGAATCAATTGATTCTACCAAGGGTTAACTTAGCCTTGGTTTCTTGTCCTCTTTCTTTAAATCTGAGCCTGACTAAATGATCTGCAGTCACAGTCACAGATCCATTATCGATACAATTTTCCACTTATCAAAAAAAAAAAAAAAATCCAGTCCTCAGCAGGCTCTCTGTTTTTCAATATGACCTCAAACTGTCTGAGAAATTCATTTCCCCAAATGTAAATGCTTTAAAACATATGTTCACAGTCAACTAACAGTGTTGACTTTTTTTTTTAGCTATACTTACATCCTGTGAATGTTTGCTGTGGTTTGAAAAGGGAACAATTACTGATGTGACAGTTTCCCATTATGATTCAAACATGTTTCTGTCACTTTGAAGCTTGAACCAACCAGACAAAGGTACACAAAACAAGACACAACGCCATAACATCATGGCTGGCTTGTGGATCCACTGAGGCTATGGGTGAATCTATGGCTGAATCCCAAAGAGGAGAGAGAGAAAGCTCCAGACTGAGGAGCTGTGAGAATATGTCCATCTGCAGAGCGAGCTGGACACAATCCAAAGCAAACAGGTTATAATTACATGGCATGAAAACAGCCAATTTGTGTTTTTAAGTTTTACCAACAAAAGAATACATGGTTACCATTTCAAAGGTCTGATATTTGTCAGTGTTGTTTTTTTTTAATGGTGTAACTGGGTAACCGACAATGAAGGACAATGGTTCATATACCTGATAGGGTAACGGTAAAACATTTTAAACATTACCTTCATCCTAACCACACTTAAGTGTAATGCGGTACTTTTAACAACCTGTTGATGTGCTGTAACCTGTGTCGGTAGACTAATTGAATTAAAGTGAGTGTTGGGCTATTTGTATTCTTTAAGTTTACATAATTATATATCATTAATTCATTCATTTTCTGTACCCACTTTATCAGATTGGCAGGGACGGCTGGAACCTATCCCAGTTCCCATTGGATACAAAGCCACGCCAGTCTGTCAAAATTGCAATAAAATCCACACATCCATTTAGAAACTGTGCTTTATTTAGGTCGGGTTAGGGTTAGACACGGAAATAAAGTCTGGAGCAGATCAGGCATTTGCATTCTAGAGCTATAGTTTAATGCCGGACTGGTTGTATTCAAATTCACACCTCTGACAGAGAGCTGACTGACAGCAGGTAGAGTTAAACAAACACCATAAAACATTAGAAATGGTTCATATGCAGAATGAAAACAGTGACTAAGGGCAGGCGTGTGTGGACGTGTGAGGAAACTCGTCGGTTTTAAAATGTTTTGCTTAGACGATGCAGCTAAATTTTCCCTGAGTGCTTTACCTTCACCCTGAAAATCATACCAACACCATATGATCTGAGTCATAGCGCAACTCTGTAACTGAGGGGGGTTTCTTTCTCATTTTGGAGCACGATAGAATTATCATATGTTCTCCGTTCATTTGCCCCGTGTCCAAGTCTCTATTGGTGCAAAAGTAGCCTTAGTCAGCACATTTGCAGCATGAGGAAACCACATTAATGGCTTAGTCTGATAGTATCTGGACTTATAAGTGCATGTAAACAGGTTAGCTAGCTCGTTTCTACACATCCAGATGGTGTAATCAACAATTGAGCTGTGGTGCATGAACAGGTAGCTTGATAGGAATAGCACATGGCTTTCTGCACATGCACCACTTTTTCTCGTGCAACCATTCCCTGAAGGAAGAAGAAGATTGATGGCGGGTAAGAAGCAGAATACTCACTTTTGGAGGAAACAAGGAGCCAAACATCTAAAGATACATGGACGGTAGAAAACATTTAGATTTCTTTTTTTTTTTAATGTGTTGCTTTCGTCCTCTTTATGCCACTTAAAACTACATCATTACACAAGATATAAAGCAGGGTTGGCGAACTCCAGTCCTCGAGGGCCGGATTTGTGAGACTTTTAGATGTGACCATGCTCCAACACACCTGAATCAAATGTTGTTGTTGTCATGCTTTTGAAGAGCTTGATGACAACACATTGGTTTCAACCAGGTGTGTTGGAGTAGGGACACATCTAAAAGTCTCAGGAATCCGGCCCTTGAGGACCCTTGTGTTCGTCACCCCTGATATAAAAGATGCAGCGCCACCTATTGAGGCGGAGTCAGACTGAGTTCATCAGGAGTTTGGTTTTCTCTCCTGTGTGTAAACTCAGACAAGATGAGAGGTTCCTTATCGACTTGTGAGCGTAACTCGATAGCTGTGTGCATGTAATCACACTGACCTTGAAGGAGAAGAAGTGCTAACCAAATACAACTGTGCTACAAAAAAAACCTGATTATTTCTAATTGAATTGGACAAATGTCTTCAGTGTTTCTCAGCAGTCAGATTTGACCTCACTAATTGGGTTGGATTGTTGTTATGAGCTCAGCGTGTGTGCATGTGGTCGCTGTGGTTGACCCGCTGGAGTTTCCCCAGCCCATATGATATCCCAGTGTTTGCGGCTCCATCCCCCCCTGCACCTTTAAGAGAAAAGTCAAACCATCTCCACAAGTCTGTGCACACACAGCCGAAGGGAATCCTCTTTGTGCAATGGTTTTAGAATTGGTTATTGGATTGAGGGATGCTGCCATCTAGTGGTGATTATCAATCTAATGCATATTGCCTCTAAACAGACACAATACTCAGAAAGGAAGAGACTTTTAAAATAATACAGACTACCACCAGATTTGACCTAATAAGCATTATAAACTACACTTGTAGGATTTATGATTTATTGCAGTGGAGTGCGGCACTGTTTCTAATTTAAAAGATTGATGAGTAAGAGACTTTTCTATACGGGACTCTGGATTTTAGGATTCAAACTTTTCCCAAGAGATATCCAACAAAGACCCAGAGGCTGGATCATTCACACATGTTTCTCTTTCACAAAGCCTCATAAAACTTTAGAGCTGCAAAGAGTTTGGCGGCCTCCTCCATGGGATCTCATCCAGAAAATGTGTGAGGGTGTTTGTCCTTCAACTCGAATAAATAACTACAGTTCATTGTCTCTAGAACATATGAGATATTTCTCTTCTGTTTCTCGTACATATGCTACTCTGTTTACCTTTTATTACGCCCGATTAAACACTTGTGTTTGTGAGTTAGTCATAGTTTCATTAGTTGAGTTACACAGAACACAGAAAGTCTTTCCATCTAAGGTTTGGTCTTTCTCCATCGTGCAGCTCCAAAACATTTCCAGATGACCATGAAGTCAAACTTCGTTATAGAACAATAATCGTCTCCTGGGACAATCTGGCCCTGATTGGGAAGTGGGCTCCTCCTTCAGATGGAGATCTGAAACCTGCTGTCAGAACACATCTGTCCAGAATATGGCAGCTTTTCATCTTCATGGTTTTTGCAATTAGAGCACAAAAACTAAAGCAAATATCCCGTTGTCCTTGGGAAACAAGCACAGACCTGCTTTGATGTGTTTTAGTTTAGTCTTTATAGATCTAAATAATGAATCTTCTAAATGCTGATTGACTTGGCTGCTGTCATTATCTGGTAATTTATTCTTTAACCCGTTGGGATTTTCTCTTTTGATTCTTGTTGCTTTTGGAAATTAAATATCTCTTTGGACCAGGCTGGAGCCTCTTCACAAAACAATGCAATAACGCTGAAAGGATGTTGTTTACTCTGAGCTGAGCCCTGCAATTGCCATCATTTCCAAATGAAGAGACCCACGTTTTAAAGGAGACAATGCCTAGCAGAGGGTGGGGTTGCAATACAACAGAGCGGAGAAAACTAAAGACAAGAGAAGGATTTAGGTCAGCTGAGCTCAACTGACCTCCCAGTGGCAGAAAGACATCCAGATGTCTTCATGCAAACACAAAGCGCAGGATGTTTTACTTTCTGTTCATGGTGCAAAAGTAAAGGAAAAGAATTAGCTTGCAGAGTGATGATTAGAGCAAACCAGTATCCTACAATTAGGATGTGACAAACAAAGAGGATAGTGATGGTAATGAGACATTTGATCACCACATGAGGCAGAGAGAGCAGAAAGTCATCTGATAAGAAGAAGCACCCTGGAGAAGAAAAAACAAGATCCCTTGAACTGTTGTGATGCTTAACAAGGTCACACATACACTATTTGTAAGCTACTTCCTGCATTGAGGAAACGCTGAGCACTTGTGTGAATGAGGTATTTCCTGTTTGTTGCCTGGCTCCTGTATTGTAATCAGAATCTGAAATACTTTAATGATCCCAGGGGGAAATTATTTTTAGTTGAGATGGTTCAAAGTAAAAATTACAACAATGTGAAAAGAATCAGTAACAAAAAACACGTACATGATAAAGTTAAAAATAAACTAAGATAGTAAATAAATTAACACAAGAATAAGGATTAAATATTAAGATAAGGAGTACAAATACACATGTAAATATAAATATAATAGCCATTTACAAACTAAACATTATTTAAGAATGCTCTTGGGTTGAAAGCATCTAAATTTCAATCAATATACTAATAATATTAGCCTTTTCCAGGTGTGCCATGTGTTGACTAAACATCTGTTTCAATTATTCAAACCAAAAGTAACAAGATGAACATCCCTTATTTGTTAGACTTTGATACATGTTGTGTTTATATATGTATATTTATCACTTTAGCTAGTTTATATGGGGATGCCTGTATAGAATATTTATCTGTGCTTATGCTTATCGTGCTAAGAAAAAGTTGTCCAGTTTAGATATATCCCTTCCCATTTAAACCACTGGAGTAGCACTTTGTTAGAAGCCACATATGATTCATCAGAGAACTATGTTTTATATTAGACGCAGATGCTATAAGGATATATATGATGGGCTGTTGCTGCTAAGCTTGACAAAAACCAATGTACACATTGTAATAATGCAGTTACTCTTATCTCAAACATATACTGGGAGCCATTTCTGGGAATCCCTCCAAGCATGTCTGCATAAAATCACACGCACTGTATATACATGCAGTTTGTTTCCCAACCTTGCTCCAAGAATGATGTCTGCTCAGGTTAATGTTTAGGAGAAGAATACACATAGTTGGAGGGATCCATCATTCTGAACATTTTGGTATGCAACCTTTTGACTTTTAGGTGTCTGCAGAAACCACTTCAGACACTAAAGTCAAATAAATGACATTACTTTATGAGAAAATGGATTGTAGTGTTGAAGAATTTGAGGGGGGAACATGTGTTTTTCTGAAAAGTTTCAGAATACTTATGTGCATGTAAAACCGAGGCCCCGAATCGAGCTGAAAGAGTCAGAAAATGTATTCCACTTTTGTGTGAGATAAACACAATGGTTTCAAAATAGGAGAAGCACAAAGAATGTGTGGAAACAGAGGGACCTCTGTTTAAACTCATGCATTTTCCATGATCACATTACATCAAACTTGGCCTCAGTAACAAAAAAAAAAAGAGGGACAACACAGATATTGTTGCAAAATGTGAATGTCTCCATGTGTTTGCTCTTTAGGTGGTTAAACAATAAATATCTTTCAACTGTTGGGCATCAAATACAAATACAGAGCAGGTGAGAAAAGAGCATCTGTTCATCATAGGACACAGACTCGTATGACGTCACTCGTGTGTGACCAGGAGATTTATTCACATGGATTCCCCGCGATTGCCTTTTCATGACAGGAAGATCAGTCAGGTGTTGTTGCCATTATGTCCCGTTTACTTGCCTTCAGTCAACTCATTTATTTTGTCTGCTAAACTATTTCCTTTGAAATACAGCATCTTTCATTGGCACCTTTTTGTTTTCCCACCAAGTCCCTTTTTTTTTTTTTTTTTTTTTTTATTAACACTCGACTGATTCAGTTTTTTACAGAAAATAATAGTTTGTGACCAAAGTATAAAAAAGAAGCCTCTTTGATGTGGATTTTATACTCATTGTTAAGTATTGGACCCTGAACAGGATAAAGTGGGTCTGAAAATGAATGAATGAATGTTAAGTATTGGTAATTCATTTATACAGTATATCCACATATATCCTGAGCATTCAGATAAATGTGTTTGGAGAAAGATGAATACCTTTAAAATAAAGGAATATTGTTTATTTTTAATTTTTTTGATAATAAGAACCAAAGAAAAGCTGAATTTTAACGATCCTTGTTTTCTACCAAGGCTAATTTTTAGCCGCCTCACTAACGGTGAAAACTGTTTTCTGTGAAAATGATCAGCAATGGTAGTGAATGTAATTTAATACAGCTTTAGTTGTTTCCTGCTTTTCAAAATGTTCATTACATTTATAATAAGCTCAGAATTCCTTTACTTGAAGTGGACTTCTGTTTCCTCCGTTTGAACTGGTTTCTTCCAAAAACATACTGGGTTAATTGGAGTCTTTTGATTCAGAGTAAAAGTGTGTGTGTTTGTTTGTTCCCCTTTGGTGTTACCAATATAACCAACGAAAAAAAAGAAATTCTAATTGTTTCCCTTTCATTCATCACTGTGTTATCTTCACACGGTCACATTAAATGACCTGGAAATCCTTCAGAGGCGGCTGAGTTGTTTTCCTCAGGCACTTTCCTGCTTGTCTCTGCCCAGCAGGAGCAGGAAGTGATTTTTTTTTTTAATGAAGCTGATTGTCAGCGGGATGACATTTTTAGCAATCAAACACACTTCTGACTGCTACTGCAGTATTTAGCAGCACTTTGTTTGTTTTTCTGATTGCACTTTATTTATATAAAGTGCAATTAATTGCGTTGTGTATGAAATACAAATAGAATAGAAAATAAATATACTGTACATTACATAAGACACTTTTACTGTAGAACAGTGGTTTCCAATCTCCATGATTTCATATGCTTTTTCATTTGTGGAACAGCTCTCCTAAACACCTAACTGTGTCTCCAACATTGGTTACCTAGGCTTAATCTACAAATTCAAAACAATGAGTTTAATTTAAAGTGAATTTATTTATTTTTTTAAATACCATGTAACTTTTTTGTGACTACTTCAGTAATAAGTAAATATTGTCTCCTTTGTAAAATGTAGCTAATTATTGTCTCCTATTGTCAGAAGTGTGATAAAATAGCCTCTACAGCAGTGTTTCCCAACCAGGGGTACGCGTACCCCTAGGGACACAGGAGCACATTGCAGGGGGTACGTGGAAAAATTTGGAATTCATTTTCAAGATAATACAAAAAATATTCTCAGTCATTTTTCAAGTCTGTCAATAAAATGGTACGTGTGCGCAATGACTTGTTTTTAAAGTTTAAATGTCTGTTTAAAGCGGACATATTCATAGAAGCTCATTTTGTGGTAAATGTCAGAAATTTGTTTTGTATTTATTTGTTTTTTCTAATTTCAACTATTATTTTTCTTTAATAACAATATAATCATAATATATTAGTATTAATAATACATTTACTATAACATTATTTCTTATATTTATCATTTTTATTGCCTTGAAGGCAACATCATTTTATGTCTAATTTGAGTTAAATAAGAAGATAATGCCTGAATATTAATTGTTCTATTTAAGAAGATGAAATAAAATAACTTGCGTTGAATATTCAGCTGTGTTACGTTCTACTTTTGGAAAATCATGAACACGTATGAGTGAGGGGGTACTCATGGTATGACAAAAAAGCTCAAGGGGTACACAAGACATGAAAGTTTGGGAACCACTGATTTACAGTATAAAATATTCCTGATTCAATAAATTACAATAAAATATAGTATTTTGTTGAGCAATAGTACTGTCAGTTTGTGTTGAATAATAATAAAAAAAAAAAAGCCTTAAAAGGAACTCGGTACATTTCCCGATTATTTTCAAATTAATTGTTAAAACATTCTGAGTACCCCGTGCAATATGCTCCTGTACCCCTAGGGTTAAATGTACCCCTGTTTGGGAACCACTGCTGTTAGAAGATAGATATCTTTTTAATTAAGCACACCATTAACTGTCTACCACAGGTGATCAAAATTTTCATTATCAACACTTGAGCGTGATATACTAGCGTGAGTATAAACTCCTCGAAGCAATAAATGACATTTGAGAGCAGCTCATGAAAAGGGAAAATAGAACAATTCATGACTGGAATCTTAATGCTTGTTTTCTCCACCGACGCTCCCCTGTTTGTCTTTTACAGCCTCCTGTGTTGCATCCATCCTCAGATAACTCCTCTGTTGGACAACTCATTGACCTTTCACCCTCAGTGGATTAAAGACAACATGCTCCGCACAGCTGTACATTCTCAACTGCCTCCCTACACAATGCTCTGATCCCGACTCAACACTTCTGTGCAGCGCAGCTCTGGGAGGATGTGATTACACCACATGCTTTTATACCCTCCCTCAGAGTCTGTCATTGCCATGAGATTAGTTTCCTTTTGTAAGAGATAAGTCTAAAAGGAATTCCTCATGCAGCAGTAAACCAGGAAATCTGTACTTTTTGCATTTGATACTGAGTCACCGTACTTTTATATTCCCATTAAACATGTGGAAAGGTTTACTGGAAATCCCACACCTCTAAAATCTGGGAAATTCCAGGGTTTGGGTTCTATCATGGAGTGAAATACATGTACTCAAAGATGAATAAGATATAACAATAACGATAATCAAGGTCAGTTGACCAACTTGATGTTAACAGTTAAATTTTTTTTTTCAGTCCTTCTACATCTGCCTTATTCAGATTTAACCAAATCTGCCTTATTCTAATGACTATACAAATCTGTATAACAGTGTGTTCATGGCAACAGTGTGGCTGTGTGTGTGTGTGGATCTGTGTGCTGACCTTAACGTGCGTGGGCGTAATGAAGAGACTCCAAACATGCATAAATATATTTCGCATTTTCCAACACTGTCATCAGCATGTTCCTCACACAAAAGGTTTAATTCTGTGTTTAGGCACAAGGAAGAGCTTAAAGCCTGCATGAGTGTAAAACCTTTAACACTTGTTGGCAAAGTTTCAGAGCTTCGTTGGTAAGACGCAAAGTAAAAAATTGAGAATTCTTTTTTTCCCGTATTTACAAACGTTAAGTTGCTTAATCTAAAGTAAGGACTTTTCAATATCAGAAAGAGAGTTTATTTCATTCTTTTTCATAAGTAAGGTAGTATAACATCCTCACTATTGTTTTCAGTACACTTAATAATTATTATCATTTTTAATAACACTATTATAGAACAGATATTTGTCTGATAACTCGTTCCTAAAGTGTATTTCCTGGATTAATAATTCAAACCTATTGAAACAGTGACATTATTCTGATTCCGAGGGGTATACTGACTCCGAGGAGTCATTCTGACTTTGAGGGGTGTTATTAAGTCTGAGGTGATATATCTTTCTTTTTTGGAACAAAAACTACTTCTGTGAAAGCTGCATATAGCCCCTTCAAAATAAAAGCTGATTCTGTAAGATTTGCAGATGGCCCCTACAAAATAAAAGCTGATTCTGTGAAGTTTTCCTGTCCTAAGTATCTCACCTGCATCCTGACTTGTATTTTCTTTCATTAAATGCAAATCTACTAGTTTTATTCATTTATTGGGTAAATGCAAATGTGTGTTACGGACAATAACTTCATGCACACACAGGACTAGCGCCCCACCTAGCTAGGAAACACAGGCCATTCCTTTCCATCAGCTAATGTCTTTCGTATAAAAGCAACAAAGCAAAAGAGAAACATACTGCCAAAGGGAAAACTGCAGTCTTCGCCAAGGCGGTTCTTGTCTACATTGTCTTTTTTTTCTTTCTTCTTTGTTTTTCAACATAAATGAAAAACAGGGAAAGCGTCCTTAATTCTAGATCCAGAGAAAAGGAAAAAAAAAAACTCGTAAACAAAACAAAACAAAAATATGGTTTGACAGGTTGATTACTGATAAATTAATCCATCCAATAGAAAAAAACTATATCCACTTAAGATACTCCAAATAATGGGTAATACACTTCTTATTTTCATTCTCATTCTAGTGCCAGGTGGATTTTTTTCATTCATTTCTATACTTTCTGTTGTTACCAATATTATACTAGTGTTGGTTGTCCTTAATGAATTTTAAACAGATACAGTTTGAATATTTTTTGAACATGATACAGTATATATATTCGCTCTAATGTGAACGTTTTATGGTTTCGTAATCTTCATTCCTAACAACTGTAATATTCTTTAAAACACAAACTGTCTGGTGGTCTGGTGGTTGCATCGATGACTAACAACCAGTGGGTTGTTTTTTTTTATTTTGGGAGTTTTGTTGTTTGAGAGAGAAATATGTATATTCTCTCTAAATGATGATCTTAGATTATCTTTCATTGATCATCTTAAAGACAGGAGACAAGGCTGTCATAGCGTCGAAACCTAGGCTGAGGATTTATGGAAGCAATAGGAGAACAACTACTTAACATGGGATATATATAAAATTTGTGTGTGTGTGTGTGTGTGTGTGTGTGTGTGCGTGTGCGTGTTGTGTGTGTGTGTTGTAAACAGTAAGTGGCTGGCTTTCACTCTCTCGCTCCCCTCCATTGCTTCAGATTCCCAGTGCAGAGCAGCAGAAAGAGGCAGAGCAGAGCTGGATTAAAGGACAGAAGGAATTGTTTAAGTTCCAATGTGGAAACACATCCAATGACTGACAGCGTATTTTTTGTTCAACTACTGGTGGGGCTCTTTCTCATTGTGGCAGGTAAGCATGCAGTTTACCTGCTGCTATTTGTCTTTTTGAATTGGATAGATCATTTCAGTCATGTACTGGGTTTTGGTTTCTACACAGGGCAAATATTCTGAATGGAAAAGTGTGATTTAATGAAGTTGCTTTTAGCCATAATTGTATTCATTATAAAATGTGTGTGAAAAAGTGGATTGCAAAGCGAACGTGTGTGCTAAAGTAAAGTTTTTCAATCAGTACACAGAGGAAAAAATGACTTTGAAAAGGAAAACCTACCAAACAATTAAAAACTAAAATAGCTAAGAGGGAATAGGACTCATGAAACACAACAGGTGTCAACTTCAGTTACAGATAAGATTATGAAATTTCACAGGCTACGTTGTTGCTTTTTTTTTTTTTAGGTGCCATTTAGGTAAATAACAGCTGTTACACTGAACTCTCAATAAGATGTGTTATTAATTCTTTAAAACTGATCTAAGATGAAATTTCTTCTCATTTGGTTGGTCCTTTCACCCCACTTTTTTGATGCAAGAACACAGTTCAATGGTCACATTTTAACCATTAACACCTAGTAATTGCCATTTATTCTCAGGGAAAAACTATTCAATATATCATGTTATGTAGGAAATCCCTTACGCTGGTTTTGTCGCACCATTGCTGACAATAAATAAGCAGTACAATAAAGTTCATTCATCCTTTGTGACTGCTTTATCCTTCATGTGGTCATGTGCACTGCTGGTGTCTGTCCCAGCTGACTACAATGAAGTGTGTGAGAAGAAGAAGAAGAAGAAGAAGAAGAAGAAGAAGAAGAAGAAAGAAGAGAAAGAAGAAGAGAAGAAGAAGAGAAGAAGAGAAGCAGAAGAGAAGAAGAGAAGAAGAGAAGAAGAAGAAGAAGAAGAAGATAAGAAGAAGAAAGAAGAAAAGAAGAAGGAAGAAGGAAAAAAAGAAAGAGAAGAAGAAGAAGAAGAGAAGAAGAAGAAGAGAAAGAAGAAGAGAAGAAGAAGAAGAAGAAGAAGAAGAAGAAGAAGAAGAAGAAAGAAGAAGAAGAAGAAGAAAGAAAAGAAGACGAAGAAAGAAGAAGAAGAAAGAAGAGAAGAAGAAGAGAAGAAGAAGAAGAAAGAAGAAGAAGAAGAGAAGAGAAGAAGAAGAAGAAGAAGAAGAAGAAAGAAAAGACCAATTAATCGGCCCACCAATTCTATTGACCAATATATTTGCAATAAAGTATAATATAAGTTGACATTGATAATGGTTATTTCACCAATATGAAATTATTGTGTTATTGCTCAAGACAACATATTCATAATGACAAAAATGAGAAAAATGTCCTTTTCCAATACTAAATTTGAATATGTATTCTTATTTTGTACAGATGATATTTATTTGTGGAATACATCTAGTGGGTGATCACATTAATAGTGATAGTGAATTATATATAGGTATTGGTTAATATCGGAAATCAAGTAGAGGAAAATATTGGCATATCAGATATAGGCAAACAGCTAATTGTACATCTCTAAAAATGCGTATATCAAACTTTATTGGCCTGCTTCTAAAATCGCTGATATAAGCACTCCGATACAAACAGTGCATTTATTGGATATATTGACTATATTTTTAAAAGGGCTTTTTATTTATTTTTTTATTTATTCTATTTAATTGTAGAACATTCTAATGTTTATGATTAAAATTTATGTAACCCACTGGTTAAAAATGGGGCAGTTTTTCTCATACCAAATGTTATGCTAATATCATTTAATCAAGCCTTTTCTAACATTCCAAACTACAAATAAGTAAGAAACTATGCATAATTTCTGCTGATATTGCATCAAATTGATATAGGTATTTGCCGATACACAAGATAGCAATATCAATTATGAAATGGAAGTGAAAAATCCCTAATAAATGTTTACATTTACAATCTTTATAGAAACCCAAACCTATAGTATTCTGTTGGAGGTTAGCTACAGTGAAGAAAATAAGTATTTGAACACCCTGCTATTTTGCAAGTTCTCCCACTTAGAAATCATGGAGGGGTCTGGAATATTCATGGAAGGTGCATGTCCACTGTATGAGAGATAACCTAAAAAGAAAAATCCAGAAATCACAATCTATGATTTTTTAACAATTTATTCGTGTGATACAGCTGAAAATAAGTATTTGAACACCAACGTTAATATTTGGTAGAGTAGCCTTTGTTTGCAATTACAGAGGTCAAACGTTTCCTGTAGTTCTTCACCAGGTTTGCACAGACTGCAGGAGGGATTTTGGCCCACTCCTCCACACAGATCTTCTCTAGATCAGTCAGCTTTCTGGGCTGTCGCAGAGTAACACGGACTTTCAGCTCCCTCCAAAGATTTTCAATTGGATTTAGGTCTGGAGACTGGCTAGGCCACTCCAGAACCTTGATATGCTTCTTACGAAGCCACTCCTTGGTTTTCCTGGCTGTGTGCTTTGGGTCATTGTCATGTTGGAAGATCCAGCCACGACTCATCTTCAATGATCTGACTGAGGGAAGGAGGTTTTTGGCCAATATCTCACAATACATGGCTGCAGTCATCCTCTCCTTAATACAGTACAGTCGTCCTGTCCCATGAGCAGAAAAACACCCCCAAAGCATGATGCTACCACCCCCGTGCTTCACAGTAGGGATGGTGTTCTTGGGATGGTACGCATCATTCTTCTTCCTCCAAACACGCATAGTGGAATTATGACCAAAAAGGTCAATCTTGGTCTCATCTGACCACAAAACTTTCTCCCATGACTCCTCTGGATCATCCAAATGGTCATTGGCAAACTTAAGACGGGCCTTAACATGTGCTGGTTTAAGCAGGGGAACCTTCCGTGCCATGCATGATTTCAAACCATGACGTCTTAGTGTATTACCAACAGTGACCATGGAAACAGTGGTCCCAGCTCTTTTCAGGTCATTGACCATGTCCTGCCATGTAGTCCTGGGCTGATTCCTCACCTTTCTTAGCATCATTGAGACCCCACGAGGTGATATCTTGCATGGGGCTCCACTCCGATTGAGATTGTCCGTCATGTCCATTTTCTAATGATTGCTCCAACAGTGGACCTTTTTTCACCAAGCTGCTTTGCAATTTCTCCGTAGCCCTTTCCAGCCTTGTGGAGTTGTACAATTTTGTCTCTGGTGTCTTTGGACAGCTCTTTGCTCTTAGCCACGCTGACTGTTTGGGTCTTACTGATTGTATGGGGTGGACAGGTGTCTTTATGCAGCTAACGACCTCACACAGGTGCATCTGATTCAGGATAATACAGTGGAGTGGAGGAGGACTTTTAAAGGCGGACTAACAGGTCTTTGAGGGTCAGAATTCTAGCTGATAGACAGGTGTTCAAATACTTATTTTCAGCTGTATCACACGAATACATTGTTAAAAAATCATAGATTGTGATTTCTGGATTTTTCTTTTTAGGTTATCTCTCATACAGTGGACATGCACCTTCCATGAATATTCCAGACCCCTCCATGAATTCTAAGTGGGAGAACTTGCAAAATAGCAGGGTGTTCAAATACTTATTTTCTTCACTGTACATCTGCAGCCTCAACTACCCTAGGAAAGTGTTTCTAATTAATCTAATCCAATTCGCGCTTCTTCAATAATCACCAAATTAACACATACTCTCATCCATACAATGGCCACATTTACATTGGAGCTTTAATTCCTCTTTAAATCCGAATTAAAGTTAACACCAAACTAGGTGGCTAGTTTATTCCGTTTTTAATTCCGAGTTAAATAATTCCTCTTTCTTGTTAACAGTTAACACCACTTAAAGCCGCTTTAAGTTAATTCCGGTTGTTTTGCACATGTGCGACTTGCGGCGATAACGTTTGGTGACAACATAATCCAACATGGCCACCCAGACTAGAGCCGACATAATAATAATAGCCTTAAAAGACATGGATCTATTGAAAAGAGTGGATGGACGGAGGCATAAACGTGAGAAAATTAACACGGACACATGGACTTATTAAATACATGAAGATCAGCAAACGAAGCTGGTTTCACCGGACGGGTGATACTAAGACCCAGAGGCTGAGTAAATGCGTCCCCATACTGCTAGACAGGCTGTAATATCACCAAGTTTATCATTGTAACGGTTGTTAGAGCTACTATATTTACCAGGGAGCAACTATTTATTCCTAGTTATTGTTTTCTGGAGTTGTACTGGGCTTTATGTACAGGTGATTAGTTCCTACCTCCTTTCCACTCCGTGGACCAAAGTGTGTTATTGTTGAGCTGCTGCTTCAAAACTACAATCAAAATAAAAGTGAAAACAGTTCTCATGTGTGGTCTTCTGTGTTACAGCCAACAATAAAATGTTTGTTGTGTGTTTCTTCCGATCGACGTGATACGTCACGTTCTCCCCCTGTCCAAACCGAGCCTTCCCAACTCCCAGCCCTAAAGCGGAATAAACTAAAGCCGAATAAAGCGGTTTTCCATGTAAACCTCAGTTCGGGAATTACTATTTCCATGTAAACATGAGGCAGAATACTTTATTTCCGAATTAATTAATTCAGAATAACTAAATCCGAATTTAAAAAAAAACCATTATGTAGCCGTGGCCAATGTGGATAATGTGGTATTTCCCAAACCAACGATGAGGGTTCATCTTACCAACCCAATGTCTACTAAGTTACTTCTATCTATCTTCTATAGGTGTACATGCCTCCTGTCCCATTGAGCTGAGCCCCCCCAGTGTGGTGGTGAGATATGGAGAGTCAGTGACGGTCAACTGTACCACGTCAGAGACTCTGCACACCGGCATCGGCTGGGAGGCCACACAGGGAGGCACAGGTCTGGAGCAGGTCAACATTTTGCCTTGGACTGTGGAGAGACTGACAGGATGGGACTATTCTCCTTCTTGCTACTTCGCCTCAGATTTTCATGAACAGTGCGTTAAGACGCTGGACGTTGTAATCTACAGTAAGCCCTAACATGTTGGTTGTGATCAGACAAATACTTTGTAAAAAAACTGTACCTGATTGCTTTTTTTTCCTTTTCTTTTAGCATTTCCAGAAAACATAAACATCAAACCCAGCAGTGAATCTGATAAAGTGCTAAAAGAAGGAGATGAAATTCAACTATTATGTGACATCATCAATGTAGCACCAGTGCAAAATCTTACTGTTACATGGTTTAAAGGAAATAATGTCATCCAAAGAGACACTTTTGACAATCGTACAAAAATACCAGTGGATCCGTTTTCGGAATTTACATTTAGGGCAACGAGACAAGATGCTTTCCCCTTATTCAGATGTGAGGCAGATATGGATCTCAGGCCAGGAGGGCCAAAACTCCACGTATCATCACCAGGTTATAGCATCATGGTTCAGTGTAAGTACAACCTCACCTAACCTATTATTTTTGTCTAGTAGGACCACAGTTACACTCAGTCTGTTTGGTTTTAATGATGTGGTTTTTTCTTCAGTACCTTTTATGGTTTTTAAACAATTATATATTGAGTTTTTTTTTTCTTAGCCTGACTGTAGCATTTTTTTTTTTAGATCTGCTGATGTTTAGTTTAGTTTATTGAGATCCCCATTAGTGTAACCCAAAGCTTCACCAGTCTGTAAACATAAACATACATCTTACGTCATGCACAAAGAAAAATCTATATTATTATATTGTTTTATGCAAAACGAAAGCACAAAACATTTTTTAACTGAATTTCACTTTCAGTCTGCGTCACCTCATTTGAAGGTGTTGTTTTTTTCCTCCTTTTCCAGTTGGACCAGACATATCCTGCTCTGTTATTGAGCTCAATGAAAAAGAAACTCTGGAGGAAACCTGCCCTGTAAAAGGAAATCCTATCCCGCATGTAAAGTGGCTTAAAGATGGACAGTTATTTGACCCAAAAACCCCCCTAAGGAGAGAGGATGCTGGAATATACACAGTGGAAGCTGATGGCCTTGTTAATGTCACTAGGAATATCTCTGTTCTTGTGCTTTGTGAGTGATGAAATATGAAGAATGTATTTTTTTTAGTATTCTGATGACTAGTTTCATATATATCTTGTGGTGTCTTTTCTGTCAGATGGACCAATTCTGTTGTGTCCAAGCACTTACACTGCACTGGAGGATGTTCCTCACAATCTAACCTGCATGGTGGAGGGCTATCCCAGACCTGAGATGGTGTGGTACAGAGACGGGGAGGAGCTGGAATTACCAAAAATCCTAACAAGAAGAGACTCTGACCAGTATATGATCATAGCTTCAAACAATCACTCCAGCGTCAACGTCACGGTGGATATTACTGTTTTATGTAAGTCTTCCTCTCTTTTTGCGTGAGGATGTTGCTTGGTAACACTGTACGGTGACTCATCATACTGTTTGCATTGCAACGTCTAGATGCCCCTTCAGAAATAGCAGAGCTTGAAAATGCTGAAGTGGACATTGGGTCCACTGTGTGGCTTAAATGTTCCTCCAGGAGCAACCCACGACCCTCGTACAGCTGGACTTATTACCAGACGTCTAATGTGATCGAGAAAACTGAAGATGGAGTGTCTCTTCTGATCATACAAAATGCTACCTCACACAACATGGGCTGGTACACATGTTCTGCCTCTAATGAGATAGGAGGCTTTTCTAAACCTGCCAGAGTCACTGTGAAAGGTAGGCGCACTTTGGTGCAGCACACACAACCAAGCAGAAAATGCAAACTCATAAGTTAGGGGTGTGTATTGCCTGGCATCTGGTGATAGGATTCGTATCGCAACACATAGGTCACAGTATAATACGATATATCCTGATATTAAAGTACAAGGCAATTATTGCAATTTTTTTTTACAATTTACACTCAAAACATTGGCTATGTGCCAACAACTTATAATAAAAATCTGTCTGTGGCTTTTAAACCGACTTTGACTTTAGTGCAACTTGGCTTTAGTGCAACTTAACTGAGGTATTAGCAAGTTAGTACTTTCCATCCATCCATCCATTTTCATACCCGCTTATTCCCGTTTAACAGGGTCGCGGGGGTCTGCCGGTGCCAATCTCCGGCTCTCATAGGGCGCTGGGCGGGGGTACACCCTGGACAGGGCGCCAGTCCATCACAGGGCAACACAGACACAGACAACCATTCACTCTCTCATTCACTCCTATGGGCAATTTAGAGACTCCAATCAACCTTACAGTCATGTTTTTGGATTGTGGAAGGAAGCCGGAGTACCCGGAGGAAACCCACGCAGCACGGGGAGAACATGCAAACTCCACACAGGGCTTGAACCCAGAACCCAGGACCTTCTTGCTGTGGGGCGGACGTGCTAACCACTAAGCCACCGTGCGCCCTAAGTTAGTACTTTTAGATTTCATTAAAAAAACACAAACTGGTCAACATGCCCAGGTTTCAGAGCACTTCTTTGTGCAATTACAATGTCTCCTGCAGTGGAAAAGACTTTCCTGGTTAAATAAAGGTAAAAAATTTTTAAAAATTATATATATATATATATATATATATATATATATATATATATATATATATTTATTTAAAAAAATCGATTTAGATGCAGTTAGAATTGATCCGAGAATCGCACAACGTACTATCGTGATACATCGTCGAATCAATTTTTTTCAACACCCCTAATATATATATAGCAATGGTGTGTATTATTGGTATATTAAAATTTTAAAAGCTTGTTTAAAATGAGTGTGAGGAATAAAAAAGCATGCTGGTTTTGAAATTTTGAAATTTCAAAAAAATTCAGCTATAAAAATACGAATACAAACTCTGATGGCACAGAATTACTTAAAGTTTTTAGAAATTCAACATAAAAAAGTCAACATGAAAGAATTCACTGTCAAAAAAGTTCAGTGTAGATTGTTTATTAAATCATGTTCATGAGCGGGTATTTCAGGTGTCAGTTAACATTTATCGCTAGTTGTTACGAACACAAACGGAAAAATGAAGTAAATAATCTTACCGAAGCTCCATCGCTCCTGTTGGCCGACATTGTTACTTTCTTTTCCCGCGTAGGTGTCGCTTGACCGATGGAGCGTAACTCAATCGGTCATGAACTGTGGTCGAATTTTTTAAAACCGAATTTTTTGTGGCTGCATTTATTGACACTGCACTTTTTTATGTAGAATTTTTTGTATATTGAATTTTTCAAACAAGTGTTAGGAACAAAAAAAGCATGCTAGTTTTGAAATTCATTTCGATGTTAAAAAAAAGAAAAAAAAAATCAGCTTTAAAATTACGAATTGAAACTCTGATGGTACAGATTCAGCTTCAGTTTATTTGCCATTTGCAGTATAAAACCACATTGGGGGAAAAAAAGGTGCAAGTAGCTCAGAGTGAACTTTCAAACATTCATTCATAAAACATAGAAGAAACACAAACAAACAAGCCAAGAGAGTTTAAAAATTACATTTGTAAAACACAATTATAAGGTAAAAAAAATAAATAAAGAAGCCTGCTCAGAGGGCACCGTTCAAAGACATCACAGCTTGTGGGGGGAAAAAAAGCTTTTGCTGGGGCGACATTTACCACATTTGATGGCCTGTTACTTCCATACCTGGTCCTATGAGCGGGTGAATGTGTCTCAGCGTGGCTGACGGAGGGCCTCTGTGTTGGGGGAGGGCCACCGGTCGTTCCCTCCCCGCTGTCCACCGCAGACAGAGCTAAAAGGTAGCATAGCTTAGCTTTCCTATACGTGAAAAGTGTCTGAGGGAGGAGGTGAAGCGGCTCGGACGGAAGTGTAAAGTAGGGACTGAGGAGCGGCAGCTGTGGGGAAAGTGTGTGACTTTTACGGCCATGAAGGCTGGGAACAGTGTCCGTCTGCTGTCGGTGTGTCTCACTGTGACCGCGGAGCTGCTGTGGCTTTGTAACGGCACTTATTTCAGTAAGTGCCGCTGTCATTTAATCTTCTACACTTTACTTGTTTTCCTTTAAATGTGACTGAAAGTGCTATGGCATGGGTTGAAGGTTTGAAAATCCTGTTTATGGAAGTCTGAGCCAAAGTTTGAAGTGTCTGTGTTTTTAAATAGCAGACTGTGGAGTAAGTGGCTTGTTCATGTGACCGCTTTGAATGGAGAATAACGGGTGAGTGTGAGTGAGCAAGTGGAAAATCAGGGCTGTGAAGGCTTGAGATTATGAGTCAACATTAGAGCAAAATTAGTTTTAGGACTCCACTCACACCCTGTGCTTCGTGTCAAATAAGGAATTAGGAGTTTATTGATAAAGAATAGAATCACAGAGGGAAACAGGGCTGGCTGTCTGTGTTGAATGTATGGCATCTGTCATGTACGAGGGAATACTATAAAATTTTGATACATTTATTTCAAAATATCCTGCTTCACTCAAATGTCACTTCAGCCCTGTCAAATTTGGTAATAGGCTAATACAAACCAATGGGAAAAAAAATGTAACAATAAGGTCATAACTAGCGCGGGGCAAAAAAAAAATCGATTTAATCGATTTATTGATTTTGTAGGTAAAAACGATTTTTATTTTGCAAATTTGAGTTTAAAATATATATATATATTTGTCTTCTTCTTCCCACCACTGTTTTTTTCAGATGTGAGCCCGCCCCCTCTTGGTTTACATTTGTTTACCCTTGAGTAGGCAATATGTGTGCTACAGACATGTTTGTTTTAGTCACACTCTATGCTGAGATGCTAAGGGAAGAGTTTATTATTTTTTTAATTGTAATGTTATATGTTATAAAATATGTAGTTATCTGATTTCTTAATCAGAAAATTTAAGCTACTGTGAAGTTGCTGTTGCACTTTTGCTTAAACCTGCGTTAAAGCTGGAAATTGTTGAATGACAGAGCCTCATTTACTTTTTATTTTGGGAATGTTCTATGCATTTTAACTCTTAAGGACGATCACAGCATTAAAGTTGGACTTTTAACAATATATCTGATGTCTGTCATTTTTAGTGCATTGTAAAAAAAAAAAAATCGGAAATTGAATCGAAACTCGAATTTTTCTTTAAAAAAATCTGAGATTTTTTTTTTTTTTTTTTAGGAAAAATCGCCCAGCATAGTCATAGCTAATGCATTTAAATCTATTTTGTTTCATTACTATAATAGAACATAACATCCAATGATCATGTTAATATCATTGAAAAGGCCTATTCAGAATCAGAAAGTTGTTTTTTTTTTTTTTTCTTTTTCGCCAAGTACAGTTTAAAAACAGTACAAGGAATTTGACTTTGTCATTGGTGCGAAGAACAGAAAAAGAACAAATCTCTAGGTATATGAAATGGCCAGTCCCACCCAAAGGTCAAAGAAACTCATTTTAAAATATGTCATAATATTTACCCAGTTTCTAATTTTCTAAACAAACGGTTCAAAGTTGATAAAAACAGAATGTGCCTTTTGAAAATTACAGAGAAGAACCTTTAGAACACCTATTCTTTACCGGGCCGATATCAAACACATTTTGGAGTGATGTTAGAGATTGGCTTTGTCTCAAAATTTCTAATATTCCCACTTTTACCTTTAGTCATATAAGATACCTTGTTGACAACTTAGAAAGTACTGTGTCTGTTCCTCTATGCAAAATATCATATACACTGCTGTAAGCGGAGAAGGTCTCAACCCTGCTTCTACCATTTTATTCATGACTTTTTTTCCTTTTTAAAACTGTTGAAAGCTACTACATCTGACTTACAGTATCTATCTTACTTTTGTTTTAAACGTATAAAGTCAAGCTTCTTTTGGTTTCTATTTTTCTCTGCTTTACAATCTATGTGATTTGTGTGTGTTAGGGTGTTGTTGTTTTTGTTTTTACCATCTTTTTGCTTGGTTTGTGATATATTGTGTACAGTTTTTCTACTGCTATTACCTCTGAGAGATCTTGTTGTTGTTCAATAAAATAAAATAAAATAAAATAAAAGAATGTATGGCATCTAGAAGTATTTGGATATCCCAGTGAAGGTCAGAACAAAGAGTGGTGGGCAGTATACGTATGCAGACTTCCCAAAGGGAGTGGTATATCCTTCCTGACTGTTTTACTGCCTCCTTCAGCGATTACAGCATTTGTTTGGTTTTCCATTGCTTTTCATTGTTGTTCTCACGAAAGAATGTGTGCACACTTAAAATGAAATTAAAAGTGGCTCTTCTCATCCACTACAGGTGCCACACAAGTATGCCCAATCACTATAACTCCAAACCCGATGGTGGTGCAGTACAAGAGCAGAGTGCAGAGCGCAACATGCTCATCAACAACCAACAACCCCACTAATGTCCAGTATATATACTGGGAAACACAGCATGGTGCTCAGACCATCCAAAGCCTTAATGAGACTTGGTTTGTTGATACTCATGCTGACTGGGACCCAAGGCCTGTGTGCACCGCCGTGATTAAGGGAATTGGAACATGCTACATGAATCTGAACTATACCCTATACAGTAAGTATTCTAAACATATTTCAGATGAGGTACTTGGTACAAGGGAGGGCAAAACCGGTCTGATAGAAGAGAAAAACACACATGAAAAACAAAAGCTATATCAAAATATATTGGTATTTTTGTTAACTACTGAAAAGATAATGATAATAAAATAATATATTATACTATAGCAATGAAATAAATGTATTTGCTTATGTTTCGGAAGAATAAAATATACATACTGTAGCTGTCATAAAAAGATTGAACTACATGTAGTGTTAATCTTTGATAACATATGCAGACAAGGTAAAAATAATAATATTAATAATAAAAGCTGGGTAGTGATCCAATAGGAAGTACTCTGATTGTGTTTGTGGAATTAGACGGCTCATGTGATCTAACACATTAATCACATCAAATCTGTGTGTATTTACAAACATTATCATCCCATATTGGGTTGTTCAATGGTAATTGAATATTTAAAACAAAAATGCAGAACTCTTTATTTTTTAGTCTAGTGTTTCTCAAACTTTTTCTCTATCCAAGTACCCCCTTTTGTCTGACTAGAACATTAGAACTTCCTAATCATGATCATTTCTATCATCATTTTGCATATTTTGTAGTTGTTTGTTTGTTCTTTTTATGATTCAGTGTATTTTTCTCTTATTTTGTGTATTTTTTTGTCATCTTTGTGTGTTGTTGCTATTATTTAAATTATTCCTCTCAGTATGTGTGTTTTTGGTTGTTTCTGATGTCGTTTTGTATGTTTCTCTCTTTTTTTGCGTTTTTTGTCGTGATCTTGTGCATTTTTCTCTCATTTCCTTTGTCTTTGGTGTCGTTCTGTGTGTTGCTGGTAATAGAAAGTATTTTTCTCTTATTTTTTGTGTTTTTGTTGTCGTTTTGTGAGTAGCTGGTAACATTTAGTATAATTATCATTATCACAATGTTATAAAATCCCATATTTTGAATGATTGAATTTGTTAATTTTCCCCTCTCTTGCTCAAGTACCCCCTGTAGTGCCATCGCGTACCCCCATTTGAGAAACACTGCTTTAGTCGACTAAAATATTTATGTTACTTAGCTTAGACTTAAACTAGACTATAACAGTATCTCAGATTCAAAGAAAAACCCAAATACATGTATACATTTACTGAAACTAAGACTCTTATTATTGTAACATTTATGTTTTTTGGACTGTGGGAATCGTGGAGTACCTGGTGAAAGCCCTGACACACACACATTTAAATGGTTTGCTTGGATTTTTTAATACTGATTTCCCTTTCCCATCCACTTCTCACAGAAACCCCAGACAGTGTCTCCATCCATGCCTTGAATAACACCGAGTTAGTGATGGAGGACGCAGAGCTCCAGCTGCAGTGTGCCATTGTGAACGTCGCTCCTGCTCACAAGCTCACAGTGCAGTGGTACAGAGGAAACGAAACCATCGAACCAGGTGGAACAGCTTTCTTCATATCCAGGAATATTTACATTTTGTGTCAAAATGATGGAGGTGTTGAAGCAACTTTGATGTACTTATAACTAAAAATGCAAGGCTTATTTTCTCTATTACGCAACAAAGCATATTTATAGAGAGAAAAACAACAGTTTTTATTGTGAATGTTTTGCAGTGTCTCACAAAAGTATAACTACACCCTTTCACATATCCGTAAAAAAGTAGTTGAGGATAAGTGCACGTTCACGGCTTTCCGCAGAAGACCTGTGAAGTAGGTCACGATTTCCTGATCAGAGACGATCGAAAAATAGAGAAACACAAAAAAATAATAATGTTTAGAGTTTGCTCGATTTGAAAGTGTTAAGTAAATGTTGTAAGGTAGGTGCTGTATGTGTGGATTATATAAATATCATGATTTCAACAGACCGCATTTGTATCAAGTCCTTAAAATTAAAAAACAATCTCATTTTGTATTTGACTGATCTTTATGAAATTTGACTCAGTTATGTCTGGTTAGTTCCTCAATAACCCCACCAAGTTTTATATAGGTCAAGGGCAGATTGTACATTTCATCCTGATTATTATTATTTTTTTTTAAAGGGGATGCTCATACATTTGGACCTACTGTATAGTTATTAATAGGGACAGACTTTTCCAGAGCCTTTTAAGTGTGAATCATCATGGTAGCAGGATCACGATCACTGATCCAGATAACTGCCAACATCTGCAAAGAGGATATTTTTAGTGCTCTTATTTTATTTCAGTCCTTCATTGTTTGATGCATTAATATTCACAGGATGGATCCAAGTATGATGAAACAAAGCTTGGTTAGCTTTGGGAAGTATAACGAGACACTGTAAATAGTCACCTGAAATACACAAATACCTTAAAGGGGACATGATGAGACCGTCCCTGAGTATATCAGCAGTAAGACATTTAACTGAACAGAAAAAAAAGAAACAATATAGAAGTGTTCAGGTTTCCATGCTAACCTGGTAAACTGAACAGTTTTTTGTGTCCTTGTCTATCAGATGTGTTGCAAATGATTGACTGTTGGCATGAGAACAACTCAAGCTGCAACTTTGCTGAGGTCAGATCGCCAGTAAGTGTGTCGTCGACTATAAGCGTCTCTCTGAACCGGACGCATCACGGAGTTCAGTTCAGATGTGAGGCTCAGCTGGACCTGGGTGCTGAGCGAATCCGCATGATGTCCAAACCCCTCAATCTCACTGTCCTATGTGAGTTTGGGTTTTAATATTGTTTTCTCACTATTTAAATTCAGCTTAAATGCAAATTTCATTCCATAACACTTGCTGTGAGGTTAAAAAACCAAAAAAGAAACTTGACGATGACTTCAGTGCTATCTTTTTTCATTTATTTTTTTAAATAGATAAACCCATCATCAATACAACCAAGCTTCCAAAGACCATCCCAGTGTTCCAAGGTTACCCAGAGGAACTTGTTTGTGAGGCTGACGGTCACCCACCTCCAAAGATCCTGTGGCTTTACAGCTCGGACAAAGTGTCTCATGTGTCTGAAGGCAAACTCACAGTGTACGAGGCGGGTTTCTACAACTGCACCGCCATTAATGACATAGATTCTACGATACATGTAGTGGAAGTGATTTTAAAAGGTACAGTACATTTTGGGTTATCTAACATCTACACATGTACTCATAAATGTCAACGTAACAAATGTCTCCATGTGTCCAAAGTACGAGGAGGAAAATTAAATTACTTCAACCAACCATGCAAAACAATCATATCGTATATACAGTGCCTTGCGAAAGTATTCGGCCCCCTTGAACTTTTCAACCTTTTGCCACATTTCAGGCTTCAAACATGAAGATATAAAACAGTAATTTTTTGTGAAGAATCAACAACAAGTGGGACACAATCATGAAGTGAAACGAAATGTATTGGATATTTCAAACATTTTTAACAATTAAAAAACTGAAAAATTGGGCGTGCAAAATTATTCAGCCCCCTTAAGTTAATACTTTGTAGCGCCACCTTTTGCTGTGATTACTGCTGTAAGTCGCTTGGGGTATGTCTCTATCAGTTTTGCACATTGAGAGACTGGAATATTTGCCCATTCCTTCTTGCAAAACAGCTCGAGTGACGTTGGATGGACAGCGTTTGTGAACAGCAGTTTTCAGTTGTCTCCACAGATTCTCGATTGGATTCAGGTCTGGACTTTGACTTGGCCATTCTAACACCTGGATATGTTTATTTGTGAACCACTCCATTGTAGATTTTGCTTTATGTTTTGATCATTGTCTTGTTGGAAGACAAATCTCCGTCCCAGTCTCAGGTCTTTTGCAGACTCCATCAGGTTTTCTTCCAGAATGGTCCTGTATTTGGTTCCATCCATCTTCCCATCAATTTTAACCATCTTCCCTGTCCCTGCTGAGGAAAAGCAGGCCCAAACCATGATGCTGCCACCACCATGTTTGACAGTGGGGATGGTGTGTTCAGGGTGATGAGCTGTGTTGCGTGTACGCCATAACGTTTTGCATTGTTGCCAAAACGTTCGATTTTGGTTTCGTCCGACCAGAGCACCTTCTTCCACATGTTTGGTGTGTCTCCCAGGTGGCTTGTGGCAAACTTTAAACGACACTTTTTATGAATATCTTTAAGAAATGGCTTTCTTCTTGCCACTCTTCCATAAAGGCCAGAGTTGTGCAGTATACGACTGATTGTTGTCCTGTGGACAGAGTCTCCCACCTCAGCTGTACATTTCTGCAGTTCATCCAGAGTGATCATGGGCCTCTTGGCAGCATCTCTGATCAGTTTCTCCTTGTATGAGCTGAAAGTTTACAGGGATGGCCAGGTCTTTGTAGATTTGCAGTGGTCTGATACTCCTTCCATTTCAATATTATCGCTTGCACAGTGCTCCTTGGGATGTTTAAAGCTTGGGAAATTTTTTTGTATCCAAATCCAGCTTTAAACTTCTCCACAACAGTATCTCGGACCTGCCTGGTGTGTTCCTTGGTCTTCATGATGCTCTCTGCGCTTTAAACTGACCTCTGAGACTATCACAGAGCAGGTGCATTTATACGGAGACTTGATTACACACAGGTGGATTCTATTTATCATCATTAGTCATTTAGGTCAACATTGGATCATTCAGAGAATCACTGTACTTTTGGAGAGAGTTTGCTGCACTGAAAGTAAAGGGGCTGAATAATTGTGCACGCCCAATTTTCGATTTTTTATTTGTTAAAAATGTTTGAAATATCCAATACATTTCGTTTCACTTCATGATTGTGTCCCACTTGTTGTTGATTACAGTTTTATATCTTTATGTTTGAAGCCTGAAATGTGGCAAAAGGTCGAAAAGTTCAAGGGGGTCGAATACTTTCGCAAGGCACTGTACATAGAGTAAGACCCAAGTATTACTGAGCCAAAAAAATTCCATTTGGATCACTAATCCCCAGCCCCATCTACAACCATTACAACATTCAATTATTATAAAAATTCAAAAAATTAAAGAGCAAAACATGAAATAGATATTCAGAAAACATGTGTTGTTTTGTTGTGTTTTTTTTAAGTATTCAGAGCTGTAATTAACATGAAATAATGCCACATTACTTTTAACCTTTTGTTGATAGTCTGCTGCCAAATCCTTTTTAATCATGTATGCATGTACAGTATGTGCTATTTTTTCCACAGATGAAATGAACAGAAAACACTATTTTTGGTAACACTTTACTTGAAGTTTTATACCTAAGGCTGTCATTATGCTCTCAATATCTGTCATTAGCATGAATAAGGTGTCATGAAGGCTGTCATTAAGCCGTCATTATGTGTCGTTCACTAAATTATGACACCTTTGGTGATATGTTGGCACTTTTTGGGTTAGGTGGAGGGATCTAGTGAGGTTTGTTAGGAGTTTGGGCAACGAAGGCCTTTTTGTATGACAATCAAAAAAAACACGCACATCCCTTTTGAAGCAGTGTGTTGGATCAAAAGGTCCAAAAATGCAATGAAAAAAAGGTCCGCTCAACTGCGCGGTTAGCTCCCAATTTTAATTAATTTACACCAAAAACCGTGAAGTTGGTGTAAATGAATTAAAATTGGGAGCTAACCGCGCAGTTGTGCGGACCTTTTTTTCATAGCCTTTATGTATAAAACTTCATGTGAAGTGTTACCCATTTTTTTGAGAAGTCTACATGCAATTTTTAAACTCCTGTAAATGTTCTTTTATAACAGAGGACTATCTGCCACTCATCGCTGGATTTGTGGCAATCACAGTCGTTGTCATTTCTGCCATCTTCCTCTTCATCTACTCAATCTACTACAAGAACACCAAGATGAGACGCTACAGTCTGAAAAACCCCAAACTCAGCAATCACAATGGCAACGTGGCCCATAATGGCTGGGACCTGCCGCTCCCCATGACTAAACTGACCTAGCAGTGCAGCTGTATGCTGTATGCCATCACGAAGGAATGGTTGACCAGCTGCAGTTTTCTGCCATCGGATTCTGCTTCAAAGACTGAATACCACTCAGAGAGCCACTGGACATCTTTTCTATGTGCCAAAAGTCACTTATTGTTTGTTTGTTTGTTCAGCTTTGGCTTGAGGCAGGCCTATGTGTAAGTACTACTGGAATTCACCCATTTTCAATGTGAGGACTATAGAAAGTTTGGACAGAATCATCTTTACAAGAGAGATTTTGTCATGTGCACATAAGGGAAACCTTAACTGATAGTTCTTGTTATGTTACCTTGATTTTACTGATGCTTTCTTATTTTTTTAAATAATGTACATTATTTTACCCCAAAGCTTCGCGTAGCAGTAGCTACTTCCCACAGCAAACACACTACTATAGCCTGCACATTGTAAAATAAAGACGGCCTTTCACATTAATTACCTTTCACTTTGACTGTAATGCATAATTGTATGAGAAATTTGTTACTATAATGAGTGGATCTGAAAAATTTTGTTGCCAAAGTTGCTCGTGCCTTCACTACATTTATTAACTGTTTGTGCACATCTATATGAGGTTGTGGCACCATTGTCGTGCCATATTGTGTCAGTCCGTGGCCTTGTGGGACAAATTCTCCCACTTATGTTTGCCTTTGTTAGCTTGACTGCAGATATTCCAGCCTGATGCTGTTTTAAACTGTATATTCTTATTGATATGATTTGTAAAGGGAAAACTTCATATTTATTTATGGAAATAGACTGCAATGCGCAGATGAAGCGGGCAAAGGGAATGCCAACATGTTTGTGAATATTGATGTGAATATTGGTGATTGGAGTAAGCAATATTTTATTATTAAAAATGTGCCTTTAAAAAAACAAAACAGTGTTTTGTCATTCATTTAAATAGCATGCCACAGGCCAAGGCACCTTCGGGTAAGTACGTTTGTAATTAAGGAGAGGTAAGTGGTTAGACTCACAACTGTGACTGTTTGCTATGGCCTATATTTATGTTAGAAGTTAGAACAAATGTTTAAAATAGCACCTTTTACACATAAAGAATTACAAGTTATTTTACAAGCAGTGATATAAAACAATTACGACCTTAATCACAAGGTAATTGTCATCCTCTCAGCCTGTTCTATAATAAATACAACCTTATTTATTTATATGAATCCTAAAAACTCCTAAGACTTTAAAGTAACTCTTAAAGTGCCAACTCTTGATGTGGTTCTCATTACATGAATTCAGAGGTGACTTTTATGTGGTGATTTGCTGACGTTGTGCCAGCATGTAAATAGTTTTACAGCCTTTTGCAACCAAATATCAAATAAAGAACATTTGGGTGATTTTTTGCTTTACACAGTTAAATTGGATATATTTCACAAGGCATGCAAAGCCACAACATCCATCTATAAATCTTAAAGATTGATTAACAAATTTAGTTTGAAACCGGAAGTCACCTGATGAATGGAACATTATCTGTATGTGTGTGTATTTCTGTGGTTCGTTCATAACATGTTTAAATCTCAAAAATGTACTTTCTTGCTTTGTTACTGATTTGTTAAGATGTCATTCTAACGATGTGTTTATGAATTTGCGAATGAATGAAGAGAGAATGCGGAAGTTGTTCTTTTCAAAATAAAACTCCAGGTTAGAGCGAGGGTGGAGGAGAGGGAAAGAAAAAGGGACGGGGTTTTGGGGACTCTTGCTTTTTAAAGTTACAGCAAAACCTTCAAAAACATATTTACTTTACACTCGCTAACTACCAGGGACATTAATCAACAGGGATATTGTTCTTCCAGAGCACATTGATTGATCCCAGTGAGTAATTATTACCTTGAAGGGAGGTAGTCCCAGTGGGGGAAGGAGTCCGTGAACGCCCCATTATACTTTTACTTTCAGCTGTGGAAACGGAGCGACACCATTAAAGAAACACTTTACTGCTGCTGGAGCAGTTTATTTTCTTTATTTTTGTTTACCAGGCGGTGGAAACGAAACTATGACTTTGTTGTTTGTGTTGAGCAGCTTGATCACATGTACAGGTAACGTACTGGACTTGTTTACTTTTGAATTTTAACCTTTGAAAGATTTTTTTTTTTTAATAATCTTTATTATTTTACTCATTTTATTTGCATCATCTAGGATTGTTTCGATACGTTGTATTAATCTGTATTCTTGGTATAAACCTTTCACTTTCTTAGCGTTACTTTTTCAGGTTTTTTCATTGAGCTCCCATGATTTGGAGAGACTTGCGTTGCATTCACGTACAAATAATGACAAGCCATTTACTGATCAACATATTTAAATAAATCAGAAATAAATAACCAGAGAGAAACAGGGAAATAATCTCAGCCTCAAAGAAGGATAAATTCTGTTAAAAAAGCGGAATTCTCAGATAGTGTGTAACCCTATGATAACAGCTTTAAAAAACACTTTCATGGGTTGTGTTATTTTATTCAATAATATGTTATAAATTCACACATTGGCTCCTTGAAAATGATCTGAGTGAAAATAGTTATCTTTCAACAACAGCCCATCTGTGCATTGTTTCATGTGCACACGAGTGGGATCAAGTTAAATGTTTTATTTTTTAATTTTATTTAATTTTATATTGTACATTAATGTAATGTCAGTGCGTTTATAGTATTTTCATGCGTTTTTTCATAATTTTTTTTGTTGAAGCATTAATATTAATGTATGCATTTGTAATGCATTGATTTTAGTGAGGTTATTACTCAATCATAGCCATATATTAAATGGTACTATTAATGGAATAAAAAAATGTATTTCAGTGTTTTGCTTTCCGGTATCATGTACATCGCACTGAGATTGTACATGCGCATGAATTTTTGCTAAAAAAAAAAAAGAAGAAAAAAAAAATTCATTTTTGTTTATTTTTTTTTTCAAAATGAACAGACACGTGTTTTATTTGTTTATTGGATTATGTTAGGGTTAGGGTTATAATCTTAGTACGGAGGTAAACTCAGACCATTGGTTTTCGGCTAAGAATTTTAATTTTGATGCATCCCTTTTTATCCTATCTTTGAATAAGTCCCACACATAAGTTATAGAAATGCAATTTTAATAAGATTAAAAAAAATAAAAATAAAAAATACAGGTAAATCTAACCTGTATCTTTTTGAGTTTACTTGCACTTCCTGAGTGTGTTTCAATCATTACTTTACAGATATTGTGTTTAAGGCAGTTCCCCTTTACGCACACACGGCCTTTTGGTTTTTCACATTTCAAAGATACGTATAATTACCTCAACCAAGGAAGTGATGTGTTCACTGACGTTTATTTATTTGTTTGTCTTTTAGCAGGATTGCGTCAAAAGTACTAAATGGATTGTAACAAAATTTTAACCAAAGATAGACCTTACAGCATGGAAGATTCCAAAAATATTTTGGCGATGCAGATCAATATACTGATTCTGGATTTAAAAAATAAAAAAAAATCTGTACCTCTCATTATTGGCGAAATTTCAAAATGTAATATCTTCTGTTCGTAATTGACTGATCTTTACGAAATTTGAATCTGTTTTGTTGTGGTGTTGAAAAAATTTGATTGAGGCGATATATCACGATGTTACGTTGCGTGATTCTGGGATCAATTCTAAATGCATCTATATTGATTGATTGATTTATTTATTTAACTTTATTTAACCAGGAAAGTCTTTTCCACTGCAGGAGACATTGTAACTGCACAAAGAAGTGCACTGAAACTTGGACATGTTGACAAGCTTGTGTTTTTTAAAAAAAATCTAAAAAGAAAGCACTAACTTTCTGCATTTATTTGTTGTTATAGGCATATACCTCAGTTAAGTTGCACTAAAGTCAAAGTTGGTTTAAAAGCCACAGGCGGATTGTATGTTATTTTTTTTATTATAGTCACATGGCATGTTAAAGCCAATGTTTTGACTGTAAGCTATGCCAATAAAATATTTTTCATACATACTGTTCTTATGAAGGTGTACACATTTACAGATTAGTTGTTTCTTAAGTCATATGTATCAAAAAAAAAATCGCAACAATCGCCTTATACTTTAATATCGGGACATATCGTATCGTATCATGACCTATGTATCGGGATACGAATCGTATCGCCAGATGCCAGGCAATACACAGCCCTATATGTCTGGTTGGTTCCTCAATTATGTAATAGAGATTCATCCGGATTGAATCTGGATTGGGCATTTTATCAAGATTTTTTTTTTTTTTTTTTAACGGAGATGTCCAATACATTTTGACCTACTGTGTCTTTATTAATGGGGGATAAACATGTTAAGCCTTTAAAGTGTGAATAATTATTGTACCATGATCAGGATCACTGATCCAGATAACTGCCAATATCTGCAAAGGGGATATTTGGCGCTTGGTGTGCTACAATAAGTTTCAGCACTCAGTGATCTTCATTTAATAGCTGGGTAAATACCTTTAGTTTTTTTTAACATGACCACTTTGAGATAAAGGTGTATTTTTAATCCTGTGGTCTCATTAAGTTAGACGTCATGCAGCTCTTCCTGTTTCTCCGTAGTATCGCTGGTGCATGCTTCCTGTCCGATAAAGCTGAGCCCCTCCAGAGTGGTGGTGAGATTTGGAGACCGACTAATGGCCACATGCACCTCAACCAGTGAGGTGGATGGAATAGGCTGGGAGTCTGTCTATGGAGGAATAGGCCTCAAAATAGGAATCTCTAATCTGCCTTTCAATATATCTGTGGTGAACGACTGGGTCATTAAGCCGGTGTGTTATGTCAGCCTACCTGATGGTGAGCAGTGTGAGGAAACCTTACCAGTCACTGTTTACAGTAAGTGTAGCACTTACTCTGAGACGTTTCAAATCAAAACAGCCTTTAATGTTGTCTGACATTTTTCTCTTGTACTTGTAGAAACACCTGACAGTGTCTTCATGTCTGGGACCTGGAGTGTGAAGGAAGGTAGACAATATTCCATGTGGTGCAACGTCGCTGGTGTTGCACCAGCCAAGAGCCTTTCTGTTCAGTGGCACAAAGGAAACCAGATCATCCACACTGAAACATTCAATGATGCCAGACCATTTCCCGTGATTAAGTCTTCAGTCTTCAGTTTTACAGCTGATAGAGAAGACAACGGTGCTCTGTACTGGTGTGAAGCAGAGCTCAACCTGAGTTCTCCTGAGCAAAATCCACCCATCATGCAGTCAAAGTCCCACTCGATGACTGTTCTCTGTGAGTTTACATCATCGTCTCAATCTCTAAGCAGATATTTGTCACTTTTTGCTTGTTTTGTTGATAATGTATATATTTTTTTTTTTGTCCAGACCCACCAACTTTTGCCAAGCCTGAACATGAAACAGTGGAAGCTCAAGCAGATAAAACACTTGCTTTAGATTGCTCAGCCACAGGAAACCCTTTACCAGTTTACAGCTGGAAAATCCCTCACCCCGCACAGGAGACGAACAAGGATTCTAATCTTAATGGATCCAGTCTGAGCCTGGCCTTCCCACTTCCAGGAATCTACACATGTACGGCCTCCAACTCTTTGGGCAGCACCGCCAAAAATGTCAATGTTATCGAAGCTACAGGTCAGCAGTGGTCACATGTTTGATAACTTTAGCATCACAGTCCACTCTTGCTTTTCATCCTGTTTAATGCTATTGTTCCCCTATAGGGAGCCCTCCTGGAACCACTGCAGGGATTTTAATGGCTGCTTTCTGTGCTTTAATCTTTGTTTCAGTTTGTTTTGTTTATCACGAGCAGAGAATCGCTCCTGTTTGTTAAAACTAATGAACGCACATAGATTTGTAACAGAAATTCCCATCTCTCACAGGGGATCGCACAACCTTTGCAGTCTTAATTGGAGTGTTTGTGACCCTGGGAATCCTCCTACTTGTGGCCGGTCTGTTTTTCGTGACAGCCAATGGCACGTTCTCTTTCAACAAACTCAGCTATACCAGAGGACAACCTACCGCAATGGGTCCAGTGTGAGCCTGATTTCAACAAGTTCAGAGTTCAATAGGTTTCTTTGTTCGGTTGGTTTATGTTTCTTGTTTTGACTGCTTTAGCATAATGCATTTTAGCTCATCAGCTGGTCCCATAATATTCACTAATCTGTAGGGCTGAAACGATTCCTCGAGTTATTCGAGTAATTCGATTACAAAAATGCATCGAGGCAAAATTCTCTGACTCGATGCTTCGTTTAAGCCACTTCCGCTTTTGATGCCTACATGTGCGCGCAAAGTGCGGAACACAAAATGGAGACGGAGACCGAGGGAGACGAGCGACAAGGAGAGCAAAGAAAACGACGTAAACTGTCGAAAGTGTGGGACCATTATAAACTAAAACGGGAGCAAAATACAGTACAATGCGTGTACTGCAAAACAGAATTAGCATACCATAACAGCACTACTTCAATGCTACAACACCTGAGCCGAAAGCATCCGCTTTATGCATCAAGTCTGCCGAGCGGATCCAACAGGTAAGTCTAATGTTATTGTCACGTTCACAGAAGTATTTAATTTAGATTAGTGTTTTTCAACCACTGTGCCGCGGCACACTAGTGTGCCGCGAGAGATCGTCAGGTGTGCCGTGGGAAATTATCCAATTTCACCTAATTGGTCTAAAAAAAAAATTTGAAAACATATTAATTATTATCTGCAAATAATATACCATTGTCGAGTGTCCGTGCTGCAGTAGTGAATAAAGGTGCGTGCACACCGAACGCGACGGAAGCGATGCCGTTGCCTTAAATCGTCCCTGATCGGTAGTTTGCACATAGTGGTGCTTTTTTGTCAGTCCATCATTTCATCGCTCCAGCGACGCGATCACTAGGGAACTGTGTGTGTGTGTGTGTGTGTGTGGGTGTGGGTGTGGGTGTGGCCCCGGTAACAGGGTAGAGACAGAGAGAGAGAGAGTGTTGATGACGTCTTTTTTTTTCCTTCTTGCTCCGCTTCTACGGTTAAATGATCAACTTAACGGAGATATTAAAGGATGACTTCACTCAGAATGTGTTTGATCAGTAGTTACTGTGGTTTTAAAGAAATTTACCGCTTTAATTTTGAACCTGATACTTTGAGGAAGTAGAACAGCCTCCGCTGCAGCCGTCAGCACTGAAGCGGGAGCGGGAGGGAGGGGCTGCTGCCTCCGCTCTACAGACAGTGGAGGACGGGAGATATCGCTTCACGTCGCTTAAAAAGTTAAAATTTTTCAACTTTGATCATGCAAGTCGCGTCGCTGAGGGGGGGATAAATTGACGTTGCGTCATTTACATTGATTTTTAATGTAATCGCATCGCTTCAGTCCCTTTAAGACCACATTGTTGTTTCATTTGTTATGTTCAAGCTGTATTTTTGAAGTGGACATGATAAGTGCACTTTTTATTTGAAAGAAGAAATACAAATGATGATAAAGTCCTTTATTCTTTGTGTTTATTTGATTCCTATTCAAGACACTTTGATGAGAATGGCTATATTGTTAATATAGGCTACAGAGTATCATTTTTTAACATGTTTGGCTGGTGGTGTGCCTCGTGATTTTTTCAATGAAAAAAATGTGCCTTGGCTCAAAAAAGGTTGAAAAACACTGATTTAGATCAGTGATTGGAGATTACGGCACGTAAATAACATACACGTAGCCGAATAATGGCTGATTAACAGGGGAAATAATTGTAGTGGCCACATGACGAGATTATTATGATTATGTCTCATATTATATCTCACTCACACACAGGCGCGCGCGCACACACGAGGTTGTCAGACCTGGTCAACGTGTTATTTATTTGTTTAGGTATTTATTTTATGACAATATATTGGCTTTATTCATTTTAATTCTATTGCAGAGAGTAGGGTCATCAGTTGTAGATCACATCATAATATGTACATTTGCCATTAATTTAGGCCTGGTAATCAATGAATAAATAACAAAATTAATTATACTCTACTACTTTTTGTTTTTCTCCAGTAAATCGCAGAGTGGTACTTTGGACAGCTTTGTACAGAGGGCTCCGTCATGTTCAACTGCGCAAGCTGCTGACTTCACAGACCGCATTCTGAACATGATTGTCACAGACATGCGTCCACTGTCCATGGTGGAGGATGAAGGATTCCAGAAGATGATTTTCGCTTTCAATCCAAACTATGCGCTTCCTTCAAGAACCTACTTCATGAAAATTATGGAGAAAAAGTACGAGGACATTAAAGGCAAGTTAAAAAACATGCTAAAAGAGACCGACAGCATCGCTCTCACAATCGACATCTGGACCAGCGTTGCTACAGAAGCATATCTGGGTGTGACGTGCCACTTTCTTGGGGAGGACTGGGGAATGGAGTCCCACAGCCTGACAACAATGCCACTTGAAGAGAGACACACAGCTACAAATATTGCAGAGTGGATTGAGGATGTTATTGCAAAGTTTAACATTTCACCAGAAAAAATCAAAGCTGTTGTCCATGACAACGGTGCTAATGTTGTAGCAGCAGCTAAGATTTTGGCTGAAAAAAATGGATGGGCATCAGTGCGATGTGCAGGACACACGCTTAACTTGGTGGTGCAGGGCGCTCTGAAGAAAAACCAGGCTATCTCTAAGTGTGTAGCTGCTGCAAGATGTCTTGTTGAACACTTTAAGAAGAGCGAGCTAGCATGCACCAAACTAAAGGATAAGCAGCAGCAAATGGGCACACCGTCACACATGCTGGTGCAGGATGTAAGCACTCGCTGGAACAGTACTTTCCACATGCTGTCCAGGCTGTTGGAACAGAGATGGCCAGTAACTGCTGCATTATCTGACCCAGCAGTGACACCAAGAGGAAAACACTACCTTGATCTCAAGCCTGAACAGTGGGATGTGATTCAGGAGCTGAACCAGGCCCTTGAGCCATTTGAAGGAGCAACTGTATTTCTGAGTGGGCAAGAATATGTTACCCTCTCTGCACTTCCACAGCTTGTGCAAAGTCTTAAGAAGTCCATACAGACTCCAGCCTTTGAGACTGCACCAGTCAAGTCATACCAAACTGATGTGACAGAACAGATCACAGCAAGATGGCAAGGACTAGATGTGTTTCAACCTGAATCCAACCATATCTTACTTGCTGCTGCTTTAGATCCCAGGTTTAGGAAACTTAAGTTCCTGTCTCCTGATGAAGTTTTCAAGGTCCAAAGCACAGTACAAACCCTGGCACTTGCTGCCAAAAAGGAAGCGAAGCAGAAGAATGCAAGTGAAATTGGGTCTCCCATCACAACACAAGACAAGCCATTAACTAGTGCTAAATCATTGCTCGAAAAGATACTGGGGTCATCAGACTCAAGCACCAGTGATGAAGAGGATGAGGAGCAGCAGTTGAGTCAAAATGTCCAGAAGGAAGTTTTGATGTACTTTGGAGAACATCCTCTATCCAAGAAGGAGAATCCGCTGTCATGGTGGAAAGTGAATGCAGCGCGCTATCCAACACTGTCAAAGCTAGCACAGTCCTTCCTGTGTATCCCAGCAACATCTACGCCATCAGAGCGCCTGTTTTCTGCAGCAGGGAATATTGCATCGAAGCGCAGGGCGAGCCTCAGTTCTGAGCATGTTGATATGCTTACTTTCCTTCATTGCAACCACAGGCTCCTTTAAAGAGCTGAGCGCGCACACAGACACACAGTATGGAGAAAGACATTAATGTTTATTATTATGCCTCAGTTTTATCTTAATTTTTTTTTTACACCTTCTTAAAAAGTAATTTGAAATTACTGTTATTTATTTTTGTACTTTAGAAAAAAACAAGAGTGTAATGTGGCAATATGTTTCAGTTTTTTTGTCAACTTTTTTTTGTCATCTTTAAAATACAGAATATGCCAATGAAACTTAAATGCACTCTTTTTTCTTGAAAGAAGCAGCTACCAGTTCGGCTATGTTAAGTCTGCCAATAAAAAAAATTATCTTAAGAGGAATTGAATTGGTTATTCATTTAACTGACTTCTGTTATTGTCATTGCCATGTATTACTATTAAATTAAGTTCAAGAAATTTAATGAAATCTAAAAAAAATTGTATCCGATTACTCGATTAATCGCCAGAATAATCGATAGAATACTCGACTACTAAAATAATCGTTTGCTGCAGCCCTACTAATCTGAACGACTGTATCACCAAACTGAAAATTCGCAGAAAGGGGAATTTGTTTGTGAAAGCACATCTCCTCTTCATGCTGCTGTGTCCCGAGGGGCTCATTTAAATTTTAATTTCGTTTTGACTTTGTTCCAACTTAGAAGAGATCCTTTGTCCTTTGAATTTGTTTGGCATTGGACTCACAACCCAACTCACAACTCCAACAAGGTAGTTTTCCTTCTTTCTAAAATCTATTAAATGAAGAAATGGTGCACATTTTGAAACGGAGATGTTACAAAATACCTCGTCAAGGTTCCTTTTATAAAAAACAGGAAGTGGCAGAAGGTTATGAAGCTTGAAATTATTGGTTAGTAAACTACTGTCTACTCTAGATTGTAAATAAACTCCCAAATCCCAAGGCTAATGTGTGATCTTGCGCTATCGCAATTATACAACTAAAATAAAGAGTTAAATTATATACATGACATAATGCGTCACATTCAAATAGTCGCTAGCTCAGCAAAACTAAAAAACAAATACTTTTGTCTTTTATGGAGGCTACGTTTTTATTTTATTTTTGACACTACATAATTAGCAACATAGCAAGAGGCTAATGAACATACTAATTAACATGAAACTACTACTACTATTATTACATGCATTATTATTATTACTGTCACTCATAGAGACCTACATGCCGTCTTTCTAAACTGGGAACCTGATGGTTTCTTTGGTCTTTTATCTACTCTACCCTGACATTAATAGTCTGTCTTTCAGAGTTGATAAATTAATATTCCTCTTTGTCACTAAGGGGCAGTATGTGGCACTATAAGTCAGTGTTTGCCCTGAAAACCAAAGCTTGAAAGAAAAACAGCTACATGAGTATACCAAGTTCATGCAAAGAACAGGTGGTGCTTTTCTCATCTAGTCATTGTCTGAATTTTTGCACAATACAAATAATTTACTGTAAATCAATGGGAAAAGGGCAAAAGGAGGCAGAGACGAGCTGTTTTACCTGGGACGTCATTCTGTAACACACATTGACTGTTGTCCAGTGCTGTCTCACTTTATACCGTCAATATACATGTTTGATTACACTCGTACTGCACATGCTGACGTTCCACAGTCTGTTCAATACATTTAATGACTGTGTGGGAGTGAGACTGTGTTGTGTGTTGGGTTCATAAATTTGTACATCGGACTCCAGAGGAGTCAATGCCTCACCTGAACCCCTCACTCCTACAGGCAACTCTGAATAATCATAAGTTATACGATGGTACGAGAAGACCGGAGTATCCGGAGGAAACCCAGGCAAGCACTGGAGAGCATGCAAACTCCTGAGGATTGGAACCAGGACCTTTTTGCTGTGAGTTAGATGTGCTAGCCACTGTCTTTTGCTTTTTGTGTATTAAAGGTCCCACGTCACGCTATTTTTCACCCATCTCTATTTGTTCTAAGAACCCCAAAAACATAGTATTTGAGGTTTATTTTCCCAAACTCGCCTATTTTCCAGAGTTTTAGCCTCTGAAAAGTCACTTTCTGAGCAACTCTACACAAACAGGTTGATTTGAGTGAGTGGGCGTGTCTATAGACGGGACAGTGACTTCCTCCTCCCACCCACTCCGTAGCTGAGCTCATGCTGATTTATAAACACGAGACAGAGCGTGGGGGTGGGGCGTTCACCGGTACATACATAGGCTGTAGAAAATACATACATAGCACTGTGCGAAGGACGCTGAAATGCTCACCTTTTTGGGCGTGTCTGTTTACATGCCACTCACAGCAGAGAGCTTCCTGGAGGCGCGGCTTCTCCAGCTCTGTGTCGCGTCAAATTCGTCATCAAAGATAAACACATCATCAATACAACCAAGCTTCCAAAGACCATCCCAGTGTTCCAAGGTTACCCAGAGGAACTTGTTTGTGAGGCTGACGGTCACCCACCTCCAAAGATCCTGTGGCTTTACAGCTCGGACAAAGTGTCTCATGTGTCTGAAGGCAAACTCACAGTGTACGAGGCCGGTTTCTACAACTGCACCGCCATTAATGACATAGATTCTAAGATACATGTAGTGGAAGTGATTTTAAAAGGTACAGTACATTTTGGGTTATCTAACATCTACACATGTACTCATAAATGTCAACGTAACAATCGTCTCCATGTGTCCAAAGTACGAGGAGGAAAATTAAATTACTTCAACCAACCATGCAAAACAATCATATCGTATATACATAGAGTAAGACCCAAGTATTACTGAGCCAAAAAAATTCCATTTGGATCACTAATCCCCAGCCCCATCTACAACCGTTACAACATTCAATTATTATAAAAATTCAAAAAATTAAAGAGCAAAACATGAAATAGATATTCAGAAAACATGTGTTGTTTTGTTGTGTTTTTTTTTTTAAGTATTCAGAGCTGTAATTAACATGAAATAATGCCACTTTACTTTTAACCTTTTGTTGATAGTCTGCTGCCAAATCCTTTTTAATCATGTATGCATGTACAGTATGTGCTATTTTTTCCACAGATGAAATGAACAGAAAACACTATTTTTGGTAACACTTTACTTGAAGTTTTATACCTAAGGCTGTCATTATGCTCTCATTATCTGTCATTAGCATGAATAAGGTGTCATGAAGGCTGTCATTAGGCCGTCATTATGTGTCGTTCACTAAATTATGACACCTTTGGTGATATGTTGGCACTTTTTGGGTTAGGTGGAGGGATCTAGTGAGGTTATTTAGGAGTTTGGGCAACGAAGGCCTTTTTGTATGACAATCAAAAAACACGCACATCCCTTTTGAAGCAGTGTGCTGGATCAAAAGGTCCAAAAATGCAATGAAAAAAAGGTCCGCTCAACTGCGCGGTTAGCTCCCAATTTTAATTAATTTACACCAAAAACCGTGAAGTTGGTGTAAATGAATTAAAATTGGGAGCTAACTGCGCAGTTGTGCGGACCTTTTTTTCATAGCCTTTATGTATAAAACTTCATGTGAAGTGTTACCCATGTTTTTGAGAAGTCTACATGCAATTTTTAAACTCCTGTAAATGTTCTTTTATAACAGAGGACTATCTGCCACTCATCGCTGGATTTGTGGCAATCACAGTCGTTGTCATTTCTGCCATCTTCCTCTTCATCTACTCAATCTACTACAAGAACACCAAGATGAGACGCTACAGTCTGAAAAACCCCAAACTCAGCAATCACAATGGCAACGTGGCCCATAATGGCTGGGACCTGCCGCTCCCCATGACTAAACTGACCTAGCAGTGCAGCTGGATGCTGTATGCCATTACGAAGGAATGGTTGACCAGCTGCAGTTTTCTGCCATCGGATTCTGCTTCAAAGACTGAATACCACTCAGAGAGCCACTGGACATCTTTTCTATGTGCCAAAAGTCACTTATTGTTTGTTTGTTTGTTTGTTTGTTCAGCTTTGGCTTGAGGCAGGCCTACATGTAAGTACTACTGGAATTCACCCATTTTCAATGTGAGGACTATAGAAAGTTTGGACAGAATCATCTTTACAAGAGAGATTTTGTCATGTGCACATAAGGGAAACCTTAACTTATAGTTCTTGTTATGTTACCTTGATTTTACTGATGCTTTCTTTTTTTTTTTAAATAATGTACATTATTTTACCCCAAAGCTTCGCGTAGCAGTAGCTACTTCCCACAGCAAACACACTACTATATCCTGCACATTGTAATATAAAGACGGCCTTTCACATTAATTACCTTTCACTTTGACTGTAATGCATAATTGTATGAGAAATTTGTTACTATAATGAGTGGATCTGAAAAGTTTTGTTGCCAAAGTTGCTCGTGCCTTCACTACATTTATTAACTGTTTGTGCACATCTATATGAGGTTGTGGCACCATTGTCGTGCCATATTGTGTCAGTCTGTGGCCTTGTGGGACAAATTCTCCCACTTATGTTTGCCTTTGTTAGCTTGACTGCAGATATTCCAGCCTGATGCTGTTTTAAACTGTATATTCTTATTGATATGATTTGTAAAGGGAAAACTTCATATTTATTTATGGAAATAGACTGCAATGCGCAGATGAAGCAGGCAAAGGGAATGCCAACATGTTTGTGAATATTGATGTGAATATTGGTGATTGGAGTAAGCAATATTTTATTATTAAAAATGTGCCTTTAAAAAACAAAACAGTGTTATGTCATTCATTTAAATAGCATGTCACAGGCCAAGGCACCTTCGGGTAAGTACGTTTGTAATTAAGGAGAGGTAAGTGGTTAGACTCACAACTGTGACTGTTCGCTATGGCCTATATTTATGTTAGAAGTTAGAACAAATGTTTAAAATGGCACCTTTTACACATAAAGAATTACAAGTTATTTTACAAGCAGTGATATAAAACAATTACGACCTTAATCACAAGGTAATTGTCATCCTCTCAGCCTGTTCTATAATAAATACAACCTTATTTATTTATATGAATCCTAAAAACTCCTAAGACTTTAAAGTAACTCGTAAAGTGCCAACTCTTGATGTGGTTCTCATTACATGAATTCAGAGGTGACTTTTATGTGGTGATTTGCTGACGTTGTGCCAGCATGTAAATAGTTTTACAGCCTTTTGCAACCAAATATCAAATAAAGAACATTTGGGTGATTTTTTTGCTTTACACAGTTAAATTGGATATATTTCACAAGGCATGCAAAGCCACAACATCCATCTATAAATCTTAAAGATTGATTGACAAATTTAGTTTGAAACCGGAAGTCACCTGATGAATGGAACATTATCTGTATGTGTGTGTATTTCTGTGGTTCGTTCATAACATGTTTAAATCTCAAAAATGTACTTTCTTGCTTCGGAGGGCTTTGTAGCCCCTCACTGATTTGTTAAGATGTCATTCTAACGATGTGTTTATTAATTTGCGAATGAATGAAGAGAGAATGCGGAAGTTGTTCTTTTCAAAATAAAACTCCAGGTTAGAGCGAGGGTGGAGGAGAGGGAAAGAAAAAGGGACGGGGTTTTGGGGACTCTTGCTTTTTAAAGTTACAGCAAAACTTTCAAAAATATATTTACTTTACACTCGCTAACTACCAGGGACATTAATCAACAGGGATATTGTTCTTCCAGAGCACATTGATTGATCCCAGTGAGTAATTATTACCTTGAAGGGAGGTAGTCCCAGTGGGGGAAGGAGTCCGTGAACGCCCCATTATACTTTTACTTTCAGCTGTGGAAACGGAGCGACACCATTAAAGAAACACTTTACTGCTGCTGGAGCAGTTTGTTATCTTTCTTTTTGTTTATCAGGCGGTGGAAACGAAACTATGACTTTGTTGTTTGTGTTGAGCAGCTTGATCACATGTACAGGTAACGTACTGGACTTGTTTACTTTTGAATTTTAACCTTTGAAAGATTTTTTTTTTTTTTTTTTTTTAATAATCTTTATTATTTTACTCATTTTATTTGCATCATCTAGGATTGTTTCGATACGTTGTATTAATCTGTATTCTTGGTATAAACCTTTCACTTTCTTAGCTTTACTTTTTCAGGTTTTCTCATTGAGCTCCCGTGATTTGGAGAGACTTGCGTTGCATTCACGTACAAATAATGACAAGCCATTTACTGATCAACATATTTAAATATATCAGAAATAAATAACCAGAGAGAAACAGGGAAATAATCTCAGCCTCAAAGAAGGATAAATTCTGTTAAAAAAGCGGAATTCTCAGATAGTGTGTAACCCTATGATAACAGCTTTAAAAAACACCTTCATGGGTTGTGTTATTTTATTCAATAATATGTTATAAATTCACACATTTTAAATGCAATATATTTAATTGGCTCCTTGAAAATGATCTGAGTGAAAATAGTTATCTTTCAACAACAGCCCACCTGTGCATTGTTTCATGTGCACACGAGTGGGATCAAGTTAAATGTTTTATTTTTTAATTTAATTTAATTTAATTTAATATTGTACATTAATGGAATGTCAGTGCGTTAATAGTATTTTCATGCGTTTTTTTCATAATTTTTTTTTGTTGAAGCATTAATATTAATGTATGCATTTGTAATGCATTGATTTTAGTGAGGTTATTACTCAATCATAGCCATATATTAAATGGTACTATTAATGAAATAAAAAAATGTATTTCAGTGTTTTGCTTTCCGGTATCATGTACATCGCACTGAGATTGTACATGCGCATGAATTTTTGCTAAAAAAAAAAAAAGAAGAAAAAAAAAAAAATCATTTTTGTTTATTTTTCTTTTCAAAATGAACAGACACGTGTTTTATTTGTTTATTGGATTATGTTAGGGTTAGGGTTATAATCTTAGTACGGAGGTAAACTCAGACCATTGGTTTTCAGCTAAGAATTTTAATTTTGATGCATCCCTTTTTATCCTATCTTTGAATAAGGCCCACACATAAGTTATAGAAATGCAATTTTAATAAGATTTAAAAAAAATAAAATAAATACAGGTAAATCTAACCTGTATCTTTTTGAGTTTACTTGCACTTCCTGAGTGTGTTTCAATCATTACTTTACAGATATTGTGTTTAAGGCAGTTCCCCTTTACGCACACACGGCCTTTTGGTTTTTCACATTTCAAAGATACGTATAATTACCTCAACCAAGGAAGTGATGTGTTCACTGACGTTTATTTATTTGTTTGTCTTTTAGCAGGATTGCGTCAAAAGTACTAAATGGATTGTAACAAAATTTTAACCAAAGATAGACCTTACAGCATGGAAGATTCCAAAAATATGTTGGCGATGCAGATCAATATACTGATTCTGGATTTAAAAAATCAAAAAAATCTGTACCTCTCATTATTGGCGAAATTTCAAAATGTAATATCTTCTGTTCGTAATTGACTATGAAATTTGAATCTGTTTTGTTGTGGTGTTGAAAAAATTTGATTGAGGCGATATATCACGATGTTACGTTGCGTGATTCTGGGATCAATTCTAAATGCATCTATATTGATTGAGTGATTTATTTATTTAACTTTATTTAACCAGGAAAGTCTTTTCAACTGCAGGAGACATTGTAACTGCACAAAGAAGTGCTCTGAAACTTGGACATGTTGACAAGCTTGTGTTTTTTAAAAAAAATCTAAAAAGAAAGTACTAACTTTCTGCATTTATTTGTTGTTATAGGCATATACCTCAGTTAAGTTGCACTAAAGTCAAAGTTGGTTTACAAGCCACAGGCAGATTGTATGTTATTTTTTTTTATTATAGTCACATGGCATGTTAAAGCCAATGTTTTGACTGTAAACTATGCCAATAAAATATTTTTCATACATACTGTTCTTATGAAGGTGTACACATTTACAGATTAGTTGTTTCTTAAGTCATATGTATGAAAAAAAAAAAATCGTATCGCCAGATGCCAGGCAATACACAGCCCTATATGTCTGGTTGGTTCCTCAATTATGTAATAGAGATTCATCCGGATTGAATCTGGATTGGGCATTTTATCGGAGATGTCCAATACATTTTGACCTACTGTGTCTTTATTAATGGGGGATAAACATGTTAAGCCTTTAAAGTGTGAATAATTATTGTACCATGATCAGGATCACTGATCCAGATAACTGCCAAGGGGATATTTGGCGCTTGGTGTGCTACAATAAGTTTCAGCACTCGGTGATCTTCATTTATATAGCTGGGTGAATAACTTTAGTTTTTTTTAACATGTCCACTTTGAGATAAAGGTGTATTTTTAATCCTGTGGTCTCATTAAGTTAGACGTCATGCAGCTCTTCCTGTTTCTCCATAGTATCGCTGGTGCATGCTTCCTGTCCGATAAAGCTGAGCCCCTCCAGAGTGGTGGTGAGATTTGGAGACCGACTAATGGCCAATTGCATCTCAACCAGTAAGGTGGATGGAATAGGCTGGGAGTCTGTCTATGGAGGAATAGGCCTCACACCAAAAATCTCTAATCTGCCTTTCAATATATCTGTGGTGAACGACTGGGTCATTGAGCCGGTGTGTTATGTCAGCCTACCTGATGGTGAGCAGTGTGTGGAAACCTTACCAGTCACTGTTTACAGTAAGTGTAGCACTTAATCTGAGACATATCAAATCAAAACAGTCTTTAATGTTGTCTGACATTTTTCTCTTGTACTTGTAGAAACACCTGACAGTGTCTCCATGTCTGGGACCTGGAGTGTGAAGGAAGGTAGACAATATTCCATGTGGTGCAACATCGCTGGTGTTGCACCAGCCAAGAGCCTTTCTGTTCAGTGGCACAAAGGAAACCAGATCATCCACACTGAAACATTCAATGATACCAGACCATTTCCCGTGACTAAGTCTTCCGTCTTCAGTTTTACAGCTGATAGAGAAGACAACGGTGCTCTGTACTGGTGTGAAGCAGAGCTCAACCTGAGTTCTCCTGAGCAAAATCCACCCATCATGCTGTCAAAGTTCCACTCGATGACTGTTCTCTGTGAGTTTACATCATCGTCTCAATCTCTAAGCAGATATTTGTCACTTTTTGCTTGTTTTGTTGATAATGTATATATTTTTTTTTTGTCCAGACCCACCAACTTTTGCCAAGCCTGAACATGAAACAGTCGAAGCTCAAGCAGATAAAACACTTGCTTTAGATTGCTCAGCCACAGGAAACCCTTTACCAGTTTACAGCTGGAAAATCCCTCACCCCGCACAGGAGACGAACAAGGATTCTAATCTTAATGGATCCAGTCTGAGCCTGGCCTTCCCACTTCCAGGAATCTACACATGTACGGCCTCCAACTCTTTGGGCAGCACCGCCAAAAATGTCACTGTTATCGAAGCTACAGGTCAGCAGTGGTCACATGTTTCATAACTTTAGCATCACAGTCCACTCTTGCTTTTCATCCTGTTTAATGCTATTGTTCCCCTATAGGGAGCCCTCCTGGAACCACTGCAGGGATTTTAATGGCTGCTTTCTGTGCTTTAATCTTTGTTTCAGTTTGTTTTGTTTATCACGAGCAGAGAATCGCTCCTGTTTGTTAAAACTAATGAACACACATAGATTTGTAACAGAAATTCCCATCTCTCACAGGGGATCGCACAACCTTTGCAGTCTTAATTGGAGTGTTTGTGACCCTGGGAGTCCTCCTACTTGTGGCCGGTCTGTTTTTCGTGACAGCCAATGGCACGTTCTCTTTCAACAAACTCAGCTATACCAGAGGACAACCTACCGCAATGGGTCCAGTGTGAGCCTGATTTCAACAAGTTCAGAGTTCAATAGGTTTTTTTGTTCGGTTGGTTTATGTTTCTTGTTTTGACTGCTTTAGCATAATGCATTTTAGCTCATCAGCTGGTCCCATAATATTCACTAATATGAACGACTGTATCACCAAACTGAAAATTCGCAGAAAGGGTAATTTGTTTGTGAAAGCACAGCTCCTCTTCATGCTGCTGTGTCCCGAGGGGCTACTTTAAATTTTAATTTTGTTTTGACTTTGTTCCAACTTAGAAGAGATCCTTAGTCCTTTGAATTTGTTTGGCATTGGACTCACAACCCAACTCACAACTCGAACAAGGTAGTTTTCCTTCTTTCTAAAATCTATTAAATGAAGAAATGGTGCACATTTTGAAATGGAGATGTTACAAGATACCTCGTCAAGGTTCCTTTTATAAAAAACAGGAAGTGGCAGAAGGTTATGAAGCTTGAAATTATTGGTTAGTAAACTACTGTCTACTCTAGATTGTAAATAAACTCCCAAATCCCAAGGCTAATGTGTGATCTTGCGCTATCGCAATTATACAACTAAAATAAAGAGTTAAATTATATACATGACATAATGCGTCACATTCAAATAGTTGCTAGCTCAGAAAAACTAAAAAACAAATACGTTTGTCTTTTATGGAGGCTACGTTTTTATTTTATTTTTGACACTACATAATTAGCAACATAGCAAGAGGCTAATGAACGTACTAATTAACATGAAACTACTACTACTATTATTACATGCATTATTATTATTACTGTCACTCATAGAGACCTACATGCCGTCTTTCTAAACTGGGAACCTGATGGTTTCTTTGGTCTTTTATCTGCTCTACCCTGACATTAATAGTCTGTCTTTCAGAGTTGATAAATTAATATTCCTCTTTGTCACTTAGGGGCAGTATGTGGCACTATAAGTCAGTGTTTGCCCTGAAAACCAAAGCTTGAAAGAAAAACAGCTACATGAGTATACCAAGTTCATGCAAAGAACAGGTGGTGCTTTTCTCATCTAGTCATTGTCTGAATTTTTGCACAATACAAATAATTTACTGTAAATCAATGGGAAAAGGGCAAAAGGAGGCAGAGACGAGCTGTTTTACCTGGGACGTCATTCTGTAACACACATTGACTGTTGTCCAGTGCTGTCTCACTTTATATCGTCAATATACATGTTTGATTACACTCGTACTGCACATGCTGACGTTCCACAGTCTGTTCAATACATTTAATGACTGTGTGGGAGTGAGACTGTGTCGTGTGTTGGGTTCATAAATTTGTACATCGGACTCCAGAGGAGTCAATGCCTCACCTGAACCCCTCACTCCTACAGGCAACTCTGAATAATCATAAGTTATACGATGGTACGAGAAGACCGGAGTATCCGGAGGAAACCCAGGCAAGCACTGGAGAGCATGCAAACTCCTGAGGATTGGAACCAGGACCTTTTTGCTGTGAGTTAGATGTGCTAGCCACTGTCTTTTGCTTTTTGTGTATTAAAGGTCCCACGTCACGCTATTTTTCACCCATCTCTATTTGTTCTAAGAACCCCAAAAACATAGTATTTGAGGTTTATTTTCCCAAACTCGCCTGTTTTCCAGAGTTTTAGCCTCTGAAAAGTCACTTTCTGAGCAACTCTACACAAACAGGCTGATTTGAGTGAGTGGGCGTGTCTATAGACGGGACAGTGACTTCCTCCTCCCACCCACTCCGTAGCTGAGCTCATGCTGATTTAAAAACACGAGACAGAGCGTGGGGGTGGGGCGTTCACCGGTACATACATAGGCTGTAGAAAATACATACATAGCACTGCGCGAAGGACGCTGAAATGCTCACCTTTTTGGGCGTGTCTGTTTACATGCCAATCACAGCAGAGAGCTTCCTGGAGGCGCGGCTTCTCCAGCTCTGTGCCGCGTCAAATTCGTCATCAAAGTGGGAACGCGTCATGAAATTGGAGCGAGGTGTTTGGGCTCACCCTGCAGTAAGAAAGGAGCAAATCACCCTCTAACTAACAATTGAGGGAATCAACGAAAAAAACACTTTGGACATGTTTATGAAACCTAAATAGCACTTTTATGATGTAAAAGAAGGAAAACTACCTTATTCACATGCATCAGTGTGGTGATAAAGGGCTATATAAATCAAGTCCATTTAGTCCATTTATTTGTATTGTATAGAAACTTTGCTGTCTCATGTCTCATTCATCAGTAAGTAAACATTAAACTTTACCATTATATATGTTAAAAAACATGACCAAAAACTCTGTTTTAACTCTGTCAGCGGTGACACGCTTTCAGTGTGAGCTCGCGCATGCGAGGGATCTAGAACGAGCAGGGAGACAGGGAGACATGATTGGTTAAAAAAAAAAAAACGGTTAGTTTTTTTCCCATTGGTCGAAGGTATTACAGATTTAAAGCTGCTACAGATGATGGATTTTCTTCGTTCTTTTTTCAGAGGACATAAGATCTTGATTTCTGTCAGGACATAAAGACAATTTCAGCCAAAAACTTAAAAAGTGTATCTGGAGAAAATTGCCAACCGTAGCTTTAAAGGTTACATTTCAAGAAAAAAAAACCAAAACAAATGGGCTTTATACCTGTGAAAAAGTGGTGCAAAATCAATATAAGTACAACATTACTTTGAAGGGTCATTTGTGCAGTTTCCCTCAGCATATATTTGTTTTCATTTGCTTCACTGCAGCCCCGTGACGGCTTCAGATGTGCTCATTTCTTATTCTGAAAGGGTATTTCCAGTCAGAGTTCATTCCCCCAAAGGAAGTAAAAAGTGAGTTAGTTTCCCAGAACTCTCTAATGCCTTCATGTCTGTGAACATTTTATTAACAATGTAAGAGAGAGAAAGAAATTGTCACTGCAGTGATTTTCCAAGTGTTACAATAATTATATATATTTTTAATCATTCTTAAAAGTTTCAGAAAGATATGACATAAAAGAAATGTTGTAGAGTGAGTGGTTCATTGTGTTGAGGTACTTTCAGGTTACACGGTATTATTACTTTATTTTTCTTTTTGATAAATCTCACTTACAATGGTACTAGAATCCACAAGTCGGTTCTGTGCCACAGAAAGTTTTTGGGATTTCTTTACAAGCTGTTATTTGGATATTCGAGTGATTTGTTATTTGTTATTTTATACATTATACTTCCAACTTTGACTAACCTGAGCAAACAACAAACAACCTTAGTTGAAAGTGGAGAAACCACAGGTCACACTGACAAATACGTTTGGATAAAAAAAAAACATAGTTAATAATCAAAGGCACGCAAGGTACATATAAAAAATAATTAAAAAAAAAATTAGAATTTAGCACGAGGAGGAATATGAGAAACTTGACAGTAAATGTTCTGTTTGCTCATCAATCGAGCATCGTTACAAAAGTTACATGATTCATATTTTTTATATTTTACGATATGAATGAATTGCTTTGTCTTTGTTGTTACTGAATACACTGTTAATGCTTTTTTTGTAATGTATGACTTTTTTCACTGAATAATAATAGATTATGGAAAGCTGATTGAGCGTATTTGATATCAACCATATCCACTAGCGTTAACCTCCACTATTACTCAAATTTGTAATGCATCTACTCGAGTACAATTTACTAGTAAAGCCAAATCTAATAACTAGTTGGTAAAATTAATAAGGTATACTAGGTCAAAAACCTTTATTAATTGAACAAATGTTTTTGTTTACTAGTTCTACTAATACACTTACAGTAAAATCTCACTGTAGACCGTTTTTAGTCTCCTAAAGCCAAAAGACTCACTCGTAAAAATGCCACAACAGAATGAGTAGACCTAATGAAAATGAAGTAGGCGGGTTATCCCTTGATTGGTTGTATAATTTGTAAAAACCAATGTATTGGCTTTTCCCCGCCCCCTTATTATCATATAATGCTTACTCGTGACACCTTTTTGCTTCACTTGTAAAGTGTACTCGTGCACTAGCAGAGCTTAATTATGGATGATATCACTAATGTTACATTTATGCTCAAATAGCTTTCCACAATTGATCACTTTATTGATTGTAAGAGACCAAAGCCTGTGTTGTTGCTGTTTTTTTTTGTCGTATGTACCTGTAAAAAAAAAAAGTTTTTTTTTTATTTGTTTTGTTTCTATTTGAAAAAAATTAACTTTTCTTCATATGTGATGGTTTTTGTATATATGTATGTGTGTGTGTGCGCGCGTGTGTTTGTGTGTAACAAAGCCAGCTTCCTGTCTGTGACATCCACAGGCAGAATACTGAGTGAGGCAAAGTCAAACCAGCGTCTACGTTTCCCTGCCACCTTTTGTCGCTCCTTTGGCCCCCACTCAGCCTGGCTTACATTAAACACTGCTGAGACTGCAATACTAATTAGCCCTGAACAAAGTGAATGTAAAGGGAACTCTCTGATTGTGCTTTTCGTAGCCAATAAACCACTTTTTTTGATCTACAAAACAGAAGTGTACTCTGTGTGTGCTTTACAGTTTGAAGGATGTTCCTCAATTAGTCGTGGAGTAACCGTGACATTGTGGTAGTAAATTGTGAAATGAGTGTGCGCTTGAGTTTAGAACATAGACTTATTTTAAACGACAAAGTCTTTGATTACGCAATCTCGAGCTGTAGTTTTGGTTTGATTTCCTATGCTGCTGTGTTACATTCTTGTCACAGTATGTGTCCCACAAGCTACACGCAGCTTTAGAACATGCTCCCGCCTGCTGGGTTCTTATAAAGATTGGTGTTTAGACACTATAGCATACAAGCAACAATAACAGTATTTTCAGATCCTGCTGTGATTCTGATTAGAGGTTAAATCCACATTTAAACAGCATACACTAACTACATCCATGGTCGTGTTTCATTCACTTTCATTTGGGATAAACAACGTGAAAGGTTGGACTAATTTTGTGCTTTTAATTTATTTTTTTTTAATTCAGGAAATTCAAATGGATGTATATGCAATTAATAAAGAAGAGTTTTAACCACATTAGTGCCCAACCTGTTAATACTGCTGCATTATTAAACAACACAATCCTTTCATTATGTAATAATCTGTTGTAGGTGGTTGAAGATTATTCCTGAGGTTTTGTTTCTTTTTGGTTTTTTTTTGTTTTTTTGCAGCTGTAAGGCATTACTAATATTCTTAGCAGTTATACAGAGCTGAATATTGTGCTGTGTTTTTGGACTTCCTACCTGTTAATTTTTCCCTCTTTCCCTTTCACCCCCTTCGCCCCCAAAAGTCTGCTGGGGAGGGAACTGTGTTTTGTTCCCATCTAGTTCCCTGCAGAGTTGCCAAGGTTGCTCAAGTTGGAATGTTCTCTCTCTCGCCTCATAATCGACGGCTCAGTGCAGAAAATACCATCATGGGAAACTACTTTCTGGGATGGATTTTCATGTTTTGCATGTTTTGTTCAGGTAAGAGGAACTCAAACAAGATGTTGGATATTGTTTGGTGAGGTTTTGGATTGTGTTTGGCTCTGTGATTTACACAGAGCAGCTTTGTGATGACGAAACTCTGGCTTAATGTGATTTTGATTTACACGGATTTAAGTTTGACACGAATGCTTGGATTAAAAAAAACAACTTTTATTTAACATCTCAACTCTAGAGGTCACTCCCTTAGTAAGTTTACAACTGGCTGCTGATTAAATTTAACAATCTAAGATGAATTTAATTCGTTTTTAATGTTGTTTTAATGATTTTTTAAAGTAAATCAAGCTGTGTTGTTCAGGAACGGACACTGCCTGTCAGTTAGCAGATAAAGGACAAAAACGTTGCCTCAAATTCACTGAAACTATGTGAAAGTAGCTATACCTAAATACAGGGTTAGGGTCAGTTACAATTACATTTTCAATTATCCATGTTCAATTGCAATTCAATTACGATTACAGTGATCAGTATTTTTTCCAATTACAAGTAAATTAAAACTCTTTATTATCCTGAAAATGTAAATTACATATACTTTCTCGATGACTAAAGTTTAATTCCAATTACTGAGCCTGAAGTAAATAATCTAATAAAAATTAACCTTTCTCTTGTGTTAGCTTTCTGTTAGCATCTCTTATGGTAATGGGTCAAAAATCAGCTGTAATATATATATATATATATAATCTTTTCTTTCCTATCTCTTGGTTACCTTGTTAGTCTTCCCTAATCAATGAAAATATGGGTTTTAATATTTTTGGTTTATACCCCTCGATTTTATTTTTAAAAATGAGAAAGCTTGATGTGAAACATATTTAATAATTGTTAACTACTACATATGTGTAGAACTCTACATAGAACTGTAACATGGTTCCTCAGTTTCAATTAAAATTGAGAATTTTTATGGAATTTTCATGGCAATTACAATTAAAAAGTCAATTATCTAAACAATTTAAGTATGATTATGACAGCAACAGATTTTTTATATTACGCAATTACAATTGTAATTGATCCCAACTCTACCTAAATACCTCCTCCTTTATTAAGTCTGATTTGATCAGTGTTGTGTATCTAGTTACATAAGATGTACGTTAATGACTTAAATATGAATCTTAAACTTTACAGCCCCACAGCTGTTTTTTAAATTTTTTTAATCAGCGCTGTGTGTCTCAGTATCAGGTGAGGGTTGCTCTCTAGTACTGAAGCCCTCGAGGGTTGTGGTGGGCTTTGGGGACCCGGTGTCTGTTAGCTGTGAGGCTACTCGGCCAGTTCGAGTCCTGGGTTGGGAATCGGCCATCAGCGCCTCCCAAACACAAGAGGAACGCTCCGTCCACTGGAAGGTGGACAGCCTCATTGATTGGATAGAGGAGCCCATCTGCTATGGAGTGTTTTTCACTGCTCCGAGACAGTGTGAAGAGAAACTCAACCTTGTTCTTTACAGTGAGTTATCTGCCGTCAAGGTAAATAAGTCAATTGAGCATGTCAGGTTAAAAAGTTCATCTTTTGTCATTCGTGTAGAGGTCCCAGATAGTGTCTCCATCAGGCAGGTGAACCACACCGGCTCCATGATCGCTGGGAAAGAGTACTCTCTTCTGTGTGAGGTTCAGAACATCGCTCCAGTTCAATACCTGACTCTGAGGTGGTATAAAGGAGATAGTGAGGTTTACAATCACTCCTTCTCTGATCTCACATCTTCCTCACCTGTCCAAGTCTCCTCTATCCTCGTCATCACTCCAACCAAAGAGCAGAACGGGGAACAGTACAAGTGTGTGGCAGAGCTGGAGCTTGGCCCAGAGGGACCTCAGCCGCCTCCCACTGTGGCCTCCGAGCCTTTCAATGCTTCTGTGTACTGTGAGTCATTAAGCCAACGTTGATGTTAAAATCATGCCCTGACACGTCTGCAGTAGTTAACAGTAAATGCCTTTAATCACGTTTCCAGTTCCTCCAGCGTTCATCAGTCCAGAAGCTGAGGTTTTGGACTTAATGGCAGGAGATGAAATCACTCTAAACTGCACTGCCACAGGAAACCCTGCTCCTGTTTACAGCTGGCAGTCCTCCAATCCCATGCAACAGAGGATTGAGGACGAGGCGGTTGTAACCTCCACCTCACTACTCCCAGGGAGCTATACCTGCACCGCATCGAATGCACTGGAGAAGAGGAGCAAACAATTCACTGTTAAGGAGCGCAGTAAAGGTAGAAGGAAGCTGTGAAAGTGCACAGTTACATGTGTTCAATAGTGTCTGTTAATTGATTTTTTGTGCTTTTTCTTTAGGTGTCTGAAATGGATGGTCAGGATCAAATGACAACAGAAGACACTGAGAAAGAACACTTTGTTCTGCTGTTGTGGAGCTCAAAATGACAATGTGTTCACCACTCAATAAATATTTATGAACCCTATCAACACTTTTATGTAGATCTCAGTGGAAAAAAGGAGTCCAGTATACAGTATACTTGGCGAATGTGTTGGGCTAGTAGTAGTAGACTAGTAGTCTTTTGTTAGATGTATTTACCAATCAATGAAATCCACCTGTAACAATGCAACTTTTTAGATACTTATCTGAAATAGAACTCAAACGGCGTGATGTTATTGTAAATATGAAATGTTTCTCAATAATATCACATACATTAAAACACTTTTTTTTTCATTTAAGCAGTTTACTCCAACACTTTACGGGGGAAATGTGTATGTATGTATGTCATTTTATGCTTCCAACTTTGTGTAAACATTTTAACATTACTGTGCACCACCAGTTCACTGTGCTAGTCAAGTCCTTTCTCAGTGAGTGTGCAGTGTCAGAAGCACAAAATCTAGACGTCCTATTATTAACCTATTAAAGAAAAAATTGGGGATAGCGATGGATAAGAGCAGGGGTCTGCAACCTGCGGCTCTGGAGCCTCATGTGGCTCTTAGACTCTTTTGCAAAGGCTCCCTATAGCTTTAAAAAAAAAAAAAAAATGAAATAAGGAGTTGTCATTTTCTTACAGAGGCTATTAATGATTATTGACAAATAAAATCACGATATAACAATTTGTTAACTTAAAAATAAATCACGTTGTGCAATGACTCAGCACTTTCCTGCAACTTCGACAGACTATTTCCACTTTCCTTGCACCTGTAGTTAATCTTAAGTTTTAAATCCCTGGTAAGATAACTAAACCAACAAAAACACTATTCTGGAAGAAAATAGAGATTTTAATTGTGTGGGAACAGATTCATTTAACCGCCAATGTGTCGGTTAAATATGCATGCTTAATGTGTGGCAAGAAAAGAGCAATTATCATGTGTTGACCACATGATCATGTGTTATCAAATTAAAGTTACTTTTTGTAGCCATTCAAATACATTAAATAAAAATTTTAAAAAATCTTCTTTATATAACATTGTGTTCATGTAAACTGAGATGCGTAAGAACTTGAAGATGCAAGATACTGTTTTCTTGTTATTTCTTAATGTTGATTTATTTGAACTGTTTTTAAGTTGCCATTTACATGATCAATATAAATCAAATCAAATCAAACACTATTCCATAGAATTTTGACTGTATAGAATTCAATACACTGTATTGTCTTCATTGAGAAGGTTTTTTTTTTTGGCTCTGGAAGGACTTTAATCCAGGTGAGATGAGGCCAAATGGCTCCTTTGAGAGTAAAGGTTGCAGACCCCTGGATTAGAGATAGATTAAAGAAGAAATTAGCATTAAAAAATTGGGATCTAGCAACTTTACAAATGTGCTTCTGGAATAAAATTTAAATACGGTCAATGTCAAATTAAAACGTAGCAATATTGTGCTTTTTTGTAAAAAAAAAAAAAAAAAAAAGAATAGACGTGTATAATGTCTATAAAATAAGCATAAAAAATATATTATTTAAAAAATAAATGTAGTACTAGCTTTACACACGAGATGCCGCTGCTGTTTGTCGTTACCAATGATTGGCTGTTCATATGTCACATGATCAAAACAATGTTCTCTAGGCCGGAAGTTGTGGTAGCGGCTAACGATCATATGCTAGCAAGAGTAGCGAAACATTAGAGGAAAGTGTACGTTGTCTTGCTTGTACTTACTGACAAAGGTAGGGGTTGTGTAGCTGACACGTGTTTGTTTCTCACACGGGGATAAATTTGAAATAAATATGTCGTTTTCTTGCAGACATGCCTCAGAAGGATCCGTGTCAGAAACAGGCTTGTGCCATTCAGACGTGTTTACAAGGTATCCACCGCCATGTGCTCAGTGGATTAGACGCAGGATGTTGGTCCACGACTCACAAACACATCATTTGATCATATGAAAGATGGATCTGGAAACCCAATAATCCCCTATTAGATTTTCTACAATTAAAATGTTTACCTTTGTAATCTAATATAATTTTTCAATCGTATTCATGAATTCATCTAAATGTTAAATCTAATTGCCAAGTACGTTGCATAGTGGCACTTCCGGTGATTTAGCATATTAGATAAATACTGTATTTAGTTTCACATGTGACATTTAGATTTATATTCATTTTTTTTTTTCGATTTAACATTTAGCATTTATATTTAACATTTACATTTAATATTGACATATTATTACGAGAAAAGTAAATATCATATTGGTGTAAATCTAGTCAAAAGTCACATGAAAAAATTCCCAATTTTTTTTTAAACGTGGTTTGTTGCTAAATGTTGCAAAAAGTTGCTATTTATTTTAACATGCACAACTTTACAATCGGTACCCCATAGTTTTCTTACACTTGAGTGTAAGAAAAAAAAAGTGTTTACTGAATTTACTGAAATATTAAAATATTAAAAAGTAAGGTCATTTTAAACAACTAAAAAAAAGGGTTCATACTAAAATCTCCTAAAATTAAGCATTTCATAACATCCATGATACAAGGAGTGATGTATTTCCCAGTAATTGTAAAAAAAAAAAATAATAATAATCACTTGTGCCGTATCTTGATCTAAATTTAAATTCCTATTCATTCGCTTTTTTTTTCATCATACATTTTTGAAACTTACAAAACTTGTATATTGCTGATAATGATTGCATGATGCACTCTTTGGACAGACTTTATGAGCTTATTCCAATTCCCCTCATGTCCATTACTGTGCCCTAAGAATAACACAAAGCATTTTATTAAGATAAATAATAAGGGCTACTAAAATGTGATGTTTTGTCAAGTTACAGTCACAATATAATAACAACCCAAATAAAAGGTCACATATTTGCATCTTGTTTTGAATAAATCAATATTGTGGTGTTTGGCATTATAAGTAATCGGTGCAATATTGTCCGAATTTGTTCTTCATGTTTATTGTCTGCTATCTTAATCCTCTTATTGACAAGCTGTATGGTTGACATCCCTGATTTATGTCAAAGCCTCTTTCAGCTATTTTTATCCCCTGAATTATAACGTTGTCCTTTCTTGTTGTAGCAAACAAATACATGGAGAACCTGTGTGAGGATGTGATCAGAGATATGCGACGCTGCTGTCAGACGCATGCTCGACAATCAATCTGCTGCTCAGGATTTAAAGAGCTCAAACCTGCAGAGAGCAACGTGAACACATAGACCCCGATATGAAATGTGTGTGTGTGCACATGTACAGTATACATATTTTTAAGAATAGTTTTGAAGTGTATTATTTGAAAATAAAAATATAACATATTTGTTTGAAATTATTCAAAATTTGTACTACTGGAAGTGCACTCCTGTTTAAAAAATAACTAAATAAATCCAGGAACAGTTAATATCAGCAAAAGCATGTAAATACAACAAATATAATCATTACAAAAAAACATATCTGAGTGGTTTAGACATCAAAGGAAGTGATACTTCTTCATAAACAAGGTTGCATATGAAATGAGGTAGTGAGAACAAAACAAAAAACAATTGTAACAACTAAAAGTTATTTATTTGTCTTCATATAATATGTACCTCAAAGATTAAGGAAGGGTCTTTTTTGGTTGTTTGGTTGGTTGGTTTGTTTGCTGGTTATTGGCGTGTTGCAACTAAACTAAATAGGTGTATGTTGCCATTTACTGTACTGGAGTGTACAGTATGTAAACTCTAAGAAGGAAATATTATGAGAGAACTCAGGGATATGTCAAAGCAATCACTAGATGCCTCTGAGGAAGACTGGCGGTTGGCAGTCGAAACGTATCAGGAGATCTAATTTCCTGAAAAAAAAGTTGTCTGAATAAATGAAACCTTAAATATAATTTTTTTTTAAAAGAATGACAAAATTAACTTGCTGGAGGTATTATTTTACTTATGTTAACATTTAGATACATGACAGAGACTTTAGAGAGAAAAGAAAAGTTCGTAACGCATTGGGAATTAGTTTTTGTGTGTATGTGTTTTAGGAGTACTGTTTTTCTTTTTCTTTTTTTATTTAAACAACTCATCCACATTATACAAACAGGTTATACATTTTACAGAGGTTCAATGTTTAGACAGCCTTTTCATTAACTGACTTGACAATACATTTGAAATTAAGTTAAACATCTTTTTGGAAAGAATGCAAACAAATGAGGGGATTTTCTTTGTGTATTTCCATTTATGGATGCATTTTTTAATTTTTTTTAAATTAAAAACAAAAGTAAGTTTATTGAATAATAAAAGTTTTATTCTTTTTCTTTAGAAAAAATTATAAAAAACCAAAGACAACGTTTTCCCAGTATATAATAAAATCCTTGGAGAGATAAACAATGATGAATCTGTTGAGGTCCGCCCACAATTTTTTAGTATAAAGGGAAAGCCAAAAGAGAAGAACTATATGTTTCTGCATGTGAGTTACACAGAGAGCAGTTAGTATTAATGTTTTTCTTTTTATTAGGAGCACTGTTTTTTTTTATTGACAAGAATAAACAAACATGGCATTTTACAATCTAAAAAAAAAAAAACAAGAACTTGCCAAGGGAAAATCAACTCAAAGCAATCTATCATTGCTCAATTCACTTCAGATTAAACATCTCCAGGTAAGCAACCATAGAAAACAAAACAGGGGATATCGTTTGTGCATATATCTGAAGAAAGAAAAAAAAAACATTAAAAGTGAAACAACAGTAAGCAAACATCAATCAAGTTGTAATTAATTCAGAACAACTACAAAAAAAAAAATAACAACAGTAATAAGCAATAAAGTTGACGCAAGGGGAAATTCAAGTCAATTCTGGCTATTTAGTTCAGTGGAGAAATGATTAAGTGTATCATACATTAGAATTTTTAAAGACTTCATATATAAGTTAAATTCGTTTATGAAAACAATAAACTTTGGGGATGATTTTAGTACTTTATTTTTGAGGATGAAAAATTTGGCTTAACATAAAATTATGTTACAACAGAGTTCCTCATTTTTATTTTGCTAAATCATACCAAAAGTTAGGTAATCTCTAGATAATGCTGGAAAATAGTGGAATTTTATGTTGGATCCAAGGAGTACAGTACTGTTCGTGTACTGAAAAACACTTCCGGAGTTGCAGCGACGTGATGACGTCAGACGGAAACGTGCAGCAGCGTTTCTTCTAGAATTTTGTACCACTGTTTCACTGGCGTTGCTTTCCACGCTTTCTCCCACTTGTGTGTTCCCTTAGAATCCATCTTTCTCAGGGCCGAAAGTGGACAAACGTTTCTGGTGGGTGGTGAACACGTTTGACATATGTGTATTTAACCCACATTTTTTGTTAGCTGCGTTTAGCTTTCAAACTTAGCCGAGTTATCTCCAAGCTAACACTGCTAGCCTTTGGCGTCAGTCGGAAGGATGTCCAGGATAGATTACAGCGTCTGGGATCACATTGAGGTGTCCGATGATGAAGATGACACCCACCCAAACATCGATACACCAAGTCTTTTCAGATGGAGACACCAGGTAAGCTTCTACGATACGCACTATAATATTTTTAAATTAACTGTGCTCATTTTGGTTCTGCTGACATTCCCCCCCCCAGTTATTAGTGAGTATATTGAGTATGGTTATTTAAGACCAGATTGCTTGTTAATTCCTTTTAACTTTTGGATGTTATTAGTTCATCTCTGGAAGTCTACCTATATTTTAAATAGAGTTGGGAACCTCTGGGTACCTCACGATACACGATACAGAGCTCACGATATGACGATACTGCGAATATCAATATATTGGTCAGAAATCAATCTACGATAATCTATGACATAACACGAAAAAAAAAAGATTAAGTGAAAGAATGCAATTTTTATTTTATATCTCTGAAAGACAAGAAATTGAAAAAGCGTCCTATGAACAGTGACACTATTTTAGTGCAAGATTTCTGTAAAAAAAAAAAGTGTCAACATACCAATGTAAACTAATAAGTATCTCCAATTGTGCTTTCTGTAAATAAAAAATAGGGTCTTTCTTACCAGTGACACCATTATAGTGCAAAGTTCCAGTAAACAATATATTGGTTCCTTCAACAAACAGTGACAACATTTCTGTGAAGACGTACCTGCACATTTTAGTTAAAAAGCACAAAAGGGTTTAAAAAAAATAGAAATTGATACTTAGCGCGAGCATATCGATAATCGATCCAGTGAAAAAAAATTACAATATAACCCCGTATCATGATTTCGTCACACTCCTAGTTTTAAAGCAGTGCTTATAATTTTATATATTATATGTGCTATATTAATTTGCCCTCCACAGGCACGCGTTGACCGAATGGATGAGTTTCAAAAGAAAGGCGAAGACATCAACAAAGCCCTGTGTGAATGTCGAAGGAAGCTGGCAGAGGCACAGAAGAAAGTGCAAGAGCTGACCATCTCTGCATCAGGTGATGGCAAAGCTGAGCTGAGCAAAGCCCAGGCAGAGGAGAAGAAGCTGAAAAAGGAGGAGAGGGAGTGGGAGAGGAAGATGGATGAACACAATCGGGAGGAGAAAAAGATGCCATGGAATGTGGACACACTCAGCAAGGAAGGTTTCAGCAAGGTAAAACTAACCAATTATATCAGACATTGTCTAATCCAGTTGTTCTCAAACAGTTTTGGCTCAAGTACCAGTACTTTTATCTCTAACTTTTGAATCTAAGTACCCCCCTTTGTTCGACTAAAGCATGTTGTTCAAAATTCAACAACTATAGACCATAATGATGAAATGAATGAGTGATAACACACATTTTTAAAGAATCTCATTTTGTAAATAAGTGGAAAGAAACAGTATGTAGTGAGTCTGGTGTCACGGCCTGAGTTTACCTCCGTACTGAGATTATCTTACAGTCTCAGTACGAGACTGCTACGCACTGAGATGTACCCGTGCTGGAATTGCGATGCTGCAATGTCAAACAGGGATTGCTGTACTGATTTTAAAAAGTGCTTGAATCATCACATCAGTCGACCGTCGATTAAAAAAATCGACCAATGATAATAAAAGAATATCATTGTCATGATCTGATTGCTAATTTATAGGACTACAGTTTATTATTGTAAAGTTACATTAGGTTACCTGTTATTTATCGCTATGTATATTATAATCATGTTTTTTCGAAAAATGAATTATTCCTTTTCGTATTGAGTTTTATTATGATCCCGTTTTTTTTGGAGAATAAACTATTCCTATTTGTGTTGAGATTGCTGCATGAGACACTATTAATTTACTCAAGTTGTTGACTGAGATTGGCACTCACTCAGAACGGCGGAAGTAGCAAAAATCACAGCGTGAAAGTTCATTTTCCGGTAGTGCACATGCTCATAATCGATCTCAGTATGAGGTAAACTCAGACTGTGACACCGGAATAGATTTATTTTTATGGTTTTTATCATTTAACGTCACCTCCCTCCTGATGTGGGACCAATTAAGACTGAGTTGTATTTTCAGCTCATGTTCTAATCAAGATAATTTCTGTCATAATTTTGTGTTTTTTGTGTCATTTTGTGTATTTTGTTGTCTCTTCTTTTTTTTTATTGACTACATTTTTCTCGTATTTTGTGTGTTTTTGTTGTTGTTTTGTGAGTTGCTAGTAGTATTTATTCTGCCTAGCTTTTTTTTAAAACTAAAAATAAACATAAAACCCCATGTTTTTAACGTTTCATTTAATTTTTCTTTCCTTCTCTCAAGTACCCCCTGTAGTGCCATCGTGTACCACTAGGGTACACGTACCCACATTTGAGAAACACTGGTCTAATCCTACCCAGTTTGACATGATAATAGTTGTTATAAATAAACCAATGAAAGTGATGATGAACATTATACAGTATACCATATATAACCTAGAAACACAGTGTACATCTTAGAGGGATCTGGTTCCAATATTTTGGTTTTGCAACATTTTTTAAAATGTTCCTTGTTTTTGTTTTACCGTAACTGTTGCTCTTCGATGCCTAACGGTGTGTATAACCTTTGTTTGTGCTAATCATTGCTTCTGTACACTGTTTTTCCCCACAGAGCGTTGTAAATATCAAGCCTGATGCTTCTGAGGAGACGGAGGAAGAGAAGGAGCAAAAACATAAAACATTTGTAGAGAAATATGAGAAACAGATTAAACATTTTGGTATGAATTATGAATATATAATAATCTCTCTGTACCTTTGTTGGGTTTGTTGTGACTTTTCTTTTTGCTGTGCTTAATTAAAGGCATGCTGCACCGTTGGGAAGATAGCCAGAAATACCTCTCCGATAATCCTCACCTAGTATGTGAAGAAACTGCCAACTACCTGGTCATCATGTGTATTGACCTTGAGGTTGACGAGGTAAAACCAAGAGTGGTATTGACTCGTCTAGTGATAGACCTATACATTGGCCGGCCGATATTATCGGACGATTTTTGCGTTTTTTACATGTATCGGCATCATCCGATCGCATTATTTACAGAGAGCAAAAATATTTTTTACTTGTTGTTATTCTACCTCACCTTTGTTAATTTCAGTAAATGTTCCTTTTTTAAAAAATTGAGACTTGCACCATTTGTTATCATCATTGTGTAATTGTTATGTTGTAAATTGAGGGAGCAAAAATAGCATCGGCTTAAGAAAATCGGCAGTCCGTATCAGTCATCGGCTAATGCCGATGGAGAAAAAAAATCGGTAACTGCATCATCCCTAACAAATCCATATCGGTCTATCCCTAGACTTGTGTTTGTTCATCATCTTTTACTCATAGGTCGTCTTTATAAAACAAAACTATTATTCTATTATTTTTACAGAAACATGCATTGATGGAGCAAGTGGCTCACCAGACAATCGTAATGCAGTTCATTCTCGAGTTGGCAAAAAGTCTCAAAGTGGACCCACGAGGCTGCTTTCGCCAGTTTTTTGCCAAGATCAAGGTAACTATTAACTTTATTTTTAATGAAGCATTAATCTAAAATCAGTTAATTCAAAAGGTGAAGAATCAACTAATTAAAAGAAAGATTACATTCCCCACATGATAGTTTTTCTCTAACACTTGGCACGTGTCTTCAGACTGCAGATCAACAGTACCAGGATGCTTTCAATGACGAGCTGGAGTCGTTTAAGGAGCGTGTTCGGGGCAGAGCAAAGATCCGCATTGAAAAGGCATTAAAAGAGTATGAGGCGGAAGAGCAGCAAAAGCGACTGGGACCAGGAGGTTTGGATCCTGTTGAAGTGTACGAAACACTGCCAGAGGTGAGTACCAGAGATTGTCTTGGTACGACTATTGTCAGAGAATTAGTTTCGACATTGCAATTATCACAATTATTTTTGCATTATTTAATTTCACACGACCTGTAAACACTCTTATAGGTTTTTAAATATTTGTATTTAGTTCCATCCTTGGATGCTCTTATAACAAAAGTACATTTTAGTTCTAGTTAAATTTGTGGAAGAAGAAGTTTATTAACAGTTAAAAAAAACATGGCTGTGTAGTTGCAGCATGTTAATAATAATAATGCATCGATTTTATATAGCGCTTTATCATAGACACTCAAAGTCACTTTACAGAATTAAGGCATTACTCTTTCACTCCACACTTAGTGGTGGTAAGCAACTATTGTAGCCACAGCTGCCCTGGGGCAGACTGACGGAAGCGAGGCTGCCATAGTGCGCCATCGGCCCCTCCGACCACCACCAACACTCACTCACACACTGCATTCATACTAGGCAATGTAGGTGAAGTGCCTTGCCGAAGGACACAATGACAGATACCACTGGGGTGACTGCCACCCCACTGTGGCACCTGGAATTCTCTGTGTGCATGTTGTTCCGTTTGCACTATTTGCACTTTGTATTGACAGAGTAGAACTTTGATTTAGTTTTGCACATAATATTGTTTGCACTTGAAAAAAAGAAAGACATATATAATTTTATTTATTTCATTTTAACTTTTATGAATTTTAGTTTTAGTTTCAATTTGTGGAAGTAGTTAATTAAAAGCTCATGCTTACATCATGCATGTAAAGAGTTATAATAAAACATTTCAAAATGCATGTGCAACTCGGTTAAATAAAAGTCTGTTGGTCCAATCATATATTCTGTCTTTGTAGTTTTCTTAAAATCTCATCTCGTTTTTGTCAACCAATTATCTTTTAAAAAAAAACATAAAATGAATGTTTGTTTTTTTTTTTAATCTCAAATCCTGCCATATGGTCCTTTAACAGATTTTGGCACAATTATAATCAAATATCAGCTTTAGGCCTTGGAAGATTCCATGAAAGGTTTGAGGGGATCTGGAACAATGTACTGATTCTGGATCAGTTTAAAAATAAAATACTATCTATTCTCATTTGTGAAATTTCACAAAAAAAAAAAAAAAAAATCATATCACTGTTCATATCTGACCAATCTTATAGCTGACTCAGTTAGTTGAGTTGGTTCCTCAATTAACTCACCAAGTTTCATATGGATTAGCTCCAGATTACGTAATTCATCATGATTTTAAAAAAATAAATAAAAATGTGGGTTGACCTACTTGGACCTGCTGTATCATTATGGGGATAGAAATGTCTTCTAAGCCTTTAAAATGTGAATGATTCCATGATCAGGATCAGTAATTCAGATAACTGCCAATATCTGGCAAAGAGGATGTTTTGCGCTTGGTGGAGGTTTGCATTAGTTATTAAAATTCTTTGACTTTGTAAAAAAAAAAACCTTGCATTCTATGCTTGTAATTGCAGGAGATGCAGAAATGCTTTGATGAAAAAAACATTCAAATGCTGCAAGAAGTCATCAGCAAAATGGATCCTACGGTATGTTTTATTTTTTAAGGTATCATTTTTGTTTATTTGAATTTAATTGCAGCATGAATATTGTTACTAAAGATGAGAGATATGAAGTTATTAAGTGTTGTTATTTATTCTTGATTTAGGAAGCAAAGACTCACATGAAAAGGTGCATAGACTCAGGTCTCTGGGTCCCCAATTCCAAGGCTGAGGATGGGGAAGAAAAAGAAGACGAAGCTACCTATGAGGAGGTGAAACCGGATCAGGAAGAGGCCAAGAAGGAAGACGTCAATTGACCCAATTATTTGTTGGTTTTTGCAAATGTGCTAAGTGGCTGTATCGCACGTTTTAATGTGTATCACTAGATTGCCAATCAATGATGAATTTTTCCAAACTATATAGCTGATACCTAAAGGTTTAGCACTCACCCTGCTACAGAGCTGCTGCTGTCGCTTCAATATTTCCTGCTTGGAAAAAGACCACTGCTTTTATGTAGGTCAGTGTGAGTATGGGGTATAGCTTTTGTCAACTTGTGTTCTCCTTTTAGATTTGTTTGGTATTAACATGTTTATTTCCCATGCAAAACGTTTTTACAAATTCAACCAAAGGGTTTGCATTGTGTCTGTAAGGCTGAAATAAATGAAGCTTCTACCACATTGTGCTTCACGTGTCACCGAGGGGGGAAACTGGTGGTAATGTTCGTGTTTTTGGTACAACCCAATGTACTATACAGCGCAACAAACAGTAATAAACGCAAATACAGTTCCTTTATTTGTCTCATTGCTGGTTTTTGTCTTACTGCATGGGAGGAAGTTGATGTCACTCTGCTCAGCTTTTTTCATGTAAAGATGATTAAGTTTCTTATTCTCACTGAAGGTCATTGTAATTAAGAAACAAACCTTGACATTGCCTGTACTTGCACTTGTGTATTTTTACACGAGTGAGTAATCATTTCCATGACATCAGAGCAGATATTTGAAAGAATAATCAGATCATGGAGCTCACATAAACCAGAATCTGTAGTTGTGGCTTTAATTTAATTTATTCTGTTAAAATAAATGATAATAGTCACACAATCCCTTACACAGTCACTGACTTCAAACAAAACATATTTTAAAGCTATTCACCGCTTTGTATAAACAACTTTTGTGTTTTATTTTGTAATGTGTTCATTCAAACTGGGACAATAAATTATAATAAAGTATGTCATTAAATATACCAGACCACATGCATTGGATCAAACCTGGTTCCCCTGCATCCCCCATGCTTTCACAAAGCCAAGTGAATTATTATACCTCAAGGTAAGTTTTCCTAAATCTTAAACCTCACACTGAAACATGATTACACAATGGGGCTTTCTTTATGTAGGTGGAGCATAGCTGACTCAACATATTAGGTAGAGGAAAATAGGTCATGCACAACTTTACTGACAGCAGTTTGGTTCTATTTCCCACACTTCCTAATGTGGGAAATCACAACACACACCCCACCCCGACAATAAGTTGTGCAACAGGATATATCAATGATGGCACTTTAAATAAGAATACAATATCTTATTTATGATATTACAAATTTTGAGTATTTTTTAAATGGTTTTTGTTAGTATTTTTTATTTAATATTTTTTGACTCATATTATGCCCAGTATATATGCAAGTATGCCCAAAATTTGTCAAATGAAAGCATGGTTATTTTTCAAACTGCATTTTAAAAAATGAATATTTTTCCTTTTCCCCAAAAATATCGTCTCGTATCGTTATCATGAGGCTAGTATCGTATATCGTCCCACCTTACACTGTAGTGGTAATAAAACATAGGGCACGTGGTTCGAACGAACTCATATCCTTTACTGAGGATGCTATTATTTTTTTAATCATAGTTAATGGTTATTCTGACATTGTTTATAAAGAGTTCACAGCGCTTGTGCGCGTGCCTGGTTTTTGGAGTATGTGGGCGTGATCACGTGGTTTTCAGGAAGCGACGAGCCCTTCGTGTGTGTGTGTGTGTGTGTGTTTATGACAAAAACACACTAAAGTCATTATAATGAAGCTCGGTGGATTATTGTGATGCCGTTGTGCTTCGTCGGTGTGTAAACATTGCGACTGAAAGGTATGTCGTGTTCTGTATACTGAATTTAACAGCTGTATTGTCTATATTTATGTCTGTCGAGGCATTGAAGGCTACATAAAGTCCTCGTAAGCTTGTTTAAAGGCTCAAATGGACGAGTTTTTACATCAAACCGTCATATTTCTGTCATGTACGGTTTTCTACTTGACGTAAACATTAAGTAGCAGTTCAACAACAGGAAGTCATGTGCAGCTTGCATTTGTTTATCAGGGTGGGACAATAGAATAGAAAGAGTTCACGATACGCTGCGATACTGAAGTCAGACGATAATAGTTGGAAAAATCAACCTGTTTTTTTTTTTTTTTTTGACTGACTGACTATTCTAACAGTTAAAAACACTCATATATATATATAAAACTCACATGTATATATATATATATATATATCTTTTTTCAAACATAAATCTATATATTTTCCTGTGCAATAAGCATTTCACAGCATACCTGTCAAAATAAAAGGGTCTTTCAAAATAAAAGACAATTCCAACATGAGAGTATTTATTTATTTTTGACCAGTGGACCCACCAGTTGAGAATAACTTAGCTAAATAGAAATGTAGAAACGAGACCAATTTTTCTCTTTAAAGAGCAAAGAAAAATTTGCGCTATATAAATAAAGTTTCATTGAATTGTGACATTCAACATTCTTTAAAATCTCTTTCTATTTATGCATGTTTTAATTCTAGTTTAAAGCTTTAAACATTTAACTAGAACAGCCCAGATTTAAGTTATGGACATCTTCTGTTTCAAGGTTCCGGTTAGAGCTGGGCAATATATCGAGATTGAAGATATATTGAGTTTCCTGGTTTGGTGATATGGAAAATTAGAATATCAGTATGCATATATTGATATATATTTAGATTTTATAGCTTGTTTTGTTTTAAAATACTTGTTTACGAGTCACTGCTTTTCAGAACAATATGAAAAGCTCAGTTAGATGGATTTCTAAGTGCGTTCTAACTCAGACCTTCCCCTAAACAAGCCACACTACTGAACTCACTCACAATATTGCGATATGAGTTTTGGTCCATATCGCCCAGCTCTAGATCAGGTTAATTTATGTATACCCGTAGGTAAATTTGTTTTGCAGTCAGGTGAATTTAATAAGCCTTTTCACACTCTGGAACTGCGAATGCGTGACTTGGGGGTGAGGGGGGGGGGGGGGGGGGGGGGGGGGGGGGGGGGGGGGGGGGGGGGGGGTCATAGGTCAAAAAGGACAAAAACGTAAACAAGCTCATTCACTCTGTTGATATTTCCTAAAGGCGCGATCTTTCACATATTGGTGACCAGGGTTTTCCGCTGATGTCACTTACGACCAGGGCTTTAAATCAAGTTTTTAGATCACCAGCCAGCTTCGCTAGTAGATTAAAGTTCCCAGCAACCAGTTATCTACCAGCCAAATTTTTTTTCAGCAAAAATAAACTACATTATGAGTACCACAGAATAGATTTAGGCGTTTGTTTTTAATTGAAATAGTTTTTATTTTAGTTGATTGCAGAAATACATTAAAATGGTAAAAACTTAAACATTTAATTTAAAAACAAAGTTGTAACAATCCCTAAAAGGTGCAATATGGAACTTTGGGTGTGTCGGAGAAGTGAATGTTTCATAAAATATATTCTCATAATAATTAATAAACAAACGTAACTCAGATGAAAATTGGATCCCTGGAACACTGTTTGAAGTTAGAAAGAATAGAAGTAATTAAGTACTAAGAATTACATGTACTCTAGATAAAACATGTTTTACTAACATGTGCGCTCTTCAAATGTAAACAAATCCCACTCCCCACAAACTGTATGGTGCATGTTTTAAAGGTGAACAAATGGTGGAATACCAGCCACTCATGACCCGACATCCATTTAGTAATAAAACTCCTCAATTTCTTCTTCTTTTCAGATTCTCATTCATTTTAATTTCCCGGCAGCCTTCCTTTTTATGCAGTTCATGTTTTTCCACACCCGATAAATATCTCCAAGTTTGTTTGTTTTTCCAGCGAATTTTACACTTCATTTCAGATCCTATTGTTTGTTTTGCGCCGTTCTGTTTGTCTTCTCCGATAACCACAATTACGCTTGTAGCCAATTGTTGAAAGACGCGTCACAACATAGTGTTCATGGGAAATGTAGGATTAGTACAACCAGCAGTGTTTGCTGATACACATTACACTTTAAAGTGTAAACACGGGACAAAAACCCTCAAATTTTTGGCGGCAAACAGCTCAATCTGGCAACTATGACTTTCTGCAGCCTGCCAATCCAAACAGACACAGCAGTGGTGTTTCATCCTTCACCAGCCAAAATGGCGACTAACTAGGGATGTAAAGATTAATCGCGAGGCAGTTAAAAATCAATTCAAAGGTGTCACTGTTGACTCTGAAATTGAGTCGCAGTACCTTTTTTAACAGCAGAGAGCACTATCTATTTAGAATTTGAAATTCAGGACACACCACCGTGTTTGAAATCAGAAGTGTGGAAGCATTTTGGCTTCCCCAAGACAAAATGAAAGAAAGAAGAGGAAAGGGAGAAACAAGAGAGAACGAATGAAAGCCATAGTTTGTTTATTTATATTTTTTTCTTTGATATGGGATTTGTTTTAAAGTCCAGCTGTTTAGGCACAAAATACATTTTCAGTTGCACTTTTAAAAAGAAAATGAACTATTGTGCAGTTTTGCATAATTTACTGTAGAGCCAGAATTTAAATGAGTAGGCTTCTTCTTCATTTGTACTATTTTTTATTTATTTCCTTCAGGATTGATTTTTAATTAAATTGCATTGTTTTGCATAGTTTATTAAGGGATTCTTTTCACAATGAAAGATAAAGGAAAATAGTACTATATTTTTTTTGAAGAAGAAGAAGAAAAAATGAAAATTTTTCAGCCATTTGTCTACAGTCTCATTTTGTAAAATAAATCGTGAGAGAATCGTATCGTGAATCGAATCATATTGGGAGTTGAGTTCATTTTTACCCGCAATTGGCGGGTGTTAATTTAAAGCCCTGCTTACGACCGATCCGAGCAGTTTTAAAAACTCATGGGAGCAGCTCAGCAGCAGTATGGAAGCAAGGCAGTCCTCTCGCTTCCACACAGGTGACCCTTGGTGCATGAAAACTCAGACTACCTGGGTCTCCAGTGGGCGGGATTCGGACTCTACCCCGGAATGATGTATAAGTTCTCTTTTTGAAAAGGTAAATTTACGAGGTACACCATTTACTAACCAGGTCATGGTTATTTTTATGAAGCTATTATTTTAATGCAATTTACAAATTTGAAGAAAGTGCACAGGATGGACACTAGGCCGATAAGTGAAACAGCACTGTTTAGCTGATTGGTCACTGTTGAAAAGCCAGGAAAATCCTGAATTTTTAGCTCGTGTGCAGCATGAGCTTTAGCAGCTAACTCTGCATTTCTACCTTGTAGACCGATACCACGTTTCTGCAATATCTTTTTCAAAGAATCAATTCTCCAACATGGAAAAAATAATCTAAATTTCTGTCAGACTCACTCTTTACACCATCAGCTATGGCGAGTTTATCCCTCTTGACCTTTGACCTCATGCGTGAGAGCTGAACGAGAGCGAGATTTCCGAGTGTGTGAAAAGGCTGATTCATCCTTTTCACATTTAAAGCACAAAACAACAAAAAACAACTTTTTTTATCAAAACATTTTAAGTTGAAAAAGGGAAGTGTGTGTCAGAATATGATGATTTCATTCATCCTTGCTTGTCCCTGTATATTTGTGTGTTTTCTCAGCTTTCCAACATGTTGAGAAGAAAAAAATCCAAATCATCTCAGGCTGGGAAACCTCCTGACCTCATCGAGGCTCCTCAGGAACAAGGCGTCCATGTTTACATGTTCTGTACTAAAGACGGAGCGAGATATCTGTCCCACACATCTGGGGAGATCACAGCTGAGGAGCTTTGCATCTCTGCTGCAGAGGCTGCAGGTGAGAATAAACAAAACACACACCTAAAATAGACAGGAACAGGTGTGTCCTTTAGGGTTGCATCCTTATTCTCTATGGTTTCGCTAATGGCCAGATCGCTTCCTCCTTTCAGGTATATCCCCTCTGTGCTTTGTGCTTTTTGCTCTGCGTAACCCACAAACACTCTGCTGGTACAGTCCAAACCATGTTTTCAGAGTTGAGGAGAACTTCAGCCTTGTGCTTCACTTCTGTATGAGGTTAGTAAAGGTTTGAGTAACACAGACCCAGATGAAGCACACAGGTCGTCGACTCATGCAGTATGTCTGGTTTTTCCTCTTCCAGATTTTACTTTCGGAATTGGCACAGTTTGCATGAGTCGGAGCCAGCGCTATCCCGCTACACTCTCAAATCTGGGACAAATCAGGCGGGATCTCCTCTGCTAGAAATAAAATCGCTGGAGTATTTGTTTGCACAGGTTTGTATTTGACTTAATGTGTCTGCTACTACAGTGTAAAAGCTAACCGTGGTGATGATAGAGGCATCAATCCCCTGCCTCTCCTCATGTCCAAATCAGGCTAAATATGAATTTGTGAATGAAGTGGTGCAAATGGAAGATATTGAGTCCGAACAGGAACTCAGTCGCTTCAAAAACAAGAGCTTGGGGATGGCGGTGCTGCAGCTCTTGTATAAGGCGATCAAAACAGGATCAAGATTAGAGGAAGTCGCTGCGAAACACAGGTTAGCAATTTTTAGGGAATAGATATAAATGTGTCATAGTATTGTAATCCAAGGAACTGAAGGGAGTGCTTATGTGGGTTTTTCTATTCCAGCTTCCTGCACTGCATTCCCAAGTCTTTTGCCAGACATGTTGCCAAAAGCAACTTCATAACTAAATTCCGAATCCGGCAAGAGTTTACAGGATTTGTGAAAACCTTCCAACAGGACATCATTGATAAAGGCTGCCTGGATGCCCAGGAGATCATGTTTAAGTACATCTTCACTCTAGAGTGCATGGTTCCACGTTTTGGCACAGAGACTTTCCCGGTAGCTGCATTGGAGCTGAGGGAGGCCGGAAACGATAGCAGCTCCTTTTCCAACACCACCCAAGCCCAGGGTTCCTCAAGAGAGAACTTCAGAGCTCCTGCAACACATGAAATAATGGTCTGTGGCACCAAGGGGATTCAGTGGAGGAAGGTGCCACCTCAGAAGGTTTGAGAGAACATGTTTGATTCCCAGCTTCAGTGTCTGCTTTCTGCTGAGGTGTGTAATTTTTTTATTTTTTTATTTCCCTTAACTTTTTACCAAGGCACAGGTAAATGGCTACTTCAGGAAGAACTACACAAAGAAAACAATACGGCAGACAGACAGCGAGAGTGAAAACACTCCCAGTTTATGGACCGACTTCTGTGATTTCCCTGAAATAAGTCACATTTCCATTACTGAGGCTAATGTGTGCATTAGCACTCAGGATAGTTGGTGTATGGTGAGAGCACTTGGTTTTTTTTAGTTATTTCATTTCCTGATGCTGTTGTGGCGCATTATTCCTGTGAATTGTGTGCATGTTTGCTAGTCTAATGTAATGTCTAATATAAGCTCAGTTTCCTGCTTTTTTTTGCATTTGACAATAACATCTTTTGGTTTAGTTGTTTGTTGGCATTTCATGATCATTTGAATTTTGATGCAGTTGGATGTGGGGGCTCTGATTGTAAGCTGGTGATGCTTCTGTGTTTCCATGTAGGAGGTTCAGATGAACACTAGCCAGGAGGCCCGTTCCTTCATCTCTCTCCTAGATGGATACTACCGACTGACTGCAGACGCCCACCACTATCTTTGTCGTGAAGTGGCTCCCCCAAGGGTAGTGCTGAGTGCTGTGAATCTCCTGCACGGACCTTTGCTGTGAGTTCTCTCTCTACACTATCATACACTCACTAGACGAGGTGATTAGGTAAAGTAGATTTTTCTACCATATTCCTGCTGTTCCTAGAGATGATTTTGTACAACTGAAGCTGAAAAAGGAGGCGACAGATGAGGGATCCTTCCTACTTCGCTGGAGCAGCGTCAACTACCACTGCCTGATTCTAGCAGTGCGAAACAAAAGTGAGGTGCGTGAAAATTCCCTCTCTTTTCCTCTAATGCTGTGAGATAGTGAGTTTAATGAGGTGTTTTACAGTCCCTTCATGTTCATGTGCACAGAACAATTCACTTCCAACCCACAAGCAATTCCGTATCCAGTATAAGGATTCGTTGTTTTCGTTGGATGGCTGGGACCAAAAATTCCCATTCGTGAAGGAGCTCATTGACAGCCTCAGAAGCTTTGTGCTCATGTCCGGTTCCGACATCTTCACTGTCAAAAAATGCTGCCTGCCAAGACAAGGAGGTGTGTGAGAAAACTTCATTAAAAACCAAACAACATATTTGCTTCAGTTTAAGTAAATTCTGGCTTTTTTCCCACCTTTGAAACAAAAAATAACAACAAAAGCACTCAGAGTAGCGCAAACCTCCACCAAGCACCAAATCTTCTCTTTGGCAGATATTGGTAGTTAGTTATCTGGATCAGTGATCCTGGTCATAGTACCGTGATTGTTCACACTTCAAAGGCTTTTAAGAAATGTCCATCCCCCTCAATAATCCTACAGTTGACTCGGGTGCGATTTGTACATTTTGATTCGTCATTTTTAGGTTATTAGAGAATAGTGAAAATTGTGTGGACTGATGGGGGAAGGTTGGTGGGGTCATTAATTATGTAGTTATTAAGTTAAGGGGCAGAAATATGTAACAGTTTTATTCTTCCGACTGCTCCTTTCCAATCATGGAAATGTTTCATTTGAACTGTGATATTATTTGCTGTAACAAATCTGTGTTGCTTTGTATTTTCATGAAAGGAACAAATAAATGAATAAATACATTTGGTCCAAATTGACATAACTGGGTCAAAGTGAATAAAGATTGGTCAATTTTGAACAGATGTAAATTTTTTAAATTTTGTCAATGATCACAGATGATGATTTTTTGATTTTTGAAACTGATCCAGAATCATATAAAAAACTCCAAAATTTAATGGAATCTTCCATGGTGTAAAGTCTATCTTTGGTTTAATTTTTGTCAAATACCCGAGGGTACTTTTGATGTAATCTTGCGAACACACAAACAAACGCTGGTGAAAATATTACCTCCGAGGTGGAGGTACAGTAGATATGGTTGTAGTAATAACACATATTATAGTAGTGAGTTCTGAGTTATCTACTTGGACCCATCAAGGGAAATATAGCTGCATAGGATCTAATACATTTCTGTATATTTATAGCCAGCACAGTCTGTTGGGTGTTGTAAGATTCAACATTAATTTACTCTGTTGATGTGTGATGTAGAGCTTTCCAACCTGCTGGTAAAAAGGCAAGGCAGGGAGCGTCGTTTTCACAGCGAGTCCTTCTCCCAAAACCTGACCCAGCTATGCTTCCACCACCTCAAAAACCAAGAGATCATACAGGTGACGATGTCCACTTTTGGAATTCGCTCCCGCTTTGTGTTTGTCCTTGACTGGAGGTTGTATGTTCTTCATGAGTAGGAGCAGCATTTGGGCCAAGGCACGAGAACCAACATTTACAGCGGACGTCTGCTAGTGCGAGGAGGCGGTGATGACAATGACGACAACGACAACAACAGTAGTATCCGAGTGGTTCTTAAGATTCTAGAGGAGAGCCATGAAGACATTGCCCTTGTGAGTTTTGATCCACCCTGGTTTAGATATGACAGTGACCAGCCCCAGGTCCTGGTGGGAGACTACTGCATGGTTTCCTTGCTTTTTATTAAACATTCTGCACAGCTCATTAATGTAAATCCATTAGATTTTGATGTGGTGGAGCAGAGAGATTTCCTAAACCTGCAGAAATTCAGTCTGCCAGGACAAAGATATTAACAGACAATTTTCATTTCAACCTCTGTTTGTTTTTTCATAGGCCTTCTTTGAAACAGCAAGTCTAATGAGCCAGGTTTCCCACAGTCATCTGGTCATAGTGCATGGGGTATCTGTCAAACGATCTAAAAGTAAGAGCGCAGTTACACAAACCAAGAGTTATTTCAGTTCCACATTTGACTTGGATAACCAAGTCATGTCATGAATGTGAAAACACACTCACTTACCCTTCTGTATTAGCAAGACACCAATAATAGTTCTCAGAATTGAACCTGTTCTTGCAGACATCATGGTGGAGGAGTACGTGGAGTTTGGGCCATTGGATGTTTTCCTCCGCAAAGAAAAGTCAGCAGTGACTCCTCAATGGAAACTTGCTGTTGCCAAACAGCTCGCCAGTGCCCTCAACTACCTTGTGAGTGAAAACATGTTGTGCAAATGTAGGATGTTTTTAATGCAAATTTTAAATGCGAATTAAAGAGTAACTAAACCCCAAAACCACTTTTTTCCGCTGAATACAAATGTATGAAGTAGTGCTGTTGATTGATCCTGGTCCAACTCTCAACATTTTAGTCAAAGTATTTCAATTTGGTATATTTAGTTGTAAGAGTGTCAGAGGACTGCCCTCTATGGGTTGAAACCTGGCTATTACAATTGATTTTTTCTATTGGCTGAGAACAAGATCATGTGACATTTTGGGACCATCTTGCATCACAAACAAGCACTGTTAGCCCCGCCCCTTTTATAAAAACTAGCAACTGTGGACTCTACAATCTGTGGTGAGTCGGTTGGATTGAGAGCAGAGTGATCAGAGGTATATTGAGTAATGAGTAGCTAGTTAGTATAGCATAGATTGTTCATTGGAAATTTTATAGTATAGACAGGGCGTGTCTTAACTGTTCCAGGAGCCCCGCCCATAATCAAGGCATTTTTTGAATTTTCCTCCGAGTGACAGGTTAGGAGAAAGCAGGGGTTTAGTTACTCTTTAAATTCTTCTGTAATAAAATATAATAATGTTTCACATACTTTTGTTATTGTCTGGTGTTTCACTCTGGAAAATTGTCAAGTTTTTGAGATTCCTAAGTATTTGTATTTTCTCATGTCATGGGTAGGTCAATTTTCTCAATTGAAAGGAATATATAAGTTGGTGTGTTCATAGACACGCATGTGTGTGAGTAGGTATTTCTATTTGTAGGAAAACAGCATTAACAGAGCTCCATAGATAGTTTGCTGTCTTTCAATCAAGCATGAAGATAAACATGATGTCACAATAATTATCAGCTAAATACTTTATGTTACACATATTTTATGGCACCTAATGAACTCTATGCCTTATTTTCTTTTTCTTCTTCTAGGAAACCAAACTTTTGGTTCATGGAAATGTTTGTGCCAAAAACATTCTGGTTGCCAGACGTGGTCTTGAGCCTGGCACGGTTCCTTTTGTGAAGCTGAGTGATCCAGGCATTGCCCTGAGTGTCCTTTCCCGGAACGGTCAGCAAGAGAAACTCACATTGCATCATTTTTTTAATCCTCAGCCTCGTGTCAACAAAATGTAGAGTTTTCAGCAGCAGGTGTTCTGGATTTCATGTTGGGACTAATTTTTGTCAGATTTAGGAAGCAGGAAATTTCATTCACACCACTTCCTGTAATCTTATTCCATTTTTGCTGTAATTTCACTTGATGTGGTTTTTAAAGCTACAATGTGACTGTAAAGAAAAAAGGCTATAGTGTTTGACATGAACGTTAGTTACATCATTTTAACCCAAAATAATGAACTGCTTGAACTTGCACTTGAGGTTTTTGAGGCAATTTCTTGTTCTTTTTTTTCTTTTTTTAAACATAAATAACATCTATGAGTCTCTAAAACTCTGAGGTCAGCTGATCATCACATCTGCCCCACAGAGCGTCTGGAGCGTATCCCATGGATCGCTCCTGAGTGTATTGACAGCGGCGCTCCCATTGGCAATGCAGCTGACCAGTGGAGCTTTGGCGTGACACTGCTGGAAATCTGCAACAACAGTGATCTGCCGATGAGCAGCAGCACATTGTCCGAGGTGGGCTGCAGCTCTGACCTTTACTTTTCTTCCACCTGTTAAAAGCCAGCATTATCCTGTCGACCTCTTATTGTTACACTGCAACCTTTTCATCTGCAACAGAAAGAACGCTTTTATCAGCAAAAGGGCCGCTTAGCGGAGCCATCCTCCCAAGAGCTGGCCAGGTTCATCAGTATGTGTTTGACCTACGAGCCCGAGGAGAGGCCTTCGTTTCGCACTGTGCTGAGAGAGCTGACAGAAATCAAAAGTTTGTCCTCCCACTTTTTTTTGTCTCAATGCTTATTGAAATATATACATATATGTATAAACGCAGAAAATGTGTTTCTTTTTAACAGATCCTGATATATCTCCCATTGAAACTCTTCCTGACGTAAATCCCAATGTGTTTCATAAACGACACCTAAAGAAAATCCGTGATTTAGGCGAGGTGAGAGGAGTTACAGCACCATGGAAGTGTTTTTTTTTTTGTTTGTTTGTATTTTTAGGTGTGCTGATTTTTTTTCCCCTGCCCACAGGGTTACTTTGGAACGGTGACCCTCTGCCTGTATGAACCTACCAATGACGGCACAGGTGAACAAGTGGCAGTGAAGGCTCTGAAAGAGGTGAAAGGACAAACTTCTGAGAGCTGGATCAAGGAGATTGACATCCTAAAATCTCTTGATCACAGCAACATTGTAAAATACAAAGGTTGTTGCACTGAAATGGGTGAGTCTGCTACTGCCATCTGTCAGCTTTACACGTGTGTTTTATACTGTATGTGTATCCACTCCTACCTCTCCCTTAGCCTGTAATGCTCAGCAGGTTTACAGGGAATCTATTTTTCTCCCCCCCTGCTGTTCTTTTATAAACAGTGAAAATCTATTGGGAGTGCACCTCTGTTTCTGCTCTCTGTCAATAATGGGAAGTTTCAGTGCCAGTAAGGGAACTGGGTGTTGCATGCCTTGATGCAAACAATGAAAACAGGAGGATAAAAGCACTGTGGTGTTTTTTAATTGACAGGAGGACAGGTGGTGCAGCTAATAATGGAGTACGTTCCTCTGGGGAGTCTGCGAGACTACCTTACCAAGCGTAACGGCTTGCCTCAGTGCATCATGTTTGCTCAGCAGATCTGTGAGGTGAGCTGATTTTAAATAACAGAGGCCTCTGACTTCAGGAGGCTTTGTGAAATAATGTATGCAAGACCTTCATCAACAACTACTCTCCATTTTTAAATTTCTTATAAAATAGATACGGTATGATCACGACTTTACTGTCCAGGTTTTATCCAATTTGTTTTGGAGCTTCCCAGGTATGGAATTTAGGTTAAAAAAAAAAAGAAAATACAGTACATTGAAAATTAGTGATGTGTGTGTGGACAATGAAAGCAAAACAAAACATGAAAAGGATGATTAAAGGGGAAATGACCTGTGTTCATGTTCACAGCTGTGGGGTAGAAGCTGTTTCTCAGCCTGTTGCTCAATGTGCTCAGAGTATGATGTCTGCCTCAGGGCACAGCAGTGAACAGAGTGTGCGGGGGGCCCTGCCTGATTTTAGTGGTTTAGTGGGAGCATGCTCTGCATATGTCACTGATTTTTGGGAGAGGAAATCCTACGGATCCTTTTCCCCTGCTGCAATAAGTTAAAATACTGTCTAACAGTCAGACTAGGACCATACTTTAACTCTAAAAGGATTAGTCTGTATTGTAATCCCTTCTACTCAATCGATTCATTGTTTAACAAATAAATCCATGATACAATTAACACGTTTTTAGACATAGAAAGAACAAGTAACTTCACACAAAAAGGGGCACAGGCCAATCCTGGGCATCTAAACTAAGCTTTCTTACTTTGATGTGAATGGCTAACCACTAGCACTCCATACCATTTCTTTCTTTCTTTCCCTGGTCTTCAAATGGAAGTTATATCTAGGGATGTCCCGATACAACTTTTTCAATTCCAATACGATACCGATATTGCAGACTTGAATATTGACCGATATCAATCCGATGCGATATCAGCACGAATCATACATACTTTTATTATTTATTTTGTAGTGTGGAATGTTAGAAAAGTCTTGATCAAGTCATGTTACTCAAACAGAGAACAATAGTCAGCAACAGTAGGGATGAGAAAAACTGACCCATTTATTATTAACCAATTGGTTACATACATTTTAACCTTCAACATAATACCTACAGTATTTTACAATTGAATAAAAAATATATATATATTGGAGATTTTAGATACAGTCCGATAAAATCCGATATTTGTTTTCTGGCTGATATCGGATCGGGACACCCCTAAATATATCCAGATGATTTGGCGCTATTCATTCATTATTAATAAATTGCAGTTTTAATAGAAAGTTCTATATAAAATAACTTTTTTTCCAACTTCATGTTTTGACTGCAGACATGTTTCACAGACTGACACACAGGGTATGTGTGTGTGTTTTTCAGTCAATAGCTACCTAAAGAGGCCCCCAAACAGGTTGTTTCACTGAGCATTTTCCTACTATGCCAGATGGCCCGTGCAGCCCTGCACATTGTGCTGCGGAGTGATTCAGCAGTTCCTCCAGAAGCTTGTTTCTTCTTAGAATCCTCAGAAATAGCATCCTCCGCTGAGTTTGTCTGATGATGTGGGAGGTGTTCAAATCCCTGGTCAGGTTTTTAGCTGTTCACTCCCCTAGGAAGCCCTCAGTGTGGGTTTATTTGGTCATTATTTATTCATCAATCAATCAATGAATGTTTATTTATTAGAAAAAAAAGCTTTTCATACATAGAGATGCAGCTCAAAGTGCTTTTACATAGTTAGATAACACAATCCTAAAACGATCAAAACAACATAAAATATAGCAATCCTAAAACTATAAAAACATAAAAGATAACAATCCTAAAACTATAGAAACGACATAAAAATGACAATCCTAAAACTATTAAAACATAAAATATAACAATCCTATAACTATAATATATGATGTATTTGTTGATTTGCATTCGGTGTCTGAATTTCCTGTCTCTAAGCTTTTTTTGGTCCTTTTTGGATGTGAGTGACACTATGAGAACAGGTAATGTCATTTATTAGGAAGTCTTTATGAAATGATTGAGTGTTGAAGTTTCAATTGTTATTAATGAACAGGGTTCAGTTTATTTTAAGATATGTCAGTGTCTATGAGGCCACTTTAATTGCTTTAATCCATTTTTTTGCTTCTCTTTTGTTTATTTAGTCCTGATTTCAACTTGATTGATTTGGACGCTGTTGGGTTCATTTCCACATCCTAATTTAGACTCGTGCTCTGAATTTGTGAGTTATTGTTTTTCCATCACAAGTGATTTAAACCAGGCTTTCTACCCCGTGGGCCTGTTAGGCATTGGTAAGGTTCTACAAAAATAATTGCAAAATGTTATAAATTAAGATATATATATAATTAAAAATGTATGTAACTAGAAGGATTCTGAGCTATAAAATGATGATGATGATTATATAATTATTATTATTATTGATAATTATTAAATATTTTTTATGATACTCACTTTGATTGGTAGACAGAGTGTACCCTGCCTTATGCCCAATGAGAGACAGCAGCAGACACGGGTATAGAAGATTTATGGGAATTTACTCCGGAAGTTTTAGATCATTAATATAAACTCTATTCCCAACGGTACCTAGGAGCACAGATGGCAGGAAACACATTGTTACTGGTGTGTTAAATATCAGGTTTTCCTCCAGCATTTTACTTATTTGTTTGTTGCTGTTTGCCCCTTAAGGTTTGAGGAACCCCTGCGTTAAAATGCCTGTTGTAAAGCTTAAGAGCTGTGCAATCTAGCAATGAACTAATACATTCTATTTCCATCCGTCTTCTGACCTGCTTGCTACTCTTTTCAGAATCAGGGGTAAATGCTAATTCTGATTGTGATACTTTATATTATGTTGACGGTTGGTGAGAAAAACACAAATGAAATCACCAGATATCCCTGCATTAAGAATTTGGCTTAAAGCTATTTATTAATGTGGAATTCAGTGCAAGGAATGCACCCTAGCAGAGGGCTTTAATACTTTTAATTTATCTCTGAGGAAGATAAGTTTTAGAACTATCTCAGGCCATCAGACAAAGTGATATCTCACTCCCAGCTTTCTGTTTTCACTCTATTCAAGGGGATGGAGTACTTGCACCAAAAGCGATTTGTCCATCGAGATTTAGCTGCTCGTAACGTCCTGGTGGAAAATGAAAATTTGGTAAAGATCGGTGACTTTGGTCTGACTAAATACATCCCTGAAGGAGAGATCTACTACCGTGTTCGTGAGGACGGGGTCAGCCCTGTGTACTGGTCAGTTCATGCTGCTCACCTCCGTGGTTTGGTGTTCATGCTCATGTCATTTATTGTAATACTAATGTGTACAGGTATGCCATTGAGTGCCTGAGAGAGGGTAAATTCTCCTTCTCCTCAGACGTTTGGGCCTTTGGAGTCACTCTGTATGAGATCCTGACTCGCTGTGACCCTCGTCAGAGTCCTCGAGATGTATGTTATAATTGATTTGTAGATACGTTTTCTAGCCTGAATTTAAATGCAAAATTAATTTTGATTGGATATTTTTACAGAAATTTGCTGAGAAGATGGAAGCCAACAAAGAACCAACATTGGTAATCATTGAACTGTTGGAGAGAAACTTCAGGTTGCCATGCCCCAAGGATGCGCCACACGAGGTAACATAGGATGCCTGAAAGACCTAAATCAGGGTTTTTTCAACCTTGGGGTCGCCCTGAAATGTCTAGTAATAATAAAGTGTAAAAATTACTGGATATTTTAATGTATTTATTTATTATTATTTTGCACAATTTAAAAAAAATAAAATAAAACATATTTCAAGGATTTTTATTTGTCATTATGTGCATGAACATGTACATAACAAAATGATGTCACCAAGTTCCCCATTAAACCTTTAAAGAATAAATAATTGTATAAAAGAATAATAATAAAAAACTGATAAAAATAGAAAAACTACAGTAATATAAATAGAATATATACAAAAAAATACAAATATACAATGATATACAAAATATCAGAGACAATAATATCACAGAAATCGATATACAGTGCAGGAAGGGGCAGAAAGCTTAAATAAATATTATTCTTTTACAAATTCAACCATCACATACATTCTCTAACAACTTTATTCTATACTTTCACTTTCTCAAATATAAATCTAGTTCAAATAAAGCAGTATGAAAATATCTAAACTGGTACATATTGTGACTTTGTATTTGTAACACAGTATAACAAACATGGTCAAAAAAACTAAGAAAGTCTCTGGGGTCGCCAGAAATTTGTGATTAAAAATGGGGACAAGACAAATGTTGGGAACCACTGGACTAAATCATACAGATTCATTTTTTCAACGTACCTGATGATTTGTAAATATTTTTATCAACAGGTGAAGATGGTGATGGAGCAATGCTGGAATGCAGATCCAGCTAAAAGGCCAACATTTGAACAACTGATTGGAAGATTCAAGGATATTAGATTTTCAAGATTGAAGTTTCATTTGGCAGACCCTTTTGTTCAAAGCGACACTCAAAACGAGCAGTTAGGGTTAAGGGACCTGCTCAACAACCCACAGTGATGGCCCAGGTTGGATTTGAACTGCTGACCCTTCTCCGATTACAAACTCCCTTCCTTAACCCTAACGCTAGATATACACCTGGGGTGTATTCCATAAAGGAGGTTCAACAAACTCTGAGTCTATCCATAAACTCTGGGTCAACATACCCCGTGATGGGAAACTCTGGGTATCTGATTCCATTACAGCTGGTATGAAGTGGGTCAATCAACCCTGAGTATGTAAACCTTGGTTACTTTCGTGCACACGCGCGATAGAAAGCCATCATTAATGGAGCAGAGATTTCTCGAGATGGCAACCAACCGGAAGAGAATACTGATGGGTGAAATAAGCCGGTGTTTGTGGAATATAAGCCTGTTCTAAAGGTTCGTTCACTAAGAACGCCACTTCAGCAACTATAGTCTTTTATATCGGCCGTGATTAGTCCCGCTTTTTGGTCGCTTCATCGCTCCAGGGACGTGACGACCGTTTAATAATATTAACAAAATGTGTTTGAGGAGCCGTGGCATCAGCAGAGGGATGCTGCATAGAGAGCCCTCCTGCTACAGTGGCTGTAACTACAGTGAAGGCAGCTTGACATTGCATCATTTATATTGATTTTCAATGTAATGTAGGCGCCAGAGTCATGTCGACGTCCTGGGAACCTGGGATTGAACCCCTGACCTTACGCTCCCAAGGACAGAGCTTTAACTCATTAGACCGCAGTAACTTTAACATCAGAATAACCAGACATCCACCTATGTTACAGTATTAAACAAAGTAAAATCAATGTTGAGCCATAAATGTGTATTCATTTAAATTGACTTTTTCTCCTTTACATTTGCCACAGGTTTGTATCCAGGGAACTTTACTACAGACGTCAGTCGGCGTTTTAATGCAGATCAACCTCTCAGTATTTTTCCCTAAATGCTCTGCATCCAGAATGTTATAAAGAAAACTACCGATTGCAAAAACAAAAATTTTTTTTTAAAAAAACGTAAAGCGGCACAACATATGTAATGATGTGAGCACGTCTGTGGTGTGTCATGTTAAATATGTGTCAGAGAACACTGTCAAGGTACATTAAAGTGTTCCTTAAAGTGTTCCTTAAAGGTGCGGTCCGCAACTCCCAGATCCATCTCTCCCCCTCCCTCCCCGCTGCTCTCTTGCCCTGCCTCCAAACTTTCCAAAGTCCTTCCCTCAGAGGAGCTAACAAGCTAACGTTGGTCCGACAGCAACATCACAGTGATATAACATGCTCTGTTAAAAGCATATTACTGCAGTGCTTCTCTCTCTCAATGTGTACACACCTCAGCAACAGCAGCATCAACACATTGTCACTTACAGCAGCCCACATGAACGACACATGCACTACAGAGATCTAGTGTAACAATTACAAATCAAACATAATGTAAATCAAGCAGCAGTAATTACATTTCAAGCAGAATAGCCACCAATTCCATCTTCTACTCCTCCAGACCATACACTGTAAAAAAGACGGTGCTCTAGCTCCGGGAAAGGGGCGGGGACTGTGAGCAACTGCTATCAGACAGTCATCAAACACAACCCTGGCTCTGATTGGTTCTTTTTGCTCGGCCGCGGTGCATTCTGGCAATCTGCCAAAGGCTGCAGGAGCAGCAGGGGGGACTCAATGAGCCTGTTTTTTTCACACAACTTACTAGTTTGATGTAAAGCTGTCCTTACATAGTGACAGCTTTAGCAAATATGACAAAAAGTCACTTTTACAAGAGTTGCAGACTGCACCTTTAAGAAGCAGTGTTCATGTGGGTGGAGCCAGATAGAAACCCAAGGTTTCTTCGACAAAACCTCCCAGCGACCAGGTTTAGAGAGAAACTCTGAGTTTGAACATAACCCGCTTTATGGAACGCCCCTCAGAAGTATGACATGCAGTCCAACATCCAGCAAAGATTGGGTGATCTGGACTTTAAAAGAATTAACTTGGCTGTCTATCAATTTACTCATCTGTATAAATTATGCATTACAAGTTACTTTGTCTCCTGATGTATATTCTCTGCTCCCTCTGGGTTCTCAGTAACATTTTCATCTGCATTTCATAATATAAACACACTGCTATTTTTTCAAATATTTGGGTTTATACTAGAGGTCAACCGATATGGGATTTTCAAAGGCCGATGCAGATACCGATTTAAAAATAAAAAATAAAAAAAATTAAGCCATTGGCCGATTTTGGAAGCCAATATTTGAGGCCGATATACTTTTTTTTTTTTTTTAAAGCACATTGATTGTGAAAGACAATTGAAACACTCATATGATATAATTGTATATATTAGAAATTTAATTAAATACACCAATAGAACTCTTAACATTTATTTAACTTTAAATATACCCGTACACAACCAAGTGAAACAAAAATCCTTGTCCTGTTAAGGATATAGTAGGATAAGGATATTTGATCATCATCCTATTATATCGGCTTTTTATTTATAAGCCTATTGGCTTCTACCTCTCCCATGCACATGCTATTATTATTATTACTTTTTTGTATATTCATACATCCGAATGGATGTTTCTTTGTATTCTTTTTTCATTTAATGGCTACACTAAAGCCTAACTAAAAGTAAAAATAAAAATCGGCCGATATTGAAAAAACTCCGTATATCGGTTGACCTCTAGTTTATACCACCAAAAGGAGAATGCGTAAGAATGTGAGTGTTTTTTGGGTGGCTGTTATGGGAGTTCTCTTTTTGCACTGTGACTATTTGGGAATTCTCATTTTGTACATCTATATGCTTTTGTTTTTAATATGTTAACATATTATGTACTTACTGCAATAAACACTTTTCCACACTACTTTGCATCAGACTGAAAGAAGTTGTTGGTTGTGTTAAAGGATTTTGAAACATTTATATGTTTTACCCAGGATTTATCACATGTCTCAAGTCACCAATTACTGCGGTCAACATGTTTTCAGGCTCTGAGCTTAGAATGACACAATTTGTTGTTATTGAAATGAAAAAGAATCGAAGAAAATGTTTTTTTTTTTTTTTTTTTATAACAAACTCAGGTTTTCCATTAGAGCTCCTGTGCAAAACTGCTGTGAGCAAGAAACAAGAAAAAAAAAAACAAAAAGACAACCTGTGCCAATGAAAAATGAAACGATCAATGATGCCAATTCTGTTTTTAGAGTAAGCCAGTAACGTAATGTCATTACACAATCCTTCTTGTTTTTGTTTATGTTTTTACAATTCTGTAACTACATTAATGCCACAGTCCATTTGACATGATTTTAATGCAGATAAATCCCATTTGAAACATTGGATGGGTCACATTAACATCCATAAACCAAGTCTGAGGCAGAATAGTTCAAGGCATTCATTCATTATATTTTCACCCAGTTTATCCCATACAAGGCTGCAAGGTCTGGTCCTCATCCCAGCTGACTACAGCTCATTATGCCCAGGATAAGACACCTGGCAAACAAAGAGACAGGACATCCCACTCTCGTCTATTCACAAATTACTCTGATATGTTTTTTAGTTGTGAAAAGAAATGAGTAAATGGCAGAATAAAAACTACGCGAGTATAGGAGAACATGCAAACTCTATAAAGGTTCCAGGTCTCCTACTTGGCCCGATAAATGTCTGCAACTAAAAGATTATTCAATTCACGCTTGTTTTCTACATTGAATGTGTATAAATAATAATTAAAAAGGTAAACCCAAGGATAATTGGTTTTGCTGAAATAGAAAGTAACTCGTTTTATTTATTTCTGTGAGAGAATATTGTGCTTTGATATTTGTTTCTCAAATTGAAATGGGTTTTACCAACAATAGATTATTAGGGCCCGAGCACAATGGTGCGTAGAACCCTATTGTAATGCATTTACAACAGGGTAATTGTGTTTTACTCCGTTTTTTATGGAAGCCACTTTCTGCCTCTAAAAAATAAAAAATAAAAAAATCACAAAGGCAAGTCATAATTATTAGTTATTTTAAAGTCATAATCATGAGTTATCAAAGTCATAATTATGAGTTAGAAAAGTTTTAATTACGAGATCTCAAGTTATAATTATGAGAAAGAAAGTCAATTATTAGAAAAACAAAATATGTAAAGTTGCAAAGAAACAAAAATGTGACAGAATCATTTTGCAATAAAGTCTTGTTTATGTACTTCTGCTATTTTCTACACTATGTGCAATTAGTTTAATTCAAACTAAATAAACAGCCAAAATATGTGTCTTGAATGAATTATTATTCAAAGTTCATAAAGAATTTGGTATCGGGCAGTATCGGTAGACACTGACCTTTTGTATCTCATAATTATGATTTTACTAACTCATGATTATGACTTGCTGACTTTTATTTATTTTATATTTTATTTATTTTAGTGGCGGAAACAGGCTTTCATAGTATGTTTTTGGGTTCTTTAGTATGACTATTTACTCGGATTGGTTGTGGCCCCTCCCCCGGCCTCTCATGCGTGCTTGCGTCGCCTCGTCGTCCAATCAGAAGCGGCCTTCTGGCCATGTGTGTTCTGTTTAAACTGCTCAAATCGGTCTCATCCCTCGAAGCGTTACAACTTCCAGCAAACGCAGTGATGGCGTACGCCGTGTCTGACTGTACCACCGAATGCAATGAAGGCGCAGACACAGGGCCAGGTTTGGCCCCTCGTTTTTCAAAAGAAAGTTGCGACCAAGAGAACTCTCCAACCGGGGACCGGCGGTTTGCTGAAGTTGAGCAAGGCGGAGAAGAGGACTCGGGTTTGGAGTGTCAACGACGGGTAGACGAGGACCTGGCTTCACTGAGCCCTGAAGAGATCCAGGGCCGTCTGGAAAGGACTCGACGGGAATTTTACAACCGTAGGAAAATCATAATAAAAAATCTGCCGTCAGACGTTAGCAACCAGGTATGATTGAACTAGTTGTAATTCAATGATTTGATAGTTTCATACTTTGGCTAAAGTTAGCCTAGCTCCTCATGTTAGCCTGCTGCTGGCCATTTAACATACTGGGTCCTGTTAACAAAACTGGGTAGAATAATGTTTTAAGGGTAGAAATTGTGTAAACATCTGAAACTTTCCCCATTTAACTCTTGTGTTCGGGTTGTTTTGGTTAAATTGTGTCACAGTCGATCAGTTTTTGTGGTCATTTTTGGCCTGGGTGACTTGCAAGAAGGAAAACTTGTATCACCATTAAGTTATCAATAATTAAAAAAAAAAAAAAAAGTAATATGGATACTGGTCAGCTTTGTCGTTCTGTATGAGTTTTACCTTAGTTCGTAAGGTGTGCAATCAGTGCAAATGTGAAACAGGTGGATCAGGACATGATTTTTTTTTTTTTAAACCAAGAGTCATGGCGTACCTACCATATTTTACAGGAAACTTCTATTTAATCTAGGCTATAACATACAGTCAGAGTGGTGACTCATCTACCATTGTGTTACGATGAGGAACTTTAACTTAGTTTTTCGTATAAATGCTTTAAGAGCCCTGACTTTGTGCTGATGATGGAACAACTAACTGCTCGTGCTGCTAGCCACAGTTGGTTGGAACGTGCCTGACCGGTGGGCCTGTGGGCTGTACCATTGTTCACAGCTGAGGGGGGGAGGTCGTGTCAGTTCGCGATACTATTTGCATTGTAACAAAAGGAGGAAGGCGTGGGGGACAAAAGGTTTCAGAAACTGCTGGACTGCCTCGCCATTTGTTGTGAATGCGCAGAACATGTTCTCCTACAACAAAGAGAAAAGCATTCCCCACCATCAGGTGCCCTTGTTGCGCGTTTTCCCAGTGGTCAGGAATGAGTTTTAAAAAAACAAAAAAAAACCTGAAGTATTCCACCAGTCATTTTTTTAATATAAAGCCACTGCACAGGTGTCAGAATGTAATGACATCAAAGGCAATATCTGTTAGATAACTGATACCCTTTGATCACTGAAGAACTTCAAATGAACTAAAGCCATTAGTGATATTTAACTTTTGACCAGTAATTTAGGCTTCAATATTTTTAGCTGCTGTTAGGTTACACGGCTAAATACTGTCTTATCATTTCCATTTTTTTGGCACAGTTTAATATTTTTTTTATTCCTTTTTAATTGCTTTTTACATATTGTTTTATATTCATAATTCATCCTTGTTTCCCTCCTAGGAGGTCCATGACTTATTGGGCAGCTATGATCTGAAGTACTGCTTCGTTGACAAATACAAGGGCACAGGTTAGTACAACATTTGAGATACTAAATGTTAATTCAAGAACAGTTCAACAGTAAAACTGCATACACTAATTCTTAGTTTAGATAAATAGAGCAATGGCATGAAATTGTTCTGAAAAGTAGGGTTGATATCACATTAGACATACTGTATTTTCACAAGTATACACATTTGTTCTCTTCTCTCTGAAAAAATAATGGCAACCTGCTTTACTACAAATTAAGTTCTCACTAAAGCTGCAGCTATCAAATATTTTGGTGAGTAATCAAAAATATGCTCTATCCAAAGATTGATGGAATCAATGACTTGACGTCACATCTGGCCGAGCCTTGCTGCTTCCCATGTATTCTATTTTCAGCCGTAAAATTGTGTAAAAAAGTACTTTAAACATATATGTGAACTTTCATCTAAATTTCAATATAGACAATTTTGCAATTTATACATTTCCACTACAAGTGCTATTTTAATTAATGCTCAATTTTAGGTATATTAGGACTGGTCACCTTGAAATGCCAACCGATTTGTTTCCTTTAGCAAAACATACATTTATTACATATGTATTATGCAAATTAGGAATAGAAAAAAAATCATTTTGTCATGAAAAGATTCCACTAAATGAAGTGTCAACATAAGATGACAAATGCAGTCATGGCTAGAAAAATTAAATACAGGAGAATTCGAGGCACAAATAATTCATTGGTGAATCGTTGCAGCCCTAGTTCTCACCTTGTTGCTTTTCTCTTTAACTCAGCTTTCGTTACACTGCTCAATGGGGAGCAAGCGCAGTCTGCCATAAAAGAATTTCACCAGCACACACTCCGGGATCGGGAGATTACAGTGCAACTTCAGCCAACCGACGCGCTACTTTGCATCGCCAACTTGCCTCGTGCTTTCACCCATCAGCAGTTTGAGGAGCTGGTGAGACCTTTTGGCAACCTGGAGCGCTGTTTCCTGGTTTATAGCGCTACCACAGGCCACTCTAAGGGCTATGGTTTTGTGGAGTATATGAAGAAGGACTCAGCAGCCAGGGCTAAGTCGGAGCTCTTGGGAAAGCAGCTGGGCTCCCGCATGCTATACGTTCACTGGACAGAAGTTGGCTCTCTGACGTATCCACTGTTGCACTCCAAGTGTTTGTGTGTGGACCGTCTGCCTTCCAGCCTGCTGACAGCTCCAGACCTCCGCAATGCCTTGGCTGACACCCATTCACCAGTCTTTTGCCAGGTCAGATTTTGTTCACAGAAAACCTCTTTTCTTCTCCTTTTTCTATTTGAGCTTGGTAAAAACTGTTCATATGTCAGTGAATGACATCGTAATGACTTGAGGAGCTTAGTTCTAATATGCTACTAAGTTATAAAGCTTTTTAACCTGCTGATGCATGTAATTATTGTAGCTTTGTTAACAACCTTCTGAAACCACTGCATTGTGGTTTCCATACTGGTAAATTGGTTTCTTTAGTGATTATTATGTGACTAGATGCCCCTTCTTTGTGAGGATTGTGTTTCTTCTTTTTTGCTTGGTTTCTCACAGCACTGGTTTTAACACGACTGGTTTGTTTATAGGCTTTTAAAATCTGTTGCTATTAAATCTCCAGTCCACAATTAGAGACCAGTGGGATGGCCTTTGAGGACAGCCTTTGGAAATTGCTATTTACAGTGCTGCTTTGAAACGCAGAGTCAGTGTTCAGCTCATTTACTTACGCTAATTTTGAGACCTACTTCATTTTGGGTTGCTTAAAGCTGATATCCAGAGTTTCTGAGAAATGTTTGCGTCATTCTTTGGAAATACGACAAAATACCTGGTCTTACCATGGTCTACTGCTGGTGGTCATTCATATATATTAAGGCTGAACGATTAATTGGATTTTGCGATATCATAAAACGTGATTTTTTTTTTTTAAATTTATTTATTTTTTATTGTTTTTTTTAATTGCAAGTTTAATACAGCACTAGCTGGTTTGGAGGTTCTGCTCTGAAAATGGAAAACATGCTTTTGCAGCCCAAGTATGGCCTTCATCATTATTTAAAGAAAACCAACTGAGGGCCTAACTTTCTACATGAACTGTGTGTTTGATTCAGCCTTTTGTCTATGTATTGCTGTAGTATTTATTGGTTTCATCTTTCTGTAGCTGGCTCAGGGGCAGGATGGAAGTTTCAAGCGTTTTGCAGTGTTGGAGTTTCCCACTGGAGAGATGGCTGAGGAAGCACAGCGGCTCACAGATGGCAGGCTGCTTGCAGGGACACACATCAGGGTGTCTTTCTGTGCCCCCGGTCCCCCTGGACGAAGCATGTTGGCTGCTTTAATTGCTGCACAAACCATGGTTACAAAATTAAAGTCGTACTCACTTTTCCTCCATTAGCCAATGCTTTAGTGCTGATTTTATTGAATATTTTCTCCTTCCCAGGCTGTGAACAGGGGCAAAGGTCTCTTACCTGATCCGACAGCCATGCAGATACTGACGAGCCTTAATAATCCTGCCACTCTCAAAATGCTGCTCAACCCACTTTCTCAAGGACAAAAACAAGGTTGGTAACATTTACAACAATGTTTTTTTAAACATACCAACAAACGTTCACATGTAATCTGATGCCATACTTATTTAATAGGGATGTGAATCTTTGGGTGTCTCACAGTTCGATCTGATTCTTAGGGTCACGATTCGATTCAAAATCGATTCTCGATTCAAAAAGTGTTACGGCATCAAAACATAGTTTGTGTAAGATAATTTTAATTAAACTAATTCCAATGATGTAATCACACAAAGGCGAACTTAAGACAAATGGGAACATTTATTAATTATAAACAAATAATAAAACACACACTCCTTGTGCTGTCTATATAATACATTGTAAGTTGGGGTCGCTGTTTCCTATTGGTCATGTCATAGACTGTAAAGATCGGGGTGAGTTGGTGTGTTTTGATCCAACACTGTTGCCGTAGTAGTCGGAAGTCGCCATCTTGGAAGCCCATGGTCTACTAAGTCAGGGGTTCTCGACTGGTCTCACCTTGGGACCCACATTTTGCCATGGTCATTAAATTGCGACCCACCTTTTTTAGAATTCAGTCAATCAAACTAAGTTTTTCAAAAATAGCTGTTGAAAACACATAATCTTTTTAAAAAAATAATTCTTTATTATTTCCTGTGCAACTTGCATTTCACAGCATGTCTGTCAAAAGTCCAACTTGAGAGACATGAAGTGTTTATTTTTGACTAGCTGTCCGCGACCCGTCCAGTACAGGTCCGCGACCCACTTTTGGGTCCCGACCCTCCAGTTGAGAAGCGCTGTACTAAGTAATTGTATTTTCGATTTGAAAAAAACATATGCTTGTGAGTATGTTTGAGTATAACGTTTGATAAGACTGTTTGTGAAAGTTACCCCTATTATTTAATTACTGTATGAATTATCCGGAAATGATTTGTCAATTAGGAAAATAAATTGATCATTTAATTAGTGTTACCAAAGCTGCTGAGTCAGATTTTTGCGCTTTAATGCGCTGCCCTCGGACCAGACTGTTTTTCTTAAAGCACTGCTGCCCTTACTTCTGCTATTGAGCTGTTGCCATGGTTACCCAGCAAAGCATGGGGCAATCAACAGAGTGTGACGAAGCTAGCAGCCAAAGTTTGCCAAAAAAGTGCCTATAGTGTCTGACCTCTATACACTGAATGAAGAGACAGCACTGTGTGGTGTGTGCATTACCATGCAGCTTTAGCTTTCAATAGCATCACCTCAGCGGGAAGTGTACATTAAAAGCAGCGGACTCCTTCAACACATGTTTACACTCAATCAAGGCAGTAATTATTAGGTGTCTAACCGACTATTATCCTTTTCGACTACACCGATGTTTCCTAGTCTTACACAGGGATTTTCAATTCAAGCACAAAATAATTTACAAGGTCGAAACTTTCTAAAATATAAACAAAATGAATTGTGGCGCACAACAATGAAAGTTTGTTGATTTAATTGTATATAAAACTAGAGCACCTATTAGTAAATGGAAGTTAGGAAGTATGTAATTTTAAGCATTTCAGTTCATAATAGTTTGTTACATGAAAAACCACATTTAAAACAAAATGAAATCTTTATTGCATAAATATAGATAAAACACTTTGGGATATTCACTTGGTGGTTAATATATATCTGTGGGTTTTGTGTGTGTTGGTCTTTTTAAAGGCCTGCTGGGTGCTGCCCCTCCGATGCCACTGTTGGCCAACCCTGCCATCTCTGCTGCGCTGCTCCAACTGCTTCTTCAGAACCAGGCCAAAGCTCAGCAGGTAACATTCCCATTTTTCTACCAGGTTCTCTCTCCACAAAGTAAATCCACCCTCTGCCACCATGTACAGACTCTTCACTCTGTTCTGTCCGTCTCTACCATTAGCAAGCCTTTCTGGGAAATCAACTTCTTTTGGCTCAGGTGCTTCACAATAAAGAAAACCGACTTTTGCTATTTGCTGTGTGTGTATGTTTGGCTGCTGCTCTCTAAGCTGGAGGTGAAGCCTAATAATGTCTTTAGTTAATATGACATGAAGCACGCTTCCCGTGTGGATGAGCCACTATTATGAATGTCTATACATTTAAAAATAATATATTGGTTTCACTGTGTGTTTGTGCAGTGTTCTTTGAATGCTGTTTTAATTTTCAGCTGCATGAGGTATTCTCTCCTCCTAAATAAATTTGTTATGTGGCAAGTTAACACGTGTGATTTTGAGTGTGGTGTTTTAATTTAACCCCCGTCCACCCTCACATTCTGTGACTTTGACCTTTGCTCTTTACTTTGACCAGCAGGCTGGACTCATTGGGGAAAATCCTCTGGCTGCTCTGGCTGTCCAGCAGGGCCACCATCTGCTCGGAGACTTGCCCCAAGGTCTGGCAGCCATCATTTAAGCATTGGCACTGTGATTCACAAAATATTCAATAAATTATTTGAGGATTAGCATCTGGTGTTCATCTTTAATGTTTTTCATTTGTATTTAATTAAAATTTTTGATTGCTCAGGTGGAGGCCTCGGCCTTCAGCAGGAGCTTCTGTCTTCCTTGAAACCAATGTCTCTGAGTAGACCCCTGGCAAGGGAACAGGAATCTCCAACATTAGGATGCACCTTCCCCCAGACCACCTCACCCACTCTACAGGGACTCTCTATGCCGCTGATGGGTGGCTCGATCGATGGGCTGATAGCACAAGGAGTGCGTTCTTTTTGTAATTGTATAATGCATTTATAGTTCAGGAGTCATTTTGAAATGTAATAAATTAATCTCTCAACCTTAGGTGTCCATACTAGGTGATCCCTCTAAAGAATCCAGTCTCACACAGAGTGCGTTCCTCAATGCCAGCAGTGCTTTTCCCTCGGGTATAATTGGACTCATATTATATATATATATTTTTTTTTTTTTTTACATACATTTACCCGAGTTTGTGCGTAAGAACGTACGATGGTGTGTGTTTGTTTGCTACAGGAGGAAGCTGCAGGCCTCACCCCTATAGGAAGAGGCCTACCCTGAGCAACATGTCCAACCAGCTCACTGCTCACCACAGCCAGCAGCAACATTACAACCTGCGATATCCAGACTCCTACAGCTCTGATTATCTTTCACACCAGGTAACCAGTGAATTCCACAGCCCACTGGGCAGTTTGCTTGTGCCCACACATTATTGGTTCAGTTTTTTGCATGGCCAAGTTTCTGGTTTCTGTCGGTGTACGTCACCCATTGATTAGCATAAAGAGGCAATTGAACAATCTGTTGATTGTCCCACCTGTATGTTCCTGTGATGGTTTCTACTCTAATTCATATTGGTTTTCTTCAGGATGTTGTGGCCCAGCGAGAGAACTTGGATGCTGTTGCTGGATTTGGTCTACAGGTGGTGTAGAATTTATGCTTTCAGGCCCATTAAGCATAGTTATGATGCTGATGAAACGTATGCTGACTACCTGCCAGTAAAGACTCTCATTTCTCGCCAGCAGCCTCGTCACCGTGATTGCACTGAGCAGTTTCCCCTGTACAACCTCCCTCCCAGCCCGCCTCTGTCCTCGTACTTCACATCAGGGCCTGAGACCCTGTGTAGTGGTAGCCCACCAATCACCCAGCTCAACAGGGTAAGCCTCTGGCTTCACATCGTTTGGAATATCTTTTTTGAGCTATTGATTCTCCCCCCTCCCCTTTCTGTTTGGATTGCAAAGATCAAAGTAACAAGAGAAGAAAAGTCCAGGGTTGAGTCTCAAAAATAAGCCTGTGCTAAATTATTCATGTTTGCCGTGAGTGAGACCACAAAAAAGTGGAGGTCACTGAGAGTTGCTTGTTTGTCCTCAGGCTGTAGGAATGCCTCCTGTGAGCCACACCACTAACTATCCTCCTGGCCTGGGTAACATGATGAGGGTAAGTCTGAGCACTGAACACAAGCAACATTTCAAGATCACAGGCTTAAATTTAAGCCATTTGCAAGAGATGAATTCCATATTTGTGAAGTTCTAAAGATATCCATCTCTTTGTAGAAGCAGATATTAAATGGAAGCATGTAGTGGCTCAAAGTTGTAAAATTCAGTTTTTTATATGTTCAGTTTGACTGTTGAAGAGTAGATAGAAGTTGTTGCCAGCCCTCATGAATTGTTGAGAAATTAGATTTTTATTAAAAGTCCTGAGATAAATTTTTAGACTCAAACCTGAAACCAAATCTGACATTTCTTCTCTTACTGTAGACGCCCATTGGGAGCCACAAGCGTGTCTTCTCCCGACTGATTCCCTCTCCTGAGCCCAGCCCTGAGGGGGGCTACGTGGGCCAGCACTCCCAAGGACTCGGCGGTCACTACGCCGACTCTTACCTTAAACGTAAGCGCATACTGTGACTGCAGCAGAGTGCTTCCTGATGCACACCCAGCCAGGACACAGTGGCTCCTCCTCCCCTCCTATGAACTCCAGTTTTGTGCTCCTTGGATTTGTCTCCTGTTTGCTCACTCCTCTGTCCGACCCCTGGGGGGCGCTATAAGGAGCTCCGCCTGTAGTCTGAAAAGTTGTGACACTGCACTAGACTAGCTGTTTTTTTTTTTTGTATTTATATTTTGCAAAGTTTTGTAAATGAAGTTTTGACTTTTCTTTATTTTAAATTTTCTTTTAAAGACTTGTACAGTAAGGAAAGAAAAAATGGATGATTGCTTAATTGTTGTTTTTTTTTTTTTTTTTTTTAATTTTCTTCTGGGTGTGTATTGACAGCTCCAATCATGGTTGGGTAATCTTTGTTTTTAAATGGAACTTATTAGTTGCCTTCAATCACTCGCATCCCATTAACAAGATGCTGCTAAGGGACTTGAATAGTATTAAAACGAGCTTTAATTCCAATCTAGTATTTCAAAATAATGTTAAGTGAATAGTTTTTGTTTGTGGTGGTGGTGGTGGCTTTTTCCCTCCACAGGTGGAAAAACTGTTTTTAATATACAATAATAGTTGTATGTATCTGACAGTTTGTGTTCAGGTCTAATATTTTTTTTTTTTTCCCCAATTCTTGGATTAACTCCTTATCTAAAACTTTTCCACGTGGATTGTTTTTCATCTACACTGCTGTGACTGTTGCAATGAGAGCACCTGTGACAAAAACCAGTTCCTTCTCACCTGTGTAAGATGCCATTTCATTACTTTTCTAATATGTTATGAAAAACTGAGCTTTTTTAATGTTTCTAATGCCAAACAGTGAAGTGGGTGTGACCACAGACTTGTGCTGTGTGCCAGGAGCTGCCAGCAGGTTGTAAATGTGTCGACATTCGCCTCTTCTCCTAGCAGGAAGCTCGCCTCTCAGCATGATTATATGGTAGCCTGAATAACAGATGCTAAAGCGTGTGTTCAGTCTTCTGCTAATTGTGGCAGTGAGGTTTGTCTGAACATGTATGGATAAGTGGAAATCAGTGGCAGGTGATTGGTCTGTGACATGGCTGTTAATGCTTCTTTTGGTGTGAGTGTTTGTGAAATCCACTGACCTCTGACATGTGCTCAGAGAAGCAGCTACACTTGAGCCTGTAACGGTGTGTATCCTGTGCATTCATCCTGTCCCTTCATTGGCTTCCATCTACAGTCGATGTGTAAATACTAGTTGACGCTCGCTCATTCTCCTGTTGTAATTCACTTTTGTCTGCTCGAATGGTTTGTTGTGATTGTGTTCTGAGAGGATGTGATGACTTTAGCAGCACAGTGGTCTGTCCATGTCTGTACTGCATGATTATCATAGTGGTTACATGGGATTTATCTGCTGTCCTAAAAATTGTACCACCGTTTTTGTGTGTGACGTGTGCAAGTAAATGTTATTTAAACCAAAGTGTTGATCTTGTGTTTTTAATGATCCCCTAAAGGAAGGTCAAAGTTCAGCCACACTTGGAGCACTTAAACCCATTTTATTCACATTGCTAAGTTTACATATGACTAATCTGAACTAAAAGTGCTTATATTGTACTACAGCAGGGGTGTAGAACTTTTTCGTTTTTTTCCCTCCTCAGAGACAAAATGTGAAGCTGTTTGATGTAGAGTAAGTTGCAGCTTTTAAGGCTGGAAAAATAAGCTAAATCCACATTATTATCCTAATTAGCATTTCCACATACGGTGTAACTGGTTTATGCACCGTAAGGCAACACCAATAAATGACATTAGTCCCTGCAGGATCTTTATTTTAAAACAACTTGAATTTGTGGAAAATGATGGATTTAACAAAACTAAATTTCTATAGTTGACTAAAAATGTGAGCGTTTGCAAATTTAGTGGAGATTCATTGAATTCTGAAGGACTGAGATATTAACTGCAATTTGTTTTATGCAATGATTAACAATCTGAATTTTTGGTTTTTGTTTCGCCCCTGTGGGATAAATTTGATTATTTAAAGAGCTGGAATTGTTCCCCAAGTCTTAAGTTTGACACAAGGTTACTAAAACTGTACCTATAAAATATACAGGCAATAGAGAAAATGGCAATATTGTTTGTTGTAACACATCTTACATTGAAGTCTGTTTTGCTTGCTCTAGCAGCTTTTACAGTAGCCTCTGTTTACACACGCGTAACATAACCCCTTCTCTCAAACAGCTTATGCAGTCTTTAAATATGTAACTAGGCATTTTAAAGCCCTAGCCATGGGTTCTTGATTGGAAATCTTTAGAATTCTGCAGTTAAAGAAGGCAATGATCATTAAAATGTAAACCTGCTGATGCAGCAGGAAGTATCTTACCTCTAAATGTTTCCACAGCTAGCTGACGGTCTGCTACTGAGGACAAAAAGATTGACGCATGCAGCAAACAACAGAGGATCCTCCCAACACGCCTGCTAATAAAGAATTGCATGACCTCGGATGGTAATCGGGCCTCATGATGTACACAATCATGGCTGATAATGCAACTCTCTGCGGTTATTATCACGAAGGTGCCTTTGCGCCTGTATGAACTTTGATTTGCTGCGTGTTAGAAGATGTGACGGATGGATCTAATGAGCTTTTATCAATGTTCTATTACCATGAATGTGACTTGTGTGCATTTTGACTGTGTAGTTGTGCACTAGCAGTTGGTTATTGACTGTAAACAATGACGACGAGCTCAAAAATGACACAATAATGCAAACAAAAGAATGTTATGGCATTTTTAACTTGAGTATACACAGAAAGCTAAACCACATCCTCACAGATGGCAGTTTGTAGTATGTACTCCTGAGGGGCTAAAGGCTGATTAGATCTTTTTCTTAGTTTTCCTCTGAGGATCCATAATCTGATCTTCACCCTGAGTGGCCATTGTAAACCTTCTGCTTCATGTTTAGCAATGTCACATTGAAACCACTTGTGATTTTCATCATCCATCTGTACAAGCAGGAGCAGCGAGAGAATGATGAGATTTTTTCTCTCACCTCGTGGCATTGGAATATGTTTTTCCTCACATCCACTGGATTTATTTCTAAAATATCCGTCGCTAACGTCTCTAGCACTCCATTGTGTATTTCATATACCAGCAGCCAGACTACAGAGTCCTCCGAGGGATTCACCGAGGCTCGATAGACGCCGTGTCAGACATATTTAGATATCTGCCTTTCATATTTCCACCCACACGGTTACTGGTGAATGCTGCTGAAACCTGTGATTTTCCAAAACGCAGAGCACAGAGGAGGCTGAACAGCAAAAGCAGATCAATGCAGCATCATTTTACGACCAAAAAATACAGCTGGAAAGCTGCCTTCCTTTATGTAAATGTACATAATCTCACTGTGTATCCATGCATTTATCAAACACAAGCATTAAACACTATATTCTACAGTGCAAAGGTTTATTATGACTGTATTCTGTATACTGGGCAGAGTAACAAAATAGGGTATGTCACTGGAGCTGTTTATAGCAGGATTAGTCATAGAAACAGCCCACTCCCCCACTGTGACTGTCTATAAAACAGAGCATCCTCTCCTCTCAGCAGACCAGGAGAAACAACCACTGCCTGTAGTTTGAGTCACTGGAGCAGGGGAAGCCATTGGCTTTAAAGGGGGCTCCTGCTTATGCACTCAAACCAGATTAGAGCAAAATCCACGCGCCCCTCATCTCCCTGAAACACATTTGACTTTATGATTAGACTTATAGTTTCATTTTCTCTGCTTGATTATCCCACACACAATGTATCACTGTGCAAACTGCTGGTTTGAATAGAAAGGTTTCTATTGTAGTTTTCAATGGTTTGGAAGATTTTTTTTGTGACTCCACTCACAAATACTGTGTGTGTAGCAACCAACTTCTGTTACTATTACACTCAGACTTATTGAATGTTTAATTATGTCACATTTAATCATATTCAAGACTGGAAGCGTTGCATTAAAGCAGTGGTTTTTGTCTTATTTCTGACTCCAAGTACCCCCTTTGTCCAACTACAACATTTTGCCGATAAAACTATTTAAAAACAACTATAGATGATGATGGTGGAATTAATGAGTGATAACACATTTTAAAGAATCTCATTTTGTAAAAAAAGTGGAAACAAACAGTATTTAGTGCAGTGCTTCCCAACCGTTTTAACATCGTGACCTCATTTTTAATTCAAGAAAATTCTGGCGACTTTAATTTGTTTTTGATCGTGTTTGAGCGCAGATATTTATTATTTATTTTACTGCGTTCTAGTTAAACTATAGATTTATATTTCACCGTGGTTTTTTTTATTTTATTTTTAAAGAATAATAGTTGAAATTCAAAAATCTAATTTAATTTTTCAGAGATTTCAGGCCACTCCATTTGAAATCCAGGTGACCCCACATGGGGTCTCAACCCCAAGGTTGAAAAACCCTGATTTAGTGGGTCCTGAATAGATTTATTTCTTTAGTTTTTACCATTTCTGGTCATCTTACGCCTGGGGTGGGACCAAGATTGGCACTTTGTTAATTTTCCTCTCTCTCTCTCTCTGCCCCTGTCGTGCCACCACGTACCCCCATTTGAGAAACACTGCACTAAACAAAAGACAAGTGTCTATTAGTTTTATTTGCATTACTAAAGTGCAGTAATCATATTTATTATTGAGAAATAATAGTAATAATAATGACAGACTGTATATAATAAAATACAGAAACTCACAATTTTAAGGAGCAATTTTTCCACTTCTGATATGTTACAAATATTGCGTCTTTTAGTTATGGTCGATATTCGATAGCAATAAAGGGACACTCGTAATATAAAATAAATAGTAACATTACTAATACTATCTATACTATAAATTAAATGATACATTTGTGAATGATATTAGCAATTTATAATATTTACTACAATTTCATACAACAACGATATATGATGTAATTGTATATTATTATACAATACAATAAAAATAAAAATGTTATTGGTGACTGTGAACCATTGTGCTCCTGAACAGTCACTTTAATAATATATTTACAGCGTTTTATACTTTTTGAAACTTGGTTTTTCGTGACATTGACTGAAGGATTAAAAAAAAAAAAACTACATTTTTAATGCTTAAGGTTTTATTACTGAGACAATTTATTATTTAAAATAGGTGAAAGAAAGGAGTCGTCAGATGCCTGCAGTAGAAGCCAGAGTCTAATATTATTACTTATGTTTCTGTTCCATATTCGTCTCCTTTGCATTATTGATCACTGCTTCTATCAAGATTTAACTCCTCTTCTGTGGTCCCCAGACTATGAAGAAAAACATCCTTTGATCAGTGATACTTTGATATGTGTCCTAAACTGAAGTGACGAGAGATAAATACAGTGATTTATGGACTTTTCAAATATGAAAACAGATCTTTTCTAAAGGTACATAAAGTCATCAGTTGTAACACTCGCTCGTGGCTTTTAATACGTCACGTTACAACATTATTTTACCATCACTTCATACTTTTCTTGAATGAGCGAACAATGTCATCCAATTCATTCACACGTGTTTCCATGTGTCAACAACTTCTGTTTGTGGCTAATGGCGTCGTATATAAACCCTATCGTTATATCATATTCATATTTAAGACAGCATTGTGACGTTGAGCTATTGATGCGTGAGAGGATGTTTCCGCGTGTTTTACTCACAGATTGCTTTGAAAAGAGTTTTCTTATCAAACATGAACCAGATTGGAAAATATATACAGCAGACGTCATTACCGTAAGTCGTGGAAAGATCACGGAGGCTTAAAATGAGGTGCATTGTGCTTTTGATAAGAAATGATGCCTCTGGTTAAAGGAAACCGTGAATCACTCATGTTGGTCTACGAGGGAAGTTAGATTGATTTGATTTTAAATAGTGTTTTAAGGAGCTGTCTGATTTAATTTAGTGTTGTGAAGGGGAAAAAAGGGTGATTTTTTTCAGAAATTGAGGTAATTTTGGCCTGATTCGTATTAAATAATGTTCCCCTGAGAAACTGTCTCACACACACACACACACGGTTCCCAACAGACTTGGCTACATAATTTAAAAAGGTCACGTGACCTTTAACTTCATAGGCTGATTAGAAATCTACACCTTAATTAATTATATTTTAAATTATATAGCACATGCACATTCATCCTGATATAGCAACTTAATCCATACCAACATGTTAAGAATTATAATCAATGATAATAATAATTTACAGTAATTCGTTTCATGAGTATTTACCAGTTGTCTCACTCTGAAGGTGATTCATATTTCACATGTAAGATGACGAAAAGTGAAATAAAATCAAAAATACTGGACGGTTGTATTTGTCGTGTTTCATTAGCAACTTCAGCGATACCCTCGGGTCCGTTTTTGATGTGGGCCGTTGCCTAGTGCACAATCTATGTGACGTCATGAAAAATCGACACAGCTGTATTAGATTACTACACTTTCATTTCATCAGTGATCAACATTTGATACCAGAACGAGCAATGCAAAAGCTTGATTGTTCATCCTCGTTTTAACTAAGCTGTCCTTTGAGGATATGCTACTTTGATGGTGAAATCAAAGTATTTCAGCAGCACACGTACTGGTAATGCAAAAATGCATTGTGAATATATGGATAGGCCATTGAATTGTCAGGTTCTGTTTGGGTTTTTGGTGTTTTTCACCCTTGTGGTCCTGAGTCTCTTTTTATTCTGTTTTCAATTCAAATTTCACGTGTTAATTCTTTTCTTTGTGTTCCCAGGTATTCCTGCTTGTGTCTCCACCTTCCATGATGTCAGGCAGACATGGCAACAGGTGGCAAAAAATGGTCCAAAAGTGGCAAAAATGTGACAAGAAAGAAGTGTAGAGTGACGAAAATAGGTCAAAAGGGCAAATAAATATTATTTATTTTATATTTTAATTATTTAATAAAATATTTCTTTACTGATCCATCGTCTTGGACTTCATTCATCATCATTCTGGGGCCGGGAGGTCCCATAGGCCTTCTTACCTAGGGCCCCCAGGGGGTCTAGAAACGCCCCTGAGAATGGGCAAAATGTGGCAACCAATAGTGAAAAAGGGCAACCATGTGGAACAAAAACAGGCAAAATGTAGGGTAAAGAGAAACAAGTGGTATTTATTGGGCTAAAGTTAGTTTATTTTGATGAAAAGTGGCCAAAACTAACAAAAAACATAATACAGAAAAATACACCAAATGACAACAAAAACATGAAAATGACTCAAAATACACAAAACTAAATGTTTATACAAAAATGACAACATAAATGCACAAAACTACACCAAAAAAGATACAAAAATACACAAAATGACTCCAGAATCACTACAATGGCAACAAAAAACAATAATTATATCAAAAAATGCACAAAAAGACAACAGAAAGATTAAAAAAAATACACATAATGACTCCAAAAAACATACATTACAGAAAAATACACCAAATGAAAAAAAAATGTAAAAATTAGTCAAAAAAAACATTTATCATGCATATGTTCCATAGACTTAAACCAGGGAAATCACACACTCTGCACCCACAAATAAACCCCTTTATAACACTACAGAGTACAGTGTACTGTATGTACACCTCTTTGTACATCCATCCTTCAAACACATACTCATTTGGCCATAATTGACAACTGTACTTAAGCTCCTCCCACTATATGAATACATACTTTCGACAGGCACTGTACTAGTAATTAAAATTAAGAAAAAAAAGCATTTTTTTTTGTTTTTTTTTTTAGCATTAAACATGGACAATTATTATGACATCATTCTGTGTCCAAACACTCAGATAAAGGGAAGCTTGACTGGGAACGGGCCACACCTGGGTACAAAAACATGAGGGAGCTGATCACACACAACCCAAACACTTACTGACATCACTGAGAGACAAGAATGAACACATGGCATTAGAATAAACAGAGAGTCAGAAGAAGGACTGAACACAACTAAAACCAAACAGAATGTGACAAGAATGCAGAGAGAAAAAGGTAAGACTAAGATTTTTGGGAGAATTATTTGAAATCTGAAAATAAGATGTTTATTTGTCAGGTGAATGAGGCCAAACGTCAGTGTTCAGATATATCTCTCACTAGAAATGAGATGGACTAAAAAAAAAAAAAAATATGAGTAAGCTAGCACTAAATGTTTGAAGTCAAATTACAACATGAATTATTCTGGAAGTGCTTCTCCTTATTTTCACTTTAATACAGTTGAAAAATAGCAGATCACCTCATATTTTGTATCTATAATTTATTTTTGTCACTTGTTTACAGTTTAAAAAAAGTTTTGTTGAACTAATTTTATTTTTCATCATTTAAAATTAATTATTTTTTAAATTACTTTATGTATTTTTTTTTTTTTTTGAGTAACTATTTTGATTGGGTTCTTGGGTTCTCAAAAGTACAATGCTATTTGAGTTCTTGTGTGAGGATATCTAAATAGTCAGTGGAATCTAGGGGTGGGAACCTCACAATACGATACGCGATACGATCACGATTATTTCACAATACGACGATAATGCGATTATCGATATATTGGTCAGAAATCAATCTACAATAATCTAGGACATAACAAGAAAAAAAGAAATGAAGTGAAAAAATACAACTTTTATTTTATATCTCTGAAAGACAATAAATAGAAAAAGTGTCCTATGAACAGTGACACTATTTTAGTGCAACATTTCTGTAAATAAGTGTCAACATACCAATGTAAACAAATAAGTATCTCTAATAGTGCTTTCTGTAAACAAAAAATAGGGTTTTTCTTACCAGTGCAATATTCCAGTAAACAATATATTGGTTCCTTCAACAAACATTGACAAAATTTCTGTGAAGACGTACCTGCACATTTTAGTGAAAAAGCAAAAAAGGTTTTGAAAATAATGAAGCAAATCTTAAATCTAAAAAAAAAAATATATATATAAATAAAAAAAAAAAATCAATACTTAGCGCAAGCATATCAATAATCCATCGTGCGAAAAAATATTGCGATATATTGCCATATCGAGATATTGTCACACTCCTAGAATCTACTGTGATGAAAAGAGGCACCACCTAAAATCTTGCCCAGGGCGCTAAATAGCTTAGAGCCAGCACTGATTTTACTGCTGTTTAAACAAACTGTGGATGACGAGTGCCGCCTGGACATGCTATCATGCTAGCTGCTCTTAAGCATGTTTATCACCATTCCAGATTGTCTGGCTTCGTCATGACTGTGTGTTTACATCCAGTGAAAACAAACACAACCACAACGTGTGTCTGTCTGTGGATAGAAACAGGGAATAAAACATACAACTGCACATTGCAGCTGGCAAAAAAAATGAATAAACAAACGTAACAATGCACCGTAAGTTACATCATTTAAAACGCACTAATGCAGGGATGTCAAACCCATTTTAGTCCCGGGGTCAAATATGGATCAGTTGATCTCAAGTGGGCCGTAGATTTTAGGTGGGAAAAAGAACAATTTTAACATCAATTGTGCCGTAGTTTTATTCACTTCAAAAATTCTTGATTTTTTTTTATCTATTTTTTTATTTTTTGTGCAATTTAAAGGAATTTTGTGGAATTGTTTATAAGAAATGACAAGATTTGTGGAAAAATGTTGTTCTTTCCACAGTTTGGAATTAAAAATGACTGCAATCATGTGATATAAACAAAGAAAAACAACAAGCCCCTAAAAATAATGCTGAGTTTTATTAAATTGGTCAATTTGAGTTATCTATAACTGGATTATTTCGAAATTCACACAATAATTCATAATATCTGTCCTTTTTACTGTCTCCTGTGGACCAAATTGGATGCTTCTAAAGGGCCGGATTTGGCCCCCGGGCCTTGAGTTTGACACATGCTCTATAGTGTATTACTTTGTAATGCTGACAAACTTTAATTGTGTTAGCAGGGCTTTCATCAGGTTTACATAATATAATTTGCACACATTGTACATGATGAAAATGAAAGGATTTCCTTTTAAATGTGCACTTTTTTTAATTTGATATGAAACAGGAGTCTGACTTCGAGCTCCCTCTGAATGCTGATTTCCATCTCCTGTTGCCAGTAAAGCTTCACAGCACCATTAGCACAGGTTCATATATGGCTGTGAAATTTAGTTATCCCATCATTTTAGATCTCCCTGCTTTCCAGCTTTCCCTGAAGTGAAACTCTGCCTTGCTCCATGCCTCAGTGGTGCTACATTAAGCCTTGTTTCCCTGCTCTGCTATAGACTCGAAATGGAAGACAAGGATTGACTTGCAGTGGAAAACGTGGTGGAAAGAAAGATGGCATGACTGATGCTGCCCGTGTGTGAAGGACCACTTCTTTTTATACCGTTCCTGAGCATGGGGACAATTATTTGCAGCACTGTTAGTTTGAAATGAGCAGTAAGTGTATGAGGCTTTACACACAGGTCCGCCTCCAGTGCTGCACCTCCACACAGAGAGAAAACCACAATCTGCAGTTATTTCAGGCATCCTTTCAACACTTATCACAAATGACCTGATAGCCCGCTGAAGCACAGTTATAAGGCTCCATCCTCTCTCTCATCCTCTGTTCCACGAATGCATTTTCATCCAAGTATGTTCCATCTTCTTTTCACCATCTTACATGTGTGAACATAGCCTCAAATGTTCTATTGGCCAGACATTTGCTCAGTGTCGGGAGAGAGGTGTGGATTAATATTTCATGGCCCTCCATTGGCAGAGAGTGGATTGGTTTCTCAGACAGGTCGACGATTATTTCTGATGAATTAGCAGCGTTTGCTTCATCTGTGATTAGCTTTAACAGTGGGACGAGTTGAGAGCCTACACCAGGGGTCTGCAACCTGCGGTTCTGGTGCCTCATGTGGCTCTTTGGCTCTTTTGCAATGGCTCCCTGTTGCTTTAAAAAAAATAAATAAAACTAAAATAATGAATTGTTATTTCTTACAGAGGATATTGATGATTAATGACAATGATGATAAAACAATGACATTGTGCAATAACTCTGATGCCTTCTTACTTCAACACTTGCAACCTCTACAGACCATCCACTTTCCTTACACCTGTGGCTAACCTTGGGTGTTAAATCCCTGGTAAGATCACTAAACTAACAATAATTAATAATAACTATTCTGGAAGAAAATAGACTTTGTTTGTGTGGGGAAAGATTTATTTAATTGCCAACATGTGGCTTAATATGCATGCTTGATGTGTTGCACATGATCACATGTTGTCAAATTCAAATTATTCTTTTGTAGCCCTTCAAATCCATGAACTCGTAAAATTATTTGATACTATTTCAACTGTATAGAATTTTACACACTGTATTATCGTCATTGAGAAGATATTTTTTTTTTCGACTCCGGGAGGATTTTATTCCAGGCGAGATGAGGCAAAATGGCTGCTTTGAGAATAAAGGTTGCAGACCCCTGGCCTATACGATATACTGCAAGTTGAATTTGCTCGGCACACATTCCTGCCCATGCAATGGGAAGATCAAACATACGCACACAGTGCAAGACAGTTTGGCATTTCAATTATTCCTGCTTAAATGACTGTATAATATGGAGAGGCATGTGGAGAGGTGGTCATGATAAATCAGTTGTTCCTAAATGAAGTGTTCAGCTGAGTAAGGCATGCAGGAGCAGCAGCTTGTCTTTTATTTTTCCACTCTGCAGTGCTTTCGTTTGCACTGTGGTCAGTGGTCACTTCGTCGTCGACTTCATCAGCATTTCATTACTTACTGAAAATCATTTCAAAGTATATTAAAAAAAAAAAACGAAAACGTGGCTCAGTCACATTTTTATGCAAGCAATAGTTTAATTCTGTTTCAAATGTGTATATTAGTTGTCACACACGCCATTTGGAAAGTATCTGCTCCTTTTCTGGAAGGAGAATGTGCCACGGAATAATAGGATCCAGTTCACATTCCCATAGTCTGCAGTCATAGTAACTTTCCTGGTTTTTGAAGGTTATGCAGCCAAAAGCTGAGGATTTTTCTTTTCTTTCTTTTTCTTTCTTTTTTTTTTTTTTTTTTTTATCGTCGAATAATTCTGCATAAGGAAGTCTCTCCTTCATCTTTGGTCAAGGTTTTCCCTACGGAAGAAAAGCAGAAATATGTTAACGACATGCTGGGGATTTAAAAAGAGACTTTTGTGCTCTTTTGCATATACTGATCGTTCATTTAATTGTCCTGAAAGCTTTCATCTGAACTCCTTACTGAGCGGTTGGGATTCATATGTTATTTTTAAAAGCCTCATAAAGGCTTCCCAGAGAAACATTACACCAATCTATGATTTAGACGAGCTAAATGCTCTTTCAGCGCATGTCTGGTCTGGTTATATTTATGTATTCTTTCTGCGTTCGTCAACAGTCTGCCTGCTCATCCCTATTCATCTCTAGGGAACTTATACACTATTCTATCAAGGAGGGAGAATTTATTGTACACCTTCACATGGCAGTGAGTGGAAGGGATCTATTGATATTGAAATTCACTGGCAGACTTTTGTGTTGTATGTTCTAACCAGAACCTTGAGCTATAACAGAATATGTACAATACCTGACACTAATCCTGATCCAAATATTTTAGAGTTGTCACTAGTTGTAGATTATAGGGAAAAACATAAATTATGGGTATAAATACTGTAATAATTTTCAGATGAAACCAGTGACAATTGGTGTGATGATATCTTGATACGGCGATATTTTTTCACACGATCAATTATCAATATGCTCACGCAAATATTGATTTAAAACTATTCACTGTTCATAAAACACTTTTTCAATTTATTGTCTTTCAGAAATATAAAATAAAAATTGTATTTTTTCACTTAATCTTTTTTTTTTCTTATGTCATGAATTATATAGATTGATTTCTGACCAATATATCGATAATTGCAGTATCGTTATATCGTGAGATAATCGTTATCGTGAGCTTTGTATTGCGCATCGTATCGTGAGGCACCCAGAAGTTCCCACCCCTAGTGACAAATGGGCCGTGTGAAGCTCAAGGAGAAGAAAATTTTATTTGAAGTCTTCAATGAAAATCCTGCAATTATTTTATTGGAACCAAATGATTTTAACAGTAAATTTAAATCCTGCATCGATCCTGTAGCTCAACTCAACTTTAGTTTTCCATGGAGAGCCAATGAAATCAGCTCACTGAAAAGATGGCCGAATAAAAATGGAGTCACTCCAAATTAAAAATTTACCAAAATTACCTCAAAACATGTAATGTCCCCTTTGTTGTTTATTTTAATATTTTGAATATATCCCCCCACAGCATATTGTAACCCATTTTGCCTGGATCTGGAGGATATCGTGCAGGTATTGCTCCAACTAACACGCACCGGTATATAGACTTCTCCCAACCATTATTACAGACAAAACCAACCCAGGAACTTGACGGACATCACAAAAGTAAACAAGGTGGGCGGGGCTTTTGCGAAAAGTCAATTCTACAGTTAAATCAGCACTGCTCCTCCGTGATGGGTTAAATGCAGAGAAGTAATGTACTTTAGGTACCTGAACATATGACAATGAAGTATATTCTGTTCTAAAGTACAAATATTTCTCCAAACTCATGAAGCCAAACAACAATAAACCAAAAGTGCTATTGTTGACCACAATTCTCTTTATTCATTTGCAACAAAATGCAGATGCTGAAACTTTATGAATTTGATTTGTTGAACACTTACCGTATAAACAATTATCAACACTGATAAACCTGAATCAATTTATTTATTTTTTTAAACTACAATTTATGTGAGAATAAACATGTTTTTAATGAGCTTAATAACCCGATTTGACCTGAGTAAATACTTTGTTGAAAGACTTGGTCGAGTCTTCCTAGATTCATCACTTTTTAAAACATTTGTAGGACTTAAAGAGGCGATTTTTAAACAAAGTAAAAAAAAAAGAAAAAGAAAAATCATTATTATCAGAACCGTGAATGATCAGGTGCAGATGAACATAAACTGTTCTGCTTTGCCTTTGATACAATTGATCATTCCATTTTACGTCATTGCCTTCAATAGTTTGCTATTGTTTTTAACTGTATTGCCCCTTATCGCTCTGATAATGTGGCATTCCCCAAGGCTCAATTTTAGCTCCACTTCATTTTTATTCATACAAAGTTTGGGCTTTAAAACACACTAACAATCATGTTCATTATGGTAAAAAAATAAATAAAAAGAACATTAAAACAGTTCAAGATAAACATGCCTCTCTTATTCCTGGGAGTGCTACTGTTAAATATGTCAATAACATTCAGCATAACTTAGACTAGCTAAAATGTTGATAGTTTTAGGTGTATACATGTGATTTTTAACACATATTATTTACAGATTTATTCACCACTGTGGGCAGTTACCATGGAAACATAGCACAGCTGAAGTCGTGCCCATCCGTAGCAGGGGTCCTGGAGGCTCAGATTTAGTGGTTGGTTAAAAATGTATTTCTTTTTACATTTCATACGTTGATAGTTTAAGACTTTCTTTATAAGCCGTAAATCAAAAAAAAAAGAAATGCTGCTGTGTTCATGACAGATTTTTTATGCATAATTGCGTGCTCATATTTTCTTTTGCCGGTTTCAGATTCCTTTTGACGTGCAGATAAGACGTACACGTAAACCCCATGGCTGTCTGTCTTTGAAAATAATTCTACAAGATGTATAGCGCACACATCCTCTACAAGAGTACACTAATACGTTTTCACTTGAGTGGAGAAACCACTCTTAAGTGTAGGCCTACTCTATAAAGATACTGACAAAGTGATAAATGTTCTCCTATTGTTTTTTTTTTTTTTTTTTTTACCCGGAGCCTCAAACACTGCTTCCACAAATATGTTATCTTGCTTTCCCAAAAGTATTGTTGCATCTACTTCCAATTGTATTCCCGTCTCTTCAAGATTTATGGAAAACATTTAACACTGAACGCTAATATGATGCGTGTGAATGTTTGAAACAATAGTTCTTCCCAGCGCTAGAACAAAGTAGACAGCCCTCTGAGAGGATTGATTATGATCCAGGTTCAGTCATGAGGCGTTCAGGGATTGATATTTCACGTCTGAGATACAAAGGCTTCGAGCTCTCATAGGTGATCTCTATAATGCATCCCTAACTCACACAGAATTTCTATATGCACTTCTTCCCTTTCATTGGATGCATGACTCTGTATTTTAGTCACATTATCTAAAACGACATTTCTCATTAGCCTTCACAACACCGGGCTGCTGTTTGTGTTGTACACGACTGGAAGTTTAATGTCATGTTTTGAAGCAAAAGTTCCACACAGAAAACCAGGAGGACAAAACCGAAAGCAAGTTTTTTCTTCCCTACCCTGACTCACAAGAAAATTCAATATTTCATTCTAACCGGGGAAGATAAGAAAGGAGTGGAGATGTGAGCGGACAGGCAGTAAGCAGCTTCTCGGCGTGTCTGTCTATTTCCACACCCGGTAATTACAGTGTGCACAGAAACCAGAAGCAAATTCTATCAAAGCCTAACAGTCCTGTGAGAATCCAGCTGTTAGTTTGTTGGTTTAGACTCAGTGTTTCTTTATAATCATGCAGCAATGAGAGATTTGTCGTTCGAATGAAAAAAAAAAAACACATTTTTATTTATATTCTCATCCAAATGAAATGTCGCTTTCTTGCCCCATTTTAATTAATTTCCCGCCTATTACTGTGGAGGAATAACGGCCATTTATATGAGACCTCTGAGAAAAATTGGAGTTTTGGATGTTTTTTTTTTTTTTGTCCTGCTGTAGCCGACCACAGTTGAAGGACAGCAGTGGGCAGAGAATGCAAGCTTTATCGATGACTCATTTTATTCTATTGAAATACTTTTGCAGCATGAATTCATGCATGTTAAAATAGACCTCATCAGTCAAATGAAACAGCCCATAAATCATTTGGAAGCACATATTGGTCTCTAGATGTTCCAGTTAATGGCTGTCAGCTCCACCATTTATATCACTCAGCACGTCAGCCCGCAGAACATTCACAATGAAATGGCAGCCCAAGGATTGTAGAGTTAACTAGATTTTGGACTTTTAGTTTCACTTTTTGAGTCAGTGTCACATCAGCAATGTGCATTTCCAGCGTCGTCCAGTTTATCCTTAAAGCCCATCTGTCAAACCCAAAGCCTGGCGGCCAAATATGGTCATTTAGAGCATTAGAGCAGTTCTCATGATGGAGCGCACTCTGCTTCACACTTGGGATCTGCCTTCTTGCAAATCTCTGTTGGCATTTTTCTCCTTAGACTCACTAGAACGTAGCGACTCACTGTCACCCCAAACAAACATCGTTCCTCTGTCGCTCCAACAGATAACTATTCACACCCATTTCATCAAAGTACGTTAAACTTCTGAAATACTGTGGGTTGGTGTTCATTTTGGACAAAACTGCAACATGATGGAAGTCAAAATTTAGTCATCAGAACTATTTCAGCTATACAAAATCGGTCACGCACATAGTTGACTAAAATAGAAAGCATAAGAATTTATGGATTTTTAACGATTTAATGACCAATTAAAGGTCCCATATCATGCTATTTTTCACCATCTCCATTTGTTCTCAGAACCCCAAAAACATAGTATTTAAGGTTTATTTTCCCAAACTCGTCTGTTTTCCAGAGTTTTAGCCTCTGAAAAGTCACTTTCTGAGCAACTCTACACAAACAGGCTGATTTGCGGCCTACTTATGCATATTCATGAGTGGGCGTGTCTATAGACGGGACACTGACTTCCTCCTCCCCACACGGTGACGTAGGGCCAGAGGACGGCCCGCCCTCCACCCACTCACTCCGTAGCTGAGCTCATGCTGCTTTATCAACACAAGACAGAGCGTGGGGGCGGGGCGTTCACCGCTACATACATAGACTGTAGAAAATACATACATAGCACTGCGCGATGGATGCTGAAATGCTCACCTTTGTGGGCATGTCTGTTCACATGTCAATCACGGCAGAGAGCTTCCTGGAGGCGTGGCTTCTCCAGCTCTGTACCTCGTCAAATTTGTCATCAAAGTGGGAACGCATCATCAAATTGGAGCGAGGTGTTTGGGCTCACCCTGCAGTAAGAAAGGAACAAATCATCCTCTAACGATTAAGGGAATCAATAAAAAAAACACTTTGGACATGTGTATGAAGCCCTAATAACACTTTTATCATGTTTAAAGCACAGCAAAGTTAATTTAGTGTAACATGGACCCTTTAATAACCAAATACGTGATGATGTTAATGTCTCTAAATACACACAGACAGATTTGGTCCTTGTTAACTGAATGTCATTGATTTTGTTTACCTTTTCTTTCATATAAATGATAAGACAAGTTATTGTCCAGACAGTAAAACTAACGTTGCATTGGGTCTGCTCTTCCTCAAAAAGTTATTCATTGAATTTGATAACAAACCGTCAATTTTCAGAAAAGCTGCATAGATATTTGTGCCTACTTTCCCTGAATATTAAGAGTAACTGAAATATTTAAATATAATCAAATCAAATGTTCTTCCCCTGTAAACATTATTAGTTTTTTTTGGTCAATACAGTTTCTTATTATTTTGTTTACATGTAGTTAGTCATCTTGTTTTCGTCATGTAAAAAATTACGTCAACAACTACTATGACTAAAATATGTGCACGTATTTGGTTTATTGGTAATTCATAAACAGTTGATGTTGTAAACATGACAGTTACTGGCACGCTTTAAAGTCTTTCCTGCTTCAGCGTGACCCTCACCCTTACATCTGCCATTGACTTCATGCATAGTCTGTGTTAGTCGACAAATCCGAGCTTTGATGTTGATATCTCATTTAAATTCAGAACCATGACTGGTCGTACCAATAGTGTCTCGTATGTGGTTAGATTCACCAACAAAAGCTGCTGTAATGAGAACAAGAGGTTGACACATTTGCAGGCGGAGAGGAGCACCTTGTTATCAGTGACCCAAGCACCGCGCACAGCTGCCACTTGATTACTTTTGGACTGGGCCAGTTCAAATCTATAATCAAAAACAAGCTCTGGGTCTCTGATCACAGCTCTGTGCTGGTTAAATACTGTCAAACTGGATTAAAATTGTCTGGTCAGTGTTTTGTTCGCCTTCATTTTTTCTGCCTTTTCTTCTTTGCTCCTCCCTCACCTCATCCCCTTTCCCAAACACGCCATTAAACTGTATTTGTGAGTGAGTTCATTATTGAGTTATATACCTTTCTTAACCATTCCACCACATCCCAGTGTGTGTGTGAGAGGAATCTTCACCTCATCCACATGTCTTTGCCCTGCAGCAGGTGGTTCTCTGCATGGTTCTCTACAGCTATTGTCTGCCCTACACCAGCCTTTACTTCCCATTGGGAGCACCTTTGGGCAAATTGCTTGCTTTTTTTCCTCCTCTCCGGGCTATTTTTGGTTTCTTCGAATTGTATTTTTCTGTTTCACAGTTCTTGATTTCCCACCTGGCTATGGACTGGACAGGAAACCTCCAGAAATAAATAAACACCCACTGAAAACTTGCCAATTGCATTTACTTAAAGCATTCTAACAGAGAATGACTTGGATTGTGGGGTTTTTCCCTTTTTTTGTACATGTTGGATATCAAAAGACAAAAATATCAAATTCACCATATAATAGACAACTATACAAAATGTATGTATTAAATGCATGTAAAACTTTATCCCAATTTCCAACAAAATTGTGGAAGAAGGGATTTAAATTACCTTATTTATTTCATTTAATTTAAACATATACAGTTATACAAAACAAATGTGGATGGTTGTGAATGGTTCACTTTCAAACTGCAGTTCGAATGAAGGACTTACTGCTGTGCCTTGTGGAGGTGATTTACCTTTTTACGAGTAAAACATACGTACACATGATGGATGGATTGTGAATATACTTACACATCACACCAGCAACAAATATGATGCAGAAAACCTTTGGGAAAACTCTAAATGTGAAAATGTGGTTAAAAATGTTTCTGTAAACCATAATTCACGCACAGAAAAAATAGAAGTATTATGATAAAAATGTCTATCCAAATGACCACCTGCAGCTTTTACGCCTGTTTGTGTCTTTTGCTTCACTGCACAAACTTCACACAGACCTAATCTGGACTGATGGAGGTTTTGAAGTTGACATGGATGTCACTTGTTTCCGGCACTCCCACAAAGTGGTCCACCATTCCTCCAGTGGCCCTGATGGGAGTCAAAACCTTACAATATGACAGCACCTCAACATCTCCCAGACCACAAGCTTTTGTTGTCTCTCTATAAATAGGGTAGCCTTACTGCATTATGTGAAGAATGAAAAATGTGAAGGTCAGAGAGTGGAGTAGTTAATTATATATAAATAGGCTGCCCATGCATGTATGCATATACAGTATATACATATGTGTATGTTTGTGTACATTTATATATGTATGTACTCATAACCGGACACATACGTGTGTATGGATATATGTAAAACTCTGAACATAAACCTTTCCCCTTTTATAACACGTAACAAATGATCAATTTTGTTACATATGTATAGTGTTATATAGTGCCTCACAGCAAAAAGATCCTGGGTTCAACCCCTGGGGTGGACACTTGGGTCCTTTCTGTGTAGAGTTTGCATGTTCTTGCTGTGCTGTCATCCAAAAACATGACTGTTAGGTTGATTTGTGTTTTTAAATTACCCGTAGGAGTGAATGTGAGTGCTGAAGATATAAGCACCAGCAGATCCTGAAAATCAGCAACAAGCGGGTCAGAAAATAGATGGATATCTATAGTGAAACCATATTTTTATATATACATTTTTTTGTTTTATTTTGTTGTTTTGAACGTCACAAATGTTGCTATTTTGTTTGTTTGTTTCTCATGCCAATAAAGCTGTTTGGAATTGAATTGAATTGAGTGGCTGGAAATTAAGCTTAGACTTGACCAGTCAGATATAATATAATACTGTATATATATACAGGAGGGAGAGAGAGAGAGAGAGAGAGAGAGAGAGAGAGAGAGAGAGAGAGAGAGAGAGAGAGAGAGAGAGAGAGAGAGAGAGAGAGAGAGAGAGAGAGAGAGAGAGAGAGAGAGTCGGACTCCAGCACATCGGAGGTTGGGGAGAGGCTGAACAGGAAGACTGAAGCAAGTATCCATGTGTGTGTCCTTGTGCAGTGTGTGTGCGTGCGTGTGTGTGCGTGAGCTATGGCTGAACCAAACCTAAAGGACGTCATTTTTTGGACTCGTTTTTCCCTCAAACTTTGATTCACAGCTGCGTTGCTGAGCCCAGTTGAACATTTCGTCTCCGTGATGGATGGATTACTGGACCTTTACGCGCCGTGTTGCGCGCAGAGGTGCCACTGCTCATCCAGCAGTCTGACAGACTGAGTGGCTACTTTTCTGTGTGGAAATTGAGTTGAATATTTTTTTTTTTTTAGCTCAGCAGCAATAATAGGCTGTACACTCACGGACACACTAAACGCGCACACGCACGCACAAGGAGAGGAGGCAGCAGTGCGTCTCTGCAATAAGCGGCAGATAAAGAGCAATAAATAGAGTAAAACAAACAGTGGTCGGTTTGTGCGCCATGAGCGATGATACGTCAAACTTCAGGAGAAGCAGGAGGACTGGTGTCTCATCACCCAAACATTGGACTGTCGGGGATCACAGCAGCAGAACACAGAATTGTGGGAAGAACTAAACCCGCTCACCACCGAGAACAATGAGATTAATGATCTGTGGATGATTGTGATAGTTTTTGCTGTTGTTGATCTGCGCTGTGCAGGACTTGATCACTTTGATCTGATCAAGTGGCAGAGCAGGACATGAGAGGCTTAGTGTTAAGCTTGGGATAAACCAACACAGCCATATCATTTGATCAATAAGTTGTGAGTGGATCTTTTGGTATTTTTTTGCACTATGATGGAAGCACCACCATGTTCCAAGAAGAGCCTGTCGCTGTCTCTCCCGGTTCCCCGGGAAGGACAGGCGACCCTGAAGCCCCCGCAGCATCTGTGGAGGCAGCCCCGGACCCCCATCAAGATCAAACACCGGGGCTACTCCGACACCGACCGGCATCACCATCGGCACATGGAGCGCTCCGACGCAGTGGATACGAGCGACCGACCCGGACTGAAAAAGTCTCGCATGTCCTGGCCCTCCTCCTTCCATGGGACCACGAACCCGTCCATCGGCAACTGTGCTGGGAATAAACGGTAAGTGACACATGATGAGAGGTTATGCGACAGCCCACAGTGCTCCAACAAGAGCTGGGTGGGGGCTTTGTGAGTGCCTATCAGAATGGTTAAGTGGTTACCAAACTAAGGGGCGCACCATGAAGGGGGTCTTACAAATGGAGAGGTACTTTAATGGCATTTGTAGAATTGTATTTTCATACTTTATTTTTTGTTAAGAGGTCTCAGTACAGTGTGCACATCCATTCCCCCACACCAAGATAATCTAACAATCTAACCTATATAATATTCAGCTCTGTGGAGTTTGCATGTTCTCCCTATGCTGCACAGCTGTTCCCCAAGTATTCTGGTTTCCTCTCAAGCATCTCCAAATCACCAGAGTCAATGATTGTGTGTTAGCTATGACAGACAGTTTACCATGCCTTATATCCAATGTCAGCTGGCTACTGGTTTCCAGTCCTTGGATTGCAACCATGTACCTTTCTGTATGGAGTTTGCATGTTTTCACTGTGCTTGTAGTTTTTTTTTTCCAGGCACTTCCTCCCACTGACCAGAAACCTTTATATAATGGTTGATTGGAGTTTAAATTGACCATAACCATAAGAGTGATAAGGTCAAGTGTAACTTATATCTCCTATTTAGTGCACTCTACCTCCGCCATTAAGGAAGAGGTAATATTTCACTGCATGTGGTTTGTTTATGTATTTACTATTTTTTTTTTTAGCAGGATTACATCAAAAGTACATCTTTAAATATTTTGACAGCGTTTTCACCAAAGACCTTACACCATTGAAGATTCCATTAAATTGTGGAGGGGATCCAGATTAAATTACAGATTCTAGATCAGTTTCAAAAATCAAAAAGTCCGTACATCGTTTGTCATTGGTAAATCTTCAGAAATTCGTATGTCAGCTCGTAATTGACCGATAATCATGAAATTTGACTCAATTATGTCGGGTTGGTTCTTCACTTACTAAGCCGAGTTTCATTTGAATCGGTTCTGGATTGCGCATTTCATCGCAATTTTAAAAAAAAAATTGTGTGTCCATTCATTTGGGCCTACTGTAACGTTATTAATGGGGATAGAAATTTCTGACAAGCCTTTGAAGTGTGAATGATCATGGTACCATGTTCAGGTTTACTGATCTGACAAAGAAGACATTTGCCTCTGGGCAAAAATTTGCGCTCTTGAGTTTTTTTTTTTTTTTACTGTAAAAACAAATGAACTGCTAAAGTTTCTTTTGATCACTTTACTCCACCGCAGTGACAAAGTGCAATGTTTGTGGGAATGCTTTGCAGCCAATGATAGTCAGTGGTCCGAACTTCTCTGAAGCCTTCAAATTCTCCCATAAATATTAGCCCAGGACCCTACCAACCAAAAACCATATGATATGAAGCTCTGCTAAAGTGAGGTGTTGAAATAGCCCATTGGCTCCATGCACAGAAGCAGCATCTCATAACCAGTTTTTACGAGCGATCACGTGACACACATTTGATAAGAAACATAGAAGCAGTGGTCTTAATGGCACCAAACGTCTGCCGTGTTCATTTGTGCGTACATGCAGTGAAGGCGATACTTCCATTGTGCACATTTGAAGGCCTTCAGCAGCTTGTTTCCATTCCAACGCTGGTCACAGTATCTGTGGATAGCAGAAGCGTATTCTCAACAAACCAATGGATATGATTTTCTGTTGTTTTTTTTTGTTTTTTTAATCTGAGCTGTAAAAGCCTGAGCTTTTACAGAAGTGATAAACTGTAGGTAATAGGTATGCAGTGCTATCCAGATTTGTTTCACAGCTCTGTTAGATGCTTCCAGACAGTATCTAAAAGGCACTCATGAATGCTGTTGGATCAGAAACGACAGTGGAAAAAAGATATTGCATGACAACGAGAGCAGTGATCAACGCTGTCAACAAACACGGCACAAATTAATTGTCCAAAATCAATTGCAACACTTAAATCAAATTACACATCAAGCCGATTAGATTCAGGGCATTTCATTAAGCGATTCAACAAACAATAACTTTTTAACACAATTACTTCATCCTTACCCATTATTGGGTCCATTTATTGTCTTAACCAGACGTGCGGAATGCATCACCTTCTTTTCCTTGAGGCAATGCATATTTTTGACTCAGAAAATTCACAGGCTGTTCAAAAGAGTTAGAGTTCGCTTGGTTGTTTAGGTGACTCATTTTTATTATTCCTGTCTCTGTGAGAGAATGACAGGAAGAGATGGAAAGTGAGGGTACAGTGAGTTGGTTTTCAGGTTGTTTGCTATCAAATTATCCTTGCTGTGACCTGAAAAACCACAGATGTGCTCCCAAGAGCAGGATTGGTTTGCATCTTGGACTGATTCCGATGCTGCTGATATTCTCCTCAGCACCTCATAACAGCCCAAATGAGTTGAATCCTAAAGAGACTGTTGGAGTGTCTGATTTATTTCCCAGTTTGATATAAAGAGGTTTTTTGTAGGGCTTGCTGTTTTATAAGGCCTGTTATTGTCTGTGTTTCTCTTTCTATGTTTTTAATGCCGCTACCCGCAGGCCCCGGGAGAAGGGCCAACTCCAGCCGACTGGAGGAAGGCTGATTTGTATTGAAGTCCGGAGGACGCACTGTGAGGCAGTCCAGTCTTTAGTGCAGTGGGATTGACTCTACTTGCCCTTCTCCTTCTGTGGGCGGCAAACCATGAGAGGGCAGAGTGAGATAATTTGATTCCAACAAGCTCAGTTCTGTGGACAAAACTGTGAGTGTATGCTAGCACATCTGTGAAGCGATGTGTGCGACGTGTGGGTGTTTGTGCCACGCATTGGACAGGGAAGGGGGAGGTGGTTCCGATTGATGGATGAGGAACGTTGTGTGTGTTGTGGTCGTACAAGGCAGCCATTTTTACAGTATATGCGTGTGCTTAGGTCAATACCTGATCAGCAGACTATGTAATGTGTAATACAACAACCCTGTTTAATGTGTTTGATTTTGATTGAATGTCTGAGTTTTATGTAAATTGTGCCTCTTTTTTTGATTGGGCCAAAGAAAACAGGAATTTCTTGTCTTTTTGGTCCTGCAGTTGTGAGTTTTTTCCACAGAAACATCCAGACGAAACTATAAAGCAGGGGCCACCAACAAATCTGAAACTGTGATCTACTTCATAGGTACTGTGTAGTCCGAAGGGCTACCAGTTAAAAAAGCCCTTCCTAAATACTAAAACTTCCCAGTTTCATTTTAGGGCAAGATAATAAGGAAGCTACCAGTAACGTAATGATGGCAGGAAATGTTGAGGTTTCAACATGACATACTTTATTTCTCCTAATTTATGCAATTGTTTCATTTTCATTACATTTCATGGAAAATCCTTCATGTTCCTATTTTTCTAGCCACTAACAAAGAACTTTTAACTAATCTTGAAACATGTAAAATTGAACAATTATGTCATATTTTAAAAAAATCCATCTTGCGTTTTTTAAAATACTAGTGCAGTGCCCATAGGAAGTATGTGTTGCTATAGAAAAGTGGGAGGGTAAGTATCTTTTTCATGGATGGCCAAATGCGGTTGTGTTTAAAGGTGGGATGTCATCACTGTAGAGGTAAAACTGATGACATCATCACTGTGGAGGTAAGACTGATGACATCACTGTAGAGGTAGGACTGATGACATCAATGTAGTGTATTATGCCTAAAATATGAAGTGTATTAAACCTAAAATGACATATGTTGGGTCTTTCTTTAGGAAGTAGTTTCAGGTGTTCTATATCTAGAATGGAATGTGGTGTTTGCAATGCCTAAGGTTAGAAAGTTAACCTCTCTCTTGGAAAGTCGGCGCCTGTGCTCAAGCCTATATTGGTATGTGTGTGAAGTGTCCTGAACTTATAAGGCATGCCCTACATCTGCAAATAGGTTTCAGATGTGTGACGCATACTCTGGGAGACAATATAACCTGTATCTGTTGTTGGTCGGGCAGAGCTTGCATATTCGGTCATGCATCTCTCTCAAGCTGGCCATGGAGCTTGGTTTAGACACTAAAATTGCTGTATTAATAAATTTCGTATTAATATCACGTCGGTGTCTATGGAGAGTTTGTCTATATGAGCACATTTTCAAATTAGAAGGGGAAACACAACATCATCACTGTAGAGGTAGGACTGATGACATATCAATGTAGCGGTAGGACTGATGACATCATCACTGTAGAGGTAGGACTGATGACATATCAATGTAGCAGTAGGACTGATGACATCATCACTGTAGAGGTAGGACTGATGACATATCAATGTAGCGGTAGGACTGATGACATCATCACTGTAGAGGTAGGACTCTAATGGAATTTGTGAAGCATTTATGAAATAATTTATTAACAATATCATTGCAGTTTTTTTTTTTTTTTTTAAAGTTTTTTTGGGCTCTAGTGGCCTTTATATGACAGTTGCTTCACAGGAAAGGGATCAGAGAGAGCAGGGAATGACACGCAGCAAAGGGTCCCAGGCCGGGAATCGAACCTGGACCGGCTGCAGGTGAGGAACTACAGCCTCCGTACATGGGGCGGGCGCTCAACCCACTGAGCTACACACCACCCCAATATCATTGCAGATCAGATAAACAAATCCGACGTCGCACACCCTTGAACCAAGCAGCAGCCATGTTGAAACTGTCAGGACAGTCTGATCCTGATCTGCAGAGATATTTGAGGAACACACATACAGACAAACAGATAGACTGACAGAGATTCCTTGCTTTTATAGAAAGATATCATATATAACATACATCTGTCATCTAAGGAAGTGAATCTTTGGCTGTCTCACGATTTGATTTGATTCCGATTCTTATGTGAATCGATTTTTTCCTGTATCTATCTTTGTGAGTTTAAATGCTGGAAAGTAAATCAGATTTCAGCTCATTGGTAACTAGAGTTCCTGAGGGCACCTCACACGGTCCATGTGGGCTACCTGGGGCGCACGGCGGGCACCGTATTGGTGACCCCTGCTATAGAGGGTTTTCCCCGACTTCACTTTCTGGGCAGTAACCCAGATGCGCAGCCATGTTGGATGTAAGCGGATGTTGACACTACATGTTGGAGGCTCAGAGAGCTGTAGTCTGCAATGGATAAATCACAGAAAAGCTCCTCAAAATGCATTATAAATGCAAAGGCATACAGGTAAGAACTTGGTCCGCTGGAAAGGGATATTTGGATAAGATACAGTTTATAGGTATACGTATAAACTGTATCTTATCCAAATATCGATCTACACTATAGTGTAGATCGAGTTGGCTTTCTCGTCTTGGATCAATGACAACCCGGAGAGTCTTCCATCCATTATGTATCTTGATATCGTCAGCTGTTGTAAACCTGCTGCTTATTTCCAAAATGGTAACTTCTGGATTGATGATGCGCCGTGAAAACCCTCTGTAAAGGGTAGCTTGATGTACATCTGTACTAAATCTCTGAAAAAAGGGCTTTGTTCAAACCTAATGTTACACAGCCAGAGAGAGAAACAACACTGGGTGTCACAGGCAGCAAATTTTATGGTCAATTTTATGGTTAACAGTTAATTTTTATGCTGTTAAGAAGTTTGAATCACAAGCATTAATTAGGGACAGTAAGTGTCTCAGCCTTTGTGGAGTGGGAAAATAATTGGTCTTTGATTAGTTGGACGCTGATTGACCCTGTTGTCAATGACCTCAGTGTCTCAGGGAAACAGTAATCTTATCACTTAGGAGTTGGTCAGGACTTCATCTATGGGTTCAAAAGATCAATTTGTGTAAGGGTTTGCTGTTCAAATGGTTTTAGAAAAGGTTCAGAGAAAGAGAGGCGAGTTGCTGCCTTTCAAAACAAAGCACTTGAAACAGTTGCCGGTTAATGGATGGATGTAATACAAGAGGGATTCTCCTCAGTGATGCTGTCAAAGGCTCTTTGAAGAATGATGGTCTCCTGCTGCTTTCTCTTGCCTATCCTGGTGTGTATATTGAATCTTACAAAATGGCAGTCTTAGCAACAATCAGCTTCACCCCCCCCCAGGAGTGTCAGTCAGCCGCCTCTTCATATCCCTGAAGCCTTTTGTTCAACCGTCTTGTCACTGCTTTTGTCAGAGGGTGTTAATATGAGTGCATCAGTCATCGGGTCCCAAGCCCAGTGCACTCTGGGAAGTTCCAGCACAAAAATGAATGAGTGACATCCAACGGGATACCAGCTCATCCCACAATTCTGTTGCTATGGTTACTTGTTTTGTGCATTTGTAGAATAGATTTAATTTACCCCCAAAAAAAGAAAAAGCCTACAGGCTCTTGACAGGCTCCAGTTGTCAGTGTGTGGCAGATCCCACCAGATACGTATCATGTCCTATATGCTTATAAGGTGAAAATGGAATATTAATGTATGTCGGATGAGGAACTGGAGCTTCAAGATATTGTTTGACTCTCACAGAGCCGCTTTTCTGTCAACACAGTTGAACTATCTCAACCTGAAGCACTATATGATTTTTCTCACCCCAAACAAGAAATCCAGGCTTATCTGAAAGTCTGAGCTGCTCCTTTTTCTGCCTCCCTGGCCTGCTGCCCTATTACTTCAACTCATGATGAGGAACAGCATCTCTAATTATTACAAGAACAGTGTTTTGCAGTTGACCATTTGCATTTCTAACACTGCGTATACAAAAAGCGTAGCTGCAGATATTAGGGAATTTCCCCAGTGATTGTATGTTAATGGAATTAAGTAATAGAGCCCTTATCGCTTCAATGTGGTGAAACCATCTGTCAGAGCCACATATTATGCTCCTCTGTGAATACATCCTGCTTTTTCACGACTCAGAGAACTAATTAGTATCTGTTGGCAGTTCTCGGCCTGGAAAAGACAGAACCTTAAGCTCCTGGTAGAACCTCCTTACCATATCTTAGCACTGACACCATATGTATTCATGTTATTGAAATGAGGAAAAAAAACTTCCCTCAAGGCTACTCTAAACTACATCTAGCACAGTCAGTTTGTCCAACCCATCGACTTGAAACCTTGTTATCTTTGCTTTTTGATCAACTTCCCTTAGAATCTTTGTTAGCTAGTGATGCGTAAAACTTTTTAATTATAATACTTAAAGGCACACTGTGTAACTTTTGGCCACTAGGGGCATTAGACCTGTAACTTTCACGTCAAGCGTCCCTAGTGGCCACAAGCGCCGCAGCACTGTCGCAAAAATCAGCAAACATTCGGGCCCGCCTCTCGTGTCTTTTGATTGTGTATGCAGCCAGTAGTTGACGTGTAACTTCGGGATAAGGATTGGCTCTAAGGGCTGGGTTGGTCGGGCTGGGCTCACGCCGCGGCTGGAGGAGGAGCAGACAACGCCCTCCTCTCTCTACCGTCGGAGGCCCGGCGCTCGGACCGCCTCGCCGCATTGGTGGCGCTCCCCCCTACTCCCTGGCCTCGCCGCCATCGTCGACCCCTGTCGCTGGGGGTTGGCGTGCCGCCCGGGGTTGGAACGGACGGAGGACGGGCGACCCGGCGTGCACGAAGCGGTGTCCAGCACCGGGCGGAAGGCTGGTTGGCGGAGGGGGCCGGGTCTCGGCGGCGTCTTTTTAACCTCCTCAGAAGCAGTTTTAAACTTTTTGCTTGCCTCGGATATGACCAGGAGTTCAACAGGCAAAAAACTACTAACAAAAGCCTTAGCCCAATGAATATTTCCGAGCCTGTAAAGTGATGCATTGTCCAGGTCACATGACCTGGACAATGTGACATGTGACAATTGTCCAGGTCACATGACCTGGACAATGGTCATTCTGACATTTAAGCTCTCCCAAGTCGCAGCTGCAATGTCCAGGTCACATGACCTGGACAATGACGGTCCATCTCCAAACTTGTAAATTGGCCTGAGGAATTATTTAAAATAACTCATATGGGTCAACTCTTTAGGTCAAAAAGTCTGCGGTGTGCCTTTGAACATTCATTGTAGAGCAGTCAGAAGTAGGAAAAACCTGGTCTTCAAGGAGAATCCTGCAGTTGGCATTGAAGGCCTCATTCAAATTTTCCTCCTTAAAATTGCTTCACAATCCTCAAAGAATTGTCTCTCGCTAAGTCCAATCTCTCTCCTGCTTAGTCGTGTAACGCAGCGCAATTTACATTGAATCACCTATGTAAACATTGCAGCTGCTGAATGCCAGCTGTGGCTGCTCCGATGCACAACATCAGCTCACGATATTAGCTTCAACATGTCCAAAGTAGCTCCAACACACATCCCTGTGTAGCAAAAAGTAAAACAATATTAAAGAAAATGTGGGCAAATGAACAAAAAAACCTAAACAAAGAGAAAAATAAAGAAATCAGGTGGGATGTAAAAAATGTTGCACCAGAATCAATGAAAAAAAATACAAATGATTTACTTTTTGTTAATTTCTTTTCCCTAATCCCACCAAGGCCCTGCAGCGGCCCTTGGACCTTATTCTAGGAACCAACGGACTGTTGTAGATATGCTGTGTCCAGGAAAATATCCATTCTTTTTTATTTTTTATTACCACGCACAATTCCATTAAACCTCCTTAATGGAACTTTCTGTGCCACTTTATTATGTCACAGCTTCCTCCTCCTCATGGGAGATGTTTATTATTATTCTGATAAGCCACATGCTGGTAATTTTATATCCCATCTTACACATTATATTGTTTGAATCAGCCTTTTATCTGGTAAAATGACAGTCTTAGATTGCAGCAGTTGGCTGCTTTTGATACCATATCATCTCAGCGCTTTATTTCACCTCGCTGTGAATGGCGAGTATTGATTTCATCTCTATTTCTGTTCTGCTCTTTGTCTTTCTATTGTGTGGCCTGGTGTACTGCCTCCCTGCAGTTTCTGAGAATCTATCTGATAGCCCTGTTCTTGCTTACAGCAGTTTTAGGTGCACTATCATAAATCCATCATTTCGTCTCACTCCCTCTCTTTTGCCCACTGAGATCATCATATGATGTTTGCCGTTTCTCTATTTCCTTGACGCCACATCTAAATCTCAAACCTTCACGATTCCAGTGATGAAACACACTGGCCACCGCTGACAGTGTGCAGTGCCTCATCTCTGTCTATATTCTTCTCCTTGAATGTACTTTAACTGATACAATTTTTCAGCCTTCACACTCCAGTCATTTACTGAAAAAAAAACGGCCCGCAAGGACAAGCAGGCAAACACATTCATCACTTGGCAGGAAATCATCTGCCATGAGGAATAGGTTCAAACTGACATCAAAGAGAATTATTAAAAGATATAACAGGTAGTAAATGTTCTGTCAGGGAAAAAGACAAAGGCACGCCTTTGTTTTAGCATCTTTCATTGATTGAAACCACATTTTTGCCTTAGTTTTGGTTTTTCTAACACGAATAAAGAGTTTCTGTTTGTAAAAGCAATTTATCATTTAAGCCCAAAGGGTACGAGGAGGAACTAAAGAGAAACCTTTTAGAGTAATCAAGTCACCCACTTGAAACATAGAGTCCTTACAGCTGCGACTTGGGAGAGCTTAAATGTCAGAATGTGCAGAGTGTTCAGTTTTGAAACACGGGTTGATCTTCACCTTTCAGCAACCTGCTCAGCTTAATCAAAAACTGCAGAAATGACGTCTGTTCTGTGTGGGATTTCCCGTCTAAGTAGAGCTGTATAGGAAGAGGTTTGTGTGGAGCGTGACACTCGCAAACAGCTGGTAGCCAGAAGCTGGGGAACAGTGAAGTCATGAAGGTGTGACCTCCTCAAAAAAAACTACTGGTTATCCAGGCTGCTGTCATTGTCGGCTGCGTGTCAGCACACACACACACACAACCATATTTCAACAGACCACACGTCTGAGAGTGTGAGGGAGAGCTGAGAGACACCACAAACTCTCCAAAGGTCTGAGAGTATAAGGTTGAAGAAACACTCAGGGCGCCTCACGACTGCTGATGGCAGCGTTTCATCTGAGGTCTCACTTTCAGAGCACAAAAGTGTCAGCTTTATTGGACGACTATCACAGAGTCAGCTCTGTTTACAGTGGAGCGACAGATGGCAGTACCAGTAATGGAAATGTCACAGTTTGGCTTGTGGTTATACGACACCGTCTCTTTGCTCAGATATTCATTTTCATCGCAGTGGGATTTTTTTTATAAATCGCTATACATTTTTGTAGTGATGATTCTGAAAAAGTGGATATGGGGACTGGATTTGCTTGGAGTTTTCCCTGAAGGCATTTTAAATCTCTTTCAAGAGGCTTTTCCAGCCTTCTTTATATTAAGAAGGGTTTCAGATGAAAGGTGAAACCTCTTTGATGAAAGCTCCAAATAAGTCAGTGACCTGGACTAGAAGGGTTCATAGACATCTACAGTAGTTATGCTGCACACAAAAACGCAGAAATTAAAGGTGGAGTCCACCACCCTGTTTAGAACAGTGACGTGCCGTGACCATTAAGGTTGGGTAGGCACGTTGCAAATCGAGACCACCAACGATGATTGGCATATGTTTCTGCTGGCAAGTGTTAATCAAACAAAATCAACATCGTAAAACACCATTAAAGAAACATAAGCAATTATTCAATATAGCCTCCATACTCTGATGTATCTCATGACGCGGCAGCACATCCGTTGTTTGTGTTGGAAACACAGAAACACGGAGAAAATGACAACAACAACAACTCGGAACAGCCTCAGTGAGGTGCATCCACAAAGCCAATCCTTCCTTTTGTACCATTCACTGAAATACGAACAATTTTTCCGACCTTACCTTTGCTGAAGGTCTGGTAGCTCAGGTGTAGAGAACGTAGCAGCTGTAGCAGCCACGCTGGATCAATTCACTAATGCACTGTGAACTTACGTATAGCATTTAGCAAAGCACGGTTATGTCCAAAGGCAGCGTAAATGGTTTTCATCTTGGGGAACTGACTGCACTTGCGCAAACACGCTATGGGAACAGAGGCAGAGCTGCAATGTGCTTTTGGAAGAGGGTGTGGCCTCCTCCTGCCTTACTGCGGAGTGAGACTGTGCAGAGTCTCTGCCGTACCAGGAAATAGCAATGTTTAGTCATTTGGTCTATGAAACGCACAAAATGCTGACACTTTCAAACTTATAGGTACTGTAGGCTATCGGAAATTGAAAAATAAATAATTTATAATTAAAAACATTACCAAAATACCAATCCACCTTTGGGTAGGCACTGCCTACCTTGTCTACCCTTACTGCACGTCACTGGTTCAAAAACAGTTTTTGTTATTTTGAGTTAAATGATCTTTCCATCTTGAGAGTATAGTCAATACATTATGTATTTAGAAAAACGACGAAAAGAGTGGGACCTCAGTAGCAGCTGCGATCTTGTAAAAAGTCTGACCAATCCCTGCCATTCGGTGCAAATAGAAGAAACCACTCAGATGTCTCGTTCTAGCCACGCCCCCTCTGTCCTTCCCTTCTAGTCACATTAAACCGTTTCTGGAAATATCGAGAGCTCATTGTTTGTTTTGCTTCTCGGGATTTGTTATTTTTATATCAGATGCGCATTCAAGGTTGTGGGCACGTAGCTTTGGGCGGAGCCCTGATGGGACGAGAAGGGGGTGGAGCTTAGAGGAGGTCTTGCTAGCTCGAATCTTGCTAGCTTCCTGAAATTGCGGACTGCATCTTTAATCACGCTAAACTTTAATGATGCTTGGATAAAAGGGAAAATATATGAGGGAAAGCAGACCTGAAAAGTTCGAAACATAAGGGTGAGGACCACAACTGGATCTAACAGGGAAGGAGCGTGAACCAAAATCAGATGATCCTTCAGACCAAGGCCCATCAGCTGATCTTATGACTTTAACGTATTATTACTACCTCCACAAAGGAGGTAGTCTAATGTTTTACGTTGCACTATTTGTTTGACTATTAGCAGGATTACAACAGGACAAAAAAAAAAGAATATGACAACATTTTAACCAAAGATAGACCTTTTGCGAGCGAAGATTCCATTACATTTTGGAGGGGATCTGGATCAATATACAGATCCTAAATCAATTTGAAAAATCCTTATCTCTCATCATTAGCAAAATTTCATAAATTCCTCCTTTGATTTGTATCGTTCGTAGGACGATATTCGTCACTTGGCGAGGGCTTGCGCTCTCTGAGTGTTATTGTTAATTATTAAAACAAGAAAAATGTGAGCTAATCAAAGCTGATGATGCTCTCTATACCTGTAGTGTCGTACTTTTCATAGGGTGTTCATAGAGTTCTATTCTATCACACAAAATGTTTAAATATTCCCTTAACAATATCATGGCTTGTGCTGAGAGGCTAGTAACATTGGAAAACCCCCAGCCCCAGTTTTTATTGACTGAACAAGTTTTGGTCAAGGCCTGTATTACTACTGTAGATATGATTATAGGCACAACTCCCTGAGAGGCAGAAAATGCAGCTGTTGGTGAGTGGGGAATCAATAGCAATGGGACGTCTTCTTGAGACAATTTAGTTAGTGGTCATGCCGGGGATATGGGTTTTCCTCTCTGCGGCAGTTCTCCCATTATCTCTTTTCATAGAACTGTAAGATGAGACAAATAGCTTAAGATAAAAGATGAAATGATTACTGATGAAGCTTCTTTCTTTATTTGTATTTTAATATTAGGATGCAATGCAGTAGCCTCAGGAGCAGGGTAGATATAGAAAACTAGATTGTGGTTAACTTTGTTATACACAGCTAATTTGAAATCACTGTTTTAGACTGCAGCTTGGTTATAAAAAGGTATTTTGTCGTTAAAAATGTATTACTTTTACATAGAAAACGTTTCCTTTATATTATTCAGTTACATTTATAATGTGTGAGTGTGACAGTAAAATCGTTGCTTGCAAAAGAGAAGGAAAATAAAAACAGGTAAGATGGAGTAAAAGTCTTTTGAACCATTTTGTTATCTCTTTTAGAAGCTGTGGAAAAATTATGCATTACTCTCCCAAAAGGATTAGCGCAATATCTTTTACATTATTCCTAAGTAAAAAAAAATGTTTAGAATATTCTTGATTAAATTCACAAAAAGCATTGAACATGAAAGCAAGCACATAATATTGAATTACATTTCACAGTAAAATAGGTCAATCCTCCTACATGCTGAGATTTCACTTGCATATGTTTCTCTTAAATATTCCAGTGTGACAGCTTACAGTGCATCACAGAATGTATTTGACTTTGCATTAACACGCAACAAAGACACATGCTCATGTACTCACTGTAGTCTTACAGTGTGTTACTGCCTGTACGACAAAGCCCGCTGCAGCTCTGGTGTGTATGTACACTACGTATGTTCGCTCCCGTCCACAGAGGAGGAACATCTTTTTTTTATTGACACTAAAACTGGATGATTCAGGATCCCACGGAAAATCAAAATATGGCATAGGCTTCTGAGGAATATGTTTATGAATGCCTCACAGCAGCGACGTTTATGGGAACACTTGAGGATTTTACATATTTACATGAGGCAGCTTTTGATTTATGGCCGACTGAAGGTGAAGAGGGCTACGGACCCGCTTGTTTTTTCTCGTTTTCCTCTGCGAGGTCAAGTCTGAGCACAATCTGTCCCTCCGTCACATGGTTATTTTCAACAGTACATCAAAAAACTTTCTTTAATAAACGGAGCATTATTAAAGGTACAGTCTATTGGAAAGCTAGCATGATTTGAGCTTGCAAGACCTCCTATGGGCTCCATCCCCTACCCCCTTTCAGTATTCCTCATCAGTGCTCTGTTTCAATTCACATCCCCACAAGCTTGAACATGCATCTGATATGAAATTAAGAAATGAAACATAATTAAACAAATGATGAGCTGTCAGACAGAAAAAAAAACCTCTGCATCACTTTTCTACACATCCTCATTTGTGCTCATTATTTTCCAGGAACGGTGTCAGTGGAAGCGTGTGCATGCAGGAGAGGGGAGGGACAGAAGGGGGCGTGAGAAGGACAAGACCGAACACCAGGGATTGGTTAATTTTTTTTTAATGAATTGCAGCTGCTGCAGAGGTCCCATTCTTTTTGTTCATTTTTTCTAAATAGTTAGGGGCCGATTCACTAAAGGTTTAGGGGTATTAAAACGTGTGAAGACGTCCCTCTATGCGCTAATAAAAGGTACAAACCCCAGGGAATCAGGACTGCGCATGTTCTGCACATCAAAATGTGCCCTCACTCCATTTAGCGCGTTTCTTTCTGATGAATATGTAAAGTAGGCGGATCTCATGAGCGGCGCAAAAAAATAGGAGGAGGAAATGCAACAAAATTGATGCAGGGGACGCAATGCAATTCATCACACCAGGAAACGTTTGCTGTGACTGTTTTATGCGCCGAAAATAGTACGACTCACATTCAGGTGCAAACACACACGCAGGGATCATGGCTGCACTGAATGTTGACACAAAACACAGTGGAGATGAAAAAAAAATGCTCCAGTTAACCTTTTATAGTATAAGAAAATAATTTCAATAAAACAAGAGTCAATATTTAACAGCCACTGAATAAGAAAATGCTGAGTAAAGTGTGTTTGAGGGAGAAAAAAAACTGATGGCACAACGTTCACATGATTATAAGAGCTCAATCCTGCTGGATGATGGTCAGTAGATTATCTTCAAATGGTGCACATTTTGTTTATTTAGTTTCCTAAATTATTAAATGTTTGTGCAGCAGTCCATCTGTCTCCAATTTAACTTCCTCAATTTAACTCCCTCATTGTGTGCTTCTGTGCACTCACCTCTCCATGTTGAACGAGCGAAACGCTCCTTTAAATATGGCGGTCTCCACCACTTCTGCACGTGCGCTAATCATTGCTGCAATCTTAGTGAATTCCTCGCAGCAGGTGAGGAAACCACGTCACCAAAGGATTTAGGGACACGCCTGGTTTACCACCCTTTATTTTAGATCTTAGTGAATCCACCCCATAATGTCTCGTCTACTCTCAGGATGGAAGGACCATTATACCCAGAATAACAAAAAGTATTTCTGAACAGGATTGTGGACTCCAACTTTAATGTGTGTTTAATATTGATGATACACGGTCAATAAATAATTTACATTAATCAACCCTTAATGGTCATGAACTGGATTTCCCAACTGATGCTTTGGCACACGTTGCTCTTCAGCCTCACCTTACAGATACGTAAATGAGAGACAGACACAGTCACACAAAGGGGCTTGTGTATGATAAAAAGCAAATAATTTTTGCTTTATTGTATTTTGGAATTCTTCTTCTTATATTCCTTTATATCGTCCATCACTGGGATTGATAGGGTAACGAGTGTGACACGATTAGAGCCTGACCGATGAATCGGTTTTACATTTGTATTCCAGAAATTAACAACAAGTTTGCCTTGTCTTATTTACCTGTGTTACTTATTAAACTGCCTTTTTTTAATTTAGTAATATTTTCCTTCTTTGTCTTGAATCATATTTTGGATATTGTAAAAAAAATGTGTTCATGTACAATATATATTCTGTGTATGTCAGTGTTCTTATTTCATATACTGGTTATCAACAGATACATCAGATACCATATTGGTCGAGCTCTAAATATGATGTACTTTTATTATTAAAAAGCATTGACCAGAGTTTGCTCATTAACCTTGCATGTGTTCATCAGTGTTATGCGAATGAAAAATTAACATTTGAAGACACTTATCTGTGGTTAAGATATTTACATGAATACCCAAGCTGGGATGAATATATAACAGCATAATGATTTTGTTGAAAGATGATTAGGTTAATCTTTTTGTGCTGCTGGAGGCATCGTAAATATGCCCTTTATTTCCATTAGCGCATGTTCATATTGAATTATTGTGTCTCTGGTGTAAATGTTTCCTGGAAACTCATCATTGTCTTGTATTTTAATCAGATTGGAGACTTTAGGGTTTGATGAAGCACAAGCAGATGTTTTTTTTAAGTGAGCTGCCTTTCTTTGGAATGAGATAAAGATTTAATTTCTCATCTTACACCAAAACTGAAGCAATTGAAGGAAAATGAAAGTAAAAAGAAATGCCACTTGGTGGTTTATAGAATAGATTTGAATGCTGCCTCTCTGTTTTAGTATGTCATACTTGTTTTACTGAGTACATTTAACAGCTATTTTTTTTTAGAAGCAGCTTTCTAAGCTTTCTAAGCCTTGTGCAGTTTTTTTTTTTCTTTTTGTTTTGATGTGGACGCCGGCTGGATTTTAGCCACAAAAGGAAAAGGACTAAAGACAGAGAAGCCCTTTTGTCTGAGGGCCTCTGTCTCATTCCTACCAAACTTTTCAGCCTCTTTCTGCTTTTATTTTTCTGTGTGTGTTTGTGTGTCAAGTAAGAACTCTATGATTACTTCCGTGGTTTGGGGGATTTAGTTATGTGAGGTTTGCTGAAAGAAGATCAGAATTGAGACTGCTTTCACTCCATGCAGCTTTTCTTCTCTGGACTTTTCCTTTTTGTCGCTGGCTTTTTTTTTTTCTTCTGGAAGAAATCGAAAGGTTTGCACAGCGGAATCTGCAACACTGACGGCACAGTTTCAGTGTCGCAGGAGGCGGGTGACTTATCCTCACATGTGTGAATCAGCAGTCGCATGCAAAGTTTCTGAATCCAGTTTTGTGTTTTCAGCAATGCACAGAAGTGTAAAGAGTACTGCTATATCCTACTCAAGCAGAAGTACTGTTACTCGATTTAATTTGTACTCAAATACAAGTACAAGTAAAATACTCTAGTACAAGTAAAAAGTAGCTCAATTAAATAATACTCAAAGTAAAAGTTACTAGTTACTTTCACCCCCATGTTTATTTTTGGTAATAAATTTTGCCACGGTTCCCTTGTACAAACTTAAAAAGGAAGAGAAATCATAATTTATTTTCCACAAAGGCATCTGCATAAAACAAAAGGTTTGTCAAAATGTACAATAACTTCAATTCAAAATAAAAAAAAATAATTCTAAGTATAGCTAAAATAATGAACTCTACAACTGAAAAAATAACCAGCATTCAATGCATTACGTGCATTACGATGGTTGGTCGGCTATGATGTGATACATTTGATTGTTGTCAGGTCATTTCATTTTTTTGTAGTTTCAGAATGTCTGTTGATCATTTAAAAAATAATACATTTCCTTGTGATGTACTTACTGTAAGTGCAAGTAAAATGACTCATTTAGAAACGTACAAGTACCCATAAAAGCTACTCAATTTCAGTAGCGTGAGTATCTGTTACTTTAACCTCTGGCAATACGTATTCAACATACAGGTACATGGTTTTTTAAGCCTCTGCTAACAAAGTGTTGAAAATAAATGGACTTTATAAAGTAAAAATAAATGAATACAGTTATTAACACTTAAAATAGAAAATGAAAACTTTATTTTGCTGTTGAAAAAAACCCCAAACCGGCCATTATATCAAAAAAAATGTGAAGATATGTAATCAATATTATGAGATCCTGTAACACATGCATATAGTGACAGATGTGGTTCATGTTGCTTCAACAGCAGGTGGCAGAGGATGCTGCCCCCATGCTCAGAGCCATTGTTTTCTATAACAGTCAACCATGTGAGCCACTTTCTCTAGATCATACAGGTGAAAGGAGAGACGCTAACAACCAAGACGTAGGTGTAAATAATGTACAGAACATACACATGTACAGTTAATGTGCTAAACAAAGAAGCGTGCCTGTGTCTGGAGAATAGAGATCCAGAACACTTGTCTTCACCGATCACTGGCAGTTGTGGGTTTAGTCACATCAAATTTGATGCAAAGACCTCTCTGCGATTGGTCGATCCCTTGCCACTCATGGTACGAGTCAGCGTGGTTGTGTTCGTGAATGCCAGTCCTCTTTTCTTTCAGGGTGCTATAAATAGGGGGAGAGAGGCCTGGGGCACTCAGTGTAATGAGATTAAACCAAACCAGCCTCAACTCGCAGTGTTTTATCGAGCTTTATTTCAGTTTCCATTCTGCATTTCAATAGGAAAAATATCGAACATGGCTGCTCCTGCGTGCAAGGCAAGTCCACGCAAGAGCACTTGGCTGTGCATTATTATGAAGTGTGTATTTGCGTGAGTTTAAGCAGAAATAGCAAGACTGAGACATAATGTGAGAGACTGATGTAAGTGCGTAATGTGCTATGTCCTGGTTTTGCCCCCTGCAGGGCATGGCACATCTACTATAAATGTAATCATTAGGATGGGGAAGTGTTCATAAATGTAAAGCTGCATCGTCACGAAGCTTCAGCCTCTGGTTTCCAATAGTCGTGAACTCCCCACGCTGCTTTATGACTTCACAACTGCACCGTCGTCACCACTGTGCAGACCGTGCTGACCTGCTGGTGGAGGACTGACACTCACCCACTGGTTACCACATGCACGGTCAATTAACTGCTTTAGCTGAATCTTTCATTAGCACAACTAGGAGAGGGAATGAAGTGGAGGGTCTGTACGCAAGCACACACTCGCTCAAATGATTTATTATTATTTTTTTTTTATTAGGAAAGTGTCTGGTGACACACGCAGAGTGGGAGACCACCATTCTGTTAGTGCATGCTGCTGATTTCCCCAAGCCTGAAATTTTTTTGGGACGGTCTGCTTGACTCCGACTGCTATTTCTACCATGCTGCTCAGGTCTCATTAACCAATCACAGCTTCTTCTTCCCTCCATCATTTTGTCATCAGTTGAAGAGCACTTGGCTCCCACAGGTTCACTCAATTCTATGCTGATGATAGATATATATTATAGTACTCATCCCTGACCCTGTTTATATTAGCAAAAAATAAATATTATCAGGAGATTCTGCACCTGTAAAAACGTACCAGATTATAGCATTATAACAGCAATCGTCAGGGCCAGGTATATTTTAGGCAACAGGTAGATTTTGACTGATAAAGAAAAAATAAAAGAATACACACATTACATTGAGTTAGCATATAAATGCTGGCTATTTCCTTTTTTTTTTTTTTTTTTTTTTTTTTTTTAATCAATTATTTATTAGCTGTATAAGTTAAGACATTTTTGCATTGACTCCAATTGTTCGCATGAGACCAAAATTCTAAATATTATTTTAAAAAATTGCAGTTTTTGAGACAGGATTCTGATATTTTCATGCAACATTTAAAATTTTTTTAATGAACATTGAAAATGTATTTTACAAAAAATGCCAGAATATGTTTACAATACTGTTTACCGTCAAATATGTTGATGCACTGTAGGCTCAATTTTCAATGAATCAAAAATCTGTGTGGATCATTTGTGTTGAACAGTCTGAAGGGGAGCTGTTACACGTTTGGTTTCAATTGAACAAAAATTGTGGGAGGAGATAGTTTAAATAAGTTTTGGAAAAAAAAAAAACAGAATAATGGATGCAATAATTTGTGAAAGGTTTCTTTGGTATTGGGGCTACATTTTGGTATGGTTGATTTGTTATCCACTTTAGAGCAGTGCTTCCCAAACTTTTTACAGTTCTGTACCCCTTCAGACATTTAGCCTGAAGACATGTACCCCCTACTCCTAATAATAATATAATGTCATGTACAATGTAGCCCTACAGTGAATTTCACTTATCCTGTTGAGGAATAATTTATTATATTATTATTATAGAGTTTTTAAGTTATAGTTATTATAATAACTATAATATTTACATTTCCTGAATAAAATGCAAGTGAGGATGCAGGTGCTGGCCGGCGTCGCACTCCATTAGCTTTGCATTGGTATTAGCATTATCTAGCATTAGCATTAGCCTAGCATTAACAGCCTAACATTAATATTGACCTACTATTAGCTTTAAAATAGCATTATCATTAGCCTAGCAATAGCATTAGCATTAACCTAGCATTAGCAATAACGTAGCAATAGAATTAGCCTGACATTAGCATTAGCCTAGCATTAACATTGACCTAGCATTAACCTAGCAATAGCATTAGCATTAACCTAGCATGAGCCGAGCAATAACAATAACAATAACCTAGCATTATCCTAGCAATAGCAATAGCATTAACATTAACTGCTCTGTTTATATTCTAGTTTCCAATGTGGTCATTGTTTTGAATTTTCATTCACGTACCCCCTTTGACAATTTGCGTACCCCTGGGGGTACCCGTACCCCACTTTGGGAACCAAGGCTTTAGAGGGTTGCTATTGCGCCACCTTTAAGAGTATTGGACTGTTTTTGTAGCTGAGATAATCTGGCATAGGACTGGTCCTTTGTGCTAAATTTGATGATTGTTCGCACATGGGAAGTAGATGTTCCGAAGAAGAAGAATGAGATTATGCAAGATAACAATGGGGCAGCCTGGTCCCTAATTAAATCAGGGTTGAAGTTTAAACTGTTTTCCTTATGGGTTTATGTTTTGCAGTTATAAAATATGTATTACCACTCGCTTTCACAGCACACAACCACATTGCCTCAGTGCAAAGAGCAGCTACAAAAAGCATTGCTGTCAATGTATCTCGAAATTTCTCTGGTGGTAAAGAGTGTTTGGGCCATTTCTGGTTGGATTCTGAGCTGCATGTGGCCCCAGGCTCGCTGTGTGTATAGCACTGTTCTGCAGATTTATTTTGACACTGGTGATTCAAAATGCCTATGGCTAGATTTGGTAAATAGAGCTTGCAGGTGAATGCGCAGGGCTTTCATCAGGACTTCTGTAGACAGAATATAGGCAGATAAATGCTGAAAGGTTCAAGCTGCTGGCATGTTGTCCTGTGAGGGGGAAGAATTGAAGGCTGAGAGGGGAAATTAAGTGAAGCCTAAATTACAGTTCCCAGTCTGCACAAAGACAGGGAGGGACGAAAAAAGAGAGTCACAGACAGATTGACTCATCTGATGCAGGCAATGGTCCAAAGGCAGTTACAAAAAGAAAGAATGCATATAAAAAAAGGACTCTTTCCAAGTTAATGATGCTTAAGTACTATTCAGGATAATCCTCATCGCTTTTTTGGGATGTTCTTATTTTTCTTTGCTAATGACTAATAGTAATCTTACAGAGCTATAATGGGTGATTTATTATTGGTCCACAATATCATTTGATTTAGAGAAAGTAGTCTAATGAAAAATGCATACATAAAAAAGTAGGTTTTTTCTTTCCAAACGATCTCTGACCATCCTTTAAAATCATTAAGTCAGTTTAGTCAGTTGTTAATTTAGTCATTTAGAAAATTACTGTAAAGAAAAACGACTCAGAATTCCACACACAGCCTTTGTCGGACACTTAAAACTTAAACTGGCAACATATTTTATTCTTCTATGTTTTACTGTAACATTCACACATTAGCATCAAACAGCTGCCTGCAAGTATAAGCAAAGGCATTATGGAGAATGCTTCAAAACAAAAAGACGAGAGTGATAAAAGTTGTGATGTCTGTAGGTTTACTGTGGGCTTTGAATTCGAAAAACAACACAATATGAAGTAAACAAGCGGGCAAGCCGTTCACGGCGCTCACTTTAGTTAAGCTGCACCACATTCCCATTAGGAGACAATTCAGAGCATCAAGCTAAATGGACCCTTTCAGGGTGTGTTCACATCAACCATGCACGCTTTCTCACGCCGCTGCACTCAGTGCACCATTTGTTTTTGCATCACATTATATTAGTAATTATCTATCATTTCGGGGTAATGTGCAGCCAATCATTGTTCTGATGAGAAATATTTTTATGTAGCAAATTAGATGTCAAAGCTGGTTATTTTTATTTTAAGTTATAGAGAAAATGACGGAAACTGAGAGGATGCAGGTTTAAAGACAGATGGACGGACTGAAAGGATAGATAGATAGATAGATATAGATACAGTAGATAGATAGAGATTGATAGATTGGGGAGTAACAGAGCAACAGTGACACAAAGGTATAATTCTGAATGACTCACACACTTCACTCTCTCTTTATTTCTCTTCATCTCTCTCCAGTCTGGATTAAAATGAAAGAGACCCAATGGCCCCCGCCTGCAGAGACAGAGTTAGGAGCTCCATCTCAGAGATAAGGCTAAAAATACCCCTGCTTGTGTGGGCTTGTTGGTGAGGGAGGGGGGCAACATTATGGTTAATTATTTTTGACTGTATAGTAGAGATGCCAATGCCAGCACTACTCTTTAACTGTCCAGCTCCTTCACATTTGCAGCTCCATGTTTCTTTCTCTCATAACATGCGCTAGTTCTACCTTTTTACAGAAATGCTGGTCAGCGTGATAAAACTGAGTTCCGCTACTTGCTCCCCCTACTTTTTTTTATTCTCATTTTCCCTCCTCATCTGTTTGGGTTTTATTCTCCGAGAAACTCCAATAAACATCAAAAGGGAATCAATAACACACCATTTCTTCCGTCGCGGTCGATGGGTATATTCTTCCCTTTGAATCGCTTGTCTCTCAGCTAATGATTTAACTCAATGCGAGCAGCAGGAAACTAAACAGAACATCATTTGAACTTGTCTCTCCATCTGTCATCCCTCAGCATTCCTCGACTCTCTGTGTCAGATAAAGCCATCTGTTTAGCCGAGCGTCAGTCTTGATACAGCAGGCAGGAGAGGACATTTAGTAGAACTCAAAAACCACCCAAACTGGCAAGGTACTTCTAAAGTGGAAAACAGCTTTTCTCGACACTGGCCATGGTTGGTTACATGATGTTTTTTTAATTCGGAATTAGTTATTCTGAATTAAATTATTCGTAAATAAAGTGTTCTGCTTCGTGCTTACGTGGAAATAGTCATTCCGAGTTGAGGTTTACATGGAAAACCGGTTTATTCGGCTTTCTGGTGGTTGGGAAGGCTCTGATAGCACGGGGGGAGAACATGACATATCACTTCTATCGGGAAAACACACAACAAACCTTTTGTTTTTGGCTCATGTAGAAGACCACATGAGAACTGTTTTCACTTTTATTTTGATTGTAGTTTTGAATACAACAGCTCGACAATAACATATGGTTTCGCTTTTGTCCGCGGAGCAGAAGAGAGATATAAGTCCGTACTTTGGTCACACAAAGCCAGCGGTTAACGCAACAGCTGTTCTACCTCCACTATACAGGACATTGAGTAAAAAATGAACTTTATAATGATCCGCGTATCGGTAGGGAAGCTCTGCTGCTTCATGCCCCAGTGAAGCCTGTTCCGTTTGCCGAGGTCCGTCTGTGTGTAATAAGTCTATGTGAATGTCCGCATGTTTATGCTTTCATCCATCCACTCTTGTCATTATATCCATATCTTTTAAGACTCTTATTAAATAAATAGTCTCGGCTGGTGTCCGGGCAGCCATCCTGGACTGTGTCGTCACCAGCGCGTCATCGCGGCAAGTCACGCTTGCACAGACTGACTAGAATTAATTTAAAGTGGAATTAAGTGTTTACAAGGAAGAGGAATTATTTAATTCGGAAATTAAAGTCGGAATAAACCAGCCACCTAATTTAGATTTAAGTTTAATTCGGAAATAAATTTGCATTAGGAATGAAGTGTTTACAAGGTCAGTTTAAAGAAGAATTAACTTTTATTCTGAATTAAAGAGAAATTAAAGCTCCCATGTAAACGTGGCCATTAATGATCTAAAAGTAGAATACTGGTAGTTTCTCTTTAAAGTCACAATTCTCAAAATGTACTTTTCACACTTGATGGCCTGCAGGATTGCAGGGGGATTTACATATAAAAGGAGGGGATCTCCAAGGAGCAAGAAGGAGAGAGAGGGGAGAATCGAGAGTACTGCCTTGGTTTCTACTGCCGCTCAGGGCACATAGATGGGTTGCTATATTTGTATGCAGCTAGTGTGTCAGGAAAAGGAATGAACACATAGACAACAACTCAAATAATTATAAATCAATCAATCAAAAAAATTAAAAAATTTAATCTGTTTTAGATTTTAAAACTGCTGTAATCATCGGTTCAATTTAAATACAATAATAACTTTGTGTGAATCCTGATTATCTTCAGCCTTCTAGTTGTACTCCAAACCTTAAACACACCCGCTGGATGCAGGAAACCTCTTAAACAATGCCGTGTGCAGTAAAAACATTGACAGATAACCCATAAATGTGTTTTTATTAGAAAATGTAAAAGTCAAATAAAACGTTAAAATGTCAAACTCGGGGTCTCTCTCTTTCAAACTGTCAGTTAGAAATAAAATTGTCAAGCTATAGCATTATTCTGTTTCATCAATATTAGCAGACATTTCCTAAAGCAATACATAACCATCACAAAGCTGAGTGCAGTGCAGTGATTTTAAACTAAAGAGAGTTTCAAGGCACCCTGCTCAATGAAACAGAAGAAGGACCCAAATATGTCAACAACAACAAAAAAACATAAGGCTTTCTGAAGGGTCTTCAATATTTTGACGAAAAACAAGAGTCTCCAAGGGAGGAAAACACAAATCTTGGCCAAAAATAAAAAAAAGAAAAGAAAAGAAAAGATGACGCTAACAGCCACTTACACAGAAAACATGTTTGAAAGGCAAAGAAATAAAAACCTCCACTGTTCAAGAAAACAAAACTAAACTAAAGAAACACAACAGCATGCGTAGGTGGACCGACGTTTATTCGAAGCAAGCAGGTTGCACTGGAAAGACAACAAAAGATGGTGACACACCAGAAAAAAACATTCAAAAACCAAGAAAAACTAAAAAGCTCCCTTTAAACCCAGAATTGTTGGAAAAACTCCTACATCTACACAGAGATACACCTTAAACAACAACTAGGACCATATGTACGTATCAATGTTGTAACCAAACTGCTGCGCTACCGTAAATAAAGAAAAAAACACACCATGCAAAACAGATTCCGTCATAATATATACAGTATGAACATTTTGTATAGTGGATGTGCCAATGTGAATATCCAAAAACTATCAAAGTTGTAGCTCCTAAAACAATGACGTTTTTGAGACACAGATAAGGGTAACTTCTGGGTTTTCTATCTCGTAGGGATCATTGCAAATGAAGCAGTTCAAAATATAGGGTGACCTTTTTCAGATTTTTAGAAAAGAAGACACTAGACTCGACCTCAAAACTCAAAAAATAAATAAATAGTATAACGGCTCAGTAAGGAGAGCTAGTACGAAGGACGAAAAAACATCAGAGTTTCGAGGTGTATTTATTATGCATTAAATAATCTGTCTGTAAAAAAAAAAGATGGAGAAATTGTAAAAACTGCTCATGTTTGCTTGATATCAGGCTGGAGATCAGGGATAAGTGGCAGGGCTGGTTTTGCTGAATTTCCAGACTGTTACTGGGTGCCTTTGGATCACATACATGTTTTAACCAATAGTACACAGAGAGTAAGGGTGCTTTCACAACGGTTTAGTCCCGAACTCGGTCCAAATGGGCAGAGAACAGCTGTTTATTTTATCACTTTGGTTTGGCTCAGTTTGTGTTCAGAGCACGTCTTCTGATCCACAACAAACAGCCGATCAGAAGCTAATGGCTGGATGGGCCCATTACTGAAGTAGAGACTTTAGAAACCTGAAGATGAGGCTCTTGTCTATGGGTTAAAGCGAGTGCTTAAGAGTGCATGGAAACTTCTGCCTTCTCCATTTGTTCTTTCACATCACAACATACAATAATGGAGCAGCAACAAGTTGCCATACTTTTAGTAGTTTAAAAGCCCTATTTTGCACCATAGCCAGTTCTCCTGACCACCCACGCTAAACATTATCTACAATACTTTCGGGTTTTTAGTCCACACGTTCACAGCGCACCTGATCTCTCTAGACTTTGATTGGCAGTGATCCGAGACTGGCAGAAACAATCACTCTAGAAGTCGCCTGTTTGATCCGCTCCGGACTTCGTTTGCATTTTAACACCGACCAAACAAGGCGGACTATCCGAGCAAACAAATCCTAGAGCGTTTTAACTCGAGGGTTCGTCGGTGTCAGTGCACCCTAAGAGTTAACAGCACACTTTTACATTAGAGCTTTAATTCCTCTTTAATTCAGAATAAAAGCTAATTTCTCTTTAAACTGACCTAACGACATAGTCCAGAACGGCCGCCCGGACTCCAGCCAAGACCATTTATTTAATAAGAGCCTTAAAAGACAGGGATACAATGAAAAGAGTGCATGGATGGAGGCATAAACCTGCGGACAGTCACACGGATTTATTACGCACACACAGACTTATTACACACGGACGTCGGCAAACAGAACAGGCTTCATCGAGGCATGAAGCACCAGAGCTTTACTAATGATGCGCGGATCATTATAAAGTTATTTTTGAACTCAACGTCCTGCATAGTGGAGGTAGAACATCTGTAGCATTAACTGCTGGCTTTGACTGACCAAAGTACGGACTTCTATCTCTCTTCTCCGCTGCTTTCTCTTTCTCTTCTGGTCCGCGAAGCAAAGTGAAACCGTGTGTTATTGTCGAGCTGCTGCTTCAAAACTACAACAAAAATAAAAGAGCAAACAGTTCTCATGTGGTCTTCTTGTTGTAGTCAAAAATAAAAGGTTTATGTGTTTTATCCTGATACACTTGATATATCACGTTCTCCCCCTGTCCAATCAGAACCCTTCCCAACCCCCAGACCTAAAGCGAAATTGAATAAAGCTGAATAAAACGGTTTTCCAGGTAAACATCAATTCGGGAATTACTATTTCCATGTAAACACAAAGCAGAACACTTTAATTCCGAATAATTCAATTTTCGGAACAAACTAATTTCGAATTCAAAACATCATGTAACCGTGGCCAGTGTCTGACCAAAAGAGCTCATCCACCAGCTTTCCAAAAGGGTGTGTGTTGTCACCACTACTCTTTATCCTGTACACAAACATGTGTCAGAGCGGATACACAAACAGGAGCATCCTAAAGTACCATTTGCCGATGATTCAGTCATTGTTAGCCTCCTTCAGGATGGCGAGAGCAGCCACTGACCAGTGATTGATGCCTGCAACGAAACATGACCAACACTACATTTTGATTAAATTCCAGAGGAAAACTCACAGCACCAGAGCACTTTAATCAAAGGTCAGACTATTGAAGATGTAGAGTTGTGCAAATATCTTGGGACCATTGTTGAGAACAAACGGAAGTTCGAAAAGAACTGTGAAGTGCATTGCAAAAAGGGTCAGCAGCACTTACACTGTCTGAGGAAACTTTCACATTGACTGTTCCATTATGACCATGTTTTATTGTGCTTTTACTGAGTCCATTTGATCTCTTTCCCTTAGTGTTGTGGTTCGGTCAGATAACTTTAAAACAAAGAAAGTCCATCAAGCAAATTGTCAAGTGGTTTACTGGGTGAGTCACAGCTGAGTTCAGTTTCCCTAGTCGGCAGATAAAGAGGATAGCTATAGCTACCTCCATTTTAGACGGCCACGCCCACCGTTTGTACTGCCACTTTCAGCTTCTTCCCTCTGGACGGATGTTCAGTTTTCCAAAATGTAAGACTCAAATATATAAAAACAGCTTTGTTCCTGCATCTTTTCCGGCACTGAACAAGTTATAGCACCACATATTGCACACAAGTTATTTATCTGCTCTTACTTATTTATTCTGTATTTTAATCCTTTTATCTCTTTATCCCTTTTATCTTTTCATCCCTTTTATCTTTTATTCGTTGAACCAAGGGCATTCAAATGAATGTATAGATTGCTTGTGTCGGTTATGTTTTGTGTTTTGAATGCGAAAAGGAGGAATTTCACCTGACTGCGAAAACAAATTTACATACGGGTACAAACAAAGTAACCTGTACCTGATTATAAAAGTGTGCTGCATATTCACTCAAGTCAGTCAATGCTATACATTTATTGTGCATGTATTGACTCCCTGTTCTTGGCTGCTTGCAGCTAGTAAAACTTTAAAACTCCGGTGTTGGGTTTTTTTTTTAACAAAAATTAAAAAAAACCTGTTCAATCTCTAATTACCTAAGTGGGCTATAACATGTTCTGTTTTAATCAGATAAAATCAAGCTTTCTGGTGATCTCTGTGTCTGGAAATGTCTTTTTTTTTCTGCTGGCTACTTGTGCAATCAATCCACGGACCTGTAGCAGCTGTGTTTGTTGTTTGACAGCGTCTTCCGCTTTCCCATATCTAACAAGAAAACTTGACCAACACTCACCTCTCAGAGCTTTCTTAGTTCTGATCACTAGCATTTTTATTCAACGCTAAAACATAAGTGCCAGCTTTGCACACAGTGCAGTGCGCCTCCTATTTGTCCCGTCCAGGACGGAAACAGGAGAGCTTTTTCTGAAGCTCTGCTTTAAAAAAAAACGAGACTTTTGCTTTGGCATTTGGTGAGCATGGGAAAGCATGAGCAGCTTTGACGTCCGTCTTGTCCCTCTGTTTGTGGTTGTCATAGTGCAGTGCTCACAAGGCAGCGCCTTTGGGATGATGTCACAAGCGCCACAATGCCTGTTTGCTGAGCAAAGCACGTAGATTTTATTACATGCTTAATGAAACCCCGGGATTTCCATGGATTTATAAAACTCCTCTTGGACGTGCTGGACAGGGCGTTAAAAAAGGACATGTCAGGGTGAAAGAGGATGTTTGGTCAGGCTAAGATGAATTGATATGTAAGAGTGCAGCTCATTGGTCACAGTAAAGCAACAACACATTATATACATTATATACATGTAGCAGTCTGAACAACATTGGTCCTTGGCCAAGTCATGAACACTCTCTGGAGGACTTTGAAGCATATGGAGCATCTATCCAGGGATGGTCTGAGTGAAAGAACACACTATTCTAAGAGCGATAGTGGGGAATCAAGAGAAAAAAAAATCCTTGTGCAATTTTTCCACAATGCATAAATGGACTACGAGGGCTTTTATTGTAGAGGCTTTGTGAAACAAAAGCTGATTATTTCTAATGTGACCCATAAACTAAATCCCTATCCAGTTGTGCTTTCCAGGTGTGTGAAGGTGGCCAGTGGCCTCTGGGTTCCTCCAAGACCTTTGTCTTTGTGTGTGTGTGTGTGTGTGTGTGTGTGTGTGTGTGTGTGTGTGTGTGTGTGTGTGTGTGTGTGTGTGTGTGTGTGTGTGTGTGTGTGTGTGTGTGTGTGTGTGTGTGTGTGTGTGTGTGTGTGTGTTCTTTTCTGAATTTTGCCCTTTTTAAATGCCTCTGCAAACGCAGCACTGGGTGCCCAGAAGGGGAAAGGAGCATTAGCATAGAGTTTTTAAATTAAACTGAAAAATGTTGACTGGGCCGTCTTTGTTTTCTTTTTTGTTTTTGTTTATTAATAATAGTGGCCCTGCTCTATGCATTACAGAATGTGTGCTACATTAGCAGTAAATACTGTACATTTGTGCAGATCTTGTTATATATATATATATATATATATATATATATACTGTATATGTGTGTGTATATATGGTAATGTGTGAAAGAGAAACATGAAGCTGCAGGCCTGAGTGAATTAGAATTTTCACCATGGTTAACATTTTTTTCTTCTTTCATATCCAAGAAAATATCTGTGAGTCATCGCGTGCATGAAAGGACTCCCGGCAACTCTCTGTAATGCAGCTGTTTTTTGCTCTGGGTGAAGGAGGGGTTGCTGGAAAGCATTCACTCAAAACACAATGCATGCTGGGAAGTTATGTTAATAGAACGGCATAACATAATTTGATGAGTTTAATGAGCATTCAGGTCACAAAATGTCATGGCACTTGAATGCATGATTATAAGTTTGAACATGGTTGTGATTGTAATGACTGCAGATTTGTTTTTAAATATGATCAGGAAATACATTGTCTGCACTTTCCCGTAGGCGCTGATGTTTTTCAGAGTTACTGATCCATCTCACCAGCTGCCTCTTCGTGGATTGGTCACATTACTTACTGCTGCTTTCTCTTTATTTTCTCCTTTGTATTGAGATCATCCTGGCACTGTGAAACTGTTCTGGCCAGTTGTCCTTTCATTGCCAATGTGGCATTGGGCCAGCAGCTTCCCCTGAGCGCTCGTGCTTCCTGTTCACTGTAGTGTATATGCTGCTAAAAGACACCATGAGAGGACCTGCTGTTCTCTTCTTCTCTTTAGCTTGCCAATACAAAAGGCAAGCAGAAGCAAGCAGAGATGGCAAGCCCACTTCGGACATGTGATTTGATGTTTGCATTAGTGCAGGCGTGCCCTAGCCTGTGTGCCTCTTAATAAAGACCCAGTAGTACACGTGAAATATCTTCAAAGGATTCGACTGCTGTGATAGAGTACAACAGTTGTTATTTGACCAGCCTTTCAGTTTATCACCCTTCCCAATTTGCAAGTTCTAAGTGCTCTTCTCTTCAGCTGCCTCCGAGGTCTTCCCCTCACATGTAGCAATCAACCAGGTGCTAAATGCCTGGGCGAGGCACTGCTTAAGGGTGGGGTGAGGGCTTGGACAGCTGAAATTGCTCTTGGAAAAAAAGCATCAGTGCTTGCTTGGCAGAGTAGTAAGCGGGGGCAGAAAATCACTGACATTCTCCAGTGTGGCTGAGAGCAGGCTGTGTGTTTCTGTGTGTCAGAGCGAGGGTGATGGACTCAGACAGGTTAATCATTAACGTAAGGGAGCAAAGAGAATGAAGAGGCAAGAATTGTAAGGGTTAACTGGATGCATGGATCTTTTTTTAAGTGAAGCACTGCTTACCCCCATCACAGATTACCAGCATCCTCTTCCTGGGATGGAGGAAAAGGGGAACCGACACCAACCAGACTTAGAAAATCGCTGATGTGGTAGTAGCTTGCCCCAGCCCGGGGCTTCCTCCTGATGGTTGTTAATGAATAATCGATGGTAAAAGGAGGTCAATGAAGAGGATGGATGTAAATCTCCTCTACACTCTCATACGCAGTTATAGGTTTAATTAAACTAATCACTGTATTGACCCAGGGTTCTGCAGCCCTTTGAAGCCTGCTGTAGTAATGACATGAAATCACGCTGTCCCTTTTGTAGTCGCTACACGTGTAGAGAAAAGACTAAATGAACCGCTGCTGCAGCTCAGTCCAATTTTCTCAGCTTACATTGTACACGAGGATTTAGTGAAAGATGATTCATGGCAGTGATTTAATAACAAAACTACTGATGCAGTAATACCTGAGCTTAGGATTCATCAAGCAAAACATTTACGGCATCAACGCACATGATAAACGAGCTTTACATCGTCCACAGCGTTGTTATTGTGAGCATGCTTCATGCCGTAGGGCAGTGTTTCCCACAAACATGAAATCTGCTCACGTATCCTCAGAGGGAATCCTCTAGCAGTTTGTGGAAATAAAAATTAATCCATTTCTAAATAGTAATTAACTTTCAATTCATAAGCCCTTTTTCTAATAAGTTATATATGTTTCACCCAGATTACTGTAAATGTTGGCACGACATTTCAAAATCCAAATTTCTAAAATGTCTAAAATGTCAGAATAAAGATCCTCTTTTAACACAGATAAAGACAGTGTATGGGACTCATGGATTGATAAATTGAAGGTATTTATTTTACCAAATGCGAGAATTTTACTCACAAAAATGTGTGAAAAATTAAAATTGACTGGTGCCCCCACCTCATTGAGAGCTGGAGATAGGCACCAGCAGACCCCCGTGGCCCTGAAAAACAGGCATAAGTGGGTCAGAAAATGGATGGCTGGATGGAGGTTAAAATTGCTGCTCGCCAGACTCGCTCACAAACAACTGGTTTGTTGACAAGACTTGAACTTCGGAAATGTTTGGCACATTGCGTGGGATTGGGAATCCTGTAGAAGAATGCAAAGATGGTGCCAAAGCGGAAAAATGTTATGACAGATTCTGTAAGAATAGGGTAAATCTCATATAAGGACCCTCGTGTTATCAAGTTACATTTAAGATAGAAAGTGTTTATTTGCACGGTTGCCGTACGGACAACCCCCTTTGCTATTGGTACGGTTACCAAGTACAAGTATGTAGCGTCTTAGGATTAGCATTAGGGCTGTGTTTAGGGTTAGGTGTAGGTTATAACCCAATATCGCTACAATTTTTAGGGTTAGGGTTAGGTTTAGTCTTAGTCACGCAACCTAAACAGGCCAATGCCTGACCTATCACATGACCTAAGCTGGCCAAAATGGGGCGCTGCCTACGAATAGAATGTCGGTATATTGATAAGGCAACTGTACGGATAGCCACTGCCTTTAAGATACAAGGTTAGATTTCTTGTGTTTCTTCATCAGACATTAATTTTCTTGACGCCATCTTTGTTCTGCTTTGTGTAGGGTGTTTCCTGTGATATGACGTCACTCTGAGAGACATATACTGGTACATTTCAGCCGTGTTTGGGTGTTTCCGTAAAAAGCCACAAAATGAACATCCACAATAATGGTTTTTGCACAGCTTTCGATCTATAAAAACACCAGAAATGTGTGGGTAAGTCACTTTGGCAGTGTTTTTGGAGGGAACACTGGCATGAGTGGTGAAAAAAAAATAAAATAAATGAGAACAACATTTGGATACAGGTTATTTAAAACTGTTTTAAATACAGTACAGTTTTAAAACTGTTAGTGGTCGTCGCTGGCAGCTTCAAGCAACAGTTCCCTAGTTTAAGAGAAAGATAGTTAGTTGACAAATATAAAACCACATTGATTAAATATAACATGAGATCATGAGACCTATGTTATGTTAAGTGGAAACACAAAACTAAAAAGGTTGGGAATACCGCTGTAGGTATTTCTGATGGACTGTGAGTTATTTTCAATTGCGAGCAGTGCCAATTTGTTTGCTAATTTGGATTTCATCTTAGTTTCTTTGTTTTCGACAAAAACATTTATGTAGTTACCGTATAGTTTCAGTCAACTAAAACCTGTACCTCTAACTATAATATATAGAGGAGAGTTGGTGCAAAAGTTACAGTTTTCATGCAAGCATTAGTTATTTTAAAAGATAACTTCCCACATTACTATTATTTTTCATTGCGATAAACTACTTACATGTGTGGTCTGTTCATACCACATAGTTCTAAATAATAATTGCTAATAAGCTCAATAAAAACAAACAAAAAAACAAAACTAACTTGAATTGTTTTTTGTTATTTTGTTTTATTTATTAATTTTCCGTTATTATGAATTCATTCTTTTAACATGCTTCTCACCAGGATATGATTTTCAACATTTAAAACATTTCATGAAAAACGCAGCCGCCATAGCCGAGGGGGGGGCAAAAGAAAGAAATTCAGTCACTCAGGGCAATGATAACAGGATTGTCTCCAAACTGAAAGACTTCAGGATGTGTTCCAAGACTAAATGATTTGTCAAATGATCATTTAATGACATATGACACATTAAAAAGAAACTTTTAATCAAAAAAATGTACCACTCTAACTTAATCACAAGCAGAGAACACCTTTTTCCAGATGTCACATCGCTGATTGTGGCGTCACCACGAGATTTTTCTCAGGTCAGGAGAGTGTTGCGTGCTTTACGTGTTGATTTCATTAGAGATGTGCAAACCTCCTCCCTCCACCACCCACTAACATGGAATCACAAGGTAGGCTTTCTACCTAGTGATAGTTATCTCACTGATGCTGTCAGTCAGTCACCTTTTGCCAGCTTCACATACTGTACTGTATAAACCTTATGATCCATCACAGCGCACTAATGTGCCACGACACATTGGATGAAGAATATTAAGCTAAGATATGGAGATAGGTGACCCTGTGTTGCAAAAAAGTGGGTTAGGAAGATAAATGGATTGATTTTTATGATTCTAGCCTTAATGTCTCCACTTGTCTCCCCATGGATAGGCAAAAAAAACTAAAGCAGTACACGTGCTAATGTTCGTATATTCATCTAGTGTGTGTGTGTGTGTGTGTGTTTGGAAACAAAAAAAATGATGTAAAGGCAGGAGTAAGTAAGCTGATAAAGGAAAAAGGTAGAAAAACACAAACAGAAAAGGCAATTGCCTCGTCTTGTTCCGTGCGTGTGTGTTTTTATACATAACGTCTCATGTGTTTTGAGAAGAAGGGGAAAAAAAAAAACACACCCATAAATGTAAGTAATTATGCACACACGCTCTCAAATGTGCATAATTGTAAACATGAAATCTGTACTCTAAACACTGGAGAAAGGTTAGTCCTGCTTCTGAAAACAGAAAAAACCTGTTTGGATTGATTTTTCCACTCAACGCAGCACATACAGAGTATTAGATTTCATAGGGCATCAATCTCATCTGCTGGAAAATATGAAGAGTTTTTCCTATTTCATTTATTCCCCGATACACCTGACAGGCGTTATAATTACATTGGCCCTTTTTTTTTGCCCAAAATGCTGTTGAAACAGTCTCTAAACGTTGGAAACTTCGATGCTTTCTAACGTAGTTGTGCCAATTCATTGACAGCTTCATACAGCATAAAGCCTATCCGATTTAAGAGCAGAATAATTAGGTTTACTTTCTACAGGATAATGACGGTAACGTTGTAAACTCAGACGTCATCACTTCAGTAATCAAACACAGCACACTGCAGATGTCTTCTTTCTCCTCATAGGAAGCAGCTACACTGGCTCCCCTGTTGTTTCTGTGCTGCACTGTGGTAATTCCAGAGGTAAATTTGGTATTTATGAAGCAAAAACTCTGATTGGAAGATTAATAAATGCAAACTGTAGCTGATTACGATGTTTTGTTTCACCAGCACAAATGTTAACTTTTGTCACAATAGATTTAATATATCTAAATAGGAATTCAATAGATAGATTGCGCTACTTTAATGATATCGTATCATGGTAACTTGAACCTTTGACATACATTTCAACAGTGCTTATCTGCAGTGTCATGTTTTTTTCCCACTGTTTTATGCTCACAGTTTGAATACATGTTATAGTCCGTTGCAGTGGTTCTCAAACTGGGGTCCAAGGAGAACCCCCAGGCGTCCTCGAGTCATAGCATGGGGTCCGTCAATTTTTTTATTTAAAAAAAAAAACAAAAAAAAAAAACTATTATTTATATGGGGAGCAATGCACCAATAAAACAAGCGTACTTTTCATGTACAAATTACTAGTGTATAGATATTGAACATGATGCACGTCTGTATTACTGTGAAGTGCAATGTTTATCTCAAAGACTATGAAATTGTGCATAAAAAGTGCTTAATTTATTTATTTTTTAAATGATGTGCACATATTTTGTTTATTTAACACATTAAATACCTGTATATACACATTAAAACATTAAAACTTGTGCAGAATACATATTGAATGTCTATTGTGAAAATATAGTTAAATTATCATTTTTATTGTGTGATATTATGTAGAGCAGTAATTCTCAACTGGTGGGTCGGGACCCAAAAGTGGGTCGCGGACCTGTACTGGATGGGTCGTGGACAGCTGGTCAAAAATAAACACTTGATGTCTCTCATATTGGACATGTCTTTTATTTTTGAAAAAACATTTTATTTTGGCAGACATGCTGTGAAATATATGTTGCACTGGAAAATATGTAGATGTTTTATTATATTATGTTTTTAAAAATATTACATATGTGTGTTTTCAACAGCTATTTTTGAAAAACTACATTTGGTTAGTTGAATTCTGAAAAAAAAAAGAAAAGTGGGTCTCAATTTAATGACCATGGCAAAATTTGAGTCCCAGGGTGAGACCAGTTGAGAACCCCTGATGTAGAGAACCTTGTTTTGTTTTGCTGTGATTGGGTAGGTGTATATATAAGCATTGCTTTAACCTACACCCTTTCGGCTGAAGAATGAGACAATTGAGTGTGGTTTGTTCCGTTTTGGTTTTTCTGAAGACTGCCGAAATAAAATGCCAACTCAATTCGATTCCATATATAATCCAAGTACTCTTCAAGTTCATTTCTACTACAAAGATCTAAAATATTTCATTTGAAACGTTAAAAGAATAGATGATTATTATGGCATTTAGGCCTACAAATGTCACATGATTGTGTACCTTCTAAAAAGTCCTTTAAAAACCTGAAATGTTAACAATAATGATGATTCCTCTTAAAAGGTTCTCATGCCAAGTTGATACTTTTGCATTTGCATCTATTAGTATTAGGAAAAGACCAAATGAAGTTGATTTTGTGACATGCCTGTTGCTTACAAAACAGAAGAGAGTGTTTAGGGTGCAAACCTTGCAGTCTCTGTAAGAGAATATGTAAACATTTACACAGTGGTATAAGTCAACCCATAACCCCCTCCCCACACACACTTTTCTTCTTCCTTTTTCCTCCTCCTCGTTTCTGGTTGTTTGTATCTTCTCTTAAAATCCTCATTACACAGGCTCTGCGTGTCTGTGTGTGTGTGCCTGTGGTCTGTTGCTCTTACTGATCAGCCTTCCTGTTGCTGCAGAGGAACTGCGAGCAGTGAGATAAGGATAGTGGGGGCACGTGCTCGTTGCATGTATTGGGGAGACAGCCTGGAGGAGAGAAGCTGTCAGATACAAGAGGCACAAATGACTGGTTCACCAGGAATCTGTGGGTTGTTTTTTTTGTTTTTTGCAGCATGGCCCTGTCTTAGGAGTTGTGAATGTTTGGGCCGGCCTCGTCCAACATCAGCATCAACAGCATCATCATTACAGTGGGATTTAATTAGAGCTGGTGTGTTGAAGAGTGACTGGTGGAACAGGCAGAGCTTTAACAAACCAGAACTGGTGAGGATTAAGGAGAACAGTAAGTGTGGGATGGGATCGCTGCACATATAGTAGCCAGCGATAGAGTGCAGGACAAGCATGCTGATGAACTTTGAACTCCTGCGGCACAGACGGCACGACTCCAGGGTGAATGAGGTCTTGGTATCAGATTAGACTTTAGATCGAGTGTAGTTTTCAGCACGTACAGCCTTGGATTTTCTGTCTTCCTGAGACGTGCGTGTGCACTGAAATCAGTAGGAGAGAGAGAGAGGGTGGGGGGGGGGGGGAGCATATGTGGAACAAGAAGCAAGCTGGTATTGGTATTATTTTAACTGGGTGAGCTCCAAGGGAACCGAAGCTAGCAGCCATGAGTCAGAGGAAGTTGACGCGTCAGCTGAGGCTGTGGGAGAGTCCTGAGGGTCCACATCCCACTCCACCCCTCACCTCACCCGTGTCACCAGGAGATCAGCCCCGTGGTCCAGGCCAGGGGTCGGCCCTGTTCCGACGAATGAAACTGAACTGCAGCATTCAGGAGCGTAGACGCTCGGCTCACTACGCCTGCAGGTACAGTTGAACACCCAATCACACCAAGAAGTGGTTTACAATCATTGTGCCTGAGGTCCTTCAAGGTGTGACTATCATCCATATAGTATATGGGAAACATGACTGTGATGCTACTCACCAAAGATGATTTCAAAGTAATTTATTCCATGTGTATATGTAGTGATAAGCTTAGACAGGTGGATTAGATGAAGTCAGAAGTCTAGTAATTATTCTGACAAGTTTGGAAACAAAGGGGGGGAATTAGTGTTGGAGTTTGCAGACGTCCCCTGGCAGACATTTTCTGACGTGTTTTTCATTACTGTGAAAACTGGTTTAATGATATTTTTGATCTATCTGTAGTCATATGCGCGAAGCCTCCCGGGTAAAGAGGTGTCTCCTAATTGGCCAATTTATGAGTAAAGTCTAAAAATATCTTTTTGGTCACGCTCAATTTGTTTTAAAAGAAACTGAGAGTCTTCCATGAACCAGATGAGTTTCTAAGAAACGAGAGGAGATAAAAGTGATCCCTTTATAAAAATAGAAGCAGTCGCTGCACAGTTCATGTCAGGACAACGTTTGAACCCTGGGAAGATGACAGCGACGGATTCAGGTTTTTGTGCCGCATAAATTAAGTGTCCTATTTTACCCAAATATAATCGAAGTTGTGGCTTCAAACATCCATCATTTTTACGTTATTGATCGCATATTTAATTTCCGGTCTATACAGTACTGATTTTAAGTTCAGGCAACAAATTCAAACCTCTCATTTATCTCGGTGGGGGGGAAAGTTGGAGCGAGGAGGGAAGGTTTTGTCGAGGCTTTTGTTGGGATGACTGATTTGTTCCAGTGTTTGCGTTTGGAGTCATTCGTTAATTAGTAATGTGTTTATGTGACGCTGGGTGGACAGATGCTGCGTTTCACACTCCAGCTACGACGACAAGACTGACATCCACAGAAATGCTAATGCACTGAAATAAAATTAACTAGAAAGCACTGTTGGGTGCAAACATCCCTCTTATTGTCTCCTCCTCCTTTTTGCCGCTGCAATTTCCTGAGATATTGTCAAAGTAAAGTTACTTTATCAGTGTCGTCATTGTGCGTGTGCAATGATGCTGATTGCTCTGATCATCACTTCTGATTTTCACTGTTTCATTTTAATTAGAGGCAACAATAATGAAGGAATTAAGCAGAGAAATACCAAACGTAGGAAATACTGAACTTTCAACATGCAACACTATTTCTGCACTATTTGCAATTGTTTGGTTTTCAAACGACCACTTTTGACACATTTCTTAGGAAATCATCACGTTCCTTTTTTTTTTTTTTTTTTTACACCAGCCATTAACAACCTTTAACTAATTGTATAAATATGTAACATGTTTGTACATATTAATATTTACGTAAAATATGAAAATCCACTTTCCTTTAAAAAAAAACGAAAAAAAAAAACAACTTAACCACCGAATCTTCAGCACCTTTAACAAAATCCATCTGCATTACATGAACACACATTTTTTCACAATGTTTCAATGAAAATAAACATTTAGAAATGCTTGATTTAATACAAAATTTAACAAGTGCAGCAGTTTACTGACATCATTTTTAACTGGCCACACAGTTATCATCAAAATGTACTTTAATAGCAAACTGATTGAATAAAAGAAAATCATAGAAAATTATGAAAACCTAATTATTTCCTATTCCTTATACTTTTTTCACGAGCATTGACCCATAATTTTTGTAATTATGATCTCAAAAATAATGTAAAGCAGAACCATAAACATATGTTTGTGTTACATACTGCCCCTACAGGAAGATAGAGGTAGTACTACCTGCTTTTATGATTTTTTAATTGGGGTTTTCATGCCAGATCAGCAAGACAAACAAACATTCAAAATACATTAATTACATCGCTTTGCATTACTAATAGACGACAAACAGTTGGAAAGCAGCTCTTATCTCTGTTTATTCGGAAGAGGCTCAGCTGTAGCTGCTCTTTTCTGTATATTAGCACCATTTTAAACAGGAAATGCACAAAAGCTGTTTTTATGAACCCTGAAGTGATGGAAATTAATTAGATTTATGGGAGGGGGATAAATAATGATTTCGTTATTGTTTATTTTGGAACAGCTGTGCCACCCTTGCCTCCCAGTCTGTCTTTCTCGCTCAAGAAAACAACCAAGTTGAGTTTTGCCATATTATATTTGATGTAATGGTCACACAACGTGCAGTGTTATAAGCCCTTCCTTGTGAGAGTTCATTAGATAAACACAGCAAGTGTCCAGTTGACTCATCCACGACTGTTATTAAGTGTTTACAGATCAAAAATCTAAATGACTCTTATACAGAGGTTGTTTTCGGCCTAGAGGGGATCTTCATTTGGTGTTGCTCATTTGGTTCACTTAGGGATGACTCTTCCTAAAGTCTGACTAAAGGTGAAGTGTAATACTCAGAGCGCGCCTAAGGCGGTCTGCCCATCCAGTATCAGTGCACACTCACAGCTGTGCTCGTACTTCAACCTCTGTCACTCCTTCTTCAACTGAGCAGCTCTAATTAAACACCAGATAAGAAATATGCTGCTTCACTCTTTATGTTGTTTTTAGGAGATTATCTCTCCTTTAGTTTGTCCCCTTAAGCACATCATCATCAAACTTTTTTTTTGGCCCAACTTTTGAATCCAAGTGACCCCCTTTGTCCAACCACAACATTTTGCTAAGAATTCTGTAAAAACACAACTGTAGATCATAATGATGGAATGAATGAGTGATAACACACAATTTAAAGAATCTCATTTTGTAAATAAGAGGAATAAAACCTTCTGATTGATTTATTTGTAGTTTTTATCATTTACGGTCATCTTCCTCCTGATGTGGGACCAAGACTTACCCTTGAGTTTATGTTCTAATCAAGATCATTTCTAGAGAGGACAACCCCCGGTGCTATTGGTACATTTAGCCAAATACACGTACGTAGCGTCTTAGGATTATGGACAGGGTTTGGTTTAGGTTATATAACCCTATATGGCAACAATTTTTAGGGTTAGGTTTACGATTAGGTTTAGTCTTAGTCACGTGACCTAAACTGGCCAATCAGGGGCAAAGCGTACAGATAGAATGTCAGTATATTGATACGACAACCGTACGGATAGCCGCTGCCTAATTTCTATCATCATTTGTGTGTTTTTTGTGTCATTTGTGTGTTTTTGATTTCATTTTGTGTATTTTGTTGTTGTTGTTTGTCTGTTCTTTTTCTTATTCAGTATATTTTTTCTCATATTTTGTGTGTTGTTGGTATTATTAAAATGATTCTCTCTCAGTGTTTCATTGCTTATGTCCTTTTGTATGTTTATCTGTTATTTTTGTGTATTTTGTAGTGGTCTTGTGTGGTTTTTTCTCTCATTTAGTGTGTTTTTTGTGTCATTTTGTGTATTTTGTTGTTTTTTGTCTGTGCTTTTTATTATTCAGTGTATTTTTTTTCTTATTTTGAGTGTTTTTATTGTCGTTTTGTGGGTTGCTGGTAACAATATGATTGTAATTTTTAACTGAAAATAAGCATTATAAAACCCCATATGTTTCAACTAGCTTTCATTTGTTTATTTTCCTCTGTGCCAGCGCGTACCCCATTTGAGAAACACGTGCTCTACATGAATGCAAGCTACTGTATGTTACCAGGTTGTTCTCTTCCTGTTTTCAGCTGTGATTCAGAGAATGGTCCTTCACCAGGCCGCAGTCCCATGGATTCGCAGGCGAGTCCTGGGTTGGTGCTCCACCCTTCATTCCCCCAGAGTCAGCGCAGGGAGTCCTTCCTTTACCGCTCGGACTCAGACTACGACACATCCCCCAAAACCATGTCACGCAACTCCTCCGTCAACAGTGAGGGGTAAGCAGAATTCACTTACACCTGATGTACCGATACAACTTTTTCATTTCCGATATGATACCAATATTGCAGCCTTGCGTATCGGCCGATGCCGATATTGATCCGATATCAGCATGAATCATACGTACTTGTTTTTCTTCTTTTTTTTTTCTTTAATGAAAAAAACAATAATTACTTATTTTGTAGTGTGGAATGTTAGAAAAGGCTTGATCAAGTGATGTTACTCAGATGACAATAGTCAGCAACAGTAGATATGAGAAAAACTGACCCATTTATTATTAACCAGTTGGTTACATACATTTTAACCTTCGACACAATATTTACAGTATTCTACAATTGAATAAAATAAATAAAAAATGAATTGGGGGAAAAAAATGTAAAAAAAAAATCAGAGAATCCGGAAATTTGAATCCGATATTCGTTTTCAGGTTAATATCGGACCGATATCCGATATCGATATCGGATTGGGACACCTCTAATGGTTATATTACAGTAATTATGTAAGAACAACGCAAAGAAAGAAAAATAACAAAAATAGAGAGAAGAAGAGTAAAAATCCACTGAAATAAAGAAAAACAGGTTAGATTAACACAACTGATTTTAATTGATGTGCATTTAATAATTAAATTGTTCATTAATCAATGTAAAATAATAAATAAAAAAAACTTTCAGGGGCCCCCATTGCAACAAAATTTCAACAAACTTTATAGAAAAAGTTTAAAAAAAACTATGACTGTTCATTTTCAAAACTCATAAAAATAACAGAAAATGTGGCAATCACATATTTCAGAACAGTAATTAAAGTTCTTTGTTTGCAATTTTTTTTTCTCTTGCCACTCTTTGTCATGGCGCCCCACAGTTTGGGTACCACTGCATTAGTCCAAATAAAAATTTACCCAAAATATAAGTAGTAAAACTGCTTTTTTTTAACCTGACACTATCTTTTTCTTTCATTTCCTTCAGAAAATTACATTTTGTCGTGACCTTAAAATGAAACTCAATTTTTCCTGATTAGAAAATGTTCAATTTTAAATTGGCAGAAAATGTAAAGATAAAAATTAGATCAGATTTCTTTCTAGAGATTTTTCCAGGGTGAATTGCTGTAGATCTAATGGATGCAGGTTCACTCAAATGGGAAAAGCAGGTTGTAAACTGCATTAAAGCAACAACTGCTGAAATTCAATTACTGTCGTGTGTGTCTTTGTGGGCTCAGAAAAAGCATGAGACAGGCGGGCAAGGGAAGCGCTAAGGTGCTGTATGATGAAGTCGGGTCAAAGAAGTGTGTGAAGATGATGAGGACATGTATGTGAACAGTTAGATGGTTATGAGGTGTGTGCACAGGGTGACAGATTGGTTTTGGTCTGCACAAGCCTCTCTATGTGTGCAAGTGTAATATTACAAGACGATAAAGGAAGCTGGTGGGGAGAAAATAAAGTGCTACAAAAGCATAAGAGTGCATTGAAGAGCACAAGAATTAAAGTGTGCTGATGCATAAATAATGCATTTGTCATTATGAGAGTGAGGCAGGTATGGAGATATAAAGTGGGGTGAGTTCTATTACCTGGATATGAGAACATCAGAGGAACATCTAAGGTCAGGAGGTAAAAAAAAAACAAAAAAAAAACAGATTGAGGTGGGTTAGATATGTGGAAAAGAAAAGATAAGATGCTGCAAATATAAATTCCAGGCAAACATAATAAGGAATAGAGGACAAACACATGAAAGGTTTATGGATGTAATGAAGAAAGACTTGCAGACAGCTGGTTTTCCCATTGATGATGCAAAAGTGTTTAGAAGCAGATCACGTGCTGTGGAGATCCCAGAGGGAACACTTAAACACTCGTTTGTCACATAAACACAGCATTTGCTGTAAAGTCGGGTTATGGCTGCTAAAATCACCTACAACAATCTTCTTTCTTTTTATTTGCAGGCACGCCGAGGACATGATTGTCACCCCTTTCGCTCAGGTAAGCAGTGTTTCCTGGAGACATTATTGACCATACATGACTAGATAAGTGGTCAACGTGTGCAGTGACCCTGTCCTATGCTTTAACCCCACCCCCCTCCCTCTAATAGGTGTTGGCCAGCCTTCGAACTGTAAGAAGCAACTTCACCATCCTCGCCAATGTCACATCACCCACTAACAAGTCAGTATCATGCTGTGAAACATCCTTTTTTACATGACTGCGACATCAACTATCACAACAAACCACTTTATGATTAACAGTCAATCCCAATAGAGAGATTACAATCTGTATATGGGCCATATTTCCAGTTATCAGGAATGCGTAAAGCCGTCTGGCTCATGTGCACATCCCTGACTAAATATTAAGATGTTGTAAATGATCAATAACACTTAAACCATGCTGTGTGGTAATGCAGTAGACTCATGGATCCTGGACTGGCAGGCTCCAATAGGCTGTCGATATGATATAAAAAGCAGAGCGCCACAGATTTATCAGCATCAATATTTACATTGTGTTGTGTTCAGAAAATGTCCCACTCACCCCTTTTACAAGACTATAAAAAAACTATTTTGGAGCCATTTTGCATGTATTATTATCAGCATTAACAGTAATACATTGTTTTCTGAAATTGCCTTTATTATATTGTCGTCGTGGCAGTGCGTTGGATTCCCACGAGGGGGCAGCATTGTGTCGTCATCCTTGTGATGTAATGATTTGTTTTGTCCACAGGAGGTCACCAGTGACGAGCCAACCCACTGTTCCCCAAGCTACACTCTCTGGTATGTTCAACAGTGTTTAAATAAAAGGCAATAATTACTCTTCAAGGTACCAGCCTCGTTGGAAACGAGAAGATCATTTTAAATATATATATATTATTTTAGTAAATATATACAGTTTGTGTAAATGTGTAAAAGGCAGGTATAAAAATACAATAAATTGTTTCAAAAACATTTTTTTAAGAAGAATGATAATTCCCATTAATCTACAAAATGCAAGCTGTAAAACAGAGGAATATATTAATAAAAAAAAAAACCATTTGGTGCAATAACTCTATGAGCATCAGTAGGGATTTTGTTTGTGTGTGATCATTAACCAATAAAACCAGTGCTGATGATCAATATTTCCCATTGATTGCAACAGTCAATAAAAAAAGAAAGAAGAGGGAAAAAAAAGCAGTTGTGCACAAAGCTTGAATTGAGATAAATATGGTTTAAATGGGCATTCGATGCATATTTTAATGTTTGGAATGAAGTTTTTACTGGCTTTTAAAATCTGAAAAGACAAAAGTTTGCATTTGTCACGAATGTGATGCTAAATTTCTTTAGAAGCATTAACTGACCTTGTGTAAGGGAAGAGATTGCTTTCATCAGGATGCACGTACCTGAAATTCCACTGGTCGATAATATTTTTAAGTGGACAACCTTTTATCATGTGATTTTTATGTTATTATATTTTCTGGAAAAACTAAATTTTCTTATTGAGAAAGAGCTGTAGAAGAAACAGGTCACACGCTTTGGCGAGACTTAGTATGTGGTGCCAAGTGTAAAGATTTAGTATAAAACACATTTTCATTATTTATCTAATTTTTCTCATATTTAGCACATTTTCCTACATTTAACACAACATTTAACCACATATATAGAGGTAAAAAAAAAAGCATTAAATCTAAAAGATTTCAATCTAAATCTAAATGGTATATGTTATATCTAAATGTTAAATCTATATCTAAATATTTAATCTAAATCTAAATATTTAATCTAAATCTAAATTTTAAATCTAAATCTAAATGTTGTTATACCTAAATGTTAAATCTAAGTCTAAATATTTAATCTAAATCTAAATGTTATATATCATATCTAAATACTAAATCTTACATCTAAATGTTAAATCTAAATCTAAATATTAAATCTAAATCTAAATGTTTAAATCTAAATGTAAATATTATATGTTAAATCTAAATGTTTAAATCTAAATCTGAATATTATATATCATATCTAAATGCTTAATCTTGTATCTAAATGTTAAATGTTAAATCTAAATGTTAAATCTAAATCTAAATGTTATATGTTTTATCAAAATTTTAAATCTAAGTCTAAATATTTATTCTAAATCTAAATGTTATATATCATATCTAAATGCTAAATCTTATTTCTAAATGTTAAATCTAAATCTAAATATTAAATCTAAATCTAAATATTAAATCTAAATCTAAATGTTTAAATCTAAATGTAAATATTATATGTTAAATCTAAATGTTTAAATTTAAATCTGAATGTTATATATCATATCTAAATGCTTAATCTTGTATCTAAATGTTAAATGCTTAAGCTTGTATCTAAATCTTAAATGTTAAATCAAAATGTTATATATTATACATACATTAAACATACAACTAATATGACTGAGCACAATCTTTACTGCAACACGTCTCCTAGAAGTTATAGTTACTGTTTGTTACAAGTGTATATAAAATGATTATTGCTGTTTTGAAGTCAAAGAGAAAAAAACTACCAAAAATCTGATTCCTACTTTGACCCAACAGTTGTAATTTTGATTGTTCTGCTTAGGTAAAAGGTGCTGATGTAAAACCAATGAAAATCAAACTCTTTTGTTTTACATGCCGTTAACCTGTACTATCTTATTATGAATGCCACACTCATCAGTGTTTATTTTGTTCACTAAACATTTCCATCATGGTTTTCGTCGACTACATTTTTTAAAGTGACAATAACTCGACTGCTAATTTTTATTTATTTTTTTTAAGTACATGTTCACGAAAATCTATCAGAATATATCTATATTTTTGTCGACAAATAAAAACGAAACTATCATTGGACGAAATCCAATCAGACCTCATGTGATCATGTGGTCTTGTGTGTTTTTAATACCATCAATATCAGGCTGATCAATGGTAAATAAATCTTTTAAAAAATGCATAAACTCTTTAGATTTTAATCGACTATATTTGAAACAGATTTAGTGGACTAAAACTACACTATAACAATAATACATTTAGTCTAAAACTAAGTACTTCATTGATATTTGTTGTCAAAATTAACATGGACACTGGTACTTTGTTAACAAACATTTTTAAATTTGTTATTCAAACTTTGAAGCTACTGTAACTTCCTGTCTGTGTTTGTGTCCGTGCTCAGAGGAGACGTACCAGCAGATGGCTCGGGAGACTCTGGAGGAGCTGGACTGGTGTCTGGACCAGTTGGAGACAATTCAGACTCACCGCTCAGTCAGCGAGATGGCCTCCAACAAGGTGCTCATCACACACACACAAACGCACACGCACGCACGCACACACACACCAATAGTGACACTACTGCTATAAAGAAACACTAGGCATTTATTCACTTCAGTGTACCCTTTCACCCCTGGTCACTTACTGGCTTTGTAAAGGTCACTGAAACTCACCCATCTTCTGTTCTGATCAGGTGGACATAATATCTATCTCACATGACGCACGTACAAGGATCAGCCGCACTACTACGCACTACACTATACTGTGACACATCTGTATCCGTACCAACATTCAAATGGCACATTTTCTGGAATGAAAACGTAGCTTTTGATAGATACAAAGCAGTGCAGACTGGGAACGTCTCACAAAAGCATTCCTCCAAAACTCTGGTAAAGGTGTTCACAAACTTTTAAAGCAAACTGTGAGCATTGGTGCCACATATCAATGATTTCATTTTATTTTTTTCCTGCTACCAGCTGCTAACAAAAAGAGGTGATATTTTCTTCACATGTTAGTGGAAATACTATTATAATTCAGTGACTACCAGTTTAAAAACCGCGTCAAGCCAATTCTACCATTTTCTTCTGAACACATTAAGTAGGTCATAAATGTTGTTGTAAATTGTATTTTAATGGTGGAGCTAGGCTTCACAAACTGTGTTTCAAATTTCTGTGTTCAGGATTTAATGGGCGGGTCAGAAATCATAGCCGCGTTACGTAACGGAGCCATCATTAGCATAAACCCGACCCTGCTGCTGGAGCGTAGAAATATATTCAGCGCATCGGTGGTTTTCCCGCTCGTTCTCGAGTGCCGGATAGCATCTCTTAGTTTCAGTTTGCAGCTAGCTAACAGTCAACTAGTCAGCTAACCAGTCAACCAGTCAGCTAACCAGTCATGTCTCCTCCAGAGTAGTGATAATAATAGTAAACACACAGCTTTTATCCGTGATTGACTCCATGTGTGCTGCAGCCATGAAAGGAAATAATAACAACAATTTTAGTCCGTAGACGTAATTTTATATACATAGCAATTTTTTTCATCTTTCAAATTTGGCTCAGTGTTCAATGACACATGTTTCTGTGGTGTGACAAACTCATAACAACAAATTTATTTCTGCTTTACACGGACTTTAAAGAATAGCAAATACATGTAGCGATGACCAGATCATTTTCCAATCTGCTCAGGTTCACGATACGAGATCTAAGTCTATTTGCATCTATGAGCAAGAAGGCTGGGGATCATACGGTTGGCGTGCTTCAGTATCTGGCCGTGTAGCCACGCTGCACTGTGTTTTGGATGCATCTTGCGCATCATTTTAAGGATTTATTACTGTCACAGTCCCAAAGACACGGAGAGAATAATGATTTGTGGAGGGACAAAGAAGGGACACGACTGGCCCTGATGCTGATGTCTTCTGTAACCTTGGTTGCTATAGAACAACAGCAGGGTCTGTCCTTTCTTTTTAGTCATTGGTTTGATACTCTGACCAGAAGCCATGTGGTTTATACAGTGACCAATGAGGCGACGCTGCTTCAATAGTGCTCTGCCTTAAAGAGACAGCATCATAGGTTTGTTTGTTTTATTCTAAAAAAAAAAAGAATTCTCATCTTTCACTTCATCATCATGGAAAAACTGTGTCATTTAGATCAGAAGCCATGACTAAACAGGAGGGTGATGAATAGTTAATTGTGTGTGTTCATACACAGTGTGTGATGAGTCTCCTGGGGGCAAACAGTGTCTGTGAATATGCTGCAGCCGTTCACCAGCTTAATCCAAGCTACGAGATCCTTCAAACTGTGCCAGCGTGGAGGTGCACGCATAAATATTCCCTCTCAGTCTCTCACTCTTATTAACACCTTAACTCACACACATATTTTCGACAGACGTACATGCTGTCGTGTCGCACATGCGCACACTCAGAAGAGTCAGGCACAGACACAAGCACGCGCTTACAGCCACACTGCCTGATTAGCTTGCGAGAGCTGTCTACAGCATCCAGGGAAATGGCGCAAGAGGCAGAGCACTGGAGGAGGAAGAGCAGCCCAAAGCAGCTGGATTAGACCTCTGGCATTTTGGACAGCTGAAGCATGGATTGACTTGGGGAGTGAGGAGGCAGCCGGACTGGCTGGGCTCTGACTGTGTGATGCTGGGATCAGTGTGAGACGATACAGAAGGGCTGATACACCGGTAGGACTAGGACGGGCCTTTGGATCTGTATCGTGGGGGAGGGGCAGTCGACGCAAGGAGAGGGAGTCTGTTTTTCCAGACCACGGATCTGGTGTGACCAGCCCGACTGTCTGCTACAGGCCTGCTTTCATCGCTCTCTGTGTCTTCAGCTCTCTCCCCTCATTCTCTCCATTATTGTTTTTCTCTAGCTGTCATCCTCCTCACCTCTCATTCCCGTTCCCTATATTACTCGGATCATCCACAATATCCCTTTACATCCATTATTCAGTTACATTTCTTGTCAGTCTATCCAGCCCTCCCACTTTATTATTTAATCCCTGCTTGTCCAGAAGCCCATCTTCCTCCACACCTTTCTGTGCCCTTCAGACAGTTTCCTGCATCTCTTTTGATTTCCTTTATCTTCACTGTTTGGCTCCTGTCCCATTGACCCTGCACTGGTTATAGATCTGAGTTGGTCTGCTGAGGGATAAAATGTAGTCTCCACAGCAGCTGCATCCAGGGGGGCTCCTGGTCTGCCCATCGGGGCCCTTGTCTTCTGACCAAACTGAGGCTGGAGCCAGATTCAGACTGACTGGGTGGCCTACTTTAAGGTGCTGCATGTAGTAAAGGACGGACTACTCCAGTAGCCCCCACCCTCACCCCCTCTCCCCTGTTCCTTTGCCAACTCTTTGGGGCAGCCGTAACTCTGGAGTGTCCCGACTTGACAGGTTGTGGCCTCTCCTCGCAAACCCTGACGGCGCCCTCATGCCACTGGGGCACACGTGGTGCCTCCACCCCACTTCACTATCACACCACCTGCCTGTGCCATCGGCCGAAGCCACCTGTCACCCTCAGTATGGGTGTGGTGGAGGTCATTGAGCCGGCGCCGTCCTCCTGCCCCTCGCCCGTACCAGGGGGCTACAGGCTGCCCCGCTCCTCCAGCTACAGCCCCCTGCAGGGGAGGGCAGGGGCAGAGCTGGACCTTGGTGCGGCTGCAGGAGGCGTCCTGGAGGGAGGTGGGACAGCGGCGGAGCGCAGGACGCCCTTTGTGGACCTGTTCTGTGAGACCTGCTCCAGGCCCTGGCTCATCGGTTGGTGGGACCAGGTAGGGTTAAAAAAGTAAAAACACAAACAAGGCCCAGTAGAAGGCCTGGCAGTAGCCATATTGGATAGAAGGCTTTGGACTCTTCAAGTGGTTTTGAGTAATTCACGCATGCATTCAAAGTTATGTCTTTGCTGACTCTTTACTTATTGTTTACCATTGTTTCCACAATCTATGGCAACCCTTTAAAATACAGCGAAACTTTGTGGTGTTGTGAGTATTTTTAAGTCTGTTAGAGAGATTATGTGGTGACTGTTTTCCCATATGTATTTTTACATGATTCATTCAGGGGACACGTATTGAAAGATCAGAACTGATCAATTTGGCTTGCTGTTTCCACATTATAGCAGTGTTGTGAGCAAAATCCCTGTATCTGTTTACATTAATTTATAACACACTACACTTTTTCAAAAACAAAGGAAAATTGGTAACACTTTACTTAAAGTTTTATACATAAAGTTGACATTACACTGTCATTATCTGTCATTAGCATGAATAAGGTGTCATGAAGGCTGTCATTAGGTGTTGTTTGCTAAATTATGAAACCTTTCACTAAATTATGACACTTTTGGAGCTATGTTGGCATTTTTTGGGTTAAGTAAAGGGATCTAGTGGGGTTAGGTAGTGTTAGGAGATAGGGTTAGGAGATAGGGTTAGGTAGGGTTAGGTTAGGTTAGGCGTTAGGGCTAGGTAGGGTTATTGTTTGGTAATGTTAGGGTAACAAACAACACTTAATGACAGCCTTCATGACACCTCATTTATGCTAATGATAGGTGTCATGTCATAATAATGACAGCAAAATGTCAGCCTTATGTATAAAACCTCAAGTAAAGTGTTACCGAAAAATCCTTGGATGGTTCGTACTGTATCCTTCATTTGCAGCAATTTACTTCCATCATTCACACCTGTGTCCTATATACTATTTCCTACTTCTGTGAGCCTCAAGGTGGCCTCAATATAGCCTTTAGCAGACAAGGAGAATATCATTGTCCCAAAGCTGAGGACATACTTAGTATAATTCATCAGTTATTCTTGGAGTTCTACACAGGGTTGAAATTATTGATCAAATATGCATCGGAATCTGTAGACTTAGTATTTGGAGGATCTTCCAGCATTAGGGTATGATGTATTCCATAGATCAGTGAGCTGTCATGATCATTCTTATATATCTAGAGAGGATATCGTCCATTTGCTGATCTCACATCAACATTTGTGTTTGTGTTATTTTTTAACAACAAATTTTGATCAAGTTTTAGTCACAGTCTTTTGACTAAAATGCAACTTGGTCAAAATGTAGTGATCAGGGCTATTTCAGTTATCATCTAGTTTTTCAACTAAATCACATTAAGATAAGACTACAACATAAAGCATAAGAAGTTATGCATTTATTTTAAAGTTATAATTACCATTGATCAACCTGATATGGAATGGTATAATGTTTGTAAGCAGACAGATTCAATCAATCAATCAATCAATCTTTTATTTGTATAGCGCCAAATCATAACCAATGGTATCTCAAGGCACTTTACAGTAGAGCAGTCTTAAGGACAGACTCTTCATTTTATGGATACACACATATGCATATATACGTATATACACATACATATGTATCCCACACCCAACATGAATTCATCATGGCGGCAAGGAAAACCTTCTGTTAAGCAGCAGGAACCTTGTGTGGATCCCATTCCTACGATGAACAGCCATCCACGTTATGCTGTGTTGGATGTGATCAATGCGAAAGACCACGAGTCATCCCATGTGACAAAACTATAGTTTAGTTTTTATTAGTTGACAAAAAATATGAATATATTTGATATAGTTTTTGTTTCAGATGTATTTTTTTATGCCATAGTCTCATAAATGTCAGTTAAAAAAAAAGATGTAGATAATGAAAACAATGACAAACATTTTTTTGTCAACAAAATTAAAACTAACTTAGTGTGTTTCTGAGGTGATGCCTTTAAAGTGTTGGCCTGTTTTTCCTCTTTAATCAGCTTCAGAAAAACAGTGTTGTTTGTCCTGGCACTCGAACTGGCACTGTAGAAGTGTTGGTTGGCAGCTATGACTCAGCGATACAACGCGAGCAAAGGAAAGAAGCAAACTGAGAGAGAAAGAGAGAAACGTAGTGAGGGAAGGCTTGTCTAGAATGAGCCTACTGTCATCAGGCTGGACAGCTCTTATAGGCTCCTATGTTTGCTTTAGGTATAAGGAGCACCAGGCTGGATAGGGATGGCTTTGAAAATCAGAGGTCATTTTCAGGAAAAATATTTGTTTTGATACCTAACACATGTGGAATGGAATGAAGCCCAGGTGCAGCATGTGACAGAGGAGGATATCCGAGAGCGAGAGCAGTAATGGAGAGTGTTGTTTATCTCAAGAGAGGGGTAAGAGTAGATGTACGACACCGGAGAAACTGGAGGGAGGGAGACAGTTGCGGAGGGGAGGGTTGACCTTGGTAAAGGTCAGAGATACCTTCCTACTCCCCCGGATTGTCACCACGGCAGCCACCGCTCTCACATCAAGCTCAAGGACTGGCTGTGAGGAGGCAGTTACCACAGCAACTGCTCTGGTTGCCATGGAGACTGTTATGTGTGAACGATCAGTCAGTAGGACACAGACTGAGGGGTCTGTAAAAAATCACATTGTGCCTTCACAGGACTTGTCTGACAGGGAATTATTAATCCCCCTCCTCTCGTCCACACAAATAAATCCATTTACAAAGACCGAGAGAACATTTAGGAACCGTGTTTTTACCCTGCCATCAGTGAAACACTCGAAGTGTGACTGTACTGAGCCCCACACTGTGAGTTCAGGAGTAGAGAGAGCTCATATTGTTGGTGTATATCTCAGGACATCTGTAAGAGAACCCGCCGAGTTGTGCTATTGAACATTCTGTTCTGCCATGATTCATGTTAGATCGTCTAACCCCTCAGAACACAAATATGGTATTGCATTTTCCTGTTGAATGTGTATTATGTAAGCCACGGCGAGAAAAACATACAAAGGTATTGATAATACTAATTAGCATGTGTCTGTATATTTTTGAATACATCAGTAACTCTTTATGCAACCTCATCTGCATTAATAACTGTACATCATCTCTCTGTCTGTTCTCTTCACAGTTCAAGAGGATGCTGAACAGGGAACTGTCCCATTTGTCAGAGATGAGTCGCTCAGGGAACCAAGTGTCAGAATACATCTCCACTACCTTTTTAGGTAAAGCAAACCTGTCCAATTCATACCAGCCCCCTTTATTATTTCAAATCCAAGCCTCTGGGACAAGAGCAAACCTAGCGATCATTCTCCCCCATAGCTGACCTATGACCTTCTCTCTTTCTAGATAAGCAGAACGATGTTGAGATCGACTCTCCGACCTTGAGGGAAAGAGAAAAACCCATGTGTCATATCAGTGGTGTGAAGAAGCTAACGCACAGTTCCAGCCTTTCTAACTCTGCCATGCCACGCTTCGGTGTGAAGACTGAACATGAGGATGCATTAGACAGGGTAAAAAAAAAAGAACTATGAGTCATGGCACACACGAACACATAAATCCAAACAGGAAAGCTTTCAGAACATTGATTCTTAAATCATTTCTGCCTCCCCATGTAAATATGTTTGTATACCACATGCCACAAAATGCAACGTTTCCTCAACATTAGTTTTAATTGCTCATTACACTAAGGATTTTACAAAAAAGGAGAGGCTGAGGTGAATACAGTACATACCGATATTGCCAGAGGTGTAAGTGACGAAAACAAGTACTCACGTAACTGTAATTGTGTTGAATTTATGGGAACTTGTACTTTTTGAGTATATTCTGTACTCAAGTACGTTTTAAAAGAAGTAAAGTAATTCATTACATTTCTACCCCTAACAGTTACTGAGTACATTTTCATTGTGAACCTACAAAAAATAATATGACCAAACAACAATCAACCAGATTTAAACGTAAATCACACTGCCAAAACAATGTCGAATGCTGGTTAATTTCACTGTTTTAGAGTTCATACATGTAGTTCTACTAAGAGCCTCACAATTAGTTTTATTTTAGATTGAATTCATTTGTGTTATTTTATTTAAAAAATAATTGTACATTTTGACAAACCTTTTATTTTATACAGATGCCTTTATGGAAAATAATTTCAGTTCCAAATGTGCAAGATTTGATCTCTTTCTTTTTAAGTTTATACATGTGATGTTTACTGTATTCAAGGGAACCGTGGCAAGATTTATGAAGGTAGCTAGTAAATGTTACTTTGAGTATTATTTAATTGAGCTACTTTTTACTTGTACTTGTACTTGAGTACAATTTCAATCAAGTAACTGTACTTCTACTTGAGTAGGATATATCTGTACTCTTTACACCTCTGGATACTGGTAATATTCGACATCATCTGAACGCTTTCTTGCGCTGACATGTTTATGTTTCTCCTTCAGGAGCTGAACGACTTGAACAAGTGGGGCCTTAATATCTTTCGTGTGGCAGAGTTCTCTAATAATCGACCCCTCAGCTGCATAATGTTCGCCATCTTCCAGGTGAGTAGAAACCAAACGCTGATTTCTCTTTGGCTTTAGGAGTTGCATCTAACCTGAACCTGTCCTCTTGCAGGAACGAGATCTTTTGAAGACCTTTCGGATCCCTGTGGATACATTTGTCACTTATGTGATGACCTTGGAGGACCACTACCATGCCAATGTGGCCTATCACAACAGCCTCCACGCTGCAGATGTCACTCAGTCCACTCACGTACTGCTATCCTCGCCAGCTTTGGATGTAATTACATTCATAGTTCGACAATTGTTTGGGGAAAAAAATCATACAGACAAAGGTCTCAAAGATAATACTTTTGAAATAACAGTGCGTTTTATTTTTTTTTTGTTTTCTGACAGGCTGTATTCACAGATCTGGAAATTCTAGCTGCGTTATTTGCTGCTGCCATCCATGATGTGGATCATCCAGGAGTGTCCAACCAATTCCTCATAAACACCAGTGAGTCCAAATTTAATTAGAATGAAAAAGATAAAATATGAACAAAAACAAGCGTGAAATAAACTGATGGTATTTAATTCCCCATATGTTTGGGAGTGCTAAAGTATTCATGATTATGGGAACAACTTCCTGTGTTGCAGCAGAAATAGCACAAAGCAAATGACTAGTTGAAATGACAAATGTTCTTTCCAAAATAACTTAGTTAAGAATTATGCTTCATTTTGTTTTGTTTTTTTTAATCATTAAATAGACTCTGTCAATGGTTCTCAACCTTTTTTGGGTCGTGACCTTACTTTGATATCACAAATTTCTGGCACTTATTTTTTTTCTTTCTTTCTAGAATTTGTTTTTGATCATGTTTATTAAAATGTGTTACAAATACAGAGTATTTGCAAAGTGACAAGACATATTTATACTGCATTTTATTAAAACTAGATTTATATTTGAGAAGGTTTAAGTGTATAATACAGTTGTTTAATATGTTTTGTGTGTGATGTGTTAAGTTATTTACTGTGAAAAAACCATGGAACTAAACATAACAACCCTGGATCAACCTGTCACTGTGAATGTTCATGGACATAATATTTTCATTTAAATGTTCACCTGCACTACTCATCAATGCACTACTGCACTGTTATCTTATTATTATTATTGTATTTTTATTTTATTCCGTTATTATTATTATTATTATTATTATTATTATTATTATTATTATTATTATTTCATTATTATCTTGTTATTTTATTTAGTTTGCACATATTAGTCTAACTACTCTTATATTTATGTTTATACTTCTTTTTTATTTATTTTTATTTATTCTAGTTGATTGTTATTATTTAATGTTACACTATCAGAGAGAGCACAGGTCACCAAGACAAATTCCTCGTGTGTATTCATACACTCTTGGTCAATAAAGTTGATTCTGATTCTGATTAAAAATATCATTTTAATCAGTAATGTGTTTTTTTTATTAATTCCTAAACATTTTAAGGCACCCCATTTTAAATCCAGGCGACCCCAAATGGGGTCACAGCCCCAAGGTTAAAAAGCCCTGCTCTATGTTCTAACATGGGACAAAGTCAAAAATTGCAATACGTTGATGAAATGTTTAAAGCTTATAACCAGGACCTTTTTTAGAAATAATTGATGTGAAAGATGTTGTTTTATGTGTGTGCATTGTTTGGTGTATATGTCTATTCAAATAGATATTTCTCTTGTATCTTTCTTTGTATGTTATGTTACGTATTCATCGTTTTATTGTACAGGAAGTTGCACCCATAATGAAAAAGGTTTTGCCTATAAAACCTTACTCTCTGTTTTTGTAAGTCTGTTTTGTTTTGTTCTTTCACCATTTCACATGTTCAAAAAGTACTTTTTTGCAAATCTGTTTATAATCTGTCACCATGATGTGAAAAATGTCTGTATCACATAGTTTTTTTTTATTTTTGTGCTGCGCTCCTAGACTCAGAGTTAGCCCTGATGTATAACGACGAGTCCGTATTGGAGAACCATCACCTGGCTGTGGGTTTCAAACTGCTTCATGAAGACAACTGTGACATTTTCCAGAATCTAAGCAAGCGTCAGCGACAGAGTCTGAGGAAACTGGTCATTGATATGGTGAGGCTTTGGCAAAACATCTGTGTTTCTGCTGATATCAGTGAGTGACTCATTTGTTGGTCTTTACCTCACTGATCTAATCTGCATTTATAACTGATCCTTGAAAATAGTCATTCCAATAACTCTTCTCATTTTCAGGTGTTGGCTACAGATATGTCCAAACATATGAGTTTACTAGCAGACCTGAAGACGATGGTGGAAACCAAGAAAGTGACGAGTTCTGGAGTGCTACTACTCGACCACTACACTGATCGGATACAGGTCAGGCAATGTTTTAAGATAGATGCTTAAAGTCCAAGGATACTTTTATTTTGAAACTGGCTGACATCGTTTAAAATGAATAGTACAGAAAGAGCATAAACAGTGAGCTCCAGATTTTGGCTTCTTCTTCTTCTTCTTCTTCTTCTTCTTCTTCTTCTTCTTCTTCTTCTTCTTCTTCTTCTTCTTCTTCTTCTTCTTCTTCTTCTTCTTCTTCTTCTTCTTCTTCTTCTTCTTTGTCTAATAATTAAGTTATCCTACTTATTTTATTGCTTGTTTTAATCTTCATATTCAGTCTCATACTTGAAAAGCTCATACAGTGTTCAAAACAAAATGAATTTTAATTCAATACATACTATTCAAAATAAATAAATGCATTTTAAAAATGATGTTAATTTTTTCTCTCTTCCTATCTTTCTCGCGTAACCATTATCGCGTGACGTATTGTATTGCGACCTCGAATATTAAGTAAATATTATTCACCTAGAATATTTCTTACTTGTCAGCATTTTGCAAAACAAAATATGGTCGTCTATCTCAGTCATGACTTTGTTACAAACAGGGCAGACAGCCAAAGAGAACTGACTGACTTACATTTAATTCTTCCACTTCCTGTCTGACATTAATAGCAGACCTATGGTCTGTATGACAGGTCACTGTTGTTTGACAAAGGAACAGTCGTGGTTGTGTCATGTCATAGTTTCATCTAAAACAGTCGCTGTACAGAGAAAGAGGCCTTCCACTAAAAGCTTTCCTTATTGTCGTCTGACATGATTATGGACTGAAAACTTTGGTGTGTATTGTAGGTTTTCCAATAGATGTTTGGTGCTTTGATGCTACTACAGATGGGCATTATACTTTATTATATACAGTATCTACCTACCACAGAAAAAAACATGAATCCATGGCTCCTGTAAGAGTGTTTGTTACAAGGATGCCTACTTGGACAGTTTATTGATTTTATAAAATTGAGATTGCCCATGAGCAACAACGACATAAAGATCACATTGTATGACTTTACAAAGTGATACACTTCTAAATTTTGAATTATTTTAATTACTTCACCTCATGTCACATACTCATACATGTGTATTTTAAATATTAAACCTCAGCAATGGAAAACATTTGATTTAAGAAACAAATAAACAAAAACAAGTCTGCGATTACTTCACTTTATTCAGAATTCTAGCAATAAGTTGTGATATAACTAAAAAAGTTTTAATACAAAAAGTATAATTACCCCCACCTAGGAGGTAATATTTAATGTTTATTTATTTATTGATTTATTTGTCTGTTAGCAGGATTACGTCAAAAGCTCTTAATAGATTTTGAAAAATGTTTAACAATCGATTAGATTTTTTAAGGGATTTTGATCACTTCTGCTTCTGGTTCAGTTTCAAAAATCGAAAAATCCCAATCTCTCATTATTGGCAAAATTTCAAAATTCTATATCTTGGTTTGTAAGTGACCGATCTTTATGAAATTTGACTCAATTATGTCGGGTTGGTTCCTCAATTACCTCACCAAGTTTTATCCTGATCAGATCCGGATTGCGCATTTTGTCACTATTATTCAAAACAATTGTGTGCTGCATTCCCTTTCCAACCTACTTTATGGTTATTATTGCCAAGCCTTTAAAGTGTGAATGATCATGGTGCCATGATCAGGATCACTGATCCAGATAACTGCCAATATCTGCCAATAAGGATATTTGGTGCTCAGTGGAGGTTTGTGCTCTCTGAGTGCTCTTGTTTGTTTAAACACTTCTAAACTTCAGCTACAACCAGTACCTTCTGTGCTTTTGCATGATTCATGTTCTTGTTGTGTCTGGGACTCACAAAACTACTTGCCACAGTGGCTGGTAGTTTCAACAAATTCACTCAGAGCTGCATTAAAATAATCAAATTTGGAAGTTGGTGCTAATTTTAATTCCTAGAAATGATCCATATGTGTGTAGAATTCAAAGAGGTACACAATAGTTCTCTCTCGGTGTATTTATCATGTAATGTGTGCCTTTGTGCAGGTGTTGAGGAACATGGTGCACTGTGCTGACCTGAGCAATCCGACAAAGCCTCTGGCTGTGTATCGACAATGGACGGAGAGGATCATGGAGGAGTTCTTCAGGCAGGGGGATAAAGAGAGGGAGCGAGGAATGGAAATCAGCCCCATGTGTGATAAACACACTGCATCTGTAGAGAAAAGTCAGGTAAATGACCAGCAGGGAAAACACACACACACGTGGTATGAATGTGGTTTTCTAAATAACTGGATACCTGTTAGTCCTGTGGGTGGGAGAGAAGTGCAGTGCAGGCAGTGGCTTGTGGGCTCTGATCACAGCAGTCATCCTCCTACATGTTTAATGCTGATTAGCAGGCAGTGAAGTGACACCACAGAGCGAGTGTGTTTCTGTCCCTCACACTCTTATTCTCTGATCATAGGTGGGATTTATTGACTACATCGTCCACCCTCTGTGGGAGACATGGGGGGACCTTGTGCACCCCGATGCCCAGGACATCTTGGACACGCTGGAGGACAACAGGGACTGGTACCAGAGCACAATCCCGCAAAGCCCCTCACCTCCTCCGATTAGCAAGGACAAGGAGCTAAACGCTTGCATTGACAAATTTCAATTTGAGCTTACGCTTGAGGATAGCTCTCAGAGAGAACAGGAAGATGAGGGTGACGAGCCCCTGCAGAACCACGTGGTGCTGGATGGAAGCCACGTGGGAGACGGGAGTAAAAAGGAAGAAGAGGAGGACATCATGGTGGAGGAGGAAAACGAGGACATCATCGAAGAGGAGGAGGAGGTGGCAATGGAGGAGGAAGAAGTAGAGGAGGAGCTGAAAGCTCATTTGGAAGTCGAGGAACCTGAAAAGGAAAGACTTTCTGACACAAGTCCTGTAGAGGAAGAGGAGGATTCTTCTTCTCAAGCTGAGGATACATGAGTTCTGCTCCTGTATCGCTCTCCTCACTTGCACATATTACCTTGTTCATTGTTTCAATGGCCAAACCAAGAACAAAAACGAAATGACTGCTATGACAATACAGACCTTTACATATATTTTTCAAAAAGGGAATACAAATAAAATCGCTTCAAGAGAAGTTCAATACACAGCAACTGTAGATTTGGAGAGGTGGTGAGACTTTCGGCTAATTTCATGGACTTTGGGCCGAGACGATTATGGGAGAGCTTTATGATGGGCAACTGGAAAGCGTAGCATCTGGGACTGGAATGCACACACACAAACACACAAACATGACATTGCAAACAGAAAATGACCCAATCAGGTAGAATACCAGATAGCAATGTGGGTATTTGCATGCTGCGGTAATGCAGTGAAATTGTAGTTACACACACACACACACACACTTGTTTGTATGTGTGCATTGTTACGAGAGGGACGAGGATCATTGATGAATCTCTGGAAAAAGAAGCCATCCCTTAATGGAGTATTACCTAGTGTTCAGTCAGTATTAGCAATTCATGTTTGTTAGAATCTCAATAGGAAGTGAGAAGCTACGAAAAGCTACTTGTCAAGTGACTTATTTTTTCCATTTTTGTCGGAAAGAAAAATACGAGAATCCACAGAGTTGGAGGAGAGAATATTTATGAAAAGGAAGTTGCTGCGACGAAGGGGCCGTCAGGTCCTCAAACCCGTTTCCCTTTACATGGAGAGTGCTACTGGTGCAAGATGGCTCTGTGCCTTTCTGAAACACCAGCTTCCTGGAAGGAGCTGTCATGAAGCAATGCATTGTGGGACCGGAGTGTCTGATTTTTGTTATCCATTTTGATTGTCTCTTGTAGAAGATCTCTCTTTACTGTTCATGATATTGTAGTGTGTATCTCACACTTAAACGTGTCTGTGGTGATATTATGTTTTCAGCTGTAAGTCTTCCTTTGTTGCACTTCTGGTAATATAAGAACTCAGAACTATAGATGCCGAGCAATCCCTACCACCACCTTTTCTTCTAGAATATCTTCTTCTTCTTTTTTTTTTTTTAACTTTTCTGAGGATAAGCCATGATATGCTTTGAAGCATACATTTTGCCTATTTTATATTCACCTGTTGCTTAGAGGGACACCGGGTTATTTCATCAGCACAACAATTTCTCACTCGTAATCTCACGCCCACTTGCACTGTGTTTCTGTTCTTATATATGAGACTATTCTCACCAAAGTAGAGGATGAGAAACGAATGAATAGGGAAATCAGGGAGGCAGAATGTTTGGGGGGTAAGGGGGTGTAATTTGGCCAAAAGAGGTCTCTTAGTCCAAATAATCCTCATTATGTTTTCAATGCTTTTTTGCCTTAACATCTGATGCAGGATTCACACCTGTCAGTATGTAGATTTATTAGTCCTGAACACAAAACCTGTAATACTTCTAACACGTCTGTATGCTTATTCCTGTAAGTATCTGTGTATTTGTGCACAATGTATTCAACATTGGATTTAAATTAAGGGGGGAAATAAATCATTTTTTATTGTGCTGAAACCAACTTAAAGAATGTGTTACAATGAGATTATTGGACTTTTTGGAAAGAGTCGGTGATGAGTAACGATGGCCAGATAATGACACACGGGCACAAGGACATTAAAGTTTTCATACGTGTCACAGTTCATCACCGACATCCTTGAGTTCAGGATTTGATCAGCACACTTTGAGTAGGTGGCTATAGGTTGTTTGCGGTGTTTGTTCTTTCACAGGGTAAAAATAGCGTAAATCTGATTATTTTTTATTTTTGAAATCAAACATGCCTGTGGTTGTTTTGAGGGTAACAGCAGGTTTCTGCAGGTCAGCAACTGAGCTTATCTGAAAACACCACAGCCTGGTGTAACAGGGAACTGTGTGTTCAACCTGCTCTTGTCCTAGGACGGAGCAGAGCTGCTGGGCCACCACAGTCATTCCCTCTGGTCCAATGGGAATCCAGGATTACCACGAGTCACTTAAACCCTAAGATTCCCATAGGCATTGGCCTTTTTTTTCCTTTTTAATATTATGCTTGTTTTTTGTGGCTTCTTCTTCATCTTCTTCTACTACTACTACTATCATAAGCTATAAAAAAAAATCGCCATACAAACACAATACTGTAGCAATTGTTTCTTATTAGGAGGATTATTTAATTAATTGATTGCTGCCATTCTTTTTAAATGATTAAAAGAAAACCAGGGGAAGTGTTTTCTTTGAACAGTTTGTGTACAGTTTATTTTTATATCATTCTGGTGGATGGTCTGAAAAATTAAATCATCTGTTGATTATATAGCTATGAGCATTATTGCTTTTTGTATATATTGTAATATTGTGCTGTAAATGATGAAAATTACCCAAGTCATAATGCTTGACGAATAACCACATAATAGGAGTCAGGTGAATCACTGGAACACTGCGGGCCACATTTTTTCCCCTTTCGATCAGTCCTGTTTTTTGTTTCCACCCTCTGTCAAAACTGTTGTAACTATATTTGTACCAGCACTTTATATCATCAGGTTGGAGGCAGGCTGTGTTTCAGGTGCTTGTGGTCATTGGCACTGACTTACGCTATTTATTTCCCACTGAGCCAAATCACGTCATTGGTTTGTCAGTTAACGTCCTTCCGTAAGAATAATCCGGCTAAATGCGTCATTCAGTGAAAGAAAAAGAAAAAAAAAAGAAAGAAATGTCCATGTGAGATTAAAAATGTTTGATGGATAAAAGTTAAACGTGAGCTGATGTAGTCACAGCCCTGTGACGCAGTTAAAGCTGATTAATGTGTCCTTACTAAACATTTGCAGCACTGTCACAACATCTGTTTCTTAGTAACCTTAATCACTAACTAGCCTGATAGCCAAAATGTCCGTCCCACGGTGGCCTATATCTGGTTCCTGCTGGAGTTGATGACATAGGTTTGTTGTCACAGATGGACTGCCCCTGAGAATAATTCTCGAGGCTTTAATTCATGTGTTTGTTTGTAGTAAGAAAGACAAATCAAAGGGGAAAAAAACATGAAATGATTGTAAGATTTGTAAATGATCTTGCTGTAATGTGTAAAATGTGTCCTAGTTATTTTTTATTATATTATTTTTATGAAAGTTTTTTTTCCTCTTAACAGAGCTGAGGTGTCATTTTGTGAATAAATACATTTAATAAGCAAACATCTCTCTCTCTCTATAAATATATATATATAAATATAAAACAATATAATAGTATATCAGTATATTTTTGTTTTATTTCACTGTTCGTTACTGTAAAGTGTGTTAAAAATACAAATAAAGATTTTTGTAATAAATTGAATAACATTGTTGTACTTTCTTGAAAAGTTCAGGTGTGCTAGTACACCATTATTATTATTATTATTATTTAATATATATAAGCAGCTGTTTGTTTAAATGGATCGGGAACACAGTGCAGGGTATATGCTATACACAAAACTATTGTGTTTTTTGTTGCACTGTGTCAACGCAGAGGACTGAGCCATAAGCGTTGACTTGATGCCGAAACAGAAATAGCAATTAAGACTACTGTACTTTTCACTGCGTGCTCCGTCTCAACCTCTGCTTAGAACAGTGGTTCCCAACCTTTTCTGGGTCCTGACCCCATTTTTAGTCACAAATCTCTGGCCACACTGGGACATTTTTTCTCTAGAATTAGCTTTTGATCATTTTCATTATACTGTGTTACAAATACAAAGAAGCCAGGATTAGTGCACAAAGTGACAAAATGCGCCGCCTCAGATATTTTTATACTTTTTATTTTTAGATGTTTATTTGTTTACATTTCATTTGGGCTAAATTTATATTTTAAAATGAATGTGTAGAATGCAGTTGTTTGATATTTTGTTTGGAGTTCCTATTTGAAAGACGACGATAATGAAAAAATAAAAATTTAATTTTAATCAGTATTTCTTTTATCAATTACGAGACATTTCAGGCGACCCCACATGGGGTCACGACCCCAAGGTTGGAAAAAAAATTGTCTTAGAAGATGCTTTAGTGCTCACTGCTCATATAGATTTCGGTGTATCACTTGATATTCTTTAAATATTTCCGTTTATATACTGATACACACATATATAAAACCATCCCAGTCTTGTCTGTCCTACGAAACTGTCCAACAGGAGCTGTTCCTCTGATGTGCTCGGTTATAATCCTGTCTATTATCTATATTAATTGTTTGTTTGTTTGGATTATTAAAATAGTTATTATCGAGACCCTCACCTTCGGTTTACATGTGATTTTATCCACATAACTGGCAGGCAGAGATGATCCCGCCCACAATCCCATAATCCTCTGTCTTGCGTCAAAGCGTAGTTTCACCTCAGCCAATCACAACGCGGCACAGAGTATCAACCAATCAGAGTGAGACAAGGCGGTGTGTGACCGTGGATCACGGAAGTACTTCTGTCGGTAATTATTTGCTTTGTTCTATCTCTTGTTTTTTTTTCTTCAACTATCGTCTTAGCAGCTGTAGGTAATTATTGATAAACATATATTTTTATGTATCCACTATTTGTTCTTAGTTACTGCTTTAAACACTGGTAAGTGGTTAGCATCAACGGGTAAACTAGCTTAGGGCCGCTACTCTCCTGCACTCAATGACAGAGATTCCTTTGTCTTCAGTTAAATTGTTTACATGTTGTGTTGTGTTGTGTGTGTTGCTGTCAAGCCATGTGTGTGTATGTGCTTTGTAGGTGGTTTCAGTGCAGTGGAGTCGTTCCTTTATTCGAAGTCTGAGCTCAGGATGTCCTGTCAGTGTTTGTTGCTGCTACTGCTCGGTGTCGGAGTCTCAGCGGTGGAAGTCCAACGACCCCGTGGAGTCCCTTTATCAAGTAAGATTTTCTTTCTAATAAACATATGTAATGTTCATACGCACAGCTTAACATTTTAATGACATACGCCGAACGTTCTCTTATTTCCTGGTTGATCTACGTTCCAACTAGTGCTGTATGATTATCGCCAAAATAATAATCATGATTATTTTTGATCAATATTGTATTCACGATTATAATCAGTTATTTATCGCTTTTTTTTGCACTACTTTCAAACAAACAGTATGTGTACAGTTTACAGTCCAATGTTACGCTTTAAAATGAAATAAAAAAAAATAAAAAAATAAATAAAAATAATAATTTAATCATTCCGGTCCAGGGTGTACCCCCACCTAATGCCCAATGAGAGCTAGAGAAAGACACCAGCAGGCCCCCGTGATCCTGAAAAAAGTAAAAAGAGGGTCAGAAGATGGATGGATGGATGACTGGATGGATAGAACCCATGAATTTAAAATGTACCAAAGCCTAACTGAATAAATACACTGTTACAGACTGCAGAGCCTGAATGTAAATACTGCTTACGATTTGGTTAATTTAATCGTACCAATCAAAATCGTGATCAAGAGTAAAATCCATGAAATTGTGCAACCCTAGTTCCAACCCTCACTTTTAGCCATGAGCTTTGGGTAATGACAGGAAGAACAAGTCAACGAGTCGAAGCAGCTGAAATGAGGTTTCCTGAAGGATAGTCAGGTTCAGCCTCACTAGAGATAAATTGTTCTGTTTGGTCATCTGGGAGACACTCAGAGTAGAGCCACTGCTCCTCGAGAAGAACCAGCTGAGAATCTTACCCGATGCGCTGGATAAGCGGCACAAAACGTAAACCAAATGCAACCACATCCTTTTTCTATAAAACTTTTGTATGTCTTCTCGCAATTCTATCTTGAGATGGGCTGAATGAAAATAGTATTATTCCATCCAAGCCTTCTGGATCGCTTCCCTAACCAAGCTTTTTACATCCAGTACTTCACTATTTGTTCTTGTTTTTTTCACGGTGGAAAGAACAATGTACGTAATTCTGTGTTTGCTTGAGAACACCTGACACACTAGTGTCATGTCTTGCCCACTTTGTGGTATTAAAACAACAAAGACAGGGTCAGTTCTTCAACAGGCTTGTAACAAAGTGTGATGCTGTGAAGAAGGAAAAAACAGCTGGAAGAGCTGTTTCATATCTTGTGTCTTGGTTTTACTACTATTGACAATTATAAGTGGTGCAGCATCACACCAGAAGTGACTTTTTCTGTGCAAGCTCAGTCTCATTTGAGGGTTTGTGTGTACACGTGCTGTCAGTAGTCCTTGTTTCATCAGAGATGTTGATGCTATCTGTATCAAAGCATGATTTAAAAAAAAAAATCCTATCAATAGAATTTGGTCAAAGCACACAGACTTGATCAATGTCAACTTTATTTATATAGCACATTTAAAAACAGCTACAACCGCCCAAAGTGCTGTACAGCAAACATTATAAAGTACAATGTAAAAACAGTCACAAAATATACAACATAAAACAATAATAATTAAATGCATGGGATCTGCTCAGCTTGTGTTGAAGGCCACAGCAAAAAGATGGGTTTTCAACAATGACTTGAAAACATGAATGGACTGGGCCATTTTGAGATTCAGCGGAAGGCTGTTCCAGAGATCAATAATAAATAGTCAGACTTTAGCATCATGTCTCTTTTTTTGTTTCTACAGAAAGGCAGTTCTATGAAGAGGATAAACCTTTCACCTGTCTGGATGGCTCCCGCACCATTTCCTTTGACAGAGTAAACGACGACTATTGTGATTGTGAGGACGGCTCTGATGAACCAGGTCTGTAACAAACTGTCCAGCTCTGTGGTTGCTTCGTCACTATTAGAGTTTATGGCAAATGTTCTTGATAATTGTGACACTGTTTCGAGGTCACAATTATCTCACAAAACAGCATGGCAGAGGTAGATGTTAGGCAAACTGTTTTTTTTTTTTTTTTTTCAGTATTTGGTCTTCACTGACCAAGTTACCGTCTCACATACTGACGTTGAGTGAATAAAGGAGTGTAATTGTTATTTTAACTTTCTCTTTACTTATCCCATCCTTATTCAATGTCAATCTTTTGGCGTTTGTTTGTGTTGCTGTATCCTGCATCTTTGTGTATAGAAGGAGGGGCTTTTGTTGAAATACAAGCTGGGACGAGTCTTACAAAAAATGAATTATCTCAAAAGTACAACAGAATCTTTTCTTATTTCAAAAGCAGGACAATTTCTTTCCTGGATTAGAATAACTTTTTTTTAATTTACAGGCACGGCTGCGTGTCCCAATGGCAGCTTCCACTGCACTAATGCAGGTTTCAAACCAGCCTTCATTCCCTCATCTCGCATAAATGACGGGATCTGTGGTAAGACTTTTAATTTTACCATTTTTTCTTAGCTGCATTTATTGGCTGGTATTACCATGTGTGCTTCCCCTGCAGATTGCTGTGATACAACTGATGAGTACAACAGTGGTGCAGTCTGTCAGAACACCTGCAGGTGGGGATGTTTTCAATTTTGTGTTAGTTTTATTTCTTAATAGATACAGTTTTGATCACAACTTTTGGCCCTTGAGCCAATTTTTGACCAAATATCTTTTTGATCTGATGCCTGCATTTAAAAAAAAAAATAAAAAAAAAAAAAATCTGAGATGCCTGAAGGAAAATCTGAGTCTGCCAGAAAATAATTAAATACACTGATTACGAGAAAATTAGCAGACTGCTAGAGGAGAACGATTCTGGCATTGTTGCTTGGACAGTAGATGTAAAATCTATTAATAAATGCATAGAAATAAATATTCTGCTGAGCTAAATGGGTAATTTGCTGGTTGGTTTTACCACAAATAGCTAAAAGCACAGCTGTGGTTGGAATCCCGCTCTGTTCAGTCATTGTTGTTGTGTCCTTGAGCAAGGCACTTCACCCACATTGCTTTGTAGAAAGTGTGCATTAATGTTGATGGTGGTCAGAGGCAGCCAATTGGCAGCCACGCTTCTGTCAATATGCCCCAAGGCAGTGTGGCTACGACGTAGCTTACCACCAACAGTGTGACTGATTTGAATGAATAATACATTCTGTAATGATCTTTGAGTGTCATTGATAAATCCAAGCCATTATTATGATTAGAATTGGGCCAATAGTGCTGATTAGATCAGATATTCAGAGTTTAGTTGCATTGTTGAGCTGATACATGTGCCTAATCTTTAGATGTGTATGTTTTTATTGATTGTACATATTGTGCACTTTACAGGGAGATGGGACGAAAAGAGAGGGAGAGCTTACAAAAGATGGCAGAAATAGCGAAGGAAGGTTTTCTGCTAAAACAACAACTCATTCATGAGGCCAAGAAAGGCCTGGAGGAAAAGCAGGTAAAATGATCTTTTTTAGCTTAAAGCACCAAACTGAAACATGGAAAGACTCCTGTTATTTATTTAAAAAAATGATTATATGTAACCATAAATTAATTTAATTTTTTTTCTGAACACATGCATTCACATTTAGAAGATACATACTGAAAACAAATTCTGTATTACAACTATTCCCAATAAAATAAATTTTTTATGTGACTAACAATCTAGTTTAGGTAAATGTTGAACTTTTGTTTGTTGTAACAGGTCAAACTCTCAGATGTCCAGAACAGTAAGAAGGATTTAGAAGAAAAGGTGGAGACCTTGAGGTCAGTAAAAGAGACTGCAGAGCAGCCAGAAAAAGAAGCTAAAGATCGCCACCTAAAGGCCTGGGAAGGTATATTAGCACTGTATTTGAAATTATAGCACCTCCTGCTGTTTGGGAGAAGCATTACATTCAAGCATGGGCTGTTTCATGCAGATAAACAATAACCGGTTACTACAGCTTGTTGGTGTTTGTGCAGGAGATTTAAAAAGAATTGACTATGTTTGTGTCAGATCAAAAAGCTGTCATTCACATGGAGAAGAACAAAGCCAGGATGGCCGAGGCGTTTCTTGAGCTGGATGATGATGCTGACGGCTTGTGAGTATCAGTGTAATGCAGAGTTTACAATAGCAGTTATTAAAGAATGATCTATAAGCTGTTGTTGCTTTCAAAAAAGGATACTGATTTGTTGAGTTTTTTAACTTTATATGACAGATAATTTTACTTGTTTTCCCAGTAAAATAAAATAAAAAATGTTGTCAGGGATCGCATTAACAGTTTTTCCTTGTTGTATGTTTTAGTGTCTCAGCTGCTGAGCTGCAGTCCCACTCAGAGCTCGATCCAGACTCTGATGGTTTGTTTACAGATGCAGAGGCCCAGGTAAACACAAAACGATGCAGCAAATACAAGTGTTTGGAACTCTATTGTTCATCCTAAGAACATGATTGAAAATCCGTCTGTGATCAATGTTCGTGGTTTTGTGCAGGAACTGCTCGGAGGGATGGACAAAGTGGACACAGTAGCGTTTGAAGCTGCTTGGAATAATGTTAAAGATAAATACATGTCGGAGGTAAAGAGAAGCTGCATTTGGTCTTTTTTTATGTGCAGTTGATCCTAATGTACTTCATTGTTGGCTTCAGTCTAATGTAGATAGTCCATCACCTGTGGAAACACCACCAGAAGAAAGGGAGTCAATCTCTGAGAATGATTCTGAACAGTACCCAGAAGATGACATCCCAGAAGATGATGATGAGGATGATGAAGATGATGATGAAGAGGAGGACCCAGACGATAGAGACTACAAGGCAAGCATTCACACTTTCTTCTTCTAATATACTGTAAGTGAAGTTTTTGTTTGAGGATGTGATCATTAGTCTCTCCTTGGATTCACAGGTGCCTCCGACAGCACAGACCAATGTAAAGAAGGAGGATGAAGATGATGGAACGATGCCTCCATATGATGAAGATACACAGGCCCTCATTGATGGTAAAGTTGTGAATGAGACTCCTTCAAGCAGAAATTATATTACTTCTGCTCTAGATTTTTACTTCCTAGTGATTAAAGGTTTCTCTTCTTCTTCAATAAACTAAAGTTGACTGAATTTGTATAAATCTGTGTCTACTCAACCAAATGTACTGCAAGATGATGATAAATTCATTGTCTGGTTTCCAGCTGCTCAGAAAGCCAGGGACCAGTTTGATGTGGCTGAGAGAGCTCTCCAGGAAGTGGAAGATCAGATCAAGTAAGTGCTCCTCTTAGTGCACGTGCACCAGACACTTTGGCAACAACGTAATCAGCATTTGTTCCTGCACTGATTTTGGAGCTCACTTTTGTTTGGTAGCTGACTTTAAAATGTAATGACTAAACACTTTAGTGTTGGATTTTGTTTACAGGAATCTGGAGAAGGAAATCTCATCCGACTTTGGGCCAAACAGTGAATTTGCCTACCTCTACAGCCAGTGCTACGAGTTAACCACTGGCGAGTACGTTTCTGAATGACAGAAAAGAATGAATTTAGTGGGTAGTATTTAATCCTTTCTAAGCCTTTTGTCTTTTTTGTTTTTAGGTATGTTTACAGGTTTTGTCCATTTAACAAAGTGTCTCAGAAACCAAAATATGGTGGATCTGAAACTAATTTAGGGTAAGAAAGCAGTTTGTTTTGTTTTTTAAACTGCATTCCTAACAAATCTGGTGCTTTCATCATGTGCTTGTAGAACGTGGGGGAAATGGGCTGGTCCTGATAATGACATCTACTCTCTAATGAAGTATGAGCATGGAACAGGGTGCTGGCAAGGCCCCAACAGATCCACCACAGTGAGTCACTGTTTCTCAAATTTTTACAATTATAATATGAGTCGTCTTAGACTTTTTTTTGTCGTGCAGGTTAAGCTGACGTGTGGTAAGGAGACGGTGGTGACGTCAACATCAGAGCCGAGTCGCTGCGAGTATCTGATGGAGTTCATCACTCCTGCGGTCTGCCAGGAACCACCGAGCCTGGACTCACTGCGTCACACAGAGCTTTAGATCTTTCCTGTTTTTGTTTTCAGTGAGTATTTGTAATGTTTTTGTTTTTTTGAACCTCTGCATTTGTCCTGTGGTAAGTGTTTAAAGGTCCCATGTCATGCTCTTTATTTGCTCTAAGAACCCCAAAAACATAGTATTTGAGGTTTATTTTCCCAAACTCACCTGTTTTCCAGAGTTTTAGCCTCTGAAAAGTCACTTTCTGAGCAACTCTACACAAACAGGCTGATTTGCATCCTACTTATGCATATTCAAGAGTGGGCGTGTCTATAGACGGGACACTGATTTCCTCCTCCCCGCATGGTGACGTAGGGCCAGAGGACGCCCCGCCCTCCTCCCACTCTGTAGCTGAGCTCATGCTGCTTTATAAACACGAGACAGAGCATGGGGGCGGGGCGTTCGCCGGTGCATACATAGACTGTAGAAAATACATACATAGCACTAAGGAAGCTGAAATGCTCACCTTAGTGGGCGTGCCTGTTTATATGTCAATCACGGCAGAGAGTTTCCTGTAGACGTGGCTTCTCCAGCTCAGTGCGTCATCAAATTGGAGCGAGGTGTTTGGGCTCACCCTGCAGTAAGAAAGGAGCAAATCACCCTCTAACTAACAATTGAGGGAATCAATAAAAATAAAAAAAAACACTTTAGGCATGTGTATGAAGCCCAAACAGCACTTTATGATGTTTAAAGCACAGAAAAGTCAATTTGGCTTAACATGGGCCCTTTAAGAGTCAGGATTTGAAAATAAGTCACCACCTGACATATCGCTGCAGGATTATGTTTCATGTTTCAGTCAACATTACCAACTTGTAGTGCTTTAGGATCGTGATTCGAGGAGGACCACGTGAGCATTTAAAGATTGATTTTAAAGGAAGAGAAAGTCGGCAGCAAGTTAGAGGTAACAGCAGCTCCTTGACGACACTTAAGTGTAAAAATAATTGATTTTTAGGGTTTAGAATGTATGTGGTGTTTAAACTGGATACACACAAAGACAGTAGGGTTGTTTTTGGTTCTTCTCCAGATTACCTTTTGTCTTGTAATATTTCTGTCTTCTAACATTATCCTGTGTTCTGAGGTGCGTTAAGACTGAATTTGTCTCAATAATCGGCACTGACACGGGTCTGGGCCGACATTTGTAATTAATAAAATTTTTCAACATTTACAACCAAAACTCCTCTTTTTTTTTTCTTTTTTTTTTTATCTTTTTAAGATTTAAAAAAAAAAAAAATCTGTGTGTACCCAGTTTAAGCAGTGCCACATTAGTAGTAAACTGAGAACATTATGTTAGCATTTCCTACAAATACTTAGAATACGTCTATTAACAAATTTATCATTTCAGCCTTTGCAGTTGAAAACTGACTGAAATCAAACTAAATAAGAAGAAAAACTTTTCCAGTCAAGTTGTTGATATCATTACATTAAGTAAAAGAAGTGTTATTTGAAAGGGTTAGGTATTATCATAGAATAAAATAGCAAGTATCCACACAGTACTGTAGCTTGTAGTGTTTCCAATGACTATTGTAATCTTTACTTCATATCTAAATGTATTTTCTTGCTTGGTATTTTGTGATGTTTTATATTTCACAGTATAGGTTTATAATGTTTTAATTCATCTGATCTGCTCGACATAAAACATTAATTCTCACTGTACAATGAAGTCAGAGGCCCGTTCCTGCTTAGTGCTTTGAATAAAGCCTGCAGGGATTAATTAGAGCTAAACGCCTCTTTGTTAATAAGAAAAATAAATAAATAAATAAATAAGGAAAGACCTGACTTAAGCAAACATTTTATTGAAACGATCACATGTGCTGTGTGTTGCAGGTCATTCTTGTGGGACCAGTTACTATAGCAATATGGAGTTGCCATGATGTCGTCAGAGTGAAATACAGATCACTTCAATGTGTCATTTTTGCTTCATTTCAAGCTTCTCCTGCGTACTTGTGTTTATTCAAACTATGTCAAATGTTGGATCATTCCATTGGTACAAAATAAAAAGAATCTCTCAGAAAGAAAAATGGGTCGTTTTTAGGAGCTTAACTGAATAAAATATTGCCACCTGTCCATCCGAGGATATATAGTACATTCAAAATATTATATATATATATATATGTCTGTGTAAATATTCGAAATGGTTAATATTGGGAATCATAAATCAGATATCGCCAAACAATAATTATCTAACATCCGTTTGTCGAAATCCATCAAATAGAACAAAGAACCGTAGTAGATGTAAAGTGCAGTTTAATAAAACTGCATCTCATGATGCTCTATATATGGGCATGAGATCACAGTTCATTGTTGTCGATTGAGTCAATGAAAAGCACAATGTTTGTAACTTTTATACTTTTATTTTTTTCTGGCATGTAAAGTACAAATAATTAAACAATTCCATGAAAAAGTCTTCAAGCATCTTCAGCTGAAATCCCAGTAATAAATATACTAGTCTAAACTGAAAGGTTTATCCTTTTTTTTTTTCTTTGTTAAATTTTGACTTTGTTCATTTGGTCGTGTTTGGAAGTATGAGATCCCACCCCCCCACACCCCCCACCGACTTAACGTCGACAGAGCAGTTTTGATCTTTTTTTTTTTTTTACCTTTGATTTGTTCTACCATTCCAGGAAAATGTAAGAAAAACATCACTAAGTTACTGCGTCCCCTCTTCTAAATAAATAGACACAAAATACAGTTGGTTGAGAAACAGAAAGACCACTCCCCCCTTGACCCACTTCAAAACTCTGTCAAGAAAGCTTTCCTGCAGCTTGTTTGAGCCTTAAAAGGCCTGTTGGTTCAATCATAAGGAACCGATCACTGGGAATGATCCCAGTGCTGCAGTGCTTCTCTCTGCTTAAATCAAGCCATTAGCATCAACAGGAAAGCATCCTGTAAGCACGTCAAGCCTTCATACAGGGGTCACTCCATGTCCCAGGGGGTTTAGGGAGTGGTTGGAAAAACAAGACTGTGATTAGATTAAATAATTAAAAGATTTTCATTTAACAAGACAAACAGAACACAGGCAGTAAAGGCATAACATCTAGCACACAGCATGTATGTTTATACACTTCAATTAGTTAAATATAGCAGTGCATTCTTTGACTATGGAGAACATTTCCAAATTGTACTTCTAAAGCTGTTTTTCTATTTGTCCCCCTTTTAAGAAACAAAAAGGTGTAACCACAATTTTAGCAAACTTAAAAACTTTTAAACTTGCAAATATAATGAAATAAACCATAAATATACACAAAACATACTTTATACGAGGCAATAATAATAATCATAATAAATAGTTTTTAAGTTAACAATAAGTTAAAACTACAAGCTTAAAGTCGCCCAAATGATACAAGTTTGTTGGCGCTATTTTGAATTTTTTCTGTTTAAATTATTTTATGTTGCAACAAAAGCTACCACAGACTTTACAAACACAATTGAACACAGTTTGATTGAAATAAAAAAATCTAACTAAGTCTAAAATCTGCATACACCATTAAAAACTGCAACTAAGTAGATAATGAAGAAAAAAGAACAAACTGTACCCAATCAATGCAACCAAACAGAATCTTTGACCCATGTGTGTTCTCTATGGCAACGTCAACAACACAAATACGATAAGTTAACATGTGAGCTTTGATATGTAAAGGAAATAAATAAGTTACAGGGTAAAACAATGATATTTGAAGTTGACATGGGCTAAAACTGATGATGATATATTAGACAGTATTCCTTTCAAGGTCATCAAGAATTGCTCTATCATTAGGTCAGCTGGATATGCGTTTTTGTTTGAGCCTTCATGGACAGAGCACAAATCAGGGAATGAGGAAGTGACAATGACAAATTTAACGCTAAGAGCTCCCATTGTTTTTATTCTTCCTTGAATTAGTTAACATTTCTTTTTCACTTTCCCGCAAACCTTTTCAGAGTGACGTTTAGTTCTTTTTTTAAAAATATATATCATTTGTTCTCAGTCAATATAAAAACAAAGCACATTGCACTTACTGTTCCATAGGAAAGTTGTTGTTTTTTTTTTTTTTTTGTAGTTTTTTTTTTTTGTGTATTTTTAAATGATTATTGTTGTTGCTCAAACAGTGTAGTACTGTTTCCTGCCATGGTCCTTGGCTCTCTGCTGTACATCAAGATGTGAGTTTTCATATCCTATGATATGGTCATTTCAGTAGTTTCTATTTTTATTTTTTTGTGGCTAATTGGCTGGGTAAACAATAGCTCTATAGACGAACCAGTAGCAGTCGTTTTAGTTTAAGGGTTGAAACAGTGAAATTTAAGGATTCCAGTCCAAGTACTATTGAAATTGGTGCAATGTCATTGACTTAATAGGATCAAGAGGAAGAGAATGATTTCAATGTCATGGGAAAAACATCACGCAGATGTCAAGGGGTGAACTGAATTGTTGGGATTGACTTAATTGAAGTCTCACATTTACTACTGTTGTCCATGTGAAATGTGCACTAATGGGTTTGTTTGCAGCTGTTTTATACTTTTAGCATTCACAAGCTGATATGCCCAACTAATATATTAAAAAATAAATAAATAACTGAATAAGTCGAGGGTCCGTTTTCAATAAATACCATAGATTTGTACAGCAATAATATAGTTAGTCTTAGTTTAACCTTCTTGGTACGGACTTGCAAAGCAATTCTTTGGCAATAATCAAATCGGTCAAATCACAAGGACTCATGCACAATGTTCGTCAGGAAGGCGTCATGGTTGGAATCAGCACTGGAGCTGTTTTTGTTTGTTTGCAAGCTTTTTCTCACTGCAGCTTCACGTCAACAAAAAGTTCCCTTCCCTGCAACACTGTACACAGATTTAGGATGAGAGGTGTGTGTGTGTTTACGCTCTCATTGTACAGATTTCACCCACAGATGTTAAAGTGTTGCTCTCTTTTTGTGGTTTCACATCAAATTTTAATCTTGTGTGTTTTTTTCTTGTAATCGTTTTCATATGGTTAGACAGTTAACGTTGTGTGAGATACATTGTTTCCTCGCCCCCTCCCTAAATCCCCACCCATACACCGCAGGCCTGTTCGCCCTCACTCTGCAAAGATCAGAGGGTTTGAATAAAGCCGTGCAATGTCCCAATTTTTTCCAAGCTTAAGAATCTGTAAAAATTCAACGCAAGGTCTTGTTCCTTTGAATGTATAAAAATAGATTTATCTCTAATGTAATCCTTTCAAAGAGATCGACCTCTTTGGCTAACACAGCGTCACTTAAAAAAAAAAGCAAAAACAAAAATGTTTTGAATATAGTTGACCTTATTTAGTCTCTTATCATGTGCAGATGCCTTGATACTAAAAGACATTCACTCTCCCCGCAGGATATCCAAAGTCTGTCAGCTTTTTAAAATCTGCCTCAATGTTTTATCAGGAGTGCCATAAATCATCTTCATGCAGTGGGTTGGGGATTATTTAGAAAAGGTTGTTTTTGTTTTGTTAGGGAAGCAAAGTTGTCATTTCCATTTGCATTCAAAGGAAGTGTAATCGTGAACCTCATTCACAAGCACGACGTTGTACATTCGTAACTTTAGAGGGCATGAGTTTGACATTTTTGGGTCACTTTAGAGAGAATTTCCATGTTAAACCGTTGTGTGTTGAGGAAGATGTTAATCCTCCTCAGTGAATCCTTTTTTATTTATTTATTCATTTTTTTCTATTTTGACATTGCCAGATCTTTTGTCTCACACTCAGGACTTTGAATTTGTTTCAAATGTTCACCCATCAGGAAGTGTAGTCGTATGAATCCACGCTGTTGCTATGGATCCCATGAGTTCTGCTAAAATGTTAAACCTAACCGAAGCTACATTCTGAGCACAACGCTGAAGGGAAAATACCGGTGCTCTTGAAATTTCACTAATTTCTTTGGATTTCTCGTCAAACTTATATCATCACAACGTCTCGTTCCTGCAGTGTTTTACCTTTTATTCTTGAAGCTACCAAGAGACATATTTTCCTAATTAATTCTCCTGAACTTTTTATTTAATTTAATTTAATTTATTTTTTACTATTTTTTTACCTCTCAGGTAAATCAATGTCACCTGGCTCACAAACAAAGCCATGGAGAATTGATTAATGACAGATTTTATTAAAACTGCTTCTAAAGAAACACCAGTATTTTCCTTTCACGTGGCTGTGTTGTGATGTAACCATTTTCCCTTCACACTCATCAATCTCTTGCCCTCCAGAGAGTTAAGTGGTAAACGCCGTCACCATGGAAGCGTTGCCACTCGTCTCTAACTTCCCAGACAGTTTGCTTCAATGAAATCCATCTTTAAGGGGTCGATTGAAAGTAATACAGAGTGAATAAATTTAAAGTTTGAGGTACTGATCTGTGTTTCTGTGGTACACAAGCGTTATGTTGTGTTGTTTGGGGTGTGACTGTGAGAGAAGAAGTGACTCAGATGGCCTTTGGACCACTGTCTTAGAGCAATATTCATTCGTCAACCTTAATCATGTTGGGTGGGAGCAGAGATGCTCACATAGGATGGAGGAACGGCCTTCGAGCAAGGCACCGCCTAATGCAGGTCAGGAAACAGTAGTCAAAGTTTTTAGAAAATGCTTACATACTCGGCTATTATTACCACCTTAAATATTGAATATATAGTTATATTTTAATAAATGTATATAAGAGAACACTGTTTTTAAATTTCATTTTCTTTGATCTAAAAAAATCACTGATTCAAAATGCCCAAGTGTAAAAAAGTGACTACATCCTCTCCAGCAAGATAATGGGAGAGATGGTTGGGAAAGAGTTTGGGTAAATTGCACATTTTTTCTTTTGATCATTTTGTTCATCAGTTGTCATTATTTGCCTGAATTCAATCAAAGCATTCAGTACACATTCGATGTCACATTCGTTAAACTGTCTCCTAAATAGATAGCTTTTGCCCTAGCCCACCAAACCAGCTTTGTACCCTTTCTAATTCAATCCAGGCAAATATAGGGAAGGATTAGAATGTTGTGTAAAGAGAAAAGAAAAACTGCACTAGTGTGTTTGTTGGTAATTCTGACGCGTGTGTATATGCTTGCGCACGGATATGTTTGTGTCATGTGTGCACAGTTTTGTGTGTATCTGCATGTCTGCATTGGTGATTTCATCGTATCGATCTGTGTGAAAACATGTCAGAAAGAGACTGAGTCCAGGCCCATTTAGAGTGATGACACAGGGAGCTGGAGATGCTCTCCCCTACAGGTCGAAGCAGCTGCAGCCAAGCAGCCTTGTTAAGCCTTGTGCTGCTTGCTGGTTTTGAAGGAAACCTGCAGCACGCGGTCACCCAGGCGGTAGCCGTTGAGGCTAGCAATAGCCATGGCAGCTTCATCGTAGTTGGTCATGGTGACGAAGCCAAAGCCCTTACATTTGTTGGTGGTGAAGTCACGGATGACCTTGACATTGGTGACTGCACCGAAAGGCCCAAAAAGCTGCCACAGGACGCTTTCGTCTGCTTCGGGAGACAGGTTGTACACAAAAATGCACCAGCCGGCTCCAGTTGGACCAGTAAGGTTGACTCCGGCCAGACTGGTCATGCTGTCAATGGTGATGGGGGAGAATCTGGGGAAGACAGTAGGAGAACTACCATGGGTGTCATTCTGAAGTTCCACACAGCATTCAGTGCACTACACTGTCCCCTATCAACATGTATCTGTGAGATACGGACCCAGTCTTTAGTTAGGGGTCCCCATCTTCCCCCTCCCCCCTTTGCTTTGCAGTAAGTAGATAAATGTGAGTGGGCACCTAGAGTGGCTCATAGAAAATGACACTCTGTGCTTGAGACACCCACAAAATTTGCATATTTTCTCTGCTGACCAAAGCTTCTGAAAGAATCCAACACATGAATCACAATGTTCAACTGAAATCACAGTATTGGATGAAACACAGAAACCTAGAAAAGGATAAAAATCAAATCCGAATCAAACCATACGAAAAATTGGAGCAAACAGAGAAGATGCAAACCAATCTGGTATGTCCATGCTGGTAAAAAAAAAAAGGGACATTAAGGCAACTGAAGCTGACAAGGTTAGATCATAAATAAATACACGTATACATTTATATTAATTAAAACCAAAAAGAACAAAACTGAATCAACAAAGCCATGCCAGAATACCCTGCTGTTAAAAAGCTGCATCAGTGAGTCTTTGTAGGTCTTTGTGTCTGACTGTTAAATGTTTTAATGGGGCTGTGAACTTCAAGAATTAAGGTCATTATGTCTTATTTCCTCATGAAACTCAGCAAGTGGTATTCCAGGCACTTTGTCTGAAGTTTTTAATTTGTCATGGATGCTGTTGAAAATACACCTTTGGCATTTACCTCTTGACTCCGTAGCTGGCGTTTAGTAAATTGTCGAGTCTGCAACGCAAGAGGGAGAGTGAAGGGGATGCAGTGGTTAGTTATGAGATCTACAATGAAAGGGAGGCTTTCATGTTTAACATGTGGCTCCTTCACCGTCTCTCCTCCAGAGGGCATCTCTAGCTGCAACGCAGGCCCAAAGCACTCATCCACACACTGCAACTAGTCCTGTTCGCTCTGGAGCCACTTAGGAAACATTGATTATATAAGATCTTAAACTTCCTTTCAATTGCAGCCAAATTAGAGATTTTTCGACTCTTGTTTGGTTTACTTTATTATTCAATAGGCCTCTTATTAAAACTCAGCGTCAAAGCAGTTTCAACTCAACCTGTGGATCGTGACCCAAAAGTCACTTGAAGGGTTCCAGGCTAAAAGTAAATTACGTTATGCATTAAATTCTAAAAGATCAGGTATCAAATTTTAATCATAAATAGCACAATGTTTTTTTTGTGATTACGCTCTGATTAGGCAATCAAAAGAGTATTTTTGAGTATTTTTTTAAAGTACTTTTGTCTTTTTGAATTACACCTTTTGTTTGATTTATTGAAATCTACAGTACAGCTATTTGCTTTGTAGGACATCACGTGTCTTCAGGCACAGCATCAGGACTTGAACTTAGAATGATGTCAATGGTTAGGCTGGTTAGTCTATGGGGCAAGGTCAATGTTAGTTTAGTACCTGAAACGCTGAGTCTGGTGGTGCAGAGGTCCCGTGTATCGGCGCGCTGCGGTCTGGTACAGCTGGGTCAATAAGGCCTGGCCTGTCTTCTGGCTGGGGTTGTTAGCAAACTTCACCGTGATAGGTTCAGCAGCACCTAAAGGCTTCTGTCCATTGAGTCCTTTGATGGCCTCTTCAGCTTCATTTCGCTTATCAAACCGGATGAAGCCCACCCCTCGCGATATGCCTGCTCCACGTTGGAGAGAAAAGAGCAGAGATTTTACTACAACAAGACTGGTGCCCCCTAATGTAGATGACCTTAATAAGATACGCTCAGTAGAGTCATGCAATTATTAGATAGTGCCATACCTGTGACTTGGTCCACTAAGATGCGGGATGTAATGATGCGACCATACTGGGAGAACAGCTGCTCCATGTCTTTCTGGCTCATGGTTTTAGGAAGTCCACTTACATAAAGATTAGCATCACGAATGGAGGCTGAACTTGGTCGGGCATATGATACCTATGATACACAAATACAGTAATCATTCTTAGTATGTTTGAATTTTGGAGCTTAAAGAGTAATTAAACCCCATAACCAAATTTGGGTATTAAGTAGTGCTGTTCATTGATCCTGATCCAACTCCCATCATTTTAGTCAAAGTACAGTATTTCAATTTGGCATATTACAGTATTACCCGGCTATTACAAATTATTTTTGCTATTGGCTGAGAACAAGATCATGTGATATTTTGCGACCATCTTGTGTCACAAACAAGCAGTGTTAGCCCCACCCCTTTTACAATAACTACCACTTGTGGGCTCTACAATCTGTGGTGAGTAGGTTGGATTGAGAGCAGAGTGAATAGAGAGGTATATAGAGAGTAATGAGTAGCTAGTTAACATAGCATAGATTGTTCATTGGAGATTTTATAATATAGACTGGGCGTGTCTTAACTGCTCCAGTAGCCTCGCCCATAATCAAGGGAGTTTTTGAATTACCTTCTGAGTGGCAGGAGAAAAATCAGGGGTTTAGTTACTCTTTAAAGAAAGAAATGAATCAAGTTTGCTTCTTGGAGTGCTTGTAGAGTCATTGTTCTGAGTTGTCCTCCTCTCCTCAGACTGATTTGTCTCATCTGTATCTGTAGACTTTATCAGTGCCTTAAAGCCACAGTGAGACAGCGAAAAACAATGATGACTAACCATTACCCAAACTCAACCCAGTCATCAGCGAACGAACCTAAGTATCATCTTTGTTTGGAATCCTTCCTGAATTCCTTAGTGCACGGCCGTTCGTGATGCGTCTGTGTTCGTATTCCTTAATGTATGATTCGGTGTCGAGATACTTTCGGCACATCACAGTATCGAAGGGACTTGTTTTTCTGTTTGCTTTTGTTTGCTTTCACTGCATTGTTGCATGTGGTGTGTTTGTATGTGATGGAGGAACAGAGTGAGGGTTGTCTGAGATTGGCTGAGTTGCCCTCATTGCCCCGCCCTCTTCCACTGGCTGCTCCCTGGGGGTAGATAAAAGCAACTTCACAAGCAAACAGCTAACAATCGGTCTGCAGTAACAAGAATTAACAATAACTTTAAAGGACTTGCATCGCGTTTTTATGTTGCAAGGCTTTAACATGTTGTTTAAATGTCTGGAAGAACTGAAATTACTGCTACTATTTGAACTGGCAAACAAAACTGCAATACCAAGTACAATGGATGGATGCAGATGCACATCATCTCCAGATTGAATACAGGTGTTCTGGTTTGGTCCATCAGCTCCAAGCTCAATGTGTATGTGTATACTGTGTACACAGACGGGCTGTGTGAGCAGAAGGGTTGTGTGCTGCAGTGATTAGGGTGTTCTGGATGAGCCAAGGGGAGTTACTGTTCGGGGAGCAGAGACTGCCCTATAATTAACCCTCTCGCTGTCGCTCCCACAGTACAGATGGTGCCTGGAGCCCATATGGCCTCTAATCCTGTCATTGGCATCCTCCGCCCTGAGCCCCACCCCCCCGCCCGTCCTCTGTTGCCCCCGCTCCGACACACTCTCACCCCTTTCTTTTGAAGGCAAATCTGGAAGATAAGACTATACCAGCACAGGAATCAATATTTAATGTTTATATAAGAATAAAGAAGGAAAACCTTATTATAGTCACAGTGATCTTGCTAATCTTAATGAAAGACACAAATAGAACTTAGTGATAAGTATAACAACTGTCTTGACATTTTCATTACACTCTAGTTGCTCCACTGATGAAAATTCTTTCAGAATTCTGGTAATCAATTAGATGTTTGACTATAATGCGATCAAGTTCAGACTTCTTTGTTTGACTAGTTTTAAGTCAGAGTTACTAGGCTTTCTGTCAAACATGCTGCTTAATAATCTCCTTTTTTCTGGAATTAGATTTTCAGCCGAGCAGTTTGTGTCAATCTTTGATTCACCGTGATCAGGTATGTAGGAGGAATTAGTGTTAAATAATATGCTTCCATTCTTTCTCATCTGATTTTGGACAAAGACGCCTCTCTAATTAGCCGATATTGGAAGCAGATGGGCTAACCTGTACTGACCCTTGTGCGTCACAGTCAGGCTTCCTAATTACATTTCCATCACAATAACATGTGCATGCTGCTCGCCCCCTGCTTTCTGACCTCAGCTCTCTCTCCTTCCCTTTTCAGCCTTTCTCTGGCTTCCTTTGTTCTTGCCTCTGCTCCCTCATGCTCCCTTATCCCTCCTCCCACGTTTGCTTCCCCTCCCTCTGTCACGTCTGTCACTGCCTCCTTTCACCAACCCCTTAACAAAATGTCCACTTCCTTTCTTTTTTTTTTCCTAGATCACAGTCAAAAAGCGCAAAAATCTCAGCTGTAGTTTTTTTGTGTGTGTTTGTTTGTTCTCAAAGAACAGAAGTCTTCTCACCTTGATTGTTTTAGTCTGCAGTTTGAGCCCGTTGAGCGTGTTGATAGCTTTATCTGCATCATTTGGGTCCACATAGTTTACAAAGCCATACCCCAAACTCTGACCTGGGAGACAAAGAAAAGGGCTTGGTGATCTGATCCTTGTGTTTTTACTAAACCTGTCACAGGAACCTTGTTGCTCCTTAATAAACCCAGTGCTGTACCTGTTATCTTGTCTCTGACTAGCTTGCAGGATTCAATCTCTCCAATGCTACCAAACAAACTCTTGAACTCCTCTTGGGTCATGTTCTGAGGCAGATAGTTGACGATCAGGTTGGTTTTGCTGTCATCTGTGGAGCCGTTTGTGCTAATGACTGGGCCATTGGGCATACTGGTTCCGCTTGGACCATTGGACACCTGGGTTTCCATGGTACTGATTATCTGCTGAGGAAGAGGGGGGGTTAGTTTCATCGTTTAAAGCACAGATAGCTGCAGATGTTTATAATCATCATGTTAAATGCATAATATTGTAGACACTAGAACACTTTCTTTGGCGTATGCTATATTGACTGACTGGCCACTGAAGGGACAGGTCAGGAGTCAGCCTTCCTGAAATGAAGATGGATACGAGGTCTGATATATTTATCCCCTCCCCCATGCTTCACCCCATCTTCTCTCTACTCTCTCCCTCCCTGCCTCTGGTCGTGCAGATGTCATAGTCCCTTTTTCCTTCTCCGCCCCTCCCCCAACTCTCTTCCAGGGTCAAAGACCATTACATCATTACACAGGATGGATAATAGTGATGGTGGTCTGTGAGGCAAGGAAGACACTGGAGAGGTCAGTAGAGGCAGAGGTCGAGATGATGGACAAAAGGGAGAAGGGCATCGTTAAATGAGATTAAGTGATACATTTAACAAACAATGCCACGACTTGGCAAACAACAACAAAGAGTGAATGAGCTACATGTTTGTTTTTGATGCTCTGATACTTTTTAGTCCAGGATATATGTACATATGTGGAGTTTTTGAGCCTATCTTGTTTGTTTGGCTAGTGTGCACTATGCATTCCATCCAGTTTGTGTTTGTTTCTATATGGAGATCTTGGTCATTTCTGATTATATCTATAGTAAATCTTGCTAAAATCTACCCATCATAGCTAAATAAAGTATCATATTTGTGTGTAAAACTACCAGAATATCAATAAATATATTTTATATTCATAAATTTCCATGCTGAATCTAGTTCTAGATGTTTACATGTTAGTTAGTTATATGTTGGTCCAAAACACAAGCAGTTCAGCACAGATGAAAGATTAACAATGATATTAGCTCAATGATTATTTATCTTTCTACTGTTAATGTAACAAGTACATTTTCCTTGCTATCACCACTCTCTGAACATCCATATTTTCTGTTCTCACAGTGTGTGTTACTGGTTTACGATTCTTCCAAACACATGTATATTTTTTATCATGTGCATCATTTCACATCTTTTTCTTTTCGTGAAAAGCCTTTCCACCCTGATTTTTGACCCCTCCTCTGTGTGACGAGCTTTACGCCTCACTTTGCCTCAGGTTGCCCAGGTAACAGTCCCTCAAAGACTGCACTGTTTCCAAAGGCTGAATGGCTTTCTTACTTTAAGCTAAGCATGTGTTTGCCAGTGTTTAACAAGACCAGATATACAGGTCAGGATGTGTGCCTGTTATCTGGACTTTGTAAAGATCAGTGAGAGAAACTAATAATGAGTGGGTAGCACAGCTGAAGTGTTAAGATAGACATACTTCAAACACACATGGTGAATGCCATGGTGTGCAATCCTTCACAACAAAGATTTGGATGCTGGAAAAAAAAATGCCATTAATATTCCAATATTGACTAAATACTTGTTTATCTGTGGTTGCACTGCTGAGCTAATGACTGTGTCACAAATAAGACAAAAGCATTTTCAGTGGAGATAGAGAAAAAAAAAACATTCGAGTAAATTTGACTCGCCAGCTAAAATATCTCTCAGCATGGCGGAACACACATTTTCAGTGAACACTGGTTATATAACGCACAGACTCAGTAAGGATGGGCTGGGCTCAGGGATTGGCTGACACAAGCAACAACACTAGGATTGAGATTTTTAGACGAAAATATAAAGCAGCAGAATTTCATGTTGCTTAATAGTAAGAATAACACCAGAGAAACTTCAATTTGTATTATGCAGTAATAACTAATGTTATCAGTTAACAGAGATTTATGTTTTAGTGACCTGTTATCTGTTTTGGGAGGAAAACCCGTGTGATGCTGATTCAATCCCTTTAAAAGCACTAGGCAATGAATGAATAATTGTACTGATTTTCAGTTTTAATCAAAGTGATATCTTCATAAAAACATTCCTTGCTCATTTCATACTATTACGATCTTTTTTTGGCCATTACAGATATCACAATAATTATTAGAATGAAAGGCTTTTCAATTAGATCCAAATTACATATTAGTCTAACTACTGTTTATATTTGTTCATATTTTTTTTCTAGTTAATTGTTTTTTTTTTTAATGTTTACATTATTAGAGAGAGCACAGTTCACCAAGTCAAATTCCTCGTGTGTATAACATACATTACATGGCCGATAAAGTTGATTCTATTCTATTCTATTCTATTATTCAAGTTCTAATTGTTGCACAATGTCCTTAACAACCTTTTTCTTCTATTTTTGTGATGTGTTGGATTTCGTTAATATTTAATGCTCTGCTTCAGCATCGCCTACACATGCTTCCAGACTAGCACGCAAACAAGAGTCCTGCTTCCACTGTCACGCACGAATCCAGACTTGCACGCAAACATGAGTCCTGCCTCTACTGCCAAGCACACACACACGTACTGTACATGCACCACCTGCACTCTACATTATTACATTACAAAACTCAGAAGCACTAAAGCACTGAATGGAAATGCAGCTTGGGCTTGGAGTATTCTGATGAGCACAAATAGCTTTCCTAATTTGTTTCTGCTCCAAATGGAGCACAGCACTTGAGGCTGGTATCTATGGAGGAATAGCAGACTGAGGTTTACCATAAATATATGTAAAAACATTTACTGAATGAGGAAATTTGAGATATTCAGTTTGCTTTTGATTTTATTTGAAGTACTTATTATTAATGTTTTACATATTGCATTTTAGGTGTAGGAATGAAATTATTACCATGACATTAAGCCCCAGCTATGACAAAGACATATTTCTATAAGGTGTGCCCCTGTCCCTCGAGCACACACACGGTTTTACTTTAAGAAACGCGAACTGGATGTAGAGCTAAAGTGTAAATGAGCCTTCTAAATAACACAGATTACAGGATTATCCCAAACAAAGGGCATTAGCTACACTGTGAAGCTTAAAGGATCACAGAGGCAGCTGGAACACAACAGGACGACAGGAGTCACAGCTCATGTCAGCCATGCACACAGACTTCATCCTATTCTCCGCTCCGCAGACGACAAATAAAAGATTTTCTCAAACACATCTGAGCTCTCGGTAGTGTGTGCAGCTTTGATAAGATGGTAGCAGACAACCTCAAAGGCTCGGGGAGACTAATGTGTCCTGAGAGTCCTTGGAGCACGCAGGGCGCTGTCCAGCGTGCTGAAACAGGGAGTGGCCTTTTTTTTTGACCACCGCAAAATACAACATTCCTTTGTCACATCTCTAAACACAATGCTCATCCTCACAAGAAACATCAGCTAAAATGAAAATGACGCAAAAACATTTTTTTTTAAAAGTAGCCTAGATGATATTTCGCTTCTTTTTCACCATCTTGGCCTTTGAAACAGGCAGGACTTGTGCGCTCTGCAGGCATTCATGAGCTGGAGCGCCTGTTTGCTGAATAAACGTATTGAAACGACCAAACAAAAGAGCCACCCGTTCCTCCTCTTCTCTCACAGGGGCCATGGCAGCACTATGAATATTAATGTAAACAGTGGCGCTTTGTGTCGTGGCCAGCGGCTGCAGGACTCTACGGAAACAATGATTCGTATAGTTGCCAGCTCCGCAGCCGAAACGCCGTAAATCAAGTAGTAAAAAAACAAACAAACAAGAAAATTATAAACAGCGATGGAAGACATTTTAGGGTTAGGGTGTCAGGATTGTTTATCGAAATTTGCAAGCCTTGGTGAATACATTAAAGAATGCCATGGAAGACAGATTTTTTTAAATTAAACTGTGGATTTTTTTTGTCATAAAAACGGAATTATTAAAGGTAAAGGAATCTCTTTTTCATGTATAAAACATTGTGCAAATTTAAAATTCTGACTTTGTATTTGTCGCTAATTAATGTAAACGTTGTCTTTTATTCTCCTATTTAAAATTTAAAATGCATTTAAAATCAAAGAATGGGTCCAAATAGTTTTAACCAGAATAGGTTCGAGGTATTGCTCCTGTCTCTGTTTTACTACGAAGGCCTCGGTTGTCCTTGTCCTTGGATCGTCTGTGTTGTGTGGAGAGGTTGTCTGACTCGACGCTTTTATTTGCAGGCACTGCAGTACACGCATGGCAGACTGCGGACCATGTGGAGGGAGCCTGAGCCTATGGACTCAGGGTGCTATACACTGTCTAGGCCTGCGAGGAACAATAGGAAAGGTACAACAAAGAGACACCTCTAGTCAGAACACAGCATCCATCTGTTTCCCACCGCGCACCCGAAGGCAAATCCATGACTCTCACATCTAGTCCTTTTCACCTTTTGAATAATTCATTATGTGTAGGCTACTATTATTAGATGACTCCCTGAATGCGACATTAGGGAAAATAATGTATCATTTTTCATTTATATGTGCATATTTGTATGATCTCCCACACCTTGTTGATCACGGATGTGCGTGGACGTTGTAACGCCTGTGCGTAAATCCATCCACGCTGCTTCCCATCCCAATGTCCATGTTTTTTTATGCAAATAGGGACAATTAGTGTGCTTGAATGAAGTATCCGCAGTCAAGAGGGAAAGCGGCACATGTGTGAGGGGAACGAGTCCCTTTGGTTTAAAGCCCAGCAGTGACACGCCCAACCCTGCCGCCGGCGCACGCACAGCTCATTTATCAGCGCTCCACATCTCCATCCAACCGACTGCACTATACGCCAGCATGGCCATCTTGTCCGGGTGAAATGTGCTTAAAATGGAGATGTCCGTGCGCGGCCTGCGCCGTTTTCCAGCTAATTTAGTCGTAACGAGAACCCTGAGGAATTTGGACTTTGTCTGATTCTGTGATAACAACGTATGCGTAATCTGTGCCTCCCCCCTTCCCTTCCTCCCACCCAATGGAGTGACTCGACCCTTTTTCCTCGTTCGCCTTGTTGGATGGGCCCTCAGCCTCCAAGGCATCATGTTTTGTCTCACAGAGCCAACTCCAGCATCCGCGTAAAGCACTGGGTAAATAGAGGCCGTGCTCACCCTCTCAACAGCGCATCATCACATGTCTGCCTCTCAATTATTGTAAAACTGTACAATTCCTTCGATTTGATCTTAGTCAATAAAAAAACACATTTAGATCTGCGACATTTACGCAGTCGCTGTGGCTTTAAGAGGAAACCATAAGAGCAGTGCCATCTAAAATGGATGGATAACGACTATATCCGCTGCTGCTGCTTCTGCTGCATCACTCAAGATGAGACTGCTACTTAATCTTTAATCCTTTCATAATATTATAGCAAGCTCTACTGGAAACCAAACAGGAGCTATCCTAAAGCTTTTCTATATTTTGATTTGTAGGCACAACTGTCTATTTACCACACGAATCATTACCAAACCAGGAAAGATGAATCTGGTAACAGCACATGTGTATAAGCAGATCACAACAAACCAAGACAAAGAAAGGACTGGGATGCTGCTACAGCCTCCCATCCATAAAGGATTGAAAAAAAATCATACGTACAGTAACCATTCTTGACATACAATGAACGAAATCTATGTCCTCCTTTCTGCTTGTCTGGAAATTGAAGGATGAGTCTCTTCTTGCTCTTCGGCCTCTTGTGTTATATGGCCCTCAAAAATTAAAAGAAAAAAAAAAGAAAAAAGTACAGTCTTCGTCAAAGGATCTCAGCCCTGTGAGATTGTAGGTGTCCTCATAGGATGAAATGAGGAGAAAGGGTTTTTTTCTTCTTCTGGATGAGGATGGAGGAGAGTGTTCTCTCCGTGTGATGTGGGCGAAGATTCAGAAAAAAAGTGAACGAGTGATCCTCAGCAGGGTGTGTCCAGGGGAGGGTGTTCTGAATCTGCTGCTTTGTGTGTAATTCCTTGCTCCTCTCACAGGCTCCTTCTGTGCCTCTGCTGCAATGTTCTTCTTTTATGCATCCTCCTGGCTGGCAGAGCGCGCTCCTGATTGGCTAATTGTGCAGGGAGGGTACTACATGGCAGCCATTGCAATGCGCTCCTCTCCCATTATCCCCTTCAGGAGAGATCATCAAGAGTCCTCCCCCCTCTCCCCTCTCCCATCCCTGCCCTTCCATCACTTCACTCCCTCCTTCTCGATGCCCTTCCTTTCTTCCTGCCCCCCCCATCACACTCATGCAGAGCAGAGTGAATAGGGCTCCACCTGCACCTTCAGAACAGATGGATGCAGTCTACTTGTCTTACTCATTCGCCTGTTTTTTGCACTCGTTTCTGCCACTTTTATTTGTTTCTTTTCTTCATTAAAGTCTATATGAATCCATGGTAAACAAATGCACTTAACAGCTCTTTGCCTCCCTAAGTTGCAGCACTAGCACTATAGCCCATATTTGGAAGTAATAATGACAGCATTAAAGGAAAGCAAAAGAAGACACAAACGAGTGGATGGTGGCACTAAATGCACAGTAGGACTAATGAGCCCATGATTTCAGGAGCTCCTTTTATGCAAGGCAGATGGTTATCTATGAGGTCAGGTGCAGACATGAGAATAACAAATTAGAGTCCCCCGGAATTATTTCAAATGAATTCACAAGAAAGTTGAGTCGGATATGTTTTGACTTGTTTGCAGGAGCAGTGGAGAAACAATATTACTTATATTTTTTGTGGAAAATAAAGTATTTTTTTGCATATATTTTTGCAGCAGTATCCACTTCCTGAGTAGTTTCTGGCCTGTTCCTACTGCTTCCTCCAATTTCCCTATTCGTGTGCTGAGTGCTCACTGAGACATGCTGTTTGGGCTCATCTATAATGCATCCCCCTGCCCCGGGACATCATGTGTGACAAATGACCTATTTCTGTGCAGACCCCCATCGGGCCTTGACCTGAAGGGGCGGGTGTGCACGCGCAAGTGTGCATAAATCAGTGAATGTTTGTTTATTTTATAGTCCAGGACTTCTGTAACAGTGAGGTTAGAGAGGGGAGTGTTTGTGTATTCCAAAAATACTCTCTGGATTTAAAACTGTGTAGTAGCCGAACGTTTCATCACTGCTTTCACTCTGCAGCTGACCTTGAGGACTTCTCGCTGGTGTCTGGTAGTAAAGAAAGAAGATTCAGTCTGATATTGACACTGGACGCTCACTTTGAATGGATTTGTGGAGGAATGATAGTCCTTTGTTAAATAACTCATGTAAGACAACCAAGCGTCTTATTCCCTCGTATTCCATTTCCCAGATTTGTACCCTCTTGCAGTCTCCCCTGTATAATCCCTGTGGTACACCCCATCTTCATCAGTGACATTGTCCTGCAGCTCTCCTGAAGTCACATTCTCAACATGGGCCCCGTCTAGTATTTTACATAATTGCCTTACATAAGTAGCAAGCCTGGCTCAGAGCTTGGATGATATTAGCGGAGATGAATATTGCATGAGGAAAGCACTCGTTAAGCGTTAATAAGAGGATAGAGATGGAGCCCCACTGTCAGTCTACCTTATCCCCGCCCCCACCATTCTGACAAGCAATGACTCAACTCAGCCTGGATTCTTTGGATCTTTTGAGTCAATTTGGTAGAGCAGGAGATAAAGTCTATGTGGATGCGTGAATGTGCTCACTGTGTATGCGAGTGTGAGTGAGTCGGGATGTCTGCAGCTGAAGGATGAGATCCAGTCATTAGGTGCTTGTGTTTTTGCCGGCTTTGTGTGCTGGATAAAAGTGGCTCTCGTAAACACAAAGGTGCCCAGGTCTGTTAACTGACTGCGGTCCCACTTACAGTTCACTCCTAATGTGAATAAATGTGCTTAATTGTCGCCCCTCGTTAAAACCCTGGTACTGAACGCTGAATCCTGCCTGGGTAAGAGGGCATTTGAAGCCCCTATTCTACGCTCCTGAATCAAAAGGATCAAGCATTGGTTTTTGCTTAAAAGCTTTTTTTTTTTTTTTTTGTTATTCCACTGATTGTTTTCTTATCATTCAGGGTGCCTCCACTAGTGGTGATTAGGAGTCTTGCTGCACAATTTGCATATCATGGAATGCACCTTGGTGCCAGGAAGAGGAGCCAGATTAGCACACTGACCTTGAGGTTCTTCAAAGGAAAAAAAAGAATCACTGCACTGCACTGAGGAATACAAGAATAGCAACAAGATTTTATAGTATTTTCCTGTACAGAAAAGGCCTTTAGGTCTGAGTATTTATTTTGATTGTGTCCTTTATCATTCTCACAGTATTACATCAAAACTGGAGCCTGTTGCCATTGCCCTGCGGTAAAGTAGTGCCGTTGTGTATGAGAGAGAGGAGAAGAGAGGGGGAGAGACAGGGGGAGTGCGAGAGTGACACTACGGCAGTGTATCTGGGGGATGGGTGGATGATTCAGCCTCAGGTCTGGTTCATTCAGTGGTCTCTCTCCACCGGGCCTGGCTCTGGGCTATTCAGGGCTCCATGGCAGCAGTAGTGAAGCAGTAACTGCTTTCAGGAAATAATCCAAAAATAATTTTGCCTCTTTTTAAAGGCACATTTGTTGATAATGGCGACTGGCCTAGTAAAAACCTTTGTGTGTTACTTGGCATTTCTTTCGTGGTCTCCCTCATGGCTTCACTTTTGCACTTGTTCTCTCCTTCCCTCTTCATCTTCCTCTCCCTCTGTCTGTCTGGATGTGTTGTCTCTGGGCTATTATTAGAGTAGACAGGCTGGTGGGAGGAAGTCTCTGAAGTAGACTATCTTGTCATTTTTTTATTTATGTATTATATTCTGTTTTTCACGTGCCGGGATTTAATTCCATGTGTATAGCAGCTGGCTACATGTATTCATTGTAGATTAGGCTGTTCCACTCTTTTGCTGTTATTCACACAAAATACATGCTAACCATCACATTCCCTCTGCCACCAGTTTCAGTTTGTTCACGTGGCTCTGTACTGGGTTAAGCGCCTGTAATATATTTTACTGAAACCATGTTTGACGCAAAACCTTTTTAAATATAAAGCCACGCTTATTAATCTTTCATTTGGTCCTGTCTGAGTAGGTATCTAGGGAGACCTTAAATACACAAAGCTCTTAGACATTCTCTTTGTACTATTTCCAAAGCTGCTGCTCTCTATCTGTCAAGGTGGAAAAAAACAGAAATGTGACAAACACAAAATGAGCAGTGTTTGTTAAACTGAGCTGTTTTTAGCCTTGTTTACTGTGTCAATGCCCTGAAACTCCAAATGAGCTGTAAATAATAATTAACGGCGCTTGTATATCAAATCTGCTGTAAATAAGTCAGTGGATAAATTGTATGATACATTTAATTCTATCTTATTGTTTGGCTGTTGCACACTTTGCTATCTCTCTCCATCTTTCTCTGCACTCTCTGCTCAGCCCTTCCCCTTTTCAGTAATAGGAGACCAGAAATCAATATCACATTAGTTTGACCGGAAACGCTTTTGGAATTAAATATGAATGACTGAGATTGCAGCTCTACCTGCTGCTGAGAGAGAAGCATGATGGGTCTCAAGGGAAAAGTGTTTCTTTTTTAATTTTTTTTTCTAATCCAGTCCAACATTCAATATACAACTGAAGCCATTTGTCTTGGTCCCCTTTCCTTCAGAATCACAGTTACTTAGTTTTACTATCGAACGGTTTTCATCACTGTTGATATCGACTGGCTTTGTCTTAGCTTTGCCATCCATCTGCAACGGGCAGTGACTCGTCTAAAAGCATAATTTGATGGAGCAGATAGGATCATGGACGTCACAAAGCCGCGACAGCTCAGGAGGAAAGAAGAATCAGACGACCACACCCTTCCCCCTGAACACAGTGGACGTGTTATTTGAATATGAAAGAACATCGTGGTTATCAGCAGATTGCATCTTCTTTTTCTTTTTTTTTTTTAAACAATATGTGCTCTCAGAGCTGTTATGCTTTCTGCATTGCTGCTTTGTACATTCATTTTGTAACTTTAAACATGCAAATGATGTTGCCTGGTCTTCCATTTTCATTAAGCGGTTCAGCGTGTAAAGTGCACACGGTTCCTTTTTAAATGAATGCAGTTTTGCTTAAAAGCCTTATTTGCAGGGTTGTGACTGCCTGCAGGTGAGAGAAAGATATACCGTTATACTGTCTGTGCAGGTACTATATTATGGTCAACAGTAAACCAGCACACATACTATAGCAGTAGATGTATTTGTGAGCTATATTTCACCCCATCAGAGATGAAACGGTTTGTGACAGATGGACTGATATTGTTCCCCTCTTCGGCCCTGAAAGTGTGGCCCCTCCTGATTTCCTCCCTGACAGATGTAGGGGGAGGACCACAGTGCACTCCTCTTTCTTTCAATTGATTTGGATTCTCAAACCCTCAGGGACTGGCGAATGGAGATGGGATGGGGTGCAGGGAGTTGCTGGTTGACAAGACTGATGGCTGGCTCACTCCTTTCCTTCAGTATAGGACCAATCTTAAGGAAGTGCTGTAGAGAACTCAAACATATTGGATGAATAGATGCATAGACTGTATGTTCATAAACTACAACATGCAAATAGGCTGTGTGCTGTTTGACTCGCATCAAGAGCCTGCGAGGATATTTTCATAAATCTTGGTCTGAGAGTGACAGCATAGCAAGTACCCATGCATGTAATGTAAGCAGAGGAGAGAGCGTGGCTGCTATGGTTAAACCTGTACAACAGATCTCACCAGTTTAACAGTTAACCAGTATACAGCTACTGCAGGTGTGCAATGCGTTTTATATTATTTATTCTCCGACTGGATGCTCCAGCAGAGATTTCCTTTCGTACCCCTAACACTGACTGCAGGATCACCATTGGGCGAGCTAACAGCTGCCTTGTAGCAGATGCGTCCTGTTGCTAACACACGCTCTCTGTCCCTGGAGGGGAAAGGTCACGACAAGGGAGGAGGTTAAAACTGAGATTCTCCTTCAGATGCTGCAGCACGAGGCTTTGAGATAAAACAAACAAATGAGCATCTGCTTTTCCCTTTTTCTAATCGACAGCACTATGGATTACGCATTTAAATCACTATTATTGATTATTTGTTTAGCCTGCTATCGTTTCTCTACCTTTTTGTATATAAGCAGCTATGGCAAAAATCTATGACCTGTGGAGTTGTGTTAGACTAAAATTGTAATGATAAAGCTTTTTTTGACCGGCAAAATAAGGTTTATTTTATTTCCTTTACTTGGTTTTAATGCTCCATTTCAGATCCTTGAAGCAGAAAGTAGTAAAAAACTAAAGAAGAAAGTGGTTAATGATTTTAATAGGACTCCCTGGTGCGGGGGGATAGTGAGGGGACGTGCCCTGGCTAGGGGCGCGTGGCAGCCGAGCAGGTGGATGACGGGCAGCTGAGTGCTGGGCTCTCGGGGGAGGGGGAGGGGTCCATTTTGGAGTACTCTTGGGGTTGAGAGAAACCCTGAAAAAAGGCTACCCCATCTGGAACTGCGGTGGGGGCTCCGGTGTGAAAAAGATCCAGTGGGAGGTGTCTGACACTCTCTCTTTTGTTCTTTGGTAACACAGCAGTGATGGTGATGGTTGTGGTTGTAGGGGCGAGGTGGGTGGGGGGGTGGGGGGGTGTTTGCTGCCGTGGGGGCTGGGCACTCAGACAATGGTACGGATCTAGGAAGTGAAAGCCTTCGATGAACAGAGAATCAGAGAAGGAGGCTGACAGGAAGGTGGAGACTGGAGGTTTAAAGCATGCAGACGTGGTTCAGCTCAACTGAGTTGTCTTTTTTTTTTTTTAAACCAGGCAGCTTCAAAGCATGATTAAACAAAAACAAAGCAATCAGTAAATCACCATTAGATCCTAAATGAGAATCAATAAGAGATGTGTTTCTAAATGTGTTTTAATATCTCTTAAATGCATTGCAGATGAGCATTAATGCTGTTAGAAAAGTGACCTGAAATCCAAAATTGCCTAATCAATTGTGTTAGGCACCGATGTGCAATGAATTTAGATTTGCTATAGCTTGGGGCAGCTAAGAAAGAAGGATGAGCTTTGGCGCTGTAGTGGAGGCGTGCCTCCATGGAAGCATGAGCTTCATTTATTTTCATTAGCACTGTCTCTGGGCCAGACTCGTGCCTGCTGTGAGCTCTGATGGAGCCCACAGTGTAACCCAATGCGTAAACATGTCATATATAAACATACATCCCTGGATGTCTGTCCTTGCTCTGCCACAGCCAAGGCTCTGTCATCTCCCTCCATACATATCTGTGCCGTTCATCAACCATCTTAACACAAGACAGGCATGTACCTGCAGCAGCTCTCCAGGGTGCTGAATAGGACAACTGGGGTGTGTATGGAGGCAGTGACAAATGGGGGAGGTGCTGGTGGAAAAGAGATTGAGCTGCGTCTGTGAATTTCTTTATCATAAACGCGAGAGAAAACTGCAGGCACGGAGAAACACGAAGGCCTGCCACTATCAGAAACTGACAAGGAGGGAACACAGAAATAGTCGATCCTCATTTACTCCCATCAAACGTAGACAAGTTTTTATTTATTTCTTTAGTTTATGGTATACTGGATATACTTTTTGGTTCATAAAATGCTAACTGTGTTAGCACAGCAATGGTTAGTGTTAGGGTAGAACACGTGGAAAGAGGGCTATCCTCTGATCAGAAGTATAGCAGTTCAATCAATTTTTGTGCCAAAGTGTCCTTGAGCAAGGGAAAAACTCTACCAATGGAGGCCAAGATCTTTGCATGGCTGCTCGGTCGCCATTGGTTTGTTCTTGTGTGTTACAGGTTAATGTGAATAACAGTTATTAGGACCCATTGAGATACACGTTAGTGTTATATGTATAAGTCAAGTCCAGTTGCCATTTACTTCTAGACCTCTTCATAAGAAGAGGTCTAGGTGAATACCTGCTATGTGTGGGGAATTTGCATGTTCTCGCCATGTTTGTCTTGGTTTCCTCTGGCACTCCTGCAGGTTTCTTTCCTCTTAGTGCCCAAAACATACAGTACTGTTGGCTATATGGTTAGAGTCCCTAAAATAACTCTGTATGAGTGTTTGTCAGAGATGTCTGTGATGCCCAGAGGCTGACTAGTGTCCTGTCCAGGATGTAGTGCACATTATGCACAATATGAGCTGGAAAAACGCCGACAAATCCTCTGGACACTGGACAGACAAAAAATAAATAAAACAATGCATGATTAAATAAAATGAATAAATAAATAACCTGCATTATTATTTTTTCTTTTTTGGTTTCTCACACATTTTATTCTTATTTAACACACCAACAATACACTCACTCACCTCAGGTTCCAGATCTGTAAAGAAAACAGCATCTCTCTGCAGTCGCCACATAGACGTATAGAATGGATTCCTTTACCTTCCAGTTATGGTGGACAGCCCCACCTGCAGGTAGAGTAATGGTACAACAGCCTGTTTTGACAAGCTGTTTTATCATGTATGCAGGTTTGTTGGAACAATTCTATAAATATGTATGTAGCTGTAGCCCATTTTCTGCAAGTCATTTTAGCCATTCAAATGGAAATAATATAATAATAATAATGGTTCATACTAACCATCCCACAGTTCATAAGTCAGTTTTCAGATCCAAATAGCATCAAAACAACTTGCTGATGGTAATAAATTTTTCCATTAATGTTGTAGGCCATGCCTGGAAAGGATTTCAGAATTATGCAATATAAAATTTCAGCTGTATTGTGCTGCCACAGCAGAAAATCCTGCCCTGAGATTTTGAATCAGAAGAACAAAGGCAGCAGAGCGAGCAGACCTGCACACATGACACAGCATTTCTGTTATTTATCCATTTGTTTTAAAGTCACAATACCTATTAAGGAGCAGGCATTGCTTTAATGCATTATAATAAAGCATTTTAACACAACATAAAGGATAACTTGTCTGCTTTTATTTGTTGTTTTGTTGTGTGTGTGTGTGTGTGTGTGGGTTTTTTTTTTTTTTTTTTTTTTTTGTTTTTTTTTTAGCTTGATAATTACAATTTGGGAACCTGGCTTTAGAGTTCCTAGTTAGTTATTATAGTTTATTGGTCTTCTTGACTCATAAGCAGTGAATTAATTCACAGAGGAAACAGAGAGCAATATGTGAATTGCACAGCATGTTGTATTTTCTTCTTCTTCTTTATTGCTTTGCTTACATTTATAAGTTGTTTGTATGTATTGTTATGAATTACAAATAAAAGAAAAGTTTTTTTAAGAAAAAAAAAAAAAAAGAAAAGAAAGAAATGCACAGTTGCAGCTTTAACTGCAAACTGACGCACGCATGAGAAACCCAAAGCTGAGGTGGAGGTTGGCCAATTTAAACCGGTCAGGTGAGATTTCTTTATGGTGCACTTTTCTATTCAGGTCAAATTAGTAGAAATGCAAGAAAACAGGATGTAGTGAAAATGTATTTTAAAAGGGCACCTGTTGACATTTCAGGGATCGTTGCGATTAAAGCATGAAGCAGTGTGTTTATTTTAGTTAAACCTGAGTTACTTAGTTGTGTATTTCTGACTTGGAAAGTTGAGAAAAAGCGAAGACGACCTTTATTCTGAAATAATCTCAGATGTGGTGCAGTTTCCTGTGGTGGACTTGACGGTCAGAGCCGTGGTTCGGCTCCCGGCCACTAGGAGGACCAAGGAGGGATCTGTACTGAACCCGGTCCCAGTGTGGAGAAGGAAGAGCTGAGCGCGTCCATCCCATCCTGACCCGGGGACTACACACCACAGGGGGCATCTTCAACCCGACCAGAAAGCTTCTCCTTACATGGGGACACACGATGTCCTCAACAGCCAGCGAACGGAGGGCGTTTGCTCACAAAATCAACCGGTGAGACGCGGACTGAAGTTATTGTTTAAGCCGCTCGACGTGCGTAAAAGTGACCTGCTGGACGCAGTGCGCGCATAGCCACCATGCTAGGGATCGTAAGGTGTGAGTGCACACAATTATGGCTGTTTAAGGCTAGTTTCAGCTCTTTTGTTCTCAAACCTGTCTGTGGAGACACTTTCTGTTCCCGATGTGTGCCACTTTGTTGGGTTAATTTCCCGGTTTTAGTCGCGGTTACCGCATCATCGCAAGGCATTGTTTGTAAGCAACGAGCTGCACCGCCAAGATCAGGGCTTTCTTTTTCTTTTCTTTTTATTATTGTGCGGCTTCTAGAGCTCTTCTACCTTCTTATCCGAATGAAAGGAAAACATAAGCGTTGTTATGATGGCACCAAAGAGGACTGAAGTGTTTTGGATTGTGTGAATGCCTCGTAGCAAAACTGTAGTGACCTGTTTCCACATGTTGTGAACTGGTTCTCTCTGTAAAGCAGGATTACTGCAGGGATTACTCTTACATGCTGGTAAAAGTCCAGAAGGAGTTGGATTTATTCTCACCTCGTGGACTCAGATCAGTCTATCTAATGTGTTTGTTTTGGAGTTATTGTAATTGTGCTGATGGGAAGTTTCTCTTTCCTTGAGTCAGTGTTGGATTGTGGATCCAGGTCCAGACTGAACAACACCAGTTCAGCCTGAAGTGATGGTGCATTCCTAAAGTCCTGAGTCCAGACTGGGAGCCACACTATTGTTTAGTGCAGGATGCAGGAAAGGGTGGGAATAGGAGTTCATACAGGCAATGGTCAACAGCTTTCCTCTTTCCTGCAGATACGGTTTCCACATTATTGGAAGCACAGCATTGAATCAGAAGATTTAATGTGAGTCTCCTATATACAAGAAGTCCATCTTATGATGTAGTAAGTGCAGAAATGTAGGAGAAGACTTTACTTTAGTGGCCTGACCATCTTTGTGCATCAAACCAGCCTTAAACTGGAATGATGGGAAAAGTGTCCCAAGTGTCCACAGCTGTTTTTATGAGAGATTATTGTGGACTTCTGAGAGCAGCTGTTTTTTGTTTTGTTTTACTCTCGTCCTGTTTTCTCCCTGCTTTGTCTCTCTTCAAGCCTCCTGCTAACCGTTGGTTCAGAAAGGACATGAGCAGAGTTCTGGCTCTGTGCCTGTTCCCTGGGGCCAGGGGCCAGCTTCCCACCTCTCTGTAAGATCAGGTCCGGTCCTCGTTCAGAACAGCTGCTGTTCTTCAGTAATGCTACGAGTACCAGGGGATAAAACCCAGAAGTGATTTCACCGATTGTCACGCTTCCAAAGGCAGATGGATGCAGTACTTTGTCACGACACCCTGGATCCATAGAGATCCAAACATTTTGGGAATATTCTACAAATATAAGCTTTTCATTGGATTTATTTACTGGAATTAACCTCAACTTGGGAGTGACTTTTAAATAACTGATGCTGATGTTTTAGATGATGCTAGAATGCATAGTTAACAAAACATCCCTTTATTTTTTAAAATGTCCTATTAATTCCCTTTGAAAGTTTCCAGCTTTGAAAATACCCAGAATTTGGCAACCCTAGTTGAAATGCTATGTTTTTAATTGAATTATTTTGAATGGATGCTGATATTTATGCTTGAACAATAATAGTTATTTTACATCACTGCCCATTTCTGTTTATTTCCCACAATAAATAATTCCTATGCAAAGTTTATTATTTTCGGATATTCCCAAAATTAAGTTCCAGTGGAAATTCACCAGAAATTTTCCTCCCCTTTGCAGCCCTAGTCCATTGTATTCTGATTACTGGTTTATCTTTAGAGAGAGAATTAATTCAAAAGAAATAGTTGCGGTTTTTTTAAACTTTGTTCTTCCTTTCTGGACACCTGATTGTGCCTGAAAGACAATGTTATAACTGCATATATATGTCATTAATTTGAGCAAAATGATATTGTGTCTGTCCCGTGAATATGGCGCTGGTTCTAACTTTCATAGCTTGACTTCTCGTAGGACGTACGCTGCGGAAGTTCGAAAACAAGTGTCCAGGGATTATGGCTCACCGCAGCTGTCTAAGAAGCGTGGAAGCGGGCATCACCCGGTGAGTCAACCAGTGACAAATCAAATCAGTTTTACTATGGTTGGCTGGTGGGAAGGTTTGGAGAAACGGTGGCTTTAGTTCAGGGGTGTCATTATGTCTCCCAGGGCCAAGCGCTGCCTGGGCTGGAATGTTGGTGGTGTTTTGTTTTGTTCTATTTTCTTTTTTTTTTATGTGTATAAATAGTTTAATTGAAAAATTGCATATTTTATGGAAGAATTTCCTCGATTTCTTAATCTTTTAATGTTGACATTTAAGTAAACAGGACCCAAAGCTAATTTAATAGCGCAAATCTAACACCTAAGACATCTGGGAAACTTATCCTAAACATTAAACATTTTGATCTCCTTGGTTCTTCGCCTTTGCATGAGAGATCAAACTGCGCTGTGTGACGGATAACACAAGTTGAACTCATCAGATTTAGATTATTAGGCCGAGACAAACAAAGACAGTGATGGGGATTAATCCTAACGTCAAGCAAGTGAAGAAGTGGTTTTTGTGACGCTATTATCTGCAGGAACGCAAGCTATTATTGCTGAACAATCAAACCAAGTGTTTGTTAAATGACAAGCTGCGAAAATTAATCCTGTCTTTAACATTCCCGAGCTTCCCTGTCTATAAAGTAGTCTTTGTACAAGACATTTCTATGTTTTCCTGTTTATATACAAAATTACACTACGGTATATGCTCTATTTCAGTGTTTTCAACCTAGGGGTTGCCTGATAAATTTATATATATATATATATATATAAGAAAATAGACTGATTAAAAAACACATTCTTAAAACACAAATCTTCAACAACTGTGAAATAAATATAAATCTACCATGGCATGTATTTAGAAAAAATTCCGAACTGGCACAACTTGTCCTGGCTGTATTTGTAATACATGATCAAAATGTAATTCTAGAAAAAAGTGTCTTTAGGGTCGCCAAAAATTCTTCAATATCAAAGTGGGGTCACGATCCAAAAAAGGCTGGGTTACCACTGCCCTAGTAGCAATGAATGCTCCAGTAGATTATTTTTTATTTACTATTTTTTATTGCTTATAAATGCAACTTTTGAATGTGTCTACTTATGTCAGGCATAGTTATTTTCTCCTTTGCAAGTCTGTGTGACTAAATCATTTTTCTGAAATTATTCACAGCGAATACTTCTTACATGTAAAGTGAAGACTCAACAAATGAAGTGTGTTTGTTTAACTTTAGGGTTGGGGGTGTGAATCTGAACAATGCAATGATGTCATTCTGTATTGAATATGCAGGCCTCTATGTAAATGTCATTAAAAATGAATTAGACTCCAGGACGGGCCCCACTCTCCTTAGTCTTATCATAAATGCTTCTAATCCAGTTGATCAGATTATATTGTGAAGGACGGCTGAGTCGTTCTCACTGGTTCCTAATGGTCTAATGCTGACTGACAGTTGCCGCTGACGGAGGTTGTGGAACCGGTGGACTTTGAGGAGTATGTGAGCAGTCACGCTCCCGGGGTGGAGCCGGGGCCCCTCAGGCAGCTGATGGAGTTCCCTCAGGACGACCTGGAGCTCCTCCAGCTGGACAAAGAGTGCACTACACTGGAGCCCCCCATGCCTGAGGAGGACGAGTGAGTCCAGCCATTAAAAGGCCAAACAAACACAACAACACTCAGACATGCACACGCGTGCACAGTGCATCAATATCACTAATGTCAGACATTACTACAGATGGGAACAAAGTCTTCTCCTCTTCCACACTGAATGGACATAAATATCAGAGCAGGCTTTGCTTCATTATTAATGTGTTTCTCTTTGTAGTTCACTGGATCCCAGAGTGAGAGATGCCCTGGCCGTCTACACAGATGACTGGCTTGTCATTCAAAGGAAGTAAGTGCTTACATCAGGACTAGCAGCTCAACTAATTTACACCATGTCCACTTCTTTACCACTCACATCACTGACAGGCATGACATTTGTAGAGACATGTTTTTTTGCTTCTTCTTCTTCTTCTTCTTCTTCTTCTTCTTCTTTCTTCTTTCTTCTTCTTTCTTCTTTCTTCTTTCTTCTTCTTTCTTCTTTCTTCTTCTTTCTTCTTTCTTCTTCTTTCTTCTTCATTCCTTCTGCAGATATCAGCGTTTCAGCACCACGTGCACACCACACAACTCTGAGCGTCAGAGGGAGAGGCAGCGAGGGCTGGTCAAACAGACCTTTGAACTGGACGAGGCTGCAGCTGCTGAGCGTCAGGATGACCAGGTACCAGATCCTGATCCTGAGCCAGATCCCAATGGAGAAATGACTTCTTATCTCTGAAACGGAGTCATTAGTCAGCACTAATAGGTTCTTAAGAGCAGCAGCTTTTCCAGTAATTGTCCTCCATATAATGTCATAAACAAAAGAATATAACCCAATGGGTGTGGTCATCCAGTTTGGACTGAGTCTCATGCTGGATGATTGCAGTATTTCTTCATCCAGATGAATCATACGTAATGTTTATCGATAGCATTAAGTGGATCTGAAACACATGTTTCTCCACTGTTTTGTTTTTCTTGAGGAGAAAGTCAGATACATGATCTCATCCAAAGGCATGATCTCATCCCTTAGTCCTGTTCTCCTCAGGATGACGCAAAGCGGCGGTCGGTTAGTATCGATGAAACCCCTCGGGGCAGCTGGGCCTCCAGCATCTTTGACCTGAAGAACTCCTCTCCAGACGCTCTGCTTCCATCTGTGCTGGAAAGAACAGCCGTGGAGGACATGGATCGCCGTAATACCGAGGCACGGCTGCATGGGCGCCACGGCGACCTGCTGGGCCTGTACCCGCCCCCTGATGAGGTTTGTGGGACAACATGTGGAACAAAAAGACTTCTCCCATGTTGGGTTTATTTATTCTGCGTTTACTGAAATTCCATTTTAGTAATAAAGTATTATAGTACATCATGGCGTATAAACACCACCATACGTTTCATCCCTGACTTGAAAAGAAAACAATGTGCCACAACATTTCCAGAGGAACTGTTGAATAATATCATGTTTCACATTTTTCAAGGCGACAGCTGTTTCTCACGCAGACTCATTTTGTAACAGCAGCTTGTTGGGGGTCAGTGAAGAGGACAGCACTGTGGAGAGCTTTCATCCTGTGTGACGTCATAGACATGTTATTGTTTTTACATTTAAATTGCTGCTTGCAATAATGCATTTCAAAATAAAAGCACCTAGTGGTAATTGGTGGTTTTTATTTGATGTGTTTTCTTTAAAAGAGTGGATATCCCTCATGAAAACACATTATCATGTTCACTTTGTGTATAAACAAAATGTGATTGTGAGTGAAATTCAATTACACTTACAACTTGTCCCTCCCTCAAACATTAAGAAGATTTAGTCATGATTTAATTCAATCCTTGGAAAATCTTTGATTACATTTGTTGCTTGAAATATTAGTTAATTTAGTTTGAGTCATTCTGGCTTGGTCTGTTTTAGTCTTGGTCCACAGAAGGGTTTATGGATTTACTGAGTAAGGAAGGATATGTAAAGGGCTATTGTGGCCACTCCAAAAGGGAGAAGTTGGACTCCTTTTAATAAAATCCTATAGATTTATGTGATTCCTAAATAATTCCAAATCAATTATCTTGGTATGTGTAATGTTGTTGATAAGTTGTTAAATAAAAGCCTTGATCATGACAAGTTAGTTTCCTTTTAGCATAACTTGAGTCTAAATTATTATTTTTATTCTTTACAGGAACAATATTCAACATGTCTGTGATATATTTTTATTTTTTTATCCCATTTCTGATTTCAAGGAGTGTTTTTTCTCTCCGTTCCTTGTCGCTCTATCCCTGTCTTTATGTCTTTGTGTGTACACATCATTGTTCCTCTGCCGCTGTGTTGCCATGGCATCTGTGTAAATGTTATGCGGTTTCGTGGCAGGATGAAGCGGTCGAGAGATGCTCTCCCCCTGAAGTGCCCAAAGAACATTGTGGCCAGAGGATCATGGTCAAGTGTTTGTCTCTGAAGTGAGGGAACATTTATTTTCTTCATTACTTTTCTCACGCTGAGATCATTTCTGGGAAAACATCCCTAATGATTTCTTACTCCACTCACTGTCATTTCATGCCTTTTTTTTAATTTATCTTTCCAGGTTTGAAATAGAAATCGAGCCAATATTTGGAACCCTTGCACTGTATGACATCAAAGAAAAGAAAAAGGTATATTTTTCGTACAACTGCATCACTTCTTATGCATCATGGTGAGTCTACTGCAGTCAGTGGAACCACGTACGTAATGCTGAGATCATTCCTGGCTAATTGAATTTCCCCTCGTCTCAAAAAGGCCTAAGTGGTCTTTCGGTTCAGATCTCTGGATCAAAAGTGAATTAAAACCCCCCTGACGTGCACATCCATTATCATCATCCCTCCCTCTCTTCCCCCTCCCTGGCTGATTCCCACTTACTGTATCTCTCCTCCAACAGATCTCGGAGAATTTCCACTTCGACCTAAACTTGGATTCAATGAAAGGGCTACTCAAACCTCACACACCTCACGTCGCCATCTCCACTCTGGCCCGTTCTGCCATTTTCTCCATCACATACCCTTCAGCTGATATCTTTTTGGTCATTAAGGTGCATCGATCATTTGTTTATTATTGTCTCTCTATTGTAGGACTTGTTAAATATTATTTCATCTTGTTGTAGCTTGAGAAAGTCCTTCAACAAGGAGACATCGGCGAGTGCTGTGAACCCTACATGGTTATGAAAGAATCAGATTCCACTAAGGTAACGTAAATGTCCGAAGTCATAAACATGACTCGAGTCCCTGCAGTGTTCACCACCATCTGTGAAATCAGATAAATCAGGTGACTCCGTATCGTCGGCTCATGTTATGTCTTCCCGTGTCTCCGCCGCAGCACAAGGAGAAACTGGAGAAGCTGCGTCTGCAGGCCGAGCAGTCGTGCAGTCGTCTGGGACGTTTCCGTATGCCTTTCGCCTGGACAGCCATTCACCTGGTCAACATAGTGAGCAGCGTGGGAGGACTGGACCGCTGCGAGCTCGACTCGGACTCTGGTACTGCCATCATCCAAGCACTTTGCCGTGTGGTAGATTAACTACAGCCGTCACTGAAATGTAATGTGCAGCCTTCCTAACGCTGTCCTTTTTTGAATGTGTGCAAGAACGCAAAGGTCATGGAACGTGGAACGAGAGGAAGAAGAAGGGCTTTGAACGAATGAGCGTGGGGGACGACGTGTGTAACTTTGCTACGTTCCGTCCAGCGACACTTACCGTCACCAACTTTTTCAAACAGGTCAGAAACTACTGAAGATGTTAATGCCAACAAAGAGACACAGATTTCAATATTGCTGCACTCAATATTTAATTAAATCAAATCCAAAATCCAATTCAATAATATGTAATTTATTATTATTTTACCCATTACTTTTTACTGAATTCTTTTTTCTATATATATTATAGACCAAACACAACAATTTGATGAAAAATATCTTAATTTTCAAATTATTTATTACTTGTTATATTTTCATTTTAACATAAATTGTTGTACAGTATAGCCCTTAAAAACATTTTAAAGTAAATCTATTCAAGCTTGTCTTACTGCCACTAAAGTGTAAAATAAATGTGTATTTTTTTTATTTTATTTTATTGAAATTGGGGAGCTCTGCAGTGCTGTAGTAGCTCTGTGTGCTCTGGGAGGGTCAAATGAAGCATTTCCCAACACACCCTTTAAATCCCTGCAGTACACTCACACAGTCAATGCTTTGTGCTTGTTTTGCTGCGCAACAGATTCAATTTGTCACACCTCACACCACTTGAATGCAACACAACCACCTAAACCTGTGGTTCCCAATCTTTTTTGTCCTGTGTACCCCCTTTGCCCAATCATGTGTACCCCACTTCATATTATAAGTACCCTCTCCATAATTTCATATGCTTTTTTATTTTGTAACAGTGGGTTCTCCTAAATCCCTAACTTAGTCTTGAACATTGGTTCCCTAAGACTTAATATTACAAATAATTAATGGAATTTAAAGTGGAATTTATTTAATTAAAAAAAAAAATCCCAATGCGGTCTGCTATGTTAAATGTTGCTAATTATTGTCTCCTATTGTCAGTAGTGTGATAAAATAGCCTTAATGACATAAAATAATCCTGTTTCAATAAATTACAAGAAAATATCATATTTTATTGAGTAATAGTGCTGTTTTTTTGTGGTGAATTTGTCACAAAAAAAAGTCTAAAAATGAACAATTTACTCATTTACTGATTATTTTTAAATGAATCTTTCTGAGTACCCCCTCAATGTGATTCTGTACCCCTGTTTGGGACCCACTGATCCAAACATCCTCCTACAGGATCTACAGTACCAGGAACCTTAGTGTAAAACTAGCATAATGACATTAGATTTTGCACTGCATAAAACTGCATCCTATGGGCTTTCCTACTTGTGTGTCAGGAGGGGGACAGACTGAGTGATGAAGACCTCTACAAGTATCTGGCTGACATGCGTCGGCCTTCCTCTGTTCTGCGGCGCCTGAGGCCCGTCACAGGTAACCACGACAGAGAAGAACTAAAATCTCCGACGTGAGACTTTCTTACTTCCTGAATTCTACTTTTAGAGTTTCATCACCGGATCCTTATATTAAAGGGAGAGCTAAGTTTCTGTTGCATGTTATTTAAGTCCAGTTTGGATCTATTGAATGTGATGTTCTTACAATCAAATGTGAATTGTATGGATTCTGAATATATTCTGAATAATCTGTGTGCGTGTGTGTGCGCGTGTGTGTGGTGTTGTTTTTTTTCCTTACAGCCCAGTTGAAGATTGATATTTCTCCAGCTCCGGACTCTCCGCATTACTGCCTGTCACCAGAGCTGCTTCACGTAAAGCCTTACCCCGACCTCCGTGTCAGGCCCACCAAAGAGGTGCTGGAGTTCCCAGCTCGCTACGTTTACACACCACACACCAGCTACAGGTGTGTAGTCATCAAACACACACACTCACTCACACACTATGGGGGGTGGATCCATTCTCAATCCATGCGTGCCAGTCCATCACACGTGTACCTGCCTGCCTAACTTTCACTAAACTTAAAGTAGTTAGGTGTAGTGGCAGGTGTGGCGTGAGTGAAGCTATAGCGATCAGGTGCCCTTCACTATGTAGCACCGTCTACGTGACATGTAAACACTTAGAAAAAAATACTACGCGTGCACGTCAGCAAGTGTGTGTGAGTATTGAGTGTCGTATCCTGTCCATTCACAGCAACGATCTGACTCAGCGTAACACTACAGTCACTACCACTCTATGGACGGGTGTCGTAACACAGACTGTAAGCGGACTAAATGGTGGTCCGTTATACACTCAGTGCTCACAGACACACTTGCATACCTGGACACGTGTACACACCTGTACGCCTAAGCGCCTAGTATTTTTTTCTAAGTGTTTGCATGTCACGTAGACGGTGATCGATAGTGAAGCGCACCTGATCGCTGGAGCTTCACTCACCACACCTGCGTCTACGTGTGACTGATATATTTATGTTTGTAAGTTGCACATCCAGGTGTGGCGTATGTGCGCATACACTTTCATGTGTATGCGGACGTGACTTGTGCATTGTGCCCGTGTACCCATTCTAAGTCTATGGAAAATGTAGATCAGACTTGCAGGCGCTGGGTACGGGTTGATTTGAGCGTACGTTGGACTGGTGCGCATGAATTTAGAATGAATTCACCCCCCCATACACACACACACACACATGTGCATTGACCTATAGAACAAACACACTCTCTGTCAGGCAGTGGGCGCATGACTCTGTGTTTGCTGAGTTTAACACTAGATTTTACAATGTGACAAACGCTCTTTAATAATATGTCAAGGCGACAGTCACAACTCGTTCAAATAATGTTTACAAAGCATGTCGAGGCCAAAGAACAAATGATAAAAAAATATGGGATGAGGAAGACATGTGTACAAAAAAGTACTGTATTCTGTGTAATGGGTTTTAGACAGGAGTGCACTGATGTCGAGAAGTTGCAGATAATTTGTCTTGTTCAGACTGGGAGTAAATCAAAGGTTGAACATCATTGTTAGCTTAATAGCCAGGATCCTTCTTCTGCACCCACTCATCCTCAGCGTGCACGACAAGTCCTTTTCCAGCGTGCACATGTGACTTCGGGCAGAAAGATCAAACCCCCGCTGAGATATAAAATGCTTAAATCCTGCCCTTTATCATCTTCTGCAGTTTGGAGATCTGCTTGTTCTGAGACTCAATAGCTCGTCTTTGGTCCTGAGTTAAATGCTGTAAAGTCTGTAGGACATTGCTCTGCTCCTCTGCTCGCTCCTGTAAAGGAGAGGAAGAAACGGAAGTCAGAGATTATTAAATGTAGGTTACCAGGAACTTTTCCACACATCTGGAGCTTAGACAGCAGCCTGTAGGTACCTGCAGCTTTTTAATGCTGAGCGAGTTGTTGAGGTCTTTTTCCAACTTCTTCACCTTTGTGCTCAGTTTCACCTCTTCCTTCTCCACGCTGCTCAGCAGGTCCCGTGTTCGTCTGATGTCAGCCTGGTGCTCGGCCATCTGGGACTGAAAACAGATCATATAGATCAGTGGTTCCCAAACTTTTCACAAACCTGTACCCCTTCTTACACTAAACCTGCCCCCGTGCCCCCTACTGCTGCACAATGTAATGTCACTAGGGCTGGGAGATATATCGACAATCAAGATAAAAACTGATTTTTGTATTTTATAGCTTATTTTTTATCAAAATACTCGTTTTAGGAGTGGATGCTTTTGCCACTTGTCAGAAAAGCATGAAAGGCACAGTTTGATGGATTTCTGAGTGCTTCTTAACCCAGACCTTCCCCTAAACAAGCCACACTACAGAACTCACTCACACGTGCTGTCCCTTAGAGGAGAAAAAGAAAAAAGCGACACATATTGTGCAGTTATTTGTTAATAAATGTGCCTGTGTGACATTTTGCATCAGGAAATTAAACCCAGAATTGTCTTTCTGTGAAGACTATTGACATTTATATCGTATATCACTATTTTGAGAAAAAAAATAGAGATAAGAGTTTTGGTTCATATCACCCAGCCCAAAATGTGACTTGTATACAATGTGAAATTTGTTTCTGAATTTCACCTATGCTGTTGAGGAATAATAGGTAATATAAAATAATAATAATTGTTACGCACTCAAGAAAATACCTTATTTAAAATTATCACTTGTTTGCATTATTTCATTATTTAGCCTACTGGCATTTTCAGTGGGAAACAAATTTCTTTTTCTGAAAGAATAAACCTACCAAACATTTGTTGATTGAACGTATAGCAGTAATAGAACATATTAATCACCCTGAAACTGTGAAATACAACTCGCTACAACTTTACTGAGGAGGGTGAGGTTGAGAGGATGCACAGAACTCTGCAATGTTTGGCTGAATTTCATATTTGCACTTTTTTTGATGAAGTTGTTTCTCTGTCTGAGGCTGCATGAGGGGGCTCTGCATCTGGAACTTTTCTCTGCTGTCTGAGGCCATGCTAGTAGCTCGGCTATCTACAACAAGTGTAGCGCTGCTAACATCTTGGTCCACCGTACACCTTCAGTGTTGCTGTTGCTGTGGAAGGACATTTATCTTATTCATTTCCATGCGTTAGCCACGCACGATGGAGTGAGCGACAGTCAGTCACATGTGTTAATCAATCATTGAGATTCACGTAAGTCTATGTGAGAGCAGAGCGGCTAGAGAGTCTTACATGGGCCAATGTGTAATTTGTGGCAATGCATGGATGCTCCTGACTGCTGCTGCTGTATTTATCAGTGATGTCCGGATACAACTTTTTCATTTCCGATATGATACTGATATTTCAACCATGCGTATCGGCCGATACCGGTATTGATGCGATACAATATCGGCATGAATCATACATACTTTAATTACTTTATTTATTTTTTTAATAAAAAAATACTTATTTTATAGTGTGGAATGTTAGAAAAGGCTTGATCAAGTGATGTCACTCAAACAGAGAACAATAGTCATTTAAACTTTCAACATAATATCTACAGTATTCTACAATTTTATAAAATAAATAAATGAATTGCAAAAGAAAAAAAATTGAAGTTTGAATCCGATATCCGTTTTCAGGCTAATATCGGACCGATGTCCGATATCGATATTGGACCGGGACACCCCTAGTAGTTATGTGGCCATACCATCCTGTCATTGCCTGATCTCGTTCGATCTCTGAAGCTAAGCAGGTCTGGGCCTGGTTAGTGGTTGGATGGGAGACCACTGAGAATTCCAGGTGCCACAGTGGGGGACAGTCGCTCCAGTGGTGTCTGTCATTGTGTCCTTGGGCAAGGCACTTCACCCACATTGCCTAGTATTAATGTAGTGTGTGAGTGTTGGTGGTGGTCAGAGGGGCCGATGGCGCACTATGGCAGCCTTGCTTCCGTCAGTCTTCCCCAGGGCAGTTGTGGCTACAGTAGTAGCTTACCACCGCTAAGTGTGGAGTGAAATAATAATGCCTTAATTCTGTAAAGAGTGTCTATGATAAAGCGCTATATAAAATCCAATGCATTATTGTTATTATTATTATTTATATTCTAAATAATACACTGTTTTTATTACAATTTGCATACTTTAGGATATAGATTATCAGATTGTCTAATAATGTAGTTAATTTCACAATGAAACTGAAAGCCGTTGCTGTATCTCTATCACTACACCACATCAGCCTTGTTTTGTCTGCTCCACTGCTTTTATCTCAGAAGTTTAATCTCCCTTCGTTCCAACACGTACGATCTAAGTTTGATTGCCCATTCTAAAGCTGAGCATTACCCAGCCTCACACTGTAAACCTGTGCTGTGTTTTCTTACCTGTAGCAGCTCTAGCGCCTCTTTCATCTGCTTCTTCACCTCTGCTGCACGCTCTGTCTTTGCCCCCAGCGTCTGAAGCGCCTCCTCGTGGCTCTGCAGCGCCTGCTGGATTTGTCCCATTTTGGCCTCAGTGGTTTGGTAGATATTGTTCAGGGAATCACTGAATTGCACGACACTAAATATGAGCAGGTTGAGTTCTTCCCGTGGAGCAGCCTTTTTTTCCACCCTGCTGGTCTGCGCTATCAGGCCTGCGCCGACAAAACTCACAGCCACACAAAGCCAACTAAGAGTCCAGATCATTCTGTGAGTTTTTTAGGCCAAAGGAGAATTTTGAAATAAAGTTAATAAAAAAAAATATATCTTGGATTGGTCGACTGTGCAGTGATGCTTCTACTGGGTGTTTGCTGTTGCGTCCACATGCTAAATATAAAGCATAACAGAGTCAATCATTAGCTCAGTCAAGGTTTGATGGCTGGCTCATCCCTGGCCTTCGTCCCATCGACCTGTCTTTAACATTTAACACTGACATGCTAATTTCAACAAATAGTTCACGAATACTAGCTAAATACATAAAGTATTAATGAGAATGATAATCAGCTGTTATTGTCATATATGTACAGCTACATACACACAATTACACCCAGGGAGCAGTTAGGGTTAAGGGACTTGCTCAACATTCCAGTGATGGTCCAGTATGTCACAATGATGCTTATCAATGAGCATGATCAGTGTGTTGGATAATTTAAGCAAATGGAAAAAATCAACATTTTTCAAAATCTGTGTACTCATAACCTTGAATGCTTACCTTGGACCAAATATGAGGCCCACTCTCACCCAGTAAGACCAGCACAAGGTCATTTGATCCTCGTGTGTACACTTGTGAAACTTAATGTTAAATGATTATACATTTGTTGTTTTTTTATTCTGATTTGTTGTTTTTCCGGTGCCGACAGGAACCTGCTCTACGTTTACCCACAGAGTCTGAACTTCAGCAGCCGTCAGGGATCTGTGAGGAACATCGCTGTGAAGGTTCAGTTCATGGCAGGAGAAGATGCCGGTCTGGCTCTGCCGGTGAGTCACAGTCAGGGAGGATCAAATGACTGTGACTACAGTGTTCTCAGGGGAGAGAAATCATAGCGAGAAAGAGCAGCTTCAGGCTGTGAAAGACTATATACCCTATGTTATCGCTTTAAAGGATTGAACTTCAAAGAGTTACATTTTCCACCGCAAAACAAATACCAATCTCGTTCATGCATTTATTCATTATTTATCAAATGATAAATACCCCCTATACATATAAAACATTACTAAGAATAATAATGCTTTTTACATATGATCCAACTCTTGGAAACCGGAAACACCTTTTCCATAAATTATGCTTTTCTTGTCGCGACTGATTTATCCCCAATAAATTTGTTTTAAATTTGTCAACAAACTCTCATATGTTCAGATTAATTGTTCTAATCAGAAATGCACAAGTGCCGATAGTCATTGTATTTGAAAATATTTTTTGTGTGTATTTATCTCAACTCTTCTCTAAATCAGATATTCTGAAACGTCTTTATAAATTTAAAAAAAATCCCAATTTTTATCACTCGTCAATAAACTCAAGTGCAAAACTTAAAGCTTTTCATGTTCTTATTGCATATAATAATAATATTTTTGTGATCAACTTTTTATTCATGTGTGGCTAGTGATTAGTCTAATTTATAGACTTCATTCCCCTTGCGATGGGCATATTGAAACATATATACAAATGAGTTTAATGCACATAGAAATCAAGCCTTTAAACAATAAAAAAATAAATAAATAATAGTAATAATAATTACATTAAAAGATTGAAGAAAAAATAAGAAAAGGTGAAAAAAAAGAAAACCTTGTTCAGATTCTGCCAATGTATAGAATTGAGCAATAACAATATGTCGTACAGTACAAAGTAGGTGCTGATTTCCTTTGTCAACGACATCTACAGAAATAGCAATATATACATAATAGTAGTTAGCAAAGTACATATATATGGTTATGTAATGAACTTTCTCAATTTTTCTTAGAGCTTAAGGGCAAATAATACAGAAATATTTACAAATTATACAAAAAAAAAAGACAAATTGTGGCTAAAAGGCTGATTTGTATGCAGGTGATCTTTGGGAAGTCCAGCTGTGCTGAGTTCATGAAAGACGCCTACACACCCATCATCTATCACAACAAGTGAGGCTCAATCACCTGTTAATCTTCTGCTAGACTGTGTTTCACACTTCCACTGGCCTTATATACTTCTGTTACCTTACTTCTCGATTCCCAGGGCTCCAGAGTTTTATGAGGAGATGAAGATGAAGATTCCTGCCAACCTTACAGACAACCACCATCTCCTGTTCACTTTCTATCACATCAGCTGCCAGCCCAAGCAGAACACTCCTCTGGAGACTCCTGTGGGCTACACTGTAAGGATTCCTTCAGCTGGCTCACATCCTAACCCACACACCCCACGTCTTTGAAAAAGTACGCGTCTCCTTCTTTTCTTGCTTGCAGTGGATTCCGCTGATGCAGCACGGGCGGCTTCGCACTGGATCCTTCAGCCTGCCCGTGTCTGTGGAGAAGCCTCCACCCAGCTACTCAGTGCTCACACCTGATGTAAGCGTGTGTGGCCGTGTTGAGGTTGCTTGGCGTTAGCCATTCGTGTGTGAGCTACCTGACTGTCCAATGTCTTGGTTGTCACTCTGTTGCAGGTTCAGCTCCCAGGAATGAAGTGGGTGGACAACCACAAAGGAGTGTTCAACGTGGAGGTGACAGCGGCTTCTTCAGTGCACACACAGGTATGTGGATATGTCTTTAATGCTGCATTCGATTGCACTCGGAACTTGGAAAGATCCGGGTCGTCAATTTCAACCTTGGAGGTAAATGCGTTTCATTCAGTAAACTCGGAAAACATGGTTGGCCACAGCTGATGTTTGTTTTTATATTTTTTGTGTTTGCTGGAGAAATATATGAGCTCCTTAAGGGTAAGAGAGAAAGAGAAACGTCCTACACTTTAACGCACCAGTGGTGGGGATCCTGCATGCTTCATTGAACTATACAGGTATCATTACTGAAGCAGAGCTGCGTTCACCTGAACAGAGTGGGGATGGAAATACCACTACAGAGTTATTCTGCACTTTTAGTAACACACATACCAAATTAGACGGCACATAAAAGAAAAAGTTGAGGAGAAAGTGACTATATACGTCTAACAGAGGGCGCCGCCACTTTGCTAAAACATCATTGTGACTGACTCGGGCTGCTTGGATCCTGCCAGAGTTCCCGAGTCGGGGTCCCGAACCCAAGGGCCCTTTTATTGCACTTTTCCGATTTGTTCTGTCGGATTTATCCGGGTTCCGAGTGCAATCGAAAGCAGCAGTCAAACCCAGCTGTGTGTATTTGAATTCAATTCATTTTAACTTTATTTACATAGCGCTCGTCACCAATTAAAAAAACATTTCCAGCTGCTTTTTCAACATGTTTCCTTGCATCAGCACACCTGAATTTAATGTGTAGCTCGTTATCAATCGCACATTAATTAGATCTAGGTGTCGTATTGTAATATTTATCACATGGCTTGGCTGGAACTTTTTATTTTAATGCATAAACTAAAATAAAACATTTGACATACAATCTATTGCTTTTATTCCATTGTTATTTTAAATGGTTGAATTTTAACAACAATGGAATAATGGACTTGATTATTAATCAAGTCCATTTACCATTTAGAAAAAATAATTTGTTTTACATTACGATGTGTACTTTACAGCTTTACAAATGTATATTTTGATTTTAAGTTTGGATTTATTGGTGGATTCAATGATGCTTCAAATAGGAATTATCCCAATTGGTTTAACAGGTTTTTTTTGTTTTTTTAAGCACACATTTTCTTAATCTACTCATCTAGAATAAAGTTTGATGTTAGCACCGTTCAAAGGTGGGCTAACTACATGTTTTTCATATTTTTAAAGTCACCGCAGGTTTATAATTGTTTTGGTAGTGACATTTTGAGGTTTCTGCCTCATTCACAAAACTCTTGATATAGAAATCTTTAGTTATTTTAAAGTTGAAGGTAACACATCTGTTAAAGAAACCACACATTGTCATACCTGAAAATGTAACAATGTTTCCCTTTAGGACACTAGGGGGCAGTAAAGGTACACTAGTGATCCACGGCGCAGTATTCATGAAAGTTTCCTTTGGGTTTGTTCATCAGGACCCCCACCTGGATAGGTTCTTCACTCTGGTTTACGTCCTGGAGGAGTACGCCTTCCCCCTCCGCCTGAAAGACGTCATCATCACCGAGGCCAACATGGAGGGGGAGCTGAAGGCCAGCATGGCCTCCCTAAAAGGAGCTCTGCTCGACACGTGCGTCAGATTCCTGCATCAGCTGCTCAACAAACTCATTCAGCTCATCGTCTACCCTCCAGTCATCGCGGGACAAATCGGTGAGCATGTGAAGTCCACTGCTGCTTTTCAGACGCATTCAGACTCCACCCACATGCTCAGTGTCCAGGGACTGCATTCCCTCTCTTACCTGCAGTGAACCTGGGCAGAGCTGCCTTTGAAGCCATGGCTCTGCTAGTCAACCAGATCCACAAAAATCTGGAGGGAAACCAAGATCAACACGGTCGTAACAACCTGCTGGCTTCCTACATCCACTACTGCTTCCGCCTTCCCTCCGCAGAACCTGCAGTTCCCCCCACAGGTCAGTCGTCAGGTTTTACTGGAACCTGTGGGAAAGAAGCAGGAGCCACTGGTTTTATTTAGGACAGGGTTTCTCAAATGGGGGTACATGTACCCCTAGGGGTATGCAAGAGAGAGAGAGAGAGAGGAAAATTAACAAATAAGGGGTTCTACAATGTTTATTTTTAGTTAAAAATTATAATTGTACCAAATAATACCAGTAGCTCACAAAACAACAACAAAAACACACAAAATAAGAGAAAAATATCCAGACAAAACGACAAAAAATACACACTAAATGAGCTAAAATACACAAAACAGAGAAACATACAAAATGACATAAGAAACAGCCAAACGACACTAAAAGCACACACGCTCAAAACAACACAAAAACGACAACAAAAACACACAATACAAGAGAAAAATATACCAAAGAACAGACAAACAACAACAAAATACACAACATTACACCAAAAACACAAAATGACACAACATGATGATAGAAATGATCTTGATTAGAACATGAGCTGATAATACAAGGGTTAGTCTTAGTCCCACACCAGGAGGGAGATGACCAGAAATGATAAAAACTATAGGAATTCATCTTTTCAGGAGGCACTAAATACTGTTTTATTCCACCTATTTACACAGTGAGATTCTTTAAAATGTGTGTTATCACTCATTCATTCCATCTTTATGCTCTATTGTTATTTTTTCACAGAATTGTGAGCAAAATCTTCTTGTTGAACAAAGGGGGTACTTGGATTCAAAAGTTAGAAAAAGAGGGGTACTTGAGCCAAAAGAAAGTTTGAGAACAACTGATTTAGAATATTGACTTGTTTTGTTTCATTCTAGCTGCTACTATGCAGTCCTATGAGATGCCCATGCAGTTTGCGACCCTCTCGAGGGCAGCAGCTCGTCCATCCAGCCTCCTCCTGTCACGCTCCAAAAGTATCAGCAACTCAAACCCCGACTTGGCCTCAACGCCCATTTCCCCTGACGAAGAGGTGCAGAGGATCATCGGGAACAAGGTGAGCTGGGCCTGTCCTCTGTGAGAACCGTCTAAATAGTTTCTAAATTTTGAACCTCGTGACCTTTGCTGCTCAAACTTAATCTGCGTGACTTTAAACCTGTTTTTTAATTCCTATAGAGCCAAATGATTAAAGCTGTTTCAATGTTTTTATCCCTTCTGTGTCTTTTTGCCCTTTGGTGTTCAGTGGGTTTGACTTTGTGTTGCTCTGTCTGTTTACAGAAGATTTAACAGCCTTTGTTCCATCAATCAATGCAATCATGTAGTCTGCTTCTGTCCCTTGTGTTTTATTTACTCAGTCCTGTGACTTCCTGAGTGTTTTGTTGCTTGAGTTTGTTCATTAAAGAGTAGTCCTTCCCTTTACTCATTGTGCCCTTGCCTCTTGCCACACGTGTGTGTGTGTTTTGTGTGTTTGTGTGTTTCTGGTGGCTTACGGCAGGGCATTGACCGCTCCCACTCCTGGGTAAACTCTGCTTATGCCCCTGGGGGGTCGAGATCTGTGCTACGCCGGAACCCAAACTCCAGCTGTGAGCTCAAGCAGGTGCCAAACCTTTCCTTTTCCTCCTTTGATGATGATGATGATGATGATGAACACTCGTGGGTCGTCCCTCATCTGCATCCGTCTATGTCCCACCCTTCTAACACATTAACCCCCACCTTACCCATCAATTCCCACTCGCTCGTCCTCTGCCGCCCAACAGATAATGTGAGCTCTCACCCGCTCGCTGCCTGAAGCATCTCCGCTTTCTTCCCTTCTTTGCACTCAATGGATTTCACAGGCAGATCTCTGGCCTCTCACTTGTTTCCATTCACCATCACCAATTTTTTTTTGTCCTCATCTTTTTGTGTTCAACTCACCATCACTCCATGTCAGGCAAACGACCGCGGCTCCAATCGCATGTCTGCCTTTCTGGACAGCGTGGCCTTGTTTTCTGTTCCCACAAGGCAGATTATCAAGAAGGTAAACGTTGCATCAGCCTTGACAAAGTGAAACATTTTAGCAGCCTTTATTAACCTTCATTAACCCTTTAATTTTATTAACTCTCATCATCACTAATGACATTTCAACATCCATCCGACTGTTTACATTTGGTGCAGGATACTTGAAGTTTGGAGAGAATATATCATATATTCGAAGGAGACGTCACAGAGTATAAAAACTTTCCTATTGATTTCAAAACTATGCCCTTTATTATTGCCCTGGTCTGAATCCAGTTTGTGATAATTAATGAGGGAAGTTTACAAAGTCTCCAGTTGCGCTTGTAGTTGTTCTTTTTGAAGCCATTTTCTTAAAATTTCCACCAGCTTTTTTGAGTGCTTTTAAGCCGCAACACGATGGGATCCAGTTTTTGACACGTTTAGGTCTGTTATTCATAGCTATGGTGATATTCTTCTAATCCGCTGTTAAACTGTAATAACAGAGTTTTATTTTCGAGAGCTCGGTATAGATTAGAGTTTTCCAAATCAATTTGATTCGATTCACGAGGGCCTGATTCGATTTGATTCGCGATTCAATTAGAGTCCAGTCGATTTGGTTAAGGATATTTCAGTCACAGTATCAATTTTACTAGACTACAGACGAGATTTAAAAAAAAGAAGAAAAAACCTAATTGTAGAAACTCTAACTTTATGCATTATATTAAAAAAATTACATTTACATTACGAATTCAGCGCTGAGATACACATGGTATTAAATGATCGACTTAAATTGATATATATATATATATTTTTTTTTTTTTTTAAACCTAACCCTATTGAATACAGTTTTCATTTAATTTAATAAAGCTCTACTTGCATCCTTATGATCTTATTTTTGTCAAACTGACTCCCCCTGGTTCTTGCCTAGCTGCTGCATGAGGAGCTGGCCTTACAGTGGGTGGTCAGCACCAGTGCAGTGAGAGAAGCAGCTCTACAGCAGGCCTGGTTTTTCTTCCAGCTCATGGTCAGTGTCCTGTACATATAACGCATCCCATAATGCTCTGCAACGGATGAACTTTTCTCAATGTTTCCTCTCCTCAGACTAAAAGCATGGCTCATCATTTGTTCCTGACCTCTAAGTTGGACGCCCCCAGACGTCAGCGATTTCCAGACCGCTTTGTAGATGATATCGCAGCGCTGGTGTGTGCCATCAGTGCAGACATCGCAAGCCGTTGCCACAAGGTAGACGTGAAGTGCACTGGTCAACAACAGAATGATGGCTTTGGTATCTCGTAGACTCCCTCGTGTCCCTCCCCCTGTCTCTCTCTGATAACGTCCACTGTCTCCCAGGATGTGGAGCTTGTGGAGAGGTTAAATAGCAGTCTTGCCTTCTTCCTGAATGACCTACTGTCTCTGATGGATCGGGGTTTTGTATTCAACCTCATCCGCTCCTACTACAAACAGGTGCCCATTCTTCTGTTGGTAAATATTCACATGCTCTCACTGCTAATGTCTCTCATCACGTTTTTTTCTTCTTGTTTGTCTTGTCCAGATTGCCAATAGGCTTCACACAGCACAAAACCCAAGCTCTCTAAATGCTTTAAGGATGGACTTCATCCGCATCGTCTCCAGCCATGAGCATTATGTCATTCTGAACCTGCCCTGCTCTACTTTGAGCCCTCCAGCCTCTCCTTCACCCTCCACCTCTTCCACCACCTCACAGGTATCACACACATGCACAAAAACAGTGTACGCACCAGGGTTGGGCTCAGTTATAATTGTAATTGTAATTTTAAAAATCTGTTGCTGTCGTTATCATAATTACATTGTAATTGAGTTTAGATAATTCCCTTTGTAATTGGAATTGCCATGAAAATTCGATAAAAATTGTCAATTATAATTTAACACAAAACTGGGGAACCATGTTACAGTTCTTTGTAAAGTTCTACACATATGTAGAAAACAATAATTAAAATATGTTTCATATCAACACATTTTACCATTTAAAAAAAAAAAAAAAAAAAAATTCAATCGAGGGGTATAGTGACACAAAAAAGGCACAAAGACCTACACCAAAAATATTAAAACCTATATTTGCATTGATTAGGAAGCCTAATAAGGTAACCAATGGATAGGAAAGAAGACGACAGATATTTGTTTTTAGCGTATTTTACAGCTGATTTAGGAGCTGTTAGCATAAGGGATGCTAACAGAAAGCTAACTCAAAGGTTAACTCTTATTAGGGTATTTATTTCAGGCTCAGTAACTGTGATTTAACTTTAGTAATTGAGAACGTAATTGTAATTAACTTACTGAGGATAAAAAATAATTGTAATTTATTTGTAATTGGAAAAAATGTCAGTCACTGTAATCATAATTGGATTGTAATCGGACATGGGTAATTGAAAACGTATTTGTAACTGAAAAATGTAATTGACCCCAACCCTGGTACGAACAGCAACAAAAGGGCTTTATTTATGTATTTATTTATTTATTTATTTTTCTTATGGTTTTTCTGCACCTTCACTCTCTGTTGTTCCACACACAGAGTTCAGCCTTTTCAAGTATGGTGCAGGACCAAGGTGTGGCCACCATGTTTGAGCTGTCCGTCCCCTTTCGTCAGCAGCACTTCCTGTCAGGCCTGCTGCTCACAGAGCTCTCCCTCATCCTGGACCCTGATGGAGAAGGGTGTGTTCTCCCACGTAGCAGACACATTTGTATAAATCATTGGATAAATAATTTTTATTTAAATGTGTGACACATTCCTTTTGGACCTACAGGGTTTTCTTCCTGCATAAAAAGGCCATCAGTGCCGTTCACTCCCTCCTGTGCAGTCACGACGCAGACCCTCGCTACATGGACCTCCAGGTCAGAGCTCACATAGCTCAGCTCTACCTGCCCCTCATCCACGTCATCATGGAGACGCTGCATCAGCTTCATGACTTCACTGGTCAGCAGAACAATCGCATCCTTTTCCTCCTCTAAATCCCCCAGTCTTTTGTTTTATTAATGGGATTGCCTTTTCTTTTTTTTTGTTTGTGTGTATGTTTCCTTGCAGATTCCTCCCCTGTTCGCGTTCGACATGCATCCGCCCACGCTGATGACACTGACCCAGACAGTGGCAACACTATCAGTCAGTCTGTTGCCATGGCGATAGCCGGTTCACCTTTGCCGCATGCCAAAGTCCATCCTTTCGCGTTGCCCAGTGTGGTGAGTGATAAAACAGGAGGTCAGACTGTTTGCTTTAAGGCCGTGTACGCAGACGAGTCACACATTGGCCTCTCAGTGGGAGGCACCTGCCACAGTTTGAAGGATGATCAGTTATTAAAAAAACATTTGCATTCCTCACATGTTGTTCTTCACTCACGTACAAGTGCTCTATTTGATCGATAGGTGACGCCCTGTCCAGCTGTTTGTTTTCACGTCATTTGATTGGTTAATTTGTACTAAAATATGAAAAATAAAAACCAAATATTTCACAATTAGAAAGGTCATTAAGATATTTACAACAATCAATCCTCCAAAAGATGTTTTGTTTTTAATCTAAAGAAGATGTTTACCAGTGTGTGTGTGTTTGTTTCCACCAGCCCGGGCGCCAGTCCAGCTTTCTGTCAGCGGAGTGCAGCAGGACTCTGCTGGTGTGCTTCCTGTGGGTGCTGAAGAACGCAGATGCAGCTCTCCTTGAGCGCTGGGTGTCGGATTTGTCTGTGCTTCAAATTAATCGTCTTCTGGACCTGCTTCATCTCTGTGTCTCATGCTTTGAGTACAAGGTACAACCTGAACTGTCTTTTAGTAGTACCTGGATGCCATTAGAGGTCATTACTGATGTGTTGTAGCACGAGATTTCCTGTAGGAGGTTGACAATTGTTTAGGTGATGGTGCAACTCCCTCATTAAATTAAAATCAGAATGTACCGATAACATCACTATCCTTTGCCACACGAGAACAAATAGAGAAAACTGGAGAATGTCCCTGGAGAAAGGTTTAAAAAAGCCCAAAGGATATAAAGTAAAACGTTACACATCAAATTGAAGATACTATTGAAGTACGCAGAAGTATTCCCACTTCATTCCATCAGTTTCCCCTCATTCCCTGTTTTATGTATTGTTTTTTTTTTTTTCTAATGTGTTGAATGTCTCCTTTGATCTCTTTCCTGTATATCTAAGGCACTGGTCTGTTACCTTTACTCTCAAAGGAGCCATTTTAACTAATCTCACCTGGATTAAAATTCTTCCGGAGCCAAAAAAAAAACCTTCTCTATGAAAACAATACAGCGTATAAAATTCTACACAGTTAAAATAATATCGAATCATTTTCCGTGGTAATGGATTTGAAGGGCTACAAAAAATAACTTGAATTTGAGAACACATGATCATGTTGGTCAACACATGTTAATTAATTGCTAATTTCTCGCAGCATATCAAGCATGCATATTAAGGCGGACAGTTGATGGTCAGTAGAGGTTGTAAGAGTTGAAGTAGGATGGTGACAGATGGAGTTATTGCACAATGCGATTAATTTTTAGGTCAACCAATTGTTTTATCATAATTTTATTTGACGTTAATGTCATTAATCATCAACACCCTCTGTAAGAAATAACAATTCTATATTTATTTTTCTAAAGCTACAAGGGGCCATTGCAAAAGAGTCAAAGAGCCACATGAGGCTCCAGAGCCGCAGGTTGCAGACCCCTGTTCTAGGGCAACAGTTACTCAACTTTTAACACACATTGATATGAATTTCAAATGTCTTAAGCCTTTTTTTCTGAGAGAGAGAAGGGTAATATTATATCGGTATTTGCCTTTTTTCAAATGTATTATTTATTTATTTTTTTTATCAGTCTTAGGTTGACACTAAATGTAGTGCAATCATTTCTTGTCAAATATGAATGTTTTTTTTCTTGTTAAAAACACCAAATTAAACCACCACCAGTCCTCCCTAAGGGAAATTATGAACAACTTTATATTGGTAAAATACTTCAAAAAAAGGGTATTTCTTTCCCCACCAATATGTACTTAAAAAATGATGCTGAAGTTGAATTAGTTTTCTTATTTTGCACTGATGATGTTTAATTTGCAATACATTCATCACATTAAAATCTTAAAGTGTTAATTCCATAATGTGATGTAAAACTAAGGTTGCAATTTAGATGTTGGACAATATTGATATTGGCAACAAGCTAATATCGAACGTCATGATTTATGTGATATTAATGTTTCCACATACTGACACTGGATGAAAACCAGTGCTCGTCTATGGAGATTCATTTTAGGTTCTCAGATCTCATTTAACATCAGTGATGATGTTTTTTCCTTGTTTGGTGGTGGGGGGGTTATAGGGCAAGAAAACTCTAGAGAGAATCAACAGTCTGACATTCAAAAAGTCTCAGGACATGAAGGCTAGACTGGAGGAAGCTATACTGGGAACCATTGGCGCTCGTCAGGAGATGGTGCGCCGGTGCAGAGGTTTGTAGCGTGTCACTTTAGCTGTGTTTGTGCTGTCTGCATCTTTTTATGTGAAGTCTTACTGGAAACGGCCTCATTTCCTCAGAACGAAGTCCCTACGGCAGCCAGGAGAACGTCAGGTGGAGAAAAAACGTCACTCACTGGAGACAAAACACAGACCGAGTAGACAAGTGCGTCCCCACATAAAAATTTCAAACATACCAAATGTGTTGCATGTGAGCTAAAATGAAATTGGTGCATTGCAGGACGAAGGCTGAGATGGAGCAAGAGTCAGTTGTGGATGGAAACCTCGCCACAGAGGCTTCTCTGATAGTGTTGGACACACTGGAAATTATTGTCAAGGTCAGTTTCTCATTCTTCTATGGCTGCTGACGCAAAGCAGAGCCTTTCTGCCATTGTTTGACATGTCTCCGTCCTGGTTCAGACTGTGGTGGCCTCAGAGTTGAAGGAAAGTGTGTTGGGTGGAGTGCTGAGAGTGCTGCTGCACAGCATGGCAGGGAATCAGAGCGCCCTCTTCCTGCAACACTGCTTCACTACGCAGAGAGCGCTGGTTTTCAAAGTGAGTGGCACTTTGTGTTTTAGATTTAACTCTATAATTTGATATAGAACATTATTGAAGTATATAAGCAACTTAAAGCTGCTGGAGGCGATCATTTTTTGTCAGATAAAGACATAGTGTAGACCTTACAGTCTATACTTATAGACACTTCTATGCATCCCACCAGGGCCGTTCCTATGAAATTCTGGGCCGGGGAGCATGACCATTGAATTGTACTTTCTACTTTTCGTTTTACCTCTTTCCGTTTCTGGCAACCCAATTTTAATCTACTAACCGAAATGTTGGCAAGTCATGGTCTGAGTGTCAAGCGTTGACTCAAGGCATGGACAATACTAACTCAAGGTTTTTATTGCTGTGTTTCACACAAAGGCAAACACAAGCTGTTCCTCCTCAGAGTGAGATCAGTCCTAAAGCACAGCAAAGTACACATGCAGTGCTTCTAGCGAGAAAATGTCACTTGGTGTTGTTAATTGTGAATTTTTATGTGATTTTTATGAAGATGACAAGATAAGGTAGCTTTTTTTTGCGTACATCTACAGAGGTGGTGTCTCCTTTTTGCTCTGACCTACAGCTGCGGTCAGGAGCTGCTGTGAAGCTGACTGTCTGTCTGCGCGCCTTAGGACAGGAGCACAATGGCATATTTGCAGACATTAATTAATTTGTTTCCTACGGCACACCTAACAAAATCTAAGTGTGCCACTGCACCGTGGTTGAAGAACCCTGGCCTACACTATGAACTTTAACAGCTTTAAATGTGTTTCTCTGTCTTATTTTCTTTCATTTTGCACAAAAATACTTTGAAATCAATCTTTAGCATCGCGTGTGCATGTTAATAATGAGATGCTCTGCCTGTAGTTTCCAGAGATGCTGTTTGAAGAGGACACGGAGCTCTGTGCCGACCTGTGCCTGAGGCTCCTCCGTCACTGTAGCAGCAGCGTGGGCTCGGTCAGAAGCCACGCCTCGGCCTCCCTTTACCTGCTCATGAGGCAGAACTTTGAGATTGGAAATGTAGGCGTTACTATGGTGATGTTTTGATAATATATGGCTGTGTTTGTTGTTGTCAGCACTTTAAGTGTTTTGCTTTTTCTCCAGAACTTTGCACGAGTGAAGATGCAGGTCACCATGTCCCTCTCCTCGCTGGTGGGAACGTCACAGAACTTTAACGAAGAGCATCTCCGTCGGTCCCTTAAGACGATCCTGACTTATGCTGAGGAGGACTTAGAGCTGCGGGACACACCTTTCCCAGAACAGGTACCAAACAATCTACAGAGCAACAGCACTCTATGTAGACCGGAGTCAATAATGAGGTGCGTGTATTCACAAACATCTAGGTCCAGGATCTTGTGTTCAACCTGCACATGATCCTCACTGACACTGTGAAGATGAAGGAGCACCAGCAGGATCCAGAGATGCTCCTCGACCTCATGTACAGGTACAAAGATTAAAAAAAAAGAGAGAGAAGGGGATTATAATTTAGGAGGAAAACTACATTTCAAGATACAATGTGCTAGAACAATACTGAAAAGAAGTATAACTATAGAAAGGGTTAAACAATGGAACTGCCTAAAGGATGAAATTAAACAAAGCACCAACATAAACAAGTTTATAAAGTCATATATCATTAGTAAGTATAAGAAAGAAGAGCAACAATTTTACCTAGGACAGCATTAATATACTGTATAATATGTATATAATGGTATAAAATATATGAATACTTGATAAACATAATAAAAGGTATATATTGTGAATATTATTAATTTATATATTGCCACACTAAAGTTAATAGATGAAATTTGTGCCTTAGATATGAAATAGTATTATATTAATAATATGTACATGTCATGTAGATTCATGTGTATGTATCTATATATGTTTGATGTGCATGTGTAAACTATATATAAAACTTGTGCAGAATATATATATACATTAAATGTGTATTGTAGAAATAGTAATACAAGTTATTTTTTTTGTGTGTGTGATATTATCTGGAGAACCTCTTTTTTTGTTGTGATGGGGTTGATATATATAAGCGTTTGCTTCAATCTACACCCTTTTGGCTGAAGAATTAGATGATTGAGTGTTGTTTGTTCTGTTTTTGTTTTTCTGAAGACTGTCGAAATAAAATTCAAATTTAGATGCTGGAAAATAAAAACCCACTAAGCAAATTGTCTGAATGTCTTTTCTGGCTCAGGATTGCTAAGGGTTACCAGAACTCTCCTGACCTGCGGCTGACGTGGCTCCAGAACATGGCAGGGAAGCACTCGGAGAGAGGGAACCACGCTGAGGCCGCCCACTGTCTGGTCCACAGTGCAGCACTGGTGGCAGAGTACCTCAACATGCTGGAGGATTGTCGCTACCTGCCCATTGGCTGCGTCACCTTTCAGGTTCGCCATGGCTGCAAATGTGATGACTTTTAAAGATGATCAAACAAGCCCCCTGATTGGTCCATTTCTCCTCTTGCAGAACATTTCCTCCAATGTGTTAGAAGAATCCGCCATTTCAGATGACGTCCTCTCCCCAGAGGAGGAGGGAATCTGTGCTGGGAAGTATTTCAGTGAGTCTGGCCTGGTTGGCCTCCTGGAGCAAGCAGCCGCCTCCTTTAACATGGTAGGCTTCACAGTCTGGGACCCCTCGCTGCTGCACTTTATTGCATTCATGCAGCTAAAGGAGGGGTTGCTCCTTGAGACGGTATGTGTAGAGCTGCTGATCGCATTGTGCTTTGACCACAGGCGGCCATGTATGAGGCCATTAATGAAGTGTACAAGATCCTGCTGCCCATTCACGAGGCCAACAGGGACTTTAAAAAGCTGGCTACCGTGCACGGGAAGCTGCAGGACGCTTTCAACAAAGTCTACAACCAAGTGAGTCCACAGTTTGACCCCAAAGGCATCAGCAAATAACGTGTGCGCGTGTGTGTGTGTGTGTGTGTGAAAGAGATAATGAGCTCTCCTCTTTACTGTGTTTTTTTTTCTTTGTGCATTTGCAGAGTTCAGGATGGGAGGTAGCATGTGTTTTAATGTGTCACATGGTTTAAATTGTTTGACTCACTTCTGATTTTTCATTGACAATGTTCTTTATTTTTTTTCTGTTGCCTTTGTGCGCTCCTATCTGAATAACGTCTTACTGGTAAGTTCAAATATTTGATACTCGGTTCAAATGTTATAAAGGTTCTAAGGTGCTGGGAACTATTTGTCATTCTTAGAGCTGGGTGGTATGGACCAAATCTTATATCTCAATATTTTTTCACAAAATGGCGATATGAGATATAATACAATCTCAATCATTTTAATTGACTAGAAAAGACAATTCTGGATTAAATTTGCTAATGCTAAATGCCACATAGGCATATTTATTAACAAACAGTTGCACAATATGTGCCACTTTTTGTTTTTTCACCTATAAGGGACAGCACGTGTGAGTGAAGTATGTAGTGTGGCTTGTTCGGGGGAAGATCTGGCAATCCATCAAACTGTGCTTTTCGTGCCTTTCTGAGAAGTAGTTAAAGCAGAGACTCCTAAAACAAGTATTTTTATACAAAATAGGCTATAAAACAAAAAAAAAAAAAAATATATATATATATATTAACATAGGCGATATTGTAATTTTATATATCGCCAAAATAGAAAACTTGATATATCTTGAATCTCAATATATCGCCCAACTCTAGTGATTCTGCATGTTCATCTTCTTCTTCCGAGGGAATCATACTTACCATGCTCACATAATCGCCTTTTTTTTAAAGCAAATGACCAACATCCCCATGCTGTGTATCTTTGGAGGAGTGTACAGGTATAATAGACGATTTATGTATTTAACCTTTTGATTTTTTTCCTCCTGTTTTTAGCGTTCAGAGAATGTTTGGGACCTACTTCAGAGTAGGATTCTATGGATGCCAGTTTGGAGACCTAGACGAGCAAGAGTTTGTCTACAAAGAGCCTTCGATAACTAAACTAGCTGAGATCTCCCACAGATTGGAGGTACTGTACCGTAACTTGTCACAACACTGACTATTGGGTTGTAACTTACTTAGAGAAGCTGATCTCTGTGCTTTGCAGGAGTTTTACTCTGAGAGGTTTGCAGACACAGTGGAGATTATCAAGGACTCTAACCCGGTTGACAAAAACAAACTGGATCCCAGCAAGGTAAAGCTGAGTGTGATAAAGAGACGGGTTGAAAAGCACAGCACTGATCCGTGGACTGTTTCAGGCCTTCCTCCAGATCACGTACGTGGAGCCTTTCTTTGACACATACGAGCTAAAGGAGAGAATCACTTACTTCGACAAGAACTACAACCTGCGGACCTTCATGTACTGCACACCCTTCACGCTGGACGGCCGAGCTCACGGCGACCTGCATGAGCAATACAAGCGCAAAACCATCCTGACCACATCCCACGCCTTCCCTTACATCAAGACGCGCATCAACGTCCTCCACAAAGAGGAGGTGGGTGCTTCTGCACAGGTGTCGCATGTTACCTGGACACAGTGCATGTGCTTAATAAGCTTCTCCTCCGTTGCTCAGATCATCCTGGTTCCCATCGAGGTGGCGATAGAGGACATGCAGAAGAAGACGCAGGAGCTCGCCTTCGCTACAAACCAAGATCCTGCTGACTCCAAGATGCTTCAGATGGTGCTGCAGGGCTGTGTAGGCACCACGGTTAACCAGGTAACCCTTTACGCTGCAATACCTGATGTTCTGATAGGGATAAAGTTGACCTCGGGGTCAACCGTGGCTTTATGGTACAGTGGGTTGTCCAATAACCGAAGGGTTGGGGGTTTGAATCCTGCTCTGTATAAGTCAGTGTTGTTGTCTTTTACCCACATTGCCTCGTTTCATTGTGCATGAATGTTGGTGGTGGTCAGAGGGGCCGTAGGGGCAAAATGGCAGCCACGCTTCTGTCAGTAAACCCCAGAGTAACTGTGGCTACAGTGTAGCTTACCACCACCAGTATGAGTGATGTGAGTAACTGGTGTAAATTCATACATTTTTTAGTAACACGCTTTGTCTCCTCAAAAAAAGCGCTATATTAATCCAATCCGTTATTATTATTAACATAACATAATTGAGAATGAACACAAATTATAATTCATGAACTGTAAAAAAAAAGATAATAATACATTAGAAAAAACGTTAATAAAAAAAAACAACATAAAAAAACTGCCTTTAACACACACTAAAAAGGTAAAATGAAATGATGTACAAAGAGAGTATCACACTCTAAAATAGTGGAAATTATGACTTTGCTAAATTAATTTTTTTAATGGGTTATTCATATGCTCGTTTTTAATTTAACAAAAATAGATTTATTGGTCAAATTTTAGGATTTCATAAAAACAGACTCCCGTGTGAAATGACAGATGCTTGTACAGTAGCTGTGGGCTGAACAGGATTATAATCCACCACATCTTCAGTATTTGGGGCTTCTGCAGTGTGATGTTAAACACTCAATAGTTCCCATTCGATTTTACACTGTTTCAAATTATTATTATTATTATTACCTTCTGTTCAGTTTAAAGAAATGTCAGACATTCCTCAGCTGATATGCACCCCCCCCCCCCACACACACACACACACTCAGGGCCCCCTGGAAGTGGCGCAGGTCTTTCTCTCTGACATTCCTGATGACCCAAAGCTGTTTCGCCATCACAACAAACTGCGCCTGTGCTTTAAAGACTTCACTAAGAGGTGATGACACACACGCACATACACGCACACACATTCACACAGCGCTGTGCGGCAAATAAAAACAAGTTCCGTCTCTTCTGTTTTTCATGCAGGTGTGAGGATGCCTTGCGGAAAAATAAATCTCTGATTGGACCAGATCAGAAGGAGTACCACAGAGAGCTGGAGAGGAATTACCATAAACTCAAAGAAGCTCTGGGACCACTCATCAACCGCAAGATCCCCCAGCTATACCGAGCACTACCAGCACAGGCTGCACAAACACAACGGTAACATAAGATAGTGAACACACATACACACACACACACAGCGACACACAGCATGAGGTCATGCTGCTTCTGGGAACCAATCAATAGAGCAACAGAAAACCCAGTAATATCGCTTTCCACAGTGATGATGGTCTCACTAGACGGAGCTCCAGTTTCCATATAAAACTCTTAGATCTTTATCGAGCTTTTTCAAATTATTAAATTTATTTTGGTGGAATCATTACCTGTCTTTGACTGCCAGGAAAGTGTTGCAATGTTGAGTTTGAAAACGCTTTAAAAGTCTTTTCAAGATAACAGAGTCCTGGAGTCTGTCCCAGTATAGTCAGGAATGGGCAGCGGCTCAACCGGGACAAGCTGCCAGTTGATTTTAGTGTCAAAATGGAGACAATTATCACAGAATTAAACATATTTGAGTTCTATAATTGATTCCAATTGATCCTCAATCAACCTTTTTTAAACAACACAAGCTCTGTATAGGGAGACGAGAGCAGGATGGCTGGGACTCAAACCCATGACTGTGAGTCAGTGATGTAACTGCAGCACTAAATGATGAAATTTAGCTGGTTGATGTTGTAAAGGACAGCAGCAGGGGGGGGTAGAGGAGATCAGATGTACAGAACACATGGATGATTACAGAAATATTTACAGAAGAAAATCCTAGATTTATTGTTTTTCTTTTTAGTGAATGCCAACACCTAATCATAACCATAAAGTCTAATAAAACGTGCTTTTGAAATAATTAAATATCTCATTATTTCACACATTTTTATGATTTTTGTTCTGTCACAACTTACAGTACAGTACAGATAGAGTTTATGTGAAGTAAATGTTGCTAAAGCTGCAATAAATGTGTCTAAAGTCTGATTTAATGACTTTTGTGGGGTCAAGATGTTGGAAACTGAGGCGTCCTGATACCAGAAGATGCTTTTTTACTCTAACCTGTTGCCTTTTTCAGACAAAACAGGTTTTCTTGTCATTCATTTATCCGTTGAAAATGTTCATTACTTTAGTTGTTGCAAATATTGATTGATTGGATTTTTTTTAGAGTTTTAGTCTGCATGATTTTGCTGATTTATAAAGTTACTAAATATATTAGTCTAGCTTTTCATCAGAGGGAGTAATATTGACTTGTGTTATCATTTTCATTATTTCGTCATTTTCAGAAGGTGTCGGTGGGATTTTTTTTTTTTTAATCTATTGTTTGGAAACAAGAATGTCTATTTGAAATTCTCCTGAGGTTAGGAGACTTAGTGCTTGGATTTCTCAGTAGTTCTTTCATTTCCTGCAGCAGGTCTGATGGCATTGAGGATTAAAATGATGTAAATCTGAAAACGTACTTATCAGAAAACACTCATTAAAAATTATTTTTAATCTTGTTTGTTTCTCCTAAAGGAACTCCTATAACCGCTCCAGTCTGCGCAAGGTCGACTGATGAAGAACGCAAAGGAGCGAGTTTTCAAAATCTACACTGTCCCATCACGTCTGCTCCCTCCCTAAGTACAACCTCCATCTACTGTCACACACACACAGGCTGCCCCCTCAGGCAACACACACACACACACACTCACGTGAGCACACACACAGTTAGCTGTGACGTCCGTCCGTGCTGAACTACCGCCGCCGCTCTCTCTCGCACCACTGTAGGAAAAAAAACCCTGCTTTGTTTATACTGCCATGTTATCTGTTCTGTAAACACTGTCCTTTGGAGCGAGGCCCTGAGGTGTCGGTGTTTAAAAGTTAGATTTTAAAGTCTTCTCCGCTCAGTGACGATCCAAAGCACTCGGTCTCGCATGCATGTGGTTTTTACCTCCGTTTTTAATAACAAATCCCAGCTACCACATGCTGTTAGTGCCCAAACCATTTGAGGTTTGTCCTTTAGTGTTGTGGTTTTTCTTTTGGCTAGAAGCGTTTCCTTTTAAAGAAGCTGTGAGTTTGTCTGTCTCTCACGTGTCACAGCCTCAAATTAATCCGTTTTTTTCCAAACAGTCCCTGCACGGACTCACTGCCAGACTGTTATTAAAAAGTCTAAGGGCGTTTTCCTTTGTTATCAACAGACCAAATTTCTAACATTCCTGCTCTCTGGAGTTGTCCCGTTAATCTGCCCCTCGATATAAATGTTGTGTGTCGGGACAAAGTGCGCTGAGTCGCTGCAAAGCGCAGGTTACATTAGTCTTACAGTTTGTGTGGGTTAAAAGGCAGGCTGTGAGGTTGCAATGAATATTTTTAAACTGTGAAGCCGTCCTCCAATGCACTGACATTTATCACTAAAGCACTGTCCTCAGCAAGGCTGTCTTTTTTTTTTTTTTTTTTCTTTTTTAGTCCTTGCATATATTTTTAAAATGACATTTACTGTCCACATCAGTCAGACCATTCATCTGTTTGTGAAATAATGTCCAAAAACCACTTGCTATGGTTTGTATTCATTTAATTGCCCTCTGCCCAGCCATCACTGACAACTGTATCTACTGTATTAAATGCACTTTTGTAAACATACTGCAGCACGGTCCCATTGTATCTGCTACAATGATCTGTGCTTTTATTTTTTTAAATGGCTGGAAACTTTTTTTTTTTTTTTTTTTTTTTTTACATGTTAGAGAAGCATTTTTATTTATTTACAGTGCTTTCTATTAAAGATCTCTTCCTACATTGATTGTCAGCTCGTCTTTGTAGAACTATTGTGCCGTGGTATCTGATTTCACCATTTCAGGACTTTTTGTACAGTAGGGTTAGGGTTAAAAGAAGCGATATCCAGCATAAAGGATTACTGTCTTCATGACACGGCCTGTTTACATGCGCTCCAACTAAAGCTCAGGTTGACAGTTGCTATGAAGCAAAGTTACATAAATCCACGTGGATATCAGGTCTTAAGGTTTCCCAACAGAATATTTCCCTAAACATCACACCCAGACTTTGCCTATGTGCAAATTACACATTGTGCATCATCATGTCTTCTAGAGGTATGTGATGTGACGTAAATAGGATTTATCAGACCAGGCACTCTAGGTCATCATAGTGCTCTATGCGGACCTCCCAGTCACGTGACCCCCTAGCCAAGCATGAGACATTTTGACTAAGCTGAACGTCATGTCGTCGCAGTGTTTATCATCCGAAAAAGTAAATTACAAGAGGAAGATAAAGGACTTTTGGTTTTAGAAACAAAAATTGAAAATTTAAATTTTGAATTGTTTGTTTATTCCTTTTTGACCCTGATGAAGAAATATGCCTTGAATTTGAAAAACAGAAATAAAAAAAAAACACCTGTATTTTGTTTTTCAATTTCTTTTTCTGAAAGGAAAATTCAATGACCAAAACATAACAGTAGTGACTCTGTAGCTACAGGTAACTGAGCTGTTCCACGGCTCTCTTCTCTACTCTTTATTATGTTATTAGCTAATGTTGGTTGGTTTTTTTCACTGCTACAAAAAAAAAGTAGTCAACCATACACCGTTAGAACCGCGGCAAAATGCAATTTTTATCATAAAGGGCGACAGCTAAATGTTTGATTAACATCTGATTGATTTTATGTTTAAATTTAAAAAACTGTAAAATTGGGAGCCTGATGTGGTCTGCTATGAACAAGCTAACGTTATGTTGAATGTTTGATACTGCACACAAACATTGTGGATTTATATGGTAACAGTGAATTTATAACATTAAAAAGAACTCACAGAGAAATCATTCATTAGCCTTCGAGGGGACCACCATCAGTGTTTTGCCTGTTTATTGCAGCCAGCCACTTGCTTCTCGGTTTAGTTTCTTTTGGGATACGGTATAAACATATTCCTTTAGTAGGATCACAAATCTGATAGCGTCCAACAGCACAACATCGCTCTGGCATGATAGCGACCACCTGTAGACCGTCAAAATGGCTGCTCCAAATGGTGTGACGTCACGTGGGTGGTCCCTATAGGATAACGTACGAATGAATCCCGGTGTTTTAGCTTCAGGTGTTGAATGTTACACATTAGTTGTATAGAGAAAGAAAAAGCTGCCAGAAATGTAATATTATCCTGCATGTTTATGTTTCTTTCTTTCCTTCTTCTTCTTCTTCCAAGGAAATCCTACTTCCCATGTGCGAACATGTGCCAAATTTGAACAAAGGTCCAGTCCCATGCCAAAATGTCGCAGCTGCAAAAACAGTCCAATAGTCTAAAGTTCAAAACTTAACATATTCTTGCCAAATACATTTTTAATGTTCATTAAAGAAAATTTGTAACATTTTGAAGTCATTGTCGAGGATGTTTGGAAAATACCAGTTTTATCTTAAAAACATTTTCAATTAGTCAATGCAAAAATGACATTTTAGAAATTAGTTTTTCACTTATGGAGCCAATAAGTCATTGTTAAAAACAAATAACTAACATTTCCATGCTGTCTAGATGTAATATGTGTATAATTTTGTCCTAATAACTACATTTTTGACAGCCTTTACACACTAATAGCTGCTGTCTTATTTTGCATAAAATTACCCGGCCCTGAGCATTGCAATCCTTCTATTACAGCATTTAAGTTTCCATTTAACATCTTTGTTTAGAAGCAGACTCTATTATTGCTATGGCAACAACACATGATCAGGGTGATACCATAATTTTTTTCCTCAGAACTGACTGATTCCATTATTTTTTTCCTCTGCTTGATCTAAGAAAGCAATTATCATTGACTACCACAATGTTTTTTTTTTATTATTATTTTATTTCTTTTGGTGTTTCTTAAAGCCAGATTGTTGCCATTTTAAATGACTTCAGTTTTGTGGCATGTCTGTGATCTACTGATTTTCTACGAAATGAAACGACTGAATGAACATCCTCCAAGACTGGTGATTCCATCGTTTTTGCCAGGCGTTGTACAACACTCACCGGACGATAGGCATTTCTGTTTATGCTGACAGTGCACAGATAAGTTCATCACAGTGGGTTGACCACGAGGTCATGAACTTTAGTCAACCTGAAAAAAAAACACGAAGGCCGGGTTTATGGGTTTGTTGAGAGAGAGAGAGAAACAAAACATGTACAAAGCTTCTGCAAGTGTTTGATCCTAAGAAAAGTCATCAACCACAAATGAGAAGAGAAAGAAGGATCAGGAAAAGAGCTGCTCAAGAACCAAACACCTCCTGGTGTAATGGTGTGGGCCTGTATTTCTGCAATGTAACTGGTTTTGGAAAATTGTAGGCGTCACATATGCAGCATTATCTTCAAATGATTCAAATATACTGCAACATCCAAGTCCCCTGACATCAGTGTAACACTGGTGACAGCTGCAGTAGACCAAACACATCATATGATGGTGCTCACAGGTTCAGTCATGTGACAGCTTGATTAATGTTCATGTTAGGTTGTCCAGCTACCTATGGAGGTCACATGGTTACAGTCAGTCAAGCATACCCTATCCTAATGGTGGTCTAAAGGTAGGAGTAACAGGCTTGTATTGATGGTTATGATCCTTGGACTGGGCGATAGCTACACACTAGACTGGAATGGGGGTTCTTGATCAAGTCTCTGTCCTTTAATGCTCCTCTGGTGTTTTATGGGCACTGGTTTAATGTCATGCATCTGGTTGATTTGGATGTAAGTACAAAGTTTGAACCACAGGGGCATGCTTCTTGTATATTCTCAAGAAATTTCACTCATGCATAAATCCCTTTTAAAATGTTATCTAATAAATATTTCTATTACAAAGTGTAGCAAAACACTGAGGTTATGAGGTTTAAAGTACACGTGTGTTTACCTGAAATGGTTTGTGCACATCATAAAAAAATATGCCAGAATTAGCCAAATAGGTCTAAATTATAGCAGAAACTGGTTCTAATCCACAATGGGCCATCGTTGGGACCCATAACCAGCCTAACACTTCCACAGATGGCTCTAAATTACAGCCCACTATCCCAAATGGGTAAAATGCGGAGACAAATTTGACTATGGTAATTAAATAAGCATATATAATATTAGTAAGGAAGTATAACGTCCTCACTATTGTTTTCTGTGTACTTTATTAGGCCTTTTATTGTTATTATTATTATTATTATAGAATAATAACTCATCCCACAAATTTAGTCTGATTTTACCGACCGAGGTAGCATACAGAATACTTACCGGCATTTTTGTAAGTTTAGCACTTATTGATTAATTGTCAAAATTAAATTGAAATGTTCTCATTCTCATTCAAACTTATTGGTACAGTGAACACAGTGGCTCCTGATGTTAGTCATTATAATACAGTTTACTGTATTAATGATAATTATTCCAAGGGGTTAAACCAGTGGCTCCCAAACGTTTTTTGGATCGTGACCCATTTTCGATATCACAATTTTCTGATGACCCCAAAGACTTTTTTTCCTTCTAGAATTAGTTTTTGATCACGTTTGTGACAGTGTTACAAATACAGAATTTGTGACAGGTTGCGCCATCTCAGATATATTTATACTGCATATTATTGGAGCTAGATTTATATTTGAGAAAGTGAAAGTATGGAATACAGTTGTTTAATATTGTGTGTTTAAATGAACTAATAATAGGGATTTAATAATAATAAAAAAAGTATTAATCAGTGATTTTTTTTTTTGTAATCAATTACTAGACATTTCAGGCGACTCCATTTAAATTCCAGGCAACCCCAAATGGCGTCACGAACCCAAGGTTGAAAATAACTTGCATTTTCTTTGGGAAATGCAGTTTGTATTGTTAATAATAATAATAATAATAATATATATACTGTGTATATATACTGTACAATGACAGCATTTGTTTTAATCTAAACACACTAAAAAAATTTTTTAAAAATCTACAAAAAATCCATCTATGATTTGAAGTATAAGGGTACATATAGTAAATCCTAGATTTCTTTTTTTTCTTTTTATTGAATGCCAATAACTAACCATAACCATAAAAACTGCTTTTGAAAAAAAAAAAAAAAATCTTATTTCATACATTTTTATGATTTTGTTCTGTCACAATGTACAGTACAGATAGTGTTTAAGTGAAGTAAATGTTTTGTTTTGGGTTTTTTTTTTGTAATCAATTACTAGACATTTCAGGCGACCCCATTTAAATTTCAGGCGACCCCAAATGGTGTCACAACCCCAAGGTTGAAATAGCTTGCATTTTCTTTGGAAAATGCAGTTCGCATTATTATTATTATTATTATTATTATTATTATTATGAATAATAATAATAATACATTTATATACAATGACAAAATTTCTTTGAATCTAAACCCACTAAAAAATAAAAAAAATTCTACAAAAATCCATCTATGATTTGAAGGATAAGTGTGTACATACTGTATGGTATTTGTTCTGCTGACAGTCTGAGTGAGGATGTGTGCTACTGGCCCTTTAAGAGAACCTGGAGGCGGCGCGCAGCATCCTGGCTGCGGTGTTTTTGTCTCCGTCTGTCAGTGAGCGCTCCGGGCCGAGGCGGCTGACACGGTTTTCCGACGGCCAGGTAAGAACCGCTCAATACGATGTGCTCTCCTTCTTTGCGAGCACTTATCCTATCCTTGTCACTGTGTGTTTTAGGGCGTTTTCGGTCGAAGCCCCTCAGTGGGACTTCTTTTGTGAAGCGTCTGTCCTGCCCACTGACCCCCATAGTCGCCTTTCTCTGAACTAACGGGGCTTTTATTCTCCTCAAAACCTCCTCATGTGCCGCCACACCTCTACATTCCTGCTCGTGCCTCTGACTGAGAAGGTTTAATGATGTTTTTACACAGAAATGTCCTCCTTTAGACGGATGTTTAAGTGCGTCTCGTGGTCGCGTGCCTCGTTAACAGCATCATTAAGGGCTGACCGCACGCGCCGAAAACAATGAATCCCTATATTTGTATAATGTATATTCACAAATAATATGACTTGTTAACCAATATTAGGCTTATTTTGGAGCATATGTACTTCACATTCCTTCTCGTGGTGTTTATTCTCCGTGCTTTGTGCAGCCGCCCATTCCCTTAAAACGTGTGCACATGGTGTAGGGGCTCATTTTTTTTATTTTATTTGTCCAAACACAAACCTCTGATATTCAACTGAATGACTTTCAGAGCTGAGAGATAGTCAACACATCTCCACTCTGCCCGATCACTTCCCAAACCACGTGATTTCCCCACCACCAGCTCCACATACAGTACAAGGGATCAGTTCTATCACGTTATCAAACTTTTTCTTCATGTGCTGCAACAATCCAGCTCTTATCGAAGATTTTTTTTTTATTGTCGTTAAAGTGTTAAAGGCTCATTTAAGCCCATGAGGGCTTCAGGGAGAAGGTGGATCCCGCTCATCCTGCAACTTTCCATTACTTCCAGATGTTCCTCAATGACTCACATCTGGTGCTCTCGCCAGCTGTGGCTGGTCTGTGGTCACCGAGGAGACTTATCATCGAGGGCGAAGTTTAATAGAAGATAAAATAAAATAACTTTAGAGCTTCATTCTAACTCAATTTATTTATCTTTCTTTTTTAGGAAATCTTTTATAAAAAAAAAAGAGAAAGAAAACAGAAAAAAAAAAGATTGAAAAGCAAATAAAAATCAGTCCAGTTAGTGAAGCCTGAGTTTGACAAACTGGGGGTTTTCCCCGAAATCTTAACTGAGTGAAACTCAGAGATTACACTTGTGTCACTTAAAGTGTCCTGATAACAAAGACAAATCCATCAGTAAACACATCAGATGTTGTTTACATGGAGGACAGAGGATGTGGGGGGAGGGAGGGTGTGGTGGTGGTGGGGGGGTGGGGTTGTCTGGGCTGATGTTGTCATCAGTTACACAGCATCATACAATAACACCACTGTCCTGCTGATGTGTAAAGAGCTGTATTAAATCCCTAGAGCAGCTGCATGGCACTCAGAAAACTCTCTGTCTTCTCTCTGTAAGTCACTGTAGGATCTAGGGGTGGGAACCTCACGATACGATACGCGATGCAAAGCTCACACTAACGATTATCTCACGATATGACGATACTGCAATTATCGATATATTGGTCAGAAATCAGTCTATGATAATCTATGATATAACAAAAAAAAAAGATTAAGTGAGAAAATACAATTTTTATTTCATATCTCTGAAAGACAATACATTGAAAAAGTGTCCAATGAACAGTGACACTATTTTAGTGTAACATTTCTGTAAATAAGTGTCAACATACCAATGTAAATGAATAAGTATCTCCAATAGTGCTTTCTGTAAACAAAAAATAGGGTCTTTCTTACCAGTGAAACCAGTATAGCGCAATATTCCAGTAAACAATATATTGGTTCCTTCAACAAACAGTGACAACATTTCTGTGAAGACGTACCTGTACATTTTAGTGAAAAAGCAGAAAAGGTTTTGAGAAAAAAAAAAAAATCGATACTTAGCGGGAGCATATCGATAATCGATTGTGTGGAAAAATATCGCGATATATCGCTGTATCGAGATATTGTCACACTCCTAGTAGGATCAGGATCAGCACAAACGTGACCTCGGGACTAATGGAAAAGTTTGAAATCCAACGTTTTCCCCGACGCAGTCTATGCACCCGTTTACGGGGCTTCACATCCCACAATGCAATGCAGAAAAACAAACTTCTGAATGGCAATTTTGATATTTTTTCTTCTTCTTTTTTAAAGTAAATAACGTTGCATTTATTGATCTATGAGGCCTACGCCCTGGGAAGGCCTACGGGTAGCAGCAAAACAAACTTTAGCAGTTGCTTATTTAACTCCTAAATTTAAGGCAAACTAACACTGAAACTCAACAAATAACACTACAGTACTTCCAGTTATGATTTGTGGACGTAAACTACATCAGTAATGACTACTGAGCTGCTTCATTGTCATTTGTTTTTGTTTCATCATCTTTCCCTATTTAGATGAATTTAAATGGTAAAAATGGTAAATGGACTTGATTTTATATAGCGCTTTATCCCCACACTGAAGCAGTCTCAAAGCGCTTTACATATCAGCTCATTCACCCAATCACTCTCACATTCACACACCAGTGGGACAGGACTGCCATGCAAGGCGCTAGTCGACCACTGGGAGCAACTTAGGGTTCAGTGTCTTGCCCAAGGACACTTCGACACATAGTCAGGTACTGGGATCGAACCCCCAACCTCTCGATCAGAAGACGACCCACTACCACCGTGGCTCAGCGAATTTACTGGCTATTAAAATTCCCAAGATCAAACAAAAGAGGGTTAATCGAGTCAACTGCTGTTATTAATTTGATATTTACATCTTCAGATGATTTATGAAAGCTGTGAGGGTTACGCTGACATCACATGAGGTTATGTGTGTGTATAGAAATTTGACATATCCGTTTGCTACACTGAGCCACCCGTTTTACAGGAAAAAAAAATCATGGAGTAGATGCGTGATGTGGTACCAAAATATGCAAGTGACGGTTCAGTCAGTGTCGTATAGCTATTTCCATTTCATTTTCAGCAAAATATCAGCAAACAGTGAATCACCCTTGAGTTCTGCACAAAATCCTGCATAACCCTGAGATAATACTGTGAGATTTTGAACAGATTTATGAGCAAAATATGACAAATTTGTCCATTTGCTACACATGCTAGATATATCAGTGATACAAAAAAAAAAAATAACATGCAAATGTGGGATATTGTCACAAAACAATTATATCATGTATTTCTGTGTCATATTGGGGCCTGATTTTAATGAGCTTATCAAAAGGGTTCAAATTGCTTTGTTCATTTCAGGAAAGTCCCTAAATAACCTCTACATTGAATTGTATTTACCCAGAATGCATTGAAATTCAGTAAAATATTTGGCATTAAAGATCTCAAGTCTTCAATTTTGTCTATGTAGGATAAGTATAATTTTGATAACTAAATTAGTTCATCTGAACATTTTATTGCTGTGAGGTCTAATGTGTGTAATAATGGGAGTCCCTCAGAGTAAGAATCTGTGGTTTAGGTTCAACCATTTTTTTTTTTTTTTAACACTGGAATGCGATTGTCTCATCTCGTTACAGTGTTTGGACCCAGGGGTACCATGAAGGAATGCAGGGCTATAAACCCCATTTGCACACCAGGCCACACGCCGGGCATCTAAATGGTTAAAGCGAGGCTAATGAAATTACACCCTGAACCTGTGTGAGACAGCCTGTCACTGTGTGGGGGTCCCTGAACAGTTCCATGAACAGTTTTACTGCTTTATTTATTCTCTGCTCTGCTGAAGTCATGCACAGTAACACTCTTTATGGCCCTAAAACAGCCTACAATCTGTCTGAAAAAGCCTTTTTATGCTCACGTCTTGCAGTCCATTTAAATTGTCCTTTTTTGAACTATCAGTAATATTTTTTTGTAGGAAAACTAGAAAATTATTTTTGAACTGTGCAGTAATTGAGCAGTATGAGATTTAAAATGTATTAAGTAAGTGTGGAGGAAAGGGTTTTGCATTAGACTTTGTGTTTGTTTCTTTTTCACTAATTAGAGCCGAGTCTCGATTCAGAATTCCCAAATCGATTCAATTCACAAGGGCCCGATTCGATTCAATTCAATTTTGGATTCAATTTGATTTTCGATTCACTTCCATTCGATTCAGTTTGATTTTCTAATAAGTTCGATTTTCGATTCAGTTTGATTTTCTAATAAATTCGATTTTCGATCCAGTTCAATTTTCAAATCAATTAAATTTTTCATTCAATCCGATTTTAGATTCAATTTGATTTTTGATTCATTTCGATTTTTGATTCAATTCAATTTTCAATTCGGTTCAGGATATTTCAGTCACAGAACCAGTTTTACTTTAATATGGAATAAGATTGTCAGACTTATTGATTATTGATTATAGAATTTAATGAATTGATATCGGAACATTCAAACAAAAAAAAAAAAGATTCAAATCAATCAATCAGGTTTTTTTTTCCTTCTAATCCCAACACTATTACTAATACAACATAATGAACTGTTTCATCACAAAGCCCATTAGTTCTCTGCTGACACCAATTAGATTTAGTTAAATCTAAGCGTACACAGTGTTATTTAGGAAAACTACAGTATAAGAGAAGTTCAGTATGAACATATGGTCAAATTCTAGCTTTTGTGCCACCATGGACAGTAACACATAATCTTCCTGATTAATCGGGCTCAGCTTCTCTAACAAATTAACCCAGGAAAGCCAGATGGACTCCTTTCTATCCTACGAAGAGCACAGACTTCCTTCTTGTCCTCTCACTTCTTTTATCAGTAGAAATCAGGAAGCAATTGATAAGATTTTGGAGAGGAAACCACTTAGCTCCGTCACAACCGGAGCTAGATTGTTTCCTCTGCTTGTGCTGTTTGCGTTTGCTCAGTCCCACAACACAACACACGCCAACCTGATCTCTTAACCCTGTGGCTGTTCTGATCGCCTCCCCTCGACCCATCATACTGCTCTCTGGACTTTGTCTCCCTCCCCTCCCGACCCCACGGTTCCCTGTAAACATCAGCTCTCTCTCTCTGCCTCTTTGCTCAGCGTCAGCTTTAATCCTCAACTTTAACACTGCTCAGGAATTTTCTCTCAAATGGCTTTTTTTTTTTATGTCCTCGTTTCCGGTGCCGATTCAACTCCACCCTAGCTCAGTTTAGTGTTGGTAGGTCAGCACAATGACCAATGGCAGACTGGCGGGTGTTTACGCTGTTCCTGTTCCTGGAGTAACGTGAGCCGCTCGGCCCCTCCTTTTGGCTGGAGCTCAGACTGCTCCACAGCTCCTTGATGTGAAAAACAGGGCTTTTTCTGCTGGAGGGCAGTGAGCCCTGGAGGTGACATCCCACTGGGCTATGATTTCATCATCTGCACTGCATCACCATGATGATATGAGATCATCTGGGACCAGTTTGCTCAGTAAATGCTCTTACTTTCCAGGAGTGACGCACAAAACTCTGCTCGGTTTCAACTTTTTTAGCTCTTCGCGGGAGAATTTCGTTAGAAAAAAATCTTGATTTGTTATACATTCAAGACCAGTTAGCTAAGTGAAATCACCTGTGCTACAGAAAGAAGAACTAAATAATGTCTTATTATATGTTGGCAGCTCCGTTTGTTTCCTATTTCAACATTTGTATTTCTTCCACACATTTATAATAAAGTCTTTTTATTGGAAGAAGTGGATACTTTAAACAACATAAAATAATTATGCTTGTTTATTTTCAGACTATTTTGGCGGTTAGAATTTAAAGACTGCGAGGCCAGGATTTTCAAACCTTTTTCAATTTCTTCACAGCATATTTTGGTCCTTCCTCAAATTTTCTCAGAGCCATTCCGCACATACTCATTTTTATTCAAAGCTTTCCATTTAAACCTCTCAGCTGTGTTGGCTAACTTCCCCCCCTCCCTCTGTCTTCCTCTGTCCTTCACAAACTTTGAAGCGCTCTCCTCTCCTCTGCTCTTTCTTCTTGTGCTCTCCTGCTCTCTGTTGTTACTCTTTCTCCTTCCACCGAGAGGAAGTGACTGGTTTTTTTGGCATCCGTAGGGAATAGAAAGATGAAGCCTCCTTTCCTGTTACTCTTTCTTTTTTTTTCATCGGACCTCAAATTATCCTTTCTGTTTTGCACCATCAGGTTGGTTGGAATGATGGCGGATCTGTCTCATTAGGCTACAGTTTGACAGCTTCTCTGTGGTAAGGTGAAATAATGAGTGGTGTTTTTTTTTTTTTTTTAAATTTTAGACCAATTTAAAGCAGTTAAATAACTTTGCTTTCATGTTATCTATGCCCGTTCCTGATAAATCATTTTAATAGCTACAGCTGTATTTGTTGATCTGTGGGATTCTAGGGGCCTCAGTCTGTGTTGTGATTCTGTGTAGCGTGGGAGCCAGTGGGAGTCTCCACCAAAATGTGTGGTATCTCTTTTTCTGAAGTGTCTTTTAAGGCTTTGTTGTACACATTCGGTCTTTTCATCTTATGGCTTAAGAGAAGATTCTAACCAGTGTGGATTTATAGCAGTAGTTTAGCATCTGTCCTGTCAGATCAAACATCCCAGGCAGTGCAAGTCCCTCTCCTCATATTTCCACTTTGTGTCAATGTGTGGGTCTATAACAGGCACTTTATCAAGTGTTTGTTTGTTTTGAGGCATAATTTCCTCGCCACACACTCGTACACACAGTGTTTCTGTCCGTCCCTCCCCGCCATGCCCCTCCTTGCTTTCTATTAGAACCAGCTGTGGAACTTACAGGCTCAATGAATGGCTCTTTGTAATTTGGCCGTGGTTCCAGTCTGAAAAATCTGTTCCTCCCCTGGCCCTCTGCCCTATGTGTTACGGGCATGACAGCCCCCTGAAACAACAAGCCAAACAACAGAAAGTTTATCATGATATTACTCAAAGGTCACGCCTCATGCTTTTTAAATTCTTATTATTAATATCGTTGTGAAACAGTCAGACACAATGTCGGCTCCACTTACAGTGTAGCCGGTGCTACTGGAGCCAACATGTGAGAATCAGTAGATGTCGTCATGTAGCTTATCTTGTGGACACACACACACGCAAACATAAAGGGGAACCATTATGAGACTCATGAAATCATTCTAGCCCGAGGTAAAATGTGTAGGTGATGCCTGTTCCCACTAAACTGGATTTTTGTGTGCACGCATAAGTATGTGTAAGTATGTGTGTGTGTCGATACACTGGATTTAGGAGTGTTAGTTTGTTTAGCAAGAAAATACAACCCATTGCCAAATCACATGGCAGGGAGGCTCCTGCTGCCGGCCTTGAATTGATTAGAGTGCCTTGAACTGGAGAGTTGAATGGGGTGGGGGAACATTTTTATGCTGAACGAGGAGAGGAACTCTTCCAAATAGATCTAACTTTGTCCATTCTGAGCTGTAAAATGGGTCAACGAGTGATTGGCAGCTCATGGAGGGAGGTTTATTGTTCACATCCCAACCACTGGAATGTTTTTTGGTTTTGTCAGCAGTGTTTACGCTCTTGGAGCAGCCGCTCTTTTGTAACCTGTCTGAGTCTGGTTTCAGCAGAGCCCCGCTCCTTTACACACCAAGACTGATGTCACCTGATGACTACTCATTGCACATACAATTGTTTGGGTTTCCAAATAAAAACCAATCCTCAAGTTCAAGTTCCTTCTATGCATGTGCCTCACAGGTGTTGAGTGTAGGAGAAGGAGGGACGAACGGGGAGACTGGAGAGGAGAGATCCTGTCGTCACAGTGCATACAGCTGGTATGAAGTGGAAAATAAAATCCTCCTTATTCCAATTCGCAAATCATTCCCAAGCCTGCGTAAAAAAGCAATCACTGTAGCACGAACGTCAGCAGAGCAGTGGAACAGTTTAGTCAGCTCAGCTCCTAGTGGTATTTCTGACCTTGCATTGCTGTGGGTTAATCACGTTCTAATGGCAATAATAATCAAGAGACTGAAAGAAATCAGAGTTTGATGAATTTGGGGGAGCCAACCTCGAAATGAAGCCTGGCATTTTTGAGTCACTCCTCGGGGTGGTCTCTTTTCCTCTGATACACCAAAGTGAGGAGGTTGTTTATACATGTAGTAAATCAGAGCTGCTGTTTAAACCTTAGAGTGACTGCTAGAGTGCAGCAGACTGAACCTTCATTTGGCTCTGGTTAGTGTGAGAGATTGATACAGGCATCATGTAGTTATTCTCATAGCTTATTACAGGACATACCACAGACATGTCATTTGTGCTGGATGACCTGCATCCCACCCCCTCAGGCTTGTCCTAATCTTAATGGCATTGAGTGCAGGGAGTAGACCAGGCCATGGTAGCTTCCTTTGGTATGGTATGCAGCTCTATAAGGGGGAGGCAGGGGGTGTGAAAGTGGGGCAAAGCATTTGTTCTGGAAGAGAGTGGCCGGAGAGAGCCATGTGAAGAAAAGCAGCCTGGCACTGGAAGGGTTAACACTGGCTTCTGTTCAGATGTCATCTCAAAGGAACCTTGTGTCTTAGAGCTGAAAGAGAATGAAGAAAGTCAACCACTGCATCCCAGCCATACTCACACACTAACGAGAGAGGAGTGTGTGCAGTCTGTGTCTGAAACAACCATGAGTTAGTCATGAACTGCAGATGTGGAGGTGTAGGTGATGTGGAACGAGAGACCCAAGGAAGAAATGAAGGAAGAAACGTTAAAGAGGAAGATGTCATGGGTTTTAATTAAAACATCTAAACTAGGAGAGAAATGAGCTTTGGTGATTTCAGGAACAACATCAGAGGGGAATTTTCAGCACCGTGATTCACCTTCCTTTTTTCTCAAATTCACTTCTTTCTCACACACCGTCTCCTTTCCGACTGCTCTTCCTCCTCCTCCTCCTCCTCATCCTTCATGTCTCACTCTGATTCTCACACACTGCCATGCAAAATCTGCTCGGCATAACCCACACCACATAATCATTCCAACACTTTCACTGAAGATAAACACACTCCTGAACTGGAAGAGGATGGCAAAGAGCCAAAATTCTTCTTTGGAGTCCTACAACCTTTTCTTGTATTATTTTATGTTTACCTCACGCCTCGAAATGTAATTTTTAGACAGCTGTTATAAATAATAATGAGCCAATAATAGCATATTAGATTAAATGCAGCAGTACTTTTATAATCCTTAGCATCTTTGGGTCGTTTCTGTGATTTAGGAGTCTGTGGCTATCTTGGTAAAAAAAAGAAAAAAAAAGGCTGATGAAAGGGAAACAGATCATGTGACACACACCATGAAATTGAAATGACTACAGTACTAAAAAAAGGAAATCTAGTCACTGTTTCCAAGTGCCCTACTTTTCACTCACAGGCAGCGACAAAGGTCACAAGATGGGACTAAACATGGATCATTCAAACAGGAAGAAAAGAGGAGATTTAAGATAAAGCAAAGGTTTACATTAGGACATTTATGTGGAAAAGCTTCCTGACTCTACAGATGTTGATTGGAATAATACTTTGAAAAAGTTTTAACAGTTTAACAGAATTATTTCTCCCCCCCCCTCAGATCCAAACTTAGTCGGATTGGACATTCAGCTAAGTTACACACAGCCTGTGCCATGAAAATGCACGTTTAGTATTTTGAATGTAAAGAGGCTAAATCTGTTTCAATTGAAGAAAAAAAAAAGCGCATTATCTGAGTCAAAGTAACGCACGAGGCTGCGTGGGGGGAAATAGATGAAACCTCCTGATCATCAGCTGATGTTGGGAGTGGGAGCAGAAAAGCATAAAGACGGGACAAATAGAGGAAAAAGGCTGGATGAAGAGGAGGTGGAGAAAGTGAGAGGAGAGAATGAAGTGAACAGAGAGGAGAAGTTAGTGAGCACAGAGGATTCCTAATAAGGATCTAACTGGCAAATCTCAGGCCTTTCGACGGTCTGCCAGGAAACTTTCCCCTACAGCTCCTCTTCTCTGAGAGCTAAGAACAGAAACAAACACACAATGGACTTTGACCCCATATTCCCCAAAAATGAATGGATAAATGTAGGTTTAGAGATGGGCTGGGACACAGTGAAAGGAGAAGTACTATTTTTAACTGTAACACACAGAAGAAACAATGGGGTCAGAAATAGCAACAACTCGGTGTCAAACCACGTCCTTATGAAAAGTTCCTCACAAATTATGATCTTTTATTGATTATATATGTATTCAATTCTTCATTTTTGTCTCATGATGATGTATTTATCTCTCTACAGGTGAGAGGTTGTGTGTGTAAGTGTTAAAAAAGCAGCCGCAGGCTCATGATGGCTCAAGTGCTACACATGGACCCTGGCTTCCCAGGTAAAGACCTCTTTAAACTGTTACTATTTACAACTACCTGTAATATGATGTGAAATCAGCAAAAACATTTTAAAAGGTCTACAGACTCTAGTCAGAGCAGCAGCTTTTTATACAGACAATGCAGCCATTGTAGATACTCTAAGTTATCTGTTGGTTTCATATATTTTATCCAAGAGAGTAAATTTTACTGAAAAATGTCATAAAACTTGTGTATATGGTTATACAAACCTTTCCAAACGCTTGAGGTTTTTAATGTTTTGCACATGAAGAAGTATGTGGTTCCATTGTGTCCTTTTTTCAATAAACATTTCAAGTACATTTCATCATTTGATACTGTTTTTGGATTCTCAGCTCAGTTATATTTTGCTCTGTTACATTTTTCATTTTATTTTCGCCTCCTTTAAAAAGATTTACGCTCAAAATGTAACAAACTGTCACAACATAAGGTTGAGAATTCAAAACAAAAGAAATAAAAATAGAAACAATGCTAACTGGTAAAGCACCCTTAATTGTAACTAATTTGGAAACTTTGGGAGTGTGAACATAAATACAATCAAGCTTCAAACTGATGTTTTATTTCTGAGTCTGATCCCAAGATTAGACTCAGATATCCGTTTGTTTAAAGTTGATTTCCTTCCGCTTCAGGGAAGCTCAACCCGCCTGCTCACCCTTCCCTGCACACCAAAGAACAGGAGGCGCCCTACTCAGTGGAGACCCCCTATGGCTACCGTCTGGACCTCGACTTCCTCAAATATGTTAATGACATTGAGAAGGGAAACACTATTAAAAAGGTGCCTATCCAACGCCGGCCTCGCTATGGCTCCCTTCCTCGTGGCTATGGCTATGCTGGCTCCTGGTGGACCTCCACAGAGTCCCTGTGCTCCAACACCAGCATGGACAGCAGACACTCCTCTTTCTCCTATTGTGCCCCTGGCTACCACTCCACTCAGAGGCCCAGTTTCAGCACTGCTCGAGTGGAGAAGACCCTGCTAGATGCTCGCAGGAAGCTTGAAGAAGAGAAAGAAGGCCGAAGATTCTCCAATTTGGGAAGCATGCACAGCAGCGTAGCAGGTTCCAACACCTCTCTAAGCAGTGCACATAGTTTTAACAGAGCCCAGGGTGGAGGTGGCTCGTTCACACCGATGAGTTCAGGCCTCTCTACCCCAGTGACTCCAACCCCAGCTCACTTGCAACATATCAGGGAACAAATGGCTGCAGCCCTCCGGAAGATAAGAGAGCTAGAAGAACAGGTGAAGACCATCCCCGTGCTGCAGGTTAAAATCTCTGTGCTGCAGGAGGAAAAACGGCAGCTCAGCGTCCAGCTCAAAAGCCAGAAGTTCCTCGGCCACACTCTGGGATTTAACCGAGGTCGTCCCAGAGGGGAGCTATACATCGACATTCCTGAAGAAGAGGCGAGCGTTGGAACTCAGAGCAGCAGCAAACCAGCAGGGTCACTTTCTCCCACCTCACCTGAGGGCACCAAACAGGACTCTGGCTGTGAGATTGAGGACACAGTGATTGTGGGTGGAGTGCGACCAGATGCAAAGAAGGAGGTGCGCACCGTTGGAGTAGGACCTGAGGAGCTAAAGGGCCAATGCCATGTAGGAACTTGGGTCCAGGAGAAGGATTTGGGTCTACTTCCTGAGACGGAGGCTCTCAAACATCAGGTTGGTAAGCTGGAGGGGGAACTAAAGAGGACAACGCATGAGCTGCAGGTGGCACAGCGACTGAGAGGGACGAGCCAGGAGTCCCCTCAGGCAGAGCATCCTGTCATGGCTACCAGCACGGGTTGGCAGGAACCCAAAGGCTGCAGCCTGCACACCGTGGTCTGCTTCACACAGCAGCCACAGCACAAGGAGCAAAGGACTGTGGGAATTCAGGTGTATACAGTAGAGCAGCCCACAGTGGTGGAGGTGGGAACCCTACTGCGAGCTGAAAGCTGCAACTTCCCCTCAGCACCGCTCACCAGTGGCGACGCAGAAGGACATCAGAGAGGACAAACTGAAGGTCTGATTCTGCTGGGTTTAATTTGATTTTTTTAAAACCACACTTGGTTATTCCATTTAACTCAGTGGTCTAATGCAAATGAACAATGTTTAAAGAATCTTTTCTTGAAATTAGTTTTCCTACATTTGCCCAGATGCACCAGTTGAGTTGCCACTCGCAGTCAGCTCCAAACAGGTACGCAACATTCTAAAAAGTGAACTGTCCACATCTGTACCGGTGGCAAATCCTGCAGCGTCTGGAAATCAGATGATTGTGGTGCACTCTGAGGAGGACGGGAGATGTTTGCACACTTCTAATGAGCCCATGAAGACACAGGAGGGCTCATCAGTTCAAGGTTTGTAGATTGAGCTAACAACTATCCCAGACCAAACCACAGAACATTGTCTGTGTCTGACCTCTATGCTCTATTTCAGCTTATTCTCCGCAGTCTGCCCTGAGATCCATTATGAAGCGTAAAGCAGACGGTGAACCAGGCTCTCCCTCCACAAAGAAAAACTTACAGTTCATTGGAGTAAATGGAGGGTAAGTTTTAGTTAAACAATACCCAATACCTTTTAAGCATGTTTCCACTGTTTCTGAGTAAAATGTGCATCTTTGAATAGTTTCTGTTTTTTCAGGATTCACCACAGTAAGTAGTATTCTATCCATTTTTATCCCCCACCACAAAGTGGAAGGGGATATACGTTTGAGCTCCGTCTGTCCGTTCGTCCATCTGTCCGAGTTAAAAGGGACAGCTTTTCTCAGAAACTGTTTAAAATAGGATAACCAAATTCAGTGTGTGGCTTCAGGGTATCAATACTTTGATGGAGTTAGAAAATGAGAAGAGCGGAATTATTCTTTCCGTAGTTATTGTCCTAGTTCCGTTTTTTGACTCTGTTCGAGGTATCTTCAGAGGGGACAGCTTTTCTTCAAAACTATTTAAGATAGCTAGTAATTGTATATTCTGATGTGATAATATTTTCTTATGTATACACCTAAGTTCTTAGATTTAGGACATTTAGGAAAAGGTTGTGAGTTATAATGAGAACCAATCTGGCGGGGGATGTTTGATGGCTATGTCTTCTTGTTATGTCTAATTTACTTGTTTCTCAGCATTGCTGACTCAAAGCTGTTCATGTCTTACAGCAATGAGTCCACGTCATCAGACGACAGCAGCAGTGAGAGCTCAGACGAGGGAAGTGACTCCAGTGAGTACCACGAAGCCAGAGAAAAACTCCCGGAGATGACAGTCCAGCAGCACAGAATGCACAACGAGGTCCCGCAGCAGCAAGAAAGCACCAGCATACCTCAGCAAACTGCCCACAAACTACCAGCTGCCATTCCAGACTTTCAGCAGATTTCCTGCCAGCCTTCACCAGCAGACACAGTAAAGTCAGTTCCACAGCCCCCAGCATCAGACTCCACATCCACCGTTGAGTCTCTGTCGACCCTTGCTGCTACCACGCACAGCATTTACCAGTCAGAAAATCGCAACCAGGATCTCCCTCCTGCATTGTCCAACACTGAAACTCCTGAGCAGAACTCCACTACGTCCTCATCTACCTGTTCTTCACCAACGTGCAACACTAAAACCACTGACATCGTCACACAGCAGTGTGCTGTCCAATCAGAAAGATCTGTCGTCACAAGCCAGTCCGAGTCTGCTGAGATCACAAGTGAAACTGCAGCATCTTCCAAACAAGTCAGGTAAGTGTTCACCTGATTGCCAGCTGGCCCCTGAGCTCCTAACTCTGTGTGAACAACAGATGACATCATCTTGTTTTCTGCAGGGTGGAACTGAGTGACAGCCTCATGTCAGCGTTGTACGCCCTGCAGAAAGCCTTCGGAGAGCCCGATGCCTTCAGCCAACAAGGAGCCGTACGTGTTTTTCCTCACCTCTCGTTTCCTTTCCCAGAGCTGCTTCTTCAATCCCTGAGTTTATGTTTCTGTTTTTTGTCAGAGGGCTGCCTACACCACAGTGCTGCAGGAGTGGCTGCGTGTGTCCTGTCACAAAGCCGCCAACACAGAGGTCGTCAAGTCCTACATGGACGCCTTCGCTTCCATCTCCAGCCAACTGCTGGAGTTTGTCATCAACATGGCTGATGGCAACGGTAACACGGCCCTTCACTACACCGTCTCTCACTCCAACTTCCCTGTGGTGAAACTTCTGCTGGACACTGGTGAGTGTTTGTGTCCGTGTGTATGGGGTGCCCAATGTAAAAACTCGGTCACTGTTTTATAGCCGACATATTTTGAATATTTGGCTCACTTTCCTCACATTTAGCAATTTTTTCTTTCATTTGAGACAAATTAATTTAAAACAGCAGGTTCTATATCATTGTTAAAAATGTGTGACATAAAAAATAAATCTGAATGTAAAAGTTAAATATACATTTAAATGTTAAATATAAATATAAATGTTAAATCTGATTTTAAATGTTAAATGTAAGTTTAAATGTTAGTTATAAATCTAAATGTTAAATGGGTCGCCAAGTGTAAAGCTAGATTAGAAATTATACATAGTGGGCTGGTCAGCGCCTGTCGATCACGAGGCCCCGCCCACACTCCACACACTCCTCCCTCCACGGTCTTCTGCAGTGTCTTCATCACTGGCAAAAGTGAGTTAACATACAGCATGCCGGTACTCTCAGCAAATCTACATCTGTTAAACTGTGTGGGGGCAGTTGTCAACAGCGGTCATGACTGCTCTTTTGAGTTCGTCAGTTTGGAGCAATCCCACGTCTTGCTCTTGAGTGTGGGCGGGGCCTTGGGATTGACTGGCGCTGACCTGCCCACTTTGCATAATTTCTAAACATTTAGCTTTACACTTCGACCAATTTAACGTTTAGATATGCATTTAACATTTAGACATACATTTAACATTTTTATTTAAAATCAATATTTAGATTTCAATTCAACATTTAGATTTCAATTCATCATTTAGATTTCAATTTAACATTTAGATTGCAATTCAACATTTAGATTTCAATTCAACATTTACATTTAGATCATTTTTAGTTTGTACACATTTGTAACAATGATAAAAAACATGAGTTTTTCCATTAATTTTTGTTTCAAATGAAATAAAATTTAGCTAAATATGATGTTTATGAAAAAGTGACCCAGTTTTTACATTCGTTACCCCATGCGTGTGCACTATTACTACCTATAGGGAAGGTATTTTATTAATCATTGTTTAGCATTGAATTATTTAAAGAAAATATAGTTTGTTATGCACACAAATTGAATAATTAGCTCAATCATGCATAATAAATGTAGGCATATTTGACAAATTTATATTGTTGGGACTTTAAAGTTTTTTATAATCTTTTTGCATTTTAATCTACTTTATTTATGAGTTTGATAGGTGCACATACGTACTGTATCTGTCAAATGTCCCTGGAATGGTTTGTTGATGTTGTTTCGCTTGTCTCACTGATTGTCCTTTTTAACTAACAGGTCTGTGCAATGCTGACAAGCAGAACAAGGCAGGCTACACTGCTATCATGCTGACAGCTCTGGCAGCTTTTCACTCTGACAGCGACCTTCATACTGTCCTGCAGCTGCTGCGCACAGGAGACGTTAACGCCAAGGCTAGCCAGGTTTGAAACTCGCCCCTCTAATGTCATGCACGTACTATCCAACAGCCTGCATGTCACTACAGTAAACATATCAACTTTGCTTATTGTGCGTTTCCAGGCAGGACAGACGGCACTAATGCTGGCGGTCAGTCATGGTCGAGGGGACATGGTACGGGCGCTGCTGTCCTGCGGCGCTCAGGTCAACATCCGCGATGATGACGGCTCCACCGCGCTCATGTGCGCCTGTGAACACGGTCATGTGGATATTGTGCGTCAGTTGCTTTCCGTGCCAGGCTGCGATGCCACCCTGACTGATAACGTAAGTGCTGAACATCAGCTTTTACTGGTGTCAAACGCTCCCACCAGCTGCCATCATACTGGTTATCTTCTCACTGTGTGTCACAGGATGGCAGCACTGCACTGTCCATCGCTCTAGAGGCCAGTCAAAATGACATCGCTGTGCTTCTCTATGCTCACCTCAACTTTGCAAAGCCTCCGTCTCCTGTGAGTAATAAACATACAGCAAACACTAACTTAGCCTGTAGCAGAGATGAGGAAGTAGAGGAAACATGTTAAAGTGCCAACTTTGGATTTTTATGGCTTGATGGATTTGTCACGGCAGTTGTTTGTGTAAGAAATCCTATAATTTGATTATCTTACTTCTACTTTGAATTTTAAATATTTTAATTGAATATGGATTTATTTGTGTGAAGCCTACATTTTCTGTCCAACTGCAGTTCTTTTAGGTTAAAAAAGGTTTAAATGCATAAAAAAGATGCCATGTACTTACTACCTCTCCTGATTATGCACTCACTTTGAATTAAAAAAAAAAAAAAAAAACTCTAAATCCATTCAAATATATTTAAGTGTTTTGTCATCCTGTATAGAATATTTCCATCATAATATTAATGCAAACTTTGTCCTATAATGCCCATTTTATGAAAAAGTGATGCATGTCTATATTTTTTAAATGTTATATTTGAAGTATTATATTTGAATTTTCAAATTTTCCTTTGAAGGTCATTTGTCCTGCAAATGTTTTAAGTAAGTATTTATCAATCGTTTCCCATAATTAAGGATGAATATTTCTTTATTTTGTTTAGGTTTCTCCTAAGTCTCCTCTCTTGGGTTCTTCGCCTCCTGCTGGTGAACTAAAATAAACAGAACTCCTGCAGCTCTGTAGCAAACCACAGCCAATCAACAGATGTTTGTTCGTCATTCACGTTTGTGACGGAAATTATGAGTATGTTGCACATTATTATTCAACACTATCGTGAGGGGATAACTTTGTGAAGTCCATTACGTTTTGTTCAGTAATGTAACATTTAGGTCAGGAGATCCAACCCCATCTGACCTCATTATACCCAAATCTTTAATGGAAGTGTTTTAGTTGAACGTAAAAGAAGGAAAGAATAGAGTCAGTGAGTGAAGTAGGAAAATGGATGATGGAAGGTGCAAAGTGAAAGATGAAGGGATGTGTATTTGTTTTATTAATCAGTCGAGTCTTGCAATAATCCACTGCCAGCACTGTTTGTGTGTGACACCCACAAGTCCACGTGTTCCATAGTAAAAACTTGTTATTTTGTTCCATATCAATCTCACTATGTCTGTATTGAGTACAATGTCGCTTCGGTACATTTGATTGTCGCAGTCAATATCTAAACCCACGATATTAATAAAGTGACCTTGCATCAGCTCATCACTGGTGCTACAGAAGATCACACAAAGAACTTCAATATTTATACACAATTTCCTCTATTTTTGATATGGATTTTTAAATTCTGACTTCATGACGAAACTCTGATTATTTTTTTATTCTTTTGTTACATTATTATTGCATCTTTTTTTAATAGTAAACTGAGGATTGAATTTTTTCAAATTGAACCAGAAACAGAGTTGCTTTTGTCTTGAGTGACACTGTGTGTGTGTTATAATCTCAGAAAGCAGAGGCTTCACGTCCTTTGTAATTTAGTACCAGGTTGTTGTTGTTGTTGTTTTGTCTTTGTAATGTGTGCTCAGTAACAGGACTATAAGCACTGGGGAGGCAAGCATGCAGAATGAACTGTCAGAAAAGTAAAAGAAAAAAAAAAAAAAAGTGGATTATTTTTGGTTTTTAAGGCATTAGTGTAAGATATAAATTTTGAGATAATATATGTCAACATAAACAGGTAATTATTATTATGCCTGAAATCAAACAGAGCTGCATTGGTTTTTAATGTTAGAGTTTCTATTTTCCTTTTCAAAGGGGTTTTCACTGTTTTTATTCACTTCTGGGCTTTTAGATTTTTTTATGAACGCTCAGTTATTTGTTTTTTTTTTTTTTATTTAAATATATATCTTTTTTATATCTTTAGAAATTTCAGTTCACAGCAACTTGATGCAACCACACAGCCCTGTAGTTTACATTTTGCAATGCTTTGTTTGATATTTTTTAGACAGTGTGTCTTCTAATATTTTTGTGTATTTTGGAAAATAATAAATAAATTTGGACCAGATGTTTCATTCTTGGATCGGCTCATTTTTTCTCTAAGGTTTTCATCCTTCATGCTCTTACACAAGCTTTTTATTGCACTTTTTTTCCTTTTCTTTCTTTACTTTGTTTGCACATGCTGTCGAAGGTCAACACTACAAGAAGTGCAATCTTTTAAAGACAGCAATGCATGTTTTGTTATTGCAATTAAATAAATGAATTAATTTTAATGCTGAAATGTGACCATCACCAGCCCTCCCTAAGGAAGAGTAAGAAATACTTTATAATAGGGAGGATATAAAAAGAGAGGGCAGTATTACTCATAGGTGAGGGAGAAGTGAACAGGGAAGAGGGAGTCAGGGTAGGAAATGGAAGGGATGGTGAAGCGTTAACGGTTTTAAAGTGAGAATGAGGGCTCAGAGAGCCCCCCGCCCGAGATTCCAGCGGAGGAGCAAAGGCCCAGGACAGGCAGCCAGCGGGCGCCCGCTGGCGAGCCCAGAGCCAGAAGGAACCGGAACAGAAGCAGCACTGGCAGCAGCCCGCCCAGGAACGAAGGCCACATCCCCAGCCACCTAAGTCACCTGCTCTCCGGCCCCCCGGAGCGCCGGCTGAGCCCCCAGAGCGCCCCAGATCACCCCTCACCGATGTCGCCCGCTCGATAAGCCTTAGTTATTGTCAAAGTCAGTCTTTTTCTTTCTTTCTTTTTATTTTTTTAGAGAAAAAGCATACAAAATATGAACTAAAAAAATATTTTATTGGATTTGTGTCTGCACTGTCTCAAAAAAGTTTGAATTAAACAGACACTGATGAAGCTGTTAATGCACTGAAGTGTAGTTGAAATAAAGCAAAAACCATCACAAAATAAACAAGTGTGTTAAATTTGCACAATTCAAATATAGATAGATAAATGGGCCTTTTTTAATCCAAAGGTTAGTAAATCGATACCAAGGCTATCTGTGTCCTTAGGGCAATGACTTTACCATGTTTGCATTTTTAGCAAATCTCCCTATAAAAGCAACGAAGTTCTGCATGCGTGCGTGCGTGTTTGTGTGTTTGTGGAGCAAATTTCTCCCCGACACAGTGTCTGTTCGACCTGAAACTTTTTGAACAGCTTCCACACAGCCCGAGTGTGTGCATCCGTTATTTTGGATTTGGTTTGTGTTGCAAAACATTTATTTTCATTTTATTTTGCCCGGACGGCACATTCATGTTCACCCAGAGGTGAAACCTATTCAGCTTTAGACCTCAGTGCTGGGGGGCGCTAGCGCACAAATCTGTTCATTTACAACCTCTAATAATCAGTAGAAGAAGACCACATGGTCCCATGGTGTGTATCCATTATTTTGGACTTATTTGGTGTTGCAAATCCTTTATTTTTTGTGGTTCCTCCGCGTCCGTTTTTTTTTTTTTTTTTCTCACACGCATTTCAACAACCTGCGATGGAGCACGTGCACGCGTGGCTGATGCGCGTGCGTGCGTGCGTGTGAGAGAACCCACATGGCAACCAGGAGGACAGGTAGGGAGCCTCTCACACACACACACACACACACACACTCATCTCAAAACACGCCCTCACCACACATAAGGTGTTTATTAGGGATGTCCCGATACAAATTTTTATCGGAGCGCATATATCGGTGATTTTAGATGCTGTCCAATAAAATCTGATATTCGTTTTATGGCTGATATTGGACCGATATCAATATCGGATCGGGACACCTCTAGTATTTATAATAACAATATGCTCAATGAGTAAAATAAAACAAAAAGCTAAACAAAATTTATACAAAAAGTACACAAAACAACAGAAATGCACCAAATTAGACAAAAAAAAAGGCCCCAAAAATACACTAAATGACTCCAGAATCACACTACAATAGCAACAAAAAACAACAATTATACAAAAAATGCACATAAACACAACAAAAAGATACAAAAATACACATAATGACTCCAAAAAAACATACATTACAGATAAATACACTGAACGAAAACAATTTAAAAATGAGTAAAAAAAAATATATAATTTTACTTTGCACCTGCAAATAAACCCCACTACAGAGTACAGAGTATGTACACCTCTTTGTTTTGTACATCCATCCTTCAAACACATACTCATTTGGCCATAATTGACAACTCTACTTAAGCTCCTCCCACTATATGAATACATACTTCCGACAGGCACTGTACTAGTCTTTTAGAATATATAGTATGTAATAGTTTAGGTAACTGAAAAAAAAAAACAAAAGCACTTAGATCAATAACTTAGTCAACCAGGAATCGAACTCACAACCACATGTGAACCAAAAGTAAAACCACTAATACCACGATCAATTGTTGCAAATATTTCTTAGTGTGACTATATTTATCTTTATCTTTATTTGTCACAAAATGTGAATTTCTTAATAAGAATAAACCCAACGATTCCACATGAACGTGACTATATTTTTATCTGCTTTTTGATATGTATTAATGGTCTTAAGCCACTGATTTTTCTACAAAGGAAAATACCTATAAATTAAAAATGATATTAACGCTTTGATTAATCAATCCCTACTTACTGTTGACCACTCTAAAAGAGTTTTTCCCATGCTTTACATCAACAATGACTTTACATTCTTCTGACCTATTTTCGTGAACAGCTACGTAGTGTATATGGTCTGTACATTATCTCAGCATCACAGCAGCGTCTGCTTTCCTCTGACAGCTCTTTGGGTGGAGCTGATGAGATAACGCGTTTGTGACTTCACTGTTATATTTTCTCAGCACACTGTTGTTGTGTTTAGGACAATTACTATTTCTGGATGACTGCCAACCAACCACAAACAATGAAACTGACCAAATAAGAGATTTTTAGTCAATTCAATGGAAGGCGTTCATGAAATACAAACTTAGCCTCATCAGCATCAGAACCAGAGATGCATATACAGTACCTACAGGAAGGAAAATAGAAAATGTAAAAATTCAAGATGGAGGGACAGTATTAAGACATCAGTAAATAATAAACAACTGCTCATAGCCAGAAAAAGCTCCTCAACAGCCCAAATTTGATGAAAGAATCAAAATTATGAATTTAGATGTTGACACAAAAAAAGCAAAAAGATGTTACTTTTTTGAAGAAGGTAACATTGTGTTTAAGAAAGTTATCATTTTGGTTGCATCAAAGCAGCCTTAAATTGATTTATTTTTCTCAAAAAGCTCTTTGACATCTAAATGTTATCTCTATCTCATTTAAGCCTTTCTGTATTGTGAATTATAAAAATCATTTTCATTGTCTTTTGCCAGTAATGGTGTTCTGGTCTGACCAGTTTAAATGAACAAACATTAGGTTAACATTAGGTTAAATCTACTGCGTTTTACTCACTTTAAGAACCTGTAGCAGTGTGTGTGCACTGTCGGCCTATAATGTTGCTTTCAAAGACTGTCTGAATTGTGTTTTCTTCCTCAACCTTTTTCCAGTAGACCCTAATATGAGCCAGTATGAAACTGGGTGAGGCTGCATGTGGCTTACAGGCCTTTGTTTGCATGAGAACTAACAGGTAAAGCATGAGGGAGCATATTTCTGATGGGGCATTCAAACGCATGTGTCTTACAGGCTTCTATTTTAATGTTATGCACCCATATGATTTATGCTGCTTTATGCAGCATCAGACTGCTCTGCACTATTGTAATATATCATAGTAGTCATAAATATTTAATTTCATATTCATTTCTGCACTCTCACTGTAAATATTGCAAATACGTGTTGTGTTGTTGTTTTCCTGTCTTTTTAATGTGTATATTATATTCTACATTGTCGTGTTTTTGTGTTTGTACATGTTTACGGCGGAGAAAATAGTCATTTTTAATCTCCTCATGTCTTGTACATGTCGTGGATTGGACAGTTTCCTGAACTGGAGACTTTTTAATACGTCACTGACACATCTCGACAGTAAAGTGTTACAATAATTTAATTCTGATCGCAAATGTACTGCTTCATATTGTCAAGAACAAAAGCATTTTTGTGCTTCATCTGATTTCATTCTTAAACAGCTGCACATAAATGTGTGTAACAGGAGCTCCATGGTTAATGTTGGTGTGGTTTGATGAGACGTTGTTAACGTCAACAACGTGGCTTCTGTCTGTTCATTTAAACCAACCGGTTGGATATTTATTTGGTCTCTGTGCCGACACAGAATCATTTATTAAATTTAGTTTAGAGGCCAAACAGGGAGCATTTTGATCTCAAGTACAGTAGGTTTCAGATTTTAGGCGAGAAAATTAGTAAATTCAAAACTATTGTGACAAAGTTTGCAAGCAATAAGTGATAGATATGAGGATCTTCACTTCAAATGTCCTTCATTTTGTGACCAATTTCTATTAAATTTAGCAAAATGTTGCAAAATAATTTGAGGTAAATTGCTCTTTTTGTTCTCTTAACAATTTGAAATTAAACACGACTGCCATCATGTTATTGAAGCACAGGAAATATTGTGTAGTTTCATTTGTGTATTTAGACAGGCTGAAGTAGTTGGTCATTTACACAATAATGATTCATGTGTTTTCCACTAGTTTAACTTTCTCCTGTTGGTTGTATTGGCTTTTAGTTAGTCACATGGGTTATACGTTTCTCTGTAAGTGGCAAAACATTTATTGGAACAAGAGTTTAGGCTTTTTAAGAAAAGATTGATTTTAAGTGGTCTTTGAGGGCCAGGGGTATACAGTATAACCTGTTATTAAGGACTTATATGTTTATTTTCAAAAGTTTATTTTGCCCAAGTTGTTTGGAGGCGGGGTTAGATATGGCTCGAGTAACACAATAATAAACTGTATTAATTTTTTTGTCTTTATCTCCAGGTAAAATGCATTTATCTCTTTGCACTTGGCACAATGAAGGTGAAATCATGTTGAGTAGTTCCTTTATACTGGGGTGATTAAAAAAAGAAACATTTTAGCATGAAGCAGAGTTAGGCTTAAGGGGCTAACTTTGGTGTGTGTGTGTGTGTGTGTGTGTGTGTGTGCGTGTGTGTGTGTGTGTGTGTGTGTGTGTGTGTGTGTGTGTGTGTGTGTGTGTGTGTGTGTGTGTGTGTGTGCGCGTGCGTGCGTGCGTGTTAGATAAGTCTGTGAACCTTGGCGTGAATTGACAGGAAGGATAAAAGTCGACTTGACTTTCAAAGGTCTTCATCTGATAAGTAGGGCTGGGCAAAAAAATCTGTTTAATCGATTTATCATTTTTGTAGACAAAAACGATTTTTATTTTGCAAATTCGAGTTTAAAAAAAGATGGAATTTTTTTTTCTTTTTTTTCCCACCACAGTTTTTTTCTGACTTTTTCGCGTTCCGTCCTTGTGAGTTACCGTAGCACGATGTGAGCCCGCCCCCTCTTTGTTTACATGTGTTTACCCTTTGAGTAGGCTATATGTGTTTTATTCACACTGCTGAGATGCTAAGGGAAGAGTTTATGTTTCATTTTTTAATAGTAATGTTATATGTTGTAAAATATGTAGTTATCTGATTTCTTAATCAGAAAATTGAAGCTACTGTGAAGTTGCTGTTACACTTTTATTAAACCTGGGTTAAAGCTGGAAATAGTTGAATGACAGAGAATCATTTACTTTTATTTTGGAATTGTTCTATGCATTTTAACTCTTGAGGACGATCACAGCATTAAAGTTGCACTTTTGACAATATATCTGATGTCTGCAGTCATTTTTAGTGCATTGAAAAAAATAAATTGAAAATTGAATCGAAATTAGAATTTTTCTTAGGCAGAATCGCCCAGCCCTACTGATAAGTAAATGTAGATTCATAACTTGGCAGCAGAGCCAAGATTTAAAACCTGCTTGAATAAAACTTTTTCTGGAGTCATTTTGTCTGATCTGAAGCAGAACCACCAAGAATCATCTGAGAAACATTTTCACCAAACCAAGTTTTTATAATTTCATTGTTATAGTTATACATTTTTGGTGTGTAGATATAATCATCCCCAAAACTAAAATTTTAAGAGTTATTTGAATGACACTAGTGAGCTGTTTCTCCAGACGCTCAGAGAAGAACACTTTATCTCTCTCAAAACTGCAAATCATCACTCGCACCCCTTTGCTCCACCTTTTTTGGGGGGCAGTACCAGACCTCTCTGTGCTGCATGTTGGTTATAAAACCCAGCCTCTGAGCTGACTTTGGCATTCGGTAAAAGTCACGAAGTCAAGATGACCTCTCTTAATGCTAAGGACAAGGACACTGTCAGGGCCTTCTGGGATAAGGTGTCCAACTATGGAGAGGACATTGGCAGAGATGCTTTGTGCAGGTAAACACAACCTCTGCTGTCACCCTATATGTTCCATGAATTCAACTCACTAATGTGTTTTACTTGTATTACCCAGGATGCTGGCGGTGTACCCCCAGACTAAGACTTACTTCGCCCACTGGAAGGACCAGAGCCCAACCTCTGAGTCTGCCAAGAAGCACGGTATAACCGTGATGGGGGGAGTCGCTGATGCTGTGACTAAGATCGATGATCTGTCACGAGGTCTGCTGGGCCTCAGTGAGCTGCACGCCTTCACTCTCAGAGTGGACCCTTCCAACTTCAAGGTGAGCGTCCAAACAAAGTCACGCTGTGAGTTAAGAGTGAGAATCCTGGTTCCTGATCTGTGTCTGTGTGCGTTCCTCACAGATCCTCGCCCACAACATCATGGTGGTGATGGCCATCATGTTCCCCGTCGACTTCACCCCTGAGGTGCATGTGGCTATGGACAAGTTCCTGGCTGCTTTGGCCCGGGCTTTGGCGGAGAAGTACCGATAAACATCTCCAGAGAACTGAGGAGTCTGCATGAAGCTCTGCTGCAAAGCAATAGTAAAAGCATATGTGCAAAAAAAAACCAAATAAACATATTTTGTTTCTTTGAAATGATCTGTGTCCTGCTTCAAACTGTTTCAACACATTCAGGGGGTTACGTTTACCACAGAAAGCTCTTTATTGCTATAAATGAGTTCATTAAAGAGGAATATTTGGGTCAGTCATGCAGAAAACAAAGTTCAAATTAATTTTTTTTTAGGATTTTTTTTTTTTTATTTAAAACTGTGTCAAAGCTGTAAAAAGCTATAATCAATGCAAAACATTGCCTCATATCATGTTTTAAACCAAACAATTATAATTAGCAAAGAAAAATATTTGAATTTAAATGAATGAATGAATGAATGAATGAATAGGAATCATATCGTGCATGTGTCGTGGAAATTATTTTAAAATAATGCAGAAATTTGCAGAATTTGGGTTAAAAAGCTGCTTATTTTTAAATGTTATGTTGCTTTTATTTTTATTTTTAAAGACCTTATGAAAATATTTCCAGATCACTTGTCTTTTGTTTATAAGTCATGGCGACAAAAGCAGTCAAGTTTCAAAACACATATGAGAGATTATTGGAGATCTATTTTTTATTTTTTGACATGCTGTCACACTCACTAATATTTCATTTCATTACATAATGACTTCAGATGTTTGACGTGTTTTTATGCAGCATGTACTGTACACAAAACACAAAAAGTGAAAAAATAATGAAAATTGCAAATATTCATTATTTGCTACGACAAAAAAAAAAAAAAATACATAATTTAGAATGAAGGCAAATTGTAATTCTTGAACTGTAAAATAAATAACTTAATTAATAAATTTTAAAAAAAAACATTAAAGCAAAACAACAACAAAAACTGCCTTAAACACGCACTAAAAAAATAAAAAGTCTTCATTTAAAAATGTAAGAAATGATGTAAAAAGACAATATTACACTCTGTAATAGTGGAAATCATAGCTTTGCTTTGATTTTTATTTTTTATTTTTAATGGGTTATTCATGTGCTTGTTTTTTAATAAAACAATAGTTTCAAATTTCAAATTTGAGGATTTCATAAGAACAGACCCACGGGTGAAATGACAGATGTTTGTACAGTAGCTGTGGGCTGAACAGGATGTTTTGGGCTCGACTTATCAAGATTATGATCCACCACACCTTCAGTATTTTGGGCTTCTGCAGTGTGATATTACACACTCAATAGTTCCCATTAGATTTTACACTGTTAAATGTATTATTATTATTATTATTGTTATTATCAATATCATTATTATTATTATTGTTATTGTTATTATTATTATTATTATTGTTATTGTTATTATTATTATTATTATCATTATCATTGTCATTATTGCTATATTTCAAACAGCAGTGGTAAGGAGGAGGTGGGTCTTATCTCCATCACTGGGACCCGCCCATTACGGGTGAGTGTGGGTGTGTTCGGGTGTTCCCACCACATATAAACCCTCTTGCTGAGTTCACATCACTGCCCCTCAATAGTTTCAACAGCGCAGAGATGACGTCCCTCACTGCTCGCGACAAAACCACCGTCAAGGCTTTCTGGAATAAGATCTCTGGCCATGGACCCATGATCGGCCAAGACGCTCTGACCAGGTAAACATGAGGCCTTTTTGACATGTGTTCGTTGGATAACTTTTACTCTTGCAGACACTGATGTGTTTTACTTGTATTACCCAGGATGCTGGCAGTGTACCCCCAGACCAAGACTTACTTCGCCCACTGGAAGGACCAGAGCCCAACCTCTGAGTCTGCCAAGAAGCACGGTATGACCGTGATGGGGGGAGTCGCTGATGCTGTGACTAAGATCGATGATCTGTCAGGAGGTCTGCTGGGCCTCAGTGAGCTGCACGCCTTCACTCTCAGAGTGGACCCTTCCAACTTCAAGGTGAGCGTCATCCACACGGGTGAGAATAGAATAGAAGAGAAGCTTTTATTGTCCTTGTAAAACACATACAACAAAATGAAGGTGCTCTCCAAGAATGAGAAATAAGGAATGACATAACACACTTAGATAATACTATAATACTACTCAGCGCACTATATACAGTCAAGTGAATAAGTGAAGAGTGAGAATCCATGGTTTGTGACCTCTGTCTCTCTCTGTGTGCGTTCCTCACAGATCCTCGCCCACAACATCATGGTGGTGATGGCCATCATGTTCCCCGTCGACTTCACCCCTGAGGTGCATGTGGCTATGGACAAGTTCCTGGCTGCTTTGGCCCGGGCTTTGGCCGAGAAGTACCGATAAACATCTCCAGAGAACTGAGGAGTCTGCATGAAGCTCTGCTGCAAAGCAATAGTAAATCATATAAAGCATATGTGCAAAAAACAAATAAACATATTTTGTTTCTTTGAAAAGATTTTGTGTCCTGCTTCAAACTGTTTGAATATGCAACACGTTTAGGGGACGACGTTTACCACAGAAAGCTCTTTATCGCTCTAAATGAGTTCATTAAAGAGGAATATTTGTGTCTGTCATGAAGAAGACAATGTTTTACCTCAAACTTTGAAATGAAGTTTAAAAAAATAATAATTTTGAGTAACAGTAGCAAACTGTGTCAAAGCAGTAAAAAACATTTCACCAGCTTCTATAATCAATAAAAGACGCAATGCAAAACATTGCCTCATATCATGTTTTAAGCTGAACAATTATAATAAACAAAGAAAAATTAAACGTGAAAATTATGAGAATTTAAATGAATGAATGAATGAAAACTTCTGGGTTAAAAAAAAAACTGACGTTAAAATTTTATGTTGCTTTTTATTCTTTAAAGACCTCATTCATGGTAAACAAAAGTGTGGAAATATTTCTACTAATAATAAAAGCACATTAACGCATAAAATCTCAAATGTCTTTGTTGTGTCAAAACGAATGGTCTTAAACGTAGGGAAAGAAACATTCATAATAATAATAATAATAATCATAGTTCATATTATTATTGTTATTATTATGATTGTTTTAATAGCCTAGTACATTTAATTAGTTGGATAATTTTCTATGGTACTAATTTTTCTTTTATCAATTACATACAAACAATGTATATGTCAAAACAACAATATCTTGAACAGTTAGAAAAGTCCGTGCACATAAAAGTTGCACAGATTCATCCACAATCATTACCCTAAACTGCAAACTAATAATGCACAATATTAGATTTTTTGGCTAATATCTGATATGCCAATATTTTGCAGCGTGTTTGACTGATAATCCATTTTTTCCCCCTTATACTTAATTGCAGATCATCTAGTTTCTGTAGTGGAATTAACATACAGAACCATTCATCATACTCTATTATGTTGACCTGCTGGAAAACATAGACGTTATGTTAAACATGTCATTTTTTATTCATGATGATTGTTATTTAAAACAAACAATGAAGACACTTGCAGCCTATCCTGATTAAAACTATTACTACGTATTTAATACATGTTTATAAGATCCAAACATTCTGTGTCACAGTTATATATGAGGAGAAAATCAAACAGTTTGGTAATCGATTAATTCAGTGTACATATGTGATGTCTATGGATTGATCAAGGAAGAAAGCCGACATATTGGCGGAATGTTTGATATCCGATACCTAATTTTAAGGTTGATATATCACTACTGCAAACTGTAGCCCAATTATATCTAAAGACCAGCGCGTGTTGAATTTGCATGTTCTCCCAGTGCTTTTGATGGTTTCTTTCTCCTGCTCCTAAATCTTCCACGTGTCCAAAAACACCTCATTTAAAAACAGTCACATCTGTGTTTCTGAGAGCTGTGTGAACTAGTGTTATGTGACATGAGATAAGTTGTATAATTTCCCATCTATGACATCATCACTATGGAGTGTCACAATAGGTGTTACTAGGGGTGTTGAAAAAAATAGATTCAGCGATTTATATAGATATGACGTCGCATGATTCTTGGATCACTTTAAAATGCATCCGTATCGGGTTTTTTTTTTTTACCTTTATTTAACCAGTAAAGTCTTTTCCACTACAGGAGACATTGTAACTGCACAAAGAAGTGCCCTGAAACCTGGGTATGTTGACCTGCTTGTGTTTTTTTCAATAAAATCTAAAAAGAAAGCACTAACTTTCTGCATTTATTTGTTGCACTAAAGTCAAAGTTTGTTTAAAAGCCACAGGCAGATTGTATGTTATTTTTTATTTTAATTTGTTGTCACATGGCATGTTAAAGCCAATGTTTTGAGTGTAAAATATGCCAATAAAATATATTTCATACATAACGTTCTCATGAGGGTGTACACATTTAGAGAGTAGTTGTTTCATGTTATATATTTTTTTAAAAAAAATTGCAATAATTGCCTTGTACTTTAATATTGGGATATATCGTATCGTATCGTGACCTATGTATCAGGATACGAATCGTATCGCCAGATGCCAGGCAATACACAGCCCTAGGTGTTACTGTTAAACATTTCTGCACATTAAAACTTAAAAAGTGAGAGGAAGTTTGGGCTTTACTGTCATTCATCAACAGTGAGTATTTTAATATAAGTTATGTAATTCATAGAACAGACAGTAATGCTTTTATTGCTTTATATGATTTGATTTCAGGGTTGAAAACATTTTGATAATAACATTGTCCTTATTTGGCCAGTAGATGGCGCTAAAAGATCATAAAGTACAGCAGAATGCATACTTATTTCTGCTTGTGACGTGGCCTTATTTTAATAAGAATGCTTTTAGTTTCCATTACATTCTTAATATAATTATAAACTCAATTTTGTTGTTTGAGCTCATTTATCGTTTTCAGTGATTCAATCACACGCACATTTAACTGGAAAGAAACGTTGCTTCTCGTGTCAAATATTGTAAAGCGATTAATTTAGATTAATTATTTAATTACAAAATATCTACATAATTAGAAGAGAAAAAAATAATTGGAACAATTAATCATATTGCAGACGCACAGAAATACCCCATATTGTACTTTTACTAGAGCATTTCCTTCAGCCTAATGTGATTAAGGGTGTGAAGTTTGGCCTTCAAAAGAAAGTTTTAGTCACTCCACAGACACGGTGTTAGTATAACGCCACCTAGTGGGACATTATAGTGTAACATTGGACTCACCCATCCATCCATCCATTCTTTGAAAACTCACCCTATTTTTAGTACAAGTGGAAAAAAACATTGAGTTAAATAAAAACTACAGCTATATAATCGTTATATACGATTACTGCAGCTTGCAGTTCGGGGCGGCGCTCAACATTCAATAAACCAATTGCATTCAGACTTAAACCCTAACACTAACCCATATTTATTTTGTATGCCTATAGAAGTATGTAACATATAAAATTATATTTTTGTAACGATTTTTTTTTATTTTGAGGTTTATTATCTTTAACTGTATAAAAATCACACAGCACAATAGCAGGCCTCATTGAGCACAGTCAGTGGTACTTCTTACTGTATGTACAGCACCACTAGTAAGATTTCATACCTATTCATTTTTTCATGTTGGTGCTTTACAGTTATTACTTTAAGGCAGCTTTTATTTTGCCTTTTCCCTCCAATGTGGTCATTATTCTGTAAGTGCAACTAAAACAGTTCTCAAGAAAAAAAAAGGAATTGATATACCGTATTTTTCGGACTATAAGGCGCACCAGATTATAAGGCGCACTATCAATGAATGGGTCTGACTGGGTCTATTTTCATACATAAGGTGCACCGGTTTGTTGTTATTATTATTATTATTATTTAGGCGCATTTAGCGAAACAAAATAGTCAGATAAGTCAAACTTTATTCAACTCATTAACAATAACTTTCAGAATACACTCACTTTTTCAGTTCAGTTTGTTGAAGCACAGTAGAGGTACATGTCACTCCACGAGGCGTCTGACTACGGTAGCCCTAAAGCGCCAAAAAAAATCCATCAAGTAGTTCAGCTTCATAGTTTACCAAAGTTGTACTAAAACATTTTGACATTAATTTCATACACAAGGCGCACCTGATTGTAAGGCGCACTGTCGATTTTTGAGAAAATTAAAGGATTTTAGGTGCGCCTTGTAGTCAGAAAAATACGGGTACAAATAATTCACAAACAAAGAAGAAGGAAAAAAAATAACGTGAAAAAAAAAAAAAACCACAAAAAAAAAACAAAACAATCACATTTACAATCAGCAGTGTGGGATCTATGGACCTATTGCTGAAAAGGTTATTTCTCCACACCACATCTCTGCTACCTTTGGTAATGAGACCAAGCACTGTGTGTTATTTGTAAACTTCATTAGGAGATCATTTTAATAAAAATATTTGCACTTGGCAGTGTAACTAAGGACGACAGTGAGTCAGTCATAGGTTGTGCTGTTTTTGTGATGTTTTTAACCCTCTTATTATCCTCCAGTTATACTAACACAGCTTACCCTTGGGGGTCAATTTGACCCCAGGGATATTTGCCTCCAGAAAAGGATTTTCAAAAAATTGTTGACCAAGTTTTTGTTTCAGACACCTTGTTTTTTTGTTGAATACATACGTAAATAACCCCTTGGTAATGGAACCTGGACCTGTTCTCTAGCGCCACCATCAGGCCAAACTTTTAAATCAGAGTTCATTTATCTTGAATAATTTTCATCCAAATCTTCACCACAAGAGTACGAACCCTATTGATCGTTGTGATGATATGACCTTTCCTGTAGCGCCACCATCAGGTCAAACTTTTGGTTTTAGAGTTAAAGTGTATCTTGAAACTCAACTCAAAAGTGTCGACTCTGCACTTGCAGAGGGGGTGGGGTGTGGGGATTAAAGATCACACATGGGTTTACACACAGATAAAACAACATGGGGTCAAATTGACCCCCAGAGGAACACCGATGCGTGCAATGTGTTTTCAGGCGCATTGAAGAAGAAAAATATATCATCATAAAAAATGTTATGCTTCAATGATTGTACTCATCAAATTAGGAAAAGTCATGAAATATGATGCAAAAATAATAAAGTCAACTAATATTTTTTGAATGATAAACACTGAATGGGGTCAAATTGACCCCAAGGATATTAGGAGGGTTAATGCATCCAAAGAGCAGTAAAAAAAAAAAAAAAATTGCTCAAAATTTAGCTGCAAAAACGTGTAAAGAGTTTAAGTGAAGAGAGTTTTAGGAATGATGGTGTTAAAGTATGATCTGAAATCTAATCATGTTCTCATAGCAGTGAGTGACTGGTGGTTCACTGCAGATAAGGCATCAACAGTACAGGATGAGTTGCTCCTGGAGGCAAAAACTGGGGGGAGGGAGAAACAACGCTTGTTTTGTGGAATGTCTTTTATTTGACAGCTTTTTTCTTTTGGACTGTATTGAAAATAAAATTGTGTCCTCAGATTAAACTTGAAGACAATCACAAGCTGAAGGTTAACTCAGATCAATGGGTGAAGAAAACATGGACCTAAGAGTGATAATTATTATTATTATTTTATTTTATTTTTTTAAATAAACAAAGCAATACTAAATTATTATTTATATTATATTATTATTATGCTTTTTGGTAAACCAAATTAATAAAAAACACATTAGATGGAATAAAGAGTAAAAATACTATCAATGCACACAAAACAAAGGATATTTACATATGAACAATAGATAAATCTGGGTAAGAAACAGATAACAACATGTTTAGATTTGAGAAAAAAGGAAAAAACTGCACAGAGCTGACTTTTAATGTTTTTTTTTTTAATCTAATAGATATGCAAAAGTTGCGAAAAAAGAATTTATATAACGCTTTCATTGGTGTTGATTGAATAATTTACATTTGTATGCAAATATATGAACATGTCACCATTGCTGATTATCTAATTCACCCACATATCTGATAAAGTAACTGTTAGATGTCTGCAAACGTCATCGCAAGTTCTTTTTCTGGAGGAAAAAAAAAAAAAAAAACACCACCACTCCCTAATGATTAACATAATAAATAGATAGGCACATGTTTTTAATCCGTCTCACTGGAAATGAAGGGTTATTACATTTATAGACATTTATATTCAACACAAAGCACTCAGGAATGCTTTGAAAAAAAATAGCAAACTATATAAAAACATGTTATTATGCTTACATTTGTGTTATATAGAATAAATAAAGCTATTTATTATTGTTAAAACCACCATGGGCGTCAAATTCATTTTTGTTCAGGGGCCAAATTCGGAGCAGTTTGATCTCAAGATGGGCCACAGATTTTTTTTTGCAGGAAAACGAGTAATTTTAACATTACTGTGCCTTATAGTTTGCACTTCTACGTATACATAAAATACAATATATATATGAAACCGACAATATCCAAGCAATAAGTGACAGGTATCAGTCGCAAAAGCATCTTCACTTTAAATTTCTTAGATTTTGTGACCAATTTCTACTTCATTAAGGTAAATATTATCTCAAAATTTGAGGGAAATTTAAGGATTCTGTAAGATTTTTTCAGAAATAAGAAAAAGGAGATACTTGAGCCAAAAAAGTGTGAGAACCACTGGCCTAATGCCTGCTGTACATGATGGACAGAGTTTTAATTATCAAAAACAGACGTTAACAGTCTGATTATGAGATGACGTAAGACATGTGTGCTACGTCATAAACCGGTGGATGCAACTCGTCCAATCAGGAGCTTCCCGCGCCCATAAAAACCAATAAAAGCAGCGCGTGTTGGCCCCGCAGAGGATCATTTCATCCTAAAAGTTTCCTCAGACACAGACGAGACTTTTATTGACACCTTCATCATGGTTGCGTGGAGTGACGATGAGCGCGCTGCCATCACTAACCTCTGGTCTAAAATTGATGTGAATGAAATCGGAGCCCAGGCTTTGACCAGGTATGATGATGATGATGATGATGATGATGATGATGATGATGATGATGGTGCACCATGGTCATCATCTCACTTTACATCTATGTTAGATATGTGCACGTGCTTTAATGCATTTATTTTGAATCTGTGTCCAGGCTCCTGATTGTCTACCCATGGACCCAGAGACACTTCGCCGCCTTTGGCAACATTTCCACCTTCGATGCCATCCTTTCAAACCCCAAGGTGGCCAAACACGGCGCTACACTGATGGGTGGACTAAAGATTGGCCTCAAAAACATGGATAACATGAAGCCAGCCTACGCCAAACTGAGCACCATGCACTCCGAGCAGCTCCACGTGGATCCTGAAAATTTCAGGGTACGGGCCCACCAACAATCCGATGACGGATTTTAAAAGGATGCCACTCTAATAATTGTTTTTTCTCTATCTCTCTTTCTAATTTCCAGCTTCTTGGTGAATGCATTACAATTTGCTTGGGTGCCAAGTTTGGAAAGGAGACCTTCACCCCTAAAGTCCAGGAGGCTTGGGCCAAGTTCGTGTCTGTGGCCGTGTCTGCCCTAAGGAAGCAGTACCACTGATGGCCTGATGGGGGCGTGTATAGACCAGCAGCAAGTCATACAGAAGATGCAATAAAATCTGGATTTTATTTTTTTTCTACGACTGCTGGTTTACCAAATTACGAATAAATGATCAAATCAATGGCAAAACAAGTGTTCCCTTCCTTATTATTTATTTTTCTTTTCAAGTTCACAACCAGCTACTCATAAAACACGTGTCACAACAACAAATAAAGCATTTCATTTAAACAAGTCCTCACAGGTGCACATGTAGGCCTGTTTATATTATTTTTATACATATACAAATGTGATCAACACATTAAAAAACCAGGATCGTTTTGTCCTGTTATTTATGTACTGGAATCTGTGTGTAATTATAAAACAAATGATCACCCAGCGACTGTAAACAACTGCTGTCATGTCATGAACAGTCTAGACTTTGATTAGAATTATATTTTTAAGTTTATTAAAGGACTTGTCAATCATTGCATTATTTGTTATTTTTTAAATAAATATTCTGACCCAAACATATAGCTTCAAAATAGGGTATTTTGTTAACAAATCTTGCGTCCAAAGGTAAATAAATAATATAATAAGTTAACTGCACTTCTAATTTCTTGTGATATGAGGTGGACATGTGGATCATTTATTTGGGCGTGGGAAACATGAGTGCCCAGATAATGAAAACATGGCATAATCTGACTTCAGCAGCTGCTGCTGGTCACTGACACACACCATAGGACTGTGTTTAACCCTCACCATAGCACACTTCATTCGTATACTTCATTCTGTGGCCATGGTTCGATTGACGGACGTGGAGCGCAGCCTCATCAGAGATGTTTGGGACAAAGTCAATACTGATGAGGTTGGACCAGAAATCATTTCGAGGTTGGCATTTCCATTAAAACTTTGTTTTTATCATGTGTGGCGTATATATTTATTGGTGTTTAATAAAAACATATCAATTGTGACATTTAAAAGTCCTTACTTTTTGTTCTTTATAGTTATAGAACATGCACTACTTTGATTAATATAATCAAATGAAGTATATAATTAAATTTATCACAGAGGTGGAAAAATGAGTGTATCGATGTTGGTTATCCGAAATAGGAAATTTTAAATCGAACAATATTAGCATGTCGGATATCAACAAAAGATAATATCAAACATCTCTAATATCTAATATTTACTACATCTTCCTTTGATTGAATGTATAGCATAAATTAAAAAGAATCATCATCAGAATAGTTTTAAATGACCATATAGCAATAGATCAATAGCTGCCATCAGATAATCTCTCATTAATGCAATTCATAGTTTTCATATTCAGTTAAAAAGATAATAAATACATTTCACGAATACAAATACATATTTCATATAGATGTTCAATAAATAAATAGATAATTCAGTTTATCCTTGCAGATATAATTCATTTATTTGGTTAAAATTACAGAGCGACACGACGTAGAACTTATTTTTTGTACCGTTTTATTGCGTTGCTGAGGGTAATAGGTAGGTGTGACACTTCTGAGCAGCACAAGGTGATGGATATATTAAGACATAGATATATAAAGTTGTTATTTCCGAAGAAGACAGCTTTATTTTCTTGCAGATGATGCGGCAAATGTGTAAAATATGTCTTTACGTGAGTTAATTTAAGTTTTGTATTTTAGGCATTGGACATGTAAATACTAGGCATGTAACGATTAATCGCAAGGCAGTTAAAAATCGATTCATAGGTATCACGGTTGATATCGATTTTCTGAAAATTGAATCGCAGTACTTTTTTTAACCAGCAGAGGGCGCTATCCACAAGTGTAGGCGGCGGGCGGAGTCTGCTAATACTTTTTTTCTGGCCGCCTTCTACTCTTAAATATGTTAATAAATGATTCATTACCCCTTTAGCACCGACAGAATATCTGTAATATTACTTGAATATCTGTAAAAGTCACGTTTTTCTATTAGCTCTGACTGCTAGCATAGCTTCTCTTCTTCACTGCAATATATATGCATGCCAACCGACCACTGTGTTACCAGCGCCCTCTGCTGGTCCAAAAAAATATGACGTAAATCAGTGTAATCACGGTTTTTTTTTTTTAAAGTCCAAATGTTAGGGCACAAAATACATTTTCAGTTGCACTTTTAAAAAGAAAAATAACTATTATGTAGTTTTGCATTGTTTATTATAGAACCAGAATTTAAATTAATAGGCTTCATTTTCATTTGTATTATTCCTTTATTTATTTCATTCAAGATTTATTTTTAGTTAAATTGCATTGTTTTGAATAGTTTATCAAGGAATTCTTTTGACAATGAAATATAAAAGGAAAATAATACAGTATTTTCTAGTTTTTTCCCAAAAAAAAAAATTTGTCTACAGTCCCATTTTGTAAAATAAATCGTGAGAGAATCGTATCATGAACCCAGTATCGTGAATCGAATCGTATCGGGAGTTGAGTGAATCGTTACATCCCTAGTAAATACATGTTAATAAATGACTGTTAAAACCCATGAACCATGTTTAGACTTGATTGAACTCGGAGGGATTAAAGGTGCAGTCCGCAACTCTCAGGTCTCCTCCCTACCCGCTGCTCACTTGCCCTGCCTCCAAACTTTCCAAAGTCCCTCCCTCAGAGGAGCTAACAAGCTAACGTTAGTCCGACAGTAACATCACAATAATATAACATGCTCTGTTAAAAGCATATTACTGCAGCGCTTCTCTCTCTCTCTCAATGTGCACACACCTCAGCACCAGCAGCAGCAACAACACAGTTGCACTTACAGCAGCCCACACAGACGCTGCTGTGCGCACATGAACAACACATGCACCACAGAGTTCTAGTGTAACAATTACAAATCAAACAATCAAGCAGCAGTAATTACCTGTCCTTACATAGTAACAGCTTTAGCAAATATGACAAAAAGTCACTTTTATAAGAGTTGCAGGCTGCACCTTTAACAAATATATGTAGTAATATCATATACATTTATATCGTAACCATGCCTAATATGTAATGACAGAATATTGATCGTGTATCCCTGGACTGAGCGACACTTTGGTACATTTGGAGACATCTTCACCATCACTGCCATTCTGCAGAACAGCAGAGTGTCCAACCATGGCAAGGTGGTGCTGCAGGCTCTGGACCGAGCAGTGAAGAACATGGACAACATCAAGCTCATGTTCCAAGGTCTGAGCAGGATGCACTTTGAAAAACTCAACGTAGATCCAGAGAGCTTCAGAGTAGGTCACTATTTTTCACATGGCTGAATGGAAACGTGTTTATGGCTTCCTCCTGCAGACCGTGATGTGTTGTCCTTGTGTTTGCAGCTGCTGGCTGATTGCATCACCATCGCCATGGCCTGCAAACTGAGGAGCGCTATGAACCCAGAGGTCCAGGCTGCGTGGCAGAAGTTTCTGTATAGTGTGGTCGATGCTATGAATAAACAGTACCACTGAAGGGCTCAACTAATCCAGATTGAAAACAGATCATCATCATCATCATCATCATCCCCATCATTGGTGTCATTGTCATCATCTTCTTCTTCTATGCCACAAACAATTGTGATCTTGATACTATAGTGAAGGTTTTACTGAAAACAATCAAGTTCTTTAAATAAATAAATAAATTAATAAATGAAAAACACAATTTGCTTGATTGTATTTATATTATTAATTTATTTAAAATCTAATGTGTGTCACAAATCTTTTCTAATCTTTCAACCTAACGTTTTATCTTTCTAGGATCCTCTGTGGCTGTACTTTTTCACCTATCAATCAGAATCAGAATCAACTTTATTGACCAAGAGTGTATGAATACACACGAGGAATTTGTCTTGGTGACCTGTGCTCTCTCAGATAGTGTAACATTAAATAATAACAATCAACTAGAATAAATAAAAATAAATAAAAAAAGAAGTATAAACATAAATATAAGAGTAGTTAGACTAATATGTGCAAACTAAATAAAATAACAAGATAATAATAATAATAATAATAATAATAATAATAATAATAATAATAATATTATTAATAATAATAATAATAATAATAATAATAATAATAATAATAATAATAATGAAATAAAATAAAAATACAATAATAATAATAAGATAATAGTGCAGTAGTGCATTGATGAGTAGTGCAGGTAAACATTTAAATGAAAATATTATGTCCATGAACATTCACAGTGACATGTATGTATGGTATGTCATGGTAAAATTATGATAAAATTGAGATAACCAAACACTCTAATGCTTGTTTTCGATGTGTTATGACTACATTGTACAAGACTGAATGTCAAAAAAAAAAAAAATGAGAAAAACAGATTTATTTTACAAATTGTGAAAAATTATCTATGATCAAGGTATTTAATTTTTTGTTTTTCTGAATATGACCTTTTTTTTTTTATTTCACTTTTTAGCAGGTGTGGTCAGATTGAAACACCTAATCTCAGCACAGAGCATGAAAGATGTCAAAGTTTTGACCTGGTCACTTTGTTGCTGAACATTTATTTGGAAAGCCTGCATTCGCACAAGCAATCAACCTAAATTCAACTTTACAAGTAAATGATTTGATGATTAGTGAGGCCAAATTAATAGCACCACTCACTGAAGAAGAGGACAAGGCTCACGCTTAACAGGAAAAACTGAAGAAAGTAGAAGACAATGAAGTTTAAATGGTAGAAATTTAACACTTAACCAGGGTTGGGAAAAATTATTATTGTAATTGCGTTATTGAGAATTATTATGATTTTGGAGTAATTCTAATTGAGAAAACTGTACCTGTTGTAATTGCATGTACTTGTAATTGAGTTCAGATTTTTGACTTTGTAATGGTAATTGCCATGAAATTTCTATAAAAATGGTCAATTATAATTTAACGCTAAACAGTTGAACCATGTTACAGTTTTATGTATGTCCTAGTTAACAATTATTTAAATATGTTTCATATCAAGCAAATACCCATTTTAAATGTACATTTTCATTTTGCTTAGTCATTGTTTCAGATCAATTAATATACAAGAATCTCCAGGAAATTGACTTGAAATGATTGAAATTCAGTTTCTCTTAGAATTTCATTTTATTAGTGTTCATCTGCTGATCTTCTCTAGTAGTACTGCTTCTCCAGGGAGGACACCACCACGTTCATGAACTTCTGAAAAGTTGCCTGGACGTCAGGGGTGAAGTCGTTGCCCAGCTGAGCAGCAATCACAATGGTCAGGCAGTCAGCCAGGAGCTGCAACACAACACAGCCTGCATCACAAACTGGAAACTGAATGTCAGCCATATGAGGGGAGTCGCTGTCATTGCACACGGCTTTACCTTGAAGTTACCAGGGTCCACCTGCAGTTTCTCAGAGTGCAGCACGCTCAGCTCTGCATATGCAGCCTTGATGTTGTCCATGTTCTGCACAGCCTTCTCCAGGGCCTCCACGATCACTTTTCCATGAGCTGCTACTTTGGGATTGGAGGTGATAGCAGCAGCATTGTAGAGGTTTCCAAAGCTGCCAAAGTACCTCTGAGTCCAGGGGTACACAATCAGACACCTGAACACACACACACACACACACAACAAACAAGTGTCAGTGCTGAAGAAATGATCCAGTCATAGATCCAAACAGAGAAGCAGAGGACATGGTCTCACCTGGAAATAGCAGCAGGACCCACGACGTCTTTGTCGATCTTGGAGAAGATGCTCTGGATGGTAGAGCGCTCAGAGTCTGTCCATTTCACCATCTTGATGCAGGTTTCAGTGTTTGTCACAAGTTCTGTGTGAGTCAGAGGAGACAACGTCCACCTTTATATGAAGAAGCCTCTGCTCCTCCCAACATGTAGGTGGAGTTATACATTTTAAAAGCTCTTTTTTTTAAAAGGACTATACAAAATCATGCCCTTATTGGTTTTTCAATTGCTTCATTTGTTTATCTTTGTGACTTTGACAAAAACACTGCAGATCACATCCTTAAAATGCAAGAGGACATTTGTATAAAGTTAAGTGAATGACAATATATATGTATTCAAAAAACTGTATTTACATTTTTTAAACAGCATTATGATTTGCAATGTTATTTATTTATCCAACATAATAGAATTTGTCCATATTCAATCAAATAGAAAAATTAATTAAAAAAAACACGTTTTCAGTCAAAAATAAATAAATAATAATAATATTGAAATGAAAAAAATATTGGACATAACAAAAAAATTAAAAATTAAAAAAATTCATAGAAACTTTTTTCTTTGATTAAATTTATCTTAATTTATTTATTTAATTGAAGCAATTTTTATTTATTTTTTTGGATTGAAAATAAACCGAAATGTCCCACCCACAATATGACCTAAATATAAAAAACATGACTTCAACAAAAAAAAGGATTTTCAATCAAATAATGACTCAGAAACGAGTGTTTAAGTACGAGTTTTTTTTTTGTTTTTTTTTTCATTAAGAAAAATGAAGACGATTCTACGATTCTATTAAGATCTTCAAGAAAATATTCCGTGTTTGTTGTATATGTACTCTTCATTTATGCCTGTAATTATTGTTATTTTTTTATTTGGAATCTATTATTTTTGGAAAACTAAATGTATGAGACGCCATAAAAAACAGTGATTGAATAAATAAATGAAGTTGGACAAATGAATAAATAAAATTTGGTTTATTTTTTCGTTTTAATATATTTTTTGGTTTTACATGATCATCAAAAATAACCTATACTGAAATGAAAAGCCCTAATCAATAATAAAATAGATTATTATTAGGAAGGTTAATTCTAAAACTGATGACAAAATTAGATTTAAACTGACTCACGGTCAGTAACAAGTCTCATTGAGCCAATGCGGGCAACAGAGATACGATGCATTTTGTGAATTGATTAGTGATTAGTCCGCGGATAAACTGACGCAGGGTTATCTCACGTTTTTATGACGTCACTACGCCCTCCTGAAAGGTATCAGTCCAGTGTCGTTGCTTGTTATCTGACCTGCAGATATGTAACAGGCCGTTTAAGAAAAGTTTGTTGTTAAAAACTTTTCTAGAACTAAATAATGAAACCTCACAGCAACTCATTTCAACGTGAACAGGCTTTGTTTTTTTGTTTTTGGTTTTTTTTTTTAATTCCGAAATAAATCCCTGACATCCAACAGATGTTTCGTTTAAGTTTGATCAATCAACCGTTTTGATAAATATTAAATTAAAGTTCTTGGTCAGTAAATAAACGAAAACACGAAATATTAAAATACAATGTGTGTTTTTTTTTAAAGAATGATCACAAACATCGATTGAAAAGTATAAAACATGCATTAAAATGTCATTATTTATTTTCATTCGATCACGTTTATTTGCGTATCCAATATGGAAGTTATTTAATATAATAACGGATTTAATCCCGCCTCGTTTGCAATTTGTAGGCCAGACCAAGAAAACAAAAAAACAAAAAAAAAAAAAAAACAATGTTAGAGCCACTGATGAACATTTTGTAGTTTGAAATTGAATGTCTTTTGCCATTTTTACCTCAAAAAAATGTTTTAATTTTCACCCTAAAAATAGTGTTAAGAATTGTTTTTTGAATCGCGAATATTTATAAATGTATTTGTATTAATATTAAAAAGGCCTACACCCTCTAGGAAAAATAGGTTTGTTTGCTATATTTTATATAAATACATACATAAAGTATTGCTTTATCATGATTGAATGTTTTCTTAAAATTTTCATAAGAAAGAATAACGTGTTTACTGAAATTACAAACCAATTTTAAATCTGTTTGAGGGTTTAAAACTAATAAAATAATAGCATTGAGGTCCGCTGCGATCTGTGTTGAGGCTCTGGGTTTAAACCTTAGCTTATAAATCTTTAAAAAAAAAAAAAAAAAATCAAGTTTTCAACGTTTTTATATAATTGTAAAAAATAAAATACAATAAATGATTAATGAACAGTGCAAACATTTTAATCACAATTTAATATTTATAGCAGATCACTCCGCATTGTCTGAACTCGCAGGGAAATGTTGAAATACATTTTATGGTCTTATTTACAACAAAACCAAATTCTACATTTAGCGCGATTGATAATAAATTACAATTAGGCTCCGTTATTGTAAAATGTGTTGTCAGAACACAAAATCAGTTTAAGACTAAACTTATCATAATTATCAGCAGATTTAAAACCTAACAAATCTTTTATCAGAAATGTATTTTTAAATGGCTTTCAGCACGGAAAAAGTTAAGAAATGTCAATCCGTTAAAGGTTTGGTTTTAGGGCTTGTGCAAAAGTGTTGACAGTTTGGTACAAGTATAATGGTGAACTTAATTATGATGACTGTGCATGACTGTTTGGTTGTTAATCTCGTGCTGCCATCACAGACTTGGTTTGAGTCCAAAAGGTGGAGACATCCCCCAGGTCCTGATGGATGTATATAAACCCACTGCTGCAGCTTCAAGCAAACCCTCTCCAGACAAGATGAGTCTCAGTGTGAAGAACAAGGACACGGTCAGAGCCTTCTGGGCTAAACTTTCTCCTAAAGCCGCAGACATCGGTGCTGATGCTCTGTGCAGGTAAAAATCCCTCTTTGACCTGCAGCTCATTTTTAACCTGCATGTGTGCTTGATTTAAAGTCTTTATGTGTTTTAATGTGTGTCCCAGGATGCTGGTGGTTTACCCACAGACCAAGACTTACTTCTCCCACTGGAAGGACCTGAGCCCCGGCTCTGCCCCGGTGATGATGCACGGAGCGGTTATCATGCAAGGAGTTACTGATGCTGTGGCCAAAATCGATAATCTGACTGATGGTCTTGATCAGCTCAGCCAGCTGCACGCCTTCACTCTCAGAGTGGACCCTGCTAACTTCAAGGTATGGACTGAAGAAACATCATCAATGAACTTGACATTAACACTTAATGTGTCTGATTGTTCTAATGACACTATTGCCTCCATCTTTCCAACAGGTGCTCTCCCACAACCTCATGGTGGTCATGGCCAACCAGTTCCCCAAGGACTTCAGCCCTGAGGTCCATGTGGCTATGGACAAGTTCCTGGCTCTGGTGGCTCTGGCTCTGTCTGAGAAATACAGATAAAGTTCAGCTGAAGCAGCAGCAGTAACCTGGATTTACTCTGTTATTAAAAAATAAAATAAAAGATTAATTGCTCAAAAAAAAAAAAAAAATCTATTTTTGCCTTTTATGATTCTTTTTTAATGAAATGTCAAAATCTATATTATAACCAATTTGTTGCATGAGTAAAACTGTTTTCTTTGACAAAAGTTAATAAAAGTTTGGTAAGGTATGTTTTAAAATTTTAAAATCTTGAAATATATGACAAATGTCAAAGGTTATATATCTGTTTTTCATACAGTTTTGTTTCTCTATTCTGATTTTTTTTTTTTAATTCAGAGGAAACCCCTTTGAATGAGAAAATGTCACGACCAGGTAACGACTTTAAAACAAGCCCAACATATTTAGGCTCTGTTTTTATTTCTTTTTTTTTTTTTTTTGCCAAAAAAGCAAAAACAAACTCTAAAAATCCCAAACTCTTATCATTGAAAGACTTAAGTGAGTTTCATGTGACTAAATCATCTTCTCTGGTGCAAATATTATGACTTTATCAACCAAATTGCATAATTAAATGAAAAGCTCATGGGGAAAAAAGGGGAAAATGTCACTTTACCAGAAAATGTTAAACATTGTATTTTTATTTTAATGACAATAAGGACTGTGTTGATTTGAAAAAAGCAGAATATGTGTGTCAAAACATTTCTCTAAAATGTCTGTGCAACCGTTTTCATGTGGATACGTGTGTGAAAAGTTAAGAGAAGAAAGTTTGTGATGTTGGTAATTTGGCCCCATTAAAAAAAACAGAAGAAAAAAAAATTAATGGAGAAAATATTCTAAGTAATTTATTAATTACATATTTTACTGGAGTTTTAAAAGGCATTTTGGTACAGACACGTGTACATAAATTTGAGCTTTATGCAAATGAATTATTGCCTTGTAAAAAAAAACTCTGCTCAGGTTAATGGTAAACTCTGAAGAATTTCTGACTGAAAATAATATTTGTTTCCTGTATTATTTATTCATGCATTCAAGGCTTAAAATTAACACCCGCCAAATACGGATACAAATTAACTTTGGCGGGTAAAATTGTAGCGTTACCAGCCATTTTACCTGGTGAAGAATGAGACGACAAGTTGTCGTTGCCAGATTGGGCTGTTTTCCGCCAATAAATTTGAGGGTTTTTTGTGTGTGTTTAGATTTTAAAACGTGTTGTGTATCTGGCAACATTGCTGGTTATATTTAATTTGGGTTTACGTGCCGGTTGCGTGCCGTCACGTGACACTGCTCGACCAATTAGAAAGTCTATATATTGCGCTTACCCGGAAGCGGCGAACACACGCAAGATACGCTTTGGATGTTGTTGCTACAAGTAGCTTAACTTTGGTTATCAATAATAAAAGTTGTGACAAATCATGAAAGTGATCTAATTAAACGATAACTCACAGGAGCTGACTGCCAAACGTCGACCACCGCGATCAAGTCGATCAATATGTGAAACGGAGAAAACTGGTGAGTCACGTGCTTAGCGTTGGCGTCAGATGGTCCTTGTGATAAGTTGTTTATACCAACCTTCTTATTTTCCTTTCATTTATGTTGTTAATGGGATTTAATCAATAATTATATTAGTAATTATGGTCAAAGTGTTGTGGTGTGTTATTAGCAAAACATTGTGCTTTATGGTTCCAGTGCACTTTGCACTTTAAACGCAAGCTGCAATTTTGATATTTATATTTAATATATGCTAATATTTAAGTATTTAGATGATTAAATTATGTAGTTATTCGTATTTAGAATAATTTAGTAATCTGAGAATCATTAAATGAAATATATTGTACAATATTTGAATAGTATGTAGAATATAATATATTTAAAGGCAAGGCAAATTTATTTGTATAGCGCATTTCATACACAAGGCAACTCAATGTGCTTTACATGATCAAAAAGTACAACAGTTTAAAATCTAAAATGAGCTCCCAGTCAGCCTCAGTCTATTCTGAGGCTGACTGGGAGCCAGTGTAAAGATTTTAAAACTGGAGTAATGCAACATGTATTATTTAAGGAATTGTTTACACAAATAAATATTTGTAATACATGGTCCTGTTCTCTGTATTTAAATGTCTTTTTTCTGTTTCACATAATACATGGTACCTTTAAAAGCAATTTGTCTGTTTCTTCAGTTCACTCATTGAGTTGTACTTAGTCTATTGATTTACTAGTCTAAAATTATACTTAAATACTTATTATTTCACTATTACTTTACTTTACTTAGTAATCTAAGTATCACGTGTGTTACATAATCCTACATTTCCCATGAACACCATATCGTGACATGTCATACAACAATTGGCTACGTGCTTACGTTAGCGTGATTGTTATGGTTTGGGATCAGAAGGCAAACGGATCGGCGCAAAACTAACAATAGGAATTTAAATTAAGTTGTAAAATGAGTTAGAAAAGAACAAACAAACATGTGGAGATATTTATCGGGTTGAAAAACCTGAAGTGCATAAAAAGGAAGGCTGCTGCTGACACAGGAGAAAATGAAGATGAAAGAGGATCTGAAAAGAAGAAGAAATTGAGGAGTTTTATTACTAAATGGATGTCAGGTCATGAGCGGCTGGTATTCCACCATTTGTTCACCTTTAAAATGTGCACTAAACAGTTTGTTTACATTTGTAGTGCATGTTAGACAAACATTTTTCTTTACAGTACATGTAATTCTTAGTACTGATTACTTCTATTTTTTTCTAACTTCAGTGTTCCAGGGATCCAAATTTCATCTGAGTTAAATTTATTTAGTTATGAGAATGTATTAATGCAAACAAGCTAAAATATAAACTATTTAAGGAAACGTGAATGCTTCAATCTATTCTGTGACACTCATAATGTTGGTTTTTTTTTTTCACTGGAAAAAAAATTGACTGGTGGAAAATCTGGTTGGCTGGTAACTTTAAGAATCTACTCGCCATGCTGGTTGGTGATCTAAAAAGTTCATTTAAAGCCCTGCATGCGTTGTATAAATCTTTCAATGTTTTGATCCAAATCAATCAAAAATCAAGACAAAATACAATTTCCCGCATGAACTAAAGCCTGAAGGTTTATTAGAAATGAACAGTTTGCATCTTAATTATTGCTCTTGTAAAACAGCTTTTATCATGCTAAATAATTATTTATAATCTGGATATCCATCAGTTGATGCATGATCTTGTCCACAATCCACCGTGACTTCACCAATCATTCATGAATCTACACCAAAAATATAGATCTATAGATCATCTTAACAAAAAACTATGTGCTCTGCTTTGTAGTGACTAAATTGTTTGAACTAGAATGTTGAAATTACCCTCAAACCTTTTATGTGTTTTATTGAACTGCTGTAGAAAGGTAGAGAATGAGTGATACTGCACATTTTCAGGTTAGGTTAGGAATTTATTTTCTTGTTTACTATTTAAATAAAATGCTAGTCTTGGTGATCTCTAGTAGTACTGCTTCTCCAGGGAGGACACCACCACGTTCATGAACTTCTGAAAAGTTGCCTGGACGTCAGGGGTGAAGTCGTTGCCCAGCTGAGCAGCAATCACAATGGTCAGGCAGTCAGCCAGGAGCTGCAACACAACACAGCCTGCATCACAAACTGGAAACTGAAAGTCAGCCACTATGAGGGGAGTCGCTGTCATTGCACATGGCTTTACCTTGAAGTTACCAGGGTCCACCTGCAGTTTCTCAGAGTGCAGCACGCTCAGCTCTGCATATGCAGCCTTGATGTTGTCCATGTTCTGCACAGCCTTCTCCAGGGCCTCCACGATCACTTTTCCATGAGCTGCTACTTTGGGATTGGAGGTGATAGCAGCAGCATTGTAGAGGTTTCCAAAGCTGCCAAAGTACCTCTGAGTCCAGGGGTACACAATCAGACACCTGAACACACACACACAACAAACAAGTGTCAGTGCTGAAGAAATGATCCAGTCATAGATCCAAACAGAGAAGCAGAGGACATGGTCTCACCTGGAAATAGCAGCAGGACCCACGACGTCTTTGTCGATCTTGGAGAAGATGCTCTGGATGGTAGAGCGCTCAGAGTCTGTCCATTTCACCATCTTGATGCAGGTTTCAGTGTTTGTCACAAGTTCTGTGTAAGTCAGAGGAGACAACGTCCACCTTTATATGAAGAAGCCTCTGCTCCTCCCAACATATGCAGCTGAGGGTGGAGTTCAATGCTGAATTTTAGTTGCTCTACAAGGTCATGATTCTATCCAGTCACCCCCAAAATGCAATCCCTACAAACACATTTTTTTGTATTAACTTTTTTAATCACAAATTGAGAATAATTAGTTTTTTAAATATCTGCAAAGACTAATTCATAGATATTTTTTTAGGTGCTGCTGATCTTTAAAATAATATGCAAGAAAGTCAAAACAGGCAACAACAATTTGCCTTCTACAAAAGTGAGGAATTCTTTTTACTACTTCAGCATACTACTACAACTAATAATGAGGTCAAAATACAGGTTGTAAAGCTGTAAGATAAATGTATTTCTTTTATAACCATTTCCTTGGATAATATTTTATGTAGTCTGACAATGGTGGTTCTTCAACTGGACGTGTGACATTTGTTCTGTATCTCACATTTACGGTACATACATGTTGCTGTTAGTTACTTAACATATGGCCTTTATGAAATACTGTGGTTGGCTTTAAGTGGAAAAAGAGAGACTTATTTAAATGTTTTTATAGCTAATTTTAGAGTTTGGCTTTAATTTTTAATCTCACTTATCCAAAAGGACAATATTTAAATGCAAAAAAGGATTTTTGATAAGATAGATTATTAACTGAGTTAATAAATGCTATTTAATTATATTCACATTACATAATCTTACCTCTTTAAATAATTTTCGACCTGACCACACACTTTAGGGTTAATAATCAATCGTTTTAACCGGCCTGAATGAAATAGAGACAGACCCAAAAGATGACATGTTGAAAGTAATGTATCAGGATAATCTCACAGTTACCCTGTGGGTACACCCACTTCAATACTATCAGTTCACTGTGAAGCTGCTTCACATGCAGATATGGGATCAGACTCATCAATACTTTCAATCTAGGGAGGAGTTCAACTATCTGCTGCAACTCCTGAGTCATAGAAAAATAATATAAACAGACTCAGGTGGTAGTGGGTCGTCTTCTGATCGAGAGGTTGGGGGTTCGATCCCAGTACCTGACTGTGTCAAAGTGTCCTTGGGCAAGACACTGAACCCTAAGTTGCTCCCAGTGGTCGACTAGCGCCTTGCATGGCAGTCCTGTCCCATTGGTGTGTGAATGTGAGAGTGATTGGGTGAATGAGCTGATATGTAAAGCGCTTTGGGACTGCTTCAGTGTGGGGATAAAGCGCTATATAAATCAAGTCCATTTACCATTTACCGTTTACATTTCCTTGTAAAAAAAACTGAGTTAAAACATACTGAGCTGGAACTGATCATAACAATTGATTTAGCCAGAGATTTTCTCTTAATTGAACTTGCTTTAGTATTGATTTAACTCCATATCATCCTTCTTTGCTGTTTAAAAACATGGAAATTAGTATGAGCACAATTATAAACATGTATCCAATATTGATACATTTTAACCATGTAAAACTGAAGTGTTTTTTTAACTACAATTTTTTTTTAGAAATCTCAATTTTTGCTTTCTGAGTAATTTTTGGGAGCATTATTATTATTATTTATTCTTGCCATTATATAATAGACATATTGTATGGGCTACAAATGTAGTAAAATATATTTTAAATGTTTTGTGTGACAATGTTGTATCAAATGTTTATTAATATATTATTATTATTGTGTATTATTTACGAAAAAACCAGTTGACGTCAAAATAATCTAGTCTGAATTAGAACACCTTTACACGTGTTAAAGGAATCTTATCACCACCAAAGAACAACACATTTTACAGTACACTATTTAATCAGGTTTTTCCAGTAATTTTAGTAAAAAACTATATTAAGAAAAACTATGAAGATTTACAATCCAACATATTTTTCCAATAAGGAGGTGGTTAACTTGTCCATCACAATAAACAAGACAATTATGGTAGTGAAATCAACTATGCAAGTGCAAATTTAATTTTTCAATGAAAAATACCTCCTTGAAACAGTCCAGGCTTTGAGGTTTAAATGTCACTGATCTTATCTTGGGTGTTCCTGGGTCCTGATGGATGTATATAAACCCACTGCTGCAGCTTCAAGCAAACCCTCTCCAGACAAGATGAGTCTCAGTGTGAAGAACAAGGACACGGTCAGAGCCTTCTGGGCTAAAGTTTCTCCTAAAGCCGCAGACATCGGTGCTGATGCTCTGTGCAGGTAAAAATCCCTCTTTGACCTGCAGCTCATTCAAAGCTCATTTTTAACCTGCATGTGTGCTTGATTTAAAGTCTTTATGTGTTTTAATGTGTGTCCCAGGATGCTGGTGGTTTACCCACAGACCAAGATTTACTTCTCCCACTGGAAGGACCTGAGCCCCGGCTCTGCCTCGGTGATGAAGCACGGAGCGGTTATCATGCAAGGAGTTGCTGACGCTGTGGCCAAAATCGATAATCTGACTGATGGTCTTGATCAGCTCAGCCAGCTGCACGCCTTCACTCTCAGAGTGGACCCTGCTAACTTCAAGGTATGGACCGAAGAAACATCATCAATGAACTTGACATTAACACTTAATGTGTCTGATTGTTCTAATGACACTATTGTCTCCATCTTTCCAACAGGTGCTCTCCCACAACCTCATGGTGGTCATGGCCAACCAGTTCCCCAAGGACTTCAGCCCTGAGGTCCATGTGGCTATGGACAAGTTCCTGGCTCTGGTGGCTCTGGCTCTGTCTGAGAAATACAGATAAAGTTCAGCTGAAGCAGCAGCAGTAACCTGGATTTACTCTGTTATTAAAGAATAAAATAAAAGATTAATTGCACAAAAAAAAATCTCTTTTTTGCCGTTTTATGATTCTTTTTTTTTTTTTCAATCAAATACCAAAGTATTATTGCCACTTTGTAGCATGAATAAAACAGTTTTAATCTAAAAAAGCAGCACTAGTAACCTGGATTTACTCTGTTATTAAAAAATAAAAGATGAAAAAAGTTAATAAAATGGTCTGTTTTAAAACCTTAATTTAAGTTCCTCCATGATTTTTGTTTGAACAGAAGAAAACCCTTCGAATGAGAAAATGTCATGAGTAATTCTTGGTAATGACTGTAAAGCAAGCGCCCCAAAATATTTATGTTCTGTTTTAACTTCCTTTTTTTTTTACTGATGATAAAATAGATGGACATGGCTAATGCTTTACATTTTTCAAAAATATATTTTAGTAGGAGTTTAAGACAGTTGGTTGATTTGTCATCATTTTATTAAACAGAAAAAAACTCTAAAAATGTTTTTCAAAAACCAAACAAAAATGAAAAAAAAAAACATGTTTTTATCAGTGCCTTAAAAATACTGTTTCATTGTTGGACTTCAATTTCTGCAGCCCTTTTTTTTATCACTGCACTCAAAATAAGAGTTGTATTTCACAATATTTTGTGAGATGTCTCACTATGGGATGTCGCCTCTACTACATTTCTCAGAATACCTATTTCACTTTGCCAATTCCCATCAGTTTGATGGGAGAAACTCCCACCTCCTATAAAGGAGGGGACGAATAGGTGCGCGTCATTCTTATCCCTCTTCTCCTCTCAGCTACCTCGCGTTTTTTAGCTCTGACCAGTTTAACTATTCACAGGCAGGATTTTCTTTTTTCCGAACGCTTGCAGGGCTGACGCTTAGCTTTTTAGACCACACCGGTCGGAAGGTAAGGTTAAACATCTCTTATCTCGCTCCATGTGGTAAGCGTTGATCTTAGCTGCCGCAAGGCTCCCTGGTGTGCTCGATGACCTTCAGCGGCCTCTCACTACGGTGATAGCCCCGCTGCTAGCTCTGTGCCATAAGACCAGAGCTCGCAGACCCCAGCTCACCATAGCTGCCGTACCAGACCACGGCCCTTGACGCCCTCTGGGCCGCTGCGCACGTTGGTCTCCCTCCTGGGCCCAAACCGCGGTGTTCGGCCCAGCTCCAAATCCTATACAACAGTATACGAGCCACGGAGCTCGAGTGGCCCAGCTGCTGTTCAAAAGTCAACGCTGTCCCTGACGTCTTGGACGCTCCAGTACACATTGGCCTGCATCCTTGCTCTCACCTGTGCTAGCCGCCACGTGGTAGCACAAGCTAAACCACCTGCTCTCACGCAGCGATGGAAGACAATTCCCCTCTCACCGACGGAACGGGATGCACCATGACTCGCTTTTGTCCATGTGGTGGAAAAATATCCAACAAGGACAGACACAATGCCTACTCCGGGTGCCTGGGTGTCAAGCACACAGGAATGGCGATCAAATTTCAGGCCTCCTGTCAGCACTGTTCCACGCTCAGCACCCGGTCCCTCCGCAGGAGACCGGCACGGCTTCTGAGGCTTGAGAAAGGCCCCTCTTCCTCCACACGGCCGCGGTGGGTACAGTGAAGTAGGTTCTCATGGAACCTGCTGCTGTTCACGGCTCCAGCTGAACCTGGCAGATATCTCCCCGCCTGATGAGGACGCCCTTTTTAATGTGTGTGGAAAATATGATGGTGACTCCTCCGATCCACTCCTCTCCGGGGTGGACGAAGTGTTCATCACTTAGGCCCAAGATGGACTGTCTGCCTCCTTCACTGCCTCTCGGGAGGACATGGAGAGCTCCACACCCGTATCTCATCCTCCGAGCCTGGATACGATGGAAGTGAGCAAATGCGTTGTCCACAGTAACGGCGGGCCATGGGATGGCCAGCCGTTACCGTGGAAACCGCCAGGTCCCGCTACGAGGGAAAGAAGCTTCCTCTCTCCAGAGGCGCTTTGAGACAAACTCTCCCTTTCTTCCCTGAGCTGCTCGAGGAAGTAGCTCGTTCTTTGTAGACCCACCCATTCACCGGGAGGGCTCTGGTTGTAGGCTCCTCCGTCCTCAACTACAAGGCCCACGCAGGCACGGAGAAAAAAAAAAGATGGGCTGACTGCTCTCCTCTCTCTCCACAAAGCTAAAGCTGACTGTTCCTCGTTCGTCGGCTCCATCTGATCCGTTTTCACGCACGCTTCCACAGGCGTTTCACGCCCCGCTCTCCCCTCTGCCAAGGCTCGGCCCTCTGATGATCGGGAGAGACAAACAGGTTCCACTGGCTGTTTGGCTGTTGCCCCCTCCTGCATGTCCACAAGCACGCACCCACACATGTCAAAAACTGAGTGATGTGCTCTTCGCTCATGCCTCTAGGCCAAAGGCCAGAGGCAACTTTAAATGTGAAAGTGTTGCCTGCCACAATAAACAGGGTGATAATGGGACCCGTTTCTTCACTCAAAGGGAGACTTCAGCCCCCTTTCACTCGGAGACGGCGCTCCTCCCGTGGTCACGCTGTCCCCCAGAACAAGCAGTGCATGCCAGCAGGGGGCTCTGCCACTACTTGGGTGAGCTACCTTAGGCTATGCAAACGCCCAGCGGCAGAAGGCGCCATCTTGCCGCTCTCGGACTCTTTGGCTGCATACAGCCTGCCTCCCGGAAAGGGCGCCACGGCACCCCTGACTGCACCTCTCACAGTGAGGGCTCCAGGAGCGCCTGACCTCCCTTTTCCTGAGGATAGACAGATGGAAGGCGCTCGCAGCCCTGCCCTGTGTATTATGGACGCAATCGAAGTGATACAGATTGCAGTTTGCGTCTGTCCCTCCCGGTTTCCACCGCCATAATACACTCCCGGGCCCGAGAAGATTCAGCCTCTGTGGGCAGATCTGTGAGGGGCTGCTGGACGGACAACACCACGACCATGGCATATTACAACCGACAGGGAGTGTTATGCTCCGGTTGGTTTCTTTCACTGGCACGCAGACTGATCCGTTGGAGTGTAGGGCGTCTCCTCTTGCTGAGAGCGATGCATATTCGGGGGATCATGAATGTGGGCGCTGATCTGCTTTCCAGGGGTGTGGCAATTTACAGGGAATGGATGTTGCACCCGGACATGGTGCAACAGCTGTGGGCCCATTACGGACAGTCCGGGGTGGACCTGTACACAGGGGAAGAAAACGTGCAGTGTAATGTTTTTCTCCCTGCGCAGCACGGTTGCTCCCCTCAGCTCCGCTTGGCTGTGTTTGCTACTCTACGCACTCCCCCCGTTGGCTTTGATTCCTCCCACCCTGCACAAGGTGAGGGAATGTGGCCATTCTCTGACCACTGGTCGGCTATGCACTGGTTGGCGGAGATTTACCAGCTGCTCTGTGCTCCCCCTCTGGCAGCTCAGGGAGGCATGGTTTTTCATCCACGCCTGGTCCAGAGTCTGGTACTGTGGGCCTGTCCCCTGAGTGGCGCAATCTGTTGTAGGGTTATCACAGGACGTGCTCTCTACCATACAGAGCGCTCGGGCCCCATCCACTAGCTCTCTTTATGACTCTAAGTGGAAGGTGTTTGAGAACTGGTGTCTCCAGGGAGGCCACATTTCTTTTCAGTGCCCGGTTAGTGTGATTCTGTAATTCCTGCAGGGCCTGACTGACAGGCGCAAGGCCTTTTCCACTGTGAAAGTGTATTTGGCAGCGACTGCTGCCTGTCACGTGGGCTTTGCGGACAAACCAGCGAGTCAGCAACCGCTGATATGCAGGTTTATGAAGGGTGCGCGCAGGCTTCTCCCCATGTCCAGATCAGTGGTTTTACCGTGGGATCTGGCGGTGGTTCTGGAGGGTTGCGTGGGTGGTCTTATTGTGCACTTCACTGGCCAATTAGGATTGGCAAAGGGAAATAGGTATTCTGAGTAATGTAGCAGAGGCGACATCCCATAGTGAGACAGTTTACTCATATTACTCATAGAACTGGGGTTACGAAAGTAACCTATAGTTATTAAACTGCAGCAATTCCATTGTTAAAATCAGTCACTGATCTTTAACATAAATATGCTGAGAAGATTCCAAATTTAGGGATATCTTGAGATAAGTAAATGAGCTATCACTTAAGGTGCAATCCGATTGACATTTCACTATAATATAAATTTTCATTCCTGTGTTGACTGATCTCAAAGAAATTGAAATAGCCAGTTTTGACAAGAGTTTGTCTTGAGTCAAACTTCTAAAATCTTTCTTTTAGTTTCTCATTTAGCTTTTCTGCCTAAAACTAACTGATGGATTCTTTGAGATACAAAGTATAGAATGTCATTTTTTTACTGTTGAGGTGGTCGGAGTAGTTTTTCAAAGTTTTTATCTGGAATCATGACTTGTCAGAAAGATGAAGGAATATCTCAGAACGTTTTAGGTGTTAGTCCTGAGTGGTTGGGTTTTTCATTTTATCAGTCACAGGACACACCAACACCTCACATGAGACCAGGAAGATAACTTAATGAATGAATGAATGAAAAAATAAATACACCATAATAATAGCCATTGAGATCTTATTTAAAATGGTGATCTGTATTATATATACATAAATATATATACTTATTTGAACAACATGCATGTTGTCATAACTACATTATTATTACTTTATTAAAACAAGTTCAAATTTAATGCCATTTCTATTTTTGTATTCATATACTTGTTTTTCATTGAGTTTGCACACATTGAATATTTGAATTTGAAATAATTTTCTAAAACACACTATTCGTGCAGTCGATGACCTTAATGTTAAATACTGTTTAATTCATAATATTTGGGCACTGAGGCACACATTGAAGTTTCTTACATTTTGTTAATAATAATCATAATTTCACTGTGTTTGAAAAAAACGATAAAAACACTAAAAGTTAAAAACTCAACTCCCATAACAAAGAACTTTAAAAACAAGATATTTCCTATCAGGGAACTTGTTTCCGTTATGCTTAAGTGAACCCTAAACATAATCATGAAAACAATATTCAAGATTATTTTTCTGCACATCCAATTGGCCGCTAGAATATTCTTCAATTGAAAGTATCTTAAAAATTATTTAGGAATATATTTTCAACAATTTCTGTTAAAATGGCAGCTTCTGTGGTCAACTGGTGTGTATCACAGATTATTATTTGGACAAAAGGCACTCAGCTTTATCTTTTTCTTTACTTCTTGCTCACATACACCCACACGATGACACAACATATAGTCAATAGAAATGTCAAAGCATGACCTGGGATGTGGCCTATATATCTGGGTGTTCCTGGGTCCTGATGGATGTATATAAACCCACTGCTGCAGCTTCAAGCAAACCCTCTCCAGACAAGATGAGTCTCAGTGTGAAGAACAAGGACACGGTCAGAGCCTTCTGGGCTAAAGTTTCTCCTAAAGCCGCAGACATCGGTGCTGATGCTCTGTGCAGGTAAAAATCCCTCTTTGACCTGCAGCTCATTTTTAACCTGCATGTGTGCTTGATTTAAAGTCTTTATGTGTTTTAATGTGTGTCCCAGGATGCTGGTGGTTTACCCACAGACCAAGACTTACTTCTCCCACTGGAAGGACCTGAGCCCCGGCTCTGCCCCGGTGATGATGCACGGAGCGGTTATCATGCAAGGAGTTGCTGATGCTGTGGCCAAAATCGATAATCTGACTGATGGTCTTGATCAGCTCAGCCAGCTGCACGCCTTCACTCTCAGAGTGGACCCTGCTAACTTCAAGGTATGGACTGAAGAAACATCATCAATGAACTTGACATTAACACTTAATGTGTCTGATTGTTCTAATGACACTATTGCCTCCATCTTTCCAACAGGTGCTCTCCCACAACCTCATGGTGGTCATGGCCAACCAGTTCCCCAAGGACTTCAGCCCTGAGGTCCATGTGGCTATGGACAAGTTCCTGGCTCTGGTGGCTCTGGCTCTGTCTGAGAAATACAGATAAAGTTCAGCTGAAGCAGCAGCAGTAACCTGGATTTACTGTTATTAAAGAATAAATAATGATTTCACCAAAAAAATTAATTTTTTGCCTTTTATTGTTATTATTTTTTTTAATGAAATATCAAAGTCTATATTAATACCACTTTGTTGTATGAATAAAACAGTTTTATTCCCGAAAAGGTAAACAAAAATTTGGTAAAGTATGTTTTAAGACTTGTAATTCTTGCAGTGTAAACCAAATGTCAAAGGTTATATCTCTGTTTTTCAAATGATAAAATGTCATGACTAATTGTTGGTAATTATTTTAAAGCAAGCACTAACACATTTAGACTCTTTTTTTTGTTTGTTTAAACCCCAAACTCTAATCATTAAAAGACTTTAGTAAGTTTCATGTGACTAAATCATCTTGAATGATGCAAATATCATGACTTAATCAACCAAATGTAATAATTAAATGAAAAGCTCATGGGAAAAAAAGGGGACAAATGACACTTTACCAGAAAAGGTGAAATATCGTATATACTTTTAATGACAATAAGGACTGTGTTAATTTGAAAAACCAGAAAAGTTATACTAAAACATTTCCCTTAAATGGCTGTTTAACCCTTTGCAAGTGGATATGTGTGTTTTTCTGACATGTTTTAAGAATAATGTGAATATTATTAATAATATTTGTTTTCCTGATTATTCACTCTGTTTTATCTCATTCACTGTATACGTTTTTCAATGTTCTGCTCCAAATCAATCAAAAATAAGGAAAAAATATCATTTTCATGCATAAATATAGGCCTTAATTATTACTCTTATAAAACATCTGTGGATATGATGTGGATATCAATCAGTTGGTGCATGATCTTCTGCACAATACATTGTGACTTCACCAATTATTTATGATTCAGCACCAGAAATATAGATTAGGGCTGGGTGATATATAGAGATTCAAGATATATCAAGATTTTTATATTCGCGATACAGAAAATTACAATATTGCCTATACTGATATTTGTGTTTTTTCTAGCTTATTTTGTATGAAAATACTTGTTTTAGGAGTCGCTGCTTTCACTACTTCTGAGAAAAGCACAGTTAGATAGATTGTTGAGTGCGTCCTAACCCGTCCTAATGCCTGTGTGGCATTTTGCATTAGCAAATTTAACCCTGAATTGTCTTTCTGTTACAACTTTATTGAGTTAAAATGATCAAAATTTATATCATTTATCTTCATTTTCAGAAAAAATATCAAGATATGAGTTTTGGTCCATATCACCCAGCTCTAAGATTCATAAATGATTTAAACAAAAAGTGTGTGCTCTGCTCTTTATTTATTTATTTATTTGTTTGAACTGTTAAAATTACCCTCAAAACTTTGTTTTATTTTTTTCCCAACTTATTGTTAGAAGGTAGAGAATACGTGATACTGCACACTTTCAGGTTAGTTTATTCATTTATTTTCTTGTTTAAATTTCAAATAAAATGCTAGTCTTGGTGATTTTTTCTAGTCGTACTGCTTTTCCAAGGAGGACACCACCACATTCATGAATTTTAGATTTTCATTTGGTTTATTCATTGTTTTGGATCAATTATTGCTTTCAAGATTCGCCAGGAAATTGACTTGAAATGATTGAAATTCAGTTTCTCTTAGAATTTCATTTTATTAGTGTTCATCTGCTGATCTTCTCTAGTAGTACTGCTTCTCCAGGGAGGACACCACCACGTTCATGAACTTCTGAAAAGTTGCCTGGACGTCAGGGGTGAAGTCGTTGCCCAGCTGAGCAGCAATCACAATGGTCAGGCAGTCAGCCAGGAGCTGCAACACAACACAGCCTGCATCACAAACTGGAAACTGAAAGTCAGCCACTATGAGGGGAGTCGCTGTCATTGCACACGGCTTTACCTTGAAGTTACCAGGGTCCACCTGCAGTTTCTCAGAGTGCAGCACGCTCAGCTCTGCATATGCAGCCTTGATGTTGTCCATGTTCTGCACAGCCTTCTCCAGGGCCTCCACGATCACTTTTCCATGAGCTGCTACTTTGGGATTGGAGGTGATAGCAGCAGCATTGTAGAGGTTTCCAAAGCTGCCAAAGTACCTCTGAGTCCAGGGGTACACAATCAGACACCTGAACACACACACACAACAAACAAGTGTCAGTGCTGAAGAAATGATCCAGTCATAGATCCAAACAGAGAAGCAGAGGACATGGTCTCACCTGGAAATAGCAGCAGGACCCACGACGTCTTTGTCGATCTTGGAGAAGATGCTCTGGATGGTAGAGCGCTCAGAGTCTGTCCATTTCACCATCTTGATGCAGGTTTCAGTGTTTGTCACAAGTTCTGTGTGAGTCAGAGGAGACAACGTCCACCTTTATATGAAGAAGCCTCTGCTCCTCCCAACATGTGCAGCTGAGGGTGGAGTTGGAAAAAACTATGAAGCAATCTATATTATTTAGTTTGTGAAGAAAAAAAATTCTTAACTGAAGTTTAATGTTAGGATCAATTGCAGCTTTTGTCAAGGTTATTATTATTACTATTATTATTTAGCAAATGTGAAGCTCAGATTTTGAGAAATATATGTTCCTTGTATCTTATTTTGTTATTTGAACTTTGCAGTTGAAATTGCGATAGTTAGAAACGTTGGTTAAACATGTTTTACATGATAACCTAATTCTTAGAAGATGAAATGATTAATTACAGGTGATTTTTGATGCAAACCTATCTTATTCTTTTCTAGGTAAAGCTTTTACTGGTTAAAATGGTGTTGCTGTTATCATAGACTGGACATATGGCTGGTCAACGTTAGGTTATCTGATAACAAACTGCTAAGGTATCAGGTCAGTGAGGTTTGCTCTTATCATTCATGAACAAATTAGGATCAGAAGGATGTTGTAACAAATGTTTTCAATTTCCAAAAGTGGTTGAAATAATTAAAAAAGAAGAAAAAGGACAATTTGTATTCTGTTTTCAGAGTACTTCAATTTGTAACTTCAAAACTAATTTGACTTTAGGTTACGCAAGACTGTGTGGGTCATTGAAATCTCCCATTTATTCTGATTCATAGGTGATTGTATATAGACTAAATGATGAAAAGATTTTGGCTTGAAGTAGGAATTCTATCGAGCATCTACAGTATATGACTACCGGCAAAAACATTTCAATATTTCAAATAGAATTTTTTGTAAGACTGTTAAGTTTCCGCATGTTTATTTTTTAGTTGCAAATAAAATACTTTGATCGTTTATGAATTTACAATCAGCAATAGAAACTGAAGGTTGGGACTTGATCTGAGAAAAAAAAAAAAAAACCCTCCTCTTATCTCAGAAGGTGGTCTGGGTGTGTCTGTGTCACCGCTAGAATAAAAAGCCCAAGAATGTCTGCAAACAGTCAAGCAAACCCTCTCCAGACAAGATGAGTCTCAGTGTGAAGAACAAGGACACGGTCAGAGCCTTCTGGGCTAAAGTTTCTCCTAAAGCCGCAGACATCGGTGCTGGTGCTCTGTGCAGGTAAAAATCCCTCTTTGACCTGCAGCTCATTTTTAACCTGCATGTGTGCTTGATTTAAAGTCTTTATGTGTTTTAATGTGTGTCCCAGGATGCTGGTGGTTTACCCACAGACCAAGACTTACTTCTCCCACTGGAAGGACCTGAACCCCGGCTCTGCCCCGGTGATGATGCACGGAGCGGTTATCATGGAAGGAGTTGCTGATGCTGTGGCCAAAATCGATAATCTGACTGATGGTCTTGATCAGCTCAGCCAGCTGCACGCCTTCACTCTCAGAGTGGACCCTGCTAACTTCAAGGTATGGACCGAAGAAACATCATCAATGAACTTGACATTAACACTTAATGTGTCTGATTGTTCTATTGACACTATTGCCTCCATCTTTCCAACAGGTGCTCTCCCACAACCTCATGGTGGTCATGGCCAACCAGTTCCCCAACGACTTCAGCCCTGAGGTCCATGTGGCTATGGACAAGTTCCTGGCTCTGGTGGCTCTGGCTCTGTCTGAGAAATACAGATAAAGTTCAGCTGAAGCAGCAGCAGTAACCTGGATTTACTGTTATTAAAAAAGAAATAACTGCAGACTGCAGAGAGCTACAGGAACACATGAGAGTCTTCCTCCAGCCTGAGCTTTAATAAAGTTATTAAAAAAGAACTATGGCTTTTGTTCTTCATACTCTTTGTTTAATTTAACTTGGGTCCTTAAAAAAACAAATTTGAATGGTTAAATTTAAGTAAATCATCAGGGCAACATCAGTGAATGCTTCTCTGTTTCAGATGTGTTAGAAATATTTTAAATACATTTCTATTTATTTTTTTGCTGTTATTTAGAGGTAAAGGCAGTATAAAAAATACAGTGAATTTTTAAATAATAGATTGGTAAAAAAAATGAAATTGAGTAATTTATAATTTTTTATGATATAAGAGGAATGTTTTAAAAATCGAATTGATCAAAATTATCAGCAATCACTAATTAAATGCATGAATCTGCTTTTGACCCAACGTGGTTTCAAAACATCTAAAAGAAAATGTTTAACAAAGACAATGTATCTCCTGACAATCAGACACAGGTGACACTAATTAGGAGAACAGGTTCATAAACAGGCCAATGAAGTGCAAAGCTCAGGTTTGACCATAAGTAGCGGGCAGGCAGAATGGTACTACGCCATTCAAACACCTCTTCTCACTCGGAGCATATCTCGCGTCCCACTAGTGGTTTAACTGTCTGCAGACGGATTGTTCACTGGCCTCCATGAAGGCCTTTTCTTTTCAGTCACACAAGCCTGACTGGTGCTTACCTTCCCCTTGACAAGGATCTGGAGATTAAGATTAAATCAGGGCTTCTGCCTTTAATTGGCCATGTAATGTTATTACATTAATGAAATTTGTCCTCTGCACTTAACCCATCCCTGAGGAGCAGTGGGCAGCCATTTTGCGGTGCCTGGGGAGCAGTTTGGGGTTAAGGGACTTGCTCAACATCCCACAGTGATGGCCCAGGTGAGGCTTGAACCGGCAACCCTCCGATTACAAGCCCAGCGTCCTTAACCACCAATCGTTTGTCACCGCGTAATACATTTATGAATCCCAGATAGCATCCGTCCCCTCCCCCTTATTTTATAATACACTTTGCAGTAATTACCTTTTAATTTTGAATTTATTTATTATTTTTTTTATTTTGATCAATTAGTACATCTGACACCAGTGGGCGTAGCCTGAATTATTTGATAACATAACTTCAATGTGCTGAATGTTTCTTGTTGTAGCCAATAAATAGCAAAAATACATGTTAATGTGAAAGCCATCCATCCAGCTCAACCTTCCTAAGATTTTACATTATTATTATTATTATTATTATTATTATTATTATTATTATTTCATAACAAACTGTCATCATGGGAAATAATATATATATATATATATATATATATATATATATATATATATAACCAACAAAAATAATACAGATGGGAATCATGCCTTGGTTCTCTTTATTATTCTTGAGCATTCAGTGGTTTTTAACTTTTCTAAGAATGGCAGGCTTGTGTTTGCATGCAGCTCTTGGTGTTTAGCGGTATTTCTAGGACAGAGCCATAGCCACGCTCAGCAGGAACTTGTCAATAGACAGCTGAACATCTGGAGTGAAGTCTTGGGGGAAGGACATGGCAAACACCATCAACATGCTGTTAGACAGGAACTGTTGTGGAAAAGTCACACAGACATTTTAATTTCAAGTCAAATAAAATCTCAGACGTTATCACTGTCAAGCAATGTAGAATTTTCACTTTTAGTTCAGGAGTTGTGGGCATGTTTTTAGCATTAATTCAATGCAGTTTATATGGATTAAATTCTACCTTGTGGCTAGCAGGGTCCAGTCTCAGCACGTTAGCATGCAGATCTCTTAGAGAGGCCAGACCACCAACAAGATCGTCAATCCTTTTCACAGCGTCTCCAAAGGCTGCCATCATGTTAGCACCATGGTTTTGCACATCTGGAGACGTCAGACTGAAATCAGTCCAATTCATGCGTTGAAAGTAGACCCTGGTCTGAGGGTATATAACCAACATCCTGGAATCAAGAAACAAAAGTTCAAAACAGTGTCCAAAGCCCCAGAAAAGCAGAAACCAACCTGGCAAGGGCCTGGGCTCCAAGCTCACTGGTTCGTGGGGTGACTTTTTCCCAGAATAGCCTCACATATGCCTTGTCTCTTTCAGAGAGACTCATGTCTGCTTTTCTTCAGGTCGTCAACACAGGAAAACAAATCTTCCAAACAACATAATGCATGTTAGGTGACGGACAGCCAGAGTTTTATATCCACGTCGTCTGCACCACACCCTCCCTCCAAAGATAACCATACACCATCAATATTTGCCAAACATTTTATCGTTACTGTAACCACTCCCCTGTTATTATCCTTTTCTTTAGAAAAAAACAAAACAAATTTATATATAAACATATATAATATGTCATAAAAAGCAGGAGTATGAAAAAAAAAAAAGAATAATTCTTAAAATATTAAAACAAAAACACATTTTATAATAACAAAAGTGATTTGATAAGTTAAATATTACAAAATTTTTGCATTTAAAACTTTAGGATTTTATACTTCTGTAGGAATCAGCTTTTGTAGTTTGACCATTGTCTGTCTTGTTCCCAGCGAGAATGATTGCAGTAAATTTGGCCCCCTCCTCCTCTTCAGGGGCCCTTTCAGGAGGTCATTATGATGCTGACCTCTGCTCTGGAGAGATAGCACCAGCCTGGATTCATTTATTTTTCCTAAAAAATAAAATAAAATAAAAAATAAAAAAATGCAATGGTACCAAACGACCGGGAGGTTTGACCAATACTTACAAAATTCGCCAACTATATTATTGACCTCAGGATGAGCAAAAAGTTACATTATGACCCTGCCCAAAACCAAACAGGAAGTCAGCTATCTGGAGTCAAAGGTGAAAAATGACCAAACGCAAATGCGCAAACTAATCTGAGGGACTTTATCCGATTCGCTTCAAACTCGACCAGAACACAGGACAAACTGAAGATTAAAAATCAATCATCAAAGGAATTTGCATATCTCTAACGGTTTGGTCGTGGCGTCGCAGCAAAGTTGCAATGCTAATTTTTGTAAGCCCGTCAAAAATTCAAAATCCCTATAACTCTGACACACAAAGTTCAATCAGCCTCAAATTTCACACAAATGACATTTTCCCAAGCCTATTCATGACTGCCTTGAAATATTTCCCACAATGCCTTGCGTTTTTGACTGGCGCCATTTATGGTCATGTTCACTGTCAGCAACTATGGCAAGCCATGGACGAAAAATTTATATAATTCTAATGTACAAAGTTCAAACTGCCTCATATTTGATATCCATGATGACTGTCCATCCCTAAACAAGATTCAATGTGAAAATTACCCACTATGCCTTGCGTTCTTGACTGGCGCCATTTAGCACGCCATATTAGAAAAAACTCTGTAACTTTCATATAGAAGGGTCAAACAGTCTCATGTTTGATGCATATGATGACTGTCCAGCCCTAAACAAGAATCAATGTACAAATTACCCATCATGCTTTGCGTTCTCAGGTGGCGCATGCCATAATAGAAAAATGCATATAATGCCATTTCCTCACCATCACATTCTAAATGCTGTATCTTGGATATTTTTCAATGGATTTGCATCAAATTCACTGACTATGATTTTTAGCTGTTTTTTCCTTTATAAACTTTGTTCTACCACCTCCAAAATATCTCCAGAATCTGTTCACTCCTCACCCTCCTCAAGACTGGAGACTTTTTACTGGGATTAGCTCCAAAAACATAAAAAAAATACAGTACATTCAGAACAGTGCCACAAGAATCCTATTGCAAGTATGCAAGTATGAGCACATCACTCCCATTCTATACTCCCTCCACTGGCTCCCAGTCCCCCTCAACACAAAACTCTCCTTCTCACCCATAAATGTATCAGCAGCCATGGTCCATCATACCTACAAAAACTCATCCCTCTCCAAAGCTCCACCCGCACCCTGAGATCATCCAGCGGCCAGCTCCTCCAGGTCCCCTCCACTAAGCTCTGAACCATGGGGGATAGAACCTTTTGTTCAGTTGTACCCCGGCTCTGGAATACCCTCCCTGTGGAGCTCAGAGGAGTGCAGAGTCTGAACTCATTTAAAACTGAACTCAAGACTTATATTTAGGAAAGCTTTTAAGTGTTAAATCTTGTGTAGATTTACTGTGTTTTTAAATGTAGCACTTTGAGATTCCTTGGAATGAAAAGTGCATTAAAAAAATTATCTACCTTGGGTGACCGACCCCGGCCACTTCTTGGGACCCTATGACGCCGCTTGGGGCTTTAATAAAAATAGTAATAATAATTATTATTATTAATATATTTATTGAGTTTATTTAATTTTATTTTTCAGTATCAAATGGTTCAAGTCGGTCAAAATTACCTGCAGCACTTGAATATATGTATATATCCATCATTTATATTCAGGGCGTCGAAATATTTTCCTCTTCCTGGGGGGGCGTGACAGAAAATAATTGAGAAGCACTGATGTCAGGTAACACATAGATTGACAAGTTTTACACAACTAAAACAGCTTGGGGTCAAATTGACCCCAGAGGAACACCAATGCCTGCAATATATGGAACAGTTTGGGATGACAGCAATAAATCAAGCTGCACTTATAGCATTTGCTAGTAAACACCACAATTTGCAGGTTCACCAGCAATGCTGCTTGAAAACATCTCTTTTGCAAATAATATATGGTGGTAAGTTTTTTACAGAGAAACAATTTTAAATAATGACCTTAAACAATTTAATGAAAGAAAATGTAGTTTTGTTTGTGTAAAATTTTCAAGACACTCTGAAAAAGAGATAAGTTATAGATGACTCTTTATGTCTGTTAAAGATTGATGAACACGACGTGATTCAATCAAGGCTAATGTACAGTAGCTCAGTTCAATAATCAATGTGGTTTTATTAAATAATGCTTTCTTCTGTTTCTATTCTATGCTCGGCAATGGCAGTAACGGCCACATTAGCACTAAGTGTGATGCACTGCATGGAGATCTAAACAATTTCAGGGTGTGTCACCACCTACAGTATATCTTACTAAATTAGTAATTTTCCTTCGTATTACAGTTTGCGGTGTTGCCATATTTGGCTTCTTGCCGTCAAACCAGGAGGCCACGACGAAAAGGCCTCTGTCCTGCAGAGATAGCACTAACTCTGGACACACACACACACACACACACACACACACACACACACACACACACACACACACACTTACTGTATTGTAATGTATATGATTTTAAAACATTGGAGAATGTTTACTGTATCTTTAGGTACTACTCATAATGCTATTAATATTCAATTCATGCAATCCACTGTCCTGAACTTACCTCTGAACCCCTGTCGACACTTGCAGGTAAATCCATTCAGCCGATCTTTGGCTTTTTTGTCTGTAATGTCTCTGTCTTTGTGTTGTATGTGGCAAAAAGACAAAAACAAAAGGAAACTTTAAACTCCGGTTATCAGTGTCCACACTCAAATGCAAAACCAGAGTTTTCCCAAATCTTCACTTTGGTCAGAGTTTTCCAAAATCCCTGTTTTTAATGACCTTACCTGGAGTTTTTGTGTGGATGACAGGCCAAAGCGTTGGAAAATATAATAGTTTTAGCAGATATCGGCTACGTGTGGGCCTGAAAATGAAAATGCAATGACCTCTTTGCTTTCTTTAGTTGTGTCACAAAATGAGCAATGTTGAAGAAGAAAATGAAAATGCAATTTTGATTATTTATTACCATTTATGAGTCAAATAAGGCAGCTACACCCTTCTGTGCATTAACCTTTCTGCAAATGCATTTTAATTTTGCAATGTGACATGTGACTATTTGCTCTGCCATCTTTTGAAAATTCAAACTTAAATGTAATTTATTTGATCATTTTAATTAAGTTACAAAATGAGCAACCTTGAAGAAGGAAATGAAAATGCAGTTTGGATTATTTATTATTCATTTTATTTATGAGTTAAAAAATGCAGCTATATTCTGAAAATAAAAAAAATAATTTATGTTCACCCATTTTAAATTTAATGATGGTACTCATGTGCTTCCATAGTGGACGGAGTCTGAGAGGCAGGCAGACTGTGGTCACTCAGGGTAACTATCGGCTCTTTCAAATGAATATGACGCCAATTGCTGGACATTCTTTAGCATTGCATTTATGTTAAACAATACAGAAAGGTATCAAACATTGAGGCAATGAGAAGATTGTCTGATTAAGTTTCTGGTGCAGCTTGAATGTATATTATACATATTTAAAAATATAAATAATATTAAAATAATAATAATAATAATAATAATAATAATAATAATAATAATAATAATAATAATATATTGGACTGATTGGACAGCACCTGCTCTGTGGGGAGATGGACCAGTTATTTGACGTGATGCCAGAAGGCACTATACGGGTCTTTGGTTAAAAAAATACATTTTAATAAAGTTATTTTGTGCAATTATCCTAATTTGTTGTGTTACTATTGGTTTTTATATTATTTTTTTTCGTTTTTTGTTTTTTTTTTATTCAGTTCCTCATTCACTTTTTCTAGCCTTATTTTTATTTATTTTATGTGTATTACTTTGTGTCTGTTTTTATTGAGTACCTCTTTTCCACAGAAAATCTCATTTCTAAATGGCACTGTGGAATTTATTGTGACGCAAAGGGGGATGACCTAAAACCTTGCCCAGGGAATTTTTCAATCACAACCTGTGCATTGAAACATTTTGCTGTATGAAAGGCTCAGATGCTGAGTTTCAATCAGGAATAGACGCCCACAGAAGAACGACGAATGTCCTAAAAACTGCATTGTCTTATCAAGCAGCAGTGAGAGTTAGGCAATACTAAACAGTATAAGGGTTTTCCATCAATAAATGGACAAGATGTTTTAAATTATTTGGCAATTGCTTTTGTCAACCAAAAATATAGTGTCACTCTTTGATAAATAGACCATAGGAGCTACAACCATGGCCCACAACCTGCAGGTAGAAGGTCAGAAGGCTATTTTGCATTTATTTCCTGCTATTTAGGCCTTTAAATTAACTTAATAATGAGTCACTTTGGCATTATAGGGATATGTAGGGGTGAATAACTTCATTATAGCGCAGGGGTAATGTTTCTCACTATTTCGCAGAATGACAGATTGAATTTTAGTGTTAATAATTTTCTCCAACAGACTAAAACTGGTATTTTCCCCTTTTTATTATTACATAATTTTCATAATAGACTTTTGCATATAAAATATATTTAATTAAATTGGAAACATTTATTTTGACCTCAATGAATAGTGTTTTTTTGTTTTTGTTTTTTTTAGAAGTGTTATTATTTATAGTAATAACAATGATATTCATCAATATGTTCACTATACAGAAAAAGAAAATAGACAAATTTAGAAGTTTTAGAATCTTTATTCTTTATTTACTTCCTCTTTAATAGGGGGAAGATGTTGCTTTCTGCATAGTTGGAGCACCATGCATTTGGGTCGCTGGTTCTTAGCGGTATCTCTCAGACAGGGCCAGAGCCACGTTGGACAGGAACTTGTCCATAGACACTTGGATCTCTGCGGTGAAGTCAGAAGGATAGTACATGGCCATCACCAGCATCATGTTGTGAGAAAGGATCTGTTGAAAAAAAAAAAACAGGAAACATGAGCGGGGCCACAGACTTCCATCATGTACCTCTAACATCAAAGATAAAAATAAAAATTGTACCTTGAAGTTGGCAGGGTCCACTCTTAGCTTGAAAGCATGCAGCTCACTGAGCTTGTTCATTCCACTGGTAAGGTCATCAATCACTTTGACAGCATCTGCAACGGCACCCATGATGGTTGCACCATGCTTTCTCACTTGAGGGGAGTTAGCACTCAGATCAGACCAGTGCGCAAAGTAGGTCTTGGTCTGTGGGTATGAAATCAGCATCCTGTGAACAAAACATAAAAACCAACAGATGAAGTCAACACTTAAACATCATCAGAACAAATACTATTTAATATGCTTTAAAAAGAGAAGGATAAAAAGCCAAACCTTGCCAAGGCCTCGGATCCGATGTCATTCATATGAGGGGTGATTTTCTCAAAGAAGGCCTTCACCACAGCCTTGTCTTTAGCGTTAAGACTCATGTCTGCCTCCTTAAGTTTCACAAGTGGCTGAAAATATCTCAGTGAAATTGGTGAAGTGCATTGGTGCTGGGGTTTTTTTTTATAAGTATGCTAACGGCACCACACCCATTTTGTAAAATCAAACCACACCCCCATGAGAAATCACCAAGAATGATCCATAGCGTGCTTTTAGATAAAAGTTACCACTCCCTGTTTACCAGTAAATCTAGTGACGTAGTTTAATAATCAAGTTAGGTTTTTTTCATTTCAATGTTTTTTGTTTTCAAAGATATTAAACAGGAGTAAATAATGTCCTTAAGAAGACCTAATGTTTTAATATGATGGTTAAATTGGCTTTTTTCAGGCAACTTTCAGCCAAAACGGTGCAATGTTTGATTTTTTAAAAAACATTCTGTGAATTTTTCACAGTGAAGTTGGAAAAGATGTTGGCCCTTAATGTCCTGATCCTATTAATCATAGAATATAAATTGGATTTATCGACTAATCATTTGACAACATTAACATAGATAGATTAGTCATAGATTTGACTTATTCAAGCTATTGTCGTCAAATAATTGGTGTTTGTGGAGAAAACACAGTTTGGGATCGTAGTTGCTTTTTATTTAGTGTATTTATGTTTGTCAAATAACTGGTGCTGTCAAACTGAATAGCTCTTTTTCCTATTATGAATATATATATATTATTTATTCATATTTTAAATTACTCTGGACTTCGTGGACTTACTAACTTACTAATTAGAATATACAGAGAAAATACATTCTTGTGACGATACAGTTTACAATACGTTCTTGTGACGGTACTTGACAATATTCTTGGACTTGAAAAACTTTTTCATACACACCTTTCAAGCACATAAAATCTCAGATTAGACGATAGGCTTTTATTCTTCTAGCATACACCAGGTATAATTCTACATTCTCCCATCCACAGGTGCACAATGGCCATTCCACAAAGTGTAATATTGGGCACTGAATGTAATGGGTCAGAATCCAGAAATACGCTTGTGTTAAATGGTAAACAAATAAAATATTATAATCAGAGACTAGGTAAGAAAAAGTCAATTTACTATTTACGAGGTATCAGATGTTTCCACTGACGTGTCTAAACACATGCATTTAGTGATATGTTTTCTGTTCATCAACAAATTTGAAACAAATGTAAAAAAAAACTATGATTTTAAGCAAAAATTTGGACTATCAAAGTATCGGTAATAGTTAGAACATCTTGCATGTTTAAGAAACTGCAGAAACTAAAAATAAGCATCCTTTCACCAACGCCCATTACAGAAAGCAACGCTTGTATCAATGTCATGCATCGTTAGGCGGGAGCTATCAGCTAAATTAGGTGGATCCTCAAGACTAATTATAAGTATTTATTTACATATCTTTCCTAAGAAACGTACTATGTAGAAGTCTGGCATCACTCAATGTTTGATATAAATGGGCGAGGGCTGTCTGAAATGGTTGATAACAGTCCTCCATCTAATGTGCTGAATCATGAACTGACTTATCTGTTGTCCGTAAGCAATGAAGGTCTTAGAAGAGTTCTTTTTTCTTTAAACTATACACTTTTTGAAAGTTTGCACATTGAGTAACGACCATATTTACTGCTATAGTTTAGGTACGAAGAACTTATGCTATTGTTTCCTTATTTTAACCTGTGTGTCTGTGTGCGGTGGATGGGGTTTGTACGGGGTGGATGTTTTATTTATTTTTTTATGTTTGTAAAATCACTTTGAGCTGCATTTTATTGTATGAAAAGAACATTTTTTAAATAAAGATTGATTTGATTTGATTTGTGCTGCTACGACATTTTAACACTGATACTCTGTTCGAAAGTTGTACATGTTTCTCCTTTTCATTTTGGTTTTCATCATGCAGTTGATGATGATGGAGGATGGATGGATGGATAGATGGATGGATGGATGGATGGATGGATGGATGGACTGGACTGGACTGGGCTTTAGAGTGCTCATGCTTTCCCAGTGAACAACAATGAATTGTTCCTAGATTCGTATATCATGTAGTTTTCTCCTATAAAATTACTAAAATTACTCTTCTTTCAGCACTGAGATTTTGATAGAATTTTCAAACTCTTTGTGTGGAATCTATTTAACAAATTGCTGACTTTTTCATTTTTCAACAAAATTGAGCAACAAAAATTACAGATCAGACTTGCGGTTTGCATATTTGGACAAGCTTAGACAGAGTGGGGGCGCACGGTGGCTTAGTGGTTAGCGTGTCCGCCTCACAGCAAGAAGGTCCTGGGTTTAAGCCCTGGGGTGGACCCCTTCATGTGTGGAGTGTGCATGTACCCCCCGTGCTGCGGGCCCCATCCGGGTACTCCGGCTTCCTCCCACAATCCAAAAACATAACTGTTAGGACCCGTGTGAGTGGTTGTCTGTTTCCTTGTGATGGACTGGCACCCTGTCCAGGGTGTACCCCGAAATACCCTGAAATAAAACAAAGCGGGTCAGAAGATGGATGGATGGATAGATGTAGTGATAAGATTGTGGATGAAATCTTTGTGCCAGGTGGAAACCAACATGAGATGTAGAGACAAGGCTCATCTGACTGTGTCTAGTCTTCTTGAATTGGTCCTGTAAACACATCCTGTTCAGCTTTGTTAGTGGTTTCATTGCCTTTGCTGGTCCAGAAGCAACCATAAGGTTTGGTCTTTGGTTTTGGACATAGCACACTATGGACCGCAGCAATAGCTTTAATCATGGGACATGACTTTCTCAACAATTTCTAATATGCATTATTGTTGTGGTTTTCTTTTGAAAATCTGATAAATAATTCTGCTTTCTAAATCACAAACAAAAAAATCTTTAACTAAACCAAAACAAATTAAGACACTTAGATGGTTTTAGGCATCGTTTTTTGTTCATTTTAATCCTAATATTGTCTGCTTTTAATAAAGATCAAAAGTGTATATGTTTTTCTCTGTGCTATTTCTGAGTTTTTAGATCATTGTTAATTTAAGACAAAAAGTGAGCAAAGATTCATATGGTTGAGTGGCGGGCTACGTTTTTCCAAACACTGCTTTTAGGTAACCCGATCTGAGTAGTCTTGTTCCAAAAGGATGTTCTATAAGAACTAGTAGACAGATAGCTGGAGCTCTAGACCAAAGTCTGTCAGAAAACATCTAGCTTTGTGTGAGCTACGTCTTGTTATTGTTTCAAGTGGGTTACATTATGTTGTTATGGATCATAACCATTGGTTGGCGGATTTTTTGATGTTTGAAACTGATCCAGAATCAGTAGGGAATCTTCTCTTTCCTTCTGGAGACAGCCGTGGTGTGTTGATGTGTGTTCTTTTCGCTGCAACTACCAAGTTAAATTCCTTGTTCTGTTCTAGACTCCTGGCAAATAAAATCCTGTCTATCTTTAAATAAACAGTGGTAAAAACATACATGGCGGAGGTAATAAGAATTACAAGGTTTTGAGCACTGTAAAAGCGCTAAACAAATAAAATGTATTATTATTATTATTATTATTATTATTAAGTTATCAGATGCAGTTAAAAAGCATGAACCCATCAAACCTTTTACTGAATCTGTAGGCCAACAACAAAAACTAATATTTTGAAATTCAAGATGCATGAAAGAAGCATTTTCTGTTGGGTTTAGCAAATAAAATGTTTATGTCAAGCAGTACTTAATAGATTAAAAAAGTTATGCAACTGTAAACAAGTTTTCATACTGTTCCCTTCCTGTGCACACACAGGGTCAAAGTAACTGATCTATGGTTGGCTTTTAAATCCTAGTACCAGAATAAAAAAACAAAAAACATATATATATATATATATATATATATATATATATATATATATATATACTATTTGAAATTTTTTTTGATGTGTCAGCTTATTAATTGGTAGTTTATCTGTTCTTATCAAAGGTTTCCAGTTCTGCCAAAAATCCTATCAAGGACCCACCCAGTCTTTGACTCTGGTCCAATCAGAAGCCTTCAAGGCTGAGAGGTGTGGCATTAAGAAATTATTAAAAAAGCTCCATGAGCTTCCTAAGCTAACATTTGTGATTTCAAAGTTAAAAAAAAACCAACTTTGTCACAATGGTCGCGTGGTCAGATCAGGAGCGTGCTACCATCACAGGCCTTTGGGGCAAGATGGACATTGGGGAAATTGGACCCCAAGCTCTCAGCAGGTAAATTCTGCTTATTCTAATCTGCTGCACTTTCACATTTACCATCATCTTTGCTAGCCTATTAACCTCTTCAATTTATTTTCCAGACTTCTGATCGTGTATCCATGGACTCAGAGACATTTTAGCTCATTTGGAAACCTGTCTACCATCTCTGCCATCCTGAGCAATGCCAAGGTGGCCGCACATGGAAAAGTGGTGATGGGTGGCCTGGAGAATGCTGTTCAGAACATGGACAGCATCAAGACAGCCTACGCCAAACTGAGTGTGATGCACTCTGAGAAGCTCCATGTGGATCCTGAAAACTTCAGGGTAAGCACTGCATGCATTTCTGTGAGTAGCCTATTCAAACCAATTATCAGATCAAACTAATGATATATCGTGCTTCTCATTCTAGCTTCTGGCTGAATGCATCACCATCTGTGTGGCCGCCAAATTTGGCTCCTCTGTCTTCACTCCCTCAGTCCAGGAGACCTGGCAGAAGTTCCTGGCTGTGGTGGTCTCTGCTCTGGGCAGACAGTACCACTAGACCTTTGGGCTGGCAGGTTGTGTCTATGATGTAGAGCAACAAAAGTATTTGCCACAGTGATGATGTTTCCAAATTATTCAAATAAAATTTTAAGTAAAAGCACTACTTGGTTGAAGGCTCCCCTGTGTTTTACGTCACTTATTGTATCACTGGAGATCATCAATACAAGAAACCAGCATAAAACACATCATTTGACATAATGATGTATAATATTAGACTATTTGGGTGCACAAGCTGAAAATAATACCACAAGTCAGACAGTTCATTGCCTTAAAAATAATAATTAAAAAAAAGAGTATTCCAAAAGGCGTATGTTGCTTTGGCTACCTCTAGAGTCTGAAGACATAATTGTCATACTGTACATTGAACAATAATGGGCCCTGCGTTGTCTTGGAGAGGTATGCGGCAAAAGTACAGTAGGTCACGACATCGAGATTGTATATAAAACAAAGATTACAGTTGTAAAACATGTTAGTAAGGACTGGTAAAAATAGCTTGTCAGGGTAACAATATGGGCTTCAATAACCCTTGTGCATTTTGGTTTGTTTATTCATTGATTGATTTATCTATTTATTCCTTTATTTATTTGATGCTAACATTATGTGTATAACATTTTTTGCAGAACAGTGAAAGTGACTTATTTTTTCTTTTTATATGCAGCGGTTTCAGCTTTCAGAGCACTCAAATATGTCAAAGGTGTTCTTAAGGGGAGGAAAAGTATAGTTTGTTGTGTTTTCATTTAATCTAATTCATTAATAAGCTTTTTTTAGTGGGTAGCATTTGTGTGGATGTGTTATTTCCAAAGTCATACATCATCTGCCAATCCATCACAGGGCAAACACAGACAATTAAGACAATAATAATAATAATAATAATAATAATAATAATAATAATAATAATAATAATAATAATAATAATAATAATAATAATAATAATAATAATAATAATAATAATAATAATAGACTCAGTAGCAGGAATAGATGTCCCTGCATCCAAAGACTGCTATATAAGCAGAACTAAAAAAAAATCACTCTGAGATTGATCACAGCCCACTAAATGAATTGGTCAGGTTAAGAAAAAACACATCAGAGTCATTCAAAGTGACTGAATTAAGAATCATCCCAAATAAACTACAGTGATCACACTAAACTTAAAGGAACAAAATATATTTGCAAATGGTGACGTATTTCAAAGTGAAAATAAAAATTGGCAGCAATTAAAACAAACCAATAAACTGTTATTTGTACTTCAATATTACATATTTTGAAAAAAAAACAAAAAAAAAAAAAACACAATGTTGAACTCTTGGCAAATGGGCACATTTTGGCCAATTGGAGCAATCAGTTAAGCCTGTGGAACATTTTAGAACACCACAATCCTCTGCCAAGCTTCAAATATCCTCTCTGCCAGATATTCACAGTTATCTGGATCAGTGATCCTGATCATGGTACCATAACGATTGGCCCATGAAGAATCGAGATACAGTATGAATTCTTGAAATTTAGCCAAAAATAAGAGATAGGGATTTTTTGATGTTTGAAACTGATCCAGAATCAGTAAGGAATCTTCTCTTTCCTTCTGGAGACAGCCGTGGTGTGTTGATGTGTGTTCTTTTCGCTGCAACTAGCAAGTTAAATTCCTTGTTCTGTTCTAGACTCCTGGCGAATAAAATCCTGTCTATCTTTAAATAAACAGTGGTAAAAACATACATGGCGGAGGTAATAAGAATTACAAGGAAAACAATAATCATTAAGTAAAATTATGGAAATGTTTGTTACAATAGAGAATGGACAAAAGAAAAAAAGAAGAAAAAAACATCAGATCCATGATACCATGACTCTTCTTTATCTAATCAACAGAAAACAAACAGATTTTTATCTCTAAAACTGATTTACTTTTTATTTTTTTATTTTATTACAGCAATTAGTCATTTTAAAAGTGGCATTTTTAAACATGAGTTCCATCTCCATGCTGTCCAGATGCAATATGTATAGGATTTTTGCAATAACAGCACCTGTCAAGCACACAGGTGACTGACTGTCAATTTGTGAAGCTACATTTGAATTTTCCACATTCTAAATAGCAACGTGAGAGGAAATATGTTTCTGGGTGTTAAAAACAGAGTTCAAACCTACGTTTATGCAACATTTCGGTTTTGTCCAAAGATGCCTGGCCTCGAGCATTACTGCACAGCAGCTATAATTTCTATTTCATAACTTTATGTTACTGTACCGTGTTGATTATGTTTCTAAGTTATCAGATGCAGTTAAAAAGCATGAACCCATCAAACCTCTTACTGAATCTGCAGGCCAACAACGAAAAATAATATTTTGAAATTCAAGATGAATAAGCATTTTCTGTTGGGTTTGGCAAATAAAATGTTTGTGTCAAGCTGCACTTAATAGATTAAAAAAGTTATGCATCTGTAAACAAGTTTTCATACTGTTCTCTTCCTGTGCAGAAGGACCCACCCAGTCTTTGACTCTGGTCCAATCAGAAGCCTTCAAGGCTGAGAGGTGTGGCATTAAGAAATTATTAAAAAAGCTCCATGAGCTTCCAAAGCTATCAGAACATTTGTGATTTCAAAGTTTTAAAAAAAAAAACAACCTTGTCACAATGGTCGCGTGGTCAGATCAGGAGCGTGCTACCATCACAGGCCTTTGGGGCAAGATGGACATTGGGGATATTGGACCCCAAGCTCTCAGAAGGTAAATTCTGCTTATTCTAATCTGCTGCACTTCTCCTTTCACATTTACCATCATCTTTGCTAGCCTATTAACCTCTTCAATTTATTTTCCAGACTTCTGATTGTGTATCCATGGACTCAGAGACATTTTAGCTCATTTGGAAACCTGTCCAGCATTCCTGACATCATGAGCAATGCCAAGGTGGCCGCACATGGAAAAGTGGTGATGGGTGGCCTGGAGAATGCTGTTCAGAACATGGACAGCATGAAGACAGCCTACGCCAAACTGAGTGTGATGCACTCTGAGAAGCTCCATGTGGATCCTGATAACTTCAGGGTAAGCACTGCATGCATTTCTGTGAGTAGCCTATTCAAACCAATTATCAGATCAAACTAATGATATATCGTGCTTCTCATTCTAGCTTCTGGCTGAATGCATCACCATCTGTGTGGCCGCCAAATTTGGCTGCTCTGTCTTCACTCCCTCAGTCCAGCAGACCTGGCAGAAGTTCCTGGCTGTGGTGGTCTCTGCTCTGGGCAGACAGTACCACTAGACCTTTGGGCTGGCAGGTTGTGTCTATGATGTAGAGCAACAAAAGTATTTGCCACAGTGATGATGTTTCCAAATTATTCAAATAAAATTTTAAGTAAAAGCACTACTTGGTTGAAGGCTCCCCTGTGTTTTACGTCACTTATTGTATCACTGGAGATCATCAATACAAGAAACCAGCATAAAACACATCATTTGACATAATGATGTAATATTAGACTATTTGGGTGCACAAGCTGAAAATAATACCTCAAGTCAGACAGTTCATTGCCTTAAAAATAATAATTAAAAAAAGAGTATTCCAAAAGGCGTATGTTGCTTTGGCTACCTCTAGAGTCTGAAGACATAATTGTCATACTGTACATTGAACAATAATGGGCCCTGCGTTGTCTTGGAGAGGTATGCGGCAAAAGTACAGTAGGTCATGACATCGAGATTGTATATAAAACAAAGATTACAGTTGTAAAACATGTTAGTAAGGACTGGTAAAAATAGCTTGTCAGGGTAACAATATTTATTCCTTTATTTATTAGATGCTAATATTATGGGTATAACATTTTTTTCAGAAGAGTGAAAGTGACTTCTTTTTTCTTTTTATATGCAGTAATAATAATAATAATAATAATAATAATAATAATAATAATAATAATAATAATAATAATAATAATTGACCAAATATCAGGTGTTACTTTGACATTATTGTGGCAAGAGTAATTGTAATTCTCAGACAGAGCAGTGGCAATGTTGTTACAGAACTTGTCAACAGTCAGGTGAACTTCTGGAGTGAAGTCTTTGGGGAAGTGCATGTCAAACACCACCATCATGTTGTAGAACAGGATCTGCGAAGAAAATCAGAAGTTCAAATGAATAAAATCCACAAATGCATGAGGTGGTCCTTTGGACTCATGGAGGCTTCATCCTGGTTACACAGCATGCAGGTTTCCAAGGGATACCAAACCACCAACAAGGTCGTCAATCTTTCATTTGTACTTCATCATCTGTGTATTTTTTTTAGCATTAGTTTGACATATATTCTGACTGTAAAAAAAATGGCATTTGTTTTTATGTTCCCCCCTAAAATTTTACTGTTTAATGTGTCCCCCAATAATTTAACAGGATTTTCGCTCCTGGGGCCACCAGTTGCCAAATAAGGGTTCTACATATTGATCTGATATTGAAAAGTTTATTTATTTGTATATTTTGTCTTTAATAAAAAATATTGCTACTAAAAAACCAAAAAACAATAATGATGAATTCTACAGTACAATGTACATTATCTCACATAACGTGTGTGACTGTTCAAACAGCTCAAAGTAAAAACATTTCAATTGAATTGTATAGCGTGTCAACTATTATTATTATCTTTTATTTCAATATAGCCAATTTTACATTATCATTGCTCTGTTTTTCCTTATCTTTGTGCTCCAGGGCATGGCAAACGACTCTTAGAATGGGTAACAACCCAACTTATCATAAATTCTGGTCCAATCAGATGCCTGCATGCAAGGAGGTGCGGCACTATATAATTAATGAAAAAGTTAAAAAAAAAAAACCTCCACAAAGGGTTCTGTTATATACAGTTATTTTGTCAAAGCAGAGTCCACTGGTGTCACTATGTCGGAGTGGACAGAGGAAGAGCGCAGCACTCTCAGAGAGATGTGGGGAAAACTTGACGTGAATGACATTGGACATCAGGCTGTGACCAGGTATTTAGTGATTGTATCCAACAGACAATATGTCCTTCATCAAAGTCCACTTTGTAAATTTGTTTCTTTTCCAACATTCATTATTATCGTGGCTGTTTATTGAATTATTGTGAACAAATCTCGAGCTAATCTCTTGGGCAGATGAACAAAAACAGACTTGTATATGTTTGTCCCATGTCTTTTCTTTGTCATAATTTTAATTGTGAACTAAACCCTTAGGTTTCTGCTTGTGTATCCATGGGCTCAGAGATACTTTCCAACATTTGGAAATTTGTCCACAAAAGAAGACGTACTGCAAAACCCAAATGTGGCCAAACACGGTGAAACTGTGATGAAAGGTTTGGCCAATGCCCTTCAGAACTTGGAAAACATCAAGCTTTCCTACAGCAAACTGAAAGAAATGCACTGTGATGAGTTTAATATTGATCCAGAAAACTTCAGGGTAGGTCACCAACCAAACATGTTCTTCCTGAATAGTTCTACATTACAACCAAAAGTGACATTTTCACCATTTGTTCTGTAATTTCAGCTTTTTGCTTCCTGCCTCACTGTTTGTGTGGCATCCACATTTGGCAGAGACTTCTCCATTCCTCGCCAGGACGCCTGGCAGAAGTTCCTCGCTGAGGTGGTCGCTGCTCTGGGGGGGAAGCTACGTTAAGTGTCTTTGAGACGAGAAAGTTCATTTTGCTACTGATATGAAGAAAGGTTTCATATTTATATTCAAGTTGTTGTCCAATGAAACAAATACAGTTCTAATAATAAAAAAAAAGCATCTGTTCTTATGTTTGAAGACTTTTTTCCAAAAACTTTCCGTATTGTTTTTAAGGGCCTGTGCTACGAAGCTGAATTTCCTCTTATTGCGCCTACTTCCGGGATTTATTCTGTACTAGTGCAGTGCCCATCTGAAGTATGTATTCATATAGTGGGAGGAGCTTAAGTAGAGTTGTCAATTATGGGCAAATGAGTATGTGTTTGTAGGTTGGATGTACAAAGAGGTGTACATACTCTGTACTCTGTAGTGTTATAAAGGGCTATATTTGCGGGTGCAAAGTAAAATAGCTTGCCCCACTGGATGTATTTAACCTGAAACATCATTTGTGCAAAATACGGATACTTATTCAACTTAAATTATGGAAAATGTGGCACATTTATTTTTGACATGTCGTTTTAAACAACAGCTCATATCAGGTTTTTCAGTAGCGGCGAAAAAAATTGATATTAATGTCAACCCATGTTACGTACATTTTATGGCCAATGAGAGCCGATAAAATCAGCCCGCCGACATTATACACCGATGTAAATGATAAATAGACTTAATTTATATAGTGCTTAAACTCCACACTGAAGTAGTCAGCTCATTCACCCATTCACACACCAATGTGACTGAGCTGCCACACAAGGTGCAAGCAACTTATAGGGTTCAGTGTCTTGCCCAAGGACACTTCCACACATGGTACAGTAAATAGAGTGGGATTGAACCACGATACAGAGTGCTGAGATGAATGAATTAATGCATTTTAAAAGCTTAAAGCTTCAATTTGTTTAAAGATGACCACAATTACTGATTAAATAATTATAGAAACATTTCTTATTTAATGATTTGTCACTTGCTAACTGCTTTTACCTCTATCATCACACAGAATGTTGTGTTTGTAGTCATTTCAACAGTAGCACCTCATGCTTTGAAATCCCCATCAATTGTATATGTTAGGTTTAAATATACATATTTTAATTAAATAAATCACAAAATAATGAAAAGCAATACAGAAAATATATTTAACATATATTAAATTGAGTCAACTTAAACTGAGATGAATTAAACATTTTTTTTTTCACCTTTCATATACAAGACAATTAAAAGTGCTTTATGCAAAATAAACATCACAGTAGCGCTAGCCAACCATAACAATTACATTTAAAAAAAAGGTAAAATCAAAACATGGAAAACAATATCAATCAATAAAACAGAATAATATCAGATTAAAATAGTGTGACTTGTTAATAAAAGCAGTGTCAAACAACGAAATAAAACCTTACCATTACTTCATAGTATGTATCATTAACTTTATGTCTATGTAGTTACTAAAACTGAACAAATATTAATGTTTAAAATAAATATATTTGTATAAAAAAAACATGTGTGGCGGAACAGGAAAACCATGCTGTCACCTTCCTTGGTTCAGTCGGACACTTTTCGAAGTTACACACAACACGTACTGATGGCAAAGGTTGGAGAAACACGCAGTTGCAGATAACATTTTATTTTATATTTTATTTATTTCAAATAGAAAAGAGGACTTAAGACAGGAAAATCATCCTGGGCTCACAGTGACGCCCGGATAAAGCACAGAGTGGCCACGTTAGCAGTGATGCTAACATGATGCTAAACCCATCGTTAGCAGAGGACCGTCCTTCCATCTGCAGTGACTCCGCAGACAGCGCTCAGAGGAGCGGCCACAAAACCAGCCCCATCAGCGTCATCCTGGTGAGCTCCGGTAGCCGCGGGAACAAGCTCCTGTTCCGATACCCGTTCCAAAGAGCTGCCGAGCGTCCGCCAGGTCTCCCAGGTAGGACAGTCGTCTGTCTGTCACTGTTTATAGGACAGCCATAATATAATGAACAACTACAGCTGATTCCCAAACTGAGGGGCGCGGCGTCGTAACGGGGCGGGGAGATGGTGGGGCGCAAGAATGGCCTGGTTGAAGCTTGAGCTTGAAAAATAGAAATAGAAAATGTTTTTTTTTTTTTTTTTTTTTTTCCCCTTTGCACTTTTTTTTTTCAATGAAGAGCTTTATTACTGCTTAAAAGTATGTGTTTTTTTAATTATTATTATTATTATTATTTTTTTTTTTTTTACATTTTTTAAGGATGGGGGGTGGGGGCCACAGCACAGCTTAAAAAGTTTTGAAACCACACTGCTAGTGGGTGGCATGTATATAGCAGTTCAACAAGATACCCTGACCGAAAACATTGAAACAACTAAAGTGCCTTAAAAATAACAAATAATTATTAAAAATTTCAGTGAATACATTTGAACAATACTGTAGTAAAGCATATTAACCCAACTTTGTATTATATCAAACATTAATATTGACACTTTTGGAAATTATATATCTTAAACATATCTAAAAAGTACTGTATATTTATTGTTGTTAGTAATTACTTAGTACTTAATGCACAATTAGTTATTTAGTAGTAATTTGGACCACAGGGCAAACAGGTGTCCCTGTGACATCGAGAAATCTCTTGTCGTGACAGTCAAGTGATCCATAACTCTGGTATGTTTTGGGGGAAAAAAATATAAACTTTATAATTCCATGTCATCATTTTGTGGCTCTTTTCTGTCCACAAGCAAAACTGCGGAGCCCGTACGCGTTGAACACAAGTGGAGATATCATTGACGATCAAGATGGTGACTCCAGGTATGTACATTTCTGCTCTGCACATTATTTTCATTATTATTATATTGTGATGAAGCATTTTCTACAACTACCACTACTAACCATACAGATTTTATAATGGGATTTTAAACTTCTCACTATTTTTGTGGTGGTTTTATCCAATCCAATAACAATAGACTATATTAGACTTGTGCAGATATTGTCATTGAAATGTGTCATTCAAATCTTAAAGCATGATTGAATATGTTGCAAAAATCTAATTAGCAATTTAAAAACAATAAACATGTAAACATTACTATTCAAAATATTTCACAGTATATATGAAGTGAAATTTTATTTGGAATTCCAAATAAAAGCGATGAAATAAAAAAAAAGCTATGTTGTTAGCTGTTTCCAGCGCTTCTATACTTGACCTGGTTGCACCTAAAGGTTTGGGCTCGCTGTGAATGAGGTGTTGCACAAGAGGCAACACAAAATGTCAGCCTGCTGTGCAACACTTCTCTAACCCCATCAAATGTACGTGAACATTTTAGATTCAATGTGCAAGCATACGTGTTAAGCTTCTGTTGTTGTTGTGTGTGTGCGTGATTGTGAACGCTTATTGAGCCAGTCTGTGATCCTCTGTCTCGTCTGTAAGCTTGAGCTGCTGGTTGGTGTTAGTGAAATAAAAAGAAAGTGATTAAGGTTAATAGTTAAATAGCATTTTTATTTTATATATATATATATATATATATTTATTTATTTTAAAGACTGACTAAAATAATATACAAAGGGAGGAGGTAGTTACTGTTAAAAGATTAGTGCTTCAATGTAAAAAGGAAGCAAAAAAAAGTTGGGAAGAGAGCGTGTTGAGCACATTTTGGGGAGGGGCTTATCTGTTGCCGGTGAAACGTTTAAATACTGTAACTTACCCGAGATACCAACATCCTCACTACTCCTCCTCCAAGCAAGGTCGTTATATAGGGTTCTACAGCTCGGAGAGAGCACAGCATAGTTGTGTTGTCATCCGGGTCCTACAGTCCTTTCACGAAATGCGTCACTGTCTCCTGATTGGTCGAAGCGCCGCAATTCCAGCCAAAAGTTCAACAATCCCAACTCTAGCGTTGGCCGCGTTGGAGTCACGGGACGTGCATAAAAAGCTTGAAATCTCCAAAACGCACAGCGTCCGCCACCCAAAAAGCTTCAAAACGCTCTGCGGGATCCTTTGACGCTCCTAAAAGCGCGTTCACCATATATTGTGTATGTAAACCTGCCGCTTTTGACGCGTTTGGTGTGATTGTGCCATAAGACGTTATAGTGTAACTAAACCCCCAAAACACTTACTTTTCTGCTAAAGACTAAAATGTGTTTGATTGATTCTTGAGCAACTCTTGATATTTTAGCCAAAGTATTTAAATTTTGCACATTTTGTTGTAAAAATGTAAGAGTGACTGCCCTCTGTGGGTTAAAACCCAGCTATTACGAGTTAATGACGTTTTGGTGGCTTCTTACATCATGAACTACCACTGTTGGCTCCGCCCCTCCTATGAAATCTAGCACCTGTGGAGTCTGCTATCTGTGGCGAGTAGGTTGGATTGAGAGAACTGTGAATAGAGAGGAATAGTAAGTATTTTATAGTATAGACTGGGCATGTCTTAACTGCTCCGAGATCCCCCTCATAACCAAGGTGGTTTTTTTTAATATCCTTATTAGAAGATCTATGCCTAACTAAACGCATTATTTTGCACCATATTCTCTCTTTAAAACAGGACTACTTTACCGTTTTCGATTATGTTGAAATGACGTCATTGATGACGCGATGTACCGAATGGTTGTCTGTATTTACATGCAACCGGAGCTCTTCTTCTCTTCTTCATGCCATCTACGAAACAGCGGAGTTGGAACTGTCCCCCCCTGTGGTCATAGATTTTTTTTCGGGTCATGGATTTTGTTTATCAAATTTCGGTAAACAAAAAAGGTTTACATCGCCTTTTTTTTTTTTTTTTTTTTTTAACTTTCACTGATTTTTAGAGCAACCCAAAGAAGTACAAGTTGTCATTTTGACTTAAAAAGCTGCCAAACTCCTATAGAAGTCAATGGACTGAAGGTCGCGTTATCAATGACGTCATTTCAACATGGCTGCGGCACAGGTTAAAAAATGGTAAAGTAGTCCCATTTTAAAAAGTTCAAACTAATATGGTGCAAAATAATGTGTTTTGTTAGACATAGATCTTCTAATAAGGACATTTCCAAGATTTTAGGCCACATTTGTAAAAACAGTGGAGGATCCCTTTAACAAGACAAGTATAGGTAAACAACACTGGGGGTGGGACGATACAATAAGTTCTCGATACGATACACAATAATGGGCTCAAGATATGAATTTTGGAAAAAGAAAAAAAAAGCCAAAAAAGTTGCAGTTGGAAAAATAACCTCTAATAAAAATTAGACTTTAACGCTGGACATACTTAAAGTACATACTTAATCTGGTTGGGTAGGACCTTCTCAACTCAATAGGAATATAAAAGAATAAAAACAAACCATAACAATCTGGTGTGTTGTAGATCATGTGCGATAAGACTCATATCCCCTCGACGATACATCTGTGACGTTTTAATATCGTGACAATAAGTATAGTCATTGAATTACAGACAGTAATGCCACACTGATGAGAACATTATGAATTGGAAAGGGGGAAATGCATATTGTAACTTATTTTGTACACATTTCAGGCCAGTTTCAGTTTGAGTGCCCAATTGTTGCCGGACAGAACCAACGTTTACCATCACAACCACCAGGGGATGCATTCTGTCATGTCGTCATTGTTTTAACATCAGTGTCACATTTATGTTGATGTCCATATCCTGCATTCGGGCCAACTCTGTGTTGCATTTTCCCTTTTGTTTTGTTCTGTTTTGTGTCTGTTTTTGTGGCCCAACCCCCCCATTTCAGAGATCAGTCTCCACTTAATGACGAACAGTTGGTTTCAGGGTAAGACTGAATCATTCTAAACCACCTTTTCCTTCGCTTAGATCACCCCTGTCTTTCCTGATTTGTGCCCAAACACAATAATCTTGATGTAATCTTTTGCAAACACGAGTCTGAGATGAATCTCCAGGAAGAGGTTAATCACTATAGCTCTCTATTCAAATGGATTTGGGTGCCTCGTGTTGAGAATCAGATAAGGAGCTGTTCAGATTGTGGCGGTGGAGAGAGTCGTTACTGTGTTATAACACCTTAAATTGCATTCCTTGATTGCAGCATGAGTTACTGAAGTGAAACCGGCATGAGACTCTTATATTCTTCTTTCACACAGATTTCAATCCTCCTGCAAGTGGGACTCTTTCTTTCTTTCCTTCTTTCTTTCTTTTCTCTCCTGCAGCTGCCACTCGAGCTTTCCATTCATACTCTAATTGTGGAGTTACACATTGAGCAGATGCGTCTCTGATAATGCACCCCTTCTTCTCTAGATGATTGTGGTATTAAATCTCTGTGCTCTGACCTCTGCTACTGAGCGTGCTCTCCTCTCCCTGAAGGTTCTCCGACATCATCCTGGCCACCATCCTGGCCACCAAGTCAGACATGTGTGGCAAGAAGTTTGAGCTGAAGATAGACAACGTGAGATTTGTGGGCCACCCTACGCTCCTCCAGCATCCTCCCATCATTCAGGTACAAACTTTAGGCCACGATTAAAATCTTGTTTCCAGTTTGGCACGAGCCAAAAAGAACTTCCTTCTGAGGGGAAGCTGTGGTCTTTTTCTCCCCCTGCTGGTGACAATGTGCTGGTTTCACTCCAGCCTGTGTGGGCGTTAGTCCTGATGACGTCTAAAGACATGTCAGTATTTGACTGTTTAAGACGTTTATTGTTTTTACATATAATTAGGAGTGTTTGAGGTAGAAATGACTTATTTTAACACTTTCTCATATATATGTATTTATATATATATATATTTATTTATTCAAAACCTATCTCTTCCAATCTGCCCATTCTCTGTAATTCCAATGTCTAATTTTGCCTACATTGCTCTTGTTCTTTTCTCTTCTTCTTTGTATTATTCTGTTCTTAATGTATTGCCCTGTTTTCATTGTAGAGTGTCCTTGGGTGGCCTGAAAGGTGCTTTTAAATAAAACATATTATTATTATTTAAACTTATTGGCCAAGTTATTAACTGCTTTTTAACACAAACAAGTATTAAATGTATTTTTCAACGTAAACATATTAAGACGGTGTTCTAAATTGGAAAATAAGCATCAGAAACCTTATGTTGAGTGAGGTGTATTCTTCTGGTTAAAAATAGTTTGTTGCTGTCACAGATCAGGAGATTAATACCAGACGAGGTTTGAAATGTAGAAAGGCAGTACTAGTGTTCAAACTAGAGGTGGGTCGATATATTGTCTGACAAGATATCGTAATATTAAAACGTCACAAAGATGTATTGTTGAGAATACAAGTGTCGGATTAAAAGGTTTTAACAAAAGATTGACGGGGTCTACTACACATCACATTGTTATGCTTTGGTTTTCCAACTGCAAATATTTTTTTTTACTTTGCCATGAATAGATTGTAATGTTATCGCGAGGCCATTATCATCGATCATATTGTGAACATTAGTCTTGGGACCTAAATAAGTATTATTACTGAGTTTGTCTTTGTGCTACTTGAAGCAGGATAATGCTTATGAAACTCAAATAATTTCAAACAGGTTTTAAACAGGTTATTTATGACATTTATTGTCATATATGTACGGTTACATACTCAAAATTTGTTCTCTGCTTTTACGTCAGGCCTGAGGAGAAATGGGCAGCCACAGTCAGCTCGTTTCCTGAACAGTTAGGCCAGTGTTTCCCAACCTTTTTCTGTCTCATGTACCCCCCGAGGTCTCTCTTCAGATTAGGAGACCCCCTTTGTCATTCCAATTTAGTAACCTTTCTTGTTTTATGTTAACATGTTGGCCTCTGAAACCTCCTACAGCCTGAAAATGTCAACCTTCGATATCAATTTTGTGCATTACAATTATTGTATATTGAAGAATATATTTACCCAATTTTTAGTAATGTGCATAACATGTTAGTAACAATTAGTAGGATATTAAGGCCACAATAGTGTTTATTCCATTAATGCCGTTTATTGTCAACGGGTGGAAAAGATGTTGGATGAGCATGTACAGTGTCTGAATTAGGCTTAAAAATGACTCAGCATGTTGGAAATAGATTCATCAATGTTTCCAAGTACCCCCTGGCCCTGCAATGTACCCCCTGGTTGGGAACCACTGAGTTAGGCCACCACCTTATAAAATATGAGTCCTCCACAGTCATCATCTGATAAGTATTCAGCTGCTGTGTTAATGCTGCCATGTGCATGAAAAAAGCAATTAAACATTAGTACACATTTAAAAAAAAAAAAAAAAATATATATATATATATATATATATATATATATATATACATACATTTGGGGTGATTAGTTAGTTACACGTGTCCTTGTCCCTTTCATGTATTTTAAATGAGCGGTGCAATGCTCTTAAACAACTTCTCCATCATATTTGATTATGAGATCATAATGAGACCTTTATGCAACCAATGGCTTTACTGATATACTGTATATGTATATATTTCCTTACATATGTGTCGTCTGTGTTTCTGTTTAGGTTTCAAAAACAGATCCTTCTCCGAAGAGAGAGATGCCGACTATGATCCTGTTCAATGTGGTGTTTGCACTCAGGGTATGAAAACCAGTGAATTACGCTCTTTAAATGTCTTCTTTTATTGTGAATGGTGCATCTGTGTTGACCTGTACGTCTTCATTATTACCTACCATGAGTCAGCAGTTTCAGCAGTGCTGGCGGTTCTGTAAACAGGAGGGGCTCCTGTGAAGAGAGGGGTGTGTGAGAGCGATAGTGCTCACTATCTGTGAGAGCACAGAATCTCAAAGGGGAGTGTGGTCAGATGTGCTGAGTCACCGTTTGGGCCCCAGCTCAAAGGCAGTGTTTAATGATTTTGCTCAGTCATGGTTCTCCAGTAGATCTGCCTGGTAACAGAGATGTTTGTGCTGGACAGCATTCAATCACACATAAGTTTAATCATATACATGGTAACATGTGGTGCACAGATAGTTTAAAATGATCAGAAATGACGAGTTGACATACATGAACAGTGCATTAGTTCCTGATGGCGTCATTTGAGTAATTCTTTTAAATTAATATTGTTGTTTACAACTCTGAGGATATCATAGTGAAACATTCATCAATACATTATAACATCCCAGGGCAGTAAAACAACATGAAACACGTTTTTAGTAATTAACTTATTATAAGGATTAAAGGAGACAGGTCAATAAACTAGATTAGCACATTGGAGTACATGTGTTAAATCTATGTGTGGTTTAAATATCCTAGTTCTCAAACTGAGGTCCTCGAGCTGCAGGTTTGGGGGTTTGTGATTTAATAATACAGAAACAACAACTAACATTCATGTTTTACCATTAAAAAAAGAGTATGACTTCATTTGCTTATGAAGTCATACTCTTGCTTTAAAGACTTGCTTTAAAGTCTTTACACTGGCTCCCAGTCAGCCTCAGGATAGACTTTAAAGTTCTGCTGCTGGTGTATAAATCTGTGAATGGGTTCTGTCCAGAATACACAAGTGACATGTTTGTCAGGTATGAACCCAGCAGGTCTCTCAGATCTATGGACACAGGTCAGATAGTGGAGCCCAGAGCTCACAGTAAACATGGTGATGCTGCTTTTAGTTGTTATGCTGCAAAGAAGTGGAACAAACTGCCAGCAGAGCTGAAGTCAGCATCACATGTGAACATTTTTAAATCAAAGTTAAAGGCACTTTTTTTCTCTACTGCATATGATTGAGAGAGAGATTTTTAGTCATGTTGTTGATGTCATGATGATTTTACTGATGATTTTAATTGATTTTACTGATGATTTTAATTGATTTTTACTGATGATTTTAATTGATTTTTACTGATGATTTTAATTGATTTTACTGATGATTTTAATTGACTTTGCTGAGGATTTTAAATGTTCTTTTTGATTTTAAACAATTGAATGTTTTATCATGTAAAGCACATTGAGTTGCCTTGAGTATGAAATGCGCTATACAAATAAATTTGCCTTGCCTTGAGGCCCAACGCACTAATGAAACAAATGTGCTTTTCATGTACAGTATATGTGAAACCTCAGTTATTTCTCAAATAAATGTGCACATATTTTGTTTGTTGGTAATACATCAAACACATTTGATGTTATTTACAAGACTATTGAATTGAATTCAAAATCCATTGCTTCATCCAATTAAAAAGGCACAAGAGCAGCATTAAAAACTGAATGTCAGAATATCAAACAATAAACATACATTAAGTTCTGCAGTTAATTATGTGCATTCAGACTAGTCCAGGTACTAGCTGTAAGTTCATTTCTTATATTTTAGATCTTATATATTGAAGTTGAATGAAAAGATCATTCCCTACGGTTTTAGGGGTCGAACGGAAGTACATTGTATTTAATTAGATGGGGGTCCTTAAAGAATTTCTACCCTATAAGGGGCTCCATGGATCCAAAAGGTTTAGATACGCTTCTTTAGACGACACTTTACACTTTAGTGCAGCCGTGTTTAACAGTGTTAAGCACATGTGTCAAACTCAAGGCCCGAGGGCCAAATCTGGTCCTTTACAGCATCCAATTCAGTCCTAAAGAGAAATTTAAATGACAGAAGAAAAAAAGAAAAACATGAATTACTGCAATCCTGCATTTTTTCCTTAAAATTTTTAACATAATTTCCCCAAATGAAATACAATTTGGTCACAAAATCAAGGAAATTCAAAAAAGAAGATCTTGGAGGGACTGATATGTCATTAATTGCTTGGATATTGTCGTTGCCTTACATACTTGTATGTGTGAATATCATTTATATGTAGAAGTAGGGCTGGGCGACATGGACCTAAACTCATATATCAATATTTTTTCTCGAAATGGCAATATACTGTTAAGTATTAGATATTAATCTGTATATTTTCTGTTAAATGTGCTAATGAAAAATGCCACACAAGACCATTTATTAACAAACAGCTGCGCAATATTTGTCACTTTTGGCTTTTGCTCCTATAAGGGACAGCACGTGTGAGTGAGTTCTGTAGTGTGGCTTGTTTAGGGGACGGTCTACGTTAAGACGCACTCAGCAATTTATCAAACTGTGCTTTTCATGCTGTTCTGAGAAGTAACAAAAGCAGCAACTCCTAAAACAAGTATTTTAATACAAAATAAGCTATAAAAAATATATGTCTCAGAAATATGGAAAAATTGTAAAGTAGAACACTGTTTGACTGTACTCTATGATAATATGAAATACTTGTATGATGTGATTTGTACTATGTGATTGTATAAATAAAAACAAGTTAAAAAAAATTAGATATATCTTGATATAGGCGATATTGTCATTTTCTATATCGCTAAAATAGAAAACTCGATATATCTTGAATCATGATATATTGCCCAGCACTATTTAGAAGTTCAAACTAGGGACCATTAATGTTGACATTCTTCATTTTTCCGCCTAAAATCTCTGGCCCACTTGGGATGAAACTGCTTCGTATTTGGCCCTCGGGCTAATATTAGTTGGACACCCCTGGTGTAAAGAGTCGTTTTCTGTTCTCGTCGTTGCCTGTGCAGGCGAATGCTGACCCGTCCGTCATCAGCTGCATGCACAACCTGTCCCGTCGCATCGCCATCGCCCTGCAGCACGAGGAGCGCCGCTGCCAGTACTTGACGAGGGAGGCCAAGCTGATGCTGGCCGTCCAGGACGAGATCACCACCATGACTGAGAGTGAGACACACACACACACACACACACCTCAGCATTCCTGTAACATGGTGAGGTTTATGTTTTCAATGCTTCTCCTGACGTCAGCAGATGGAAACCCTCAGTCCCCGTTCAGACAGATTCTTCCTAAATGTAAGCTCGCCCAGGACCTGAAGGAGGCCTATGACAGGTGTGACATATTAAACACACAGCACCTCAGCCTGTTCCCAGTGTGAATACACACATGCATCTAAATATTGGCTTTTTCACACAACAGCCTGTGTACAACGGGTGTGGTGCGACTGCATATCAACAGCTGGTTGGAGGTCAGCTTCTGTTTACCACACAAGATCCACAGAATAGGAGGGACCTACATCCCCCCTGAGGCGCTGGAGCGCAGCCTTAAGGCCATCAGGTACCTGTTGGTATTTATTTGTGTGCAGTTAACTTTAGTAAAGACAAATGTTTCAACCTTCCTTTCATGAACTAAAACCGTGGATTAAGATTTCAATCTGCAGTTGAAAACTGCGTCACTATCACACGCTCCCACCCATTCCCCACCAAGCAGTTTTTTAAAATGCAAACATTACTGGGCTTTTTTTTTTCATAAACTGAGTCATTAATCTGAAATTACAATTACTCCTTTAGTTTACAGACATGATCTTTTGTTCTGTTTTAGTTGTTGTAGGTAAAATTGCTTACAGATAATACGCATTAATGAGTGATACACATATTACACATGTTAACGATACAGCTGTATGACATTTGAATGGAAGGATTGTAATTCCCAATGCAGAGGCTGGATAACATTAGTTATATCAGAACCTAGTTGTGGGAAAAAATATGGATTTATGATATATCTCAATTCTTTTGTGTGACCATTAATCCCCAGAATTGATTTTAAAGAAGAAGGAAAAGATGTTTGTTTATTCATTTCCTGAGAATCGATTAATTTTTTTTATTTTTTTTCACCGTATCTGCATATGTCGTCATAGGTTAACATGTATTGTAGCGCACTTTAATGTGCAGTTACAGTAAATGTCAGACCCACTGACTGACTTGTGCTGTGCATTTTTCTTTTTTTTTTTTTAACTCATATGTTGTTTCTATAAATGTATGATTCAACTTTTGTTTTTGAATACGGTAAATAAGGAAATTAAAATCACGACAATTGTTAGATTCATTGCTATCAAATCGAAATACTTAATAAATCAGAATCACCATATGAATTGAGTACACACCCAGATGTATCGGGATTAAAATCTAATCATATTGTCCCAGCCCTATGAAGATCTATCAACCATGTGTGTCAGTTTTAATAATTTTATATTTTGCCTTTTTTCCCCCAGGTTTTAGTGTTTATTATAATAAAAACTATTTATGTATTATGTTCAAATGATCCTGAATAGGAAATTTAGCTTGGAATCATTTTGAAAAGTACTTGCTACCACAGTGTGTCGTACAATTATTCAAAAATAATCCCATTTCTTTCAAAATATTTTTTACAAATAGACACTTTTTTTGTATCCACCTGCCAGTATCAGCACGTTTAATACTCAAACCCCTCTTTAGAAACTTTTTCTTTGGACTATACTGCCCCCTACTGCCTCTAAAGTGTAATATTTCCCTTTGGTCCCTCAGACCTTATCACGCTCTGCTGCTGCTGGAAAATGAGAAATCTCTACTGAACCAGTTACCACTGGACTGCTCACCTGCAATGGTTCGCCTGATCAGAACCTGCTCAGCTGTGAAGAACCTGCAGCAGCTCGCCCAGGACGCCGACCTGGCTTTACTGCAGGTAGAAAGAGCATGTGATGCAACACTGAATAGTAATAATACACACAATGTCAACGTGGAAATCACTTTTAAGATCGATACCGTTCCAGTATTGAATGTGTTGTCCTTTTAAATATTCATTCAAAGATTCATAAAAAAAAAATAAATAAATAACATTATTATTTTCAAGAGTTTGTTACATTTGTAGCCTGTCACTGTCCTCTAGTGCAGGGGTTCTCAACCTTTTTGACCCCGGGTCCCAATTTTCTGAATACAAAGTGGCCCGGGGTCAATTTAAATATTACCACTTTCATTTCAATTGATTGGAATGTTGGTTTAATATGTAATAAGTAACTAAATCTAGTCCACTTACAGTTTAACAAGCTAAAACCTTTTAAAATAAATGATATGATACACTGTGATAATCTCAAAGACCTTTCTTTTTTATATGTAAACCTGCACATACAACAACACTATAAAGGTGAGTAATTAGAGCAAATCAAGTTGCTACAAGAAGAAATATAAAGGATCAAAATACCAAACTATTTTGATTCAGATACTCAAAAAACTGAAGAAAATTTCTGATAAACAAAATGATTTGCTAATAAAAAGTATCAAATGAAATAAATAAAGTGTAAATAGAATTTAAATAAAGTGCAATTGAACATATTAACGTATAACCTGCTGATGATTTAATTTTGAAAGCTTCAGAGCTTTGTTGGTTAGCGTTATTATCCCACGCTCAACACACTGCCTCACTGCCTACGCTCACAAAGCCAAACTTAATAAAGTCAGGGTTGTATTTGCAGATACATTTAGCCTTTGAGAAGGGGGTGGCATCACTTTCAACTTCACTTTTTTGTTTCAAAAACTTTTTCATAACTTCAGCCAAAAGTTTGCACCTGTCTTCTTCTGCTGCTGCTTATTGGAGCGTGTTCAAAAACTGAACGATGCCTCACTGCCTCGAGGCCCACAGGTGCAGAACTGAAAGTTTTTCCCGGCCCAGTAGTTGGCACTCGTGGCCCAAGAACGGTTGAGAATAACCGCTCTGGGGATTATTTGTCTATGACACTCCTAAAGCCGTGTATCATTCGTTCATCATTGTGTCACAAAAACATGAAAAACCAAAATTTGATTATTTGATATTTGTTTCCAAAACCAAAATGAAAAAACAGAAAACGCCTTGTTTTTCAAATCCAAGCTCTTTTGCTTTGAAAATGGATAAAGTTGTTTGTTTTTCGTTTTCTGTACGGAAGCAAAAGAGCTTGAATTTGAAAAACAAGGCGTTTTCGGTTTTTTTATTTTGGTTTTGGCAACAAATATCAAGTAATGAGTGTTTTTTTTTTTTTTTTTTCATTTTTTATGTTTTTGTTACATAATGAAAAATGAATGATACACAGATTCCCCTAGTCCAGTTTATTTATGTGACATAAATCTTTATTTATTTTTTCCTTAAAAATTAAATAACATGACAATTCTCCAAATCAAAGTCCAGTCTGTTCCCACTCAGATTTTTCAGATTGCTGCTCATCTGGTGTACTGGGGTAAAGCCATCATCATCTACCCACTGTGTGAGAACAACGTGTACATGCTCTCTCCTCATGCCAACATCTGTCTGTGAGTAGCTGTGATTGGATGGACTTCACACTGCATTGTGTGTTGGCAGAACATGACATGGTCCCTCTTCTTCTCTCTGAATAGATATTCATTTGTAGCAGATCAGTTTGCGCTGCAGTTTCCTGGTCATGATCTACCCTCCATGTTGGCCAAGTTCTCCCTGCCTGTCTCACTGGCTGAGTTCAGGAATCCCCTGGAGGCTCCCGCACAGGAGGTAAGATCAAAGATGCTAATGACAAATTTATCTTACCTGATCTAATATAGCAAACTAAAAAAAAAAATCAGTGATTGATTGTTAGCTTTTAAGCTTTTTTACTTTTTAATGATTTCTTGAAAAGACAGACGTGTAGTTGTTTGTGTGTTTTGTCTTATTTATGCTGGTTCTGCTATTTCTTCCCATGCACATCCTGTTCCTCTTATTTCACCAGTCATCACTAATCTGCTTAATGGTCAGAGACAACAGAAGCAAAACATCAGCTTTGGTCTACATTGTAGTTAGGGGTGTCCCGATTCAATATCGATATCGGTCCGATATCAGCCTTAAAACGAATATCGAATATCAGATTCAATTATTGTTATTATTATTATTATTTTTTTTTTCCCCAATTCATTTTGTGTTTATTTTATTTAATTGTAAAATACTGTGGATATAATGTTGAAGGTTAAAATGTATGTAAACAATAATAAATGGATCAGTTCTTCTCATACCTACAGTTGCTGACTATTGTTCTCTGTTTGAGTAACATCACTTGATCAAACCTTTTCTAACATTCCACACTACAAAATAAGTAATCATTATTTTTTTTATCAAATAAAAAAGTAATAAAAGTATGTATGTATGATTCATGCTGATATCCGATCAATATTGGTATCGGCTGATACGCAAGGCTGCAATATTGGTATCATATCGGAAATGAAAAAGTGATATCGGCACATCCGAATCGTAGTGACATATTTTATTTAATATTTTTAAATATTTTTGTAGGAAAAATAAGACAAGAAAAGGTCTATGCTTAAGAATGAATTATTATTAAGAATTAATAAAATACATAGAATAAAAGTTAGATCTTTGCTGTAATCTGAGCCATTCTCCCTTTTTAAAACTGAACTGTTGCATTTTCAATGTAAATATGTTTAACAATTATAGTGTCATTTAAATTAATAAGAAATAATATTAGCAATGGTAGATGAAAAGAATGAGAAACAAACAATGTAAAGCCGAACAATAGACAATAATGTATCAGGTGCTAGCTCATGCTAATGTTTGAACACAGTCTACCAATGTAAATACACAGCGGTGCCCTAGAAGTAAGTGCGTGATTAGATACCCATATTGTGACGTCTTGACTGAAGATGGTAAATCAATAGGTGTTTTTTCAGGTTTCACCATAATTTCCCTTGGCAAATTTTCACAGTGGAGGCGAAGCTTGACCATTCAATATTTTATAAACCAATACCACATTCAAATATTTACCAATATTGTGTTGCTTTAGACACTCAAGTGGACATTGGTGGAGCCTATTGGGTAATAGTTTTTTGTTTTTTGTAGCATAAACCATTTTGCTTATAGAAAAGAATGAACAATGAGATCCTTTCAGCCACAACTTGGTAAACAAAAGTCACATTTTCATGAAATCTCAGATTTTTCTAAACGTAGTCCAAACAAAATGAAAGCACTGTGCCGTATTGTAACAGCAGTCTGCACATCCTGTTTAACTAAACTGTTGGAATGAATTATGAATGACAAAAACCCATGCACACCACTTTAGTTGTTGTTTGTGGCTCAGCTTTGAGCTTGTATAATAGTTTGAACTGCTCTCTGACCAGGCCCAGCTGATCCACATGGTGGTGTGGATGCTCCAGCGACGCCTGCTCATCCAGCTGCACACCTACGTCTGCCTGTTAGTCCCACCCAGTGAGGACGAGCCTGGAATGAGGGATGAAGACCCACTACTGGCTACCAGAGTCGGATGCCGCAGTCTGAGCACACCGTGCGCCATCAGCTTCGGTTCTCCCAGTACGTCCCCCTGCACATGTCGGCTGTGTTCAAAATGGCATACTAACGTACCACTCATACTAACGTAGTACTCATACTAATGTAGTACTCGTACTAACGTACCACTCATACTAACGTACCACTCATACTAACGTACAACTCATACTAACGTACCACTCATACTAACGTAGTACTCATACTAATGTAGTACTCGTACTAACGTACCACTCATACTAACGTACCACTCATACTAACGTACCACTCATACTAACGTACCACTCATACTAACGTACCACTCATATTAACGTAGTACTCATACTAACGTACCACTCATACTAACGTAGTACTCATACTAACGTATCACTCATACTAATGTAGTACTCGTACTAACGTACCACTCATACTAACGTACCACTCATACTAACGTAGTATTCATACTAACGTAGCACTCATACTAACGTAGCACTCATACTAACGTACCACTCATACTAACATAGTACTCATACTAACGTAGTACTCATACTAACGTATCACTCATACTAATGTAGTACTCATACTAACATACCACTCATACTAACGTATCACTCATACTAACGCAGTACTCATACTAACGTACCACTCATACTAACGTAGTACTCATACTAACATACCACTCATACTAACGTACCATTCATACTAACGTACCATTCATACTAACGTAGTACTCATACTAACATACCACTCATACTAACGTACCATTCATACTAACGTACCACTCATACTAACGTACCACTCATACTAACGTAGTACTCATACTAACGTAGTACTCATACTAATGTACCATTCATACTAACGTAGCACTCATACTAACGTAGTATTCATACTAACGTAGCACTCATACTAACGTAGCACTCATACTAACGTAGTACTCATACTAACGTACCACTCATACTAACGTAGTACTCATACTAACGTACCACTCATACTAACATAGTACTCAAACTAACGTACCACTCATACTAACGTACCACTCATACTAACGTACCACTCATACTAACATAGTACTCATACTAACGTAGTACTCATACTAACGTATCACTCATACTAATGTAGTACTCATACTAACATACCACTCATACTAACGTACCACTCATACTAACGTATCACTCATACTAACGCAGTACTCATACTAACGTACCACTCATACTAACGTACCACTCATACTAACGTAGTACTCATACTAACATACCACTCATACTAAGTACCATTCATACTAACGTAGTACTCATACTAACATACCACTCATACTAACGTACCATTCATACTAACGTACCACTCATACTAACGTACCACTCATACTAACGTAGTACTCATACTAACGTAGTACTCATACTAATGTACCATTCATACTAACGTACCACTCATACTAACGTAGTACTCATACTAACGTAGTACTCATACTAACGTAGTACTCATACTAACGTATCACTCATACTAACGCAGTACTCATACTAACGTACCACTCATACTAACGTACCACTCATACTAACGTAGTACTCATACTAACATACCACTCATACTAAGTACCATTCATACTAACGTACCATTCATACTAACGTAGTACTCATACTAACATACCACTCATACTAACGTACCATTCATACTAACGTACCACTCATACTAACGTACCACTCATACTAACGTAGTACTCATACTAACGTAGTACTCATACTAATGTACCATTCATACTAACGTACCACTCATACTAACGTAGTACTCATACTAACGTAGTACTCATACTAACGTAGTACTCATACTAACGTACCTCTCATACTAACGTACCACTCATACTAACGTACCACTCATACTAACGTACTACACATACTAACGTAGTACTCATACTAACGTAGTACTCATACTAACGTACCACTCACACTAACGTACCACTCACACTAACGTACCACTCACACTAACGTACTACACATACTAACGTACCACTCATACTAACGTACCACTCATACTAACTTCTCATACTAACGTACCACTCATACTAACGTACCACTCATACTAACGTAGTACTCATACTAACGTAGTACTCATACTAATGTACCATTCATACTAACGTACCACTCATACTAACGTAGTACTCATACTAACGTAGTACTCATACTAACGTACCTCTCATACTAACGTACCACTCATACTAACGTACCACTCATACTAACGTACTACACATACTAACGTAGTACTCATACTAACGTAGTACTCATACTAACGTACCACTCACACTAACGTACCACTCACACTAACGTACTACACATACTAACGTACCACTCATACTAACGTACCACTCATACTAACTTCTCATACTAACGTACCACTCATACTAACGTATCACTCATACTAACGCAGTACTCATACTAACGTACCACTCATACTAACGTAGTACTCATACTAACATACCACTCATACTAACGTACCATTCATACTAACGTACCATTCATACTAACGTAGTACTCATACTAACATACCACTCATACTAACGTACCATTCATACTAACGTACCACTCATACTAACGTACCACTCATACTAACGTAGTACTCATACTAACGTAGTACTCATACTAATGTACCATTCATACTAACGTAGCACTCATACTAACGTAGTATTCATACTAACGTAGCACTCATACTAACGTAGCACTCATACTAACGTAGTACTCATACTAACGTACCACTCATACTAACATAGTACTCAAACTAACGTACCACTCATACTAACGTACCACTCATACTAACGTACCACTCATACTAACATAGTACTCATACTAACGTAGTACTCATACTAACGTATCACTCATACTAATGTAGTACTCATACTAACATACCACTCATACTAACGTACCACTCATACTAACGTATCACTCATACTAACGCAGTACTCATACTAACGTACCACTCATACTAACGTAGTACTCATACTAACATACCACTCATACTAAGTACCATTCATACTAACGTAGTACTCATACTAACATACCACTCATACTAACGTACCATTCATACTAACGTACCACTCATACTAACGTACCACTCATACTAACGTAGTACTCATACTAACGTAGTACTCATACTAATGTACCATTCATACTAACGTACCACTCATACTAACGTAGTACTCATACTAACGTAGTACTCATACTAACGTAGTACTCATACTAACGTATCACTCATACTAACGCAGTACTCATACTAACGTACCACTCATACTAACGTAGTACTCATACTAACATACCACTCATACTAAGTACCATTCATACTAACGTACCATTCATACTAACGTAGTACTCATACTAACATACCACTCATACTAACGTACCATTCATACTAACGTACCACTCATACTAACGTACCACTCATACTAACGTAGTACTCATACTAACGTAGTACTCATACTAATGTACCATTCATACTAACGTACCACTCATACTAACGTAGTACTCATACTAACGTAGTACTCATACTAACGTACCTCTCATACTAACGTACCACTCATACTAACGTACCACTCATACTAACGTACTACACATACTAACGTAGTACTCATACTAACGTAGTACTCATACTAACGTACCACTCACACTAACGTACCACTCACACTAACGTACCACTCACACTAACGTACTACACATACTAACGTACCACTCATACTAACGTACCACTCATACTAACTTCTCATACTAACGTACCACTCATACTAACGTACCACTCATACTAACGTAGTACTCATACTAACGTAGTACTCATACTAATGTACCATTCATACTAACGTACCACTCATACTAACGTAGTACTCATACTAACGTAGTACTCATACTAACGTACCTCTCATACTAACGTACCACTCATACTAACGTACCACTCACACTAACGTACTACACATACTAACGTACCACTCATACTAACGTACCACTCATACTAACTTCTCATACTAACGTACCACTCATACTAACGTAGTACTCATACTAACTACACATACTAACGTACCACTTACACTAACTGTTCAAGCTAAAAATCAAACATCCCCTTTTCAAAACAAAAGCATCTCTTCTTGTCTTCCATTCATTTTTAATGCTTTCGGCTCTTGTAGACATGAAATGTATTTCTGCGTGTTTTATGGATCAAATGACCACATGTTGATATTCTACTTGGTCACTTTCTCGCTTAAAATGCTTTCAGAACTTTCAAAGGTGGTATTTACAGATATATTTAGCCTCAGTGTGCTTCAGGTTTTTGTCGTTGTAGGTTCAAAATGCATCTTGGGAAACTTGGAAGTATACTTCAGTGGGAACGGTGGTCACCATCCTTATTATACTAATTGTATATAGTAGATTATACTCGTTGAGTTTATAGTACATTAGTGTTTTGAACACATCCTCTACGTGTAGATCAGACTATTTCTAGTACGTGAGAATCTGTGTTCTCTTCACCACAGCCAGTAGTGACGACATGACCCTCACTAGTCCCAGTATGGAGAACTCCAGTGCAGAGCTGCTGACCAATGGAGACTCTCCACTCAACAAAAGGATGACGGAGACGCTGCTCGCCAGCTTGTCTGAAAATGAGAGACAGGTTATTCTCAACATCCCTGCTGCACAAAACCAAGAGGATCTGCGCATGTTTGCACGGTAAAACACATCATTGTTAGTTTGTAGACATTCATGTTCTGATTTAGTGAGAACTTAATTTCTTTTTTTGCGATTTCTTTTGTCTCTTTTTACCTTAAAATATGTACTTACCCATAAATACAAGTAGAGTCACTGCTGGCTATGTATATGCACCACAGATTATTGCTGAGTTTAATACAGCTGTGTTGTTGTTTTTAATCTAAAAACGACTAGTTTGAACAATCTAAATGGGTCACTGTATTTCTTTATTACTACAAGCCAAGAATTGCTTACTTTGTTTAAAATAGCTGTGATTAATCAATGCAGTTTATGTTTATTCTCTTTTGTCTTGACAACAATGTGTGTTTTTTTAAGTGTGCAATATTTGTTTTTGCTTTAATTAAGGGGGAAAAAACCCTTTTCCAATTTTATTTAGATACATGTGGATGAAGCTGACTTGCCTCACATTGAGCCATACTTTTTTTATTTGTGAACACAGTCTCTGCTGTTGTTTAGTCTGTGACAGACAGACTGGTTTGAACATCTCTAAGCTCTTTTTATTAATCATTGTTTTAACTTGACTAACAAGGATAGAAGAGATATTTAAACAATATCTTGGTTGTGTTCAATTATAAGCGTAATTGTGTATTTGATAATTAATTACAAGTGTTACGTAATTGTAATTCCAAAAACATGTTGCTGTTGTAATCGTAATTGAGTTTGTATAATTGACTTTGCAATTGTAATTGGCAAGGAAATTCTATGACAACTGTCAATTATGATTTAAATAAACACTAAACTGGGGAAGCATGCTAGTTTTGTTTTATACATACAGTACATAGTTATTAAAATGAGGAATATTTTACTATTTAAAAATTGAAAACAAGGGCTACACTTACAGAAAACAGGGTCAGACACCCACACCAAAAATATTAATACCAATATTTTCATTGATTAGAAAGCCTAACAAGGTAAAAATAAAATTAGATGATAGATAATATGTTTAGTGCATTTTACAGCTGATTTAAGACAAGAGGTTATGTTTTATGTTCGTATGTATTAAAGGCTCAGTTATTGTGATCAATTTTAATTAAACTTTAGTAATTGAGAATATAATTGACTTTCAGGAGAGAAACAAACATTGTACTTGGAAAAAAAATGTCAGTCATCGTAATCATAATTGAGTTTAAATGAACATGGATAATTGGAGACGGAATTGTAATTGAAAATTGTAATTGAACCCAATCCTGGTTGATATGCATGACTTGTTTACGTAAAGAACCATTTAGTCAATCCAAGATTCGTATTTGTGTGTGTGTGTGTGTGTGTGTGTGTGTGTGCGTCTCATGTTGTTTTTCTGCGTTTCTAGACTGCTGCACTATTTCCGGGGACATCACCATCTGGAGGAGATTATGTACAACGAGAACATGAGGCGTTCGCAGCTCAAGACGTTGTTTGACAAGTTCCGCAGTGTCCTCGTCGTAACCAACCATGAAGATCCCATTATTTCCATCTTTCAGTCGCCGATGGAGTAGTGACAAACTGGGAAATGTGTCAGCTAAGCTGCTAAGAACAGCCTGTAGTGCTTTAATTCCACAAGGTTGTTTTAATACAATGTGAGCTTATTTAGATGCACTGTAGAAAAGTGTTTGTTTACAAGATTAAATTATTTTGTACATAGTTAAGAGGTCTCAAAGTGTCACTATACAGAGATCCATGACAGGAGAATGGTTTATCATGATATATTCTCTAATTGTAGATGTTTTGTTGATCCAAAGTGAGTAATGATCATTCCAGATCTCCAGCTGTCTTTCCACAGAGGAATCGCAGCAGTGGAGAAATACATACAGAAAAAGAGACATCAGGTTTAAACATCAGGAGAGTGGATTTTTCAGACATCTGTGAAATAACTATGCATTTCTCTGGTTGGAATATTCATTTAGAAACACAGAGAAAAAGATGGCTAATGTGTGAATACATTTCTAAGCTTTGGCACTGCTGAACAGCCTCAGTTTAGCTGTTTTAAAGTGGAATCGATCACTGTCAAGCACAAGTTTTGTTGCCTTTATTGTGCCTAAATGGAGCTCGCACACACAGAGAACAGATGGCAGAGTAGTTTCAGCAATGTTTCTCTACGTTTGTTTGATGTGGAGCTGCCCAGCGTCTGACTGCACCTCTGACTGACTCCAACGCTTCATGACATTTCCAGGCAGGGACAGCCTCTCTGCCTCTTTGTTCACCACGCTGACACACGGGTGTCCACGGAGATAAAACCGCCACGGCTTCTCCGCCCATTCTCCATGGGACTGGATTCCAACGCGCGGTGCACACACTATGTCCTGTGGTTGTGTCGAGTCTGAGCCTGAGTCCGGATCCCCCTCCAGCCACACTTCTGGGTCCGAGGCCAGATCCCTCCGGTCGAAAGAGCGAGGTATATTTAGAGCCTGGCACAGCTTGGAAGGGCCGTTGCAGAGTTCTTTGTCCTTGAGTAGTCGAGCTCCCTCTTTACGTCTGGCTGTCCTCAGATGCCTCATGGTGGGCTGACCCTTCAGGGGCTCCAGTGAGCGTAGCAGCACAGCCGCTCCCTCACCTGAGAAACACAGCACACAATATGTATCGGTCGGCATGGTCCCTTCCTTCCACTCTTCACTGCAGTCCAAAACTGGACTCAGATTAATGAATGGGGATACGGAGAGCAGACCTTTTCTGGGTCGTGACCCCATTCTGATATCACTCATTTCTGGCGACCACAGAGACATTTCTCTCTAGAATGAGTTTTTGATCATGTTTGTTATCCTGTGTTACAAATACAGAGTAGCCAGGATAACTGCACAAAGTGACAAGATGCACCAGCGCAGATATTTTAATACTGCATTTTAGTGGAACAAGATTTATATTTCAGAATGTGAAAGTATAGAATACAGTTGTTCAAGATCTTGTGTGGTGTTTTAATTTGAAAAAGAAAAAATAATTAAAAATATCTAAATAATTTTATTCCGTAATTTTTCTTATCAATTACGAAACATTTCAGGCGACCCCATTTTGGTTCCAAGTGACCCCACATGGGGCCACGGCCCCAAGGTTGAAAAACACTGGTTTAATGCATAATAACTAACGACACTTAACATCTGCTGGGTGATGTAACGAGTTACAATTATGCCAAATCCTCACAAGCACAAACAAAACATTCACTAATGCATTTTGTTTTGCAAATAAGTAATGTACCTATCAACACGTACGTTATGCTGAAAGAAAGAAATACAGCATGTTTATATATACACATGAGCACATTCTTTAATTACAAAAAAATACCCAAATGTCACATGACCTTTCAAAGAAATAAGTGCTCTTGAATATTTATTTTTTTTTAAATATACTTTGTTTGAAGGGCTTTTTTTAATTAAATATTTCTTTGAATGTGTAAAACATGCTGTATTTGTTCTATAGGTTTGTTTCTTAATTGAAAAACAAAATGCAATTACAGTATGTGTGAATGATGGTTTGTATTTGCAAACCATGTTTAGATTGTCACTCATCGCAATATCGGTACCTTCACTGGACACGTTCATACAGAGGTAGATGCCATAGATTGGATACACATAGATTGTGCCAGGCTTCATGAACATGGCTGTGTTCCTTTCAGTGCGTTTCCCTCCTGCTGAGTGAGACGCCTTGTCCTCCCCTCCGAGGTACGCCTCCGTTTCCACTATCCTCCCTCTCAGTTCACTACCGTCTGCACACCGTCGACAAAGGACCTGCAGATACCGACAATATACAACCGTCAAGTTCAAGCTCCCAAAGGTAACTCACCAGATTACACTTAAATATTTGCATTCTAAAGGGTTTACTATGAACCAAAAATGGCTTTACGGAGTTTTATCACAAAAGAGGAAAATATGTAGTAAACTGAAGTATGGTATCTTGTGGTCAGAAATTAGGGAAGTAATCACATTACTTACCAGAAGTCTTGAGGAAGCAAATCACTGTAATTCAGTTGAATTTAGCATTTCAGAGTAAAAAAATTGTATTTTATGCATTTGTAAATGTATGTTGTGCTTGACAGCGTTTCGCTGTGCACAATAAGACTTTTAATGTACTAGTTATTCAACAGGCAGCAGAAAACAAATGCCTTATATCAGTAAGTGTAAAACATGAAATGCAGTGTAGTAAAGCATGATGTTACTGCACAGTGAAGTACATATGACTTGAAGACTGTTAGAAGATTTTAAAGTAAAGTAAAGTTACAATTATGGTGGCAGGCTTGGCCACTTAGCTATCATAAAAATAACTTGTTAGATGCTTTGGATCATATGTGTCAAACTCAAGGCCCGGGGGCCATATTCGGCCACTCAGAGCATCTGATTCGGCCCGCTGGAGAAAGTGAAAATGACAGAAAACGTGAATCATTGTGTAAATGACCAAATAATTCAGTTTTAAATTGTTGTTAAAAGAAAAAAAAAAAAATTCCAAAAATCTTGCACTTTTTCCTCAAATTATTCCACATAAATAAATATTGGTTAAAAAAAAATAAATCAAAGGACATTTAAGTTAAGAATGCACCGAAATGAAAATTTGTGGCCAAAGTCGAATAAAATATAAACGCTTGGCCGAATATGAAATGCGGTTAAGTTTTTCACTATCTTTTTTATTAGTGCATAAATAGCCTAGAATACATTTTTAGACATGTTTTTTAAAAGAAAGTAATTGTTGATTGAATATTCTGACATTTTTTAAATATTCCAGTAACCTTACTGCACGTTGTTTGATTGCGTTACACGCTACTATTCAGTCTTGCTTTTAACTCACTCCACCAAAGGCCGAATGTGGCTTTTTTTTTTGCAATGTATTTGGTTCCCCCCTAAAATAAGTATCTGTCACTTATTGCTTAGATATTGTTGGTTCCTTCCATACTTTGTCTAATTTATAACTAGAAGTGCAAATTTGGGCACATTAATGTTGAAATTGTTTTTGTTTTTCCGGCTAAAACCTTCGGCCAACTTGTAATAATGCTCTGTATTTGGCCCTTGAACTAAAATGAGTTTGACACCCCTGCTTTAGAACAGGGGTTCTCAACTGGTCTCACCCTGGGACCCAGGTCATTAAATCGCGACACACTTTTTTCTTTTTCCAATTCAACCAACCAAAATAGTTATTAAAACATAAATCTATATATTCCCCAGTGAAACATACATTTAACGGTCAAAAGAAAAGTTTCTTTCAAAATAAAACAAACAAGTCAAACATGAGAGACATTTCGTATTTATTTATTTTTGACCAGCTCTCCGTGACCCACCCAGTACAGGTACACAACCCACTTTTGGGTCCCGACCCACCAGTTGAGAATCGCTGCTTTAGACCATTTGATGCTCCCAGCTTTGTAGGAATTTTAATGCAGGAGGTGAACACATATACTAAGATGTATTGAAGAATGTGTTCCAGGTATTATTTTTTTTTGCCATGTCATTATCTTTACTTTGCTTCAGTAAAATGACATTTTAGTTCCACTAGCAGTGGCAATTTAACTCACAGCTGATATCCATGCTAGTGCTAACAGTTTTACCTTTCCCAGAAATGCTTTAGCCAAGTGGATGCAGGACTGGTGGAAAAACTCTGTTCCCAGCCTGCCCTGCGGCCCCCGGAAGGAGAAGTAGTGACTTTGTTCTCTGTGGTCCATGTTCCGCTCTGCGGGTTTACATTCACTGCTACAGCCTCCATCCTCTGCTGATGGTAACAGCTTTCTCTTTCTTCCTGCCATTTCCTACCGTCAGACACCATCAAATAAGGATTAAAAGCACCTTCTCACGTCTATAACTACGTCCTAACTCCTAATAAACTACTAAGTACTACATTAACGTGCTGTTTAGCGCTAATCTTCATCAAGCGTCCTTTCTCTTTAACCGGAAGTATATGTTTGGTATTTCTTAAAGGGATCGCACACATATCCGGGTTTAGCTGTTGATTAATTGATTTTTAATTTCTATCGGCAGATTTGCTGTCAACGCAGCACATAATCTGTACGGTTCACAAAACAAATACACGAAATGACTACAATAATACACAAAGTGACAAGAAAAGTACACAAAATGAAACACACACGCACACAAAATAATAACAGAAGCAAAAAAAAAAAAAAAAAAAAAAAAAACGACAACTACATCAGTCAAAATAACAGCAAAAACACAGAAAATGACTAAAAAGAAAAGAAAATGACATAAAATGACCAAAAAAACCAACAACAAAACAAAACAACAAAAAACACTAAAATTACAATAAAACTTAAAAACAGCAACAAAAACGCACTAAATCACAACCAAAAAACACAAAGTGAATCATAAAACACAAAGAATAACAGATATGTACTCAAACCCCTTTGTTTTTTCTGTATAAATGTACATGTTAGCATTTTTCTAAATATTTAATATGTTTGTGATAGAAGTTGCCCATTTCTATTGTAGAACAAGAGAGATAATACACAGAGAATATAGGTACAGCCTTAGCATGTTCATTAATTTATTTTAATAATTATTACATATGCATACAGGGTACATATGTGCTGTTTTTCAATGATGCAAAATTATTAATGCATTAAAAACAGTAAGTTATATAATGAAATGTGTAAATACTAATGTACAGTATGTTGTCCTTTTTTCCCATTTTTCTCCCATCTAATTCAATTATATCGTGGTACAATGTGTGTATGGATGAGTGTCAGTCGGCCTTTCTGCTGATTTAAATCAGTTGTCTTCTATAGTGTGGACCAAAAATAAATAGTAAGTAAGTTAATTCAACTAAGATAAAGTGCAGGGCGTGTTATTACTAAATGCATCACGGTATATTTGTTGTTCAAGTCTAAAAAGAACCCAGAGTATTTTTTGCAAAGCACTAATGCCACTTTGCTCATGCTTGATGAAGTCCCACAAGTGTTCATTTCCTGCTGTTGTCTTACTTTTCAGCCTCATTTGCAAAATAAGAGTTTATAAATAGAGCCAGCGTGGCCAGGAAGTGGATAGCGCCAGTTTGGCTTCAGGCGCTGCGTGTCCGAGTGGTTTTCTGGAAGGCTAACAGTGTGTGACACGGCTACGCTACATACTGCAAGTGCATGAGTGGAAGGAAAATTGCGAGGAGGCAAATCGCTGCTTGTCAAAACATGGGGAAGCTTTTGATGATGTCGTGAATGAATGAAATCAGACATTTTTTAGGTTTTTTTGTTGTTCATTAATAACATTGAAAGATATGACAATATTTATTTGTAACTCAGATCTTTTTTTTACCCGAAAAAGTATTGGCAAAGGTAAAAATGAGAATTAATGCAATGGTTTTATATTTTTCAACAAAAGGACTGTATTTCATAGAACAAACATGTTAAAAGTGACATATTGACCTGCAGTGACTCACTGAGTATATAGGGTTGGTCCACTGGAAGCCTGTTCTGGGCTTGCTTGTTGACTTTGGTACTACGACCCATGATCCAGTGAAGACTATTGTTTGGTATGCTTGTGTAGCTCATGCCAAATGGATTTTACTGTCACGTCCACTGATAATCATAGCAGCGATCCTTCTGTAGAGCAGCGGCCACGTCTGAGTATAAGACTTATCTGAGCGTGCAGATGGATGAGCAGAATGCTGCCAGACTCAAAATATCCTTTAACAACACAAGCCAGAGAATACAACTGGGTTTGATTTGCTTGGTTTGATTGCCTTTGTACTGTGGAGAAATGGTGTCATTCTGTGCAAGATTTCCTTTATCCACACTTTTATTGTTTTATCAATTACAATGGGTAATGAACTGTTCAATGGAAAAGCAAATTTCAGGCTCTCATTATAGTTTAAATTGTCTTTTCAAAGTAACGTACATCAATTTATAACGTAAAAACAAATACTGAAAGACTTTTAATTATTTTTATTGTTGTTTCATCTCTTAGGGCCAATCTGTTGGCCCACATATTGAGAATCAGTCAGCAGCGGCAGAGAATAATTGCAGAATAACAGCACAAAGTCAAAGTGGTAATGTGTCATTGCTTTGGAGAGGATGAGATAGTTGTTATGTATAAGGCTGTGATAAGCAAAGGACCAACCAGAAAATATTGTAAACATTCATTAAAAGCAAGCATCTATTTAAAGAGGGGATTTGAGGTTGTTGTTGAGGTTAAGAAGAACATAAATACAGTTGTCTAAATGTATGTTTATTGAAAAAAATGCTACACATAAAAGAAAAAGAAAATATTGCATAATTCACAATCTTTTTTTTAATCTAACTTTTAAAAAAACAACACATAATCATTAGCATTATCCTAGTAATAGCTTATTACTAGGATAATGCTAATGCTAGGCTAATTCTATTGCTATGTTAAAGTTCATACTAGGTTAATATTAATGCTAGCTAATGCTAATGCAAATGATGAGCTAATGCAGTGGGACGCTGGCCAGCACCTGCATCCTCACTTGCATTTTCATCAGGAAATGTAAATATTCTAGTTATTATTATTATATATTATTCCTCAACAGGATAGGTAAAATTCACTGTAGGCCTACATTGTATATGACATTATATTGTTATGTTATTTAAGTGTGCAGGAGTAGGAGGTACATGACTTCAGGTTAAATGTCTGAAGGCCACGTCATGACTGTGAAAAGTTTGGGAACCACTAATGTAGAGTTAGCTTTGGAATTACAGCATTTTTGCTTCTTCATCTTATGATGAGATAAATTATTTATTGATGACAATCAATAATTGATGTGCCCTTTTCACATGAGGTGGGCTGGGTCAGCTCACAGTGGAGCCTGTTGACAAATGGAGTTTTCACTAAGGCAGTGCAATTAATCAAAATTTGATGAAGATTTTGATTATTACACTCAACGATTACAAAAATAATATAATCGAGTAAAAAGGAATATTTATATATATTAAATATATGTTTTATTAGCTAAATAAAACCAATTTCCATGATTTAGGATATCAACAAAGAATAAAGCTTGGCACACACGAGAAAAAACTAAAGGGAACATACTTGAATAATATTTTAATCAATACTTTGCACCTTTTTATTTATTTGCATTCAAATAATATAATTTTTTTTAGTATTTTCTTTTTTTGCTTTGTGCAAAAGTGAACATACTTGATTTTAGTGTTTGAATAATTTTATTTAAGAATATAGCATTTTATATTGTTTTGTACAAAAAATAAATAACTTTTTGGTTGACAAATAATTGTGATTTCAACTATAACCAAAATAATTGTGATTATTATTTTTTCTGTAATCAGCACTAGTTTTCACCTACACACACACACACACACACACACACACACACACACACACACACACACACACACACACACACACACACACACACACACACACACACACACACACACACACACACGACTTCAAATATACTAGATTCTGTTTTTATTATTCTGTAGAATATCAGTCATGCAGATTCTATTTCTATTTTAGACCAAGTTTTTACACATCAGGCAGCGACAGTGTAAAATGCTTCAATATGAAAAACCAAAACTGCAACACCAGTAATACTTTTTAGGCTTAAGTTTAAAAGTAAAACATGGTCATCTATTGATTACAAGAACTAAACAGCGGTAGAGTTTATTGATGGAGCCCGCTTTAAAGCCTTCAGCCTGCTGACCTTTCTCAACCTGCTGATAGCAGCTTCCTTGTCTAGGCTAAAACACCTGTAGCTCTCACATGGGAACGACCGTTAAGCCAGACAGGAAGGGAGGACAGTCTGCCAGATCGTACAGGTCTTATCACAGCCACAAAGAAGGGAGGGCCACTCTGCACAGGCCCACATATAGTGAACAATTCTAAGCCTTCTTTGATTCCCTAAAATAGAAATATACCAAAAAACAACACAAACTACAAAGGTTAGTTACACAGCGAGTGATGGTTAAGAGCCAGTGTTAATTTTGACTGAAAATGTTGACCTAGTTTTAGACAGTTATAGTCTTTTGACAAAAATGCAACTTAGTTTTAGTGAAAATGTAGTCAACAGGACTATATCAGTTATAGTCAACTAAATGAAATTAAGATTTTAGTCGATTAAACATGTTACAGATGGAATTGACTAAAATATAAAGTCGAGTTTAATAAGAGTTAATGCATTTTCTAAAGATTCAATTACCATTGATCAACCTGTTATGGGATGGTACTGTAATTTGTAAATACATACATTAGCCGACTTATGTCTGAAAACACAATCATCTTACTCTACTTCCTATTATATCACTTACCGGCTAATCTCCTCTTCCATGCAACATAAGTCGTTTTTATTGGATACTTTCCAAAAAAGAAACTTAGTTCTGATTGGAATTTTGTCCCGTGTATGCCAAATAATTTTAGTCAACAAATGTATTACTGACATGGAAATATCTATCAGAATAATGGATATTAAGTATTTATTTAGTCAATCCACACAATAATTTTCTTTTTAACATTCGGACTAATGTGTATTGAGTCTTTTTAGGGCGGGCTACCGGACTCAAAATGCCACTCACTTTGTTCTTGTTGTTGTGTACACTAGTTAAAATTGCTACTCCTCTGTTATTCATGAATGGACTGGGCTGAAATTTGTATAGTATATATACTGAATAATATAGGTATAATCTATGGATGTGTACGCATCAATGCTCGGAGCCCGATTTTCGATTTGAGGCCCAGGGGAAGAAGAAAAAAAAAAAAAATGAAAGTCAATTTTTCATTTATTTGCCAGTCAAATATTACGACGATTGGTGGTACCAAATCATTGGCACATATCAATATATAAATGGGGCCCATTACCTCGTAATTGTCAAGGGGGCGCCCGGGGACCCCTGGGGCCCCATTTTTCAAATGACTACTCCTCTGTTAGTTCTCGTGAAATTGGAATGCAGTTTGGTATGAACCACCCCCATTTCTGGTAATTTCCAACTTTATGGGAACATAGTCGTGTGATATATCGTTTCAAAGGTAATTCAATGTAGATTACGATTATGGCTCGCACAATTCAATTAGGGGCCCAGGGGCCCACCCTTCTTTTTTTGGCAATTACCATTAAAGTTGTTTTCTCATTTTTTTGTGAGTCAACTATTACGACAGTTAGTGGTACCGAATCATTGACACATACCAATATATGAAAGGGGCCCATTACACCGTATGTGCCACGGGGGCGTCAGGGGGCCCACCCTCTTTTTCGGTAATTTCTAAATTTAGTCGTGTACTATATTGTTTCAAAGGTAATTCAATGTAGATTATGATTTTACGTAGCACAATTTCATTTGTTTTACTTGGTGGAACCATGTCATTTCACTGAATTCTCGGGAACGTGGTACGAGCTATTCGGCACGGAGACGTTCCGCGGGCCCAGCTGTGGTTCATCAGAACTTGTTTTGAGAGTGTGGCAAATAATGTTTACTTTTGCTTCTGGAAGTAGGAGGACGACCGTCTGACCATGTTCCTCTGGTTAAACATTATCCATGCAGTCCGTCCTTTTATCTGCTTCTGACTGATGGGTCCTCTGGGGATTTTAGTGCTCCTCCAGGTCTTGCTTTACTTCCTAATTGCGGTCTTTGACCTAGCTACAAACTTAGTCCTGGGAGGGATTTCACCATTAATTACTGTGACTTCATGGTATATCAATCAGAAACTCCCAGCAGACCTATAAATCAGCCCGACATGGTTGAGTTTCATTGAGAAAACTGATTAAGACAGATAAATATATTCTTGTGATAGAAACATCTTTTTTTTTTTTTGAGGGATCTATATGGCACATCTGTAAATTTGCTCATTTTGAAACATATTTTTAGTAAAGCTTGAATGTATGTGACCCACGAGTGCAAAACAGAGGAAAAACAAAGCAAAGGAAGCAATACATTTCAAAGTTTCTTCTTTGGCCAAGCATGTTTAAAGGTGAAGTTGTGTCAATTCAATACTTTAAAACAACAACAACAAAAATGTCACCTTAAAACGTGTTGCTTCTAAAACAAAAAAATAAGACAAACTTCTTTTAAAGCTCACAGTAGGCTAATCATTTTCTATGAGGCAATTTACAAACATATGTGAGAACATCTCTAATACTGCAAAGGTGACAATGCTATTATCAAAGTGATTGATTCTGTTGCTATTAGCTAATTGCCAATTCTGCAGTAAAAATAGAAGTGCATTCAATTCTTTATTAGGAGGTGGTAGGGTGGAAAACGCTGAGTAGATACAACTACACACATGGTTAGCAAACAAGCGCTAGTCAAATACATTATTATCCATTATTGCAATGAGTATTAGATGTAAATTAATACTTATTCGACAAAAGGAGTATTTGTGCATCTATAACTTTACAGGTTCTTTTCTGGAGAAATCCTGGATTTAAAAGAGATACTTGCATGTTCTCTTTGTTTAAATAATGCACACAAGCAGCCTGCACTGTTTTGCATTGCCAGCAGGTAAATTCAAAAGGGTATCCTAATTAGAAAATATAACAGATTGGCTATAAAGAAACTTCACAGTGATCTTGAAACATGAAAACCTCTCCTGAGGAAAACTCAGCCTCCTCCTCCTCCTCCTCCTCCTCTTCTTCCTCCTGTCAGCCAGTCTTTGTGCTCCACCATCCATCACTGTCCCTGAGCATATTCCCAGGTGTGAATCCCCGCAATGGTATTCATATTTAAAGAGGCAGTAGGAAGTTAGCATTGTTTTAGTCTTATTATGATAAAAGATAAGGACTCTAAATGAGATACATATCTATTTGGTGGGATTTAGACTTAATACATAGTCTGTGTCTTCACGGTCCAGTCATCAGGCGCCACTTTATAATTTTTCTCCAATGTGATGGGTGCACAGAGTTCCTGAGTGGGTGCTCCAATAATGTCACGATCATCATCTTGTCATGTGACAACACAGCAACGCTTTGTCTAAAAGTGACTGGAAAAATGTGAGAATATCCATGAAACCTTTCCAACAGTTCTCTACACACGCATGGAAGAATGTCAACAAATGACTCCTCTCTAGGTTAAGACACTAATTGGGACTATGCATCCAGGCCTACTGTCAGGTGTTTGTGCGATGGTTTAAAATATAAATATACATTTGTAAAGGATAGTAATTCTACATTGCAGCTCAAAAACAGTATTTTAACGAGAACTCAATGTGTAATAGGAGGGTTATTACCCCAAGCTCAGAATTCCAGAGAGTTTGCACACTGTGTAATCTCACATGATTCAATGCAGGCTCCTATTTGTGTACACATCTTCTCCTTTTTTGATTTCCTGTTAAATGTTGCAATCATTTCTTGTTTTATGACTAAACTACTAAGCTGCTGTTGGCACAGTGGCTGATGTTGCTAACACAGTTTTAACGTTTAAAGTAACCTATTTTTCTGTCATCTTTTTTTTTTTAAAACTTTGTCTTAATATTTTAACCGAGGTTTAGTTCTCACACAAACAAAAATAAATTATTAATCACATGATACCGTGGTGGAGTTGTAAATTAGCTTCTGTGTTTTTGACCAGAGCTTGTAGTAGGTAATAATGCATTTATTCATTTTTTAACTGCAAGGCCATTTTAAACTGACAAGCATCAGCAGGACATTTTCTATGGCTATTAGGCCAAAATAAGGTGCTGAATGTAAAAGTTTGGTGACAACGTGGCAACGAATTAGTATTTTGTGGCCATTTTTCCATGTCATGTCTAGGGCTCAGTACTTGGTTTTTTTTATTCTAAAAAAATTGTACATTTTGACAAACCTTTTATTTTATACAGATGCCTTTGTGGAAAATAAATGACGTTCCAATTGTGCAAGATTTGGTCTCTTCCTTTATATCCATTTATACATGATATATTTACTGTATGTCTTTTCAATTAAAAAAAAAAAGGTTACTTCAATCAAAAACATATATTTTTAATCAAGGAAAAACATTTTCTAATGCAAAAAAATATTTGAGACCCAAATAATTGCATTTGAACACTTTTTGTCTTTGAATTAAGTCATATTTTTTTGTATTTGGGTATGGGATATTTGGGCCATATTATGGGTAGGATATTTTGTCTTCATAATTCAATAAAAAAATAAATCATTTGAGCAAGGAAAAAAAAATTCAATCAAGAAAAATATTTTCAATCAAAAAAAGTGCTTGAACGCAAAAAAAATAAAAATAATTTTTAAAAAAATCAAGCCCTTAACAATTTTTTAATTACGTTTCAATTGTTTTTTCTTTGATTGAAAATATAAATTTTTAATGAAGTTAACTTTGTTTTATCGAAAATGTTTTTTGATTGAAGTGATTTTTTTTAAATGAATAATAAAGCTCCATAGTAAACAGTAGGGTTCTAATGTATCCACATGTATCGCTTAGTCATGGCTGTGCTGTGCAGTGTGAGCAGCAGCGCCTCCGAGCGGAAGCTGCGGTGACTGACTGACCGTAACGGCTCTCCTTCTCCACAGACCGTCCTCGTTCCAGGGCGGGGCTGACTCTCCGCCAAACTGAATTAGGTACAACCGGCAGGGGAAAACTTGGCCCGGGTCGATCTATGGAGCAGTGTGGGAATGCTCTGTCCGTAGGCGGAGAGCACACACCGGACAGTTGCCTCGTTTTCGGCCACATCACCGCGGACCGGGATCAGGACTGAGCGGGTTTTTATATCTACCGCGGCTCCGGGAACGGCTCCGAAACATCTGCTGGAAGGGAAAGAAGAAGAAGAAGAAGAAGAAGAAGGGTGTTAGTGAAGCTGTCAGGATGATGTGACGCTTCATTTACCTGCAAACCGTGGGGAAAAAGCCGACCAAGCAGATTAGTGCGCCTCCGGTCCGGGTGTGAGAGGGTGAGTTGTGACATTTTCTGCTCTCCTTGCTCGTGCCGTGCTGAAGGCAGCAGGCTCGTGCCGTGCTCTGACAGGAAGCTGCTTTTATTCTGCTCAGGTCCTTTCATTTATTTACCCTCCACGATCCTGTCAGCCTGCTGGGACTAGTGGAGTTCATAGTTGATCCATTAGGGAAATGATCATTTTTAAAGTGTTCATAACGAGGCCTATTCACCTGTTTCAAAGTGTCCCATCCTCCCTGAGGTGAACTAATAATTAAGGCTGGTGGTGATATCATTTAAAAAAAAAAAAAAATCACATTTGTGTCAAAACTTTTTGAAAAAAATGAAATAAATAAAAATCAGCAGATATTATTCTGATTAATGTCTAACAAACCACGTGTGTTAAACTTGGCAATCTGGCAAGATTTTTTAACACAGTTTGGAGACTTTCATCCTCATCCTTTTTATAATCTTGTCCCAAAATGACCCTTCATGTGACTATGACCACACTTATGTCTCCTCTTACTCCGAAGGACCATCATCGACATCCCCCTTTGGACAAGAACGACGAAACAATAAACAAGTGTAATTATTTTATACACAAAATGCCTGAGAACCTACATTCACACCATCTTTAATCTCTTCTTTTTTTGTCCTTGGGTTGTTGTTTTCTTGTGAATTCAGACTGTGCACACCATGACACAACGTGACTCATGGATAGAGTCACAGCACAGATTCCACACGTTCACACACAAACTAAGACCTCCAAGAGGTTGACTCATGCATGTAAAGGTCACATTAGCCCTAGGTGCTGCTGACCTCCAATACCTGGATGTGCTGAAGTGAAATCATAAACCTACTGTATTACAAACTGCTGAGTTATTTTGGCAGATGAAATACAGTAGCACGTGGCCTAGTTTGTGTGCCCACCTGAAACCTCACCCCACAGGGCAGCCAGGGGAGGTCATAAGGAAAGGATGAAATAATTGTCCAATGAAGAAACAGCCTGATGATCATCATCTGATTTGTCTCCATGTGCAGAAGCCTTCAGATGTGCATTTTTAGATCTTTGTGTGGCTGATACTGGGAGTAGGTTTGTCTGTCCAGGCTGGTCATTGTTGACCGTCTGGTATGTGAGTTCTTCAGAGCACTGCTGAGTGAGGGAGGGCACACGCATGAATCATGGAGTGGAATCTGTCTGTCTGTAGGTCTGGCCAAGTACACAGTCCTTTTTGTGCTCCTTCCATGCTCACTGGTCATATGATCAAACATTCATTCATGTTTGATCATATGCCCATTGTCACAGATCAAGATCTGTGACATTATCATTAATCAAGAATATCCATTTTAATCCAATGTCACGTTGAAGAGCACAGTAGGGCAATATATGAACATTTTTTAAAATAAAAACCAAAATGTCTAGTAGATGTTGTTGCTATGGGAACTAATTCTATGGGATTTTTTAATTTTTTAAATCAAGTAAAGACATAGTTTAGGCCTCATTAATCAATAAATCAAAAATCATTTGCCATCGCGAGGGCATCATCCTTAGCAGCGAGGCCCAGATTCCTTCTCCCCGGTCACTTTGTCCAGCTGATAAAATTGTTGCTTGAAGGTTTGTTTTAATCTCCACTGTAAACTCTCCCTTATAGACATTTTTCACGACAACCGGACATAGCGCCTCCTCGTGCTGAGTAACTTCCTGTTATTGCTCGTCTAAGGGAAATTGCTCAACTTGCCAGTTTTTTCGTTCGCTGATGCGGAGGCAATCGCAGCAGCGAATACCCAAACAAATAAACTTGATAAGGGGTATAAGTTCCTCCATGAATAATATATCCGCAGCTATCAAGATAAGAAAAGAAGTAGCTTACAGAACTAACCGCTATCTACAACATATTAAGTAATAACACTGTAATTAAGAAGCCTAATTTAGTCTGCTAAAATATTCGGAATGTTTAAAGAGAGACATGTTTTAGACTTTTAAGTTATATTTCAGTCAGATTTGGATTTTTCCAATAAAGCCCCATGAAAAACATTCTCCATTGTTATGCTGCAACCATAAATGTGTTGCGAAGTCAGAGTTTTTGGGGCAAACACAAGAACTCACAGTAAGAATGAAGTAAAAACACTTATGCATCCGTCTACGGCAGTGGTTCTCAAACTTTTTTGGTCCAAGTAAAGTATCCCCTTTTTCTGAATCCAAGTACCCCCTTTGTCCGACTCCAATATTTTGCTCAGAATTCGATGAAAAAACACCTATAGAGCATAATAATGAAATAAAAGAGTGATAATACACATTTTAAGGAATCTAATTGTAAATAAGTGGAATGAAAGTATTTAGTGCCTCCTGAATATTTCTATAGTTTTGATCATTTCCAGTCATACAAGACTGACATATTTTCATTTCATGTTCTAATCAAGATCATTTCATTCATCATTATTACAAGTATCATTTTTGATAAAAATAAACATTATAAAACCCCATATTTTTAATGCTTTCATTTGTTAATTTTCCACTTTCTCTCTTTCAAGTACCCCCTGTGATGCTATTACGTACCCCTTGGGGTACATACTGGTCTAGTGGATTCCACATCCAACAATGCAATACACAAATCTTTTCCGACTTTGTCAATAAACCAAGTGTTTAAATTGTGGATGAAAACAAACATTTGAGCGGCAATTTCAATCTTTAAACTTTTTTTTTTTAGCAAATGATCTCTATTTATTCATTTATGAGGCCTTCACCGTGTCTTTAGCTGATGAAAAAAATATTGTCCCCAGCTGCTTTAAGCAACCTCGATTCAAAAAAACCATTAGAATCATGAAATATTAATCAGCGTTATTGTTCTTTTTCTTTGTTTCTTTAGGATTTTGTGACCAACCTTCAGGTCCAGACTGACCGGTTGTTCTAAAAGCCTAATGTTTGTCATCATGTGGTAAATGCTCATTGCAAAATGACATGCCGGCCCACAAATATCCGTTTTGGTAGATATGATTAGATGCTCTCACAGCCTTTCGTTGGTCTAACAGCAGCTACAGATTTCCTGTATAAACATTACTGAAATTTGAATTCCTTCCTTCACCGAGCACTGTCTGTCTGGATGCTTCCTCTCTGCAGATGAAGCAACGTCAAAAACATTTCCATGTATTGCAGAGCATTTTTGCACAAATGTGATACAATTAAAGGGTATTTAACATTTCAGCTGGTGCATTTATTTTTTTTATCATAATTTATAATGTATTCATTATTTTATTATTTATTTTTATTGATTTATTTTAATTTATCACCAGTGAATCTTAGCAAATGTAAAAAAAGTCCATCAAATGCTTTAAATTTCTAAATTGAAATATCATAGAAATCTATAAAATAAGGTTAAAGCTATTGATAATGTCATTGAATTGAATTTATACATGCTAGTGTTAAAAGGCAGATTTTTTTTTTAACCACAGGGGACAACTCATTAATTACAGGAGCTTGAAATAACTAACGGACACTAAATGTAATAAAGATAAAATGCTGAAAACTTGACCTTATTAAATAAGAATACCTAAAATAATGGACATTTCTCAGATGCTAACATTTTAACTCTATGCGTTTGACATATTTCAGTCGTAGATTAAGGATTTAGTCATTTACGTTATTCATTCACTGTCGTCTTCACCAGCGTGTCTGTTTTGTGGAAAACTGGAACAGTTAGGTTTATTTTAAACATGCTAATTTGCAAATGTGGGGCATGGCAGCAGGTTAAACATCCTACCCAACTCGTTCTGCTGCTTCGTAGACAATAAGAAGCCATTACTGCAGAATACATATTGGTTACAAGTCTTGAAAAGGAAGCTCATTACAGACTTTGAGCTTGAAAGGATGTCTGGAATTTTAGATTGGAGAGAGACCACGGGCTGTGGTTCATTATGTCCTCACATTACGCGCTAAATGTGTCACTTCTTTGCTTTGATGTGAGTTTCAGGTTGTCATTTGTGAGTTGTTTTTTTTAAAAAATATTACTGGAAACTGTTCCTCGGGCTGTATTTGGAGAAATGGAAATTACGCAGGACTGTTTGCACATGCACCTTGTCAGATGAAAGAAACAGAGAGAGAAACAAAAAACCCAAAACAATCTGTCAATTGGAGAAAAATAAATGGAAAGGGACTTTTTTATTATTCCACAGTCCAGTGTTACTTCATGTCTAAGTGCTTCCATTTTTTTGCGGCCAACGGTCCCATGATACCTGGGTAAGTGCATGATGCAGCGACAGCCATGACGATGAAGTTGGCTGTGATGTAATACTGTAAAAGAGAAGTGGAGCTATTTCAGGTCCACCACTAAGCCTCTGAGGCCTCCATTTGCCAGCATACCACCCTGCCTTTCTCTCAGTCAGCACCTCATCCGTCATTAACAAGGCAGCCACAGAATTTACTAGAAACCCTTGGCACCTACCTTTGTGAAAAAGAACCGAAAAATACAAGCAACATTGTTTTGTTTTACAGTTTTTAATATTTATTAGGTTACTGGTGAAATCAAAACTTTTGGTTTAAGATTGGCAGCGGAGGATTTTGGCGTCATTTTAATGTGATGTCTGTAACTGGTTAACCGCAGTGCAAAGCTTGTTCTCAGGACTGTGGGAATGCATGTTTTGTAGAGCGTCTGTAGACGTGTTGCAGTGGCTCCTTGACCTTTGAACCTCCCTCGGTGAGCCAGAAGAGCTGTCAGAGGGCGTGTTTGCAGATAACCCAATAAATGCCGCAAGATAGAAACATAGATGACGAGGTATGTCACAATCGGAAAAGTTTCACAGGTGTAAAAATCCTCTCATATTTTTAGTCTTGGATCTCACGAGCTTCAGTTACTGCTGTGCAACTTGATAAGCAACCCCAGAGGAGCCAATGCAGATTAGTGTTGTTACTACAGGACTGCAGTTTTTCAAGGAACTTTTGGGAATCTGTTTACACAATGAGTGGGAGGAACTATGAAAAGGCAATCCAAGAGCTATATTTGATATAAAGCTTTAAAAAAACAAAAAAAACAAATCTTGGCTTTAGTTACTGATATTTTCCAAGACAAGACAAAACATGCAACGAATGGGATTTTTTTTTTTTTTTGTATATTACATGATTGCTTTTTTTGCTTGTTGACAAGTAGGGGTGGGAACGATACATGATACAGAGCTCAACGATTATCTCACGATAGGACGATACTGCGATTATCGATATATTGGTCAGAAATCAATCTACGATAATCTATGACATAAGAAAAAAAGAAGATTTAGTGAAAAAAATCAAATTTTCATTTTATATCTCTGAAAAACAATACATTGAAAAAGTGTCCTATTAACAATGACACTATTTTAGTGCAACATTTCTATAAATAAGTGTCAACATACCAATGTAAACGAATAAGTATCTCCCATAGTGCTTTCTGTAAACAAAAAACAGGGTCTTTCTTACCAGTGACACCATTATAGTGCAATATTTCAGTAAACAATATATTGGTTCCTTCAACAAACAGTGACAAAATTTCTGTGAAGACGTACCTGCACATTTTAGTGAAAAAGCAGAAAAGGTTTAAAAAAAAAAAAAAAAAAAAAAACGACAGCGCGAGCATATCGATAATTGATCGTGCAAAAAAATATTGCGATATATCGCTGTATCGAGATATCGTCACACTCCTATTGACAAGTACCATTATGTGGTCAATAGCAGAATTTGCCATTAAAGTGTCTTTGTGTACTAATAGAATTTGCGAGCTTGAAGGTCTCATCACGAGGTGGTGGTGCAATCTCTGACTCCAGATCTCCTTACGTTAAAGTGCTGTTAGGCAAACACCAAACCCTTACCTGATCAATGAAGAACTAACACTTCAAAGGGTGCCTGTATGGAATTTAACCTGCAAGCTCTATCTAAATATTATATACTAGAGGGGTCAATTAAAACAAAAACTATTTTTAGAGCAGCCAGGAGATAATTAAATGTCTCATTTCTTCAGATATGTTGCAGGTTAGGGTTAGGGAGCCACCGTAAAGCTGATGGCTGATGGTGGCTCCACTGAAGCGACCGCAATCACAATTCACTCAGGCACGGATTGTGTCACAACACCTCATTAGACTCTGTCTGAGGAAATGGCACCTTTAAATAACCCCTGGCTGCTCTAAAAGGCCTTTTAAAGAAAATAACCCAACAAAACCTCTACTGTATTATTTACTTTACCTTTTATTTGGAGCTCCATTAGCTTTGGCTAGAGCCATTGCCACTCTTCCTGGAGTCCACACCCAACACAACTCTCTTGTTAAGTAAATTACATAAAACACAACACACAACAAAGCAACACAAACAAAGACTGAAACAACATTCATATAGTAGCACCTAGTTCCAATTAACAGTAATGATTTAATAGTAAGATGTCAGGAATCTCAGTTTTGCTTTACCAATGCCGGTCAAAAAAGTAAATTTAATGTTAGAGTAAAATAAATAAAGCATGTTCGTTTTTTTTTTTTTTTAACTGCACACAGTTTTGCATAATGTTTACTTTTGCTCTGCTTATTTCAGACACAAGAAATACCCATACTGATATCCCAAGTGTGTTACAACAGCAATTAGAGTGATGTTTTAAATAGGACAACCCCCCCTCCCCAACCTCTGCTCCCTGCACTCTATCTTTGGCATAGTCAAACCCAGTGGCTGTGATTCCTTGTTGTGTCAGGCTGCCTTAGCTCAGGTTGTCTGTCCCTGAATGGAAATGCTCACACGTTATTACACATTGTTACTATAGATCTGGACAGCTTCAGAAGTCCTCCTAACATCCAGTAATATGCACCCAACTTAATCCAGCGCTTTTCCCAGAAATGAGGGTATGTTTAGGACTCCGGTGACTTTTATTGGCCTTTTTTTTTTCTTCAGAAGAGGTAGATCACACTCAGTGTGAATGATCCTTTCTTTGGAATGATACTGAACTGGTCAGGAATCGAAACCAGCGGCTGACCAGTAACTTTATTGAGTCAGAGATTTAGAGGGAAATTATGTGGCACTCGGCCAAGCACTTTGTACCAGATCCATATAACTTTCACCTTGCCTCTTTTGCTTCCTCTTACAAGTTTTTTGTTCCGTGTGCCAGCTGACAGAGCTTGTTACACTGCGGGCTAGGGAAAATGATGTAAAGCCTCTAGTTTATGGAGCACAGTTGATCACACCCCGCTCTTGTAAAGAAGTCCTGTTGGAAGCCCAATTTGTGGTGAAGTATATTCATCCAGAAAAGGACCAAAACTGAAACAGGAACTGAAATTTCAAGGGATTTATTTCCTGGAGCCCAATCCGTGTTTCTTTTTTCTGGTTCCACTTCTTTCGTTCTGCCTCACTCAGACTTTATGTCTCCTTACTAACGTCACGTTTCCTGCTGGTTGGTCCCTCCTATATGGGAATTTTTGTTGGGGTGCCCACCATTAATAGAGACTATTTTCAAGTATCTCTAAGTTTTTTTTCTGTGACCAGGTGGAAAAACTGACTTTACTGGCCTAGACTAAGGCTGTGTTTTTTTCAGTTGTATGGGAATTAAGAGGCACGACTTACTGGGACGAGAGAGTCCCAGTGGACCTGCCCCAGCCTTCCCATGTCTTCCTGTGCCTTTGTTGGGATTTTTCCACTAATCAGTCAGCCCAGCTGTCATCCTCCTTCCTGTCTTCAGTCTTTCTGTCCCTTCTCTGATTGAAGAAATGTGTGACAATGATTCATCTATGGTGTACCCTAGGGGTGTGTGCTGCCTGGCATCTGGCGATACGATTTGTATCCCGATACATAGATCACGATACGTTATATCTCAATATTGAAGTATAAGGCAATTATATTGATTTTTTTTCAACACCCCTAGTGTACATTCTTTAAATAAACTGGGAGGGGGTCCAATACTATACCTTTACACTAATCGATAACATTGTTTAATCTTGTAAACAAAGGATAAAAACCGGCATGTCGCCACTTCCTGGTGCAGGTCCTTACATGAACTGCAGGGGGCAGTACCACTCCCACCTGACTTTAAATGCTGGAAATTGGAAAATACAAGCAGGGAACAATGGTGGACAAAACTGTTGAAGAAGCCCGAAAGCTTCGACGTACAGTTTCTAAAGTGTGGGAAGGGAACATTTCAGCGATGATAAAACCGCAATTAGATGCAAACTGTGAGATACAACTGGCTTTTCATGGTAGCACTACAATGATGCATCAGCACCTTAAGCATTCCACGTTCTTCATTTCCAGCGGAAAGGTGAGATCACAAGTCACGTTGATATCTCAAGAATCTTTAATTTTTTTAATCACATGCAGATTTGTTCATTAGCCAACAAACTATGATTTAAATAGTTATTACGTTTGTTTTACACTTATCTGTCAGAAAACTACGGAAGAAGCTTGCTAAGTTAGCAAACGCTAGTTCAGTAACGTTTATGCATAATTTACATCACTAAACCTGCTTTGATATCCGGAGTTTCTGAGAGGATGTCTCAAAGTCCCGCCCTCAACAGCTCCACTTTCTCCCCCTGTCTCTACCAATCTACCAGAAGCCACACCTCTACTTTTCTGCATGCGCATCGCGGAACATAACAAGGTTGCATTGATTTAGGTCTATGAGTCAGGTAAGAGCCAAAATCAATCAATTTACCTGTCTGCTGTGGTGACGCGTGGCCTTGTTTTTGTGCACAGTTCCGCATTCACTTTGATTGACAGTCTCAAAAACAGGAAGTCGAAGCCTATTGGCTGGGTGCACTCAGCGATCTTTTCCATTTGTATAGAGGTCTATAGAAGGAGGGACTTATATATATTAATGTATATGAATAACCACCGGCAGTAGACCAGAGTAAAAGACTAGTTAGGTATTTTTCACATTTCAAAAGAATGATACATAAACAGATTTCTCAGAAACTCCAGATATCAGCTTTAAGATACCTTGTTTTCTGCTTATACTAGCATTAATTATATGAACATTAAAATGCTTTCATCTACTATCAATTGTGTAATTTCATATAATATTGATGAATGATTAGATTTTTCTTAGTAGGTAATCTTATAATTTGTATCAGGTATTTTATTGTTATAAACATATATAATCTTTAAATTGTGAACTAATTTACATCCTTTTTTAATACTGCTCCTAAGCTAAGGCCTTTGGATGAGTTTGTCATGAGGAAAGTTTCATTCACTCCCAAATAGCTTAAGTACTAACAGAGAGCATCCTGAATATGATAGTGCACAACTCTTTAGTTGGTTTAAAGTTCTTACCAGCATTACCTGTAAGGCAGGTTAGCAACATCTTTTGTTATTTTTTTACAAAGTGTTTCCGTTATGAGTAGTAGTAGGTATTTAATTTGTTATTTTCTATTGTGATCAACTATTATACGTCATTTCATTGTTCCTTTCTGTAAAATATGTTGTCAGAGTACAACAGGGTTACTTTCACAGGTGCTAAAAAACAAAAAAAATTATTGGGATTAGTCGACTAATCCAAAAAACAATGGCTATATTAGTCGACTACTAAAATAATTGTTAGTTGCAGCTCTACTTTACACAATGAGTAAAGGTTTCACATACATAATGTTTAATTTCTTTTACCTGTGATTTTTTTTATCAGGACTTAAAAGACTTGAGACTGCATCAGAAGCTGTTTCCATTACTTTTGGAAATGCACAAAATCTAAATAGTGCAACAGAAACTATTAATGAAAACACCTGAATTTCAAATAAAATAAAAAGAACTCAAATATTGCTTAAAAGTTTTTGCGCTTTCATAAGGAGGCCTTTCAGACGTTTTGGTATTGAAATGGCTTGCAAAAGCACTATGGTAACACTTTTTCCGCAATAACACGTCACAGAACTTGACATACTTGGTCACGTGACCTAACCTGGCAAAAGCCAGGTTGATGTGTAGCCCTCCCTCTAACTCAAGTTCTCCACATCGATCTGGGTCTGTGTCTTGCGAATCCTTTCGGAACCAGGGAGGGACATAAACAGAATGCTTGAAGCTGATTGGGCAAAGCGCCTGTCCACCATGATGTGTTTTAGCCAATCACACGGTAACAAATGATGATGTCGTCATCGGCATGCACCGCGGAGACGCCACTACAACAACAAGGCTTCGTTGGTGAAAACTATCTTTTGGGATAGTAATGCTGTGGTCAATATGTTGTTGAGTGACTTTTGCCATTTTTGCAACACGAGTATGCGAGTTAAGGGTCACGTTAACCATCCTCTTGCGTCGACATCTTTCTATTTTGATTCAGAGCTATGCTAATAACGGTAGCCCAGCCAGTTCCTCTCCCCGCAACTGCCTATGCACCAGTTTTGCTTTGGCACTAAACCACAACACTGCTTCGTGATTGGTTCTAATCGTTTCAGTTCGGTTTCGAAAGGCAAAGGCAGGAACAGCACACAATGGATTCTGGTGTTTGTGATTACCAGGAGAATCCATCTTGCTGGCAAGGTTACACATGACCGCTTCTCTCTTAGAAAACATGGAGCGGTACGTGTAGACAGGAGAGGAGATCATTAGCATTATACTTTAAAATGATCACTGCCACATTAGACAGCAAACACCAAAGGAATGTTATAAGGAGATTTTGAGAATCCGTATTCCTGCAGCAAAGTCTCGCACAATGAGATTTCATGGGAGTTACGAGGCTCCTGCCCAAAGCAACCTTCAATGGAAACACATTCGTAGCGCAATTATACTTTGTCGAAACTTTAGAAATATCGATTTTATTTTGCAAAAACTGTAATGGAAACCCAGCTAGAGTCACTTAATTGTGTTGGAACCGTTCAGATTTTTAAGCAGTAATCATTGGAAGGGGTTGATTGAGCTTTTCCTTCTACCTGCACCAGCAGATACTCTAACCTGTGTTCAAGTATTTGTCAGTTTCATTACTTTGCTCTTTAGCATCACCACCTGTCAACCAAACTGTATTAGCAGTGCTCTGCGTCTCCAGCTTTTCATTAATCAACAGGTGTGTAGCAGAGGAAATTGATTCAGATCTGGGAGATTTATTTCAGCAGCAGACGCACAGACCAAAATTGATTTCCTGCTTCCTATACAAAGAGAAGGCTTTGAGATGAAAAAGTTCTTGGTGTGTTGTCAACTTATTCAGAGTGAGTTGTGTCACTGAGTCTGATTTGGTGTTGAAGGATTAGACATGTGAGATCTCCAGACTGGTCATGTCTTTCAAGGAGAAACTTTTTGGCAATACCTGTAAAGTTCTGTATATACTGTAACTGTATGATGTGAAATGAGAATGGTTGTAATAAAACACTATAAACTTTACTGCAAGATTTAAAAACTCCAAAATACAGAACCAATGAATAAATATTGTTTGAATAATGTTAGAAAGACTATATAATTTAAAAAATGAAGTGAAACATTGTGGATACCTTATTGCCCATTTTTATTGCAGGCATATATGCCTGTCTGTGTAGTTTGTATGTTCTCCCCTACACATACACGCACTGCATGTTAGCCAAATATGGCAGCACAGACAGTTCATTGTTTAAAGTGCTCATGACACCAAAAATGCAATACATTTAAAAAAGAATAAAACAATTGTTATACTGTTGTCGTACACCAGTAAACAACCATGAAAAACAAGTGACATTAAGTCGTGATTCAGAATGCCTCCAAGCAAAAATTTTGAACCACAGGCATCTTGACTGTTACGTCACAGCGAGAGAACTTGCCCACAAACACTCATCAAAGCACAGCCATGGAGTAAAGTGAAAAATAAATATTTCCTGACATTTCATGCTCAGATGCCAGTGAATCTGACCATGATTTGGAGATAGATTAGCCCACTGTCAAAATTGCAAATAAAGTTTTTTGCACTCAGGTTGTAGGAGAAGGCATACTGAAAAATACTTAAAAGCATGATTAGAGTTTATATTAAAGGCTAGCTGAAGCCGACTACCATGACTCACAGTACACATCATGTAACACCTGTTTATGACTACCGTCTTAGATCGGTGGTGTGATGAATTTGGTGCCCAACAGTGTTGGCTTTGTGTAAATAGGAAACTCCATTTACAGAGGTTTTCCTCCTTTGTCGAAATATTGCTTTATTTACTTTACTAAGAAAAACTGTAATGGAAACACAGCTAGTAACAAGGAATCTTTGAGTGTGTCCTATGAACAGTGACACTATTTTAGTGCAACATTTCTGTAAATAAGTGTCAACTAGGGATGTAACGATTCGTTCAACTCCCGATACGATTCGATTCACGATACTGGGTTCATGATACGATTCTCTCACGATTTATTTTACAAAATGGGACTGTAGAAAAATGATGACTGAAAAATATTCCTTTATTTTTTGGGGGGAAAAAACTATAAAAATCTATACTGTTTTCCTTTTATTTTTTATTGTCAAAAGAATCCCTTTATAAACTATTCAAAACAATGCAGTTTAACTAAAAATAAATCTTGAATGAAATAAATAAAGGAATAATACAAATGAAGAAGAAGCCTATTAATTTAAATTCTGGTTCTATAGTAAACAATGCAAAACTGCATAATAGTTCTTTTTAAAAGTGCAACTGAAAATGTATTTTGTGCCTTAACAATTGGACTTTTTTTTATATCACCATATTTAGGTCAGATATTTGTTTGGACCAGTAGAGGGCGCTGGTAACCCAGTGGTCGGTTGGCATGCTATGCTAGCAGACAGAGCTAATAGAAAAACGTGACTTTTACAGATATTCACGTAATATTACAGATATTTTTTGGTGCTAAAGGGGTAAGGAATCATTTATGAACATGTTTAAAAGTAGAAGGGGGCCAGAAAGCAAGTATTAGCAGATTCCGCCCGCCGTCAACACTTCTGAATAAAAAAAGTACTGCGATTCAATTTTCACAGTATCGATGTGAATCGTGATACCTATGAATCGATTTTTAACTGCTTTATGATTAATCGTTACATCCCTAGTGTCAACATACCAATGTAAATGAATACGTATCTCCAATAGTGCTTTCTGTAAACAAAAAATAGGGTCTTTCTTACCAGTGACACCAGTATAGTGCCATATTCCAGTAAACAATATATTGGTTCCTGATTTCTGTGAAGACGTAACTGCACATTATAGTGAAAAAGTAGAAAATGTTTTGAAAAAAAAAAACAATACTTAGCGGGAGCATATCGATAAACGATCGTGCGGAAAAATATCGCCGTATTGAGATATTGTCACACTCCTAATCGATAGTGGTTTTTTTAAATTTTTTTATTTTGTGCTTCCACATTGTGTGTGTTTTTTTTTAAAGAGCAGCTTTTAAAGCCAGTACTTAAGTTTTGTCAGTTCTGCTTTTGCCTTTGGAAAAGAGGCTCATTTATTATGACTTTGGCAAGCTTTTTGTCATTTCTTGGCTTTACTTTGCATGAATTCATGCTAATGCATCTAATCCCTATTGTCTCGCTGCTGCAAGCCACACTTCATCTGCTCCCTTCAATAGGTACGTCAGCTTTGATGTCACACTGCTCTAAGATCTCACTATCTGTCCACTCTCTGCAGGAGCCGAGTGGGCTACAGGCCTCACTCTAATGTGCTGTTTATTTCTGTCACGCCGTGACGTACACGTAAATGTGCGTGTTTGTGTTTGCGCACATTGTGGATGTGATCTGATGCATGTGAGCAAATGTGTGTTGTTTCCGTGTTCAGGGGGAACCGGACATGGTCTGCAGCGTGTTTCCTGCGCGCGTCGTCTCCCCCACCTTTTGCTGCTCTGCATTTTCTTCCTCAATAAAACAAGCAGTAACATGACCTTTCTCTTCTGGTGGTCCCCATGCTGCCAACAATGTGTGCTAACATTTTTACCTTTTTTATCCTGTTGAATGATTATTCAAGATAAAGAGAAACAGCTAACGAATGATAGCAAAAGTTCTTTTTTTTGTTTTTTTTTTTGGATAGCTTTCCGGACACCATTATGCTGCCTGCGCTTAACTATAGTAAGTACACTCTTTTATGCTGCACTTTGAATACATATTTCAGCTGAGAATGTGCTTAAGTGTAATACTTCCAGTTGTTGGAGGAAGGAGAACTTTAGCCTACTCTTGCTTTTTCATTTTTTACATCGATCAAGCTGCACAATGACCCTTGTTCAGCCATGTCTACATCACCTTATACAATGAGGCCTTTTGTGGACTTGATTCAGGCTGATATCATGCTGGAAACTATTTAGATGGGGATCACATGTTGTCAGGGCAAGTCGTCCAGAGATTCTCCTTTTAATCACTTTACAAGAGAATGCCAGACTTCCAGAAGACAATACAATGGTTGTCTGTAGCTAAAGGGCACTTACTGGAAGGAGTGGGATTACCCAGATCTTGTGTTTTTTTTAAATTTATTTAAGGTTTTATAATAAATTGATTTTTAAAAAGAAGGCACACACAGGTCAGTTAGATATAGCGTTAATCGAAAAGTAACAAGTTTTATGTATTCTTCATTAGGGCTGTCACTGTAACGCGTTAATTGCGATTCATTCATTTCAAGAAAAAATAACGCCGTTAATGTCTGTTAAAAACAATAAATGACTTTATAAAGCCACTTTGTTATATAACAGTCTTTTGATTTGCCACAATAATACATGAAAATATCTTAAGTAGAGGGCTTTTTTCAGCAATTTTTAGGTGAGATTAAAAAAGAGCTTAATTAGGTTAATTAATTACATAGCATAATGAATTAATCTCTCAATTTTTCAATCTCTCGACAGCATTATTCTTCATAACATTACATTGAACAACATGTCCCAGTCTTCGGTCCTCGTCCTGTAGTGTTGCAAGGCACTGGAAAGTAGCCAAGCTTACTCAGTGGACTCGTGGATAAATTTGTATCCAATTGTGTTGGGCTCTTTTATAAATAGCCCACGGTGAGGGAGTTTTCTTTTTTTTTCTCCTTCTGTCAGCTGCTTCCTGATGATTAGAGACAAAAATCTCAGCTCATAGATTTATCAAGCGAGTCTTATTTTTCCACTCAAGTAAAGGTTTTGAGCTGAAAAGAACGGCGGCATCCAGGGTAAACAAGCAGCTAGTACCTGGACATGCTCAGTCAAACCAGTGAGACACATGCTGTAAATAATTCACCGGTGTGGAATGACAATAATTTAAACACTCATTTATTCACTTTTGATGTCTTTTAAGTCTTAGGATGAGAAAGCTAATTTTGTAAAGTTAAAATTAGTTTGGGAATTTTTTTTTATTTGTTTACTATGAAAGATTATAGAGCTTAAAGCCCTGTATGTCTCAGCTCTGTTTGTATTGATTTTCTGTGCAGGATATTACTGCGTCTTCAAAGGCTGCAGATAAAATAATGAAGCATGGTTTTTTCTTAGCCGCTGTTAGGATATGAGTTGCTGCTTGTGTGATGTTAAAAAAAGATAGATGTCTGGTTGTATTCATCTTTCTCTAAGATAAAAGTTGTGTATCTAGTGTTTGTAGAGGCTGTTTTCAGAGGTGAACTCATGTTTGCTTTTGCCCCACCACCCAGAGATCAGGAGCAGGATGTGTGTGTCTACGGTTTCATCCAGACTTGCGTTTGCAATTGAGTTCTAAAAATACCCCACATGCACGCAGTCTGCTGTTAGGAGGCCATTTATACCTTTATGAGTTTTTCATATCTCTGGCTCGCGATCCAGTCATTTGGTAAACACTGTTATGACAGTGTAGCAGACAGGCATTTGACCCAATACATAATCATCTCCACACCCTGGAAATAAAGATTTCATTTTCCGTCGTAGAATAAATAAAACTGACTTGAGCTCGAGGGCTGTAAAACGACATGAGAGAAGGCAGCCATGCACTCTTCTTCTGTAAGCGTGTCATCCATGACCAGCGTTTACCTTACCAGCCCCAGCCGCGCCCACCACGTCTGCCCCTCGGCTACAGCCGTGACACTTGATCTCAGGGTCAGCTGCAGAAGATATTTCTGCAGCTGTGTGTGTTTATTTATTTTTTTATGTTGTATGGGCTGCTTTGGTGTGACAGCCTGTCACATCATGTCATGAGGGTCAATTCAGAAAAGTGCAGCGTTTTCTGGTTCTCAGTTGTTCCTTGTTCGCAGGCTTCACTGAATATTTTTCATCCTGTTAAGTGGAGCAGAAAGAGAACTGGGAGGAGACTCTTTCTATTAAAGTGATTTAGTGATGTCATGCTCAAAGTGTTCAATTGGTAACATTGTATTTGTAACTCTGTTTAGATATACATTTCAGGAAAATTTAGCTCTTAGATCATTATTTTTTATGTCCTTTTAAAATTGACTATAGTTCAGGCATGTAAAACGCTAATCCTGTGGGCCAAATCCGGCCTGCCAGATATATCAATTATTTTGTAAATAACCTTACAGTGAGCTTACATATATCAGAAAATAAATAAATAAGTGTAATTCAGTGTCGGAAATTAGCAAGGGCCACAAGCCATTTGGCCCTAAATTTTGCTTTCTTTAGAAACTTTAGGTCTATTAAACTTATATTATACTTCTTATTGCATCCCACTGTTTTGTTTTGTGTAAACATCTGTCTTCATCTTTCTGTAGTAGGTACCGTACTACTTACTAGAGGTGTCCCGATCCAATATCAATATCGGATATTGGTCCGATATTAGCCTGAAAACTAATATCAAATTCAAATTTCCTGATTTTTTTTTTTTTTTTAATTCATTTTTAATTTATTTTATTCAATTGTAGAATGCTGTAGGTATTATGTTGAAGGTTAAAAATGATGTAACCAATTGGTTAATCATAAATGGGTCAGTTTTTTTCATACCTACTGTTGTTGGCTATTGTTCTCTGTTTGAGTAACATTACTTGATCAAGACTTTTCTAACATTCCACACAACAAAATAAGCACCAGTAATTATTATTTTTTATCAAAGAAAAGAGAAAGAGAGAGAGAGAAAAAAATAAATTGTATATATATATATATATATATATGTTTCATGCTGATCCACCGATAAGGCTGCAATATTGGTATCATATCGGAAATGAAAAAGTTGTATCGGGACATCCCTGCTGCTTACAAACTTCTCTCTGAAAAAGAAAGGCTGTGCTTTTCATTTATTTGTGTTGGCAGAAGCTACTGTGCATTTTAATCTATAAAAGTATCCAAGCTCTAACTACATTTTGTCCATGGCTCCCAATCATTTAAAAATGACCCCATTCTTTAGATTAAGAGGACAAAATTGCCCCCGTAATATTTTTTATAATTTCAAACCCTGGTGTTATTAATATATTTATTTTATTAATATAATATTTATGTCTATTCAATGGCACTTTAAACATCAGTAAAATCCCCATCCTCGTGATCTAAATCCATTTATACAACCTGTAAAATCTAAATAAAGTGAAGCCCAACCTGCGGCAAAATGTCATGATATCTTATTTATCCATAGTTGGATGATATCATATCACCAATTAAATAAAGTGATTCCCTTTTTACTGTAAGTAAGACACTGCCGTTTTTAAACGAGCATTATTTTAAAAGATAACATCATACTCTAATATTATTTTTCATATTTTTTAAACACTTCCATTTTTCATTCCTTCAAATGTTAGAAGAGTAACAATACAGTTTAAACTTGGATTATTTCTAATATTGTGTTTTATTTATTTAAATTACAAGATAGAAATTTTATTTAGCAGATGCTTTTATCCAAATTGACATAAAACACGAGCAGATAGGATTGAGAGACTTGCTCAAGATAAAACAGTGATGACCCAGGTCGGATTCGAACCGGTGACAATTCGATTACAAACATCTCAAACATTTCATTAAAATGCAGCCGTCACTCATGACAATAAATAGGGATGTCTCGATACAACTTTTTCACTTCCGATCCGATACCGAGATTGCAGCCTTGATTATTGGCCCATTAAAATGTATGTAACCAATTGATTAATAATAAATGGGTCAGTTTTTCTCATACCTACTGTTGCTGACTATTGTTCTCTGTTTGAGTGACATCACTTTATCAAGCCTTTTCTTTTCATTCCACACTACAAAATAAGTAATAAAAGTATGTATGATTCGTGCTAATATCGTATCAGGTCGATATTGGTATTGGCCAATGCTCAAGGCTGCATAATCGGCATTGTGTCAGAAGTGAAAAAGTTGTATTGGGACATCCCTAGCAAATGTTATACACTAGGTCACTCAATGTGCTTTACATGATGATTTCATGAAAAAAATAATAAATCCGGATTCTTTCACGAGTTTGAGTGGGCGTTTGTAATCCATCTGGATTATGATTGGAATGCCATCAAAGTTCATGTTCCTGTAAAGATGCACGCACACACTCATCCTAATGAAAACTTAGGAAATAAGGTGTCATTGGCTTTCTGTTGATTTTCATTTATTGATCCAAACTAGTTTTGGAAGACTTCTGCTTGGCTTAAAAACATGATATGCTGTACTTTAAAGGCTTGCATTTATTTTTAGCGTCCGTTTCTGTTCCCGTTTAATGATCCACACACACAACTGAAACTTTTGCAGGAGCTTTGTAGTTTTGTCAGCGTCTTAATTCATCCCAGTCGGAAGCACAATGTGCTATTTAAAGATCAAAAGCCAACTTTCTGCTCTGAACGTGCAGGTGGGCCTCACTGAATGTAGGGCATGTACCTGAAGAGTTTTCAAGTGCAAATAAATCCTGTTATTAAGTAGCCTTGTGTGTCTAACCGTCAAAACGGTCTCCTTCCTGCCTGATTGAGTACACAGTGAAAAGACCGCTCATCATTGTGAAATATTCTTATAGAAACACTCACTACTGAAAAGGGGAAACCTGTTTCTAGTTACATAAACGAGTGATGAAAACGTTTAGACACAGTCACTTTATGACTCGTGGGGTTTCCCTCCATTGTTTGCATGGTTAAGTCTTGCCTCCAGCATGGGGAGACTAGAGGAACAATGAATAGTTATGGAATGCAGAGTAAATGAGTAACTCTTATAGTATGTCTGGACAAAACCTGTTTGTATCAGACAGATTTTACCTCATCCAGTCTTGACACTCTTGTACTATTATAGATCATAAGGGGTGTCATTTATACTGTTGCTATCGTTGAGAGTTGTTGACTTGGCGACCATGGCTCAGGTGGCAGTGGGTCGTCTTCTGATCGAGAGGTTGGGGGTTCGATCCCAGTACCTGACTATGTGTCGAAGTGTCCTTGGGCAAGACACTGAACCCTAAGTTGCTCCCAGTGGTCGACTAGCGCCTTGCATGACAGTCCTGTCCCACTGGTGTGTGAATGTGAGAGTGATTGGGTGAATGAGCTGATATGTAAAGCGCTTTGAGACTGATTCAGTGTGGGGATAAAGCGCTATATAAAATCAAGTCCATTTACCATTAATCATCAAGACTGAAGGAAATATCCTTCTATGTCAGGAAGTGGCACTAGTTAGCACAAAGTTATTGTTCCTTTTTAAGACAATACCACTTGACTTGATGATTTGACAGCTACTTGATGGCAGGTACAGATTAATTTTATTGTGCATGAAAATCCTGAAATGGACCTCAAGCCTGACATCATCCCAAGTGAATGGCCCAGTATGGATGATGGACAATGAAGGAAAGGACGAAACAGTGTCAGAACGCTTATAAACTGAAATCATCTTGCATACTACAGTCAGACATCGATTTCCAATGCTTGAGTTTCACTGTGGCGTACAAATTATTTTTAAAATGTGTTGAAGGAGTGTCAGTTTAAAAAAATAAACAACTGGAACATATATAGAAAATGATGCCATGTAATGGACTGGCACCCTGTCCAGGGTCATGTACCCCCTCCTAACGCCCAGAGAAAGCTGGAGATAGGCACCGGCAGACCCCCGCGACCCTGAAAAAGGAGAAAGCAGGTCAGAAAATGGATGTAAAAATTAAATATATATTTATTTTTAAACCTTGTTTGTTTATTTGTGGCCCCGCACCAAATGGTCCATGGACCCTTACCAGTCTGCAACTGGTGGTTTGGGACCACCAGTCAACTGGGAGTCAAATCCAGTTCCCAGGGCCTTCATGCAGTGAGGCAGAAGGCCAACACCACTGTGCTTCCCCTGAGAATCTGTTATCTAATCTGTTTGAATACATTTAGATGCCAAAAATTCAAGTCCCGTGTGGAGTTTACATGTTGTCCTTGAGGCTGTGTGTGTTGACATGTCTCGTAACAGAAATATACAACATAGTACATCAGTAAATAGTAGTTAACATCTGTAATGTTTGAAATGTAATATTTCTCTTTATAACAAAGACAAAACAAAATTAGTTATTATGCATAATGAATATCTATAAATCTCTCAATGATTGTAACAATATATAGAAATATTGCCTCCGAGAAATTCCAACTGTAACCGTAAAAACACACTACAAGCAGCAATTTACACAGAATTATTGTTACAAGTGAAAGACTAGCTGGAACAAATCAGAATGGCATTTATTCATCTAAAAATTGTATTTATCTTACCATAACTTTCCTCCCAATATGTTTCCTCTCCCATTGCTCCTTCTTTGTCAATTCCCTTTTCTGAATGTTATGGGCATTTATTATCTGAGTCTTCCTGCTGACATTTTTAATTAAAATCCCTCATTCTCTGCTCTGTTTTTTTCTCTGCCCGCTCATGTCAAACAAAACAGTAGCTTTATTTATTCCATCGTATGTGAGTAAAATGACTGTAATTAAACTATGTCGGCTGTAATTAGCAACATGCTAGCTTTTAGAAACTGTTGATTTTTGCAATAGGGCAAATATTGGCAGAGTTACGATGATTTAAAAGCGACACGAGTAGGTTTTGTGTGCGTTTATTTCCGAATGGTACTGTGACACATTTCACTGGCCCCACCTATTTGTTATCAAAGTTGAATGTATGTGGCCATTGTAGTAGGGCTGAGCGATTAATTGCATTTGCAATATTATCGCGATATCATAAAACGCGTTTTTCTGATCGCAAAGGCAGCAAATTTTATTGTTTTTTTTCCTGTCTTGTACTGTCCTGTTAAATTCAGAGTGTTTAAGAAGTGCAGTCCACATGTTTACATGTTTCATGAAACGTGAAGTTAGTTAGATGTGTTGAAGAAGTAACGCCACAGATTTGTTTGCTTTATTGTTGTAATCTGTGCTTTAAGATATATATTTTATATTTATTTAAAGTTTAAATAAATCTGAAATTGTTTATTATGAAACAGATTGATTTATTGCTTGTGTTCATTGAAAAATACATGACAAGAGGCCCTTGAAAAAATAATCGCATATGAAATTGCAATCGCAATATTAGGGAAAAAATCGCAATTAGATAATTTCCCAAAATCGTTCAGCCCTACATTGAAGTACTTGAAGTACATGTTGTCCTCACTTGACGTAGATCCCTCAGTGTGCTTTGTATTTACATCCTTTAAAACAGCTTGTTTTCAGTACGAGGAAAAGCATAGTCACAGTGAAACCCTTGAGGATGAAACGTGCTGCAGAGACCATGTCTCACTACTATCATTAAAGAGTTCCTGTGTTGTGACTACTTGCTACGCAGCCTGTCGTCCACCCTGAATTTACAATATCTCCTGGGAGCTAGCATGACCCCTGCTTGGCCCCCCAGCTTACGTTCTGTCAGCCTCAATGACACAGCGCTTTGAGTCAGGCCGGCTGTGGGCTCCTGGAGTAAAGTAATACACAGGATGTGCTCTACCCGGAAGCCTGCCAGTTTCTGTCCATAATGGTTAAACTCCATGTGGTTTCCTGCTCTGCCTTATTGGCTTGGTCAAGCTTCAACCACAGAGTTATTGGAATGTGGGTATGTACCCTGAGAACAGAAAGAGCCTTGGATCGAAAAGATTTTAAAAAATGTGCCTTCCTTTTTATTTATCTCAAACACCTGATACACTTCACTCACAGGCACTTGAGCAATGTAGGCACGTCGACATCTCCTTTATGTGAAGACATAAAAAAGCTCTTAAAATGAATAATGGCATGGAAAAGTTTTGAGTTTGTAGGCACAGTGTAATGCTTCAGATTGCAGCTGCTGGGGTAGAAAAAAAAAGAGCTGTGGTGGTTGGACTTGTCAGCTCCACTTATTATGGCCTGTTGGACCTCACGGCACCTGGAGGGATGTCAGCTTGTCCTCTGGTTTCTACTGCCTAATGCACTCTAAAGAGGCAGCCTCAGCCTCAGAATGAAAAACTATTCACGTTTAATTGTCGTGGATCTTGCGTTGGAGTAGGAAGTGTGAGTGTTTCTTTCATGGATGACAGGAAGCCAGGACTGTAAAGCTCCGGTGTTAAATGGTCTGCATGTGGGTGTTTTTCTTCTTGAGAGGTGAATCATGAAGTCAAAACAAAACCTTTTTGAAAAACCAGATTAAATCAACTTGGTCTGAAGAATTGAAGTTCTAAATCAGCATGGAATGTAAGTACAAGGAAACTAATACGTTCTTCAGAGAGTTGCCATACCGCCTAGGCCAGATAAATGGCTTCACCACATTCAGTCAGATAAAGTGCTGTGGTTTTGTCGCTGAATCATTCAATTACTGAATAGTTAAACTTGTAGTGTTTGGCTTTGCATCAGTTTAAATTTGGTTACCGTTAATGTTGATTATTACCTCTGCCATGCAGGTAATATTTTCACCATTGTCTTTAGCAGGATTTACACCAAAAGTGCTTTACAGATTTTGACAACGTTTTACCCAAAGACACACCTTACGCTATGGAAGTTTCTGTTACATTTTGGAGGGAATCCGAATCAATACTGATTCTGAATCACTTTCAATTAAAAAAATTCATATCTCGCTTCATAAATGACCGATATTTCTAAAATTTGACTGTTATGTCAGATTGGTTCCTCAAATATCCCACCAAGTTTTGTCCAGATTGGATCAAAATTGCAAATTTAATTGCAATTTATTTTAAAAAACATAGGTTGCCCATACATTTGGATCTACTGTATTGTTATTAATGAGGATATATATTTCTAACAAACCTTTAAATTATGAATGATCATAATCAGGATCAACGATCCATATAACTGCCAATATCTGGCAAAGAGGTTTACGCTCTCTGATTGCTCTTTTTTACAATAAAATACATAGCATGAATATTAAAACAGGCTAACCGGCAGTTTGAATACTCATTAGAAACAGAGTTTAACAAGAACATCTATACTCCCACACACACGTTTTTAGTTCAACTGTAGATGATAACATAAGAAACCGCATATGTAGCAGCAATTTTTCACAAAAATAGTTGTTATCATCATCAGTGAAAGTTTATCTGGACTCATTCTATGTATCAGAACAGGTCTAGAGGCTACAAAATGTATTTTCTGTCAGCTAGCGGAATTACCCGCATTCATCTCACCTAAATTACATTCTTCAGTTACAGTTGTTTAAAAGTGAAAAAATAATTATCACGATTATTTTAGTCATAAATGAAATCACGATTATTCAAACAATTATTTGTCAACCAAAAAGTTATTTATTTTTTGGACAAAAAGTGTTCCCATATCAGAGAATTTGACTTGCCACTTGTTTACCAAGTGTTTTTGCTGCGTTTCTCCTGCCATGTTTAAGACCACTGGCAACAACTTTCCCCGTGTTGGCCTGCAGGCTAGCTTTAGCTTTGAGAGGGGCGGGGCGGAGGGAAGGAGCTTGCATGTGCATGGATTAAACAACTCAAAGTTAGTATTAATAAAATGTGAATGCCAAGTTTTATTATTTGTACATGTCCAAAATAGTGGGTTTGTTTTATTTAGCGATTAAAACTTTTTTTTTTAATAATCGTTTTTTCTCGTTGGATGTAATAATCAAAATTGTAATCGAATTTTGAGTAGTTGAGCAGCCCTAATATGGAGGACTACTACACGAGCCACTTGTGTTCATTGCAGTCTTTTGGATAAACAGTGAAAGCAGGAGCAGTTAAAGCAGAGCAGTCAAACAATGTTAGGCTTAAAGGAGAACTGGCTTCCTTTAATGGCGTTTCCAACCCAGTCTGTTCCCATCTGCAGCCCACAGGCTTATCGCCCCTCCCTCACCAACCACTCTCTTTCACTAGCCCCTCCTGTTTTGAGCTAATGGCAAAAGTAATTGAACGTGGAATAATCTAGCCTGAGGGAGCTGACATCACTAATAGCTGTTCGTGCTGCACAAGCTGAGATATTATGTCACGTTTGTGTTATTATAATGTCAGTAACTGGCACATGATGAATTTACAATGAGGATCAAAACATACGACTTGCTTTCACTGTACATGCTCTTTCACAATCAAGACAAGAAAAGCATTTGCATGCAAACCCTTATTTTAATCGCTTTATCTCTGCCTGCTTCATAGCTATAAGACATTCTGGCTTTTCACCAGAAGGCTTGAGCGTGGTGATCACTTTTGCTAATCTACACGTTATCACTTGAAGTCAAACAGCACAAGATAAAAAATAAGTCAGTGTGCAGATAGTGGCCATGGTACGACTGCTGCTGCAGTTTTAGGGTTCCTGAAACTAAATGTCTTTTTTACTGAATACACTATCAATCCTGCTGCATATCTATAATAATAATGTGATATGTCAGCTGTTTAAAGGTAATCAAAATGTTTAAGATACTAAAAAAACAGCAACATTTTTTAATGTTATTAAGCAGGTCTTAGATTTGATATTTCTAAGGTTTTTCTAAGTATTTTATCTTAGGTGTCCTCTAAAGCGTTTTTTTTTAATCTGTGTAGTGTTAGTTTAACCAAGGGTGTTCTAATTCATCTTTTTTACTTCCAAAAAAATGCTGATATTCCAACGTTGGGCATTGGATGATACAAATATCGATCCGGTACGATATCTGAACGAAGTGTATGCAGAAGCAGTTGTGTTGTAGTGTGGAATAATAGAAAATGTTTGATCAAGTGATGTTATACTCAAACAGTTTACAGTTGTCGGCAACAGTACTGACTCATCATTTTTAATCAACAAGTTATATATATTTTTAACAATTGAATTTAAAAAAAATAATTAGAAGAGACTGAAAATCCTTAAAAACAATGTTTATTATATTGGAGAATTTAGAAGCAGCATGCAGATATACGTAATTTGATGCTCTTTTTTGTATTGTTGTTGCTATAATTAGACTGATAGCCGATATCAGTATCAGATCGGGACACCCCTAGTAGTTAACATTATTACTCCTGTCTCCTTGTTCTGGTTCCTTCATTGCGATTTAAATTGTTGCAACAAACAGCTGACTAAGCGATCCAATTGGCCGTGCTAAGGAAATCCACGTCATCTACCCATTAATGCTTTAAAGACAAATACCCTAATCTTTACTTGTGAATGGAGCATGAATAAGTTTTAGAAGTGACTCTATAGGGAAGAAATTAAAAGCATAAAGTTGTTATGAAGGCCTACATCAAAGCATGTATGGCTGCCAACTGTTATATATAAATAATAATTAAAAAAAAGTATAACCATGAGTTTATTTATCCTGTCATTTTACAAGATTCTAAGGGCTGAGTAGAAAAACTATTTACTTATTTTTTTTTTTTTTTAATGAATAACAGGGATCGCAGTGAACAGCTAATTAACGGTCGTATTTGGCGTTGGATATGACTTTATGTGGGGATGTGTCTTTACTGCTTGAACATAAACTTGTTTCTTAACGCTAAGCTTTGAGGCTACCCAGAGAATCTGGAAAATATACTGCTAGTATGTACTACTACAGGCTAGATGTAATGTCTGTCAATTAACTCATTAATGGAGAAGGACTAAAACACAGCATGGTGATGATGACCTCTGCTACCATGCGCGATGGATTTTCCCTTTGCCTGTGATCCTCTGACAACACTTCCCATCACCAGTAAGGCTAAAAGGAAGCCTGCTGTGCACTGAAAAGGCAAAGGGAAGCAGATGTGCTCAATAGAACACGTGGACTTGTTCACATGTGAGCCAGGACCGTAACAGGAGAAGAAAGGACGCGACCCTGTGGGATTCTTAGAAGCTCAAAAAGCCTCAAATTGAGTGTTTTGCATGGTTTTAGCATCATCAAAAAAACTGAAAGGGGTGGGACTTATCTCATTACAAAAAATTTTTAAAGTCACCACTTATTAAGAAATCCTGCCTTTTACAGTTTGAACTCTCTGCTCTTTGCAGATGCAGACACAGTTTGTTCCCCATTGCTGTTGAGGGAACATTTGCTTTAGTCAACAGTAAAAATGTTGATTTTTGTTTGTTTAAAGTGCTGATCGGCTGCGTTAGGAGGTGAAAGAGTTCAGATTTCCATGCATGAGAACTGGGATAGAAGCAGGAGAAATACCCAGAGAAGGAGGGTGAGATGTTTAATTGAGGGGATGCTGATAACAAGGCTGCAGCTCCACACTGGCTGTCTGATGCTGAGGTTTACTGGGCAACTCCTGTGGCCCACAGGCTTACTCAGTCATTAGCTTCTGATAGATGTCTGCTGGAAGCAGAGCTGCTTTTTTAACTGCAAATGGGGATTAAGGTTGGTTTAACTATAGAATAAGTGGGGATTACGTTTAAAGCAGTAAACTTCCTTACGCTCCATATTTACTGCTTTTTTTTTTCTTGGACAACTGGGAACCACTTTGAGAAAGCCCGTCCGTCCTCTGTGTTTTTACTTTGCTGACTATGAAATTGAATGATGTGAATGCCCATGCTTGAACAAAAATGGCCTTAGCACCCTCTTGTGAAACATTCTTGCAACAAGAATCATTGTGCTGTTGGCGTCCCTGTAAAAGGAAGAAAAAAAAGGGAAACCTTTGGTATTGAAGTGATTATTTTGAGCTCACCATAATAAGTAACCTGTGTCTTTGATGTGTGTGCAGCTGGCAGGCCTGGGGTGGGACAGAGAGCATGGCTGAACCCCGGCGGGAGAGCAGCAGCAGCCTGCAGAGGAAGAAGCCTCCATGGCTCCGATTGGACATTCCTGCAGCTGAGGTGTTGCTCGACGAGCCAACCAGTTTTGTTCAGGTACTCTGCATTAGTCAATACCGCGCGCTGCTCTTCACCTGCACCTCCGGTGTTCACAGTTTTCATGCATCCTTTTCCCGTGCAGCCAATGAAGAGGCAAGGGTTCCTGCGCAGTGTCAGCATGCCTGTAGAGACGTCCCACCTCCAGTCTCCTCCACGGGACGTCTTTGACACAAGACGTCCCGTCTTGCAACGTCAGTCATCAATCACGCAGACCATTAAAAGGTAAAAACAGCCATGATATTTGCTTCTTATTTTTGCCTTGAAACAGAAGAAAATGCTTGATCAACTGATGTTACTCAAACAGAGAACAATAGTCGGCATATAGGCCTGAAAAAAACTCACCCACTTAACCAATGGGGTACATACATTTTAACATAATATTTACAGTATTCTACAATTGAATAAAATAAATACAAAATTAATTGGAAAAATAAAAAAATAATAATCGGTAAATCGGAAATTTGAATCCAATATCGTTTTCAGGCTAATATCGGACTGATGTCCGACATCGATATTGGATTGGGACACCCCTAATCCTTAAACATCAGAATATTCTACAATAAAATAAAGGACAATTACAATTGGAACTTTGAAAAATAACCTCAATAAATCCAATACAAACTTTTAAAGATATTATTAAAATGCACTAGTTCAACTTAAACAAAAGCATATTCTGCAATTGAATCAAAAAAATACATTAGAATACCCAGAGAAATTACGTCAATTTCAATTAAAAAAAATCATGTTTTGGAGATTATAGACGCAGGCCGATAGATTCGATACTCAATATTGTTTTTTGGTTGTTATTTTTTTTGTCGATATTGGACCGATGTCTGATATCAATATCAGATCAGGACACCCTCATAAGGATTAATATAAGCTGTGATTGACCATCAACCTTTTCCCCAGGGCCACAGCATCCTGATTATGATCACAGCTTCCCGCATTATAAATGGATAAATAAATAAGTAGGTAATTATACTAGTAAAACAAGAGGCTTCCCTCTCCAAGGTCAAAATGCATTCCTTCAGATATAGAAAACCCACTTCAGCCTTTCACAACAAGAGACACTACATTAATCACTTCAACTCCTTCCAAGTATTTTAGTATTGATTACTGCTCTTTACCCTCTGCTTTGGCTCTCACAGTTGAAGTTTCATATTCACATATTTATCTCTGATTTATAGTCAATGTGACTGGCACACGGCATGCTACACTGTTCCTCTTTCCTACACTTTTCTACATTCATCACTATTTCTGATTAACATCTTGATCAGCTAAATTCTGATAATTAACGAAACCTTTACTTTTGTGCTGAACAGTCTGCTTTCCTCTCTCCGTGAAGGCTGCACGCTATCAAGCTGCACTTTACCTTTTCATTGCCTGTCACTGTCTCTCCTGTTTTCTCCTGCTCCTTCCATCTATCTCCTCTCACCTGGTCACAGCAGCAGACGGGTGCACTTTGAGCGGATTAACACAGTGCCTGTTAAGGGGCAGCGGGCTGCACGACGCAGCATCAGGAAACATCATTCACTCTCCAGAACTCTTCTCAGGTATGACAGGAAATGCTAATTAGACTGTGTGAGTTTTAGGGGCGAGACGAGTGAATATGGAGATTAGAGTCTCAGTGCCAGGGTTTAGAAATAGTAATAATAAAAAAAATGGTGGTGGTGGGGTGATGGTTAAGGAAGCAGGCTTGTAATCTGACAGTCAAGGGTTAGATTCCAACCTGGGTCATCACTGTGGGAAGCTGAGCAAGTCTATTAACACCTAAATGCTCATGTTGCTTTGGATAAAAACGTCTGCAAAATAAAATTGTAATCTTGTATTATAATTAGATGCGAGAATTTTCTTGTTTCTGAATAAGAGACCCATTATATTTGCTTTGTTAGAAGGCCACAAGCAACAAAAAATGCAGAACAATATCAATGCTTGATCGTGTTTTCTTCTGAACCTGCTTTCCTGCAAACGACAGGATCTCTAACTCATTTAATTAATTTTCTTTTCGATTGCAAGAAAAAAACCCAACAGAAAATAATATTAGACGATATAATACCAAGTTGCATTTTTAGGATGAGATATTTATTAGTAGCATTTCTTTTTTGTGATATATTTTCCTTAAATTTTTCTTGTAGATCAAGCTGTTTTATTATCCATTTCCACAGTTTCTTTAACACTAAATGATTGGTCTAATGAGGTTTCCTAATGTTTTAAAAACCATGTCTAAAAAAAAATTAACTCAATATATGTCAGTGATCCTGATCATGATACCATGATCACCACCTCTTTAAAAGCTTGGAAGAAATATCAATTCTGTTTTATAATGATACAGTAGGTCCAAATGTATGGGCACTTGACGAAATTGTGATAAAAAATAATGCAATTCTTATCCAATTGTAATGAAACTACATGTGCTAAGTTTTATAAAGATCAGTCACTTATAAACCAAAATATAATTTTGAAAATTCACCAATGATAGAGATTTTTGAAACTGATCCAAACTCAGTATAATGATCCTGTCATTGGTTGTTTAAGTATTGTGTTATCTTTCATTTCAGTTTTTTTTTATACCTAGTGTTATACATAAATCCTTTAAAAAAAAATAAAAAAGAAAAGAAAAATCTCAGTCATTCGAGCTAATGTTTTCTTTTGTATATCCAATGAGGACCTGAAACTAGTAGCTGTTCCATATTTGTCTGATTCAGTGTTCCGTGGCCTTTCAGTCAGTCTGTGGGGGACGTCCTTTATTTCATCACATTTCAGACTCATTCGGGTTCCTGTGCTATAATGTCGTCTTCAGTGGACAATGAGAATGTACGACAAACAACACACATAAAAGGAAGGAAGGCACACAAACTGTATCTGCAGAAAATCAGCTCTTCAGTCACTTCACAATAGTGTGTAAAGCAGAGGAAGAGACAAAGCCTAAAATGTCAGCAGATTGCTATAGCTGGGCTTTAGTGTGCAGCTGCTAATCAGTGCAGAACCATCCTTTGAAGAATGTTTCCACTTCCACTTCCTGGCCTCAGGGAGTGGTAACAATGTTTTCTCTGGTTCTTATTAGGATCCTGGTTCATGCAGTGATTGCATATGTACACAGAATGTTGTAAAGGAATGTGCCCACATGCCAAAAAACCCAAACTATTATAGTGTACTGTAATTGGATTTGCCCTCTGCAGGGGTCAGATAAGGTTTGCAGCTTCTGAGTTCCTCTTAACTTCTTCTTGTTCCTCTTTGTTGACAATGAAAAAGCAATTCACTGCACCGTGCACCCAAAGTAGACCGAGCGTGTGCATGTGCGTCTGTGCGTGTGCTTCTTTCTGGAAGTGTGTTGCACAGAAACATGCCCAGGCTTGTTCTCTTTACTGTGCTTCCACTATCTATCGTATCTTTTTACATCCTGGGAAAAGCTGTTTTATTAGAGTCTCCCATGTTTGTTAACCCACTCGCGCAGAGCAAAGCCTCCTCTGAGGATCGTAATTGAGTGACAAAGTAACTCTCTGGCAGCTCTTGCTCTGAGAAATGAAGCTGATCAGTTTGTGGTGCGTGTTGCTGGCATCAGGGGAACAGCGGACTGGTTTGGAGTCAGTAAGGACGGCGACGCCACCCAGAAATGGCAGAGGAAGAGTTTACGCCACTGCAGCCTGCGTTACGGAAAGCTGAAACCACAAGTGATCCGAGAGATGGATCTGCCCAGTCAGGACAACATCTCCTTAACCAGCACGGAGACTCCGCCTCCTCTCTATGTCCCTGGCTCACAGCATGGCATGCAAAAGGTAAAAAGATGCCCTACAAATTGCACATAATCCAATCAAGACAGTGTCATCCATGATCAGCCGTCCCTGTTTTTACTAATTTGTATTGTACTCAAATTTAAACATATAAACTTTGTTTTATTGTAACTATATTATGATGCCCGTTGTCATGTCGAACTCCAGATTGTGGACCCTTTAGCTCGAGGGCGAGCCTTCCGCATGGTAGAGGAGGTGGATGGCTACAGTGTGCCTCAGACTCCCATCACCCCCGGAGCTGCATCCCTGTGCTCCTTCACCAGCTCTCGCTCAGGTCTCAACAGACTGCCTCGTCGACGAAAGAGGGAGTCTGTGGCAAAGATGAGCTTCAGGGCCGCGGCAGCGCTGGTCAAGGTGAGAGCGAGGGAGGATACGCTTGGGAAAGATGGAATGATGCTTACACAGCTTTGTTGTTTAAAGTAAAAAAGAAATGCATATTATTGCAGCACCTGATTCTAATTTAACTTAATCAAGTCTCTAAATGTTTTGTTTTCTTTTGTAATAAAGGAATGCAGAGGCTGCAATTTTTCTTTTCAAAATTTCCCCAGAAATTGTGCCAAACATGCTCAGTACGGTTAATGAAGTCATTAATGTTATATTTCTCCACTGTATTTGCGCAAAATACACGCACTGAAAACAGAATTTGCACAAAATTTGATGTCTGTCCATCTGTTAAAGTTGACTACACATTAACCACCTGTTTTACTCTGCGAAATTGCATATTAATGCATAAAATCATCCTGAAATATGTCAGTGAGGGTTTAGTCCATGTCATACAGCCTTTGAACTTTTTCATATGTCATATTACGCCATATTTTGCACGCAAATTTCTATTGCATGCACATAATGCTGTCCCAAAACATAAATGTAAGGGTATGCTATTGTATATTCCTTGTCATATTACAATTTCTGCTTGGTTTGGTTTGAAAAAATAATCAAAATTAAAAATTAAAAAAAGAAATTGCCATAAGTGTTTCAGGAGGTAAATTAAGTCTTTTTCATCGGTTTTAAGCAATCACCGTAAATCAGAGCCCCGAGGAATGATGCATGTAAACACGTGTATGTAGCCTTTTTATGGATTTGTTTGGGCTTTTTAGGGACGCTCAATAAGAGAAAGCACTTTAAGACGTGCTCAAAGACGTAGCTTCACCCCTGCCAGTTTCATGGAGGAGGACATCGCTGACTTCCCTGATGAACTGGACACGTCGTTCTTTGCCAGAGTAAGGCCAGAGATGTATTATTCTATTTGTTCTCTCCTGTGCACATTGGATTGTAATTAATTTAATGAACTTTTTTTTTCTATGATCTTTCTAGGATATTCTCATGCATGAGGAATTGTCCACGTACGCAGACGAGGTGTTTGAGTCACCGTCTGAGGCGGCCATCAAAGACGCGGAGATCAGCGACAAAAAGGATGAGGCTGAGCTGACGGGCAGTGCCCTTGATAAGACGGAGCTGGAGAGGAGTCACCTAATGCTGTCAGTTCCCGCTGTTTGTCAAATAGCATTTTATTAAAACCATCAACCCAATCACAGATAAACTATGTGGACAGCAATGTCAATTTGGAGCTGCATCATCACTTTCTCCTCCTCCTCACTCCTGTAGACCTCTTGAGCGTGGTTGGCGTAAAGCCAAAGAAGGAACCCCAGGACCGCCAAAGGTGCCCTTGCGGCAGGAAGTGGTGAGCGTCCACGGACAGCGGCGAGGTCAGCGTATCGTCGTACCCGTGAAGAAGCTCTTTGCCCGAGAGAAGAGGCCTTACGGGTTGGGAATGGTAGGGAAGCTCACCAACCGCACATACCGCAAACGCATTGACAGCTACGTCAAGCGACAGATAGAAGACATGGACGACCACAGGTGCTGCTTCACTCAGTCTGCTGCCACATGACATTGCTGAATGTTGATATTCACTGACAGTACCTGTACCTGCCGTTTGTCTCCTCTAGACCTTTTTTCACTTACTGGATCACCTTTGTCCATTTGCTCATCACAATCTTGGCCGTGTGTATCTATGGCATTGCACCAGTGGGCTTCTCCCAGCATGAGACAGTTGATTCTGTGAGTGCTAATCCAAACATCATGAGCATCATCAGGGTTTTTACTGCACTGATTTCCTCCATTTTGTTCAATGTAGGTTTTAAGAAACAAAGGCGTATATGAAAATGTCAAGTTTGTACAGCAGGAGAACTTTTGGATCGGGCCGAGTTCGGTAAGATTTTGTTGTGCTGAGATTTTGTGTGTATATACTGTATCAGGGTTGGTTCATAGAGTTCTATCTATTTATCTGTTTTCAGGAAGCCCTGATCCACTTGGGGGCCAAATTCTCTCCATGCATGCGACAAGACAAGCAGGTGCACGATCTTATCAGGGATAAAAGAGCTATTGAACGCAATTCTGCCTGCTGTGTACGAAATGATCGCTCAGGCTGTGTCCAGACCTCAGAGGAACAGTGCTCGGTATGTAAACACGCTCTGAATCCAAATCCTCTGAGGAGCTCTTGATGAACCTGGTCCAAACTATTTTTATCTAGAGTACTCTGGCAGTGTGGGTGAAGTGGCCGCGGCACTCCAGCACTCCTCAGTTAAATGGTAAAGACAGACAGTATGGTTCAGTGTGTCATCAGGATCCCAGGTAGGGCACTCCACCTTAGCCTTATCTCTCTGTAGTATAGCACGTCATGTTGTTATAATGACTTAATCATTGTTTTTACAGGATTTGTCTAGAGCCTGCGTCAGTGTCGCCCCATGAATGGCCCGATGACATCACAAAGTGGCCGGTGAGTTTATTCCAAAGCCTGTTATTCCAGTTAAATATATAGAGTCAAAGTTATAGATCTGAATATATAATTTTGTCATGGTGTACTATGTTAAAAGATACATAAAATGCCATTTATTCAACAATTACCATTAGTATATTTCTTATTCAATAAATGTAGTTTTTTTTAATTTATTTAATTTGCTTGAATTTATGCTTTTGTTTAAAGCTGATAGAGACGACAATTATTATTCATTGTCGGAAAAATGTAATGCATTTCATTGTGGGATGACGTGGGGTCCCATAGACGGAGGCATATTTACTTCATTTTTACCGTGATTTCTTATATTTCATCAACAAAACTCTACCAAAGTGACATTTTTGGTGTTTTCATGGACTGAAAGTTGTTCTAAAACAACAAATGGTTATTTTGGGTTTGACACGGAAAGATGAGAATTCGTCCGAAATGTAATGTCTGGCGGATTGAGGTGGTGACACGGGAAATACCGGGAACAAAGTAAAACAAAAATTTCCAGTAATTTAACTGTTCTGGAAGGATATGGAACATTTTTGATTAATAATTTGAAAGTTACAGTAAATCTGACAGCAAAATATACAATTTTGTTTCACAAAAACAAAAAAACTAAAACAAACAATTCATCTGATGATTTTACTTGGTAAATTCCACATCCATATGTCTAAATTTCAGAAAACTAACCCACTCTTTACAGCACTCACCATTGAGTGTAAATAATACATAGAATCCATCAAATTAATCAATAATAAGAAGTCTAGCCACACATTCAATTTGATAAATGATTTAGTTAAAGATTCAAATTCTGACTGTTTTATAACCTCTTTAACCGAGACTGATCTGCCTTAATGTCTCTTTATTTCTCATTTTCCGTTCTATATTGCTGTTTTTTGTTATATTATGAATGTACTGTGCATAACATTCAATAAAAAAATAAATAAAATTAAAAAAATGGTTCAAGTGACTCACTGTCCCACAATAGAATGCGCAAAATCTTTCCGGCGATGCCCGTGTTTACTGCGAAGATTAATTAAACCAAGCTTTCAAGCAGCAACTCCAACATTTTACATTTTTTTAATGATGATTACATCCCCAAATCACCGAAAAATATCAGTAATTTAACAAAGACCAAAGGGTTAGATTAGGTTATGAAAAAAGAAGAAAACTGGATCAATTCATTGAGTTCCTAGCACTGGTTTGAACTAGAAGGTGTGAGGAGGAATGTCATTCTGACACTAACACACTGTTGTGATGCTCTAATGTTTAGATCTGTACCAGATACAACCCAGGGAACCATACCAACTTGCCTCATATAGACTGTACCATCACAGGCCGACCATGCTGTATTGGAACCAAAGGAAGGTGAGAAGTGTATTTATGAATGAACAAGGAATAATGGAGAGTTTGTTGACATTATGACACTAGACATATTATCTGTTTGAATCTCATACTGTTTGCTTTTCTTAAGGTGTGAAATCACATCCCGGGAGTATTGTGACTTCATGATGGGCTACTTTCATGAAGAGGCTACACTTTGTTCTCAAGTAGGAAATGTTGCATAATCCACTGTAGTAAACTATACTAAGATAAAAACTGTTTGAAGTTGTTCCGTGTTATGGTAATCTCTGACTGTCAGATTTAGATGTTTTTTCTTTCTTTCTTTGTGGTTTTCAGGTTCACTGCATGGATGACGTTTGTGGATTACTGCCTTTCCTCAACCCTGAGATCCCGGATCAGTTTTACAGACTCTGGCTTTCACTTTTTCTTCATGCTGGGTGAGTCCACACCACAGCTGGATGTATAGCACAACGAGTTTAGGATGCGCACACAATAGGACACAAAACTTGTGTTTAATCATTTGTTGCACCAAAAAAAAAAACATACATTTCGTGGAGTATCAGAATGATTCAATGAATCATCAATGTGTCAAATATTCTTGTTTATTTTAGCCTGTTTATGGTTTGTTGGTACTCAAGCCTGTTGTGACGGTTTTAAATGGAATGCGACGGAGTCAAGTTATAGGGTTTACTGGTCAGATGCGGACACAGGTTTTATTTGGTTTTTGAGGAAGACCGGTCTGGGATTCAGAGGTTTTCATGTGTGTGTGTGTCCCAATGAATCTGTAGTTGTTCTGTGCTCTCGGGGTTTTTTATGCTTAGTGCAAAGCATAACAATGACAGAGTCTCTGAGAAGAGACCTTGGCAAATGTAATCAGTGTACGATGGTATCTGGCCTGCTTAGGGCAATGTGACCAGGACCAGGAGATATTCTGTAATCATACTGTATATCAAAGCCTTTCCTCAGTTTTATTTATTTGTTTGTTTGTCTGTTAGCAGGATTAAGTCAAAAACACTGAACAGATTTTGACAAAATATTAACCAAAGATAGACCTTACGCTAGTGTTTTTCAGCATCAGGGTTGCCTGGAATTTAAATGGGGTCGCCAGAAATGTCTAGTTAGTAATTAATAAAGAAAATTATTGATTTTAATATATATATTTTTACATTTTGAAATTCTATTCTTTTCCAAATTCAAACACTACACACAGTCTTAATCATTTTCACTTTCTCAATTCCTCATTATTTACAAAAAAAATCACATATGTTTTAATAATTGACCAATCTTTTTAAATTTTTTAATTAGTCATGTCTGGTTGATTTCTCAATTACTCCACCAAGTTCAATCTGGATCAGATACGGATTGTGTATTTCATTGTGATTTTTCAAAAAAGAAAAATAGGAGTTGCCGATACATTCGGACCTAATACATTATTATTAATGGGGATAGACATTTATTCCAAGCATATGAAGGCTTGGATCCAGATAACTGCCAATATCACTGATCTGCTTCCCTTCATTATCTGCTTGATTAATTAATTTAGTGCCAGCCATTTTCCGAATTTCTACCCCCTCTTGTACTGTGACAATTCTGATAACAGATTCTGAAAGATTCATCAGGAAAAATAAACTGCCCATCACGGGTGATCTCTCATCCAAAGATGCGCTGCTACCACAAAATGTCACCTATTATTTTGCTATCTGACTCACAGTTAAATGTTTTGCTTACTGTATTTTGTATCTCCTCCGCCCGTCAATCACACAGACGTAACTTCCTCTTCCTCCCGACACGCAGAGATGACCCGTTTAGCCCGGTTAGTTGGTGGTTTTATCTCACGTTTGTAACATTATCAATAATCCACTCAGGACCACACATGTTCTGTGTTAGTATGTGGTGCTGTGAGCTGCTGGATACTTCACAATATCACTCCGTAGCACCATAATCTCCCTCGTCCCAGCTTCTTCCTCCTTAGCTAATTTCTCATCCAAAGGTGCACTGCTGCCACCTTCAGGGCACAGTTGGTCACCAGATCAAACTACAGCTTAGATATTGATGAGGGTCTCCGCCAGGGTGTCTTTTAGTAATCTCCGTGAAAAAATGTAATTGACGTAATATTATGTCAATGGCACTGAATGAGTTAAGGGCATTACAACGCTTTGGTGGAATATCTGAACCTTCATTTTCCATAACGTAATATTTGTATAATGTATATTATGTAATTAGTCAATTTCCAGGAAACTTTAAGCAGCTTGCACAACTTCTAGTCTAAAACTTCAAAATTTTCTTCCAAATTTCTTCCTAAATCATCTTCTGGAAGCCAAAACCTAATGCAGGGTTCAAATCGAGGTTATCTGAAACTTTATTTTTTGCCATGCTTTGATGGACTACCCTAGTGATCACCCCCACCAGATGACCCGCTTTACACTTTAATAATTCTCTCCTGTAGGAATTGTAGCTTTTCCTAACGCTAAGCCCTTAACAGATGTTCAAACTCCATGTCTTATGTCCATTGTGTGGTACCTGCACGGCTCCACCTTTAGACATACATGAGGTTCTCAGAACCATCGTCTAAGGGAAAACCAAGCCAGGAAACTCATTTCAGTCACCCACACTGGTGGTCTTGCGGATCTGTAAAGCATCTGATGTAGTGTTTTTGAACAGAACTTGTTGCAATTATTTGATTTATAGAACTTATATGATCAATTATGTTATTTATGAAGATCATCTCAGAGATATACCGATCTCACAATCAAACATTCATGTTACTGTAAAAATAAGATTTTACAGTCATTCTGATGAGTCTTAGATGTATTCAATAAACTCTCCAGATCTAATGCATTTAGTGCCGCTTTAAACTGTAGCAGGCTGAGTTACTGCTGTGCTTTAGAGCAGGTAAGAGCTGAGAGTCACAGAGAGCTGACCTTTGTGGTAAGACGAGCCGTGCTTCATCTTCACGTGTGTTATCTGTCTCAGGGCTAATTAAAGAGCATGCCCTCAATACACAGACTCGATAAGCTTCAAACCAGACTATACTTCCTCTTCTGCAAGAGAGGGTAATCTGTACAACACGTGTTGGCTTTCCCCTTCACTATTACACATTGGTGTCTGTCCTCCCAGGATCCTCCACTGCCTGGTGTCCGTGGCGTTTCAGATGACCATCCTGAGGGACCTGGAAAAGCTGGCAGGGTGGCTGCGCATCTCCATCATTTACATTCTCAGTGGCATCACTGGCAACCTGGCTTCAGCCATCTTCCTGCCCTATAGAGCTGAGGTAACATCAAGTTCTCCCTCACTTCAAAATAAATGCTATGTACTGTGTCATTTATTATTCATTTTCCACTGGTAGTCCTACAAACCGACTTCGTACACATGAAATAGTAGCCGAGTAGTTTATGCAGTGGACATTACACGTGTTTATTGTTTTCTTGTTTCATCACATTATACAGATTCAATAAGACACAAAGGATTGACAATGTGCAAAAACACACTTAATGTTTATGTTAATCTTAACTAACTTAATGTTTACATCGTCCACTTTGAACCAAAAAGTCCGGTGTTGTGCATGCGACACACAGAGCTGCGCACACACCCGCATATTCACACTTTTAATGTTAGTACGACATAAATAAAAGCAACACTGCATTAACGAGGGCCGCTCAGCCTGCTGGTCCTCTTAGACAGCATCTGTCATTAATCAACATCTAGCCACGCTAACCACCGGTTGCTAACCACCTAGCTATGTCGTGGCCATAATTTAAAATGTTCTTTTTAGTGTGACATCTGGGGCTCAGTGATAAGGGTTGGAGAAGTGTGTGGCTATGTTCCAAATCGCATACTAACGTACTACGCATATGAGGTCTAACGTCAAATTGAGTACGTAGTGTGTTCCGATTTGATAGTATTGAAAGATTGGGTACGCGTGAAATACCCAGATGTATACTATATCGGGACATTTTTGAAGTATGCACGGTGGGCACACTAGTCATACTGAACCCCATGATGCGTTGTGAGCAGAATGTAAAATTGTCCTGGGATCGGCTTCAAGCTAAAAGTCAGACATCCACTTTTCAAAACAAAAGCATCTTTTCTTGTCTTCATTAGTATTTTAAAACATTTGTAAATGAGGCTCTTGTTTTGAAGTTAAATGGAAGTTAAGTCAGGACACAATGGTGGGTCTCTGAAAACCTCCAAAATGTAGACATGAAATGAGTTTTGCACGAGTTTTATGGATGAAATGAGCACATGTTGATATTCTACTTGATGACTTTCTCACTTAAAATGCTTCCAGAACTTTCAAAGGTGGTGAATTAATGGAGATATTTAGCCCAGTGTGCTTCATGTTTGTGTTGTTGTAGGTTCAAAATGCATCTTGGGAAACTTTGAAGTATACCCCTAATCATCCTAACCATCCTAATAGTATATAGTAGACAGTATATACCCATTGAGTGTGTAATGTATAGTACGTTAGTATGCAATTTTGAACACGGCCTGTGACTATTAAATGTTCTTCCTCACACAGGTGGGTCCTGCAGGCTCTCAGTTTGGGATCCTGGCCTGTTTGTTTGTGGAGCTGTTCCAGAGCTGGCAGATACTGGCCCAACCGTGGAGGGCCTTCACCAAGCTGGTGTGTGTGGTGCTCTTCCTTTTTGTCTTCGGGCTGTTGCCCTGGATCGACAACTTTGCGCACATCTGCGGCTTCATATCCGGCTTCTTTCTGTCATTCGCCTTCCTGCCCTATATCAGCTTTGGCCGCATGGACCTGTACCGCAAACGCTGCCAGATCATCGTCTTCCTGCTGGTGTTCGTCGGACTCTTTTCAGGCCTCGCTGTGCTCTTCTACGTTTATCCAATCAAGTGCGAATGGTGCGAATTGCTCACGTGCATCCCCTTTACAGACAAATTCTGTGAGAAATATGACCTCAACGCTCACCTTCACTGAGGCGGAGCAAAAACAGTGAGCATCAGGTCAAGAAATACAGACTATTGTGCTTGTGTTCTTTGTATTCTGTCAGTATGGTGATCGCCACAGTCTGGTGCTGGTACAGAAAAAAAGGATTTAACTCACGTTCACACTTCAAGCCTATGTTTTGTTATTATTATTATATTATTCAGGCTACTTCACACAGAAGCAGGGACAAAAAAAACAGATCGTGATACCTTTGGTGCCTTGTGGATAAATGTACCAACTACTGCCATATTTTTGTTACTTTATGCTGAGCACTCAAATGTTTTCTTTGTTTATTGCTTCTCAAGAAGTGATTATTGTTCTGAACGTGGTAGCGTTTTAGCTACCTGTCTACTCACATGTAACTGAAAACAACAGTAAAAAAAAAAAAAAAAATCTACAAAGAAAAGTGTCTGTTGCTTTCTCTTAGTCTTCAGAGAACACCCGATGGATTTGTCATCATAAATGTAAGTTCTGTAAGGTATGTATTGGATAAATCATTGGTGATTATTGAGTTTTTTAACAACCAATGTTTTAATTGATTTATTTATCTATTTTAATTTATTTTTTTTTAAGAAAAAGACCAAAATTACCTCATGGTTTACAAATACAAACAAAAAGTGGAGAAACCAAAAATTACTGTTTTCTGCTGAAAATCAATGTATTTGGGTATAAAGTAGCATTGTTGATTGATTCTTGTTCAACTCTCAACATTTTTAGCAAAATATTAACATTTGGCGTATTTTGTTGTATAAATGTAAAACTAACTGCCCCCTATAGGTTGAAACCCAATCATATTTTGCTATTGGCTGAGAATGGTGGTTTGTGATGTTTTAGTGGCTTCTTACATCACAAACCACCACTGGTGGCTCCGCCCCTCTTGTAAAAACTAGACCCTGTGCAATCTGTGGCAAATATAAAAGTATAGTGAGTATTGAGTAGGTAGCTGGCATAGCATAGATTGTTCTTTGGAGATTTGGAATTTATAGTATAGACCGGACGTGTCTTAAAGCTGCAGTTTGTAGAATCCTCTCTCCGATCCGTTTTGAAACCGAAACTTAACCTCCGTTACCAGTATATTTTGTGTACTCTTAGTGACTTATTTTCTCAATAGAGACTAGTGACAAATGTATGGACTTTATCTTGTGTTAGTGGAGATTTTCTGGCGTTTTAGACTCTGACATGAATGCACGTATCACTCTGTAGTTATTGTCCCGAGCAGCAGCTGCTGCCATCAGCTCGTCCCCGTCACAAGCACACACAGAGGGGGCTGTGATCTCAGCTGCTCTGAGCGGTAGTAGCATTCAGACCGTAAAATGAATTAACCTTGAATAAGCTTCTCTTAGGTTTTCACACGATTTATCTCATCTATTCTTGCTCTCCTTCTGACACCAGTGTGTGTGTGTGTGTGTGGCGGACCCTTCGCAGTCACTGAGGTCTGCGAGGATGCAAATTGTAAGCGATTCGTTTCTCCTCAGTGTTTGTGACTTTATTCTGTTGCTTCTCCACCCTGGTCTGCCTTTTTCCGCTGTTATGGGGGATTCTGCTAGAACGTCCGCCAATACACATTCACTACCGACGGTCCTTGAACGCTAGCTGAATTCAGTCGAGCAGCCAATAGAAACGCCCAAAACAGCTCATGAAGCACATGTGTTTGTAGAAAGATCTCTGATTGGCAGACATCCAGATTCCAGGAGCTTCACGCTCCTGGATTTATAAACTTAATTTACAGAATCAGGAGAAGGAGATGAGATTCACTGTCCACTCAGAACACTTTGGATTACAATATGCGCCAAGATGATTATGGATTTTTGACCAAATGATGCCAAAAAAAAAAATGTACAAACTGCAGCTTTAACTGCTCCAGGAGCCCCGCCCATAATCAATACTTGTTTTTTATTTCAGCCTTGGTGCACTTCAGTGAAAACCTCAGGGTTTAATCTGCTGATCCTTTTCACTGGGGTGTGTGGATTATTCTATCTTTAGGTTATATTTTAGTTAAACATGGCAAATGAAGAGAAATCAACTCCTGATGCAAAACAGTTCTTACCAGTGATGTGGAGAATCCACAGAGAAAATGTCCTACTTTTTTCACTCCGTGTTGAACCCAGAAGTAAACATGCCAGGTCCACTAAACACTGTAAAGTGGCAGATTTTTTTGTTTATGTTGTCTGCAGACATTTCATTTTAAGTCACTAAATACAGAAAGGACAGTAAAACACGAGCAGCAGTGAAATCACTTTTAAAATACACAGAGGGAACATGACATCATTTAAAAAACAGAGCAACACCGATGTGTCAACACGTATATAGAGATCTATGAATCATTAAAAAAAACAAACATTTCAAAAACCTCAAATCATTTTGTCATTAAACTGAAATGTATTTATTTGTTTAACAATCAAAATCAGCTGATTTCATTTTTTTTATTGCCACATTTGACCTGGAAATTAAAACCAACTCAATTTCTGTTCAACAATTAAGATAAATGGAAATATTTGGCATAGTTGTATATGATAAAATGTATCCAACTTTTTTTTCCCTTCAGTGCTTTTTATCATTAAACAGATTTTTTCAAAATTAGACGTATATTCATCTTTTACATGCTTTCATTCAACTGTGCTAGTCCCATTTAGGTCCAATATTTCTCCTATACTGAGGGCGGAAACACAGTAACATTAAAAACACCAACATTTAAGAATGTAATTGATATAAAACACTTGCAAAGCTATCGGTTGAACTTTAAACCTGTTCGGTTATACCGTTATTTGTGCAGCTGCTAATTGTATTCGTCATAGTGGAAAATCAAAGAATAATTACATTTTTTTTAGTAAAAATCTAAAGCTGTGTCACCGTCATTAGTCCAGATACTGGATTCAACTGATGAATAATAATTTACAATCACAAATTAAATCATGAATAATCAGTGGTGAACATAAAATCATCTGAAAAAACTGCATTTTGTGTCCTTGTTTTGCCAAAAATAAATCAAAACATCAAACAAATATTTCCTTTGTTGGGATATTTTCTCTCTTGTCTCGGTAAAAGAACGCACTCATCCACACCTAAAGTTTGATAGAATAAGAAAACATTGGTGATTATGTGAATGTTAGCATCATCCATCCCTACATGAGGCCTGATGTCTTAAAGAGATGATGTCACCTCCCAGTTTGCTCTGTGCTCACATTTAGAGCTGATGTTCACTGGGTTGTTCACTGGTTCAACTGGGATTCTGAATGGAGGCCTGGAGTGGCTATTGTGGGTTTTTTCTGTCCATAGTGAGTGGATGGAGCTAACAGCCGCTGTTCCTTCTTGTGTACGCCTGGCCTCCGAGTGTGTACTCCATCTCCTGGAAGTGCATGTTGGATACGGAGATGACTGATGGCCCTTTCTCCTTGAATCCAGCTTTGAGGTAGAAAGGCACCAGGAAGTCCTCGCAGATCAGCAGAGCTCTGCGAAGGCCTGGGATGCAGCTCAGGTACTGCAGGTATCTCCACAGGAGGATGGAGCCTTTGCCCTGCTGACGACAGTGACGGTGCACGGACAGCACATGGATGTGCACGGTCGGGGGGTTTGGGACGTGCTGAGTCATGGCTTCCTGAAAGAGAGAGATGAAACCAGGATGAGTGACCTCAGACGCAGCACATAACAAGCCAGACTCTGTGCAGAAGTTTAGTACCTGTAGAAGACTCTCCTTGTCCCAACCTGAGCCAATGATGAAAGCTACCAGTTGTCCTTCTTCAAACCAGCCCAGTGAGAGTTCAGGACACTGGCTCAGGAAGCTCAGAACCTCCTGCAGGGTCAGAGGACACTCCCCGGAGACGGAGATGAAAGCTGGTGGAGATACGAGCCATTTTTGGCCACAGGTCAGTTTGAACGCAGTGATGAAACGCTCATCCTTTAACTACGTTATGACTTCACTGGAAACATGTTTAACACAATCAAAAACACACATGAAGGAACAAACAGAGCAGGAACTTTACCTTCTCTTTCAATCTCAAACACGCTGATGGCGTCCTGTGGGGTGAGGTTCCTGAACTCGCTGGCAGGAAGTGTGTGTCGTCTCTGCTGCAGTGGGCTGACTGCTCTGACAGGAGGCTTCAGAAAGAAAGGCTTGAGGAACGGAGAGCTGCTGCTGACCTGCTGGGCCATGATGATAGCTTTAAATCACAGAGATGAACAGGTTCCTCACACACTGGTTCCTCTGAGCGATGTGGCTCTTTGTCTCCCTCCGTTTCTCTCCCTGTGATCCCACACAGGAGGAGGTTTTCTTAAAGCGGGAAAGTCCACGTGCACGTGATCCCAGTCCTTTAAATCCCCACTTTTCAAATGAGCTACATGATTTACCCTTTGGATCAGGATTAAACAAACTCCTCTGTGTGAGACAAGCAGATATATCAGGGGTTTGATTTTATTTGGAAAGATTTTGATTTCTAATAATTTCACTGCAGTGTTTTAGTTTTAATGATAGTCTGATGACTAAAATACAACTTAGTTTTAGTCCAAATTTAGTCAGCATGACTACTATATATATATATATATATATATATATATATATATATACTGTAATTGAGTTGCTTTTATGGGTACTTGTACTTTTTTTTTTTTTTTTTTACTATTATCCTAAATCAGTAATTTTACTTATACTTAAGTATGTTTCAAAATAAGTAAAGTCATTTGTTAAATTTCTACACCCAACCGTTACTGAGTAAATTATATATATATATATATTTTTTTTTTTTTCAATGATAACCTGACATTGTGAAAGTACAAAAAAACGAAATGACCAGACATCACATCATAGCCGACCAATCAGATTAAACGTAATGTACCGTGCCAAAACAGCATTGAATGCCAGTTATTTTCACAGTTTTAGAATTCATACATGTAAACTGCATTTTCATCCCAGTTTAAGTGTGCACATCATATTCACACTAGTTTTCAGGGTCTTGTAATAGCCTTATTTAAAAAAAAAAAAAAATTTAAAAAATTTTTAAAAAAAAAAACTTTTTCTACTATTTTACCTCTGATTTGGGGTGTTTGTCACTCTTTTACTCATTTTTTATGCCTGACTGCATTTTCATCCCAGTTTAAGTGTGCACATCATATTCACACTAGTTTTTAGGGTCTTGTAATAGCCTTATTTAAAAAATGGAAAAATAAAAATAAAAAAATAAACTTTTTTTTACTATTTTATGCCTTACTATAGCCTTACCTCTGATTTAGGGTATTTGTTACTTTTTTCTCAATTTTCACTTTTTTCCTCATTTTTTATGCTTGGATGCATTTCCATCCCAGTGTGCTCATTATATTTGCACTATTTTTAGGGTCTTGTGATAGCCTTATCTCCAAAAAAAAAAAAAAAAAAAAACTCCAAAAAAAAAAAATCCAACTTTTTCCATTTCTATGCCTTACTATAGCCTTACCTCTGATTTAGGGTATTTGTTACTTTTTTCTCATTTTCCACTTTTTTCTCATTTTTTATGCGTGACTGCATTTACATCCCAGTTTAACTGTGCTCATTAAATTTGCACTATTTTTTAGGGTCTTGTGATAGCCTTATCTCAAAAAAAAAAAAAAAAAAAAAAAAAAATCCAACTTTTTCCATTCCATTTTTATGCCTTACTAAAGCCTTACCTCTGATTTGGGGTATTTGTTACTTTTTTTTCTCATTTTCCACTTTTTTCTCATTTTTTATGCTTGGATGCATTTCCATCCCAGTTTAACTGTGCTCATTTTAATTGCCCTATTTTTTAGGGTCTTGTGATAGCCTTATCAAAAAAAAAAAAAAAAAAAAAAAAAATCCAACTTTTTCCATTTTTATGCCTTCCGATAGCCTTACCTCTGATTTGGGGTGTTTGTCACTCTTTTACTCATTTTTTTAATTCCTGACTGCATTTTCATCCCAGTTTAAGTGTGCACATCATATTCACACTAGTTTTTAGGGTCTTGTAATAGCCTTATTTAAAAAATGGAAAAATAAAAATAAAAAAATAAACTTTTTTTTTACTATTTTATGCCTTACTATAGCCTTACCTCTGATTTAGGGTATTTGTTACTTTTTTCTCATTTTTCACTTTTTTCCTCATTTTTTTTGCTTGGATGCATTTCCATCCCAGTGTGCTCATTATATTTGCACTATTTTTAGGGTCTTGTGATAGCCTTATCTCCAAAAAAAAAAAAAAAAAAAACTCAAAAAAAAAAAAAATCCAACTTTTTCCATTTCTATGCCTTACTAAAGCCTTACCTCTGATTTAGGGTATTTGTTACTTTTTTCTCATTTTCCACTTTTTTCTCATTTTTTATGCGTGACTGCATTTACATCCCAGTTTAACTGTGCTCATTAAATTTGCACTATTTTTTAGGGTCTTGTGATAGCCTTATCTCAAAAAAAAAAAAAAAAAATCCAACTTTTTCCATTCCATTTTTATGCCTTACTAAAGCCTTACCTCTGATTTGGGGTATTTGTTACTTTTTTTTTTCTTCTCATTTTCCACTTTTTTCTCATTTTTTATGCTTGGATGCATTTCCATCCCAGTTTAACTGTGCTCATTTTAATTGCCCTATTTTTTAGGGTCTTGTGATAGCCTTATCTCAAAAAAAAAAAAATCCAACTTTTTCCATTTTTTTTGCCTTCCTATAGCCTTACCTCTGATTTGGGGTGTTCGTCACTCTTTTACTCATTTTTTTTATTCCTGACTGCATTTTCATCCCAGTTTAAGTGTTCACATCATATTCACACTAGTTTTTAGGGTCTTGTAATAGCCTTATTTAAAAAATAAAAAAATAAAAATAAAAAAATAAACTTTTTTTTACTATGTTATGCCTTACTATAGCCTTACCTCTGATTTAGGGTATTTGTTACTTTTTTCTAATTTTTCACTTTTTTCCTCATTTTTTATGCTTGGATGCATTTCCATCCCAGTGTGCTCATTATATTTGCACTATTTTTTAGGGTCTTGTAATAGCCTTATTTAAAAAATGGAAAAATAAAAATAAAAAAATAAACTTTTTTTTTACTATTTTATGCCTTACTATATAGCCTTACCTCTGATTTGGGGTGTTCGTCACTCTTTTACTCATTTTTTTATTCCTGACTGCATTTTCATCCCAGTTTAAGTGTGCACATCATATTCACACTAGTTTTTAGGGTCTTGTAATAGCCTTATTTAAAAAATAAAAAAATAAAAATAAAAAAAATAAACTTTTTTTTACTATGTTATGCCTTACTATAGCCTTACCTCTGATTTAGGGTATTTGTTACTTTTTTTCTAATTTTTCACTTTTTTTCCTCATTTTTTATGCTTGGATGCATTTCCATCCCAGTGTGCTCATTATATTTGCACTATTTTTAGGGTCTTGTGATAGCCTTATCTCCAAAAAAAAAAAAAAAAAAAAAAAAATCCAACTTTTTTCATTTTTATGCCTTACTAAAGCCTTACCTCTGATTTGGGGTGTTCGTCACTCTTTTACTCATTTTTTATTCCTGACTGCATTTTCATCCCAGTTTAAGTGTGCACATCATATTCACACTAGTTTTTAGGGTCTTGTGATAGCCTTATGTCAAAAAAAAAACAATCCAACTTTTTCCATTTTTATGCCTTACTAAAGCCTTAACTCTGATTTAGGGTATTTGTTACTTTTTTCTCATTTTCCACTTTTTTCTCATTTTTTATGCTTGGATGCATTTCCATCCCAGTTTAACTGTGCTCATTTTAATTGCCCTATTTTTTAGGGTCTTGTGATAGCCTTATCTAAAAAAAAAAAAAAAAAAAAAAAATCCAACTTTTTTCATTTTTATGCCTTACTAAAGCCTTACCTCTGATTTGGGGTGTTCGTCACTCTTTTACTCATTTTTTATTCCTGACTGCATTTTCATCCCAGTTTAAGTGTGCACATCATATTCACACTAGTTTTTAGGGTCTTGTAATAGCCTTATTTAAAAAAAATAAAAAATAAAAAAAAAAAAATCCAACTTTTTCCATTTTTATGCCTTACCTCTGATTTAGGGTATTTGTTACTTTTTTTTTTTTCCAATTTTTCACTTTTTTCTCATTTTTTATGCTTGGATGCATTTCCATCCCAGTGTGCTCATTATATTTGCACTATATTTTAGGGTCTCGTGATAGCCTTATCTCAAATTCTATACTATACTTAGTCTGAATTTTGTTTTTACATGTTTTTAATTGAAATTGTTGGTGTTTCTTTATTTACAAAATATTTGTACATTTTGACAAACCTTTTATTTTATACAGATGCCTTTGTGGAAAATAAATGAAGTTCCAATTGTGCAACATTTGGTGTCTTTCTTTTTAAGTTTATACATGAGATGTTTACTCTGTGCAAGGGAACCATGGCAACATTAATTACCAAAAATAAACATGGGGTGAAAGTACGTAGTAACTTTTACTTTGAGTACTTTTTCATTAAACTACTTACTTGTACTTGAATATTTTATATATGACCTGCACTTGTACTTGAGTACAATTTCCATCAAGTAACAGTAGTTGTTGAGTAGAATACATCAGTACTCTTTACACCACTGTATATACAGCATTTACCATTGATCAAACTGAGATGGGATGATATTAATGTTTGTAAATACACAGTCAGATTTGATGCATAAGATCACATGAGTTCACAGGATTTCATCCCATGTGACAAAATTATAGTTTAATTTTTATCGATTAAGTTTTCATTAATATGTATTTTTTAATTAGTGATAGTCTAGGTCAGTGGTCAGTGGCAGAAATGGGAGTAATGTAACAACAATGCATTAAAAGGAGCAAGAATATGGCAAGATTGGTTAAAGAACTGGTTAAAAGAGAAGTTTGGTGTAGTTGCAGAAACAAGGAAAAATAAGGAAAAATGGGCTCAAATTGTTAAATATATATAATTTTTTTAGTTTCTTGAAGGTTTCCCAGTGTCTCGCGACCCCAAACGGGGTCCTGACCCAAAGGTTGAGAACCCCTGGTCTAGGTAATGCTGCTTAAGAATACATAATAATGAAAACTTTTAGTCTACAAAATGAACACTGCTTCACTGCTTGTAAATTAAAAATATTTGGTATGTGGTTTTTATTGGTTTTGTTGTTCCAGCTCCATCTGATGCGTGTCTGCACGTGTCTTTAAGCATGTGCTCGTCCCTGTGTGTGGAGGTGTGACGCTGGGCCTGAGCACAGTGTGTTCATGTACATGTTTGAAGAGCAGGGCACGAGGGCTGACTCATCACTATTGGGTGAGGATTGCTGTTCAGATAACGTAATGCCTTAAATAGGTTGAGCAGAGGATAATGAAATGAGATGGCATGTGGCCCTGTTGACCTTGGGTCAACTGGGGCACAGGCATAGACTGGTCTGCATAGACCAGTCTGGTGTAATAAAAACATCAACAATATATTATTTGTTTGTTTAGCCAAGTTCGGCTCGATTCAACTAATTAACCTTTCCATTGAATTTTCATTGAATTCCTTCAAAACAGACTTAATCTCTGGATTTAGATTAGGATAAAAGAGAATCCTAATCCCAGTTTTAATAAATAATTGTAGAAATGTATATTACCATTTTAAATAAATTACGACACTACACACAGACACACACTATATTAACTAATAGATTTAATTAACAATATACAATAGTATCATATATAACAATAACAATATTTAAAAGTAATAACAGCCTATCTTTATCTTTGTACCTATTAAATATTATATTTTTTTGCTTGTGCTTTGGAAGTGATTTATATTATATTATATATTTCAGAAACAGTGTTTGTGTGATCCAAATATTATGCCTTATTGATTATCCTGATTGCTTTTTTTGTTTTTAAAAATGTATAAAGGCTGTAGATAACTTTCATAGGTATAACTCCAAATCTTTGCACAGTAACTCATATATGAGTACCAGTGAGTAGTTGAAGTTGCTGAATAAATGATTATTTTTTAGATAAGTCCATAGTGTAAACCTCACAGATTAATGAATTGACTCAGTGGTCGGTTGGCATGCAGATATCTTGCAGTGAAGAAGAGATGCTATGCTAGCAGACAGAGCTAATAGAAAAACATGACTTTTACAGATATTCATGTAATATTACAGATATTTATTGGTGCTAAAGGGGTAATGAATCATTTATGAACATGCTTAAAAGTAGAAGGCGGCCAGAAAGAAAGTATTAGCAGATTCCGCCCGCCGCCAACACTTCTGGATAGATTTTTAACTGCCTTACGATTAATTGTTACATCCCTACTGAACAGTATTGAATCATTTATAAACTACATCTTGCATCCTTCTAAGACTGCTCAGAGACGACTTGTAGTATTGAATCTTTGCTCTTTATTGTTATACACATGCTGCTATACACAGGAGGAGAAATAGGTTTAGACTTTACAGAGCCGGGAACTCACTGTGGAGTTATCCTGGATACCAGGTCAACAGTGGTCAAGAAAGGAAGGCACAGTGTCAAGCTGAAATGGCACAGAGGAGGAAGAGGAGGGGCTGAGAAAAAGGAAATAATCACAATAACTATAAGCAGTGTGAGCGTTTAAAGCCTTTCCTGCTGCACATGCAAGCCAAGGTTTGTTCCTGTTTTATTTATTAAAAAAAAAAAGAGCTGATTTTATTGATTGAATGAGATCATGAGTGTTACAGCAATCCACTGCAACCTAAACGCTAACATCAAATGCACAATTGATAGATGGTTAAAGCTTAGGAAATAAATGAACAGCTTTGAAGTACTGTTCCTTAACAATGACAAGACGTTTTTTTTTTTTTTTTTTTCAGATGAAGCTTTGCAATTAAAAAAAAAATAAAATAAAATAAAAAAGCATTGTACATTAGCAGCCAATCACCTGTCTTTCTGCAAAAGCTCAAAACACTGTAGGAACACTAACGTCTGACGCAGCACGCAGGCAGCCATGTTATTTCAAGGCACATAGATCTATATGTATGATGCGCCACACACAGGACCAGGCTTCTACAAACACGTGGCCCTTTGTTCTGCAGCTACGTCACATAAGCAGACACATTACAAAGGCTGCACACAGGGCGCCACAAACTTGATCCATCCACGCTTGTTGCAGCTCTTAAGATGTAGGTTACTTCAGTCTTTAAAGACAAGCAGGATAGCTCAATACACCGTAGATAAACATCTTTTTTCGAAGTATTCTTCAGCTTGATCGGCATGTGTACAGTTTTTATAGGAACTAGACAGGATTCTACGTCTGTTATATATCACATAATCTGAAAAGGATAAATATCAATGTTAAATATGCTTGTTATCAGAGATGGGTTTCGACTGATCATTGTTGGTGTGTAAAAAAAAAAAAAATCACTTCATCATAACACAAACTGTAGATACAAAAACTATGTCTATCTGTTTTGATTACAAACAAAAATCAGCAGAAGGTAATGTAAACATGGACTAATGAGGAATGCAACGTCAGCACACAAACTGCATTACTAAGTTATTCAGAATTGAATGTTAAATGAATGATTAAAGTATGCTTAAACATGTCACATCATGACTGTTAGTGAGCACTCTATGGAGCTCTATGCACTCTTTTCAAAGTTTGAATATCCTTTTTAACAGCAATGGCAAAAAAAAAAAAGCAGCAGTCAAATGTCTTTGTCATGTCTGATGCTAATGGAATAAACCGAGTCCTCCTCCGTCAGTCCTCCTGATCACTGGATTAAACAATGATGATGATGATGATGATGAGACAGGTGATCGTTGTGGGACAAAACTTGGTCAGAGTCATGGGTCGAGGTGTTCGTCCTCCAAATGAAGGCTGCTGGTAGGACACAGCAGAGGCTGGCTGGAGCAGTTTGTGCTCTGACTTTTCAGGCTTTCTGTCGACTCTGAAGAACCTTCAAAATAAAACGACTCGTTACTTTCACAGCTTGGGGCTGGGTTTGAAGTTCATAGCTTAACTTTTATTGTATTAGCTGTGTCCTTAAAGAACCAGACTCAGTGGAAGAAGTAAAGCTTATAGAAGAAACAGAGCAGTCAGGGAATCCCACATACCAGTTACTCCTCCAAACCAACAGAGCAGGAATCAGGACCGAGAGCTGCACAGAAACCAGCGGTGAGGAGACAGGATGGCAGGAAACAGGAAAGAGCAGGGTTAGGAAACACACAGATGCTCAGGAGCACAAAGGTTAGAGCAAAGCACAAAGAATCTCAGCCTTTGATGTCAAAAGTAAGTGAGCAGCTGCAGTACCACAGCCATACTTTGAAGACATCAACGTTTGTGAACTATATGAAAAGAACGTTCACAGGTGGTGTTTTCTCCTATTATTTCTACATTTTAGTTGGCCAATGCCTTGGACAAAGTCAGCTCAGGATTTTATCATTCCAGCAAGATTATTTTTGTCCTCATTTTGAACAAGATGTTATGGTTTCATTTATTCATACAACTGTTCCTAAGTTTCGACTGTCAACTGCCAGTCTTCGTCAGAGGCGACTGCTAATCACTTTGATGTTTCCTTGACTTCCGCGCCTTAACGTATTAAAAAAAGAAGATTTTTTTTTAATCTTGCTGTAATTATTACTCGGAAGTCAAGGAAACATGATCAGCAGTCGCCTCTGACGAAGACTGGCAGTTGACAGTCGAAACATGTCCAGAGATCAAGGTGGATTTCCTGAGGAACAGTTTTCTGAAGAAATGAAACCTTCACATATTAATGCTCAGGATTTCCTTACCGACATTGAATAATTGATCTCAGTTGATGCATTGTGGGACATCTCTAAGGGCGTGCTGTGTACAGGGCACAGATATTCAGATATTGCCACATTGTGCAAAAACTTGTATGTAAAGTGAACATTTAGTAGAGATCGAATCGGTTACCGTTCACAAATCTCACAAGATCCTTGACCCACATGAAGCAGAAATTAAAGTGTTTGGGTCAGCAATAGGGAGCCATTTCTAAATCTTGTAAAATACACAATTACTTTCAGCTTCAGCCACACAATATAAAGTTTTTATAGTTTCAACCACTTTAAAGCTGTATTTATGAATCAAAATATTACATTACAGCGTCGTACCTGGGTTTACTTTTGATTTTAATACACTAGTTTATATGTTGAGATTCATAATGAAGAGTTTTACTGTGATGTGGTGAAGAAAATACATTTGCAAAAGCACTGTCGTCGGTCATTGTTTGTGTCGTATGCAAGCACATATTATTGCAGAAGTTGACCATACACTACTTTTAAATGCATTATTACTATTGTGGGCAACAATGCAATTATTATACAGGTATGTACAGAAGATCATGCATGCAATTAGATATTAAAACTAGAAATGCGTCCCACCTGGCAGAGAGAGTTCACCGGGGGCATCGCTCTCTGTTTTGGTCAAGCTGCTGTGTTCACTGCTGCAATCCTGCAGGATGTCGCCTCCTGCATGCATCCTGTCATCTGGAGCAAAGGAAACAACAAGGCAACATAAGTTACTCAATACGCACCGAGCTCAACTCACTCACCGCCATTGACGTACATCTACGTCATTTTTTTTAATGATAAAAGTAGAGTCTATTCTTTCAGTATCTGGTTTCAGATTTTACATATTGATAGTAAAAAATGTTCTGTGGGTCTTAAAATATCAGTCAAAATGCCCTAAAATGGCTGACAGCGGGGTATGTATATGTTGTGAAAATGGCTGGCAGCCAATGAGTTAAAAAAGCCAATGAACAATCAGAAGCAGAAGCCTCACCATCATCTGGTGAAAGAGATTCGGCCACGTCCTCAGTCGCTGTGGCCTACAGGAAAAAAGATAGAAATGTGGGTTTTTTGTGTCTGTAGAGGCTAGTTGGTGCGTAGTGAAACAGCAGCTTACGTCAGTGGGGGCAGGACTGCTGGACAGCAGCGTGTGAGGCTGGGCGTCAGACATCTCTGACAGCTTCTCCTCATCCTCCTCCTGAATGGGTGAGGATGGAGATCTGAGGGTGCTGTGGAGAGGCCAGACAGAATCACAGACTCACACGAATGCTTCTCAGTTTTATTCATCTCTACCAAAGCTGCTGTGGACAATAATTAACATTTTTTATAACAGAAATAAAGACTTAGGCTGTGTTCGAAATGGTATACTAACATACCACTCATACTCTCGTAAGTCTGATGTCAAAATGAGTATGTAGTGAGTTCACATTAGATAGTATGGAAAGATTGAGTATGCGAGAAATACCCAGATGTATACTATATCTGGACATTTTTTAAGTATGCACTGTGGGCACACTAGTCATACTCAACCGCCCCATGATGCATTGCGAGTAGAATGTAAAATCGTCCTGGGACCGGCTTCAAGCTAAAAATTAAACATCTATTTTTCAAAACAAAAGCATCTCTTGTTGTCTTCATTAGTTTAACACTTTTGTAAATAAGGCTCTTGTTTTGAAGTTAACAGGAAGTTCAGTCTGTAGCACAGTGTGTGTGTTTCTGTGAGTTTCATGGATCAAATGAGCACATGTTGATATTCTACTTGGTCACTTTCTTGCTTTAAATGTTTTCAGAACTTTCTCAGGTGGAGAATCAACAGAAATATTTTGCCTCAGTGTGCTCAGTTTCTGTCGTTGTAGGTTTGAAATGCATCTTGGGAAACTTTGAAGTATACTTCAGTAGAAACGGTCATCATTGGTCATTATCCTTTACTTATAGTCGACAGTATATCATTGAATGCTTCTCTGTAAACCTGTGTGTTCTTCCTGTGATGAGCTCACCTGTCAGGTGACTTGCTGACTTTGCCTTTCTGTAGGCTTCCATCAATCAGATGCTCAGGAGAACCCAGCTGCCTGTTGTCACCCCCTGAGAAGTTAATTTCATCATAGAGGGGGGCTGATGGTAGGGTGGGAGAAATGGACCGCAGGCCGTTCAGAGCCTCCAACAAGGAGATGGGTTCAAATCCAGGAGGAACGGAGTCTGTGCCCTGCAGAAAACCCATTCAGTCCAATACCAAGATACATTTAAAAATCAGCTGATGTTGGCGAATCAAACCACGTATAAAAATGATGTGCGTGGAACCTACAGAGTGCTCGTCATGGTCCATGGTCTGAGCCAAGACGGGACTGAATGACACGGGAGAAAGAGCTCCGGGCTTCTTCCTCACAGCTCTGATCTGCAGCAAAGCTCTGAAAGCTGTAGAAAAAAGGACAAACATAAAGCAAACTCAAGCTTTGACTCTGATTTCAAGAACGCGAAGAGTCTTACGCAATCTGCAGATGGGACAGTTGTTGGCCTGGTAGCGTAAAGTGTCCGCACACGAGTTGCAGAGACAAAGATGTCTGCAGGGCAAGATGAGTGTGTCACGCAAGTCCGACAGACACACAACGCACTCGTTACTATTGTCACTGTTCTCGTCGTCAGAGGGCTGAAAGAAAGAAAAACATTGGCAATGTGAACTTTGCTGATTTCATTGATTGAATCTTGATGAAACACTAAAAATATTGACATTGACAGCATTCCCCAAAAACTAGTTGTTTGTTTTTAAATTACATATTATCGTAGCATGTGTTTTAAATACATGCAAGTGTGATAAATAGAAAGCAAAACATGAAAAACACACCTACAACAAGGACAAGAGCCTCATTAAACAGCAGCTGGACGTCAGACTGATCACAGTTAGAAAAGACTGTGTGCATGTGCGCTAGTTGAAGGTACAAGAGACATTCAAAGTTTGATTGTATTGTATTGGAGGTGTTTGTTTGTGATAGTGTCTGTTCATGATTACACGACTGCTCTTTTTTTATTCAGTATTAAGTGATATCCCCTTTCATTCTCCAAATGTTATTAAGGGCTGAACAGTAATTCTGATATCTGATTTATTATTTAATTGGTTTTTAAAATATTTTTTCTGCTGCCTTTTGTGTAGTAAGCTGCTATAGTTAAATGTGATTATTAATACTACTTCTGCCTGTTGAACTCTAGGACTGTTATTGCCCAAATGTTTGTTGTTCTGTGCTTTAAACTTCACGTAAATAACTTAGAAATTGAAGTTCTTTTTAACTCAGGAGTTTTTGTATCAGTTAAGAGGTGTTTGTAAATTCTCTGTTCAAAAAATTCTGTTTTTGAATGATGTAGATATTAATGATTTGTATGTTTTGCTTTTTTTATTTTCGGGTAGTTCATTTATGTTGTTTGGGGAGTAGGCTAGGCTTAAAATAAGCATTTTGTGCTACTTACTGTGCCTGTTTCAACACTAATCATTGTAGACTTTTAGTTTCGTTTAGTTTTTTGTTGAGTTGTGAAATTTGTTGATGTATGGTGACAATAGAAATGAAAAACACTACACATTGATTCCAGTGATCATTAGTTTCTTTTCAGAGTGATTTTACCAGCTTTGATTCATGGTTCAGCAGTGATTATCTGTCTCACACTATGAACATCTCTCACTAGTATTTCGACTAATACCTTGGTATGCAGACGACGTTTTCACATATATTATTAAATGCACAAAATAAAGACAATAATTTGCCTCCGTACATTATTTTGTGATTTGTGTAATAGACTAGTCATAAGGAAACATCAGTGTCGTCGACAAGGAAAATAGTTGCTTAGGAACATCCCTAAAACATTTGCAGTAATACCTTGGTTTCTTGGTTGTTTTTGTTTTCAATCCCGTAGATTTCCTGTAAGAGGTAGCTGACACGGTCCACCTAAGAGACAAACAGAAAAGGTTCAGGCAGATGTTTAAAAAAGACAAAGTGTAGAATAATAATAAGGAATGTACACAGTTTGATTTTCACACTTACTATTTGTTTCTGCTTCAATGGCTTAACAGAGAAACTGCCATCAACGTGCTGAACAACATTAAACAAAAAGGCATTAGATCCAAATCAAAACGTTCATTACATTCAAAAGGACAGTGTGCAGTAGCCTAAGAATGTTTTAAAAGTAAGACAATGTGTTGCACACACATTTAGCAACGAGCAAATTCCCATCAGTGGTCTTAAACGCATCGAAACAAACAGCAGACACAATTAAACAAGAACTTGGGAACATTACAGTCTTAAAACAAAGTCTTAATACAGTTTCAAATGTGTAGCGTACTCACTCGTTCAAAGGCTGCCAGAAGTACGTGAGCATGTCCGAGACAGTCTTAAAAACAAAGCACAAATGCTGGCCTGCTGTTTCTACAAGTTACGTAATCACTTTTTTAATAACAATGACTCACTACACCTACCGTCTCCTTCATCCACCACTGCTTGGATAACCAAAGGAAACACTCCTCTGTCCAGGTCAAAGTTCAGCTTTAAAGGGAAGAAAGTATTAGTTAAAACAATCATATTTACTAACTTTGTGTGTGTGAGCTTGGTGAAACTGCTGCAGATACCCACATCTTCCTCTTTCCACTCGTTGATGTCCATTTTAAACGATGGCATTGAAAACTGTTGGCTCACCCCTCGCTTGTAATGGACCGTTTCAGAGACCATTGACGGCTCCTTGGCACTGTACCTGCATGAAGGAAGTTGCACAGAATCATGGTCTGTTAAAGATGATTCGTTTAAAAACATGAAAAAAATTAAACAACTATTTATAATTTACAATTGACAGCATCAAAGTCCTGTTTTCCCTGACATCAATATAAAACCAAATTTCAGCACAGACCATTACATCAATATGTATTCATTTCTAATCTGCCGTATCTATGGTGACTGCTGGTTGCTAAGAGGCCGCTGCATCTATTCTAGACTTTGTGCTCAGGGGCTTAAATCTCCCCTCTTTTAAAACAAGACAAAAACTCTCTGGTGTGTTGTTTTTAAAGTGCAGGTGTGCATGTGTAGAAGTGGCTGTTTCACGTCTCTGACACTCAAATGGGTTTTGTGTGATTGTACAAATCAGATGTAATCAGAGCTTTGAGCTAAATAATTAAATGAGATACTAGACTGAAACTGAGCACCATTAAAAGAAAGTAATGCCTTACACAGCCATCCCATTGGAGAACTCTTCAAAGGCCTGGCAGTAAAGGGTGATGGCAACCCGAGCATCAGCATCAAAGGTGAACTCTACGCCGTACTGAACCTTTGGTTTTCCTCCTTCTTCCACAGAAGTGTCGGAGTCATCTTTATACCTAGGATCATTCATCAGGTTTCATTAGATCAGCACTGAGGTGAAAAAACAGCTCATAAGACTTAAGTTGGGTACACACACACAAAGAGAATACAGCTGTTTTTGTCGCAATTTTACCCCTTCTAGACCAAGGATGGCAAATACCAGAATATTTTATGTTTTATGAAATTAATCTATAGGATTATCCTGTGGTCTGATGTGTGGTAAGAGTGAATTTGTCCCAATAATTGGCTCAGAGATGGGTCGGAGCCGACAATCGTACATATTAAACTTGTTCAATATTTATGACCAAAACTGCTCATGTGTGGGAAAGCCAACGACTCATGATCCCATGATTTGTGACGTGGAACAGAATGTAGCCAATCAGGAAGCGAGCTGACTGAGAATCACAAAACGCTGCATTCAAGGCAACTTGGAATCAAGTCACTTATTCCAAGTAGGAGATTGAAAATCCTGAATCTTAAAGCAGAACTAAGTCACTTTTTCACCTTAATAAATTATTCTCGTCGTCCCTGTGAGTGTAATACAAGTGTTTATGGGGTGATTGGGGGGTATTTCAAACCCTCCCCCTGCCTCCGACCCGGTGGCAAGACATACTCCTTCATGGCAACCCAATACAAACTAATGCTAGATTAACACCCGCAATCCATCCATCCATCCATCCATTTTCAGAGCCTCTTTGTCAGCACACAAACAAACACATCACACACATTTCCACACTCCCTTCCTTATTACTCCCATATCATTCATTTATTTTACTTGTCTCTCTTCCTCATACTGTTCACATGGTCACATGGGACAATATGTGTGAAAGCACCCTTAATGTCTTCAGTGATCAGTTGCTACCGTCTTGGGAGAGCAAAGGTGCGCATGTAGATGTGGGGTGGGGCAGGCGGCGGGGTGTGTGGAGTTTTTACAACAGTGACATAACCAAAAGGGACCTTTAGGGGGAGCGCTAAGCGCAAGTTACTTAGTTCTGCATTAATGTGGGGTCCGTAACAGATATAATATCTCTTCATATTTAAAAAAAACCTAATGTGGGTACCCCGCTTTAAACATGTTTTGATTCTTACTGTATGTTTTTTTTTTGTTTTACCTGACCAGACGCAGAGAATCCTTCCTAATGTTGACCAGACTCCTGAGGGTTTTCACAGGCTCGTGGGGGGCAGGTGTCACATATGGAAACTGGTAAAAACACAACATACAATGAAGTAACCGATGCAACATTATGCAACCCTCTTTCTATTGTCACAGGTTAGTGGAGCCAAACTTGGTTAATTCAGGATGTAACACGCCTCTGGCCTAAGTAAGATTGAGCCAATCCTATTTTCTCAGATTTCACCAAGAGAATAGAAGGCACGAGGAATGCATGGTTAGAGAGAACATACAATTCCACACAGCTTCTCATACCTGTCGACACAAGGATTAAGAAACATCAGCTTCTACCTGCACCGGGCGATTTCCCAGAAAATTCAGGTCCATGTTCTCCCCAAACAGGTAACCCTCTGGATGTGGCGTGTCAAACTTCTCTCCTCCCATGAAGAAGTGACTTGCAAAGTAATTCCCTGAAGATAAGGAGAACACAACAGAATATATAGTCAAACAACAAGTAAAGTCAAACAAAATCACCACTACGGCTACATGGCGTGCGACTTATCTAGCACAGAGGTCCTCAACTGGTCTCACTCTGGGACCCACATATGCCATGGTCATTCAAACCCACTTTTTTTTTTTTTAATTCAACTAACCAAATGTAGTTTTTTTAAAATAGCTGTTGTAAACACACGTCATATTTTTAAAAACTTACATCTATATATTTTCCTGTGCAACATGCATTTCACAGCATGCCTGTCAAAAGAAAAGTTTCTTTCAAAATAAAAAGACCAATCCAACAAGAGAGACATTATTTATTTAATTATTTTTGACCAGCTGTCTACGACCCACGCAGTATAGGTCCCCGACCCACCAATTGAAAATCGCTGATCTAGCATATTTATATTATCAAAGCAGTAAAACAACAATGACAAAAATGATGGATAAGGAGAAACATTGTGTTCTGTGGAAACTTTAACAAAGTGTCTATTGATACGGAAACGTATCAATAGCCTCAAGGGCTGTGGGTACATTTTCCGGTCCTTCTCAGGATGGCTGAGTGGTCAAAGGCGCTGCACTCAAGAATCCTTCCTTCCGCTAAAGTGGGTTCAAATCCCACTTTTGTCACATATATTTTTTTATTTTAACATATTTAACATGGCAAATTCCACCTTTAAAAATACATATAACAAAAAAAATAAATAAACATTTTAGGGTATTTCCTGGGTTAGGGCTAAAATAAAAGGGTTAGCGGGGTAGCTAAAAAATAAATATGAGCTAAAAAAAAAACTGACGGAACTTTAAGTCACGTGGTGCCCCTATTACGTCACCTAAACTGGCCAATGAGGGGCGCTCCGTATGAATAGACAGAAAGTCCATTGATTAATTAGTCATTAATTACTAATGATGATCTACTACCACTGAAAAACAGTGGTTATTGCATAAATTCTGCGCGTTCTCACACTGTCACTTGCCTTGTTCCAACATTAGAATAATTGTTTTACTTGTTCTTAGTATGAGAAATGTCAGTGATGAGATGTTATTTGTCGCAGCTGATAATGATGTTATAACGTATTCGTAATGATGTAAATTAGAGCACACACAGACAAAAGGCTTTCAATCTATAGTTGTGCTAACAGGCAGCAAACATGGCTTTGTTTACATTGACTGAACACAGTTGATGTACAGTTAAAGGGAGCTACAGATAACACAACCAATGCATGTGATAATATTGCACATAATCGGATGCACATGATGTCAGTCACTAACCGGATTTGGGTGGAAAACGATAGGCTGAGTTGGCTTGGATGTCGATGTCCTCCACACCAGCGATCCTACGGCTCAGTATGGAGCCCATCTTTCTCAGGTCGCAGAGGTTAGCTACACCGAGCTAACAGCTAACAGCACGACAACAGCGCAGACAGGCACCAAACACCGTCCTAATCACACCAAGTGAATAACAAATCCTACCGGAGACCAACAGCTTTGGTTAAAGGGGCATTTTTCCACGGAACGGTGAGTTATTGGCCGTAGAACGAAGCAGGAAGTAGGAAACCGAGACGAGCTGTTGTTATGCCAGGGCCGCGCGCACGTCACTGGAGAGAAGCTGATTGGCTGTTACTGAGCACCATGGTTTACTGTTGTTGTCACTGCTGAGGTGAAAGCACTAAGGGCGCTATTATTAATATTTAGAACAATAAGCAATCTGAACATTGACACAGGAACGAGTGTTTGGAGTCATTTTGTGAAATTTTCTCTCGTTTAGAAAGAATGAGGTTGATTATTGAGTTGTTATTATTACATTATTATTATTACATTATTGAGTGGCTCTCCACTAAAATCCCTCAACTAAATGAATTTTCTGAAAAGGATATTATCTTTGGTCTTATATTTAATAATTACAATTAATTAATTCTATTAACGATATTATTATACTTGGACATTGTTCATACACAAAGAAAAATACTCAAAAATCAAACGTTATTTTAATGCCTTTCACAACTCATTTTTACAATAGTATTTTAAATCCCTTAAATTGAAAAAAGCCAAAAAACAAACTTGTTAAACATGATTGAATAATTTACATAGCCCCCTTTAAATCTGTATTCTACTGTGCCATTGAATCATCCCCTTCAAAAGCCCCAATGTATGTATTATTTATTGCATTTCATGTTTTCCACCCCCCTGTGTTTTGTTCCTTTGAACTTGTGGTCCTATCTATTGTTCTTTTGATCGTTGTATGGCATTTAAGTGCCTTGTTAACTGAGCACTTTTGCTCAATAAAAATACAAAAAGTTAAGAAGAAGAAGAAGAAGAAGAAGAAGAAGAAGAAGAAGAAGAAGAAGAAGAAGAAGAAGAAGAAGAAGAAGAAGAAGAAGAAGAAGAAGAAGAAGAAGAAGAAGAAGAAGAAGAAGAAGCATCACATCTTTATACCACCAGGGGGCGCAAGCACCAATGTTTCTGGCCGCTGCTGCTGTTTTAATGGTACTTGTTTTCAGTGCAATCGAATCAAACAAACATATTTATCAGTACAACACATCTAATGCTTTTCCTTTTACACATTTGTGAATAGAACAACATGATTGCTAATAGCTTTGCTATAATAAGAGTAGAGTAGAGGAGCTTTATTGATCCCCAGTGGGGAAATAGTCATTACCTATGGAAGCCCGTTTCCGCCACAAAAAAAAAAAAAAAAAAAATCACCAAGGAAAGTCATAATTATGAGTTAGAAAGTCATAATCATGAGAAAGAAAATCATAATTATGAGAAAGAAAGTCATAATTATGAGTTAGTAAAGTCATAATTATGAGTTAGTAAAGTCATAATTATGAGAAAGAAAGTCATAATTATGAGAAAGAAAGTCATAATTATGAGTTAGTAAAGTCATAATTATGAGATAGAAACATTTTTGGTACATCCATCTGTACCCATGACACTGACCAGAAATCTCCATTTGTTGTTCAATAAACCATGCTCTACTTCAGCCACATCAGTTTTATCCTTTTGACGCCAGAGCGTCTTTTTGCTTAGTATCTTTTCAAGGGTGCGTTTACTCAGCATATTTCTATGTGAATTTGCAAGCAAACAAAGTATTTCATCATTTGTAAAGCCTCATCTAAAGTATTCTACGGTAGTCTGATCAGCCATCTCTCAGTGTCAGCTCACCACATGAACAAGCTGCTGTAAATGTGTTTAAGTATCTCATAATTATGACTTTCTATCTCATAATTATGACTTTACTAACTCATAATTATGACTTTACTAACTCATAATTATGATTTCTTATCTCATAATTATGACTTTCTTTCTCATAATTATGACTTTGTTTCTCATAATTATGACTTTGTTTCTCATAATTATGACTTTCCTTGGTGATTTTTTATTTTTTTTTAGTGGCGGAAACGGGCTTCCATACATACAGCTCCGATAAATCAGAATCAGAATCAGAATCAGAATCAACTTTATTGACCAGGGGTGAATGAATACACACGAGGAATTTCTTTTGGTGACCTGTGCTCTCTCAGGTAGTATAACATTAAATAATAACAATCAACTAGAATAAAGAAAAATAAATAAAATAAAGAAAAATAAATGAAAAAAGAAGTATAAACATAAATATAAGAGTAGTTAGACTAATATGTGCAAACTAAATAAAAATAACAAGATAATAATAATAGTAATAATAATAATAATAATAATAATAATAATAATAATAATAATGAAATAAAATAAGAATACAATAATAATAATAATAATAAGATAATAGTGCAGTAGTGCATTGATGAGTAGTGCAGTGCATTGATGAGTAGTGCAAATAGGTGAACATTTAGATGAAAAAATTATGTCCATGAACATTCACAGTGACAGGTTGTTCCAGGGTTGATATGTTTAGTTCCAAGTGCAAGAAAAAAAAAAGACAATAGAAGGCAACACACAGAATACCCAAAAGTATAAGTATAAATCATAGAAGTTATATATAAATATAATAAACAATGTAAAAAAAAAAAAAAGTATAAAGAATATATACATATTCACAGGCCCAAACACACTTACTTTACCAGTGGATTTTTCACTCCTTAAATGTGTGTTTGTATGTTGTGTTTTGAACATAAACCACAATAAGCGTCCTTACTTTGCCAGCTAACCAAAGGGACGCCATTTACTGACAAGGGGGGGACACTGCCCCCCCCCCCTTAAATCTCCTAAAGGTTGTGATGTGATGGATTTGTTGACGTGCAGCGTGAGGCATTTATCCGTCGTGCGTATGACGTCATGTGTTATCCTCCTCCGGAGGCTCGAGCTGTTAGCATATAACTACTTCCCTCATTCTGAGGTCTGCTGCTGGCTTTTCTCTCTGTGAACACCAGGTAATTCATCATTCTATCACAGCTACACATAGTTGTGCTCGCAGCTGTCTTTACGTGTTCTGACTTAAAAGTTTGACGTTCGCGTCACGGTTAAACGGTCTGCTGTATTAGTGACAAGTATGGCGACGCTAGCCAGCTGGCTAACCCCATCTAGCGGGCGATCACGCCTCTATTTTTGACAGATTAGGGACTGAACACGGTCACAAAGGCATCCGTGGATCAGCAAAATAAAACACTAGCAATCTGGCTCTCAGTTTGTTGTAGGACTTGATCATATAGGATAGACAGTAGCAGCTCAGACGGTTATCTGTCCATTAGCTGCGTCTCTATCTATCTATATCTATATCTACATTCAACAACATCATTAATTCACAGTTTGACTGTAAAGAATCGACCTCTGCTCTAGGCTGCCTTATATAACCAAATTATCCATGGTTAGTTGTGCAAGTAGCTTTGAGCTGGATTATCGGCGACAGGATTATATAGTAAAAGATCAGCTATTCTGCTGAGTAAGTTAGCAAAGAAATAAGTAAAGCTGATCAAAGCTGTTGAGGCAGTGGTAGTAATAACGTCACCAATGGTATTATTTGCTCTAAAGGAGTTGTCATTGAAAGACAACACTCTTGTCTACATTTGGGCTCAGCTCGTTTGTTTGCTACCATATGGTGCAACAGATCCTGTCTTTACACTCATTAATCATTTTTATTCTGATTTATCTCATGAAAAGTCTTACTTGGCAACCTGTTTATGCCTTTTCTAAAAAAAAAAAAATAGTAGTTGTATTTTAACTGATCTTATTCAAACTTATTATTGTGCAAGATAAGACATCTACCACTGGAGCCAATTGGTTTAAGAAAGGGTTAATTTCTATAGGCTCCTTGTGCACACAAAACCTGCACATACTGGCCAGGTGTATAATTACAGGCATCTGATAATTACCATATAATTTCTGATTTATTGAATATTTGTCTGTTATGGCTCTTGGGATTGACTGTAAATTATTACATTAGGATTACAAATATACATTTCTAATAGTGCTGTCAAACGATTAAAATTTCTAATTGTGATTAATTGCATGACCTTCCTAAGATAATCGCATATTTTTAACTTAGTTAATATTATATTATGTATTATATTTGGGGGGGATCCAAAATATAATACTCTAGTAATGTACATGTACTACAAAATATTACTTCTTCGTATTCACATGAGCACAGCAGAGGTGGGGCGCGCACACGTACACGCTCTTCTGTGTCCACCACCGCCCTGAAATGGACAGAAGTCTTCGGTATGAAAGCGAAAGTAAACGGGAGCTCATCGCTCCGTCCTTTTATCATGCTCAGGCTGAATAAACAAAAAAAAAAAAACACGTGTACACATAAAAACACACAGACACTAACAGCAGATGCCATCCCCGCTTTCAGAGTTGGTACACTGGCGAAGTGTTCCGGCGCTCAGCAGCTTCGCTCCAACCAAGACATTTTCACCGTTCGCTCATAGGTTCGATATTACAGCCGATCACATTAATTGCATAAAATGCAAAATATCAGCCGATCCGATATAGCCGATCAGATCGGTGTAAAGCCTACTTTTTAGGATGAGTTATTGTACCAGCTGCTTGATAAATTTTCCCTCTTTATTTCCGTATCTGACAGAGTAAAAGTTGACCTAGTGAGCAGGCAGAGGAGCTTGCGTGTCCAACACATCTGAAAGTATAGACTTTGGGCCAGTATGTCTAGTGATCCTCCCCCTCCGTACCCTGGAGGTCCCAGTGCCCCCCTCATCGAGGAGAAAAATGGACAGCCGGGTAAGAGAGCTGCACATGCAAACTTGTAATAAATGTTTATATGCACGCATATTTTCTACCTCACCTTTAAATTCTTAGCATATGATTAGGGCTTTGAAGTGCAAGTAAGCAGCTTAAACCTTCAAATCTTTAAAGTTTTCAGCTTTTTTTTTTGGTGTGTTTATATCATATCATCACTGAGAGGTTGAAAACAAGTTGATATAGATCTAATAATGGAACATTTATGTTTCTGTCGATTCTTTGTTGTATAAATGACGTTTTTCATTGGCAATTGTTTCATTGTTGTATTCCTGTTCCTCTCGAATCACTAAGGTATGGATCTTTTTTCTTTTTTTTTATTTTCATGAGGCAGTCAGAACTGCTCCTCCACAGGGAAATCCTTTGCCTCCAGAATACGGTCCTCCGCCCTATGAAGCCACCCAGCCAGGCTTCCTACCCCCACATGTACCTGGAGAAGGACCATTGCCTATGCCCATGTCCATGCCCATGCATCTGCCACAGCAAGGTAAGCCCTGTAATACTGCAATCACATCACTGTTGTAGTCGACATTTGTCTGGGTTGAAGAAGCCTTTTGAAAGCCTCTAAGCAAGCCTAGAATTGTATCTTATTTTAACACTGGTTTTCAACAGGCGGTGCCTACCCACCACCACCTGGTCACTTCTCCCACCCGATGCCAGGACAGATGGGGCCCGGGCCCGGACACTTCGTCCACATGGGAGGACACACAGCGACCGTTCTGGCTCCACCGGGAGCAGCCACCACTGTGACCGTCCTACAGGGGGAAATGTTCCAGACCTCACCGGTGCAGACTGTGTGTCCACACTGTCAGCAGGCCATCGTCACCCGCATCTCCCACGACGTGGGCCTCATGAACACCCTCTTCTGCCTGTTCTGCTTCTTTGTTGGGTGAGTGAGATGTGTGATGTTCACTCACAGCTGGTAAGAGTTCAGCATGTTAGTGTCACATTAGGGCAATGGTAGGTTAATGGTTAGGAGGCGGGTTTGTAATCTGAGCGTCGCTGGTTCTAATCCACTGTGGGCCCTTGAGCAAGGCCCGACGTACTCCTCGGGATGGGTTAAAAGCAGAGAACTACATAATGACAATTATAGTTAATTATCTTACATGTGATAGAATTAATACACTTTAATTTCAAATGTTTGAAAAATCAACTGGTTTCCATTGGTCTGGTTTAAGGACTGGACATTATATATATATATATATATATATATATATATATATATATATATATATGTATGTTAAAAATTGTTTATTGAAACACTAATGTATTTTTGTTCAAAATGAATTTATATAAATGAATTAATGTAATGAAAACTTTATGCAAACTAAACTGTCACAATGACAATTTTCAACTTATTCTTCAACTTTGTATCATTGTATCAATAGTAATAATGATCATGGTCTCATGATCATTTCACTTTAAAGGCTTGGAAGAAATGTTCATTATTAACAATACACAAGATCCTTTTTTGTTTTTCAAAACTTTAAACTTGATGGGGTAATTTTTAAAATTTTTAATCCATTGAGTAGTTTTGATGTAATTCTGCTAAAGGAAAAATGAATAGATCCAAGTAAAAATATTACCTTACTACATAATTTTAATAATGAAGTTCTATTGTAACATGATTTACTGTTATTTAATGTAGTGAATTCCTTTTTATAAACATGATTTACCTCATTTGTATGCACTTCATCAACAAAGGGATTCTAGGTTAGCGACAGATGCGCAGGAAGCAGACAGACATGTTGTACATGTTTTATAATCCTCTATAACTTAATAAAGTTATATGTGGGACTAACTACAGTACATTACTTAAATTAAGATTTGAATTCTTAGGTTTTCAGCTTGAGTAGCACAAGTTGAAATTCATAAATCATTAGAATATGTAGAAATTTAAAAATTCTCAAGATGCCTATGCTAAATTTTCCTTGACTGTCATAATTTGTGTAATGGTGCTTTTTCAATAATATACTGTAAGCGCTGTGTCAAAGTGCTTTTGTTTTATGTCTGCATGTAGCCGAGGTGTTTTAATCCCTGCTCTGTGTCTTGCAGGTGTGATCTGGGCTGCTGTTTGATTCCCTGTCTGATCGACGACCTCAAGGATGTGACGCACACCTGCCCTTATTGCAAGGGCTACATCTACACATATAAACGCATATGCTAACCACAGACAGCTGTTACTGACCCAGATATGTACACACACGTACACTTACGGCTCCTCCTGCTTGTATTGACAGCCCCCCCCTTCATCTTTTGCAAAGTGTTGTGAAACCCTCTCAAATGGTCAGTGCAGTTCTTTCTGAATAGTTACTGTATATATCATTCAACATACTGACTTATATGTGCATTTGAATTGTAAAAATCTGATGTGGGTGAATGAGAGGTGGATAAAGGAGCAACTAAAGCCAGAGCGAGGACTTGGATGTTAATCCTGGTAATTTAGAGACAGCCTCACTGTGAGGAAGCTGTGAACTCGTGTGAATTTACAGAAGTGTATTCTAACATGCTGAGTAAGCATCGTTTCGTGTTTTTTTTTTTTTGTATGATTAATTCCAGACGTTTATTCCTCAAATATTTTACTAATAACTGTGAACACGTTACATTTTGTCGTCGCATTGACAATGAGAACTTAACTCATGAATGTAACTAAAATCATTTATGAAAATATGTTTTAGCTTTGTTAAATTTCCTACTGTCCCACTGGGATGCATTAGCACCCTCAAACTTTATGTTCTTATGCTATGAATTCATATGCACTTTATTTTGAAGTTATTTTGCTCCAGTGATGCATTTACAGTTTACATCTAAGGATAAACGATTCCTATCTTAAAAGAAAATAACACCAAACAGTAAATGTGGACACAGAAGTTTCTGCAAGAAGTTTTTTTTTGTAATGTTTTGCCAAGTATTTCTCAGATGAACAGAAGAAGATCCACAGACAGAAGGTCCATCTTCCTCACTCCTGTTTAGAATTGAAGCTAGCCTCTACAGGATGCATGTTAAGGGCTTGACTGATGCTAGCTAGTTAGCGCTGCTGGAATAAGCTGCAAACAAAACCATCCTGCTAAACAATGTTGTGATACTGCTGAGTTGAATGGCAGTGAGGGACATTGGTTCTACACCATTATTCACCAGCAGCAGTTCATCTGCATGAGCCACATGTGATAATGAAGGATGCTTAACAGCTACATACCCCCCCCCCCCCCCCCCTTTCCTCCCCAACTGTGTCTAATTAATTTTTCTGAACTGAAGGCTTGCATTGAAGGCGTGATATGAAGTACTGTATGCACTTCTTCTGGATACTGGTGTCTGTGATATGTATAACTATGTAAGTCTGAATCAGTTTGTTGTATACAGGTACTATTTTATCAATAAAAGCCATGAAGGAATTTTATTGTCATATTCAGCTGTGCTACATCATGTACAATACAAAAAGTTCCTAAAGATTGAAAACGAAGGTGTCAGTCCCTCCATCTGTGTCCACACTGGGCGTTGCAGCATTTGTAGAAAGTTGTCATTGGTTCGTCGGCAGACCTGGTCTGAATCTGCATGAAATATGCACGAGGGTGCTCACACTTTGGACATTTTTCTGCAGAAAGGAGAGACGTCAAAGTAAGTAACGGGTGGAAAGGAATTAGGGATGTTGAAAAAACTTGATTCTGCGATATATCGAGATATTACGTTGCGCGATTCTCAGATCGATTCTAAATGCATTCGTATCGATTTTTTTTTATTATTTAAAAATATATATATATATTTTAATTTTTTTTTTTTTTTATTTAACCAGGAAAGTCTTCTTCTAGGCTAATACCTCAGCTAAGTTGAACTAAAGTCAAAGTTGGTTTAAAAGCCACAGGCAGATTGTATGTTATTTTAAGTTGTTGACACATGGCATGTTAAAGTCAATGTTTTGAATATAAAATATGCCAATAAAATCTATTTCATACATAATGTTCTCATGAAGGTATACATATTTACAGATTAGTTGTTTCTTCAGTCATATATATATATATATATATATATATATATATATATATATATCGCAATAATCGCTTTATACATTAATATCGGGATGTATCGTATTGTATCGGGATATGAATCGTATGCTGAATTATTTGATTTCTGTTTGGGTAATATCTCTCAGCAAATTCAATATTATATAGTGCAGTGGTCTCAAATTATTTTGGCCTCAAGTACCGACTTTGTTAGACTATATTATTTCGCTCAAATCTATAAAAAAAAAATATATATATATTCTAGAGAATAATTATAGAATCTCATTTTGTAAATAAGTGGAATTAACTGTATTTAGTGGCTCTTGAATAGATTTTCTATAATTTCTAACATTTCTGTCATCTACCCTCCTGGTGTGGGACAAAGAATGACCTTGTATTTTTAGTTTCATGTAATCACGAACATTTAAATTGTCATAATATCATTTTAAACAAGAAAATAAACATAAAACCCCTCATTCGAAACGCTTTCATTTGTTAATTTTCTTCTCTCTCGCTCAAGTGCTATTGCGTACCCCTATTTGAGAAAAATTGATATAGTGTAATAAAGCTGGGCAATAAATAAATAACTCGATTAACAGAATTTGTAGATGAAAATGATTTTTTTTTGCAAATTTGAGTTAAAAAAAAAAAAAAAAAAAAAGTACTTTTTTTCCCACCAGTTTTTTTGGACTTTTTCACGCTCCGTCCTTGTGGGTTACCGTAGCACGATGTGAGCCAGCCCCCTCTTTGTTTACTCTTTGAATAGGTTATGTGTGTGCCACAGGCAATGTTATAAAATATGTAGTTATCTGATTTCTTAATCAGAAAATTTAAGCTACTGTGAAGTTGTTGTTACACTTTTGCTTAAACCTGGGTTAAAGCTGGAAATTGTTGAATGACAGAGCCTCATTTACTTTTATATTGGGATTGTTTCTATGCATTTTAACTCTTGAGGACAATCACAGCAAAAAAGTTGCACTTTTGACAATATATCTGATGTCTGCAGTCATTTTTAAGTGCATTGAAGAAAAAAAAAAAAAAAAAAAAATCAAATCAAAACTCCAATTATCATTTTTTTAATTTTTTTTTTTTTGGCAAAATCGCCCAGCCCTATAGTGTAATTAAAATGAAGAGAACTCGCCTGGTTGTGTTAAAATGTAAACCTGTAAGTCATTTATTTTTGAGGATTTAAGATTCATAATCGTTGATATTATAATAGCGATTAATCGGTCGGCGTGACGTTACTATCGGATCATGTCGGTGACAGCTCGTTGAAAACAAACTTTTAGAATATTGATACATTGTTTGTTGCTAATTTACGATCGCGGAAGGTCAAAAATAAAGTCCTGTAGCTTTGACTGAAAACACCAGATGACTTTTGACAGATAACAGAAGCACGTGCGTATGTTTGTTTTTACCGAACTGCGTGAAACCTCTCACTTCCGGTTTACACCCCGACCAAAAATAATTGTCGATTTATACCACCACCACCAGCCCTACGGTTAACTCGTCCGTTCGTTTAAAGTTTACATTAAATTACGTATTTAAAGCTGACACTAACCGGGTGTAGAATCCACGTTCTCCCACGCTGCAGCTCCTCCCAGGACATCATCGACCTCCTTCAGCTTTGGGTATTTCCGGTTATTCACCTGCACGAGAAAGACGCACATAATATGAGAGTCCAACCGTCCCAACGGAGCGTTTAATCCCACTTACCTTTCTGGTGATGTTGTGAACGTAAGGGCAGGTGTTACAGGCGAATCTCATGCACTTCTGTCCTTCTTCGACGATCAAAACGTTCCCACAGGTCGGACAGAACAGGAGCATCCTTTCTACAAAGACCAGGATCAGGACTCACCTGAAAACTCTGTGTTTAATTAAACCCACAGTCCAGGGAAGGAAGACACGTGACAAGCGGAAATACACAACGTTGGTGCTCCCCTCTTACACATCCGGTGGGAAACGTCTTTCCGTGTAAGAAGGAGGAACCTTTTGTTTCTCGCCATGTCTTCTATCCGGTGCATTATATGTGCTGCACACGGACTGTTTACATCAGTGGTGCTTTCTGTGCGTTCATTCGGGCAGTGTTTTAGACTCGTCCGCGTTTGGACGTGATGGAGGAAGGAGGCGCGGTAGGAGGCCTCTCCTCTGAGGCGGTGGAGGCGGGGAAAGATGGAGGAACCGGAGCAGAAGCTGCGGAGGTGAAGGAGGAGGAGGAGGAGGAGGATGAAGACGCTCTCCCTCACTCGGAGATCCTGGATATCTTTGAGGAGGGTTTGGCCCGACTAGTGCAGGACCCGCTGCTCTGTGACCTGCCCATCCAGGTACTCACACAGAAACACTATGGGTGTCCCGATACGATATCAGACATCATAAATCGGTCCGATGTCAGGAAGTAAAAACCCAGATTTAACATATACAGGGTTTTTTTTTTTTTTTAAATTTAGATTTATTATTGTTATTTTTCAGGGTCCTTTAGAACTTTATTTTATATATTTGTTAGGGGTGTTGATGCCACTTTTTTCACTCCCTATACGTTACCGATATTGCCACCTTGAGTATTGCTCGATATTGATCCGATACGATATCGGCACGAATCACACATACTTTTATTACTTAAGTAATGTTACTCAAACAGAGAACAATAGTCAGCAACAGTAGGTATGAGAAAAACTGATCCATTTATTATTAACCAATTGGTTACATAAATTTGAACCGACCTAAAATCTGCAGTATTCTACATTTGAATAAATATGATATATTAAAGATTTTAGATGTGTTTCTGATCATAATTGGTTTTGAAGGTTTCTTCCCTTTTGTAAATGTTCATGTTTCTTTCATGTTTTTAAATTCCTGTCAATAAAAATCAGGGTAACCTAATTTTTCTTTTAAGAATAAATAAAGATTTCACATGGAGACAAAGCATCAACTGGATCAGAATTTTTTCCTCTCGCAACTGTAAACATTAACATTACAAATTCACCTTTTTAGGTCAAACTGACCTTCTGATGGCACTGATTTGGCCGTTTGTTTAATGAAAATGCTTGAATTTGCTGTGATTTTATTTTCTGCAGGTGACCCTGGAGGAGATTAACTCCCAAATTGCCTTGGAGTACGGCCAGGCCATGACTGTGAGGGTTTTAAAGGCTGATGGAGAAGTAATGCGTAAGTGCTCTTTTTGTGCTTCTGGACAACATGGAACTGATGTTTCAATTATTTTTTTTATTGTTATAGAACATTTGCTACAATGTCAATACTAAGGAATTAAACATAAAAGCTATTGGACCACAAACCCATAACATTCTCACTGTCAGGAAACAAAAAAAAAGCTCAGCACTGTTTCAAAATGAAACAAAACATAAAACAATATTGTTTTAAAAAAATAATTTCTTGTTTTCAGCCATTGTTGTGATCCAGAACGCCACTGTCCTTGATCTAAAGAAGGCCGTACGTAGATTCTTTGAGCTGAAGCAGCAGCGTGAAGGCGGAGTGAGAATCATTAGCTGGTAAACACACAAACACACAGCATCATGAAACCAGTGCCAGTGATGGGATTCTCCCATTCCCACTGCTCCCATTCTGTTTTTTTGCACAGGAGGTACGTTTGGAGGACGTACAATCTAGTTTTTCAAGGCGAGAAGCTTGAAGATGACAAGATGAGGCTTAAAGAGTGAGTGTAAATAGTATTATTAACAGGAAGCTCTCTTTCCTTTACTTGAATCTGTTATTTTCTTCAGTTATGGGATCAGGAACCGAGATGAGGTGATGTTCATGAAGAGACTTCGAAAAAAGTGAAGCACCAGGAGCATGAAACCCATTTTCTGCTGAAGGAAGAATGGGTTGGGCTATGAAAGCGTCCAATATGTGTGTATTTACATTAAGAGGCTTCGATCTCCTGCTGCATTAAAATGCTTTAAGTTTTGTAATAAAAATGAAATATTAAACTATTTTTTTTAGAATTAATTCCTGTGTCTGTTTTACTCGAGCCTACAAAATGATGGGCGTGAAAATGTTTGGCAAAATGAAAAAAAAACAGTATGGCTTATTCATGAAAGTCATTATCATCACTCTGACTTTACACGATAGTTAAACTCGTGAAATGTAAGTTTCTTTTACTCCTCAGTCTTTAAAGTGTCAGAAACAGGAATGAGAGGGTTGGTCACAAAGTTGAGTAACACACTCCCTTTAAGGCATACATAAAAAATAAGTAGCACATAAAAACTAAAATGGCTCACAGTGTATAACCTGCAGTAAATGCGATTCCTTTTCAGAGACCATACAGTATATAATTCATCTTTGAATAATCCTAGCATTTTAATGAAAGAAAAGTGGTTAAAAAAAGTCGGGAAAATAATGTTCACTTGGCACTCTTAATTTCTCCTTCAGTAGATTTCTATTAGCTATTGCTAGCTTCTGAAATCTATATCTTAAAGATAAACGGACCTGGATCTCTAGAACAAACCGCCAATGAAATAGGGGTAAAATAATTACATTTTGGACATTCTTCTTGTGCACATTGCTATTCACTTAATAAATGATGGCACTACAATAAAGCAATACATGAGGCTTCAGATGTAGCTTACCTCCACTTCAAAGATTGGTTAAAAAAATAATTGATTCTGTAGCATCCTTTGGAAGTTTAGATGTTTTAAAAAGCAAAATTCAGCTCGTTATTATCAGTAATAGAAGTAGTAGCATTGTCTTGAAAAAGATATGTGAAAAAAATACATAAAGTCATAGCAGGTGGCCAGCAGGTGGCGCTATGTGAACACCAAATCAAATGTAATGTTTTTTTTCCAGTATACCAATGGTCTATTAATGAAAATAGTGTGCTATTTTTACTGGTGTTTTATACGGGTATTGTTTTTACCTCCTGCATTCACTAAAGTGTTTACGCAGAAAACATAGAGAGGTATCGCAGTTACTGAAAAGAAAGCAAACAGGCAAATGTAATCCCATGTAAACTAATGTTTACAGAGTCCGTGTAAGAGTCTCAATGCTGACACTTTATTGCTCAGTATAACTGTATTCAAGACAGTTTTTTGTATTAAATGAGTTGATTTCGATTAACGTTAAATGCCGGATTGCTTAATTCCAGATATCTTTGTCATATATTATTGTATAGTTGAAATTTTAATTATTTTTCCACACACAATATATATATATATATATACATATATCACGTGATGAGGGTGGACGCAGGTTGAACAGAGGGGTGTGTGGGCTGGACGAGACATGAAGGCATCTTGATTGGTTCTTTCTATTCGGACCGAATGTCAGGGATTGGTCAGAGTTTTCACAGGATTACAGCTGCTACAGAGTTTTGATTCCTATTGTTCTGTTTTTCCGAACACCTAAAATATTGACTATGCTCACAGGATGGAAGGACCATTTCACCCAGTGTAACAAAAAGAGTTTCTGAGATTGCAGACCGCACCTTTAAATGTTTTATAAAAAGTAATTCTAATTAAAATCTTGAGGTTGCTATATATTTTGGTTTGACTCCTGGTGTAATTACAATAAACAAGTCCACCTGTACCCCAACACATCAGTAAGAGGCTACATTCCTGCGTCTGCTACCTGCTGAGACTATAATATTCTGTTGTACCTGTCGTGTCAGCACAGCCTGACATGGCACCAGTCTGTCACCAACACATAGTAAAACACAACCATTCACTCACACACATTTACTCCTCCTCCTGACACTCAAATTACCCTAATGTACTTTTTTTTAAAAAAATTTTTTTTATCACTTATCACTGCTGTGCTGCACCAGAGAATAATATTCATATAACCTTTATGTAAACTACACAACAGCCATGACATATGCGCAGTGTTGGTCCATCAGCTGTGACCAAGGATTACATACTTCCTGTTCTGTATGAACAACCACACTAAGTGCTACACTTTACATTCATTGAAACAAAGGAATCCACAAAAACAAGCTGATTACAAATCAGAAGGAACACTTGAGATGGAAACTTTAAAAGCTATTTCATTTTACACTCAAATGTAGTCTATCTCAGGAGCCTCTTATTGTCTGAGGGGAAAACAGATAAATCTCTCTCGGTTGTAATTCGCTGGAAAAGCCTGAAAAATGGAAGAGCTCGTCTGAATTGCGCTCAGTCCCAGTTCAAGTGAAGTTCATGAGAGTCCAGAAAGTCAGAGGGAAAGACGCCCACAGGCATCGCCACATCCAAAGTGTTGACCCCCTCTGCAGGTACACACAGAGTCAGATCCAACCAATCCATGTTATGGAGATTCAGAGCAGGAGGGCACGTGTTTCCATGCACCTCCACCTCCATGGGGACCTCAGGCAGGTGGAGCTCCTCCAACTGTTTCATAGTCTGCGGCTCAGAGGCCGACATGCCTCCCTGAAGTGTTTTCAGCTGTGACTCAGAGGTCAAGGGTGAAGGCAGGTGGGCCACCTGGACCATGGCTGGAGGGCGGGACAAAACCGTGTTAATGGGAAGGGTGGTTATACTGGCTGTCACTGGGTGAGGTGTGTCCATGCCAGGAGGACCCTGTTCAATCAACGGGGAGATCTCTGAAAACAAGAAGAGGAAAGGATGAGGAAGCAGATTTTCATCCTTTTCCCTTAGAGTTCTTCTGTAAATATGATAATGGGAAACAACTTCCTGTTAGATCAAAAAATGGCGCGTTTTGCTAATCAATAATTATAGTGACACATACCAAAGTTTCTCAACTGTATCTCACTAAATTTTGTCATGCGTTACAACACGATTACATCATGTCTTTTGAGCTGCAAAACACATATTTATTTGTGCTGCTTGGCATGAAAAAATACACTTTGGGTGTGCAGGGTTAAGGCTGGGAGACATGGTAAACATTATTGGTTATGGTTAGGATTAGAGCCTAGGTTCCCAAAGTGAGGTACAGGTACCCCCAGGGTTATGCAAATTATCATAGGGGGTACTGGAATGAAAATGAAAAACAATGACAACTTTGGAAACTAAATTATAAATAGAGCAGTTAATGTTAATGTTGGGTTAATGCTAATGCTATTACTAGGATAATGCTAATGCTCGGTGAATATTAATGCTAGGTTATTGCTTGGCTAATACTAGGTTAATGCTATTGCTAGGGTAATGCTATTGTTAAGCTAATGGTAGGTTAAAGCTAATGCTAGGTCAATGTTAATGCTAGGCTAATGCTAAGCTAATTCTATAGCTATGTTAATGCTAGGTTAATGTTATTGCTATGTTATTGCTATTGCTAGGTCAATAATATTGCTAGGCTAATGATAATGCGAGGCTAATGTTAATGTTGATGCTAGGTTAATGCTATTGCTAGGTTATTGCTATTGCTCGGCTAATGCTAGCTAATGCTAATGCAAATGATAAGCAAATGCAGTGTGACACGGGCCAGCACCTGCATCCTCACTTGCATTTTTGTCAGGAAATGCAAATATTCTAGTTATTATTATTATTATATATTATTCCTCAACAGGATAGGTAAAATTCACTTTAGGGCTACATTGTATATGACATTACATTATTATGTTAGTGTGCAGAAGTAAGGGGTACATGGCTTCAGGTTAAATGTCTGAAGGGGTACATGACTGTGAAAAGTTTGGGAACTTTTGGATTAGAGTAAAGATTATAGTTAGGATTATAGTAAGGATTATGGTTAGGATTATAAGAAGGATTATGGTTCGGATTATAGTAAGGATTATGGTTAGGATTATAGTAAGGATTATGGTTAGGATCATAGTAAGGATTATGGTTAGGATTATAGTAAGGATTATGGTTAGGATTATAGTAAGGATTATGGTTAGGATTATAGTAAGGATTATGGTTAGGATTATAGTAAGGATTATGGTTAGGAATATAGTAAGGATTATGGTTAGGATTATAGGAAGGATTATGGTTAGGATTATAGGAAGGATTATGGTTAGGATTATAGTAAGGATTATGGTTAGGATTATAGTAAGGATTATGGTTAGGATTATAGTAAGGATTATGGTTAGGAATATAGTAAGGATTATGGTTAGGATTATAGGAAGGATTATGGTTAGGATTATAGGAAGGATTATGGTTAGGATTATAGTAAGGATTATGGTTAGGATCATAGTAAGGATTATGGTTAGGATTATAGTAAGGATTATGGTTAGGATTATAGGAAGGATTATGGTTAGGATTATAGGAAGGATTATGGTTAGGGAAATAACTTCTGATTGAAATATGTTATCTTGAAAATACATCCAAGTAGCACCAAAAAAATATTGCGTGTTAAACCATAAAAAAAAATGTGTCTTGCAGCGCGCTAAACCTGCCGGAAACATGCTGCCATGCACAAAACAATAAATAATAGATTATTACAATAATAGATTATTTGATCAATATGCCCCAGAGCAGCTGTGGCTACAATAGTAGTTTACCACCACTGTGTGGAGTGAAATAATAATGCAATGTAAAATGCTTTGAGTGTCCAAAAAAGAATGATATGAATATTATTATTATTATTATTATTATTATTATTATTATTATTATTATTATTATTATTATTATTATTATTATTATTATTATTATTATTTCATTTTCCTGACAGTGTCACATTCTCATGTGAGATGGGATTGGATTAGGCATGAGGACAAAGGAGAATATAAATTGTGGTGTATTCCTTACCTCCGCTCTCTATCAACACGTCAATCAGATCATCCATATGCTGGCTAGCAGCAGTTGGTCCCTGGAGAAAAAATTAAAAAGGTGTGTCCCAAACTACAGAATGAAAATAGAACATTTTTTGACTTCTCTTGTGTTTATTTTAACCTGAGCGGCTGCTAAAGCTTCACATATCTGTTTAACGGCGTCTTCATAGGGAGGCGGGTCTTTACACTTTGACGCACGATTTCTAGTCTCAGGCCTCTGCATGATCAATGATGAATGGCTCGGACTAGGAGACTGTTTGGAAAAAGAAGGACGGGGATGTCACACCCCCCAAGAAAATTCAAGATCAGCCCTTAGAGCACGTGTCAAAGTCAAGGCCTGGCGACCAAATACGGCCCCATTTTCCCCATCCATCTTTAGTGTCATTTTTTGGAAAAAACTCTCAATTCTTACAAAATTTCCCCAAATTAAAAGAAAATTGGAAAACCCTGCAGGGACTGATATCTGTCACTTATTTAACAAAAATGAGTTTGACAGCCCTGCTTTAAAGTAAACATAACAGACTTCAGGTCAAATGCTACCTTGATTGTTCTGTAGGAAGCGTTTTTGTTAGGCTTTGTAATGTCACGTCCATCTGCCATGTCTGAAAAGCTACTATAGGACTGTTGTTATAGTATGGGGCACCGATTGTAAATTTGCGAATGCTAAACTAAACTGCAAGTTTTCGCAACATTTAGCAACAAACCACGTTTAAAAAATGTAGGTGAAATTTTTTTTACGGTACTTTTGACAGATTTACAGCTATATTTGTGAAATTTGTGATATTTTTTTTCTTGTAAAAATATTTAAATGTTAAATCTAAAAGTTCAATCTAAAATCTAAATGTTAAATCTAAAAGTTCAATCTAAATCTAAATGTTAAATCTAAAAGTTCAATCTAAATCTAAATGTTAAATCTAAATGTTACCTTCAAATACAAATGCTAAATCTAAATGTTACATGCAAATCTTAAATGTTAGATCTAAATTTTAAATCTAAATGTCATTGGTGAAACTAAATATTTAGCTAATATGCATATTCACCAGAAGTACCAAAAAAAAAAATGTCATTTAAAATGTAGAGTTAAATGTAACATTTAAAGTTCAACATTTAACATTGAAAGTTATATTCAACATTTTACATTTAAATTTAGATTTAATATTCAAAGTTTAGACTTAATATTCAAAATTTAGATTTAATATTCAAAGTTTATATTTAATATTTAGATTTAACATTGACATTATATTTTTACAAAAATATGACAAATTTCACAATCATTGTTTTAAATCTGGTCAAAAGTAACATAATACGTTTTTTAAATATTGCAAAAAGTTGCTGTTTATTTTAGCATACGCAACTTTACAATCGGTGCCTCATAGTATAGTCACAGGTTTTTGTCAGTAGTTTGGTGCTATATATATATACAGTATATATATATATATATAATATATATATATATATATATATATAGCACAGGTGGTCAGTATTTAATTCAATATTTGGGTTTGTGTTTGAATGAAGCACACATCTGAAATGAGAATTGACTGTAGGAGACGGAGTGGATGTGTGTGCATGTTAGACAAGAAAACTGCCCAAGGTTCACTCTGCCTTCTGGGCTCAGCTTACGGCTTCAGGCCCAGCAATCCTGAACTGGTATTTAAGGCGGGTATTTAAGATGTGTTGAGGAACAAGTTACATTCAGGTAGAAGAATTGTCTGTACCTTAGAGAGGGGGCCGGCTTTGAGTGCTGCATAGCTGCTGTGCTACAGCGGAGGTTTTCTGTGAGGCCTGAGGCAAGTGCAGCCAACTTTGGTGAGTAATGTGATGCTGTTATGAGGGACTGTTGAGACAGGGATGGATGTGGGGACGAGGATCTGAGTTGTGGGCTGAGATATGATCTGATGACCCGTGATGAGACTGATTTGTCTGGTCTGTGAGGCTCCGCTGTGGAGATGCTTCCTGTTTGACAAAACGCTGGCAGACCAGCAGAGCTGGCAGGATGCTGACGGCTCCCACACCGCTCTTTGCTTTTCTCTTTGACCTTCACAGAAACAGGAGAACTGAGCTGAAAAAGGAGAGCCGCCCTGTTGGGACTTTCTCTTCTCCACCATCCAGCTGCATCCTCAGCTCCTCCACCAGCCTTTGTTCCTTCTCCAGCTTCTTCATCAGCTCCTCGATCTGACCTCCTTTCTCATGCAGACGCTTGTCCTTCTCTGAGTCCTTCTCAGTGGCCTTTCTAACTCACTCACACGTCTCATGTTGGGGACGTAGCCACTTGTTTGGGGGTGTCTGAGGGCAGCTTGTCCTCTTGCTCAGACTGGACATTTTGTTGGCAATCGGTGAAACACATAGGGGGTAAATTTGTGTTTCAGTCATTATGGCCGTTTCCATGGGAACAGCTGTGGAGTGGATGTTGGATTTCTCCTGATATAATTTGAGTCTCTCTATCAGATCGGTTTTCGTTCCTGAAACTGGTAAAGATCTGAGTTTGAGTTCCATTTTCAGCTTTGCAACCTGTGAACACATTGTATGAAGAAGTCATAAAACATGCCACAATGCAACTCCATCATCTGCAAAGAAGTATCACCTTCATTTCGTCCAGATTAGCTGGTAATTGTTGAAGGTCGACGTTTGTCTGTGGCTGCTGAAGATGTAAGTGGGTGGATGTAGCGTTTCCACTCATGGTGACACTGGAACAGCTCGTTTGTGCCTCATTTATGCTTCTGGAGGACAACAGATGTCAAAAAGTGAGTAACAGTCATGAGAGGGGGAGACTTAGAAACCATTTTCTACAATCAACAGCGTCTGTGTAGGAAACTGCAGACAGGAAGCAGGGAGTAACTATGACACAGAGCATCTGTGGTTAAACTAACCTCAGACTGATATAGACAGAGGAACGTGTGAACTTTGGACTGATTTGTTAAAAAAAAAAAACACCTTCCTGTCCAGATAAAATTCATCATTAGAAAGACGGAAGAGGATTTAAAGCTATTTATGGAGACGTACTGGACTGTGACGGGATGAGCAGTCTGGTAGTTGTACTCCATGCTGTTGCTGGCTGAGAATCTGGAGCTGTCAGGAACTGCTGCTGCTGCTGCAGGACACGTGCATATGTGGAGTCCATCTGCATCTTCGCTGGGCTCCTGCTTCTGGTCCGGTGGCACATACTGATGGTCTTCAACTTTTAACTCGAGGCTTGGGCTCTTTTGCTTTTTTTGCTGCGGTTTTTGTCAGTTTTGTGGCTTGAACCAAACTTTGCTTGAGAAGCAGAACAAAGGAGAGAGTAACATGAAACAACTGGACCGACCATGACTTAATACTAAGTTCAGTCAAACCAAGATTGTAGGTTGGCGTTACAGCAGAGGCGACACCGCAGTGTTTCCTAAAGTTTTACGGTATCACTATGACACCCTGAGAGAATGACAGGAAGTGAAATGATACACTGGAAATGTGATTTGATTGTTTTGCTACCTGCAGTTTCTAGATTTGAGTGCAAATATGGTTTTCACAACCAGATCTGCACATGTTTCCAGCCAGCAATAAAAAAAAAGTAAAAAAATGTACATCATAATTTTTGTCAACTAAAGTGGCATAATTAGGACTATTACTAATAATATAAAAATTCATGGTGAACAAAAACTACAGCAAAAACTGTATTGATCTTTTTGTCAAAATGTCTAATAAAAACTAAACTATAATTTCATCACATGGGATGAAATTCAATCAGAAACTCTTTGCATTAAATTGTTTGTATTTACAAACATTAATGCCTATCCCATATAGAATTAATCAATCTTTATGTATATAGCACCTTACTTATAATTGAATTGTAGATAAAAAATGGTTGCATGGAGATTAGAGACTAATGCACACAGAAGTATTTAATATGAATAATTAAAAAGATGATCAAATAAGAAAGAGTTAGATATAAAAATAAAAGCACAAAAGAGAGCACACAAAACATTACCATATCAGGTTGATCAATGGTTATTGAAAACGTAAAAAGAAAATTAGTTGACTAAAATCATGTCATTTAGTTGACTGAAACTATAAAAATTTTGAATGAAACAAATTGCATTTTTGTCAAAGACTAAAACTAAATCAACATTTGTTGTCAAAATTAATATTGGCTGTAACTACAACGTAGTTGAATGAATTCCTTTTGGTCGTACAGGAAGGGAGTATTTGTCCTATTTTTATTGTACGTTAAAGGGATCATTATGATAAATAGTTGAGTAACTGCTTTGCTCTGTATCACGTCTATCATAAGTACATGAGGAGCTGTTTATTGAAACCACCAGACGTGAGTACTTACTTCACCCACCTACTGTTTGGTTTTTCTCTATGTGACACTTACACTGACGGTGCAAAAACGAAACAAGAAGGCATTTAAGGAACAGATTTTTTTTTTTTTTTTATTACACTCAACCATTACTTACTTCTGTTGGTTCAAAATAAAAAGGGGTAAAAAAGTTTGACCTTGACCAGACAGGCCCAGAGGAAGTCCCTCGGTTCTGCAGGACTGATGGGCTGTGGAGCAGGAGATGGCTGTTGCTCTGTTGCTCAAAGGTTGAGGTCAGGTTGACGAAATTAGATGACAACTGTAAGCTAGGCTGTGGGGGGATAATAAGGGCACAATTGGAATTATAGAAATAATAATGCAGCATCAACTCTTTGCTATAATTCTGAATAAGAATACCACAGAGTTTTAAAATAGCTCAAAGAAAACCAACAAACAAATGTAACAAACGACTGACAGTTTACACCCCGGGCACACATTCTTCTCACTGCTGCCTCAGGGAAGAGGTACAGGGTTCAAGGTGTGCATCAGGGTACTGAACACACAGTAATCACAATCATGTTCAAATGTTTCAGTCACTCTTCACTGTGCAATATATTTTATTCCATTGCTGCTATCATGCTCTCCTATTGCACATTTTTTTATTTGATTTTATTATTTTTATTTCATATTTTTACTAGCCTATTGTGTTTTTATTTTTAGTTTTTTCTTTATAGCTGTACTCTTGCACCGCCAGAGTTGTCCTTTTAATTTCATTGTACATTGTGCATGTATGATGACAATAAAAACCTCTAGTCTTCTATTTACCTGGTGACGAGTAGAGAGTTTTAAGGCAATGGCAGCAGCTCCTTGAGAATCAGCTGAAGCAGAGCTGGAAACGTCTTTGCTGCCATAGGTTGGTGAGGATGGAGCATCAGTGCTGTCGTCATCAAAGGTGTACACATCTGACACATCCACTGTCTTTACAGTCGCTATGGGTAAAGGAACAGGAAGCTATCATCTTGTTCTCATCCCACTGTATGTTCAACATTCTACATTTTACTGGGTTTTATTTATACAGACAGACATAGATTTAGATAGAACTGTATATACTTTATGCATATGTGTGTGTGTATTTTGATTCTGGGAAAATACATTATATGACAATCTTTTGTTTCAATATTTGATGCATCTATCATTATTTTTAGATATACATTAATTTTTCCAGTTTACGTCATGGATGCATTTTGTATAAATCATTCATTAAAATTGTGGACACTATGTTCTGTCATATACTTGGGGGTGGGGGGGGGGGGGTGGGTGGTGGTGGGGGGGGGGGGTGGGTGGTGGTGTGGGGGGGGGGTGCACAAATAGCTACCGTAGCCCATGGCCTATAAACAGCATCACATTTTTAATAATGCCTACATCATATAACTGCTGGTAAGAGTTTATTTTTGACATGGTGGGTATGAGCAGGATCTACCATTGATGACCTCTTTGACCTTGGAGCCAACAGGCAGGATGTTCTTCTCCACTAACTCTAGAGGTCCAGGCCGCTGGGCGATCTTTTCATTAAGATCATCCGCCAGTCGTGCTCTTTTCAGCTTCATCTGCGTGGCCTGCAGGGACGGCTCCACCTGCGTCTCTGATGAACACAATCAAGTGACGGGCATAATATTTCACAGCTAAAAATAACAACAACAAACATGTAAACACTTTGCAAACAAATCTTTTTTTTTTTTTTTTTTTTTTTTTATTATTTTTTGGTTTTTATTGAAATTCCTCCGAGTGCAACCAGTAAGATTTACCTTGAAGGATGTGCATACGGACCAGCTCTGCACGCTCAGGTCTGCTGCGGAGTTTGTGCTTCAGGAAGTTTCCAGTCTGTGCAGAGAAGATACCTATATTAACATAGTTTGGAGATTTATCGAGATAAACCAAATGTGAGGCACATTCTTTACCCTGGCTCTTTCCAGGCGGCAAATCTTCTCATGAAAGGCTGCAGGTGTCTTCAGAGCTGTGGGAGGATGGAGCCACAAACATTCATTAAGATCCACTTTTTTAAATGTACGTTATCAGGGTTAGCCATACATCTTTTCTGTTTTCTTATTCGTGGTGTTTTAATGTTAAAACCATTAACAATTAATCCTACTTAATCTTCAAACACTTGGTGATACAAAATATTTCCACAGTGCTATAAATTACTGCATGGGAGGTGTGCCACAAGTAGGACTAGGTCATATAAAAATATACTGCACTATCAGAAAAGTGCTGCACCTTTTTGATAACGTAGAAATTAAGTGACAGACTCGACCAACCAAATACCCATTAAGAATCTGACATAGTTCAGTTGAAATAATAGGTCTGAATTGTAATAAAGGTCAAACATTCCCATGAATAAGCATCATATCTGAGCAGCATTTAATGCTGATTCTAGACAGAGGCCCATAGTTTGCTTTCTTGTGACTTTATTAGTTTTGTCTCACATCTATCAACAGATACTCATGGTGTACAACAGGAAGTGTCAGCTGACCTTTGACTCCTTCCAGAGTCACCGTTTCTCCCCCAGATGAGCTTTGGGGTTACCACTTATTCACCTCTGCGATAATGTGCACTGACTTTATGACGTGGATTATTCAGTGAGGTGTGTCATCGTGAGAATAAAGCAAAAACTTTCCAGACTTATGGGCTCCTTCTCACTGCATGCCAGCCATAAGCTTTTAAGAGCACAGTGCTATCCTGTACTGGGAGCTACTGTTCATGTGCAGGCTAAGCATGGCCAGGCTGACCTTCACTGAGGGCTGGGAATGATAATTGGTTCCTAATGGGCTTCAACTGGGAGCAAATAAAACATGGGAAATGACTTTTTTTTTTAAATAACTTTGTCTGAGGGTTGATCACTTACGTGGCATGATGCCTTGCTCCGAGAGCTGCTCTCGACTTCTTCTATGCTGCAGGCAGAGCTGTAGGACTGTCAGAGAGATTAATGGCACAAAGTCAAAGTCAAATTAAAAGACATGACTTCTTCTGTGGTTTTAGAGCTCGAGTGTTTGGACATAGAAAAAGGGAGATAAATTATTTCTTTCGTGGTTAGTCAATCCAAACAGGCTAACAGTTTCGCATTTTCTGTTATTATTATTATTATTATTATTACTTTTGGCTCTAATGTGACCAACTTTGTTTTCAGATCATAAATGTTTCTCCATGTCAGGAGATCGTACCATGGAGGAGCACAGCAGGGGGGTAAAACTGGATGCTGATTGGGCAAAATGTGAAAAATGAGGCAGCAGTTTAAGGTGCACATGGCATGTCAAACGTCAGTGTGAAGAAATGATGCCGATATGATTGGTAAGAAACACACACACACACACACACACACGAATGCACAAACAAACAACACTCAGAGGAGTTTTAACTCTCCCGGGAGAGACGTTACATCTGAACTGGCCACTGTGACTCAGTCCAGCAAAAATAAACCTGTTCTCACAGCGGCCTGGGAACCACTAAGTTTAGGGGTAGTTAGGGGGGTGGGAACACGCAGAGCATGGAGAGCTGGAGGGACATTCACAGGCTTCTGTTGTAGACAAGGGAACGCAGAGCGACAGGAACTCAGGCCAGAGTCCATTTAGTCCATCAGATCCTTCCTGTTCCTGCTCTGCCTGCTGCCTCTAACAAACCCACAGCATCATTAGCAAAGTGAAACCAATCAAACCACAACACCCAACATTCTGCCTCTTCTTTAACCCATTAATAATAAATATACAACCTCTGGCAAACATTATGGAATCACCAGTCTCGGAGAATGTTCGTTTCGTTGTTTAATTTTGTAGAAAATTAGTAGATCACAGACATGCCACAAAACTAAAGAAACTTTGAGAAACACTAAAAGAAATAAAGAAGAAAAATTGTGGTAATCAATAATAATTGCTTTTTTAGATCAAGTAGAGGAAAAAAAAAAATTATGGAATTGCTCAATTCTGAGGAAAAAAAATGTAGAATCATGAAAAAACATTAGAAATAACCACTAGTACTTTGTTGCACCACGTCTGGCTTTTATAACAGTCTCTGAGGTATGGACTTAATGAGTGACAAACAGCACTCTTTATCAATCCGGCTCCAACTTTCTCTGATTGCTGTTGCCAGATCAGCTTTGCAGGATGGAGCCTTGTCATGGACCATTTTCTTCAATTTCCACCACAAATTTTCAATTGGATTGAGATCCAGACTATTTGCAGGCCATGGCATTGACCCTATATGTGTCTTTCGTCAAGGAAAGCTGTTACAGTTTTTGCTTAATGGCAAGACGCGTTATCATCTTGATAAATGACGTCATCATCCCCAAACATCCTTCCAATTGAGGGAACAAGAAAAGTGTCCAAAATGTCAACATAAAATTGTGCATTTATTGGAACGGCACCAAACAAAAGTTCCAGCATCATGACTTTGCCCAATGCAGATTTACAATTCCTCATTGAATATGATTTTCATCCAGTCATCTACAGTCCACGATTGCTTTTCCTTAGCCCAGTGTAACCTTGTTCTTTTCTGTTTAGATAATAATGATGGCTTTCGTTTAGCTGTTCTGTATGTGAAACCCATTTCTTTTAGGTGGTTTCTTACAGTTCAGTCACAGACGTTGACTCAAGTTTCAGCCCATTTGTTCCTTATTTGTTTAGCAGTGCATTTTCTGTTTTCAAGAAATATTGCTTTAAGTTTTCTGTCTTGATGCTTTGATGTCTTCCTTGGTCTACCAGTATGCTTGCCTTTTACAACCCTCCCATGTTAGTTGTACTTGGTCCAGATTTTAGACACAGCTGACTGTGAACAACCAACATTTTTTTGCAACATTCTGTGATGATTTACCTTCTTTCAGAAGTTTGACAATGCTGTACTCTCCTTTGTTTCAACTGACATCTCTGACAGCTCTCCAAGGTGTGAGCACTCGTTTTTAACTGCAGACCAATGAGCAGATTTATTCTGGTGCAGGTGTTTTGGAAATGGAAACTTACAGGCAGAGGCGGATCTACTGGGGTGGCATAGGGTGGCAAATGCCACCCGACAACAAAGCCATGCCACCCCTGCTGCCACCCTAATTTGTACACACGGGCACGGAACTGTGCATCTGCCGTCTGCCGACCGGTAATGCCCCGCTGCCGTTTCCTGACTGCAGAGCCAATGTTCTAAAACGCCAACAAAGAAGACGCGGAAGTATCGCGAGAGCAGCACGGAAATGCGATGTTTACATTGGAGCATGAGAGGAAAGAGGTAAAAACATAGCTGCCAACCCTACCGCATTTGTCGTGAGCACACATTTGTTTCACTCCAAAAAGAAAAAATGTCGTTCCAAAACGAAGTAACAGCCCCGGACTCTCTCTCCCCTCTGACGTTCCACTGCCTTCAGACATCGGTGAGTGGTTGTGCACAGATTTTGCTCGTTTGAGTGTGTGGATTGTGTAGGTTTGAGTGTGTGTGAGGCAATGTGCACTGACGTGGGTGTGTCCAGTGTGTGCTGAATGTGCACACGTTTGGGGAGGCTGAGGAGAGCTTCATACATTTTCTTTCAGAAAGGACATTTGTTCAATTTACTAAAGTTCTGAAAGATAATGAAATTAGGTGCTTGTGAAACTTTTCTAAAAATAATAATAAAGAATAATATCCTTTTTTTTCATTTTCTATTGTTCCTATAGTTGAGCAGCCTTCTAGCATTTTCTAACTTTTTATGGCAAAATATGAACCATATTTAGACTCATAAAACTAGTATTTACTAGTAAAAGTGAGGAAATAACAAATTTAAAGTGTGCTTATATATTTGGTTTGCTATTGGCTAAGACACCGTTGTCGAGCCAGTTCTGTGCGTCTATGAATCATTGTCTGTCAAAGAAAACATGGTGACGCTACTTTGTGAATCTCACATAAATGAAGAGGATATAATCATTGAGCTTGTTAAGCAGCACTGATACTGTTAGTGTCCATGTTTACAGAGAAGTTGCTAATACTAGCACTGAAACGAGTATTTTCTGCATTCATTTTGTTTTAAATTATTTCAAGTGAATTTACGCAATCCTTAACAATATTTTGGTGAAGCAATATTTTGTATCAGTCTTTCCTTAAAGACTTAGACAGAACACAAGGACATGTGACTAGTTGTGGTCAGTGTGTGTGAAGAAGAGCCACTGTGCTGTATACACGTGGCTGTCGTTCATGTGAAATTGATTGACAATGTTTTGTAATTCCTTTGAAATGGATTCAGTGCAGTAGATGAATTCAGAATTTCTTCAGTGACGGTTACCGTGATGTATGGTGGATAAATTTTCCCGCAATATATTGATTATTGCGGTATCGCAATAATATCGTTATCGCGGGCAAATATATTGCGATATATCACATCGCGAGGTACCTGGTGATACCCAGCCCTATAATTCAGTATGCTTTGATTACGTCCGCTATATGTTGCCAACTCTAAAAAAAATACCAACCCCTCTTGCCGCCCAAATGAATTTTTTCTAGATCCGCCCCTGCTTACAGGGTGACTCCATAATTTTTTCCTCAGAACTGAGTAATTTCATTATTTTTTTCCCTCTGCTTGATTTAAGAAAGCAATTGTTATTGACGACCTTCTTGATTTCCTTTAAAACTGTATGAATATTCTCCAAGACTGGTGATTTTATCATTTTTGCGAGGGGTTGTAGATAGACAAAACACCAAACAGATACGTTTTATTTTAACCTGCACTGGTAACAGAAGGGTGTGTTTCAAGTATCACTTTTATTTGAATACGCTCCACCAAACTTCCTCAAACTTTGGCTTTCCAGCAAAAAAAAAACTTCCCAGCTTATCAAAACTCAACGAGAAATACGGACTTGCTGCCGTCATTTAGGCCACTACGTTAACTTCAAATACGCTACTGTAGTGTGTTTCCGTGTGGCGTATATTTCTATCACAGCTATTTCTCATATTTTTTCACATAGTTTGAATTTGCTGGAGTCAGCGGTGCAGGATATCATTTAAACTGTTGTGTTCACAACATTTCAGACAGGATTTTGGTTTGCCTGGACAAACATTGGCATTTCCAAGCAGCAGGCTAGTCCCAGAAACTAGGCTTCGTTTTTAGAAATTGTAAAAGCAAGATTATATTTATGTTGATTTATTAGTTATTCTTTCAGTTCACAGTAGCTGCAAATCAACATGTATGTTCGAAATTTGGCAGGGCAGGTTTTTCACACAGCTTTAGCCTCAAAAAAGATGCAACTGAAACCAATGGATACATTTGAAGGGGTGGTAACTCTTTATCAGGTTAGGTTATTAGGTACCTCTACCATGGCGATTATGTTTTTTGAAGACAACTAGAAAACTAATGGATGCGTTTTTATGAAACTTTGAGGAAAATATCTGAAATGGGATAAAGAACAAGTGATTAGATTTTGGGGATGATCCAGATCAATGTCCCAAAAACTGGTAATAACCCCTATATGTCATCATGGCCCAGACATATAGAGTTAGTTCCTTTATCATCCCACTGACTCTCATCCGGATCAGATTTGAATTGCCGATTCCATTGCAATCAAAAAATAAATAAAATACATTTAAATAGGGGTTCCATTACATTTGGACACACTGAATCTGTGCAATTAGGCGACAATGCAATATGGGGAGGGGGACTGCTGTGGCGTGGCAGAGGTCTGCGCTCTCTGAGTGCTTTATAGTTTGCTTTTTTTTATCAGGTTTGTTTTGTATTTAGCATTTATTTTGGCTACAAATGCAAATAATCTTGATAGTCTCTATGATGGTATTGGAGTTGGATTCATACAGACATGTTACCACTTCAGGACGCGGTGTGAAGTGCACTTGATATACAGATTGGTTGTGAGTTTTTGAGTTTTCTTCAATTTTACTCTTTGGATAAATACACATATTTTAATCTCATTCTTTGATTTATCAGCACCAAGGATAAAAACAAACAAACTTGATCTCTGGGAGCATTTGCGAGAGGAAAAAAAAAATGAGTGAAATTTTGTCCCAGAGCTGAACATCCTGACACTTCCTGGGTCAACGTGTTGAGAAAACACATTTGCTTTCCTTCCTGAGAGTGGGTGTGTTCTTAAACTCTGCTGGAAGAGTGATCAACATTTTTGATTTCATAGGAAATAGTTAATTATAATTATTTCCCACGGATTGCCTTCATGAACACAAAGCTGTATTTTGATCCATACAATCTACAGGGAAGGACAAAGACAGAGACTTTAAGCACTTCACTGTTTTTAGAAAAGTTATTTTGTGTTTCACATTTAGATCCAAATCTTTACAACGATGTGATTCATTTTTTCTAATCACATCAAATAGCTTCATTTTCATACATAAAACAACTCATATACAAAAGTCTAATAAAAGGAATGATTCTGATGAGCAGAATAATCTTTAGAATAACTTTTTGGTGCAGGATGGAGTCACTCTTTGACTTTTGGCTGAAAATTCCAACAATGAAAATGAATGATGTTTTATCGTCTTATCTCCTGTGGAAATGATGCTTGGCATGAAGCCATGTGATGAGTTTCTCTGTCATTTCCTGTTAAGTCTATCTGCACTGCATGATGATCACTACCCCTCCTCATTACTGCTAATACAATTTACAGTCCCAGGATGGCAGATATAAAAGTGACATGAGCATCATAACTTCTCGCACATAATTAAAATGACAAAAAGCATATATATAAAAAAAAAAGTACCTGATTTGAATTTCCCCCTGCAGATGGAAGGGCTCTCCACATCAAGGCAGGCCATGGATGTGTTTGGTGGCCAGCTCTGGAGTCCCATGGAGTGATGAGGCGAGTGGGGAGCGTGGACGTCTGGGAAGGGGGGGGGGGAGGAAAGATCCAGCTATGAGTGAACAGCAGCTGGCTTGCTCACTCGATGTCTGTCTTTTCTGCTGGCTTCAGCGACCAAACCGTGTGTACGTGTGTGTGAGTGTGTGGGAGAAAGTGTGTTTGTAAGTGCTCAGTCAAACTCTCAGGAGGAGGGAACTTAGTGAAGAGCTGATTAACCCTTCGCTACGCCTCTTTAGCCAAAATCACAGTGCACACACACACACACACACACACTCTATTCATAAAAAAATATTCTCTTTCCACTTTTATGATGATAATGAGACAATATTTACTTCATTATTACAATATCCACAGGCCGATGTGGTAAAATCACAAAAAGGAACAAAGAAGTTTCACGTCCAGAACCTGCTCCTCCATGGCATATGATGTCAGTTAGACAGACCGCAAACAGGAAATGAGATAATGAGAAATTACTCTAATTGCTAGTGGCTTTTTTGCAGATTCTGGAACGCTGGTTAGAAAATATTTGCCAAAAGTGTAAAGCATGCTAATCCTACAGGATGTGATGTCAAGGTGAAACCGTACAGTCACCTGAGGAGGACAATGTGTGCTGGGAGCAGCTGGACTGTTGTGATCGGGATTAAATGGTGTTTAGGAATAATGGATGTGAAACAGCGTGAGGGCAGAGGACACAGCACACTTGTACAGGACGGAGTGACGCTGCATAACAAGATGATCGAGAAAAAGAACAGAGCGAGAAGAGCGAGAGGAATGTGGAAAATCACCTCCCCCTTCACGTCTCATAGACAATAAATATGCAAAATTCTTCTGAGTTCAAAAGTCTGCTCTGAAAATGAGGAACAATTTACGAGTCCAATGTGAGCTCTGAAATTCTTTAGAACTCAAGAAAGTTTACATTTAATGAAAAAAATGACACTGAAGCCTTCCTCTCTGTATTTACGTATTCAGTTTTTCCCACTCCTGGATGCTTCACAACACTACTGATGTTGCTATTATGAGCTACATTTTGTTTTTCACTCAAAAACTCATCAACAATGTAGTTTATATTAAAAACACTGTAACCCTATATAGTTCAGTTAAGCCGTGCAGTTTCCTTTTTGCAAACCAAAGACATTGACGTGACGTGGTTTGTGTCAAAAAAGAAAATATCAACTGTTCAAAATTTCTGTAAAGACATTCCAATGATGGATTCAAACAAACAACTTTCTTTTGAAAGTCAGCATTGTGCTCACCCAATGAAAACCAAACAGGAAACATGTACTTTTCAATGCTCAGCCCCAGTAAAGAAAATCAAGTTAGATACACTTCAAGTTCAATTTTCTTTCTTTAAACTCAACAATTTATATATTCATTATTTTCTTCATTCATACATTAATTGAATCATCTTCTGTACCCACATTGTTCTACAGCAGTGGTTCTCATTTGGTCTTTCTTTAGTACAGATTAGAACATCGCTACTTAAAGGGGTACCTGTACTAGTCCTGTATAATACATAAAATATGTAAATAGTGTATTGCCAATAAACAAAAGATTAAAAAACTAAACAAATACATTTAAAGTATTTTTTTAATGATTTTATACCATGGTTGGCAGGATGTGACGTAAAGTGACAGTTGTAGTGCTTTTCTCCACATGTTCTCTATTATTGTTTCATTCATTATACAGACAACACAAGGATGTGTGTGTCGGAGCTACTTTTAACATGTCTAATGTTGTTATTTTGAGCTCTTGTTGCGTATTGGAGCAGAAGTCTCCTCTAGTATAACAAATATAGCAGTTTTAAAACAAAAGATTACCCAACAAAGAGAAAACAGTCAATGCAACCACAAACTTTCTGACATTTTCTGAACGACGTACAAGTCATACACAGTTTGTTGCACAATCTAAACGTGCTTTCCTCACGTTTTTGTGGTCATTCTTTATTAACATGTTGCTAATGTATTAGCAAACAAAGTGACAACAATTACACAGGAAACTGCACAGCCATGCACCACACATGTTTTGGTTAAAATGTTTAAAATCCTACGATTAACCAAATCTTAAAGTAATTTACCATAAGGCTGTAGTTTCTTATTTCCTGTCTTCTATTTACTTTCGTGTCTGTATTCTCATCTGTGAGATCTCTGAGCCATAAAACTATGACAAGTTTATGATCATTGCCTTTACACTTGAAGGCAGTTGGCTGTTTTTGTGAGAACGAGGTCACATTATGTCAAATATAACTAACCTCATTATTCTTAGCGGGAATAAAAAAATAAATAAAAAAAAAAACTTTTAATCTTTGTTTGTTGCAGTCACTCAATGGCTTTTCAGTGATGCAGTGAAGCCAAACTGTGTTTTTAAACAAATCAATGTTCCCAAGGTAGACGTTGAAAGGCCACATCCCGCTGGGATTAGATGATGCCGTCTCATAATCCTTCATTCCAAAGGAAGTCTGTCTCTGTAATGCAGAATAACAGTTTTTGAACAATTACTGTTGCCAAACTATACTTTTGGTGAGCTCCATGTTGTTCTCTTTGTTCTCCTTTGAGACCTTTGAGCTGCACGTCAGGTCGTGATGGGTTATCAAAGGCTGCACGGAGCAGCAAGCACAGCTTTATCATCATTATTTATGTACCAGGAGGTTGGGCTCACTGAGGACAAACAAATCACAACATGGAATGATTTAAAGTTCAGGTTAAAAGTTTATGTAAGCCTCTGAAGACGATAACTTTTTATTAGATGAGTCCATAATATAAGCCTCATAGATCAATAAACCGAAGATCATTTGCCTCAAAAAAAGATGCAAAAGGCCTATTGACATTGTCAGAACAGTTTTGCGCATTGCATTGTGGGATGTGGGGTCTCATAAACAGATGCAAAAAAAGTGTTTTTCTTCATTCTTACCGTGTTTTCTTTGGCAAAGTTTTTGGAGGAAATTAGTTCTTTTTCCATTCTTACCCCAAAATGGACATCCGCCACTGATTTGCCACAACTTTCAGTAACGAAAACAAAAACTTGAAAAGCTTCAAAGTGTTTTTACTTTCAGTTCGTAAAAACAAAAGCTTTTCAAGTTTTTGTTTTCACGGACTGAATGTAAAAACTGTCCATAGGACTCCACATCCCACAATGTCGTGGAGCTCAAAACAAACTTTTACATCTTTTTATAAAGGCACACCGCTGACTTTTTGACCTAAAGAGTTGACCCATATGAGTTATTTTAAATGAATCCTCAGGCCAATTTACAGCGTTTGACAGTATCAATGCTCCGAGCGGGGCTTCCCTCTTGAAATACCGACTATGTAAGTTTGGAGAGACGGACCGTCTTTGGTCAGGTCATGTGACCTGGAGAATGTCTGGAGAAAGTATCACTTTACGGTAGTCACGTGACCACAGGCTCGGATATACTCATTGGGCTTAGGCCTTTGCTAGTATTTTCCCACCTGTTCAACTCCTGTTCATGGCAAGCAAAAAGTTTAAAACTGCTTCCGAGGAGGATAAAAAGAAGCCGCCGAGACCAGGCCCCCTCCGCCGACCCGCCTCACGCCCGGAACCGGACCCCGCCCCGCGCACGCCGGGTTACTCATCCGGCCCGACCCCGGGTCGGCGGCGGCGGCTGCTCCTCCAGCCACGATGCGAGCCCAGCCTCGCTTCGCACCCCAGCCCTACCGACCCAGCCCTTAGAGCCAATCCTTATCCCGAAGTTACAGGTCAACTACTGTCTGCATACACAACCAAAAGACAAGGGAGGCCCGCCCGACTGACTGTTTGTTGATTTTTGCAACAGTGCTGCAGCACCTGAGGCCACTAGGGGTGCTTGATGTGAAAGTTAAAGGTCTAATGCCCCTAGTGCCCAAAAGTTACACATTATGCCTTTAAGCAAAATATCTTTGAATTAGTGATCTCTGAGGCCTAAATTATGTTTTTATTGGATTGAAAAAAATAAATGAGAAGTTCTTCCAGCATGGAGTCAAACATTAAAGTGACTTTGGATGTTCCAATTTGAAGATGGATGACCTCTGACCTGAGGGAATGACACCGTCTTCTGATTATTAAGATGAAAATGGAAACAATGGAGATTCAAAACTCCACTTTTTCTCAGCATTTGTTCAAACTGATGGCCTGTTTCAGCAGATTTTGTCATGTTGGTAATTCAAAATCCTACAATTACTCATCAACACTGAATCCTAGCTTGATAAGGGAGTATTACGAGAATAAATATAAACATTTCTATTACAACTTGTGTCTTTCAGTCTTTTCAGGTTGTCTGGTCTAAATGCATCTGAAGTAAACAGGATTCATGTTACAACACTGTTACTCTTTCTTGCCTTCTGTAAGTTAGCTCATCAGACATCAAAGTTAAAATCCACATCTCAGATTTTTCCCTCCAAAATGTTTCTTTAAACATCAAAGGATTCATTACCATTTACTCACATGCAGGGCTTCAAGTTAATGCCTAGGCTTTTACTGAATTATGTGCACAGCACAGTGTTAAGGTCAATAATATTTGGTAGCAAGCAGAAAAAATATTATAACAAGAACAGCACTTGAAGTCTCTTTTCTGACGTGGATGATCTAATTAAGTTCAGGTGTGTCGTAATTCACCGTTCCTCTTTGTTCACAAAGGAATATCCCAAACACTCCAGACTGCATCACATTCCTTGTGGATTTTCACTCGTTTGGTTCCAGGAAGAAGATCTGGATAAGACACTGAGTTTAGATAATGTAGCAGCAGGTCTGTGCAGCAGACGGCTCGCTCCGTGACACATGGTTCACTGCACCGAGCCAAGACGTCAGGCTGAATAAGATGGATTTAAGTTCAGCAAACACGTTGTTCAGCATGAGCGGCTGGACGTTCATTTTTATTCAAATTAGAAATCTGTTAATCAAACTGTTTCTCAAGGTATCAAGTGTTGGGGATGTGGGTGATGGATTGCAGAATTACAGAAACCTGAAAGTTCAAGCTGTAGTTATTCATCATGGTAGTGAAAAGACTGGGTGGCTGCCATTGCATTATCTCCACTAAAGGCCAAAGGTGTATCACGTTACACCTGATGTGAAATCTAGTCAAAGCCCAAGAATGCAGTTTGATGACAGCATCGGTCCCTGAAAAACCTTTAAACTGATGAGAACATACAGTTGAGTCATAACCAATGGTGCTGAGAGGAATTACATGTGTTACAACAGTTGTGTAAACAAACACTGGACATCAATTTTCACAGGGGAGCTGCTTCTCAGCACCCTCCACCACTGCATCCCATGCAGGCCTCTGCAGATGGTGGGAAAGCCAGAGGGAAATCCCTGAAGGCCTTTAGTCTCCTTTGAAGCCGGATTACATGCAACAGCTATTAAAAGCAGGCCAGTGGAGTGGTAGGATTGCCTGAATTTATAACGTCAACAACAACAAATAAATTCATATATTCGATACATAAAGCAAAGGTTTTTCACTGCATTGAAATACAATGTATATATGTCCCAATATTGTATTACTATAGTTGTTATCCCAAAGCTCTATGGAAACATTTAAACACGTGGGCAACTGGTGGCCCGGGTGCCACATTCGGTCCTCAGTCAAATTTTGTGCATCCTTCCAAATTAATGCAAGAAAATGACTCCAAATTTTACCAAGCAACAGCAAAAAAACACAGAATGACATCAATAATTCACAAAATCACTCCAAAAACACAAAATGACAGAGAATTTTACAAAACAGTAGAGAAACTCATAAAATGACATCAATAATTCACAAAATCACTATAATTACAGCAAAAAAAATACACAAAATGACAGAAAAAAACCCAACAAAAATACACAAAAAGACTATTATACACAAAATTACTCAGAGCCCACATGACAACTACAAAAATACATAAAATTAGATAGAAATATACAAAACGACAATAAAAGTATGTAAAAAAAAAAAAAAAAAACAACAACCCTGAAACAACACAAAATAATCAAAAACACAAAACAACAACAAAAGTTGACAAAATGAGAGAAAAATATGCAAGATGTCGACAAAAACACAAAGAAAGACCTTGTTCTTTCCTGTATTAATGCTCAGATTGGTCATTATTCTAAATGCTAACATAAATGTTGATATTGTGTTTCTGTGGCCCCCAGAAGTTGCCCACCTCAGATTCAGCTCTGTGGCATTCAAGGGCTCCATGGTTTAAATACTGGTCATTGGACTCAATTACTTTGTAAAGTTTTGCATATTATGCTATGTATGATGGAGAATAAAGTTTAGCTTATTTTTCTTTTAATATTCTCTATTCTTGTTAGGGATGACCCGATACAACTTTTTCATTTCCGATATGACACCGATATTGCAGCCTTGCGTATTGGCCGATACCAATATTAATCAAATATCAGCATGAATCATACATTCATTTTTTTTAATAAAAAAATTATTATTATTTATTTTGTAGTGTGGAATGTTAGAAAAGACTTGATCAAGCGATGTCACTCAAACAGACAACAATAGTCAGCAACAGTAGGTATGAGAAAAACTGACCCATTTATTATGAACTAATTGGTTACATAAATATTAACCTTCAACATAATATCTACAGTTTGAATAAAATAAATAATAGATTAATTGAAAAAATAAATTAATTAATTAATTAATTGAAAAAACTAACGATATATCTGGAAATTTTTATCCGATTTTCATTTTCAGGCTAATATCGAACTGATATTCGATATTGATATCGGATCGGGACACCCCTAATTCTTGTGTCTGAACAGTACAAAGGACTGGACACTTTTTCATGGTGTACCCTGTGTTCATGTGTCAGTAAATTAAACCTTAGTAAAGCTTTAAGAGGTCATTCCATGAAAACAGAGTAGGAACCAAAACCCTGCCATGGAAAACAGCCACAAGCTGATCGAACGCACAACTCTGCAGAAAATAAACTCGCAACAGACAGGCGTGCTAAAAATAGCTGATCATATAGCCAGAACCAACAGCTGGATAAAGGAGGGAAAATATTTTCCACTTGCGTGTGTGTCTGGAGTACAACGGTGTCCCCACAATCTGAGACGTTAAGCGGACTGCAGGGTGTGCAGTGCAGCTCCTTTACATTTCCTCTCCAACATTCCCAGATTTCATCAACCATATCTTTCCCATACGTCTGATGAAGCCTCATGTGGCTGTTGTTCACAGCAGTTACACATAATCTGCACCCTCCACATCACCGCCCCTGGTTGTGCACAGGGAGGAGGGGAGGGGGGTGTTAGTCAGGGGTCGACCTCAGACAAAAATAACCTCTTGTTTTCTTGCTGGCAGCCCAGGCGGGGACTTAGTGTTTTCATCTCATTTCATTGCAGAAGTGGAAACAGAACATGCGATAAGCCTGCATATGTTTTTAACTGTTTCAGGTGCCTTTATCATAGCTGGCTAATTTTTTAGAACTTGATAACATCAGTGTGTTTGTTTCGCTTTTTCGGGCTCTTTACAAACATGTCCACCTTTTCCCGCGGGCTTTAAATCAGATATGCATGGGCACAACTTCCTCTGAGATTGGAAAAGTTATAGTTTCAGTAGTTCTGTCTAAAATAAAATCTTTTTTTTCAAAGATTAAGCTATTTTACAATTCTACAAAGGGTAAAACAAAATGGATGTTGTCTGTTAACAAGTGTACAGCCCACAATTGAGGAACTTGTGAAAAGCTTGAAAAGGAAGTTGGCATTCTCTGACCGTGGCGTTCAGCTGGATGTACGGCAATAAAGAGTTGACGACTGTCAACATAACAAAGCATTTGTGCTGCTTTTATGTTTGTGTTATATGCAACGTTAGTTTGTTGAACCACACAGGAAGTGGCACCCATAACCAGGAAGTGGCAGCCTTAAGAATTAGTTGTCCAATAAGCCAAGGCTGCAGTTCTACGAAGCTTTCCCCGTATGCTTCCCGTAACCTCAGATGACATAATTCAATGTAAATGTCACTACAGTGACGTATTGCAACAAACACCAGTAATGATGTCATTAAAAAGTGGAATTAGTGTAACAAAGCTAAACCTACTAAATCCCTCTTAATGCCACATGCTCACACTGAGGCACTGCACTGCATGGGTTTCACGTGCCTCAATGGAATGTTAAAAAACCCTTTAGTTTGTTTAGTATCAAACATCGGAAATTGATTTATATGGTTGGAGACAGCATCCACAATCTTCACCTCAGACCAACATCCACAGACTTAATGAGAAGTGATGCAGTAGCAGCATGACTTTCCTACTCATGTTTATGTCACACTTTCTTATTTACGATTTGTCAGCAGTTCAGTCTTTGGTTGAGCAGGTTACGAGAACATTTGCCGCCTCGAGAGGGGATGAGAAACGGGCTCTGTCTCTCACATCCCTATAACTACCAGGCTCTATTCACCAGATGTCGTCTGAATAATCCACTTTTAGTTTTTTTTTTAGTTTTGTCCACAGGAAAAAAAAAATGGGGGAAATATGCCGGAGTTGGCACAATAGCTACATTTCATCCATTGTCCTAAGGCAGGTAAACATGTTATAACATACATTTAACATACAGTTAAGTAACATTACACATTGAGACAAACATTAAACTGACTGATGACAGAAAACATGATACCACATATACTGTTTCCAATAAAAAATAAAAATAAAAAAAAACAGTCAGGAGTTAAAAGAGCCCAAGAAAAAAGTACACTATTATCTATGGGTGCATGACTGCTATCCAATTTTTGAGAATTGCTTTGAAGGCTGGGTAATTGCCACAGTTTCGGATTTTTAAAAAAAATTAAACATGCATTCAGGAACATCTGATAACTTCAAAATCTAATATGTTGTACTTATTGCAATAATGATACTGTAGAGGCTTCTTGTCAAGAGGGCAGCCATGGTGTAGCATCAGGAACCAGTTACAATCAGTTCCATTTTTTGTATCCGTTATTCTGCCTCGTATTGCCTTTGAGATGATCTGACGTGTTTGTGACCCAATGCGACACAATGGTTGGACAAAACAGTGGACTATCACCATGACTGGACTATTACTGTAATAAGTAGTGGAAAGGAGGAGAAAAAAGCAACGTATAGCAGCTCTGGTGAGTGCTTGAAGCAGTTAAAACAGCTGATTGACTCCACTACTGCTGCTGCTGCCGCATACACACGATGAAACAGTGTTTGTCTGAATCACAATAACAATAGTCCCTTAAATAGCCATGTGTTTTACTGTAATGTGCAGTTTGGCTGAAAACAATAACAACAGTATGTCGATAGCAAAATAATATTGCTTTGGTGATCACTGATCTCCCTTGCAAGAGCGAGGCATGAAGTCTGCGTCTACAGACACGCCTACTCATGAATATGCATAGGCCCCAAAACAGCCTGTTTTTAGAACAGCTCAGAAAGTCACTTTTCAGAAGGCTAAAACTCTGGAAAACAGGCGGGTTTGTGAAAATAAACCTTAAATACTATGTTGTTGGAGTTCTTAGAACAAATGGAGATGGATGAAAAATAGCATAATACCGCCCCTTTAAGTGCTCTCAGTTGTCTGGGACCACGTTATGTGACAATAGGTTGTTATATGACTAAATATCATCGAGTGCATATAAGCCTTCGCTGATTCTGTAGTCAAATAAGGTCTTATATGTTTAAAATTTAATGAAATTTGACAATATTTGAAACAGAGTATACGGCACAGGATGTGATAGAGCCACAGGGATCATCACCTCTAAACAGTGACAATGTGACATCAGATCTAATGGGATCCAACCAGTGATGGCTAAAAGCTCACCTCTGTTAATGCGCCCTCTATTCATCTGATGGACTTCCTGACTCAGCTCTGGTAAACAGTGAAGTTACCCTGATTACACACGTTTCCTTCCTCTACCATTCACAGCAATGCCTGGAATGGCTGCACTATTTACTCAAGCCTGAAGCAGTAAACTGCAGATCCCACACCCACATGGCATGTGCATCATGGGTTACAGAGGCCATGGGTTCCTGGGAGAGGGGATTTTCTAAATCTAGACTGAAAAAAAAGACCCTTCATGAGAGCCATGAGGCACTAATCTGAGCAGGTTTCTTGGCATTTCAAAGGGTTATGATATGGGGTAGATTTGTTGGTTATATTTTGAGAGAATTAAAACACTAAGTTTTGTTACAGAACCCAGGAGCAAACTGACTTATTGAGATGCTTTCATTGGCTTTGGTGGCCCTTTAAACCCGTGCAGAGTTTCCCCCTCCAAGCTGCACTCATTCCCTTTTTAATGGCCTCTAACTTTAAAAACAAACACTGTTCCATCATAAGTGACAGTATCACAATAAATACAGATATTTAATGTAAAAACACAGATTAGAACATGAAATATAGAATGATAACAAGTGTACCAATGTATTAGAAACGTCTGAGTTATTAACTGATGTGCTTAACGTAAATTTCATGCGTCGCCAGAAGGTAACCCACTTTACATTTATCTGTTTATGATGTAGAGGCATTTTTAAGCTAATTATTGATAACTGACTAGTTTTAAAAAACAAAAACACACATCATTTTCTCTGTTGATATGAAAGGAACATAATCAGAAGATAACAGCAGCATCTAGTGGAGAAAAACATAAATGCCCATTTGCTTGATCTGAATAAAACAAGGTGCTAATCCTAAAGTGAAATAGGCTAGCTGATCGATTCATTGAAGAACTTAAATGATATGTATTTCTTGTTATTTTTGAAAAAGAACTGATTTCAGGAGTTTATTACAGTGTGACAGAGGGTTTTATTAAATCAAAGTTCATTGGACAAAATCAGACGTTGGTCAAAAGGTCAGAACACAAAAATAAATCACGTGCACTTTTAGACCAATATTAAATTTAAAAAAAAAAACTTTATTTCTTATGTATAAAAATGTGCAAATTCCACTTAAAGATGAACATTCATCTGAATGTTCATATGTCAGTGCGTGTGATGATAGAAGAAGAATTACTACATGTATGGCCCTGTCGAAAAATGACCCTCATAGAATCAAATAAAGATTTCTACCCATGCAGAGAGAAGTTGCTAATTGACTAGAACAGACATGGGCAACTGGTGGGCTGGGGACCACATGCAATATTTACTTGCGTGGCCCCCAAAAGTAAATGTACAAAATCACTCCAAAGACAAAATCACAGAAAAATAGACAAAATGAGTCAAAAACCATACAATTTCACAAAAAGCGCACACTAAAACACAAAAGATGACTCCGATTATTGACAAAAACAGTAAAACGACACCAAAACGACACATGAATGATTCTATTTCTATAATAATTTTACAGGCCTTTTTCAATTAAACAAAGCATTTGTTGAACTAAGACCATTCATTAGCTAAGAAATTCCCACTTGCCAACAGTATACCTTATTTACTCTTGAAGACAACAAATAATTAGACAAAACAAAGCCATCTAAACCCTCAGTGATAAGAAGGTGTTCACACCAAACTTCTATATTGGCGAGCAGTGAGTAGTCAGATGGCTCCTTTGAGGAGGTTTCATTTATATCGCAAGTGTTGTTTCACACAGTGATCATCTTATAAACATTTCATTCCATATGCCCTCCGGCAGCTGAGGCCTAAAAATGGAGCCAAGTGTGACGCTAGCAGACCGCCATCATATCAGTCAGTGATTCTCTCCCCTGGAGGCCAATCATTGGAGGGAATCCATCATGATTCAGCAGGATGTTATCTGTTCAGAGACGACAGCCATACAGAAGTAGCTGTAATAATTAAACGAAGCCAAAAAACGTGTGTAAAGAGAAATTAAATTGAGTTATTTTGAGCAGGGGTGTCCTGTTACAACTTGTTTTTAAACTTCCAATACCATACTGATATTACAGCCTTGAGTACTGGCCAATAATGTCATTGATCCAATACGATTGCACGATTCATACACACTGTTATTCCTTTTTTTGAATATTGGTGTTTGAAAGTAATTGGTTTTCCCTCAACAACATTAGTATTATTCATCCATTGTTGGAATTATTGTGCACCTAAAAAATGGTATATTTAGGCCTGAGCGCCACGAGCTGGCAAAGGGCCTATTGCTCTTTTAGTGAGGGAAGGGGTGGAGCCTATGCAAATGCCACGTGCCACGAGCCTTGTCATGTCATAGCCATGCCCCCACGCTGTCCGAAAATGTATAGTTCATCATACTCAAAAAGGGGAAACATTGTTATTGGTTTGGATGATTATTCTTTCTTTCTTTCTTTCTTTCTTTCTTTCTTTCTTTCTTTCCCGGCGTCTGAACCAACTCACCTACTTTTCACCTACTGAACCATTATGTAGAGTCTCAAAAATTCAAACAAAATTCAATCACGCGCTTCTCTAATTTCTGGCTATTTCCGATTTTAAAAATGCAAAAATTCGATGCACCCCCAAGTACGCCAAAAATTCTAAAACTTTTGACCGCTAGTGTATATTGTACAAAGGTATTGCATTTATAATATACATATAGATAGATATTGCGCGCCCCTGAAAACAGGAAAAAGCGGGTCAAAAAATGGATGGATGGATGAATACAGTTAGTACAATATAGTGATCCAAAATATATTTTACCCTGTGGTAGCTCAACACTTCTGTAATATTCCACGATTGAATAGAATAAAACAAATAAATAAAAAAATAGAAGCTTGAAAAACGATTTAATCCGATACTCTTCCTTTTTTTGTTGTTGCTGATATCGGATTGGGACACCCTTAGGTTTGAAGCAAATGTTTATACCTTGTTAAAAAAATCACGCTACTATATTAGGCATGTTCGGTTGAAAAATTCCTAATAGCCTTTAGGTATTTGTAATTTTAAGAAATACACGATCGATTTTTACTCAGAAGGAAAGAACTGCAAAACGACAAGAAGTTGCAATATTTTCGACAACTTTTTAAGCCTGTGAAAACAGTTCGGTTGTCTTTGAGCTCATTTTCTGGATCATAAGCGATTGCCTGTGACTTCTGATTTCCTGAAAGCAACAAGCGATGGAGTCTGCGACCATGGGGGTGTGACTGTAATGTCACCTTGTACCTGATCATAGCTCAGAATACAGTAACATATAAATATGCTTGACTTATAAAGGTGTTCCTCACAATAGTCAAACACATGAGGCATGTTTACATTGAACTTTACTAAAAACAGCAGCTGTGGACAGAAATTCAACAGATGAATCCAGCAAAGCTGTGAAAGTATTGCCAAATGTCTGCACAGACAGAGGGAGACAGTTCTGAGCTACGGTGAAATACTGTCCTGACAAAAGCTCGGGACAATTAGAGCATCAACCGCAGGAAAAAGAAAGGTTGGAATTGGACAGATTGATCACGTTGGAACACACTGTGACAAAGAAAGATTAGAAATGCTCACGTGTGCATTTCACGTGACGTGACATCTTCTCCTGCTCATTAGAAGGTACGTGATGAATGAGCAGAGGTTTAAAGATGACTGAAATTTCCTACCAAGTAGAAGTACTGTTACTTTATTTAAATTGTACTCAAGTGCCAGTAAGTCATCCATAAACTACTACAAGTACAAGTAAAAAGTAGCTCAATTAAATAGTACTGAAAGTTAAAGTTACTAAGTTACTTTTTGGTAATAAATCTTGCCACGGTTCCCTTGCATACAGTAAACAAAGGAAATGACAAAATCTTTCACAATTGGAACTTGATTTATTTTCCACAAATGCACCTGTATAAAAAAAAAAGTTGGCAGTGGCTTTCCGTACGGTTGCGGTATCAATATTCAGACATTCTATCCCTACGCAGCACCCCCATTCGGCCAGTTTAGGTCACGTGACTAACACTAACCCTAAAAATTGTTGCGATATTGGGTTATAACCTAACCCTAAACCTAATCCTAACCCTAACCCTAAAATGCTACGTACGTGTACTTCGGTAATTGTACCAATAGCACCTGGGGTTGTCCGACACTTTCTAAAAGGTTTGTCAAAATGTACAATTATTAATAAATAAATAAATAAATAATAACAACCATAATAGGTAGAAACTCCAACCTGAACCTAAGAAAGTGGCTGGGCTTTGATCAGAAATGGCACGACTAAGAACATATAGGTTATATTCAATGAGACCATGAAAAGGAAATAAAAAATAATCACAAAAATGTATAATTTGCTCAGTAACAGTTGGGTGTAGAAATGTAACAAATTACTTTACCGGTACTTGATTTAAAACGTACTTAAGTACAAGTAAAATGACTGATTTAGGAAAAAAAACAAGTACAAGTACCTGCAACTCATGTAGATACATGTAATCCGTTACTGTCACCTCTGCGAATGAGAAACACACTATCACATGTGAGCATGTTGGGGGGCAAAACCTATGATGGACAACAACAAGGTAACTAAAGGTTGCATTTCACCATTATTTGTTTAGAGAACCTATAGCTGTTAATGTTCAGTAATCCCTCTCTATGTGACTTTGACTTTCACGCTCGTGTACCTGATCCATGATGTTTTTAAAGGACACTTGACAAAAGGCACTTTTGGCTTTTCTCAACCAGGAGCAGAACAGGAACAGACATTTAAAGCTGCTGGAGATAATAACTTATTATCAGATAAAGTAAAAACACTTCTAAACATCCCATAATGCAATGCACAAAACTTTTCCGACAATGTCAACAAGAGGGTGTTTAGAGTGGAGATCGAAACAAACTTTGGAGTGGTGTGGAGGCCACACAATGTGGCTACATTTAAGTTATTTTTCTTAAACACAACACAGTTTATTATTTCAAATATGTTTAATAACATTTTGTCAGTAATATTCCTTTCAGTTTTTCACTCACCGTTTTGTTTGGTTTGCAGCTCTCCCCGGAAAATAAAGAGTGGCATCATCCAAAATGGCTGCAAAAAGAGGGTGGAGTTAAAGCAGAAGCTACCATCTTGGGGAAGCCACTGGGGGGAGGATGATGTCTTTTTCATTTGTTTTAGTAATTTAATAGAGAATTAGAAATGTTAGTTTAACATTTCTAAAACTAAAACGTTTTAGATTATGCTTATAGTTATATTTAGATAAATTGCTCCCATTAGTTTAATTATAGGTTACACCAGTTGGTATGTTTGTAATTTTCTCCCCCTAATTATCTTTGTTGGCTCGTTACCTGGTATATAAACCCCACCATGCGTGTCATTTGTTAGGTTATTTAGAATAAGTTAAGTTTCTGTGTTTTTTGTGTTGACCTCAGTTCATCAGTTTTGTTTGGACTTACTTTACTGGTACATTTTTGTTAACTGAAGATTTTTGTAAATAAATTCAATCCTATTTTTGAAATCTACACTTTGCGTTTTGGGCCCTGACAAGCGGCAATTTCAACCTTTTGCGTTTTTTGAGCAAACAACCTTGGATAACAGACTCCCCAAATTGTAGATATCTCTGCTAAAGCATGCCCGCAGATTTTTTTTTTTTTTTTTGTAGAAATTTAAGTAAACATGCATGCTGCAAAAAGGTTCTCTTGAATCCTAGGTGAATTCTGTCTCATTTTTAAAATTCCAACAAAATTCCTTTTTGTTTTGATATGAAAGTGTAACCATCCTCACCTGTGTCAGTAAATCAATAAAAAGTTTTTTCATCTGCTTCTGACTTTGTGAGAAACCTTCTTTGAAAAGAGGTTAATGTGTTTTAGAAAATTTGCTATCGCTTTTTTAGAAGCATTGATAACAGACAGTCGATTTCAAATTGAGTGCACACACACACACACACGCAATAGATTTCTATTTTCTCTATTTCTCTATAACTTCTTCATCATTTTTGCTCAATTTCCAGTTACAAACAGTTAGCTGGTTTGAGATCTGTAGCATGAATTTGCAAAATACTTTGCACACTAAGAGCGGCAATCACTCATGGTCAACTATTATTCTCCTGTTTCTATGACGACCTTTCACTGAGCGCCTCTGCCACTCGATTGTGTAGAGAATGAACCAAAAAGACAAAAAAAAAATGTCAGGCACTGTGAGAGTGAGCGTGTAGAAACAGTTAGCACAGATTGACCTACTTTGGTGCCAAATGACTTCAAAGACTCTGCTTAAAGCATCTGAGGTGATGCTCTTCTCTTCTACTTTAGTATATCTATGTATGGCTAGAGTAAAATGCGCCACTTGATATCAAAACCCAATACATGTCCAATAGCAAATACATCTGAGATTACAGGTTGAAACAACTGTGCCACAAACCCTCAACATTGTGATTATAGGGGTGTAGCGATCCGATATCAGCCTGAAAGCGAATATCGAATATCGGATTCAAATTTCCGATTTCCTTTTTTTTTTAAATTTATTTTATTCAATTGTAGAATACTGTGTATATTATGTTGAAGGCTAAAATGTATGTAACCCATTGGTTATTAATAAATGGGTCAGTTTTTCTCATACCTGCTGTTGTTGATTATTGTTGTTTGTTTGAGTAACATCACTGGATCAAGACTTTTCTAACATTTCACACTACAAAATAAGTAATTAGTGTTTTTTTTTTTTAGAAAAAAAAAGTAACTAAAGTATGTGTGTTCCTGCTGATATCGTATCAGATCAATATCGGTATCAGCCGATACGCAAGGCTGTAACATCGGTATTATTTTGGAAATGAAAAAGTTGTATCGGAACATCCCTAATGGATTACCAGCTCTAAATGTCATCTTATCCAGTTTCTCTCATGAATAAACCAGTGGAAGTGAGGGGAAAAAGCAAACTGGATATCAACCAAGGTCACCATTCTTGGCACAGGTCATAGAGGAAGATTTGACAGCATTTTGAACAGATTAACTTGATAAACCTCCCTTTGGACCTGAAGCTTTGAAGATGTAACATCCAAAATAAGCCTCGCCAATTTGAGGAAATCCCTAAAGAGTAAAAAGTATTCCGTTTTGTAAATACTTTCTTGGAATTTTCCTGCTTTGTATAAAATTGCAAATATGAATTACAGTTACAGTACTTTAAAGCAGTGTATTTAAATCTTTGAAGGGAGAGTGCTAAACATTTTACACTGTTCATTCCCTACAGCATTGAGCACAGTCATCTCTGTGAGTCATGTAACCCATTCGTGTTTTTTCTTCATCATGAAACCAATGTTGAATACCCTTATATGTGTCTTATCAATGGTTGTTGATGTTTGGCGTTGTCAATAGTGTAAATACACTAAAAAATAGAATAATTATAGAACAAAGTCATTCATAAATGCTTCTAAGGATGCTACAGATAGTTGGAAATTATTGCCTTTTTCTGCTTATTCACAATGCAATATTAGCAGAAGTTAATCATAATTACATCTGTTCAGTCATTAATGATAATCTCTGACAGCACAGAACTTGAACAAGTGTAACCGAGTAAAGAAACATCAAAATTAGCTTCAGACAACTATTCTTAAATAACAAAATGTATTAAATTACAGCAATTTCTCTTAAAAACATACTGACTCGCTGCTTGTTGGGCTTGTTGTGTGAAAGAAGGGTTGTCACATGACCTGGATTGAAATTAAAGTAATTTTAACCATGTGATTATGAAAAGAAGGAAATGCTTTGAAAAGGTTCCTTTTTATTATCAGCTGCTAAAATCACAGCCTTAGAATGAAACGTGAAAAAAAAGAGTACATTCTCATCAGAATGATTTATAATTTGTATCTGCTGTAAGATTTACATGTTTGTTACCAATCCGTCACACAATACAACCACAACACAACACAGATTAATTCTGCACATTTTTTTCTCAGACCCATCAGTCTGTTAAAACAACGCAGTTGTCATAAATTTCTGCAAATGACACTACGTCTGAGTAGATTCTGCTTGTCTGCCCACCTGCTCCCTCCTCTGCATGGTCCACACTGATAGGTGTAAAACATTTTGCAAAGTTGAAAGCAGTGAATAAATGTTTAGAAACAACACAAACTCCGGAACTAAGTGGAAAACCACATTAAATCACAGTCATTCATGTTAATGAGAACATGAACACAATAAAATGCTGTATAAAAGTCACCCGTTCATCCATTAAAGAACTTTATGAAACAGGACGACAGACGTTCCATGAGTGCTGATATAGAGCACAACAGCACCAGGGCTTCTTACGGATCATATCTCTCTGCTGTACAGATGATCTAAATACTGCTAGTTATTTCTAGATCTTGGGCTACACACCAGTACACTGTCACTACGTTCACACTACAGGTCTTAAAGCAGAACTAAGTAACTTTTTCACCTTAATACATTTTTCTCGTAGTCCCTCTGAGGGTAATACAAGTGTTTATGGGGTAATTGGGGAGGGGGGTCTTTCATCTCTCCCTGCTGTCTCTGGCCAGAAAACAGCACTTGCAACTTTCCCTGCCTCCGACCCGGTGGCAAGACGTACTGCTTTACGGCAGCCCAATACAAACTAATGCTAGATTATGACCAGCCCCGTGGCTGTACACGGTTGTCTACAAATTCACTTTTCTCAAACATATCATGGTGGAGCCAGCAAAAAAAGAAGGCAGAGAAGACCTTTGTTCAAGGAACAGAGCAACTCCGTGCAGTGACAGCTCAGCAGCAACGCATATTGTCGTCACAGCAACAGGCACGCATACAAACTTGCAACCCAGTGCTCCATCAGGCAGCACACACACAAATATCCAGCCATCTATCCATCTATCTATCCATCTATCCATCTATCCATCTATCCATCTATCTATCTATCTATCTATCCATCCAACACATCACACACATTTCCACACTCCCTTCCGTATTACTCTCATATCATTCATTAATTTTACTTGTCTCTCTTCCTCATACTGTTCACATGGTCACATGGGACTATATGTGTTAAAGCACCCTTAGTGTCACTGTTGTATTAGGATTGTTCAGTGATCAGTTGCTACCATCTTGGGAGAGCAAAGGTGCGCATGTAGATGTGGGGTGGGGCAGGCGGCGGGGGGTGCGGAGCTTTTACAACAGTGACATAACCCAAAGGGACCTTTAGGGGGAACGCTAAGCGAAAGTTACTTAGTTCTGATTAAAAGCACAATTCTGATTTTTGAATTAAATGTGTCTTCAATCAGTTTGGAGTATGAACAGAATGCAACTCTGAAGTGACCTGCATGCACGTACAGCGTTTACGGAAGTAAATATGGAGGCGTCCAGTGTAGGACTGTGTGTCACGCTGAGAAGTTTTCTGTCCAACAGACGTCAGCACTTTGTAACTTTTGAGGAGAGTGAAGAAGAAGAGAGCCAGGTTTATGGCTCTAGCTGTTTGCTGTGATGCTGCTACATCTGTACAACAGAGTGTTTGGATGCTTATGAAGTAGGAGTCAGATAGAAAGCGCCTCGGCCGTCCAGACTGCAGTTGAATTGCAAAAAATCGGATACGTATCAGATTTAGGACCACATATTAAAGTGACTTGGGTGGGATTTTAAAAATAGACCGGATAAAGGTCACATTTTGGCAAAAAGATCGGATTTGGGTCGCATTTGCCTGCTGTGTGTGTGTGCGCTCTCCACTTGTGGAACTATTTTTGTTGGTGGAGCCAAATGAACCTCCTATTCTATTCCAACATGACGGTTCCCCAGTGCACAAAGCAGGACTATAAAGACATGGTTTGATGAGTTTGGAGTGGAAGAATAGAGCTCTGGCTTCAATGCAATCGAAGAGTATGAACTGGAACAGAGATTGCGGACCAGACTTTCTCATCCATCGTCAGTGCCTGACCTCATAAATGCGCTATACAACATGAGTGAGCACAAGGTCCCACAGAAACACTCCGACATCTTATTGAAAGCTGCAAAGTGGGACCAACTCTTCATTGTCATTGGACTTTCTCTTGGTGAAATGTGTCTGATGTGCAAACACTTTAGTGTAGATTTGTGATGTCTGCTCATCAAAATCATATTCAATAAAAGTGACCTTTAACTAAATAACTTGTTTTTTTGTTGAAACCACTCATACTTTTAAACATTTGTTTATTACTTTATCAGGTATGATGGGCAAACTGAAATGCCACATTTTGCTCTTTTGCTCCAAAAAAGTGAAAACACGTTAAATGCCAAAAAATACAAACCTAACTAAAATCGAGCCCAAAACCTCTGTGAATCATATTTTGATGGTTGTAAATGGACAAAATAAATGTTGTGAATTCATAATAAAACTTGAAAAAAAAGTCATTCCCATCAGAACAAAATCTGTCTGCTGTCTCCACTCTCTCTCTAACTTTAAATAACAGCAAAGATGAAATTATAAAACTCCAAAAGACAGGAGAATGTAAATAACAGTGATGCTTGCTATTGATCAGATGATTCAACATCAAGCTGAGGAAAAAACAAAAACCAAAGAGGAAGAATTTTCAAGTGCCAGATGGCAAGCCTCTTTTGCTAATCATAATTTTAGATAAAGGTTGCTTAAAATACGTTTCTACTCGCTTTTGTGCGGATCCATTCTTGTTGAAGATCCTTCATCATCCATTACTGTCTGTAAATTAGCTGTAATTAATAGCTGGGCTTGGCACACAGCCTTCACTAAATCAACTCTATATGATCGAATGATTATTGCTGTCATGTTAATATAAGGATGAAGTTGATTAAACACTTTTAAAGATTATATTTTTATAACAACAAAATCAGAAGAATCAAAAAAATGCATGTAGATGTTAATCTGGAATTAAAATTCAAAGCCCATTGACAATGAAACTAGTTATCTATCTATTTATTGATCTAAACATTTTGGTTTTCAAAATAAAATAAAATAGTTTACGTGTCACATGGGACAAAATCTAATCAGAACTAATGTGATCATGTGGTCTTATGCATTGACCACATCAAAGCTGTGTGGGTATTTATATCAATAACATCCAATATCAGGTTGGCAATTGTTGTAGCTTTAAAAAGTATAAAAACTCTTATCCTGTATATTTTAGTCGACTATAAACCTTTATGTCATTAAGTTGCATTTTAGTCAAGACTATGACTAAAACTAAATCAAGATTTGCTGTTACCAATGGTCAAACATTATACATTTGGGTCTATTCTCCCATCTAGACTTAAGCGCTTTTTTGCGCGCCTGCAGTTACGCGCTTCTCTTCTACGCATATTCTCCAGTCCAGGCTGCTGACACGCCCACCATGCGTAAAGAGTCAAAAAGCGAGTATGTGTGAATGAAGGCGGGCTGAAGGAAAGGAGGCAGTGATGTCATTTTTTTTGGGCTGTCTAGAAATCACGGAACCTGGAGTACATTTTTATGAAAATAGTTGAATCACTATGACCAACGTGGACAGAAGTCTGCGTCTGTCAAAGTTTTAATTAATCGCGAAGCAGCAGCTGAGTGATCACAGCTGCTGCTGCGTGACGCACGAGTCCGTGTGGCTTCAAATGTAACTAAGTCCATATTTCTAGTGCAATATAATGTTTCACCTTATCGGGGCGCTGCACTTATTCCAGGGTTAGAAGCGTGTAAAGGAGGAAAAGGACTTAGGCACACCGGAGAATGCGCGTGAAGCCAGATTTGAATGGGAACACCCACATTTCAGGGCTGCTCCACTCACAGTGTGCGTAACTGGGTCGAAGGCGCGCAGCAACTGACTTAAGTACAGGGGGAGAATAGCACACATCCAAAAACAGCACATTTTGGACTTACGCACATAGGAGAATAGAGACCTTAATATGTTATCAGTGCAATAATCAAAAAGTCCTCCTTGTCAATAGGTGACCGTAAGTCGCCTCATTAGGCTAAAACATAAGGCACATGTAGCAGGACAATATCCATTGTGATTTACCACGGCTTACGACTGCGTGGGAAACATATAGTATTATAATAATATTTTTATTAAATGTACATTTGAACGTTTTAGCTGCTTTTTGATGCACTGAAACCTAGAAAGCTAAAAGCTGCTTCAGCTCTTTTGGCTCTGGGAGATCAGAAACCTTCATCATGTACATGATTATGATATATTATATGTTAAACAATTAGAACGTTGTAAATATAACTTGCTTTGGGCTTTTTGGCAACTTTAAGAAGTTCAGTTGTTGTAAGCTGCAACAGTTTTTAACTGGTGCATTGGTTTTCATCATGGTAATAGTTGTTTTATCATGACACTTTAATTTGTGTTCATCTGTAGATAGTTTTAGTGCATGGAATTGGTAAATGGATTCTTCTCTGTATTTTTCTCACACATTATTGGGATAAGAAGGTACATAACATGGTGGATCTGCTGCAGCGCTACTATTTCATATTTCTTTAAGCTAGATCATTCATAATTCATACAAGCATCAAAGCATTAAAGTATATTCAAGTATAATATGAGATGGTATAAAAAAAACCAGCAGCGATAGTGAATTAGCATAACCAAAGATAATTTTGTGAAGCTACTCTAGATAACAGACATTCAATATTAGATGTGACCTCTGAAGAACTTCTCTGCAGAACTGTTTTTATTAAAGAAGTAAAAGATTTTTTTTTAATTTTTTTGTAAGAGTTCACTTTTGTTACAAGTGCGTAGAAGAGCTGACAAGTGACAGAAGCCAGTAAGCAACATCAGGATAAAAAACAAGTGATTTGTGATCTGCATCAATATACTGATTCTGAATCAGTTTGAAACATCAATAAATCTCTGCGTTCAGCTCCTTGAGCTGGTTCTACGTGCTTTACGCTGTAGTCATGTGGGTTCATCAGCACAGCCACGTGCTAGAAAGTTCTTCCAAGCCAAAGTGTGAATAATCATGACAGCGTGATCAGCATCACTGATCCAGATGTGAATATCTGGCAAAGAAGATGTTTGGTACCTGGCAGAGGTTTGCGCTCTCTGAGTGCTTTAGTTAGATACTTAAAATATGACAAAAATCTATTAAGATTTAACCGATAAGCGGTCAAAAGAGTTTTTTCAGTCACTAATCCACAATATATATAATTAGGTAAAAGGATATCAATGGTTATATCACATTTTTGTAATTTAATTTTTTTATTGGGAACAGATAGTAAAAATACTATACAATATGACATGACATCTTTCAGTCCCACGTTTTTAAATATGTATACAGTCAGAGATGTCCCTATACAACTTTTTCACTTCCGATATGATACCAATATTGCAGCCTTTAGTCGTGGCCGATATTGATCTGATCCAATCATACATACTTTTATGACTTATTTTGTAGTGTGGAATGTTAGAAAAGGCTTGATCAAGTGGTGTTACTCAAACAGAGAACAATAGTCAACATTTCTAGTTCACTTCAGTTATGTTTTTACTGTCAGTATATGGTGGGAACATCTGAGGGCGGGGACCAAAACAACAAACCCTTATCGGAGCGCTTATATCGTAGATTTTAGATGCAGTCCAATAAAATCTGATATTCGTTTTCTGGCTGATATCGGACCGATATCGGATCGGGACACCCCTAGTATACAGAATCAACAAAACAACACATATGCATACATAGTTGTATAGTAACAAAGTAAATAAACAAAAAAAGAAATAAACAACATTGATCCATTTCTTATAGATTAGGGATACGTCAGTGCTGTCACATCTTAAAACTGATAAAAACCTTCTCCATGGTCTCCAAAACATTTCACATTTGTCATGTTCTAATCTTACAGCATACGTCAGTTTTTCCATTACATGTCTATCTTGAACAATACAGATCCAGTCATCATTAGTGGGAATGTTATCACAAAAGAAAGGCCCACTTTGACTGTAGTTTGATTGAACACAAAAATGAAAATGATTTCATAAGGAAAATGCTAATTATTGGAGTTAAAAACTAAAATCCCACCACCTCTACAATCACTGAGTGCTGATGCACTTTGTGTTTTTGTTACTGGGTGGATTGACTCACAGACGTGGTACTTCTCCTCTGTTTCCCAGGTTGCTACAGCACTAACGCAGTGTGTTTTGGGTCTGTAATTAGAAGTATTGCTCACAGCTCGATCTTTCTCTCCCACTGGCTCCCCCCCTCTCCCCCCTGATGAGTGCGTGAACGTGCGCTCCGTTGTGTCTCTTAGCGCGTCTCCTCCGAGGAGCGCAGCACAGCCTCAGAGGCTCCGACATCCTTCTTCACAGCTCCCGTGAGGGCTTCCCCTCATAGCTTTGACATAGCTCCCTCACCTCACCGCTTCCATAATCAACAGCTTAAAGATCAGAGAGGTGGGGGCCGTTACGCACACATCCTGAGCACCTTTTACGCATGGCTCTGTCCTGTCCGTGTGGAAGAAGAAGCTGTGGACTAATGGCAGCTCATCATGGTGTGAAGCAAGGCGTGAAAAGTGAGTAGTTTAAGATGCGGGGCACTGAGCTGCTGCTCGGATACTTTCTTCTGAAAGTTATGCCGTGTGGTGCGCAGAGGTACGAGGAGCTGATGGTGGCTGGGTTCAATGAGTCAGAAGAAGCAGAAGGCAGAGCCACCGTGAGTCCGCACGCAGAGGACAAGTGTCGAGGCTACTACGACGTGATGGGTCAGTGGGACCCTCCGTTTGTGTGCAGGACTGGGAACTACCTGTACTGCTGCGGCACCTGCGGCTTCAGGTTCTGCTGCGCCTTCAGGAGCTCCAGGTTGGACCAAACCACCTGCAAGAACTACGACACCCCACCGTGGATGATGACAGGCAGACCACCACCCAAGGTAGACGTGAAACTCGAGTCTGCAAAGGATAAAACCAACCTGATCGTGTATGTCATCTGTGGGGTCGTGGCCATATTGGCACTGATTGGGATTTTCACCAAGCTTGGTTTGGAGAAGACGCACCGTCCGCACACAGAGAACGTGTCCAGGTAAGAACATACACGTGGTCATTTAATGATTCACTTTTGTTTTGCCTTTGATGTCTTTCTTTTGATTCAATCAGACAAAAGCTCTAAAGATAATCATATCATGTGGAAGTCACAGAATGGAATTAATGCAACAAGTGGTATTTTTGTTTGTCTTCAGACTTTTACAGAATGAAAATTACACGAGAAAACGAAGACACTGTTATAATTCTTATCGTAAGACAGTAAGTTTATGAGTTAAGAATGATGAAGCTAAATTCATTCTTATCTGAAATTTGAAAATAATAATAATAATAATAATAATAATAATAATAATAATAATAATAATAATAATAATTTGAATATTCTATAGAATACTTCTCAGATGATTAACATAACATAATCATTGTGTAATTATTTAAGAAGTATCAGTTACTTTTAAATGTTGTTTTTCCATGCCACTCATTTTATTCTGGGCTTTATAAATAATATTTGACTTATTTTACTTTAAAACTTTATCTTATATATCGTATCTTATTTATCTAATCTCATTTTATGTTAAGACTTGATCTTATCATATGTCATTTTATCTTATAAACCTCCACTGAATATGTTTTTAACATTATTTATTATTTGTTATTGACGCCTTTTTTTCATTGCTAGTTGTTAATAAGGTTGGGCAATATATCGTGATTCAAGGTATATCCTGTTTTCTATTTTGGCATAATACGAAATTACAGTATCGCTTTATATATAATATTATTCAGAGTACAGTCAAACAGTGTCCTTTACAATGTTTCCATATTTCTGAGATATATAATTTGTAGCTTATTTTATATCAAAATACTCATTTTAGGCTTCTCGGCTTTTGCTAAGTCTAAGAACAGCATGACAAGCACAGTTAGATGGTTTGCTGAGTGCGTCCTAACCCAGACCTTTCCCTAATAAAGCCACGCCACAGAACTCACTCACACGTGCTGTCCCTTATAGGAGAAAAAGCCAAAAGTGGCGCATATTGTGCAGCTGTTTGTTAATAAATGTGCATCTGTGGCATTTTTCATCAGCAAATTTAGCTGAGAATTGTCTCTGGTAAGACTTTATTGAGTTCAAAATATCGAGATTAATATCGTATATCGCCATTTTCAGAAAAAAATATCAAGATAAGAGTTTTGGTCGCCCAGCCCTACTTGTTCCGTGATATAGTTGTAAAATTGTATTCATAAATGTAAAGGGACTTTTTTTAAACTGTTTTGGGAACTGCTCTATTTAAACAATGTATCATCACAGTAAAAACTTATAACCATGATAACTTGTGTCATTAAAGTGTCGAGTCTATACGTTACATACTTTAAGTTTCCAGTTCATTCCCACCAGCATCTCTTAGTTGGATGGCATATAACCAATTGGTTTGGAGTTTGACGGATCTTCTCGATTTTCTGTTTCATTTTCGTCCCAGAGCTCTTGCTCAGGTCATTCGTCACCCAGCCTCTGAACAATCGGATGAGATAGGATTCAGTCAACACTACGAGAACATACAAACCAGAGTCACGGTCAACAGTTTTGGTAAGTTGTAACATGTCTCACGTGTGTTTGCACACACACGTGTCCATTGTTAGGCATCAAACAGGTGTTTGTGTTCACTAGCGCTGCTCATCCATCAACCCATCTATTGTTTAAATGATTATACTCCACACAGTGAGACACATCCACAATCCATCTGTACTCCAAATCATCTGATACCAGATGTCATTGTGAAGGGGGACAAAAAAAAATAAATTCCCGCTGGCTGCTGGGGCAATTAGTCACACCCACAGCGAGATCACTTTACATAGACACTAATTACCACTGGCAACCACAAATCCTTCCTCAGCCAGTACTTATTGTATGCCACAACCTCACACATTATAGTGCACACTCATTCTCTCATTCATCAGAACACACACCTACACTCTCCATCTCGGATGGGAAAAAGAGTTCTTATTAATGTCAACCTGCTTATTAAACTGACAGATATACTCAGTTGGTTTCTTTCTGCTTGGTGAATAATTATGCTGAATAACACGGCTATTCCTGAAGTTGGAATGGTTGCTCTCACTGAACGTCTGGAATTTAAATATTGTGTATCAAGGTCAATAAAGGAATTACCAAATACAAAGTCAACCATGGGATTAATACGAGGATAACCATGGATGTTAGGAGCTGAATATTCAATTATGAATTACTTTAGCCTAGCATGAATTAAATGCTGCACTAACCTACAGTACATTAAAAAAAACAAAAAACGGTTAAAACAATATAGCTGGCTAAACACAAACCCATCAAAATCAAAGCTTTTACTGTTGCTAACCTTGGGTAGCATTACACAGTATAGCTGGGTTTCCATTACAGATGTTTGCAAATCAAAAGCAATATTTCTAAATGTCAACAGAGTGTTTCCATTGAAGGCTGTTTTTGGCAGGAGCCTCGCAACTCCCGTGAAAGCTCATCCGGTGATACTTCACTGCTCCAAACCTCCTCCTGATCATTTTTAAGTCTAATGCTAAGAAATGTCCCGGTCTCCTCTTCTGTTTACACGTACTGCGTCATGTTTTCTCAAAGAGAAGTGGTCATGTGACCTTGTACCTCACATCATGTGACCATGTACGTCACGTTCTGTGACGTACATTTGCAGAAAAAGTGTTTCCGCGGTGCTTTTGCACTTCTTAAGACTCCTTAAGAAATGTAACATCGAGACAGCACTTCTGCGGACTTTCTACAGCTCCACGGTAGAGAGCGTCCTGACTTACTGCATCACCCTGTGGTATGCCGCATGCACAGCCAAGGACAGGAAAGCCCTCCAGGGGTCTTCAAGGCAACACAGAAGATCATTGGCTGCCCCCTGCCCCCTCTCGATGACATTGCAAAAACGTGCGGCAAAAACGGAGCCAAGAGGATCCTGTCCGGCTCACGTACCTGTCCCTCCGGCAGGAGGTACAGGGTCCCCAGGAGCCGGACTAACTTTTTACCCCTGGGCCATTGGGCTCCTGAACAATGGACGCTAAACACTTATGGTGCAACATCGTGGTGTTTGTGTGCGTGTGTATGGGTGTGTGAGCAAGCGTGTGCATGTGTGGTTGGGTGGGGGGGTTCTCACTGGTTGCAATAGGGGAGGGTATGTTTACATTTTTTATATTTGTCATTTTTATGTTGTAGGCATTTTTAAATGTATATATTTTTTCATGACTCCACTAGGGAGGGAGTAGTCCGTCATAATTTCATTGTTCACCTGTGGTCAATGACAATAAAGACTATTCTGATTCTGATTCTGAATTGTTTTGTCGCAAAATCGCAAAAACTGGAAAACCTACTTTTTTAACTCCTTCTTGGAGTTTTGTCCAATCAGCGTGGAACTTGGCACGTAGAGTCTTTAGTTGGACCTGATCTAAAGTTATGGCAAGGATTTTGTTCTGTTAAAATATGCACAAATTATTAACGAGTAAAGTTTTCTAGCTAGCTATAAAAATGCAAACTGTCTCGGTCATAATAAATGCTAACAACACCAAATCTGAGATCCTTGATTGGCATGTGACTATGGGGATATGAGCTAAATTTGAATAATGAAGGCCACTAGGGGGCACTGCAAATATGGGAAATGCATATCTCTTAAATGGCAAGACCGATTTTTACTAAATTTGGTGGGTATGACCCTGGGTCACTCCTGAGGCCGTATCTCAAAGTTATGCACGATTGTCAAAGTGGGTGTGGCTTATTACAACATAAACAACAAACATTTATTTAGCTGAAGTACTATGTTGACGGCGGTGAGATTTACAGGGTATATATAGAAGAGCACACAGACCACCCATACCAAAAAGTGTGCCACTAGGTGGCGTTATAATGGGTGCAAACACATTTGGCCTGTAACTTTCACAATTTAAATCACATCTTCATAAACTTTATATCCACATGTTCCCTGAATAAAGTCGCATCTTCTGACATAGGCCACGCCCGCTCCTGAATAGCACTGAATCACCTGGGCTGGGCCACGGCCATTACTATTACAACACTGCAAATGGCACTTTGGCTTGTGTCCTGACGCTCGCCTGTCATCCTTCATGACGTACTTCAATGGACTCCGCAAAACATGGGGGCCGAGTCACGCAGGAAGGCTTGGCCCCCTTTCAGAACTGCTTACAGTTCTAGTTATTTCTGTATTTCTTAATGTTTGTCTGATAGGCCCTGAAACTCTACATGTTTGGTTTGAACACACACAAGTGTTCCAATGACCTCCAGAGACACACAGGCATTGGAGAAACACAGACGTTTTCCTCTGACCACCTGCGTGTTGGCTTAGTCTACCTGAATAAACCTAAATTAAATCATATTACCGTACTCTTGTCATCTGTCCTCGCAGCTGTTCAATTAAAAGATCCGGAAGGAGGTAGAGAAAACCTTACAAAATTGACTCGGGAAAACCCTACAGTAATGTCAGCGTATATGTATAAAACATCAAGTTAAGTGTTACCAGATTTTTATTTAGGAATCTCAATGGAGTTTGATGTTAGTTTGAACTTGTGTCTGCGACCTTGGTGATCAATTGAGTCGAGGCTTACGGAGATATATGAGAGGGATTCAGTGTAATTGCATTGGCTGCATCAGACTATTAGTGTTGTTTTCCTGACAGCAAGGCGTGAAAGGTCGCAAGAGGTGAGCGGTTATTTTCTACCACATGGTTTGGTGTTGTGCAGCTGTGCACTACAACAGTCGGTAATAGCCAATGCATGTCAGAGGCAGTGTTGAATTCAGTCCTGATTCTTCAGTCTTAATGCAACCTCAGTCATAATGGATGAGTGGATCGCAGACACAACAACAAATCCCTGCAAAAATTATCATTTTTTTTTTTATCCATTACACACATTAAAAGTTCTACTGATCAAACATAATCACATCACACAGGAGTTGCTCTTAGTTGCGTAATGAATTTGAAAGACTTTCAATGCACTGTGGATTATCTTTAAAGAAGCGTCGACTCTAATAAGCTAATCAGAAGATAATGCTCGTCTCAGTTTCATATCAATGTGAAACAACATAAATGAAACCAAATCTCTGTTCCTTCAGAGAAAAAAAATCGAGGATTAAGAACGTCAACCGTGGTTGCAGGTCTAAACTAGAAGGAAAAAATAAATGGGCCTTGGTCATTCCATGTCACAAATGGCCCATGCACTTCGGTCTCAAAAAATTCTGACATTGTTCTGCGATTATTCAATAGGCACACTGTACATTTTTAGTTTGATCGGATTAATACTTTTTGAGATATGGACAATTTAATGAGGGGGTGTGTGTTGATTTTTGTGCATCCTTATTTTTCTTTCATTTTCAGCTTCCAATATCTCGGTATAGTAATACAGCTCCACCTACTCTCTTAGAATATACAAAACTATGTGCTATACATCTTGTCTGGTAAACATGCCAGTCCCTCAAAATTACCAAAAAAATTAGTTGGGGTTTTGGGCTCAAACAAATGTGGGCCTTCAGTAAACAACTTTGCATATGTCTGAGCTCCCTGTAATTTCATCAGCTTTATGCTATGTACATAGACTGTTCAAATCACTATTGATTAGTCCGATACATGGATTGGTTATTGGGTGACAGTCTCTTAAAATCAGAAAAAATATTTTCACTGTGTGAATTCATCGTAGGAGTGACTGTGAGTGAATTTACAAGATAGATTGATGGATGGAGAAGTAGGTTAATAGTATCATACCACACTCTAATGGGTAAGCATGTTAATGGTAAATACACGTTTTGTCTCCTTAACTAAATAGTCTGTTCAAACATTCATCACCTAAACACAATATAAAACATTTTAAAGATAGATTTGATCAAACAATGTACAGAAGATGAAATTCCAGCGCTCTGCTATATTTAAATGTAATCTGCTGTGTGATGTGAAGCTTTTTGGAAGTCTGACAGAAATGTCAAAAGAGAAAAGACGTTAAAGTAGGACTGTCTGTAAATACGAGCGCTCGTCTCCTTGTGTGGTTTTATTTTGGGGCTCCACTGATCCCAAAATACTCTCTTAAATCTTTTATGAGTTCCATGGAGGTGTCTGTGTCTGGAGTGTTAACTTAATTATTTCCCACAACAACCCTGAGTCTTTAACCTTAAGATTCTGCAAAGGTGGCCTACTTTTCTATCAGCGTCTGACTTGAAAGTTATGACTCTGACAACAATATGAACAAAAACTGCACTCAGTCAATGAAGGATTTGAGCATACAAAAGGGAATGGCACACGCAAACAGTTGAATTTAAAGTGATCCGATTCTGAAATCAGAGACGAAACACACATTCATTAATCATTAAGGTGGTGCCCTTTTTGTGTTTAAAATCCAATATATTTACATTTAAAGTCTAAAACAGCTCGTCTGTAGCATTAGGGAGACAGTAGATCAGAGGTGGGCAATTTATATCACAGTGGGGGCCACAAAAATGTGTTTGTTTGATCAAAGGGCCACATTATAAACATTCATGTCAGCATTCACAATAATGACCAATCTGAGCAATAATTAATTTTTCATTGTAATTTTGTGTTTTTCTGTCATTCTGTGTACGTTTGTTAATGTCTTGCTTGTTATGAGGCATGTTGTGCATTTATGTTGTCCTTTTGTGTATTTTTACTGTAAAATGTATGTTTTTTTGAGTATTTTTTTCATCTATTTCTGCTGCCGTTTTGCTTATTTGTTAGTACTGTGCGTTTGCCGAGTCATTTTTTGTGTTTTTCTTGTCTTTATGTGTATAACTGTTGTGGTTTTGTTCATTTTTGCGGTAGTTTTGTGTGTTTTTTGAGTCATTTTCTGTTTTTCTTGTCTTTTACTGTATTTTCCTGCAATGTTGTAATTCTTTGTGTTTTTTTTAATGTATTCTTGCTTTTGTTTTGTGTATCAGTTTGCATGTTTACTTTGGGGGCCGCATAAAATCAGATCGAGGTTGCCCATGTCTGCAGTATATTATTTAAATGAGATAGTTTCTATCTTTAAGGGGATCCTCTGACTTTGACCTTGTCTAAAAAAAATCACACGAGTCGCCTGAGAGGTCAAACGGTGTAGCTTACAAAATCAATCCTAAGAGGACAACCTCACTAATGACAACAATTTCCTTTGAAGGAGTCTGAAGGTGGAGAATCTTTTAATGTTATATTTAACCCACGGTAGTTTTAACCCTATGATACAACACACACTGAGTGAAATGTTGCATTATCAGGTCTACTGTACGTTTTCTATGAGCACAGTCACAAAGAATGAGAGTCAGTGTGCTACTGTGCTCTGTGTGAATGGCCCACTTACAAAGCAGGTCAATAAGCCACAACCTAACCTAATGGTTACTCTTTCATACAGTTTAAAACACAACAGTGCGCGCTAACATGCATCTCTCTATCTTTGAGACTTTCCCGATTAATTAGCACAGCGTTAAAGTTTCTTGCTGACCGGTGGGGAATAAAAGCCTAATTAACCTATTTCCAGTTGTTCTGATCTGTTTTTATCGGACACATTCAACACCCAGGACTGTCGGACAACAGCAGTAATGAGCTGAAAGAATCGGGAAAAGAAGGAACAAACATTGACTTTGAACATGTCTATACAGTTCTGTTATAAGCCAGGTGTTGTTTAATGTGCAGTTAAATTAAATGTATGAATAATAGACAAAGGACAGTAACAAGTGCATGAATATCAGATCTGGAATTCTCAGTGACTTGTTCATTTTCTAAGATTTGTGTGTGTGAGAATGAGTTTGTGAGGTTCATTCAGAATCAAGTTTGTCACAATACGTATAGTAACAAACATGCATGTGGATCGGATCATTTAGCATAAACGAGATGTAAGTAGGGCCTCAGATTTTGATCTGTGATCGCAGAATACAGACAAAAAAGACAGAGTGATCTATTTTTTTTATTTATTCAGTTTATTTCCGACATGGTTACATTCACTTTTTTTTTTTTTTTTTTGTACATGCCGAAAAAGGAGACGAGAGAAGCAGTTTGCTTATCTGGGTCCCGTCCCGTTTTACCATCGCAAATTTACATGGGTTTACATGTCTCTCTGGTCAAACATTCTTGAGTTGTTCTAAACAGTCCTTTTTTGTGTATTCTCATCTGTAGTCAGTGTTGTCTTTTTTTTTTTTTTTTTTCCTCCTCCTCTCTATCGTTGTTTGTGTTGGCCTTGTTCCCTGCCAGACGTTGTTAGCATTCCTCCAGTGCAAGAATAGTTCCTCTTTCAAAGGTGTTTGGAAGTTTTTTTCCCTTTTCATCCATAGTGTCACCACTCGGGAATGTCTCTTTTGGACACACAAGTTTGCAGCTTGTTTTGTCTCTACATCAAGGTTAATCCAGCTGTTGTTAGTTCTATTGGAAGTGTTGTATTTTCCACTGTTAGATTTAACTTGTATAAACACATTATTATATCTTATTTCATAAGCAAGGTAGTAATTTCATTGTACAGGAAAACGTGTTTCTAACTGCACATATGACAATAAACACTTTGAATTTAAATTTAATGTAATCCTTAATCACCCCACCACCTAGCAATTGAAATGAATAAATGACAGACCTTTTTTACTCTTGGTTTCCACATTTAATTCAGTCTCCGTAAAATAATCACAGTCTGAGTTTTGTTTCCAGTGTTTATATAGATCTGGGTCCATATCCATGATTACCATCAGTAATGTTGTTGTTTAGGTGGATCCTTTGTATTTTCCCAAGTCTTCCATGGTGTGATGTAAATTCTGCAGTTCCTTGTCCACGTCTTTAGAATCTTTCCTCCTTTTTTTATTTGGCGTGCCTTCCATGCGATGCTTGCATTTTTTTTTGTCAGGCTTTCATTAATAAAAACCTTCATTTCCTTCAGCTTTCTTCCTTGCTTCAGTAGTTCTCCTTTGAATTTCATATTCGTGAAGGTTATTTTTACAGCTCTGTTATCATTTTTCTTTGGCAGGAGATGGCAGGAGTTGATGTTGTCAGGGTTCAGGACAATGTCCTTCGACTCCAGGTAGTCAATGACCTGTTGTTCAATCGATTTTGTTTCTTCGTCACTCGCGTAACTCCTGGGTTTTATCTTTAGGCCTGTGATGATGACATCTTTCTCTCTTTCCTTTTGTTCCAGCTGTTCAACCCTGGCGTTCAACAATTTTATCTCTTCAGCATTTCTTTCATTCTTTTCTTTCAGTACCTTTGCTTCGCTTTGTAGGTTTTCCAGTGAGTTTTCCAGCGTCTTTTCCAACGACTTTATCTCGGCAGATAGGTTTCGTAGACCCTCGCGTATCATCTCCTTGACCTCTTCCAAACCAGAATTGGGTTCTGAAGGGCCTCCTTGCAGTTTTTTCACCATTTTCCTTCAGTCTTGGGCCCAATTTTTCAGGCTGTTCTATCTAACTCATTTATTTTTTCTTTCTCTCTTTCTATTTACGGAAACGGGTGATTAAATCTCTAGAAAGTTTGACGAACGAACAAATTCCATACATATTCCTGTTTAAAATCTTGCGTAACGAGTTACGGTTCGACTAGTGACCATGTTATTCTGTGACGGAAAAATGAATGCAGAGCTTCATCTGAAGTGTTTTTTTTTTTTTTTAATATGTTTTGATGAAAAAGCAGCTCAGGTTATTAAGGCAGGTTTAGCTGTTGGTGAATTAGCTAATTCACCTGGTGACACGTCACGGCAACGTGGGATTTTGTGCAATACATACGTTTAATATCTAGTAAAGTCATCTAAACAGAGAAAGACGATAAAACAGAAACTGTATTGTGATACGAAATTTGGAAAATTTTGAAATGTAAAATTGGAGCCCTTACATCTATGTATGTACTCTCAAATATCTCTTGACTTCTCCTTTTTTAGATCATATTATAATTTTTTTTATTTATCACTTTTATAGCTTAAAGGTAGGGTAGGTGATTTTCAAAAGCTAGCTTGATTTTGAATGTAGCTTCTGGAGCTCTGTGCTCCATCTCACTCACATGCACACGCACAGCTGCTGCAGAAGAGGAGCTCAGCTCATCGCTTGTATTGTGTAGAAACTTTGTCGTCTCATGTCTCATTCAGCAGTAAGTAAACAATAAACTTTATATTTATGTATGTTAAAAACATGACCAAAAACTCTGTTTTAACTCTGTCAGCAGTAACGCGCTTTCAGTGTGATTGGTTAAAAATAAATTAATTTTTTTAATTTTTTTCCCATTGGAGGAATTTATTACAGATTTACAGCTGCTACAGTTAAAAGATTTTCTTTCAATCAAAAACTTAAAAAGTGTATCTGGAGAAAATCACCTACCCTAGCTTTAAATTTGGATTGCTGATGCGTTGTTTTCTGTCAGCAATCTAATTTTGGCCCATGACCCATACATTTGGCACCACTGACCTGAAACCATTGTAAAATACTATGATTAAATGTATTCCGCAAACAGAATGAGAAAGTACTATTAATGTGGTTCTGTCACACAAACATCAGAGAGCAACCATGTCTCTAGTTGCTCTAAATAGAGCAACTAGTTGCTCTATTTAGAGCAACTAGAGATTTGTGAGCTTAGAGACATAGCCCATCGGCCTCAAAGCTCGGCTAATACACACTGTTTATTGGCAAAAATCCTCAGACAAAGGCAGTGACGACAGTAGTGAGTATTAAGCAGTAATAAAATTAGCAATGGCAATCTGCTTCACCCTCTGTTTGTATCTGAGTAGAAAGAGGAAGGCAGACTTACACTTACTCAGCTCACTTCTCCATAGAAATTAACTGGACCAACAAATCCACAACAGCTAACAATGGTCACACTGAATGTGAAATAAAATCCGGAAAACAAAAAAACAAGTTTGCAAAACAAAAACAAAACTGAATTCTTGAATGTCTAAAATAAAGTAAATTTACAAAAGAACATTAAATACCAATACTGCTGAATAAAATAACATTTTGTTCCAGTTGAGACCTAAAGACTCACTCACCCTCAAACTGAATCTAAGAAGAAGAGAAGAGAAGAAGAAGAAGAAGAAGAAGAAGAAGAAGAAGAAGAAGAAGAAGAAGAAGAAGAAGAAGAAGAAGAAGAATAAGAAGAAGAAGAAGAAGAAGAAGAAGAAGGCTGTCTGAACATCTGCTGGCTCTGTCATCCAAGCAGGCTGTTTGCACTGCACCCCATAATTTAGCAGGTGTCTACTGTAGGATTAGCACAGTGTTTCTCAGCTGCGTCCCCAAAAATGTCACTTTTAGGGAAGAAGCAACTATCAGGTTTAAGTGAAATGTTTTTGTATAGCACATTTTACATGATTCAAAGAGAAAAGTGCAGACATTAACATATTTAAACATGATATAAACATTAAACTGTTTTTATCAGGCTGCTTTATAATGAAATGAAACCTCATGTTTTCTAATAACCAAGCGTTTTGTCTTTTTGCATCACATCTACATCATTGATAATTCACTTTTCTAACAAATACTGTGTTTTCATGTCTGTAATCTCATCCTGCGTTTCTTCTTTTTCTCAAGCTAACAATCAGATGAACAACGCAACGCAGTCACCAACTTTGATAAGTCAGCCGTACCCGGTTTTTGGACAGATCACCAGCCCGTATGAGCAGCAGACACCTATCAAAGATCTAAACCAGTACACCACGCTCAAGGCTGTAGGTAAGGATAGACCAGTGACCTGACCAGGACGCATTTTGTTGCATACAGGGTTATTTCCAGGATTAGATATGAGGGGTTGACTTTTTAATAAGAGGAAACGTGTTGGTAGATTCATTAGTCAAACATTGTTTAGTATTTAGGCAATCCTTGTACATTAAAGCTGCTAGATTTTTTTTTTTTTTAAATCAGATAAATCTATACTGTTGTCCTCAGATCAATAAATCGAAGATCACATGCTTGAAAAATAAATGATAACGTTTATTTCGATTTCCACCGCAAACATGACATCAGAAGAAGTTTTGCCCATTGCATTATGGGATGTGGAGTCCCATGAGTGTTTTCTTCTGTGTTCTATTTAGAATAATGACCGATCCGAGCATTAGGCTACAGAAAAGAACAAAGTTTTGTGGTTTTTTTGTTGTTGTAATTTTCTGCCTTTGAAGTCACTTTTGTGTAATTTTCAATGTTGTTTTGTATATTTCATAGTTATTTTTGTGTATAATGATAGTAGTGTGTGTCTTCAGAGTAAATGTGTGTATTTTTGGGGTCCTTTTATACATTTTATTGTGATTTTGTACATTTCGTTGGAGTCATGGTGGAGTTCTTTTGTGCGTTTACTTTGAGGGCCGCACGAAACTAGACCGAGGGCTGCCAAAAATGTAATATCTTGCAGAGTCAGGTGATATCATGGGGAAAATTGGGAACAAACTAAAAACAAGAATGATGTCAAACGAATCACTGTAAGTTTACGGGACTCTACATCCCACAATTCAATGCACAAGTTTACTGTGTACAAATGATCTTCGATTTATTTATTATTATGGTCTGGAGCAGCTTTAAGGTGTTGAACACAACTGATTAGGTAAACATTAGATTGGTTTATGTAAACGTTGTGTTACTTTGCAATAATGTAACTTTAAGATTCAGATCACATTTGAAAAATAAATACAAGCCTCACCATTTAGGGAAAAAGCAACAAAAAACAAATTAGAAAAAACGAAAGTTTTTATTTTCCATGGAAGGACATGTAAATTTGATTCAATCGTCATCAATTCCATGGTGTCGTACAGTTGGAGAGAGTGTTTACTACTACTACTACATGTGGTTTTCACTGGTCATTATTGGTCTCAGCTGTTTTTGAGTCTCTGGATAAACAAAAGCTTAACAAGTTAAAACCACAGTCGATCATTCTCAGCTGGGAAAGGAGCAGAAAGACTATATTTAGAGACCACTTGGTTGTTTTTCTCCTGGGCTAATTCTGGAAAGTCTGGAGCCAGCGAATGGACCAGCGGGGATTGAAACAAGAAATAGCAAACTTCAAAATAGCACCGCTTAGCTGCGTTTTCTCAAGCTTTCCTGATGTCTTTAATCAAACACGAATGTCGTAAAAGTGCCATAAAAATCGTCTCCCGAGGGGCTTCATTAAGAAATTACACCACTGTGTTTTTTTTGGTGCTGATATCAACTTTATATAATATTCAGTGGCTCCCAAACAGTGTTGGACAAGTTGCTCTAAAATTGTAAAGCATTTTATATCACTAGTTACAGGCATTAAAATGTAACATATTTGTATTACAATATTACCACCTCCAAAATGTAACGGAGTGACACTACTTTAAGTTACTTTTGGCTAATCGCAAATGTATGTTATGTGAAGCCATTTTAAAATACCAATCCTATTACATTAATACCATTACAAATGTCACACCACAAAACACGTTCCTTTTCCTTTTAAATGAAAATATACAAACAAAAATGTATCTATTAAACAAAAACATAAAAGAAAGCCTTAATGTTCAGGTATCATTCGGTACGAATGAATTATTTTGAAATCGTAAGAGTAATTCCACCTTACAAATGTGTAGTCCGTTTCCATGGCGATGCGTTATGATTTGCAACAGTCTGCAGGAAGGAAGTCGGTGCGGAGGTTCTTCTTCTATGCCGCATTTTGATTCTTTGTTTCTTTTCGTTTTCATTGGAATATCAGTGGAATTCATTAAAGTCTTAATGTAACTTGTGTTACTGAGATTTTAACGAGTGATATATTGCAGATTTTTGTTTCAGTAATGCGTTATATTACTGCGTTACTTAAAAAAGGAATATATTACAGTAACTTGTTACTTTTCATGTGTTACTCCCAACACTGTTTCCAAAGGGAACGTTTTAAACTTGTTGCAGCAATTTCACTGTACATGTAAATTTATGATCACATGAGCTACTTTATTTCTTCACTCGATGAGAAAAATATTTTCTAGTTTAATACAGTTATATAAGACGAATACAATTGTTTCAAACCGACAAAAAATATATTTAATGAACACATGTTCAAGAGGTCAAGTTATAAATTTAATGTAACGTGGAAAATACAGTGACTTTAGAAATAAAAAGACAATGTTTAAGTGAAAAACAACAGTATATTATATTTTTTGGTGAGTTTTTTTTGTTGTTGCAAGAATTCACTATAAACAAGTGTGGTTCACAAAATTAATTGTCACCAAATTTTGCAAGATGGGTTTTTGCCTCGTTCTAATTGACACTGTAAGCATCTGTGTATAAAATGGAGTCAATTGCTGCACATTTAGGATTGTGTGTTGATGTTTTTTTTTTCTAATTTCAGGAGTAGAGTTTAATTACAGTGAGAGACAAATAATGACCGTACTTTTATCGCTTGAGTTTCTGACATCTGTGAAAGCTACGCATTGTTTGGATGAGCAATAAATATTGTGAAAAAGTGTGCCACCCTTTCCTGACGTTATATTACCCTAATTTTTGGTACAGGTGTTAAAAGTGTCAATAGGAAATGTGATCTGGCAAAATTTGGATAAACCTTTGCCTACATCATCATATTGTGAACCTAAATAACATTTGTTTTTTCCAAAAAAAGACAAGGTAAGAGAAAAAAAGAGCACTAACGTCATTGAAATAAGAAGTGTTAGGGCTATTATTACTGTGAAAGGTGCCTTTTTTCAGCGTCCCTGTGAATCAATTAGCTGTGTTTCACAGACCTGGCTGTGGAGGGGATGACAGCTATAAATGTGTGCGACTGTGTGTGTGTAAAAGGTTCAATGACAGCTTGCTTTTAGTGTGATTCACAAAGGCAATTGAAACTGCCACAAATTCACTCTAGGACCATTGGAAAATGTGATCATTAGAGGAAAAAAAAAAACAAAAAAAAAAGAAGCTCGTGTTTGAAAATGAAACGGACAAGAAGAGACACTCAAGAGCAATCCAATGATGAAAAAAAAAAAAAAAAAAAAAAAAAAAAGGTTGGGGCGTTTGTTGATATGACATTTATCAATGAGTCACTATGCACTCTGTGGCTCACTGTGTCACAAGGTGAACTTCACTTCAACAGCCTCTCTGCAGATATAGGACCTACTGTATGACGTTCTGTCTTTATTTCTGCTCTGGTCTGATCCACTGCACAAATAAAGACCACATTACAAGTGATAAAGGAGACATTTTATTTAAACATACGGAATCATTAGGGGGAAATAATAAAAGGTTACACATGAGTTTTAAGTACTGAGGTTTACGTTATTGTTAAGCTGTGTGGGATGAGGGACAGATTGTCTTAACTACTACTAATAATATAAACTCCTCATGTAGAAGTACTGTTACTTGATTGAAATTGTACTCAAGCACAAGTACAAGTAAGTCATACATAAAATACTCAATTACAAGTAAAAATTAGCTCATTTAAATAGTACTGAAAGTAAAAGTTACTAGTTACTTTTACTCCCCACATTTATTTTTGGTAATAAATGTTGCCACGGTTGCCTTGCATACAGTAAACATCACATGTATAAACTTTAAAAGGAAAAGACTTAATATTGCACAATTGGAACTTGATTTTTAATTTATTTTTAATCTGTATAAAATAAAAGGTTTGTCACAATTTGCAATTATTTCTTAAATAAAATAACACCAAGAAATTCAATTCAAAATAAAAAAAAAAAAAAAAATTGCAGGCTGTACGTATAGAATAAACTCAAAGAAACTGAGAAAATAACCAGCATTCAATGCTGTTTCGGACTGGTGCATTAGGTTTAATCTGATTGGTCGGATAAGATGTGATGCATTTGATTGTTGTCTGGTCATTTCACTTATTTGTAGTTTCACAATGTCCTTTGATCATTTTAAAAACAAAAAACTAATAATTTACTCAGTAATGGTTGGGTGTAGAAATGTAACGAGTAAAATTACTGATGTAGAAACATACTCAAAACAGTAACTCAATTACAGTAACGTGAGTAAATGTAATCAGTTGCTTTTACCTCAGCCTGTAACTGATCAGATGATACAAGCAAACCAGATGCGGTGATCAAATGGCAAACATCAAAGTCAAAGCCTGCGTAATAGTGAGACGTAAACAGGTCAAACATTCAGAGCAGTGAGACTGGATGTGATTTAACTGGAACAAATGTATTTTTAGACTGAAAGGCTCCATTAAAACATGGCTCATCAAATTGTACTTTGTATTTTAAACTGTGTAAAAACTAACAAAAGCACCATCCGAACACCTGTGACCATCCAAACTTGGTTTTTGTATGCATGAAGGAAAATATAACATCCCACTCAATATAGTTACTGCCCATAGAGAGCAAAGGTCAGACTCCATTTTTAATAATAATCATAATAAATAAAAAGTAAAAACTAGGGTTACTCTGTGGTGCACTGATGTCTTATTTAGACTGTATGCATTGACAAAAAAGAGTACAGAGTTTAAACCTACTCTGTAATATTAGAGATGACTTAATATTGTGTAATGTGTGTGTATCTAATCCTTATTTTTTTTAACATTCTTTTACTAATTTATGCACTTTTTTAACATTTATTCTTTCTTTCTTTAACATTTATTCTTTTTTTTGTAATTCCCCCCTGAGATGAATACAATTATTCTGATTCTGATAATGCAACAGTAAAAAAGGAGACATTTAAAATGTGAAGAAAAACCATGTATTATTCATGATGGAATTATAAGCGTTTTTTTTTTTTTTTTTGTTTTTTTTCTTTCCCATTTATTCTCATGTCAATACAGGTGCAAGAAAAGCCAAGTACTTTATAGCACCTCTGTTAACTTGAGGACAGGGGATTCCAAAACCGTCCCTTTAAAGCATCTTTTTCAGCCGGCAGGAGAAAGTAAAAATGACAGAGAATTGCATTGTGATCTCTGAAGAGCAATAAATGACTAATAAGGAGATTATTCTTTTGTCTGAATCCTGCACTAATGACTGTGATGAGCACAAACAACTCTTCCTGTGACTGTTAATCCTCTCTAATGTCACAATTATTGTTTAGTTGGATTTGTTTTGATCTTTTAGATGCAATTTAGAAATGTTTCTCTTTATCACCCTGCCACTCTGCACTTCTTCACAATAAAGTTGTTGATTGTAGAAAATGCCAAAATAAAAGTCTCTGTTTATTCATTCGTTTGTTAGCAGAGAAGGCGAATGACGGCTTCTTCAGCAACCAGCGGCAAATGATCGAGATGACAATCAAGGGCAGTCTCCCAATGGAGGGTGTGGATATGGAGGCGGAGCCTAGTAATCCTTACAGCCTGCCCAGACAACAGTCAAAGAACCCAAATGGACACAAGCACAAAAGCCCCAGGAGCCACAGCACGCAGTCACTGTGCTACAGCTCCAGCGCGGGGGCCAGCCCGGCGGTGCTGAGGTCCTGGGAGGCCAAGAACACGCCGGACCCCCGACAGAGCTACTGCCCCAAGAAAGTGGAGCTGCACACCACACGCTACATCCCTCCACATCCATACTTTGTCACCAACAGCAAAACAGAGGTGACAGTATAATGGACTGAAGTGTCACGCTTACAGTGAGTGTGAATGAGTGCAGAGAAACACACAGAATGGACTTTACTTTGTGCTTTAGTAATGGGCACCTTTTAGGTCTGCAGTAAATATTACACAATCACTGTGTGTCAGCCAGGGGGGGACAGTGATGAAAAGTTTGTGTTTGGTCTTTATTACTATTCAAGAGCAAATGTTACATAACAAATATTACAGTGATGAGCTATGAAAGGTTAATGTCAGATATAATACATCCATACAACACATTACGTCATTTCAAATAAAACCATTGTGTAGTAATATTAAAAAAAAAAAAACAACTTTTTGTTCAACCAACTTTGATGGAATAACATGAGAACCATAGACAGAGTCTAAACATGTTGTGTAATGTCAGTGTGAAAAAAAAGATCTAAAAGTTGTTGACGTGTACAAATTTGCTGCGATCTGTTTGGAGTTATGCTTGCACTACAAACACTGTAGAGCAGACATCTGCAACTGGTGGCCCAGGGGCCACATGCGGCCTTCGGTCTATTATTGTGCAGCCCTCAAAGTAAACGCACAAAATAACTCACGTACTATAAAGACGCACACTACTACCATTATACACAAAAACAACTATGAAATATACAAAACAACGTCGAAAATGACACAAAAATACACATAGGTGACCCCAAAGAGAAAACAACAGCAAAAATATACTAAACGACTCCAAAAAAACACAAAATTGCCACACTGTGATGGAAGTTTCCCATTTTCTGCACCTCATCAGAACATTTTCAATTCTTTCTCCAATTTTCACGTCTACATCTCTATGATGCTGCACATAATACTTTTTTTTCAGATCACCATCACGCACATTTTTTAATGATTGTTGCCTAATTTCTAAAAGAAAAGACTTATATTACGTTATAAAACACCTTCGGACAATTTTCATCTTTTATAAATTTTAACAGTTAATTACCTAAAACAAAAATAGGAAGCTTCTTAGCAATCTTTCTAGCAATCTTTGCATTTATTACCATTTTAAAATAACAGGACGTTCAGTTGTACTGAATAATTTAATGGACTGCTAAACTACAGAAAATTGATTATAAATGACATATATTGACAAATATTATCAGCATAAAATCTGAATTATTTAAATAAATTCTGAAAAACAACAATGGACCAAACACAAAACCTTGAGGGATCCCCTTTTAAACAGGTACGGAAGTAAAGCAAAAATCTAATTTACAGTAATATTATTTTATATATTTCATATATTGCTTTAGTGCTCTGTTGTGCTCTTTGCAAACGATTAAAACTCAGACATTGTATTACAATCCACCTTTAAGATTCAAAGAAGTTTGGTGCTGGAGGGACATTCATCACGAGCACAGCGTTGGGAAATGGGAAGGGGTCATAAAGTGGTTGTACTGTATCAAAGTGTGTAAATATTGACAACAAATGATTCCCAATATACACCCGCTACAATCACTAACCTTCCCTTTTAAATAATCAGGCATATTCATGTTTATTTTAGCCATATATTATTCCTGGTGATGACACTTTTACTCAAAGACTCATACGACAACTACTACTACTACCAATAAGTGTGATTGATTTCTTTTTCAATGACACAGAAACTGACATTATGGGACTACAGCAGATTTTTGCACCTCCTGTAATATAGACAGTTACAATTATGTGTATGCACTGAACCATACTATTGAAAAGTGTTAAGTATTACTATTATTAGCTCATGATTAAAAGATCTATTGGATTTTGGTACAATGTTTCTGCAATACAGTCTGAGGGAAAATAAAAGTGTTTTCTGTGTTATTCTCATACAATTTAGACATTTATCAAATAAACATGCTTATTTGTCTTGATTTTCAAAATGATTACAGTAAAAGCAGAGACTTACAAACCACTGACTTGTTTCAAATAGAAGGCGTCAGAAAAGTTTCCACAGTAATAAATGTCCCGATACAATGCCGATATTACTGTCTTAAGGATTGGCCAAAGCGATATTGATCCACAACGATATCAGCACAAATCTTACGTACTTTTATTTTGTAATGTGAAATGTTAGAAAATCAAGTGATAGTACTCAATAGTCAGCGACCGTAGGTATGACAAAAAAAGAACCCATTTATCATTAACCAATGGGTTAGATACATTTTAAATGTAAACATAATAATATTCTACCATTGAATGAAAAAAAAAACAAGAAATAAATGAGAAGGGTCAGATAAATAACCCCAATAAATCAAATAAAAACAATATATTTTATATTTGAGATTTAAGATGCAGGTTGATATACCCAATAATTTTTTTTTTTGCTGATATCGGACCGATATACGATATCAATATCGGATCGAGACATCCTTACTACCGTAATGACTGACTTTTAACACTTACGTACATGGACACAAACTCCTCACCAAGCATTAGATAAAGTATGGGATATACGTTTACTTAAATAATTGTGTTGTTGCCCTGGTGGTGGTTAGCATAGCCTATTTGCCTTAGCATATTTTGCACCCCAACCTCTTTGTGGACGAAACAGAAGCCAAATGTCAGACTGCACCTATAGCAGGAAATGACCCTCATGTTTCACATAAAACTGATTCAAGCTAACTTTACTGACCCAAATCCTCCTAAACACTACAGATGGCTTCAGAACAATAAAGATGCTTATGTTCACTAAATAAGCCTGGCCTCAGAAGACAGTTTTTTGTATGTTAAATATGAAAAGTGTCACTATTAAAATGTTTTTGTAACTCAGTGTGGTCGTATGATTCTAATAAAGCTGTATCTGTATTTGTTGGAGGTGGTTTTTATAACTTTGATTGAGGCACGTTTCATACAAGAGGTTAGATAGCCTACAATGAGATACACAAGATGCCATATTTATTATATATCATATAGATATTATTGCCATATTTATTATATATAAAGATTTTGATTAATTTACCTCATGTTATACTGTAAATTAGCTCAAAACACACCCAATGGCCGTCTCAGAAGTCATAATGCAACGCAATACATCATTGCCTTACTATATTAGTAGTGTTTTCAGAATATAAAACGTGTAAGTGAGGGGAAATACAAGGCACAAAAATTAAACATTTTCACTATTAGACATAATGTAGTTGTTGTAACATTAGGCTCACTCACATGTGATATATTTATAATTCAATGTCCTTACACCTGTTTACAATTCTGCTTTCTCTAAAAAAACTTCAGTTATTACAAACCTCTGGGAGCTCTGTCATTTTCATGAAAATGCCGGGAGACATTTTTGTTAATTAGCCAATCACGTTTCATACTGCCAGGATGGCTCCCTCTGGAAATTAAACCAGCACCGTAACCCACATAAGCCCAAGAGTGGGACATGGCCGTACACAGGCTGTGCTGTGAACATTAAAGATTGTCCTCTCACTCATCAAAAGCATTTTGTAAAAAAAAACTATTAAAATGGCCTGAGAAAAGATTTGAAACCTGATAGCAATCATTTCTATGCAAGATGACAAGATTTGTTGATTAGCGGGAATGTGAAATAACTGATACTGCTCCATTGGATCAAACAGTAAATCTACCAAACATTTGTTGATTGAACATAGGCCTATAGCAGTAATACTTATACATACATATATTCATCACCTTCAATCTGTGAAATAAAACTGGCTACAAATTTAATGAAAAGGGTGAGGGTGAGAGGATGCACAGCACAATGCAATATTTGGCTGATTTTCATATTTATGCTTTTTTTAATTAGGTTGTTTCTCTGTCTGAGGCTGCATGAGGGGGCAATGCATGTAGGCTCCTGACCGATGCTCTATTTATATTCTAGTTTCCAATGTTGCCAGTGCCACATTGGTTTTCATTTCTATTCACGTACCCCCTCTGACAATTTGCCTACCCCTGGGGGTACCTGTACCCCCACTTTGGGAACCTAGGCTGTAGACCAGTAGCTTCCACTGAGCCCCTTTTAAAAATACAAATACCCCTAATCACTACACTAATACCTCTTGTTTTATTTACATGTTTACATGATGACAGGCTCCTCTGAACCTTCTTCTGCAGATCAAACTACATAGTAACTCATACCTGTTAATGTTATGGTTTACCCTTATTTAGTATGAGTTCTTTTCATTTCCAGTGAGTTCGAACCTACTGGTAAATTATTGCATGGTTCGACCTCTAAGGTGATTTTTTGTTTTGACGTAAATATTTTCCTAATGATTTAGGAAAAGAAATATTCAGTAGTAGTAATAGGAATTATATTTATTGTGATAGAACTAATATATATATATGGAACTAAGGAATGAGCACATTTCATAAATATTTGGTAATAATGGTCATTTTGAAAATTTTACCAAGGATTGTGTACAAAAAAATAAGGATATTTCTAGAATTGGAATACACCTGAACACTGTCTCATATTGACAAGAATGACTTAAAACGCAACTTAACATCACCCCACAGATGAATTCATGAATATTTCCAATTACCCTTTGCCATGTGTTCAAGTACTACTGGTTGGGAAACACTGCTGTAGACTTTTCCCCTTCAACCTATAGCTGTGACTCATCTGTCACAAAATACTGCTTAGATTGGTCAACAGTTATTTATCTCTTGTTTCTTTGCTAGCTTCTCTGCCTACATCCTCACTGTCTCACCAACCTCCTTCCAATCACATGTACTCGGTTTTAGTCCTGCTCAACTGCCTTCCGCTACTTTCAAAAGTGAACCTCCCGATCTCCTTAGCCTGGTCCTATACTCTAACTATATTGTTCCTAATAATAGTCATTGGAAATGAATTGTTCCCCATTGAATTGGATTATTGATTTCAAGGTTGCTGGTTCCTCAAAAATGTAGTGAGCAAGTGACAGGAAAGCTTTTCAGCTCAAACAAATGAGAGCTGGTTAGTGTTGATAATATAGACCACCTGCTCACGCGCTGTTAATTATCACTGTCAGCCAAGAAATGGGTTTAGATGTAGAAAAATATTTTATATTCAGAAAATGAAAGCAAATAATAACACAACCTATCTTAGAAAAAAATCATATAATTGGCTTCTCAGCTGTGTGTCAGATTCAGACAGATGGTCCAAAAAGCAGAAATCAGTTCCTTACAGAAGGGTTTTCACTTGCCAAAATGATAAGGGAGGCTACAAACAGAAGGTATCTAAAGTATAAAAGCATTAAATTATGAAAGCCAGATCTTAGCCAAGGAAGAGGACTTGCCAGAGAGACAGAAGCGTGACAGTCAGATTCCGGAGCCTGGAGTGACCCGTGCAGGATGTAGAGAGTAGAATGTACATTGGATCAATGACCCACGTGGGTAATGACAGGTAGACGTCATGGGCCAGGACAACAGAAAAGATAGCAAAAACACAGCCAGGATTCTGGCACGAGTTAATGACTACAAAAAAAAAGTCTGACTCATGACAGTATCCCACCCTCAAGAGGCCAGATAGACGCCTGAGAAACCCTGGGATTGGCAAAACGCAACTATAAGGGCTAGATCTAAAATGTATCTGTATCTATCTGTAACACCCATGACATTTCTTCTGGTTCATGGTTCTCCCAGTCAATCAGGTACTGATATCCCCTGACCTGCCAATCCAGGGCCAGGAACTGTCAGACAATAAAGATCTTGCCAATTATCCTGAGAGGAAGTGGAGAGTGGGAGTGGTGGACATGCAGCCTCTTCCTAACAGATTTAACCCTGTACACATAAATGTTGGGGCAACCGTGGGTCAGATGGTAGAGGGGTCGTATTCCGATTGATCGGTCGAGGGTTCGATACCAAGGCTATCCATATGTGTCAACATGTCCTTGCGAAAGAACCTGAGATTGTGTTAGTGGTGATTAAAGCACAATATAAATCAACCATATCTTAGAAGAGCAGGTTAAGAGGAGACAACTGTAGTGGAATTAATAACCTTGCAGATTGAAAATGGGCGAATAAATATCAGCCAATGAATGTTCAGATGTCGGTACAAGGATCTGGGTCCCTAGTTTGACAAATGTCCCAGGAAAGAAAGTGCATGCAAAAAAAATCTTGACAACTCTTGCCATTAGGGGCAGCCTTCATAAAAAAACAAGCTAATAGCCAAATATTCTGCCATCAGATGGCAGTGTGACAGTGCTGACCGAACCTCTTTTCTCTGAGCACTGAGGAAAGTATGTTAAATGATCATTCAAACTCGTTCCACCTCTTCTCAGTCTTTCCCTTTTCAGTTAGATAATCTCAAAGTCATTGTGTGAGTGGGGGTGTGACCGCCACATTAAAGTAACCTGGATTAAACAGTTAAAACACAGAGGCAAAAATGAACACACCCATAATTCACTAGGCCTGTCTTTAATGCACCTCCACACACCCTGAAGGCTTTATATTACCATATAAAAAGGACTTTTGTATCTGTGGTTTATTATTTCCACAACTCTTTTTATTTGGTAGTCATTAGATATTTGAATGCTGGCTTATCACTCAACATCAGGATTCAACAGGAATATTTTTATTTGGGAATCTGCAACTAGTTGGACAGAAGCTTTGGTTGTTAAAAAAAAAAAAAGCAAATAAAATGACCAACGTCTGACGCACAAACATACTGTTAGTAGGCGCTGTGACGAATGTTATTCTCCACCTTCCCACACATAGGCACTGCCAGATTAACAGCATTTCTGATGAGCATGTATCCCCCTTTTTCACAGACTACGATAATAAAGCTGTTTCAAATACATGAAAGGCTGAGGTTGTGGCTTTATGCCCTGTTCAATCAGGTTTTATTAAATAAAACATCACATGTAGCTGCCATCGGTTCTCCATAGCAATGACTAAAGCATGGATGGTAAAAAAAGCCAATTATTGTGGTGGTTTTTTATGAGAGGCAACATAGTAATAAAGAATCTCCTATGTGACAGCATTATTTATCGTTATTATTCTGGAACTGCAGTAAAAATTCAACTAGCAGATAAAAAATTTTGTGTTATCAATGTTTTTGACATGAACTTTCCTATAAAAACAAACCCAACCAGCAGATAAAAAAATGTGTATTGATTTCACTTTCCATTGATCTAAAAACTTTTGTGGAAATAAAATAAGTGGAAACTTCAACAGAGCTATATCTGGAATTTCAAACAGAAAAATATGCTGCACTCATAAATAATTGACACTATTTATAGATTTACTTTGTGGAAAAATTTTACATTAACACTGTTAAATGCTCCTGATCTTGCCCACACCATATACAGTGCCTAGCATTCCACACGTTGTCACGTTACGACCACAAACATGAATATATTTTATTGGAATTTTATGTGAAACACTAACACAAAGTGGCCACAATCGTGAAGTAGAAAGAATAATATACATTTTTTAAAATTAAAAAACAGAAAAGAGAGGCGTGAAAAAGTATTTATCCCCCTTTTCTCCAAGTGCAACCAATTACCTTCAGAAGTTGTCTGATGATTGCTGAATGATCAAATGTTGACCTAATAGATTCTACCTGAGTGTAATCTAATCTCAGTACAAATACAGATGTTCTGTGCTGTTCTCAGGGGTTTGTTATGAGAATTCTGGGGAGCAAATAACATCATGCATTCAAGGAACACACCAGACAGGTCAGGGATAAAGTTGAAAAGAAGTTTAAAGGAGGCTAAGGTTATTATTCTTATTATTTTCCTCTTTGTCTGCACATGCTCTCAAAGGATAAAGCTACAAGAAGTGCAATCTTTTTAAGACATCAATGCATGTTTTGTTATTGCAATTAAATAAATGAATTTATTTTATTGCATAATCGTCATCACCAGCCTTCCCTAAGGAAGGGTAAGAAATACTTTATTAAAGAGAATATATAAAAAGAGAGGGCAGTGTTATGCCTAAGTGAGGGGGAAGGGAACAGGGAGGAGAGACTCAAGGTAGGAAATGGAAAGGGCATGGAAGAGTTGAATTTTTTAAAGTGAGAGTGAGATGTGAAGTTGTAGCTGTGCATATTGTGCTTATTGTGTTGTGTAATCAAGCCAGTCTGGTGACAAGTATGAGGCTTAGGTATAATGGTTTCAATTGTTAAAAGAAAAGAAAACCATAAGAAGTCCTGTTTGCAGTTTTTGCTATGTGGGGGACACAGCAAACACATGGAAGAATTTTGTGAAGTAATCTGGTCAGATTAGACCAAAATTAAACTTGTTGGTCTAAATGGAAAACACTATGTTTGGCAGAAAAGAAACATTGTACATCACTCTGAACACACCGACTACACTATATAACATGGTGGTGGTCGCGTCATGCACTGGGGGGTGCTTGTCTTCAGCAGTGACAGGGAGGAATTTTAGAGTTGGTGGGAAGATGGATGGAGACAAATTCAGGGCAATCTTGGAAAAAAAAAAACTTCTTGGAGTCTGTAGAAGACTTGAGATTTGTGCAGAGGCTGACCTTACAGCAAGTCAATGACCCTAAACATAAAACAAGGGCTACAATGGAAGGGTTTAAAACGATACATGTTCATGTGTTTGAATGGCCCAGTCAAAGTTCAGACCTAAATCCGATTGAGAATCTTTGAAAAGATCTGAAAACTGCCATTGACAAACACACTCCATCTAATCTAACTGAGCTTGAGTTGTTTTTCAAAGAATGGGGAAAAAATGTCATTCTCGAGATGTGCAAAGCTAGTAGAGACATACCCCCCAAAAGGTTTACAGCTTTAATTGCAGCAAAAGGCAGTTCCATGAAGTATTGACTCAGAGGGACTGAATACTTTTGAACGCCTCATGGTTTTGTAAAGAATCCAGATACCATGAAAAAGAGTAAACACAAAGTTAGTCATTACAATCAGATGTGATTAGGAAATGGACCTCTGAAACACAACTCTTTCTGCACCGGAAAGCAGAACTGGATAAAGGTGTTAGTTACATCCCTGATTTTGCCGTGTCTTTATAATGTATTATCCATCTGGAGATGTTTTGATATCATACAATGTGTAACCTAATGGGAGTTTTAGTCAAATAAAACAGTACAATGGATCATCACTCATTAAGTTATTGTTTGCATTTTTGGTAAGAAGACACTTTCCCTTTTAATGTGTAATTTCTATAAATGAAGGCCAAGGGGAAAGGTTTGTAATTTAGTCAAAGGTCTGGTGCAGAGGGTACACCTTATCTTGTCACCACTGTATATCAGTTAAAATCTACAGTAAATGCATGGAGTGACAGGACTCTGGCCTCAGCAAACACCCACAGGTCACTCAGGTTGACACCTTAATTTTTGTGAATCATATGCAGTATGTATCAATGTTTTAATGACAGAAATCATCAAATATATATTTTTCTATGTGTGTGTGATTTTTATATTGAAAAATAGAAAATGAGTTAGGTAATGTATTCTACAATGTGTGATATAGTATAATGACAGTAATGTGACATGACATATTGCCAGTTTAAATATAGGGGTTAAAATGTGCATAAAAAGACCTGCAAGTAGGTGTTAAGGTTGAGCATATAATAACTGTGACATCACTAACAACTGTAAAGGAAATGAAAGAGTTAACAGAAAGAACAAACCTTAGGGGGTTGTCAGGCCTTTTCCTTCAGCATACAAACAATTGCACAAGGCTCTGCCATTTAGTATTCCACTGCCAGGCCTCTGAAACCCAAGGTAAGCCATCTGATTTAGTACGAAAATGTAGGAAAACCTTTACATGACGGATACCTTTTCAAAATATACAGTGTTCTTGCATTTAGATATTACTGTTCTATGTGCAGCTGGCATGCAGACCACAGTGCAGTTGGTGTTGTGGCTACTGGGAGCCTCGATGGTGTTCTCAGACCCAGACATGGTAGAAGAAAAGGGGACGGAGGAACCCATTCCTTGTTCCAAAGGCTGCACCTGCCTGCTCGATGACTACAGCCTAGAGCTCAACATGTATTGCAGCACTCGCAACTTAACCCACATACCAGCCGACATGCCTGCTTCCACCCGGTCTCTCTGGTTAGATGGGAACTTGTTCACCTCGCTCCCAGCAGCAACATTCAGGGAGCTGACCAACCTGGAGTTCTTGAACCTGCAGAGTGGCCAGCTGATGACTCTTGACACTCAGGCTTTTAAAGGCCTCAGGGCGCTCGCGCATTTGCACCTGGAGAGAAACCGGATTCGGGTGTTGCCAGCTACAATCTTCCAAAATACACCCAACGTTGCTTCACTTAGTCTGCACAACAACCAGCTAAGTCGCATTGAAGAAAGACTGTTTGCAGGACTATCGCACGTGTGGCTTCTCAACCTGGGTTGGAACTCAATAACAGTCTTACCTGAGACAGTTTTTCATGATCAACAAGGGCTACGAGAGCTCATCCTAGCAGGAAACCGGATAGCCTACCTGCAGCCACAGCTCTTTCAAAATCTAGCTGAGCTTAAAGAGTTGGATCTGACGGGAAATCACCTGAAGGTCATCAAGGCTAATGTGTTTACTAAGCTCACTAAACTGCAAAAGCTCTACCTGGCCCAAAATCAAATAGTAACAGTGGTACCTCGAGCATTTGTTGGCATGAAGTCACTCAGATGGCTGGATTTGACAAAAAACAAACTAACTTCTCTGCATGACGACAGCTTTTTGGGCCTACACAGTCTTCATGTACTGCGCCTTTCTAACAACTCCATCTCTGGAATCAGGCCTCGGACTTTTCGTGACCTACAGTACTTAGAAGAACTACGGCTGAGCTATAACAAGATCCGAGCTCTGGGAGAGAGAATCTTTGAAGGACTCAGTCATCTGGAGGTCCTGGAGCTAGAAAACAATCAAGTGCAAGAGGCCCAAGTGGGTAGCTTTACAGGCCTCCCTCATGTGGCTGTCATCAACCTGTCAGGGAGCTGCTTCAACAGTCTACCGGACCAAATGTTCAAAGGTTTGTCAAAGCTTCACAGCTTACATCTGGACAGAGGTTGCCTAACAAAAGTCACCACTCAAGCTTTTTCTGGTCTCTCTGGTTTACGAAGGCTTTTCTTGCAACACAACAACATCTCAGTCGTGGAATATCAGAGCTTTGTGGATCTAGTAGGCTTGTTAGGACTGGACTTGAGTTTTAATAAACTGAAGGTCCTTACAACTGACACATTCTCTGGCCTAAAGAATTTGGAGTACTTGCTCTTGTCTAACAATGAATGTCAGCAGTTCTTGCCAAATGTCACCAAGCAGTTTCTTCCAAGGCTGCGCTACCTTGACCTGAGAGCTAATGCCCTGGCCAGCATGGTTCCTGATTTCTCCGAGGGTTTGGAGAAACTTTTGCTGTCTGGAAACCAGTGGAATTGCGACTGCAGCATTGTACCGCTCAGAAACTATAGTTTGAAGAATCCACAGATTATACCTCGGCGAGTGGAGACCCATGCAGAAGGTGAAGAACCAGACTTTACTATCACCATCTACAACAACATCACATGCATCAGCCCACCACCTGTGGCCAGTCAGGACCTGCGAGATGTGGACAATGAACACTTCCAAAGCTGTGACAACCCATGAACGTTAAAGAAGAAACTTCTACCAACATAATTGCACAAACTGTCACATTTAGTAAGTTTCAAACACTGTAAAACAACAAACTTTTAATATTAAATTTAAATGTCAAATACATAATAAAATTGTCTTCTACTTCCTTATTAGCTGAATTTCTCTTAGTGTGATAATGTGCTACAGATCTGTTATTGTCCAGTTGTAATGGATGTGAATGCAAGTGAAAGTGTCAAGTGAAAATCAATTTGTGTTACTGCAATTTGTGTTACTATATATGTGTGATATTAAAAATTCTAAAGAATACATTGTAAATTGTTTACTTTTAAATGCCAAATATATTGATCAAATTCAAAGAGTTGCTTCTAAGCCTGCGACTGAGATTTAATAAAAGCAAAATTCTTTTGAATGAGTTTGTTTTTGCTGTGTTGTTGTGTGATGGAGAAGTTTTACATTCACAACAACATTGATACACATTTACATCAAGCTAAAATTGCTTCAAATTAGATGTTTACACTTCTCTGTAAACTAATGTGGTTTGGGCTTAGCATGAGTTAGGTCAAATAGTTAATAAGAATAGAAAAAACAAAAAAAAAAAAAACTTTGATATGATTATGCTGCTGTTCAAAGTTCAAAACAACTTTTTTGTTATGGAGACCCATAGTGATAAAATATAATCTTTTATATTTGTTGTTGTTGTTGACATTTATATTAATTTGTACTGGTGTCATGTTCTGAGTGCGCATTTTATATGCACTTATATGCGCATGCGCACTACTGGAAAATGAATTTTTGCTAACAAAAAATAAATAAAATCCTTTTTATTTTTGTTTTCAAAGTGAATGGACGTGTTTTATTTGTTTATTGGATTATGTTAGGATTAGGGTTGTCATCTCAGTACGGAAGTAAACTCAGACCGAGACACCGGACATGTCAAAGCCATTGTATACATACAAAAGTAAAAAAACAAAAAATCATTATATTTATAATATATTTATATAGAACCACTTTTAAATAAATCTATATTAACAATTACATCTATACACACTATATTCAATGTACACACCAATCAATACTTTTTCATAACACACACAAATACATGTTTAACACCTATAATTACTGTGTGAAAAAGAAGTAAAAATATAAGTAAAAGAAAAAAAAAAAGTACTGTACAAATTTTAAATCACCAACATTTTCCAATGTTATTTATCTTAAATATATAGTTGTTTTTTTTGCTCACCTTTTTTTCTCCCCCTGGAAAGGACTGTTTAATATTCTTTTACCTCAACGCATCAGTGAAAAAATACCATATAGCAATAGATTTCATACATTAATATGTTAAAAGAGGACAATAAGGAAAATGTGTAGTTTAAATTACAATGGAATATATTTGATCTTGATGTGTGATAAACCAATTTCTGAAGTTATAGATCTTAGTCTAAGTTACTGGAGGGCTACAGTCCTTTTAAAGTCACTGTTAATGATAATGATGGGCCGCTCAGAAGCTGTATTCTACAATCCACTGGTCGGTAGCGTTGTTCTGCCAAAACAGGTGTAGCACAATCTATTCTACATCTACACTGGGATTTGACAGAAGCTTCTCTTTCAATGAACTCCATGTGGGAGATGTTATCAGAAGTCCCCACTGTACTCTGACATGGAAAAGGTTGGTACTATGTTTGAACTTTGTGTCTGAAGAACCCCAAGAGTCTTTTCGGACAGAGCTTTGATGTTACTTACCATGGGTTTTCATTTCATTTCAACTTTATTTCAGACCAATTCGGTCCATATAAACTTAACTTTTTTTTTCATTTATCACATTTACTATTATGTCTGGTGTGTGCATTTGTTGTTAGATGTGGATGCTCGGTTGGAACTGCATGCTTTCATTCAAGTGGCTTTCTGAGATGACTAACCGTTATGCTTAGAAACAATTAGGTAAAGTCATTATAAGGTGGGAGGTGTAGATTTCACCATTTCGTCTCCTGCTGTGTGAGGGAAAGAACGCCTTGGCTTCACTGAGGAAGCTTTTGCAAAAAATATGGCCATAAGTGTGGAGTGAAAGAATAACGCCCTGTAAAGCGCTTTGTGTCACCAAAATAAGGCACTTTATAAATCCAATGCATTATTATTATTAAAGGTGTTTAAAGTAGCCAAAAAAAAGCCCTTTTTCTACTTGACGATTTCAGGTAGGTGTCAGTTTTATTCTTTATTTATTCTTCTGTGGTGACTAGGGATGTAACGATTCACTCTACTCCCGATACGATTCGATTCACGATACGATTCTCTCACGATTTATTTTTCAAAATGGGACTGTAGACAAATTTTTTTTTTGGGAAAAAAAACTAGAAAATACGGTACTATTTTCCTTTTATTTTTCACTGTCAAAAGAATTCCTTTATAAACTATTCAAAACAATGCAATTCAACTAAAAATAAATCTTGAATGAAATAAATAAAGGGATAATACAAATGAAAATGAAGCCTATTAATTTAAATTCTGGTTCTATAATAAACAATGCAAAACTGCATAATAGTTCTTTTTCTTTTTAAAAGTGCAACTGAAAATGTATTTTGTGCCTTAACAATTGGACTTTAAAAAAAAACCAAAAAAAAAAAAAAACCCGTGAATGCACTGATTTACGTCATATTTGTTTGGACCAGCAGAGGGCGCTGGTAACACAGTGGTCGGTTGGCATGCAGATATCTTGCAGTGAAGAAGAGAAGCTATGCTAGCAGACAGAGCTAATAGAAAAACGAGACTTTTACAGATATTCAAGTAATATTACAGATATTCTTTCAGTGCTAAAGGGGTAATGAATCATTTATTAACATATTTAAGAGTAGAAGGCGGTCAGTAAGAAAGTATTAGCAGACTCCGCCCACCGCCTACACTTGTGGATAAAAAAAGTACTGGAAAAAAGTACTGCGATTCAATTTTCATGAAATCGATATCAACCGTGATACCTATGAATCGATTTTTAACTGCCTTACGATTAATCGTTACATCCCTAGTGGTGACTAATAAAATGAACACATCCTCTGGTCACTGATTGACCAACTAAAAGTCCATCAGTTTTAAAGGAATCTGTATTAAAGTAAACCAACATGTGGATTCATAGTTAGGGTTTAAGTGTATCAGTTACTATGTAATATTTTAATATTATTTATGTAATCCAAAAGCAGGCACGCCCTGTTTATGGGTATTAGGTCTTTTTTTCCTTTTCTTTTTTTTTTTTTTATTATTATTAGGTATTAGATCAATCATCATCTGTGGATTGCATGTAGCTTGTTTCTTCTTAAAAAGAGTCCCTTTAATTTATTTAATCATTGATTGGTTTTTGGCAGCTGCTCCACTGCAGATGATGAAACTGGTCCCAGTTTGAAGCGACCTTTGTAAACTACACCCAGCAAATAAAATGTGTTTGTCTTATTTTGTTTTCGGTAGCTGGATGAGTCATCCTCCCAGCTGGAGTCAGGCTGCCACCTGGTGGCTAGGAGGATTACTACACAAAGCACAAATGCACAGCTGGGTCACAATGCAAGAAACTGGAACAACAGGCAAGAAAAGGAGAGTAGCTTTAAAAGTGAAAATGTATTTTAGACCGTCATTTTTCAAAATGTAAAAATATAGATTTAAAGGAGAGCTTGAGCTTAAAAGAAGCAGGGGAAAATAATGATCCAGCCAGGAAATGAGGAAGTTAATTAAGATTATGATTGATAAAAAAAAAAAAAAAAAGGACAGGATATTATGACCACACACATCCATTATTTGTTAAAATTTATAAAATAACGCAGATAATGTTCAAAGCAAAAATAAATACTCTTCCAAAAGGCAATAAGAAATACTTCTCACTACAGACCGGCAAATACAGCCTAAGAGTCTAATTTTTATTCTATTTTTTACCAAAAGCAATATTAGACATTAAACAAAGATGTCTGTCTGGTCTAGGGGTTAATTTGTGGAATACTGTTGAGAAAGAAATAAAAATTAGTGTCACAAAAAATGTCAATATATTTTAGTTATGTGAAACAGTCAAATTGTGTGTTTTTTGCAAAATGTTGTATATGAAAGAAAGTACGTGTATATAGATGTATACAGTTCTAACAAAATTCTTTTTTTTGGTATTATTTAAAAAAAAAAAAAGCATCTCAAATGTACTTGTTGAATGCTTGCCTTTATTTTGTGTGTATTATTGAAAAAGGTCATCTCAATGGTATTTGTGTTGGACATATAAGCATTTTTGCTTCTGCCTGTTTCAGTCTGGTTATATATTTTTACATTGTAATTTATGTTTATATTTACATTTTTTTTTGTTAGACTGAAACAAACAGCACACAAACGAGCAAATCCCGAATTTTGAGACGAAATTGTGAACTATTACTGTGCGTTTGGTAAGACCGAGAAAAATATGTGGTGTTTTATAGACTGCTAAAAGTTATAACAGATCAGGGAGAACAATGTCTGTGACATGAAAATAGCTCACCATTGTTGCACCAGTTGTTATTGGTGTACATGCAAACACAGCCGCCCTCATCTCCCGTCTTGGATTTAACATTTTACAATAGAACGCAGGATGGAAGGAAGCAGCATTCTCTGAGGATTAGCTTTTAGCTTGGTTGCTAGCCCCGCTCCTGCTTCTGATAACACCGCTTACGTCTCCTCCGCTAGCGACACCGCTGGTACGAGACTCCGCTGCTTTGTAGGCCGCTGGATGTAGCCGGCGTGGCAATCCAAAACTACGTAGTAGCTCGGTCCAGAGTTGTCGCATCTAACGGACTATAACCGTTTGATTTGCCTAAATCAATGATTGCCTGGCAGTCATATACTATTTTATAGTGAGCATGCTGTAGGTTCACTGTGAAATGACTAGAACTGACTGAGTTATCTGCCGATATATAACCGTTGCTAACGCGAGCCTCTACAGCCACAACCGATTAACATCTTCCGCTGTGTATAGGTTTGGTGAAATCCAGGTAGTTGGCGATACATAATAGATGGCAGACTGTCCGGGTCGTCATTGATCCAAGACGAGGGAGCCGACTCATAAGGATCTGCACCACCAATAAACCATTTTTTTTTAAAATATTGTGCCCTTTCCAGTGTAGTGAAAAATAATCCTACGCATGAAAATCTCCTACAGGCGCATGCGCACTAATAGCGTAGTAAATATTTACACATATACGTGCAATATTTTGCTACCTTAATTTTTCTTACTAGATAAACCCTAATTCTAACCAGAACCCTAAAAATTAAAAGATGACCTTTTTTGCAAAATGATGGACGCACCATTAAACCATAAAACCCACGAAAACAGGATTTTTAGAACACTGTGAAGAAATCACCATTTAGTTCTGTTTTTGCAGGCAAGGTTTTATGAGCTGGAAGCTCAAATTATGTAAAAATAAACAAATTAATACTTGAAATTGTTTAAATTGTGGGTCCTGAAACTATAATCTATTAAAGTTTAACTTTTTGAATGGAATTATGGAAATCAAACAACTTTTCCATGATATTCTAATTTTTTGGAAAGGGTCTGTATAATGCATTTGAGGAGAATTTCTTTGATTTATCCATCACAGAGTACACCTTGTGAGCCTCCAATATGTAGCGTCAACATCCGCTTACCTCCAACATGGCTGTGCATCCGGGTTACTGCCCAGAAAGTGACATCGGTGAAACCCCCTATTCAACGAACTATTATTTAGTTGTTTAAATAGGTTTTTAACCGTGTAGTATAACTAACTATTTGGTGAGTTCTATACTTATACAGTTGTTTCTTATCTTTTCCAGTCCAAACTCTTAATATGCAACTTATTTGATGTGATTTTCTTCTGAAAGATGTGACACAATTTTTATATTTTTATATTACCTCAACAGCTTTAAATTATAAATGTAATAAAATGCTCCAGACACTAATCAACAACCTCCCATTCCTGTATGCAGAAAGTAACATATATGAAATGCTCCCATGTGAATGTTTTTTTTTCTCTCCCATTGTTGGCGTTTGAGACATTTAAAAAAAAAAAAAAAAAAAAAAAAAAACAATCCGCAGACTTTTCAGATGAAAAATTATTTTAATTCTCAAGATGATAAAAATAATTCCGTGAACTCTGTAAACCATTGCATAACTGTAGTGTAACAATTTAAACAAGTGTTAACAAACTAGTAATCCACTACAGCAAATATGCGGTACACAATCCTCAATGTAGAAAAAGAAACATCTAGTTTTCTAAGACTTGCACCTGTTTTTTTTTTGTGTTCACAACACAAAAATATCAATATACCAACAGAATTATTTCTACAATATCAGTATAGATTTTTCCTACATAAGCAATACAGCTCGTCACAAAATAAGAGACATATGTTTTTAATCTATAAATAATTTCTAAAGTCCCAGACATAATAAACCCATGAAATGCAGTTTCCTCAGATTGAACACATTCTTTATCAAATCACTTTTACCCTGAGAAAAATACATTTCTTTCCTTAGACCCACTAAATATGCTGACACATTGAAATGTGAAAACTTGCATTTTGTTTTTTTTTAATTCTAATAAATTTTATTGAATAGTTTAAAACTAGATGCTACATCTTAATCAATTATCTGTGCTCCATAAAATCCAGTGACCTAATATCTCGTTTTTACTATAATACATTCAATAATTCAGGGATTCAGCATTTCTACTGAAATATCCTAACGTTTCTGAAACACCTGGCTCGACATTCAGATTGTTTTATTCCCCTTTGTTCTAATATTTGTTGTACTTATTTTGAACAGCTTTAAACATCATAGTCAGAGACGAGTACACAATTGCATAAATCATCCGGCTCCATTTTTATGTTTTGAACAATGACGACAACAACCAACAAATATGCAAAATAGAATAAACTATTCTGATGCAGAGCAGAATGATACATCTATTATAGCTCATTTACAACATCCTTCCTATTTGGTGCTTTTCTTATTTCCTTGTCAACAGATGGGTTTTCAGTGCCACTGGCAAATTGTGATCCAAAGCATGCTTTTGGCCTTTAATATCATATCTTTTGTTTTCAGATACAGACAATGGGAGATAAATCTTGGGATTTTTGCTGTCAAATAGAAGAAATCTCATTATGGATTAAAGCGTTCCCCTTTTGCTCAACAGGACATTTAGGAATCACATTATGGTCCACAAAGGATCGTAAGGCACTAGAACTTTGATCCTAATCAAACTTTTTTAAAACAACAATTTGTCAGTTAATCCACATTATGTAAATATTAAAAGGCACAGATGTATTTGAAAATGTAACTGGTCCGCTAAGAGAAAAGAGCGGACCAAATGTATAGAAATTTCACCTGTGCTTATTAAGGGCTTTTGTTTGCTTATTATTTTTGTGTAACTGGATCACGGTAAAGTCGTCCTCCAGAGTCGGACAATAATACCACAAAAATTTGGCCGTAATCACGTCTTTCTTGCCTCACAATCGACATCCGTCTCTTACGACAGAAGGTTTGGACCACGACTTTACAATGTAGAAAAGAGAATGTTAAAAAGAAAGCACCTTACAGTCCCTGCAGGCCGATCACAACAGCACACACGACACAGATTGCTTCACAGCGCCGCTCAGACCATGTCATTAAGCAAAAATCCATAACATCGAAGTTCATATGGCCACTTTAGAAACACAAACATTTTTCAACGTTAACATTCCTTCAGTGTCGACAATCAAACTGACACTGATTCTCTGCTTAAGGTCAGCATGTGCTTGCCAGTAATGCACAATCTGCCATAATGCCAATGGTAATTCAACACAAAGTCAATGTAAACACAAATTTGGAATCTGGAGAGGGAAAAAAAACAGGGATTTGACTAAAGCGTTTTTTAATCAACCACTTACCTTAGATAGAAAAATGCTGCCATAGGTTTCTGGTCATGAATTGATTTAAGGTTCTAGGTGATTTATGATTTCCAATGATCAATCTTTGTTTCCCACTGGAATAAAAACTAAACAATAAAACTCAAAAAGTCTTTGGTTAAACTGGAAAAAAAAAGTGGGTTTTGTCCAAAAAATCTTGGAAAGTTACTATAAAAGAAAGATGTTCCACTAAGCTTAATTTTAGAGAAAAACTCCCCCAAACAAATCGCCAAGATTAGCCTCACAGTCCAGGCTGCTCTGTTCAACACTTATCTGAATTCTCCCTTTAATATAAATATTTAGACAGCTATTAAGCACTACTTTGGTTGCTTTTTGTTTATTTTTTTTTGTTTTAGATTTTTACACTCGACATCATGAATTTAGTTTGCTTCACAGGCAAAACAGAACATACCAGAGGACCCTGTGAATTAGCTGCACTTTACCTCCTACTGACAAATAGACAATCTACAGTAGTAAAGGCCCATGACATCATCCCAAGGGATTTATTAAAAAAAAAAAAAAAAAAAACTAAAACTAAATATTCAGAATCAAATCAATTTACAAATGAAATATTCAATCAAAGAGCAAATGTGTGAAGCTAGATAGTTTATGTAGTCTGAGCTATGGACGCACAACGACATTCAAACATCTAAATGTATTACAAAAAAACTACATTAACACCTTTTCCAGAATCAGCAAAGCTTGCAGATGTTTTTAAGCCTCGGCGACACTAAAATTAACCAATAAAAATATTCTGGCAGTGTGACAGTGCAGACATTTTATTTTTAAAATTTGTAATTATCTCTTTTCCCTCGAGCTGGTGAGTATATCGCATAACATGCAATAACAGATGCGCCTGCCTTTTACGCTTTCTATAGCTATGAAAACTCTAAAATAGCATAACTGCTGCTTTAATATCATTCCTCTGAGCTGCTTAGGTTGTAATTTGAATGTAAACAATGTCTTTCCTCTGATTTTAGTAGCAAAAACAAAAAAAAGGGTACCTGGAGATATATGATTTTCTACGGCCTTAAAGCAATGCTAACGTGGTTATTTTTTTTTTTTTACACACAGTAGAAGGTCATTTTAGTTAAATGAATCTACGAACCAACCCTATACAGTCAATTCTACTCTGAGTTATTCATCAATTTCTTCATATTCACCACACCAAACTCAAGTTACCGTAATCCATTCTCTCTCCTGTCACTGCAAAGCCCAAACCGTGAATTGAAAAACCTAATTTCAAAGAGTGAAGCTGCACCATGAGAGCACCACAACAGAGGGATGAGTTTGGGGGGGGTCACTAGGGGAGAGCACAGAGGGTCATTTCTAAGGGCGGAGTCAGGACTCAGGCACCGACAAAGCTCGTCTTCAATTATCTTCCACAGAAATACTTAATGGAATTTGGCCAAATACAAGGGCATATACTCATATTTACACATACGAGACACAACTAAATACATCATTTACAGGAACCTGTGCACAAGCTTAAACTACTTGCATTTGCTGATGTCTTTACACACAACCTTTTTCGGCTAAGGCAAGGCACTTCAGAGTTAGAGGCCGATATGTTCTAGACAAGATTAAGTGGCTAGATTCCTGCAAAAAAATCACCACGTCAGGCTTTTAGCAAATTCAATACATGCTTATCTAATTAATAGGCTAAATAAACTTCTACAAAACAAAAAGGTACGCGATTGAATAAAAGCCTTAACATGGAGCATGTGCCTTACTGATATAATAACTGCTGGTTATGCCTAAAATGCAGTTCAAATTAGCACTTATTTGATTGAATTTTAAAAATCTAACTATGAAAGTAGAAACTATTAAGTATTTCTCTACGAACTCTTTTTTTTTTTTTTGTGTTTTTTTTTTTCTCCTCAGAACCATGCCACAATTTTACAACAGGAAACATGAACTATTCAAATTGTTTCACAGTACACACAAAAGCTTCAGACATTATCTTATGTAAATAAAGCAAATATAAATCTAAAAAGAGACAAAAAGAATACCTACGAAGCAACTTAAAGCTAATTTCTAAATTTCCTTTAAGAAATTCCCAGATAAACAAAGTGCTTTTAAATAAGAAATAAACTATTTTATGAAACGTTGGTCAAAATTAATGCTTGACTGGTGGCAATAAGGAAATGCGTCAGGGGCTTTATTTAAAGAGGAACACTGCAAAGTTGCTGCACAGAGAGAAACCTGTCACCCTGCTGTTTGAGGATACACCAATCGATTAAGTGCTGGTTTAAATATAAAAATGTGATGTAAATGGGGCACCGGAAATCTTATGAAATGCTTTAATTGGCATGTATTCCTCTTTAATTAAATATATTTTGCTTGTTGCGAGTTTTGCCCATTTTATGATGAACACTTTTAGAATACCATCTTTCTTTCCCAGCGATATATTTTGCAACATTGACTTCCAGTGAGTTGTTTCTCATTCATGACCAACCTATTTTAAAAAAAAAAAAAAAAAAGCCAAATACAAAAACTGTTAGAGCATATTTGGAAGCAGTTTTGTGCAAAAAGGTCTTTAACCTTTACTTCCTGGAGGCATTTGCTAATATAAGCCAGGGAAAATGAAGTCCTTGTTCACGGTAACTCTGGTGAGTAAAGCCGTAAAATAATGAATCACAGTGAACGTGAGCAAATGGGTTTCACAGCGGGTCTGGTACATCATTTAAAAAAATATTCATTCACATTTCTCTGAAACGTTAGTGCTGAAACGACATGAATGTGGTTTTTTTTTTTTTCCTGCTGCAACTTTAAGTGCATCCATTACAACTCTCACACAATTACTACACAGAAACATCTCCTTTCTTGAAATGCAGTTGTAATGCCAATAGTTGTAAAAAGTACTTTTGTGTTTACTGTGCATGCTGAGTGCCAGTGTGGTGATGCAAACTTATTAGAAATATAGTGGCTGCCTTGGGTACGTTTATGGGAAAACATTATTCTTCATTTGGGATCAATGGTTTAGTCACTCAGGGCTGTTTCCTTGTTCTTTTGCGACTGCACATAAAGCTGCTTGCCTGCCTGATATAATGTGCACATAAAATGAGCAAAAACTACAACAGTCAAATCCCTCACACACATTCGGATTCATAATACTATCTCAGTCAGACATAGTGTTCTGCCTAAGTCTTTCATCGCGATATGAAACAGACATTGTCATTTAGAAAATGGGATATCTAGTAGTAGGTTTTCTACCAAAGAGCTATACTTTGAATAGTACCTCTGAATAAGTGTACATCATTACTTCAATATCTTGGTTCTACAGTAAGAATATTCTGCTTTACTGGGTGCACAGCGCTTACATAGTACATAATGTTGGCAAGGCTGTAGAACGATGCAACGATCATGCTTTTGGCAATCTATACATATCTTTGACTGAAGCTGATAAATTACCTGTTGGGGGTGAAAGAAGAGCGAGTATCAGCTGCAACTTTACTTCATGCAAACTTTGTTTTGTTTTTTTTTTTTTAAATAAGAGCATTGGATGATTAGTGCGGAGCTAAATGGAGGTTTTAATAAACTGAGCAGCAGCTACAAATGAAATGCCGTGTGAGATCTGGACTTTCTTACCCTGTCTATAAGGTCTAAGTCATTACGCAGCTGACTCTGGAGGGAATGAAGTTTGGACAAGGGGAGCTTGTCCAGCTCGCCGTAGCTACGTAGAAGAGGTGTACCAGAGGTGCGACAGAGCACATCAAAGTCCCCCTGCAGCTCCTTCAGCTTTCGCTCCGTTTCTTCCCACTTATGTTCTGCCGCTTGTCTTTCAGCCTCGGACGTCTTCGCCTGCTCCTTTGCTTCATGAGCTTCTTTCTGGCAAGCCTCGCAGGCCTGAAACATACAGTACAAAGAATGACAAACGTACACGTTTGAGGGAAAGGAGCACTAACAGTTACAGCTCAGTGTAGACCTGGGCGATATATTGAGTTTTCTATATTAGGCGAAAGAGAAAAATTACACTATAGACTAAAACATATTTTCTCTCATGTGGCCCCACCTGTGACCATCTTAAAAGGGCAGTAGTGGATGGGTCAGTGCTTTAAAAACGGCCCTAAAAGAAGCCCCACTACAGAATTGGCTCATATTTCATCCCTAATATGAGGAAAAGCCAAAAGTGGCACAAAACATTGATATTGTGCTGCTCTTGGTTATTTAGTAAGGCTTTGTAATCAATTAATATCTTGGTATTCATATTTTTGGTCAGTATACCCCTCAAATTACATTTTTTTAAATGGTAAAATGATCTTGAAGAGAACTGTCAGGTAGTGGGAAAAGTTGATCTGAAACACATTTTAATAATTGTTAACTACGTATGTGTAAGCTATAGAACTGTAACATGGTTCCCTAGGTTTGCGTTTATTTAGATTGTAATTGACAGTTTTAATAGAATTTTCATGAAATTCCATAGAATTACAATTACAAAGTCAATTATCTGAACTCAATTACATTTCAAATATGATTATAATATAAACAGCTTTTTTCCAATTCCAATTTTAATTATAATTCCACCATAATTGTAATTAATCATAAATTATGCAGTTACAATTAAAATTGACCCAAAACTGACATTGACCCAGTTTTTCCTTTAAGAAAAAAATTCAAATCATTCATTGCCAATTGTGGAAAAATATTTTTGGTCCATATCGCCCACCCTATCTCAGCGTATCAGAGGATGTCACACTGACTTGTTTGATCTGACGCCACGCCTCCTCCCACTGTTTGATCTTCCTCTTTGCTTCGTCCAGATCTCGAAAAAGACGAGCCAAGTCAGCGCTGCTGAAAACTGGGGACGGGCTTGGGGAAAAGCTGCCACTTACAAAGTCCCATATTTTGTTAGCTCCACCGTTCAACCCTAGATGATGGGTGCAATACAGTAAAAAGTTAATATGTTGGAAACACGTTTAAACAGGAAGAGACATCGTATTTCATCCCCACATTAATTTATCTAGGCCAGGGGTCACCAACCTTTCTGAAACCACAAGTTACTTCAAAGTTACTGCACAATTCACTTTACATTTGTTTTTTCTATCTTTTCTACTTTGTAGATATATATCTATTACATTTTAAATTATCGTTATTAGAATTAGATTTTCTTTGTTTTGTTCTTTGTTTCAAATTTGTTTGTTTTTCTTCATGGCATCCAGTGTGGACAGCAAAGTAAGAATTCCATTGCACAGGGAAACATGTTTCCTTACTGTGCACATGACAAACACTTTGAATCTTGAATCTTTTACTTTAATCACAGGGAGAAATAAATAAGCATGACAAGCATGAACTTAAAAAGGTTGGAAAAACGTGATCTTTAACACTTTAATCAACTCAATTCATGCAATTGATTCCTTTTCAAATGACCACTGGAAACCATCATGCTCCTATTTTACTAGCCACTAACTACTTTTAACTAATGAAAACATGTTTATACAATTCAACAATTACTGTATGTAAGTTGTTATTAAACTTTTTTAAAAACATCCAAATATAATATATATGTGTGATACTTTTGTCACAATGTTTAAGTGAAAATATACATTTAAAGAAGGTTAATTTACTGGTAATAAAAACTCTACTTAGCTCTAGTAAGACACTGACTACGGCTGTATTTCTCTTTGTGAGTTTGAAGCCTGGAAAGTAAATGACCTTTTAGACGGAGCTCATTGGTGACTAGTGCTCTAGTGGCTCATGTGTTGGTGACCCCTGATCTAGGCCCTTCTCTCAGCTTAACCGCATCTCATACTTCAAACAATCTTTGAACTACATCCAGCATATTGATTTATGCCATTGTCAGATGCTTTCAGCTTACCCAGTGAGTTCTGGGAAGAGGAGGTTGGGGTTCCCAGAAGGCCGTGCTCTTGCTTGGCTAACAACGTGGAAGGGTGATTTTGCTGGTTAACCGTCCCTAAAAGCAGAGACTGTGACAACGACTGGGAAAGAGAGCTCAGCGGGGAGGTGGAGAGCGATGACGAGGAATTTAGGGAGGATGATCGTGCCAATGAGCCAGGAATGTTAACAGGAGCAGATCCGCTGAGCACCCTCTGACCTAAAGAGGTGTGTGTACAGATTAAAAACACATAAAAAGCCACTGGATTTAACAACAAGTGACATCATGGACACGCCCTTACTTGTCAGTCCAACATTACTGTCTTGCTCCTCCAACTCCTTTTCAAGAGACGCAACATTGATATCACTAAAATTAAGGTCCAGCGCAGATCCTGATGATAGAGAAACCAAAATCTCAGCACACACACAGAAAAATGACAGCCAGAGCTTTCAAATCATAATCAAATCAAGCTTTATTGTCATTTTGCCAACCATACATAGTAGTGCAGACAAGATGAGAGAACGTTTCTCTAGGATCCAGTTAAAAACATACACATCTCCCATACTACACATCAGGGATAGGGTCAATTATAATTGCAATTGATAATTACAATTATGGCGTAATTAGAATTTTAATTGTGATTTGAAAAATCTGTTGCCGTCGTAGTTGTAATGAAATTGTAATTGAGTTCGGATAATTCACTTTGTAATTGTAAATGCCATGAAAATTCTATAAAAAATGTCAATTATAATTTGACAAAAACTGGGGAACCATGTCACATTATTATGTACAGTTCTACACATATGAAGTTAACAATTATTAAAATGTTTCATATCAAGCTCACCCACATTTTACCATTAAAAAAAAAAGAAATCGAGGGGTATACTGACACAAAAAAAATATTAAAACCTAACATTTCATTGATTAAGAAGCCCAACAAGGTAATCAATAGATAGACGTTTATTTTTAGTATATTTTACAGCTGATTCAGGACCCATTATTATAATAGATGCTAACTGAAAGTTAACACAAGAGGAAGGTTAACTTTTATTCGGGTATTTATTTCAGGCTCAGTAATTGTAATTAATTAAAATTGAACTTTAGTAATTGAGATCGTAATTGTGATTGATGGTCAGAGGATAAAAATTAATTGCAATTTAATTGTATTTGGAAAAACTGATGTAATCGTAATTGAATAGTAAATGAACATAGATAATTAAAAACGTAATTCTAACTGAGAAATGTGATTGACCCCAACCCTGGTACACATACACACACACACACATCCATAAGACATTGTTATAGTTAAAAAGTTAGTTAAATAGTATATAGCAGCCAGAGTGCATGTGGAAAACAGCAGTTAAAGTGACCTTGTGAATAATAATTTCAAATGCTGAGATTAAAAGCAAATGACAAATACTGAAACTAAAACCTAAGTAACCTAAAATTAGGTTAAGGTGCAGTGTGTGCATATTTTGATCAGCTGTTCAGCATTCTTAAAGCTTGTGGAACAAAGCTGTTTACACGTATACTCACCTATGACTGACTCCACTGTGTTGCTCCCTGGGTAGAAAGGAGTGGCTTTTGCATTCATCGTAGATAAGGTGGTGGGTGAAGAACTGTCTGAGCCAATACTGGAGGCCAAGCTTGACGTTATACTAGATGTAAAGCTGGTGGCCAAAGGGTTCACCGCAGAAAACACAGTGTTGTGTGCCTGGAATCAAGGAAGGAGTTTTCATTTCAAAATAAATCCTAATATAATTCAATTGTCATTATGTTACCATGTAGTAACACTAACACACACACACACCTGTTTATCTTGGTCCAAAAACCTATGATCCAACAGTCCCTTGTTTTTAATCTGCAAATTAAAAAAATACAGTAAATTATTATCTTTGATTTATGAGTTTAAAGGCTGGCATATGTAAATGTTTGCTCTCTTTGTGACAGTTTGTTTAAGTACGTATCCACTGAATGACTTCCAATCACTATCCAAACAGCCAACGGATCATTTGTCTCGACTGGTTGCATTAATGTGTACTGTGCACTGAATAAATAATATTTTACAGCTACGGGGTCGAATTCTACAGTAAATATTCAATGGAATCCAATGGAATCCTTTGAAGCATTTCCACTATAAAAAATACCAACCAGTGAAAAAGATTGGAAGAAGGGGCTTTCTTAGAACGGATAAAGCCTTTACAGTCCAAATATTTTATGGTCGCTTATCATCGTATCGTTGACACAAAAGAAATGAAATAATAGAAAAAAAAAACAGCTGAAATGGATCAAATATGGCAGAAAAAAATCATGAAAGACAAACATATGAAATAATAAATTGAAATAAACTCATTAAGCGTGTGTTTTATTTTGTTCTAACCTCTTCAGAGAACAGTCTGTGTACATGATCCTCACGTTCATAGCCCGGAGCTTTTGGATAGTTTGACGTCAGAGACGAGACACTGGATGTGGTGGAGTCTGAACATAAACTACTACTAGTTAAGGATTTGGGCCTGCTGATGGATCCCACAGGGAATAACAAACTGTCACATCCTGAGCTTGGCGCAACAGTTGAGCTATTAGAACATGAAACCTGAGAAAGAGAAGTGCACATGGTCTTAAGTAAAGAGTTCAGAATATGACAAAGTGAACAATCCAGGAATCGGAATCAGAGGTAAGGGGGGATGCCAGTGGTTACAGTTTATCTGAAGTAAAGAAATCTAACTAATTTGCTTTAACAGGATCCTTTTATAAATATTGCTTTCTCTAAACACGGTCGTACCCATGAATGAGGTGACACAATGTAAACAAAAAATTGAAAGTGTAAAAGAAATCAAGGTGAAAAGACACTGATTTAACATCAAAAGCATCCAAACACAAAAAACATACACTTCCTACTTGTCCGTTGCTACTAGTTGCGCTGCTGTTGGAGTTTCCTCCACTGCTCCACTCAGGGATTGGACACTCTGAATACTGCTGAGAGCCCAGCTGGGACTGGGAACTTGATTGTATCACTGTCAGCAATGAGCTCATTGCCTCTTCTGTAGAAGGGATTCCTGGGTTGGAAAACAATTGCAATCTATTAAAAAAAGTGCTCGAGCAGCAGAAACACATTGACATTTTATACGAGGAAAGTGATCGTAAATGTTTGCTTACGTTCTACATGGGCGAACGCACAGAAGGGCCCTCTGGGACAATACCCAGTTTGACGCATATCGTTGCACTTAGTAGACTTGTAGATCTTGGATTAAAATAAAGAAATTACACGTTAACAAGACAAAACTACGATAAGTCTGAAAACTGTTTTTTTTGTTTAAACAAAGCTACAGTGTGCAGAAATGATCGATGAGATTTTTCACTTACCTCTGGGTGAAACTGCTGTTCTGTACGAGAATGACAGTACTGGCAACTGTCTCCACTGTCACACTTGGACGGCTCACCCCACTCATCACCATGTTTCACATTAGGACACGGAGTTGACCTGCATTTAAAACAATCAACACATTTCATATATCCCTCCTTGCTAAACGAATTTACCTCTAAACAAATATATGTACAGTATATATACACTGAACAAAAACATAAACGCAACATTTTTTTTGCTCCCATTTTTCATGAGCTGAACTGAAAGATGTAAAACATTTTCTATAAACACAAAAAAACTTTCTCTCACAATTATTATTCACAAATCTGTCTAAATCTGTGTTAGTGAGAAACTTCTCCTTTGCAGAGATAATCCATCCCACCTCACAGGTGTGGCATATCAAGATGTTGATTAGACAGCATGATTATTGCACAGGTGTGTCTTAAGCTGGCCACAATAAAAGGCCACTCTAAAAATGTTCAGTTTAATCACACAGCACAATGCCACATGTTGCAAGTTCTGAGGAAGCGTGCATATGGCATGCTGACTGCACGTATGTCTACCAGAGCTGTTCATTTCTCTACCATAAGCCATCTCCAAAGGTGTTTCAGGGAATTGGGCAATACATCCAGCTGGCCTCACAACCGCAGACCACCTGTAACCACACCAGACCAGGACCTCCACACCCAGCATGTTCACCCCCATGATGGTCTGAGACCAGCCACCCGGACAGCTGCTGCAACAATCGGTTTGCATAACCAAAGAATTTCTGCACAAACTATCAAAAACCGTCTCAGGGAAGCTCATCTGCATGCTCGTCGTCCTCATCGGGGTCTCGACCTGACTGCAGTTCGTCGTCGTAACCAACTTGAGTCGACAAATGCTCACATTCGATGCCGTCTGGCGCGTTGGAGAGGTGTTGTCTTCATGGATGAATCCCGCTTTTCACTTTTCAGGGCAGATGGGAGGCAGCGTGTGGCGTCGTGTGGGTCAGCGGTTTGCTGATGTCAACGTTGGGGATCAAGTGGCCCATGGTGGTGGTGGAGTTATGGTATGGGCAGGCGTATGTTATGGACAACAAACACAGATGCATTTTATTGATTGGCATTATACCATGACGAGATCCTGAGGCCCATTGTTGTGGCATTCACCTCATGTTGCAGCATGATAATGCACAGCCCCATGTTGCATGGATTTGTACACTATTCCTGGAAGCTGAAATCATCCCAGTTCTTGAATGACCAGCATACTCACTGGACATGTCGCCTATTGAGCATGTTTGGGATGCTCTTAACACCACAGTGTGTTCCAGTTCCTGCCAATATCCAGCAACTTTGCACAGCCATTGAAGAAGAGTAGACCAACCTGATCAACTCTATGCCAAGGAGATGTGTTGCACTGCGGGAGTGAAATGATCGGCGCACCAGATACTGACTGGTTTTCTGATCCCCCCCAGACTCCCCCCAATAAAGCAAAACTGAACATTTTTAGAGTGGCCTTTTATTGTGGCCACCTTGAGGCACACCTGTGCAATAATCATACTGTCTAATCAGCATCTTGATATGCCACACCTGTGAGGTGGGATGGATTCTCTCGCAAAGAAGAAGTGCTCACTAACACAGATTTTTGAACAATATTTTAGAAAAATAGGTATTTTGTGTAAATAGATAATGTTTTAGATATTTGAGTTCAACTCATGAAAAATGGGAGCAAAAACAAAAGTGTTGTATTTTTGTTCAGTGTGTGTATATAAATATATATATCACTCACCTATACTTGAATTTTCTTGGATTTCTCCTTCGATCTCGACTGTTGTGGTAGTGAGGGCATGCATACCCTTGTCTGCATAGTCTTGGTGGCTTAGTACACTGGTCTGTTTTGTAATTTGCTAAAACAAAGTTGGTATCTGCAGAAATAAAAAACAAATTTGTAAATAGCTTCTTACTTCACCTTCACAGAGAAAAACTATTGGTATACATGTTGTAAATGCCAATAATGCTGCTGGTGTTGCTCACCCTGCCACCGAGGGTCTTCTGTCAAAGTTTTCTCAATCATAGCTTGGCTGGCTAAAACACCAGGCTGCAAATCAGGAATACCTTCCCCAGATCCCAACTGGCCATTTTGCAGGGCTTCTTGTGCTTGAATCTCTCTGTCCAAAGGGATTTTTAAAAAGGACAAACGTTTGTTACTCATTTTATGCAAAATGTGTAATGAATCTATGAACGCAATTAACAAAAAACTTCAGAGACACAACAAAAAAGTGGTTTCTTTCAAAATCATCTTTGAAAATAACACATTGAATGAATTATCCTGCCAAAATACTGACTTATGTGACTAATTTGTTTTTCTAATCCTTTGCATAATTGTTGATTGTCTTTTGGTTAACTATATGTGTCAAAATTAACATATTCTAGCTATTTTGCTCTCCCAAAGACAAAAAGCCTAACAAACAACAAAACTAATTGAGATTTTGAGAAATTATTTCAGGGGTTTATTAAAATGGATCTCATTTCACTTCATTCTTTAAAACAACAAAGTCTAAACTATGGTCTAAAACCAGCCGATTACATTTTGGAGAGTATACAAACACTTAGGCAGGGCTAATTGAACCAGTATTTGCTTGTCTTGTCACCTGATATCATAAACTGGAGGTCGGAGATCATGTGGCCCGTGAGCAAAAGCACAGTGGAGTCCATTCTTCACACAATGCCCTCGAGCATCCGTCTCATGAATACAAGTGCCGGTCTTGTAATATCGTAGATGGTACTTGCGCTCTGTGTCCCCAGTGGTCCGGTGTAAGTAAGGACAACTACACAACAAAAAAATACAACATTTAGACATTCTACCTTCAATATCACATGGTTCACAACAGAAAGGACTGCAACACTTGTGTAGTTGACACAGCAGACAACTACTGGTTGATTGTGATGATTCTACCAACTTAATGAGGCATCACCAGGAGTTAATATTCTGGAGGACCCATATGTACCATTCAATGCCTGTGAAATATTCACCCTGTATAGAGTTTGGATCATTAAATTGGCATAAGAGGCTTTAGGGAAAAGGAAACAGACATAAAGGAGAATTAGTGTGGTAAGGTGCTGAGGTAATATGCAACAACAAAAGAAAACACCTTTTCTTGTTTTTGTGTGAACGTCTATTGATAATAAAAATGTGTTTTTATAAGGAATGCTCTTAAAATATTCTTTAAAACTGTATATATGTCTTTGTTAGTGTTTCTATTGATAGCTAAGTTGTGCTTCCTATAAAAAGATACATTTTTTAACTCCTCCTAACCTCTGTAAAACAACCCAAAGTCTACATTTCATTCCGCAATAATATAATCATTTGCTTTTAAGGCTGATTACTTTATGATTATTGGGTAAAAAAAAAGAACTCAATGAGCTTTACAATTTCACAAATCATCGCCCTGTCATTTTTGGGCCATTCTAACTCTTCTTCTTTTAAATTCAAAAACTTATTTTATTTTATCTGAATTCTTTTTAGAATACATTTAAAATATATATATATATATATATATATATATATATAATAAACATTCATGTAATATAAAAATACATTAAATGCAACATTAAAATCTGCTTGTTTGTGTGTGAACATTTAATTTGTGACCTGTGTTTATTTGAAGGACACAAAACTTACAGAAAAATATGATCGAAAACGTAATTATTGGCACAGTGCTTTTAATTGACTTAAAAACTTACACCATTCAATTTTAATTTATGAAGATACCAAAAGAAAATCATTTGTAATTGATGTGTCCTATCTGACAAAACAACAAAAACAAGTCTACAATGTTCAAGACCAATCATCATCACAGAAGATACTTGAAGTGGGTCAGCATGTTTCACGTAAATGAAACCTTCTGATTTATTAAAAATTTACAATCGATGATGAAAGATCAATTTTATTTTCTAATGCAGGCTTTTAATGCTATTGCAGAGCTGTCAAACCAGCCCAGCCTCAAGAAATATACAGTGCAGACCATCTCCATCGTGAACAAAGCATCTTTCCCTTTCTAGAGTTGCAATAGTTGCTATAGCAACACATAAGGTCATACAAAAATAGCTTCCATTAGTGAGGTAGGAATTGCGAGGAACGTAGTTGTTAGTAAAAATTCTTTGCCTCATTTGCACTCTATTAAAGGCTTCCATTTGTCTAACTTCAGTCATGCAAAAGTGCATAAATAGTAGGAAATAATAACAACAATAATAGTAAATGTTGTAAAATAGCCATGATATTGATGCCTGCTTTTATAAAAGGGACATTTCTTTTTAAGAAGAGAATCATAAACCTTTTCAAAAACAATTATTTGGTACAATCTATTTAGTAAGGCTCCATTAGTGGCCACAGAATACAAAAGAAATGAAATGCAGAGCCAGTATCTGCCGTTTTATTAAATACTGAAACATACAAAGCAAGAAATACTGGTTATTTTTCATTCACTATTGTAAACTATAGTTGCTAAAAAAAATAAATAGAATACTTTCAAAAGCCCCAGTGAGCTGCACTGAATCATTTTCATAATCATTGTCAGAGTTTTGCTTGTTTTGATGACGGAACATGACTTAAAGCACTTATATATACACTAAAACATAATAAATAAAAATGTATAGTAATAATGCATATTGCATTGCTTGCTGCTGTTTAATCACAAAATACAACCATTTTGATGGTTTTAAGACAAGATGTTTTTTTTTAATTATTATTTCCCTATTTGTAGAGACATGGTTTAGACTTGCTTGGATTCTTTTTACTTTTTTTTTTTTTTTTGCTGCTGCACTGAACTTGTCTATCTGCAACTGTTAAATATTTTAAATAATTAATGCATTTGTGAAAAGCAGGTTCTTCAGAATAATACCTAGTTGTCTGTATGCAACTACCAGTATAAATAAAAGTTATACATCTAGAATTCTATAAATAGACCAACCATATACGCACTAAATAAGTGGAGTCCACTTACCATAGAAACGCTTAATGTAATGCATTACAGCAGACATAGGCAACTGGCGGCCCGTGGGCCACAAACGGCCCTCGGTCTAATTTTATGTGGCCCCCAAAGTAAACATACAAAATGACATAAAAATACATTTAAAAAAAAAAAAGCAAGAACATGTGAAAAAATACATATAATAACAACATTGCAGGAAAACATTGTAAAAGACAAGAAAATACTCCAAAAACACACAAAACTACTAGAAAAATTAAAAAAAAGACAACAGTAATAGACAAAATTATGCCAAAAAACACAAAACAAAATAACAAAATGACTCAAAAAAAACATACAAAATTACAGAAAATTAAAACAAAAGTAGACAAAAAGACAAGAAAAACACAAAAAATGACTCAATACCAACAAATAAGTCAATTGACAACATAAATACACAAACATTACTCCAAAAAATGCAAAATAACAACATAAATACACAATGATTCCAAAAAACATATATTTTATAGGAAAAAAGCACAACAAAAATGCACAAAAAACATGCAAAATAACTCCTTGTTGTATCCTGTGTTAATGCTCAGATCGGTCATTATTTTAAATGCTGACATGAATGTTGATAATGCCGCCCTTCGATCAAACAAACATATTTTTGTGGCCACCGCTGTGTGGACGTTGCCCATCTCTGCATTACATCCTGGCACGGCTGGTGTTGCTTTAACATATTTTCATGTTTGTGAACAACCTTATTTTGGAATTACTTTTATAAAAGTAATTAAACTGTGGAATCAAAACAACTGATGTAGGAGTAGAAATGAAAACACTGACTGCACTCAAGGTTTCACAGCACTGCAGCAAAACAGAAACTGAAACAGTGATTGACACACATTCATATTATTGTGGTTCGTTGGTTTCATGTACATACTTGCCTGTTTTGTGGTTTTAATGTTATTTTTAGGGCAGAGATATTGAGCTGTTTTGACTTGGCTCGTGGATTAAAAAATAAATAAAACAAGAAAACAGTTATCAACGTCCCCCGCCAGCTTGGTTGTCATTATAACTCACAACCTCTTCCTAAATGTCCTAAATGCAAACTTAAATGTTTATAAATAGTTAACGTATGTATTAATAATGTAAATATTATCACATCAGAATATAAAATTACTAACTGTCTTAAACGGCTTCCAAGAAAAAAACAGAACAAGGGCAAAACCTCCGGAAAAAATAATTCCGCGCTTCTTATTTTCGAACTCCATCAAGATATTGATACTCTGAAGCTACACATTGAATTCGGTTATCCTATCTTACACAGTTTCTAAGAAAAGCTGTCCCCTATGAAGATACCTTGAACAGATTAAAAAAACAAACCAAGGGCAATAACTCCGGAAAAAATAAATGCGCGCTTCTCATTTTCAAACTTCATCAAGGTATTGATACCCTGAAGCCACACACCAAATTTGGCTATCCTATTTTAAGCTCAAACCTATATCCCCCTTCCACACTTTGTGACGGGGGATAAAAAACTAACTAGCTGCTACTTCATGGCACCATGTGATTAAAAGCAGTACTCACTCATCTCCATCCGGGCAGATGCCTGTGGTCTCGTCATACTTGGTGCAGTACACGTCTGGGCTGTAGTTAAAAGTGCCGTCTCTCCTTCTTATTGGTCGCCTTCGTCGCTGGTTGAGAAAATGCCAGTGAAAGCACGTAAAGGGTCTGTGCTGCGTGCACTTGTGCTGGAGGAACAACGGGCACTGCTCAGTCCTAAACTCCTTCAAATACCTGAGAGAACCAATACACACAGACACACAAACACAACGCGTGCATGTGTGAGGGAATGTGCGACAACTAAGGGTGGGATTAAATATCGTGCAACAAGATATCGCAATGTTAAAACGTCACAAGTTTAATCGTAGATTGTACAAGTGGTATCGCAATATTGCAAAGTGTGAAGGGGCGGGGTTTAAGCATACCTTTCCATCCCTGCTACATCTGTCCCAAGTGAGCATGTTGTTTCAACTGCAGGAGACATAAATGTCCAAAGGTCTCAATGGCTGCCAGAAACAGACATGCTAATATTCTATTCAAAAAGAACATGTCCATATCTTAAACCTGGGCTGTATAAGCTGTTCTAGTTTGGTGTTTAAGAAAATAAAATACTTGTAATGCAAAGTTCATGCACATTGCAGAGATAGTAATATTGTTTTGAAGAATGTCAGGGTGATGACGAAATGATTTGAGTTTAATTTCAGACTGACACAAATTATCGGTCTCTGTTTATGCAATCTATTCGCAGGGTGGTACTTGTTTATTTCATTCTTCAAATTCACTTCAGTTTAATAGGTTATATGCAGGTTTGGGGTCAATTACATTTTTCAATTACAATTACGTCTTCAATTATCCAAGTTCAATTACAACTCAATTATAATTATAGTGACCAACATGTTTTTCCTATTTGAATTAAAATTACAATCATTATTTCCCCCCTTAAAGTAAATTACAATTATGTTCTCAATTAGTAAAGTTCAATTACAATTCATCACAATTACTGATCCTGAAATAAATAAGCCCATAAAACACAACTTTCCTCTTCTGTTAGCATCTCCTATGATAACAGGTCAGTTGACCCATGTCTTAAAAACAGCTGTAAAATACAGAACCAATATCTATCATTTAATTTTTTTTTTTTTTTTTTATCTCTTGATTACCTTGTTAGGTGTCCTAATCAATGAAATATTGATATTAAAACTGTTGGTGTCTGAGACTTTTTTCTGTCAGTATAGCCCTAAATTAAAAAAAAAAAAAAAAAGTAAACTTGATATGAAACATATTTTATTGAATGTCAACTTTGCATGTGTAACACATAAAACTGTAACATGATTCCTCTTGTTTGCAAGGAACGTCTGTGTGCATGTGGAGCGAATACCCCCCCCCCCGACGCAGTGTCTGATCAACCTGAAACTTTGTCAACGGTTTCCAAATATCCCAAGTGAGTGCATCTGTAAATTTGGAGTCATTTGGTCATACCAAAAACAATTTAAAACCAACTTGAAATGACCAATCCACACTGTGGAACTCCTGTTAGAACACTTGATGATGTCATCAGAGTTCCAATCAGAATGTTCTACTGATGATGTCGTCGACAGTGACGTCATCGGTGTTCCAAGAATGTTCAAACTGATGTCATCAACAGTGACGTCATCGTCAGTGCTCTATTTTATCCTAATGCTAATGCAGTACGACGCTGTCTGTCTGTACACGATAACTTAAAAAGTTATGAACGGATTTTGCTGAAATTTTCGGGAAATGTTGATTACATTTTGGTGATGTTCTGGCAACTAATATATATATATATATATATATATATATATATATATATATATATATATATATATATATATATATATATATATATATATATATATATACACACACACACACACACACACAAAATATACATCCCATTCATTTTACCATACACACTGTGGAACTCCTGTTAATGTCAATATGAATACATACCTCCTATACTAATTTAATTCATTGTTTTCATAAAATTTTCATTTACAATTACAAAGTCAATTATCTGAACTTAATTACAATTCAATTATGAGTACAACAGCAACAAATTATTTAGATTACGATTATAACTATCTCATCAATCACAATTCATCCCAACCCTGGTTATATGCAAGTATTCAAATGAAAGTGTGGTTATTTTTCAAACTGCATTTCTTTTCGTCTGTATCCCTTTCCAATAATATCACCCCATATAGTTAACTTTGAATATCGTCTCATCTCTGGTGAAAATGCAGAAAAAAAACACAACAAAGTTTGGTGTTTTCGCTGCAGCCCTGCTACATATTTCAGGTCACTGACGTTAGCTCCGTATTCTCAACGCAAAATGCGCATTGATTCCCCCGTAAGATCGTCTCACTGCCTTGGTACGTACGCCAATAAATGTGCGTAGCAAGAGAGAGAGACTCAAAATAAGGCCGAGCTATTTACAAGCAGGCAGGCTAGCGTGTTCCTGGCTAATCTTTTAGCACACCAAGTTGAAGGCACAACGAGCCACTAAACGTGAGCGTAAACCGTGTTGGTAGATCCGGACAGACAGTGCTACGTCAGTACGGAGGTTTTAAGTGTGTGCAGCTGTTAGGCGCGTGAAGTGTATGTGTGTGTGTGCGCTGTGTAGAACGCGTCAGGCAGTCACAAAGCCAGGAAAAAGCTCCATGTTTTCTACACACGCACAGCACTGGAGGAATGCGGGAAATGCAGACACGCGGGGCCGCGGGCTGCGTTTCCAGCGACCGACAATTGTGTTGATGTGTCTGTGCGGCAGCGATACTCACGTATAGTGGGTAGGTTTCTCAGTTTGAGGAGACGCATTGGCCGCCGTTTTCGAAACCGACGGCATTTTCAGTCAAAACAATGCATTGCGCATGCGCCGAGATCTGTTGCTCGCTTGCAAGCATGCACGTCGGGGCTGTAGTACCCAAAAAGACCGCAAGAGGGTGTAAAAGAGACTGCATTCAATACATTAAAAAAAGCACACACAAAAAACAAACAAACACAGACCATCGATCACAGTAGAAAATTAACATTTACCCATAATAGACAAAGACAGTTTGATGTCTGCTTTTTTTTTTTTTTTTTTTTTAAAAAAGAACACATGCATAAAAACGTCCTCAAGATATACTAATGTCATAAAAATGTTCAATATTTTTTGTCACTCATTTCAGAAAGTCAAACCCATATATGATATAGGCTCATGACACATAGAGTGAAATATTTCAAGCCTTTATTTCTTGAAATTTTGATGATTGTGGCTTACAGATAGTGAAAATCCAAAATTCAGTGTTTAGTAAAATTAGAATATTACATAAGATCAATAAAAAAAAAGATTCAGGATATCATTGAACCAGTTTTTGGTACTTTTGGCAGTGTGGGCAGGTGGCAAGTCCTGTTGGAAAATTAAATCAGAATATTTCACTCTTTTCATGATATTCTATTTTTTTTTTTTTTTTTAGATGTACCTATATATCTATATTCCTTTAGGATAATGATATATATCTATATTCTTTATACTTTTTGTTTTATTTTTCTATTCATATTTTCTGTTTATATGTAGCTTCTATTTTTGTATTGTCCTATTTTATCTCCTTCATTGCACTATTTTTCGGGTGTCTTTTCGATTTTCTGTGTCTATTTCTTCTGTTGTTCTTTTGTCTTTTTGTTTTTCTTGCACTTTATCTGAGCTATCATGACAGTAAAGTTCCCCACTGTGGGATCAAAGTTGCTCTTAATTAAAAAGGTGTAATTATAACAAAAACCTACAGTTTCAAAAGCAAAATAAGAGAAAAGCATCATTTTCAAAAGAAGAAACATCAAGAAAGTGAGACTAAAGGGTAGAGACACCTAGCTGTATTGGTTGAGGTTAGAGAAAGTTTTAGAAAGTAAAGAACTGGATATAGAGATAATATGAGTAATGGTAATCCAAGTTGGACAAGGAGCTACAAATCCAAAGCCAGGACTCCTGAAGAAAAGAAAAAGAGGGAGAGAAGAGAGGGATGAAACCAAAAATTTTCTCTTTGTTTGTTACAAAGTGCAAAGTTTCACAATACTAAATTCTAATTTTGATTTCCATCTATTAAATCCCTCTAACCAGAGTTCCTTCATTCTGATATGCACTTTAAAGAATAAGGAACATTTTTGTGTAATAATTATTTGTATTTTCATCCAAAAACAATGAATGTCTCATAGTAAAACTGGAGTCATTCAATCATCATTTTCAAACACAAACTGTGTTCAGTCGTTAAAACATAGGCAGTGATGAGAAAGTTGCTAAAAGGATTCCATCGGTGACTATTTTCAAGAGAAGCTGCGTGACTGAACATCAGGGATTGTGTGAGGAATGTATTTTCTTAAATACTTATCACATGCCTGTAAATTGTGCTTTCAATGTTGCTGCTTTGTGCAAATAATGTTGCACTGAAACAAAAAGTGCTTAAATCTAGACAGTTCTGTTGCCTTTGGTTATATTTGCTTAGAATAAAGCTAATTCTCAGAGTAAAGATGTTCATTTAATAGACAAACAAACTAAATCTGATAAGTACGTGCCTCATAGACGTTGATTTACTTTTACAATAAAGGCAAACAGCACCATTACGGGGTTCTATAGTCAACTACTGATTTAAATTTGCACAATGGTAAGGGTTTTTTATTTTATATTTTTGAAACGGGTGTGTAAGACATTAGGCAATTTGATTGGTCTGACACTAGATCTAAAGCATGTGAACATCTCGTTCCCTTTTTTTGTCTCTGGGAAGTAATTTGCTGTGCGCTGCTTCTTTTTTCCATAAAGGATTTTAATGTACAAATGCAATTATACTTCTAATCTATTATTCAGCTGTCACCAGTCCACCGTGTGCTTTGCCTCATGATTATGCATCAACCCCGGACTGTTCAGTTGTAATTACTTTGACCTGCTCCACCTACTCCCCTACCACAGTTCAATTGTGTTCAACGCCTTTGTATAGACTCAACGGTAAAAGCCTCATCTTGATTTTAGCCTTGTATTTGTGTGTTAGGCAAACAAATGGTTATCCAAATTTCCCCATTGACCATAATGAATATTTATTTGGGCTATTTTAGTTATAGTTGATCCTTGATAGGTTAATTCAACTTGGCAATAATGCACTTTGAATAAACAAGGTGTATGTAATGTATTTATACCAACACAAACATAGTGAAGCCAGTGACCCTATGCTCACAACACAAAACAGGACTAAGGAGAGAGGGTTCTGAGGAGCTTTCCAATAACCCAACCTAACAATAAGTGGGTACTCATTGCATGATTAAAGCTGCAGTTTGTAGAATCCTTTTGAAACCAAAACCGAAACTGAACCTCCCTTACAATATATTTTCCGACTGCTTTTAGCGACTTTTTCCCAATATAGACTAGTGACATATGTATGGATTTTATTTTCTGTTATCAGAGATTTTCCTGGTGTTTTAGAGACTCTATGAATGCACATATCACTCTAGTTACTGTCCAAGGCAACGCGGCTGCTGCCGTCAGCTCCTCCCCGTCAGAGAGCTCAGAAAGGCGGCTGTGATCCCTGCTGACTGCCGCTGTGAGCGGACTGACAACCATCACTCCACTTTCAGACTATAGAATGAATTCATCTTGAAAAAGCTTATCTTGGTTTACACTCGTCTGTTATCACTCTCTCTCTCTGACACCTTTGTGTGTGTGGGGCGGGCCCTCCACAGGCACTGGGTCTTTTTCCTCTTGATTTGCTGTGTAACTGTTGTGTAACTGTTGTGTCTAACGCTGTCAGACTTCTGCTGAGACGTCCGTCATTACACTTTTACTACCTAGGGTACCTGAACGACCCTCGACTTCATAGTAACATAAAAAAACAGCTCATGGAGCACACGTGTTTGTAGAAAGATCTCTGATGGGCTAAAGTCCAGCGTCATGCTCCTGGATTCATAAATGTCATTTTGCAGAGCCAGGAGAAGGAGTATAGCTTCACTGTCCTCTCAGAACACATACAGTATGCTCAAAGATGATTATGGGTTTTTGACCAAATGATGCAAAAAAAAAGTTACAAATTGCAGCTTTAAGTGGTACATGAAACAAACAAGGTTGTAATACTTTGACCCTGTTCTGTAACCAAGATACCCCAAAAATAGAGGAAAACCCTATTAATTTCGAATGAATTTTAATTAATTCTTTAAATTTGATACCCTACAGAAAAAAGTTGATGAATTATGATAAAACTTCTATTTTTCTTCATAACATATAAAAATAACATAAAATGTGCACCCCCCGCGGCCGCCAGTTTGGGAACAACTGATTAATTGTATAATTTTTACAATATAGATATATCCATATAAATCTATATACCTCCTGGATACACTTGTCCTCTTTTGAGAACCACAGTTCTAACAAAGAAAGGTTTTCCTTATTTGTCTCCATTGAAAAAGTTTTAACCAGCACAAAAAAAAAAAAAAAACTTGTACAGACCAAACAAATCTGTGAGTATTTATGTTAGATTATCCAAATGTTTCTTTTCTTTTCCTGAGAAGCTCCAGTGCAGCATCACCCGGAGGCAGAACTGGATGTTAGCCATGGGGAAAAGTCACACCCTTTGTCCTCTGTGACGCCAGCTAGCACAAACCTTTAGCCTCAGTGAGCAGGCTCAGCTGTTCATACAGTTCCCTGTCAGACTATTCTCACAGTGTCTGGTGTGGGTCCAGATGTGTACTGTGTGTGTGTGTGTGTGTGTGATGTATAGACGCACTTCACCTCTCCTCTGGGCTTATCACAGCAGGTCTTGGCTCTAAAGTCAGGCTGCTGCTTATTTATATCAATATTCTTGACAGGCCTCATTGGATTTTACTCCCGCCTTCCTGTTTTTGTGCTTCTGTGGCACTGACGGAGCCCAGTGATGTTTACAGGACAATATATACATGTACCTGCAGACATTCTTAGTTACAGAATGCATACAGATTATACAAACTGGGAAAAAAAATGACATTTCTCTTGTCAAAAAATGGTTGAAAACCAACTTCATTACCGTGAGTTACAACAATTTAGGAATGTTTTTTTAAACTCCTAAAAACATTTACTGAAACATTTCCCAGCACTACTTTCCCAGGCTGCAGGGACTCTTACAGCTGGAATAACAGTTTGTGGTTTAGACTCCTCCTATTATTATAACCCTACACAAATGCTCCTGCTTTTTTTTGTTTTCATGTTTTCTCAACATAATCCATACATTATTTAAGATACTGTATTTAAGATTGTTGTGTGGATTAACAGTTACAAATGCTGGTGTTTATTGAGTTTGAGACTGAGCAATCCAACCATAAAATGATCTATAATCTCTGCTCCAATCGATTATACGTGAAGAAGTTGTAAAAACCTTAAAGAGAGCTTTCATTAGCTTAATGACAGCATAAATTATTACAGCATGTTAATCTACATGATATTAACCTATGATCGCTGTGTTCATGAGCCTGTTTCCCTTCTGCCAGAAGCTTTCATTCAACACAAAGGCTCACACTGAAGCCTTAGAATAAGACTAAGTGAATGATGTGTTTACTCTGTCCTGTAACCTCTTGACAGAACAACACCCATTCTGTTCCATCATCTTCCTAACAGGAAGTCACAGTTAAAGACAATAATAAGTCAGTGTTAAAAAAATAAAAGCATTACCTTTACTTTCCCTTACAGTATTTCTTAGTTTCCAGAAACCAGCTTTTGGATATAAATCCAACAAAAAACTATGTTTAAAATAATCACCTGTGTATGATTTAATCTAAGTCAACGTTTCGATACAGTTCTTGAAGACTTGATCATGATTTTGCATCAATCAGTATGTATTTAGTCTGTAGAACAATAGAACATCTTTACTTGTAGAATTAAATTTGCAAGTTGGTGGACACTTTGTTGACTTGTTTTAATGCTTCCAACAATTTGGTGTTATTTTACTTTAAAAGCCAATTGAAATGGGCCCCCTGTACCTTCTTATCATTCTCAGCAGTGTTTTCCAAACTTTTGTGAGCCAGAAATCCCCTAAAGTGTTGAAAAAAGTAAATGGACCTTAAAGAGTAACTAAACCCAACATGCTTCTGCTGAAAACAAATGTATTTTGGTATGAAGTAGTGTTGTGGATTGATTCTTGACCAACTCTTGACATTTTAGTCAAAGTATTTCAATATGGCCCATTTTTTAGTAAAGATGTAAGAGTGACTGCCCTCTTTGGGTTGAAATCTGGCAACTACAAGCAAATTTTGCTATTGGCTGAGAATGGTGGTTTGGGACGTTTTGGTGGCTTCTTTACGTCACAAAACACAGCTGTTGGCTCCGCCCCTCTTATAAAAACTAGCAACAGTAGACTTTGCGATCTATGGCAAATAGAATTGCAAATAGATAGGTATAGTGAGTATTGAGAAAGTAGTTAGCATAGCATAGGTTTTTATTTGGAGATTTTATAGTAGGTAGAGACAAAAAAGATGTCCAGCCTCGGCGCACGTCACTCAAAACCTTGTAGTTTAGTAGGGCTGCTCAATTAATCGAAATTCGATTACAATTTCAATTATTACACCCAATGATTACAAGAATAACATAATCGAGAAAAAACGATTCTTAAAAAAAATTAAATTATATATATATTTTACATAGGTTTTATTTGCTAAATAAAACAAACCCACTATTTCGGACATCTACAAATCGTAAAGCTTGGCACGCACATGTTATTAATACTAACTTTGAGTTGTTTAATACACGCAAATGCAAGCTCCTCCCCTCCGCCCCACCCCTTTCAAAGCCAAAGCTAGCCTGCAGGCCAACACGAGGAAAATATATTTTATGTTTTTTGTACACAAAATAAATAATTTTTGGTAGACAAATATTCATTTGAATAATCGTGATTTCAATTATGACTAAAATAATCGTGATTATTATTTTTTCTACAATCGAGCAGCCCTATAGTTTTTTTTAAATAATAATCTACAGAAAAAGGGCAGACACTAATCTCCAGCAATACGGCTTCAAAAATAAATACAACACACTTTGATTACACAGCCTTACATGGCACAGCAAATGCTCTTTCAGTCACAGTCATTCCTACTGCGTAATTATAAACTCTTATGAACCAAACATAAATGTTTGTAGATTGTAGGAAGAAACCCGATATAACCAGAGGTACACTTACTCATGCATACTTAGGAACAATGTCCAAATTCAACCTAGAGAGTCAAGGGCCAGTAGGCCTTGAACCCAGTTTGTGAGGCAGCATTACAAACCCTGACACCACCAACATCAAAAGGAGATCAAAGTAAAGAGAGGGTCACAGGGGACGTCTTTAGGTTTTACAATTTTGTAAAATGTTTTGAATCTGATGATTGATACACTTTTATGTTTAAGTTGTCAAAAGTTAAATTCAGGTGTAATAATACTGTTTGTATTGCAGGGGGGTGTTCATGCTGCACTTCCTTTACTCCTAAAAATATTAATTGTGGCTCAATAATCCCATATTGCTTGCGGGCTGTTTTAAAGTTGTCCTTTCCTCTGTCACACTTCTGAATTATATTCCAGCATGGCCCTTTGGCTGTTCTAATCAGTAGTTTTTAATGTCTCTCCTTTTCACAATAAAAGACCAAAGTCAGTCATCAAGAACAAGTGCATGGAAGAATGAAACGCGTTGATGTATTATTGATTGTGGACTTTGAAAGAAAACACACTCAGTTTCGGTATATGTTCTATTGATGCTTTTGTCTTTTTTTGTTCAGAAAGTGAGCAGGTCAACTGGAACAATGGTACAACTACTGCTGAAAACTGATCAAAGTAAATATGCATGGTTTATCCCACCAAGATTATCTCTTGCATAAAAGTCACACCTCAGACACTTCGCCCCTAACAGGGAGGTGCAAATCCAGACCATGTTGGCAGAAGCGGTTAACAACTGACCAGCTGGCCTTCTGTTTTATGAACAGACGCAGCTTGTACCTGAAGGTCTCTCCTAGAAAACTGTAGATAATAGGGTTCAGGCAGCTGTTCGAAAAAGCTGCCAGGTTTACGATGTGGCCCGTGAGTGGGAAATCATGCCAGAGGGTGGTCACGGCTCTCTGCGATGGGTCAGCCGTGCCCTGCAGCAGCTGGATACTGATGAAGACGTTTTCTGGCAGCCAACAGATGAAGAAAACCAAAACCACCACCACAATCATTCGCAGGGCCTTCTGTCGCCGTGGCCACAACCCGCGATGTTTCTGGGACCTCATGAGGATTCGCCCAATTAGCGAGTAACAGAGACCAATAATGGAGAAAGGCACCAAAAAGCCAATGGTCACTTCTAGCCACTGGATCTCAGAGACGTTGGCGAAACAGAAATGCAGCTCTCCTCTGTGCTGTGTCTGCACGATGGTGAAAGGGAGGAGTGTGGCCAGAATGGAGGCCATCCAGATGAGGCCACAGCTGAGCTTGGCATGTTGCATAGTCCTCAGAGGACTGCTGCTCACCGAGCTAGCCAAAGCGATGTATCGGTCGATGCTCATCCATGTGAGGAAAAAAATGCTGCTGTACATGTTGACCTGCAGGAAAAGCGACATAAAGGTGCAGAGCACAGCATAGTCATAATACTTCTCATTTAAATTGAAGACCTCAATGAGGGAGTCTGCCACCAGAATCAGGTCAGCGACGGCTAGGTTGATGAAGTAGAGGTCAGGGATGGTCATCTTATCTCTGTGGTTCAGGTTCACCACCAAAATCAAGATGTTACCAATAATCCCAATAGGAAAAAGGAGGATAGTGTAGAGGCAGGACAAGAAGAGGCCAATAATGTAAGACTGATATCGGTCTGAGTTTTCACTGAAATCTGTTGTGTTGAACTCATCAGTAGTGTTGAGTTGTTCTGTACTGGTATTGTATATCCAGAGCCCTTCCATGCTGGCTTAAATCACACGCCCCACATAAGTCACCAGTTACTCCTACATCATCAAGGTATGGCACGTTCCAGTCATGGCTCCTCAAAGAGTGAATCATCTAGGCTGCGTTACCATGCTGACAGATGTCAGGGGAATAATAGAAACGCTGGGAGCTTTAAAGTCTCATCACAACTTCAGGTTTCATCCACTAATAGATTCTTGATGCAAATCAGAGGCACCTCCATGTTTGAGGCTCAGAACACCCAGATGTTCCAAACTGACGTTTTGAGATTAAATAGTGCTTTACTTTTTCCTCCTTAGAGTCCCTTCAGGTCCACGTGCATCTTTATTCAGTGAGCGTTGGTCAGTGAGGCTATGCTGTGACATCTGTGCTGTGAGAAAGAAAAGAAACACATCACACACACAATCATAACACAACATACAAGTCAATCAGCGGTGCAATCCTAGCGTTTGTATTTAGCTCTTCTTATTTTGGTCCTGTGAACTGAATCTATGCAGACGAGAGCCATAAATAAAAGCCAGAATACATTGTAAGCACATTAACATTCAGGCTTCCAACTTAAACAGATGCATTGAAATCCTCTTTAAAAGATCAGGGAAATGCAAGCTCACTCCAACTGTTCAGCCAATACCTAATGCATATTATTAACAGATTTAAGATATTTATTAGAATTATCATTTAATGATATTCTGAGTTATGATCACATTGACAGACACCTAATTTATAGTTTGACTTGTTTACAGCCACAAACTGTATTTACTGCAGCCTTTTACATTCATAACAAGCATGATTTTCTGGTTATAACTCTCAGGTGCAAGACAGACCAGACTCTGTTTGGGAAACATGACCTTTAGCGGACACTCAGAGCTCTTGGGGTTATATTTCCTCCATAAGAAGACCTCTGCAATATTAATGCACTCTTATTAAGAGTGCTTTTTTATGGCTGTAATTCAGGACTTTCACATTGAAGCAGGAATGTATTCAGCAGATTAAAAGTCTACAATGCAAAGTGGAAAAATTAAATTTGATTCAATAACACTCTTTGCTGTTGCGTGACAACATTTAATTGACATTTAAAGGCATTTTGACATTAGGAAAATACAAACACATTTACCACCAACAAGTCTTTAAATGTGGCCAGTAAGGAAAAACACTTACTTTAAATTTGGCATTTGTTGCTCCTTCATGCTTGTTCAGTGCAGAAGTCAGAGTCAGAGATTTGTAAATCCCACATCAGGGCTCCTCTTCTGCACCACCTGCTGTTTGGCCCAACCCAGACTGGAGATGAGAGGAGGGCGGGCAAGACGGCAAGCCTTAAAATGATCCGTCACTCATCCCTAACATGATCCTCTACTTCCAAAGGACTATCTTAACCGTCTCTAATCTCACCCATTGAATGAACTGCAAAAATACAATTGAACTGCACATAAAGGCGTAAAGGAGTTTGCCTAAACCATTGCTATGGAAACCACCTGAACATTTTGCAGCAAATGTTCACCTGAGTCATCAAAATGAATTCATTACTGATTAACACACGTGTGTAATGACAAATAAAGCTGATTCTACTGATGAACACACATCTACGCTCTCCCTAAAAGACTGCCTGCTCATTTTACCTGTCAATCAGAAACAGAAAGGACTCTTTTCTTCCAGGTAAGGAGCAAACACACTACTTATTGTACATTGGCTATTAAAAAACCATGGATAAGGTATTGTTTGGTGTACTTTAAATGCAGAATATCACAATATTAAATTGTTACAAGATGTATTGTCAAGGTTACGAGTGGTAATACGACTCTTATTGAGTTAACCAACAAGCTGAATATTAGTTGGAGACAAAGAAATACCGTAGAGGTGGTGGCACTATATACTGTATCTACCTAGGAAGGGAAGTTAATGCGTCAGATATGGAAAACTCCATGGATATTGAACATATGGAAAGCGTTATGTTTCTGAAGTACTTTGTTATTTTTTAATTGGGAATGAATTAAAATAATTGCAAAAATGCTCCAACATGGTGTAGGGTCTGATAACAAAGCAGCGTTGATTACAAGAATAACAAGGAAAAAAACAAGAATTTTAAATTTCATTTTAGTATGTAGTCACTCACCAAACACTGGATTTAGTTAAAGTCACATTTTTATTATTTTAGGTCAAATTTAGACTAAAGGAAAGTTTTAATTTTTGTCTCATTATATTCTTTGTAATTAATTTGACAGTTTTGTTATACTGTAATAGATTTTTCAAAATGATGTATGTCATTGTAGTGAAATCTCAATTTAGGTATACTGTTAACTGTGTTTAATTATTGAAACTATAATAGTGCAATACATAATCATGTTCTTCACAAGTTGTTGATGACTTACAACTCACACACTAACACTTTCTTGAAAAGGCTTTGACCGGGTACATTATTTCCTTCCTCTACCTAAATAACATGTTTGCGACTGTGATGTGCTCAAGCCTATCAGATCATACACTGAAGGGCAGAGCACATGATGGACAGGACGCCATGCTGTGTTACTATTGTTTTAGAAACTCCAAATAATTTAACATGAATGTTTAGGGGCTGTCGAAGAAAAACAATCACAAGGGAGGACACGCAAGGAGCTTTTGAAAGCCATTGGGCTGACCTAAAATCTGTTAAAATTTCAACTTTTATGTTGAACAGATCTCATTCTTTATTAGCAAAGTGCAGTGGTGTGCAGAAATATTTTTGGGGGGCGGGTGCTGAGTGAACAATAAGGGCACCTATTATCTCAGGGAATCATTTGTGAACTCATTCAGCTTCTTATTGTCTTCTCTCCCTTATCTCCCGTAGTTCTTGGTATCCCTTGGTAGCAGCTCCATAACCCTTACCTCGATTGGAAGACCTCATGGCCTCCATCTCCAGTTGGAATGTTTCTTGTCACACCCTCTGCCTTCAGTCAGCCACATTGTCTTGTCACTCAGCTTTATCTCCTTCACCCCTGAATCTCTCCTTAGTTTCCCCAAAAAAATCTTGATCTCACCAGTCTTCAGAAAGGTGCTCTCCTTCCCAGCAATAGGTTATATACAAGTGCTTAATTTGTAAATCGTCAGGTCCCGGTGTGAAAAAAAATGTTTTTTTGCTTAAATAATAATAAGTCATTTTTGTTTTCAAAGTGAACGGACACATGTTTTATTTGTTTATTGGATTGAGTTATGGCTAGGGTTATAATCTCAGTACGGAGGTAAACTCAATACGTGACACCGGAGCAAACGCGGGGTGTTGTTATGGTGTAGTATAAAATAATCCTACGCATGAAAGTTTCCTATGGGCACATGCGCACTAATAGCGTAGTAATTATTTATATGTATACGTACAAAGATTCTCACCTTTTTTCAACATGATGGACGCGCATGTGCATTTAGTCAGGTGCGCATGCCCATTGTCGACCGTAGGAATATTTCATGGCAGGGTTATTTTACACTACACTGGTAGTAAGAGAGAGACAAAAATGTCACGGAATACATTTATCACTGCGCCTTTGGCTAAATAAATGAGCCAATAATATCACGTGAACACAAATAACAAACAGAGCATCCGTCTCTCGCTCTCTGAGTGACAGCTGTCAAAATCTGCCATGTTTCAGCAACAAGGACAGCGCAAGATCACCGCTAATTTAGCCACAAAGGTCACTAAACTTTCAGAACACAAAAACCCACTTTTACACCCATAACATAAGGCCACAACTCATCAAATGAATCAGCAGCAGAGCAGAAAATGAAAAAATAAATAAAATAAAAGTCAAAATAGCCTGTATCCTCGCAACTTTTTAACAAATTTAACAGTCGAGGCCTGCCTTATTGTTCATAAGCCAAAAGTAGCAGATCACCTTGAGTTCTCCTCCCATGTCATGTCTGTCAGAAGCAGGTTCTTCTGCATTAGCATCATCGCTACAGGTGCTGCTTGTCGCTAAGCTAACTGCTGCTGCTCTCCTCCGCGATTTCCACAGAAACAACCTTTACCCCAGACTTGGCTTCACTTATTGGCTTAAAAAAGCTTGTTTTTAGCCATTTTCTACCATCTTCAGAGCTGACAGAGAAACTATTTTTATGCAAAATCACAGACGTAGCGTGGGGGCGTGGCTTGACTTTCCATTCTCTTCCTCATTTGCGCAGTGCGTCTACATTCAATTTTGTGTTTACAATGAAATTTCCAGCAATTTCAACTCAAAAAAATACACAGTTGTCCAAATATAATACTTCAAAGTTTAATTAAACTCCTAAAAGTAAAAAAGGGGTTGGATTTTTTTTAATTTAATTAAATTTTTCTATTTAGTAAGGTGCTGGATCTAATCAAATGAATGCTTGACTTCCACCAAGTCCCCTTTTCAAGCTACTCTTTACAAGTCCTCCTTTCTTAAACACCCTAACTCGTCTCTCCAGTGGAAGGTAACAGGCATTCTCACAATCATTGACTGTTCTTCTAATTCTGTCCCGATTCGTCCCCTCTCCAAATGACTGTCTACTACTTCTTCCCCTGGATCGTAGAAACCAACCTCTTAGACCCTTCACGAGAATCCTCTGTAAATAAACCTCACTGTTTGCTTTTGGCTCCTACCTTTTTATTTGTATCAAACTGCAACAGCTCTCTCTTCATAAAAACTCAAAAACGCTTTACGAAAGAAGAAAAACATCTAAGACAGGATTTTGAACAATGAGATATTGTTCAGTACCATTCCATCATTGATCAATCAGTTACCAAGTTATTTTTGGATGATTTCACAGTTGTATTAAATCCAAAATCATGCTGATAAAGATGCACTTACAGGTTCTATCCACTTGATGGCCCACTGACATTACCAATAACCTGCTAAAAGAGGATGAAAACAAAAACTTTGATAGGAAATCTGCTAATAAAAAATAAGCAATCAAAATGTGATAAGATGTAGTGGCTAGAACTAGTTGGTAAATATTGATGTTTAATGATAAGTGCCAGATCAGAACTTCAATAACAAAGCGAGAGATACTGTAGATATTCAAAAAGAGGAAAGCAAGACAATATTAACAAAAACATGGACACTGATCTTATTTCCTTCAAGACAACCTTATCATGAAATATTGAAATAGTAATATCTATCATTTCCTTTTCAGGAAACACCACAATCAAAACCAATGACATAAGCCTAACACTTTCCATGCTGTTAATGGGGAAACTGTGGCTTCTAACTGCTTGTGGTTAAAGAAGTGAAAGTGGGAGGTCTGGGAGAAGAGGAGGAGGGTGGAGGTGACACCCCATCTGCCTTCACTTACCACCCTGATGTTCTGCTGGCTCCACCACGAGCCATGCTCGAGATCTGCACTGCTTCTAAAGCTATGAACCACCCAATGCTCATTTTGCTTCATAAACTTCTTCTCAATGTTTTGGTCTTAGCTTTTGCAGACAAACAGCTAAAGGACAGCGCTTCTGAGAAGGAAAGGTTAGGTTGGATTTTATTTTTACCACATGATCTCATAAGTTTCAGGAGCTTTGACCCTATGTTCTGTAGTCTTTATGATATTTAGAGGCTTCAGAGGTGTCAATAGGTTGATATTTTGACGGGTGAAAATTTACTGCCAGCTTTATTGAAAAGAAAAACCAAAAGTTTTTCCTTTAGAAAGTCTCAAACATTTCATGAAGTGTTGTGCCTCCAGAGAGCTAATGCCTGCAGTCTGTCCTTCCTGTTTCACTGCTTACCCCAGGACCAAGTGCACAACCCAATCACTAAATCTATCCTGTGCAGTATCCTCCCTGTCAACATATTCAACTGCTGCAAGTTTACACATTGTAAAAGAAAAACAATGGTGGATGAGTGTTGTGCGAGAATGGTGGTACACAGCCAAGCAAAACACATAAAGCTCCAATCCAAATCTCCCGTCTTTGTAGGTGGTCTGATGCTGCCTGCACGACTCAATTTGAACCTCATGCTTTTGGTTTGCCTTGAAGCTGTAACGGAGAAAAACAACATTATGGTTAAAGTGGCACATTAAAAGCAGGGCTAAGTCAGCGTTACCCTGTTTGCAGACAGATGCTTGCACTCTTTCTCTCTTTCTTTGCAGAAGAGGAAAACAACAGGAGTCTTGACTCCATTGGCATGCCTCCAGCTCCCCTTCAGGTTCGAGCACATGATGTGAAAATATACAAAGGGAAATACATATCCACTATATTAGGCATGGGCTACTGGCAGTCTGGAGGCCACAAAGTAAATGCAAAAATGATGCCAAAAAACTTTCAAAATGACAGAAAACATGCAAAACTACCAAATGAAATGGCCAGCAGCAGTAATACATTACTTATCTTGCATGGAGGTCAGTTTAAAGGGGACATATCATGCTAAATCCACTTTTTTAGCCCTTAAATGCATTTTGTTGTATATTTAGAGTGCTTAGAAGTACAGAAAAAATCAAATTAGACTCTTCAGGTGCTCCGTAGATATCTTTATATTCTGTTTTGGTCATATTTTTCAATCTGTTTCGATTTTTCTATTCTCTATTACGTTTTTTGAACAATAACGTCACAGTATTTGCAGCGGAATTGCCAAATTAGGACATCGACTCCAGGCCAAACACTTCGAGCAATCCGCCATTTTTATTTCTCGCTGCGATTTTGTAGTCCATGCTCTAGGATGCCGAAGTTATGAGAGGAGAAATCAAAATGTTCAGTTGTTGGATGTAGTAACCCACACGCTTCATTACACCATCTCCCAGCATCAGAACCTTTTAGAAGTGCCTGGTTGAGTTTTATTTTTCACGGAAATGTACACACATTTGTGGGTAAGGTCCTTTTTGTATGCTCGAAGCACTTCAAGGATGACTTCTTCAGCAACCTCCGCCAGTATAAAGAAGGATTTACCGAAAGACTTTGTCTGATTGAGGGTTCAATTCCTTCTATCTTTGGAGACGACAAACAGAGCACTTCGGTAAGCTGTAAATAACGCTAAAAAGTGTGATGATAAGACGTCCCTGTCATTGTTTTGTTAGCATTAGCAGTTGCTTAGCAGTTGCACCGTCTTCAGACTTCATATGTTATCGCTGTGTGTTCGTTTTAGATCCTTGATGATTTGGCCTACGTGATTTAATTTAAGTCTAAAGTTTTCATTAGTCATTTCATTTATCGTTTTTGTCTCCGAAAAGACTGTAGTAAAATGCATTTTGTGACGTTAGCTTGGCGCTAGCGTTAGCTCGGTGCTTGTGTTAGCTCACTTGTTAGGGTTCTGCAGGTTCATCATCTTCATTTTCATCTCGCTCCGCCGGGTCTGACTCTGGCTCGAACATGTAAGGCTGGATGGACAAGTCTTCCTTTGTTGACATTTTGTAAATAACGTGTGAATAAAAAGTTTATGCGCCACTACATAGCTGTATCTCTTCTATCAAACTACAAAAATGGCCGAGCAGGGTGGAGTTGAACCTAGTGCCACCTGAAGAGGGGGCGGGGTATGGAGTGTCTCATTTGCATTTAAAGAGACTGCACCAAAACGAGTTGCTCTCAGAAGCACATCAGGAAAGGGGTAGAAAAGGGGCCTGTGGAGCTATAATAATGAGGAATTCAGACCCAAGCATTGCAGTTCCGCTTTATATAGACCACAACTGTATGATTTATATCTAAAAAGAAAGGATTTAAAACCATGATATGTCCCCTTTAACATATTTAATTTCACAGAATCTCAATGTCATCCTAACAAACCTAATGAGAAAAAAATGGTGATTACTTAGTTTTATAAACTCTAATTAAACTAACATGAAAGGTTGTACACTGTGGAAACCAGAGTCCATAGAGGAAAACTGAAAATGATAATCTGCACACAGACGACCTTGGGTTCAAACCCACTTGCTTTAGCTGTGAGGCCTTATTGTTCATGTCAGACCAACAAAACCTCATTTAAGTTCAGTTGAAATCTGATCAACTTCACCCAGAGTTAATCAGATTTAAAAAAAGGCAACATGATATGAAATATTGCATTGTAATCAGTGTTTTGAGGTCTGTTTAGTGTTACAGCAGCCTTTTTCCTGACACTGGTTTAGATTTAACATTTAAAGTTGCTGGGAACCATCCCTAACACAGATAAAAACATACTGTAGGCCTCACAGATCAATAAATAAATCAATTTCTTCTGAAAAATTGTAGAAATTACTCACAAACAAATGTCAAAGGTTGAAATTGCCGTTCACAAGATTGTTACTGACTATCACAAACAATGGGTTTGTTGACAAATGGTCATGTGATTTGAACTTTGGAAAAGTTTTTCTCATTGCATTGTGGGATTGAGAAACCCAGAGAACATTCAAAGATACAATTCTGATATTTAAGAAGTGTTTTTCTCCATTCGTACTGTGATTTCCTGTGTTTCTTTTCCAAACAAGGAAGACAAGGATTTACTTGATGTCATTTTTGTTCTGGCTTGTTTATGGTGTGGAGTAAACCCGGTTTGACCCGTAAACCTGGTTCTTTTCTGAGCACTTTGATTGAATACCCCCTGGTGTTTTGTGACATTTTAATATTCCAATATCTGGTTGCACAATATATCATCCTGTATTTACTAGTTAGTGCATCTACTTTGTGTAATAGGTATTTGTATTTGATGTTGTGTCTTGTGTTGTTGTACAGCATAGCAATTAGCCCTCTCGCACAGCTGTCCTCCATTTGCAGAACAAATTATATTACAAGACTTGTCGACTGGAACACTTGGAGCTCTTCCTTCTGTTGCCTTTTTGGGCTCCTCTTATGTTAATAATGCACATTATGTAGAGAAAGGAGAGGAGAATGAGAGCAGGGCACTGTGCTGCACTCTGCTGAGATTTATGAAGCACATCTAATTATAAAGTCACACTCAGACCTACATCCAGAGGAGTAAAGAGTACTACTTAAGTAGAAATACTGCTACTTGATTGAAATTGTACTGAAGTACAAGTACAAGTGAGGCCTTTGAACTTCCGATTACGGCATGGACACGTAAAGCCAAAATCATGAAAGAGACTTATGGATAAATGTGACAAGGAATGCATCTTCGCTCTGGTAAAGCAGTGGAAACAACGGGAAAAGAGAAAGAAGAAAGCGTGGCGAATATGGACGAACAGCGTTTGAAGGAGATGTGTTTGAATTCATTCAAGAGCTGCGTGAGTTCCGCAGAGAATTTAGAGCATTCAGAGAAGAAACAAAGAGGGAAACGGGCGAAATAAAGAAAGAAATTGGACAGCATAAGTTTGAAATGAAAGGCATGGCCAGCCGAACACGTGACCGCAGTGGAGGAAAGGGTTAACTGCGCCGAGGAAAAATAAATGACCCTTGTGGAAGTGATAGAAGCACTCACACAAGATATGGACAAGATGAAGAAGCGGGTTGAGTATCTAGAAAATAAATCAAGGCAAATGAACGTCCACATCTACAACATGAAGGAGGATAACGACCTTGCCAATATGATCGACTTTGTAGAAACGCTTCAACACGAAACGCTGCAAATCCCTAAAGAACAACTGGGAGTTGTGGCAGCGCATCGTTCAGTGGCAGCCTAAAAGGAAGATGCATAGAACAAGCCACGAAGTATCATTGCTCGCTTCTCGACCTGGGAGACCAAGCAACAAGTGCTGAAGGCAGCATGGGGGAGAAAAGAAGTGCTCTACTGCGGAGACCGCATCTACTTGGATCAAGACTTGACAGTCAAACTATAAACCCAAAGGAAAGCCTTCATGCTCATCCAAAGCCATCTGAAAGAGAAGTATTAAATTGCATGTTCGATACTAAGCAAAGCTGTTCGTGTTGGAAGAAAACGGCCCAAAGATTTACAGCACTCCACAGGATGCAGAGCAAGCCTACGGCCTCACCCCAAGCGCTAGGTCTAAAGAGCGAGGAGAATGGATGCACCAACTGAAATGCTTGGGATGGGAGAGGGTGAAGAACAGTAGTGAAGCTTAAGTTAAATGGAGGAAGCGATGAATAGAAAGAAGAGGAAGAAAGGCATGGACATTTGAAGTCCTATGGGAGGGTGGAAAGTAATTTAGTTCATATAAAAATTGAGTTGGACTTTGTGACTGGTGTATGGAGTAGTATGCGTACACAGGGAATTACTGTATTTTATTGAAGCACTAATTAAAAGGAGGAAAAAATAGGAACCACTTCTAATTTAATTGTATTTTATTTAATTTTTTCCTTTTTTTTTAATTAACTTTTATTGTTTTTTTTTTTTTTTTTTTTAGAACGAGACCTGTTTTCTTTCTTCTCACTTCTTCTTTCCTTTCTTTCTCCGAGCTGCTATCTTTTCTCAAGTGTTCTGTACTTATTCTCAAGGGGGAAGCCTTTTTCTAAATATTATAAATTAAGACTAGATTCAAGTAAGAGGTTCAGAATTCGAGAGGGACTTATATGCTGCTGGCAATTTGAGTGAAAGTGTTGAAAAAAAATGAAGACGGAAATCATGCAAAAAGTAATGCACGAAATTCCACAAATACCATAATTGAGAATGATGGACCAATTGGAAGTCATTTTTGAGTTCTTACTTTACTTTTTTTCTGAGGAGGAATATAAATTAAGTTATATTTTATGGTTTTGTAGTCTTTTAGTTTGTGTCACAAATTATAAATGACCTTAATAACTGTATTAAAAGAAAAATAGTTTTGCAAACATTAAAAAGAGAGGGGATATGATATTTTTTGCAAGAAACGCATTTAAACAAAAATGGAGAGTGAGAAACGTGGTAAATTGGCTTCAACCCATATCTTTGCATACTCTTATGACACAGCCAGAAGAGGAGTAGCTAATATAATACCAAAACGTACCCTGTTTGAACTTGAAAAATGTGTTAAAGATAAAGAGGGCAGATATGTATTAGTAATGGGAAAAAGTACTTGGCAAGGCAATGTCTTTGTTAAATATTTATAGGAATGGTCTCATTATTAATTACAGAAGCAAAAGGGTTAGCAATCATGGGAGGGGATTTTAATATGACAATGACTACTAGAGATACTCAAATCAAAGGTAAACATAAAGCTGAAAAAAAAAAAAAAACAGCAACATTGTTAAAAAAGATAGAAAAGGAATTGGGTTTGACATATGGAGACATCTTAACCCTCATGAAAAACAATATATCTTCTACTCAGATGCACATAACTTCTATTGCCGGTTGGATTATTTTTTTATGCATAAGAAAGACATCACAAGAATTAAGAAGACCCATAACACTGGTGGACCATGCTCCAATTACTTCAACCATTTCTCTCCGAAATGGAAAAAGCAAGAACACTATGGAGATTGAATGATTTTTTTTTTACTTCAAGATGAACATTTTAAAGACACAACAAAACAAATTATAGAAGCCTTCTTTCAAAATAATGATAACACCAGTTACATTATGGGAAGCCGCAAAAGTTACCACACGTGGTGAAATAATGTCCCTCACTTCCTGGAGAAAGAAAATGTATATGCAAGAAATGAATGCAGTAAAAAAAAGAAATAGAACGATTGCAAGGGGAACATGAACATCATCAAATCAAGAGAGAGTGAATAGAAAAACAAAACAAATTGAATGAAATTTTGACAGAAGAAAAAGTAAAATCTCTTGCATTTACCAAGCAACAATTTTACAATAATAGTCCTAAAGCTTTAAAACTCTTCGCCTTCAAATTGAAAAAAATAAATAAAAGAACAGGCAACTATTTAAAAAAAATCAAGAAAATGATTCTAATTATCATACAACACCTGAATTCACTAAATCTACAGCAGGTAACTTCAGAACAAAATGCAGAACCAGTGACTGAACAAGAAGTCCTGACTGGAAATAAATATATATATATACTGTATATAGATACAGGTATAGATATATCTATATATCTATACCTGTAAAATAATACAAACTTACTGGAAAGAAGTATTTCAAATAAAATCAGAAAATATTATATTAGGAAAAATCCAAATTAATATACTGTAGATTCAGATGAAAAGTATATTTTTCAAATTCTTAGAATTACAGCTTTAAAGACAAAAACAAAAAACAAAAAAAAAGTAATCCACTGGATATTAAAAAAAAATGATTAATATTATACAAAAAGTACAACATCATGAGAAGATAACTCACAAAATAAGAAACATGGAGCATGAGTTTGACAAAAAATGGTTTATAAAACAAGTGGACAGCACATGAATTTTGTATATTATACTATATTATAATATATGTACATTGGGACCTGTTTTTGTTAAGGGGGTTCACTGGATGGGGATGGGAGTGTGTTTTGGAGTGCGGGTGAGGAAAGATTGATCGACGTGCACTGTTCCAACCAAATAAATAGATACGGTGTTCTGCACAGTCGGCACTAATTGTTGTGGTTGACATTAAGACCATTTGTGTTATTTGTGTCCTTTTAAAACGGCGGGTGTGAACATATGTACACAGGATGGACTAAACTAAAACACTTTTCCTCCTTGTTATTTGTTTTGTTTGTTTCTTTTGTATTTTTGTGTGTGTTTTTGTACATTAATTAGTGTGTTGTTGCATACAGTAAACATCTCATGTATAAACTGAAAAAAGGAAGAAACCAACTGGAACTTAAGTTATTTTCCACAAAGGCATCTGTATATGAAAAAAGGCTCTAAGTATAGCTAAATTTATGAATATACAGTATATGAAAATAACCAGCATTCAATGCTGTTTTGGTGCGGTACATTACCTTTAATCTGATTGGTCGGCTATGATGTGATGCATTTGATTGTTCATTTTTTGTAGTTTCACACTGTCTGTTGATCATTTTAAAAACAATTAATTAGAATTTACCCAGTAAAGGTTGGGTAGGAATGTAACAAATTACTTAACTTCTTTTAAAATTTACTTAAGTACAAGTAAAATGACTGATTTAGAAATATACTCAAAAAAAGTACATGTACCCATAAAAGCAACTCAGTTACAGTCACATGAGTACTATACATCACTTCATCACCAGAGGCCTTTTAGCTTCCTGTTGTTACATTGGGTTCCCACTATAAGCTCCATGTGCTTTATTATCAGATGCAGCTTACTATACTGTATATTACTATAGTCATTGAGAATGGAAGCAGTTGTGGGTAGTCGGACCCACGGAAGATGTAACAATTCCCAGAATGCCTGGAATGCAGTTATTTTTCCCCACAGTCTGTGTGCTGAGGTTTAAAAAGATCTCTCTACAGGCAATCTGCTGTTAGCGGTGCAGTGAGAAGAAGAAGGGCGGCTGTGGAATCCATCTAACCGCCCACTGTCACTGCAACATAGGGGAAATCAGGCCGAGCTCCCCACTGACTACACGGATGGAGAGCTTGGCCCTAAAACTAGCAATACATTTAGGAGGAGATTTGTTTTTTGATAGACTCAGAGGTTGAATATTCAAATGAATGACTGACCATCTGATAGGAACTATGACAACAGACTGTGCAACAGATTGTGCAGCATATGTTCCCATCATCACGTGTAATACCAGGTTTTACAGAAAGCGGTCGATTGCATGACTTCTTTAATCACACTCATCTGTCAGATTACTCACAGAATCAAATATCTCATCATGTGATCCTGTACTTAGTCACTGAATCTGGAAATCTTAGCAAAACAGCAGATATAAAAACATTATTGTATACTAGTTCATACATCTGGAGAAAAGTGGAACAATATTTCAAATGTAGTGTTGCAATAGGAATGTTTCGGGAAGAGGTTGGATTTGTGATTGTTTTTATTTCTATCACATGATAGAAGGCTTGAGATTCAAGAATCATTTAACACACGAGAGCTCTGAGAATCTTATTATACTGTTTTTCTACTTAGGATTGTAATTTCTATACACCGGTGTGAGATTTGAAACTTTAGAATAATAAACCAAACGGTGATAATCATGTTTACTTTTCTACTTGTGCTGATCGTTCTTTGGCAAGTGTTTGGTTTTCTCACTTGGAAAAGTGGTACAAATGAAACTAATCTGTACAAATTTACTCAAATTCCAATGGCCTTAATGCATTTAATCATTGTATCTAGTCACTCTATAATTTACATTCATTATTTATCATTTTTCCCCTTTACCCAATCGCTTTCCTGGATTGTACAGTGTAGTTTATACTGTAGACAGATGATTTATGTATAGTCTTGTATAATTGAATGCCTTTTTAATGCTGATAATTTCTTTTCGTTTTCCTCAGAATAGACTTTAAAGTTCTGCTGCTGGTGTATAAATCTGTTAATGAAACATTGTTAAATGACTGAGGGACATTTTTTAATTATTCTATTGTTGGTTTAATATTTTTTTACTGTTGATGGCCAATTCTGTTTGTTTTTAAACTGTTCAATGTTTTCTGTGGCACTTTTTAATCATGTACGTATGAATTGCTCTGTGAATGAAATGCTCTATACAAACACATTTCCCTTGCCTTTTCATCTTGTTTCAATTTCTACTTGGAGCCACTGTAACAAAAGTTATTTCCCCCTGGGATTATTAAGGTATTTCTAAATCTGATTGTGTATTATTCAGTGTCTTTGAGATACATATTTTAATACAACAAAGCAAAAATAAAACAGCAACGGTTGAGCTCTTTCTGTCGGTCATATTTTAACCAACTCAAGTTTATTCAGAATAAATCCAACATACTACACAACATGGAAACATTCAAGACAATTCTGTTTAATTTTCTTTTTTTTTTTTTAGCACAAATGATTAAATATTAATCAAAGTGTTGGAAAAGTTACAAATAACCAGGCTATGCAGTCTTTAACACTCTATAACAAGCTACCGGTAGGACAGACACTGGTTAATGTTGCTTCTTAATTTTCAATCAGACAAATACAAGCTGTGATTCAACCCAGTCCACGACTGATCATCTACCGCTGTTTGTTTGTGCTCCTAAATGAACTGAAAGTATTGGGAACTTTGAACTTAGTTCAAACATTCAAGCAATGATAATCGACGTCACCACATGCACACAGGGTAGCATGAAATGTAGCACGCACACACACAGCTTCAGTGGGGAAGCATTTCTTGTTGATTGTATATGGAAGTGACAACAGTGGGGTCGTGCTGTGCTGATTACGTGATGAGCAATGATTTGAACATCACCTGTGGATTCCTGATTTCAAAAAACCTATTTAGATTTATTTATTTTTTTGAAGAAAAAAAACACCACTGAATACTTAACATAGAGCTGGGCAATATGAAGCATTTACCAAAGCCTAATATTTTGTCTTAAAATATCAAGATGTTTTGACAATACATTTTTTCTAAAAAAAAAAAAAAATAGGATTCTGGGTCAAAGTCACTGCCATGGAGTCACTTTTACTGAGAGCCACCTGCACAATATCATTATCAACATGCATGCCACTTTTGGCTTTTCCTCATAAAGGACAGCACGTGTGAGTGGGTTCTGTAGAAGTAATATACAGTGTCTGCGCAGAGCTGCTTATCTGTTTACAAATACCTGCTGTGGTATTTATCTAGAACAGTCGGCCCATGTGTTCTACTTGACTGCTGTGTGAATGCCCCGTCTGATATCTGTTCACAGGTTTATTAAAACAAAAACAAAGAACACAAAAAAATTGTCCTGCTGATGAAAAAAAAAGCATTAAAACTAAATGCAAAAAGTTCTCAATTTATATGATTTATAATTGCAACTAAGGAACATTTGCTTTTAAATAGTGCAGATCATAAGCACTTTACTATTTCTGTGGTATTAATAAGTTCCGTTTTTAACAGAAGCTACCGACACCACACTGAAATTGAGCCGACTCGACAAAGCATGTCAACATCTCCTAATATTTAGGGATTGCGGATGCCACTGAGTCAGAGCCCTCTGTGTAACCCTGCCTGGACTCAAGTGTGTTAATCTCTGTGAACAGCTGTGGAAAAAAAAAGAACAAACCTCACCAGGTCAAAGCTGCTAAATTAGCAGCTAAATTATGTTGATATGTGTTAAAGAAAAGAACTATACGTTTGTGAAATGAAGTCAAACTTCAAATGTATCCTAGCTGTTTACAATGAAATAACAAAGGTTAGGAATAGCATATATAATAGCTAATGGGTAATTAGGGTCCTATAAAATCCATGTTAACAGAATCGTGGACAGAATCACGGAATCGACCAATGAAAACAGAATCCACTGTTGAGCGTAGAAATGGACAGAATCGTGATGAAACGCCGTCATCGTGAGGCAAGGAACGTTTTTTTTTTTTTTTTTTTTTTTAATGGGGAAATGTTTTCGGGGAGCGCTCAATAAATGCACCGCCTTCCCCTTCCCGTCTTGGCCTAAACCACCCGAAACACCGCCCTAAACTGCCAAAAAACTACGCAAATCATCACTGACTCCAAAATACAGAGCCACCAGTGCCCGTTTAACTTTGCTGTGCCTGTGAAACTCTCGTCAAGCGCTGTGGCGCTCTGTGAAAACATGATCAGCTGTAATCGCTTCACATGCTAGGAGCATTTGAACAACATCTCATCAGAGTTACAGAAGATCCGTGGGAAAAGTTGCATGTTGTTGTGGACGAGACCATCGATGCCAGGGATTGTAGAGTCTGAAACATCGTAGGTTAATGATAACTTGGTAGCTTCTAATACTGTCAAATATTCTGGTCCCTAGTGGTGAAATAACTGTGAGCGTCCATTTATTTTTGTTTATTCATTACGGTCTGGAATGATGTCATTAGGATCATTTAAATTAGGTTAATTTAAATTAAGTTGACCAAAACTTAATCAATAAACCTGATCAGATTCAGTAAATCATTAATGCTATTCTCACACATCTTTATATGACATGAATGATTAAAAAGGAGCAGTCAGAATAATCCATGTCAGTACAACTTATATCTACTTTTTAATTGTATGTTACTCATTATTTAAATTTTTTTTTTGACATACATTTTTGTTTAATTATTGTTTTATTTAGTATGTATTTTGTTTCCTCACAGGAGTTAAAAAGTGACATTTTCAGAAAAAATTGTTTCTAAAAAAAAAAAAAAAAAATTGTAAAAAATGAATGCGGAAAACACGGAAGTTGGAAAAAAATTAAAAAACGGAATTTATAAAAAAATAAAATGGATTTTATAGGGCCCTAGTTAATGAGGTGAGCTGAACTGGTTTATGGTTACCACATGAGGTATACTGGTTATGTCTAAACCCTGATTACAAAGTGAATAAAGTGTTACATATAGCTATGTGTGACTTCAAATGGGTGATTATGTAGAACAGTGAGTTGAGAACATGTTGAGAACAGCGGCCTTATTATCGGAGGGTTGCCGGTTCGAGTCTCACCCGGGCCAACACTGTGGGATGCTGAGCAAGTCCCTTAACCCCCAACTGCTCCCTGGGAGCCACACCTCAGGGATGGGTTAAATGCAGAGAACAAATTTTGTATATGTTTAAAAACATATATGACAATAATAAATAATAAACTACTTCTACTTCTAGCAACAAAGTAGAGCTGGTATCCAAGCATGAAATTACAGTAACTGTCAGAGAGTTAGTGAGGTTGTGAGTAATTGCTTATTACAGGTCAATTTGAATTTAGCCTGAAATGAAAAAATTCAAATGTCTTCTCATTAAAGTGACCGACGCTTCTAGTTTGAGGGAAGTAAACAGTGATTTTTACTGGCAGATCAAACTAACATTCAGGAAGGAAGCTATAAACTTCCTCTTTTTACATCAGCCACTAAGAACGTGGCTTCACTCAACAACAATAAAAGTTCTAGCTTATTTGTTCAGAGAAAGCATCATGCTGCCTATCTGTAGAACCGACTGAGACGTTGGATTACAGTGAGACTGTCGCTGTCGTGTGTTAGTCAGCCACTGGCAAAAACTTCACCACACAAATCTGCACCCAAAACTTCAAGGCCCACACAAACAGGCTGTGTTGTTAGTCTAAAGCTCCAGAACATTCCACACAGAGCAGAAAACAGATGACTGTGCCAAGTAGAAGCCCAAACGATTGAGAGCAGACAAAAAAGCAGCACTTAGTGGGTTTTTTTTGTTTTGCTTTGCTTGTTTCTTCCTCTCACTGCAGACCTGGATGAATCCAAGCTCTGAAAGGTGACAGGAAATTCCACAGTTAGTGATGTCGCCTCTAACATAGTCCAGAGCTCAGGCAGATACAGGCTCTTTGGGAGGGGGTGAGATAAGTGCTGGCTGGGCTTGGAGGTGGGAGGAGGTGTGAGAGAGGACCTCACGTCATTACTCGCTGCACTGTTGAGCGTTCGTGAGCACATGACTGCTCTCTGCAGTGAAGTCTACTGAGCAGCCGCTGGAGCTTGTTGGAGAAGTTTTTGTTCATCTGTCTGTACATGAGAGGCATCGCAAAGCTGCTGGAGAACGCCAACAGCCTCGACACGCACCGCAAGAAGTAATAAGTGGGCAAGTAATGTGCGTTGCTGATGTACCCTGGTGCACCGGCTACAGTGTGCACCAACAGGGTCATGTAGTATGGGCTCCACAGCACAAACTGCACACACACTGAGGCCAGCAGCAGTCTGTGTATCGACGGATCCAAGCGAGCAGAGTCCTGATCTAGAGGCGTCGACTCCTTCCTGATGCGTAAAATCAACACAAAGGCGTAAAGCACCGCCACCGCTGGAACCACGTAGCCGATGAACATCATAATGGCGTCTGCTGCTTCCTTGTTCTGCATTTTGGAGCACTCCACCATCTTTGTGGAGATGTGGTTGCAAACGTAAAAAAGCAGCGAAGAGAAGCTTGTGAGCACCGCGCCCCCCCAGATGAATCCACACACGTGTTTGGTGTTGTACACACTGGACATGTAGGTCCGCGGCAGCGCCCGCTCGATATAGTAGTCCAGACTGAGCAGCGTGGTGGAGTACATGATTACCAGGGAGGAGATGTTGAAGAGGATGACCAGGGTGATGTAGACCTCGTTGCTGTACTCCCAGGCATGCCAGCGGGTGAAGGTGGAGCTCAGGAGCTCCACGGGGGCCACCAGGTTCAGAACCAGACCTGCAATGGCCATGTTGACAAAATAGACATCCGGCATGGTCATGGACACCTTGTTGGAGAGGTTTACCACCACCAGCAGCACATTGTAGCACAGTCCTAGTGGGAAGCACACCAGGAGGTAGACAAGGGAGAGGATGGACAGAATGAGGCCAAAGTCCTCGCACAGCCGAAAGTCCACGCTGGTGTCCGTCTCATTGTAAACCATGCAGATCCACATCGCTATCCCAGGTGCTCGTCAAGCACGGTCAACAGGCCCACTGCAGACAGAGAGATAGACAGTTTGTTAATCTATAGGGGTGTAAATCACTCGTTTCATTCTGTGACGATACAATGTCGATTATCAGAACAACTATTTCATATTTGCCGATGTCACAATGCCTGCCACGATTTGATTTGATTTAGAGGCCTGTAACTGATATCAGACAATAATCTGGGGTTTTTTTTTCCACATTGAAGAATAAAAACACAATATTGAAACATTTTGAGAATTGTATTGCCTGACTGTTTAAGGCATTTACATGAAAAACATTCTTTGAAAAACCTTTTTCTCACCAATTAACGTTTGGTGTTTTAACAGAGCGGAAGGCAAAAAGACGTTTAGTCTGATTTGACTAAATCATTGATCAAACAAACGATTAATCTTTACACCACTACTGACTCCTATTTATAATTCATATCATTGATATAGTCATGGTATTGTTTATCGTAAATGATATAAAATTAATACTTTATTTCATTTCTTATTTTTGTAATATGGTGGTTCTATATGCATTACTTAAATTCAACGATATGAATTATATATTGTGTTTTGCAGTGTGTTTATCTTTGTCACATGACCACACAGGTGTTTTCGATCACGTTACCTTTATAAGGATGTGTACCCATTGTTCGTGCTCTGTCTGATAAAGGGTGTGAGCCTGAAACGTTACACTTTTCATTAAACCTGTCTTTTGGAGCCATATCTGATGACTTACAATACAGGTAGGCTGTTCTTTGGTGTAAAAAGCATTTAACAAAACATCAGTCCGTCTTAATACAGAATCAAACTGTCCATAGAAATGTATCCTGACTTACATAGATAAGGTTTTCTAGTAGTTTCTGGGTCTCAGTACCCCTTAAAACCTCTTAACTATTGACCTTCATTTAAAGGTGCAGTCGGTAACTTGGAAGAGAGAGGACTTACATTTGCACAAGTACAACTTTCAGATCCCTCCCTCTCTGCTGCTCTCTTGCCCTGGTTCCAAAGTCCCTCCCCCCAGAGGAGGCTGGCCTGAATATTGCTAAACGACCAATAAACCACACAACAAAACCGATAAAGGTGCGTTCACACCGAACGCGATTGAAGTGACTGAAGCCACTAGATTACATTCAAACCAATGTACTGTAAATAACGCGACCTCAAGTTATCTCTCCTCAAGCGACATGATTTGCGTGACAAGGTCGCGCTTGACCAAGTCACTCAAAGTTTAAAAATTTGAACTTTTCAAGCAACTTCAAGCGACAACTCCCCCACCTTCACTGTCTGTAGAGCTGAGGTAGTAGCTCCTCCCTCCCGCTACAGTGAGACAGCTGCAGCGGAGGGCCATACTACACTTCCTCAACTTACCAGGGCAAAATTAAAGCCTACATTCTTGGTGAATTCATCCTTTAGTAACTCCGTAAGTTGATCATTTAAATCGTAAATGTGGAGCTTTCTATGATAAGTGCTGTAAACATACAGCCAGGAAGAAGTGCTTAACCCTCTCTCTCCTCTGTCACCGGCTCTACACACACACCCTCTTCCCTGGTCATTGCGTCAATGGAGCGATGAAGTGATGGAATGACCAAAAAGCACACTATATTCAAGCGACTCTTCAGGGGCGATTAAAGTGACTGCAGTCACATTTGGTGTGAACGCACCTTTGCCGTGTAAGCTGTTGATGCTAACGCTAGCTGAGGAGGAAAGAGGGGCGGGAGCTGTGATCAACAGCTGTCAGACAGTCCAACAAACACAACCCTGGCTCTGATTGGTTCTTTTTGCTCGGTCGCAGTGGATTCTGGAAATTTAGAGTAGGTGCAGTAGGCGGGACTTTCTTTTTTTCAGATTACTAGTTAATGTAATGCTGTCTTTACATAGTGACAGTTTAGTAAATATGACAAAAAGTCACTTTTATAAGAGTTACCTATTGCACCTTTAATCCTATAGACAACTAAAATAATGATAAAGAATTTTTGCATCAGCAGACAGAAATATTCACTGGATCATTACCATAGTTGGAGCTTTTATTGGCCAAAGCAAATTCAGTAACACAAACGTATGATTGATGGCAGATTTGATACAAACCGTAGGCTTTAATGAGCCCAAAGCTGAGGAAGACTTCAGGGCTCAGACTGTTTAGAACATTAAATCAAAAATGGATTAAAAAGGCAAATTGATGCCAAAGCTCTCTCTGTCCATTATTTCAGAGTCTGAAAACAAATAGTTGTTACTGTGTAATGTAGCTAATGTAATGCAGTGGTACATTGTAAAGTAAAGCTCTTTGGAGCTCCATAACTGGTAATAAAAGTTCTATAAAACTAAGACCGTTCACCACTTCATTATCGATATTCCGTGAATATGTATGTATTTTTTTTTTAATTTCCAATGACTTTATACTGAAAGACTGGCATTTAGTAAACGTAGCTGGGTCATACTTTTAAAACGTGGCAATCCAAGAAAAAACCCTAAAAACAACTGAACATCTTATATTTCATCTTTGTGCATTTTCAGTGATTTATTGACTTCTTTTTTATTACTAACATCTGCATGTTCTTTGTTTTTTTTTAAAAAAAAGAAAGGAAACCTGAGCAGTTATTTTTTTCGATGAGCAGATTTCAGGGCTCTGTTTTCGGTTTGTGAGCTGGCAGCGGGAGCAGGCGAGGCCTCGACATAAAAGCACGTCAGCCACAACTCGGCTATTATGCCCTGGGTAACACCGTTAATTTCACTTCACTGCATCTGACTGACAAAACACAAACGCCTCGCAATATGTTTCATCTGCAAGCCCAGCCTAAAAAACAACCCACTATTTCTCCGTACAGCACAGAACACATTGTTTTCCAAGTTGGACACTGTAGTAAGTTTACAGTCTTCCCGTGCATCTGCTTGTCCTTGAGATCACATTTCAGCAGAAGGGCCCTGTTGCCCTTGTATCGTAGCGACTGAAGAGTTACACTTCACAGGCGACTTTAGTGCTCCATGCTCTCCGTAAAGCACACATTTGTTTTCTGTTCAGGTTACGGTCAAGTTGACTGGGGGCCAGGCCTGTGGTGATAGGTAGATTTATAAGGAGTGAAACGTGAAGCAGATTCAGGAAAAGGGTCAGTGACGAGCCCGCAGAGGATTGAAGTTCAACTCAAGGTGAGAGGGGGAAAAAATAGATGACTACAAGAAGGCGGATGAGGTTAGAAAAAAAGGGGGCCGACTTACAGAATTCATTGTAGCAGGGTTCCTACAGTTAGTTTAGTCAAATTAAATTCAAGACTTTTTATTGCCATTTGAAATTAAATTTAAAACCAACTTCACAGTATACAGTATATAATTTGGGGAAAAAATGCCATGTTACTTACATAAAGTTAGGGTATATTTTTTCCTGTGTCTAGTGCAGACTAGTGGTCTTCAAAGTAAACACACAAAAATACACAAAATGATAGTAAAATACGCAAAAAAAGCCAGGCTGAAATTACCAAAATCACTCCAAAAACACACAAGATGACTACAAAAATTGCCAGAAATCTATAAAACAACAAAAAGACATAAAAATTTAAACCATTGAACAAAATCTTTGCTGGACAGGCAACGTTGTTAAAAGTTGCTGAAAGCATGAGTCCAGCTGCAACCATGTCACTGTTTTGTAGTCGGTTCCGCTGTCATGATTGCGCAATGTTGCGGTAAATTATAAATTTTACCATTTATTTTGAAATGTTCGACAATCATAAAATCATACTTATTAGATGTTAAAATGTAAGACTTTTTAAACATTAATTTAATGAATTTTTATGATAATTAAAGCCCTATTTTTAGATTCATGAATTTAATGCCTTTTAAGACCTTTTAAGGATCCGCAGGAACCCTGCGTAGTGGGCTTTGCATACATTATTCACAAACTTTTGGTTTGGGGAGGGAACATGATCATTGAGCAGCAGAATCTCAGGAGAAAAATCCACTAAACAGTGTGGATTAGATTGTTTTTGATGATTCAAAGACCCTTTTAGAGTAGAAATATAGTGTGCTAATAAATACGGTAAATGCTGAGATTTCTGGAAACCCTCTCCCATGAGGAAGCTCGGGAACAAAGTGTAAGAAGGTAGTTTTCTTTCAGGAGGATGAATAATCATGCCAGCAAAAGCAAAACAATCTTCCATTCACTTACGCAACAACACTACAGAGGGACTGTTTTGGCCTCAAGCTTCAGACACACATACACACACAAGCTCCCTCCTCTGTACTACTATAACCAGCTGTAATGAGACTATGAAAAAGAGGAAAAGGGGGGTGGGTTGCACTGGAAGTGGATGAGGAAGAACAAAGTGTAGTTAGTTACTCAAACAAACCTGTTTTCAGAGAGACAAAAACAGTGCTCTGCCCTAATGTAAACATGGCTCTTTGAACAGCAGCAGCCCAGTGACTGATTGGTTAAAACCGTCCTTAACAAAAGCACATCATTAGCAAATCTACTCTCCCATTGATTATGAACTCTTACCAGTGTGTGCTTCCTCGCCCTTCAGTTAGCGCTTTAGCAGAAAAGGACTCCAAGGGAATCTGTCCCCATTCATTAGCACCTGCTTTATAGAGACGTCTCTGCCTGTCCCTACCCTTTCATTACCATGCAGGCTCATTCAGCTGCTTCCGAGAGCTGCAGGGCATCTCATCATTTGGTACGAAAAGAAAAAAAAAAGTCTAGGCTAATTAGTGGATAAAGATGTTTCTTAAAAAAAAAATACTTATTAACACAACTTTAGTTGAAGTGGCTCATTTAAAACCTAAACAGATGCTTTAGTACTCCGATGTATTGAAATACGGCCGCTACGCTTGAATCCAGACAAGCGTGCTGGTTGTGTTGTTTGTTATGTCATCACAACATCCTGTTTTGGCCGGGTTGTTTCAGTGAAAAAGTGTTTCGGTGGCTACATTTTTGGTGCATCGCTAGTTAATAGAGTCAACTATTATTACTACTTTTACATTTTATATGTTTGTGATTTACAAAAATTGGATCTTGTGGTGGAATCAAGCAAGATGTATAATAGATGTATAATACACGTTAGCCACACTGCTAGACCCTCAGCCCCCTTCATAGAAAAGCGTGGTATGGTTTTAAAACATTTAATTACCGCCAACCAGCAATCATCCTCAAGTTTGAACGAAATCCCGTGCACCCTAATAATTGAAGATACGATGCTTCTGTTGTGACTTATCACCAGGTAAACTGGTAAACACCATTTGAACGGATACACCAATGGCAAAACCTGTCTTTGTACTACTACCTTTTCAGATTTGAAGGCAGTCATAAGAAACCTGAACCACTTGTTTATCACAACACATTAAAGACACCTTAACATGTAGCGCAAGATTTTGAATGGAATTATGGGTGGGTAAAATATATACTGTATATACACTACCGGTCAAAAATTTTAGAATACCCTAATTTTTCCAGTTATCTATTGCAGTCCAAGTCATGCAAGTCCAATGAATAGCTTGAAATGGTAAGTACGGAGCAGCCAGAGGTGTAAAAAAAAAAAAATATTTGGTTACCCAAAACTTAAAAATAATGTACATTTCAGAATTATACAAATAGGCCTTTTTCAGGGAACACAAAGTAGGTTAACAATTTAAAGCTGTTCTGCAGCAATGAAGGTTGAATCAGCCTTGAAAGCTGGTGCTACTAGTTCCTCCAGGTGTTCCAACTTTTCTGGGTTACTTACCACCCCCTCTGTTTGCATAAAAGCAGTGTTGGAACACTGTACTTTGATGAGTCAAAAATTTAGAATACATTTTGGTCTATAAATTGATTCCATGATTTCTTTTTCAACTCAAATTTATTCTATGCTTTCATTTCAGAGTGCAATGGCACAATAAAGAAAAATATGGAACCTAAGGAAGACATGGTTGTCCATATAAAGTTTATGAAGGTTTTTTTTTTTTTCTTTACTGCATGTGTCAGGGCCGTTGTTAAAGTCATCCCACTCTACTTCAGCATATTTTGCTAGCAGCAAGAGATCTCTAGTTTTCCATTCAGAAATAGTCTGAGATTAGGAAAATGTCAACTCTTCTAATTTGGAGGACTTGCATTGTCACTCTGCATGAGGTTTGTCTGGATCGATTAAGTGTGATGGGGACCTTTTTATTTCCAAGTCAATTTTAGAGTCTGTCAAAACTTCAGCTGAAAGGCGACACTGGGATGGTCGAGTAAAAGGTCAGCAACACTGTTAAATAACAAAACCAGGAAAACAGTTGCTGCGCCACACTGGTAGAACTTAAAATCTGACTGTGTTATAGCAGTTTTTTTTTTTTAGACACACTGATTATTGTTCATTTCTATGCTAATGATTGAAAAACATGTCATCTGTTGCTTGTTAGTTTTGACTAATGCAGTCACTAAAAGCTTTCAGGGAAGATTTCCTTGGAAAAAAAAAAAAGCAATAACAACTCAGGTTCCTCTGCCTTTCATATGGCTTTCATTACAGTGGATGCCATGGTGACAAGCAGAGAGAGAAGACAGAGTGATTTAAATACATCCGGTAACGAAGCAGGACAACGTTACCTTTGGACACGACTTTGACTGTTGTCTTAGACTTGGTTAAGCCTCCTCTGAACTTTTTGCAACACTCCCTGTAAAATGCGGTTAAGTTAAATACTCCCAGAGGGGGGAGGCACTGCTTTAGCGTGCTTCAGCTCCGTCAAACATGAGCTTGTAAGAGTGACGCCCACGTGCTTGACGTCCCAGAGTTTTGAAATCAGATCTTGCAGGCTGATGGGAGTAGTGTGACACGCTGGGCCCACACCCCCTCATCTGTCCTTACTGGAATTTACAGAACATTTTCAGAAAGTACACAGTGATGTCAACGGATTTGGTGCACGAGGAATACTACAAAGAGAAAATAAGCGTAGATGACTCACTTTCACACATTAGTGGCTGTGCACCAGAGCCAACAAGTAATAACAACTGAAAAATAGGGTGAACAGAAGAGCGTTTGTGGTTTAAAGTAAGAAATAACTACACCGTACATGGCATTCATGTATGTTTCCTCATTGTGACTAAAATGTTTGGAGGTAAAAACTCCCAAAAATAATTGATTTTGTAAGTGCAAAACAGCGAAACAATGGCAGACTTAATAGACGTAAAAAATATACTTAACCCAATCACCTTGGGTTAAGTGTATTTTCTCTAGCTTGAGCTTGTCTTCTCATCTTCTTTCTGGCAACACGTTTCACTGTCACAGGCGTCAACAAAGTCGGAGTTCAACGGTCAACTCAAAGCTGGCTTACTGCCATTAAGCCCCCAGGCGCCCACGCCCCTTCAGTCACATGGATGAAGTTGACAACAAGTGCAACGCTGACGTCTCAAAAGACCTTAGGTATGGTGGTTAGTGAATGCCAAAAAAAAGGGGCATTTCTCTTTAATTGAAATAGTCTGTGTTAATAATTGATCAAACGCTTTGACATCCTTTACCATAGCAATGATGTATGCAGTGTGGGGGGCTACTGGTAAAAGGAACAGGTGAATTATTAATGCATTATACAGTTAAAGATTAGTTAATGTGTGGCCCCTCAGAACAATATTAAAGTGACACATTCAATAATGTTCACATGTGACTGATTGTTTTAATGCAGAATGTATATTTCACATTTCATCTTAAGACCATGTATTTGCAAAATGTTATCCTTTAAACAAAATTAGAAAAACAAAACATTATCTTTAATATTAAATTAGGTGCTCACCCTGTTTTGGCTCTCTATTGGTCAGTTAACTTTTAAACACTTTCAAAAGCACTTGATATGGATTTGCAACCCATTCCAGCAGAAGCTGCAGCCATATTTGTTGTTATGGAATCGATAGAGGGTTTTATACAATCCCAACAGGCCATGGAAATGTAATCTCTTTTACAACGTTGCTTACACAGAGAATAATACTTCTACTTCTGAAAATTGGAAAAACCCGCCAAAAGCGTCTCTGTGGTTGAGTGGTGTCATGCAGTTTATTCAGTTGGAAAAGATCAAACACTCACTCAGAGGATCTAGGGAAAAGTTCTTCACCATTTGGGACTCGGTGTAGGTTTGTTTGTATATATATTTGGCTGAACTCAAAAGCTCTTCCTAAAATAACCAGACAGCAACTGCATATTTTTCATTTTACTTTCACATTCACTTTCCTTTTCTCTCCATTCATGCACAGTACATCTGCGATTTATTAATTTCCCTCCTATTAGTCTGTACTCCCAAACACCACCAATTTCATGGATTATATTTTTATTTGTTCTGCTAGTAGAGGTTATTTTACTTTATGTATGTGTTCTGCAGATGAACGGGACAGGGGGATTGTTGATTTTTTTTTAATTTCTTTTATTAATTTTGTGTTCAAATCTAAACACATAATGTAAAAATACAACAACTGTACATATTTCTTTATACTCATGTCTGTTAGCATTTGTAAACAAAAAAGAATAGTAAAAGCTATAATAATATATTAAACTAGGTATGTTTGTGTAAAAAATAAGTTTATTATCACTTGTTTAATAGGAGTGTTGCATGGGAATTAAAGTGTCTTTTGACCTTTCCGTCACAATCAAACTCACTTATTATGGCAGAGCCCTTTGGGATCCCAATGATAAAAAAGATGACTGTAAATTAAATGATCTGTTTGTTTTTCTCACATTTAAACTACTGAACAAACTGTTTTCTACAATTGTGTGTGTGTGTTTTTTTATTTCTCCTTTTTCTTTTTTTTTACTTTAGAAAAAAGAACCACCTTGGTAAAAAATAATAATAAATAAATAAATAAAATAAAATTGTGGCTGAGCACTATGTGATGACTTACTGTAATAATTATCGCCATATGAATAAAGTTGAATTGGATCCAGTGCAGTGAAAAAGCCCTCGCTGTTGGCAGGTTTGTAGTGAGATTACACTTGTCTACACACTGAGAGCTGTCAGGACTTCCTCACTAGAGTTGGCTCAGCTTCCAGAGGCCAGTTCACCACAGCTCACTTTCACACGTTGAACTAGACTCCCAGCACTTCTCATATGTTAGAAATCAAGTAACAACTCACCGCAAACTCGCACAGGTTTGTCTCGGGATCGAACCTACGGAGGCATCGGGTCTGGATGTGGCATTTCCACTGGCATTTCATCCGAGCGGACAGAGACAGAGAAAGAGAGAAAAAGACGAACGTGTCGTCGCTAAAAGTCTGCTACAGCAGCGCTGTGTCGGACTCCACTCACTCGGCTCTGCTTTTAGGGACTTTTCGGACGAGCCTCCGGCTGAGAAGAGGGAAGACCGCTGTTAGACTTTTACTACTACCGGAGTGCTGCTGAGCCTCACTGTGTACACACGTGACCCTCCCCCACCGCCCGCTCACTCAGCGCGTGAGGCCCCGAACAGTCTGCTCTCTGCTCTGATTGGACGAAAGGCCAGAGGGCGGGGCCGACACTCAAACACGCTCACTAACGGTCCGTTCTATCACACTTGTGAGGACTTTATGTTCAATAATAATTTATCAATGTGCATTCTTACATTGATTAGATCAAACTGAAAATTCTAAAACTCCATCACATTATTCAATAAAGTTTGTTAAACTTCAGAGACTATCAAAATGTGCACTTTTATTACCAATGTTAGTAATTAACCTTTTATTAATTAATTAATGTATTTATTTATTTATGAGCATGTGTGGAATGTATGGCACACGCTGTATGCTACCGGGCACTTGAACTTCCCCTTCTGGGGATGAATAAAGTATCTATCTATCTATCTATCTATCTATCTATCTATCTATCTATCTATCTATCTATCTATCTATCTATCCATCCATCCATCCATCCATCCATCCATCCATCCATCCATCCATCCATCTATCTATCTATCTATCTATCTATCTATCTATCTATCTATCTATCTATCATCTATCATCTATCTATCTGAAATAGCTTTTGTAGCCACACTTCCAGTAAAAATATTGTTGTTTGTATTGATTTTTTAATAGAAGAGATGTAGGCAAAAAGTCCTACATAATATTAGATCATCTTTCTCTGATCCCCTCCTACCATTCCCACATCTATTCCCAGTACAAAGCAGGTGTCAATAAAACCGTTAAAAAGTTAAAACTATGATGGAGAGTGGCACGGTGGTGTAGTGGTTAGTAACGTCTGCTTCACAGCAGCAGGAAGGTCCTGGGTTCAAATAGGGAGGACATTTTGGCCATTTCTGTGTGGAGTTGTATGTTCTCCCTGTGCTGCATGGATTTTCTGGATGTATTATGATCTCCTTCCGCCATTCAAGAAGCCTAAAAATGTATGTTTGGTGGGGCTATGTTCATATTGCAAGCCTATATGCTCTATTCAGATTTTTAATTTTTTTTATCTTTAGAAAAGTCACATTTTTTTTGCAGCTCATTCATACACACATTAAATGCATCTTCTATCAGTATTCATTCTAAGACCTCACTCTCCTTCCACTGTCTACTTTACACTCTGTCCTCCACCTTTTTTACCCAGCCACTCCTCCTCAACTCAACTCAACTTTATTTATATAGCGCAAATTACAACAAAGTCATCTCAGTGCGCTTAACAAAATATAAAGTTCATAGTAAAAAAAAAGAACCAAAAAAAGATCCACATGAACAAGCAATTAGCGACAGTGGGAGGAAAAAACTTCCTCTATTTTATAGGAAGTAATCTCCAGCAGAACCAGGTTCAGAGGTGGCAGCCATCCACTTTGACTGGTTGGGGTTAGTGAACAGCAGGGCAAACAGGATAGGATAGAAGGATAGTCCATCCGAGTTTCCCAGACTAGCTGAGCTGCAAACCATCGATCAGGAACTGCCAGCTCCTGCATCAAGACACCTGAAACAGAAAAGAGAACCCTCGGAGGGTGAGGAGAAGACACAGACTGCAGGAAAAACATGAGACATTATGGTACACTTGTTCTTAGTGGTTGGGTTAATATTAATATTAAACGTCTTGCGGCCTCCGCCATGCTCTGAAATGCTACCACGACAGACGAGGCATACGGAGGCGTCCTCCTGGGATGCAGAATTATGACCTTGAGGTTGGATAAATTGCGATCCAGCTGTTCAGACAGTAGTCGCATTGCAAACTATCAGACACGTATCTGATTAAGGACCACCCATGAAAGTGGGCTGGGTCGGATTAGAAAAAAAATACTGTGTTTAACCGATCAGATACAGGTCGCATATGGGCAAAAAAAAAAAAAAAAAAAATTGTATTTGAGTCTGAACGTATCCTTGGAGTGAATAGGAGTGTGAGTGGTTGTCTGTCTGTCTGTGATGGACTGGTGTCCTGTCCAGGTTGTACCCCCCGCCTCGTACACTTTGAGATAACCCCCAGCTTACCCCCGCGACCGTGAACAGGAACAAGCAGTCAGACAATGAATGAGTGAATGAAAACTATAATTACAGTGCATGAAAGAGCTCTGCTGTGTAGTATAGTGAAAGGAAACATGATCCATATCTCAGCCCTTCCTAAATGAATGGACCAATGGTGAGTGGCTTATCAATACAGTTTTGTTTTGCAAACAGAATGTTTTTGTGCTCGTCTTATTCCAACGTATCGGTTGCTTTTTGAAGAAAAATGAAATGAGAGCTGATCAATAGAGTAGATAGGGTTTTAAATGGGGTTTTAAATGATCAATGGGGCAGGTAAATGCCAAGATAAATAAATAAATAAACAATATTGCATACTTTCGATGATTTAATTAGTAGCTGAGATATAAATGACTAACTATTGGAGAGAGCTTATAGAATCTATAAACATAAAGTAATCAAATAACTGTAATTAATTCAATCTGCAAAAAAAAGTTTTTAACAGTCTGTTGTGAATATATTTTTGAGCTTCTCTCAATTTTGAAATCAAAATGCGTCTCTGTAGTTATGCTTTGCATTGTCGACTTATGTATTTGTGAGTTGACAGTCATTGGTTGATATAATCGCCATGTCTGTGCTTTTTCTAGACATTATTGTTTGTTTTTGTTTCTATCATATATTCATCACAGTATAAATGTCAGGCTGATAAATGATTTCCTAGCTCTTTATGTAATATTTTCACAGTAAGTGTGTTTGTTTCTCTATCTGGCTTTTCCTGAATACTATTTTATTGCTCACCATAATCTGACAAGAAACATTTCCAGCTAAAAAGCCACTTTTTCCTCACCACAAGGTTTTTTTTTCAACGCCCAGACTGCCACCAGCAATAAGTGGACCAAATAAGTGATTCAGAAAACTCAGGATGATGGGAAAAAGAGATGGACATTACTACAAGGCCGTCACCTACATGTGACCCACACACGCCTGCACGTTATTGGACCGTGATATTGTCTGTTAAACAAATCAACCCAGGAAAAGAAACCCACTAAACCGCAGCTGAATTTGTGAACTCTTCTTGCTCTGCATTAGGTCACATTTTGAAAGAGACCTGTTAGGCAGAAATAATATCAAGTTAGAGACCTAAACATCAGTACAGTAGCTGCATTTATTTCCATTATTCATAAATCTTTGACTTTAGTGTCACCCTTTGAACCTTGGCTGTTCAGAATCCTGCATAGCCAAACTATAAAAGCCAAATTGGCTTATTGTTTGCCCAAATATACAGTATCTGTTTTTACTATTTAATAAAAAGCTCACAATATTCATATTGGATCTACCTTATATTTGTCATGGGATCAAATCTGAACATCGTTTTTAGGTTTTTTTTGCATATACTGTATGTATGAAAGTTTTTTAAAAAAAATACATTTTCTTTAAATTTATTTTAAAAGGCAACCCCATAGATTGAATGCAATGTCAATGTTCTCTTCTGTTCTTTACAGAAAGGCAAGAGGCGAAAGCAAAAGTATTGAACAATAAACACAGTATGTCTGAGTGATAAATTGGCTTTGTGTAAACTTGTTGAACACGGTGTTTAGTTAAGCACCTGGTTTTTACTAAGAAGATTAGGGAGAGTGATTTAAATTCCTTACCGTTTACAGTACATATCCTAATCCTGTCAAATAAACATTTTCTAGAACAAACAAAATACTGAAGTAAACCAGAGGCTATGAGATAAAATGTAGAATATACACATTTTCTGCCTCATTTACCAAAATATGCTGTATCAATGTGGTAAACAGTAATTTCATCATTATGTGTGTGTGTGTGTGTGTGTGTGTGGCAGAGCAACCTCTGTGTTCTGGTCCGTCTTTTAATTTCCTGGCAGGAAATTTCTTGTTGAGTTAGAATATAGCAGGAGAATATTTCATTAAAATCTGAAAAACTATCCATGTACCCCTGTCTGCTCTCTGGGTAAGTGATAGATTAGTTACTGCTACTTGATTAAAATGAAAAACTGCATATTGTTCCCTTATGAAAACAAAGTGCGTCATTATGAGCCGGTGAGTGGCCTTCAGCTTCATGGGAACATTACACAGACATTTTCTCCAGAAATGAAAATATATAATGGAGCTGAACAACTAGCAGCACTGCTCTAAAGCTCTTCTGCTCTTGTTGTTGCTAGAGTCGGAGAATTTAAGTCAACGATGGCCGTTATGAATGGACTAGAGATGCTGAGTTACAGTATATCTATCATTCCTGACTGAATAGTTTCAGCTAAAAATCTCAGACTCATTTCATTTTTATGTTTTCAATTGTTTGTGTATTTGTGTTGAATGTCTGGCAGGAGACACATGACTGGTTTTCCAGTAAATCAGAGTTCACACATTGTGAAATCTGTATCTAAGCTATGCAGTGGTTTCCACCACATCATCCTAATAATCACGAAGAACCATTTCTTACTTTGTGGGGGCCCTATGCAGTTTGCATAACTACATAAAAAGATCCTTATCCCACAAATGGTCCACAAACTGCAGAAGGATAACCTGTCAATCATCCCCATAATCCCTAACACCACATACTGCTCAAGTCTGAATTACAACAATTTTGACATGATTACGCCAAAAAAACAATGGCCAACGCTAATGATCGCAGTCTGTTTTATTCTTATATCCTACATTTACTTCTAAGCCTGTAAGAAACAAAGAGATTCATTTCATTTTTCTCAGAGGTTTCAGCTTTGTGGCCCCATAGTGATGCAAGTGTAAAAGGTAGTTTTTTTGTCTGCAAAAAGTTGTGAAAGTGTGCAGCTCACTTTAAGCTACACAATGTTTTGTAAGTATATCAACTTATAGACCCCCTAACGGCCCACATCAGAAGTGACGTAGCTGGAGGCAGAAACAGGAAACGCCACTGGTTAAAGCATAGATATATATAAACACTAGATGACGCCAGCGTAGCTCAACGGCAGCCATCTTTCCTCAGACAACTGACGTTCTGACGTGCTCTTCGGTAGCTGTTTGAAGGTGAGCTATCAGCTTAAACAAAAATACCCTTAACTTAATAAAATATTGATGGATTTATAAACGGTATACCTTATTACAAAGCTTATCATACGAAGGTATGACATAGGATGCTTGTACATGGTGAAATTGCCGCTTGCTGTTTGAAAATTGAGCAAGTTAGGGCGTCTGAGGCAAGATGGTCGCTACGTTGCTACGCTGCTCCCCATTGTCTAACAGCGCGGGTAAGTCATCTAGTGTTTATATGTATCTGTGGTGGTTTGCCTCCAGGCTAAGCCCCGCCCAACAAAATACGTCACAATGTTTACACACAATCAAGTGTCTATTTGTACGGTTGCCGTACGGACCACCCGCAGTGCTAATGGTGCGGTTACCGAAGTACACGTAAGTAGCGTTTTAGGGTTACGGTTAGGATTAGGTGTAGGATTAGGTTATAACTTAATTATGCAACAATTTTTAGGCTTGGGGTTAGAGTTAGGGTCAGGTTTTAGGGTAAGGTTTAGTCTTAGTCATGTGACCTAAACTGACCAATGACTGACCTATCACGTGACCTAAAATGGTCAAATAGGGGCACTGCGTACATATAGAATGTCTGTATATTGATACAGAAACTGTACGGGTAGCCACTGCCAACAATCAAAGGGTCTATATTGTACCAATTCTACCAATAGACCAAACCTACATCTCAGCCACGTGCGCTGACAGCTAGTGGCACTTTGCCATGTGGTCTGGGACCAGACATGGCAGATTCACCCTTTTAAAGGATGCAAATATCTGCTGATAAAAATCAATACAAAAGTGTTAGGTTCTGTATCTTTTTTCTTTCACTTTTAGTTCTGCCTTTTTAGTCAGTCTTAGTTTGTGCACTTGTGTGCAGTCTCAGTTTGTAGTTGTTTTGATTCTTGTGACCTGTTCTTCTTGTGAGTCTCCAGTCTCATCATCAGTGTGCATGTGCTGTTGAGTGATTAGCTCCCTTGTGTTTGATACTCAGGTGTGCTGCATTTCCTGGTTAGCCTCCCTCATTAATTAGCTGATTGTTGGGAAACAGAAAGGTTGCTGCTTCATTGTAGTTCCGTGGGTCCACTCCTCTCCTGTTTCCCCTTGTGCCTGCTTTTATTTTCAAACTTTGGTTTTTGGGAGTTTTTGTGACAATAAAGTCAACCGGCTCTACGAGAGACACTCCAGCATTCTGCCTCCTTCACTCTCTGCATCGGGGTTGTCCTTCACTCCAGCTGGTTTTAGACAGCCTGAAACTGTCTGATTCCTTCTTGGATCTTCTTCACGCATTAGTAGGGGAATGGCACTGTGCCTATCTGTGGCCCCCGTGTATGTGTGTACATTAAAATCAAGGACTATTTCACTGAAATGAATGCACTGAAACTACTTGCGCAAAGATTAAAGGACGACTACAAAGAAGGTAAACATGTCTAACCCTAACCCTAACCCTGTCACAACATGTTGACCTATAAAATGTGATGGATCTCGCATGCATATGGGAAACTGACTTAACAAACAGTACAAGTCAGAATTTGATCTATAATAACATTTGATCATACATTTACAATTGTCATCCAAATTCTGCATTTACACACTGCTGAATTTCAATCGTTATTCTATTGGCAGTGGCTGTCAATTTGTAACACTTATCCATATACCGGCATTTATCCGTACTTAACGCCCCTCACTGGCCAGTTGAGGTAAAGTAATAGGTGCACCAAGTGACCTAAACTGGCCAATGAGACGCTACGCACTTATACTTCTGTTTGTATTAATACATCAACTTTATTACGGACTAACTACCCTAACCCTAGCCGCAACCCAAACCGATGTTACGGACTAACTAACCCTAACCCTAGCCATAACCCTAACCCCTAACCCTAACCTACGTTACGGACTAACTAACCCTAACCCTAGCCGTAACCCTAACCCCTAACCCTAACCTACGTTACGGACTAACTAACCCTAACACTAACCGTAACCCTAACTCCTAACCCTAACCTACGTTACGGACTAACTAACCCTAACCCTAACCCTAGCCGTAACCCTAACCCCTAACCCTAACCTACGTTATGGACTAACTAACCCTAACCCTAGCCGTAACCCTAACCTACGTTACGGACTAACTAACCCTAATCCTAACCGTAACCCTAACCCCTAACCCTAACCTACGTTACGGACTAACTAACCCTAACACTAACCGTAACCCTAACCCCTAACCCTAACCTACGTTACGGACTAACTAACTCTAACCCTAACCCTAGCCGTAACCCTAACCCCTAACCCTAAACTACGTTATGAACTAACTAACCCTAACCGCACAGAATGGTCACGTGACTTCCAGTAACGCCATCTTCCGTACGGATAGAATGTCGGTATATGGATACGTATTACATACTAGTTGACACTTTCTATTCTATAATAAGATGACACATCCATACACATCTACGGATAATTTGGATACCACAAACCAGCTAACATTAATGTTTTTTAATTGTGGGATGAAGCCGGAGTTTATCAAAGACAATCCCAGTACCAGAGAACAATTCACGACAATTCACTTGGATTCAAACCCACTATCTATGGTCTTTTTGCTGTGAGGCAGAGATGCCAACAATAACAGCACTTGATTCTGTAGAACTGTCAAAAATATTTTTTTATGTTGGAAAAACACTCATTTATGTCAGCCCATTTCTCTAAAGCTACACTATTACTTCAACCATGAATTCTGAAGACGTGTTGAATTAAGTATGTACTTCATATTAAAACTATGACAAACGCTCAGAGACTCACCATGTTGTTTTCACTACTTTTGTTTATTTCTGTATTTTGAGACTGTTGTGCGTCATTTGTACTATACACACATGTTCTCTCTCCACCTTGGCCTTTATTAGAGGTTTACACAGAGAAGATGTGCTGATTAATAGTGGATTGTGTGGTAGCATTAATGGGGACATTTCCTGCAGCAGGAGTGAGAGCCAGAGCAGGAGTGGGTCAAGGGTCTGCTGACGATATCACAGTTTATCCCCAATCAAGCTTACAAATCTGCTCCTATTCTTGGCCACCTAGGTGCCATTTTAAGGCTCAGGTCTGCATTTACTTACTGTAAGACTTTATGGCCTGTTTACAAATGGCTTCCCTCGGTGTATGTGCTGCACGCTCGCACTTAGTTTGGCACCAGATGGTCGAAGACATGTAATGTGAGTGTAATGATAACGAATTAACCCATGTGTCAACATTTTATCGGATTACGCTCTTAAAATGTCTATATTCTCTTAATCTGCTATCTATCAAGGAGGCTCCTAAAATATCACTGACTGCTACATGTTACATTCATATTTAAGAGCTGAAATGCACACAGTCTGAGACTGACAGCATGACACTGAATTTTCCTGCTTGTTGTGCACATGTCTTTAAGCCTAAAGCCTGAGAGTGCACATTAAGCTCATTATAGTCGGTGGTGCAGATTATATTATGTTGCAAACTGTCGCCAATGCAGAATCTGAGACAAATTATTTTCAAATGGTAGTGAAGAAGAGAGCAGACAAATGTGAAGGAAGCTTATTTTATGAATATAACCCAGTAGAATGGACATATATTACTGTGGAGTGACCATGTGTCACAGTGGAAAGGCTGTATCTGTAATACAGATCTTCTATTACACAACCATAGAGCACAGCTTGATATTTGTTCCCAAAGTAAGGAGATATGAGTCTCATGATAATCCAAAACAGTTTTTTTTTTTTTTTTTCATACAACACAAGTGGAGATGGACCCAGCCGTATGTTGTTATTGTGTTTCTACCACGGCTGATTTGGCTCCTCACTGAAGTCTGTCATCTTGTCAGACAGCTTTCTGGAAAGAAAAATCCCCTTGTGGCAGAACTTGTTTGTGTTATCGGGCGTGACTGTTGTATTAGTGCGTGTTTGTGTGTGTGGACTGAACAAAATCACAAACCATGGATTCATTTAACACTATTACATAATTTTTCTTTACTACACAGTACATTTTGCAGTGTTAAAGCAGAACTAAGTAACTTTTTCACCTTAATAAATCCTTCTCCTAGTCCCTCTGACAGTAAGATAAGTGTATTTGGGGTGATTGGGGGGACTTTCATCTCACCCCTGCTGTCTCTGGCCAGGAAAATGCACTTGCAACTTTCCCGGCCTCCGACCCGGTGGCAGTCTCAGCTCTGTTCTCGTGACACCACGTACTGCTTTACGGCAGCTCAATACACACTAAAGGTGCGTTCACACCGAATGCGACTGTAGTCACTTAAATCGCCCGTGATGAGTCACTTGAACACTTCATCACTGTGTGTGTCTGCACAGCAGGATGAGGGGAGACAGCTGGCTGATCACTTCCCTTATCATAAACAGCACAGCTTTTACGGTATAAATGGTCAACTTACGGAGTTATTGAAGGATGAGTTCACTCAGAATGTAGGCTTACTCAGCAAGGTAATCGATTTAATGTTTAGGAAGCCTCCCGCTGCCCGTCTCACTGTAGCGGGAGGGAGGAGCTGCTGCCTCAGGGGGTGCGGGGTGTTTACGACGGTGACATAACCAAAAGGGACCTTTAGGTGGCGCGCTAAGCGCAAAATACTTAGTTCTGCTTTAAATATGCTGTGTTAAAGTTCATTGACTCTTTCATAATTATTACAACAGATTGAGTAAAATGCCCCTAGTGATGGTGAAAATTTCCATTTATGTGCTGTATCACCTCTAATAATAATAATGGCTTCGATTTATATAGTGCTTTTTTCTCGAGGAGACTCAAAGCGCGTACAGAATCCATTATTCATTCACCCCAGTCACTCACATCAATTGGCTGAATGGTTGTTCAAATCAACTGTAACATTATTTTACAGGTGTGTGCATTTGCACCCTTTTTCAAACTGGTGACCAAACAAATCCACCAGCAAAGTTAATTACTTTCAAATTAAATCAGTATTTGCCTGCATTGGTGTGGAGAGTTGGCTAAACTAGCTAACGTTTGTGTAAATAACTAGTTCAATCTTGATATTAGTCCTATGGTGATTACGTAGTGACTAAAGCAGTAAAATATTAACTACGGTAAATGATGTGGCGTAACATTAAGCTTTGTTTGGTTTTGGGAAGCAGTTTTCATATGATAAACGATGGTTTGTGCCCGCCGCGAGCTGAAAGGAGTCAGAGTAGAATACCAAACATACAGTATATGTTCGGTAATCTCCTCTGGCTACTTTCCCAAGTATTTGTTAAAGATAAAAAAAAATTTTTAGCCAAACTGTGTCAGGAGCAGTGTTGGTTTTATCTTCCTTTCTCCTCTTCAATACTTATATTGAAATAAATCCTGGTATGAGATGAAATATTATACATGTCTCCTAAATTAAAGCAATCTTATTTGTTCAGTGTATTACAGTGCCATGCACCTGCAGGCATAGGTTGAAACTATGAATTTCTATCACCAGTCACTAACCAGCAAACGCTATCGACCGATGTCCCTGAAAAGAACCAATTGCTTGTATTACTTGTATTTTCCATGACGACCTGTTTGTGCATGCGCTACTTTTGCACTCTGTGTGGTCTGAGATTGACTCCAGCTCCTCGTAGCTCTGCTATGCACAAAGAAAAACAACAGAGACATTACAAACTTATACTTTCAAACCTATGGACTACATCAGGTATTTCAACATCCTAAACAGATTTCCTTAAAAAATTGTATCAAGATTAAAAAGCTTTGTGTCCCACATTTGAAGCTTTTCATGGTGTTCCAGATGCTATTTCTGTTTTATGAGTCATGCTGTGGATTCCTTTCTCAATCACTACATCTAAAGTCAACATCCATGTTGATCTTGAGGGGGAAATCACATTATGCAGTGAAAACACAGCCACACTCGAAGAGAACATGCAAACTCTACTCATATAGAACTGGATGAGGATTTAAGCAAACCGATAATGTTCTAGCTGAAAGGAAGCAGCACTACATATGCTTGGTTTAGTGCCTTCAATTTGTGTTTTGTGTAAAGCAGAAATCTTTGCACACCAATCTTTTCTTCTATTACACTATATGAAGCTAATTATAGTTGCATGAGTCAGGACTCATGGCAGTGAGGCCATTGATGCATAGATCATATCATAATGGGCTGTGCGTAGCAGCAGAGAGACTGGAAATACTTGAAACATTCTTGGCGTAAGTAAAGAGCACTAATGTTTTGGTAGTGGGCGTGTCCAAAAAGGGGATGCAGGGTAATGGAGGTTGTGTTCATGTGTCGGCAGACAAACATGCAGACAGCTGCTTCCACCCACTGCTAAGCTGTGAGCTTGTCCCCAGTGAAAGAATGAGCGCTGACCTTAGGTCAGTGTTGTAATGTATCCTTTTCAATAACATCCACACCTCAGCTGCATGCTTCAACGGTAGTTTTATGGCACGTTCCTGGGATTTTCTGTGTCTCTCTGAAAGGAAATTCATTTGTTGCTATTCCTCACAAAGGAGAAGTCCAATTAGGGCCAGGATGCAAGCAGATATAATAAGATCCAGATGATCGGAGTGCTTTCCATTGGGAATGGCAGTGATTAAAAAGGGACATTTTTGCCTCAAGCTTGGCTCATCATTGTGGATTTTTGCTGCATTTTCTAATGAATGAATCTAAAAATAGTGTCAAAATGAAAACACATCAAACCCATTGTAGACTGGTTGTAAATCAGGAGTAAAAACCACACAAACAAAATTTTATAATGGTCTTATTGGGGAAGCAAAACAAGCCATAGAAGATAACCTTACATAAAGACAGAAGTGTAAAGAGTACTGATAGAAGTATTGTTACTTGGTTGAAATAGTATTCAAGTACAAGAACAAGTAAGTCATACATAAATTACTCTAGTACAAGTAAAAAGTAACTCAATGAATTAGTACTCAAAGTAAAAGTTACTAGTTATTTTTACCTCCCACATTTATTTTTGATAGTAAATCCTGCATACAGTAAACATCTCATGTATAAACCTAAAAAGAAAGAGACCAAATATTGCACAATTGGAACTTATATTATTTACTGCAAAGGCGTTCTGTATAAAATGAAAGGTCATTTCATTTTTTGTAGTTTCACAATGTCCATTGATCATTTTAAAACAAAAAAGTATGATTTACTAAGTAACGGTTGGGTGTAGAAAAATACTTTACTTCTTTTAAAACATACTTAAGTACAAGTACAATTACTGATTAGAGTTGGTACCCATAAAAGCAACTCTATTACAGTAACATGAGTATTTGTAATCCATTACTTTCACTTCTGCATAAAGAAGTGTTCAAATGACAATGTAGATCCGCTCCTGTAGCATGACGACAAAAAAATAAACAAAGAAAAACACACAACAATCCAACACAACATCATATGGATTGACTAAAGCAATAAAAATGTTCATGAGAGCAAAAACCACTGCTTATATTTAAGACTATAAAAAATACCATTCTTTTATTGGTGGGAGCTTGAAACCATCCAAGTCAGCAGTGATGTTTGCTTTCAACAGAGCTGCAGGGTCTGCAGAGGCCACACAAATCCTCTTGCACCTAATCTAGTTAAGAATTTATTGGACCCTTACACTTTGGTTGTACGACAACCTCTTTTTTTTAAGTAACCATTTGTTAGGAAACACCAGGATGCAAAGAAACAGTTAAAAATTAGACCTCCTAATAGAAATTGAAGGGATAAATGAATCCTTTGTTTCTTAATACATGAAAGTAGGTAAGACAACAACATCTTTGGAGCCACAGTCGTGTGTCTTCCTGTCCGACGGGCCCCCTGCTCCATTCAACCGTGACAGTAAGCCGATCTCATTCCCTTGTTTGGTTCCACCGCATGCAGAAGCGCCACTGGATGGGCACTGCCTGGCCCCAATGAGCAGAGGGATTAGCGGGTTGTTTTGGATTGATCGGCAAGAACAGTGGGAGGTTGTCCATACACAGCTGTGTGTGTTTGTGTGTTTCATAATGCCCTGCCCTCTGGTCCGTCTCTGGGTTTGGCCCCAACCTCGAGCTGCCTTTCCCTCCCACCGACCTCACAGTGCACAGAGCCCTCGGCCTGCAGACAGCAGGAACTCCTAAATTTCTGGAACGGCATGAAAGCTTTTAAAGAAACTTGATTCTCCCTGAAGATTTGTGGCAGAGAAGTGCTCAGACAAACACTCTCATCTTAATGTCTGTTTTTTTTTTTTTGTGGGGCCACAAATGCCTGGGATTTGGGCATCAGTGCAAACATTGAAAGAACGAACTAGCATTTATTTTTACAACATGTTGATTGCTATTGGCTAGAGATAGGGAATTTCTGGTGGCAAATGGAAATGTTTGTGCAGGTTAGATCCAACCTTTGACTTGTCTTTCAGGTATTAGTGTAGTCAAATTTCAAGTTCCCCATGCAGCCAATGTTTGCTGGTGACAGTTTCTATTTACAGAAAACAAACCGTGGTGGAAGATGATAAATGTCTCACAGAAAGAATTACTGCTAAAATGTGATTCTCAAAAGAAATCCATCATTTGTCTTGAGCTTGCCAGAGTTGGAAACAGACATTTAACAAATAAGTCACTTTCTTACAGAACAGATAAGTGGAAAATGGCCGTTTGAGGATTGTTTATAGTTCTGTTGTGGTATGTGGGATTGAAATATGTATGTGCCTTTTTTTAAATGAGACTTGATGTGTTTGCACCTGGACAAAAGTATGTCCGTCATCAAAGTGAAACTGCTCCTCTTCTCTTCTACTGCTGCTTTACTTCCTACTTACCTAAAACACAACTCACACAAAGTGCTAGCAGAAACTCATAGCGGTGTAATTTTTTTTTTACATATTGTTGTTTGCACCTTTTCCTCAAAAACCTTTTCCACTGACTTTGAGGAGTGTCCACTTCTTTCTTTATACACAACATTGCAAACAATTCCTTGGATTTAGAGTTCCTCTCGCTCGCTGTGTGTGTCTGTGTTTGTGATGCAGTGGTTTGGCCATCCTCTAAAGTTTTCATTTCACTGTGGTTTCTTTGGACCTCATTTTGACTCTCTGGCTGTCTGCCTACACTCTGTGGTCGACCATTCACTACAACAACTATGCCTATGCATGCATGCTTGTGTATTTCCTCCACAATATTGCCTCTATGTGCACCAGTATTGTAAATTCCACAATAAACTATGTCTGCCATTCACTGTGTGTTCTTCCCGCAAAAGAGACTTGTTTAGTCTGAAAACGGAGGTGAAACGTTAAGAAGAGCCTCTGGCGGTCAGCCAGTCAAATGACAAACCAGAGTCGACCTCCCATCAGCTGATGCTTTAAAGCGCCACTCATAGTCCAGGAACGTACAGTACATCCCATAAGCCTTTTAATGGAAGAATAGAAGAGCGAACATTTATCGTTTAATCTCAATCAAAGTTGTATCCACAGATAGGAACAGAGCAACTTATTGCATATATCACATAGTACTTGATGTGTTTTAAAGACAAAAAACAAAACAAACTTGGTTAATATTCTATTGGAATTTGGGACAATCAACATCAACTAGAGGTAGAAGCTTGACGGTAATGGATTTTGTAACAACTCATTATATGCTCTAAAAAGTATCCTAAATAGGTCTCAGTGCGCACTGACAAAACAAAAAGTTTGCGTTTTTTTAACCACTAACATTTGCTCTAAAGGTTTTTGTAATATCAGTCATTCATCTTGATGTCGGTCCATGTTGCTAACCGTGCCATTGCTGGACCCTGACCATGCCTCTTTCAGGGCAGGCCCTAACTGGTGTCATACTGGAAGGTGCATCACAGAGGTGGGCAACTTTTATCACAGTGGGGACCACAAAAATGTGTTTGTTTGATCAAAGAGCCACATTATCAACATTCATGTCAACGTTTAGAATGATAACCAATCTGAGCGTTAACACATTTTGTGGATTTATATTGTCATTTTGCGTTTTTTGGAGTAATTTTTGTGTATTCCTGTTGTCCTTTTGTGTACTTTTTTTTGTCATTTTTTGAAATTTTGTATATTTTTTTGCCATTTTGTGTATTTTTTTTGAGTCATTTTATGTTATTTTGAGTAGTTTTGTGTATTATTGTTGTCGTTTTATAGTAGTTTTGTGTTTTTGGAGTATTTTCTGTGTTTTTCACGTATTTTACTGTATTTTCCTGCAATGTTGTCATTCTTTGTATTTTTTTTAATGAATTCTTTCTTTTGTTTTGTGTATTTTTCTGTTATTTTGTAAGTTTACTTTGGGGGCCGCATAAAATTAGACTGAGGGCCACTTTCCAACCATTTTTCCAAAGATCACAATTAAAATAGTATGTTGACGCCTAGGTATTCACTCAACAGCTGCCTGATAAACAAAGAATCAAAATAGCTCTGTTTTGTAATTTTGGCACATTTCTTCGAGGCAAATACCACCTGTTGCTAGCGTAGTTATGTCGGAGCATGATTATTGTGATGTCTTGTATTTGTATTCTCCTTAACATGGCTTTTTCCTTGATTTATTAAAAATGTTTCATTGTGTCTGAATTACATGTCCTTCATCTATTGACAGTAGCCAAATTGTGAAATGCACTTAGGGCTCTATTCTCCCATGCGCGTAAGTCCAAAAAGCCGACAGCGGTGCTGTTCCTGGCTGTGTGCTATTCTCCCCCTGTACTTAAGTCAGTCGCTGCACGCCTTCATCCCAGTTACGCATTGTGGGTGGAGCAGCCCTGAAATGTGGGTGTTCCAGTTCTGGCTTTACGAGCATTCTCCGTGTGCGCAAGTCATTTTCCTCTCACGCGCTTCTAACCCTGGAATAAATGCAGCGCCCCGATAAGGTGAAACATTATATTGCACTAGAAATATGGACTTTGTTACATTTGAAGCCACACGGACTCATGCGTCGCGCAGCAGCAGCTGTGATCACTCAGCTGCTGCTGCGCGATTAATTAAAACTCTGACAGATGCAGACTTCTGTCCACGTTGGTCACAGTGATTCAACTATTTTCATACTATGTCGAATGTAAAGTCACAGTTTGGTCCACTACAGAGTGAAACAAGCAGACTCCCATATGCGGATGAGGATGGACCAGAAACTGTTCTCTCTTTAACAAGGACGTGGCCATGGCTTCAGACTGTGGGTCAGGTTGGCCTATGTCAGTGTGGATGTTTACACAAGCCAATAGAAGCCAACAAGAGAGGAAATGCTAATGATCTTGACGGGCAATAAACAAGATATATATCTTCAGACTGATAGATGCACATGACCTTTGGTGTGATTTAGTTACACTGAGAGGGTGTCTAGGGAAGGTTAGCGTCAAAAGGTCTTTGAGGAGTTACAGAGTAGAACAGATGAGAAAACAAAGTAAAAGGCTGGATTTGCTTTTAAACAGTAAACTATCTGCTCTATATCTAATATTTGGTTTCCTGGGCCACATTGACTCAGTGTGTAGTTTCCTGTCTAATAAATCTGACAGATTTTCTCCTAGACAACCTTTAAACCCTCTGTTAATGACAGTTGTGTCTGATTTAGGCTTCTGTGTGATTCGTTGTAGCATTATTGATTGTTCTGGTTGGCTCCAAGTCATTGGCCTGTGTATAGTGGGCGTGTGGACACATTTAAACTTCACAGTGTTGTATGATGTGATCAAAGGTGAAGAGTATGTATGGTAAGGGAATGTTAGCCAAAGTCTGTACAGTGGTTATGCGTAACATCTGTTTCAAGATTTAACAGAGCTTAATAATTTAGTTCTTTGGCTCCCATGAGCTTTTTTTTTTTGCTTTTCCTGATGATATAGCAGAGGCACTGTGAAGACATCTATAGATCCTAGATTAAAGAGATTCCACATAATGTTTCTTTGCAACAATATTGAAACATCAAAAGTGATACAAAAACTCTTCCCATTTCCCATTGATTTGGTTTGCAGAATAGTTGTTGTTTGATTTAAGCTCCTTAGTGTGAACAGAAACAGTTACTACAGTAAAGGGATAACTGCTACGGGGTGCTGAAGTAAAAATTCTGTTACAATTTTCCAGCTGATATTTATTCAATATTTAGCTCACATGCTGTACATTTAGCTCATTTTCCACACATTTAGGACAGAAATTCAAGTCCAACAATCTGTTGGATGTAATTGTCAACACAAAGCTAAATGTTAGGGTTGTGACAATAGAGTTCACTATACGATAGAAGATAATGGGCTTGCGATAACAATACGATAATTTGGAAAGGGGAGGGCAAAGAAATTGCAGTTCGAAAAATAATAATGACTTTAACTCTGGGCATACTTACTCACTCTGGGTATATGATCTTTTAAACTCAATTGAAATATAATAAAATAAAATAAACAATAACATACAAAAGATAAGATTCCTATTTCATGTCCATAAAGTCATAACAGAAACAGAAACTAACAATTCATGCCAGTCTAAACTAAAACCAAATAATGTCATCAATTTCATCATGATAAGGTCTTTAAAACCACAAACTAGAACAGTCTACACAGCCCAGATTTTAGATATGGTCATGTTCTTTTTCAACAATATTAGCATGTCTACATTTTATGGCAGCAATTGACTGGACATATTGACTGCATGGAGTCAATATTCTTTAGTATGTTTTTATAGTGGGGCGGACAAGAGAAAAACTATACAAATTGTAATACAAGCACCACATTTGTCATTGTGATTCCTTTCTATCTTAATGATTAAGGCCTATAGTCCATGATCAAAATCATTGTACTACACTTTCCATCAGCTGCAACACTAATAAAAGGTAACGTCTGTAGGTGTTCATGGGTTCAGTTTGCAAGCAGAGTGTTCCTGTACCAAAGTTCAGTATTGTTACTGCTCACACACATAGCTGCAGAGAGCAGTGCATAGGTGAGAGTTGGGACAGCAGTGAGGACCAGTGTCAGTAGTCCATCCAGTGGTTGACTGCTATACAAAGGTACTACCTACACCACATGCATTAGTAGCTATATACAATATTAGAAATAGCAAAGCCATGAAAGAATTAAGCAGTCAGGAAAAACTTGTGGATCAACTTTAATTATTCCGAAAAGACAAATCAATTAGCTTAAAACTTAAAGAAATGCTTTCTTGTGGGTGTTTAGACTGGAAAAAATGAATTCAGCATGTCAGAAAACATAGAAATTACCGAGATCACTTCAATCGGCCAAGTAGATGCAATTCTATGAGAAAAACTGTTTTCGGCTGGCCAATGTGACGGCCATCTTGAAAAATGGCCGCCACATTGGATTTTCAAGTGGTCATTTGAGCAGTACGTTAAGTTTGGGAATCACCATGACAAATGTGGTGCTTGTATCACATTTTGCATTCGCCCCACTATTACTTCTAGGTAAGATGATGTCATGCCAAGGACAATTTGTTGGTCAGTATATTTACTCCAACATAAACGTGACAGGTTTAGCAGGTTTTTGCATGACCCGCTCTTTGTGACTGAATCCTACACGAACAACAGCATCTGTACTATTCATCATGCACTTCATAAAGGCCGTGTTTCTGCATTGTTGAGAAACTTACCAAGTCCATACGTAATGTAATCAAAAAAGGCCCCGTGCGTCCTTGATGTGGTTAGAGCTCATGTTGAACCTTCACAATGCAACCAGGCAGAAACCACAATTTCTAAGGGATTTATCTTTGTACACCAATGTGGTGTACCAAATGGAAACCAGGAGGGGATCTAACTCTAAGCAGCCATTTGTTTAAAATAAAGCCACAGAATAGGACCAGATGTTTCACATGCAGTCATTTGAGGTATAGATTGGATTTTACATGTTTAAATGTCAAAGGCTTAAATGTTATGTTTGCAAAGTGTGGTGTGGAGCATTAAATGTGTCACCTTTCTCTGTCTTCATCTTCCTGCAAGCAGTGACTGGTTTATCAGATGAATGTAGGCGTGTGTTTACATTAACCAAACTTTCTGGTTTCCATATAGTCTTGTGAAAGCTTTAAGTTGGTTTCTATTTTCATTCTGTCTATCCTCAGCCTGTACTTGCCTCTACTTGTATCTGTATTATTTTTTAAGCAATTCAGGTGAAATCATAATCTTTGCCTGCTCCAAGCTTGAAACTACTGCAGTTGTGGGTGGGCAACATGAGGGAAGGGGCCGCTATAGATTTACAATTTATGACAGAGAAGAGCTTTTCACAAAAACACCCTCAATTACTGTAAACTCCAAAACAAATCAGCCAGTTTCATTACTAAACACTTTTGAAACACCACTTATCCACATCCATGCAATATTGTTGCACAGAAATGGAACGTTGTTAGCGATAAAGAATGATGTACAATCAGGGCTGGTCGATCTCACTTAAATGACAATTAAATGACTAACAGCACTTGTAAAATCTCCTAGCACACCAAATAACCTCAAGGATGAGTCTGTGCACCAGGAGACCCAACAAGAACAAGTGAGTCAGATGATAAATGAATGCATGAAGCATGCCCAATTTCAACAGTTTATTTCAGTGATCATGTCATTTTTAGTTCAACTTTGGCACCCTCTAAATTTTTCCAGTATATCAAATATCATCATCCATCATTTACTGTTAAACCGTTTTTTTTTTCAACGACACTTGGTCAGAGAGAAAGATTGGGTCAGTTAGCATGTGGCTAGCAAGTCAAAAAATAGCAGCTGACGTCTGCATTCTGATAAAAAAAAAAAAAAAAAAAAAACATACATCCACCATTTTATTAAAAACAAAAGGGAGCTCTTTAATAATACGAGAAATGTATTCAATGAAGACCATCAAACAAAACAGTCCTAAACAATTTTTTATTTGAGATTATGAAGCCTTATAATTAGATAAAATCTGTAATCTACAGCAAATAAATTAAATTATATTTGTGAAAAAAGACATAATTTAATAATCCCTGTTGAATTTCTTTTATTTATTTTTTTAAGAGCTTTACCAATATAGGTCTGCACAAAGAAGTGTTCTTTTAGCAATAAATAAACATATCAATCACCAATCTTATCCATACCTGGAACACTCTTCAAACAGCCTAAGCGATTATAACACATAAGATTCTTGCATTTATTTAATGTAATCTAAGTTGCTGATTAGACAAAAAGATATGATTTAACTTGTGGGCCTGTTTAAAGATCAGCAACGCAAACGTTGCATTTCAAGTTTTGACTAGTGGTGGCGCTAATGCACCAAAATGCTGGATTTTAACCACAGAGTTAAAAAACCCCACATCAATAATATTGTGCAAACAAATACAGAAAGATTCACTTAACCTTTTTTTGTTTGTCTGCCGCTTTATGTGACATTTTGGCGCAATGTCCCAATTCTTCTTCTACATCTCATGTCAAACAGCATCAGTCGACACATAACGACTGTGACTTCGTGACGTAATTTTGACAGTAATTTATTGTGTCGCATGCATTTCCACAGGAATAAAATCCACAAATGTAACTGTGATTCAGTTGCAGGAATTATAAGTGTGCACACAAATCTTTTGACAGCAACCTTACCCCATAATGATCACATATGGCGCGTTTCCATTGGCGGCATCGGCTCTACACGGCCCCGCACTCCTCGCATTTGGTACCCGATACTGTTTTTCTGAAGCGTTTCCATTGAGCACCAACCTGACACGCGAAACTGTCAGACTCTACGAATTGCACTTTTTTGCTGTCATCCTCACAAGATTGCCAACAAAAATCAATGGTGGCCAAATGCTTCCTCTCTGTGCGTGAGGTGATGACTCTACGCTTTAGTGGTTCTCAGACCCAATCAGAATCTGCTTTGAGCCTACGTCACATTTTCAGACCAGGGCTGCTTTTTTCTGGAACCTCAACAAAGGACGTACTAGAAAGGCAGCACCAGGAACCATGGAGGAGGAGGTACTTTTTCCCAGTGGAAATGCGCAAAAAGAGAGTAGAGCTGATAACGCCAGTGGAAACGCGCCAAGAGAACTGATTGACTAATGACAATGTGGTCTTGAAGTTATCCACTCATTCTTTATTAAGCAATTTTCATTTTCATTCATTCCAGATGTTTCACAGGTTTTCTTTTAAAATGGACACATTTTTCGTTGATAACAGCATAGTAGATGCAGATCTGTCAGCCTGGGGGACATGGTGGTAAAACCCATTAATGACGCAGTTCTGGTGTTGTCAGCATGGCTCTGTGTGCCTCCCACTCTCTCTTTCTCTGGCTGTTGGTCTTTCAGTTGCCCCTCTCTGGGCCTCTTCCCTTCCAAACCCTGTACTCTCTATTGTTCTTTAGGGGTTTTCAGCTTTGTTCTCATCCTCCCTGCTGACTCAAACTTTTTGTTTCAATATAACTAACCTTTTAGTTTTACAACTGGCTCAGTCCCTCAACATGCAACAGAGAATCATCTGTTCTCTGTCTTCATCACATACTGTATGTTGGTTTTCCTTATTGCAGTCGTCCTTTTTGTCCTTTTAAGGCTCTGTGGGTTTTTTAAAGTAGAGCTAAGGTGATCCTCCTTATTTTAATGGGGAGTCTGCAATCACCCCCACAAAAAAGGTTTGGGTATCATCCAGATTAGCTGATAATAGAGTACAGGACATAATCATTAAAGTAACATAATGCAAACTCATTCTGCAACTCTGGTCATGGAGCAAGTTTGTTCCAGTGGCGTGCAGTCAGGGTAGGCAAGGTAGGCAGTACCTACCCAAGGGTGAAATGATATTTTGATTATTTATTTAATTATAAATTTTTTTATTTTTCAATTTCCGATAGCCTACAGTACCCATAAATTTGAAAGTGTCAGCATTTTGTGCGTTTCCTAGACCAAATGACTAAACATCGCTATTTCCTGGTACGGCAGAGATGCTGCACAGTCTCACTCCGTTGTAAGGCAGGAGGAGGCCACACCCTCTTCCAAAAGCACATTGCTGCTCTACCTCTGGCCATATAGCATGTTTTTATGTATTTGCACATGCGCAGTCAGTTCCCCAAGATGAAAACCAAAAGGCAGATCTCCACGCTGCCTTTGGACGTAAGCGTGCTATGCTAAATGCTATATGTAAGTTCACAGTGCATTAGTGAATTGATATCACATGGCCGCTGCTGCTACGTTCTCTAGCTAGAAGAGGGATAACACTTACAGGCAGGATGACAGCGCTAGAGACAATAAAGAAACTTTCTTTTGAGGAAAAACCACAGCTTTTAAAAGATGGGAGACCAACACCTGAGCTACCAGAGCTTCAGCAAAGATAAAGTCAGAAAATTGTTTGTATTTCACAGTGAATGGTACAAAAGGAAGGATTGGCTTTGTGGATGCACCTCACTGAGGCTGTTCTGAGTTGTTGTTGTTGTCGTCGTCGTCGTCATTTTTTCCATGTTTCTGTGTTTCCAACACAAACAACGGATGCGCTGCCGTGTCATGAGATGTATCAGACTTTGGAGGCTATATTGAATAATTGCTTATGTTTCTTAAATGGTGTTTTACGATGTTGATTTTGTTTGATTAACACTTGCCAGCAGAAACATATGAAATTGTCATTGGTGGTCTCGATTTGCAACGTGCCTACCCAACCCTAGTGGTCACGGCACGTCACTGGTTTGTTCTATATCTGAAGTGGTAAATGATGTGATGGTGATGTTACACAGACATCTATTATGAATAGCCAAAACATAAAAGTTTATCATTTAATTTTAGAATAATGTGACATTAATTTAAGTTATAATGTTACCAAAGTACGTTGAATTTGACCATGAGGTAGTGGTGATTAAACATCATTACATTTCATGATTAATACACTATTACATAAAAGACTATTTTATCATTAGAAGATTATAGAATTTGATCTAGAAGTTCACACAGAACTAATTGGATAGTTTATTAGAGATTATTATCTTTTTATATGACTGTAATTTTAAACAAAAAAAAAAAAAAAACTTCTGGGTCTGTGTGTAAATTTGCATTTTAATCGACTTTAACTTTTAAGAGTGTATAAAATGGTGTTTCCAGGAAGCTCAAGGTAGCGCTATGCTAGCGAGGACATCAATTAGAGGCTAAAGTCAGTACTGCCAGACAAAGCTGCTTTTTTAACCTCCTAAAAAAAAGCTGCAAAAAACCACAACTAACATTTAGATGTATTACAAAAATAAATAACTGCCGTTTATCCACCTCGAGCGCTTTTCCGCCCACATGATGGAGTTTAAAGTACCCAAAATACAAGAACCCCCCCTAGATAGTAACACTGAGACATTTATTCCAATCAAGAATTAGGAATCCAGGAATAGGATGAAAAGCACACAATTGACTCTAGCAATTAATAATCCAAATGGATCGTTTCCTGTATTGTGTTTTCAATCTGTTTGGCACTTCAGTTGCTTATTCTTTCTCATGTCTAAAATATCTTTCCTTTGATTTGGCATTTCTTAGGCACTCGCTGCTGAAAAGCCTTTGTAGCCACTCTTAAAAAGCCTATACAAATGCTCGGCTTCCATGTGCTTTCAATCAGATAAGAGTAAGTCGCCAGAGCAGGCATGGACTTCTCCGAGCATTCCTCTGTTCCTCCACACAGAAACTCTTTTGTGTGCCTGCCATATCTTTGGCCATGATTCCAGAGGCAGTGCACGATTCATGCTACTTATTAGATGTTCAAGCTTTTATTCACTTGTAGTTTAGCTGGCTCACACAAAAGAAGAAAAAAAAAAAAAGATGACGTGATTACACCTTGAATGTATTGTGCACAATGGGATACTTCACTGTAATGTGTGGCACAAGAATTACAGGCCTTCTGTCAGTTTAATCACTCTGAAAATGTGGTCAAACTGTTTTTTTTTTCTCATTCAGCTGCAATTGACGCCTAATGTTCACCTCAAAGCTGTTTTAGAACTTGTGTGGATCAAGAAAACCCCTTGGTAATTTTAGAACACTCATCTGAAGACAAAAAAATTGCAATTGAGATCGAAAGTGTATCATTAAGTGTAAATGCCTCGGGCTGAAGGCAACATTTCAACACCTGGTTTATTTCAATCAAAAGGAAGCTCGCTGCATGAAGAGATCTAACATTTGTGTTTATGTGGGAGGAAAAAAAAGACCATGGGATCTTAGAAGATGTGAAACTCTTGTTATCTTTTAATCTCTTTCTCTCTTTTATCTTTACCTTTAGGCTCAAGTAACCAGAGACTTTGTGCACAGTATAAATCCCGTTATTTCTATACATACCTTACTTTATTTCTGAAACATATAGTGCTCATTGTGAAGCTCGAGACAGATAGATAGATAAATAGAAGAAGACAAAAAACAGAGTAACAAAAATACACAAAAATGACAACAAAAACAAAAAACAAAATTACAGAAATTACACAATATGGGTTCAAAACATACAAAATGACACACAAAATACCCAAAACAACAACAAAAACTCATTAAAGCCCATTGTTCTTTCCTGTATCAATGTACGGATTGGTCATTTTTCTAAATGCTGACATGATTTGTTCATAATGTGGCCCTCGGATCAATCATATAATTGTGGCCCCTACATCTCTGCAATAAATAAAGACACTGTTCTTCAGTCAACATGTGTCTGTTTTGAGTTTGAAGATTAGATTATTGGTCTTTACTACAGAAGTGATTTGTTTGCATGTCAAAAACTGAATTTAAAACTGGTGTTGTTGTGTACACAGCTCAACTGTGTAAATGAAACATCTTCGACAACAAGGACAAATCTAAATATCAGTTTAATCATGCGGTAGATTATCAACGTATTTCCTTCTTCAGACTAAAAAATTAGTAGACATGTTTATCAAAAGGAGAACAAGCTGCTTTTCCACTGGAATAATCAATGACTGGGATTTATTTCTATAAATCTCTGCACATGACGTGTCGCTCTCATGATATCACACAACATTGGATTCCAAAAATGGCCCTAGAGTTTCCTAGCTGAGTGTGAGCATGCTGTGAGTGTTGGCAGCTGCCATGGTGGTCCAAGGGACTCCACCACAACACTTCCTAGATCATAAAATAATTAGTGTTGAGGAATTTGGATTTTAGCCAAAAGAACAAGTTGTATTCTATTGTACTGTATATGCACCAATGTAGATACAGCACATGCATTGTTGTCTCATGTCTCCCTCCCTACCTTATCCTTAGTTTGTGTTGTTTCCCTACAGATACAGTACATCTAATGTGCTAGATTGTGTTACCATAGTTATGATAGTAGTCGAGTGTTAATTTAAAACAATACATTGACAGTGTGTAAGAAACTTTGCACCTCAAACAGGAAAACATAATATTTACATAATATTAGAGGATTTCTGCTCCAACTGCATGAAATATTTTATAGTTCAGACTCAAAAATCCAGTATCTCTGATTGTATTAGTAACGTCCATGATAATCCCCATTATATTCAATGTTTTATTTCAGTGCAAAAGTTTTTAGGTTTTTTTAATTTAATTGTTATTATATCTTTCATTATGTTATTAATATCATATATTGATGTAATCATGTGTTGCGAAAGAGATTGCTGATCAAAATAGGATTTTTTTTTCCTGAAATGTTCAGTGCATCTTGCCTGCTGTAAAAATATATGTCCTCTTTTTTGTACGAAATGTCCCTTTAACGATACGTGAAGATCACAGGAGTCACTGAAACTAAACATGGGGACAGCTGAGCCAACTGCAGTTTGACAGAATGACAGGATAATATTTTAACAGCTGCTCCTGGCCATAAAATAAAAAAAAACAAACACACACAACTAAAAAGTGCCAAAACCCTCGTAGCAGACACCACTTCCCTCTCTCCTTATCATGCAGAGAGAGTTGAAGTGGCTTTACGTAAAGCTGTGGAGGGCATGAGAGAAAAGCTGACATCATGAACTGCTTGTCTGACTCAGCGGTACCCACAAGCCCCCCGACCATGAAACATCCCTCCAGAGTCGGGTTTCTTGTCCTTTTCTGTTTTGCAGAATTCCTTTAGTTTATTCCCACAGCCTTTATGTGAACGTCCAGGAGACAGAGAACACTGTAGAAAGCTTCAACTCCCACTGCTTGAACTTAGACCATGCAGTACTTTACTGCATTTTTTACTTTAGTTATGTGAAAAATTCCTAGAAAAGACTCTTTAGAAGATTTGTGAACAACTGACCATATTTCACTATTATCCCTTTAGAGCACATGTCAAACTCAAGACCCAATCAGGCCCTTTAGAGCATCCAAATTGGCCAATTGTGGAAATTCCAAAATAAATCAGTTGTAAATGTCTCAGTCCTTTCAAATCCACAATTTTAATGAAACTTCATATAATTTGCCGCAGCTCACAATTTTCCCGTGCTTTTATCATGACTGCAGTCATTTTAATCGTAAACTATGGATAGAACTCCAATTCTTTCTAAAATCCTGCAATTACTGACAGGGGAGAGAGAGGGCTGCATCACTTCTTCTCCGGCTGTACGTTTACAGCACTTGACTGTTGACAGCTTCGCTTTTACAGTTTAAAGGTCCCATGTCATGCTATTTTTCACCCATCTCCATTTGTTCTAAGAACCCCAAAAACATAGTATTTGAGGTTTATTTTCCCAAACTCGTCTGTTTTCCAGAGTTTTAGCCTCTAAAAAGTCACTTTCTGAGCAACTCTACACACAGGCTGATTTGCGGCCTACTTATGCACATTCATGAGTGGGCGTGTTTATAGACTTGACACTGACTTCCTACTCCCCGCATGGTGACGTAGGGCCAAAGGACGGCCCGCCCTCCTCCCACCCACTCAGTAGCCGACCTCATGCTGCTTTATAATTAACACGAGACAGAGCGTGGGGGCGGGGCGTTCGCCGGTACACACATAGACCGTAGAAAATACATACATGGCACTGCTTGAAGGACGCTGAAATGCTCAACTTTGTGGGCGTGTCCGTTTACCTGTCAATTGCGGCAGAGAGCTTCCTGGAGGCGCGGCTTCTCCAGCTCAGTTCCGCATCAAATTCGTCATCAAAGTGGGAACGCGTCATCAAATTGGAGCGAGATGTTTGGGCTCACCCTGCAGTAAGAAAGGAGCAAATCACCCTCTAACTAACAATTGAGGGAATCAATAAAAAAAAAAAACACTTGAGGCATGTGTATGAAGCCCAAATAGCACTTTTATCATCTTTAAAGCACAGAAAAGTCAAATTAGCTTAACATGGGCACAAACGATTACGGAGTTACTAAAAGAGTCCACTCAGAATGTAGGCTTATTCAAGAAGTTAACTGCTTTAATTTTGAGGAGGTGTACAGCCTCCCTCTGCAGCCGTCTCACTGTAGCGACCTCGAGCTGCCTCGGCTCTACAGACAGTGATGGCGGGGGGGGGTTGTCGCTTGAAAAGTTCACATTTTTAACTTTGAGCGACGAGGTTGCGCAGGACCTAGTCGCCGGAATCACGCAAGTCGGGCCGCTTGAAGGGAGTTTGCTTGAAGTTGCGTCATTTACATTGAGTTTGAATGTAATCTAGTTTCTTCAGTCGTGTTAAGTCTGAACGCACTTTAATCCTGGTAATTTCTCTGCATGAGATATACATGGTGTGTCGTGTGAACAGGTTGAAATGCGTGTGTCACACGCCCAATGTGTGAGACTTGACGTCGGTGCAAAACCTCTCTAGCCAGAAACTCTTATCTGTCCCAGACACTAATCTACCATCAGTAACTTTGTGTGCTGCGTCTTTCTTAAGGACACTTTGGACAGGAAAAGCCTCTCTTACAAATTGGATGAATTGACTGACTGCCAAAAAGACAATGAGTCTTTTTGGCAGTTACTATGACCAATAGTCTTGGTCATGGTAAAACGTGAGCCTTTGATCATGCGAACCGCAGGTTTGTTACTGCATATGCACATGCACAAAGTCACACAATTATGATGCACAACGTGAACAACTTATCATTGAATTGCTATGACTTTCCATGCAATGTGGTAGGGGAATATATTGTATATAAACGCACGCATGACAAATTTAATAAAGCATTTAATTTGGTGCAAAAACAATAACTTGTTGACATCACTGCTACATGCTAGTTAGTTGTAATGCTAGTCACCTTTCCTGCAATACAGAGAACTTAGAGACGGTTTTAATAAATTAGCAAAAACAAAATATAGTTCTATAAATGTTTGGAAAGACAAAATAATGAAGATTTGGATATTCAGCTAAATATGATTACATTACTGATTTATCTTAGATGTAATGATACCTCTTTAGCCACAAAGAGAGAGAGAGAGAGAGACTGAGAGAGAGAGAGAGAGAGAGAGAGAGAGAGAGAGAGAGAGAGAGAGAGAGAGAGCGAGAGAGAGAGAGAGAGAGAGAGGACATGCTTCTTACACAACAAGAAGGTTCGCGAGGTGTAAAATGTCTGATGACCTCGAAGTGAACCAGGAGATTTTTTTAACTGCACTGATTTGTCACATTCTCTCTCTTTCTCCGCCAGTGGCCATGGATACTGTCGTCTTTGTTCATCAATAGCCATGAAAAACATCAAAGACAGAGCTGTGAGCACTTTGATTCACAGACTGACCACTTGACCCTCTCAGAGTTGTGGAGAGGAAATGAAGTGAAGATTACTCTGAGCACAGGGTACAAAGAGTTTCACATCTGATATTACTAACCTATGCAGCAAGAGAAGAGAAAAGTACATGGAGCCCTTAGAAATAATAAATGTTGGAGTCATTAAGAATCAATTAGGCGTAGGTTTGTGCGGCAGAGTTGATACTGAAAAGGAATCTAAATTTGGATGAATGTCTTTCTCTCGTTTTCTGAAAAGGGCAACAGTGACAATGAGTGAATAACAAGAGGCTAAACAGCTTTGGTCAAAATGTCATCTTTAATGTCATCGGTAATGATGCAATTGTGTCTACGTGCTTTTATCATTTAAGACACATTTTGCTCTTCTAATATTATCGCCATCTTTATGTGAGTTTATAGCTTAGTTGTAATAAAAAGTTTCTTTAATTATAGTTTTTGGTTTTTTGGTCAATAAAGTACAAACTGTGGGCACTTGTGATTTTTATTACACACTACTTTAGTCTCTAAAAAGCACTAATGAATACTACTTTCAGCTAAACCTTTTTTTTTTTTGGAAACTATACATTTCAATTCAAAGCACATATTGTAGAAAGAAAAACATGATTCAGTTTCATTTAATGTGTATGTGATAAGTAACATTTAATGTATATGCAATTGGTTTAAAGACCTATTTCATCTATTTTGGTATGACTGATACTAAAGCTGTAGTTAAATGAATCTACAGTGGAGAGTGAAAAGGAGAGGACCTAAACGGTTAGAAAGGCTCATGGAGGAGAATCCACCCTAGGGTTAGGTCCATGGTTGGGGAGGGACAAAGAAGTGGGTGATGTGATTACATCAAACACCACAACCCACCATGCTAGGCGTGGTTCTGCGTCTTCACCCCCCACCCCAGACCCACCCAGTACAATGTGGAGACGGAGCCAGTTGGGGAGGAAAGAAGTACCGTAACTGACATGGTCCTCCTAATTATACACTTTTTTAAACAAGTGGGTTTTAAGTTTCATCTTAAAGGTGGAGAGATTAGCAGCTTCCCCAACTGAGACTGAGCAGACATAGGCAACTGGCGACCCAGGGGCCACATGTGACCCTCTGTCTAATTTAATGCGGCCCCTAAAGTAAATGTATTAACAAACAAGCAAAACAACAACAAAAATACTCTACAGATACTCCCAAAAAATATAAAATGTCAACACAAATACACAATATGACTCCAAAAAACATATATTTTAGAGGAAAAATATACGCAAAACGACAACAGTAATACACAAAATGACTCCGAAAGTTATACAAAATTACAGAAAATGACAACAAAAATGCACAAAAAGACAAGAAAAACATAAACAAATGTATTCGCAAACCCACAGTACTAACCAAGCAAACTGGTAACACAAATACTCAATATGACTCAGAAAAACATATATTTTACAGGAAAAATACACAAAAGGACTACAGAAACGCACAAAATGCCACAAAATACCTCTTTACTAGAGCTTGGTCATTAAAGAGTAATGAAACCCCAAAACCACTTTTTCTCTGCTGAAAACAAATGTATTAGGGTATGAAGAAGTGTTGTTGAATGATTCTTGTCCCATTTTTGACATTTTAATCATAGTATTTCAATTTAATGTATTTTGACTGAAGAAGAATGTAAGAATGACTGCCTTCTATTGGTTGAAACCTGGATATTACATTTGAATTTTGCTTTTGGCTCAGAATAGTGGTTTGTGATGTTTTGGTGGCTTCTTACATCACAAACCACCACTTTTAGCCCCGCCCCTCTTATGAAAACTAGCACCTGTTGACTGCAACCTGTGGGGTGAGTATAGGTGGGATTGATAGAATTCTCAATAGAGAGGTATAGTGAGTATAGAGCATAGCATGGATTGTTCTTTGGATATTTCATAGTGACTGGGCATATCTTAACTTAAGAGCCCCGCCCATAATCAATGCATTTTTTTTTTACTCAGCAAAAACCTCAGGGTTTAGTTATTCTTATAGAGCTTTGTATGCTAACAGGATGATCTTAGATTCTATTATGGACTTCACAGGAAGCCAGTGAAGGGAGTAAATACGGTCTCACCTGCTTGTACATGTTTATCACTGTATTATCACTGCAGCAGCTTTGATCAACTGGGGACTTTAATGAGTTACTGGGACAACCTGATGTTAAAAAGAGTTACAGTAACCTGGTCAAGAAGGTAACAAATGCGTGGATTAGTTTTTCAGCGTTACTCTTATCCAAAATGGTCCAAAGTTTAGAGATATTACAAAGGAGATTTGCATAGTATGAGAGTTAAAGGATAAGTCAGTAGCAAAGATAACACTTTCGGTTTTCCACTCTTCTAATGGGTGATACAATTTTCTCTGACAGTTTTCCGCCATGGTGATTTGGGCCAAATAAGATAGATTCTGTTTTGTCCTGGTTAAGAAGGTGAAAGTTACAGAACATTCCGGTTGAGTTTTCCAAACTAATGTATTTTCTAAATAGCATACACAACCTGTCAAAGGCACTTTCACAAATAGTGAACAAAAAGACTAAGATTATAGTAATGATATTTACAGCTTATGGAAACCTAGATGTAGCCTAATTAAGTATTTGCTCTAGCATTACGCCACTAAAGGTGTCAACATCTTTTTTTTTTTAAAGCCAGAAATAAAAGCCTGGCTTGTTCTATTCTCTATTCTGAGCACTTTTTGCTGAACAAATCAAATACTTTGTGCATGCACCGGAGGGCACCAGAAGTCAGCATTCTATTGCTCACAGTAGGGGTGTTGCTCTAAAACCAGTGCCATGTGAAAATCTGAGAGAGAAAGATAATTCAGGAGGGTAGGACTGTTTCTGATAGTTAGGTGGATATTCATACAATTATATTAGTCGGCATCATTTTTGTTACATTCTGAATTCCTCATTTTTGCAGGTGATTTGTGGTTATTTATATCAGTCTGTTACGTTGTAAATACATTATATATATATATATATATATATATACATATATGCGAGATTGCATTAATATAAGATGTTCAGTGTTTCTGAAACATGTTGATCTCAAACTTAAAAAAAGCAAAGCAACATAACATTAAGATGCTCTCTCAAAACTATAAAACTGTAAAGACAATAAACGTAATCGTGCGACTATAAATTCAATGAAACAAAATTGATTCCTTTCAATGACAAAATAAATAAATAAATAAATATTCCATAGAATAATACATAAGTTACAGTATTGGTACTAATAAACAAAATAATAGAAATCTGTTAAAGCTTCTCCAGTAAAAAATAAAACACTAGAAACAACTATATTTTTAATGCGTATTGTCCAGAGTACGACACATTAGACACAAGTTTTAAGGATATAATGAGGACCTGTTGTCTCTGCATTGTCCACATACAGTACAGCTGGTGACCATTTAAAGCTGCAGCGTGTAAGTTTGTTTTTTTTTTTTTTTAATTCTGTCAGAAGTCCATAATAATCTTTAAGCATTTTATACTTCAAAGTTTTCTGAGTGAACACAAAGTTCTCCATGAACTCTTTTGGGCGTTACTATTGGCTGCTCGAGAAAAGTCTATGCATGTTCACGTCCTATGAGTAATGAAGGTGCAATGGCAGGCGTTACGGTAAAGCAAGACCAAAAAATGTCAGACTGACATGGAGCGGACACGGAACGGACTCTGTGGAAGTCCGCACGGATTGAAATCAGACGACTGCGACCGCGCACAGTCCACGCCACACACTGGATTCAGAGGGAGAGTGATACCAGACTGAATAAATCATGTGTAAACCTTGAACAAGCATATCCAAGGTGGAGAGATTTTGCCAGTTTGCTTCTGAAGTGTGATCAAAACTCTCTCTGAAATGTTGGCTTTTTTTCTTACTCTTGTACGTGGAAACTCCTAACTTGTAAATACCTTTATCCTAACTATTACACCTGGTATTTCACTTCTGAAAACCTTGAAGATTAAATGAAAAAGCAAGAATTGTCTGGATGTATTCAAATTTTGCAAAAAAAATTTGCTTTTGAATACAAACTGCTATAATCAGTATGGACGCACAAGGGGCTTTTTAACAGTAACTTTTGTGTTCCACGAAAAAATGGAACCTGGTCAGAGGCTTTTGAGAAATGATGCAGAATATAAAATATAAGGAAAAGATGAGTCTTCTCACCGCCGAACACCAGGAAACAAAAACACAAGTCACAGCCCTGACAAACGTCAACTCTGAGCACCTGACACAGATTTCCACCTTGAGGAAAAGCGAGGCTGAGTGGGCCCCTAATTATGGAGTTCTTCAGAACCAACATTTCATTCAAAGAAGAAAAACTAAGAAGAACTTGAGCCTCTGGTGAAGGAGAACCCAAGCGCCGCCCTTCTGTGAGCAGACATCTTTTCCATGGAAATTAATTCTATGAAGAGATTTTGCCATTTATTGATGTTTAAAGCTGAGTTTCTGAGAAATCTATTTTATGTATCATTCTTTTGAAATGCAAAAAAATACCTAATTGGTCTTTTGCTATGGTCTACTGCCGGTGGTCATTCATATACATTAATGTATATAAGTCCCTCCTTCGTCCTATAGACCCCTATTCAAATGGAAATGATCGCCGAGTGCGCCCAGCTAATAGGCTTTGACTTCCTGGAGCGAGGACTGTCAATCAAAGTGAATGCACGTGCTGTGTAAACTTTGCACGGAAACGAGGCTCCGCGTCTCAAACAGGTATCACACTGAGCAGCAGAGCGTCATGGAGGAGTGCTCCGAAACTCCAAAGTTACCCATTCCAAAATTGCCAACGTATAAAGCTTCTACTAAAAAAGAAAATAAAAGTCCGGGTACAAAGCTCGTGGATAAACGTCTTTGTGACATCGAGATGTTCTCTCAGAAACTCTGGATAGCAGCTATAAGGATTTTTCATCTTTCCAACTCACTAATATTGTTTCTTTTTAGCTCAAGGATGGATTGTGACTGGTTTGCTGGAAGATCAAGCATCGTCAGGTGTCCTATCAGACACAGATTTGGAGATAAAGGAATCCTGCAGTCCAAAATGGAGGAGAGTGCTTTCCTACAATAATGGCTTCCTCACAGGCTTCACAGTATGGGAAAGTAGTTCTGTTTAAAGTGCCTCCTAAAATAGACATTCACCAAAGACATCCAACTGCAAAGCAGCTGTAATTCCGATTCTTGAAGCTCTGCAGTGACTCAACCATTCATGGTCTACCAGTAGAAAACTTTGCCAATGAGATATTGACTTTAAGGGAAGACTAAACTTAGTTAAATCCTAGGCATTTTATGAATAGATTGTACATTCCCTATTTAAACAAATATCTGTTAAAAACAATCACATAAAGCTCCAAACAGCTTTGAGCATGACTATGTGTCTCTAGTGTGAACACAACGAAGAGTTTGAAACAAAAGTATGAACAGGAAGATAGAAGTGAGATGCCAAACTTTTGAAGGGTACCAGCAGGGGACATGGCAGACAGCGGGGTGTCTTCTCTATATATTATCTTGCTCTTTGAATAGTCACCAGTCGCACTATAATGAGAAAACTGTTGCTATCACAAAGGGTTAATTCACTGTTATGAAACAGTGGATGTTGGGACAAAATAAAATAGTGAATATTTAGTCAAATATACTATTAACACTAATGATATTCAACTATATGGCATCAAAGTGTCTTTTAATCTATCAATCAATAAGATGATTAATTAAATAATCCCACATGTCACTCGGTGGCAGGGTTGGGGTCAATAACATTTTTCAGTTAAAATTACGTTTTCAATTACCTATGTTCAATTACAGTTAAATTACGTTTACAGTTATTAGCATTTTTTCCAATTACAATTAAATTAGAATAATTTGTTTATCCTCAGAAAGTCAATTACAATTATGTTTTCAATTACTAAAGTTCAATTACAATTAATCACAATTACTGATCCTGAAATAAATAACCTAATAAAAGTTAACCTTCCTCTTGTGTTAGCTTTCTGTTAGCATCTCTAATGCTAACAGGTCCTAAATCAGCTGTAAAATACACTAGTAACAAATATCTATTGGTTTCATTGTTAGGCTTCCTAATCATTGAAAATAAAGGTTTTAATAATTTTTAAATGGTAAAAGCTAGAAATGAAACTTATTTTAATAAATGTTAACTGCATAGGTCAGTATGCCTCAGGGCAGTTGTGGCTACATTGTAGCTTACCACCACTGGTATGACCGATGTGAGTGACTGGTGTAAATGAATAAATGCTTTTGTACGTGCTTTAAGTCACCTTGAAAAAAAGCGCTATACAAATCTAAGTCATTATTATAATTATTATATGTGTAGAACTGTATATAAAACTGTAACATGGTTCCCCAGTTCTGTATTAAATTATAATTGACAAGTTATATAGAATTTTCATGGCAATCACAATTACAAAGTCAATTATCTGAACTCAATTACAATGTAATTACGATTACGACCACAACAGATTTTTTAAATTACAATTACAATTATAATTATGCCATAATTGTAATTCATTATTAATTACACAATTACAACTATAACTGACCCCAACCCTGCTAGGGGTTCAAAACATTTTCAATCAAGGCAAATGAAACTTTTGTCAAATATAAAGCTTACACTCATGCGTCTAGAGATTTTCAAAGTTAAAGATCAACAACCTGTAAGGATTTAATGCATATTTCATGGATAGGAGAAATAAATTTTTTCAAAAATAAATAATTTTTAAAAGCATTTTTTATTTTTAAGTACTGTATTTCTCTCTCAATGTCTTCTGAACTGCATGTCAAATGTTTTAGGGAGGTACATCTGATCAGAGTGTGTCCATTCAAATGAATTAGGATTACGTGTCTTGCTTAGTCATGGGACAAATCTACACTACTTTGTAACAACTCAGGCATTGGCTCTGCTTTGAAGCTTCAGTATCCATTGGCTTGGCCCCAGATACTGTCCTATTTGCATTCCTCAAGGGCAAGCTGTCCACTTTTATCGCTGCTCTCTCTGACAGAGGCCCCTCAAGTCACAAAGGGTTTGCTGTGCTGGCTTTGCCCTCACTTTGGTCTTAAAAGGAGTGGCTGACTTCAGAAGTGGCTTATCTTGCTGACACCACAGGAATCATGCACCTGCAGGGACAGGTGTTTATATGTCCTCGCCTGAAACAAGGCTTTTATTCTGAAGGGTAACTTTTTCAGGTCCTGCCAACAACTTCTAATGAACACTGTGTCTCAGATGTAATCCCTGCTTCTCAAAGAACATCTTACAGCAGTGGTTCAAACCTATATTTCTTTCATTTTTGATCTGTAACAGAAGTGAGTGTTAAATCGCTCTGGTGCACTGGTGAAATATTTATCAGTAGTGACCAAAGTGGTAAATTATCTATGGCTAAAACCCCATTCGCATGGGATAAGTGTTATCTGGGGAACCCAATATAGTAAATAAATGACCCGCCAACGTCTGCTTTTTATGTAACGCATTCGCACGGGATAACCGAAGCCTGAGATTTTGCTGAAATTTACGGACATCTCCCGGATATGTCAACGCGCTGCGTATTGCGTAACATTTGCTCACATTGCTTTCAACATGGTGGGCGCTAAGTATTCTAAACACTCTAATGCAGCCTCCATTCTTTGCCAAAAGTTAATAAACATGCGTCCCAGAAACAAAACAACGCGTAATCACGCAGCGGATCCCGCCCATTTCGGTCCCGCATGGACCATGTGAGGCACCCTCATAGGAGCTCTAGTCACCAATGAGCTCCATCTAAAATCTGATTTACTTTCCAGGATTTAAATTCACAAAGGTAAATACATATGAGATGTAGTTAGTGTTTAGTAAAGTTAAATACTGTTGATAAAGTTTTATTAGTAAAGGGGACATATAATGGCTTTAAATCCTTTCTTATAAATCATACAGTTGTGGTCTATATAAAGCGGAACTGCAATGCTTGGGTCTGAATTCCTCATTATTATAGCTCCACAGACCCCTTTTCTACCCCTTTTCTGATGTGCTTCTGAGAGCAACTCTTTTTGGTGCGGTCTCTTTAAATGCAAATGAGACACTTCATACCCCGCCCCCTCTCCAGGTTCAACTCCACCCTGCTCGGCCATTTTTGTAGTTTGATAGAAGAGATACGATTGTCCAGCGACGCAGAAAATGTTTATTCACACCTTATTTACAAAATGTCAACAACAGAAAACTTGTCCATCCAGCTTTACATGTTCGAGCCAGAGTCTGACCCAGCGGAGCGAGATGAAAATGAAGATGATGAACCTGCAGAACCCTAACAAGTGAGCTAACACAACCACCGAGCTAACGCTAGCGCCAAGCTAACGTCACGAAATGCATTTTACTACAGTCTTTTCGGAGACAAAAACGGCAAAATGAAATGACTAATGAAAACTTTAGACTTAAATTAAATCACGTAGGCCAAATCATCAAGGATCTAAAACGAGTACACAGCGCTAACATATGAATTCTGAAGACGGTGCAACTGCTAATGCTAACAAAACAATGACAGGGACGTCTTATCATCACACTTTTTAGCGTTATTTACAGCTTACCGAAGTGCTCTGTTTGTCGTCTCCAAAGATAGAAGGAATTGAACCCTCAATCAGACAAAGTCTTTTGGTAAATCCTTCTTTATACTGGTGGAGGTTGCAGAAGCAGTCATCCTTGAAGTGCTGCGCGCACACAAAAATGACCTTACCCACAGATGTGGGTACATTTCCATAAAAAATGAAACTCAACCAGGCACTTCTAAAAGGTTCTGATGCTGGGAGACGGTGTAATGAAGCGTGTGGGTTACTACATCCAACAACCGAACATTTTGACTTATCCTCTCATAACTTCGGCATCCTTGAGCTTGGACTACAAAATAAAAGCGAGAAATAAAAAATGGCGGATTGCTCGAAGTGTTTGGCCTGGAGTCGACCAAAACAGAATATAAAGATATCAACGGAGCACCTGTAGAGATTAATTTGAACTTTTCTGTACTTCTAAACACTCTAAATATACAACAAAATGCATTTAAGGGCTAAAAAAGTGGATTTAGCATGATATGTCCCCTTTAAAAAAATCAGCTTTAAATGTTTATTTTCACTGAAACATTGTGACAAATGTTTTTAAGTGTTGCAGATCTGGTCTATGGTCATTGGTATGTTTCATATAATATAAGAGATATATTTTTAAAAATGCAAGGTGGATTTTCTTTGAACAACTGCATAAATGCAGAGAAATAAAGTGTTACATGTACTTGAAACCTCAACATTTCCTAGCTTTTTAACTTACTGCTTGCCTTCCTTATTATTTTACCCTCTAATTAAAGTGAAACCACAAAAATGTGGTATTTAAGAAGTGCTTTTTTAGATGGTAGCCCTTTGTACTACACAGTACCTATGAAGTAGCACGGTTCCAGAAAAGTTGGTGACCCCTGTGTCTGTGTGTGAGAGCTCTTGTCTTCCTTTTGAGATAATCCTTTTTTTTTTTTTTTATCTAATTGTACATAATGAAAAGAATAAATGGTTCTAACTAACGAAGGGCAACTTTTGACTTTCTTATTTTGGGGAAATTAAAAGTGAGGATAACAAAAGTAAAATGTTTTCTATGTGAAATGTATTATTTATTGAAATGAAGAGATTATATTTGGGGATGCATATTTTCAGCATACGATACTATATTACTCAGAAATATTGTAACGGGAAAAAAGCCAAAAAAGGTGTCAGTGTGGGGAACCACACAGCAGTGTCGTGTAGCAGTGCTGTGAGGAGCAGGATTATGGTTGTTTGAGGTTAGATTTGGCACTGCATGATCAGTGAGTAGATACTGTACATGTATCTTCCAGAGCTGCTGCTACATTCCTCACAATCATCACCAGCTGAAGGACGCGTGCCTCTCTGCCCAACTTCAAGGAAACATGATAAGAGCTGCCTTAGAAAGGAGCTCTTTATCTCTGTGTTTGTCTGACATTACATGAACTGTACATCTGAAGAGAACGTTGACTCATTTATTACGACGACTCCATCCATCCATCATTCATGCATCCATCCTGGGTGGTTTTTTGCACATTTTTTTTTTTTTTTCCAGATAAATCAGGCAATTAAAAATAATGCAGATTCAAGCACTTTGAACTTCCCACTGCTCCCTTGCTGTGCTTTGCAGTAATTGAAATGTCTATTTGGCACACAGCATCATGTTCTCGCTGCAGGGAAATACAGTCTGAGAGAACGTCTGTTTTTAATGGTGGCCAACCTCCTTGAGATCAAAACATAAAATCTCTCTCTCTTTTTTTTCATGCAGGGCTCTTCTGGTAATGTTCAAAATCCTTTATGCTTGAGGCTGTTAGCATGGCACAAGCAATGGGATTCATTAAATAACAAGGACATCTAGTGGTTAGATATGGAAACCCTTGTTGAAAGTTTTTTCTGCAGCAGATATTTCGGTGTGTGATGTTTGTTGTTTGTTTTTTGGCATCCTTTAAGAGTGTTATTATACCAACAAGTGGCTCCCAGCTGCTGGAGGGCCTTACAGTAACCAGAAGGTTGTCACATCGCATGCACTGATATATTTAGGTGCAGGCAACACCTGAGCCTGACTTGTAGTAGCCTTCAGTCGTTGGTAATCGGCTAATTTTAAACATACTGAATGGCATTTGGACATGTACTGACAGACGTGTGTGCCCTGAGGCTTTTGGAAACCTTCATCATATCTGCTGCGATCGCAGCGTTATTGAGAAGTGGGGATGGTGTAGCCATGTTGTAGCCCTAAGTGACTGCCTGTGTATGGGTGTGTTTGTTTGTTTCACAAGGTGATTTTGATCTCCGGGATCTGCTGCCTGGAACAGGAATACAACATTAAAGGTCAGGGAAAGCTGTGAAGAAGGAGCAGGAGATTGATAGCAGGGGTGGTGATGACACTCAGGAAAAGACTATAGAAGGTCACGGCAGGCCTGCAGACATTGCTGCACATTAACAATGTATGGCAGGGAAAGCACAAAGACGTTTGAATATAATCTTTATTGAATGGAGAACATTTCCCAAAGGTATAATCCAGCAAACACCAACACAGGCACTTACAATTCAATGACAAATAAAGCAACCTTTACAATTACTAAGTGAAGGTATTGTGTGTATATTTTTCCACCAGGCGCACCAATAATCTGACTGATCTTAAACAAGCAACACCCCTGTCACATTTTAAACCCATGATGTCAGGCGCTGACATACATTAAGCTACATTACTTTGGGTTTCTGTGTAATCACAGTCTGTAGTATTTTGCCTCTCATTTTTCAACGGAAGTCAGAAATAAATACTTTTTATTCCACTGGACATTTGAACACCATTATACGTGTTTTTGAATCAGAAAAACCAATAAAATAGGTTGGCAACTCAACAAATACTGACCAGAATGCCTCTTTAGGGCCAACACAAATACATCCATCATGCTGTGACGAGTGGTTGTTAATAAAGAGTAAACATTGCATTTCCTCTAAATCAGTGTTGATTTTGTTGTTTAATGTAAAATTTACATGTAGATAATGACAAGACTATGACTAATAAAATAAATAATAATAAATAAAAAAAAAAAAAGTGAATAAAAGTTCAAAATCAAAAAATATTGATACAAATTGAACTATAATGTTCACATAGGATGAAATTCAATCAGATCTAAGATTATTTTTTGGAAGTTTTCCAATCCAAACTACTTTTGTCGTGTGGAAGGCGGGACAAACTGCTAAATAATCCAATAGGAAAGCTGATTGTATTATGTGGTCTTACATATTGATCACATGGAATCTTTCTGTGTGTATGTACAAACATTAATATCATCCCATATTAAGTTCATCGTTGCATAAACTCTTATGCTTTATATTTTAGTCAACTTAACTGAAATAGTGACTACATTTTTATTCAAAGTTGCGTTTTTGTCAAAAGCCTGTGACTAAATCAAAATCAACACTGATCTAAATGTTTCTTCTGGATCCAATGTAAGAAAGATTTCTTCCACAGTAGGTCAGTAGCTTTTTTCTTCTGTTTCGCTCACTGTGCTCAAGATAGCTCGTCTTTTGTTACAAACAGCTTAACAACTGGTTTAAAATCAACAGCACTGTTATCAATATTACACAGAAAACCTACTTCACTTTACCATACACACAGGTAACATTAGGAAAGTTGTAGGAAACGTCACAAAGGAACATTTCAAGAGTTTTGTCGTTACGAAATACTACAAACGGTGCCTTGAATTCGATTTCAAGAAAATAAAAATGGAGCGATCCAAACACAAACAAAAAGACGAGTGCTGTTGAGTGGCGAAGCGTGAGTTCCGCTGCTCGCTGTGACATGTCACACTTTCCAGGCATTGATATGAAAGTTTGGTGATTTGGTGTTTCACTCACACAACAAAGCACAACAATAGCAGCTACTGTAAAAATACTACCTATCAAGACGCTGTCGGTGTGAAGAAGAGTTTGTTGCAAAGTTCTCAGTGCTTGCTACAATGTTTTTCACTCTATATAACAATCTTAGCAGCCTTTTGTTTTCTGTATGTGATTGCTGAAAAAGGGCTCTTTTTCCCCCCCCGTTAGATTTCTTTATTCTTCTTGGCCCATAACAACTGTTTTAGACACAAAATACTCTTAGTAAACATTAAATACCACTTCATCTTTCTATCTCTTTATTTAAAACAAGCTACTGTTAAAAGTATTGGGACCATCCTCAAACATGCACTGGAAACCTTTACTCCTATCTGCAAAAACAAATACTGTGTTCTATGTTCCTCACGTTCCAAGGACACAATTATTAAGTAATATATGGAATAATTATTTGGACAGGGTTCAGATCCCTGAGTCAGCACTGGTGCAGGATCCTGCCCACTGCTGCCAGTAGTAGCTACCGGTTTATCCTCTGATTTCATTTCTCTTTCCATTGCTTCAATGACCACTGAGACATTTCTTAATGTTGGTTGTCACATGTGCAATAAAGTCATTTTGTTGTTCAGCGTGCAGGAATCCCCAAACTTGTGCAGGAAATTGCTACAATTTAGTGTGTAGCGCACATACATGTAAAGCTGGCAATGGAAATGTGAGCAATGACTCATTTTTCTTCATTCAGGCAACCTAGTGGAAATGTCTAATGGATGGAGAGGATTATGGTGGTGGGTGGCTCATTATGTGTTCAGCTTGGCCCCTGTTTGGAGTTTAGACAGTTGCATGCCCCCACTTTGTGAGATCAGACTGAATCTTCCTCTTTTCAAATGCACAGGTACCCGACTGTAGAGCACCAAGACCAAATGTGTCAAACTCAAGGCTTGGGGGCCAATCCCTTTAGAAGAACCAATGTGTCCCTTGTTAATGTGTCACATGAAATGCCAAAATATTTGCAGGGGCTCGCAATTTTTCCATTTTTATCGTCACTGCAGCCACTTTTAATCACAAATTGTGGAAATAAATCTTGCAATTTCTCATAAAATTGTTAAGTTAAGGTTTTGTGAAACTAAGATCCTGCAGGGACTGATATCTGTCACTTATTGCTTAGATATTATCAATGCCTAACAAACTGGATATAATTTACATTTCCATCAGTTGAAAATGCTTTCCCTCCATCCTCCGGAACTAAAATGAGTTTGACACCCCTGACCCAAACCAACAAAGACCTTCACAAAAGCCTTTCCAGAATAGGTGAATCTATTACGGTTGTAACAGCGTCCCAGCTTTATATAAACTCCATTTAAGGAAATGTTATTTAAGCTCATATTCATGTCAAAGATCTACTCCAGATAAAATAAAGTGTATTGTTTTTTAGGCATTTGATGTATTTTTAAATGAAGGGCACTGGTTTCCTTTCAGTGAGGTGAGTAACTGTGATGGTTTATGTAGTCATATTTGTAATTAGCTGATTTGACTTTAAATACAGGATTGAAATGAAACTAATTTATTAAATTCCATAAACTTTTCAAAATGACGGTTGTGCTTCATAAAGTCAGTTTTGATGATCGTCAAGTCTTTTTCAGGAAACTTCTCATTTTCTCACTTCTCTGATTAACCTTCAGATGTTGATTTTATTCTGTAACTTTCTTAGTAGCTTATCAGCTGTACAAGAGGACAGTGACTGGAATTCAATGTGTTTGACTTGTAAAAATCAAATGAAACATTTAAATTCCACTTTTAGTTAATGAGAGCACACAATGGATTCTTCCATATATGCCAACGCACTGCGATGAGGGAGGGCTCTCTTCTGAAGTAGAATTACACCACAGCACATGTTCATCATGCTTTTTCTTTCTTCTCAACATTAAATTATGTCTCCAGTATCTTAAAGTCAACATGAGGTCTCATGATAATCTGAACTCTATAAACAGGTCCGCACAACATGTGAAAGTCAAATAAGCTTTGAAAAATGAGGATGGAGTGTAAACAAATATTTTAGGATATGGGAATTAAAGTAAAAAAATAAAAAAAATATCAGTGAAAAAAGAAAAAAAAAAAAAACATCTTGGAAAAACTGTGGATTTAATAATTATTAATAAAAAAATACAAATCCCCTCATGTCACTCTTCCAACAGTTCTACCCCTTCATATAATAAATTATGCTGGCTTTCAAAAATAAAGAAATACCTAGATGAATAAATAAAAAGGGAAATATAAAAAAACAACACAATCAGCTGAGTTAAAACAAAAAGCATAAAACCTGAGCTGTGGTGCTTGCCCACTCCCTGCTGTTGTTTCCTCTCAGGAAATTGACAGATCCGCTAAAGCTGCCTCTCATTCTGACTTTGCAACACTGGGCTCATGCATCTGATGTAAACAATGCCAATAAAGCGTTGGAAAAAATGAGCATTATTGAGGTATAGACTTTCTATTGGTTATGTGAGCTACTACCACAAAATAGTTCTTGAATCTATCATATTAAAGATATTCAACAAAGAGAACAAATACTTCATTACAAAAAAATATAGCAACAAGTAGAGTCATCTACCATCTAAAATATAGTTGAACTGAGACAGTACGAGGGTTGCACAGTGACAACATGTTTGTCTGTCTCCTTTTTCTTTTTCTTTTTGGCATAATTAAACAAATAATACATCCAAAAGAGACAGATATTGTAAACATTGTACCAGTACAAAAGCACGTGTAGCAAGACGTGGTCCAGAAACACCAAGACAGGTCGACAGCGTTTACTCTTCCTCCATTGACTTCTCAATCTCCTTCAGCCTGCGGACAAACTCCTGAGCCTCCCTGTCTCCGATGCGAGCGTCGAGCATCCTCATGATTGGCTTTTCTGGTGGACAGAGCAAACAGATGACACGAGTTTCAGCAGCTGACACAAATCTCTTGGTATTGAGAAGCTTTTCATCTCGTAAAAAGTAATTGGAAACCCAGACCAGCACTCTTGAGTCTAGGATAATAAGCCTGTATTAAAGAACAAAAAGCTTCATAAGGCCTGGAGGTGTGTGCACTACCGCTGGGTTTGCTGCGAGACAGGTGCAGAATGACTGGCTGGACGCTCTTTCCAGCAGGTGACGCGTTCGGCCTTCCTGGCCAGCAAAAGTCACTAAGAGGGGCGACGGCTTCGCCGGCAAAGTCGTTGGTGGACAGCCAGTCGTAGTCCATCACTGTGAAGGTCAAACAGGCGTATCTGTGTCTGTACTGCTCAGGACTGACGTGACTGAAAGGAAACCAACACAAACAGCTTTAATTGTGTTTGCACCCACAAATACGGCAAGGATGTGATGGAAACTGGCCTCACAAGTAAAAGAGCTCATCAAACACCGGGTGCAGCGTTTTTAGTTTCACTTGAGTGCGTTGACTCTTGGCCAGAGGGAAGAGGTGGTGGGGACAAAGCTCCACAATGACAAATGGGTCACTGAGACCTGAAGAAAATAAAAGCAATCTAAAATAATTCAGCCTAAAAAAACTAACTAAAAACAGGCTTTGTCAAGAGTTTTGGACACAGTTACCATTGGCATCCAGTGCAATAATATCTGCAGCATGAAGAATCTCCACCGTCAGCCTCTGCTCGGGAGCATCGTAATAACATTTTACACTGATCCGACCAAAGCGTGTATGTTTCAGTGTTTTCTGTAACATCAAGTTTTTAATGTCAGTGGAAGCGACAACCAATATCATGTAAAAAATATCATGTGCAGCACAACAGAACAATCCAAAGTTTTTTTTTTTTTTTTTCTTTTTTACAAACATTACGTACTTTTTTTCCCTCTGTGAACCTTATTAGTAGGAATTACTAATTAATAGGGGTGTGCATTGCCTTGAATCTGATGATACGATTCACGTCACAATATGATAAATCAAGACATATCCCAATACCAAACAATACAATATACATCGCACTATCAATAATTACAGATTTCACCTTTACAAGTACAAAATGGTAAGAAATACAATTTTTCAAGTAGCAATATCAAAACAAGTGGTATGATTTATCAAACTGTCAAATTATATTTTTCAAAAAAAGTTTAACTCATGCCTCTACAACAGATTCTGGTTCTGTTAGGTTCTTAAATTCTTTAAAAAAATAAGTAACCACATGATTCTATCAAAGTTCCCAGTATGTTTTATGACAATGAAGTGCAATCAACTTCCAAATCTTTTGGATCAATATGATAATCACGCAGTGAAATATCACAATATATCGCAGAATTGATATTTTCTCTTTGAAAGCAAAAACAGGTCTGTGATCAATTGGTTGTTTCTCCCAAGTTGAGAAACTCTGACAATTATTTTTAATTCATCAGCTCCAAAGAGGACATTTTAACACAAAACTCAACACATCATCCCACCTGCTCTTACAGACATGTTTTCCAAGTGTACCAGAGTGAAATTTTCTAATGAAAATGGAGTGCCTAATCAATATTTTCAATCCACTTAATGGGGCTAAAATTAGATTGTCTGTTAGACCAGTTGAAACGCACCTGGAGGGAAATCTTCTCCAGATAGTACTGCTCAATCAACTCAAAAGAGGAACATTTATTCAGCTTGAGCTCCTCGTCCAAAGCCTGCAGAGACAGCCATGAAATGGACAGAGATAAATGAAATGGGACAACGGTCTCACCCTACACACTCACCAAGAGAAAAAAAACACTATTTTCTACCTTGTATTCTCCGCTCTTCATGTCTTCTAGGGTGAGACCTTCTCCTTCAGCATAAAAAAACTGCACCAGCGTCTGATGGGTTCGAACAAGGCAAAAAAAAAAAAACCTCACTTACAAGGTCCACAATAAGGCATTTAAAAGTAAAGTAATGTAAAATGTAAAACCTCCCGTAGGCAAGAATATCATCTGTCTGTCAATCTCCAAAGTCATCGCTCTCATGTGCCGTGCCATGACTTCTCATGCTAATGTGTTACGTCCGGTGCCAGCTTGTTAAATTGGCATCAGCGTACATAACCGTTCCCACATTGTTATTCATAAAGGCTTTCGCTTTGGCTCCGAACTCCGACCTAGTGACTTCATGAATAACTGATATATGCAAACAATGGCGCACGGTTAATGAAATAATCGAGGTGAAGATAATATTCACACAGGAGACACATGTCTTCATCTGTTGGCTGATGGTTTTCTCTGGTGTAGAGACAAAGCAGTCTGTATTTAAGGAATTTGTGAAGCAACAATCACTGACCTCCACAGTGTACTGGAAGCGGTTGTAGAACTCCACCTGAACACCCCGGTTTTCTGAGACCGCATCCAGGATCATCCGCAGCAGCAGCTCCCACATGCTCTGCAGAACTCTGCAGAACCAGGCAGAACACATAGAGAGGCTGTGTTCACCAGATCTATAACTACAATCCAGAGTCTTCACACATGTTCACATTGAACACTGTAAACATTAAGACCACATAATATCCTGTTTTAGTTGAGATTTAACCTACAATCCAATGCTGAGGAATATGAAAAAAATAGTATTAAAAAAAAATTAATAAAACCTATCAAAGTTGTAAAAGTTACTTTACTTTTGTAAGTAGTAGTAGTAGTTTTTATGTTACAAGATCTAAAATTAAAGTTAGGGCCTTTGAGGGGGACAAGAAATAATTAAACAGTTTGTCTTCATTTATTCTTTTTTACAGACTAATGCACTAAAACCTTTTACAACAAAATTTGCTTTACTAGTACCACTAGTATACTTACAATCTCACTAGTAGTACTAATACAACCTAATGCAAATTAAGTAGAAGGGGTATAACCAAATCTAGCAACCTGATTGGTTGTGTTATTTTTGAAATCCAATGGCAAGCCTGAATTTGCTTTTCACCCGCCACTCATTAACATATAATGCTTACTCATAGGCGTACATGTGACACTTTTTACTCCACTACTAAAGTGTACTCGCAGATTAGTAAACCAAAATTTAGTAGATGTACTCCAAATCTGAGTACTGGTAGAGCATTACAATAGTTAATATCACTAATATCAAATTTACACTTTCCATAATTATACGCATTTCATCAACTCAACATAGAATAACGAGCTCTGCTTTATAAGGTTGATAGATACAGTATTCCAGGCAATATCCGGATAACGCGGCAGCATGCTGGGGGTTAAAGTTTGTTAAGCAACTCTACATCTCCAATTAGAGCTCACATTCACAACTGCTAAAAAAAAAAAAGGTGTGGCTTAATTTCCCACAGCACATTGTGAAGCTAACCATGTTAGCTGTAGCAGCATTCCTCGCACACACACTAATTTGATTACATTTAGCCTTTAAGAACATTAATTAATAGGTAGTGGACCACATGTAAATAAATTACTGGGGTTTAAGTAAAATTTTAAAAATCGTCTTATTATTTGCTTTCAAATTATAAGAAACAAGCTTCATTGCTGGTCTTTGCATCGTTTTACAGTTATAGATGGTGATTTTAGTATGTATAGTGTTCACAATCAAGTGCTTAGTAATTAAGTGCTCCCAATTTGATTCGTTTTTTTATCTCCATTTACAGAAACAGCTGTTGCTATGCCTAATAGTACCTGTAACACATTTTAAATGCTAATGCATGTATATTAGTTGGTGCCATTTATCAAGACAAAGGTGGAGAATAATTACCTGGCCAGATTTTCCTTTACAAGCCTTTCAGTGAGGATGGCCATTGTGTCCTGTAAGTACTTCATGAGAGGACACACAGCCTGGTGGAAGGTCACACATTACAGTCTGGGTTTGAAACATCAACTACACAGGAATGAAAGAGTAAAAGAAAGGTCATACTTACGTCCTCATTGTTAATGGAGTCAGGGGACAGACTGATGTGCTGGATGTACCTCCGCAGCTCGGGCATCATCTGAACAAAAGGATTGATAGACTTAGAAACACTAGAAAACCAATCTAATTAGGCTTGTGTATAAATTAATAGATAAGAAAATACACCGTTACTGACATTTTGGTCATTTTAAACAAGGCTAAAGGCAGTTTGGGGGAAATAAATGATTAGCCTTCATAAATCTCACATTGAGTCCATGTTGGCAGTCAAAAATGGGGTGTGGTTGGATGCTTTCCTTAGAGTAGTGATAATTTAATAATGACACTAATAGTTAAAAATAGATTCTACATAACTTGGTTCCCTCTAATCTAATTGTATTCACAGAGTCAGCTTAGACAAATGGATGGGTGTAGGATTTTAATGGAAACTACTAGTATGTAAGCTCTAAGGAGAGCAGACAGTCCGTTGTGCGCGAGGTCCACCCGAGTATGTTTGAGCCTTTACCAGTGTCTTTGTGAACGTTCTTCGTGACTTTTTTCCTCAATAGAGACTAGTGACAAATGCAGGGACTTTATTTTCAGTTACTGGAGATTTTTTTGGTGTTTTAGAGACTCTGACATGAATAAACGTATCATTCTGTCATTGTGTCCTTGGGCAAGACACCTTCATCATTTTAGAGACACCACTAGCATTTGAACTGCTCATTTTTCAGAGGAGGGCAGAGAAGCAGCTCAGAGAGCAGGATTATTGAGGATTTCTCAGAGATACAGGAAGGAAGCCCAATAATACTTTGGGGGTGTTTTTGATAAGGAATTAACATTGCAACAAGGTTAAAAGATGAAAAAAATTGATTTGCATGATATAGGACCTTTAAAAAAGCTTCTCTTGGGTTACACGTATTTTATTGCGTCTGTTCTCACTCTCTCTCTGACACCAATGTGCGGCAGACCCTGCGCAGTCACAGAGATCTGTCAGGACACAAAGCGATCCGTTCCTCCTGAGTATGTTTGTGCCTTTAAACTGTTGCTTCTCCACCTCGGTCTGCCTGTTTCCACTTGATTTGCCGTATAACTGTTGTGTCTAACGCTGTTATGGGGACTTCTGCTGGAACGTCCGTCATTTCACTTTTACTACCGATGGTACGTGAATGCGCCTGACTTCACTCGAGCAGCCAATAGTAACGCCCAAAACAGCTCATGGAGCACATGTGTTTGTAGATCTCTGATTGGCTGACATCCAGCATCACGCTCCTGATGATTATAGATTTTTGACCAAATGATGCCAAAAAAAATGTCATATTTTAGTCAGATCCGGGATTTTAGGCAATCATTTTTAAGGATAGCCTTGGTAATCTTGATTTTGAGATTGACCAAATTACCAATTATAGGCCATAAAATCAATAGAGGAACTCTAAAATCAGGTTTTGATGATGGTGACAAAGGTCCATGTGCTCACCTTGTCTGTGAGGTGTGTGATGAGACGTTTGACTTCTCTCTGTAGGTCCAGATCCACGTTGAAGAGCTGTCCATTCAGAGCTTTGTAAACCTGCTCCTTCCCTTCAAGCCCACATGACTCCTCCATGGCCTGCTCCACACCTTGCCAGTCCAGGTCACGGGGCAGGTGACCCAGGAAGATGCGCACATGCTCCATGTTGTTCAGGGCAATGCAGAGCTAACAGACCAGGGGAATGGAATATGACAGAAGGTGGAGGAGATTGAGATTAAGTGAAGTAGACTGGAGAGGTGAAACGTGAGTATGAAAGATTGATGACTATAAGAAGCAGCAACTATTTGTATGTGTATTAAGGGTGGGGGTCTGCAGTTACAACACATTAACGTGCCTGTAACAAAGATTATACAAAGTATACAAAAAGATCAGTTCCCATGAGGAAGGCCATTGGAAAAGGCAGTGTTCTTAGTTTGAGAATCAATGGGGTAGGCCTAAAGGTTTGAAGACAGTTTGTTGGCTGACATCCCTCTGTTCTGCTACAGGCATTACCTGCACGGTAAAGCTCTTGTGGTCTTGGCCCTGCTGGTTCCTCTCAATCTTGCGTGTGATCATCTCAGAGTAACATACAGCCTCGCTGCAGAAATTCTGCAATGGGTGAAACCGACTTTGTGAATACTATCCTTCATTCATCACTCAGGCTGGTAAAACATGTCATAGATCATGCTGTGTGAGTGTGTGTGTGTGTGCTCAAATCGAGTGGTGTTGTGGTGTGTTGGATGTATGTGTGTAGGTGAGTGTGGAAAGTGGCACTCACATCAGTCAAACGGGTGACAAAGATGAAGGCCCCCGCAGAGTCTGGCCAGGCCAGCTGGAGCCAAATCTCGCGCACCTGACTAAAACAAGCTGTGACTTCAACGGCTGAGGAGCTGTGTTTGGCTGACTGCAGAGCATTGAGCTGCTCACAGAACAAATAAAAGTATTTTACAAACATGTACAATGTTGTGGAAAGCAATCGACTCAAAAAATAACAACTGTTAAAAACTGATATATATCGGAGAGTGTCTATTACAAGAATAAAGAATAAAGTAGATTTTTTAAAAAGGGGGGGAACAAGGATAAAATATATATTCAAACATAATGGAAGGTTTTTAAAAACAGAATAATTAGTTTAAAGATTTTAAAAGATGTCCCTGATTGGAAAAGAAGCTTTAGACACCGTCCACACGTAGCCGGGTAGCTGCTGAAATAAACATATTTCTCTACGGTTTGGCCTGTATTCCACGCGGAAATGCAAGATAAAGTCATTAAAAATGGGGCTTTTGGAAAACTCCAACCAAAGTGAAGATTTGATTTGAGTGTGGACACTGATAACCACAGTTTTATGTTCCCAAACATCATGGGGACTGTGCTGGCGGCATTGGTGTGGGGTACTAGTGCCCGGTTGGGGGTGCTTGGGTACGCCTGCTTGTTGGTCTGTGGCTGGTGGGATGGCCGTGCTTGGGCGTCCTCTCTTGTCGGGGGGCTGGGACCTGTGGACGATGTTGTATCGTGCGGGCCTGTGCTGGTCCTGGTTTCTCTGCTGTGCGGTCGTTCCCTGTTGCGGCAGGGCAGGCACTGCAAACCCCGGGATGCACCGAGCAGCACAGCCGGAAACTCACCCCACAGCACCTCTCAAACCATACTGGCCCCCTAGTAGCACGGCGACACCCCCCACTCCCCAGGCACAGCGTGGCACCAGCCACACCCCTCACCAGTCAAGGGGGGCGACCCCCACTGCATGCCAGTCCTGGGCGGCCGCGTGCCATCTGCGACATCTACCCTCTCCTGTGGCCCGCTGTATGGACGGGCAGGGCTCACACCAGACAGGCCTCCTACATGGACCGGGTCTCAAACTTTGTTAGGCAGGTGTGCAAAGCAATAACGGTGCACTTGGGACCCCAATACATGAAGCTGCCAACAACAGAGAGTGATGTCCATTCATTGTGGATAGCACAATTTTTTTTAAATGGAGGATGGTGGATATACGCTTGTAAAAAGACCCTACTACGTGTGGACCAGGCCTTAGACTCTAAAACAGTGAATTCCAGAAGTGTGGTAGTAGCCCTCTAGTATTATGGAGTCTATGGCTAATATAGTCTAAATAAAATATTGTTGTATTGACTTTGTATTGGATATTTAGCATTTAGCAACCAACTTAGAGGGTTATTGAAGTTTTTTCTCTGCAGCTCACCTTGTCTGTTTCCACTGCTTGAAGGATCCTGTCACAGGACCTGTCGTGAACAATCTGTAGCCACTTGTGAATTGAGGACTTAAACCAGTTATGATAACCTGTCAATGCCAACATTTTGGTGTCCCTGAAAACACAAAAAGTACGGGTTGTTGTTTTTTTTCCTTTTTGCAAAAATGTAAACAGTCACTAGGATCAAAATGAGAACCAACTTAAGAGGAAGGACGTCCCGAAAGCCTTTAAGGATTTTCAAAGACATGAAAAGCTCAAAGATGGTCTCGCCCATTGTCTGAGTGAGTCTAAAACTCTCCTGCTCCAACGTCCCACTCACTCGCTCCATTGCTACATTCACATCATCGGCTACCTGTCAGATCAAACCCACTTAAGTAAGAGAGTCAAAGAAAGAACCATCAAAATCCACAAGTTTTATCTTTACCAGTTTTTCCAGTTGCCTTAATGAGATGCTGAAGTAATCTACTTTGACAGCACTGTGGGATTAGACGAGATAAAATGATAAATAATGAAGGAAAACAGATGCCCCAGTTGTACAACTTTGATAATGACCTGCAGAAGCTGATAATCACCTGTTGAACAGTGCGTTGTAGATGTTCTGTGCTCTATGTAAGTCTGCGCAAACAGCGTCAATCACCTGAACCAGCTTCTTTAGCTGATCTTCAAGAGACTACATCACCCAAACACCCAAATGAACACACAAAACAACATCTTGGATATCAGAGGTCAAAATCCCTTCAGTTGGAACAAACATGAGCTTTGATTTCTTCAAGCAAGAACTTACCCCATCTTCTGGTTTGTATCGCACAACAAGGCTCTCATACCACTCGGCTGTTCCTTTCTGTTCATCAACATAAAGAAAGACTGAAGACTCCCCATTAAAAAAATCACTGTTGTATACATTCATCATTTTGTCACATAAGCAGAGTGTTAGTAAGATTAAAGGGTATCAGTGGCTGAGGTACATCTTCACTCCTAAGGGGCCTTTACTCCCCCTTAAGCAGTGCATGGTTGATGCTTCAAAGCCACCATTTCGTCGGATCACAGATTTTGTCAAAACACCTGTCTTGACTCGGTGAATTTTGGCGGCCATTGTCTCTTATCAAAATAATTACCCAACTAAACCTCTAGTTGCCTCCACCAAGGAGGTCTTATTTTCACAGGAGTTTTTTATTTGTTTGCTTGTCTGGTAACAGGATTAGGTCAAAAGTACTGAACAGATTGAACATTTAACATTTAACCTTATAGGCCATGGAAGCTTCCATAACATTTTGGAGGAGATCCGGATCAATACAGTGATTTTGGATCAGTTTCGAAAATTGAAAAATCCCTATCTCTTGTCATCTTCTAAATTTCAAAACGTCATATCTTGGTTTGTAATTGATCCGTATTTATTAAATTTGACTGAGTTATGTCGCGTTGGTTCCTCAATTACATCACCAAGTTTCATCCGAATTGGTTGTGGTTTACACATTTCATCGCTAAGTTTTTTTAAAAATAGTGATGTCCATACATTTGGACCTACTGTATCGTTATTAATGGGCATAGAAATTTCGTCCAAGCCTTTAACGTGTAAATGGTAGCATGAAAATTCACTCTAGGTACCATTTAAAGTTTCATGTGTTTACAAGGTTTATCATAAATTTCTCATTGACTTTCTTTTTCTTCATCCTTGTAGGGTTTGTGTAAAAAAATCACATCAACAGTTATACACTTCATCATTCCACACAGAATTTTAACATAGACTAGTTAAGTTTTGTATCATGGATAAATATAAATTCATATGAACATAAAATGTAATGCATACATATAAATTAATAATAAATGTTACAGCACTGTAACAGACCAGTGTCTCAACCTTTTGTAGTCAACAACAACACACTGTACTTTGAGAAAAATCCTGCACCACACAAATAATCTAGAATTTACGGCATTGCTTTGCTGAATGCACTGGTGCTAATCTTTTGGAGCAGTAAAATACAATTTGGGGGAAAATGTTTTCTTTCTTACAGAGCAAACTTGATTATCTTTAATCACACAGTCACTGAAAACTATTGAAATGTACTTTAAAGTGTGTCTATTGTTTACCTTGACTGCAGTCGTGATGTCCAAATGGAGCTCATTTCGAAGAGGACACACAGTTTTAAAGGCTCTCATGTTTTGCATGTAGCCAACTCCCCTGGCATACATAAAAGGAAAATCATCAAATTAAAACAGATTAATTCCGTCAACTCTCAGAATAATTATTACTTGCATGGTCGTGTACGATAATAATAACGGAAAGTGAACTTCGGAAAAATAGATTCCCTCAGATTCAAGTTTAACAAATTAAAATAATGTAAAAACCGGGAAACAAAGTTGTTCACACCCAGTGTTTTACCATTAACAAATATTTGTTATATATTTGTTATTTTATTGATTGCTAGTTTCCACTCCCAGAAAGGCTAAGGTATAACTCCTTTCTGTCAGAAATGTATGCAGCGTTACACTTAGAATTTCAAGGTAAGGAAATTATAACGGAGGCTTTGTCTGGACTGACAAGAAGAGGACTTTGGTGAGTGGTTTCTTCAGTGGAATGAAAGCATAGGCATTGATGGTGAAAATCAAGAAGATTAAAATAATATTGTGTTAGATTGATTCCTAGACAAAAGATCTTAAATTGTTATTCAATTATTGTTTCCATGAATGATGAGAAATGAGCAAAATATCCCTGTTCAAGGAAGAACCCGAACAGTTTATTTCATGAAGGGCACTTGTAGATTGTGTTTGGGGTGAAAGATTGAATGTGTTGTTATGAGAGCACAAGCGATTGCGTGATGCAATGGCTTTACCTCAACATGAGCTCGTAGCGTGTAATGGCAGCGGCGCTGGTGCAGGGAAAAACCTGACGCATGTTCTTCATCAGGCCCAAGCAATGCTCTGTGTACAGCCTGAAGCTGTCTGACAGCTGCCTCTCCTGGACACAGGAAGCGCCCTCAGTTATAGCTTCTAGTATTGGCTGTGAGACATTTTTGGCTGGACCAAAAACCTTGATGAATGTCAGTGAAGAGCTGAGCTAATGAGGTGACTTTCAAAATGAGCCGAGCTCTATTATTTTTTCCAACAGAGAGGCTGATGATGGAGTGCCTACCAGGTCACCTCGCACAGCAGGAGGGTCCCACTCTGCATCGATGGTCCTCAGGAGGCGCAGCAGCAGGGAGTAGCACACCCTCTGGTTTCGATGGTGGCTGCTGTAGCACTGCCAGCGGCTGAAGCAAAAGATGAAAAAAACATACCTATTCTTTGTGCCGGAGCTTTGCTATGTGATTAAATCAATCTAATTCTGTCGATATTACTCACATAATAGCCTGTTGAAGAGGTGAGAGATCCGTTTGCACAGCGTGGTGAGTTAGCACCGTCCATGCTGGGGGGGAAACCTGCCCATTCCAGTTGTATGGCTCCCTCTACATTAGCACATGAAGGACTACAATGTCATTTACACTATGCAGCTTTTGCACTTGAGGTTTAATTGATAATTACGGGAAGGAGCAAGAGTTATGTAGCCTGGCGATAAGCCACACCCACTTCCCTACTTTTTGGCAGAAAGTGGATAATGCTACTGTTTCTGCTCATGTCCTCGGATGGAAAGAAATCGAGCCAATCAGAGCCGCACAGAAAAAAACGTCATATCTTCTGCACCAAGCACTGTCAAAACAAACATTTGTGGTTGCACTCTTTATTACCGTAAGTCTGTACCGTACTCCATGCCTGTTTCCTCTTAGCTTGTTGCACTATTGCCATCATGCCTGCTCTTTGTTTGATTGGTTACTCTGGGTGTGTTTGTCCCGCCCTGCTCAGCCCCCCAGAACTCAAACGTATTAAACAGACAAGGAGATTAGGATGGATTCCAGGCTAGGAATTATGATTTTTTTTCATGTATTTTATATTTTTTATAAGTCAAACCTAAATTTCATTCTTACTAAAGGTAGACCTAGTCAAATGGAAATCCAATTTCAGTCAAACTTTTGTAATTGTATCTTACTTAAATGCAAAACATCAAGGAAGTTTTTTTCAGAATAGAAATTCTGAATTATTCTTTTCAATAAGTTAGTTTTCTATTAGCATATCAGAAGTAATCCCTGTTGAATAATAATTAAATAATTATATCAGTTTCAAGCATTCCTGTACACAAAACTCCACCAATGCTGCAAAGACAATAAATAATCTTTTTCAAAAGCCAAAATAAACACAGGGAAGCACAAGCTAAAAAGGAAAACACTTTCTGTGAAGCATATGAAGAGTAATTTGGAATCCCTCATTGCTGTTTTCACACCTACATTCATTGTACAAAACTTGAACTTCAAATCTGATAATAAAAAAAAGAATCCTGAAAGAGTCCCAACTCTAAGCCAGGAATAATTGCACACTGTCATCATAGCCAAGCTGTTGCAGCTCATGTCTTTGGTCTTATTAGTCTAAACAATTCCAGAACAGTGTTAGTGCATAACATTCACACCGATTCTGACAAAGCATTAATGTCACATACATAATACTTTTGCAACCTAAAGATAAAAGTAGCAATGACACTCCTGAGTAAAGTGTAATGAAATTAAATTTGATTTAAATGTTTTAATAGAGTATTAGAAAATTAATAATGATGATAATATATGTATAATCATTTAGAATGAACACCTATTCCATAAGCAGGCCAAATACTTTATAGAAAGTTGTGTCTCAGTGAAATTTCTAAGATTCTTTTCCACTGTCCAAACCACTGACAACCCGTTAATAGCACAGGCTTCCAACCTAAAGTCCTCATTGGAATGTCCTAAAACTTTTGGAAGGTGATTTGCTGTATTTCAGACTTGGAGAGCTAATGGCTATGCGAGAAAGGACTGGTATAGATGTACCTAATATTTACATGATCGACACAGACAGGCAGGGAGGAAACAAAGCTGACCATTGATGCACCAAACTCTGCATTTTATGCAACTTAGAGGGTAAATGGAGTAGCTTAATTAAATGTCATGGCAAAAGAATATGTCATTGTCAAATGTTTCAAAACACGAACATTTTAAAAGGTTAACTCAAGCCTACCTTCACATTAGCATGCTCGTACTCTACAATCTGACTGAAGATTTTCTTGTGAATGGAGATGTTGGTGTCCTTCTTTGACAAAGTCGTGTCTCTCTACAAATGAAATAAAGGATGAGTTTTAGCTAATATTATAGCACATACATAGATATCCAGGCTGCATTGTTGCTGGTTTGAGCAGCTTTTTCACCTGGTTGGTGAAAAGCTTCATTATCAGATGACATTCTCCTTGAACTTTGGATGTACTTGATCGAGGCTCGAGCTTAAACCAAGTGTCGTAGCCACCGACAGGGATTTCCTATGTAGGGGGATAAAAATCAGCCTGATTATTACTCATGAAGACAAAACATCATGGAAGACTGAATGTGGTTGAAAGAGACTCTTTCATTTCAAACAATTACATTCAGAGGAATGTTGATGCAGCCGAGGAAGTCGTCTGCGTTCTCCTCTGAGCTCGCCGACGCAGATCCATTGGCACGCACCGATTTCGCAATCTGCTTAAAATATCTGGTGAAAAAAAATGGAAAGGGAAAATGTTTTAGCCTCTTTGTTGTTAAGTAACGAGTGGTAATTAGGCGTTTTGGCCTTAACGCGGGCATACGCTGTGTGATTTTTGGCCCATATTGAGCCAATTTTTGACACGTGCGTCTACTTTTTGGGATCGGGCCAAGTCTGCTAAATTGTGTGTCGAGCATTGTGTAGTGTACATGGGATCACGAGACGCAAATAACACCTCACGAACATCTCCTGATCAGCAATCGTATACCTCGTGAGGGTATCACAGTTGAAGCAGTGCCACGGACCGGCATACTTCAAACTCTCACACTGCACATGCGCGAACACCATAGGAGCGCTGTAAAATTTGACGGACCGTATTGCCCACATCTGTCCAGCTAGTTCCTGGTCCATCACATTGCCGCCTTTTCTTTTTCAAAGCTCTTCTTGCTGAGATTTGCGAGAGTCTCTCCACTTCCGGGTTCTTCTTCTTCTTCTTCTGTTTTAATGGCAACGCTTAAGAGTTCTTCTTCTAATTTGTAAGTATGGACTTACAGTAGAACAGTCAGAGTGTTGGTCCGTATAGTGTGAGAACATGAATCATTCAGACCCTGCAATTGAGTCGCACAGTTTGAGCTGGAGCTGAGTACAATGATTGAAAAAATTGCAGTTTCTGCCTGCCTTTATTCTTTCATTTTTTAGGGACTTACAATTTCTATAGAATGACAGCTCAATGAGTGGAATCTCGCTGCGCTGTGAAAGTTAATTTGTCGCCTTTAGTTGAAATGTAAATTGCACGTTGCCACAATTGGATTAGGATGCTTTGTCCCTTGGCGTAAGTTGACATTCTTGGGTTTTTATTAAACATGTCTACTATTTCTCAGAATCTGTTGACTCTGTGTGTGCTTGTTGTGCAGACAAGCTGCTTTATCAGTAGCAGGCTTTCCTTTGGAGCAGACTTTCAAAGGACAAACACCACATTAACAAGCAGAGGAGGTGTCACATCTCCGCAGCTACGTCAACCCTCTTCATTCATAAAGAGCTGCATCTATCCTATTTCACAGGATATAGACACTTTGATTGGCAGATCTACTGACTCATATAGTCATGAAAGGGTGTTGTTTCCCAAACATCCATCAGTTTACAAGCTGAATCGTTGGCATCAACCATTATTTTCCATACTGGCCGAGTATTAATTAGTCTTCAACCAAAAACAGATTTGGCCTTCAAAATAAAATGATGTACAATATGTTCTATTCAAAACAGATTTAATTAAAAAATATATATATATAGCCTAGAAGAGAAAATAGAACTTATATAACAAATCAGTGGTGATTTTACAGGTATGACATCAGTAGACATCCACAAAACCAGGACGTGTATTTTTGCTTCCCCGATTACTGAAAAAATATCTAAAGAAAAACCTGCAATGACCTACAGTGAATGTAGATAAGTAAAACAAAACTAAAACAAATAGATATGTCCATAAAATAAAGATTCCTCCATTTATTAATTGTTTCATTAATTGGGGCATGGTTAAAAACTAATAATCCACCAGCAAAGTCACAATCGAATATTGCATTTGTGCAGGCAAAATCTCAAAACCTTTCAAAACGCAGTGTTTTTCTATTCATTGTAACTGCTAAATACTAGATGTTGTACATCAAGGATCACCAACAGGGTAACAGTTATAGAGAAAACACTTTTATTTATATATTTTTTGATAAAAGCCTCAGGGGGCGTTAAGGGAACTGCAGAAGTCCCGTAAGTGCCATTGGAGTGGCACATTGCTGACCTGTGCCCTGATATATCAACACAACAAAGTTGACATTACACCAAAACATGAACAACGGGTTTCTCTATTACCTTCCCATTCCTCGAAGTCCACTCACTTCATTAAGCTTCTTGCAAGCTTCGGCAACAGATACATCATCATCATGATCCCTAGAAAAAGAAAGAAAACAAACCTCTCATCCTGTGTACAATGTGCAGCGTTTCTTCTAACAAAAACACAGGAAGTAATCAGAATGATATCTTTATTAAGAAGAACCACTGATGCTGAAATCAAGTCGTAGTCATGTTAGTTACTTACTTTACACCTGAGTAGATCAGGCTTGTGGACTCTCACCCAAACATTAGCATGGGCTAAACTTGCACTAACTCAATTTTGAAAAATTACATGTAAACAGAAAGTAAACATGAAGAATTATTTTTGCAAAAGCACATAACTCTGCTTTTATGAATTATTAAAAAAAAACAAGATTTATCATGATTTATGTCAGGTTTTAAGGGTCAAATCAAAGTTGTGATTTCACTCACATCACCTGAACTAAATCATGCAAAAACTCGTTTTCTGAAAATTTGAAAACAACTAATTTATCTGGTTTAGCACATTAACTCTTTACATTTATGTTGGCACCCCAAAATTCTCTCTTTTGATTCCATCGTTTACAGCAGCGTTTCTACACATGGTCATAAACTTCTTACCACATAGTAAATGTCAGTAGTTGGCACAAGAAATCTCCTGACACGGAGGAGTAGTCATGCCAAGGCACAGTGGTTAAAAATAACTGATTCAATGCTTATTCATGCCTGGATATAAAATCAAACTGGCCTCAATGATACTCAGCAAAAACATTTAGAACACAAATACTTATACTGGTGGTAGAATCTGTCTGTTTACTTCTTTCTAATATTCCAAGACTACAACTCACAAGTTTTATCTGGCCTGTAACTTGAATTTTTAACGTGTAAAAACAGAAAGGAACGATAAAAGTAAATGAGCTAACTAAATATTTTAAATTAAAGCTTGTTCATTCACTTGTTTTGGCTTGTTAGAATGATACAAGCAAAGATTTATGGTGGTTTTTTACTCATTTTCACTAAAACAAAAGGAAAAATTAAAGGTTTTCTCTAATAATGAATACAAGTCAAAAGGCCCCTGTACTACAGTCAGTCTGACACCTCCTTACCATATGTCCAGATGTAAAAGGTCATTATGAACGTCGTCTATCTCACTAAAAAAAAGGAAACAACAAAAGCAGGAAATTCTGTTAATGACTAACATTGACATCATACTCTTCAGTGCTTTGTCACACTGTGGAAATGTGTTGCATCGCACAACAAGTGAAATCCTGACTTTTGAGTGAGAAACATCACAACATGCAGAAGTTACCCAAAGGTCAAGTGTAGTCTCTGTGGTACTCACAACACAAAGTGCTCGTCCCACACTGGGTTGAGAGTTTCAGGTTTGACCTCGGTCACTTGGATACAGCTTGCAGGTAAGACCTCCTTAGTGCTGGAGCGCTTCTCCAGCTTCTCCCTCCTTTTCCTGAAACTGAACTTCCTTTCTTTCTTTTCCTCTGGGTCCCTGGGGCCCTGGCCCACCAGGATCCCCAGCATGCAATAGGGGTCACTGTATCCTGAGCGGTCATAGGGAGGCATGCAAGGGTGGTCACAGTTCATATGAAACTGTTGGCTATCATAGCCAGTAGCTAAATTATATAACCAATGACATACAAATGTCACCGTTTCATTACATATTCTCAAATCGACAAATTGTATTTATTCTATTCAAAGCGTGTAAAAGCAAACTGCATGCAGCATCACTTCACTAACATTTCATAATGTCATGGTCCAACTGTCAACTGCAGCTACTTTACATGGAAAATAATGACGCAAATATATTATATCATATCATATACCTGTATGTACTCTCACAGCTATTCAGAGCATCAAAACATTCTAAACAGCTTTATTTTGATTTAGGAAAAAAAACATATCTGACAAAGGAGGAAACACCTGACCATAAAACTAACTGAGTCTCCTTAAAAATGTTTTTAGGTGCACAGGGATGTAGGAAAAGTTACTTCACACACAGCTCATGGTTTCCATTAGAATTAAATTGGTTTTAAAGCTCACCGTTTGCATCCTTGGCCATCAGATTTTTTGCTTTCAAAACAGAAATTCTCAAGGAGAAACTTGCTCGCTGTAAGGAACGAAACAATATCAAAGCATTTCCATTCATATAGAGTGGATAAACCACTATACAAATCATTAATGAGTGACATGTATTTATGTATGTGTGTATAGAGGTAGATAAGTTAGATCAGCTTTGGAAATCAAAGGGGAAAACAACTTACCGAGAGCATTTATGTTACACGCTCTTTAAAGTTAGGCTTTTGAATTCATATCTTGTAGTTCTGACAAAAACGACTCAAAGGGATCAGTCTGGCCTCACTGAGGCTCTCCAGGCCATGCTTTTACTGAATTACTTCTGCACTGTTTACACTTTGAGGACGCCAAAGGCAATGAACACTACATGCGGTTTTAAAACTGACAACTAAGTGAAGCGTCTGAACCTTTGGATATTTTTTCTGCCAAGTGCTTTGTCAGTTCTTATCAAATGCTTGTGTCATTTGTCATTCAATCATTTTTATACGCTCTTTGAAATATCTCTTAACATTGATAATTGACTTGTAACTAAATTTTAAAAAAAAGTTATTCTTATTTATATTTTGAATTCTGTGTACTTTAGCAAAGCACACATTTATTCTTTTTTGTGGTGACATTTTTCACTTAGTTTGCACAAATGTCACAAGCCCAGCTAACACTTAACCCTCCTGCTGACAACCTAGGAGGTCAGACTTTCAAAATATCCAGCACCCATAGTATTTGACTTTTAAAAAACCAGCACTCAAAGTAGGGTCCAATCGACTTCAAATGAGCTGAAACATGCTCCTTGTAACTTTCTGGGGGATCAGTTTTGATAGAAAGTTTGATAGAGGATAGAACCAGCCTCTGTCTGCCATGTTTAACAATGTACGGTTAAAAAATTGAGTTTCTGGGCATTTAGTATATTATTTTTTTTAAGGATTGCACAATTGGAAAGCCAGCAGTTTATCATGATAATTGGTGTAAAGCTTGGTTTCATTCATCAACTTAGGATGCTGTAACCCATTACCCTTAAGTCTTACAGCCCTGGAACCGTTGGATAGCCCCAAATAGATTACATGGGGGTAGGACGTGGTTCCACGTCAATGCCCATCTCCTAATAAAAGTTATTAGCAAAAACCAGGACTTTAAATACATTGCTTGGCATAGTGCTCAGAAAACTGTACATATTTTTTCTCTCACCATTTACATTTTACCACACATTATTAAGATTTACATCAGGGAGTGGAGTGGTATATGCAGAAATTGTTTAGTTACATCATACAGTGCACATTCTCTCACCTTGGATTCTTGTACTTTTTGAAGAATGATGTCATGCTCTTCCTCACCTATATCAAAAACCTGGGAATAAAGAAAACATATCAAATGCAATAAAGCGTATGCTTCATAGTATAGTATGTTTCCATTTTTAAATCTCTTTTAAAAACACATTTATTTGCTGTGGCTTTTAACACCGTGTGAGTCGATGTCTTGCTATTATTAGAAATGTTTTTTTATATACTGGTATTTTACATTGTTGTGGTCTACAAATAAACTGGATTGGATTGGATAAAAGTGACTCAGTTGGCCAGTTTCGGTTAAAACTGCCCAAAATGCCAAACTTCTGACATCTGACAGTGAGGTGGGCACCTCAAGGAGAATGACGTTACGCTTCTAACAAAGGTGTTACCTTTTGTTTTCATGATATAAAATATCAATGTAATAACACAGCTGAATGAAGCATATTGTGACTCAGCTTTGATGTTGAAACAGTTATAAGCCACAGGCATCTGTTCCGATTTGCACATCCTCCTCACATCAAACAATACTGTGTGAGGCTATAGTCAGTTTTCATGACCAATATTTATTAGAGCTTAAGCATTGCAATCTGCTGTTCTTCAGATGCATCCATGCTCATCAAACAGACAGACTCACACACAGACAGGCAGATACCTTCAGGAGGTAGGCGAAGAGCTCATCATCACTTTTCACATGCTCTGCTGAAGGAACACCGACTCGGTTGACAACTGTGTACACAGCTTCCTCATAAAGTAGATCCAGCTGCATAGAAACAGACTTCCTTTATTAGGTATTCTTATGGCAGCCTTGACGACACAAAATAATGTAGGGAAAAAGAGTTATCATGATGTTGCTATGCTGTGTTCGGATAAAAACGAAGTGTCTTTGTTGGCACACCTCTGTCCTGCTGATGCGGTCTGGAATGAAAGCCTGGTCCATTTGCTCCTGTGGGGGTGGCACTGTGCAGGCTCCTCTTTGGCACTGTGAGAGCACAAAACCAGTTCAGCCCATACACAACCTTCCTTTCAATAAAGCCGTTACTGAGTACAATCTGGAGTGGAAAGAATACAAAGTCATAGCCATTATTGTCATCGCTAAAAAAGAAAGAAAAGTGACCTCTGTTATTTTCTTTCGTCTCCTGTTGAGTGGTGAAAGCAGAACCATTTATTTTACCAAAGGAAGCACAACAGTGCTACAACACGGCAACATTGATCTCGGAGAAAAGATTTTTCAATTTTAGCAATCTATTGTAATGTTTAAACTCTTATATCATGATAAAACTAAATTTATTTATTTTTTTTCAAATTAGACATTGTACAGTATTCGCAAGAACCAAGTGTTGGCAAAACTAAGTAGGCTACATACAGTATTTACATTGTGAATATCTTACTGAAATATTGTTTTAAATGTAGTTCCTTATTTTGGAAAGAAAATGTCATAGTTTTTCCCTCAACTGTTCAAACTTTTGTGCCTTGTGTGGCAAAACCAAACGAGTCAAAGATCTAAAACGAACATATTGGTATGATTGTAAACTTTACGTATGTAGTAAATTGTACTAGCTACGCAAGTCTGAAATTAACAGCCGAGAGAGAGAATGTTTTATTTCGGTGTTGAAGGCATGTTTAAATTGTTGTAATACCAATACTTCAAAGAGTTTATGTTCAGGAGTATGTAGTTGAAGTCATTGCAGACATTGTTAGAGCAAGGATCTAATTTAGGCAATAATGTTCATGTTTTCCATGGATTGAGGATGAGTTGGAGTTTAACATTTGTTTGTGTAGAGCAGTTGGAAAATTAAATCATCAAGCTTTCTCAGCAAACACATAAATAAAGCATCACTGGCAGTGGGAGGGAATGGACACTGCCATGGTGGACAGCTTGTCACAGATGAGCTCGGAGTCTTTGGCGCACCCTGTTTAACCCGGTCCTTCTGTCCACTCAGCAGAAATCACAGTGGTCCTGCACTGAAGACCTTCTTGCTGCACATAATTAAGCTTTACGTGCGAATCGGATAAGTGGAAGCTCCTAGGGGGTGGTTACCTCAGCCTGAGCTGCCCGCGTCATATTCTCCTGTTTCTGCAGGATGGCATTCATGCGCTGAAAGAACTCCCCGCTCTCCCCGGAAACCCTGCCAGAATGACAGAGCAGACAAACAAACAATATGGGGTGGTGGAGTGACCCAATTAACAAAAAGTCACAGGTATTTGTGGAAGCATGCAGACGTCTGTTTCTTGACACTCCGAAGGCAGTTTAGCAAATTCAAGCCATTAAAACACCAACTTGCGTTAAGCAGGGAGAAAACCATGGTGGGGAACCATGGTAATCTACTGTAGTTTGATGAGCAGGATGGTGTGCAAAATGCAAATGCTTTCATCTTTTCTCCAGGTGTCAGTGAATCCCCACACTCTCATTGGTCCCTGTTGTCATGGTGATACAGGCGAGGAAGTGGCTGGCTGAAAACTGTGGGAATCCCCACCAACACTACCCCCACTGAATCCCACGTCCATACCCACATATTCCTCCAAACCAAAGCTCTCGAGGGGTTCCTTTCTCTCCATCTGTCTGGAAATGGAAGCAGGAAGCAGCCAACAGGGATCAGGCATTGTTTTTGCCCCCAGTCCTTACAAAATCAGTCCTCCTGATCACATTATGCACAAAGGCCCACAGAGGCGCTGACACGCTCCTTTATTAGTACCATCATCACAGTGGTGGTGTGGAAGCCCATTCCAGAAACCTCTGACATCCATGCTATGAGAGTTGGTGCGGATTCATCAAACCAGTAAACTGAATACATTTAGTTTAGATTGATCTTTTAAGACTCTTTGTCAACACGGTTACCAATTATCTAAAGAACAAACACAAGGAAGCTCTTTGTATAATGCTGGTACCTTCATCTAAAAGATTGTGTCTCTGTTTCAACTTAGGGTGAATTTTATATGTTTTGTTCTCTTCTTCTGTTCTCATGTGATCTGGTAATCCCCTTCTGTACACAACATTTATTGATGAATAAACAAGACCACCAGTCGTCCACAAATTATAAATGAATGCAAATACACGTCCTGAGAACCACCTCTTGATCTATACCCGTTTGAACATTTACAAAGTTTTAACTACAATTATCATCTACAAGCTCCAAAAAGGAGAACACTTAAAAATTGTTTTATGGTGCTAGTAAGATCATTAGCAAGGGCCGCAAAGTCTGCAGCTAAATTAGTAACTCACAAAAGGTAATATGAAAGATTTACACGATATGCAGGAATATTAGTCATCTAGGATCATTTATCAATTTAAAGGTATTTAATATTGGAAATTTACATACAATTTTTGCTTTTTTTTTTTTTTAAAGTCTGCTTTTATTTTTTGCAACAATTTAGTGTATCCCCAGTGCATGTTTTTAAACTCCAACATGTTCATTTGTTTTATCGTCTCAGTTACAAATATAATGAGAAGGGCCTTTTGACTATTAATTTGCTTTGGGAACACATTTATTCTTAGAATAACTTTTTCTTTCTTAGTAAATGCTGTTGAGTGATTAATGGAAATGTATTTTAGTTAAAATATGAGGACAATAAATTAGGTGATGATTAAGGTTTCAGAAAAATGTGTGTTGGTGGTACTAACCACTCATATTTTCCTTAATGTTGTATGGCTTGATAAGCACTCGATGTTACACAGCAAATGTGCTCCATTAAAAAACTTTGAATAATCAACCTTTCTGATTTAGCAGGTGTGGTTGTTACTTTATGAAAAAAATGGCCCAACTTGGATTTCCCGATGAAGTGATTTACTGTCATTTCATAAGAAGCAATAAACAGAAGATCCAATCTGTGAATGACTTGAAATAAAACCTGTTTAGCTGAGGACTGAGGGATTGGAAGCTTTGTTTTTGGAGATGATCATTTCATTACTCAAACTCTACAAATAAATAGGATTTATTTAATGCTGAGGCTCATGCTGTGAGACGCTCAATTCCATCTGCAATCGTCCAGACAGCTCTTGTAGCCAGAAATCTGTCCCATCGTCTGTTGGTCAGCTTGTACATTTGTTTGGGGAATATGAGATTTCAAATTGTGATTGTGTGTTTCGGGAAGTTTATGTTATATTAATAAGCCTCGACCAAGAAACAAGATAAGCACACCCTGGGTTTCTCTTGGTTACCTGCTGTGCTTATTATGACTCATCCAGACTGCATTTTGAGCAGCATGAATCCAGATATCAACCCTCTACCTCAGTCTGAGCATTCATGTCTGCATTATTGTGCATTCACAGGAAAGTAGCGACGTTGGCAGTGCAGCATACAGTCACTCACTGTATGAAGCAGAGCAGTGTACTTTGGATGCAGACAGTCACTCTAAATAAATATAAAGAATAATAACAACTGGGCAAACTGCATTGACTCAAAGTCAGTATAACCCCTCAGAGACAGTTTAACCTCTCGGAGTCAGTATAACCCTCAGTATAACCATGGTAGTCAGAATGCCCGTTTGAAATCAGTATCAGAGTCAGTATAGCCCTTAATATACCACTTGGAATAAGTATAACATCACAAACCAATAGGTTTGAATGGGTAATATTTTTCATTTTTTTTGTTTAAACTTTCCAAAACACCAAAACATAGCATAGAACTGTCCTGCGCATTCTGCACGCTGGGGTACCCTGGTTGGTACAATCGCACAAGTTAACCACGGAAAATTTACAGACTAATAATAATAATAAAGTACGCAGAAAATAATAGTGAAGATGTTATCTATCCTCAAATACAACTTCACAAATAATCCAAATCATCCATACAGCAGATTACAACAGCAGGAAATAATGATGATCCTCATACCAATGATTTTTAGTTCATGTTTGTTTTACACTCCATTTTCCTTCCAAATCCAAATCCACTATAAAATGACAGTACAAAAGACAAATCTATTGGTCTATTTACAGTAATATTCTTCTTTAATTGAGGCCCAGCACTTGTTTTAATCTATTTTACACCTTTTTTTGGTCATTTTTCAAGTGTGCTGTTTGGTGTATTGGCAATCTATTACACCTGCTGAGCGCTTACCTCGAACATAACCTTGCTTTAGAGCAGGTTTGGTGTTACCATGGCAACTAAATACCATATAAAGTTTGCCACTTGCGTGACACGGAAAAAAATAAAGTTAACACTGGCCTTAAATTACCTCGCTACGAGAAAATCTGGCCCTCAGAAATAAAGTATAGCCTGAATGATGCAGATGCACATAAATATATCTTAAATCGACAAACCCAAAAGGACCTTTTCCTGTCTGCTCTCCCTGACAAACACATGTACAAACACACCCCTGGAATAACAGACTGATTTGATGTTGCTAGGAAACGGGTCATTTTTTTAAAAGTCAATTTATCCTGATGTACTTTCAGAATTAGTTCGAATGTTTCAATTATCTGACGGCGTCCACAGAAAAACATAAACACAAAAGTCATCTTACTCTGTAGACGATGATTTGACATTACTAATTGAGAGTGTGACGTTGACAGCAGCCCCTCACTTTGAACTTCAATGCGTTATGGCAGTGCATACGTAGTAATTAATACAGCAAACATCACAGCTGTCTCCAGCATGAAAATCCCTTGGACGTCTGCATGCATTCTGATAAAATATCATGATTCTTTTCAAATCTGACTTATCACGGTTGTCTTTGTGCAATAACAGATCTCAGCTTAAAATTAAAAAACAAAGGTTTGGACTAAAGTCCTTGCAGTAAGACACACACAAGACTGATCCTTTTATTCTAGTCATGCTTGTGAATGAACTGACCAACATGTAAAGTTAAAAATCTTACGGATGTAGATACATGACCAGGAAAAAGGTTTCTATTCAACAAGAAAATCATGTGTTGTTTAGGCTTTTCATGCTCCCTCCCTAACTTACTTTCCACACAAATAATTATGTCAAATGCTAAAAAGCTTGTGTTTAAATATGTATGTGCAAGGCTGAATTGACAAACTCACTGATGTTTTTGGTAGTATTCCTCTGTATTAATGAAGCTACTCAGCCATAAAACCTAAAAAAGTATCAACATTTACTTTACCTGTTGTAGAGTTTATTATGGAGTGCGCTCAACCTTTGCAGCTAGCAAACTATTGTTCAGCACTTTGAAATGACTTTGTTGTATTTAGCGCTATATAAATAAAGTTGAATTGAATTGAATTGATAAGAAATTAGTAGTTTTTGGTTTTCAATAAAAGGCAACTATTTAAGAAGAGATTCTGGTTTTCACCAAATGTTTTCAAGCTTTTTGACATACTGTGATTTTCTGAACTATTTAAAGTACAAACCTCTTCACCCATTCAAGCTATACCTGGTTACTAGGAGCAGATTTTGGGTCTCAAAGCTAGACTTTAGGGCTTCGATCACCTTGAGGAACAGATCTGCCCGAATGAGGGAAAAAGTCCTAACACTCTTGAGGCAACTATCCACACGTTGGCTCTGTGCTCATGGAGAAACATTGCTATTATTGACTATTAATAAAGTCTACTATTGATGATTCATCTGTGGTGTTGTTTAGGGTCATTCTGATTGAGTGTGAAGATGTTCATTATTAAAAATATAAGCAGTCAAGCATATTAAAGAGCATCAAGCTCAAGACTAGAAACATAATGAAGACAAGTTTGGTATAGAAAGTCCTGGTGAAGAGCAGTGAAGGAAGCAAACAATAATACTATGTAGTCAATGTGCAATCTGAGAGTTGTGTTGTATTCTGGTTCAGCGTTGCCATATCCACAAATCTAATAAAAATGTAGCTGAATGCAGCATTTGCTTCAGAGAATAATAGGGAAGGCTTTACGTTGCTGCCTGATTAGGCTCGGCTTTGACAGCTCCCGTTTTGACGCGGGTCAACAAGTATAACCAACACCAGCCTTCAATTACCCTGTCTGATTTACAAATCCTAAATTAAGGTGCACACAGGTCAGGGGCAGTCTTAATGGATAACTGAGATCTATGGCCTGTCCATAATGATGAGTGCCCTGGATCTGTACAGCTCCAGAGGATTGCCATGAGAAAGGATACACGGTGACAGTTTAATCCACGCTTCATTGAAAAGCCAAATCATTTTACAATCAAACAAATTTAAATTAATGAATGTCCATAAGATTTATTCAAGGATTGTAGTGCCAGAAATGAAAATACAAGTATATAATGCCACATTTGTTGTTGAAGTTATCGTCCATGTTAAAAATAGACATGAGCATCATCACATCACAAAGTTCACATTGCGTGGCAGCCTGTGTTTAGGTTGCTATAGAAACCCCCAGTTCATACTATTATTTAGAGCTTCAGATGAAGCTTCAAAAACAAGACTGTAAAATAGACAGACAAATGACTTTTGCTTAAATTAGATTTCCTTGTACAACTGCAGCAGTGGCGGAAATACACGTTTATACAAAGAGTGGCAACAAGGTGCATGGGATCCATCCATAATTCCCAAATTAAAAAAACATATGGACCAACTATGATATGGTTTTCTTACCTTATACGGTCAAAACCAACTAAGTATCTTTAGGCAATTAATTACAGATGTTACCAAGACAAGCTGACATCTCATTTCCACCAGCAACTCCAAGAAACACATCTGTGCATACAAAAGATGCATTACCAAAACATGCTTTATGACATAGCGACAAGACTGTGCTCTAAAAGCAGATGTGTGCTGTGGCACAGCATTACAGTCATGCTAATGGAGACACTTGGCCGTCAGACTCATGGGATGTAAAACTGCTACAAGAGACCCTCATCAACGTTCCCCGTGGAGCCTGCCTGTGCATGTAATAGTGCGTTTAATGTGTCCTTAGAGGAAAGGCAGCCTGTGAATGGTAAGTCACAACTCTGGAAAAAGATGCCAAGCAATTAAAACAGTGTGTTGACAAGATAGCATGACCTGTGACCTCCGCAGGACAGCCCAGGGAAAACAAATGACTTATGGACAAGAATAATTGCTTATATGCCTGGGCTGCTTTATTTCAAAGTGCTGTCATTATGAATTTGAGCAACCCTGACTGCACTTCAATTTCCTAAAGGGGCTTCTCATTATCCAAAGTGTCACTTGTCCTAAGGAAAAAAAAAGAAGAAAAGGAAATAATATAGAAAATATACAGATTTTTTAGATCTAAGAAGTACCACCAGGTAACAAAGAAGAAGAAGAATTTATGTTTAAATGTGGAAACCACATATGCCTAACATCAGTTTGAATCCAAACACAGCTGCATCACATGAAGTGGAGTGTGGCCGACGTGTGTACACCTGTGACTAACCTGCGAGGTAAAGGGTCAGGACAGTGTGGGAGGGGGCTGCTGGCTGTGGGGGGCGGCTCCCTCCGGCTTCTCAGCGACTGGCTCCTCTGCACCTGCCTCAGCACGCTGCTCTTTAGGTCCAGCAGTGTTGTCATGATGTCTCACTGGCAGAAAGGAAGACAAAGGGCAAACATCAATAAGCTATAGTACCTCTCCATCCCAAGTCTAGAGAGACAGCGTCAGCCTGAGGGGAGAAGTCACAAACTCCACTTTTTTACACCAAGCACTTTAGCTCTACAGTCTACACCACATTGATGGACAGAGCCAGTGCAGGTTGTTTCTGTAATCTAAAAAAGAAATTGTATGCAAGCATTACTTTCAATCAAACATCAGCTAATTCCTCATTGTAATATAATATGAAAGATTGCCAAATTTGGAGACGAGTGTCTGAAACAAGGTTTAGGTGGAATCAAAACATGTAATCAGTTTTAAGCACCACTGGACCATAGGAAACATGTAAAAGTGCACACTCTAGTGCGGCGTGTTTGAAGCTCAGTCATCACGGATTTGCTCAATTGTAGCCACAGGCAATTACGCAATTGTTAGGGGCGTCACTTTAACACATTAATTGTGATTAATTAATCACAAGAAAAATTAACACACTGAAAGAATATATTACTTCTTTTTAACAGAGCGGAACCTTTCTCCATTGCATGCGCTCCCGGTATACCCATAAATACTGATGCACCGGCTACAACAGTAGAAGCTGAGGAGTCTGAGGAGTCTTTGAGCATGTTCATTTTAGTTACAAAAACATACCTGATGGAAAACTAAAACCCAGTTGTGTGCAAACTGTGCAAGAAAGAGTTTGTGGATCAGGGCAATCCAGCCTTCCAGTGGAGCTCTCCCACCTCAATGCCAACTATGTAGCAGCTAGCATGGACAACGGTCCTTCTATTCTTCTATTTGGACACTACATTAGTCCGAGTGGCCAGTCCACACTGGACAAGATGACAGGGTTCAGAGCCAAAATGAATAAGTCCATGAGTGACAAATGAACAAAGTCAGTGGATAAATGATTGTAGTGGACAGTTGACTTCTCTCTGTGGTAGAGGATATGGGACTACTACTACTAGACTTGATGTGATTACAGTACTTTATTTTGAGATGAACAATGTTATGTTTGATGTGCTAATTTACAGCACTGTGATTTATGGCTCTGTTTTATTTATTATATATTATCTGAAGGAGAGAAACACGTTTGGTGTTCTTACTGTTTATGATGTGCTAGCTTATAGCACAATATAAGGACCTGATATTTTATTTCATTTGTATTTTCTATTATTTGTAGATTGACTAAAGTACACATCAATATTTCCCCTGGTGGTCTAAACTAAAGGTGTCAGCAGCCCTTGGGTCTCGTCTCACATACAGTGGAATGTAAATGGTTTAAGTCTGTTAAAAACAATAAATGGCTTAATAAAGCCACTTTGTTATACATCAATGTTTTGATCTGCCACATGAATGTAATTTAAATGAAAATACCTCAAGTTGATGGCGTTTCTCAGCAATTTTTAGGTGAGATTAAAAAAGAGATTCATTAGATTAGATAATCACAGAGCATAATTAATTAATTGCACAATGTTCCTAATCTATTGACAGCACTAACTCTCACAAGCCTTTTATAGCTTCACTGCATCCTCATCATCATCATCATCATCATCATCTTATAACCAAAATGAGTTCAAAACACACAAAATATAATGAAGGACTGGAATGGAATAGCATAAGGTTTCAGTGTGCAAATAGAGTACCAGTAGTTTGCCAGCGATTAAACAGCAAGGGACAGTCTGTCTATGAGTAAAATAATGAATATATATCTAACATTTGCACCATTGAGCCCCCTCAAAAAGTGAAAAAAATAGATCTCCACAATCTGGATCTTCTTTTTGTAACTTCAGTTGAAAATTAAGTACAAAAATAAAAAAAAAAATCAAATGTGTTTCTCAGAGATGGTAGGCTGACATGCTTTGCTCTGAGGCACATCAACAGCAGGTATCACGGTTACAAAATGCCACACAAAGACACCCATCTTCTTAGCAGCTGTTCATTATTTGGATTGACAGGCCCGGAGGTAACAAATACTGCACTACATTTTTAGCAACAATAACAAAGAAAGAATGCGTTATAAAGTACCTCACGTTAACCTTTGATAAACTTCACTGAACTTAAGCAGGACTTTTTATGCTCTGTTCTAGCAGTATTTTCCTTCAGTAACATCAATAATTCAGCATGGTTTAATGTGCATTTTAGGTCAGAGGTTGGAAACCATTAGCAGGAGTCATTTAAGCTCCACCCACTAAAAACAAAGGAGGCTGAGAGCCACAAATCAATTACTATTAATTAAATAATAACACCAAATTCATAATAAAACACACAGAGCACATGCCAGGAGAAGCAGTGAGTAAAATTGGTAACGCAAGTAGGGAATTGTGAAAGATATCCAATATAGGTAGGATTTATGTGTCAGGGTTGTATTAGAGCAAAGGAAATCATTTCCCAGAGCCCTAGGGGTCCCCAAAACCCAGTATGAGGAAGACTGCTCTAAAAACATGTTGCTGCCATGGGGGAGAGAACAGCTTCAGTAACATCTCCGTCACATTGAAGGAATGTGTCAGTGTGAGATGTAGAAGTAATGTTACTGATCATATGGGGTCTCAAATAAAGCATGGTATAAATGTGCTTTTATATGAGTACAGGTTCGTTACCATTCTAACCTTCACAGGAAAATATGTGCTTAGTCATTATGTTAAACTACAACTTTTCCAAACACTTTAACAGCAAGATTGTGTGCGCTTTTATTTCACATTAGTCTGGTCGTCAGTCTAGGGATGCTCATGGTTAACCGTTTAACCGATGACAAAAACTTAGAAACGATTACTACTATCAATTATTTTATTTATATTAGGTAGCCTGCTTATGCCAATCAACTCATGGGGGCGTGTCAACATGCGTAACATGTACAGAAATGTGCAACAGGAGGTCCCTTTGCAGCAATGAAGTGAGCAAAACAGAGCTCTGTATGGAACAATTTCACCCAAAAAGAGGAAGAGGTATTTTGCAAAATATGTGGTGTAGCCAGGGACGCTTTTTGCTATAGGCTACCAGGGCACGATCTATGTGGGGGAGCAGAAGAATCCCCCCCAAAAAAAAGCTCCAGCTCTCTAAGCTACCGCTCACTTCCACAATAAGTTAGTGCAGTGGGCGCTCCTATTATCACATCAACTTGCTGCATACAGTCATACAGGTTGTTGTGTGTGCAACTCAGTGGGCAACAAGCGCACATACACAGACCAAAATGTGTGTCTGAACCTGGCCCGACCTGTCTGGTTCCGTCGGGCTCCTGTCAGGCATAATATCTATTCTGTGAGAGAGTTTCAGACAAAAAAACAAGGAGGAGTGAGGGATAGACTGACATCTGGATGATGGATCCATATTTTGTTTCCACTTTCAGAATCCCAGCTGACAGTAGCTGAAGCAGATAGGCGAGTCTTATGGTTCACAGACTGTGCACTAGGCTGACTTGTTGGATTTTCTTGAAAAAAAAAAACAGTAAAATTGATAAATAGAGAGAAATCCTCTTCTTGCTTGATGTTGCTCATCAGCGCTGCAGGACAGGTGTGTGTCCGTTCAGCAGCCATACAGAATTTTTATTTTTATTTTGTCACTGTAATTTTGATGTCTGTGACTGTCACTATCTGACAGTTTTGTGACTGCAGGCCTTGTGCTTGCAGGATTGCAGTATTATTAAAGTGTCTTATTCTACTTGCCCAAAACATATTGCAGTGGAATTATGCCCTAGAACTAGAAAAGCTGTAACTGTGTAATTGTTATTCATGCTTGATTGCGTATAATATGTCAAAGAGCAGGGCCTCGCATCGCGCCCACACACACATACACACCCCCAACCACCACATTTAAATTTGAAAGGTATAGTGGACAATCTTTTTTTGGCTTGTAATTCCGGATGGATCATCAAGACTATTGGTCCTCCTAGTTGTCCATTATTATGGTGATATGCTTACGTAAGGACGTTGTACGTGCTCGTGCCCGTTGCGCACCGGGTCTTTTGAAAATCGATTTTCACTTACCAGTGGCAAGTCTGTCATAGGGGGTAAGGTGCAAATGTTCTTTTGGAAGGTACACTTGGATCAGCAATGCCGGTTCCAACTTGTAAACAGAGCTGTGCACAAGGAAAACTGGGCTTGTGCATGTGCTCTCGCGCACGTAGGCATTCCCTCTTGGAAGCAGGTAGTGTGTTGCATGTGCAGAGGGCATTTCTTTTCTAAACTTCTGGAAAATCGTCCACTATACCTTTAATGGTAACGGTTGTTAATCGGTTAATGACTGCCGATTCTAGGAAATAAATAAAGATGAGCCAAAGTTAGTCAGCTGATTGATTCACATAATCGTCATTGAATTGGCCTTGGACAATGAAGGGACTTTAGTGTGTCAGTGTGTGCACACATCCGTGAAAGGGGACAAACCTCTGAGGGTAAAACCAAAATGACACAACTGGGCAAGCACACAACAGAAAATCCAAGAGAGAGAGGATGTGATTGATGGAAAAGCAGGTTCAGATGACAAGAACCCAGACTGAGACTATCAGACGCTTTTCACAATAACTGACAGCCAATGTCTGCACATCGAGGTGGAAAAAGAGCTTTAGGAGCCTGACATGGTTTTTTTTTTTAACCAGCAGAAGGTACAGTCATGATCTCAAAAGTGTGAGTGGGGACAATTAGCTTTTTGGGTTTGTAAAAAAAGGGTTAAAGCCCATTTTCCATGTCATGTCACTGTATTTTTCTGTTGCTCTCTCTTTCAACGGCACTACAGAAATCAGCTTGTTTTGAAAAACATTGCTTATGCCAGATGGATCAAGAAATGACACAATATTTGCCCACGTTGTCTTTTAGTGCTTAGAAGAGCAGCATGCGGTCAGCTTCTGAGCTTTGGAAAAGCCATAAAATGAGGGTATGAGTTTCATCGTTGGTGAGCCAATGGAGAGTGAGCGATCGATCCAAGAGCTGACATCAGTTATCCACTTGAAGTGTCTGCACTTTAGTGTGTTAAACTGAATTGCCGATACCTCTTCACTGTCAGAAGGTTTCAAGTCTCACTTCTAAGGTGCCATAAAAGGAATCTGTTGGAATGTTGGTTTTCCTCCACAGAAGGCAAAAATCTGAAAATCTGATACATCAAAATTACAAAATCATCCTGGGATCCTATTAGCTTTGAATACTGAGACCGACTTGCTTTCCTCCTAATCTCTGACACAGATACATCTGCATTGCTGTAAAAAAAACCCTAAGCCATTATGCCTGGCTTTGAATAATTCATGTGCTAGAATTTTAAAATCTTCAAAAAGCAATAGCAAATGCACCCACAAGACTAAACTAATAACTAAGGGTAACTAGGCAGGGTAGGGAAGGTCATGACTTGTCCACATCCAGATCATCACCACTGATGAGCTGTTGAGCAAGGCCCTTAACCCCTAAATACTCCCTCAGTGCTGCTCTGTCTGTCCTCTCCCCGTTCCTCAAAGATGGTTTAAAAGCAGAATATTTTAATGTGTATCCTCAAGATGTTAGGAAATTGTGGAATTTAACCAAACTTAGAATATTTGTTCCAAAGTACAGAAAACTTGACATATACTTATCCTGTCCTGAAAAACGTTTCTCTTTACTTTATTTCTCTTTATTTCTGAAATCAACTATTGACGTTTTTATGGTTAAACAAAAAACAAAACTGTCACCAAAACTATATCAAGATATTATATCTAAATAAACTAATAAAAACCAAACTATAATTTTGTCACATGGGACGGAATCCAATCAAAACTTGTGACGCATTCATCACATCAAATCTGTCTGTGTATATTTACCAACATTAATATCATCCCATATCAGGTTGATCAACAGTAATTTAATCTTTGAAAAATGCGTTAACTCTTATCCTGTATGTTGTAGTCTACTATATATGAAACAGATTTAGACTAAAATCTTAATTTGACTTGAAGGTAGGGTCGGCAATTTCTTCCAGATACACTTTTTAAGTTTTAGGTTGAAATTGTCTTGATGTCCTGACAGAAATTAAGATTTAATGTGCTCTGAAAAAGGAACTAAGAAAATCCGTATTCTGTAGCAGCTGTAAAAACTTTGAAAAATTATTAACCAATCCCTGTCTCCTTGCTCGTTCTCGACCCACACTCAAATCGCGTCACCGGAGACAAAGATAAAATAATTTTTAGCCACGTTTTTATACATATAGAATGATAAAGTTTAGTGTTTACTTACCGCTGAATGAGACATGAAACATCGTAGTTTCTACACAATACAAGCGATGAGCTGTGTTTGATGGACTGTCTGACAGCTGTCGCTCACAGGCCCCGCCCCTGGAGCGCCGTCTTTTTTACAGTGTATGGTGTGGAGGAGTAGAAGATAAAATTGGCGATTTTTCTGCTTGAAAGGTAATTACTGCCGTGTGATTTACATTATGTTTGATTTGTAATTGTTAAACTAGAACTCTGTAGTGCATGTGTTTGTTCATGTGCGCGCAGCAGCCTCCATTTGGGCTGCTGTAAGTGACACTGTGTTGTTGCTGCTGCTGCTAGAATGATGTGTGCACATAAAGAAAGAGAAGCGCTGCAGTAAAATGCTTTTAACAGTGCATGTTATATTACTGTGATGTTGCTAAGGTTAGCTTGTTAGCTCCTCTGAGGGAGGGACTTTGGAAAGTTTGGAGGCAGGGCAAGAGAGCAGCGGGGAAGGAGGGGAAAAGAGGGATCTGAGAGTTGTGGACGGCAGCTTTAAACCAGAATACAACTGAAATAGTCCTGATGACTAAATTTTGACTGAAATTGTGTTTTAGTCAAAAGTCTGTGACTAAATCCAAAACAAAAATGTATGTCAAAATGAACACTGATAGTCAATGTAAGTCAGTGGAGAGATAGAGTGCTCAAGTTTGACGGTTCAACTATTACATACAGTATATCAGGAAAACACTTACCTCAGAGTGATATAATAATGTATATCGCCTTGATACACTGTCAGCTCCTTTGTTTTAGTTTGCGCTACATCCTTTAACACCCGAGACCATACAGGCAATACAGAAACTTGTTAATTACTTGGAGTGACACCTGTGGTTCCTGAAGACGCATGTGCTACCTCAGTTATTGAAGTTTTTGCCCATCTCCTCAGATTAAGAGTCCTAACCTTAACTGGCCAACATACTTACAGCTACGCAATAAAACACATCTCTGCATCCACCCCCAACCCCCCTTACACCACCTTCATGCTGGTGCTCAGCCTTCTCACCACAATCACATGCATTACTCCATTGCACACTTCTTTGGTCTTCATCATAGATCCCTCCATAAGCTCCTGCTTCAAACAAAACCCCTTCTTTTCAACATTTCACAGTTTTTCAGGAACTACACTCGCACCCTATCAAACACCACAAATTAAAAATCCTTCTTTTTGCATTTCAGGTCATCCACAACCTAGCCCCTCCCTAGCTGTCTGATCACGGCCATATTGCCACCTTCACTCACTCCCTCACATCGTCTTCCTCAACCCATCTCTGGAATTCAATTCAATCTCACGTAGTCTTGTTCTAATTACCTATGTTAAGGAGGTTATTAATGTATTTAATTATCTGTCTGTGAGCTCAAAAACTAATAGATGGATTGTGAAAACATTTTAAGCAAATATCCCAAGTTGGATAAAGAACAAGTGATTAGATTTTGGAAATTAGTACAGTGATTCTGCATCAATTTGAAAAATTGATAAATTATTTAAAGATTTTACTTTTCGTTTTTAACGCTTTCAACGGACTTGCCCCTCCTTATCTGTCAGACCTCCTGACTGTCCGCAACTGTAATAGAGTGCTCAAGTCCACAAACCAGCTCCTGTTGGAAGTCCCAGGACCCGACGACTACAAACAGTTGCTTGGCCCAGACTCTGGAACAAGCTGCCCCCTGACTTTGGTCTTTTTAAAGCCCGACTTAAAACATATTTATTCAGACTGGCTTTTAGTACTCAGTAATGTGGTGACATTTTATCTATTTTATCGTTCAGTTGATTTCATTTGATTGTTGCACATTTTATTGTTGTGTACGTAATTGTTTTTATTCTAATCTTGTCATACTTTACTGTAAAGCACTTTAGTCACCTTGAGTGTTGTAAAGGACTCTATAAATAAATGTTGATTGATTGAATGATTGATTGAATGCCTAGGTTCAGCTCTTTGAGCTGGTTCTACAACACCTCCTGCTGGTGACTTTGTGCATTACATGCTCTAGCCATACATTTCGTTTCTCTTTCTGTTCAGAGCAAACAATGAGACAGCATGTACTAGAAATTTCTAAAAAGCCTTAGAAAGCGTGAATTATATTGTTTTCCATGATCAGGACCACTGATCCATATAACTGCCATTATCTAAAAAAAGAGTATATTTGGTGCTTGGCAGAAGTTTTGCGTTCTCTTGTTGTTCTTTGTTGCTTTATTTCTGTACAGCAAAGATTCCAAACCAGGGGTACACGTACCCTTAGGGCTACAGGAGCACATTGTAGGGGGTGCATGGAAACATTTATCAATCAAATAAAAATATAATAGGAAAACATTCATAGTTCCTTTTGTGCTATATTTTGGACAAATTTACCACAAACTAACAATAATATTGCCCAATAAATCGCTGTCCTTACATGTAATTTATTGAAACAGAATTAATTGTTTAATGCTTTTGGGATACATCATGAAGATCCAGGAAGGAGTCTCAGAACACTTGCTGATACACAAATAAAACAGCATATAAAATAGTGAAGGGGTACTTGTGAAATGAGGAGGCGGTAAACTTGATATGATAAAAAAAATTAAAAATAAATAAATTAAAAAAAATAAAAAAAACCCTAAGGGCGTTAGTACACAGAGCCAAAAAGGTTGGGAACCACTGCTGTCCAGTATTTGAGTGTTTGAAAGGCACTTCTGAATAAAATGTAATAATATCATTATTACATTTATACCAGGGGCAGTTAGTTTTTAGTAGTTTTAAAATATGCCTAAACACCAGTGATCTTCAATTTCTAGGCTGTTCCAGGCTGTGGTCTTGCCTATTTATGTGTTTTGTATTTGATCTTGTGCGTTTGTTCGGTGCTTCATGGTCTATCAAATGACTTTACCTCGACCCTGTTACTCTTACTGAGATATTGAGGTGAAAGAGAAAAGCTATTTTTCTATTCCTTGTTCACAGGTACTTGCTCAGGCATCACATGTGATTCACCAAACGCAGTCGTGTACCGGTGAGCCTGCTGACAGCGAACAGACGCTACGGAGCAGCTTTCTCCCAGGTGAACTCATTTCAATTGCAGGAGTGGATCTCCCCCAGCTGGATTTCACTCTGTATCAGCCGTCAATCCCTAGTGACAAAATGAGTCGATGTGTGCGGCGGTGGGTTCGCAGGGCCGAGTTGGCTGCCAAGGTAACACTGTCAAAGCCAAATAAATGGCATTCTCGCTATACTGGTGTTGAAGTCGTGCCAGGGAATCACTTGCTCACCAGTGTCTCGCTCCTGTGAGAGACCAGAGAGCCCTGTAGCCAAAGGCGTCTTGCTGATAGGGATGAAGTATCTCTATGGTAACAGCAGAGGAGAAGCAGCTGGTAAACAGGTGAAAAAAAAATAAAAAATCTACAAAGGCCATTTAAAATCCTCTTGGTGGTATATGGGTTCAACTTCGTAGCCACGTAGCCATCGCTCCAACAGTTGGTTTTTTCTTCTTTTGATGGCTTCCAGTTTATTCCAGTGAATAACATTTTGATGGAAACACCTGAGGAATTCTCAGTTTCTTGTTTTAAATCAATCAATTGTTTAGCTATTGATTAAGTGATTCACAATCCATCACATGAATGCACATTAGATGATCGGTCTAAAGCTGAATAATAAAACGTTGTTATTATTGTGTCCATGCAATGTCTTTGGGAGTCTTCGATATTCACTTAAAGCCCTTAAACACATTAAATACACCATAAAAAGTGGGCATCGCCATTTTGGAGATTTCAGCCAATCAGCATTTGCATATCATGTTCTCGGCACGACAATTTTTCTCCGACATATTTCCTGTCCAGTGTTTCTCAAGGATTACTTCAATTTGAAGTTGTAGTCACATGTTATCCAGTTCCTTGGACATTTTGGTGTTATTTCTTAAGAAGACCAGGGAAAGAACAGTGGATGGATTTTGACATTGCACTTATCAGGAAATGAGAAAGTGGACTCGCAGCATTGGATGCCCATATCGGCCATTACTAGAGATCCACCTATGCCTTCCAGCTTAACAAAAAAGAGACTTTAATGTGGGTAAGTCTAGTCCAATCGGAGGCTTTTAACCTCATAAAAACAATTGGAGTAACGTAAATGATGCACTTCCACAGAAACACACATTTTCTTTTCTCTGCCAATGCAAGCCACTTCAAAAAAAAAAAAAAAAAAAAAAAAAAGTGCTAACAAGGTTTCTCACAACAAATACAGTCAAAAGCTCATCATTAATACATTAATCATAATTTCTGAAGACACTCTCTGGAAGGTTTTTATTTTATTTTACAAAGTTAATTTTTGAGAAGTCAGTGGATTCACGTGAAAGTGAAAGAACAGAAGAATTAGAACTATTAAGGGATAAAAAAGCACAAGCAGTTCCAACTGTCACTAAGACCAAGCTGAGATGTCATGGTGTGTTTATGTGTGCAGCTGTAAGTGAGAAATATAGATTTTTTCTTTTTTTTTTTTTCTTTCTTTCTAAGCTTCACCAGAAGCAGAAGATTGATTCACTCAAAGTGAGGAGCTCAGTCAAGACTACATATCAGCGATACTAAAAGCGTTACATTTCAACAATTGAGTCCAACCCTGAAGACAACAACAAAGACAACAACAACAAAAAAAACACACTGCTACAAAACTTTATCAAAGGGTGCATTAAAGCAGTTTGAAACAAAGGTCTCCAACTCGTTTTTTTTTTTTCCATTTTACTGCATGTGTGTATTTAAAGTAGCACTTTAATATACAAACATTTTAAAATAAACCACGATGTTGACTAACAATGTTGAATTAGGCGAGTCATATTATTTCAAGCACTTGCCCACAATAAAAGCCAATAATATGCAATATCCAACTGAGATCTATTTAGAGAGTATCCGCATGGTTTTTCAACCTCCAGACATTTACCTCCTGATCAGACATAGAACCTTTGTAATGCACAGAACAGGAGCTTTTTAATCATCAAGTAAAAACAAACTGCAAGCATTTCTTTTAAAAAAAAGAGAGAGAGAAAAAAAAAATACATCTATACATTTTTTTTTTTTTTTTTAAATACATATTTATTTATTTATTTATTTATTTATTTATTTATTTATTACACCCAGGGAAGTTGATCATCCACCTTATATGAAACCAATTACAAGATGAAATCAGACCGATCAACAGGTGCTGAAATAAGCATCCTGTGTCTGTGTGATGCTGGCTCGGTGAGTCAGTGAAGCTGACACAGGCTCCGATAGCACAGGTTCACTCATCATCAGGTAGTGACCGCTGAGAAATGACAAAAGATCGCACTCACCCGCTTCTCCTGACAGTTTCCCAGTGTGAAGTGTGCTTTTTCTGCGGCGTGTCAGAGTTCCTGTGACCCAGTGCTGATGCTGATGGAAGGAGCAGGATGAAGCTTCTCTCTCTCAGATCAGATCAGATCAGATCAGATCAGGCTGCAGTCAGCTTGTGTGATGGCAAGCTTAGCTGTATTTTTCTCCTGTTACAGTCAAAAGACAAATGCTCATTTTATTCTTCCAAATGCTTCTCTCAGATCACGCTCCGCCGATGCTCTTCCAAATATGGCCACAGGAAGTGCACGAGCGCTGCTGTCGGAATTATTGGCGCTACTGGCTGTATGAAAGAGCAGGTCTAAAACTAAATAAATACATAATAAATGTATTTATTCAGTTTTGTTGTTTTTGTTGTATTTTTATGGGCTTGCATTTAATGGCATAAATGTTTAAAATTGACAATTAAGATAATCTTTTCTAATACTGACTTGTGGAATACTTTGAATCAAACTACATTTTTTTTTTTTGCTAATATTGTGCACACTTGTGATTTGAGACTTTAGGTTAATTTTACAAACATGACACACACACGCACATGCACATGCACACGCACACACACGCACACACACACAAACACACACACATACACACACACACACGCACACACACACACACACACACACACACACACACACACACACACACACGCACACACACACACACACACACACACACACACACACACACACACACACACACACACACAGTATAATACATGTTTTATACATAAACATGGCATGTCACGCCATTCCTCAATAATATTGTTTAAGAATACTATACGCTGATCATTTTTTTTTTTTTTTTTTTTTTTTTTAAACATTAACATATTCGTTTTCTTTTTTTTAAAAAAAAAAATAAAATAAAATCATTCTTTTTGTAGAATATTTATTTATTGGCTTGTATGTTTGTTATGTAGTAATTAAATTAATGAATTCCTTTAAACACTGTACATAGAAAACTGCACAATAGTTCTGCAGGATAAAATTGCTATTCAGTTGAAAGTCCAAACAGGATGATTAACATTGTGTTCCCTGGTAGCTGTATATAATGGCTTGCTATCATTTCTTTTAGTAATTGTTGATTAGAACCACGGTTTACGTGATTCCCGTGAATGCATCATCTCTGTTGCTGAGGGATGTCGCTGAGAAAAAGCTGTGAGCGCAGAGCAAGTTTCTTTTCTTCTGCTTGTTTGGCTTTTTCCACTGCTTTAACTGCCTTTTCACAACATTTCAACAACATTTGGATTATGTTTGCGTTCAGCCAACAAACTCATAAAGCATCTGTTGCGCTATTAAACTAATAACTTTATAATATTTTATTTCTCTAATCGTTTCATTTGAACATTCATTATATAAACTTGGTACGAAGTTATCATTAATATAGCTTTACCTCAACACACATGAATATTATTTATAAAGCCCATTATAGTAAATATATGACTTTTTAAATGGATTACAAACGTAATTTAACCTTAAAAATGGTTAAAAGAAAACGTACCCTTACCTGTAACTGTATTGGCATCTTTTGTTTTACTGGTTCTATGGATAAACAGCTAATTAGGTTATGATAATGAGCGGGAAGTCACATGATGAAGTAAAAAATGAGTTACTTTGAGGCAGGAGATAGACTGGCTGCTTTTTGTTGATATTTCAGACATAAATGGCTGTTCTGATTTCTAACTGCGACTATCTAGCTATATAATAACACAGCTGTTTTATGGACAAGGATTATATGTTTTTCCTCCTGTTTTTTTTTTTTTTTTTTCTTTCATCAATCAATATAATATATGCACAATATATTTGTAAACCATCCACTATAATCATTAGTCACTAATAATAATTCAATACACTGGATTACTTTTAAGAATAAATTCAGAACCATAACTTTGAAGATAAATAGTGTACAGTATATGTCAGTGTGAATGCAACCTATCTTAATTTATGTAACTTTTGAATACATTTTAGGTTGTTGCTATTGGTCCGGACCCAGGCCTCAGACAGTCCTGACTATAGTTCCGGCACTTCCTGTGTACATGCGTCCGCAGTAAGCCAAATGCCGATAGTTCCGTCACCGCTGGACCCGTACCTGTCACTGCCGGACCCGTGCCCTTCTAGTCATATTTCCACCAGTTTTATTTTAGCCCTAACCCTAACTCTGTTCCTAACCCTAACTCTAACTCTAACTCTAATCCTAATCCTAATCCTAATCCTAACCCAGGAAATACCTTAAAATGTTTCTTTTTTTTTTCCGTATGTGTATTTTTAAAGGTGGAATTTGCAGTGTTAGATATGTTAAAATGAAAAAAAAGTACATGTTAGAAGTGGGATTTGAAACCCCACCAGCAGAAGGAAGAATCTTGAGTGTAGTGCCTTAGACCACTAGGCCATCCTAACACAGTGTTAACAAAGGCACACTGATGTACAAAAGGCCAGGCAGTGACGGAACTGTGGATGCACACAGGAAGTGCCGGAACTATAGTCAGGTTTGTCTGAGGGCCGGCTCCGGAGCTAGAAACACTTTGTACATGGCATATTATTTCCATTTGGAATTTGTGTATCCAAGTCCTTCTCACAATTTAAAACCTCCATTGGAAATGCACAAACAATGTGTTTTGAATTCCATCTTACACTTTTTATATCTTCTCTTATACTTCTTAAACCCAAATCCCAAAACAGCAGCTGTAAATTACTCAGTAGATTGTTACTTTTTACCTGAAACATGATTATTACTTTTTTATTTTTGATAAATTCAATGAATTTCATGGTATTTTATTTGATAAACAAAGGGTTTGTGTGCTTCAGGATGTTGAAATCAACATTCAAATTTGGGCATGTCCTATCTGGTATCAAACTATTACTACTACAAGTAAAAGTAAGCAATTTATTCTTTCCTTGAGTGCTTTCCACACACTCACATCAGTGAATACATTCTACTTAATGCTCACTAAATCAGGCTTTTATGTAAAACAATGAGTCACTATTGAGCTCCTTATTCCGTGTGCGTTACTCTGAGTGATAAACAGTGATTTATTCACTGTAGTACATGATGTTCGTGAACTAATGAAAAACAACAGCCAATCTTGTATTTCCACTTTAGTTTGTTTGCTCATTAGTGGACACCAGGAAAGGGATGAATGCACAAGTGCTTTAAATAGTCACATGAACATTAATTAAATGCTCAGCGAGGAGATATACATGTATTTTCACACTAGGCCATTATAGGAGAAGATATAGACTTGGTCAGCTGCGACAATGGCTAATGCTTTTCAACTTGAGATGATGAAACACTGGATAATACTTTTGTCAGAGCTCTCCTTCAAGTGATTCATATGTTATTAGTCAACATGGTTCACAATAAATTGGAAAGTAAAACTTCAAACTCATGCTTGTGTACTTGTGGATCATGAGTCATTTTCTTGCATCTGAAGGCTTTCAATAAAACAAATTGTCTTTCGACAATAAAAAGATTTTGGAATTTTCTCAGTTAAGTCATTTTTTTTACTGACTGATATGCTTCCGAGTTGAAACAGAATAATAAAGAAAATAGGATTAAATAGTAACTTTGATGATTGGAGCGTGATTGTTTTCAGAGGACATCAAAAGCATTTTTCAAATTACTAATCGGCAAAAAAATGCATAAAAAGAGACTTTTTTATTTGCGCCATCTCAAATCCTTTTATTCACAGCTATGTCGAGCATCAGGCGTTTTCTGTTTTGACTGATAATCCACACGTGACCCTTTGCCTTGTTGCCATGGACACGTCACCGGAGAAGTTCCCCATATGGTTCCAATGGCTTGTAGAGTCGACAGCAAATAACAAGTGGGTCTTTTTTTATTACTGGATATGAAGCAAAACAACAACAACAAAAAAAAAAACCATCTGTTTTTTAAGCCCAGAAACTCACAAGCAATATTGCTGCAATCACAAAGTATTGTTTTGAGCCCTCATGTTTAATAATGCAAGATGGTTTGAATTCATTGGGGGATTTTCCAATAAATTTGGATTTTTTTTTTAAAGTGAATCAAAAACCTACATTTTATGATAATATCCAAAATGTAAAAACATATTTTTATATAAAAGCTCTTATATACTGTGCCTTTCTGAGAGAAGTTTGCATGTTCTCTAATGTTCCCTAACATAAACACAAATGTGATGATGTGCTTATGGCAGCAGCTTTGCATTAACCCACCGATCTGACCTGTGGTTTTGTTTTACTGTAGCAACCCAAAAAAATCACTTCGAAGCATATATGCAAAACTGATTACAGTAAATGTAACAGTCGATGAATGGAGCTTTAATATCCCTCACTTTAGCAAAATATATTTCTTTTATTCAATGAGAAGCAAAGAATCTTAACCCTATACCTATAGCCGCCGTGTGTTTACCAAGATGTGTGAGTAAAGATAGGTATAACTGGCAAAAACAGAAAGAAAGAAAAATTAAAATATTACTACTGTGTATTACTATATATAACCTACAGTTTGTTTTTCTGTTTAATAGGTGAAAGATTTAACTTGTTTTTTTAAATTTTTTAATTTATGAAGGACGTTTTAATTTTCTTGTGAATTTTGTTGGGACCCCAGGAAGAATAATGGGCATCTTATTTCAATAAAACAATATAAAAAACAAAAACAAAAAACGATCAATTGGTGACTAAAAAGCGTCTTTATAAAAAAGAAAAATAAATATCAGAGACAAATACAACAGCAAATAGTGGAGGTCATAATTTGATGACGGTTTAAAGCTGTCCTTGTTGCATAAAGATAATGTTAGGCAGATAATTTTTGAATATCTGATCAATGTATAAAATGAAGGATGACTGTAAAATATTAGAGACACCTTGCGTAGATTATGGACATTAAATGTATTATTACCAGTGCTCTCTCCCTGTCTTTCTTCATGCTTGCTCTGCCTCCCTCAGGTAAAAAAGAGAACTGATACAAATAATAATAATAATAATAATAATAATAATAATAATAATAATAATAATAATAATAATAGATTGCCTAATTATTGTACAAAATCAACAAAATAAAAGTTAGTTGTAAAATTTAAATGAATACAGATAAAGAAGAAAAAAGCTCTAACTTTTTAAATATCTTTCAGCAGAGCTTCACAAACAAAGTAGGCATTATTTAATTATAGTTTTTATTATAGTGTCAATGTGTTAAGTCTGCTATCTGTGAGATATAAAACAAAGTTGTCATTCTAATCTTGTTTTGCTCTGAGGCCAAAAGTGATGCTTGAACATACTGTAAGTAGAAAATAAATGAAGACATCTGTCCATCTACAATAGCTTATACCCTGTTTAGGGCAAAAGGCAGTGCATGCTCATATATGACAAAATCATATTCACCAACACAGATTAACATCTACATTTAATTAAGAGGAATATATTTCAACTCTTGACATAAGCAGAAAATGTATAGATTATTGTACATTATCTCCCCCCTTTTTAAATTTTGTAGTTCAAAATGAGATACAATGTGGCATTTTTCACACAGCATGTGTTTCTTAATAATGTATTTTACTGTATCAATGTAAATTAGAAAAGTTTTTGTGGAAATACACACTTTTAATTATTATTATTATTATTTGGTAATCATAATACCATAGTTTTTTTTTTATGGCTCACCTGAAAATGGGTTGTATGTGTCTTCGCTATCAGTTTAAAAACCCTGTCCAAAGTCAGTAAAGCCTTTTTGAGTAAACATGTTAAAGCCAACTGGACTTGATCAGTACTTTAAGATCCTCAGGCTTTTATCCCCAAAAAGCTGCAGCGACTGAAGTGACTATGAAAAAATCAAAAACATTTTACAGGTGAAGATGAACATATATTAAACTACATCCTGGGGACAACTTCACCTGGTTCAATTATAGATTACCATTAGTGCAATGGTCCAACAGTAGGAGCCCCCAAAGTAAATGCACCCAATGACTCTAAAAAAACACAAAAAAAATGACAGAGAAATATACAATATGGTTAATATACAATATTAAGTAAAAATAAACAAATTGAAAATGAAATACAACAAGAAAGACACAGAATGAGAGAAACATTTACACAGAAATTGACAAAATGACTGCAGAACCACAACAATCAAGAACGAAAACGTGCAGAAAAAGAACAAAAACTACAAATCCTTTGTTCTTTCCTTTATTAACACAAAAATTGGTCTTTATTGTAAACACTGACATAAATGTTGTTGATGTGATCAGATGCAATTACATTCTTGTTGCCCCCGCTGGGATAAAAATTGCTCATCTCTGACGTACTATAGAACTGTAGCATCTTCTTTGATATCCTTTTATTTATTTATTTATTTATTTATTTATTTATTTATTTATTTATTTATTTATTTATTTATTTCCCGTTTGGTGACATATTCCACTCCGGTAGACGGCGCTAAATGAGTGTTCTACCCTATATTATATCAAGAGAAGAAGAAGAAGAGAGGCTGAAGGTATTCAGCTACTACCTGTTAGCCCTTAGCTTGGAATGTTTGTAAAAATGTGAGGCGTTTCCTGAGCTGCTTGGACACGTTGGACACTGACGGTCAGTGCCTGCACACCATGGCGGTCTGTCGGTTCCTGCTGGACTTTGACACCCGGGCCTTGAGTCCGTATCGCCCCGTGTGCATCTGTTGTTGCAGCTGGCGTTAGCATTAGCATTAGCAGGGTCGTCTGATGAGACTGTGGCCACTGCTGTGGAACCATTGCTGCGTGACACTGAGCTGCAAAACTAAGTAAACTGCGGGCTTTAACAACTACTTTTGTAGCCATCAAACATCATGGCTGTGGTGCTTTAGTTGTTGATGTTTTTAACAGTGAAAATGAGAATTGGGGCTGCTTGTCGCACTCCTAATTCACTCTACTTGTTGGGATATGGCGCTGCATGCAGCTAGAGAGCCAGCTCCCGCTTTGCAAAGCAAATCTACCTGATCTGTTCGTGGCCAACTTAAGGTAAAATATGTCTTGCAAAGCCGCAGCTAAAGACAAGAAGTCCAGCTTCAGTAAGAAGCTGTTCCGGCGCGGTTCTGTTCGCTCCGTGGGCAGTTTCATGAGCCGAGTCCTCAGGACTCTCACAGCTTTGTCACACTTTGGATCCGAGCTCCACATCGAGGATGAGGAAGATGACGGTGGATTCTCCTCTTTTAAATCTGGGAGTAAAGATGTTCCCATGGAGGATGGGGACTTTGGGAGCTTCCTGTTCGGGGACAAAGTTCCTGGGCTCTCGGGTCTGAAGAACCATGGGAACACCTGCTTCATGAACGCGGTGCTGCAGTGTCTCAGTAACACGGATCTCTTTGCTGAGTATCTGGTTTTAGAGCACTACAAAGGTGATGAGTCGGAACAAGAAAAACCAAAGACCAATGTTGTGAATCTGCAGAAGAGAAGTCCTCTAGGCAAAGGAGAAGTTACAGAGCAGCTGTCCGGACTAGTTCGAGCTTTGTGGACCTTTGAATACACGCCCCAGCATAGCAGAGACTTCAAGGTATGGGTGAGAGGTCTACATTAAAACAGCAGTCAGTGATGACTTCACTGATCACATTTAATTAAGTACATTTTACAGCAATTCATTTTAATTTTTTTTTTCACTAGGGATGTCCAGATTCAACTTTTTCACTTCCGATATGATACTGATATTGCAGCCTTGCATTTCGGCCGATACCGATTGATCCGATACAATATCAGCACGAATCATGCATACTTTTATTACTTACTTTATAGTGTGGAATGTTAGAAAAGGCTTGATCAAGTGATGCTACTCAAACAGAGACCAATAGTCAGCAACAGTAGGTTACTTTGAGTGTGAAAACCACAGTCACCTATGGATAGAATTGCTGGAGCAGAAAATTTGATCAGAGAGCTTATATCAGTGATTTTAGATGCAATCCGATATTCGTATTGAACTGATATCCGATATCAATATTGGATCGGGTACCTCGAAAAAGAGTACACCAAAAAAGTCTAGAAAAACACAAAAAATGACTGCAAATCCACAGTACTAACAAACAAGCAAAATGACAACATAAATACACACAAATTAGTTAAAAAATACGCAAAATGATAATACACACACAATATGACTTCAAAAAACACATTTTACAGGAAAAGTACACTAAAGTTCTACAGAAATGCACAAAATGCCTGACAAGTCAATAACAAACGGGTAACATGAGATAAAAACACATAAAATTATTATTTAAAAACTCTGTTCTTTCCTGTATTAATGCTCAGATCGCTCATTATACTAAATGCTGACATAAATGTTGATCATGTGGCCCTCTGATCAAACAAACATTTTTGTGGCCCTGCTGTGATAAAAGTTGCCTACCTCTGGACTAGGGAATTGCCTCATTTACATCATTCTGTTTACATTGTTGGATGTAAGATCTATACCATAATAAGCTTTTTATGGTCATTTATAATCCACTACACTCTAAGGTCTTTTATAAGGTATTTTCATGATTAGATGCTGTGTTTTTATTTATCAGAACAAAGCAGATTAAAGGGATTATTATTGGGATAAGAGGCTTTAAGACCCTGGTGTCTGTTAACCAGAGGTTTAAACAGTACTGATTTATCCTACTAAAGTAGAACTACTGTTACTTGATGATTGGAATTGTACTCAAGTACAAGTTAGTCATATTGAAAATACTCAAGTACAAGTAAAAAGTAGCTCAATTAAATAGTACTCAAAGAAAAAGTTACTAGTTACTTTCACACCATGTTTATTTTTGGTAACAAATTATGCCACAGTTCCCTTGCATACAGTAAACAACTCATGTATAAACTTTAAAAGGAAGAGAACAAATCTACCACAATTGGAATTTAATTTATTTTCCACAAAGGCATCTGTATAAATTAAAAGGTTTTTCAAAATATACCGTTCTTTTTAAAGAAAAGAAAGATCAATGAATTCAATTAAAAATAAATGATCAGGCTCCCACTTAGTATAGATACATTTGTGAACTCTAGAACAGTGTCATGCCAATTGTTCCATGTGGGTAACAACACAATAGGTAAAAACCCCAACCTGAATCGATGAAAGTGGCTGAGCGTTGATCAGAAATTGCACGACTAAGAACATATGGATTATGTTCAATGTGAGGTCAGCAGTGTTTGAAGAGGCCATGAAACGGAAATTAAAAAAAAAAAAAAAGAATCATAATTTACTCAGTGACGGTTGGGTTTAGAAATGTAACAAATTACTTCACCTCCTTCAAAATGTACAAGTGAAATAACTGATTTAGAGATATACTCAGAGAAAGTACCCATCAAAGCAACTCAGTTACAGTAACGTGAGTATTTGTAATTCATTACTTTCACCTCTGGTGTTAACTGTTTTCCTCACTCCTTTGTTGGCAGAATGCAGTGTCTAAAAATGCCACACAGTTTAAGGGAAACGCTCAGCATGACGCTCAGGAGTTTCTTCTGTGGCTGCTGGACAGAGTACACGAGGACCTCCACACAGTGAACCCCAACTGCAGACCTACCATCAAGGTAAATGTTAGTGTTTCTAAGCCTTTTCTGAGAGTTATTTTCATTCAAAGATGATCATTTATATTTTTAAACACTCAGGTAAACATTTGTGGGGCCTTAATCCTGGATTAACTCAGTTTAGCCACTTAGTTAATCTAGTTTGATTAAAAAATAAAAATAAAGATTACAATCTCTTTCACTTGTAAGACACAAACTGTCACCTGTACCTAATTTAGCTTTGCCTTTAATACATTATAAATACAAGAAGTATGACTCATGTGTTCAAAACAAAATATGCGAATGCTGATTGGCTGAAATCTCCAAAATCCCAACATATTAAGGTTTATTACGTGTGTTTTGCAGTTTAAAAGTTTATTTAAGTGACTCCAAAGACATCTCTAGCACAAACTAGTCACAAAAGTTCAATTATTCAGCTTTAGAGCTAATATCTAAAGTGTATTCATCAGACGGGTTGGGTATAGCTTTAGGTAATTTGATTTAAAGAGAGATGCAGGCGACATCTTTTGGATAATTTCATCCTCAGTGAGTTGGAAAGCAGCCATTCACCCATAGCTGTGTGTAATTATTTTACGATGGTTTACTCTGCTAACAATTAGCAGTTTTTGCTGCGCTATGTCAGGTATCAAAATAGTGGATTATTAATCAATTAATTAAAAGCCTAAAACTTAGAGGAACAAATATAAAATCCATGGGGAAAAAAATTATAAAGTAGCGTAATAAATCATTTACGCATTATTGGTAATTTGGCCACTTAGAGCAAACTATTTTTCCAAACCAACCTAAACTACGTAACTTATCCTTTGTTTATCTTCTGTTAACCCGACACTGGTCACCATGTCTACTGGTCTTGTGTGTGTGTATATATACATTTGCCATCCATGCTATATATTATACATCATACGGATGTGATTAAAATTCTCTCTTTTTTTTTTTTTAAAGCCACCACTTGAAGAAGATGACCAGAGCATTGAGGAACCATCGCCTCCTTTTTCTGCTGGCTCGTTTGTCCAAGAACTCTTTCAGGCCCAGTACAGGTGCGTCATTACTTTGGTGGAACGTCTGTTGGGTTGCGTGACTTTCCAAACCTAATAAGAATTGTCATGTTCTACCCCAACAGGTCTTCTCTTACATGCCCACATTGTCAAAAGCAGAGCAATACCTTTGACCCCTTCCTTTGTATCTCTTTACCGATCCCGCTGCCACACACACGGTGAGTCTCTCCACTCTTCATTTCATTGCACCACAAACAAAGCGACCAATCAGCTGCTCAGATTTGTGCGTGATTTGTTTTTACAACACTGCCAGCAAACAAATTGTCTTTAACAAGCTGACACTCGCCACTAATGATCAAAGCATAGGAAAGGAAAAGTTTACTGAGGGAAATAATAATCGTGTTTGGCATAAAGAATATAACCTGTTTTGAAAGGGGGTGGGGTTGGGGGGGATTCAAAAACAGAACAAGTTGAATCAAGCTCAAAATTATGATGAAAGCTGAGAAACTTTGGCAGTTGTATTTGTTATTTCGAAGAGTATAGATCAGTGGTTCTCAACCTTTCTTGGGTTGTGACCCCATTTTTATATTTCTGGTGACCCCAGATACCTTCTTTTCCTCTAAAATTAGTTTTTTGATTATATTTGTTATACTGTCAGAAACAGAGTAATAAGGATTAGTGCACAAAATGACAATATGCGCAAGCTCAGATATTTTTATACCACATTTTATTTGACCTTGAATTATATTTGAGAAAGTATAGAATAAAGTCATTGTGTGAAGTGTTTTAATAAAAAAATAAATACCTGCACTGTATGTCTATTTCTGTGATATTATGTATTGTTTTTTTTTTTTTTTAAATTGTGGAAATAGATAATTAAAAATAAATATTAAATACAACACACACACATATATAATTTTAAACATTAATTTATTTCATTTTATTATTGCTAGACGTTTCAGGCGACACCATTTTATTTCCAAGCGACCCCAAGGTTGAAAAACCCTGATCTAGATAGAAAGATTTGTGTCTTAACACAATAAATGCTGCATTTATTATGTTTTAAGGTTTAAGCACCACAATATGCCTAAATTGTTAGTATTTAAACAGAATCAGTGTTGAATTTGACTTAAAAGTGGAATACATTCAGCGACATATTTATTTATTGCTTGTGTGATGACAATTTATTTATTGCTTTGTGATTTCAAACATTTTTCAGGCCCCTGTATGTGACTGTGGTGTACCAGGGAAAATACTCTCACTGTATGCGGATCGGTGTAGCTGTTCCCATCAAAAGCACCGTCTATCTGCTCAGAGATGCTGTGTCACGTGAGACCAAGATCCCCCTGGATCAGGTACTATTTCTGACACTCGGCTCTATCAGTGGCAGAAAGTGTCAGCTCAGCATTTGTTACACAGTTTGGATGTGGTGCAGTTTTCTCTCTTTTCAGAGATGCCGTGGGAATGTTTGATCTCAAAAAATAAATTTTAGTTTTTGTTTAATCCCTGTTGAAACTATACAGTATTTGTGCATTTCCATTGGCGGTATGTGCTCTACATGACTCCTCGCTTTCGGGACTCAATACTGTTTTGGCAGTGGCTATCTGTACGGTTGCCGTATCAATATACCCACATTCAATCTGTATTTCCTCATTGGCCAGTTTAGGTAACTTGACTAAGACTAAACCTAACACTAACCCTAAAAATTGTTGCAATAAAGGGTTTTAACCTGACCTTAACCCTAACCCTAAGACACTACGTTCGTGTACTTCGGTAAACGTACCAATAGCACCGAGGGTTGTCCGTACGGCAACCGTACAAATAGACACTTTCTACTGTTTTTCTGGAGCGTTTCCATTGAGCACCAACCTAACATGTGAAACTGCCAGACTCCACGGATTGCACTTTTTTGCTGCCATCCTCTCAAGATCCTCAACAAATTCTCAGACCCAGTCAGTGTCTGCTTTGAGCCTACGTCACATTTTCAGACCAGGGCTGCTTTTTCTGAAACCTCAACAAAGGAGGTACTTAAAAAAGCAGCACAAGGTACCACGGAGGAGATCATTTTTCCCAGTGGAAATGTGCAAAAAGTGTGGCAAGCCAATACCGCCATTGGAAATGTGCCATTAGATAGTAAAGAAAGTGTTGGAAAAGAACCATGTAAACAAAAAGGTTAGGTTTGTTTTCTAGTTTCCATCATGTTTCTTTTTCTCCTTCAGTTCATCTTGACTGAAATGTACTATGATGGCTTCCATCGCTCATTTTGTGATGATGATGATGATCTCGACATCATTCAAGAAAGCGACTCCATCTTTGCCTTCGAGACCCCAGAAACCTTCAAACTAGAAAGCCTACGCACAAAAAGAGGTGAGTTATTTATAAAAGTAGCCGACAGCTCATTTCATAACCCTGGCTGATATTTAACGCACCTTTGGATATTTGTTGTTTCGTTTGTAACAGGAAGTCTTCTGGCAAATTTAAATCATAATAACTTTAAGTATGGGACGGATATCAGCAGAACACCGTCTTTCATGCAAGGGGCGGTGATGAATGTAACCGCATCACCCAATAAAATCCTAGGACCAGAGAAAATTATCCTTTTAGTGTGCAACAGGGCGTGCACGGGCCACCAAGGGAAGAGGTACAGCACTAAATATACTGTTGGTATCCTAATTGTGACTGAAAGTTGCTGTTTGCAGCTTTCTTAATGTGAAAGCCTCATAGGTGTATGTGATGGATACCTTTTGGTTTCAGGTTTGGTTTACCTTTTGTGTTGTACATGGAGCGTACCGTAACCTGGGACACACTGCAAAAAGAGATCCTGGAGAAAATGCGTCATCTTCTGAGGCCTGGGGTTTATATTCAAGTAAGGAGGAGAACATTCACACAGTTGTTGCAAGTAACCCTGACAGCAGTCTGAAGCTTGTTGTTGTGTAATGTTAGTAGTAAATGTTCAGCATGTTGTAGGGTAATGTGATGCTACGTCGGTTCACACTCTCTTCTTACAGGTGGGTCCTTTCAGCCTCCGAGTCGTCGGAGTGGTTGGTATTACTTACCTTCTTCCCCAAGATGAGCGTCCACTATGTCATCCCACTGTGGAAAGGTCAGTTAAAGAGTCTGATGTGTGTTTAATCATGGACACTGATCAGTGATTACAGTGCACCATTCTATTTAAATATTTTAGCAGTCATTGCTGTCATTGTTACACATGCTATTGATGGTATTAATATTTAATATATTCATACTCTATTTTTTGCTTCTTTCTACTGATTCAAATTTTTACGTTTGGGTGATTCTGATGATCTTGCATTCCATTTTCTCAACACTTATTTCACTTAATGATTTCTTTTTTCTTTTTTTGCTTCCGCAAATGATGTTGAACAGATTTAATTGATTTTGGTTTACGGTTGTATTAGTGGAGATGGAACGTTTGGACCAAACAGTTATATGAACCTAGAGCAAAGATGGACAACTTTTAGGCATGGGCCGATAATCGATAAATCAATTAACCGAGCGGTGAATAAAATGAACTCGATAAGTTTGCCGACCTCGGTATATTGCCATATTAATGTGTTTTTGACAGCGTGCCCGTCGGCTGCAGAGGCTAGTGTTTGCAACAGATATTAAAGAGCAGATAACTCAGTCAGTTCTAATAATTTCTCAGGGGACCTGCAGCGTAATTACTCCCACTTAAAAAGATGAGGCCTGTAATTTTCACCTCAACTATGAGAGACACAATGAGAAAAGAAAATCCAGAAAATCACATTGTAGGATTTTTAATGAATTAATTGGTAAATCCCTCGGTAAAATAAGTATTTGGTCACCTACAAACAAGCAAGATTTCTAGCTCTCACAGACCTGTAACTTCTTCTTTAAGAGGCTCCTCTGTCCTCATCCAGTTACCTGTATTAATGGCACCTGTTTGAACTCGTTATCAATATAATAGACACCTGTCCACAACCTCAGTCACACTCCAAACTCCACTGTGGCCAAGACCAGAGAGCTGTCAAAGGACACCAGAAACAAATTTGTAGACCTGCACCGGGCTGGGAAGACTGAATCTGCAATAGGTAAGCAGTTTTGTGTGAAGAAATCAACTGTGGGAGCAATTATTAGAAATTGGAAGACATAAAAGACCACTGATAATCTCCCTCGATCTGGGGCTCTACGCAAGATCTCACCCTGTGGGGTCAAAATGTTCACAAGAACATTGAGCAAAAATCCCAGAACCACATGGGGGGACCTAGTGGATGACCTGCAGAGAGCTGGGACCAAAGTAACAAAGGCTACCATCAGTAACACACTACGCCTCCAGGGACTCAAATCCTGCAGTGCCAGATGTGTCCCCCTGCTTAAGCCAGTACGTCCGAGTCCGTCTGAAGTTTGTGTTTGGAGGAGAAAGAACACCATACCTACTGTAAAACATGGGAGTGGTAATATTATGCTTTGGGGTTTTTTCTCTGCAAAGGGACCAGGACGACTGATAAGTGTAAAGGAAAGAATGAACGGGCCATGTATCGTGATATTTTGAGTGAAAACCTCCTTCCATCAGCAAGGGCATTGAAGATGAAACGTGGCTGGGTCTGTCAGCACGACAATGATCCCAAACACACCGCCTGGGCAACGAAGGAGTGGCTTCGTAAGAAGCATTTCAAGGTCCTGGAGTGGCCTAGCCAGTCTCCAGATCTCAACCCTATAGAAAATCTTTGCAGGGAGTTGAAAGTCCGTGTTGCCCAGCAACAGCCCCAAAACATCACTGCTCTAGAGGAGATCTGCATGTAGGAATGGGCCAAAATACCAGCAACAGTGTGTGAAAACCTTTGACCTCTGTCAAGTATTGAGATCAACGTCCAGCATGTAAAAGCAGACAAACGTGAGGGCGAGGTCCAACTCTCCGCTGCACAGATGTCCTGAACAGACACTCCCCTGAACAAAGCCCAGGAGGTGGCAAGACCCTGAGTCGAGTGTGCACGCAGACCCATAGTCAGCTGCAGACCCTGACGCGAGTAAGCCAAAGCAATAGCCTCCACTACCCAGTGTGACAGGCATTGCTTAGTAACAGGCTTCCCCTTGCGGGGATTGGCCCAGGAGATGAACATCTGATCGCTCCTTCTGAGGCGTGAATTGCACGAAGTGGACATAACACATTCGGCCTGCTCACACTGTGAGGCAGAAAAGGCCAAAAGATCAATGGGAGAACATGAGTCCACAACCTTTGGCCCAGTGACCCTCTTGGCCGAAGCCAGAGCCAGTAACAAGACAGCCTTAAGAGAGGCAAACTTCAGGCTCGCTTCCTCCAGTGGTTTGAAAGGAGGATGTTTAAGTCGCTCCAAAACCACCACCAGATCCTATGGTGGTACCAGTGGTCTAGACACGGGGAGGAGCCTATGTGCTTCCTTCATAAACCAGCAGATTAGCGGGTGCTGACTTATCCCCTAAGCCAACGTGACAGGCGGCGATCACAGCCAAATACACTTTCACAGTGGAAAAGGTGATCGCAGCATCCGTGCAGCGCACAAACACCCTCAGGCTCAAAGAGAGGCCAAACGGGAGAACGTGGTACTCGTAGCACATCCCCCGGAAATCAAACTGTAGGTACCTTCTGTAAGGGTTTGACGAACATGAACCAATCTCCCTGTCGCACCAGACGCAGGAGGGAGGAATGTGTGAGCATCCGAAAGGTTTATTTCCTGAGGTACTTGGTTAGGGCCCGTAGGTCCAGGATGGGATGGATTCTGGACCTTCCTCGTTTGGGGACCAGAAAGTACCTGGAGTAGAACCCCTCCAGAGACCAAGCGGGAGGGACCACAGTTTGCTCCCCTGCGCAGCAGGGACGTGATCTCCTCCTGTAACACACGGGCCGACTCTTCGTGGGCCCAAGAGTGATTCATGCTGGCGAAACTGGGAGCGACAGATGCAAACTGCAGCCGTCAGTAACACCCAAGACGGAGCCGCAAGCGTTCTCTATCTCTCCATCCTCAGGGAGAGAAAGATCAAGCGCTCTGGTGTACCCACTGAAAGAGGAGCCATACACGGAGCAATTGTGCCCTCTCCCGGAGGTAGACCGTACGTGGCCGGAAGTCAACGAGTCCTGGACCGTCTGAGATGTCAAGGACAGCGTTGGTTTTCGAGATGCAGCTTTTGCTTTTGTCCGAAGCTCGGATACCATAGTATCTGGAGCAGGAGTCGGGCTACATACTTTCGTAAGAGCCCAGGGGGAGGACCAATGTGGGCACCGAGGGCAGTGGGACCAAGATGACAGCGAGGTGTGCTGAGATCAACGCACCGGTCTTGCGACAAGAAGGGGACCAACGTGTGCCCGAGGCCTGGATGTTCACTACGTTTCGGCAGTGAAGGACAGCACCTGCAAAGCAAAGTAAGCAGTGTTTTACCCACTTATCGACCTGTTGTGGTCTAGAGCAGGCGCTAGTTCTGCCAGCGTCCATCAACTGAAATAAAGAAAATACACCTGTGGACAGTTAAGCTGGCAAAAAAAAAAACACGAGATAGCTGAGAGGAGAAGAGGTGTTTGAATAGTGCACGTCTGTCCGTGTCCTCCTTTTATGACTTCCGGCAGCTGAGCTGACGGCAGCAAAAGAGCAGAACGGAGCTCACAGAGGAATTTATTTACTAAACATGAACTTTTTCTTCTGAGAAATGATATGATACTTCAACATCAAACTCTATCATTTACCATCTGACTCTGGCTCTGAGGTAATCATCTACTGCTTTTTTATTTGTTGGCTCAACTGGAAAGCTAAGTAGCAAGCTAGCTAGCTACAAGTAGCAAGCTAACTAGCAGAAGAATGGCTCTTTCCACAACAGAATACAGCAGTCTTCTCCAAAAGATTACTGAACTGGAGACTACAGTGCGAGGAATACAAGTAAACATTAAGGTTAATGGACACTGTGGATATGATAACGATACGACTGTGCCGCTGTTTCAAAACAGCGGAGTGGATAAAGCTAACGCGCTACCAACCCGTGCTAACAAAGCTATCAGGCCAAGGGAGGATCCTGTTCCCGTTTATAAGCCAACAGGTGCGAGTAGTCCCTGGAATACTCTGGGAGCTAAGCCTAAGAAAAAGTCATATCCTCTCCAAAGGCTAACGGGCCGAGCAAAGCGCCCTGATATCAATAATGAGACGGACTGGCCTGTACTGGCTTCGCAGACTACAGCCTCAACATCAACTCCCTTGTCTGCCCAGGCACAAAAGTGGGCATATGTTAAAGGCAGGAGTATCCCCAAGTCACAAACCCAGTTTCATGTAGAACTGGGCAATCGATTCGCCCCACTGCTGAATGACCTAGGATTTGCCTCTAATGAGGTCAACACACAATCTTCTGGAACTGCGAAGACTGAAAGTGCTTCAGGAAAGCAAAAGGGACATGGTAGGCCAAAGCAACAACCTCACACACTGATAATGGGAGACGTTTCTGTTAAAGATGCTCAGAAGATGTTTAGCAGCAACGTGAAAGTGATCTGCTTACCTAATGACACAGTATCAGACCTGGCTGACAAAATCTTGCATATTGTTGCAGATTACCCACATTTGAAAAATGTTGTGATTCATTTTGGGTTAAATGATTTAGCCAAGGAGGAGTCTGAGGTGTTAAAGCAGGATTTCACCCATCTGCTAAAAACTGTGAGCTGTTTGCTGTCTAAAGTGTTAATCAGTGGCCCAATACCTCCAGTCCGCAAAGGAGATCTGAAATTCTCAAGGATTTACTCTTTGAATAAATTTTTGTCTTCGGCTTGTGCTGCCCTTTCACTAAATTTTATAGAAAATTTTCCTATTTTTTGGGAACGCAGTCATCTTTTTAGAGCAGATGGACTGTGTCTAAACAAGGCTGGAGTAAAACTCTTCACATCCAACTTGTTTTACTTCACCAGTCACACTGCTATCAGTTCTGATAAAGACAGAGGACAACATGTACCATCAGAGAACAAAACAACAAAGAAAGAACATGGAGTCGATGAGCTTCCAGCAAGAAATCAAAATCACCAAAATGAAGAGGTCAACCCAACCCCCACATCTCAGGACCCACCTGCTTCACCCCAAAATTCACCTACTTCCACCTCATCCAGCTTCTCTCCTACCCCTGCCTTATTGGATTTAACTGCCCAGATGAACGAGCTGGTTCTGGCTGGCACAAGACTGACACCCCACCCTTTACCCCACCACTGTCCCATCTTATCTCCTCTAAAGAACCAATCTGCACCACCCATCCCTCCTCGACGATACCAGGCCCAGGATCAGTCTTCTCCTTAGGCCAGCTGTGTTCATCTTAGAGCGACACAGGTCTGATGTGTGCTGGGTCCGGACTGCAATACCTCTATTTTTAGGAACAACCAGAAAAAGTCAGGGCCTTATGGAGTTAATGCAGCTTATTTAATTCCTGTGGTGACAGGTAACACAGGTAAAATTGTGAAATTTAAGAAAAGCAAAAAGCTTTATAGAGATAAAAATTTGACTCCTATAACATGTAATCCAAAAAGTCCACCAATGTCTCCAGCAAAGTCTTCAAAATTAGCTCTTCTTAATGTTAGATCTCTTGTTAACAAGTCACTACTAATTAATGATATTATTTTGACACATCACTTGGACTTTTTAGTTCTTAATGAAACGTCGTTGAATGATGTATCAGTAATACTATTCTCAATGAAAGTGTACCACACGACTTTATTTATTTCAATAAGTGTCATACTTGCAGGAAAGGTGGTGGAGTTGCTGCCATCTTTAAATCAATATTTCAGCACAAAGAAATAACATTTAGTGATTTTATCTCCTTTGAATATGTCATTCTTACTGAAGGGTGATTCAAGAGTTCTGTTTTTAGTCATTTATAGACCCCCAAAATATTCTGTAGAATTCATGGATGAGTTTGCTGAACTGCTGTCAGTTGTATGCACTGAATACAACTTTTAAATAACGGGTGACTTAAATATTCATGTAGACAATGACATGGACAGTACTGCCAAAGAACTGTATGCTTTAATGGACACTTTTGGTCTTTTACAACATGTGACTGGTCCGACACACACTCAAGGTCACACTTTGGTACTGGTTATCTCTAAAGGTGTTGATATCTCTGCTGTTGATGTAAGAGACTTAGCTCTATCTTGATCATTTCTGTGTCTTTTTTGACCTAGAGACTGTAACATCTGTTTTCCCTACTTCTGTGTGTTTAAAGAAAAGGTACATAAATGACAACACAAGTGCACAGTTTATGGAAGCCATAGCAATGACACCAACATTGAGTGGTGAGACAGTTGATGATCTTTTGGATGAGTTTAATACAAAAGTCTGTAATGTCATAGATGTGGTGGCTCCAATAAAAACTAAGAAAACCAAACACACAGAAAACACCTTGGAGGAGGACTGAGATAATGCAGAAATTGAAATCTGACTGTAGAAGAGCTGAGCGTAAATGGAGATCAACAAAACTCCAAATTCATCTAGAACTATACAAAATCAGTCTGCGAAAATTCAATGATGGCTTGTTCAAAGCAAGACAGCAATACTTTTCTGAAATTATTGCCATAAATTTCAACAACTCTCGCACGTTGTTTTCTGTAATTGAAAAGCTCACAACCCCCCGCAGATCAGATAGCCCCTGAATTACTGTCAGCTGGAAAATGCAATGAATTTGCTGTATATTTCAATGAAAAAATACAATCAATAAGGTCAAACATCAGAACAAACCAGCAAAATAACAAAAAGCTTGAACAGCTTCAACCACTGAGGCATGAGTCAACTACAATGTTAGTTTATTACAGTGAACCCAAAAACAATAGAGGAAACTGTTCAGCAGCTGAATTCATCAACATGTTGCCTTGACACAATACCCTCAAACTTGTTTAAAACTGTTGTAAAGTCAGTTGTCACTAATTTGTGTCAGATCATTAACTACTCATTCCAATCAGGCACCGTACCAAAATCCCTGAAAGTAGCTGCTGTGAAACCTTTGTTAAAAAAGAGAACACTGGATGCCTCTATACTGGCTAACTATAGACCAATCAGCAACCTTCCATTCATGGCCAAGATCATTGAGAAGGTGGTCTTCAACCAACTGAGTCAATTCTTAACATTCAACAAAATATTTGATAAATTTCAGTCAGGTTTTCGTTCTCATCACAGCACTGAAACTGCTCTGATCAAAGTGATCAATGACATAAGGTTGAACACTGATTCCGGAAAAGTATCTGTTCTCATTCTATTGGATCTAAGTGCTGCATTTGACACTGTAGATCATACAATTTTGTTGCACAGATTGCAAACATGGGTTGGACTAAATGGAAAAGTAATGCAATGGTTTAAGTCCTACTTGGAGGAGCGAAGTTATTTTGTAAGCATTGGAAGCTTTGAATCTGACAGATTACCAATGTCCTGTGGGGTTCCTCGGGGCTCTGTTCTTGGACCCCTTCTGTTTAGCCTATATATGCTTCCTTTAGGACAAATTTTACAGAACTGTAAGGTTGATTATCAGAGCTACGCAGATGACACACAACTATATCTATCACTGAACCCAGATGACTATGGTCCCATTGAGGTGTTGTGTGACTGCTTAGAAAAAGTAAACTGCTGGAAGAGTGAAAACTTCCTTCAACTAAACCATGACAAAATGAAGGTGATTGTCTTTGGTAACAAGGAAAAGAGGACTGCTGTCAGCAATTATCTTGAGTGTCGATCTTTAAAAGCTAAAGACCAAGTCAAAAACCTTGGTGTTCTGATTGACTCAGATCTTACATTCAGCAGTCAGATCAAATCTATCACAAAAACAGCCTTCTACCACCTACAGAACATCTCCAGAGTGAAAGGTTTAATGACTCTGAAAGATCAGGAGAAACTGGTCCATGCTTTTATCTCCAGCAGACTGGACTATTGTAATGGACTTTTGACAGGAATCCCCCAAAAGAGCATCAAACAGCTACAGCTGGTTCAGAACGCTGCAGCTCGGGTCTTAACCAGAACAAAGAGGTCAGAGCACATTACTCCAGTTTTAACGTCTTTACACTGGCTCCCAGTCAGCCTCAGAATAGACTTTAAAGTTCTGCTGGTGTATAAATCTGTGAATGGGTTTGGTCCAGAATATATCAGTGACATGTTAGTCAGGTATGAACCCAGCAGGTCTCTCAGATCTATGGACACAGGTCAGATAGTGGAGACCAGAGCTCACAGTAAGCATGGTGATGTTGCATTTAGTTGTTATGCTGCAAAGAAGTGGAACAAACTGCCAGCAGAGCTGAAGTCAGCATCTAATGTGAACATTTTTAAATCAAAGTTAAAGGCACTCTTTTTCTCTACTGCGTATGATCGAGAGGGAGATTTTTGGTCATGTTGTTGATGTAATGTGTTTGTTGATGATTTTAATTGACTTAACTGATGATTTTAAATGTTCTTATTGATTTTAAACAATTGGATGTTTTATCATGTAAAGCACATTGAGTTGCCTTGTGTATGAAATGCGCTATACAAATAAATTTGCCTTGCATTGCCTTGCCTTTTATAGGAGGTGGGTGACCCCCGTGGGAATGGACACGCTTCACCGGCAGATTTAAATAAATGCTTCTGAGGAATGCAGACAGAGGTTGCATCCCATAGTGAGACATCTCATGAAATATTATGAAATGGAACTGAATAGATGCATATGATTAATTATTTATTTATTAATAATTATTTTTGTTGTTGTTAATAACCTAAATTAAAATGATAGTTTTTCTTTGTCCTACACTCAGTCAGTGGGAGTTTTTTTTAAATTTCTTGTGACAAAAACGCACCCAAATGTTTGAAATGTAAGGACTTTCAAGAGTTGCTCAAGAATGAAATCATGCCCTCATTTATTTTTTTTATTCTATGAACATGCAAATTGTCTTTTCAGCATGCTCAATTAGATCAAACCTTAGTGTTCTCGTCTGTATTTAATTTGTTGAGAACAATTGTTTTGAATAATGGTTTGAATTTGCAGAATAATGTCTAAAAAATAGCGGATGGACTTGGAAGAAGCTGCTCTGAGGCTGTGGACTGCCAACCTCAGGGCCTCACAGACTATTATTATTTTTCTCCTAAAAACCTATCTTTTTACAAAAGCTTTCTGCTAAATTATGTTTTATTGATTTTATTTGCTGTCAGTTTAATTATTGCTTTTATCTGTTGAATTATTATCACTGCCCTTGTCTCTGTAGCACTTTGAGATTTCTAAATGTAAAGTGCTTTACAAATTGAAGTTGTTATTCTTATTCTTATTATTATTATTGATTACTGTTTTATTCTGGGCTTTAATTATGTCAGATGTTTGAAGACTGGTTTAAAGGTTAAGTCACTGCTACATTGCATTATCTTGTTTGATTTGAGCTCTAACAGCCTGGTTATGGAATATAGACGAGTGGAGAAAACAGGCCCCAGCCTGTTTCAAACAGTGTTTAAAAAGTAGTTTGGCTTGTTTCACTTCAAGTCACAGCATTGACACTCAATAAGGAGCATTAGGTAAAAGGGAAGATGGCTTTTTATTCATCATCTTTTCAAGAAACCAATCACGTCATTCTCAATCTTATAACCCCAGTTTTATACATCAATATATAATATATTAGTGAATCTGGTTCTTCCAGAGTGTGATTTTTGAGCTTCGATGAATAAATTGTTACTGTTGTGTATATTTCTCCTACCCGCTCCCCGTGTGTAACTTTACCTTCTCATTGTTTATTTGAATCTTAATGAAATCAGACGTTTCTTCTCTCCCTGTCTGACTTCATGCTGTTTCCCACTACAGAGCGTACAAGTCCTGTGGGCAGGGTGGACCCCCTCATGTGAAGATAGTGGTGGAATGGGATAAAGAGACCAAGGACTAGTGAGTGCAAACAATGTTTGCTGGACCTTTCTGTTGATTTTTGGTTTACACGTACGTGTCCACTGAGTCAGACAGTTTAAACCCCAAACTCTGCAGAGATGAAGCAGTGAGGTAATTACTGTGTTGATGATACATTGATAGATAGGGATGTAACGATTTATCATAAGGCAGTTAAAAATCGATTCATAAGTATCACGATTCACATCAATATTGTGAAAATTGAATCTCAGTAATTTTTTTTAACCAGCAGAGGGCGCTATCCAGAAGTGTTGGTGGCCGGCGGAATCTGCTAATACTTTCTTTCTGGCCGCCTTCTACTTTTAAACATGTTCATGAATAATTCCTTACCTCTTTAGCTCCGAAAAATATCTGTAATATTGCGTGAATATCTGTAAAAGGTTTTTCTATTAGCTCTGTCTGCTAGCATAGCATCTCTTCACTGCAAGATATCTGCATGCCAACTGACCACTGGGTTACCAGCTCTCTCTGCTGGTCCAAACAAATATCTGACGTAAATAGAGTGAAATTACTGTTTGTTTTTTTTTAGGTCCAATTGTTAAGGCACAAAATACATTTTCAGTTGCACTTTTAAAAAGAAAAGGAACTATTATGCAGTTTGGCATTGTTTACTATAGAAACTGAATTTAAATGAATAGGATTCTTCATTTGTATTATTCCTTTATTTATTTCATTCAAGATTTATTTTTAGTTAAATTGCATTGTTTTGAATAGTTTATCTAGGGATTCTTTTGACAATGAAAAATTAAATGAAAACAGTATAGTTGTTTTTCCCCAAAAAAATAAAGGAATATTTTTCAGTCAACATTTTTCTACAGTCCCATTTTGTAAAATAAATAGTGAGAGAATCGTATCGTGAATCAAATCGTATCGGAAGTTGAGTGTATCGTTACATCCCTATTGATAGATAGATTAACTGTCTCTACCTCTAACACCCCCCCCCCCCCCACACAATTATCAGCTGTCCTTTTGCACTGCTTTTGTGTAAATGCCAATCTTAATCTGCAAACAGATGTGATGTTTATAAAACAGTTTTGGGTTTAAACAAACACCACAGTCTGAGGCCAAGCTCTGCTTTGTGTATTTTAAATTTCAGTAGATGGGTACGACTACATAATGTAAGACAAATAAATATCCCCCCCAAAGAAACAATATTTGATTTAGCGTTGCAAAAGAGTGAAAATTTTACTGTAAACTTTCACAGGAATTTAAGGTCAGGAATTTTCATAGTAATTATTTCTTAAAATTAACTGGATAGTGTGAATCCCTTTTACATAACAGTATCATATCTAAACATAAATATGAGCATCCATGAAAAATAACACAATTTAATAAACAGAAACAATACATCATTTTAACTACTGTTGCAAAATTATGTGAATTTTAAGTTATCACTTCCCATGGAAATTAATGGGAAAAAACAGAATTTATTAAATTGAAGGTTTGCCCTTAACATTGATGTTAATATATGTAGTTGGTAAAATTTATTTTAGCATCATCTAAAAATATCAGCATCCGTCATTTAAAATTTCTCCCGATTTCTGTGAATTTACCTGACATTTTCCTCCCCTTTGCAACCCTAACTGGTAACTACACAAACTCTGAATGTTGAAGAAAAACAAAACAATGAAATATTGAAGTTTTAAAGAAATAAAACAAATTACCTGTGTATGAAACAGTATTCACACATGCTAAACCTTCTCCTCTGGGAGAATGTCCTTTCAAACTGCTGATTCTTACACCACACATCCCTTTCAACATGGCAGACTTCACCATGGATGAAGTGAGGGCAGTTGTGACGAAAGAACGAGCTGGATCAGCCCCAGGATCATCATGCACCACCTATAAAATCTACAAATGCTGCCCGCTGCTGTTGAAAAGGCTCTCTAAGCTCCTACGAACACTGTGGAAGAAGAAGCCGAAACCCGGGATCTGGACTCTCGCTGAGGGCTGTTTTGTGCCAAAAGAGCTAAATTCCACAAGACTCGACCAGTTCAGGGAGATTTCCCTGCTTGACGTAGAGGGGAAAATCTTCTGGTCCATCAATGCCCAAAGGCTAACATACCTGCTCGCCAATGAGATTGACCCCAGTGTCCAAAAAGGAGGAGTTCCGGGATACTCTGGCTGCCTGGAGCATACAGCAGTAATTAGTCAGGTCATTAACAAAGCCAAGAGTGACAACACCACACTTTCTGTCTTTTGGCTGGACCTTGCCCTTTGCTTACCCAAGTGTCCCACACCAGCTGATCCAAAAGGCATTAGATCACTACCGAGTTCCATCAGAGGTAGTTGAACTTGTAAAGGCGACCGTGGCTCAGGTGGTAGTGGGTCGTCTTCTGATCGAGAGGTTGGGGGTTCGATCTCAGTACCTGACTATGTGTCGAAGTGTCCTTGGGCAAGACACTGAACCCTAAGTTGCTCCCAGTGGTCGACTAGCGCCTTGCATGGCAGTCCTGTCCCACTGGTGTGTGAATGTGAGAGTGATTGGGTGAATGAGCTGATATGTAAAGCGCTTTGAGACTGCTTCAGTGTGGTGATAAAGTGCTATATAAAATCAAGTCCATTTACCATTTAATGACACACATGGATGCGCTGCAGATGAGATTGACCATGGGAAGTGTCACCACCAAATGGCAAAGGCTTGAAAAGGGCATTATGGCAGGATGCCTGATTTCCGTGCCCTGTTTATAGCAGCTATGACCACTGTTCTGGATGGAACTGTGGCAGACCAATAATTGGAAGTTGAGTTTTCTTCTACACTCTGTGATTGACCTGCTGACAAACCCAAGAAACCTGAAGATCTGGGGTGGAGAGGAAGATTCATCTTGCAACCAATGCGGAACAGTCACCTGTACACTCAACCACATACTCACCGGCTGCTCAAAGGCATTGGCAGAAGGGCGGTACAGATGGAGGCACGACAAGGTCCTCAAGGAAATTGCTAAATGGGTGGAACAGCAGCGAGTCAAAGCCAACAACAAGCAGGCCCAACCGCCTAAAGCCACATCCTTTGTGAGGAAAGGAGACAAGGTTAATAAAACCAGCAAGGTGGCCAAGAATCCACCCTCTACCATGCAACAAGCTTCCGACTGGGAGTTGAAAGTGGACCTGAAGAGGAGGCTTGTCTTCCCGCAGGACATGGCAGTGACCTGACTTCGACGAGATATGGTCCTTTTTGCTCCAGGAGCACAAAAACCATCATAATGGCTGAGCTGACAGTGCCCTGGGAAGAGAGGCTAGCCACGTCCCACCAACTGAAAAAAGCCAAGTACCATGACCTGGTTCATGAAGCTGTTTTAAAGGGGTGGCATGCAACCACATTGAAGTCAGCTGCCGTGGTTTCCCAGCAAAATCGGTGGCGCTACTTCCTCCAGCAAGTGGGCTTTGAGCCCAAACAGCTGAAAAAAAGCCACCAGAGACATAACTGCAGCAGCCGAGTTCAGCTTGAGATGGTTGTGGCTGAAGAAAGCCCACATTTGGAGCCCTTCTGTAAGTGAAGGCTAGTCAGTCTTTGCAGCCCCACTCAGGCGAGGTGTTCAGGTTAAGGGACAAAACACCTGAGACCCTGTGATCCCTGCTGATGATGTGGAAGGGTTCCAATAAAGTGGATGCTCCAATAAACACCATATTGGAAGAAGATTTGCATCATAGTTAGGATAGTTCCTGCAGTAGCGTCTTGGAGCAAAGCTTCTCTGATATTTACTTTACCGGATTCACACATGCTAAACCATGACTATTTAAATAAATTTGATTAAAATTTGGAGTCGTATGTTCAATCTAACCACTGGAGCTAGGATTGTTATTTTTAATGACTCAACAAGAATGATTTAAAATATATACAAGTGTATAAATTCAAAATGAAGCAAATATATTCAATTGTATAAAAACTGAAAAGCATAAACTAAACAAAGCAGTTATGAAGATCCATTTCCTCCCTTAGGCACAGCAAACCTTATGATAAAGTAGTTTTTAAGGTATTTCATTAAAGGTTAGGAAGACTCCTAAAGCCTTCTGGTGACATCAATGTCTTTAACAAATCATCCAAAGTGTGTAGGCTCTAAATAACTCGTCACATGCTGCTGTGGCTCTCCTCCAGCTTGTTTGGTCACACTGAGGAAGAGTACATCCCAGATGCTGAGAGCGTCTACCTGCACAGGGAGCAGCACCACCAGCCACAGGCCTGTACACTGGCTCAGTGCTTTCAGCTCTACACTAAGGAGGAGCAGGTAACACTTTAAATACACTTATATCTGTCGCTCTCACTCATAGCTGCAGTATCATGTTTAACTGCTCCCGGATGGCTGATTATTATTCTACCAGCATTCAACATGCTGGGCTTTACACTGTATTTAATTCCTAATGTCAAGTAAAAAAAAAAAAAAAGTCTGAGCAACAGTTCTCATGCGTCTTGCGGTTGTTACTTCTGTAAATGTTCTGAAAAAGAACAGAGCAGCCAAAGGGAAACTCAGGGCCTCATCTTGTGTGATGCCTAAGAAATGTAGTCTGAGCTGGTTTTTGATAACTGTGTGTGTTTCAGCTGGCTCCAGACGACGCCTGGCGCTGCCCGCACTGCAAGCAGCTGCAACAGGGCCGCATCAAGCTCAGCCTATGGACGCTGCCCGATGTGCTCATCCTGCATCTCAAGAGGTTCAGACAGGTAAAGCAGCTCATGTGTACCTCATGGGAGTTTTAATTTTGTCCAATTCTAAGCATGGATACCTAATATAAGAAAGCAATTAGTTGAAATCCATTGAAATAAGATGTAAAGAAGGTTCGTACATAAATGTAAATCTTATATGCTTGTTCATTCTTTCATTGAGGCTCATTAGCTAAGTTTTTTGTGTTTTTAATAAAACATGGAGTAAACTAATGAGAAGTGTGTGATGTTCAAATAAATATGTGAAATAAAAGTCAAAGTGACGTTTGTGGATTTATGTACTAGAATTAATTTTACCTGCTCCTTTATTTTAAATCATTAGCGAGACCAGCTGGTTATTGACTTTATTTGTGAATAGAACCGAAACAAACACAGGATAGTGATCATAATTACCTTTAACAGCTTTAACACAAATTTCATCAGAAAAAGGTGCAACACAAAAAAATGTCTAAATGTGCTACATTAGAGATCGGCAACTTCCTTTACAGCAGGGGCCACAAAAAAGATTCTCTGATTCGAGGGCCACATTAGTTTTTCTCTTATGTATTCAAGGAGAAAAGTTTTCACTCATGGAGCTTATTATTGTGTGTTGGATTCAGGAGGGCGACCGCAGGGTGAAGATGCAGAACATGGTGAGGTTCCCACTGATGGGTATGGATATGGCTCCTCACGTGGTCAAGAGGAGCCAGAGCAGCTGGAGTCTACCTTCCCACTGGTCTCCATGGAGACGATCCTACGGCCTGGGAAAGAACCCTGACAACTACCTGTATGACCTGTATGCTGTTTGCAATCATCACGGAAGCATGCACGGAGGCCATTACACTGGTAACGTAATCAGAGGGAGATAGTTCTATTTCATAATATTTTGTGAGATGTCTTACTATGGAATGATGACTCTGCTGCATTCTTCAGAATACTTATTTCACTTTGCCAATCCTGTTTGGCTGGTGAAGCGCATTGGTTCGATGGGAGAACCACCCACCACCTATAAAAAAGGGGGACGAACAGGTACTCGTCATTCTTAAACCTCTTCTCTTAGCTACTTCGCGTTTTTTTTTGGCTCTGACCAGTTTACCTCAGTTTATCTCTTACCTTGCTCACGCGTGGCAAGTGCTGTCTTTCGCTGCCACGTTCAGTGCCTGGTGCCTTCACAGGAGACTGGCGCGGCATCTGAGGCCCAAGCCAGGCCCCTCTTCCTCCACACACAACATGGCCGCGGTGGATACAATGAAGACGGTTCATATGGAAACTGCTGCGATTCATGGCTCCAGCTCGGGCTGACTGTAGAGAATATAATGGGGACTCCTCCGACCCACTCCTCTCTGGAGTAGACAAAGGAGACAAAGTGTTTGTCACTCCGGCCCGAGATGGACTGTCTACTCCTTCGTTGCCTCTCGGGAGGACATGGAGGGCTCCACACCCATCTCTCATCCTTCGAGTGTGGAGACTGTGGAAGTGTGCAAACGCGCTGCCGCACGGCTGGCCATTCCATGGCCTGCCGTTGCCACGGAAAAGTCAGATCCCACTGCGAGGGGAAGAAGCTTCCTCTCTACAGAGGCGCTCCGAGATAAACTCTCCCCTTCTTCCCCGAGCTGCTCGAAGAAGTGGTTTGTCCTTGCCAGGCCCACCCATTCACCGGAAAGACCCCAGTTGCAGGCTCCTCCGTCCTCGACTTTGAGGCCCTCGGACTGCTCAGGATGCCGCAAGTGCAACCACTCCGCGTAGACTCATGCTGCTGTCGAATCGAGACCATTTCCAATCAGACTTGTCAAAATTGAGGATGAGGCTCTGCGCCTGTGCCTCCCTATGAAGCCTCCACTCATGTCTCCGCCTGTGCGTCGAGGAACGACCCTGCAGCTCCCTCCCCAAGATTTGCTGCTCAAGGCACCAAGACCCTCCGCCCGCCTCCGCAACTTCAGCGATGCTCACCTGCCTGGCCCGGAAAGTCCCTGGCCCCAGCTGCCATTGCAACGATGCAGAAGTCCCTCTGAACGCAGGCACAGAGAAAGGAAAAAGATAGCCTGACCTCTTTCCTCTCTCACCCTGAAGCTGAAGCTGACTGTTCCTCATTCGCCAGCTCCAACTGTTCCACTTTTACAGGCGATTCACGCCCCGCTCTAACCTCTGCCTAGGCTCGGCCCTCTGATGACCTGGAGAGATGGACAAGTTCTACAAGACGGGTGGCTGTTGCCCCTTCCTGCATGCCCACAAATACGCATGCAGGAAGGGGCAACCATACACATACACATGTCAGTGTAATGTGTTAGTCGCTCACGCCTCTAGGCCAAAGGCCACTTTCTTGGTCTGAGACGGCAATCCTGCCGTGGTCACTCTGTCCCCCAGAACAAGCAGTGCATGCTTGCTCCAGGGGGTATGGCACTATGAGGGGGCTCCTCCACTCTAGGAGCAGTCCCTTTGGGGTTGGAAGGCTGGTCGCTGACAAGAGGCTCTACCATACTGCAGATAGATTCACCTGTTGCGTGCATCCCGCCGCCGCCAGGGGGCTCTACCACTACATGGGCGAGCCACCTCAGGCTATGCGGTTTCACTCCAGCAGAGGCCGCCATCTCGCTGCTCAGGTTATGTCTTCGGTTACTCTGGTTGATAGCTTCGGCTATCCTCGTGATTCATCTGGGCCGTCTTCACATGAGGGAATTCCTGCTCTGGGTGACCTCACTTGGGCTCAATCCCTTGTCATGGCATACGTAAAGTTTTAGTTAAGCTAAACTGCAGCGCAGCACTGCGTCACTGGCGGGCCCCTGGCTTCCTGAAGGATGGAGTGCTCTTAGGCGCTGTCACAGACAAGAAGTTGATCTCCACTGACGCCAGCCTGTCAGGGATTCACGAGGGCAGATCAGTGAGGGGCCGTTGGAATGCGGCCCTCCAGCACTCACATAAATTACTTGGAACTGTCAGCGGTGCTTCTCACACTGATCCACTTTTTCCCGTCTCTGAGGGGACATGTCCTGGTGAGAACGGACAACACCACGGCGTATATCAAACGGCAGGGCGGGTTATGCCCCTGTCGGTTGATTTTGCTGGCTCGCAGACTGATCCTATGGAGTGTGGGACGTCTCCTCTCGCTGAGAGCGACACACATCCCGGGGATCGTGAATGTGGGCGCGGAGATAAAAAACGCGCAGCATGCAATGTCTTTCTCTCTGCACAGCACGGTTGCTCCCCTCGACATACTGGCGCACGCTTGGCGTGCTTCTCTACGCATTCCCCTCAATGGCTCTGAATCGTCCCACCCTGCACAGGGTGACAGAATGCGGCCATTCTCTGATCCTGGTGGCTCCTGACTTGCCGGCTTTGCACTGGTTAGCGGAGATTTATCAGCTGCTTTGTGCAGCTCGCGGGTGGGAAGCACGGTTTTCCATCCACGCCCAGAGAGTCTGGTGCTGTAGGCTTGGCCCGAGTGACGCAATCTGTCTGCCGTAGGGTTATCACGGGTCGTGATCTCTACAATACAGAGCGCTCGGGTCCTCTCCACTAGATCTCTTAATAACTCTAGGTGGAAGGTGTTTGAGGACTGGTGTCTCCAGGGAGGCCACATTCCTTTTCAGTGCATTGTGGGTGTGATTCTCTCATTCCTGACAGATGCAAAGCCTTTTCTACTGTGAAAGTGATTGCCGCCTGTCACGCGGACTTTGCAGACAAACCAGCGAGTCAGCATCCAATGATATGCCGGTTTATGAAGGGTGCGCGCAGGCTCCTTCCCGTGTCCAGATTGGTGGTTCGTGCGTCAAATCTGGCGGTGGTTCTGGAGGGTCTTAAAGGACCTCCGTTTGAACCGATGGGTGAGACGGACCCTTAAAGCTGTTTTGTTGCTGATTCTGGCTTCGGCCACAGGAGTCAGTGACATTCATTCCCTCCTTTTATAGGAGGTGGGAGGTTCTCCCATCAAACTGATGTCCTTCACCGGCCAATCGGGATTGGCAAAGTGAAATAGGTATTCTGAGGAATGTAGCAGAGGCGACATCCTGTAGCGAGACATCTCACTCATATTACTCATAGAACCGGGGTTATGAAAGTAATCTATAGTTTCTGGTTGCTCATCTGAAGAATGAGTAGTTTTAACTTCTTTATTCCTCTGGCTTTGTGCTCACAGCTTACTGTAAAAACTCGATAGACAGTCAGTGGTACTGCTTTGATGACAGCGAGGTCTCCACAGTGGCTGACGATGACGTGTGTCAGCAGACGGCCTATATTCTGTTTTATCAGAGGAGGACGGCCATTCCATCGTGGTCGGCCAACAGCTCTGTAGCAGGTCTGTAATGTTTTTATCCGCTTGCTTTCGATGTTTGTTGTATATCTGCTTGATTATGTATGCCCTCTAATTATTGATAAATATGTTTTTAGTTCTCAACCCGTTTCTGATAAATAATTAAATTACTAAAATTTGGAGCTAAATGCCTTGCTTTCTCGCAGTATTTGGTAAGGACATTTTTATCATTGTGGAATGTAATTTCTCTATTGCCAGGCTCTACCAGTTCGTCCCTGTGTGATCATTGGATCAACAGGTTGCCTGGCAGCAGGCCTGCCAGTTTGGCCTCCGGAGCTTCGTCCAGACGCACCTCTTTGGCTTCATTGGCTGAGTCGGTGGAGTTTCCTGCAGAACGCAATGAGGATGATGGTGAGGCAGAACGTTGATTTGTTCACAATCACACAGTAATTGTATTCGTCATTTTTATATATAGATCAATACTAGAAACATTAACGGTTTCACAAAAATCACAAAATGTGAGATTGTAGGGCTGGGTGAAATGGAAAAAATCTCATCTCAACGTTTTTTCTAGCGAGACACTGGGAGGGGGTCGCCAGATGCCTTCAAGAAACTAAGAATATTTTCTCAACAATGTGAACAATTTTTTTCCCTTTTTCTGAAACTACACGCACACCAAACTTGCCATATTTTAACCTACTTTCATCACAAATTTCAATGCCTTTTCTGCAAATTTTTTTCACTTTCAAGACATTTTTGGCACTTTCCACCACTTTTCCCCACCTAATGTTGCATATATTCACCCATTATTGTCATGTTTAACCGCTTATTTTTTGCCAATTTACCCACATTTAAGATTTGTCATGTTTAAACTAATTGTTCTTACTTTTTAAATTGCATTACCCCGACCCCCTAAAACAAGTATTTTAATATAAGATAAGCTAGAAAAACGTGTATCAATTTAGGTGATATTCTAAGTTTCTATATCGCCAAAATAGAAAACTCAATACATCTCGGATCTCGATATATTGCCCAGCCCGACTAGATTGTTTTAATTTTATTATTAGGGATTTTGATCAATTTACCTCATTTCAGTTAAAAAAACACAAGACTGGTATTAATATGTTGGTCTATAATGTTTTTAGGAGGTTTCTCTGTTCGCCCGTTTGTGAGAAGCATCCAGCGGCAGAGCTTGTCCTCCAGGTCATCCATTGCCAGCCCATTGTCCTTCAGTGAGAGTGGGATAAAACCATCCTGGTCTCTCTCAGCCAAATTGCACATGCGGTCCAACTCGCCCTCACGTTTCTCGCTGGATTCTCGCTGTTCTCCCCCACTGGAGAGGATAGGAGAGGCGTGCGATGACAAGGTTTCTACTTCCTGTTTTGGCAGCTACAGCAGACACGAGAGATACTTTGGCAGCAGGACTCCTCTGTCTATCGTGGAGAGCAACGTCAGTGACCAGGAGAGCAATAAAAGGTTCATGGACATGATGTACTGCAGGGCTCCCACTCCGGTCGACAAGCGGGGCACCAAAAACGAACCAACGGAAAACAACAATCAGATCACAGCTGTAGACCAAAACACACTACCCACCCAAGCCACTCCCTCCAAAGAGCAGAAACGGAAAAGCAGCATGGGAGGATTAGCCTCCAAGGCTGAAAGTGCAAGCTCCTTTAAGAGCAGCTCCAGCAAGATGGAGCTAGAGAAGAGCTCCAAAAAACGCCTGTGTGCTACCCAGAAGGCCACTCCCTCTGAGTCGTCTTCCAGTACGCCTGTTAAAGGCAAAAAGATTAGCAATACTAAAGAGAAGAGTTTAAATGCTATGAAAAGCAGCTCCACGCCCAGTGGAACTCCAGTGAAAACAAAGGATTTATCTCGACCTGAAACGTCTACGCCTCAACATAAGCAATGTTCCCGCTCCACAGCTCAGGCCTCAGCTTCTCCCGCTCTGACTGCCAAGAAGACCCCCACTGTAGTTGAGAAATACTCCTCCAGCTCTAGGAAACGCCTGGTCGAGAGGAGCTGCAGCAGAGACTCCATGCTAAGCAGCCCTCTGGTGGATAAGGTCCGAGGCAGCGCCACAGCTTGGACGCCGCTTTCTAAGAACAGTGAAAGTAACCGAATGGAGAAGAGATCCGTGAGGAGCTCCAGCAGCAGCTCCTCCGTCACCAGCTTGCGCTCACCCAGCGCGTCCAACAGGGAGCTGCAGCGAGGCAGCAAATCTGAGGAAAAGGGCCTGTCTTTCTTCAAGAGCGCCCTTCGACAAAGGGAAAGCCGCAGGTCGGCTGATTTAGGGAAGAGCTCCCTGCTCAACAGGAAAGGCTCGGACAGGACATGCAAGCAGAATGGACAGGCCAAAGAGGTAGGCACTGGTAAAGACAAGAAAGCAGAAATCGTGTCTTCACAGATCTCAACAGACACTCAAGAAGGGGAGAAAAAGCCAGAGACAAAGGAGTCCTCCAAGCCTCCCAGCTCTCTCAGTCGCACCCTACTGAGTGTCGGCAAGTCCAAGTCTTCCACCTCTGAAGTCAGCAGCAAGTCCCTCTCCAATGGAAAGAAGCCACTAGAGAGGATGACGTCTTCCAGAAAGCTCTCATCAAGCATGCAATCGCCTGCGCGAACAGCACAGAGACCTAAATGACATGTCAGTGGTTCATCTGATGAACAAACACCATGCAGCTAATTTCTTTGTGCCTAAGTTGTGAGAACCAGTATTTCACAAACACGTTTTATGGTATGGATTTACGCATCTGATCAGATTGATCAGATTTAGAGATGGACGTATCCATGTCCAGTTGGAAGCGTTTTTACTTGTTATGCATGAAGTTTGTAACATCATCTACAAACGTGGGTGCAAAGACTTAATGTGTCGCCAACAAGGAGATATTTTTAAACTTGCGTGTGTGTATAGATCAACAATTATGATACACTTTTTGGAGAGCTGATGCTTTAGTTGTAACGACATAAGTTGTCGGGGCCATTTGCCGCTAAAACTGCTTGGATTTGTGTGCACTGCACAGAATAATTTCCATTTTAGTTGACTGGACATGTAGCATCTTTTAGAGTGAAAGATGGAAATTCTAAGAGATCAATCAATATGAAAAACTTAGATTTCTATTTATTTTGGTGGTTGGTTGTTTAGTGTTAAGTGGGCTGGCTGTTGATGCATTAAATCTGTTGCTTCCATCCGATATTTTAAAGCAAGAATACATGGCATCAAAGTTAGCCTCTGGATAAAAATGCTGTTTTATCATTTTTAAATTGTTGGAGGTTGTGCACGAGTAGAGACTTACAGCTGCTACCCTGATCATTTTTTAATTAGATAAAAGTAAAAGTAAAAACACCTCTATGCTTCCGGTTATGGCACACGTGTCAAACTCAAGGCCCGGATTGTATTTTAAACATCCAATTTGCAGGGTAAAATAAAAATGACAGAGAAAACACGACTCATTGTGTAAATTACCAAATAATGTAGTTGTGGATATCTCAGTAGGACTGCAAAGGGGAGTAAAATATCTGGCACATTTCCACAGGAACTTAAGATCAGCAATTTTGACAGTATTTAAAAATAGAAACCTTTCATGGCAAAATTAACCACAAATTGACAGTAATTTTACATCATTGTCTCATATCCAAACAAATATTGGCATCCATGCAAAATAATACATTTAAAAAAAAGAATTTTACAGTTATTCAAGTAGACAAATTCAATGAAACTCAATATTTGCAGTTTCCCCATGCTTGTGTAACACAATTGAAGTCATTTTTACTTTTGAATTGTTGGAATAAACCTAGTTTTTCTATAATCCTGCCCAATTATCAAATTATTTAACAAAGTTTATTTCACCTATTGCTTGGATATTGTTGGTGCCTTGTATACTCTACATACCAGTACATGATTTTATATTATGTATACATGACCCACTTGGGATCAAACTTGTCCATATTTGGCCCCTGAACTAAAATGAGTTTTGACACCCCTGGCTTCACATCCCATAGTGCAGTGCACGAAAATGTCAACAAACGAAATGTTTACAGTGGAGGTGAAAAAAAGCCTCAACAATCCTAACCCGAGTAAATGTTCGATTCATTAATCAATGGTAAATACAGTATGATTTGATCTAATAAATAAATGATCAGGGCAACAGCTTTAAATTTCCTTTTGTGGAAATGTTTGGGAAACACTTACAGGGTGTTACTTTTAAGGATTAATGCATCAGTTGACTTTACATCCACGCTGCTCTCAGATATTAGGAGATAGTCACTGGGTTGTTACAGAGATCGGAAGAATATGCGTCGACTACACAGCCCCAAAATACAACAGGGTGTCAGATTTAGAATTGGGCCACGCATTTTCAATATTTTTCCAGCACATTAAGAATTATTTTTAATAGAAATGTATTTTTATTAGATTTTTTTTTCTTTTTTTCTTGATATTGATGTTTTGAATGAAACCCTTTAGAGTCTACGCATATATTATATTTAGATGTGTCTGTACAGATAGAAGAAAAAAAAAGAGTATATAAGGTTTCTTTATGTTTCCACATATTTGATGAGTTGAATTCAAAGCGCCTTTCAATGCTGTAGATGAGACAAATAATTGCCTTTGGCAACATGCTAGTCTTCTACTGTATGCATCACTGAGTAGGAATGTGTTAGCACTTTGTATAGAGGACGTAGCCTGCTATGTATAATGTAACTGTTACATATAATCTACCAACATATCGTACCGTAGATGAACTGGCCTTAGACTTGAACTGGTGAAACAAAGGGTACATTGATCTCAGTGGTTCAGGGTTCATTTTCTACTCGTGTGTCTCATTCGTTAAAGCTGGTGCTGGTGTTTCTAACTGGTGCGTAACACCCCGTTCACTACTGTGACCTCTCTGCACCTGTGGGTGGGCTGGACCATAACCTGTGGTACCTCTGTGGACACACTGCACCATTTTCTCTTTTCTTTAGCCATTCATATGACTTATGTATGTTCTTTCACTTATTCATGGATGTGAATGTTTCTGAGCTGGTGGACTCTGGTTTGTCAGCTTGGTCACAACGTATCCATCAAACTGGAAATGAGCCACTTCATCTCTCATCTTGGCATTCTTTATCAAAAAATTGTTGTTGTACAGCTTTATTAATACAGGAAATACTTGGATTTGAGATACTAGCACAGTATTCAAGTTTTAAAATATTATTCTAACAAAAGTCCTTTAATTTGGAAAATACTGAATTACTGCCCAGTGCAAGCCGTTATTTCTATAAACAGGTTAATTTCACAATGTGCATATTATTCATCCCACACAGACTGATAGTTTTTGAAAACTGACACAAATGTGCTCAAGGCATTGGGTAATCTGCAGGGTTAACTGTCTTAGAATCCTCTATTTATGGATGAATGATCTTTTTAGCAATAAACCAGCACAACTTTAATATCTGTGTGTATTCTGCACATGTTAATGCTGTTTATTCTGCTTTCATTTGCTCTTAAATTTGGCAATAATTGGTAACTTTTGGTGCTCCAGTAAAACAGCCTAAAGATTGTGAGATATTAGAATTTCCTCCATCTGCAGTGTTTTTATGTAAATTCACTTTTCTTTGTCTTGTTGGCCTGTTTTCAAGTGAGGAATCGATTCACTGTGGCTGGAGTTCAATTTAGTGCTGAGTCATGCTGTTACACTTACTGGTTTGTCCATTCATCTGTTTGCTGGATTAACTGTTTCTACAGCAGATAATCAGTCAGAAGGTTGTAAGTCCAGGTCAAAACACTCAAACTGTAGCTTTTCCACGTGTGTGTGTGTGTGTGTGATGTATGTGCCATTAGACGTGGATTTAGTAGAAATTTTGATGAAACTATTTGGCATTTCAAAGCCAAAGAACAAATGTGCTTTTTTTGTTGCCATTCATTTCAAACAGTTCAGCAAATCATTTTCAATCTACATAAATGTTGAATGTTTAACGATTTAGGTTGTTCTGCCAACATTGTGCCCCCCAATCCATTCGATTCAGGGTGAATGAAAACTAAAGCAATGTCCAGTCCTGCTCTGCATTTTTTACTGCAGTTGCTTGTTTTCTTTTCTTTTTTTAAATTTTTTTATTAATGTGTCCTCAATGTGCACAGAGAATGAATACTGAATGCAGTATTGCATGAAAACGCTAATGCATGTTGTTTTTTTTTTTATTAACTATGCAACATTTTTGCAACTGTGTAAGTAGAGAACAGTGCATGGCTCATAAATGCCATGGTTTCATTTGCACATAATTCTAATAGATGGAACTTGTAAAATGTTATATATTAAATCTGTATATTGAATAATGGAATGTTTAATGTCACATTTGATTCCAGAGTCTTAACATTTCATGTTTTGTTTTTCAGTTTAAAAAAAAAAATGTATTATGAAATGTTGAACACCAGCGGTAATAACACTATGTATTCATATTCTCTTAGTTGTGTCTCATTGTGTGTGTTCTGCGACGAAACCTTGCATTCGTTTGGCTTGTGAAACCATTAGTTTCCATTATTTTCAGTTAAATTGGACATGTGGTCAGTCTGTAATAGGATCTTAATTAATATGCAATAAGAGATGGAAAAAGTATAGTTTTATAGTTCAGTGATTTATAGACAATTGCATGAAAATGTGATTTTTTTTTTTTTTTTTTAATGCCACATCTGTTTTTGTTATGTTTTTATAATATCAGTCAAACTGTTGGATCCTTAGCGAACAATCTGCAGAAGCGTTAAGATTAGAAACTGTTTAAATCAGATTGTGTTTAATACCTGGATTAACGTCCAGTGCTGAGAATATGAAAAAAGTGCTTATTACCTCGGTGAGACGTTAGTGAGCCGTTTTTTTATTTTTTATTTTATTTTGTAATTTAGGGAAAACGAGACAATTCAGAGACTTTTTCCAAAGCCTTAATCAAAGAAATGGATACAGCAGAAAGGAAGACGCTAAGGCATGAATGTTATGACTCACCTTTATTCAGCTCATATTGAACACTGCAATGTAAATGCACAGCATGCTCATCATTCTGCTTTATGTTCTTTTACAACTTTGTAACATCGAAACCATTTTGTATAATGCACCATGTTGCATTATGCAAGTATTTTTTTTTACTGTAGGAAATGTACTCTGTTCTGAGGTTTTTCTTGACATTGTCTGAAAAGACCAAATGCTTTGTTTGTATCTTTATTTCACATTACAGCCTCTGTTCCAGAATATGCCTGCTGTTTTTTTTTTTTGTTTTTCAGTCTTTGAATTCTTCCATGTTAATTTATTTGATTTTTTTTTAATTTTTTTTATTTTTTATCATACATGCACTTTTATTTCTTTTCTTCAGTGGACAATTGTGTATAAACTCTCAGTTTACTCATTAAAATTGCAAATAAAAAAAACCCCAAACACAATCATGCTAATCTTGTGTTTATTATAGGAGTTTCCCAATCGGGTATCAGAAATCAGCAATTCAATGATTTTAGGGTTAGGTTCTTGACATGATTAAAAAGTGCAACAGAAAACATGCAACAGCTTAAAAATCAATGAGAACATTTAAAATCAGCAGTAAAAACATCTAAAACCTGTGATGTCCTGTTTCAGACTCCGCTTCTGCATTTCTATCCAACAGCGGACAGAACTAAACACTGACGGCAAACAAAAATAGTGAACTTGAAATGATATTTAGCATTTCAAAAGTATATATATTTATTGGTTTTGATGTTATTTTTCAGGGTCGTCTAATTCATTTCTTTTTTTTTTCCTTTTTGTAAATTATTCCTATGTTTAGGTTGTACTTCAAAAATACATTTTAGGTTTTATTGTATTTATTAACGTTATTATTATTATTACTTTTAATTCAATTGTTGAATATTCTTATGTTTAAGGTTGAAATGTATGTAACCCCTTTGTTAATATTTTACTGTTTGACTATTGTTCTGAGTATCACTTGATAAACTCTTCTAACAATGCGATACAATATCAATGATAAAGTGTCATATTTGTGCTGATATAGTTTAGTGGATTCATCTCAGTATCAGCCAATACTCATACCTGCAATATCGGAGGAGAAGTGGGAAAAGTTGGATCACCACAACTTAAATTATGCATATATGATGCTTTGCTCTTCTAACCACTAGAGGGAGCTTTTCTCCAACAAATTTAAGGATGGAATGCAAACTAGTGAAGTGCATTGTACCAGTTTGACACGTTGTAAATAATGGTTTAAAATCCCTTGGTTAAGAAATATTAGTTTTTAAACTGTCACATATCAAAACTGTTATAGACCAGACATGGGCAATTGGTGGCCCTCAAAGTAAATACACAAAATGACTCCAAACATACACAAAAAGACAACACAAACAAAAAAAAAAAACAAACAAATGCACAATGTCTCCATATTTGCAAAATTACAACAAAAATACCCACATTTGACTTACACAAAACAGCAAAAAAAAAAAAGAAAAAGTGAAATGAGAGGAGAATATACAAACACAAGACAACAAAAAAGGTGCAAATGACCAAAAATACTATACTGTATTTATGTTCAGATCAGTCATTGTTCTAAATGCTGACAATGTTGATAATGTGGCCCTCAGATCAGACAATCATTATTTTCTGGCCCCTCTGGGGTAATAGTTGCTCATCTCTGCTATAATAGACCATGGCAATTATCACTTGACGTGATCTTTTCTTTTTCTTTTATTTTAATAAGATATTTTCTCTGGCTTTTCTGAAAACATTTTGTATGTTTTCCGTACAACAAGCTATTGATGAAGAAAAAAAAAAAAAACCTCCAAAAAAGATACAAAGGTAATCTAAATGTCATGTTACAGTTACATTACACACATGGATGCCAACAAGAGCCACACACACACACTTCATTTCTCCAGTGCCTTTAAATAGTCAAACCTTTACCCAACCTCTTTCTCAAAATAATATCAATTTCTCACAGGGTGAGTGGAGTTACTTTTGCTTCTCGCCTGTGGTTTTTTATCTCCTTTGTCCCCTCTTTTGACTCCACCCCAGAGAGTGCAAAACAATCAATAATAATTGATTTTGGAAAGCGGCAAAAGGAGGTTAGAATTCAAGGGAAGGACCAGCAAGAGACAGAGACGAAGGGGTTTGAGTAGAGAAGTGCAGGAGCGGGAGTGCAATATGCATGTGCTGCCAGAGATAAAGGTCACCAACATGAACCTCTCTGTAACAACACATCACGTTTCCAGGCCTCATATGGAGGTCTAAGAGAATAACTATAGTTTGTGTGATAGCTTTCTGTCCTGACAAGTTCAGATTAACTACGGCCGGGCCCGCGCAACGTCTCAATGTCGAATTGCACGTACCACGTTCCCGAGAATTTACTCAGTGGAATCAAATGACTTGGTTCCACTGAGTAAAAAAAAAAAGGTCTTGACATCCGCTCATAAAATATCCATGTCAAATTACAGCCCGATTCAAGCATTAACGGAGGAGTAGTCATTGAAAAATGCCACCCTCGTGGCACATAGGGAGTAATAGGCCCCATTCATATATTGACGTGTCAATGATTTGGTATCACCAACTGTTGCAATATTTGACTCACAAATAAATAAGAAAACCACTTTAATGGAAACTGCCAAAAAAAAGTCCCCCCCCCCCCCCCCCCCCCGCTTCCTAATTGAATTGTGTGAGGCATAATCATACCAAACTGCATTCCGATCTAACGAGAACTAACGGTGGAGTAGTCATTTGAAATGGTGGCCCCGTGGCACGTATGGGGTAATGGGCCACATTTATATTTTGGTCTGTGACAATGATTTGGTACCACCAACCATTGTAATATTTGACTTGCAAATAAATGCGAAATCAACTTTTTTTTTTTTTTTTTTTTTAATTATTTTGTTCAAGACACTAGTGCAGTGCCTGCAGGAAGTATGTATATATTTAGTACTGTAATATAGGCTAGTATACATCTGCAGCCTGCTGAGAGAGTTAGAAATACAAATTAACTTTCTTCTGTTGATTCTTGTTTTTCTTTTTTTTTTCTTCACTAATCAACCGATCTTTATTTGTATAGCACGTTATTGCAAGACACTTCACAGAAAGTCAACATTGAGCTGTTCTAACTTGTCCTGAGTTACCATGACTACCTGTCAATATTGAGATGTTCTAACTTATCCTGAGTTACCATGACTACCTGCCAACATCAGTTCTTAAAATTGTCCGCTCCGGTGGGGCGTGGGTGTGGGGCGTCCAAACAAATCTGACGTTGCACACCATTGATCCAAGCAGCAGCCATGTTGAAAATCTCAGCTCTGTCTGTCCCTGAAACGCAGAGATATTTGAGCCACAGACACACAGACGGACAGAGATTCCTTGCTTTATAGATAGAAGATGAGGGTTTGTAAACAGTCAGATATCAAACTTGATTAATTTTACACTATAGACCAGACATGGGCGACTGGCGGTCCAGGGGCCACATGTCGGCCTTGCTCTAATTTTGAGCGGCCCCCAAAGTAAATGCACAAAATGACTTAAAAAAAACATGAAATTTACAGAAATATACAAAATTACTCCAAAAACATACAAAACAGGAACAACACAAAAAGCAACATAACATTATAGAAAGATTCAAAATTACAAAACAAAAACATAGAAAACGAATACACAAAAAAGTATAAAAAATGACAACAAAATACACAAATTGAAAAATACATTTTAAAAAATGAGGAAAATAGGCAAAATGACTTCAAAAACAAACGAAGCAAATCAGTAAAAACACACACAAAACAACAAAAAGATGACCAAAAACACATGAAAAGATAACACAAACTTGTTTGTGAAACATTGACATTCAATAAAACATTGAATGTAAAGTCAAAGTGGAGGTCACATTTCATCTGTTCTTTGTGAAAAATAAATAAATAAAAATGAATTAAAAGCCATATGTCCCAAACTTTGTGACTTGTCTAACAGACTAGAAAAACAAATGTGTATAGCGACTGAAATAAACTTGCCTTTGTGGTAAAAAAAAAAAAAAAAAAAGAAACAGAAAAGGAAGGATAGTTGGTGGCCAACTGGGGAAAAAACCCCCGATTGAATAAATGTGTCTGATGTTTAACCATCAGCATGATATTTCTTCACGTGATAATTCTCAAAGTGTGACAGACAGCAGCAGACTGATACTGGGAGGAAATACTGGTCCAGGGTTGGTGAGGTCAGCTTGACTGACAGCTTGGAGATTGAGGCTGGATCTTTCCCAGATGGAGCAGTGTTGGACAACATGAGCAGTGAGCCAAGACAGCAGCAGCACAGCAACACGTCTCATTGTCATTGACACTCACTTTTTACCTCCACACTTACATCTCAGCACCTGTGGTCCCATCGTTGGTTCAGCATCAGTGAAACTTCAATGAAAATTGGAGCTTGGTTTTGTTCTCTCTTTTTTTTTTGCTTTGTGTCCTTTATTGAATCTTTTATTATTTCCCGCTGTCATTTCCTTCTCTTCTTTATCGAGTTTTTTCAGACAAAGCAAACACCGCCAAGATTAGCAGTGAGGGGAAATCGTCCCTCTTCCTGATTCAGATCAACCTCCTCTGAACGGTGAGTTGATTTTAATATAGATGTGTGCACATGTGGGTATTTAATCACTATACGCCGTTATGATGCTGCACATATTTTCCTCTTCAATGAAAGCTTCCAAAAGATTTTTATTTATTTATTCACCTGTTTAATGTCACCACAGTGATTTTAGCATCATAGTGGGAGGGGATTGTCTGTAGTTTTTTGTTGATTATGAGCAAACTAAGCTCATCTCTCTCATAGTTGTACATTCCTTAACAGGTAACACTTCAAATCCAGTTAGAACTTTTGTAAACTAAAATGCTAGCGGCCCCGCCTGTCACTGTTTCATTCTGTTCCGTTTTCATTCAGTCTTACATACAGAATGGACCAGATAGTTTCTTGTTTACTCTGTTCATTCCGCTATGGAACAAACATGCTCAGGTGCTGAGGGTGAACCCCCTTGTCATCCAGCCTGTTTGGAGGCGAAAGACGAGGAAAACTAAATACTTAGACGTACCTTGGTTGCTAGCCCCGCTCGATATCCCCGCTTCTACTTCCGATCACACCGCTTACATCTTCCCCGCGGGTAAGAGGCTCCGCTGCTTCTTAGGCCGCTGGGTGTAGCCGGCGTAGCAATCCGAAGATACGTAGTAGGTCCAGAGTTGCCGCATCTACCGGTCTATAAAGGTTTGATTTACCTAAATCTAAGATTGCCTGTCGGTGGAATACTATTTCAGAGTAATTACGCTGCAGGTTCAGAAATGATTAGAACTGACTGAGTTATCTGCTGTTTAATATCCGTTGCTAACACTAGCCTCTGCAGCAGGCATGCCACCAAATACGTATGAATATGGCAATATATCAAGGCCGGCAAACTTATCGAGTTCATTTTATTTACTGTCCGGTTAATTTATTTATTGATTATCGGCCCAGGCCTAATCATTGATAAATATAACTTGTTATTGTCCATAAGGTTTAAAAAGCATAAAAAATAATGTAGGCTAAGCATGGAAAGACTAGCAACAGAAAAGTTGAACAATTATTCTTCCAGAAATTGAACTCTTCATCAAAACAAATTGGAATCTTTATGAATTCAGTCACGCGTGCGTAAAGTTATTGTAATTACATGATAATGGCTGTAAGAAGCAACAGCTTAACTATTGGAATTTCTCAGATAGAGCAAATATTAGAAAAGTGATAGTTTTTTAAAATGACTGTAACATGTAAAAAAAAAAAAAAAAACATGTTCCAGAAATGCGTGCAGGGTCCTTGGGAAACACGGACACCCTATATGGTCACCCTAGCCTTGTGCTACTCAGCTAACAAACATAATGTTAGCTTCAATTGTGTCTACTATAGAACTGTAACTGTGCTACTCATCAGGAAACCATTTAAAAATGTGCTTTGATGATGCATTAAAGTGTGTTAGTGTTGGAAAAGATATCTAAAGAGTCCAATCAGCTTCCAGATGTGCTAACTTGGTCATCCATCTAGTTCCACATATTATACAGATAAACAAATATTCTGCTCTTCAACGGAAGGAAACATGGATGCCTGAGCTCATCAATTCTCTTTATCAGGATGCATCTTTTCATGAGCACAGCAGCTAATACAAAACAGAAGCAGATACGCCTATAAGCTGCTTCACCATTATTTCTTTCATATTTTTATAAGTGAATATCCTCTGACTCCACTAATATTATGTCCCAGGGCTTAGGGAAAAGCTCTAATATTCTTAAGGTTGATCTGGGATTCTTTATTGCCTGTCACATCTGTAAAAGTCACACTCTGTTATGTGGTTTTATTTAAGTTTTCTCACACACAGCTGCTGCTGTACGGAGGATGCACCATATGACAGAGGACGTACCCCATCCCACAGAGACCCTGAAGCTAGAATAAATGTGTTTTTAATGTACTACAATGTGACAATTAAAGCAGACTAAATGTGAGTAATCCCATATAATTTGCATAAGGGAATGGAGCAAATGACAATATCACAAAAATAAACAAAACTTTAGCGTTCATCTTACTTATTTATAAAATCATTTGTTCATTTGCTTTACTGGTTTTAAACTGTCCAGGATCTGCTGGAGCCAATCCCAGTTCAAACTGGGACTGGGTGCAAGGTGAGATATAGGGTCTTATTCACTGGTCTGGATAGCCATGAAGTCATTTTTTGGGGATGTCCTAAAATCACAGAACATGGAGTTTTCCTAACACTTGTATATTTCATTGAAATCCATGAAAATGACAAAGCACACTTTGAATTTGAAAAGCATTATTTGTTTTTGAACAATGTAAGAGGATTTTTAATAACATTGCAGTGTGTGGATCGGCCGCTTTTTTCTGTCCGAGCCACAGTTAAAATATTTTTTCCCCTTCATACTAATTACCTATTATTGTTTGTTTGTGTGGAAAGCACAAGTTTTTCAACTTCTTCCATTCCTGCATTCAAAAATGATGAGCACATCAGTCATCATCATCATCTGTCATCTATACTGTACCTGTGAGCTCTAAAGCGTGCGCGAGTGTGATGCGCTGGAGGTTTGAGGATAGTAATGCGAGGTGTAGTGTCGATCCTGCAGAGCATCTTTACAGCTTTAATACAGAGGTGATGGAGATGTTTGCAGTAAAATAGACCCATTGGCTTCCTACATAATACGTAGTTTTGAATATAAAATGTTCAATGCCTTATGGAGCTGATGTGAGTGAGTCAGAACTGAAGCCAAGCATCATTTCTAGTTCTAAATATATGTGGGAACAGTTTTGGGTCCATGCTCTCATGCACATTTCACCAACCACTGCATATGACAGCTTGTTTCACTTGATAGTTGCGATTGCAGTGGATCAAACTGTGGTTTGAACCCTACTACCTTCTGATTCTTTCTGAGAGTCTCATTTGCTATATTCTGAGTCCGTGTGGCGTAAATTGTAACTGAGTCCAAACCTCTATTGTACAATGTAATGTTTCAACATCTCGGGGCGCTGCACTTATTCCAGGATCAGAAGCGCGCAGGAGGCAAAAAGAGCTTAAACCACTGGAACAATGTGCGTAAGGCCTGATTTGACTGGGAACACCTACTTTTCAGGGCTGCTACTGAGTGTTTAACTGGGATAAAGGCGTGCAGTGATAAACTTAAAGCTTGCAGTATGTAGAATCGTGAGACTTGTACAGAAACAACCACGCTTTCCTCTCCCCTCCTTGCTTCGAAACCTATAATACCTTACCGGTATCCTCATGAACGTGCAGAACTGTGGAGGTTTTAGAGACTTTTTTCTCAATAGAGACTAGTGACACATAGATCACACAGGCAGCCGCAGAGATCCCAGCTGCCGCTCAGACCCACACCACATAATCAAGATCTCTGATTGGTTGCATCATTTCTAAAGATCTCATACAGGGCCAAGACAAGGCGTAAAAGTGCACCGTCTTTTCAGAACACTTTGGATTACAATAGGTTTAAATGTGATTACGGATTTTTGACCCCTTACATACTGCAGTTTTATGTTCAGGAGGCTTGAGAAAATGCATATGAGCAGGGGGAGAACATGCAAATAATACGGGTCTAAACTTAAAAAAATGCAAACTTGTTGCCTTGAAAAAAAAGTCAACTTAGATCAATTAGATTTGATTCACTTATAATGAATCAGATCTAACTGATCTAAGCAAGAGCAATAAGAAGATTATTCTTTTTCTTGCTCTCAACAAAGGAGGACACTTTATCTCTGGCTCTCTCCCTCCCTTATCTGTCCCTGCTTGCTGCTTTGTCTTGTACTGTCTTTTGTCAGAATCTAATAGGAGCCTCACTCTACATCTCTATCCAAAAACCAAAATTATGGAATTGATCAGCTGGTCTCTCAATGCAATCAACCAAATTTTTTTGACAAAAAGAATGGCCCACCTGTCCCGACAGAACATTTGTTGCTAGATACACGATGGACTTCTGGGACAAGTGGAGGATCGTGTGTCTGTCCATCCTTTCCGTTGAGGACGTGGAAGACGTCCACATAATTTGAATTCAGGACCACTTTGATAATGCATTGGTTTTTTATAAAGTGCCTGCAAGTGCTTTACAATGATGTTCATGCAATCTTGTATTTGGCGGTATGGGCCTGTTCTGGGACCTCCTTGCCCTTTCCATGGGCTTACGTGGAAAGCCGGCGGTAAGGAGAGCACTTCTCCCTGACCTTCCATGAGCCCTAGCTAAAGGCTAAATGCAAGGAGAGCGGTTAGCAGACACCCTCTGGAAGAGAGCATAGTATATGGTAATGACAACGAAACAACACCCAGTTAGTTATAGACATACTGACCTGGAAGAGTTGGGGTGGAGGTTGGTTGCGAGATTCTTGCTGAGGAGGTTTGAGGCAGCTGTCATGGTTTAAGTAGTGCATCCTGTATGCGTTGGCCAATAGGGAGCCAATCTGGGCTGTTGGTTGATTGAAGGGTGTGGCTGGCTTGACGTCCGCGGCCTGCCTGAACCAGCGCTACACTCAATTTCAGTCAGGACCGCTATAGTCAAAAATAAATGATTTATTAATAATGATAATGCATTTGTTTTGTATATAGCGCCTGCAAGCACTTTACAATAATGTTGCATGCAATCTTGTATTTGGCAGTATGGGTCTTTTCCGGGACCTCCTCACCCTTTCCGCATGCTTACATGGAAAGCCAAAGCTAGGGAGAGCACTCCTCCCTGACCTTCCATGAGCCCTAGCTAAAGGCTAAAACAAGGAGAGGAGTTAGCAGAAACCCCCAAGACACCCTACAACGCCACGCTAGAGCATATGAATTTGCTATGGGTCCATGCTTTTCCATGGGCCCAAGTGGAAAAGGCCAGGGCGGGGAGAGCACTCCTCCCTTTCCCTCCATGAGCCCTCATGAAATGCCTGAAGCAAGGAGAGCGGTCAGTTAGACCCCCTCAAACACTAGCTGTCTGGCAGCAGTTAGCGTAACGAGTAGCAGCCGTTACCATAACGAGTAGGAGCCCCGATGATGCCAATGCAGGAGCACCGGCCTCCAACAGACAGGACACAGGAGGAGTTTAGTTTTATATTAGCGGTGATTTGAGCTTCCCTTGGTGCTAAAACATGACAGATTTTAAAGCTGTCACTCAGAGTGAGAGACAGAACCCTTTTAACTAATTAACTAATTAAGTGACATTTGTCTTTCTTACTGCCGGATAACACACGGCCGGTGTTCCGTGACGTGGTGATTTACAAGTTAAGCACTGAGCATAACTGAAATGTCTCCACAGTCCACAACACATCTGAAGTTAATTTAACTAAATATGTCATTACCTGCAAGAATCTGATATCTCATATTTTGAGAGATGGCAGCAGCTGCAGGGAAGAACGGACCCGGTGATCTTTGCGGGATTGTGACGTCAGTTCCGAGGCTTGGATGCGTGAGCTGGAGCTGGACAGAGCCGACTGAATGTTACCCTGGGCCCAGAGGACAGGCATCAGCTGGGACCCGAGTTGTCAGCCAGCTGCGAGCTGAGCACTGTGCACGTTTAGCCGGAGCACCTGGAGTTGAGGTTTGTACTGTAGCGAGATAGTGGAAAGATGCTTCCTTTTCTCCATGGCTTTTCTGTGGAGTTTTGTTATGTAAATCTGGGCAATGATTGAGCGAATACTTTCCTGCGGCGTGCCTCCTTTTTTTGGGGAACACGGAATATGTTTGCAAATGGCTTCATCTGTTTTGGAGTCCTCGATTCAATCTGCCATGGAGCTTTGTCGTGGCCTAGGATGAACATCAAGGTAAGCTGAATGATGCATCTGATGATCTGAGCATAATCATCCGATATGCTTGCGAGATGCATGCTGAGGAGGTATGAGGCAGTTGTCATGGTTTAAGTTGTGCATCCTCTATGCGTTGACCAACAGGGAGCCAATCTGTGCTGTTGGTTGATTGGAAAGTGTGGTCGGCTTGACATCCACGGCCTGCCTGAACTACCTTTATGCTTAGATTATGATAACAGGTATTCTGCTGTTTGGAGTTGGCAGTTTTCTGATCTATTGCAAAGTCCGGATAACGTTGATAGCTGTTTTGGGAAGGCTGCTTGTCATTTCTGATGGATTGTGCAGGGCTCTTAACACTCAGACTCATGCAATAAATGAACTCAAAAGTAAGCTGGGTGCTACTTTGCAACGTCTCTGCGAGATGGAATCCATCTTGGAGAAGTTTACAGCTCAGCTTTTGAGATAAGGGCCACCATATTGGATATACAGCTTGAGACCTGGACACCAATTCTCCTCCACAAACCAGCCGTTCAAGGCCGGTTTATTTTCTATTGTCCAGGATGTTTGTATCAAATGACGCTCCATCCCCCCTCCTCTTTCTCTTTCCCACCGCCACTACCTGGGAACTTTGTTTCTGAATCAGATCTACCCAAGGTCGTTTCACGTCATCTGGCGATGGGCTGAACTGCACAGAATGAAGCAAACGGGATCATGTTTCATTTGGCCCCCCCATCCCCCCTCCCTCTCATGTAGTGGCAGCAGGAGGGGCGAGCAAGGAACCTGTATAAAGCTGCCCCCCAAGTGCCCCCCAGCGGTGGGCTGCAGTCCTCCCCTCCCCAAGTCCCCTCGTCTGACCATATGTGCCGAAAGGAGCACAGTTTGGGACCTTCCTTTTCCCCTCTTCTTATCTCATGTTTTCCACTTCTCTATTTTTTTTCCCTGTCTGCACATGCTGTCAAAAGTCAACACTACGAGAAGTGCAATCTTTTTAAGACAGCAATGCATGTTTTGTTATTGCAATTAAATAAATGAATTTATTTTATTGCATAATTGTGACCATCACCTGCCCTCCCTACGGCAAGGGTAAGAAATACTTTATTAAAGGGAGGATGTAAAAAGAGAAGGCAATATTAGATGAGGGCTTGGGGGTGGGGTTATTTTAAAGTGAGAATGAGATGTGAAGTTGTAGTTATGCATATTGTGCTTATTGCGTTGTGTAATAAAGCCAGTCTTGTTTTCCACTTCTCATCTAAGATACGGAGCGCTGCCTTTGTGGCGACCCACAGTTCTCCCACTCCTGTACTCCCATGTTATATGTGATTGTCTTTTCATGTTTCTTGGATGGGATGTAACTGAAACTGAATTGCCTCTCGGGATAAATAAGGTATTTTAAATCTGAATCTAAGTAAACATAAAAATTATTATTTTTTAAGGCATCAAGTTTATATATATATATACATATATATATATATTAAGTAAAGTCAACTTATTATTATTTATACTGTTTACTTTAAAATAACCAGTTCACGCTCTGTTATATATTTTATCTAATGCTTTAACTAATGCTGTCTCTTTAGGGACATCTGTTTATTTATTCAGTTGTTTATTGGCTTTCATTCGTCCTTGAATAAGTCATCAATGAATACAAAGACTTAGTAGGCGCTTACATGCTGCCCCATATATTATTTACAAGCACAGTTTGCTTGTAAATAAATAGCCTTTTTTACATTGAAATAATGAACTGTATCAATGAAAGTCAAACTTTGTCTGTCACCCAATGGCAACGTCATGTTCACGACAAGTGTAGTAAGAAAAAAAAAAAAAAAACCCACCCAACCTCCCTGCGCTGCTAATTAACAGCAGGAGGAGACCCCAGCACATTCCCCAGAGTCTCCTCGACACTAGTGAGAATAACAATGAACCCAGCAGAATGAATTATGGATTGGCTCGCTCGCAGAAGAATTATGGGAGTGCTTTGCTATACGGGACATTTTCGTGGCCATTTAAGAAACATTTGATGCTTTCAGTGCCCACAGAAACAGACAAATGAATATACTCACAGCAATGTAATGAGTCACAGCGTCAACATCCCTAATGTGCGACTTCTGTCACTGCTGCGTGCGTTTCTATGTCTTTGTCTCTTGGTGCTGGGAGAAGTCTCACAACATCTATCTTTCTTTTTAAGTTTGGATTTTAAAGCTGAACAAGAAAAATAAAAATCCAAGACAAATAATGAATCATGAATCCCACAACACCAAATAAGCCCAGTCTCATGTCCAGGAGTGGACTGGGACCAAAATTCAGCCCAGGCATTTTCTGTCCCGACCAGTCCACTACATTATTAGAGGACATCATGTAGAAGCTGTGCTCAACATGTGGCTTTTTGTCTTAATTTTAATTATTATTCCCCCAGAAAACATTAAAAGGGCAAAACTTTAACCCCTTTTTACCTTTTCACCTTTTTCCTTCAAAACGTTTTTCAGACTTTGGCTAACGTTTTCTAATAATATACTTTTTCCCCCTATTTGTTGTCCATTTTTGTAAGACACTTTTATCTAATTTTTGTCATTTCTTTATTTTTTTTGGCCACTTTTCATCCAACTAAGCTAACTTTTGCCCAATAAATACCATTTGTTTCCTTTTTTCCCTAAATTTTGCCTCTTTTTGTTCCACATTTTTGCCCTTTTTCACTATTATTTGTTACATTTTGCCCTTTTTCACTATTGTTCAGGCAAAATATCCATTTAAACTATCCTTTGACATAACATACCTTCTGGTTCCTCTTTTTTTGTCAATTGTTTTGCCTCTCTTGACTGCTTTTGGCCCAATTTAGTCACTTTTCACTCTTTTCTTGCCACGTTTTTGCTACTTTTGGACAAATTTTTTGCCACCTGTTACCATGTCTGCCTCTACTTGAATGCCAAAAAAATAAATAAATAAATAAATAAAAGACATAACGCACTGGATTGGCCCACTTTGGGTCGACGGCCCACCGGGACGATGCCCGGTATGCCAGATGGCCAGTCCACCCCTGCTCATGTCACACTCCTCATGATATGATGTCTCCTCCATGGGGATGAATATCATATCAAACTGTGCCTTGGGTATATGAAGTAATGAAAGTACATCGTCACTCGTGAGCATCTTTAAACTCTTATGGTTTGTGCATTTTTAAGTGTTGGTGAAATGAAGGGAGAGAGGAGAAAGTCATTACGTTCAACGCAGAGGCAATTTACGGCTCTCTAGATTGGCTTATATTCAGCAGCCTCTGCGGGCACCTCTTTTGTTTTCATAGCGGATTCAGTGACAGTAATGAATCATAGTTAAGATCATAGTGCAGAGTAAGCTTGCAGTTTATTAAACAGTCAGCAGCTCATTGGTTTGATTCCTGGGAAAGACATTGAAGAAGATTAGAGTCCACCATATATGATGGTAGTACTGAGCTGACATTTTTTATTCCTCCATATTTTTTCTATGTGAAACATCAACACTCAAAACAGACCCGGAAGCTTTGCTGTGGATTGAGTGCAGTCGGTGAACTATTGTTCAGGTTAACTCTGAAGTTCTAGAACTCCTTCAGCTCCCTGAGCTGCTGAGTGAGTCATCCTAAAACTAGTGTTTGTGTCTAGGCCTGAATAGCTCTGCTTAACGCTTCTCAACATCCGCCACTAACACTGCTCAGTGAGTCACGCAGGAAGCATTAATGGTGATTAGAATGCAACATTGTTATAGTGGAAATAGTGAAATTGTCTGGTTTGGATTAGTGTCGCAATGCTCAGGGTTATTAGTTTTTGAAGGATTAGAAAAGGTGAATACAGACTACAAGTATTGACAGAAAATGGAAGAGCGTGCTTGGTCTAAGATTGACTTAATCACCATTTTACTCTCCACAAGAAACAGGATTGCCATGCAAATATTCTTTCAGCTTTCAGTTTGGATCCAATGCCAACTTCTATTAAGAGCTAACCAACTAAAATAACACCTAAACCTGAACTTTGTGGCCTCAAACCTATGTGTAACGCCTAAATATTGTGTTAAACTGCATTTCTTTTTGTTAAAATGTATAAAAAGATACAAATACTTCACACTTACGTTACTTACTAAATTCCTTCTGTTATTCAAAGTGTCAAAATATTATGTAACATAATATTTTGACAATTTGTAATGTAATAAACTCAAAATGTTACAAAACATTTTGGGTTTGTTATTACATTATGGGGCAGGCAAAACATTTTTCCCCTAATAATGTAATCATTTTATTACATCATAGAGTGAGTCAATTATTTATACGGGAAAAATATTTTTTTTTAGCATCTTGTTAAATTATTGACCAGTTATTACATTTCGGGTTTTCTTACTTTTTTTTTTATTTTACATCGATTCGGGCCTTGTTACATTTCGGCTCATTGTTACATATTGGGCTCTAACACATGCACAATCATAGCAACACCTTTAAAAGTATTTTACTGAATAATTTTATTCTTTAGGGCAGAACTTAAGGACCCGCCTTTTTTCAGCTGCTTGGTAGCCTGGTAGACTGTTTATAATAATTCTATTTAGAGTTTTATTTCTCTATTTACTTTACAAACATTCTATACTATCAAGCTCATTATGAAAAGCTTTCTATGTTCTCTTTGATACAAATGAATTCAGATTGTTCTGGTCTGTGTGAAACATTTTCAAACATGTTGCAGCTACCAGCTGCTCATCTCCGCCTCTATCCTTAGTGAGAAGATTGATCTCAATCCAAGACATACAGTAATGTGTCACATGGAGAAGCTCTTCCGACTGAGTAGCATGTAAAAAAAAGAAAAGTATTACATAACATACCAGGAGGTGTACTCACCTTTACAGCTCTCTCAGCATGACTCGTCCTTGAGTAATATTCACAGTGGGACGATTTTGGTGGCTGAGCCAATGTGCCATGTTGGTCCAAGCTTCTGCATTCATACATGGAGGGCTCTTTATGTTGATAATGGATTCGCAACAAGAGGTGATAACTGCACTTTGACCCACTGTATGTATTGTGCAGCTGAGACATCACTCTGCTAACGCTTTATGAAAGTATGTTGGATTTCTTAAATGCACTTATTGGTGGCAACATTCAACAAATGCAAATAAAATGTGTTATTTTTTTTTTAATGAAATTGTGGGAAACACTGAAAACAACAAGAAATTGAGAAAAGCTAAATGCTTTAAAAAAAAAAAAAAAAAAAAAAAGGTTTTGAAATACAATTTTATCAGCAGTTCTGGTCTGAAGACATCGTTTTATACAATCCTGACAAAAGAAGATAATTGTTTGGCTCTTAATATCTTTTTCTCACAATACTATGGTGATGACAATTTATCACCCTCCTTTCTTTTTTGGAGTTGCAGCCAAAAATTGATCAAAACTGCTGCCTAACTTTATGTTGCTATGATGCAGGTTTTGGCATCACTGCCCCCAATTTTCCATGAATCAAATCAGGCTGGTGGATAATTTTCATCACAGTTGAGCCTGTTTTATCAGATACAGACAGTGTAGGCCTCATAAATCAATAAATCAAAGATCAGGGTGCAATTGCTGCTCGAAACTTTGTTTTGATCTCCACTTAATTTTTACACATTGCATTGTGGGATGTGGAGTCCTGTAGTTAAATGCACAATAGTTTTATTCTCTTTATTCTTATTGGGATTTTTTTTGCTTGACACAACTTTTGTTTCCCTGTATTTCCAGGGATGTCACCTGACTCCAGATTAGGATCTTTCCTTGTTAACCCCAAATTAAACATCTGTCATTGTTTGGCTGCAACTTTCAGGATGGAAAGTGTTGGGAAGTAACTTTGGCAGTGTTTTTGGGGACAACACACATTAAATCATGCTAAGAGGAATGTAGTAAAAACTCGTACGCATCCCTCTATGGGGTTCCACATCCCACAATGCATAAAACGTGAGTATTTGCAGTGTAAATCAAAACATATTTTTGAATGGCAATTTCAACCTTTTTTTTTCCAAGCACATTATCTTATTTATGATCCGTGAGGCCTACACTAAGATTTAGCCCATAAGGTTGACATTAAACTGTTATTATTTGTCATTAGCATGAATAAGGTGTCATGAAGGCTGCAATTTAGTGTTGTTAGTTACCCTAACTCTAAGTTACCCTAACCCTAAGGTACCCTAACCCTAAACCTACCTAACCCCACTAGATCCTTCCACCTAACCCAAAAATGCCAACATAGCTCCAAAGGTGTCATAATTTAGTTGAGGGAGAACAACACATAATGACAGCCTTTACGACACCTTATTCATGCTAATGACATCGTAATGTCAGCTTTAGGTATAAAACTTCAAGTAAAGTTGTGTTACCAAAAATTATCTTGCAGCTTTAATTCACATCTGAACATAAATATAATTTCAGTCAAGATCACTTTAGTCAAATAGCTTTAATTAACATGCATTTTAGATTTGTCGGTAAGGACCTCTCTGCCCTTTCCAGCAGCTGTGTGGAAATCCCAAAGTGAAGGGAACTCCCATTCGCTACATGGAGAGGCATAAGCAGAGAGAGCGGTCAGCAGGACTCCCTGGAACAGAAGCACAGATGTTTAAATGGCAACAAAAGACAGTGTTTAATTAGACAGAAGAGGAGGAGCTGGGGTTGGGGATGAGTTGCGACGCGTTTGCAGACGAAGTGTGCGGAAGTAGGCGTGTTGCTATTGATTTAAATGCAGCGCCGATACCAACTCTTACCAATGGGAAGAGTGGAGCATGATCAGCGGGATGATTAGGGGATGGATGCTGTCAGTTGTTAACAGCTACTGAGTAACATTACTTGATCAAGACTTTTCTAACATTCCACACTACAAAATAAGTAATGAGTATTTATTTATTAAAGAAGAAAAAAAAAGTTAAAGTGTGTATGATTCATGTCGATATCGGATCAATATCGGTATCGGCCGATACGCAAGGCTGCAACATTGGTATCATATCGGAAATGAAAAAGTTAGTTTTTGTCATCTCAAATATTAATATTTAGATATTAGGTATTTCATATCTCCAAGACACATTTCATCAGTTACATTTAGTGTGGCAATATATAAATTAATAATTATCTCTATCACAATAAATACCTTTTATTATGTTTATTAGGTATTAATATATTTTATACCATTATATGCATATTATATATTAATGCTGTCCTTTGTAAAATCTTTGCTCTTTTTTCTTATACTTACTAAACTGGTTTATGTTGGTGCCATGTTTTATTTTATCCTTTAGGCAGTTCCATAATTTAACCCCTGCTTTTATTATACTCCTTTTCAGTGTTGTTCTCACATATTGTATATTGAAACGTAGTTTGCCTCTTAAATGATATTTTTCTTGTCTCTCTAAAAATCTGTTTTACAAACCTTTTGGAAGTGCACCTTAACTTGCTTTATATATCATTTGGACAAACAAGGCCAATGATTGCATGTATGTTTAATGCTTTCATTCATAGATACAGTCTTAGTTCATTATTGCACTCCTGTAATCCACCCATTTGGGGGACTCCACCGGTACAGCATGTGTCATGTTATATCTCATCCGAGTGTAAAAAGAGGCACGTTTCATCCTCCCACTGACATCTAATTAAACTGGTTTTAATCAGTGCCATTGTGTCCCTTTGCTGCATATTGTCAAAGATACAGAACACAACGAGACAGTCAATCTCACGCCTGCTTGGCTCAGCATAAGAATATGTGAATTCAATCTAAAAGCTGCTCCACTAACTGAGACTGAGAGCATCTATAGAGCTTCATTCCCTGGGACTTATATTTCCTTTTTCAGCATATTGGCCTCGTCCATAATTATTCTTAATTCGCGGCCATGAAATGGCAGGGGAGCGTGGAAGACATCTGCAGAGATTGGTCTTCTATCAAGTGTGGACTAGCACTTTGGTGTTTTAATGGAGAGAAAAAAAGTCAACCACTGGCTATCATCAAGAAACTTTGTAGTCTGAAGGAAGGCTGTACTGTCTTTCTGCGATTGTGTGCAATAAAAGTGGCATTAAGTGTGAATAAGACATGTTGGCTAACTGTTCTAATGTCATTTCCAGCTCCGTGGGCAATGATTATAAAACCTTATATATTCCTTTTTCAGGAAAGTTTATGGTGTCATAAATCACCACTGGTTCCATTATATCGTCTCCCTAAAGGAAACAGAGAAAATGTCTGCAATTTCAATTCTTTACGATTATCACCCCAACAAAAGAAGCCAATAGCTTGTGTACTATAATGCATAGATTATGTTGCTACCATGTTTGCTCACAGATTAAAATTTGATCTAACCACAAAACCTTCTTCACATGTTTGTATCAAACTTGCTATATGGTTATAATGAACACATTGAAGAGTTATTAAAGGTTTTTAAATGAACAAAAGAAACAAAATACTAAACCTGGGGTCAACCTTTTCTAACTAAACTGAAAGTTGGAATGACAAATACACGACACCATGTCATTAGTAAACACTGTTCTTGCACTGTTCACAGCAAGCAACCACGTTTATAAGCGAAACGTTATTTTGCTATCTGGAAGATAATCTGTTCAGACAGAAAGAACTATGGAGGATAACATACTGTAACAATATATACCCATTTATTGCAAACCCCTTTGGATTTTTCATGCTCAAGATGTGTCAGACTTTTAACCCCTTTTTGGATCTGTGCACGGATACGATTGGTTCAGCTCCAGGAATGAATTTCTTCCTCTTTTGCAGTGTTTTGTTCAATGAAAGGCGCATTTGAATGTCCATGTAATCGCAGAATGAATCTGAATGGTCGTCGTATACAGCTGTGAACTATTCACACTTACCTTTTTGTTTGACTTTATTAACTAAGTACCTAATGTGTTAATGCTTACCCAGCAGAATTTAACTGTCAATGTGATCTGTCATAATGCGACGACTATGCCGGGGCTCAGTGGTAGAGTGGGTCGTCCAATAACCGAAGAGTTGGGGGCTCGAATCCCGCTCTAGCCAAGTTATTGTCATTGTGTCCTCGGGCAAGACACTTTACCTACATTGCCTTGTATGAATTGTGCCGGAATGTTGGTGGTGGTCAGAGGGGCCGTCGGCGTGAAATGGCTGCCCCAGAGCAGACTGACAGAAAAAATATTTTGACACTCTAGTCAAAGTATTTCAATTTGTTGTATTTTTAGTGACCGCCCTCTATGGTTTGAAATCCAGCTATTACAATAAAAATGGCCGAGAATGGTGTTTTGTGACGTCTTGGCTGCTTCATACCTCATGAACGACCACTGTTGTCTCCGCCCCTCCTATGAAAACTAGCGCCTGCTGATTCTATAATCTGTGGCAAGTAGGTTTGATTGAGATAATTGTGAATAGAGAGGATTAGAGCAGTGGTTCTCATCCGTTCCATACATACAGAGAAGCCGCGACTTAAATCAAGCAAAGTTTCCAACATATAATGAAAACATGTTGCAGTTTGAACCTTACATATAGTGCAATATTTCACCAACACACAAAATTCAAGTTTAATGATAAACAAAAGGTTGTAACGCTAGTGAGGGAAAATATCCTTATGACACTGAACTATTTTAATCGAAAACCAAAAAGTGCATCTTCGGGACACAACAACATGCACACAAGTTACACAACACTGAGCCTTAACCTTAAACTAATGTAACTTTATTAACATTTTTAAAAGTCAGTGCTTCAGCTGTAGCCATTTTCATCCGCAATCTCAAAATATATGAATCAAGGTGCAACTTAAGTTTATAAAATTATTTTGATCATCTGCTGTATCAGTAGGTAAATACAGAAATATATTTGAATCCCGATCCAAGTTTGTTCTCCAGTCAAAGGTCCACGACCCACTAGAAATGGGTCTGTGACCAACTTTTTGGTCGCGACTCACCAGTCGTGAATCATTGGTATACAACACATTAAGCACAATATGCTTACCTACCCTGACTCCCTCTTCCCTGTTCCCTTCCCCCTCACCTATGTATAACACTGCCTTCTCTTTTTATATTCACCCCTTAATAAAATGTTTCTTACCCTTCTTTAAGGAGGGCTGGTGATGGTCACAACTATGCAATAAAATAAATTATTTTATTTAATTGCAATAACAAAGCATGCATTGCTGTTGTAAAAAGATTGCACTTCATGTCGTGTTGACCTTCAAAAGCATGTGCAGACAAGGTTAAAAAAAGAATCACTGGTATAGAGCGTAGTGAGTAGATATTTGCATAGCATTGATTGTTCTTTCGAGATTTTGTAATGTAAGAAGACACAAAAACGTCATTGGTCTCCTCCTGAGGCAATAGCAAAATTCAATTGTAATAGTCATATTTCAACCCATAGAGGACAGTCACTCTTACAATTTTTACAACAAAATACGGTGAATTGAAAAACTTTGTCTAAAATGTAAAAAAATTTACAATTATTTAATAGCAACACTAATTTATAACTAAATACATTTCTTTTCAGCAAAAAAAAAACACGTTTTTGGTGTGTAGTTACTCTGTAATGAACCGTTCATGTCATTAGCAGACAATAAAGCTTTTATCAAAGGACAATAAATAACTTTATTGTGCTACCTACTGACACACAGAGGTATTCATGCTTATAATCTGTCCACAAATGTTGTAGGTTCTGACATCATTTTATGACAAAAACCAAACAAACAAACACATCTTTGTACCAGCAGACTAAAAGTGGATTGCTTCACACTGGATGGTATAGGCTACTTGTGTGCTACAGCGCAGTGATTGAAAATCATTTGACTGGAGAACAACAGAGCCACCGGAGTCTTTTATCCATACAAAATCAGAACGGATGACTGCAACATGGACTATAACGCTGGAAGAGCCGTTGAAAGTGTTTCCATCTAATAGCTGCGATTTGTTCATTTAAATTTGTGTAACTGACACATGCGGCTGTAGGATTAGGTGCTATGTATTCTAATAACCTATAGCCAAAGTCTGTCAGTGAAGAAGGTAAATATACTAAACAGTTTTCTACAGCTCAGAGACGTCTGCTGAGACATTTATTCTGTTTAAAGTGAGTCTATCTAGGGTTTTGTAGAGATATATTCTCCTGCCTCACACAGAGTAATGAAGGTGTTTTTAATATTACAAAGAATATTAGGCTGATCCAGAAGCTGCTTGTATTCAGATGTTTGCCAGTGTGTGAGGTTAAGGCTGAAAAAATCCCCTCTCCCGTGTGTGAAATACCAAGTAGCAGGAGACCTGCAGTAATTGTGCATATTTGCATTGATGGACTTGCTATTATTTCACTGGGATGACATGCAGAATGTGTCATACGGTAGACATTAACTTCTCACCTCACTCATCTCATCCCTTTGTCTAGTTCTCCAGCCCTCCTTCACTTGTTTTTCCCTCCTCCTTTCATCTCTTATCTGCGTTTCTCTGCTGATTGGCCACAATCTTTAGAGTCGCTCTGGATCACTGAGGCGGCCTCTTGCACAGCAGCGTGTACGTATCAACTGATCCTCCTCACATTCTGCTGCAGCACAGAAGACAGGTGAGCGTACAGATAGAAGACAAGTACACTTTTACTCATACGCTCAATGACAGATTTATGGAATATTAGATCCGAAGACTGAAAACGACAAATCAAAACGTGAGCACAGCCACCGCCGCACGACAGCAGAGCTTTAGATTACATTCCTGATCTTTTCCCACTAGAACAGCAGTTACAGGACAAAGCTTGTGCCTACTTGTATTTGTGCAAACACAGTTAACACATAGGACTACTTAAAGGATTAAAGCGACCTGAAAAGATCAACCTTTTTATCTAATCACAGCCCTGATTGATATTGATCTCTTCATCCTGCAAACAAAACCATTTTAAACAGCTTCCACTCCGTTTTATGCACTGCGATGGCTGTAAAAGGAGTTCACAACATTTTATGGATGATGATAAATGAAAATAATGAAAATGATCATGCTCAATAATAAAAAAAAGAGGAGCAGTGATGTGATGTGAATTAAGCATATCTGTAAATCCTTTTACTCAGAGGGAGTACATTTAATTTTTTTACACCTAAAGCGTAGCTCTCTCTCACACACACGCACACACACTGGTTTTATCTAGTTTTTTAAAGATTACACATGAGCCCGCTGCCTGTTTTGATCATTTTAACATTTTAGCTGAAGGATGAGTCATGTTAATTTCACAGCGTTGCACAATTGATCCAATTTGTAACGCGATCACAATTCTACCTGCTACGATAAAAATAGGCTGATTGTTTGGCGATATTCACATTTAAAATGCTGGCTCTGCTGCATTTTAATGCACTTTGCGATCGCCCTGTGTAATAACGTATTTATTCAGTTAGACTTTGGTTAATCCTACATTTTTGGGTAAATTGGATTTTTAAATGTATTCTTTTTTTTGCATTCAAAGCGTAATTTTGCACTGAAAACTGTCACATACTGTTTGTTTAAAAGTAGTGCAATAAAAGCACAGATGTTTTCCCTAACATAATGTATAGTTGTGAGTAATAATTGTGAAAATGATATTGATCAAAATAATTGTGATTATCATGCTTTAGTCCACAAGTCCTGCAGGGCTTTAACACTTAATGTGTGAACTAGTTGACTCTAGAATATACTAAATACCAACAGTATCCAGTAAAAACACCTGAAATTAGAATATACGATTGGAAATATCAAAATTCGTAAATGGTGTCATGCAAAATTTTAAATGAATGTGTTTATATTTTCGAATGAATAATAATTGGAAACATTTCTGCTAATTATGTATTTGGGTTCACGCACATATACAGTTTTAGGGTTTTTTTTGGTGTGTTTTTCACATCATTTGGATTTCCTTTAGACATTTAACACTTGCTGATGCTCCTTTCTGACATATCTGTTCCCTTTGTGTATTTAGTAATTACCATATATATGTTCCATATAAAATTCCAAAGGGATGTTTATTCCAACTTCAATTTATTTGCCATTTGCAGTGAAAAGGATTGGACTTTTGTTAAATGTTAAAAAAGAATGTGAAAACGCTGTTTGAAAGTTGTTGTTGTTTTTTAGGTGAAATCAGGTGAGGGCTACATGAACTGCTCTGTCAGGTTTAAATCTGTAAACATTCCAAAAACCATGGCATTGTGATTTATGGCTGTCCTTTTTGTTTCTCCTGTGTAAAGCTTGATGTTTTCCACTTCCTTATGACAGAGCTGGATGAAACAGAACTGTGTGTCACTTGGACGTGTTATTTACCAAACCACTGCTGTTGTAGCGTCGCATTGAAGCGAGACATACAAACGATGAAGGAACGTCGATCATATTCACTGTTCCTTTTTACCAGCAAAGAAAGGCTAGATATTGGCCTTTTGAATCTGCTGTAGCTTTTCTATCATTAGGATTCTCGTTCGACCTCCACTTTGTCAGTTGTTGTTACACCATGTTATGCTGAAGATCAGAATTGGAGTATTGGTGTTTTCATGCGTTTGACTTGTTCTGACCATGTCTCAGAGGTGTGTGTGGGTTAGGGGTTAACCTGGACTTTCACTTTCTATTGAGAGTAATGTTTCAAAGTGTCTCTGCTAAAAACAGCACCAGGAAAGGCAACACTGCAGGCTGTTGGCAAACAGGCCTAACGTATTGGTTTGTAGTTGTTTGAATATTTCAATACACAACACCTTTTTTTATGCACAACTTTAAAACTCGTGTGTTTGTTTAGTTATTTCATGCTTATACAACTTATTACAACATTTCATTCGGGGTTTGGGTTATGGGTAAGGCCCATAAGTGGAGTTTGGCCCACCTCGTGATGAAAAGTTGTCATCACAGTTTTCCCTAATTCATTTGAAAAAATTTAATTTTTAAAGCTGCTATGCAGAGTTTCTGAGAAACGTCTCTATGTCCCGCCCTAAATAGCTCCACTTCCTCCCACTGCCTATACCAATCTACCAGAAGCCGCACCTCTACTTTTCTGCACCCGCATCGCCCAACATAACAAAGTCGCATCTGGTCTTATTGATATAGATCTATAGGTCAGGTAAGAGCCAAAATCATATTTACCTGTTTGCTGTTGTGACGCGCGGCCTTGTTTCCGAGCACAGTTCAGCATTCACTTTGATTGACAGTCTCAAAAACAGGAAGTCGAAGCCTATTGGCTGTGCACACTTGGCGATCGTTTCCATTTGTATAGGGGTCTATAGGACAAAGGAGGGACTTATATACAGTACATTAATGTATATGAATGACCACCGGCAGTAGACCATAGTAAAAGACGAGTTAGGTATTTTTTCTCATTTCAAAAGAATCATACATAAACATAGATTTCTCAAAAACTCCAGATATCAGCTTTAATATAATTAACATGAAAAAGTTATTGTCTGCATCACAAAAATACATCCCACAATGCAATGCGTGTAAATGTCAACAAATGGATTGTGTACATTGGAGATTGAAACAAACTTTAAAGATTCAATTTCTGACCTTTTTTTCTTTCTTTTTGGGGTAAATGTTGGTTTCACTGATCTATGAGGCATACACTTTCACTATGTTTTTATCTAATAAGAAATTATCGGGTTAGCAGCTTTAAAATAAGTTTTAATTACTATGCAATTATTTTTCAGAAAACCATTTGTTCAGGCTATTTACTAAATGGGAAGTGTGGTATTTCACAAAAGACATTTTTCACTTTTCCATGTGCATCCAATTATCCAGAGCATTACATAAATACTTTTCTAATTAGCTCCAACTTATATCAATTAAAGGAAACCATTTATTTAGAAGTGTTTCATGGCTCATTTATTATACGAGTGGGCGGGAGTTAAGTCAATTTAGGTCAAACAGAAGCAGTTCAGTGTTGCTCGTTCTAATGGTTCAATCAGAACCAATCATGACCATTAGCACGACGCAGGCAGCACACTGTGGTTTGTGTCAGTCAGTCAAAAAAAAAATACACATATAGGTTGATATGAGCAGTCGAACATGGTTAAATGGAAAAACATATATTTTACTGAAGTAACTCCATTTAAACTAACTGGATTATATCCTTTCAAATTAAACGTTGATTAAAGAGAAAAAAGCGTTATTAGTCCCACAAATGGGAAATGTGCATAGTTTCAGCAGCCGATAAATAAATCAAATAACTTCACTTATACGTAAGCATTTGGCACTTACATGGCCATTGTTGCAAATAATCATTCATTTGCACCTTGTCATCCAGTTTGCCTTACAACCTCTTTAGTCTTGCTCCTTGTTTTTTGCTTGTGAGTGTGTTTTTTTTTTTTTTTTTAACGCACTTAATGAGTTAACCAGCTTTTACCTTACATACCTTATTATAGGATTAAGATTTTAAACTTATTTTTTTTTTATTAAATAAAACCATAGTGTATGTAAAGGTCAATGTATCGAATATCAGTCATAAAATAGCAGATACCTATACTTTCAGTTCAAAAAATGACTCGCCCCAACCCGAATTGAGATTAATTGATAATTTCTTCACCCGCACCGCCCCTCATCACTAGTGTGCATGTATATATGTATGTTTATGTATATGTGTGTATGTTTGTTTATATATGTCTGCCTATATGTATGAATTTTATGTGTAGGGCTGAACAATTTTGGAAAATAATCTAATTGCAATTTTTTTCCCTCAATGTTGCGATTGGCGAAACCATACCGTTACCTTTAGCGCGAAAAACCGTGATGCATACCGAACCGTGGGAAAACTGCACCGTTGCGTCCCTAAACACTACGCAGAAGGTCAGCGCAGCAATAGCTACATATAGAAAATGTTTTCGATCTTTGAGTTCAGCTCATGTTTTTGCTCAGTGTATATTTCTATATCAATCTAAAAACACCTTTCTGACCCGAGTGGACACACGTGTTACATAACAAAGCAGTTTTGTGCATTTCATTCATAACCTCACAGTTGCCTGCAGAACAAGCTTGAAGACCTTAAGAGACTATACAGTTAAGTGGGAAACAACAACAACTACAACACACGATAATGGCTGCTGTGAATCCTGTCACTGCAGTCAGAAGTGTGAATCTGCGGTGGGAAAAAAAAGCAGCTTTGGTGTTAATTTGCAGTTTTATTCATCTGACTGACGGTGTGATCTTGGATCTGGATTTCTATTCCAAGTCCCGTGTCTTTTGCATGAATCTTTACTTTACCCTCTTTATAATCATTTTTAATCAATTCATTAAACTTCACGACACACTTTGAACACCATAAACTGAGCACTGAAATTCAGTTTGAAGAGGGGGGGGAAAAACAACATTTTAAATCAACATATTTTAACGGGCAAACATTCTTTAAAGAAAATCAAAACTTGACAGAATTGGATTTCAATCTGAAGACGATCTGCCTTGAGTGGATTCCACATAAGAGGAAACATTTGCCCTAAAGGTTTTAGTATACAGTACACAGATTTCAAGGGTGATACTGTAACACAGCGTCAGCTTTCTCACTCTTGTGATGTGAAACTGCATCATCAAATTAGACCTGTTTCATGGTTTAAAGTGAAGCTATTGTTGACAGTGGCGGTGGAAATAGTTCAGCTGTTAAACGTCTGAAAAATGCCTCAAGCTTTAACTCAGATCTGAAGCAATAATTTACATGTTTCCTATTTTCATAATGATTTAATCCTGATCATTTTAATAGGGTAAAGTGTTAAAATGACACTTTTTTTGTAATGTTTTATTCATTTTTTTTTTTTTTGGCATTTTATGTTAGTATATAACCTCATTTTTGATGAAGGATGAGCTTGTTCTTGATATATCGATGTGATAAAGCAATAAAGAGAATTAATTAGTTGTCTAATCTCTTATCTTCCAAATGAGTTCATGTTTTGTCAATATTTATTACACCTAAAACAACAGTTTAATGTCCTCATTGCATCATTCCTAGTAGGACTGAAGGCTGCCACACAGAAAAGAAAAGCAATAATTCCCTGCAGACACTGTGTCATCCTGTAAGCGCAGTGTTTGAAAATCTCCTCGTCATTGATATTACAATCACACATTCTGCGGCAGGTTGTTTGAAAAGTTTCAGGAAAGCCTGAAGCATGAATATTCTTTTGAAACACTAAAGATCAATTGTCTGCAGCGATCAAAAACTACAGTACGGCGCTCATTGCCTTTGAAGTGGAAGGCAGAGCCGCTGAAGGCCCCAGATTTCAAACACTGCTGATTCGGTGACATTTCCTCTCTCCTGCAGTGCATTTATTACGCTCCAATCAACTAGAAATAAAACAAGAATGAAGGACACGGTCTGGTTTATCACATATTGCCGTAAACCAACGTTTATTTATTTTTGAAGTTGTATCGGTATTGAATCTGTGTTTCCTTCGCTCTTTGCTAATTCCATTTTAAAACCAAATCAAAATAACAAACAACACTGTGGTTATTTTGTTTTACTGACTTAAAACCTAAACAGAAATACAGAAAATAAAAAAAAAACAGACAAGCAGCGTTTTTCTGTTTTAAAATTAAATCTTGCTATTGTTTGTGAGATATTTTTATAATTACTGGAAAACTATGAACGAGAGTTTTGTGTTTTAGGATCATCACACACAGTGGACCCACAGACGGGGGGAAGACTTTTATATGCTGCGTTTGATGAAAATGATCTTGTAGCATGTTGTCCACCTCACACCAATGACAGAGAGGCGTAATTTGTGTGTCGATGAGGTTTCGTTAAAGAGTTATTGATGCTGGAAGTCTGAATCTGTGCCAACTTTACCGAACAGTGTTACGTTCCAAATAGTATCCAAATAAACTGGTGATTGACTACCGACTGTGAGGCTGGTGATGTTAGAACTTCTACCATTTGACGCTTTTGCGAAACAATTACAGCTTATTTGAGGGCAGTAAAAATATATTTTTTAGCACGTTTTGATACCGCTAGCCACTAACGGCATCCGTCAACACAGACGGAAGTTGATCACAAGAAACAAAGAGCACCATTAGAGTCATTACACTGCCTCTGGTGCCTTTTACGTAACATCCTTTTTTGTTTTGATTTATTTATGTATTAAAAACGTTTCAATTCACCAGTTCATCACTAATGTGACTTACAGTATGTGTTGCTTCTTTCTTTTGTCCGGGAGTAAAAGTCCGCCCCCGTCTATGGTTCTGTCTGTGTGGTGAGCTTAAAACATGAAGCTTTCGTCCATAGTTTTCCTGTAAATATCCAAATATCACAGAAACAAAGCAAGATTTAATTTTTAAACAGAAAAACACTTCTAGATTTCTGTTTTGGTTTTAAGTCAGTAAAACAAAATAACCCATGATTTGTAATTTGGATTTGGTTTTAAAACAGATCAACCAAAGAATTGTATTGAAATGGCCTTGTCATTAACATTAATTAGTAAAACTCTACAATAAATTACAGTTATAAGTAACACCACTATTTTAAAGTGTGAAGTAAGAATTTGAAACTGTGTAAATATATATTTTTCCCTTACTGCGACACTCCAGTCAGTCTCACTCGTTTTATTTGAATGCCTATCAGGCCTTCCGTGCAGCGATATGTGCGACCTTTACATGATGAACCGTGTGGGCCTACAGATGTGACATATCGTTTTGTCTTGGGACTCTTTGGAGGAGAGGCTCACCTCTCCTCCAAAGCGAGAATGCATGACAGAGTTCTGCACTTTTGGAAAGGCCACTATCTCCTCCTCCGAGCATTTACCAAGCATCCAGGGCACTCCGTGTCTGTGTGGCCCCATGAATCACATCAGCTCACCCACATCATCACCTTTTATTTGCTCTAATGTGTTTTTAGCTTGAGGAAAGAGACACAACACTGGAGATGTCACTGTGACAACTTATTGTTGTTGAGTTTAGTTGAAATACTCTCTGTTACATCTCTGTTTGTGGATTTAAAGCTTTATAGGTGTAGCTAAGGTCATATGCAGGTCATCACATCTGCAATCACTGTTAAAGTGATACACAACCTAACACATGGATGCACTAATTTGAATGTCTTTGGCATCCATATTGCGCATTTCATTGAGATTTTTTTTTTTTTTTAAATGGGGTTGCATATACAGTACATTTGGACCTACTGTATGGTTATTAATGAGAATATACATTTCTTCCAAGCCTTTAAAGTGTGAATGATCATGGTACCATGATCAAGACCACTGATCCAAAATACATATTTGGTGCTTGACACAGATTTGTGCTCTCTTAGTGCTCACGTTTTTGCTGTTTTGTGTGTTTTCAGAGTAACTTTTGTGCTTTTTCTTTTTTTTTGTCATTTTTTTTGTGCTTTTATGACTTTTTTTTTGTCATTTTGTGTATATTTGAACTCATTTTGTGCATGTACTTTGGAAGACTCGCATAACTAAACCTGTTGCCCATATCTGGTTTACAGGGTGAAATAGCATTTTAATCTGATGTTTTAGTGCTTAGATGCACATCGTCCAGTCCCATGGATGTTATGTAGTTATTCCTAAGAAGACCAGGTACATCACAGTGGATGGATTTAAACATTGCAATTAACAGGAAATGAGGATCCATGCATGCAAATGTTCCTATATCTCCCAATGGCATATGCATGAAACATGTCCTCTGAGATACTCTGAGCGAAATAACAAATCAATAAAATAATTTCTTTATGTCCAAAGTATATGTTTAATATTTATTTGATTACTTAATAATTACTGGGCTGCTCTGCCTCCGCTCAGTGCAGACATTATAGTTTCATATCCTGCTGTAGCTCTGAGATAAACTGCCTCCCCTTCAGAGGTCTTTACCTTGCCTTGTGGAAAAATAAGCTCTGGCTACCCTTGTAACTCTGTTCAGGATATGCAGGTAGGAAAGATAAGACAACACATTTAAAATCACAGCTCAAAGGATTGTGCCACACTTTATCCCTTGCAAAGTTGCATATGTGAATTATGACCTGCAGATGAAAGAGACAATAAAGGATCGAAAACTGATATTTATTTAATACATAACTTCTTTACCAGGATTTGACTTCATGCAAAAGAAGAAAAAAAAAATCTACAGCACAAAATTAATTCACCCACAGGCCTTTGATTTGTGTCCGTGTCGCCTAATATCTTAATGCGAATCATTTTTCTTAAGGCTAGTAGTTCTACGTGTTTTTAATGCTTTTCTAGTTTTTTTTTTACACCTGATCACAAGCAGAACATTCTGCTTTTATTTCGTTTGTAGAAGAAAAGCTAAACATGCTGAACTCTGTGGACACTGCAAGACCCCTGGTGTAGATGCTGCATTATTATGCATATGCTGTGTAATATCATTTATTCTATGGAATAAATATGAATGTTCCTTTTTCATTTATATTTTTTAAAAAGCCTAAAATGAAGTGAAACTCTGCTGCAGTGCACACTTATGCATTCTTTGGTGTATATATCTATATATATTTGACTGGAGTGATACATCTTTAATTTGTAATTCCTTGACCTAAAAATATGCAAAGCCTCGTTTATTCATAAGTTTTAAGGCTGCCTGACGCATTTTCAAGTTCGACTTCTTGCTGTGAGACGGCAGCGATGTCATTTATCTTACGGCTGAGAAAAAACACATTTGGAAACCTTCAGCTTCTTACAGAAGTGCGTTGGCGTGTGGGAAAAGTCTAGCACTGATTTCCGTTTGTGTTTGAGCAGAAGTACAACTTCCCCAAACCAGAAAATAAAATCAGCTGCAAACTTAAGCATGCATACTTATTTTGACATCGTTAAACTTAATGCTAATTCGGAAAGTTTCTTTTCTTAATTTCGAGTGGTGTTCTAGCAGTCCAAACTTTCAGTGCAAAGCTTCACTCTGCCTGTTTCCTTTATTCATGCAGCAGATCAGAAAGGTGTCTGGATAGCCTCCAATCATTCTAAAGACAAAAAATAAACCAAAACATAATAATCCATTTCATCATTAAAACTTTTTGTTGACAATGTTTAGACATCTGTCAGGTTTGTTCTTTTGAATTCTCTTGAGTTTGATAACCTTCTAAGACAACTTGACGCATATTTAAAGGGATCCTCCACTGCTTTTACAAATGTGACCTTTAAAATGTCCTTATTAGAACAAAACGCATTATTTTTAGAAGAAGAGCAAAAAAAATCCAGATAATGAAACCACACCTTCAACCATTTCTGACAAGAACGTCGGTTCTTTGCAGCAGACAGATTCTTCTTGGGTCGACATTAATGAGCAGCAGTTGATCCTGGTTGCCTGTATTTACATGCAACCGGAGCTCTTCTTCTTTTCTTCATGTTGTCCACGAAACAGCAGATTTGGAACTGTCGCTGCCTGTGGTCACAGATTTTTTTTTGGGTCACGGATTTTGTTTATCAAATTTTGGTAAACAAGAGGTTTCCATCAACTTTTTTTTTTTACTTTTTACTGATTTTTAGAGCAACCCAAAGCAGCACAAGTTGTCATTTTGACCGAAACAGCTGCTAAATGATCCTGAATGCTTCACTCCTATAGAACTCAATGGATTGAGGGGTTGATTTGCAACATTAATGACGTCATTTCAACATGGCGGCGCACAGGCTCTAAAATGGTAAAGTAGTCCCATTTTTAAATGTTAATAAAATAAATATGGTGCAAAATAATGTGTTTTTTTAGTCATAGATCTTCAACTGAGTCCATTTCAAAGGTTTTAGGCCACATTTGTAAAAACAGTGGAGGATCCCTAATAAAATATAATAAAAAATGTGCAACTTAAAGCTGATATCTGGACTTTCAGAGGAACGTCTCGATGTCCCGCCCTAAACGGCTCCACTTCCTGCCACTGCCTCTGCCAAACTACCAGAAACCACATCTCGTCTTTTCTGCAAGGTCACATCAGGTTTCACTGATATAGATCTATGGGTCAGGTAAGAGCCAAAATCATATCTACTTGTTTGCTGTTGTGACACACGGCCTTGTTTCCGTGCACAGTTCCGCATTCACTTTGATTGACAGTCAAAACAGTCCAAAACAGGAAGTTGAAGCCTATTGGCTGGGCGCACTCGCCGATCGTTTCCATTTGTATAGGGGTCTATAGGACGAAGGAGGGACTTATGTACATTAATGTATATAAATGACCACCGGCAGTAGACCATAGTAAAAGACTAGTTAGGTATTTTTTCACATTTCAAAAGAATCATACATAAACATGGATTTCTCAGAAACTCCGGATATCAGCTTTAAGCAACCCTATTGCAATTGGTTTCTTTTAGTTATAATAACCCAGAATGCACATCCATAGGTGAAAACTGGAATATTTTTTTTTTAAAGTTACTCTTTGTACTTTTAACCAGGAATCAATTTGATTATCATTTCCCTGGTGCAGGCGACTCGTGTATTGAACTTCAAATGATTGTATGCATAGATTTTTTTTCCCCCCATCCTCCTGAAAATGTATTTCAGACTTAAAAAGCGGATGCATTTGAGCAATCAGTTCACAACGCAGCAAGCAACTACCCACAAGTAATGAATATTGGAGTTTAAGAGCCTCCTAAAGTGTAGATGGGAACACAACATCAGTGGAGAAGTGCTGAAATCGACAGATTGAGAAACCTTTTTTTTCTAAAATCAATGGCACAATACAAATGCTCCAATGAGTGACATTACACACAGTCAGTAATATTTTGTGTTTTTTTTTTTTTTTCTTTTACAACAATGACAGTTTGTTGGCCGATATACTTTAGTTTTCTAGCTTGTGTTTAATTACAGTGAAATATACTAAAGTGTTGCCCATTTTCCTCTCCAGAATACTCTAAGAAAGAGTCGAGAGTGGCTCATCCTCCCTCTGGCATTTTACTCACACCATGAAAACAATCACGACAGCCTCTAATTATCATGCCTTTGTAGCTCAGACAAAGCAGATTCAAATATCCAAACACAGGGATAGAGTTTTTTTTTTTTTTTTTAGCTTATTTTAGCACATTTTAACATAAAAAAAAGTGAAACGTGTCCATGTTCAAATCAATCTCCCACCTGAAGGGTTTCATGATTCCACAGCTGAGCCTATCTGCTTAGCAGGACACAAGTACTGAAAGTTTGGGTAACTGCTGATCATTTGGCAGAAGTCTTTATTGCACTTTATTTCCACTCTGGAGCACGCTGCCAGGCTTGTCCTCTGAGTTGAATAAGGACTTAATTATCTATGTAACAGACTCAGACTGACTGCATTTATCAGCCATGCAGGAGTGTGTGTCTTTATCAGCGTGCTCCCTTTTCTTTCCCTTTGGGAGTCCCTTGAGTTCAGTCCCGTACATGAAATTGACTTTCAGTGGCATTTTCACATTTAAATGGAATAGCTGTGGACTTGGAACAGTCCTCTACAAACGCTATGTTTCATATCTCAGGTTGTGCCTGACAAAATAGTGCTGACAGAAAATGTATTTTGTTTTGATCCTTTTCAACAAGTTAATGGTTTTGTTGTGTTCATCTGCTGCATGTAAGATACAGTACCTTCAAACAGTATATCAATGACAAAAAACATACATTTAACAAAAAACAAGCATGTATTTTTAAATATTATACATAGAATTGATGTACAATGCAAAAATAATTCCTTTCAGATGGCAAAGCTGTTATTTATATTTGTGTCACATCCACCACAATGTTAAAAAATCTACCTTAGTCCTGCTTAATTGTGACAGCAGATTTTGATTTAGTTTTATTCACAGTCTTTTGACTAAAATGCAATTTAGTCTTAGTAAAAATGTTGTCATCAGGATTATTTCAGTTTCAGTCAACTAAATGACATTAGTATTTTAGTTGACTACATTTGTTAAAGATATAGTAAAAATCAGCACAGGTAATGGTGTTTGCATCTTCACTGAATTTCTATGGTTTTCTTTCATTTTTGATCAAGTACTGCACAACCGTTACACAAACACACTACAACTGCCATGTTAAACACTTTTGTCATGTCTTGTTTATGCTGGGTTGATCTATTACAGTGTTTCTCAAATGGGGGTACGTGTACCCCAGGTGTACGCAATGGCATTCAATGGGGTACTTGAGAGAGAAAGAGAGAGGAATATTAACAAATGAAAGCATTAAAAATATGGGGTTTTATAACATTTTAAAAATTACTTTTTCACCTTAATAAGTCCTTCTCATAGTCCCTGTGAGGGTAATACAAGGGTTTATGGGGTGATTGGGGGGTCTAACATCCCCCCCTGCTGTCTCTGGCAAGAAAACCACACTTTCCTGCCTCCGACACGGTGGCAAGACGTACTGCTTTACGGCAGCCCAATACAAACACACTGCCGTCACGGCAACAGGAATGCACACACACTCGCAACCCAGCGCTTCGTCAGGCAGCACACACACAAATATCTATCCATCCATCCATCCATTTCAGAGTCTCTTTGTCAGCGCACAAACAAACACATCACACACATTTCCACACTCCCTTCCTTATTACTTCCACATCATTCATTTATTTTACTTGTCTCTCTTCCTCATATTGTTCACATGGTCACATGGGACTATATGTGTCAAAGCACCCTTAGTGTCACTGTTGTATTAGGATTTTTCAGTGATCGCGGGGAGAGCTAAGATACTTAAGTTACTTAGTTCTGCTTTAAAGCAATAACTGAAAATGCAAGGGTCGGCCTTGGTCCCACACCAGGCGGGAGTGAGCAGAAATGATCTATTCAGGAGGCACTAAATACCGTTTCATTTTACTTATTTACAAAGTGAGATTCTTTATAATGTGTGTTAACATAATTATGCTCTATAGTACAGAATACAGAAAGGGGGTATTTTGGCCAAAAAGGTTGGCTATATATATATATATATATATATACTGTATATTCATATTATTACTAAATTGACTGAAATCTTAAATAAACTCATTGTTTCCTGAATCACTTTAAATTAGAACAGCTTTTATTTTCCTTGAATGAAACAAACATTGCAAACAGGAATGTTTCTAGTGATATTTTCACTGGTGGCCTTTCAATCAACCATCTTGCTGTTTATTTCAGGTCCCATAAATAGTTGTTTTTTTTTAATTCACACAAGAAACATTTCATGGTATATGACACAAATACATTTCCTTGTCTTCCTTGATTGTGAAACAATGTGTTCGCTGCCCCTGAGGGTAGAAACCAACCTCAGCATTGTCCCAGGAGCCGCTACGCACCTTCACCACTGCTGCTTAATTAGTCGACTGTGTGCCTGGAGAGCTGTTCTGCACTTGACCTTTGTGAAGGCAAGGCAGCCAGTACATGTTCAGTAGACCAAAGGAAGTAAGGTGAGGGGAAAGGTTTTCATATTGGTTCGAAGGCTGTGTAGTGTGTGTGTGCTTGAGCGTGTGTGCGGCTATACATGAAATGTGCAGCGGTGTTGTGTTATCCTTGTAACACATTTGCCTCCTTTAATGGAAAGCTTTGCATTAGTGCGACATGGAGCTTGTCAGCCGAACCTCATCGAGCATGAAGAAAATGCAGAGACACTGAGAAAATGCCAACATACATCTGCAGATGAAATCCTTGTATGTTTGATCGTTCAGAGGTAACAGCTTAAAATACTTAGAGAAGCATGCTGATAGAAAATGTTCTGGTAGAAAAACCTTTTGGGAATGATTGCATATTCAAAAAGGTGCATCGATGCAGGTGGGGGGATTTGTCGCATTCCATTTCAGTATTTAATGAGATTTCTTCTGGATAGGGTGTTAAACAGCCAAGTTTCAAATCATCTTAAGGAAAGAAAGTCGGCTTCTCTCATTGTCCATCCGAGAAAAGGAACATCCTCATTATCCTCCATGGGTTTGGCTCATTAGGGGGATAAGGAGATGTCTCCATATGAATTGTTCACTGACTGTTGCTGCTCTCTAGCACCTAACTATTTTTCTCACCAATGAAACCGCCAAGTAAAATAAAAAACGGATAGATTGCACATTACAGAACTATAAGTGTTTTCCCTGCGAACATCCTTTTATGTTGTATTCAGTGCAATCGGCCAATAGCAGCGGTGCGTTCTGGAGTGTATTTTGTTGTGTTTTATTTTGGTATTCTCCTCCGAAACAAAGCTTTCAGCAGTAGGCTTGTAAACTTTGCAAAGTTTCAAGGTTGCAGTCTCAGCGTAGCATCAATAGGTTATTATATGAGCAGGTTTACAAGCTCTCTTATGTTTCAGAGTTCACAGGAGGTGACAGCAAACACATTTGAATGCTTCATCAGTATTTCTATTCCTTTTTTTTTTTTTTCCCCCACAAAGAAAAGTAAATGAGTTCACTCGTAATGGATTTGGGTGTACACTGTCAGACATTTCTGTTGAATGGCAGAGGTGTGTTTTATCTTTGAGGCTTTTCAAAGTTCATGACATTTATTAACAACTTCTTTGGTATTTATTCTGAAGGTTAGAATGGTCAGTCAGACCTTTGTTTCCCCATAATGAGGAGCCGAGACAATGTATACATCAATGACTGCGTGGTGATCCAAAACGCAGACGCTGCTGCTGAATGTTGCGTCTGCATCTGTGAAATGCGAGAGAGCAAAATCCCCTTACAGAGAATCGATCAGCAATTTTGTGCAAGTAAGCATTCCCTATAAAAAGCAGACAGAACGGAGATACGTCTTAGCAAAATGACATTAAAGCCACATTATTGGTGACAAGACAAAATGCCAGTGAAGTAAATACCAAGCCTTTATTAGAAAAAATAAAATAAAAATCAACCTCAAGTATGAATAAATAAGCATATATATGTATTTAGTATAATGACACATTTCATACTAAACCTTTAATTATTGAAGATGCATAGCAGCCGCACTTTTTTTTCTTTCTTTACTAGATTTTTTGCCGATAATGGGAGTCCAAATTTATCCAATTTTTACCAACTTGGAAACCCTGTCTTACAGAATACTGAGTAAAGTTTTTTGATTAATAGCCTAAAATAAATTGAAATTTTCCTATTCAAACCTATTGGAACGTGACATCTGATCCCTTGACAAAGAGGAGTTATACTTGATGGGTCCACATTATCACATGTCTACGGCACAGGGCGAAACATTTAAAACAATAAATAGTGAGCACAAACAATATCATTCAATTGCTCCCTGCCACGTCACTTGCATTCTGCATGCAGTTTGTTTGTTGTCCTTGAGTGGACAAATGTTTAAATCCCTCACAAAATAAAATACAATACATGCATGATAGTCCCTAAATGTATTATTGGAGGAAAACGGTTCACCAAAAAAAATGCCTCTCTCTGTGTGAATCCTGCCTTTTTTCCAGAGTAAGATGGGCTAGGCTACAGCACACACACAGGCATTTCCTAAGGCTTTGTATGCAGACATGGATACATTCAGTGTTAATAATCAATGAATAAAATTTGTCTGTCAAAGACAGACTTGAAAGCTTTTTCTTTAGAGATATTAGCAAGAAACTAAATTCGGAAATGTGTTCATGTTTATTTTGAAACAATATCTCTCTATAAAAGCAAGTCTGTCAACAGCTTGCACATAGTCCGAGTGTGTGCATTCATTATTTTGGACTTATTTGCTGTTGCAAAACGTTTATTTTAATTTTATTTCAAGATTACGGCTCCCAATTTCGATCACGTTGCGGTACTTCTGGTTCCATCACTGTGTTGCAGTTTGTTTGCAGGTTTAAAAACGAAGGTCAGTATTAAAATCATTTTGTACTGCTAAAAGTTACTTAAGTGTGTTGCAAAACCTTTATTTTCATTTCATTTTGAACGCAGGTTAGACCGGACAGGAGCACACAATAGTTCCCAGAAGTCATTGGCGGGTCAGGCAATTTGAATCCATTGATTCCGAGTGACATAACTGGGATTTTAGCTACTTTGTCATCAATAACTGCTTTGATTTACGGACGGGACATGAGAGGGGGAGGGGTGTCTGAGCCACACACACACAGAGCCATTTAGAGAGAGAGCTGCAACAACGGAAGTTCGAAATAGACTCAAATAGTTCCTGGAGGTTATTGGTGGGAAATGGCAGCGACTGTGCTTAAAGCGAACAGCGAAACATGCACATTTTTCCGGGAACACACCATTATAAACGCTGACATTTTCACCACATTTATTATCCATTTGCTTAAGTCCAGCGAACATTGGCGCACACTTTATTTATCAATTTGTCATGCGCATGTCCCATAGAATTAAACCAAGGAAATTGCACACGCTATTTTATTTTGCACCCGCAAATATACCCCTTTATAACATTACAGAGTACAGAGTATGTACACCTCTTTGTACATCCAACCTTTAAACACATACTAATTTGGCCATAATTCACAACTCTACTTAAGCTCCCACTATATGAACACATACTTCCGACGGGCACTGTACTAGTATAAATATAAAATATAAAAACCTCTCTCAACATATGTGCTTTAGATCTTGATTTTGTGTGCAAGTAAGAAGTAAAACCTTTCTAAAGTGGGTAAAATTCTTGTCCCAAACTTCTTGTGGTATAAAATTCTGTTTCCTCACTTAAATATAATGAATGACTTCAAATCAAAAGTTTTATTGGATCTCTGCAAGCTTGGAATTCCTATTATTCAAACATGAACAATTCCTGACAGTTGTGCTTGAAGGTACTGCAGAACAAGTACAACATAAAAAGGTTTCCGTATTGAACCATCAAGTTATAGATGTATGCTTCTTTCAAAATGTTATCAAAACTCATAATATATGCTGATTAAATTCCGTGGTATTTATTTGACCTATATTGAGGATATTTTGTCTAGGTTTCCCACTGGAAAATGTGGCTCCCTTTGATGTGATTGATGTTGTGTGGGCCCCTAAAGACTTTGTAGTTTTTAAATTGGGCTGTGACATTCTCAGGTTTGGGAGTAACTGGTTTAGCCACTGGCTAAAGTCAGAGTCTGATCCAATGAAATTATATGTGGTGATCACTGAGGGAAGGTCTAACAGGTCAGATTAACAATAATTAATATTCAACACCTGATGGTTTTATACAGTGTTGTAGGATTAATTTGTTGTTGCCTGTTAAAGCTCACTGGACAGGATGCTAGTCAGTCCCACTACATTTTGGAGACTTCATGGATATGGATGGAGTGAAGTAGTAAGAAACTGATCTATTTTTGAAATTTTTTTTTGGAGCGATGAGTTTAAGTTAAATTTTCGTTGGATTGACTTGAAATCATTGCTGACAACTTTAATTGGATGCTTAGCATAGAGATGTACTTTCATGTGGTCCTAAATCCGATACGTATCAGATTTTTTGCAATGCGACTGCATTCTGGACCGCCAAAGCGCTTTCCATTCGACTCATACGTCACCACAATTCAAACACTCCATTGTAAAGATGTATCAGCCATTAGAGCAAACGGCTATGGAGAGCAATAAACCTGGCTCTCTTTCCTTAAAGTTATGAAGTGCTGACTTCTGTTGGTCAGAAAACTTTCTCAGCGTGACACACAGTCCTACACTTGACACCTCCATATTTACGTTGTTACAGCAAATTTGCGGTTGACCTCATTTGGAGGCATGATTTATTGCTCTGGTTGAATGATGGAGTCCAGTCGGAGCATTGATGATTTTATAAAAAAGATTTATTATAAAACAAAATAAAAAGGAATAAAAAAGAAGCTTCCATCCTGATAGAATGAAAGGCAAAAGGCTCGTGGCAGAGCAAAAAGGCAAGACCCACTCTAACTAACAGTTTCACAGCTTAAGCTTTTATACAGATAACAGAAAAGTTCCCACCTGAGGTGAGGAGAAGGAGGGAGTCAGATGCCCAACAGTGGAAACATTTGAGGAAGATGAAGACGTGTATATTTTGAGGAAGATTGGGCGCCACTCTTATCTATCCTTGATAGTGTGTGTGTGCGTGCATATCTGCACGTGAGTTTGAGTTTTGGCCTTCAGCAGAGACTCTGTGTTGCACTGAGTACAATACGATCTGTACTGTTTAATCTAACATGATTCAGCTGTTCAAAAGTGCAAAGAGTAATGGAGTCATCATGTATTAAAACATGACAAATTGTACACATGAACACACATTTGACGATATTATGATGAATATAAAAATTGCCATAACATTCCCCACTTTTGGTCGCCATCAACGACCAAATCAAGAAACGAAATTATTATATTCCACCTTTGCTGTCTGTCAGGATTAACCATTAGCATCGTTATTGTCATACATTGGATATATTCTTCTTTTGTGAGGCACAGATATATCAAGAAAAATGTGGAAATAAACCTTAAAAAACTTCATCATTATTATCAATGGCATGAATCATCAAAAATCATCCTCTATTACCATCTAGATAAGCAAAAATCATCATTTACATCAAGGACATCACTCGTCTTCATTGACTGAGTTCAGTGGTGACTGGGGTCACCAATAGCTAGAAGAATAGTGGAACCATGGTTAGAATCACCGCACTTGATTGGCGGCATCATGAGTGAAGAACCTTGAGTGTTTTCCTCAATCGCAGCAGAAGGGTTTATGACTGTATTCCTGCAGCTAGGTGTGAGGTTGTCCACCCTCCACCTAGCTATAAGCCTTTGGTGTGGCTTATAAACAAAGCAAAGGAAGAACAAAATCCCACGTCGGCGGGGTCCTCAGGGCTTGGTCGAGGCTCTTGTTCTGGAGCGTTTTTTCAACAGAGTGTGTGTCTCGTGAAAAAGAAAATCAGCTCCTGTGATCCCACAAGGCAAAGGAACGCTTCTTTGTGCACCGCCAGCTTAGACGGTGTAGTTGTTATTACGCCGTCTCACTCAGTGGCCTTGTCGGTTCCCCCTTCGTTGTTCGGTCAGCCTCCGTCTCAGCATCAGCTGGTGTCGGCAATCATCTGCTTGGATCCATGTGGCCCGCTCCGCGACCTTCACTGCCGTGTGGGTCGTCAGCTGAATTTGGAAAGTGTCGGTCCACCTTCGGTCATTCATTTCCGGTCGGCGTGTAGATGATCGGTTGTTGTCTGAGGAAGGGTAGTCTCCACACACCTGGCAACCTCTCTTGGGATTGGTTGGTACCTGAACAGAAGAAAAGAGGGGGGGGGGGGGGAAAAAACCCAAAATAAAATAAAATAAAATAAAATAAATTTTAAAGAGTAGGGGTGTTAGGGTTAGTTAACTAACTAAATGAATAGTTAGTATGGCTCTGGTGCTCGGTTATAGCTTCCAGGAAGGCAGAAACAGGTCAGAGGTCAGGATCTGAGAGCTTTTCAGATCCTAAAAGGTGCTGCTGCACAATCACACAATGGTTAGGTGTGGGTTAGTGAGCTTTTAGCCATGCTAGCTCAATGTTATCTGTAGCCCATTCACACGTGAGTGGGAAAATATGAGGCTGAAAGAAAAGCAGGAAGTATTAATTCAATTCTCCTTTCCTGGAGCAAGGAGAAGCATAGCTGGAGTTTCAGTGATTCTCAAACTGTGGTACGTCTACTACCAGTGGTACGCTGATACCTGGTGAGAAGCAACAATTTGAGAACCACTGTTTACAAGGACATGCAAGTCAGACGGAGAAGTGTGGAGTCTTCTCAAGATGAACGCATACAATTGGGAGACATGGAGATGTGAGAAAGCTAAATAAGTTTAATCAAATAAATAAATAATGTTATTTATTTAAATTGTTTTATGAAGGAGAAATCTTATTCTATCCTTTATTTATTCTGAATAATGTTAACACTCCACACCTAATAACAAAACCTAATTATTTTATAGCGCTGAATTTGTCAGTTCATTTATTTCGTTATTTTCCCCCATAATTGTTATTTAAGAAGTAATTTACTTAATTTTTAAGCTAAATTGGTGGCAAAAGTGTCTCTTATTCTGTGTCTGAACCAGAGTTAAGCAAGATTATTGGCCCTTTAAGGTTAGACAGAATTAAAGTTAAGTTGAGTCAAACAATCATATTGTCTTTTTCTCTCTGTATTTATCCCATTCGTAGGAGTGACGAGCCATAGCACGGTTTGGAGAGCTTCCTTAAATGCTTGGAAGTTACTTAACATTAAACTATCTCTTATATCAATCAATTATCAAGAATTTCAGGAGGACCCTTTTTAAATCTCAGGCGACCCAGATTGGGCCACCAACCCAATGTTCAGAACAAATAATTTTTCCTTTAAAAGTGTCTAAACCCAGTGAAAGTGTTTTATGGTCTTGCATGCTAAGTGCTGGCGGAACAAGAAGAAAATGGTTGGAGGGTTTTGAGGTATATCATTTTCCCATGATAAAATATAAATCAAAAATCAGAGGGACGTTGGCCCTCTCCCTTCCATTTTTACATAAGAATACTTTTGGATTCTTAAAATCATATGATAAATATCATTGGAAAATCACTTATCTGATCATTTTGGATGTGTATGTCTTTTCCTCTCTCTTGTGTCCTTCTGCTTTTGTGCCCTCCAGCCTCCTCGACCTCCTCCTCCTCAGCCATAAAGGTCAAAGCTAGGGTCAACTGTACGCTCCTTTTGGAAATTTGAAGATCCGTCCCCACTTTCTCAGTTGGATTGGAAGTCTCTCTCTGGAATAGATATTATGTTAGAACATCCACAATATGTCATATTGTCACGTGTCTATTTCAATCTATTTCCCCTTTGCTTCCCAGTTATTGTTATGGACAATACTTCCCTTTAATTCTCATCCTTCATCAAAGAAGCAGTGACCAGGCATGACGGCTGTAGGAGGCAGGATCGGAGTCGAAAAGGCGGTGGCATTTTCTGTTCGGAAACACTCAGAAACAGAAAGAGAGGAAAACATTAAGACTTAAATGAATAATTTAAAATATCCCTTTTCTTTAGTTGGATTTGATTCGTCTCCTTTGAGTATACAGCCAGCGTCCTGTATATTGGAAAAAACAACACAAAAACAACAACTAAGACGAAGACATAGACAAGTGCACACAACAACGAGTATACACATACAACAACAAAAACATGGACACTAAGGTCAGTCAAGGTCAAAGCCAGTCATTCCACTGAAAGTGGTATTATATATTAAAAACGTCGTTTGGTGTTTTTAAACACCCAGAAAAATAAACTTTAAAACCTGGTAAACTTTTTAGAAGGCCCAAGGCCTAAAACCATAGTTCTTTTAACAAGCAGCAGTGAGATCTGAACACCCCACTACATGATTGGCAAAAACAGGGAGAAGATCTAGTGCATCAAAACCCAGGAGGAAAGGAAGGTGAAACAGAGGAACATGTGTAGTCAAACAGTCATTCATCGGTCAATCACTCAATGACACGTCCACGGCACATTCGCACTCACAACGCGGTTCTCTAAGGCATACGTAACGTGTCATCATTCAGTCATTCATGCGCCACACACGTTCATGCCTCAATTTTCACGTCCATGCATTCACAAGGTTTCGCTGCATAGTGTCTAAGTAGAATATAGGCCTCATCTAACCCACCAGCGGCGATAGCCAGTCCACCTCCTCTCTCGGGGTCAATGAGCTCTTATTGTCCCCCCATGCTTGGCAACCTTTTAGCGTTAATTAATTGCTTTTCACTGGTATCATCTGATTAATAAGAAGTACGCTCCTTTTTACTTCCGCCTTGGCGGAGTCTACACTTAGATTATTGCCCATGGTAGTACTGACAGTCTGCTATCTGCTGATCAGGCAGGAATGGCACGGCCGTGCACTAATAACCAAACTCAATCCCGGTCTGCAACCGGGGGAAAACTCGACCGCTGTTAGTGTCCAGAAATTTAAGAAAAAAACCTCTGAATCAGCAGGAACCTCAACCACCACTCTTGAAAATTAAGAGCTTGGGAAATTAACTCAACCACCATTAATTCCAGAAATTTAAGAAAAACCTCTGAATCAGCAGGAACCTCAACCACCACTTTTGAAAATTAAGAGCTTGGGAAATTAACTCAACCCCGGTCTGCAACTGGGGGAAAACTTTGCACAACTGCCAGGACTTTTGGGCACTTCTAATATTATTCAACATTGAACGGAGCACGCAACCTCTAATAACCCTCACTCTAAGAGAACGTAGAAATTTGTTCAGAACGGTATTCGGTTATCAAGCATGTATCAAATCAGGTGGGCCGCCATCCCCTGGCAAGACAGTATGACGCATGTTCAGCGAGTCAAGGATGGTGTCCAGGAGAGAGAAGCATTCCCCAGGAATTGTTCCGCCTATCAGAAAAGAAAAAACCCCCAAAGAGCGCTTCCCCTAGCAAGGTTTATCTTTTTTCTGCACATTAAACCAGGACTTCTTGTTTGAAGAGTAATTGTCCATGTACTCATAGCAACTAATGGGACAGTTTTCTCAGGAAAAATTTGGTACCCCCCCTGCTGTCGAGTGGCTTTGAGCCGGCAAGACAGTCCGACACGGTATGGAGGAGGCACGCAAAATAAAAACGATGAATGTTGAACTACAGGTAAAAGCCAGTAAATTAGAATATTTAGAAAAACTTGATTTATTTCAGTAATTGCATTCAAAAGGTGTAACTTGTACATTATATTTATTCATTGCACACAGACTGATGCATTCAAATGTTTATTTCATTTAATTTTGATGATTTGAAGTGGCAACAAATGAAAATCCAAAATTCCGTGTGTCACAAAATTAGAATATTACTTAAGGCTGATACAAAAAAGGGATTTTTAGAAATGTTGGCCAACTGAAAAGTATGAAAATGAAAAATATGAGCATGTACAATACTCAATACTTGGTTGGAGCTCCTTTTGCCTCAATTACTGCGTTAATGCGGCGTGGCATGGAGTCCATGAGTTTCTGGCACTGCTCGGGTGTTATGAGAGCCCAGGTTGCCCTGATAGTGGCCTTCAACTCTTCTGCGTTTTTGGGTCTGGCATTCTGCATCTTCCTTTTCACAATACCCCACAGATTTTCTATGGGGCTAAGGTCAGGGGAGTTGGCTGGCCAATTTAGAACAGAAATACCATGGTCCGTAAACCAGGCACGGGTAGATTTTGCGCTGTGTGCAGGCGCCAAGTCCTGTTGGAACTTGAAATCTCCATCTCCATAGAGCAGGTCAGCAGCAGGAAGCATGAAGTGCTCTAAAACTTGCTGGTATACGGCTGCGTTGACCCTGGATCTCAGGAAACAGAGTGGACCGACACCAGCAGATGACATGGCACCCCAAACCATCACTGATGGTGGAAACTTTACACTAGACTTCAGGCAACGTGGATCCTGTGCCTCTCCTGTCCTCCTCCAGACTCTGGGACCTCGATTTCCAAAGGAAATGCAAAATTTGCTTTCGTCAGAAAACATGACTTTGGACCACTCAGCAGCAGTCCAGCTCTTTTTTTCCTTAGCCCAGGTGAGACGCTTTTCGCGCTGTTTCTTGGTCAACAGTGGCTTGACACGAGGTATGCGGCAGTTGAAACCCATGTCTTTCAAGCGTCTCTTGGTGGTGGATCTTGAAGCACTGGCTCCAGCAGCTGTCCACTCCTTGTGAATCTCCCCCACATTCTTGAATGGGTTTTTTTTCACAATCCTGACCAGGGCGCGGTGATCCCTATTGCTTGTACACTTTTTCTGACCACAGTTGTTCCTTCCCTTTGCCTCTCCATTAATGTGTTTGGACACAGAGCTCTGAGAACAGCCAGCCTCTTCAGCAATAACCTTTTGTGTCTTTCCCTCCTTGTGCAATGTGTCGATGGTCGCCTTTTGGACAGCTGTCAAATCTGAAGTCTTCCCCATGTTTGTGTAGGCTTCAGGACTGGACTGAGAGACCATTTAAAGCCCTTTGCAGGTGTTTTGAGTTAATCAGCTGATTAGTTTGTGGCACCAGGTATCTTCAAAATTTAACCCTAACACAATATTCTAATTTTGTGACACACGGAATTTTGGATTTTCATTTGTTGCCACTTCAAATCATCAAAATTAAATGAAATAAACATTTGAATGCATCAGTCTGTGTGCAATGAATAAATATAATGTACAAGTTACACCTTTTGAATGCAATTACTGAAATAAATCAAGTTTTTCTAAATATTCTAATTTACTGGCTTTTACCTGTAGGCTGTCTGTCGCAAGCAGCTTCAAAAGGGTAAGGTACAGATTGTTTACGAGGGTATCGGTCAAAAATGTCAAGATGTAAACTTGGTTGAGGCTGCAGTCCTCAATCTCTGTCTCAATTTTCCTGAACTTGAGTAAAAACAAAAGAGTAAAAGAAGAATCGTTCAGAAATAACAAAGAACAAAAAACGTGTGAGCTCAAAAAAATCATGGCCAATAAAAGAATAAAAAATAAAAACTTCAGCTCCAAAAGCTGAAGAGGGCTCTTTCTTCAACGGATGTAACCATATCTTGCATTGTGGGGGGGTCTCCCCTCAACAAGAAAATAAAAGGAAAGAAAAGCAAACAAAAACAAACCTATTAGTAACACTATTTTCCTCCCTTTTGTTTGTTTTTTCTCATAAAGGCAAAAGCAGTGTAAATAAATGAGCAACATAATGAATAAAAGCAAAGATAAATGATGGGCACACATGGTCTCATGTGGCAAACAGAAGGGTTCTGTGTGAAGTTACGGTGGTCCTGTGTTTCAGCTCATAGTTATGAATGTGAGTGTGTGACTGTATGTCTGGTTTGTCTGCTTAGAGCACACCTTCTTTGAAGTGTATCTCAAAGCGTGTGAGAGAATAAATGAAAACAAAATAATCTAGCGTACAGTCAGAAAATAGAGGGGTTAGTATTGTCTTATCGAAGGAGAAGCTTGTTGGCTATTTGCTAGTTGTCCCCCCCCATGCCAAAGTTCAAGGCTAAAGTGATATAGCACTACCACCAAAGGCTGTGGTGGACTTCTTATGGCTTGGTATCCTCGTGGCTTTTGAAACAGTGTCTTTTTTTGGTGAAGATGTTCCAGCAGACGTGTGATCAGTCTGCAGTTGCTGCCCATCATTCAGGCAGTAATCGTGGCGTTTAACCCGCAACTCATTGGTGGGGGAGTGTCCAACCAACTCCGACGCACACAGGTTCTCAGTCTTTGATGATGGGGCAGGATGTGTTAATCCCAGGATTGGCATGCGGCCCATTCCATAGATGATGAACAGTTGACTTGGGACTGAGCGAGTTATTTCGTTGCAGCATTGCTTTGCTGAATGGGAGAGTTGAGTCCTTTGATATTCGATTTCCTTCTGAAGCTTGGTCCTTTGATTAGCATAAGGGTTGAAGGTGATTTCATTCATTAAGAGCTTTCATTGAAGATGTCGTTTCTTCAGGGACAACCGCAAAGCCAACAGAAACTAACAATAAAATAATAAAAAAAATGATAATGATGATAACAGTAATATTAAAATAAAATAAAATGAAATACTGTATTCATCTGTGTGTGTTTGAGTGTGTGTTGCTCATAGTCATTTTAGAGTGGACCCCAGATATATCAAACATGAAATTAAATGAAATTTAAAATAAAAATAAAAATAGTGTCTGTGTTGCAATGGCTTAGCACTATTCTGTAGGCAGAGGGAAAGGTGAGAAACCACAACGTTGTGTCTCTCTCTCTGTGTGTGTGTGCGTGTGGGTGTGCCTCCCTCTCTGTGTGTGTGTGTGGCTCTCTCTCTCTGTGTGTGTGTGTGTGTGTGCCTCCCCGTGCCCCACGTCCGCACGTTCAGCTGAGAAAAAAAAAAAAAAAAAAAACGCACAGAAAACACAGCAGCCGACTCTCGTCCAAAATGAAAGCATTAAAGCCAAACAACCAAAGGGAGAAATCTGATTCCATTTACACGTTTAAACAAAATAAAAACAAAGATAAAAAAGAAGTAAAACTCACCGAAAGCTTGCCGGTTCCATGGTCTGAGTTCACATCATACCAAGATTGTATATGCGAATGCATATATTATTTGTTTATTGGATTCTTCATCTGTTTGATTCCCATTATTAGTGTTTTCCTCCCTGTAGTCTTCACTACAGTTTAGGTTAGGGTTGGGGTTTTAGTCTATTTTTATATCGGTACAGAGGTGAACTCAGTACATGGCATCGGGGTGTTTTGGAAACTTTGGTTGCTTGTCTATCCTATGGTCAGGACCTCACAGGCTGTCTGTGGAGGTGCCTGAACAAAACCAAAGTAAATAATGACCAGCCGTCCTAGATGCCTGAACAAAAATATCCGAGCCCGAAGAAAAATATAGGGAACTTATAATATTAAAAAGCAAAGAACTTCAACCATTTGACCCTCTCTCATGGCAGTCTCCAGAATGATGAAAATCAATACAGTGCTCGACTGGTTGCCTTTCTATCAACACAGAGCGAATATATATATGTAAATGAAAATTTATATATATATATATATATATATAAAAAAGGCAGCTTTACCTTAATAGTCCGAATTGGTGTTTGAGGATCAACCGATGGTTCGTGGTCCAGTCTCTGTCCGAGGGGCAGACCACCGTGGGGCAGACTCGGAAGTCTCATGCCATAAAAAAACTGGCTTTGGGGTTTTAAGTGCATCCACTCTCCGGTGCTGGTCCACGGCAGAAGCCCCCCAGAGTAGAAGATGGATCCTGTTCGTGATCACCAATTTGTTACGGCAAATTTGCGGTTGACCTCATTTGGAGGCATGATTTATTGCTCTGGTTGAATGATGGAGTCCAGTCGGAGCATTGATGATTTTATAAAAAAGATTTATTATAAAATAAAATAAAAAGGAGTAAAAAAGAAGCTTCTATCCTGATAGAATGAAAGGCAAAAGGCTCGTGGCAGAGCAAAAAGGCAAGACTCACTCTAACTAACAGTTTCACAGCTTAAGCTTTTATACAGATAACAGAAAAGTTCCACCCTGAGGTGAGGAGAAGGAGGGAGTCAGATGCCCAACAGTGGAAACATTTGAGGATGATGAAGATGTGTATATTATGAGGAAGATTGGGCGCCACTCTTATCTATCCTTGATAGTGTGTGTGTGCCTGCATATCTGCACGTGAGTTTGAGTTTTGGCCTTCAGCAGAGACTCTGTGTTGCACTGAGTACAATACGATCTGTACTGTTTAATCTAACATGATTCAGCTGTTCAAAAGTGCAAAGAGTAATGGAGTCATCATGTATTAAAACATGACAAATTGTACACATGAACACATATTTGACGATATTATGATGAATATAAAAATTGCCATAACAACGTCCATAAACACCATACGTGCCTGCGGGGTCATGTGACACCTTAGATCTCTTCTTTGCAGGCGGGTCACTTCAGGGTCGCAATCCGTTCATATTTGAAAAAAATCGGAATTCTGCTTTAAAGATGCAGTCTGCAACTGTTATAAAAGTGACTCTTTTTCATACTTGATAAAACAGTCACTATGTAGACAGCTTTACATCAAACTAGTAGTTTGTGTGAAAAAAAGACATCGTGTCCCCCCTGCTGCACCTGTTGCCTTTGACAGATTGCCAGAATGCACCAAGACCGAGCAAAAAGAACCAATCAGAGCTAGGATTGTGTTTGATGGGCTGTCTGACAGCTGTTGCTCACAGTCCCCGCCCCTTTACCGGAGCCCAAGCGCAGTCTTTTTTGTAGTGTATGGTCTGGAGAAGTAGAAGATGGAATTGGTGACTTTTCTGCTTGAAAGGTAATTACTGCTGCTTGATTTACATTATGTTTGATTTGTAATTGTTACACTAGAACTCTGTGGTGCGTGTGTTGTTTGTGTGAGCGCAGCAGCCTCCGTTTGAGCTGCTGTAAGTGACACTGTGTTGTTGCTGCTGCTGCTAGGTTGGTGTACTGTCTTCACATTGAGAGAGAGAAGCACTGCAGTAATATGCTTTTAACAGAGCATTTTATATTACTGTGATGTTGCTGTCGGACTAACGTTAACTTGTTGGCTCCTCTGAGGGAGGGACTTTGGAAAGTTTGGAGGCAGGGCAAGAGAGCAGCAGGGAGAGAGGGATCTGAGAGTTGCAGACTGCACCTTTAAGACCTTTGGTGTGAACATAGCTGTAGGCTTTGCTATGTGTTTATTCATATAAATAAACAAACCCTAATTTATGTGTTTTTGTCATCATGATACATTAAAATTAAGACGGTATTTTTCCTTTTTTTGTATGATTATTCAAAGAACAAAAATACACATGAGAATTACGTTTTGTGAAATAACCTTAGATTTTTATCTTCATCCGTAAGCAGCTTTAGGTCTCAATTTTTCCAGTGTTGAAGTAGGGATCAGAAAAATGGGATAAAGCTCCTAACGATTAATAACATACAGGATGATATGTTTATGTAGTGTAGATGTAAGTGGAGAATTTAAGTAATTAAGTTATTCATAATATTTTCAAGATTTTGTACATGAAAGAGTCTCAGAAACGTTGCTAAATGTAAGACTTCTGCTCTTTATTGTGATGGTCACAACATAAACACAAATGAAGCTGCTTTTCTTTGTTTTATTTACAGCATGTTTATTTTTTTCAAATAGATTATGGCTGCCCTAGGGCATTTTCCCCCCAAGAAAATGGCAGGTTTGTATTGTTGTTGTTTTTTGAATGCAAGATAAGTTTCTTTTAAGCAAAATTTAAATGAAAATGGACACGAGGTTCTATGAAAATTACACCAAATAGTTTTTTTATTCTACACCTGCCAGTTGTCAAACAATAAATTATAAGATATGATATGATCATCGGGTGGAATGTTTCTGTTCTTTGAAATTTAAATACATTTGTAATTCAATTTAAAGTAAATCACATTCAAATGTTGTGACTGTTTCTGAAATCAGAGTTGATCAGTTTTGTGATGTTTTTTTAGCTTTAATCATAACATTTTCTTAAGATAGGCTTTCTCATTCTTCTGTGTGCCGAGGTAGCCATTTTTTTCTAAAGACCATATAGTCCAGGTGGTACATTTAGTCCCACTTAAAATCATGTCCCACAATTTCAAAGAATTTGATGTTAAATGGTCTATAAAACTCCTGCAGCTGCTCTATGACTTCCTGGTCGATCTGTACGTGAGTCCTGCCCTTGGATTTACCCAGGCATCGCGGCTGGCTGCTGCTCTCCGGTTTCTTCAGGCAGGGGAAACCTTTGGTTCGGTTAAAGTAAAAGTGCTTGTCTGTAATGATTCGTTTCAGTCCTAAAAAGTCCTGAACACGGCCCATTTCACCTGCTGGATCCGTGATCAGCCGCTCTCCGCTCACAAAGTGCATCTGCGACGGGCGAAAGTACTGGAGCCAGTTCTCCAGGTGCAGAATATACATCCCGATTCGGATTGCGTTCCAGGAAGTATCCACAATCCCCAAACTTCTGTTCTTAAAGGCCAGCTCTTCAAACGTAGGGATCTCTGGTTTTTTGGAAAGAGTCTGAGTATAGTCGGAGATGGCTCTGGTGACGGGGTTTCGCACCACAACAATCAGCTTGGTCTCATGGGACATACTGGAGATGCGTCTGGGGGCCTCTCTGGTGACAAAGTAGCTTGGAGTCTTCTCCAAAGTGATCTGGCTGTCGAGCGTACGTGGCATTAAGCTTCTGTGGAAGAAACATAAAGAAATAAAACACATGGATGAGTCAGCAAGAAGTTTTATTTCTCTGTTCAGGAACATTCCTGCAAGTCTAAAAGGCTATATGAGCAACATATGCGTTTCCCTGGCCCTGCGGGCTTGGCCCCCTAACAAACTACAGGAATCACAATTTAAGTCTAGCACTAAAAGAAGTACATAATAAATAACTAAAGAACTGAAATGTGAAATCTATGGTGGAAGGATACACTGAGTTCATGAAACAATAGAGCAAAGGTTCTCAAAGTTTTACTGTTGATGACATTTTTTTTTTTTATCTTCAGACCATCCAGCACCATACTACTCGTATCATCGACAATACATCTTGTGGCCATTTAATATCGCAATATCTTGCTGCACAATACTGTCTTCCCTTTAGCAATGAATTAAGCTTAGGGTTATTGGTTGAAGGGCGCACGGTGGCTTAGTGGTTAGCACGTCTGCCTCACAGCAAGAAGGTCCTGGGTTCAAGCCCTGGGTTTCCTCCGGGTACTCCGGCTTCCTCCCACAATCCAAAAACATGACTGTAAGGTTGATTAGAGTCTCTAAATTGCCCATAGGAGTGAATGAGAGAGTGAATGGTTGTCTGTGTCTGTGTTGCCCTGTGATGGACTGGCGCCCTGTCCAGGGTGTACCCCCGCCCAGCGCCCTATGAGAGCCGTAGATTGGCACCGGCAGACCCCCGCGACCCTGTTAAACGGGAATAAGCGGGTATGAAGATGGATGGATGGATGGGTTATTGGTTAATGGTTTTAATTTTACTTTGTTTTATTTCATTTTGCATTATTTTAACTTTGTTTTTAATTTCTCGCTTTATTTCCTCATTCATTGTCTTCTTTTATTGTCATCTGTAACACACTTTGTAAGCTATATTTTCTCTCTTTTTTGCCTTTTGTTGTCTCCAAGATCTGTAAAGCACTTTGTTTTTGAAAAGTGCTATATACAAAAACATTATTAATATTAAGTGCTAAATGTTTTGACGTTATAAAAACTATAATTTTATTCATTTTTTTAATTTTATTTAAAATAAAAGTTGTATTTTTTCAATTGATCGCACAAAAAGTTGCATCTATTGTCACAACTCCTGCTCCCAGCTTTGCTCTGGTAATTAACTAAACTCAGTTCACCTGTGTCTCACAGCTGCAACTAATCTTGTCCACTCAGGTGTATTTCAGCTTTGTCCCTCCTTCTATCAACCAGTTTACCCGTGTTTTCACAGGGATCTCTGCTTTTCCACTCACTCGTAGGGCTGAGTGATGTATGAAGATTCAAGATATATCAAGTATTCTATTTTGGCGATATAGAAAATTACGATTGCTTATATCGATATTAGTGATCGACCGATTCATCGGCCGATGTTCGTGGTTCCACGTGTTGTTGTTGCTGTTGTATTTAACGAGCAGCTGGCTCGAGGTTTGGCACGCGTGTGTGTATGTGTTTATCTCTCTCTCTGCTTCTCTCTCAGCGCTGCACTGAGAAGAAGTTTTTAAAATTTTGAGAAGCACTTTACTACTTGTTTGAATATTTATTCCTGTTAATGTTGATGCAATTTAGAACAGAAACTTGAACCGTTTGTTGCTTAATTCGCATCTGACATCACGTTATTTTCCTCTCCTAATAATTTGCATACCATTACAGTATGCTAGGGCATTATAAATGATGTGTAATTGTGTGTTTTTTTTTTTTTTATTCAGCCCCACCATCCAGCCCCCCAAGGGTTGGGTATGTGAGTGTGGTGCATTATAATTTTAAGATGACTTGTGACTGAGTAAACCTTTACATCAGCTACACTAAAAATGTATATGAATTTACTTAAATATTAGTACCGATGCAGCATTTATTAAATGGACTAAATGGACTTGATTTATATAGCGCTATATCACCACACTGAAGCAGTCTCAAAGCGCTTTACATAACAGCTCATTCACCCAATCACTCTCACATTCTCACACCAGTGGGACAGGACTGTCATGCAAGGCGCTAGTCGACCACTGGGAGCAACTTAGGGTTCAGTGTCTTACCCAAGGACACTTCGACACATAGTCAGGTACTGGGATCGAACCCCCAACCTCTCAATCAGAAGACGACCCTCAACCACCTGATCCACGGTCGTTATTACATGCAAAGCAATTCCTGTTGAGCCTTGTAAATAAAAAAAAAATCGCTTCATGTCACTTTTATGATTGCTTTGCTGCGGCAGACAAGCCCAATTTGAAGATATACAAAAGGCTTATACAGGAAGCTGCTCAGGTCTTTATAAAATATATTGGTTAGGCTGTGACAAACAATCCAGATAAACAAAGAGTGAATGCATTTATTGCACATTTCATGACAACGGGACAGCTTGTACTGCTAAAATCTGCATAACAATTATTATAATTCTGCTGCCAACATCACAGCTTTGAAGAGCACAAGCAAGTGATTGTGTTTGTCATATTTATCACAGGAGTTTTCTTTCCCAGAGTAATATGTCATTCTGCTTTGACACTTTGGTTCAATAGAAGTTGATTAATGGCCGTCTGCTGTTGGCTGTTGTTACAATAAATGCTTCATTCACCATTCTGAGATAGGCCATATTTCACACTTCTAGTACTCTCCTTTGGAAAGAGAAGTGACTCTGCTATGGTGTTGGCACAATAACTAAAATCTAAAATAGATCTTTAGAAATGATCTTTTTAATTCATGGTTAAACATGATATAGTGCCTGAACCTTTAGAGCATGTACTCACAACAACGGTGTGACTTCACTGATTTCCATTCTCATGATAAATACCAAACACTTTTTTTTATGATTACTGCAGGAAGACTTCGATTAAACCCTAACCTTTATAAAGCTTTCTCTGCCGCAGGACGGGGTGGCTATAGGTTACTTCAAAAGTCTTGGGATTATTGATTCATTTAGCTTTACTTATGAATCGTGAGTTGTTGGTTTGCTTGCCTCCGGGCCACCGGTGAACTATTAATCTTTTATGAGCGCAGCACCTTTTCAAGCAAACAGCTTGGTTTCACACACTGAAAAAAAAAAAAAATCTGGTGTGAATTCTTAAGGGAGTGCAAAATCTGAAAAGATCCATATTTGCCGGCTAAAGCTAGAACCGAAGCATGCTGTACATCAGTGTTTCTCAAATGGTGGTACGTGTACCCCTTTGGGTTCGCGATGGAAATGCAGGGGGCACTTGAGAGAGAGAGTGGAAAATTAACAAATAAAGTATTGATCCCACCCCAGGTGTGAGATGACTGTAAATTATAAAAACTATAGCAATAAATCTATTCAGGAGCCACTAAATCAATGTTTTTCAACCTTTGGGTCGCCTGAAATGTTTTAATTCATCAAAAAAATTAACCCTTAATTATTTATTCAATTTTTTTTTTTAAATTAAAACAACACACAATCTTAAACTGTATTTCTACATCTATATAAATCTAGAATGCAGTAAAAAATTAAGCTCAAACATGATGAAAAACTAATTCTTGATATCAAAATGAGGTCACGATCCAAAAAAGGTTGTGAACCACTGCACTACACTGCACTAAATACATTTGATTTCCACTTATTTACAAATTTAGATTGTTTAAAATGTGTGTTATCACTAGTTCATTCCATCATTCTGCTCTATAGATGTTTTCAAATAGTTTTCTAAGCAAAATGTTGGGGTCGTTTGAGAACCAGTGCTGTACACTGTATGGTATAAAAAGTTGACTTACTGAAAAAAAAAGATGCAAACTCGTTGCGTTAAAAATGATAATTTAGGTCGACTTAGATCAATTTGATTTGATTAATTTATAAGTTATGTTTACTTAGTCAGTTCTAATTGATCTAAGTCAACATGAATTCACTTTTTTAAGGTGAGTTTGCATATTTTTTTTTTTTTCAAGTAAGTCAACTTTTTCATCTATACATAAGACAGTGTTTCTCAAAAGGGGGTACGTGTAACTCTAGGGGAAAGCAATGGCACTGCAGGGGGTACTTGAGAGAGAGAAATTGGAAAATAAACAAACGAAAGCATTAAGAATATGGGGTTGTATAATGTTTATTTTTAGTTATAAATGATTAACAAAATAAAGATGAAGGAAATTATTTTGATTAGAATGAGCTGATAATACAAAGGTCAGTCTTGGTTCCACACCAAGAATGAAAGAACCGGAAATGATAGAAACTATAGAAATAAATCTATTCAGGAGGCATAACTACTGTTACATTTTATTTATTTACAAAAAGAGTTTCTTTAAAATCTGTCTTATCACTCATTCATTCCATCATTATGTTCTATAGTTGTTTTTTCATTAAACTCTCAGCAAAATGTTGCAAAGGGGAGGAGGTATTTGGATTCAGAAATAAGAGAAGTTGGGTACCTGAGCCCAAAAAGTTTGAGAACCACTGGTGTAAATAATGCATATTTAAACAGTTACACAAAACTGGAGCCTCTGTTTTACGGTCATTATGTTTAAAAGTACAGGACAGAAGGTCAGGACACGGTTTGTGTAGATATTTCCGGGAAGTAGCGATAAAATAAATCTCAACGTGTCTTCGTCAATCAGATAAAATTGCCGAATGTGCTTGAGTTATTGATCTTTGAAGCAGAGAACTTTATTTACAACCAGTGAGTCTTCAGCGGTGATAAATGTCAAGACACCAAAGATATACATCTCTGTTGAATGGATCTGTTGAGGGTGAGTCGGAATAATTTGCATTTAAACACATTGATGTGTCTCACACTGCAGCCACGAGAGAGAATTGGATCTAAAAGTTGTTTGAAATGCCAAAGCTGATACTTCATGCTCTCATACCTTCTGTCCTGCATGCTGTTCTTTCATGGAGTACCTGTTTTTGCATAAAAAACCCCCCATTTTCACATGCCTCGTGTCAACACTCCCCACGTTTACACTTTGGAATACACATTTTTGTATACAAGGTGTTAATATAAGCAGCACACATTTCTAATCCAAATGAGGCGAAGGTACGTGTTGAGGCAGCCTGACTCCAATATCTGCTCAGATTCTGGCCTGAGATTGCTATCCAGCTAGCATAGCTTTTAGCATAATCCCTGTTTTTGGAAACAACTTTACACCACACACACACTCAAACACACAGACACGTTTATTAAAGGACATATAAGTGATAGATAACCCCTTTGTGCAAAAAATCAACAGCAGATTCTTTACAGTGATCTACAATTCATGGTCAAACTTTAGGTCGAGTTGCATTAGAGCCTTGACTGTGACGTTTTAATCACACTAAGATAATGAAATGAGGTTTAGAATATCACTTCCATACTGTAAATTACACCGAGAGATAGAGGATATCTTATTCAATTACAAGCTTCATATTCTGATGCTGTGATGGAACTTTGTGGACAGATGTGTATTAGACATAAACACTGTTTTAGTGCCGGAGGAACATAGCAAGCATGGTTAAGTGCTTGGAGAAGGTACAACGAGTTTCCTCCACAGTTCAAACTGGAGTGAGTGCTGTCTCTAAAGGTTGGATTGTCTGTGTGTGTGTGTGTGTGTGTGTGTTACTTGTGTGCGTGTGTGTGTGCGCGTTACTTGTGTGTTTGTGTGTGTGCGTTACTTGGGTGTGTGTGTGTGTGTGTGTGTGTGTGTGTGTGCGTGTGTGTGTGTGTGTGTGTGTGTGTGTGTGTGTGTGTGTGTGTGTGTGTGTGTTATGGCTTTAATAGTATATAGGAACATGTCTATGGTGATTCCTTACTTCTAAATAGATGAAGATTATAAAACAGAGAGAGGCACCTTTTCTAACAGCGGGGGCCACATAAATGTAATATATATATATATATATATATATATATATTCATGTCAGCATTTAGAATAATAACCGATATAGGCATTTATACAGGAAATTATAAAAGGTTTTTATTGCTGTTTAGCATATTTTCCTCAAAATGTGCATGTTCTTTTGGCCATTCGGTGTTTTTTGACTAATTTTGTGTATTTTAATTGTCTTTTACATGATGTTGCAGTCAATTTCTATATTTTTCAGGGCTTTTGTCATCGTCTCATGTGTTTTTGAAGTACATTTCTTATTTTTTGCTGTTGTTTTTTGTAATGTTCTGTCATTATGTGTGTTCTTTTGAGTCCTTCTGGATATTTTTGTGTTTTTATTTTGTATACTTGCAGTTGTCTTGTGTATTTTTGCTGTAATTTTGTGTATGTTTGTGTCATTTTGTGTGTTTTGCATTGGGGGCCGCACAAAATTAGACTGAGGGGTACATGTGGCCCCCGTGCCATGGGTTGTCCATGTCTGTTATTAAAGATCTTTAAAGCAATGCACATGCACACATTTTTTTAAAATTTCTATAGACTATTATCTTTTGAACCAATTCATGAAACATAAATACACTTACATAATTGTGACAAAGTTACATATTTTGTATCTGTCATGCATGATCTTAGGCAGGCAGGTAGGTATACAATATGTATGCCCACCTGCCTTAAAATATATTTTTAAGTCAACAAGTTTGCTTTATTTATTTATTTAAAAAAAAAAAAATAAAGTCCACTTATTATTCTTTACAGTGTATGTGTGAAAATGAAAACACAAAACTGAATGTAAACAGGAACCATCATTTAGGTTCTTCATTTGTAGGGGTCAGCAGAGGAGTGTGCAGCAGCCAATAAATGACATTAATGAACAGCAGATATTGTGCTAAAGCTGTCGGCTATCTCTCCAAATGCTGAAGCTCTATTGATGGCGGAGGTCAGTAGTGCAAGCAAAAGTCCCTCTGGATGCTGGTACATTATTCTATAACGATTATTATTTCATTATTATGATATCATTACTTCAGAGTGCAGAGGATTCCTCATTAAACCTTGAAAATGTGTCCACTGCACATTTCCACTGGGAGAAGATGCTAATGCAAGAAAGTCATTGGAAGTGCATCAGATTGGCTGATGAGAAGCAATGATAAGATTACGATTTGTAATGGTAACAATATAAATATAAAACAAATCTGTTTTAATGCAGCAGTTTTTATTTACATAATTGATACTGATATTTTGGGTTGTTACATTCTCCTTTATTCGAATAATATAAACAATGTAAATTTTTATATTATCTTAAAGGTAAAATAAGTTTGTTAAAATATACGGTAACACTTTACATAAGCGTTTACCTTCATTAACATTAGCTAAAGCATTATTAAGCATTAATTAACAGTTTATTCATATTTTAGTAATCATTATAATATATTACCTAACATTATAAACATATCACTTAGTGCATTAATAACCAGTTATTTAATGTCTACTACACAGAGCTAATTAAAACATTATTAAGCATTAATAAAGGTTACATAAAACTACTTATCCTTATGTATGCATATGCAAACATTTGATATATTAGTAATGCGTAATAACGTCTCCAGTAACAATTTATTTAATAAATGCACAATGCCTCATTAGCATCATTTAACCATAGTTAACCATCAGTAATTGTTTTTTTTGTTTTGTTTTTGTCAGGTTGCTAATGTTACATAACACCTTACCTAATGAACACCATAAATAAATTATTACTAGAGACATTATTACATTATACTAATATATTAATTAATGCATATTAAGCATGCACACATAAGGATAAAGAATTATATTATGCAGCTTTTAATAATGCAGTTAACATTAATTGACTGTTTATTAGTGCATTCACTGACATGTTCATTAATATTAGGTAATACATTATAATGATTGATAACTTATTATTAAACTGTTAATTAATGCCTAATATTGTATTAATTAACATTAATTGAGGGACCCTGATTGTAATGTGTTACCAAATATATTTTTTTAATCAATAATCAATAGCATAAAAAAGGAACACTCGTTAACCATTAATTAGTTGCTTATTAGCATGCAAATTAGTAACATATTGACTCTATATTAGTCATTATTAAGTACTTAATGTCTTATTCTGCATGGCCTTATTATACAACCAGTAAGCCATTAGCTAAGCGTTTTCCCTTAATAACCTCAGAATTATTACTTATTAGTAGTAAGTAAGGAAGGAAGTTGTTGTATATGAATTCAATGTACCCTAATCCTAATCCTAATCCTAACCATAACACTAATCCTAACCCCAAACCTCATCCTGTTTGGACTGTGAGACGGCCGTTAAGTGTATAATAAGGCATCAATAAGAATGAAGCATTAATAAATACTTAATAAGGCATTAATAAGTACTTATTGATGACTAATTAAGAGCCATTATGTTACGAATGCTAATAAGCAACTAATTCATGGTTAATAGGTGTTCCCTAAACTAAAGCGTTACCAAAAAAGGTTTTTTATCTTTAACCATTGAAGATGTAAATAGTATTTTTCTAGGTAAAAGTTTGAAATGATATAATTGTGTAAAGCGTCCAAAAATAGGAAGAGCAATGTCTGCATCGCTGCTAATAAATAGCAAAGGTTTGCTCGGCCTTTTCCAGACAGGTGGGTCTTGTTAAACAACTTGAACTCCGAAAGAGCAAAGCAGGTTCATCACAGATGCAGACCATCAGATTGAGTAAAGGTCAGCTTTGAATCATCTCCATGTAAACAATCAATGAAGTGAGAATTTATTAATGTCATTTCACTCAGTGTGAACTTAAAACTGACAGCGGCGCATTGTGGCTTTGTGCATTTTCTTCAACACAATCACAGGTTTTGTCGATGCAAATGCAAAATAGGAGTCAGTCAATCAAAAGGAATCCTGAATGTGTCACATATCATTACCATACGAGTTGTTTTCCAAATAATGGTTTTGGCATGCTATCAAAATTTAATACAGGACAACCATATCGCTAGTTATTTTGAGTTATTTATGTAATGTTTATTCAGAATGACTGACACTTTTATGGACTTTGTGGAAATTACCATTCACATTTAACAACAGTTAGAACAGTTTAGTGAGCTGGAACACAAATACAACGCACTAGCAATGGAGATTTGGTTTGAAGGCTTAGGGATCATAATATTTGTTTAAATAATTATGTTGTTATATGTATACGTTAGTCTATTCTTATGTACAGGGCATTTTCTTTACTCTCTGCCAATATTATGATTAAATGAAAACAGTTTACAATTTATGAATTTAGAGAGAATGGCATTGCTGGTCACCTTTTTAATCAAAAAGTTTCAGTTTACCACTTTGTACACATTCCTTTTTTTCATCAAAGCACACTTATATACATGAAGAACATAAATGAACCATAGCAAGTTGTCGTCAGTTTAGTTTTTAGTGGAGTTGAGGGACAGTGGCATGTATAGTTTCAGTCAATCTCAGTTCCCTGTGAGTTCCCAGTTCAAGTCTTGGTGGGGCTCCCTTATCCATGGTATAAGGGGAAGGGAACGGCCATAGGCAGAGTTTGAGATTCTTGCCAGGGGGGCAGCAAAAAAAAAAAAAAAATTCGCTTCACGAATAAGGAATGAAAACAAATGTACCAAATTAACTGTTTTTATTATTATTTTTTTCTTTCTGTAACATAACATTTGAAAGCTGTATTATGGACCTGCCAAAATAAATCAAAAATGCAGCTTCAAATATTCAGCACCCACTGTAACTTAAAGGTCCCATGTCATGCTATTTTTCACCCATCTCCATTTGTTCTAAGAACCCCAAAAACATAGTATTTGAGGTTTATTTTCCCAAACTCGCCTGTTTTCCAGAGTTTAGCCTCTGAAAAGTCACTTTCTGAGCAACACACACAGGCTGATTTGCAGACTACTTTTGCATATTCATGAGTGGGCGTGTCTATAGACGGGACACGGCCCGGCCCGCCCTCCTCCCACCCACTCCGTAGCTGAGCTCATGCTGCTTTATAATCACGAGACAGAGCGCGGAGCGGGGCGTTCGCCGCTACATACATAGACTGTAGAAAATACATACATAGCACTGCGCGAAGGACACTGAAATGCTCACCTTCGTGGGCGTGTCTGTTTACATATCAATCACGGCAAAGAGCTTCCTGGAGGCGGGGCTTCTCCAGCTCAGCGTGAAATTCGTCATCAAAGTGGGAACGCGTCATCAAATTGGAGCGAGGTGTTTGGGCTCACCCTGCAGTAAGAAAGGAGCAAATCACCCTCTAACTAACGATTGAGGGAATTATTGAAAAAAAACAAAACACTTTAGGCGTGTGTATGAAGCCCAAATAGCACTTTTATGATGTTTAAAGCACAGAAAAGTCAATTTGGCGTAACATGGGCCCTTTAAAGAATGAAAGAATAAAGTTGCTCAAATTAAGCAGTGTAATTATTTATTATGTTGTACATGAAATATCATACAACACTAGATACATGTGCTTTAATAGGGGCAATACACTGTAACATGGAGGGAGAGACTTGCTGGTAGTTTTAATCACTAAGTTAAACAACAGGTAGGAGACAATAAAACATTTGTAAACTTTAATAAAACATGTGTAATGCTGACATCAGACAGATTTGGTTGTTTTGAATCTTTTTTAATAGACTACAACTCATGGTGATGGATGATTCTCTATGTAGCACCGATTTGTTTTTGCATTGTTTGATTTACTAAGTGTGATGTTATTGTTTGTCTGTACACCCGGTGCACAAACAATCTATTTATTATGACATGAAATGAACAACGGCACTTCATAAAGCTGATCAGCATAAAGAAGCATAGCAGATTTATAGATGAAAAAATATGGTTCATGCTGAGATTCTAATGCTAGATTCATTATGTTTTTTTACCTTCCAGAGTTAAATGTAGTAGAAACATATTCCTCAAATGTCACATTGAAATCCATTATCCATTCATGAAAACTTATAATTTATCACAGTAGGTGATGTGTGAAATCAGCTGCAAACCTAATCATGTCTACCTTTAATAGCCGCATATTGTGGTGGCAGACAATTGCCAATAGTAATATTTTTCGTGTTGAAGCAAAATGGATTTTCTGAAATGAGTCCATTCATCACAGTGTGAAGAGTTTGTGCAAGCAAGGGACGCAGAGAGCTACAGAATGAACTTAACCTCCCGCTGGAAGGCAAATGTTTATGATTGCAAAGAGTCAAAATGAACTGGGCCGTTTAACAATCCACACGCTCAAAGACTGACCACAGAGAGGCCCATATTAAAGTATCTAAAGCACGCTGCGTTTGTCTGCTCTCTGAAGCCATTTAACCATAAAACAACTTCAGACTCAATTATAAGGAAAAGTGTCCTGGGCTCTTCTTGTTGATGTGTTATCAAAGCAAGAAGTCCACACACTATTGGTCAAAATTTAAAAAAGGAAATTCTGAGCTTTTATCAAAACCTTTTTTAATATTATTGTTTCAATAAGATATCTTTACACATACTTTTCAAACATCTGGTACAAAAACCTAAAGCTCGATGAAGCTTTTTGCTGACTGAAACCATTTCAATTTGGTTTTTTTTTTTGGAGGAAATTTGATGTCAATGCAAGTGTTAGATTTAGTTTTTCTGATTTATCTGGGGTGGGACCAGGGGTGGAGTGGGACAAAAATTCCGCCCTGGTATTTTGTGTCCAGACCAGCCCACTACATTGTCAGCGACACCAAGTAAAAGCCGTTATTGAGTCAGTGATGCTCAACATGTGGCTCTTTATGTCTTCATTTTAATTACATCCACAGAAAACCATAAAAGGGGGAAACTTTTTAACCCCTTTATACATATTTCTTTTGGCCATTTTGCAACTTCCTGTGTCCAATTTTTGCCCCTTTTGAAAAGGTTCTTACACTTTTTTCACACTTTTGCTTCCTTTTGCCAATAAATATAATTTTCGTCCATTTTTGCAAGTTCTTTTTGACACTTTTATTGCATTTTTGTCCTTTCTTTAAATGTTTTTAGTCACTTTTCATCCAAATAAGCTCATTTTTGCCCAATAATAACTCCTTTTTTCCTCTTTTTGGTCCACATTTTTGCACTTTTTCATTTAATTTTTTGCCACATTTTCCCCATTAAAGCTACCCTTTGCCATAACTTACCACCTGGTTCGTCTGTATTTGCCCATTTTTTGGCCACTCATGACTGCTTTTGACCCATTTTAGTAACTTTTCACTTTTCTGCCACTTTTGGACCATGTTTGGCCACTTGTTACCATGTCGCCCTTAAAAAAAAAAAAAAAAAAAAACGCACCAGCCCACTTCGGGTCGACGGCCTAACGGTCCGAAGCTTGGTATGCCAGATGGCCAGTCCACCCCTGAATGGGACAATACACAGAGATCAGGAGCTGGCAATCTTTGGCACTTGTGCAAGGGGTTGCACTCTGCAGCGTGTACACTGGTACTGCTCAGTGTTATAATGATCCTGGCTTTCTGTGGCCTGATTTCTTGATTTTGAGTGACAGCTCCAGCCGTAGTCCCTCGCACATTCCCAGAGGCACCGGTGCTTTAGAATTAGTTTGCGATGGCAACATTGACTGCTAAAAAGCCCAAAACTAGAGCATCTCAGCTCTCATGGACACAAGACAGTGCTGTGTGCACTTTATGTTGCGAGAATGTTGTGTGCCAAAGTGTTAAGCATCATTTTGAGACTAAGCACGAGAAAACTTTCAAAGACCAAGCAGATAAAGTGGAATTCATTAAACGTGTTGCTGTTTTCAGATGTGACAAAAAAAAAAAAAAAACTAGCTCACTCAAAGTTTTTGCCATGGCTGAAAATCACAGGACAGAAGCAAACAATCGCGTTGCAATGAGGCTTTTCTCGGTTTCTCCGATGCTCTTTTTTACATCAGCTAGAAGTGCTAGCAACATATTGAAGAAATGGCTAAAACTGTTCGAGTTCAGCACACAGCTGGATTAATAGATGCTACAGTATTCAGCATTGCACTTGATGAAATTGTGAATGTGAATGACATTGCACGTTTTCCAGCAAAGTTCCTTGAACAACAAATGTGAGCATTTTGAGGAAGGAGGGACAGATATCAGAAAAGTATACAACGGTGCCCCCGCCATGGTTGGGAGACAAAAGGGAGCTGTCAAACTGATCAGACACCAAACCATGAAACTCAACTGCATAGTACATCAAGACAATCTCTGTCCAAATATGTCAAATTTGGATTTTAACGAAGTTCTGGCTACGGTGGCAAAGATTGTGAACTTTATAGTAAAGCGATCACGCTAACACACCAATAGTTTCAGTGCCTGCTGAAGGAGATTTGCGTCGCATTCAAAGATCTCCCTCTCCACTCAGCAGTGAGATGGCTGAGCTGTGGAAATGTTCTGGAGGGATTTGTCGGCTGCTTTGTCGGTAAGAGGGAAGTCCACTTTCCACCACTTCCGACACCTGAGAGAGCTGTCTTCCTACCACACCATTGGCAACACGGACATTTTGTTGATTATTATTACATTAATAGCTGTTGTAGTATTATCAGGATGGCTTGTTCAACATTTCACGTGATTTGCAGAGGGGGTAAAATCCAAGACAGTGAAGTAATAAATTATATTGTTTAAATTCGCTTTTCGGCGTTGCACTTTGTTGACGGTCCCTCCTCACACTGCTCTAGAGCCGCAGCTCTTTGACAGCTTTGGGTCTTTTTCAGATCAGCAGACGGACTCTACGGAAGAAAACAGTTGTGTAGTACAGTATGTGCTCTGTGTTACAGTGAGTAGATAGAGGTGTAGATCGTGCTTGTACCACTTTTTTATCGCGAGTTATTGAACTAATGAATCCAAATGTGACAATGTCTTTCTAACTTTACTGACGACATCAGGTGCACGTAGTTTGTGCTGCCGATAAAGCTGAAGCCTTGCTAACCGTCTTTTTACAGTATGCACACTATGTGTAAATTATCTGTAATAGCAAGGCATAATGCTATTTAATGTGAAAAAAAAAAACCCAACAGATTATTGTCTGATATCAATCGCAGGCCTCTAAATCGAAATCATAACGGAATGAAAGAGATGATTTACACCCCTGACTAATAGCATATAAAGATCCACTCCCTTCCATCCAATCCCATTACCAGGCTGCATTATAAGGTGCTTGCACCGGGAAAACGTTCCAATGCAGCGTGATTCACATATTGCCTTCCTAAAAATGCTGTCTTCTCCAAAGCAGCTGCTGCTACGCCATTATTAAACCATTACCAGATGAATTACAGATGTGATGACATGTGATCATTAATCACTGGTTAAAAAAAAAGCCTGTCACCTTAAAGGTCTATTAGGAGTTAACAAAGAGCAGAGCAGATCTAAGGATTACTGAGCCTCCTGCACGTGATTAATTCAGGTGAGAATTAGAAACATGTCTCCTTCGTGCTGAGTGGTTTCTTACGTCAATGTCTTTTATTTAAATGGAGCTAAATTGGTTGAATATAGAGAGGCAAATATACTGCAGTAAAGCCTCCTTTGACGAAATATGTCATCAATTTATTAAACTATCTATGGCGGGACATTAGAGTCCTGCAGCACAGGAAAATTGGATGAACCAGAATTCACTGATGTAATTTCCACTGAAATCCTTTATTATTTTTCTGAAAAATAACAATTATTCATAGTTTTGCTGGCAGAGGGAAATGATTGACAGTGGATCTATTTTCTCGAAAACACATTCAATTGATCTGAACTACGAGCTGTCATCCTATATTGGCAAAGCGGAGAATTCATAGAGGCTGGAATGAAGATGTAGATAGGAAAGCTGATGAAAGCATTAAACAGCACCCATAAGGATCACTGCTCATTCTAGGGATCTATCCCTAATTATACAAAATGAATGTTCTCTGGTTAGCTTAGTAATAACATTTACTTCTAAAGGATGCTATTTAGGGGAAAAAGTGTCCAAGTAACTTTCTGTGGTGTCCAACTGCTAAAAGCAACTTTCCAATACTTACTTTTCCAACACAAACAGATACTCCAACAATTATGTTTCAGAGGAGATAAAAAAACTCCAACTGGGTTTCACTTTATGGAAACTTAAAAGTAAAAAAAAAACTTGCCCAATAGGTTTCTTGTGTTAAGATAACTTTTTAGAGTCATCTAAAATACTTCTTTTTTTTTTTTTTTTTTTTTAACATACTTCTAAGCTTGATAACTTGCTTAATGACTGTTTAGCCTAGAAAGAAAACAAAGGCAAGGACCAAACTTTTGGAAGAAAAAGGATGGATGAAAAGTAGGCGGTGGTTATTTATTTCCTCCTCATTTTAATAATTCAATTGCACTTTACTTAATATCGAATGTGCTGTCAGGTTTTACTCAAAACAGAAGTCAAACATTTCAACAGCTGATGAATGTTTGTGATGTGATTAATAATCGGTTGGTCATTGAATCAATACTTTAATGATGGGAATCAAATCAAATTAGAAAATATGGCTAATTAACTAGCTCAAGTTCTTAATTTTACATAAAAATGATAAACATTTGCATGTTTATTTGGATTTGTTGGTTTTTTCTTAAGAATTTTATATTTTGATAGCGCTTGAATTGAAAACATAAATAAATAAATATTGTGCATACATGTTGTTTCAGGGATTTTGCACTTTTGCGTCATGACCCAAAACTTTAATTATTACTATTATTTTTTTTTTGAACAAGTTATTTCCGAGCTAAAACTAATTGAGCAAAAGTTTTTTTTAAAAAAACTAAAAAAAACAACAACAAAAAAAAAACTTTTGACTTTCTTTGTGACATTGATTGTCTAGCTCAGGAGTTTGCAACTTTTACTCTCATAGGAGCCATTTTGCCTCATCTCGCCCGGATGAAAGTCCTTCAGGAGCCGGAAATAAATAAATAAATAAATAAATACCTTCTCAATGAAGACAAATTAATGTTTTTGAAGGGCTACAAAAAATAACTTGAATTTTTTAATATGATCACTGACAGTTCTCAATAAAAAAACAACTATGATTACAAGAGCAACAGATTTTTTCAAATACAATTATGTCATAATTTTAATTACAGTAATTATCAATTACAATTATGATTGACCCCAACCCTGGTGTGTATGCACAATAGTCCACTTCATTTTTCTCATTGATTGCTGAATTCCTACACTTAAAAAAAAAAATCGAATTTAATGTGGAAGTAATCCAAGTAATCAGATTACATTACTCATTTTAAGTAATGTAAGAGATTAAGTTACAAATTACATATTTGGGCATTTAATCTGCCGCTAAACCTAAAACTCAAGAGACTTATTGGTGATTTTTTGTTTTATCATCTACCTCAAACCTTGTGATTTGTCAAGCCAAAATACTGATGTGCACTTTATTTCAAAACAGCTCTCTTGAGGAACCTTAATTTCCCCTTAAACAACTGAAGTTAAGCTAGTAAATCACGGGCGGTTAAAGGACTTCTATCCTCAAGGTTTGTGCGTCTTCAACAGTACGTGAGTTTTCTCGCTAGCTTCAGCCATCAGAGCGTCAACTGTGCACTGTTTAAGGGAGAGTAAAGGTCCCTTAGGAGAGCTCTTCTTCTCTGCTTCATTGTCTACCGCACAACCTCAGAGTTAAACATATTTTTTTGGGTCACAACAGTTTTTATCCTTTTTCGGTAGACAAGAGGGTTATATCATAGGGCTGGGCGATATGACCTTTTTTAAATATCTCAATATTTTCAATAATCAGGTTGGTCAACACAAGCTAATTGTTAATTTCTTGCAACATACCAAGCATGCACATTAAGCTGGCATGTTGGCAACTAAATAAATAAATCTTTCCCCATATAAATAAAACCTCTATATTCTTCCAGTTTAGCTATCTTACCAGGGATTTAAAACTTAAGATTAGCCACAGGTACAAGAAAGTTGAGGGTCTGCAGATGTATTAGGTTAACCAACTGTATTATCATAATTTTATTTGAAGTCAATGTCATTAATCATCAATCTGTAAGAAATAACAATTCATTATTTTAATTTTTTTTTTTAAAGCTATAGGGAGCCATTGCAAGAGTCAAAGAGCCACTTGAGGCTCCAGAGCCGCAGGTTGCAGACCCCTGGTCTAGCCGTATAAGATTCATAAAAGATGCCTTTGTGGAGGCATCTCAGCTGACATGAACAGCGATATCTTGAATTCTCATCGATATGGGGGACAATCTTACTGGTATATTGTACGTGTAGCCTACAGCAATGTTATAGTCAAGGAGAGTTATAAATAGAGAGCAGATGGATAGCATACCTTTAGAGGTTTTTACGCTTTTCTTTAGATAAAGAAAAGGAAAAAGGATGGACAGGCAGACAAGAAAAAGCTCAGACAGGATTTGATGTGCGGTCAGTAGAGACACGCTGGGTTCACCAAAAGGGAAAGTTAACAAGCTGGCAGTCTCTAAACTTAAGTTAAGGAGAATGTGCAGAGTGACGGATAGATTCAAAGTCACAGTGGCTTCAAAAGCGGGTGGCAACATTTAGAATTTCCCAAAAAAAGGTTACGTGGCTTCAAGATCCTTGAGCAATACTCAAACTTTATTAAAAGATATCTCATAACTTTACTTTATAATACTGAATGAAAAAGACTCAAATAAGCCTAATACTCTATTTCCCCTCCAAGAAAGGTATGAGCAAAGTGAATACCGGTAAATAAAGAAAATAGAATTTATCTGCAAAATATTACATTCTGTATCATCAATTCACAGAGTGTCTGATTTACTAAGATCCCCCAAAAAAAGACTGCTATATTAAATGAGGGTTTCACACTCATTTGGGAGCACAGGCTCTGATAGAGACATCTAAAATTACAGCAAACACGTGAATATAACCAGGAGAAACACAATGTAAGATGCTATCTGTGAGAAAGTCAATGCTTTTGCAGAAAACAGCAGATGAACATATAGCTATTGGTTAACAGATGAAAACAATGTGGGCCTCATAGATCAATAAATCAAAGATAATTTACTCACAAACACAAATGTCAAAGAATGAAATTGCCACGCAATTTATTTGCCTTCAGAATAAATAACGTGAAGTCAAATTTTAAATACTGTTTGTTGACCAACCGTTGTGTGACTTAGTGTTGTTACTTCTACCAATGTCTTGTTCAGATAAACAACAGATCACAGAGGTTAGTACTAGTACTCTTAGCTCAAAACAGAGGAAAAAACTGAACGGAAAAGTTTAATGGCTTCTCGGCTTTCCTTCACGACGTAACTACTTATGCTATTCACATAGAGAGTTTCACAAGATCCGAGGTTGTCAATGAGTGGCCACGGTTACATGATGTTTTTAAATTCGGAATTATTTATTCCGATTTAAATCATTCGGAATTAAAGTGTTCTGCCTCGTGTTTACATGGAAATGGTCATTCCCGAACAAGATTTACATGGAAAACAGGTTTATTCGGCTTTATTTATTTCCGCTTTAGGTCTGGGGGTTGGGAAGGCTCTGATTGGACAGGGGGAGAATGTGACATATCATGTCTATCACGAAAAACACAAACCTTTTATTGTCGGCTGTAACACAGAAGACCACACATGAGAACTGTTTTCACCTTTATTTTGATTGTAGTTTTGAAGCAGCAGCTCAACAGTAACACATGGTTTCAGTTTGGAAAATAGTCACCAGGAATACATTGCTCCCTGGTAAAGATAGTAGCTCTAACAACAAGTAAAACGATAAACTGGTCATATTACAGCGTCCTAGTGCCAGCCATCCGGTGAAGCCTGCTCCGTTTACCGAAGTCAATGTGTGTTTCATAAGTCTGTGTGTGTCCGTGTGAAAGTCAGCATGTTTATGCCTCCGTCCATCCAATCTTTTCATTAAATCCATGTCTTTTAAGAATCTTATCAAATAGTCTAGGCTGGAGTCCGGGCCATCGCCAACTTGGAATATGTCGTCACCAGCGCATCATCGCCGCAAGTCGCACATGCGCAAAACGATCTGAATTAACTTAAAGCAGCTTTAACCAAGTTAAGTGTTTACAAGAAAAAGAAATTATCTAATTCGGAATAAAAAACAGAGTAAAACAGCCACCTAATTCGGAATTAACTTTAATTAATTAAATTAGCTTTAGGAATTATGTGTTTACAAGGTCACGTTTAAGAGAAATTAAAGCTACCATGTAAACGTGGCCATTGTCATTTATGACATAAAATCCTATTTTTCAATCTCAAATAAATCATGTAAAACAAACTTCAAGGAAAAATGAGCACTTGAACACAATGTAGGGCGATAACAACTAATGATCACAACAGAGTTTAGGTTTGGAAAAAAAATGATGTGAGAATTTTAACTTTACAGTTTGACCCACATAACACCTGTTATCATTGAGGAGGTGGGGTTTATGACTTATACTGCAGCCAGTCAGCAGGGGGTGCTCTAAAAAAAAGCTTCACTTCCCCTTGAGCGTGCGTCGTCCCTTCTTTTTACAGTCTGAGTGCTATCAAGTTAGCACTCATTTGTATGCACTTAAACCTTTAGTACATCAGGCCCAGAGTCTTATACTATACTCAACACAAAATGTCCAAATGCTGGTCCTGACATGGTTGTGGATGCAAAAGAACTTGGTTAAAAAACGTTGGTCATTTAAGATACAGGCTTAATGGAATCATAAAACATCAAAAATTCCAAATGTTTCATCAATGGAATAAGTCAGAAAGGCTGAAAACAGACAGTGTATCTCTTGGAAACTTCAAGTCAAGAGAAGGTCGAGTTAGTTTGCCAAACTAAAGGGCTGATAGAAAAAACAAAAATTACAAATTATACAAAAAAAGTAATAACAAAAGAAAAAGCAACATCATCAAAGCATCTGTGTGGACAGGGTGACCAGGCTTGTTGATTGCTTACTGCAGAGCTGTAGCAGAATTGGCTCCAACTTTGCATTTAAATCAAACTGTTTTATTATTGACTTTTATTAAGGCACATTCTCTCTTTTTCAAAAAAAAGAAGTGGTTTTATAGTTTAAGTTTATAGCCTCTGAGATCTGAGCCACACCATGATGAAGGCAGCTTATTAATTATGCACGACAGTCCAGTGCTCTATTTTCAGGTTAAATGAGAACCATCTAACTTTCTGTCCTCATCAACCGCCTTGATGATACTGTTCCTGAGCTCCCTGAGCCAATTAATGTGGACTTGCAGAATATTGGTGGCTGCTGCCTCAACCGCAGCATCAACCCCTTTTAGAGAAACGGGTAGTAGTGGCACCTACTCCTGAGAAATCAATAGAGCAAAGATGCCCTTTCAAGTCTAGGCGCTGGATAGGAACACGTTTTTGTTTGATCTTTATGATTTCAGAGAGAATTGGAAAACTATGAGAAATTGATGGCCATTTTGATGGGTTTGTGAGGCCTTGTATGGTTATGAGAAGAGCCTCACAAAATAAAAAAAAAATAAAAAAATGAAGCCAAGTGTTCTTTTTATGAGGCTCAGTAATGAACCCCGCACCATACTTCTTTCCAGCCCAAATGGTCTGTCACACGCTTAATATAACAAGACAGAGAGTGCAGAGCAAGTGGCAAGTGCACTCAAACTTGGTGTCACATGTATGTTTAACATAAGAGAGTCTGAATGAATCGGCTTTTAAAAACCAAGTGTTTGAAAGACGTTGATCTCATTCATCTTCAGAAGTTCACTGTGTTAACTTTCTTTGACGCATTGCTAATTACTTACTGCTATCTTGTGTTGACAGCAGAGTCACTTGAATGTGCTAATGAAGGAAGGGAGGGGGCTAATGGGTTTTGAAAAAAAAAAAACACCTTTTTCTTTAAGTTTTGTCATCGCTCTTTATTTTGAACTTCAAGCTCAAAGTCATCAGTGAGGGAATAAAGAAAATGTATCAAGCATTAAATTGATTAAATGTAATCTATTGCATGAATCGGATTATATAACCAATGGGGTCGTCCGGTTGAGTTAGATTATAAAGGACATTAAAACCTGACAAGTTGGGTTTTTTTTTAAACAAGATTTTACAATATAACTCATTTACAGACAACAATGACAACATCCAACTTGACTTTAGCATATGCTCCCTAACCAGTGGCTTGTAGTTTTCTAACATCACCCAGGATTTTTACCAGCTCAAATATTGGTTCAGTTATTGGACTACTGCATTGGTAAAGGTGTAAAATAGATTTCAAACTTTCTAAAATAATATTGATGAATGACATTGTTTCTTTTCTAGTTGTCCAATGCACGACCTTCTGCGCAACCGGCAACAGCAATGCCATTGAAATGCAGTGTTGTGACTTCAACAAGCCAACCAATGTGACATTTAATCACTAACTGAGTCTTAAAGGATCAACAGCTCTTGCTGTCATGGAAAAATACCCGATTTTTAATTTTCCATTAATAAATTATCTAATTATCTTGATGAAATAACGTCACACCGAGAGACAATTATGTAATCCTCCAGCTTTGCATTTTTCCAGTTGTGAAGCCTCTCATATCTAAGTTAAAATGTTAAACAACATTGGCTTCACGCTTCAGTCATTTAGATCATCTTGTCTTGCAGTAACTTCATTTGTTAATTAAAGTCTATTCATGAACTTCAGTTCTTTAACGTGATGTGATGTGAGTGGTTGTCGATACGTAGCAACCTCTTTGTTCAGTGTCGGTATCAGCCACCGTGCAATGACACTGCAGTTTGTGCAGTTTGTGTTTTGAGTTCAGTTAATTGGTTCACCTGTTTAGTCACTGTTCTAGGCTAAACTATAATGATGTAACTTGTGGTTCTAATATCTTAGAGTCTCGGCTTGGTAAACATCTATCATAGAGAACTAGGGGTGCACCGATTGCAATTTTCTGGCCGATCACAGGTTTTTTTAAAAGCCTTAACTGCCGATTCCGATTTTTGCCGATCCCTCATCCGAGACCTCTTTGGGCTCTTTGCCAAAAAATCTAGTGCACAGCAGTATTTTGGATTTTAAAAATAAAGAAAAGACAGTGGTTATCAGTACTGTTGCTGCATTCAATTCAATTCAACTTCATTTGTATAGTGCAAATTACAAAAAAGTAATCTCAAAGCACTTATCAAAATATAAAATTCATAATATCAATATACCAACATTCTATCCGTACGTAGCGCCCCTCATTGGGCAATTTAGGTCACATCTTTTTTTGGCCAGTCTATGTGACTAAGACTAAACCTAACCGTAAACCTTTACCTGACCCCAAAAATTGTTGCAATATAGGGTTATAACTTAACCCTAACACGCTACGTACATGTACTTCAGTAAAAGTACCAATAGCACCGGGGGTTGTCCTACGGCAACAGTACGAATAGACATGGCAACCGTACGAATAGACACTTTCTAAAGAAAAATCAGAAGGTTTGAGGTAGATGATAAAATAAGAATCTACGCTACTTGTAGTGCAAAAAAAACAAGTTCCAAATGCAGCAGCAACGTGCAGACATGACTTGGTCGGCATGGCCTTTCAGTTATCTCACAGCAGAAGGAGACATTGGCTGACTTTAAGACCTTTGTGGGGGAAATTATCAATGGAAAAGATTGACTTTATATGCAAGGCTCGACTAATCGCCAATCCCCCAAAATTAGGGAAATCGGCGGCCGATAGATTTGCGCATCCTTATAGAGAACATGTTTAATTTACCACAGCGGGAGCATTTTTTTTTTTTTTTAAATTTCATTACGTTTGAATCTTTTGTAAACGGCAGAAATGCTTCCATTTATATTAATCTAAACCATAAATCATAAATGTTTTCAGATTTGAAACACCAACAATCTGGAAATTTACTTAATGTATTCAAATAGTCATGTTTGCAGAAGGCATCATGATGGACAGGTGCTCATACACACAATGTGCTGCAGCTCTGCTGTTTCTTTCTGCAGCATGAGCACGATATAGCAACAAAGCGTTTTCCTCATTCTCTATTTGGGATGGAATGACACGGACCATACAATTATGGGAAGATAACCGACAAGGCTGACTAAGAAAAACCTCAGAGACATTTGTTGAGTTTAAACATATCCAATGAACAGATTAAAAAAAAAAAAAAAAAAGAAAGAAAAAGAAAGAAAAAAACCTTTTATGGATATCTATCTATCTATCTATCTATCTATCTATCTCATTGATGGGCAACACTATCACAGTGGGGACCACAAAAATGTGATTGTAAAAAATGTGATTTGAAGAAAGAAGCTTTTTAATTTATTTATTTATTTTTCTTCAGTCTTTAGTCATTATGTGTGCTTTTGTTGTCATTTTGTGTATTTTTCTGTCATTTTCTGCATTTATCTTGTCGATTTGTGCTTTTTGGGGGTCACTTTCTGTATTTTCCTGTCATTTTGTGTAATTTTGTTAACAGTTTGTGTGTCTTTGGAGCTATTCTGTAATGTGTTGTTGTTGTTTTTTGTGTTTTCACAGTCATTTTTTGGTTGTTCTGTCTGTCTTTGTTGTCATTTTGTGTTTTATGAATCATTTTATCTTTGTGTACTCCATTTTGCTCTTGACTTGTGTGTTTTGGGAGTTATTTTGTGTATTATGTTGGGCTTTATATTCCTTCCGACTTCTTGAAATACGATTTTGGGGGATTTGTCATTAAACCGAGGGCAACATGTGGTCCCCGGGCCGCCAGTTGCCTATGCCTGATCTATCTATACGTGTGTGCAGGCTGTTCCATCTGAGTCTGCTTAGCCAATTGAAGCCCTGAGATAAACAACAATGTAAATATGCATAAACCAACTTCCGGTTACTTTATACAACCACTAAACGGAAGATTATGGACAATCTTTTAAATCCAAAACGTCAAATATATACACACACAAAATGTATTTTCAAACCTTTAAAAGAAAAAGAAAAAAAGGAAAGAAATAAAAGCAACAAAGGTAAAAGTGAAACATCATTATGTCATCAAGTTACTGAGTATAGCAGCTTGATGACATATTGCTCTGTGATCCAGGATCTTCAGTAAATACTGATAAGCACTAAGAATAAATACTCTTTACTCACCTGTACCAGTCCAATCCTCTGTCATAGTTCCTGTCGAAAAAGTGCGGCTCAGTCCCCAGTGCGCGAACATCTGGATGTATCCGGATGAACTCCAGCACTGCCCTGGTTCCTCCTTTCTTCACACCAACTATTAACGCGTTGGGAAGCTTTTTATTCCCATATTTTTGCGCGACACTCATGTTTCTATACTTGTTGTCGGTCGGGACAGCAGCTTTAACCGGGTCTCTCGGTGCTTTCTGTGCAGCTGTCTCCAGCAGAGCAGAGCGGACCTCCAGAGAGGCGCAGATCTCCGGTTTCCCCAGAAGTTTCTTCCCCGCTGCTGCGCTCCCGCTGGGCGGACACCGTTTCCCATCGTAGCCCTGGTTTGTCATGATTGTACTGCGACAAAATAAAATACTATAGAATAAGTATGTGCAAGACAGCGACACCGTGAATATAAAGGCAAATCTGGCGCTGGATGTGTTCGCAGAGGAGATCAACCTATGTGCCATGTCTCCATGGGTTCAAAGCGCAGCATGATCCTCCATCAGAGTCCTCTGTCGGTCTGCGGTGCGAGTCTGCCGGGGACACACACGCACTGCTGGGATGCATCAACTGCGCACAACTTGGATACAAATAGTGAAAAGTGTAGTTATCCACAAGTGATCACTGCCATCCAGGGAGTTAGACAATGATGGTGGGCTTAAGCATTAAGATAAAGTGTCCCATCATCATCATCATCATCATCATCATCATCATCATCATCATCATCATCATCATCATCATCATCTTTCAGACCGCAGTTCCTTTGCTGGGATGCTCAGCTCTCCTCCCTCTGTCATAATGAAGTTGTGAAGATGAACGCACTCAAGCTGCCGGCCAGGTATTAATAATTAATCAGCCCTCTGACGTCACGCATACTATCATAATTCATCCCGCGTTTATCTTTTAAAGATACATCACGCATGTTTTTAGCGACTTTTTTTTTTCTTTCTTCTTACTATTATACATTTTTCACAATAATGATAATAAAAAATCACCACTGCATGGCGTTTAAATAAAAGCAATTTGACACATATTGAATGCAAATAATTCTGCAAACCAAGACACAGTGCGAGAAATAGAAGAAGAACAACCTTTAATGGCAATAGCCTAAAAAAGGGGATGGGCCCCTAATCGAATTGGGCAAGACATAACCGTAATCTACGTTGAATTACCTTTGAAACAATATATAACACGACTATGTTCCCATGAATTTGGAAATGACCGGAAATGGGGGTTGGGCCCCGAGGCCACATTTAAAAAAAAAAAAAAAAAAAAAAAGGGCTCCAAGCATCTCATCCAGAAGTGGGGGGGACAGAACGCTTAATGTCGAGATGGAAACTCATCCATTGAAACTGATCAGAATACATGAAAATACACGGAAACCTTTGTTAACAGGAGTACAGCAGTCCGCCTACCTGCCCGTTCATAACAAGCAGTTATAAGCATCTAGAGACTGGTTTGCTTTTAGGTTTTCTTTTGTATATACACTGGGTTTTTCTATCAGATATTTTTTGCACCGAGTATGCGCGCACGTCAGTTGCGTGTCCCATGTTTGTCCCTAAGCCTCATTCTCCAAGTTGAAACTTATTAAAAACCAGTTAAGGAGCACAGTGGGACAGGAGAGACTGAGTGGACTTGCCAGGTTGTCCATAGAGAATGAGAGAGCAAAGGAAATGAACATACAGAGCACCGTGGACGAGTTCGCCAAGCGCAAGGCTCGTCGTATCAGTGGGGTAATTCAGGAACCCGGCATACAGTAACTGAGTCAAATTTCATAACGATCAGTCAATTACGAACAGAAACAAGAATTAAAAAAAAAAAATGCCAATATTGGGAAATATATATGGTTTCAACTTTTGGAACTGATCCAGAATTAGTTTATTGATCCGAATCCCTTCCAAAATCTAATGGAATCTTCCATGGCTCAAGGTCTATCTTGAGTTATTATTTTGTCAAAGTCTGTTGAGTGCTTTTGACATAATCCTGCTAACAGACAAATAAACAGAAAGACAGCTCCTCAGCAAAGGTAAAAATGCAACAAAAAAAGTCTTTCTTTGACAACAAATGGCATTGAAACTCATTAACCATCATTTTCCCGTCTTCCAACATCAGAGCTGTGTCTGCTAAAGATAAAATAACTCGTTCCTCTCTGAATCCTTCAGACTGTTCAAAACTTAGCTGTGTAAAAAAAACATGCAGCCCTTTCTTCTCCTTTCTCCCCCCTCACAATTTATTTTAGAGATGTGCAACTATTATCACAGGGGCCACACACCTGGGATCACCTGATCTGAGGACCACATTATCAACTCTAATGTCAGCATTTAGAATAGTGACCAATCTGAGCAACAATACAGGTAAGATGTGTGTGTATCTGTCATTTTCTCATTTTGCATTGTTAATTATGTTGTACTTTTGTTGTCATATTTAACTTTTCCGTATTTTTGAAGTTGCTTTGTGTGTCCTTGGAATAATGTCGTTTATCTTTGTTGTCAGCTTGTGTAATTTTGTGGTCAGTTTGTGTTCTTAGAGTCATTCTTGTCAACGTTTCCTATATTTGTGTTTGATTTTGTTTATTTTTGTTGTCCTTTGCGGTAATTGTCCTTTAACGTATTTGTTTTCGTAATTTTGTATATATTTTTTTGAGTCATTTTGTGCATTTTTGTTGGTTTTTGTTTTGTGCAAAGATTAAACCGAGGGTTGCATGCATTCGTGTGTTTTAAATGAAGTATATTCATTTATTTTTGTTCATTGTCTCATTGTTTCCCCTTTTTTTTAGCTTTATTTTGTAATTAATTACATTAGCACACAATTTTTTTGTGTTATTTTTTTTTCTCAGTTTAATTCATAGGCTGGATTTTGCACATTAGACATGTTCTCTCCATATTTGGATGCTGTTGCTCAGGCCACACCAATTTTCATATACAGTAGAAGAAGCATGCTAATTGACACTGGTCAAAGTAAAATAGACTGAATTAGAATTGAATTGCATTAAATTGTACTTCATGTAGATGTTCTCGGATCAAATTTACTATGAACATGTCAAATTTTTCAAACATTTTTTATTCTGTGGTGAATTAGTACTCTCTAGGGAGCTGGTTTGCATGTTGGACACCATTTAGTGTTTTTGCTGCATTCATATAATAATCACACATTTCAACTTGTGTTGCCTGTGTGTTACCTTTTGTTGCAGTGCACCTCGATGCCACCATTGGGGGAGATAATATGTGTTTCTTTCCTTTTGTCATCCTCTCGTCTGTCTTTAACAGATGACGATGCTGAGCACAATTGTATTTGAAAGAGCCTCTACATTGTTTTGCTGTTGATAAGATGTTTGCCATCAATCTGAAACAGCCCGATTCATCAAGGCTGAGTGTTTGTCTTCACATGTCGAGTATTTTCGGTTCGCACACACGGCAGCATCAAATCCCTGTGAAGTGAACTTCTGTGTTGATCTTTGGTGTTGCTGGGTGTGAGCTGGGTGCACAGTGGGGTGTAACGTTTTTTCTGCTATTTCAATGCAGTAGGTAAAGCGTGTTTGTGGAATATGAGAGAAAGCTCTTTTTAAAATGTTCTAATAGGGATCTCCACTCAGTACACACACACACACACACACACACACACCACCTATAGCTACCTCATTTAGCCTTTTCCTCATAGAGAAGTCTCTATATTTGCAGTGATTATGTGTTTTACAGATCTATTCTGACGCTCAGTCAAAGCATCATCCATGGTTAAGATGTTAGAAGTGAAGAGGTTCAGTGCAGTTATTTAGCAGAAAAGAGCTCTTGCCTCCAGGCAGAGGTTATACTAGAGTGATGTACAACAGTGGATTAAGCCACAGTTTTTAATAGAAATGTAAATATGCATGCATGCCCTTACTATATTTGCAAAACAGTGATTAAAGACAGAGGTAAAGGTGAACTCTTTCAAACAGAAAAATACATTGCAGCTGTCCTTAACCTACAGTATTCCTGCCTGGCGTAAAAAAATGTCATATTTCACATTAAACCATGAATGTATTCAGATTAATGATGATGCAGAGTAAAAATACATGCAACCAGTCAACAACCTTTTTTTAACATTATTCCCCTGAGACAAATTTTCACCCAAAATAAGAGTCAGACTTGCCTATAACAATCAAACATGCAAAAGGGTAATTTAATATATTATCTTTTTTTTAAAAAAAACAAAAAAGACACACAATAAAGACATTTGCACTCATTAAATAATATGGTGTTTGACTCTGGGTCAAAGTTTAGGACCAAATCCATTTGATTACATATTTTATTTTGGACACGCAAACACCCGTTATAAATGATTAAACATGAATCTTTTTTCTCCTTTTTTTCCGACCACATCGACCTCACATGATCCTGACCAACACAAAAACATCAGTGTTGAAATATTTCCAAGATTTGTAACCCTTTAAAAACAATATTCCCTAAACTCCAGCACAACTGCTAAGATGACTTAGGCTACGTTCACACGACAGGCAAAAATGGCCCGAATCTGATTTTTTCAAGGTCAAGTGACAGGGTCAGATTTTTTTAAATCAGTTTTAGACCACTTTCATATGTGGTCCTGAATGAGAAACAGATCAGATTTTTTTCAGTGTGACCTCAGTGTGAACCAACCTTGCCTGCAAGATGGATTCTCCTGGTGTTCACAAACACCAGAATCCATTTTGTGCTGTTCCTGCCTTTGCTTTTCAAATCCGAACCAAAACGGTTAGAACCTACTGTATCATGAAGCAGTGTTGTGGTTTAGGGAGGGATAACCGGGTGTGACGAAGGCAGAAGAGTTGAAGCAAAACTGGTGCATGCGCAGTTGCGAGGAGAGGAACTCGCTGGGCTACCGCTATTAGCACAGCTCTGAATCAAAATAGAAAGATGTCGACACAGGGTGATGGGTTATGTGCCCTTAACTCGCATACTCATGTTGCAAAAACCGCAAAAGTCACTCAACAACAAAAGGGCCGCAGCATTACGATCCCAAAAGATAAATTTCACCAGCGTAGCCTTGTTGTTGTTGTAGCAGCGTCTCTGCGGCACATGCCAATGACGACATCATCATGTGTTACCGTGTGATTGGCTAAAACAAATCATGGTGGACAGGCACTTTGCCCAATCAGCTTCAAGCATTCCGTTCATGTCCCTCCTTGGTTCCGAAAGGATTCGCCAGACACAGACCAAAATCGATGTGGAGAACTCGAGTTAGAGGGAGGGCTACACATCAATCTGGCTCTTGCCAGGTTAAGTGTGAACAGCCAAGACGGTTTTAATGCTCGTTTGATATGTTGATGTAACTTTAGTGACACTCGTCATCATTTTGCCCAGGGGGAGCCTTTCAAAAATGGACAATAGCAATGATGAATCAAGTCAATAAAGGGGTCTTGGACCTAATAAGAATATGGGGTGACACTTCCATACAAACCGCTTTAAGGCTCAGACTGTACGTGGTATGTGTTTAAAAGCATGTCAGCACAGCAAAAAGCCAAAACAAACAATTTGGCACTTTTTCTTTATCCTAGTCCTCCTCAGCACCTGATCATTCATTCTCCGACTCTCACTGCACAAAAACTTTGAGACAAACACGAAAATGCTTACTTCCTCAATGTTTACATTTGTGCAACAGCGTGCGGTATCTGACGTCATTTTTACAGTTCTTTTGCACATGTGGGTCAGTCTGGCGCCGTAAACAGTTGCCAGTGGAATCTGATACAGGTCACACTTTAAATGGGAATGCAAACGGCTAAACAAAAAATTGGATCTGAGTTAGAAAAAAAAATCTGAATTGAGCATTAATGCTTGCAGTGTGAAGTAGCCTTGAAGGCTCTTGCTTTGCAATCCTAAATGAAGATTTTAATAGTTTTCCACCCAAAGGAGCATTGCTATGGAACTTTGTCCACCCTAATTCAAATAGCAGGCAGATAGTATACTTTAAAAAACAAATAAAAAAACCCAGAAGAGGAAACATGGATGTGTAATCATTGTTTTGGACCTGGCTACAGGACATATAATTTATAAAACAATTGTCCAAGCACAGAGCCGGAATCCATTAAAGAAAGAACAGCGTCTGTTTAAGGTCATGACAACTTGTACTGTGCCATAGAAGCCAATGCACTTTGAACACATGAGTCAAATATAATCTTGTTTTAATCTAATCACATGGCTACGTTTACATTGTTTAACTTTGATTGTTCGATACATCAGCCGTGCTGTCAAACAGAAGTAATGATCATGCCTCTAATATTTGTTACTTGCTGTTATGGCCTAATTAACCTCAAACATTTTTTTTTTACGTGGATGATGGTAAAGCTGCTAAACTGCCAGCTGTGCCCCGGCTGAAGCTTGTGTTTCCAGCAGAGAATCCAGTCCCCAAGGCGATAAATAATCTTTTCCTTTCAGGCTGCTATAAACCACTGACAATAAGGCAGTAGCCAAGCTTCTGCAGAGCAGCAGCAGCAGCAGTAGCAGCAGCAGAGCCCCCTGGGGTAAAGAAACACCTTCCTCTAATGCCAATGACAGGGTTTCTTATGATAGGATCGACATAGCAGTGTGAGGCGAGGACACATCAGCCTCTGCACACACCTAATATGAAATAGTGGATGCTACATTAACAAATGATAGGAATTGTGTTTCTAAAACCACGCCAGAATGAGGACAATGATTATTGTCTCTGGGAGAAAAACACAAGTTTGACAGGGAGGAGTTTCAGAATGTAATCATGTGTTGTGTCAAATTTTTGTTTTTGCTGTCAACACCCACACTTTTTTGTTTCCTCGCTAATAAATGTGATCAAGAGCCAGCATGGCTGTGAGACCCCATTGTTTAATGTCATGAGTGTGTTTATCACTCAACATTCATCCATCAATCTTCTATGGGATTTTAGGGTTTGTTCACGTGTGCTTACTAAAAGCTTGTAATACAATACACCATTAATTTACAATACTCCATTGTTGGCTGGCTCAGAGATACGCAAACACATCCAACCACATGTTCATTTTTCTAGCAAACCAAACTGGGCTACGGGTGGAAAACTACGATAAGAAACGAAAACCAAGCCAGAAAACAGAACGTAATAAATGTGCCTTTTAAAAATGTAATAGGTCAATAACATAATAACAAGCTAATAACCTAAGTCCTGAAATGATAAAGTTATAACGTTTGCCCAAGAGCATAATCCCTTGTTACGTTATTGGACTAATTAAAATAAATCTTTGTAAATGTAATATCTGAGCCAATAACGTAATAATAGGTCCTACGTTTGATGTTAAAGTTCAATATAAGGCCAACACGAGCCTCCATACTTACCAGTACATGTCCACGCTGGGAACGTTCAATCGCCTCTCAGTCTCAGAGAGAAACTTGCAGTGAATTTTGAACTGTTATTGTTTATGCAGATAACTGCTGCCAGTGTTCAGCCTGGGATGTGAACAGATTTACCAGACACAAAGTTTTAGAAAACCAATAATCAATTATTTATTTATGAGAAACAGGAAAACAGCATACTTATCATTGACGCAGCTGCGGCTCTCTAATGGCCAACTTACAAGCGTGAAGATTCCCAGCAGAAGAGCCTGGAACTCTTGTTCTCACGTGTTTTGTCCAGTTGTTATCTCTCAATCCTGCCACATGGCATAAGGCATAACTTTCAGCCTTCTGTAGCAAAGCGAGCAGGCTTTTTCCACTGCTCTCTGCATTGTCTTCTGTCTTCAGCCGCCAGGTGGCGTGCACTCTGTTTTAAGCGTGTTGTTGAAACGCAACTATCTCAGCCTCAGTGGTCATTACATCACATGATTTGCAGAAAGAATAAAATAATCACATTTGTATTAATCTCATTGACAGTGTAGACATCCTCAAGTTTGTCTCCGAAGTTGAGTACAAAGAGAGACAAGAGGTGTTTGCCAAGTCAAAATATGATTTATACTTTTCATTATACTTTTAATTTGTATACATTCAGATGGGGTCTTCATTAATTTGAATTACAGAAATCATCTTAACGTCAGCAAAAAACACTTTGTTCAAGGGCATGACAAAAGCATTATACATCAGTCTATCTGCATAGATATACTGGGCACGTGTCTACCGAGTACAAACATCAGCTAAAAAACTAGATTGAGAAGGACAACTTGTTTGTGCTTCTTATAGATGCAATATGTAATACACATTTGGATTGTAAAATCTTAGGTACTTTTTACTTTTGATTAGAGCAAATCTAATAGGTGTTATCATAAAGTTTAGTTTTCTTTACTTTAGATGATTTTTAGTAAATTTTATCTTCTACTACTAATTCTGATGTTCTTATTGTTTTCTATATTGTTTTATTATTTCCAGTGGCATTCTAAACATGTAAAACACTGATTTGCCTTGCGGGTTGTCATTTAACTATTCATTTCTAGGTTAGCTTATACAATCATCATGGGGTTAATCATTCTAAAATGTGTGTCATATGTGTCATTGTCTTTATTTTAACCTGTGTTTTGGAATGTGGTGTATAGAATTATCAAAGGGGTTAGGTTTCTTTTAAAAGCTTTTGTAATGTATGGCGGGCTGTTTTCTTTGTATGAAGTTCCTTTCATGTTTTAAGACTGATTGGTTGAATACATTTTATTATTGCCGTAGATACATAAAACAAGGTAATATGTATGATTTATTCATAATTATTCTGAGATTTGAACTCTTGTTAGTCTATGTGGTTTGGCCTTGTTTTGGGTCAAGTCACATGGCCTTTGGCCAGTAAGAAAAATTACATTTTAAAAAGCTCAGATTTATTAATTTATTGGTTGTTATTACATTATTTGTTTCTACAAACCTGTATAGAATTTACTCAATGAAAAAGCTGCCAACCTTTGCAAAAACAGAAAAAAACATACTAGTTAGAAATTAATATTTTTTATTTTCATTTTTTACAAATAGTAGCATTAATATGTAATAAAATGACAAAAACCCATTTGCAACAAGGTATATATTTCATAACGTTCCCTGTATGGCGAGTATATTGTGGCAGTAGGGTATACCAAAGCACTGCAGTGTAGTGAAAGTTCACACTTGGCATAAAGAAGGTTAGGGTTGGGCTTTATGAGCGTCTCTGTTGATGGGAGAGTGAGGCTGGAATTGTGCACAACTTAAAAATCTAAATGAGTCAGTTGTTTCCACTTTCACATTTGTCACAGTTGTCTTTAGACTTTAATGCATTTATAGATATTCTAGTCTGGCATCAGGTTCTTTTAATTTATGTAAAGCACTAAATTGCTTAAAGAGTATAACTAAACTCCAAGGTTTTGGCAGAAATGGCTGGAAATAAACAAAAATGCCTTGATTATGGGCGGAGCTGCTGGAGTGGTCAATACTCGCCCCGGGCTATACTATAAATCTTCAAAAAACTATCTATGCTAAGTTAACTATCGAATCAATACTTACTGTATTTATCTATTAACAAATTTCGTCAACAGGGGATAGTTTTTATATATACCATTCTTAGCCAATAGCAAAATTAATAAAATAATAAATGTATTTATTATTATTAATTATTAATAAATCTAATCTAATCTAATCTAGTCTAATCTAAATTTGATTGTAATAATGAGTTTTGACCCATAGAGGGCAGTCCCTCATACATTTTTACAATAAATTACACCAAATTAAAATGTTTTCACTAAAATGTCAAGAGTTGGACTGGGATGAATAAACAACACTACTTCATACCCATATATATTTGGTCTTGGCAGAAAAAAGCAGTTTTGGGGTTTCGTTACTATTTAAATGTAAGAATCTATATTTAGTTCTTGAGTTTTCATTCAAAGAAATAAAAAATAACACTGTACATTTTTATCCACATCCTCTGAAATGTATTTATTTATTTGCTTATTTAAAGGGACAATGCATATTAATAAACATCTAAATGTAAATATTTCAGAATTAGCCAATGGCTACTTTCCATCTATAGTCCTTGGCAGATTAAGAAAATACAAAGACCAATGTACAACATTAAAGACAAAAAAATAAAAAAAAATCATCACACAGATCATCCACACAATTAAACTTGAGACATCATCCTCTGTTATACGTACATCCAATGGACACGGCTCATGAAAATGATCCAGCAGAGATAGAAGTGTGAGCTGTCATAAAACAGATGTGAAATAATGTGGTTTTTCTCTTCTATCCACTTTATGGGATCATTTCTGTATACACAGGAATACTTTGCTTATTTGTTAATTACATAAAGAGCTAGAGGCTTGTTCTTTTATTAACCAATTTATTAAATGACCATAGCAATGATTATCACAACAGTGATTTGTACAAAACTGAAATTAATTATTTAAAGTGTGAATCACATTTATTTTCTAGCTGAGTTTTCCAATCTGATTATTCATTTTCCCTTTGTTACACTTCAAACAAGCCTGTTGCCGTTACCGATTATTTTTTTTAAAAATAACCAAAAAACATAACAAAAAACCCCTCTTTTTTCTCTGCGTGTGTGTCCATTTTAAAAATGACAAGAAGAACCAAAGCAAAGCAGACATCAAAAGGCCGATGAACAGCAGGTTTCCTCTCCCCTTGTTCACAACAGAGTAAACTAATTGCAGCTGACATTTTGCTGGGAGGTTTTGTATTGGTATGCATTTTCTCTTATTTGTTTCCTCACAGGGAGAGAACACAATGTTAAAATGCCACCTCACCCTGCTGGTCAATGAGCATCTCGACATTTGTCAAAAATCACCCACGGGTCTCAAAAGTGATGTCAACACTGCACTGCCAGATGCTTCTAAAAAGATCTTATAGCATGCTAATGTAATAGGGAGTTTTTTTCTTCCCACTGTCGCTAAATGCTTGTTCATGGGGATCTTGTTGGGTTCTTTCTTTCTTATTACGGACTTTATATCTTGTTAAGTGCTCGGAGAGGACTTTGTTGTAATTTGCTCATTATAAATAAAGTTAAGTTGAGTTTAAGGCGAGCATACACTGTGCGATTTTTTCCAGCTCAAACTGTACAACTCAATTTCAGATTCCCAATGTGCGCAGTTCTTGTTCTCACACTTTACGTACCAACACTCTGATATGATCTGACTGCTCGAACTGTACGTCCATACACGACACGTCGGGGTCTTGTTTCTGGAAATGCGACGTACAAATTAGAAGAAGACGAACTCTGAAGCGTCGCCATTAAAACAGACAAAGAAGAAGAACCCGGAAGTGGAGAGACATTAGCAAATCTCAGCAAAGAGAGCTTTGAAAAAGAAGAGGCAGCGATGTGATGGACCAGGAACTGGTTGGACAGACGTGGGCAGTACAGTCCGTCAATTTTACAATGGTTCTACGGTGTTCGCACATACGCAGTAAGAGTTTAAGGGAAGCCGGTCTGTGGCACTGCTTCAACAGTGCGTTACCCTTATGAGGACCGACTGGATTTCCTCACCACCATATGATTGTTGATCGGGAGCTGGTCGTGAGGTGTTAATCGTTTATTGTGATCCCATGTATACTTCACGATGCTCGATGCACGATTTAGCAGAGACTCAGCCTGATACCAAAAATAGACGCAGAAGTCAAAAATCGTCTCAAAATGGGCCAAAAATCTCATATTCCCCCCATAAAAGGAACCTTGAAATGCAATTCAGATTCAACTTTAACGTGAAAAAGAAAAATAACAATTTTTTTCAGACCTCAAAAACAGTAAAAAAAAACCTTTAATATCTGAAAAATTCAAACTATAATTCATTTATTGACTCTTATTTAAAGTATAACATGTTTTCACATCAGAAGGACAAGAACAGTTCACGGAACACACTCGGAGGGGCCTTTAAATGCAACTATTCAGATTCTAAACTGCCCCAACACAAATTCTCTACTCCAGCTGTCAGACTCACAATCTAAAGTGGCGTGTGATAAACAGTGTTGGGAACGTTACTTTAAAAAAGTAATTAGTTATAGTTACTCACTACTTGTTCAAAAAAGTAACTGCGTTAGTAACTAAATTACTCTATAATAAAAGTAACTCATTACCAAGCAAAGTAACTATTTGCGTTACTATTAAAAAAAAAAAAAAAGTTGCTCTATGTCAAATAATTCACATTTTTTAGATGCGTGTGTCGTGAGGTGCTTCATTAATTTTGCGTTGCTTACAAAGGATGTCGACAAAGTCTTCACTCCTGGATATAATGAACACTTCACAATCACGTTCTTGCCTTTGACCACAATTAATTTAAAGTAGTGTTTGTATCGTCACCTTAAAGATGTCAACCTTTCATCAGACTGATCCACGCTCACCATCTCTGCTGCTTCATCCAATCTGCTCTGTGTGTGTGTGTGTGTGTGCTGGCACGTCGCCTTAGCCAATCATAATCGCTGACCTTGTTTTTAACCTGCCTCCTCTTGCTGGCACATGTGTAAAAACACTGGCTCTGATTGGCTACCATGAAACATGACGCCGCCTAAGCCAATCATAATCGCTCACCTTGTTTTTAACCCACCTCCTCACAACAGCTGAGTCAGAAGCCGGGGATGCTTTCGGAATAACATTTTATTCAATCAATGCATGTAACGCACCGCATTTAACGTTCAGTAACGATAACGGCGTTGTAACGGCGTAAAAAGTAATTAGTGAGATTACCCCCTTACTCAAAAACAAACGCCGTTACATAACGCCGTTATTTTAAACGCCGTTATTCCAAACACTGGTGATAAACGAGAACAAACTCCCTTTTCCCACACAACATTTTTTCTTTTTAAAACATTAAACATTCTCCTTTATCAGAGATTACCTCCTTTACTCATCTTTAAATGCTGCAGGATCTCACTTTTATATTTGGACCTGTACTGCCTACGATGATGAATACATCTCATGACCACTCGATTTTAAGCTATTTTTAAAATACAAACCATTACCTTTGTGTCATCTTTGACATATCACGTCATCTTAGAAAATGTTTTTATTTATTTTTTTATGTGTGAGTCCATTGTCTTTAACAATGATTTACATCAGCTTTATTTTGATCCCACGAGATGGACGGCAGCCGTCAGAAGATGGTCTTGTTAAAGAAGAACAATTTGGTCTTCTGCCACCATCCCTTTGCACAGATGCTTATCGATTCAGATAAGCCACAGGGTTGATGGATTTTATGTTTTTGTATTTGGTTTTCAAAGATAAAGGCAATTGTTTCTGTGACTGATTGATCCAGCAGTGTGACCAGGTCTGTTTCACTGGGGTAGCCAAGGTGAGTCAGTGAGGGACAACTGTCAATGCTTCTGAAGGAAATAAAAACAAAACATAAACTTGTTTATGAATGCTGGAACATTCTGCCTACACCTGCTGTGTGGTAAAATGTCTAATTTTTGGGCACTGTTCAACAAGTTGAGAGTTTGCTGTTGCGTCTATGAGTCTAATCAAGTGCTGTCAACTGATGGAGTTAAGTAAAAGTGGCAATTTTTCAAAATAAAGTTAACAAAACATGCATAAAAACAAAATAAATGTCTTTTCTTTTAATTCATCCATTGCTGCCTGGCCTACTGACCATTGGTTAGGGACTACACGTATAAGGCTTTTGAAAGAGTTTAACACATAAAACCATGCATAAAGTAACAAGGAGAATTGACTGTGATATCCACCACGACTAAAATCCATTTATGTACAGTGCTTTGAAAAAGTATTTCCCCCCTTCATTATTCCAGATTATTTTGCATATTTATCAAACTTAAAAGTTCCGGATAATCAAGCCAATTACCGGTACACGATCTCAAAAAGACAACCCAAGTAAATATAAAATACAGTTTCTAAATGATGATTTTATTTATTAAGGGGGAGAAAAAAAAAATCAAACCCACTTGGCCTGATGTGAAAAATGAATGCCCCTCTGAACCTAATAGCTGGTGATGTCCCCTTTTGCAGGAATAACTAAAATCAAGCGTTTGCATTAAGTACTGTGAGGACAAGTCTTTTTTATTGCCACAAAGGAATTTTGGCCCATTCTTTTCAGAACAGTTTTTAATTCAGCCTCATTTGAGGGTTTTTGAGCATAAACTGCCAGTTTACGATCACGTCCATCCATTGGATAGAATTCTGGACTTTAACCTGGCCACCACTTCATTTGGTTTTATTTATACCATTCAGAGATGGATTTGCTGGTATGTTTTGGTTTGTTATCCTTGAGCCCTAATGTACAAACTGAATGCAGGATGTTCACCTTCATAATTTTCTGGTAGATGGCAGAAGTTTTATCAATCAAAGCAAGTTGTCCAAGTCCTCGAGCAGTGCAGCAGCGCCAGGAAATCACAATGCCACCAACATCCTTGACTGTTGGTATGATGTTGTTTTTCACAAATGATATTATTTTTAGGCCAGGTGTAATGAGCCCTACAACCAAAAAGTTACATTTTTGTCTTGTCGGTCCACATAATATTTCTCCAAAAGTCTTTGGGATCATCACAATGCTACTTGGCTAATCTGATACGAGCCTTTGTGTTCTGTTTTGTAAGCAGTGGTTTTCCCCTTGGAATTGAATGGCATTTTTGGCCAGTATCTCTATTAAGGTTGAGTCATAACACTAACGTAAACTGAGACCAGTGAGGCCTGCAGTTCTTTGTATATCATTCTGGGATCATTTGTGACCTCCTGGATAAGTTGTTATTGCCCTCTTGGTGTAATGTTGGTTGGTTGACCACCGCTTGGAGGGTTCACCACTCTTCCCAGTTTTTCTCTATTTGTGGATAATGGCTTTAAACATGGTTCTCTGTAGTCCCAAAGCCTTGGAAATGGTTTTGTAACCTTCTCCTATATTTTAATCACTTAGTTTTTAAACTTCTTTGGATCCTGTTTTTTTTTTGTTAGATCTTGTAGCCTACTCCCCTTTATCGGACAAAGTTTATTTAAGTGATTTCTTGATTAAACAATGTTAACATTCAAGCCTAGCCTGGGTATGGCCAGTGAAAATGTACTCAGATTTTCAAAGACACAGTTGACTTATATTTTTATGGCGATACCAGTTATTATTTTTTTGCTTCTTCTCAGCGCAGCGCTGAGTGAAAAGCAAAGAGAGAGGGAGAGAAACGAACGCACGCACACACACACACACACACACACACACACACACACACACACACACACACACACACACACACACACACACACACACACACACACACACACACACACACACACACACACACACGCCAAACCTCCAGCCAGCTGCTTGTTAAATACAACAGCGACAACAACAAGTGGAACCATGGAACATTGCTAAGTTAAACAGTTAAAAGATGCTTTGAAAGTTTAAAACTTGGCGTTGGGGTTGAATAGCATCCTTCACGCCCAGCAACAGGAGTGGCCTGTTGCAGCCGCTCTGCATATAAAGTGGATCGGTAAACGCAGCAGCACGCATGGACCAATGGCGATACACGTAAAACACACAAAAATTGGCCGATGAATCGGTCGATTGCTAGTTTCGATTCCCCCCCTTTAATAAATAAAATAATAATTTAGAAACTGCATTTTTGACTTTGTTTTTGTCAGATATTAAAATTAGTTGCTCTAAAACACGTAAGTGTGATAAATATGCTTGATAATATGGAATCAGGAAGGGGACAAATTATTGTGTGTACTTGAACAGGCGTTCTATCTTTCCAACTCAAACCCTCCAATCCAAAATACTGAGCTTGCATGTTTTATGGCAGAGCCAACACTGATGGATACCCTGTTAATAAATGCATGCAATTCTTTTTTTATGTCAAAAAGGAAAAAGGAAGCACAAACTTACTTTCCTACATCTACCTGCTGCTCAAAGAACACTCTTTGATTTTCCAGGTGAGCATGCATCGCAGTAAACTGGACAACCAGGCCCGTGAGTGCTGTCGGCACAGGAAGCAGCAGCTCCGCTCTCACCGTCTTACGAGAACACAGGACGTTTGTAGGAAAAGTAACATTTCTTTGGTATTATGTGCAACACATTTTTATTACACAGCGGTAACGTGCAGTGTGGTGAAGCTATTCATGGTGTTTGAAAAATCTTTACAGGCATCTTTATATCAATTCAAAATCTTGGTTTGAAGAAAATAATTACAACATCACTAACCTACTGTAGTATGTAATCTACTTTACTTAATTATAAACTGTATTTGAATACGTTGTATTATGAAAAAAGATATAAGGCACTAAACAGCGATTTCTGAACACAGCTGCCTTAAAGATCCTCAGAGTACTAAAGCATATATATTATTGAAGTGTAAGGGAGCATTTTTAGAGTGCTCAGACTTTCTGCCCTATCCATAATTTATATTCAAATCCTTCTTGGTGCTCACTACATATTCAGGTCTCATTTAGTGTCATCCGTGCAGACCCACAACCGTTATCCTTTAGGAAGTATGTCTCAATTAATGTCCTTAGTGGGATTTGGGGGAGGAATTAAAAGGGAAAGTTGCTTCGCAGTGTCCATGGAAACACTGTGTTCCTACACTTAAGGTGGAATGATTGCTTTGTATAGTATAGTGACTGCTGCGCTTTTTTGTTTTCTATAAGACAAGGTATTAAACAAAGTTGAGGCAGAATAATGATTACTGTGTAATGACTACAGAGGAAAATGCTGTTAGAGGAGTGTGGAGCTGCAGAGAGGGTTCATAGCAGAAACTCTTCACACAGCTAGAGGAGTCGGTGTCAGAGGAGTTAGTGGATAAACCTTATAGATGGATGGAAATATGGGTGAATGTTGGATGGAGGGTGGTGGGGGTTAGATGCTTCAATCATTCAGCATCTTTGGCTGCACCAGCATCTCTGGGGTGAAGATGTAGAATACAAATATGAAGTTTAAAACCCAAGATGGACATTTGTTAAAGCTGCTTGGTCCGTTCACGTAGAGATGCTACAAATCTGAGTGCGGACAAATGTCTTTTTGATGCATTAGATCAAACGTGTGGGCTTCTTTGTTTTTCTCATGGCTTAACGGACTGAAAGCCTTGAGAAGAACAAAAAAAGGGTAAAATAATAAAAATTGTTTTCTTCTACCCTCGGACAATTTGAGTAAAATCAAACAATCAAAGAGAAAGCTGGTCTCCCAGCTTCCTCTCACACTACCTTGGTTCCCAGAGGTGAAAGTAATGGATTACAAGTACTCATGTTACTAATAAATAATAATAATAATGATGCATCAATTTTATATAGCGCTTTTTTGGACACTTAAAGTCGCTTTACAGAATTAAGGGATTATTCTTTCACTCCGCACTTAGTGGTGGTAAACTACTATTATAGTCACAGCTGCCCTGGGGCAGACTCATGGAAGTGAGGCTGCCATAGTGCGCCGTAGGCCCCTGCGACCACAACCAACACTCACTCACACACTACATTCATTGAGTTGCTTTGAGGTAATTTTACTTGTACGTAAGTATGTTTTAAAAGAAGTAAAGTAATTTGTTACATTTCTACACCCAACCGTTACTGAGTAAATTATTAATTTTTATGTTTTAAAATTATCAACGTACATCATGAAACTACAAAAAATGAAATGACCAGACATTAACCAAATGCATCACATCATAGACAACCATCCAGATCATTTTTTACAGATGCCTTTGTGGAAAATACATTAAGTTCCAATTGTGGTAGATATGGTCTCTTCCTTTTTAAGTTTGTACATGAGATGTTTACTGTAAGGGAACCTTGGCAAGATGTATTCCCAAAAATAAACGTGGGGGGTGAAAGTAACTTGTAACTTTTACTGAGTACTATTTAATTGAGCTACTTTTTACTTGTACTTGAGAACAATTGCAATACAGTAACACTACTTCTACTTGAGTAGGATATACCAGTACTCTTTACACCTCTGTTGGTTCCTCCAGTTTTCAATCCAGGATTTAAAAAGGAAAACATAAATAACAACAAACATAAAGGAGGATTTGTCGAGCAGCAGCTTGCAACACAAATACTGTAATGCCTCTCTATTTATCTTGTCAGAGGTGATACATAACTAGCATTGATGACTCTCTGAAAGTCCTTGGTTCAAATGTCAGCTTCAGATTTTCTTTGCAGAATTCTCTCGATAAGCATGCATATTTGACACAAACCCAACAACATCATAGGTTTCATTACAACCTTTCTGTGATGACATCCAGTGTCTCAGCACAACATTTGCAGGTATATATATATAAAAAAAAAAAAAAACCTTTTGTTTAATGTTTTCCGAAATCTTATTTTTTAAGGCTTGTTCTGATATTGGTGTGGCTTTTTCTACTTCCTTTTACTATTACACATTGCACAGATTACTGGGGTTGGTATAAAGATTTTGACACAAGTGCACGTCTTGGTAAAAAAAGCAATAATTCACCTCCTTTATTTCTGAGAAAGCAGTGATTCACCTCCAGCAATCTTTCAATTGATCTAAACACATCCACACAGAATGGTTTATAGTGGAGTGTCGTGCAATGCAAGTGAGCTGAAGGCATGCCCCGACAGAACCCAACATCCACCTGTTACTCTTACACAGTGTCAGCCCTAAGCAATTTAGCGCCCTAGGCAAGATTCTAGGTAAATTCCACTTCCATTTTATATATCCTTACACAAGAATCTAAATATAAGTTCAATTTAATTCAATTCAAAACAGCTTTATTGGCATGGGAAAAGAGTTTACATTGCCAAAACAAGTGTGACATAGAATGATGTACACACAAAAATAATAAACATTTTAAAATAGCTCCATTTGTGATGTGGAAAACAATAAAATAGAATAAATTGAAATAAATATCCTTGTCTTTGACCATTTATTTTATTTTTTAGAAAACAAGAGCCTGATTTATTAATAATAATAATAATAATAATAATAATAATAATAATAATAATAATAATAATAATAATAATAATAATAATAAAATATCTATGTCCAGTTTATTTACACACATATATATATATATAACTAAATCAAAATCAACACTAAATATTATTTTAATATATGTAGTCCAAACAAAATGTATAGAAACAGAGTCAAAGTTGTCACTTTTGGGCTGTGAAAAGTATTGTAAGATTTGTGGAGTATCATTAATATTCTTCTTTTTGATATTTCATGTCAAAGATTAAAGCTGTGCTCCACTGCTTCATAGTTTTACACTTGAGTAAAATCCTGTGTCTATTCTCACAACCAAATCCAAAGTGATGATGAGTGTGCTGTATTTGTACGTGATCCTCAGACTGAGCTCACTGACATCCCAAAGATGAAACGCAGCGTCCTGTTTCACATGGTGCTAAAGCCCTACACATTCTGTTTGAAGAAGATAGTATAAGAGGATAGAGAAGATGGAGCCGACACTTCCCGGGGGTGCACGGCACGCTGTGATGGGACCGGCCTGCAGTTGGAATTTTTTACCTCTCTGTTGGTGTTAATGAAGATGATAAATATTCAGTTATTTTTCTAGTTGTTTTAAATGTCAAAGTAGATTTAAGTACTTAAAGGCACACTGTGTAACTTTTGGCCACTGGGGTGCTAGACTTGTAACTTTCACGCAAGCGCCCCTAGTAGCCACAAGTGCCTCAGCACTGTCACAAAAATCAATAAACAGTCAGTCGGGCCATATTTTGATTGTGTATGCAGACAGTAGTTGACCTGTAACTTTGGGATAAGGATTGGCTCTAAGGGCTGGGTCAATCGGGCTCTGGTGCGAAGCGGAGCTGGGGTATGGGCTGGAGGAGCAGCCGTCGTCCTCTTCTCCCCGGCCCTCCTCGCCACGTCGGTGGTGGGGAGAAGAGTGCGGCATTGGCGACTGCTACTCCAGCCCATACTCCACCTGTGCGGTGCTTTTTGAAGCACAGTGGTTCCAAACCTTTTGATCTTAAAAATGTCAGGCGGCCCCAAAGACACTTATTTCTTCTAGAAATATTTTTGGATCATGTTTGTTTTGCTGTGTTACAAATACAGAATATAGCCAGGATTAGTGACAAGTTGAGCCAGCTCAGATATATTTGTAGTGCATTTTCTTTTAAATAGATTTATATTTGAGAAAGTGAAAGTATAGAATACAAGATTGTGTGTTGTTTTAAGCCTTGCTATTGCCTTACCTTTGTTTTGAGGCGTTTAAAATTTTTTCATCCTTTATTATGCCTTACTATAGCCTTACCTCCGTTTTGATGTATTTGAAATTTTTTCACCCTTTTTTGGTTTTCAAAAAAAGGTTTGCACGTTTTTTTTAGCCTTACTTCTGTTTTGAGGTGTTTTGAAATTTTTTCACCCTTTTTTATGCCTTACTATATAAAGCCTTACCTCCGTTTTTTGGCGTTTCAAATTTTTTTCGCCTTTTTAAGCAGTGGGCGGTTGTCGTGGCCGAGCGGCTAAGGCGGTTGCGAGAAATCCACTGGGGTTTCCCCGCACAGGTTCGAGTCCTGTCGACAACGATGAGTTCAAATTTGCTTGGTAACATCGTTCAAGCACCCAGTAGTTGGGATACTGTCACTTCACAGGTTTTTTGTGCTGAAAATTTTGTCATGGAGCCAAAACAATTATCTTCAGTTTCTCTTTCTGACTGTTATTAACCAGTGCCTTACTTCAATATTTTGGTTTTCAAAAAAAGGTTTGCATGTTTTTTTAGCCTTAATAGCCTTACTTCTGTTTTGAGGTGTTTCAAAGTTTTTTTTCCCGTTTTTATTCCTTACCTCCTTATTTTGACATTTGAAATTTTTTCTCTCCCTTTTAAATGTAAAGAAAATATTTTTATTCAGTTATTTCTTTTATCAATTACTAGACATGTCAGGCGACCCCATTTAAATTCCAGACAACCCCGCCACGGGTCACGACCCCAAAGTTGATTTAGTGCCTTCAGAATAGATTTATTTCTATATGTTTTATCATTTCCGATTGTCCATGTTTTAATCAAGATCATTTCTATCATCATTATCATAATTATAATTTTTAACTAAAAAATAAACATTACAAAATCCTTATTTTTCATGCTCACATTTGTTAATTTTCTACTCTCTCTCTGTCAAGTCCCCCCTGTAGTTCAGTCAGGTACACCTAGGGTACACAAACCTCTGTTTGAGAAACACTCAGAAGATTGCAGAAACAACGTTGAAGCGTAAACGTTTCTTTAAAAAAGTTTTTTACTTCATTATCACCATGATTTCTCGTGTTCTTTTGTTACACAATTAAGACAGTGATTCACTTGACGTAATTTTCATCCTGCTTTCAATGTCGTGTTCCGCATGATATGAAGTTGATCCAATTATTGCCGTTATTGGCAAAAACATTAACATTGTTTTGGCAGCGACTTTAAATCCAGAAAAACACCAAAAATGTCACAGAAATGGCAGTGTTTTTTGGGGTGACACTGGCATCAGTAGTGGATAAGAACAACTTTTGGATGACTTACAGTTTTGAAAAAATATGAGTTATTTTCTCAGCAGACAGAAACAGTCAATAGGTCGTCTTTGGGCATCAAACACACTATAGCGAAGGCATCTAAAGCAAGGAAAGAAACATGTCTACATGGAGAATAACTAACAGTGAAGAAGGAAAGAACATTTTCCTCACTATCGCTCCTTCTTATATACATAAAAATAAAAAATAAATCAGGCTCCAACATGTACAGAGATATACATCCAATCTGAATATGCATTCATCCAGCTATCCAACATTTTTCTCATATGAATGATTAGCTGCTTTGTATTTTTAGGCAGACATGTTAAATAAATATAGTAAATAGGAAGTTAGGAGGTGGCGTGTCGGAGCAGGGCCACAGATAGCTGAGAGTCAGTGGTGCTAATGTGAGGTCTGAGTGTGTAACCTCCGTCTCACTGAGCTCTGATTAAAGAATGATTTATCGGCCTGCTGGAGAGCCCTCTCAGCAATCTGTCTCCTCAATGAGATTTTTTCCATTTCGAGGAGCTTTGGTAAATCAAGCCATCTTTGAGAGGATCCCTGCTGGACAATGTCAAGGTGTCTCCGAGAAGGAGCGATTAAAAACTATGATCACCAAATCACAGAAGGGAAGGGGAGTGAGACGTGGAGGGGGTTCACAGATGCTGACGGATACTTTTTGTCAAATAGAAATTGGGTTCTGATTTTTGGCGGAGGATAAATCAACTCATAGATGTGTGCATTTGTCGTTTCCACGCATGGATTATCAGACAGATTTGAGCCTCGCCTCTCTTGGGCTCATTTGCATATGGCAAGGAAAGATTTAAGATGTTCTTGATTCTGCAGCTGATATATAAAAAAAAAAAACTTAAACTTACATGTCTTCTTTATTTGGTTGATTTTGCTGATTGTTTACAGCTGTAATGTTGTACTTGCAGCTACAATTTCTTGTCTTTTGTCATCCATTAATAAACCTTCTAATTACTTGCAAGGTTCAAAGTAATACATGTTTAAATACATGTAGTATTTCTCTGGCTGCTATAGTTCCTTATTCTGGTTGCAACTTCCTGTGTGTTAAACAGAATGCCAACATCATTATAACCTTTCACAATAAGAGGCTTCTGTTCACTGACTTTAATGTTTTTTTTCCCACTAAAGGTGGGACAATATACAGTGTGACAATATACTCAAAATAAGTAAAGTGAAGTGTGTCCAGAGTTGAAGTCAAATTTTTCTGACTGCAAACCTTTTTTGTGTTTTGTCCTTTTCAAAACTATCATATTGTATCATTACTGCGAGCCTATTATCATTTATTGTATCACAACTTAAACTCAGTATCATCTTTTTACTGTTTTCACATAAAAACAGGGAAGAAAGCCATCATCCCCATGGTAACCCTTGAGATTTCTATACTTTGTCAGAGAGGATACTGGTTATACTTTCTCCCTCTATAGTTAAACATTCAAGAGCCCACCCAACCCACCCATCAAATTAATATATAACTGATGCAAGATTCAAATGTGACACTTAATTTATTTGAAGTCAGTACTGTGTATTTGAACATACATGTCTGGTATGTGCCCAAATAACATTTGAATCCTTACATGAGGGTTTCTTTTCCGCTGCTTTGTGATGTTTGTTTACAGACCAGAGATCATTCTAAGGTATAACTTTTATGCATCATTAAAGCTGATATCTGGAGTTTCTGAGAAATCTATGTTTATGTATCATTCTTTTGAAATGCGAAAAAATACCTAACTAGTCTTTTACTATGGTCTACTGCCGGTGGTCATTCATATACATTAATGCAGTGATTCTCAACTGGTGGTTCGGGACTGAAAAGTGGGTTGCGGACCAGTACTGGGTGGGTCGCGGACAGCTGGTCAAAAATAAATAAACACTTAATGCTACTCATGTTGGACGTCTTTTATTTTGAGAGAAACTTTTTTTTGACAGGCATGCTGTGAAATGCATGTTGCACATGAAAATATATATATTTGTGTTTTAAAAAAGATTTTGTATGTGTGTTTTCAACAGCTATTTTTGAAAAACTAAACTTGGTCTGAACAATTAAAAAAAAAAAAGAGAAAAACAGTGGGTCGCAAATTAATTACCGTGGCAAAATGTGGGTCCCAGGATGAAACCAGTTGAGAACCCCTGAATTAATGTACATAAGTCCCCCATTGGGGAATGCAGAGGCACCATACCAGGGTGGTGGGTAATTTCACACATTTTGGCCTGTCCGGTGGGGGCCCGGCCCCTCTGTTGATGGCTGGGCCGCTGTGTGGGGATCGGGAGGGTGCGGTCGAGCGTGGTGGGGCGGTGGGTCTCTGGGGGACGTGGAGGGGTGTTGCTGGGGGCTCTCTTTGTGGGGTCTCTCCGGGCGGTGTCGGCCTGGTGGGGCGTGGGGGTGCCCCTTCCCTACAGGTGGGGCTTGGTGCTTGTCTCGTCTCCTGGTTGCCTTGGCGGTGCGACCCGGTGGGTCCGGGGCGGCCTGCCGCGCCGGTGTGGAGGGTGGGCGTGCTGGCGTCTGCGCCGGTTGGGGCGGGGCTGTCTAGGGCTCATCGCGCAGGCGGCATCAAGGAAAGGCGATCTGGCGTGCTCTGGGGTGCTTGGTCGGTACGCCTGGGGGCCTGCGGGGCATCTTGCAGCATCCCCTTGGTGCCCTCGGCGACTGTGGGCGTTGTTGCCGTCCCTGGGGGCGCTGCTCTCGGTGCTGCTTCCGTTCCGGGTCCTACTGGCCTGGGGTCCAGACCCTGCTGGCTCTGGGCCTGCCGGCTGCCCGGTCGGCGCGGCTCTGGCCGTCTGCTGGGCGTGGGCCTTGGGCGTGGGCCTTGGGCGGGGCGGGGGGAACTCTGGGCCCTCCCCTCGGGGGTTGGGTGCTTGGGTGTGGGTGGGTGGGCGGTGCGGGATGCTGGTGGGGGGGTTGGGGTCAGTGGCGGGATGTGCTGGGTGCTCGGCTACTTGGGGCTTTCTCGGATGTGTGTGTGGGGGGCGGTGGCTGCCTCTCGGCCTGGGACCTTAGGGGCATCTGGGGGGTTGCTCGGCCGTGGGGGGGTGGCCTGGGGCTCCCTGGCCCCCACTCTTTCTGCAGGCCTGGCTGCATCTGTGGGCCCGGAGCAGTTTCTGGGTTTGCAGTAACGGATTTTGCACAAATACTGGTATACGATGCACTGGCACGCACAAAACTCATACTGGGCTTAACTTTAGACACGTTAATCCCAATTACCTGCTTTAGGTACTACCACTCATTCATTCCCTCTGTCCACAGCCACCACCATTATAGCTAAGCTTCACACTTGTCACTATACTGGCTTGATTACACAACATAATAAGCACAATATATTCTACAACTTCACATCTGATCCTCACTGTAAAACAATCTATTCTTCCCCACCCTTTCTATATCCTACCTTGAGTCTCTCCTCCCTCCTCCCCCCCCCCCCCCCCTCCACTTAGGTGTAACACTGCTCTCCCTTTTTATATCCTCCCTATAATAAAAGATTTCTTACCCTTCCTTAGGGAGGGCTGGTGATTGTCACAATTACGCAATAAAATAAATCAATTAATTTCATTGCAATAACAAAACATGCATTGCTGTCTCATAATGATTGCACTTCTTGTAGTGTTGACCTTTGACAGCATGTGCAGACAAGTAAAAAAAAAAAAAAAAATGTACATAAGTCCCTCCTTCATCCTGTAGAACCCCATACAAATGGAAACGATCGCCGAGTGCGCCCAGCCAATAGGCTCCTGTTTTTGAGCCTGTCAATGCAGAACTGTGCACGGAAACAAGGCCGCGCGTCACAACAGCAAACAGGTAAATATGATTTTGTCTCTTACCTGACCCATAAACCTATATCAATGTGACCCGATGCGACCTTGTTTTGTTCCGCGATGCGCGTGCAGAAAAGTAGAGGCGTGGCTTCTGGTAGACTGCAGAGGCAGGGGGAGGAAGAGGAGCTGGTGAGGGCGGGACATCGAGACATCCTCTCAGAAATTCCGGATATCAGCTTTAACCGGGTGTCAGAAATGTGATTTCAATGCATTCCAATCACTACAGTAGCGTGTCCAAAGAAAAAAAAAAAAAAAAAAGAAGAAAATTGTCGCAAAAAAAAAAAAAAAAAAAAACACTTATTATGAGAAAAGACTGCTCGGTTTCTGTTCTCATGTACAATTCTGCTCATGGTTACAATGATCATGACTAAATCCACAGCAGACATGCACCTCCACCATGACCGTTAATATCTATCAAATATTCACACATGGCTCCTACTTTTCAGATGATGTCACTGTGTCATATGTCTTCAGGCTCTCCATGGCAGCCATCTGAATTCTAAATGCAACAGTTACCTGAAACAATGGTTACCATTTCCATATTATCTACACACAACACCACAGGTGCCACGCTGATGATTATGTTCTCATGAAGATTATGAAAACTGTGTCTTTTTCATTAACCAAAGGACACAACAGCTTTATGTGATCTGAATTAAAATAATTAAAATGCAAAGTAATTGCACAACTCAGAACCAATAAAGCATTGAGCTTAAGTCTTTATTAGGCTTGTATGAAAACAATGTCTCCACCAGTTACTTCCATTGTCTCACTTTGCTGTATTCAATGATGGCATGTGCCCGACCTGATTATAAAGAATACTGTTTTCATTGTTGAATGCTTCATGTCCCATAAACATTGTGTTCTATGATGAGAAACATTTTTTTTTTTCATCTTCTGTCAAACTAAAGTTACAACTGAGTTACAAAAGTGTAACAAGAAATTGTTGAAAATAATAATTACATTTTAGATTTATTTATCTTAGGATTTACAGAAACAGCTTGTATAATGTTTAATTTCTATTTTCACAGTGATAGAAGTTTGAAATCCAACTGGTCCTGCTTTCTCTCGGTGAAGTTGCATGTTCTCCTGAGATTGGACTGTAATCCCGCCCTATAATTCCAACTCAGAATTAAAAGTGTAATGTGACTTGCGAAGTTCTTCAGTAAGTGTACATCAGGGTTGGGGTTCCATTACATTTTCCCGTTACAATTAAGTTTTCAATTACCCATATTCAATTACAATTCAATTACGATTTCAGTGACCAGCATTTTTTCCAATTACAATTAAATTGGAAATGTTTTTTATTCCTCATAAAGTCAACTACAATTGTTCTCAATTACTAAAGTTCAATTACAATGAATTACAATTACTGCGCCAGAAATTAATAACCCAATCAAAGTTAACCTTCCTCTTGTTTTAGCTTTCTGTTAGCATCTCTGATGAATACACTAAAAACAAATGTCTATCATCTAATTTATTTCCTATCTATTGGTTACCTTGTTAGGCTTTCTAATCAATGAAAATATATGTTTTTACTATTTTTGGTGTAGGCGTCTGAGCCTTTTTTGTGTCAGTATACCCCTCGATTTCAACCTAAAAAAAAAAAAACAAATGTAGGAAAGCTTAATATGAAACATTATTTAATAATTGTTACCTGTGTAGAACTGTACATATAACTGTAACATGGTTCCCAGTTCTGTGTAAAATTATGAAGCACAATTTTTGGAGAATTTTTATGGCAAATACAATTAGAAAGTCAATTACCTAAACTTTATACATTTTATTTATAATTACGACAGTAACATATTTTTAAAATTACAATTACATTTATAATTACTGCATAATTGTAATGAATTATCACTTACATGATTACAGTTAGAACTGACCCCAACCCTGGTATTGATTGACTGAACTGTATATGTTACCTTGTGCCCTAAAACTGTCAGTAACAGCACAATAGGGTGTCACTATCTCATTTGTAAATGTAAATGAGTGCTTTTTTACTTTTCAAATGAATGTAGAAACTTTCAAGGTGAACAATGAGGTGAAAAAGGAAGTATTTGCCTGAACAGCTGGAACGAGAGTTGCTGCAGCAACACCTCTGTGGGAAGATGAGACGCTCGAGATTATAATGGGTAAAGTTATCGTAGTGTTGGTTTTACTAAACATTTTAATTCATGAAAAAGTATGAAAACCAAGTATAGAATAACTCCTTTTGCATAGATTTAATGATTATTTAAAAATCCAACAACAGGGGGGTTATTTTTTTTTATTGCAAAATAAAAAAATAAAAAATAAATAAATAAATAAATAAATAAATAAATAAATAAATAAATAAATCAATAAATAAACCCAACTCAACCATAGATGTTTAGATTTCCAACATGTTGTTTAACCAGTTGTTAACCATGTAAACAAGGGCAGTGTGGGAGGGAAGCTTCTGTTCCTGACCTTCATTGAATGTGCAGCCCACGTACAAAGCTGACCTGCCTGGATAACAGTGATTACAGCGTCCAACATCTTGCTCATCATTATAGCAGAAGGAGAAAGAGAGGGCATTCCCAGTGTACTCAAACTGTCCCAAAACACAATGTTTTTCTCAGCTGATTAGCAATGCACGAGCAATGATTAGTCCTGAGGAGTTTTGTTAATAAGAGAGAGATGCCACATTGACCACTAAGGTAGCCACTGTTATTATGTGTTAAGTGTTTACTGTGTACTGATATCTGGTGGTAGGTCATTTAAAAAGTGATGATGTCAAATATAAACTTCTGTTCAGGGTGACTTGTCCATATTCCAAACACAGGCCTCATGACGAAAACTTTCTTATTTAATGGTCCAGTATTATGCTATTTTTCACACATCTCCATTTGTTCCAGGAACCCCAACTAGGGCTGCTCAATTAATTTAAATTCAATTACGATTTTGATTATTACACCCAACGATTACAAAAATATCATCATCAAGAATAAATGATTATTAAAAACAAACAAAAAAAAAAAAAAAACATGTTTTATTCACTAAATAAAACAAACCCACTATTTCGGACATCCACAAATAATAAAGCTTGGCACAGACATTAATACTAACTTTGAGTTGTTTAATTCATGCACATGCAAACTCCTCCCCTCTGCCCCACCCCTCTCAAAGCCAAAGCCAGTCTGCAAGCCAACACAAGGAAAGTTGTTGCTAGTGGTTTTGAAACACAGCAGGAGAAACGCAGCCAAAACACTGGTAAAAAGTGACAAGTCAAATGATCTTCTATGGGAACACTTTGGGGTTGATGATGAAGACTAAGAGCAACAAGTGTTTTGTTTTGTTTTGTGCAAAAGTGAACATAGTTGATTTTAGTGTTTGAAGGATTTTATTTGTGTTTAAAGAATATATTTTATGTTTTTTTGTACAAAAATAAATAACTTTTTGGTTGACAAATAATTGTTTGAATAATTTCAATTATGACTAAAATAATTGATTATTATTTTTTCGATAATTGAGCAGCCCCACCCCCAACAACATGGTATTTGAGGTTTATTTTCCCAAACTCGCCTGTTTTCTGAAGTTTTAGCCCTCTGAAAATTGACTTTCATGACACTTCTAAAAACAGACTGTTTTGTTGCCTTCATGCATATACATGAATCAGCGTGTCTAGGCGCTGACGTCATGCCTCGCTCAGAGAGGGTAGATCACTATCGCAATTCTCTTTTGCCGTCCACACACTCTTGTTATTGTTTTCAGCCAAAAAACTGCACATTACAGTACAGTACAGTATTGTGATTGTGAGTCCGACAAAAACGCTGCTCCTCGGTGTGTGTTTATCACAGCGGCAGCAGTGGAGTCAGTCAGCTGTTTCAAACACTCACCAGAGCTGCTATGTCGCTTTCTTGTCATCCGCACATATTCTGACCACAGAACTAGTCCATTTAAGACGATAATCCACTGTTATGTCTAACCACTGCGTTGCATTGGGTCACAAACACGTCAAATAATGTCAAAAGCAATAAGAAGCGATATAACGGGTACTAAAAGTGGAACTGTTCCCCAGGCGCTACACTGTGGCTTCCCACTGCTCCTCGGGGAGGGGTTATAAGCAAAGAACACATTTCGTTTGTTTTAGCTGTGAGGTAGTTTGAGAGGGAGGAGCTTACATTCTTATAGGGTAGGAGGAGCCAGGATTGTCAGGAGGAGGAGTTTCCGCGATGTGACTTCACAACGCAAGCAAAATCCAACTGGCCCGTCAGCAATTTTCAACTGGTGGGTTGGGACCCAAAAGTACTGGGTTAGTAGCGGACAGCTGGTCAAAAATAAATAAATACTTAATGTCTCTCATTTTGGAATTCACTTATTTTGAAATACACTTTTCTTTTGACAGGCGCGACGTGAAATGCATGTTGCACAGGAAAATACATAGATTTACGTTTTGAAAAAAATGTGTTTTTAACAGCTATTTTTTTAAATAGATTAATGACTGTGGCAAAAGTGGATCAGGGTGAAACCAGTTGAAAACCCCTGACTTAAATTATAGTCTTTGTGATGAACCAGGTTATAAAGTAGATATCAGACATAAAACATGTCATGGGTTTTTTGGAGTATATGTATACATAGATCTTTAAAACCGAGATGATTCGTTGGAATATTAAAGCTGCCACTACCACTGACCTTTTTCCATTTGCTCTCTATGCTATTGCACTCAATCAAGAAAGGTCAGTGGTAGACGTGGGCTTCGTACAAAGCAATATTTCCCAGGTTCCATAGCCTCATTGTAGGATTTATATCATCCCTACATATTAAAACAGGTATTAATAATAGCATGGCGTTACTGGTGAACATATCACTGAATACAAGGGTCACCAAACATTAGGCAGGAGGTAAAATATAATAAATACAAATAAATGTTGAGTGATTGCACTTTTGTTGCAGTTTTGTTCAACATAGGAAGTGTTAGAATATTCAATTTTCTCATCATTAGCATGTCAAGCTGGTAGCTACTCTTTCCTTTTGTCATTTCTAATATTATTTGCATGTTCTCTTCCACTACTCCCAACTGCAGGTATTAAAAATAGAGCTGTTTGATACTTTAAATAATTGCATTTTCGTTCCCCCTCCATCCTACTCTTAACTTTACCTGACCTGTAAAATATTCATTTTTATTTTGACCTTAACAAACACACATTTATGCATCATACAGTGAGCTAACCTGTTCAAAACACTGAATCCACTCAGCATGGTCAATGTAATGTTGGAGGAGGGAGCCCCTTAGTGGACAAATGGTGAATCCCACCTTGTTGCTTTTGGTCTAAAAGGCAGCAGTTTTCCCCATTTTATTTTTATTTTATTTTATTACTTATAAAATGTATAAATAATCACTATCAAATGTTGACATGAACCAACATGAGTTAAATCTTATTTTATCACTCTTTAATCTTTCTTTATTTATCTATTTGTGGCTATTTTCTTTTAGATCTCCTAGCTCTGTCATGATTGGTGGAGCTGTGGCAGCTGTTTTCCCCATTTTATTTATTTACTCTTCTTTTTTCTTTTTTTTTTTGCCTATAAAATGTATACATAATCACGATCAAATGTTTACATAAACCAACATGATTTCAAACTTATTCTATGACTCTTTTTACGATGAGTTTTAGGTCTCCTAGCTGTGTCCTGTTTGGTGGAGCTGTGGGTTCTTTGTGTTAAAGTGAATGATAATTGTTGTTTCCTGCTATGTCGTGTTATGTTATCTATGGAAACACACTATGGAACTGATTTACCTATTCATGTGTAAGAATGAGTAACTTACAGCTGAACATTATGGATCAAGCATTTAGCATCATAGTGAATAGACTTTGGCAATGAACTATTTTCCATTGCTTGTATAATGTGTTTGATAAAGCTTAAGGTGTGCTTAAATATCAAACCATGCTCAGTTGCAAAATGTCCTTCACAAAATTGTCACATTTTATCACGCTACAGTTTCTGTTGGTTTCCTTCTGATTCGCACAGACTGTACATTCCCTCTGCTATTGTGTTTCCATGCTCCTTCTCATTCTACATTCAGCTCAGCGTCATTACTAAGTTGGCACTCTGTGCTGTGAAAGGCGATGAATGAATATTCCATTACTGTTGGAGAAAACATTCCTCTGTGAACATTTGGGCTCAGATGATCCATTTGTTACGTGCAGCCAAGTTTTTCCTTCCCTCTTTTGAGAAAACATTTTGTTAGCGAGAAGCTTTCACACTAAGCAGGGCTCTGTGTCTGTGCAGGCTAGCGTTTCCACTGGGCCTGCATGGTGGACTGGCAATCTGTTATAGGGTGTGCACCAAATCTAGGAACTTTGTCTCAGTACAAATCGACAAAGCTATTGCATGAATAATAGAACTAATTTGAATATCCACGATATAAACTAACAATTACAATTTACTTTGAGTAAACACACTAAAATACCCCACAACACATGTTAGTTTTTAAATTATGAAAGAAAAAAAAAAGAGGAGGAGGAGGAGGAGGAGGAAGAGGAAGAGGAAGAGGAAGAGGAAGAGGAAGAGGAAGAGGAAGAGGAAGAGGAAGAGGAAGAAGAAGAAGAAGAAGAAGAAGAAGAGAAGAAGAAGAAGAAGAAGAAGAAGAAGAAGAAGAAGTTTCAGCTTACCCTGTGTTCAGGGTTAATGTTCCGCTAACCTTGAAGTAAAACATCTAAATAACCATAAATAAATAGATCTCATGCAGTAAGTGATCCTTGTACTAAACATACATCTTTACATACTTTATCTGCTTCCATATGTATGCTTTTATTTTTAAAGGAGAAGCACTTTGTGATTTTTGTTTTAGAAAGCACTTACAAGCAGAATCATTTTGTAAGAAAACACTCACATATATATGAGAAGGTCATAAATTTGAAAAGCCCTGTTATGTAGTCGTTTGTCTCACAGCCTGCTACGTACACGTATAAAAGTGATGATGAAGTATTTGTCCTTCATGTCCTGTGACCTCTGTCGGAGAGCATTTACAACTAATCGATTCGTGCACTGTATTATAGAGACTTAACCCTGACTGCTTCCTGCTGCACTCCTGTGACGCTTATTATTCTTCAAGAATAACGAGAAACCATGTATTACTGCTTACACTACCTAATCACACATTTTATAAAACCCCTAGCCTTAAGTATGAGCACAAATCTTATATTACACATTAAATAGCCTTTGTCAATACAAAAAGTCAGTGCGTGTTTTATTCGTCCTTGAGCAACACATACAGTAATTCTGAACACGCTGCATGTATTCGGCTTCTTTATTTGTAAAGAACAGTTCAGGTGAAACCCAAAGAGAGTGTTTTTTTTTCCCTTAATCGTATATCAGTGCAGTGATGCTCTCCAAGGCCGGGGCTTTAACAGAAAAGGGCATAATGAAAAATTATATTGGACTTCATGAGCCGTACCTTGAGCCATTAGACAAAGGAAATTATTGGATGCAAAGTGCTCTAATTTAGTGTCTGATTGATTTTTTATGAGCTACCATACGACTCACTCAGTAATCATTTTGGTACAGATATAATGTGAGTCATTAGAATGTGCTGCTACAGCTTTGCTGATGTTGATGTAGTGTCCTCCATAGACAACTCCATATATAACATCTACAGGTCAAACACTGAACAAAATGAGGAACTACAGGCTAGTGTCTGAAAGGTATGTACAGAACTATAAATATAAGGGAGTTGGAAGATAAGTAACTGCGTTGTATTATTATGGATTTGGCACAGGCTGTTTGGTATTAAATTATTCTCATGGTAATAATATTTGTGTTAGATTAATCAACATAAATATGTAGTTTAATTATTGACATCAGCAGGATATCTGTTATTTGGATTATTATGGGAATGCACTAAAAGTTAATGATCATAACTGAAAAACAGACGTTTTCCATACTCGTTTCTTTCATATTTTTTTCTTTTTTTCAAAGTGCTTAAAAGGGAAGGAATAGAAACAACAGCACTTCTAATTTCACAAACTAAATACATCCCCCTGCTTTCATATGTACATACAGCCTATAATTGCTGCTTTGATGACATAAAATCAATCTGCATTTGTGCAAATACTCATGCACAAACAGATGCACACATGATAAAAAAGGGTTGTAATCATAGGAGCCATTTTTCATCTGCACATCAAGCAAACGTACTGCACATGAAATGGAGATGAGAAGACATGTTCTCCAGTCACATTATTCTTGCTCCCAGCAGATCAATGTTGTTCATCAATGGTTTGCAAAACACCCGATGCGTCACAAGTTCAACACAGTTAATATGGTTGATGTTCATGTAATTGCCATGATATTATAGAAGGTCTGGACAGATTGTATAAAGTTACTGTAATATTGTGTTTTCACCTTGGCGAATGTCAGGATTGATGCCGTTTCTGGCTTGTTTGTTTCTGTCCATGGTGCTGTATTCTGAGTTAGCTGGGTTAGGTTAGACCAGAAATCCCAACTTTTGGTTCTTGCCTGTTCTTGTACCTGTTTCACATGTTATTCATCTTAAAAAAAAGAAATAATCTGTGATCCAAATAACAACAAGAGGATTCATAGAGCGCAAAATCTCCTCTTTGCAGATATTGGCACTAGATCAGTGATCCTGATTATGGCACCGTGATCATTCACATTTTAAAGGCTGGGAAGAAATTTCTATCCCCATTAATAACGATACAGTAGGTGAATCAATGAGCACCACAAATTTTTCGAAAAATCCAGAAGAAATGCTTAATTCTGATCCGATCTGGATGAAAGTTTGTGGGGTAAAAGAACCAACCCGACATAACTGCGTGAAGTTTCATAAAGATCGGTCAATTATGAACCAAGATGTGAATTTTAATTATTTATCTGTTCTTAAAAAAAAAAAAAAGATGTGAATTTTCAAAATTTTGCCAATGATAAGAGTTACTATTGTATATCAATATTAACTCATTTTAGTTCAGGGGCTAAATACGGAGCTGTTTGATCTCAAGTGGGCCACAGATTTTATGCAGGAAAACAAGTAATTTGAACATTATTGTGCCGAAGTTTGCACTTCTACGAATACATAAAATACAAAATATGTAAGAAATAGACAATATTTTAGCAATAAGTGACAGATATTAGTCCCAACAGGATCTTTAAATTTCCTTGATCTTAAGACCAATTTCTATTTCATTAAAGGACCTAATATGTAATAGTTTGAGGAAAATTGAAGGATTTTGTAAAACGTTTGAATATTTTGAACTGTTTAACATTAAATATGACTGCAATCATGTGATGAAAGCACCAGGAAAACTGTGAGCACCAACAAATATGGTTGAGTTTCATTTACACAATGAGTCATGTTTTTTCTGTCATTTTTACTTTTTCCTGTGGACCAAATTGGATGCCTCAAAGGGCCGGACTTGGCCGCCGCCCTGGGCCATGAGTTTGACACGTGTGATCCACCAAAATGTAATTGAATCTTCCATGGCATAAGGTTATAATTTTGACAAAATCTGTTCTGTACTTTAGAAGTAATCCTCCTAAAAGTCAAACAAACAAATAAATGCCAATAAAAAAAAAAAACTCCTTGGGGGAGGTAAAAAGGACAGGAGTTACCATGGTAACAATATTTGTCTCTTATTGAGGCGACAAGAGAGCCAAACATGTTGGAAAAAAATATTTTATCATGGATATATTGGCTGACAGTGTTTGTACAATTGGTTTCAATTAGCTAAAACTTATATTCTTTAATGATGTCACAAATATACAAATGAGCAGATGAACCCCCCCCAACCCATTTGAATTGCTGCTCCGCCTTATGTACAGTCAGTCTGTTCCCACTCTTTGCTACAGTGATTTTTTAAATCTCCAGCATTCAGACTGTTAAGTGCCTTATTTTCTGCATGAACAAAGATTTAAGTGTCCTAAAATTCTAAAGCCTACCTATTTATGTCCAATGGCCTGCACTCTCTGTGTAGTGGCTGTGAATTGATCTGTTAGTGTGTTAATGGGAAGCCTCACACAGTCAGCAGGCAGACTGCAGGTTCCACCACATTGGTTTTGCTTGATGGTTGGTGTCAGAAAGACCATCGAACAAAATTGTTTTTGAATGAATGCTGGCAAATTGAATTCCTCTTCCATTTACTGGATGCCTCTGTGTTCGTTGACATCCATACCGCAGTGAGCAAAAATGACCAACCCTCAACATTAAAGATCGACAATATTAACTGAGATGTTGGCGTATACAGAATTTATTAACAAGTACAGGTAAAGAAAAAAAATGCACTATGAAAAAACAAACGTACTCTATATAAATGTTAGTTCCCTGTTTGCTTATTTTGCCGAGATAGAGGATGAACTCACGCAATGACGACTATGGGATGTGTCACCTTGTTTATTAAGTGCTCCTATTTCATCCATTAATCTCTGTCATCTCATTGACATTGCTCATAGATCAATAACCATGGTGGAAAGTAGTCAACATGAATAATGTGCTAAATTAGGATCTTTACCAGATATTGATTATAAATTTGTCCCTGCCCTTGAACTCTCTCACACCACTTTTGGTGGTTTATGTGCAAAGAGAGTTTCACAAAGAGAGTTTCACACCCTGATATCACAACAAGAGAAACATGTACAGTATAGGAGGTGGAGCTTGACGTTGCTCCATCTATTTTCGACTATGTGCATGTCTTCACAGTGAAACACTCTTGAGTGTCACTCTTTCAGAGTGAGGAGCTGAGTAAAGTAAAGCATGCAAAGCTGCAGTTATTATCTCTGTGCTTTTCCCCTGCTGGTGACTGAGAAAAACTCCTGCCAAAGAGAGACGACTGATCAGGCCAGAGCATTTTGTCGGAAACTGGCTTTGTAGCAATCGCGGCATGAAGCATTAGCGAAATGTGGCCAGAGACATGCAGTCAGAAATTATGTCTCTGTCACCCAGGGTAAACAAGCCAGCACACATTCATTAAAGTGCTCTTGACTGGATCTCAAATGTGTATTGACCAGCTGGGGACAAATGGGAACCATTTCCCTGTATGAATGGAAGCCATTTGTTACAGTTTAGGATTGATTCTTTGTCATGGCAACCACCAGCGTGTGGTCATGAAATGAGGAATTGCATCATCCAAGGTAAGGAAACGGAGATTTTTGAAAAAACATCTCGTCAGATGTGCAAACGTGATGTAGCCTACACACACCTCTGTATCTAAACACATGTTTAAAATTAAATGTGTCCGTGCAGTCAGTGCCCATACATGTCAAGATTATGTAATGTTTTTGTTGGTGTGTAACTTGATAACTGAAAGAGAGCGCTTATATCACACATATCTCCATATCAGTCCAAACACCGCTAACAATTGTGAGGAAGACTGTTAAGAAAATAAGCACACAAGTGCAAAACAGGAGGGAGCCGGAACACTGACAGCACAGACACTCTAGCTGCGTTTCCATAACCCTTGGAAATCCGCAAAATCTAAATAGAGCAATAAAAACTGGTAAGGGTAACACCTGAAAAAAAATTCAATATTGAAATGTGCTGCAAAAGCACGATAGAAAAACATTTTCCGCAAATACACTGGTCACATGACCACTCCTCTCCGAGTAAACGCGGTACGTGTAGACTAAAGAGGAGACCAGGACATTTCTTAGCATTATGCATAAAAATTATTACTGCCACGGTAGACAGCAAACAACAAAGGAATATGGAGTATTATATGGAGATTTGGAGCATCCGTCTTCCTGCAGCGAAGTCTCGCAGGATGAGATTTCACGGGAGTTAAGAGGCTCCTGCCCAAAACAAGCCTCAATGGAAACACATTCAAAGCGCAATTATACTTTGTCGACATTTAAAAATATCGCTTTTATTTTGCGAGAATCTGTAACGGAAACCCGGATAGTGCTACTGACAAAACCGAGAGTGAAGACACAAGCAGGAAGACCTGATAATGCAGAAATGATAAACAAAGATCTCAAAACATGAACTGGAAACCTAAAAGCTGCACAAATACGAAATAAACAGGGAAATAATCAAAACATGAACTAAAAGAGAACCCATAGGGCCTATAGTACGAAGCTGGATAAATATATCTGGGAAATATCTCCGTTATTGTCCTTAATCAAACATTGACTGCCACAGAGCAGCAGTAATACGGAGCTGGTTATCAACATGTTAACTTAACCAAGGGTTTTCCAACCTTGAACAGTGTGCGCTCACATAAAACGGGTCAAGATTACAGCGTCAGACCAATCACAAACATGGAGAAACTGTGAAGAGCAACTTAGATCACATTTGACGAATAGTTCTTCAAAAATATGAAGAATTAAAATCCATTATCCAAACAACACTACAGCAAAAGCAGGAAGGAAGGGATGCAGACGGATGATTATTGACTGTTAATGTGTACATTTGTGAGATTATATAATATGAATTCATCAGACAATAGACTGACTCACTTTAATACAGCACAGACGTGTTTCAATTCATGTATCCGCTTCATTTTGGGTGCAATCTGTTGCTCTGATGCTGCTTTCATACAGCTCAGCATACATCAAAAGGTGGACAATACTTGTATTTTATACAGACTGTATTATTATACAGGACTGAGGCTCTCAGCATCGCCAACACTGTATATGAATGGCTCAGACTTTTAAGCACTGCGCTGAACCTTTTGGCATTGCACAAGTTCCCGGTATACCCATAATACTGATGCATAGGCTACAAAAGGACAACCAGAGGAAAACTCATTGTAGTGTTTCATGGGCGTTAATTTGAGTTTAAAACAAAACAAAAACCACCGGATGGAAAACAAAAGCCCAGTTGTGTGCAGAATGTGCAAGTAAGAGTTTGCCAATCACTGGAGCTTTGCAGCCTCCAGCCTACCAGTGGAGCTTTTCCACCTCAATGCTAAACATGTAGCAGCTAGCACAGACAACGGCCCTAGTCGGAGCAGGCAGTGTTGCCAACCCACACCCGACAAGATGACAGGGTTAAGAGCCAAAATGAACAAGTCCATGATTGACAAGTGAACAAACTCACTGGATAAATGGTTGTAGTGGACAGTTGACCATTCTCAGAATTAGAGGATATGGGGTTTAGAAACGTTGCTACAGATTGCAACGCCTGACCAAAAATTACCAACTTTTGAACTGCTATGTAAAGATAATTTCAAACTAAATTCATCAGCTTCATCAGCTGGTCACTGTTTCCACTTCTCTGGAATGTAATGTTTTATTTTAATACACAAAAACACATACGTTTTAAGTAAGTTTCCAAAAAAATACAGAAATGCATAAATGTATCTTACTTAAATTTAAGTTTGTACTTTGTGAGCAATCCTATCATAATATTCCTTATTCACATTGCACATTATGTTAGCAGTCAGTGATGAAAATAACACACATGATTTTGTTGTTGTTTAAGCTCATTTATGGTTTTCATTGATTCAGTCAAATGCCAAAATCCATTTAGATTGGAAAAACGTTGCTTCTTGAGTCAAATAATGTTATGCAAATAATTTTGATTAATTACAAAGTCTCCAATTAATTACATTTTTTTGTTTTTTTTTATCGAGTCCCACTTCTACTGAAAACATGAATGAATTTATCGGTCAGAAAGCTCCCGACACGTACAGGCTTTATCAGCTGAAAAATATTGGTCCGTCCATCAGATAAAAATCTATATCTTTCTTATAAGATGTCATCGGGAAAATGAAAGGATTCCAACTATCCATAAATATTCTTTCTCTCCTGTCAGCTGTCAGATCAGATCCATGCAGCAGCGTGTCCACAGAATGACACACACATATATATATGTATATATATATATTATACTTGCTCCATCTTATCCTAGACCCGACCAGGTTAGCCGTTTAGAGTAAGTTACCATGGTAATTTACCCTGGTGAGAAATTAACCAGCGTCGTAGTACAGCACACACTGAATAAACACTGGAAGTTAGCGCTTCAAAGGGAAAGAACATAAAATAAAATGTTAAGGCTACTGAGGATCAAAATGAAAGCAATCTCACCTGAAGCCATAATCTAACATGTACACTGCATTGGATGGATTCATCTGGCAAAACAACACTGACACAGAATGAGTATTACATTTAACTCTTGTTTGAGAAGCCATTACCTTGGCACAGACTAGACAGCTTTATTTAATCTACAAGCTGCCAGCCCCGTCCCATCCACAGACTGGCACAGCAGGCGCCTGTTCATTCAGTCCGTAGGGTTGGTAAGACTCCAGGTCCAGGAATTTGATTATATCGAGAAGCAAACATTTAAAAATCTGGTGTGAACCACAATCGCATGATCTGCAGAAGAACTGTTTAAACACGCCATAAATATATGTTAATATTTGCAGTGAGGGTGCAAATTGAAGGTCAAAATGTTTTCATTGTGAGGAAAAACAGAAATGCACGTCTAAACTAACTTGTTTTTTTATCTACCTTTTTCTTAAAATATTTATCAAGAGATTGCAGTTTTCGGTTTGTTATCCATGGCATTGACAGGTTTCCCCAGTCTATGAATAACATAGATCATATCTCCACTATCCACAGAAAACATCTGACAGCGCAACTCCAGAATTTAAGTAGCCTTTTTTTTTTTTTAATTTTCAACTATTGCAAAATGCGGATGGGTAAAAAAAAAACACATGTACAGCATGCGCGGTAGGTTAGAGGTCAGTAAATAGAGTGTGCACGGTGTAGGATTGGATGATAAAGGTCCACATAGACAAGAGGTTTTAAATCCTAACAAAAATGAAGTGTCTAACAGGTTGAAGTGAGTCAGACAGCGAGCCGCTTTACAGATTTATCAGACTTAGATGGGATTGTAGTCTCGCTGACCTGCGCTTTCAACCTCAACGTATATGTGCTCGTATAAGGCTTCCACCCAAACAGGATTACTTTCTACACTACAGCATTTAGGCTTTTGTAAATAACTGTCACACTGTCAAGACCACATTATGTTCAGTGTTCATTTATTTCTATAATTGTACGTTTTGACCAATTTAGAATCAGAATCAGAATCAACTTCATTGACCAAGTAATGTATTGAATACACATGAGGAATTTCACTTGGTGAACTGTGGCTCTCTCTGATAGTGTAAAACATTAAATAATAACAATCAACTAGAATAAAGAAAAATAAATAAAAAAAGAAGTATAAACATAAATATAAAGAGTAGTTAGACTAATATGTGCAAACTAAATAAAATAACAAGATAATAATAACAACAACAACAACAACAACAACAACAACAACAACAACAACAACAACAACAACAACAACAATAATGAAATGGAATAAAAATACAATAATAATAATAAGATGAACAGCTATTCAAATGTTGGGCAACTGGTGCATGGTATGCTGCAGTATTTTTCAACCTTTTTTGAGCCAAGGTACATCTTGGCAACCGAAAATGTTAAAATATGAAACTTTGTAGCCTATATTAACGATTAACAGTCATTTTTATCAAAGTGTCTTGAATAGGGATCAAACAAACTCAAAGAAGTGTTTTTAATTCAAAATATATTTTTTTTCAATTAAAACGTGCAATCAAATATATGCAGGAATTTTTATCAAAGTGTATTGAATACAAATCACACAAAAAACTAAATATTTCATATTTTGCATACTTGATGCATGTCGTCGAAGTGGGAGGGACAAAAGTAAACATGTGATTAGAACTACAGTTGAACTTTATTCTGTTGAATATTGTTTTGTTTATTAAAATGTGTTTTTTTATGTAAGATATACATATGTAATGTACACATAAATACATGTATTATTAATCAGTATATAATACATTATGTTATCTGTGTGTGTGTATATTGAGTACCTACCCCTTTTAGGTTAACTCTAACCCTATACTAAACCGGAGATCCATTTATTGTACATTGTGGGTGTGTTGAGGAGAAAGTCTAAACACAACATTCTATAATTTAGAATATTTTTTGTATTTCTTTATAATTGAGGTTCCCGGACCTTCACTAAGCTGTCTAATCACACGATCATTGTTTATTGAATTAAAAAATGCATACCAAGTGTTACGAACAAATATTATAATAACTTGTGCACTCCCATTTTTAAGCATGTTGAAAATGCTGTTACTTAAGTGTCTCATTCAGCAAATTAGTATTGATAAATATGTAATGAAATAAAAAAAAAAAAAAAAAACATAACGCAAAACTAAATCTAAAATAGGAAATTGCACCAAACTTGCACTTTGGTTAGAAAAAAATATTACAAAAGCCTATATATGCATGCATACAAAAACCAGGAGCACTGAAGTGATTTAGTCATACCTCTATGAAAGTCATTTATACTCATATAGTACAGACAAAGCATGTCTTTAAATGAAAAACTAGTTGTGGTATCTTCGTCATCATTACATACATGATTGACCCGTATATGATCAAAAGTAAATAATAATTCCGATAATCAGTTTTTCGGTTTCTCAGGGCCAGGGACCAAATGGCCCTTCAGAGCATCCAACTCAGCCCACAGAAGAAAGTGAAAATGACTGAAAAACCATGAATCATTGTGTAAATTACCAAATAATTCAGTTGTTTGAAAGAACTCAGATCTTTTTATCCAAATTCTTAAATTTTTCCCAAATTATTTCACAAAAATCTTCCCAAATTAAATAAAAATTGGTAAAAAAATAAATAAAATCGAAGGACATTTAAGTATCTGTCATCTATGCTTAGATATTGTTGATGCCTTCCATATTTATGTCTAATTTACAACTAGAAGTGAAAACTTGGGCACATTGATGTTGAAATTGTTCGTTTTCCAACCTAAACCTGTGGTTCTTGTGATCGAACTGGTCCATAATTGGCCCTTGAACTACAATGAGTTTACTTTCAAGGTTTAAGAGCATTAAGCTTTGCTTAAAAATATATCGAGGGAGATTAAAAACACTTGATGGAAAACCTGGTAATCGTAAGATAACCTATGCTTTTCCAGTCGAATGCAGGTCCTCACAGATGCTTACAAGAGCAGTAATCTGCTACAAATTCAAGAAAAACTTTTGACACGTTTGGTTTCCTAGGTGACAGATATTCTGCTTCATGCGTCCTCCCAGCGATACCACACTGGACCCATTTCTGTGATCGACAGAATATAAATTGAAAATTTTACATTGTCTTCTTCTTAGATTGTGATTTGTGAAAAGAGACATTTCTTTGGATACTTAAGGAATAGAAGTTGCTTTTTCTTGAAATGAGTTTTGGATTTCTTTTCCCCTCCATTTTGAATAAACATTTTAGTCAGCTTTTCTTCTTCCAAGGCAATAAAGTTGATTCACAGTGAGTTGTCCTTCTCATGCTTTTACAGGTCATGCCTGTTCTCATTCTATTCACGCTAACAAATTACATTGGCCAAGCACAGTAAATAGACTTAATAAGGTCTGGTTGTTTTCACCGTCATCCTCTAGACAAAGTCAAGGCAAATGTTTGTTGTAGCGGTGAAGTGTTTCTCTCTAGACTATGCCTGAGGTCTGCTTTGTTTAGGCTGTAATTATTCTCCTCTATTTTTCAGCTTGTTGGTTCTGCATACAATAGACACTGATCACTGAGCCACAGCACATTTCCTGAAGCTGTAATTGAATAGGGAAAGAAAGAGGCATGAGTGCAGCCTAGTGTCTGCAGCGTACTGCAGATGGCAGTAGTTGAACAGGCACAGCCCGGTGAGACTGTTTATTTTGTATCCAATGTTAATTCTCCCACCAGTGAGGGATGATAACATCGAGTATACCCATCAGTGGAATAGTACTTTTAATCTAGTTCAAGATTTATGTTGTCAAGGACGAGGGATTTCTTTTTGGCTTCTTCTCAGGACTGGAATGAGGAGAGTATGGGGTGGCGGATGTAAAAACCTGGTCACTGTTTCAACATTTAACTTTCATTTGAGTCAAATTAATGTAAAACAAATTGATGTAAAACAACGTGTGAGTGTGAATGAGCTGATATTGTAATGCGCTTTGAGTCTACTGTTTTTCTGCAGTCAGTGCCTTCTCCTCACCCTTCTCTGTCTTCTCTATTTCAGGTGTTGTGAAGCTGATGATGGCAGTTCCTGATCTGTGGTTCACGGCTCAACTAGTCTGGGACACTCTGATGTTCTACCTCTCCATCCTGTTCTGTTGGTCCTTCTGTCCACTAACCCCAACCAGTCAGAGCAGATTTCTTCCTATTAAAAGGGAGTTGTTTCTTCCCACTGTTATTATGAATTTTATATTTTGATAAGTGCATTGAGATGACTTTGTTGTAAATTGCGCTATACAAATAAAGTTGAATTGAATTGAATGAACTTCAGTGTGGGGAAAATACGCTATATATATCAGGTCCATTTACCATGTTTCTATATCATTGTGAAAATGTGTACACATGACAAATAAATTTAGATGTAAATGTTAAATCTAAATGTAAAAGTTCAATCTAAATGGTGAATCTAAAAGGAAATGTTAAATGTAAATGTAAAAGTTCAATCTAAATCTAAATGTTCATTCTAAATCTAAATGCTATATTTAAATGTTAAATCGGTCGTCAAGTCTAAAGCTAAATGTTTAGAAATTATACAAAGTGGGCAGGTCAGCGCCTGTCAATCCCATTTCTAAACATTTAGCTTTACACTTGGTGACAAATTTAACCTTTAGATTTACATTTATTATTTAGATTTTGATTTACTGCTTGGATTGAGATTTAATATTTCGATTTACTGTTTAGATTTACATTTAACATTTACATTTAGATTTGATTTTCATGTGCACACATTTTTAACAAGGATAGAGAACATGCTGTTTTACATGAATTTCTGTCTTGGATGAATGAAAAATGAGCTAAATGTTCAAAATATGTCAGCTATGAAACAGTGACCACATTTTTACATTCGACACCCCATAAGAGAGTGCTTTGGCTTTAAATAAAGTGAAGGGTGTGTAGGTGGGTGATAGGTAGGGAAAAGTCTCATATTCACCAAAACAGGTCCCTGTTGAGATTCATTCCACAAACCTTTTAAGAAGTCGAACTGAGGGAATGCATAGAGTGAAGTGAACACATAACTACGCACTATATCAGACAAGGGAAACGTGAAAGACAAAGTGTGATGCAACTTCAGAAGAGATGAAAGACAGAACTGAAGAAAGTTCAATTTGGAACTTAAAACATGGCATGAAATAAGATGATGAACAGCCACAATACATTGCCTCTATCTCGCTCCTCATTCAACATGTACTACACCCTGTGGCTGGGCTCCTTATTTCCATAAAGTCTAGGCCTTCATTGACAAGAAGAAGAAGAAGAAAAAAAAAAATCACGAGCTGCTGCTTTAACAGAACACAAAGCATGAGGAATGTTGCATCATGGCGTTATCCTGGAGACGCTCCTATGTGGTTACACTTGACATATCCATTCATCCATTAATGTGTTGTCTATGCGTAGTTTTATAAAACACTAAAGCAAGTCTGGTCTGTTCTGCAGCTCTCAGACAATGAAGTAAAGCCAATTAAAGGCATATCTCCATTGAAGCAATGAGGAGTCAATCAGCTGAGTCGCCGTAAAAGGAGCGGTCAGTGTAAATACAAAGATGAGATTGCCAAAGCCACAGAAAAGATGCAACAGTTTCAATGGATTACAATAAAGGTTTACACTCCTTTTGCTGTTTTGAATCAAATATTGTCCTGTCAAATGTTGTTAAGCCAAACCTGTCACTCTAAACTATAGACACATTACATCTCCAAGATCATTTGTTTGTTGCGTCCCTAAATTCTAGCCATGACCTTAATGATCTATGCATCAATGAGTGTTGGATTACCACGTAATCTGAGCTAGCCACCGAAAGGCATGGTGCTTGTTATATTTTGATTGTGTGGGCAGGAGCTGATACCCCCTTTGTCCTCCCCCATACGGAATCTGACGCTAGCAGCAGGACACTCAGGGGAGGCTTCAGCAGGATGAGGCATTCAGCCAAATAGCAACACCACAAAGCTCTGCAATTTGTCTGCCTCCTCCTCTGGACACACCACATGAAAACAAATGACCTCTCACCTTTGCTGCTACAGCCAGAAGGTACTCCACGTTATTAGAAACAACAGTTCATTTCATTACGCCAGGGTTGTTAGGGGTTTTTTTAAGCAACCACTTTCTCAGGCCCTGGATATGGATCTCTCAGCAAATTTTGATTAGAATCATAAAAGCTGCTCAAGGTGATGTTTGTTGTCTTCTGATATTCAGGTTTAGCTGGCAGATAAAAGATTCAGTAACTGAAAGCAAGTGTTTGAAATTCACTTGTGGGTCAGAGGTCATTTGCTGCAATGTTTTTGCACAAGATCATAAAGCTGTGACTGCTGTATTGATTTCAAAAACACTGCAGGATAGGCAGATTGTAAATTTTTATGTGTACAATTGCTGAATTGATGAATCGTGATAAATATGAATAATACAAATCTATAGTTTTGAATGCAAGCCAGGATGCGTTATGTTCTATTTCAAAATATGTGAGTATGTGTTTAAATAACTGATAAACGGTATCAAGTTGCTTTTTTTGCTACAGTCATCAGAAATGTTGGAGTATGCAATAAAAATGGACACCCGTTTCATATGCAGAGTTGGTTCTGGTTAAGCAGAGTAAGAGTCAGTGGTTACAGTGGGCCCCCTATGGACCCTGGCAAGGCCTGCATCATGGCGTTTTAATGTCAATCTGAGATTGAACGATAACACAACTCATTTTGGTATTAAAAGCTGTACAGGTCATTTAGCCAACTTAGAATTACAAAAACAAATTAGTGTAGTTACTGTATGTAATAAATTCCTCATCCACGTGTGGTACAACAGAAAACAGCAATATACATAATTTTTCCCTGTTTCATCATCTCTTTACTAAAATTTTGATTTCACACAAATTATGTCTTGAATTTGAAGAAACCACATCTTAGTCTTAACCTAAAAAAACAAGCTAATTACGACCAAATGGCTGTCAACACTGTTAAAGAAAAATATAGCAGGTCACTCAAATTTGCCATGTACTGTAAATAGCCAATCTGTGAGGTGTTAGCTTCCATCTGCTGTAGTGGCATAATGTAGTATTGTTTGATTGAATGTTAATTGCCATGATATACAGTATGTGTCGATTCATGCAATTTCTACAATAAAATAACAAAAAAATCGGAATAAATTGGGCTGAAGAGTAAATTCACCATTACCATTCATACTATATAGATTATGGACAACAAGGTCATCAGTTACATTAAAAAACACTGTTTTTAACACTGAGGTGGGGACACTGTGAAAGGAGTAAGCACTAGGAAGTAAAAAGGCAGTAATTGGTAATCTGGCTTTCTCTTATATTATTCCTAAATTAAACATCAAATGGTTTACAACTTGCTACAATAAGGAAGGAAACAAGTAACAAAGAAACAAGGAAATCTAAAAATTACAATAGCATTATGTGAAATGTATAGTGTAATTGCTTTTAAAAGACTCGCCTGCCCCATATGTTATTACTTCAAGCTATTGAGTTGAAAAAAAATGAACAATGGCCAAGCTTTGCATCTACAGTACCATATACTATATACACCTATTTATGGTGTATATATTTCATTACACATGTACAGGGAGAGCTTGGCTGGAAATTATATTACAGTGTTAGCAACAGCCTGGAAAAGTGCATGTATACAGTATGTCAGCACTGAATTCAATTTGTTTAAAAAAACAATTTCACATTTAGTCAATCATTCACCAAAGTACAATGAACTATTGTCTAGTGATATGTCTGAAACTGAATGAGTCTCCCATCCTCACTTCATATCTGGGTTAATTATTTCTGTGCCTGTAAACAAAATGCAGGTAGAACCTTTTGTAACGGCTGCTCACAATCCCTTTGATTGACTTGTATTGTGCACTCTGAGGATGAGGTTGACCTGTTAGATGAAGAGATCAACTGCTTCAAAGTACAATGTAATTGTAGAAGCTAATTCACAGCTCCATTTATCGAATGCTATTACAGTTTTAAACAGCAAGGGCCTCCTTTTTTCCCCTCCTGCAGCTTAACAACCCTCTATTATTGTGTACCCTCATATTCAATGTCACTGTCCATTTTAGTAATCGTTCATCATTGGGATTTTGTTGTGAGCACAGCCATGTGGACGTGTAGATATGGTCAGCTGATGTTCAAATGAACAAATAGGGCTCAATATAAAACCTCGTGAATCAAACTTTTTAAAATGATCAAAGTACAGTCTGTGCGGTTTTGACACTCAATTTCGTGAAGGTGACACAATCATTTTATAGTTTTCTTGGATTCATTACACAGATCTTTCTAATAGCTGTCTCCTTGACTCTTTGCAATTCCATATGAGTAATGGATCTGCTATTCATCCCATTAGGATGGTAGATAAGGTGCTTAAAGGGCACTGAGTGGGGACTCCTATTAGATTTGTATCCTTTTTTCCATTTATTGTAACGTAGACACCTGTATTATGCTAAAGAGAAAAGATTAAAAGAGTCAAAACGGACTGTGAGTGTTCCATAATTTGAATGCATAATGTATCTTCTACATTAGGTATTTTGTCACACAGACGTGCTTCAGTTTTTAACTATGAAAATGTGTGTAAATATAATCTAGATCCACATAAAAAAATTACCGATTTATAAGTCCAGTTTTATTCGATTTCTTTTTCCTCCTGAAGGGAAAAGAATATACTGAAAGACAGAGAAAAAAATCCATGAAAAATGTTCAAAGTCATCATGGCCCCTACTTGCAGAGAACAGTTTTGATTGTATCAACAGGTACCTTGCAGTGTTGCTGTGATGAATGCAGCCTCTAATCCTGCATGTTACTCAGCATGTCGGCTGACACACATATTGAATTTTTTGAAAATGCATGGCTAAATGGGTGTTTTGAATCAAAGCTTTAACTCACATAAACAGAATTGGGATCAGCAGTTGTTATAAACATTAGCTACAAATTAGCTTGTGTCATTAACACATTACATCAAAGATGGGCATCTTCTATCAGAAAATGTCTGATCCGAAGCCACATTATCATTATTCATGTCAGCATTTAGAATAATGAACAATCCGAGCATTAATTCAGGAAATATTTAAGGTTAGGCTTTGTTGTCTTTTCGTGAGTTATAGTTCAGTCAGGATCACTTTAGTCAAATTGTTTTATTTAGCATGCAGTTTAGATTTGGCGCTAAGGCTTAGATCTGTTCTGGAACCTCTCTGCCATTCCAGCAGCAGTGTGGAAAGCCTGAAGTGAAGGGAGCTCCCCCTCGTTCTTCTACGAGCTACATGGAGAGGCATAAGCAGAGAGAGCGGTCAGCAGGACCCCCTAGAACAGAAACATAGACATTAGATGCCAACAAAAGACACTGTTTAATTAGGCAGAAGAGGAGGAGCTGGGGTGGGGGTGGGTTGCAAGGCGTTTGCGGACGAAGCGTGCAGAAGTAGGCGTGTTGCAATGGTTTAAATACAGCACTAAGACTAATCCTAACCAATGGGAAGCATGGAACATAATCAGCTGAATTAGGGTATGGATGCTGTCAGCTGTTAACAGCTACTGACAGATGAAAGGGCTGGACTAGCTTGACATCCGTGCCTACCTGAACTAACGCGATGCTCAATGTAATTTTTTAAGTTTTGATGTTGTGTCAGACGTTGGTTAGTTCGCAGACGTCTTTGCAGGCGCAGAGTACGCGTTTGATTAATTGGTGCGCTTTAATTAGAATGGATCCACGGACACACACACACACACAACACACATTAGAGCTTTAATCGGCCCGAGAGAACACGGCCGAACCCGTCCGACCAGAATGAAGCCGATGTCTCTTTAAGCCCGAACACGTTTCAACTCGACGGTGTTCACATCCGTGACCGCATGTAGAATGATTCATTGCAAGTTATAAACATGACGAGCAGCTTCATGGCGTTAGCGTCTGGTTGAAGCACTGTTTATATTGGATGGTGCACACAGGCAGCATCGAGGGCAGCTAAAGGGCTGCAGGGGTCTTCATGTAAAGAAGGGAGGACCCGAGCAGATTGCCTCTATTAAATAGACGGTGCGACTGATGTATGACTTTCTCGGTTCTTCAGATTAAAAAGAGAGTTTAAACAACTTGTGGAAGTCCAAGTAAGTATTTATTATTACAACTGTACCTATTGAAAATCCCCCCTACGTTGCTGAGAACTGAATTTAGGGAGTGCTATCGCTCCGTTGGGGAGCAAAATTACAACGTTGGGGGCCCCTACACTCAACAGTGCTGGTGAAAACAATGATGTGGTCTCCAGTTGACCATATCTGCATTAGGTAATTCTGTTTGTCCATCTCCTCCACTTGAATCAGACTCAGAATGAATGCGGAGGAGTAGAGGGTCAGCAGTTGTGTGTGTGCAGGTGTGCAAGTGTCAGAAGTTAATAGAGGCAACGGTGGCTCTGTAACAGATTACAGTGGCTCTGTCAAAGGAAGAAGGGAGGCAAGGCCTGCAGTCCATTCATCACCAGCACTGACGTCTTCTCATCCTCACTCTCCTTAAGCCATGTGATAAAGGTGCATGTCAGCTTCCCTCTGCTGCTCAACTGCATCCAGTCACTGCAGAAACCATACACACAGGATCACACCACCACTGCTGTACCGCCTGCCTAATAATGCAACATACAGAAAGCCGCACTGCCTCTCTAAACTACTTTACTTATTGAAATACCTTCAAGTTCAAGGTAAAGCTATGCAGACCTATGTATAAAGTGTCTTCTTTGTAATTGAGCAATCTCTCAGATTATATATGGCTGAGCGTAACATCTACAAAATCCCAAATCAAGTCTGAGTACCCAAGAGACTCTGGTATTAATCTTGCCTGAAATAGTCAGACTATCTCAATGTGTGATGTTCCTGTGCTTTAAAAATATAAATGATAAACTCATACACTCTTCGGCATGAAATTGGAGTTGAACATTAAGACCTGCTGTGTGACCGGGGCCTCAGCCACTTGGAAGTCATTTCTGTATGACCTAGATTACAAAATCAGGGGATATTTTTTCCCCCATTAGTGACACAGGCTTATGTTTGCTGCAGCTCGGGAAGTGTAGGTGGCTGTTGGATGAATCATTTATATACAGGATAAGCTTTTCAATCGCATCATGTTCCAATAGAAGACATTCATTCTCTCATGCTATACAAAAATAAATTACAACCACAATTGTAACAATTTTTAAAAAAGAGTGAAAGTTGTTATGTTTAGATAAATATTTTGTAGTAGTATTTTAGCATTTTATTTTTACAGTATGATAAATGATGATAATGCAAATTTTCAAAACTCTGTCGTATTCCAAAATAAAGGTGATTACTTTCTTTTATCAACCATATCCTAGTTTAAGGATGGCTCACAGTCTACAGTGCACATTGAACAGTGTATTTCCATTTTTCATCAGCGATGTTGTTCGTTTTGATGTTGTTTTTATTGACTAATAACAGGCTGACCAGATTTTATTGTGATTTGGGAACATGGTTTATTCATCCTGAATTTGAAGTTATCCTACTATATCTTTCTTCATAAGAAAATCCTCCGCCCATGCCTCCTTCATTGTCAAACCCCTGCTCAAAACTTAATGGAGGTTTAAAAAAAATAAAGTTAAAAAAAATATTATTATCTGGGAGGGTCTTCCTGTTGACATATTTAATCAAAATCCACTGCTAATTGGTTTCTTTTGTCCCTTCTCCCATTAAATAAAATGGTTGTTTCTTCAGCTTCCATCAAAATTGCAAGGTTGGCAGAGTTATGGTCATTTAAAATGCTCTTGTCCTAATGTGTTGCATCCGGCACAATCACATTTAATAGGAACACCCCAAGACCCACAAGGCAAGACGTGAAAAGTGGACATATCCATATTAAACCTGATGTTTGCTCACATTATAACCATTAGGCTACAATCTTTGGAATTATGTTGAATCTATGGAGATGAAAATGTCTGCATGGAAGAGTAAATAGTTCCTGCCATTGATTAGCACTCACTGTGGACCCATAATTACTAGTCGTCCTTACAGACTCACCAATTGGAGTACTATTTACACACTGCCTGTGCACTCTTATTATGTGGATGTAATAGCGATCAATATTGTCATGTTTTGCCTATTTTATAAATGGTGTGACTTATGTATGTATGTATGTATGTACGTATGGTGAGCACTGAGTGAGTTTAAACCACAGAAAAACCTAAAGAAGCGACATTTGCTTTGTAAAGTTAAGTATGCACATATATTACGCACATGTATTACTGAAGCTATCTTTCTGAGAGGAAAGAAAGATACTTTAAATAGCATAAAAGAGAAAGTATCTGGTTTTTTTTCACAAAAGAATAAAAATACAAGTTTCCATTCTACAGTGCGTTTCATTTCCACCTTTCCACCACTACTTCCCGGGTCCTTAAGGTAGACTTGATGTAATGTTCCTCCGCAGTGAATAAATGTCAGGAGAAAACCAGGTTAGCCTCGCCTTCATCTTGCAGTCATTTCCCTTCTCTGCCTCCAACACAAGGAGGGTACTTCTGTTAACAACTCTGCCATCAGAAATCTAATCCAGCTACTTGAAGTCTGTGCTGAAATGATATTCCTTCCTTTTCCTATTAACAAACGACCTAAGAAATGCAGCACATCTCAACGTACGCAGAGCAATGAGACGTTAGATGATGAGAGGTAAGGTGTGTTGTCCCAAGAGATGGCAATTTTGGGACTGATGAGGATTAAGCAAGAGGAAACAATTTCTATGATGATGGCATCAAACAGAACACATGAATTATTAATCACAAGCATTTTGTCCCTGGTACCCTGAGGAAATGGCAGCATCTGCTAACACAATCCACATCTAATTTATTTTATGGAAAGGTTTTAAAGTATATGCTTGAAATCAAAACTGTTAGGGCAAAGTGGAAAGCATGAAAAATAATGAATGTCAAAGACTTGATGTGAGAGAAAGAAATCTTCACAGACTATAAATTGCTAAAAAAAACTATTTTCTGTGGCAGATGGGAATCATTAATATGCGTGAAAAATAACAACTATCAAGGTGGTCTGGGCTTGATGGAAATCAGGTAAAAGTTTATTGAAGTTTATCTTTAGATAACCAGAGACATTGCACCAGTTCAACCATGTCATTTAAATCCATCCATCATCCATTCATAGATGAATGTATGATGTATATGGAATGTCAATCAACAATTATTACTAGTCTGGCTAGTATATAAATAAAAAGTAGAAAATAGCTGGAATAAAAAATAAAACAGAAATAGTAGAGATTAAATGTGTTACAAACATTGCAAAAAAAAAAAAGAAGAAGAAGAAGAAGAAGAAACAACCTCTGTGGTACAAAATAGAAGCACTAGTAACTTTTAACAACAAGGAAAACAATGCACCGACACACTTTCAAAGAGTCTGACAGAAAGACAGCCACAACCACTGCACGTTTTATTCTGCTGTTTTGTTCCACAAAAAATGATGTTGGAAAAGTAGTTTAAAATGTCACAGATCACCAAACTTTAAAATGTTAAAGATTAAGAAGTAAAGCCTTCATAAATGTCTGTACTCATGTTACTGTCAATTGCTCATACTATTGCCAAATATTGATATACATATGCATGGTCATCAGACTGGGGGTTAAAGGGTATTGAGCACCCAGGGCCCAAGGTGGGGTCAGAAGTTTTATATATATGTACAAAAATGTGTTTTAAGCATTTTTAGATTATTTATATTGGAATGCAATAAAAAAAAGTGTACAGAACTTACAGCAGGGGCCCGTCAAGATGTCGGCATCATTAAGGGGCATTCGCGGGTCTGTAGCGACCACTTGGTGAGAGGTATGTTGTGGCTGTGTTTATATAGCATTAGGTTGTCATTAAATGCTCATTTACTATTATTTACTACTCAGAGTGGAGTGTTTTTGTGCCCCCCACAGTTTCCTTTTTGCCCCCCCCCCATTTAATATTGCCTAGCGCCGGCCCAAAATGTGGTGCTAAGCCCCTGTACATACCTAATACTTGAGTAAATCTTACCTACTGTATATTGTGGAGTGCCGCAGAATATGTTGAAAACCCTTCTTTAATCAAAGTGCTGCAGTTCAACTGAATTACAGTGACCCTACATTAGCTCCGTTGAAACCACACAGTCTGTGTTTTTCTATCATATTCATTATTATAATAGCCTTGAGACCAATGTTACCAAACATCCAGTCCTAGTCCCGCTGCTTGCTCATGTTGATAAAAGCATGTGCCACAATATTGTGTGATGTAAACTTGCAGCAATCAAATGTTGTTTTTCTACCTCATAGTGCCGCAGGCGCTTGGGTGTAAATTTTGCCAAGGAAACATCACTAGGATTCTAAGCTCTGCACTCAGTGTTTTCTGGAGTTTGGTGCACCCCTCTAGTGAGGATGTGGATGGTGCCCTGAGCATTCGTCTGTGATGGGGCGAGCTGATGAAGAAGTACAATGCCATGGCCAGCGGTCAGCAGTGTTTATGAGGAGTGTCATCGCGGGTGACAGCCTTCCCGCTTTATGATTTATGCACTTCCAATTGCAAAAGGCACCTGCAAAGGAGTCGCCCTTTGCCTGCGGAGGAGTGTGGAGTTGTTTTAACCGGGGTTCTTGAAGCCAGCAGATATAATGGTACTGTTTGAGATTTTAAATTCAATAGATGGAGTCCTGTGCCAACATTTGTAGGGACACATTTCAGACACACCTGTCATGAAGTTCTACTATCTACAGAGGTCCATTTTTCAGTGGTTCACTTTACATTAGTCGCGTTCTGTCAGCACCGAGGTGCTATTACTCTAACACAGGAGTGCCGAACTCACTTCAGTTAATGGACCACAATCAACGCATTTTTATTTTTATTTTTTGCAATTTATTGCCTCAGTTGTTTGTCTATTAATATAAATCACTACATACAGATCCTGAGAATTGTTCATAACTGAAGCATTCAAAACCACCTGGAACTAAACTATTTGGTGTTTTTCCTATTCATTTTACTCAATGCATTAGTATTATTATTATGGTGCAAAGCTGTGTATGATTGTTATACGTGCAGAATTTCGCCTGTGAGAGACGCATGTGCTCTATAGCAAATATGATTCTGTTTTTTCACACAATTCTCAAAAAACAATAACAAGGCAAAAAAATTTAATATTGATTGTATGGGTAAAAAGTATTAACATTACAAATTGCTTTGAGTTAGCCTTATAATGTTATGTGTTTTTTGTTTTTACAATAAAAAAAATAAATTAAAAAAAACATAACTAAAGTGCCTTGTACTCCCAGCTCCTAAAATTCCCCTAAAAAAAATTCCGATATGGAATATTATCTTAATTGTACCTTTTACATTGGATTTTAGACATGGGAAATTGGCAACTCCTGGTCTAACTTTGTGCGCCCCTCCAAAAACAGCAAAACTTCACAGAATAACAACAGAAGTACAATGCAAAATACACAAATGTAAATTGAAAACCACAAAACCAAAACCAAGACCTCAAAAACTAGAAGAAAGATAAAAATATACAAAATTCCAACAAATACGGTATACACAAACATAATGAGAAAACATATCAAACAACACAAATTGACAGAAGGACAAAAAATAAATAAAATTAAAAAAAATATACAAAACAACAAAAATACTCAAATTTGAAAAAAAAAAACACAAAACCAAAACACAAAATAACAGAAAGATATATAAAAACAACAACATACGCAGTTTTTGTTCTTTCTTTTTTATTATTGCTCTGATTTGTCATTATTCTAAATGCTGACATGAATGCTGATATTGTGGCCCTTGGATCAGGCAATCACATTTTTGTGGCCCCGCTGTGACAAAAGTTGTCCATCTCAGCTCTATACAAACCTTGTTTTTGTGAAAGTCCTCAGTAATTTGAACACATGTTGTTATTCCTCTGTGCATTTAATGTGCTGTATGTTTCTTTTTTTTTCCCATTTACTGTGAAAAGGTAAAAAAAACACTCTTTGTGTTGCTGCCTACCAGGAGGTTGATTTATTTCAATCATTGACTAACATGTGCTGTTCTCCTGCTATTGATGCACAATTACAGATTAAATAACTCTCCCACTGGCTGTGCAGTACAAGGAAATAAGAGAAATTACTTTTCATCATCTTTGCCATCTGTAATTGTAACCTGAGCAGACATTTTGTACTACCTGTGGACACAAAGGTAACATATTCTGCTTCTGTCTTGTGTAACAGTTACAGTTACACTGTTATTTGACTTCTTAATCATTTTTAAAGTGTTTTGGTTCTCACAAAGGACAAATTTGGCATTTTGGATGGTTCAGTGCCATGAATTGATGGCGTGTATTAGTTAGCTTTTCATTCCTCTATTTTACTGCAAAACCGCAAGAAGAATCATCTCACCTTTTGTGAAATAAACACTATCATCAGGTTACCATGCATCGTCTTTAGGGGTGATATTGCCACCAATTATGCCATTATGAAAGTAAGTTATATGTACATGATTAAAGCACACTTCTTTAGTGATTCATTATGAGCTATGAATAAGATAAATGGACATCTTGTCCCTGTATCTGTTTTTTTTATTATTATTATTATTTTACCTCTCATTCTTTAACTGTGAGTATAAAACCAGTTGTTTCATCGGGTTAAAAGGTGAGAAAGAAGTCAACACAAGCACTTAGAGAGGACCAAATGGAACCATGATCATTCACATTTTAAAGGCTTGGAAGATACTCCTCATTCATTTTCAGACCCACTTATTCCTGTTCAGGGTCGCGGGGGTCGGCCGGTGCCAATCAAACTGAGATATGATATTTTGAAATTTTACCAAAGATGAGAGATGGGGATTTTTTCATATTTTCAAACTAATCTGTATTTTGATCTGGATCCCCCTCTAAAATTTGATGGAATCTTCCTTGATATGGTTGATCTTGAGTTAAAATTTTGTCAAAATTTGTTCAGTAGTTTTGATCAAATCTACCGGTTTTTGGCTCGCTATGCTGTTGTGCGTAACGCCACGTTAACATCTGCCATTGCACCTTCACTATACCTACAAAACATGAACTTGCTTAGACATTTGTCGAGTAATGGCCAAAACAGCTCCTGGACCACTTGGTTTGTAAAAAGATCTCTGATAGGCTGAAAAAGCAAGTCCCACTCTTTGATTTCTAAAGCCTGAATACAGAACCAAGATTAAGCACAAAGGTCCAGTGTCTTCTCAGAACAACAACAAAAAAAAAAATTACATACTGCAGCTTCAAGATGATTTTCAAAAACGATCTTGCAATCCATCAATCCTTGATATTGAAAGATCACAGTTTCCAGTGTTCACATGGTTGATTGGCAATAACAGACACACACACATACTGCTATGGGCAATTTAGAGACACTGATTTATTTTGATTCATCTATTTTGATAACGGGGAAAAAAAAAGTAGCAAACCTGGATAGAATGATTTATTATGAACACAAAATATATGGAAATGTGGTAAAAGAAAGATCGTTCCATTGCATCTTTTACAAAAAAGTGTCTCTGCCTTAGACGATATTCACACAGCTCGGGTCTTTTACAAGACTTCAGAGGCTCAGTCTGTTGGAGTAAAGCATGCAAGAAGCCATTTCCAATGCAATGCAAATATATGCAAATTATGTATTTCTTTACATTTAATGGAAGCAATTTATGCTCTTTACCCTGTGGTATGGCAGATGCACAGTGCGATTGCAGCGCTGGGCAATAACTCATTAGACAGTGAAATAAATTAATGTCGTCTATATGCTAAGATCCACACAAAAGCTGCAACTTTTTTATTTAAGTGGGGGTTACATTGCAATGGATGGGGATAATAAAACAAAATGAAAAACATCAGTCTTTATAGTAACCCTGTCTGGTAGGAAAAATTAATGAAAATAATAATAATAAAAAAAAGCGACACATCTACGCCTTTTATGCCTCATAACTCAAAATAACAACAAATACATGCTGTAATCGTTGTCGTTTTTCCTCCGCAGCACGGTTTCCAACGACTTGTAACATTTTTTCTGGTTTTTCCACCATGTCACCCTTTGGTGATAAGAACTTGGTATATCCTGCAAGAAATAGAAAAACCAAACCAGAATTGTTATCTCTTGACATAGTGGATAAACTCCGCCTCTGCCTGGGTGTTATCAAACACCAGTGTGCAGGACTATAATTCTTGTCCATGTGAACATTTACCCTCTGGTCTTCTTCTCCGAATGGAAAGGCACTGTATATTCTGCAACCGCCGTCAGGACAAATGTCCCCCTCGCATCCTACACTTCATGCCTATGATAAATCCTTTTACATTTATTTATGCATGTTTAAAACAAGAGAAGGGGCATTATTTTTTCACATTCTACCAAATATCACCAAAGGAGCACACTTTCACAGATTATTCCCTGCATTTATTAATGGTCCACCCAGTAAACACTTGAGCAATAAATGTTAATTTTGATAACACTACACTGTACTTCAAATGTCAACATCTTCATTTGTGGTTAAGAACTTAATAGGTACGATGAAGAGATGTAAGAACATGTACGACACTGTGAAATCTGAACGAGTTAGAAAATGGTTTAAGTGTAGTTTAAGATAAGATAAGATAAAACTTTATTGATTCCCCAATAGGAGGAATTTAGATGTTGCAGCAGCGCCAAAAAAAAAAAAAAAATGGGAAATATAACAGCATCAAACAATAATTAAATAAAGGAAGAAAAAAAACACATTCAAATAAATAATACAAGGCATAAACACTATGTAGGAAATAGGAAACAGGAAATATAACAGCATCAAATAATAATTAAATAAAGGAAGAAAAAATACAATCAAATTAAATAATACAACTATTAGCTGATCTAATACTTCAGGGATAACTTTTCTATTATGCTCCCTCAGTGTTAACTCCTCGGTTATAAATGCAAGTTACAATTTTCTATTTGAACTAAAATATCATGTGAGTTTAAAGGTTGTGACTTGAAAAAAAAACAGTCTTAACAATGTGTATGTCATGGTCAACAGCATGAATTACATAAAAGAGTAGTTTTGCCGAAAGGATGAAACTCAATTTTGGAAAGAAGCCAACCATAAGCAAAGCTGAATTCAACAGATATTTTTCTCCCCCCATGCCCACGATAAACACTGACCCTCCTGTTTTTCTGACATCAGATGCGTTTGAAAATAAATCCCAGTCCAGCAGAGCAAAACAATTGTGAAAACCTGCTCTGTGTGGCAGTTATTGGTAAGTCAGGTGGAGAATCGGAGACAGCTGCTTCCACTGTTTGTTCTGTGGGAAAATTTGTTTTTTGTGCTCATCTTGGCTTCATCAAGTCCAATATACATACATTATGATTTTGGACAGAGCTGCAAAGTAAAAGCTGAGTTTGTCCTTGCTTGTCTCCCATCCTTTCTCCCAAAACTTGTCTCTTTAATTAACAATTGGAATAAACATGTAGCACGACTGTTACTTGATTTTCTCCATAATTTTTTGTCACAACAAGCTTTTCTAGGCTAAGTAGGAAACGATTAAAGGGTTGGTGCATGAAAACATCTTTAATTATCAAAACCAAATTATATTTCTCAATGAAACAAGCAAACCAAACAAATCTGGTATAATTTGTGTTCATTTGAAGCAGTGAAAATGTGTGGTAAATGGTGTGTGGGTAGTTGTGAAGTATAAACTTAAATTCAAACACACCAGAATGGATGGAGAGGGAGAGAGACTGTGGCAATTGGGGTATATGACGTCACTATATAATTGATAATGAAATTGTGTGTAACCAAAGCTCACAGCTTCATAGCCAATATTGTTGCTCTTCAGTTGCACAATCAAAGAAGAGCTGGTTGTTGGATATGTTCTGGGTGCTACCCTCCAAATTCTCTGACGATTCACAGATGAATTAATGAGAGGATCAGGTCAGACTAAACATCATGAGAAAAATCTCATGCACTAGGGTAGCTCCACCTCCAGAGAGCAAGTTTGGATTAGGTCACACTTTGAAATATTGAAATTCAGTCCATGCCCTACATGTCATCAAAATAGAGCACCTAATTTTACAAACTTCTTTAGCGTCATATGGCATTGCAGTGACATTCATATTCTAAGACACATCAATTTTAACCTGGAATTTGGATGGCTTTATAATACATTACAAGTTGAAATGGAGTGTTATAATGGAGTACTGCAGATGTAGTATTGCTGATTGGTTCCAGCCCTTTGTGCAAAAAATGTCAAATAGGTCCATTTATGAACAAGCTTGAGCGTTCATGCTCAGTTCACGGCTGGCCGATAATAACCAAAACAGATACCTTCACAGATTTCACAAAAGAGATTAATGAAATTTAAGAGCATCCTTCAAAAAATTCTTATTTTCACATAAATAATTGCGATGGTTATTGGCCAAGTTTCCTAGCCCTATCTAATAGAAGTCATTACTATGTGCAGTGGGAGAAGGTGGATTTACATATGCATGACCAGCAGAATGCAGATGCATTTCTCTGCCAGCACTATCAGGAGTATTTTCCATTCACTGCACATGGTTCGTGAACAGTATGGCATTCTAATTTGGTCATTTCAGAGGTATAGTGCTCACTCTATGCTGCCCAAGCCCTGGAGTCAGTCTACATGTCCCATCGACTGCAGCAGTGGAGGCCACAAGAATAATTTGTTTGTGACACCCCGGATAAAACGAGCAGAAATAAACATCTAACGCAGATTTACGCCCGAGTGGGTCATCTTATCCTACGACTCGGAGATGAGATAGAAACATATGGTGTAGTTCCTGGCTTCTAAAAAAGAGAAAAAGGGATGGGTTAAGTTAGGGATTGCATGCTGTAATTCTGCTGCATGAACACTTCCATAGTTTACAGATGGTACGAGTTAACGGGGATATTCAGCTAACAGGTGTAACTGAGACGCAGCCATGGTGTGAGAAAGTGGAGAATAATTAACACATGTAAAATGGTTTACAGTAGACCCTCGTTTATCGAGGGGGTTATGTTCTAAAAATAACCTGCAATAGGCAAAATCCACGAAGTAGTCAGCTTTATATTTTACAATTATTCTATGTGTTTTAAGGCTGTAAAACCTCTCGCTACACACTTTATACACTTTTCTCAGACAGGAATTAACATTTCTCTCTTGTTTAAACACTCAAATTTCAAACCTTCGTAGATTTTAAAACACAAACCTGTTTTTAAACATACAGCACTTCAGAGTCACACTGCTAGCTATCAGACATTGATGCCAAGAGTCTTTGTTGACACGGACACCTGTCTGTTCACCCATTCGACCATGGAGTAGAAGCTGTGTGTGACCACCTGGAGCTGTATGACACGGCCTTTATAACCAGGACCGGACTAGGAAGGGCTAGGCGTGGAGGAGAATCAGTGAGGAGGTGGCAGTAGCAGGTAAAAGTTCTCTCTGTAGCACTGAGATAGGACAGCATTAGCCGCTAATCACACCGGCTTTTTTCACTGGTGGTTTATGTTTGTGAAAGGAGAAAAAGGAGCGCAGTTCCTCACTTCAGCAGGCAGGGAAACTCACCGAGTTGGATGTGTCGCTGGTGGGTGAACGCAGCATTAGCCAATCAGGACGAGAACACGGTGCGCGTTCATACGCTGTAAAAAATGCATCCAAAATTGTACTGTAAAAAAATCCGCGAAACACCGAGGCCGCGAAAGGTGAACCGTGTTGTACATTGGAAAATGTTTTACATTACAGTTTATAATTTTTAATTAAGGAATACCTGTTAATAAAGTCTTTGGTCTTAGTTTTAATGTAAAAAACATTTTATTCTTTATCTTTGGATAATGATAATTACCCGTTAGGGGAGAGTGAAGTGATTCGTGCCACTCCTGTTATCTAGAACAGTGGTTCTATAACTTGTTTGGCTATAGTACCCCCTTTCCCTTATTTCTGAATTCAAGCATACTTTCTTCGTCTGACTACAACATTTTACTCAGAATACTATGAAAAAACAATTATAAATAAGTGGAATGGAACAGTATTAGTGCCTCCTGAATAGATTTATTTCGATAGTTTGTTTAATTTCTGGTTACTTGGTCATCATCATTATAAATATATTTTTAACTAAAAATAAACATTATAAAACGCCATTTTTTTAATGTTTTAATTTGTTAATTTCCCACTCTCTCTCTCTGTCTCTCAAGTACCCCCTGTAGTGCCATTGCGTACCCCTAGAGGTACACATACCCCCATTTGAGTAACCCTGATCTAAAAAACCATAGAAGAAAGTGTTCATGTGACCACATATTACGGACATTTGTTCTCTCATCCTGTAAAGTAGTGCGACACATGGCCTGGAAAGGAAAGCACATTTATGTTCATGAAATGAATATTTTTCCCCCGTCCAAAGTAATATTTCTATACTTTCTATACTAGGTTCTTCGATTGATGTATTTGAACAGTTATAGACAAGTTAGAAAACTGTTCACACATGTTTTATTGCTTTGGTAAGCTACGCTATGAGTCAACAAAGCCCAACCATGTATTTGATGACAACATGGAGAAAAAGCTACACAGAAAGAATTAACACTGATATCCCTGCCAGATGGATCAAAGAGGATGAAGTAGGTTAGGTTGAGTTCATCTATTAAAGAAAAGCAATAGGGAACATGAACAATTATTTACCTAGGAGAGGCTCATTATCAGCTATCACCATGCAGATAGAAAGAAGTTAAATTGGGTGTTATAGCTTCAACTTAGCCGACATCTTAAAGGAACTTAAGGAAGGATCAAGAAACAAGACTCAATAGTGACACTTTTTGGTTTTGAATACTTCATCACCCATTAGCATTAAAAACCATTCAAATTAATGTTTTTTTTTTTTTCACAAATCCTGCCCTAAGTTCCTTTAATGTAAACTGCAATGTGCTAATAAACGTTTAACCTTTTCTGCGACCTCATTGATCATGGCCTTGACAGCATGCCATCATTTATCATTCTCGACTGGAATCGTAAGAAAGAAAGTAAAAGCAGCAATTGTGTCCGACACACCTGAGGAGAAAGCGCTAGCAAAGAATCATAAAAATATATATTTACATATAGATTTTTTTTTAATGGATTGAAAGTTATTGAGATTGCCAGTAAAATTAAAGTTAAAACCTTAATCTGCAGTTAATTTTTCATGACAATGGTGACATGTGGTCGAATACTGAATATTCAGAGAATAAAGAGTAATCGTTACTTACCGTAAGTGTTTGTCTGGCAGCGATGTAGTTGACCTTGATAAATACATTATAATTTAGGTTATTTGATGAGTTTTAATGTAATTACACTTTGACTGCAGATGTGATGTAAATGTGTCTTTTTTGCTTGAAAAGCTTTAAGTGCTTAAGTACATTGACCCCTTTTAAAAGCTTTGTCTAACCTTTGGCTAAACATTGTAAGACAAAAAAGGACTTCTGAAGCACTTTCAACACAACTTTAGCAGTGCTTTACATAATCAGCACTTTCACTTATTTAGACATAAATGTCAATAAAGTAAGATTCTAATCTCTCGATGGGAATCACATTAAACAAGTAAACGGAACTAAATGTCTCTGCGTTACTAGACAACCAAATTAGTTAAACTATTCTTAAAACTTACAAGACAAAATTAACTTTCGTTCACTACATGCATGGACAAAAAAAAAAAAAAAAAAAAAACTTTTGTGTCAGTTAGCGGTACCAGTTTGTGGAGTTAGCAATCAAAACATAAATACATAAAGTTTATCTTCTCAAAACATAACATAAGTCCATCCATCCATTTTCAAACCCACTTATTCCTGTTTTTACAGGGTTGCGGGGCAAAACACGTGTTAAAGCAAAAAAAAAAAAAAAATGTAAATAGGTGTGTATATACTTGTGTATGTGTGGACAGATTAATGTGGAATACATTAATTGTATTAGTATATAGATATATATCAATGAATAATGTGTATATATGTATATATGTATGTGGCCTGATTTGATCTCTGACGCTAAGCAGGTCTGGGCCTGGTAAGTAGTTGGGTGAGAGACCACTGAGAATTCCAGGTGCCGCAGTGGGGGACAGTCACCCCAGTGGTATCTGTCATTGTGTCCTTGGGCAAGGCACTTCACCCACATTGCCTAGTATGAATATAGTGTGTGAGTGAGTGTTGGTGGTGGTGGTTGGAGGGGCCGATGGCGCACTATGGCACCCTTGCTTCTGTCAGTCTGCCCCAGGGCAGTTGTGCCGAGAATAGTGGCTTACCACCACTAAGTGTGAAGTGAAAGAATCATGCCTTAATTCTGTAAAGCGTTTTGAGTGTCTATGATAAAACGCTATATAAAATCCAATGCATTATTAATATTATTATTACATTTATAATGTAAATAGGTGTTTGCTATAAGAAGATTATATGTATAGTACTAGATGTTAAAAGGGGTAGGATCATATACGTTTATACTTCCTCCTACTGATTTTCGAACATGTATACAGGCTTCAGGAGCATGATTTTGTAATAATTTGTTCTCTCTTTGCTTTGTTTTATTTATGTATTATTATTTATTATTATTATTATTATTATTATTTATATTATTATTATTTTTTTTTTCTATTTATTTAAATTTTTTTTTTCATTGTGGTAATTACACTGCTGTTGTGTTAATGTTAGAAATAAATTTTAAATCAATAAATAAATCAATCCAATGTTGAAAACAGTCAGGCCAAGTCATCATGTGGGTAACGTCTTCCCAAAAACATTACTCACTCATTGTATATTCTAATTATTCAACAAAGGGATGTTTTTGTTGTTTTTTACAATAAAGGATAAGAAATAAGACAAATACACATGTGCCATACACACATAATTTCTATAGAGCCACTTTAAGGCAAAGTCTCTAGTTTCATGTTTACAAATCATTCTTTTTAAAGTACCGCTCAAAATGGTAGGATTTTCAAGTATTCACGCTGTGCCAAGTGTTTCTGATGTGCTTGCAGCTTATTGTTATTTCTCTGAGACGAATATGTGATTTATAGTGAGACTGATGGGTGGTAGCAATGAGGGAAGCTGTTTCTGTTCTTCTTTTGCTGCTTGACGTGCCCCACTGCTGTTCGCTGCAGCTTGCTGTACATTCACCCCGATATGCACCCTCAGGCAAGTGTGCCTTTCATTATTTCTTTTGAAACTTTCATCTGAAGTCTCTGAGGGATTAGCCTCTTGATTCCTGGACACAGTCAATGAAAAACAAGCCTCATATACAGGGAAGCTTACAGCCAGAAGAGCCGTGCTCATTCCTCCCCTCATCTCTCACTGTGAGACTGCACAATGGTTTACATTACCAGTGGAGATTCTGGCCTATTTGGCAGATTAATTCCATTTGTTTTCCTGGATGTCAATGCATGTGACAGACAATAACTGGTCCATGGAAATTACTTCGTATTTTTTTCATTTTTTAAAGCTTTTTTATGTATTGTATATATATATTGCAAGAGATAAAATACATAAAACAAGATTAAATTTAGGTTGACTTCAAACTGATTAGGTTTTAGAAGCTGCAGAACATCTTAAAAGCACACACAGTTGTGTTTTTGTTATTATTTATCCAATGAGCAGCTCGGTCATTGTACTGTAGAAAGGTCAGTGTATGTTTGGTTCATTGAATTTTCCGTTCAGAGAAGGAAATTGAAAAACAAAATATGAGCGGTTATTTGCTTTCTGGTTTCCAATTCAAAGCTATTTCTTCATCAGGGTCAAGAAGGGATAAACAAACATTTTAAATCGGTTGATTTTAAATTTTTGTTTCTAAAACAAAAAAAAAATACCAGAGGACAAAAACAAACAAAAAAATGCTAGTTTTTTATTATGTTGAGACGGGAAGTTATTTTTTCAAAATAAGAGCACATATGAGGACTCTGCTGTTTTTCTGGTGCCAAAATATATGAATTATCTCTATGTTTTGCCTTCTGTTTAAAATGTCGTTGGAACCGTACTCCGAAATAATTTAAAAATGGCAAAACAAGGTTTGTCTCCTGCAGAAATCGCTAGTAATATATTGCACATATTACATATATCAGTAAGTCGTATTAAACCATTTTCTGTCCAAAACCTCCTCACATGTCTTGATGAAAAACTCCCACTCACACTTTGGTGTGATATTTTTGCCATAATTCATATATGTTGGTGCCAGAAAAACTGCAGCATCCTCATACATGTGCTCTTTTCTTGAAAAGAACAACTTCTGGTCCCATTATAATGAAAAATGAACCTTTTTTTGTTTTTGTCCTCTGGTATTTTTGTTTTTTGTTTTTAAAAACAAAAATTAAAAATCTTAAAAATTCTTTTGAGGAAAAACGACAGCTTTTAAAAGATGGGAGACCAACACCCGGGCTACCAGAGCTTCAGCAAAGGTAAAGTCAAAAAATTGTTTGTATTTTCCACAGTGAATGGTACAAAAGGAAGGATTGGCTTTGTAGATAAGCCTCACTGAGGCTGTTCCGAATTGTTGTTGTCATTTTCTCCGTGTTTTTGTGTTTCCAACACAAACAAAGGATGCACTGCCGTGTCATGAGATATATCTTGTTGGGAGAATATGGAGGCTATATTAAATAATTGTTTGTTTCTTTAATGGTGTTTTACAATGTTAGATTAACACTTGCCAGCCAAAACTTATGAAATTGTCATTGGTGATCTCGATTTGCATTGCCCTGCCTACCCAACCAGAGTGCTCACGGCACGTCACTGGTAATGATCTACGGTATCTGCAATGAACACGAAAATTGACGACTGAAGAAATCATGAGAAAACTGAAACGCGTTTAAGAGAAAAATGGTCAAAAATGTCAACAACAGTATTGCCAATCTGTATTTACTATAGTAAATCAACCCCTTGAGTGATTTTGAGAACAAATGGGAGATTGTCTTATTGAAGTTCATAGATGGACATCACTTTAAAGGAAAATATAAATTACAAATGATGATATCATAACTAGGATATTAAATTACATGAATATATCCACAATGTTATAGAATTACAGCTCCAACCAGTATGTGAAACAACATTATGTGCACAGAATGGAGAACAAATTGTCGGACAGCAGCCAATAACCAAACGTCTCCATGGCAAGATTGTAAATGCTCATAAAGTTCAAATTAAGTCTGATTAAGATTGCATTTCCTGTGTTATCTTCCATCGGAGGCAATTACAGACTTCCATCATGTGAGCAGTTTGACTTTCTCATGGAGGCATTTCAGTGTCTCTTCTGCCTCAGCGGTTGTTAGTATTTTTCAGCTTTGTGCTAACAGCACAAGCAAAAGGTCATCGACACGCCCACTTGTTTTCTGTGAAATGAGGCAAACTGATGTTAAATGCAGCTTCACTGAACAATGTCGCAGCAGATACCCCGTTTCCCAGTCGCAGAAAGAACAAAATTAGTGATTGGGTGAAAACGAGTTATGTAAAAGATATAAATAGAGCTAATATCAAACATTTAATTTCCCTAATGGACAGAAATAAATATTAATCGAAATAATACATTTTCTGTTAGCCGAATATGTAAGGTAACTATACAACTAACATTGCCAAATTAGCATAAATGATGGTGATAGCTCAGAGGTATGATATTTGATTGCTTTGCGTTGCTTTTGTCCATTCCCGTAGAAATGAAATTACAGTTTTAATCTTGACATTTAAAATAACAACAGTGCAGAATGGATGCAGGAGGCATTCTCACTAATTAAACAGCAGTTAGAAGACAGTGAGACCAGTTCATCACTGTGCTCAACAGACAGAAAGCAGGTAATAGAAGCAGAATGTTCCCCTTGCGGGACAAACTCAAATGGTTGCTAAATTGACAATGTGCTAAATATGTTTCTGCTTTGCAATGTATGTGTAAAGATGGACAAGTTATCGTCTGCATCTCCTTATGAAGGTGACATTTCAAAATAGAATTAAACAAATCGAATCCTGGATTGGCTTTGTTTCTCCACTGTCCCATAAAATCTGCATGCTAACAAAATTGTGTCCCCAGAGGATTCCTACACGTTATGATACACTCCTCCTCGTCCTCCTTTGTTGGAGTTTACTTTTGTCAGCACTTTTATTGCTTTGGCACTTTGGTAGCAAGCAGATGGAGCTAATCTATCTAGTTGCCCTTCAGTTATGGTTTACTGTCCGAGGGACTCGACACAAGTGTCTCAAATAATCCTTAATTAGGCAATGATGGACTATTCATTTAGTATGCAAGCAGCAGATCCCCCCCATCCACTGAGTGGAGCCCTCGTGTAGTAAGGCGGAGGCCAACGCTAATGATCTCAGCAAGTGGCAGCAATCCATTGAAGCGCTGCAAGCAAGTGCAACATTAATTCTTGCAGGTGATCCAGTTGGAGAATGACCCCAGCCCAGAAGCCGTGGCAGATCCCACTTTAATTATGCTGAGGGAGCCACACCTGGGAGGCACCAGGGGACAATGCTAACTCAGGAGCCAACGACTTGGAGAAGGTCTACAGGCTGATGCTCCTGCATTCACATCCTGAGCATCGCTGATCGCCTTGGGAAAGAAAGCCTTAAAACTCATGGAGGAAGTCACGGCCTGTTGTAAGTTTCAAAGCACAAGGGGCAAATAGATGTCACCAATGATCCGGGATAGTCTTTCTATGAGAGATGTGGGCACCCATCCAGGATAGAATCTACGTGGGGGCCAAACACAAAAAAAAAAAAAAAAAAAAAAATGGTATATCATATCCTTTATTTACAAATTGCAGTTTACTGGCAGTGTATATTGTATCACTATATTCAGCAACTTTTCAGATCCTCCCAGTGACTTCTATTCCAAAATACAGAATCAGCAAATCCAGCAACTTTTTTCCAGTGACCAGTTACTCACGTGCTCTCCCACTCCAATCCTGTGCACCTTAATTGGCCACCCTAACAGTCAGTTTCACACAGTATTTCATAGGATGGTGTAGTTTAAACTGAGCTCTATCTTTTATCTATCGATCTATCTATCTATCTATCTATCTATCTATCTATCTATCTATCTATCTATCTATATTTTCCAAATTCAACCTACTACTTCATACTGTTGTATTTTATGAGGTGATGCTTCCAAATACATTTTACCAACGCTCAAAACTGGACCCCCCGCCATATCTGCAGTGCGGCTGACATGTTTAAAGAGAATAAATTTTTTTTTAAAAAAAAACATAGCAAGCCAAGTATTGCATCCAGTCAACATCAACAGCATCCAGATAGCTCTGTGGCTCAATCCGAGGATGGGTAAAACAGAACAAACTATGAAACAATGTGAGAAGAGAGGGAAACCAGTGAATACAAAATTCTACCCTTTACACAATGAAGCCAGTTGTGATGCTTTTTGACAATTTTGTGTAACTATATAATAATTAAAATAGGAGTAGTAACATAATTGATCATGTTAACTATAAAAATTTGCATCAGTGCATCATTGAAAACATCCACCATCCCAAAATACGGGTCAAAATGCATTTCTCACTCATTCACCGCTCTTAGGGATTAAATGCTGCTCAAATACAGCAGCATGTGACAAGTATCACATAACCATTTGAAAGCTTAGAATCTACCGTTTTTAACCATACAAACCATTCAAAGACACAAACCATCACAGCAAACACAGTCAATTGTCAGCACTGTCACCTTTAAAGCATGCTTGGTTCTATTGAATCCATATATTCCCATCAAAAGTTGTCTCAAAATGTCCCTAGAGAGATTAAAAAAATCTAATGAATCCCAAGCATTTAGGTCCAAAACACAGTAAAACTGCTGTAAAAAAAATAAATGTAACGTCCTATTTACAAGAAGAAAGCTGCTCCGCCTATTCTACTACTTGACTTTTTTTTTTTTTTTTTATCTCTGTGAGGCTGACTGTGTCATTAAAAATCCTCATGTTTGGATAAATGTTTGTAAATTCATGTTACAGTAACTCAGATCAAAGGCAGATCAATAGGACGGTATCTGTCCTAATTTTTCTATTTGGCATGCACTGATCAGAGCAAAGTTACAGGACTGGACAGAGCACCCACATTAAATGAGGGGGAAAAAAACACATCATGAGGTTTTTAAAGTAAAAAGAAAAACATTTGTATTTGTTTATTTAGTTTTCTACATTATTAAATGTTTGTGGCAGCAGACAGAGAGTCCATCTGCTCAAAATTAACTGCCTCAAATGTCAGTAGTGTCTGTGTGCGCACTGACGTCTCCACAATACAGTTTTTCTCAGTCTCTTTGGTGCTTTTCTCACATCACTATCAGACAATTAGTGCAAACTGCAAAAACCTAGTGGATAGCCTGCAAAAAGCACGTCATTTGCTCAAATGGAAACGTCCATATCAGTCCTCAAAAAGCAAGTATTCATGTCAATGAAATTGCCAGTGTTCATCAAAATGAGAAGTCGACAATCATTGATGAACAAAAATATGACAATGAATATGAAAATATGAACAAAAATATGTTTTCATTACGACAGTCTATCAGCATCCATATAGTAGTATAGTTCATTTTGACCTGACATGACATAAGCAAATGATAATGTTATGAAACAACAGATAATTGTATGAAAGCAACTCATACATATCCAAAAAGCATTTGCAATTTGTTCAGAATCCTAGTGGCTATGAGAACTAGGGTTTGGGGTAGGCAGGGTGTTGCAGAATAAAGACCACCAATGTGAACAACCGATGATTTCATATGTTTCTGCTGGTAAGTGTTAATCAAACTAAATCAACATCGTAAAAAACTATTAAAGAAACTAAATTATTCAATAGCAGCCTCCATACTCTCCCATCAAGATATATCTCATGACACAGCAGCGCACACATTGTTTGTGTTGGAAACACAGAAACACAGAGATGATGACAACAACCACAACAACAACTCGGAAAAGCCTCAGTGAGACGCATCCACAAAGCCAATCCTACCATTCAAAGTACGAACAATTTTCTGACCTTACCTTTGCTGAAGGTCTGGTTGCTCAGGTGTTGGTCTCCCATCTTTTAAAAGCTGTCATTTTTCCATAAAATAAAGTTTCTTTATTGTTTCTAGTGCTGTCATCCTTCCTGCAGTGTTATCCCTCCCACTCGCAAGAGAACGTAGCAACAGCCACGCGCTATCAATTCACTAATGCACTATGAACGTACAATAATTTAGCTTGGCGAGGTTACATTTAAAGGCAGCGTAGAGAGCTGCCTTTTTACGTAAATGGTTGTCATCTTGGGGAACTGGCTGCACATGCGCAAATATAAAAACACGCCATGGGAACAGAGACAGAGAAACAATGTGCTTTTGGGAAGGGGTGTGGCCTCCTCCTGACTTACAGTGAAGTGAGACTGATACTGCATTAAGTTAATTCTTAAAAATGTTCTGTGAACATGTACAGTAACTAAGTCAGCATTGAGTCAAATTATCATAGGGTGAGATAATTTTAATCAAATACATTGTGTACACCACACTTGTCAAACACAAGGCCAGAAAGTGAAAATTACAGAGAAAATATGAATAATTGTGTAATTTATCAAATATTTGAGTTGTATCTCAGCCACTTCAAATACACACATTCACAACATTTGCCAGGACTCACAGTATCTCCATGCTTATATCACACATTGGCAGTGATTTTCAATCTCAAATTGTTAAATTAACTGTCAATTTTTACATAAATCCTTACATTTTTCAAAAAATAATCCCCAAAATTTGCCCTAAATTTAATACAAATTGGTCAAGAAATCAAGGGAATTTAAGGTAAGATCCTTCAGGGACCAATACCTGTCACGTATTGTTTGTATATTGTTGGTATTTTACATATTCTATACATTATTTATACATGGAAGTACAAACTAGGGCACACTAATCATGAATTTGCTGGATTTTACTGCCTATAATCCGCAGCAAAGATTATTTCCTGCCTATTATAATCGTGAAATCAAAATTATTCTTATTTGGTCTCTTTACTAAAATGAGTTTGACACCCCTGCTGAAAACCTTTTCTACTCATTCTTCATGGATTATTGTTTTAGATTCCATTGGAACTTTACAATCCTCTTTTGTCAAGAAATAGGCAACAACTCATAGATTTATTGAATATGCTCAATCCTCAAAGAAATTCAAGAGATTATAGTCTTTTTTTGTGTGCATCAACTGTCACTACTCTGTCTTTCCAGGTGTCATCTGTCCATCGACCAGTCTTTTTGTACAAGCTTAAGGAGCGTTCTGCAGCATCACAAATGTTCATCTTTAAAGGATAACACTGCATCCATGTACCATAACGTTAAGATTCAAAAGGTCAGCTGGAAATGGGAGCCCAAGGGAGTTCTCTTAGGGGCCAAATGAATTTAATTCCCATCCATCACATTTTATCTTCTAATTAGTCCACAGAGTGGCAGCCCGGGCAACATCAGAGGGAGGCGGAAATATTGATCAGGTAAAGGATAGTATCTATCATCGACTCCTCGGCCATTTGGAAACAGGAAGGCAATATTACACCTGCAATGTGGGATGAGACTCACAAATGCCATTCTCAATAGCGACCCTTTGTTTGTTCTCTTCTGTTGGTTCATGCTAATAGCCTTTCTCTGCTGACTCTGCAGAGCAACATCCATTCAAATGATAAACTCAACAGCACTACAACAAAGAGCAACTGAGTTCACTCATTGTATATGACACTGAAGTTTTTCAATCAGCGTGGAGAACTTTCCCAGAAGGTAACATGAAACCCACGCTGTCCCTTTGTTAATGTTTTATGATGTGTGCCAAAGTCAAACAACTTAGATTGTAATTTGAAAACATGGATACAAGGATAACATGACAGTTTTATTCAGATTCAACATTCAGTTAGATATGTTTTATTTGTTCATCACTTTAAGGAGCGCTCTGTAGGATTGAGATCTAATCTAACCACATCAATGAGCTCAAACAACAATGACATGAGTGGGCTTGTTATTTTTAAAAAGCTACATTCTACCAACAATGGGGATTAACTGAAGACTTTTTCAGGCAACAAATATACAAAGGGGCTGCATAAGAATCGCAGCATTCCTATTTGAAAGGTGAAGCAATGCGCTTGTATTCACCATCCAAAGAGATGCACATTTGTACTACTGGCTGTGTAAAAAAAAAAAAACGTTTATTTCTTGGAATCCTTAGGGATGGAGGGTTCCACACCAAGGCCAGCACTCTAAAGGCTGGGATCCACTGTGCCATTTTTTCAATCGTTGTACTCAGCTCCAGCTCAAACTGTGCGACACAAGTGCAGAGCCTGAATGTGTGCAGCTCATGATGCATGTTCTCACACTGTACGGTCCGACACTCTGACACGATCTGCTACAAATTTGACGAAGGAGAAGAAGAACTCTGAAGTGTCGCCATTAAAACAGAGAAGAAGAAGTACCGGAAGTGGGGAGACCCTCGCAAATCTCAGCAAAAAAGTTTTAAAAAAGAAAAGATGGCAATGTGATGGACCAGGAACTGGCTGGACAGACGTGGGCAGTACAGTCCGTCAATTTCACAGCGGTCCTACGGTGTTTGCGCATGCGCAGTGAGCGTTTAAGGTAAGTGAGATATCCTCACGAGGAGCGACTGGATTTCAAACATTTTTGATTTCCTTACAACCATACGATTCTTGATCGGAAGCTGGTCGTGAGGTGTTAATCGTTTCTCGTGACCCCATGTATACTACACAGTGCATGACACACAATCTAGCAGAGACTTGCACAATCCCATAAATAGACGCACGGTCGAAAATCGGCTCAAAATGGGCCAAAAATTGTACAGTGTATGCCTGCCTTAAAGCTATGCACTACACGGAAAGAGGGAGGCCAAGGACTAGTGAGCATCAGAGCCACTATCCAGGATGAAAGATCCAAACTCCAGGAATACATCAAGAAGATGACTCAAAGGATAACTTGCTCAGTGAATATCTCCGGCAATCCGCAGACGAGGGCAAGCAAGCAACATGGACAGCAACAAGGAGTTTACAACCATCGGATTGAATGAGTAACAATATCAAGAAGACCTACCAGTGGCTGGACTAACAGACAGCACAGAGGCACTAATCATGGCAGCACAAGAACAAGCACTGAGTGCAAGGTGCAAGAGCCAAAGAGGTCAGAGTATACCACAGCAGATCAAACCCAAGGTGCCTCTGAGACAGTCCAGTAGAGAGAGAGAGAGAGCTCTCAAGTTGGGAAGCTGGCACTTGGACAGTCCTTCCTTCACTTCCTGATGCTTAGGGCCAGCAGATGTGGCTTTTTTGTTATTTCTGCATCTTTTAGAATACCCTGAGTGGTGGAATGGATGCTGGTCAAAAATACTTTGTTTCCCTTTTTGGGAAAATGATCTTTTTAATGTGTACGTGGAGTCTGCAGCTTTCTTGATAAATTCATTGACATCCTGTCTGTCCCTGACAGATTTCGATATTTCCAGACTCTACGCTAGTTGATGGTGGAAAAGAGAGTTTTCAATGCCAGGAAGTCTTTGTGTAGCATCATCAGGTCCTCTTTCATAGATGATACAAGACTCTTTGCAGGGGTCAGTCCCATGTTTTTGCCTCCTGCATGGACAAAAAGGATGTCAGGATGGCACTTGGTGGACAACTCAGTGTAAAAACATGTATCTTCACCAAACTTGCAGAAATTGGTATTTATTCCCAAATTAGAGTCAAATATCTGCTGGGTGACTTCTCCCCATCTGACGTAACTGGAGCCAATAATCCACGCCTTCATGTTAAAACCTTCTTGGCCTCTCTGTTTATTTCAATGGAATCAGTGGATGATTAAGGTCTTCAGCATAAAGACTAACTGTGGAGTATTTTGGTTTTTTAAATTTAAACTGAGAAGACTGCAGCTGTTTAACTGAAACACAGCTACATTCATCCCCGCTGAGATCAGTAATGTTAGAACAAACAAATCAATACCATCAATTAGTCATTCTAGCATTGATCGTGCAGAGTTGTGCTGGCAATCTTCAGCAGTTCACAAACAGCTTTCCAGCAACAATAAAAGGTAATGTGAGTGCTACCTTATCTGTTAGGAGTTTGGATCTACTGAGAGCTGCAAAATGCAAACTGCTGTTATCTCTTTAATGGTAATGGTTGGTATAAAACTGCTTTTAAAGTTTGCATAATTTGTTGCTGAGCTATTATTATTATTATTTTTTTTTTATTACAGGGTAAAGATGTAAAACTAAATAAATTCAATGAATTGAAAACTGTTTTTTGATTGGGATCATAGCCTGTTATTAAGGGGGTGATAGTTAGTCCTGAAGCCAGACCAGCTCATTCCCAGTGCAGTCTTAAAACTGAAATAGGCATTAAAAATGTAGAACTCAGGATCAGGACTTTGTTTTGTACTACAGCAAGGCAATGACCTCAGCAAAGTGCTAAATCCCGGGTCGGAGCTTAGGGTTATGATCAAAGCATCAACTAAAACTGTAGCAGTGACTTCCATTTCTCCCATCTGGTCAAAGCTGGTTCTTATCGCTTACTTTCTTATCTCTATACCACCCGGTAGAGGGTCGTCTTCTGATCGAGAGGTTGGGGGTTCGATCCCAGTACCTGACTATGTGTCGAAGTGTCCTTGGGCAAGACACTGAACCCTAAGTTGCTCCCAGTGGTCGACTAGCACCTTGCATGACAGTCCTGTCCCACTGGTGTGTGAATGTGAGAGTGATTGGGTGAATAAGCTGATATGTAAAGCGCTTTGGGACTGCTTCAGTGTGGGGATAAAGCGCTATATAAAATCAAGTCCATTTACCATTTTACTTTGTTTACGCCAAAGCACGCCTAGATACACCTGTAATGGATCAATTAAAAGAAAAAAAATAGAATTGGAAATTCTTAAAAAATTAGAGATGGCACCTGCTAGGTAAGGTAGGCAACATTTATTTTTTCTTTGTTTTCCTGCAAATAAATGTTTATTGGACAGCTAGCATTTGTCACTAAATCTTATAATGCAATTAAGAATATAAACTGCAAATGATGGGAAAAAAAAACAACTTTTCAGAATCTACATATAGGCAGTGTTTCAACTAAATTATGTACATTTGTTGACAAAACAATATATAGCATAAATATATATATATATATATATATATATAAATTTGCGAGACAGATTTTAACACGTTTCATCTCGTGGCACGAGATCTCGTCACACCCCTAACTAACAACTATCAGAAATTAACTGCTTTCAAGCTTGATTTATCACTTACCACTGCTACTTCTTTTTTACAAAATGTTTCCAACCATAGACATATTTACAGTATTAGCTACAGGATAAAGGTGTAAACATTAGCCTAGTACAAATGGAGGTTTTTTTTCTCATTCACCCTTCCCTTTTTTATACCTGCTTATCCTTCTCCAGGATGAGGACATGGAATACAAGCAGCCCTACTCCTGATACGTACCGTAATCAGATAACATTACATCTAATAGAAACATTGTGTAAAAATTACCACAAAAAGCTCATGTTGCTGAACATTGTTTGTATTTTACATCTCCTTCAATTTAATACCAGCTTCATTTGGCAGCGCTGTCTTTCAAACGCTCCCAAATTTCATTTCAATGTTACGCAATTATCTACTCGCAGTATGTACGCTGCAGATATTTGCACATTTGTTTGTGCTTATACATGCCTGGTACTGCTTATAAATAAGCACAGCCCAAGGCTTCAGGTCTGCTTCGCCAATTTAGTTGTGAAGTTTTAGTTTTGCATATGCATCAAAGCGATTTCAGATTATTTTTGGTTTGCTCATAAATCTTTCCACTGGGCCTTTTGGTACTGAACTGAATGCATTTGCCAGGCCAAGAAACAGAATGACAAATCTCCCATTTTTGGCTGAGTGCAACTGTGATTTGTTGCAGTAAATGTTTAATTAGGGATTTCAATGACAAGCCTTTCGTTCTTATCACTGGTGTGATGATTCGGGTTCTGCAGTGTTGTTCTGATCATTTTATAACAATTCCTAATCCTTAAAAATAGAAAATGTTTATCGTTCCAATATTCCACATCCTCGAGGATGTTTTCTTCATGTCATGAATTTGTTTTTACAACAAGAAAATATGATGATTTTTCCCACTAATCACTCCATTTTAAAGCTATACTGTATGTCAAATAAATCATGAGCACAAAGTATTACTATACCTGAGTTTTACATCATTCTACTGTGGTTAATATATTGTATCTCCTTCCATCAGCGTAATCACATATCCCTCATGTGATCACTTATCATGGTGCTTTAGGAATAACCAATTGGTTTCCCTGAATCAAGACAAATGTACTTTTGAGTTGTACTTTTTTTGTACTTTTTTGTTTTTGTTTTTTTTTTTTCCTGCTCCACATTCTGACTTAAATCACACTTAGCACGATAACACTTGGCACATCTGTGCCTGCCACAACCTCCTCGCAATAGCCATTCATCTCATCTCCACAAGACAAGCTGAAAATATTGTAGGGTTCAGAATCACTCATATCATATTAGAGAACCCAAATCTCAAAGGAGCTGCTGCAGCTTTGGAGATGTAACTGTACTGAGGAAATGCAATGACTCTTATGTATTCTGCACCGACAGCATCAGATCTATTTGTGACATGTTTTCTTATTTTTTTTAGCTTTGTTTTCTGGACATTTTTTCATTACACCTTGTGATATTCAGTTGAACAGGATACCGGCCTTGACTGTAATTCAACACTCAAGCAATGGTGAGTTGTTGTTTTTTTTGCTTTTCTTTTTTTTCATGAGATGCCTACTGCCATCATCACAACAAAGGCCTGCTCACCCATAACTGTAACTGTTGATGATTTAATTTTTTTTTACTGATGATTTGTAAATGTTCTTATTGATTTTAAGCTGTTGAATGTTTTCTGTTGCACTTTTTGATCATGCAAAGCACATTGAGTTGCCTTGTGTATGAATGCGCTATACCAGAATCAGCATCAACTTTATTGTAATTTGACTTGGTGAACTGTGCTCTCTCTAACAATGCAAATATTAAATAAAAACAATCAACTAGAAAAAATATAAACAGTAGTTAAAGACTAATATGTGCAAAACTAAATAAAATAAAATAACAAGATAATAATAATAATAATAATAATAATAATAATAATAATAATAATAATAATAATAATAATAATAATAATAATAATTAAAGCCGCGAGCGGCGTCATAGGTTCCGATGAAGCGGCCGGGGGCGGTAACCCACGGTCACGTATACCACTGTTGGGATTTGGGAATTGGCCTGGAGTTGTAAGCGTTTTCGTATAACGGCGTACTTATCGCGAAGGATTTTCCTGTGTCATGATAGGCCCCTCCCACTTTTCACAGCCTGGTATATTTGCCATAGCAATGTGCTTCCATCTAATAAGATTCATCCTATAGTGTTTTGAAGTCAACACGACATGTCGTCTTTTCGCCAGAGCTGCTCGTGTAGGACGACCACAGAAGCGGCGCCCTCTGAGAACGCAAGGCATTGTGGGTAAATTGGTTATCGTTTGTTGTTTGGGGCTGTACGGTCATCATGTGTATCAAATATGAAGCACTTTGAACTTTGCATTCTGGAGTTGTAAGCGTTTTCGTAAAACGGCGTAGTTATGGCGAAGGATTTTCCTGTTTCATTATAGGCCCCTCCCACTGGCCATGATGGGTAATTTGGTCATCGAGCGTTGTTTATGGATGGACAATCACCGTGTGTATCAAATATGAAGCAGTTTGAACTTTGCACTCTAGAGTTATAAGCGTTTTCGTATATATGGCGTTGTTATGGCGAGGGATTTTCGTGTGTCATTATAAGCCCCTCCCACTGACCACAGTCTGTTGTTTCTTCAATAGGAATTTGCTCCCCTCTGTGTAGGTTCATCCTACAATGTTTGAAGTCAACACGACATATCGTCTGTCCGCTACAGCTGCTCGTGTTGGACGACCACAGCAGCGGCACCCTCTGAGAACGCAAGGCATTGTGGGTAAATTGGTTATCGTTTGTTGTTTAGCTCTGGACAGTGATCGTGTGTATCAAAAATGAAGCAGTTTGAACATTGCATTCTAGAGTTATAAGCTTTTTCCTATTACAGCGTGCTGATGGCGAAGGATTTTCCTGTCATGATAGGCCCCTCCCACTTTTCACAGCCTGCTCTATTTGCCATAGCAATGTGCTTCCATCTAATAAGATTCATCCTACAGTGTTTTGAAGTCAACACGATATATCGTCTGTCTGCTACAGCTGCTCGTGTTGGACGACCACAGAAGCGGCGCCCTCTGAGAGCGCAAGGCATTGTGGGTGTTTTTGGTTATCGTTTGTTGTTTAGCTCTGGACAGTGATCGTATGTATCAAATATGAAGCAGTTTGAACTTTGCACTCTAGAGTTATAAGCGTTTTCGTATATATGGCGTTGTTATGGCGAGGGATTTCGTGTGTCATTATAAGCCCCTCCCACTGACCACAGTCTGTTGTTTCTTCAATAGGAATTTGCTCCCCTCTGTGTAGGTTCATCCTACAGTGTTTTGAAGTCAACACGACATGTCGTCTGTCCGCTACAGCTGCTCGTGTTGGATGACCACAGAAGCGGCGCCCTCTGAGAACGCAAGCATTGTGGGTAAATTGGTTATCGTTTGTTGTTTGGGGCTGTACGGTCATCATGTCTATCAAATATGAAGCACTTTGAACTTTGCATTCTGGAGTTGTAAGCGTTTTCGTATAACGGCGTACTTATGGCGAGGGATTTTCGTGTGTCATTATAAGCCCCTCCCACTGACCACAGTCTGTTGTTTTTTCCATAGGAATTTGCTCCCCTCTGTGTAGGTTCATCCTACAGTGTTTTGAAGTCAACAAGACATATCGTTTGTCCGCTACAGCTGCTCGTGTTGGACGACCACAGATGGCGAAGAATTTTCCAGTGATATTTTAGGCCCCTCCCACTGACCACAGTCTGTTGTTTCTTCAATAGGAATTTGCTCCCCTTTGTGTAGGTTCATCGTACAGTGTTTTGAAGTCAACACGACATATCGTCTGTCCGCTACAGCTGCTCGTGTTGGACGACCACAGAAGCGGCGCCCTCTGAGAACGCAAGGCATTGTGGGTAAATTGGTTATCTTTTGTTGTTTAGCTCTGAACAGTGATAGTGTTTATCAAATATGAAGCAGTTTGAACTTTGCATTCTAGAGTTATAAGCTTTTTCCTATTACAGCGTGCTGATGGCGAAGGATTCTCCTGTGTCATGATAGGCCCCTCCCACTTTTCACAACCTGGTTTATTTTCCATAGCAATGTGCTTCCATCTAATAAGATTCATCCTACAGTGTTTTGAAGTCAACACGACATATCGTCTGTCCGCTACAGCTGCTCGTGTTGGGACGACCACAGAAGCGGCGCCCTCTGAGAACGCAAGGCATTGTGGGTAAATTGGTTATCGTTTGTTGTTTAGCTCTAGACAGTGATCGTATGTATCAAATATGAAGCAGTTTGAACTTTGCACTCTAGAGTTATAAGCGTTTTCGTATATATGGCGTTGTTATGGCGAGGGATTTTCGTGTGTCATTATAAGCCCCTCCTACTGACCACAGTCTGTTGTTTCTTCAATAGGAATTTGCTCCCCTCTGTGTAGGTTCATCGTACAGTGTTTTGAAGTCAACACGACATATCGTCTGTCCGCTACAGCTGCTCGTGTTGGACGACCACAGAAGCGGCGCCCTCTGAGAACGCAAGGCATTGTGGGTACATTGGTTATCGTTTGTTGTTTAGCTCTGGACAGTGATTGTGTGTATCAAATATGAAGCAGTTTGAACTTTGCATTCTAGAGTTATAAGCTTTTTCCTATTACAGCGTGCTGATGGCGAAGGATTCTCCTGTCATGATAGGCCCCTCCCACTTTTCACAACCTGGTTTATTTTCCATAGCAATGTGCTTCCATCTAATAAGATTCATCCTACAGTGTTTTGAAGTCAACACGATATATCGTCTGTCCGCTACAGCTGCTCGTGTTGGACGACCACAGAAGCGGCGCCCTCTGAGAACGCAAGGCATTGTGGGTAAATTGGTTATCGTTTGTTGTTTAGCTCTGGACAGTGATCGTGTGTATCAAATATGAAGCAGTTTGAACTTTGCACTCTAGAGTTATAAGCGTTTTCGTATTTATGGCGTGGTGATGGCGAGGGATTTTCGTGTGTCATTATAGGCCCCTCCCACTGACCACAGTCTGTTGTTTCTTCAATAGGAATTTGCTCCCCTCTGTGTAGGTTCATCCTACAGTGTTTTGAAGTCAACACGACATATCGTTTGTCCGCTACAGCTGCTCGTGTTGGACGACCACAGATGGCGAAGAATTTTCCAGTGATATTTTAGGCCCCTCCCACTGACCACAGTCTGTTGTTTCTTCAATAGGAATTTGCTCCCCTCTGTGTAGGTTCATCGTACAGTGTTTTGAAGTCAACACGACATATCGTCTGTCCGCTACAGCTGCTCGTGTTGGACGACCACAGAAGCGGCGCCCTCTGAGAACGCAAGGCATTGTGGGTAAATTGGTTATCGTTTGTTGTTTAGCTCTGGACAGTGATTGTGTGTATCAAAAATGAAGCAGTTTGAACATTGCATTCTAGAGTTATAAGCTTTTTCCTAGAACGGCGTCCTGTTGATGCTAACCGTGTACATGACCTTAAATGACACCGGTCGAAAACACAAGGCATGATGGGAAATGTTTCAAAGCAGTCATGACCAAGCTTGGGCACATGTCCTTTGTGTGAAATTTGAAGCTGATCGAAGTTTGTGTGTCAGAGTTATGGAGATTGGAATTTTTTGCGTGCTAACGAAAATTAGCATTGCATTTTTGTGGCGGCGCCACGACCAAACCGTGACAGATACGAAAATTCTTTTGATAACTTTTCATCTTCAATGGGTCCTATGTGGTGTTGCCAAGTTTTAAGCGAATCGGATGAATCCCCTCAGACTAGTTCGCGCAGATGCGTTTCGAGGGCGAAACGCCATTTTTGACCTTTGACCCAAGATGGCTGACTTCCTGTTTGGTTTTGGGCGGGGTCACAATGTAACTTTTTGCTCATTCTGGGGCGGAGACTACACGTGGCGATTTTCGTACATATCGGTCAAACCTGGCGGTCGTGCGGTTCCATCGTTTTTTTTGGCGGCGAAAACGCACGCTACGCGTGCGTTTTCTGTCCGTTTTTTTTCACGCCACCTAATTATCAAATTTTTCGCCAGGCCTGAGGTGCGTGCAAATTTCGGTGAGTTTTCGGGCATTTTTAGGGGGTCGAATTAGCGATCAAAGGCGGGCGGGGTATAATAATAAAACGATATAATAGCGAAAACAATAGGTTCCTCTGTCCCATTCTGGGACATCGGAACCTAATAATAATAATAATAGTGCATTAGTGCAGTGATGAGTAGTGCATGAAATAGTATACGTTTATGTACATGAACATTCACAGTGACAGTTTGTCCCAGGGTTGTTACAGGTTTAGTTACATGTTTGTCTTGCCTTGCCTAACTATAGCGAAATAATTTTGACAACAAAAATAAAAAATAAAACTTGGCTTAAACTTTTTCTAAGGTGATATAGAAAGTCCTTTATATGAAACAAAAACAAAGTCTAAAAGTTATGCACAAACCACTGCCCACTGATGCCTTACCTAATGCAAGTCTAGTGATTGAGAGCCAATGAGTTTACGTATGCACACACTAATCATGAGGGACACTTAGTAATACTCTTAATATTAACAGCACAGCCTGATATCCTTCTTCATAATAAAATCATCTTTGTATGTTTTACACCATGAACCATTTCTAAACTCGCAATTCTATTAGTGTAGTGACTGCTTGTTCACGCAAAAAAAAAGTCACAGTTTGATGATACGCATGTGAACTATTAGTTTCAAGTTTAAGTTTAATATTCATACCATTTTTAGTTTCTCTATGTCTAATGTTTTCTTTATCTTAATTAAATCACAACAATATACTGTATAATGCTTTTGTAATGATCTGTCTGGTGGATTTTATCCCTCTGAAGCACGTGGTAACTTTGATTAAAAAAAAAGATGCTGTACTAATAAAGTTATTATCATTATGGAGTGTGGGACAGGGTGACTCTTTGAGTGATGGTCACAGTCTGAAAACAGTTGGGATTTACGATGGTCCAGTAGATGTTTGAGAGCTCTCTGCTTCTTTGAGTGGCAAATTACCAGTACAACATTTTCAACAAACCTATTCATCTCTCCTACACTCTCTTGACTGCCAAACACCCAGTAACTATTATGCTGTGCACACTTGTCCATCTGTTCCTCCCACTCTTCCAATCACTTGCATTACTTACATACATCGTACACAATTTTCGATACAGCCATAAAAGCTTTGCTTATTAACGTGTCAATCTTTGCTCATTACTGTTGCCACCCCAGCCTATAGAAATCACCAGTACAAAACCTCAAGGCTTTACACTCTCTCTCTCTCAGAGGAAAGGCCATTTAAAACACTGAATGTCTGTATTAGGAAGCGTGGAGAAAATAACATTAAAACCAGTCTGGAGCATGGTGGTGTTTAAGTTCAGCAAGCTGTATTAAATAGAAGGCTACAAACAGAAAAAAAAAAAAAAAAGATTCTTACCGCACAGTGCAAAGCACGACGTGATCTACCATTTGCTTCTGATATTGCACCTTCTCTTCTCATTTTGTTGACGTACGGGCTGATAAGGTTTTGCTGGCCCGGGACCCAAAAGGTTTTCTAAACACTCCAATGCAGCCTCCATTCTTTGTCAAAAGTAAATAAACATGCGTCCTGGTGTCACTGTCTGTGTTTACCTCGTACTGAGATCGATTATGAGCATATATGCGCATGTGCACTACCGGAAAATGAATTTGCTAAATTGCTTGTTTTTTTTGTTTTTAAAGTGAAGTTGATTAGGTTTGAGTTAGGTTTAAGGTTAGGGTTAGGGTTAGGGTTGCATGCGCGCATATATGCTCATAATCAATCCCAGTACGAGATAAACACAGACCTTGGCACAGGAAACAAAACAACGCGTAATCACGCATCAGATCCCGTCCATTTCTGTCCAAATCACAGAGAGGCCTATTTGCATTGGATTAGTATTATCACAGGACCTTGAAGTTCAGCAAAATATAGTAGGTAATTTGCGGGGGAATTTTTACTTTACAAATTACTGACCTTAGCAACTCTGAAGAACTTTGTGCCGCGCAGCACAAAAAACTTCGTGTCACGCAGCCTGAAAAATAGGAGGAAATTACACGAAAAATGTCATGAACTTTTTGTGTCAGTTTCACAAACTCCTCCAGACTAGTGTGAGTGGTTAACACAACTGCCTCACAATGACACGGTCCTGGGACAGAAATAAGTGCGTAAACATTTCTAACCCTAACCCCCAGTTTCTTCCGCATCCCAATCTACTCCAGCACAGCTCTGTAACTCATGCCGAAGCCCTCTGCAGCAAATACGCAGACCTCCTATTTTTACTGGAAGCTGGAGTTGTGCTGCATGAAGTAGTGCATAGACAGAATAAAATATCTGGTTTATTTTCAAAATAAAGTACTCCATATTCTAGGCCAGTGATTCCCAAACAGGGGTACAGGAGCACATTGCAGGAGTACTCGGAAAGATTTAACAACTCATTTAAAAATAAAAGTGAAATGTTGGTAGTTCCTTTTTATGGTCATTTTTGGACAAATTCACCACAAACTAACAGTACCATTGCTCAATAAAATGTAATATTGTCTTGTATTTTATTGAAACAGGCCAGAATAATGTATGCTGTAGAGGTCATTTTATTACACTTCTGACCATCGTAGACATTAATTAACTACATTTTACAAAGGAGACTGTATTTACTTAATATTGAAGTAATCACATAAAAGTTGTAGTTTGACAAAATTTGACTTTAAATTATACTCATTGTTTTGAATTTGTAGATTAAGCCTCATAGAACCAATGTTTGAAACACATTCAAGAAACGTTTGAGAGATCCCGCTGTTCCACAAATGAAATTACTGAGAGGGTATTTATGATATGAAGAGGGGGTACACATGATTTTAAAAAAATGTGAAGGGGTTTCACGAGACAAAAAAGATTGGGAACCAGTCCACTGTTCTAGGCGGATCGTAATTTCATCCATTTAGCGATCCGCTTGTTCCTTCATTATCCTTGCTCTGCTCGTGCCTATATCCAGCTTTCTTCAGCCGCTAGGCAGGATTGGACCATAGATCACATATAGATATTGACCATATCTAAGTTTGGATATTTGCATCACAATAATCTCCAAAAAAAGCAGAAGATCTGCAGGGCAGGACCGAATCAATTTCCTTCTGTTTGTTTAGCTGTGTGGTTCTGCTTGTATTGGCGACAACTCATTATATCGCACGATTTTGCGTGAATTGGTGATATTTTCTGAGTCCTTGCTGTAACAGATACGCAGCAAAAACTGAGGCAGTGAGGATTGAAGGTACTGCAAATTGCGCTGCAGTTTCACAACAGAGCAGTTACGGATCCAGTGGGAATCTGGTGTAACACCTCTAACACCTCTGGTTACAATTGCTTGTTTAACAAACTTGCTTTTTTACATTTCCAATAATGTGAAACATCAGGGAACATTATCTCATTAGTCGTCAAGTCGACCACCAGCGAAATCCAGTTTCTTCATTTCTTTTCATGTTTTGATCTCTGCTAAACCCCTGAGGAAATATTTTTTTGGTCAGATGGCTCCTCTACAGTCAGCAGGTGTTGGTTTGCCAGGTGCCAGATTCTTTAGAAGATTTATCTTCCACAGCAGCTGCTCAATGAAAACATAACAATGAGCAAAAGTTTTTTCCAAGCCTGCATGGGGATTCTGTTCGGGACCTTCACTTAGAGCTATTCTATTTTTTCACACCCTTTCTCAGAGTCAGGTGATGCATTAACACATTAAACCAGGTGCGTCAAACTCATTTTAGTTCAGGGGCCAAATACAGACCCTTTTGATCTTAAGTGGGCCACAGATTTAAGGGTAACATTAATGTGCCTTGGTTTGCACATCCACATATACAGTAAATGATTAATTGTCTAAGTATATCAGTCCCTGCAGAATCTTCACTTAAACTTACTTGATTTTGGGAATTTGGTGAAATTTCATTAAATAATTTGAGGAATTTTTTTTCAGAGTTTGGAAAAATTGTTGTTGTTTTGTATGTTTTTGTTGTGTTTTTGTAAAGTATTTTACATTTAGTGTATTTTCAATGTTGTTTTCTTCTTTTCTAACATCATTTTGTGAATTTGTCTATCATTTTTAAATAAAAATTTGCCACATTTTGGAAAAATTTAGTTCTTTCAACAATTGGACATTAAAAAACGACTGCCATCATGTGATATAGGAACTGGAAAAATGAGCTCTGCAAATATTGTGAAATCTAATTGAAATGTTGTATTTGGTCTGGCTGAGATATCTACAACTGAATTAGTTGGTAATTTATAAAATATTTCATGTTTTTTTCTGTCATTTTTACTGTCTCGAGAGGCCCATATTTGATGCTCTAAAGTGCTGGATTTGGCCCCTGGGCCATGAGTTTGACACACGTGCATTAAACAGTCAAATATTACTGCAGACTTCTGTTCTAATGAAACCATAGTGTGAGACTCTGCAGTGCTAATAGAGTCTGTTTACTAGTAGCTTCCAGTTGTGCAGGAATGCAGTGACTGAAGCATGAGCCGAAAATATAGTTGGAGTGATGTCCTTCCCCAGCTCCATGTTAAAAATATAGGTTTGCTCCAGCAATATTTGGGGTTGTGTTTACAGCAGGGGACAGGCGTTCTGAGAGGCAGGGGTGTGAATTATCCCTGACCCACTATTTCTTGTTACAATGGCTCTCCTGGTGTGTTGGAGGTGTGTGACATATTGGATTTAGTAACACAGAGGGACACTTTAGTGGCACACAATATTTGATCCACACATTGTAGGATGTCATGGTCTACTAAAGGTACAAGTCACTATTCATTATGATCTACACTAAGCAATGCTGCTTTTATTGTATGATGAATGTTTTCACTGAACTAAAGAAGGTGCTTTATGGATTTTTGACGATCATTTACTGATTAACCATGCTGCTTTGGGAGACACTACATGTACATGTATTGGGCAGAATATTATACTTTAAATATATTGTATCAAGACAGGAAAAGATTAGGCATGTAAATGTGTAAATTGATTTAAGCTTGTGTGATGCTGCTACATTGTAATGGCAGCTGAGGGTGGGTTTTAATACAAAAGACAGCGCAAAAGGTGAATTTGGATATGATAATATCACTGTTTATCACATAAGTATAATTGTGGAATGAAACTTTGTAGATTTTGCTTTTGTTGCTAAAGGTCATAGTTTAATTTTGAAAAAGTACTTGTGTCAAAAATGTAACCAAAGATATATATATAAGAATAAATGCATGGCAAATCCCTGTAACTCACTGGAGTTCCACGTCTATTTTTTTGTGTCCCGACCCAACAGTTGAGCACCTCTGATATACGTACATGCCATATTCAAGGCTCGTCCAACTCATGTGGAAAACCTTAAAGGAAAACACTTTGTAAAATGTGTCATGATTGAATATTATCATATTTCAGATAGGCAGTGGCTATCTGTACGGTTGCCTTATCAATATACCAACATTCTATCCATACACAGCGCCCCTATTTGTCCAGTTTAGGTCACGTGATAGGTCAGTTATTGGCCAGTTGAGGTTGGGTGACTAAGACTAACCCTAACCCTATTCCTAAACCTAACCCTGACCTAATCCTAAAAATTGTTGCGATATTGGGTTATAATCTAAACCTTACCCTAAGACTTATACGTACGTGTACTTTGGTAACCGTACCAATAGCACTGGGGGTTGTCCGTACGGCAACCGTACAAATAGACACTTTCTTCCATTTTACTTGCTTTCATTTACCTCTAAAGGAAAAAAAATACTTTCACAAAAGATTCTGGCTTGGCCTCATTGAATCATAATCCCATCGAGTCACCCACTTCAATTTCTCTACACTTGTCACCAGACTGGATTAACTGATTACACAACACAATGTGGACAACTATAACATCACATTACACTCCCACCTTAAAATACTTGACTCTTCAACATCCCTTCCATCGCCCCACCCCAACTCCCTCTTCCCTGTTCCATTTCCCCCTCACCAGGTGTAACTGCCCTCTCTTTTTATATTTTCCCTCTAATATTTTTTTTTCTTCTTACCATTCCTTATAGGGAGGGCTGGTGATGGTCACAATTATGCAATAAAATACATTTATTTATTTATGTATTTGAAATAACGAAATAATAAAGCAAACCGTTAAAGCTCGTGAAATGAAGTCCAAATTTAAAGCATTTGCAATATTAGGCAGACAATATAATGCTATAACTTTCTATTTATGTATTTATTTATTTAAATAATTGAAAAAAAACAAACAAAAAAAAAACTGTTGAGTCTCTTCTCGTCCGTGAGCGACCCACAGTAAAGATCCACTAAAAACCAGCAGGGTGCAGACATGAGCTTCCTGTAAAATTAATCTCCATCAAAAATAATCCATCTGATATTGAGTTTTAAAGGCTGAACTTTCCAAAGCGTGAATGCAAACAGCTCCCACTCATCCTGGAAGCACAGACCTCACCTCTCATCTGCAGGAGAAGAAGAAGAAGAAGAAAGAAAGAAAAAACCCGGAGCCACCAAACAAGATCACATCAGGGGGAATCCGCCGAGCAAAGACGCGCTTGTGCCCAGATATTTGGGGTACAGTGCGTGTACGCGCACTAGTTGTGGGTGAGTGTCTACTCTCCGGGCACAGGAACAGATGCTCACATCGTACACGACTATCAGAGTGAGAAAGGGAAGGACGGAGAGCTGGAGAACCACAGAGAAGTGTGTGTGTGAACGTGGAGAGAGAGAGTGTGTCTGTGCCTGTATGCGCAAAGCTGCCACTTTCTGCCACACAAAGTAAACAGAGAAGCGTAAAGGATTGTCCGCCCGCTGGAGAAATCCAATGGATCTATTTGTTGTGTGAATGGACGGGGATACTTATCAGTGACGGACTGAACTGGACTTCGGGTGTGTGAAGGATGGGACTTTGAACAGTGTGCAGTTCATTGTATTTTCTTTTTCTTTTCTTTTTTCTTTTCTTTTTTAATATATATATAAAATGCCAGGATTTCGCCCATCATACACTGTCCGATTGAATCCAGGCTGTCCCTTTGGAAGGACGCCAGACCTCCAGGCTCTCAAATCTGCAAGTTCAGTCCAATAAATTGTGACATTGTCTGTCAAGCCTCGGAATAAGAAATCGATATTGAAGAAAGGGGGACGCGATATTCTGTCGGAATTTTAACGATCTTGCTTCCTCACCGTCCTTATAAATATGCGATTTGCTTGGATTGCGGTGGTTTAGATTTTTTTTTTTTTTTTTTTTTTTTTTCTAAAGCTGGAGCAGCGCTCATATAGTGACTGATCATTGCTGTTGATTTTTTTGTCCATGCAAGACTCGGGGTGGAAACATGTCTGGCCACTTCTTTGAGGGGATCACTGCTGTCAGAAATGGCATTTTGGTCCAGCACTTCGGTTTTTACCTCTAAAGTGCCCCGGAAAATCTTATTCATGTTCACCCTCTCCCTCTCTGTCACCTACTTGTTCTACAGCTTGATGAGCTGCTACAACTCGCTGCAGTTTCCCCTGCAAGACAATTATGTGTACCAAGGCAGGCTGGGGACGGAGGAGACAACTTTTGTGACATTGAGGGGGAAACTTTATTCCTCCTCTCAGGGCTTCACGGAAATCTCCGAAGTAGAGAGAAGCACCTCGGTTACCTTTGTGAAGGATGATGCCGAGGCCGAGCAGAGGACAGTGGAGTGGATTAGAACCCAGGCGTCTCCCACTAAAGCCTATCAGAGCAGCGCAGCTGAGAAAAGCCGCCTGGACTTCAGCACCACGGACAGCGAACTCAGGGTGAACTGCACCTCGGATTACGGAGTGAAGAAACTCCCTCAAGCCATCATCATCGGGGTGAAAAAAGGAGGCACCAGAGCCCTGCTGGAGGCTCTCCGGGTGCACCCAGACGTCAGAGCTGTAGGAAATGAGCCTCACTTCTTTGATAGGAACTATGAGAAGGGGATGGACTGGTACAGGTGAGTTTATCACTCCTAATCCCACAGTTCCCAGTCCATGCACTGCTGGTGGAGCAATGAGGGATGTTTTTTGAAATTCAGAAATCTCAGTTCAAGTGACAGATAGATGGAATTTATTACAATACTCAAGATCCCTATTTTCACCATGACTGTATAAATTCCTTTTTTTAATTTATTTTTATTTCAATGCTTTATTATTATTATTATTAACCAGTATTATCTATACAATCACAGACAGCACAATAAACAGTTGTATCAACAGCTCAAGAGGATTGAATAAAATCATTATAATAATAATAATAATAATAATAATAATAATAATAATAATAATAATAATAATAATAATAATAATAATAATAATAACAACTATCCTATCAATTATTTCCATCCAGGCTCTTTTGAACCCTTTTTTTAATGATGTCAAAAATATCAAACTGGATCAGATCATTCAGTCATTATTCTACATTTGTTTGACTTTAATGACACTCAAGGAAAATTAATATCGAGAAGCTGTTCCTGCTGTAGACTTCCTCTCAATGAAGGACAGTGTAAATAGACACACATGGACCAGAGTGTACCAATCATCAGCCTGTCTTTCCAAAGCAGGTGTACCAAACACAGTGGATACAGCGTCAAGATTGCGCTAAATGTAAGACTGCATGACAGAAAGAGTCAAAAAAGTGCAAGCGCAAAATAATGCATACGCCCCAAACACCTCTATGATCAACACGAGGAAAAAATAGCACAGTAGCACAGTGACATTGATAAGTTGTCACAACTAAAGTCAACATTAAGCTAGAAACTTGATAAAACAGTGCTAACCTGAGACTTCCATCAGTTTGTTTTTATTTTTATTTTTATTTATTGAAACCAAATTTAAATCATCCTAATTTTATGTGCAACATATTGTGGTTTAGTTGCATTATTTTCAGCTCCGTCCACATCATTTTTCTGCATTACGTGTTGGCAACACATAACAAACCCTGTTCGCAGTCCGATGTCGGTCTTAAACGTGCCTCATTTCAGAAAGAAGCGTTACATCACACCTGAGATCTAACACATGAGTGATCATCCATCATCCAGATCATCACTCATCTGCTAAACACATGTTTTTCAGTAACTGAATATTCCAAGCTGTTAAACCATGCAGAATACATTTTTTTTAAAAAGCATTTTTATATTGTTTGAATCAACTCAGCTCTTATTTATTTAGTTATTATTGTGTTTATTCATTTATTTATTTTAGCAAGCATGTTTAATTGTATAGTTGTTTTGTGCTTCAGTTAAGATCCTGCACCTACTGTAAAGAAAATACTGAACAAATACACAAGAGTAGAAGTAACTCCTAATCAGAGCAAAGTAAAGCGTTCTCATCATTTATATATATATATATATATATATATATATATATATATATATATATATATATATATATATCAACAGTAAGCATATATGTGCCAAAAAACAAAACACATATCCCAGTAAAATAGTCATAATGCAACATTTTTTTCATTGTTATCAATTATTGAAAAACAATTAAAAACAATCCTCCAATGCTAAATGGATATATGCTTTTTTACAGTATGTATTTTGATATTGGTGAAAATGTCATCAAGTATAATTTTCTTGCCATGCATTATTTCTAATGTGACTTTTACTTTATATATATATATATATATTAAAATGCGTAGTCATCCCATTGTTCACCAGGAGTTTTCCAAATTACATTTTAACATGTTTTTATTTTATTTATTTTTTATGTATGGCCACTTCTTTACAGTATTATGTGTGCAATAGTTGGACATTCTCAGTCGCAAACCTGTTCATCACTGAAAAATCAATTGGATGGGTTATTCCTGGTCAGGCGGTCATGGCTCAGTCAGGTGTTGTCACATAATAATGTTTGACCGAGGGAATTTTCGAGTGGAGTCAATGAGCTGATGAGAATGACGCTGACTCAAAGCGCCGTCTGTTCCTCTGTAGGACGGAGCGTGTTACGCTGGTGTTTGGGTTGTGGAACATCTGCTTTCATCTCGCTGCATAGACATGGGAGCTCTCTGCTGTTCATTTAGCCTGTGTTGATGCAAGCTGTTCCATTATGCTGACGGTGAAAGGCTCATTAGACAAGATGGTGACATGCTTAAATAAATAATAATAAATGTGCTTGTGAGATTTAGGACCCTAAGTTAAATCCTTCTTGAAAGAGAATTCATTTTCTTTTGGTAGCATTGAGCCGTTTACATGATTTACTCCACAGCAGTGCTTTGAAAGAGAAAATAAAGCATGCACACAACATTTCACATAAATGGAGCGGATGCATCAGGTCTATTAGCGTTTTTTGGTTAGTTCTAATGGTCAAAGTGAATCATTATACAATTAAAAACGATCATGAGTGGAGCCATTATTTCTCAGCAATATAAAAAAATCATTTAGGCAAAGTTTGTTTGTTTCAAGCGATGCATTACACTGCCTCCCTCCCTTTTGCTGTTGATGCTTGGGCTAATGCGCTCTTAATGGAAGTGAAATTATGATCAGTTACAGATGTTTGCAACCATTTGACAATGGTAAGTTGGTAATCTCGTAAAACATGAGTCATAAATTTGAGTCCGTCCCAGTTCCACCTGCTTCATAGTTTGATGGATGTGATTAGGAAAATGGAACTGAAAGCAAAACCCAAAGACAACATGTAAGATCCTGATAAGCACTGTGTGAATAAAAGATTGTGGCAGATTATGACTCACTACTGTATATTCAGCTTCACTTGCATTTCAGCTTATTGTGCTTTAATTAAATCCTTGATCTTTGGAAATAAGCTTTGTCCAGTACAGGGTGACACCAGGCTGTCAAGAGGCCAAACAGACACTCTTTCACTCACCCTCTGTGTGTCGTGCTTATGTTTATCACTGCAGTGCCTGCAGAGGTTTTCATCATGGCTCCTCCCAAAGTCACACAAACATGTAGCTCATGTTAGGCTTGGTTTGGTTGGCTGTGCAGAGTATCAGTGAATAAATAGATGATTACATGATTTATGATTAATTGTGCTGTTACGCTATATTTTAGATAGCATAACCCCCCCAAAAAACCATAAAAACTAACAATAATACTAATTACAATTGTTAAAACAACAACAAAGGTAAATACAGAAAATACAGAACAACCATAAGTTAAAAACATGTTTAAAAAGGTGAGTTTTGATGAGTGATTTGAAAGTTGGAGGGTCGGTGCAGTATTGAATGTTCCAGAGGGAGGGGGGGCAGCTATGGCGAAGGCTCTGTCACCCAAGTTATAATAAAACCATCATAGCCACAAATGAGCCATGACGTGCGGAGGAAAACATTACTTTAAGGCCACAAAGTAAGTATAATGTGCGCTCGAAAGAGTCATTTGTGGTCCCAAAATGGTCATCACTGGTACTAGAAGTATATTTGCTATGCACGCATTATGTTGGACACTTTCTCTTTTGGTTGAGTGGTTCATGCAGTACATTCAATCATTTTTTTCTTTCTTCTTCTTCTTCTTCTTCTTCTTCTTCTTCTTCTTCTTCTTCTTCTTCTTCTTCTTCTTCTTCTTCTTCTTCTTCTTCTTCTTCTTCTTCTTCTTCTTCTTCTTCTTCTTCTTCTTCTTCTTCTTCTTCTTCTTCTTCTTCTTCTTCTTCTCATTGTAATAGGATCGATACCTGTTGAAGTGACTCAAAGTGTTTCTTATTTTACTGAGACATATTGTACATGTGTTTCCTTGTTTTGTCACAATTCTAAATTTTAAAATACAATATTAACACATAAGATTGAAAACACATAAATTCCTGTTCACAACACCCACTTTGAGTCCACTTTGCCCCAAAAAGTCTGATGTTGTGCATGCAACGCATACATGCACACAAAGCTCCACACACACTCACAAATTAACACTTTTTACGTATATATAACAATGTATTGATGCAACAAGGCATCAACGAGGGCAGTTCATCCCCCTGGTCCTCTTTGACATCATGTGCAGTTGTTGCAGCAATTAGCCACGCTAACCACCAGGAATTATATTAATATTATTAATACGTGCGTTACTTACTTTGTGGCCACAAGATAGTGATTTGTGCAATTTTATTCTTATTATTAATTTTTTTTTGTTTATATATCATGTCATGTCTGCGGCTCTTTATTTTTACTTTTACTCTGCATGATAAGTCCGCCTGTGTGTGATTGTTCCTCAAATATCTCCGCAAATCAGGCTCAGATTGGCCTGAGACTTTCAACATGGCTGCTGCTTGGTTCCCATTCAACGTTCTTGAAGTCGATGCTTCCATCTTGCAAATTTGACATCATTTGGAGCCAGAGTCTGCGCAGTAGGGTACGGCGGGAGGAGCCCTGGTAACACGCCTTGCCCATTTAGCGTACTGCCCTGTTACTTTCCCACTGGAAATTTGACCAACGTCTTGTTCAGATGATCAGATCATAGAGGTTAGTACTAGTATTCATAGCTCAAAAAAGATGGAAAAACTGAAAGTTTAATGGCGTCTCCACTTTCCTTCATGACGTAACTGCTTATGCTATTCGCAAGGAGAACTATGAAAGATCCGAGGCTGTCAATCATTGTCATATATGACGTCAAATCCCATTTTTCAATCTCAAATAACTTATTTAAAACAAACTTCAAAGAAAATTGAGCACTTGAACACAATGTAGGGTAATAATAACTAATGATCACAGCAGAGTTTAGGGTTGGGAAAAAATTATGTGACGAGTATTTTAACAGTTTGACCCACATCCCATTCATTATCATTGGGGAGGCGGAGCTTATGACCTGTGCTGCAGCCAGTCAGCAGAGGGAGCTTTAAAAGAAAAGCTTCACTTCCTCGTGAGCGTACGTCATCTTTTCTCTTTACAGTCTATGGGTTCAAGGGTGTGCAACGTTGGATTTGTGTGAACCGTAATGATACCGTTCATGAATTATTTCACAACATTGCTTTGAATGCAGCTTTGTAGTACATTGACAGGTAGTCATGGTAACTCAGGATATGTTGAAATCTGCGTAGAAACTACAGGAGTGACTGCACAAAGGGCTTTTAAAAACTACTAAGGTGGTTCTAATATCCTAAAAAAAAACACCCCGTTAATATTGACCAGCAGGTGTCCTCAGTGAGCAACATTTGTAACTTCTGTAAAATCTGTGTGTGTGTGTGTGTGTGTGTGTGTGTGTGTGTGTGTGTGTGTGTGTGTGTGTGATTCAGAATTAAATTTGCATTAGGAATTGAGTGGTTACAAAGTCTGTTTAAAGAGGATTTAACTTTTATTGTGAATTAAAAAGGAATTAAAGCTCCCATGTAAACCAACCATGAAAAAGCTACTTAACCTCCCACTTTTTTATAGCAATACATACTCTCTACGGGTACTGCACTAGTTAATAATATTAATAATATTTAGGGGCACGTCTTTAAAAAAAAAAAAAAAAAAAGCCTTATTTTTCTCCCTTATTTGGTCAAACCCAACAAAATGATTCCCCCGCCCCCTTTCCCCTATTGGTTATGGTTGCATGAAGTATTGACCCTTTGACTATGAACATGCTTAAGTTATGTTTGACTATAAATGGAGTTTATTCAATAAGTTGTGCAACCTTTTTTTTTTTTACACTGATTTAGGTAAATCTATATGCTTTTTTTTCTTAATAGAAAAAAAGCCATAATGTACCATTCCTATCAGGCTAAATGGAGACTAGTTTTTCTTTGATAACAAATAATAAGCTTCATATTTATGTGGCTGCACAGATCCATTTAAAATCACACAAAGATGATGTGATGGTGGTGGGTTTGTACTTTCTTAAATGTCCAGTATGCTGATTGGTGCTGGAGGCTTGTTTATTTGTACTCCTTAGTATCTTAACACGTAGGTTTTAGCACTACTTAGACAGGCTATCTGTTAAAAAACGCCATAATTACTGCACACACAACAACTTTCATCAATTAATTGGCTGCAGTATAACGTTGCCTCTAAGTGAAGAGGATGAGGCATCTTCACAAAGACTTGTTTTTACTGTTAACCCCAGCTTTGTGCCAGCGTTCATATGTGCTTTGATGGAGTGATAATGTGCCTCATAAATTGTGCTATTACATAGCCATTGATTTTCAGTCATCCATTTGGTTTTCTGTCTGCTGTATGGGAGCTTTCACTGCCCGGAATTTGCTAATGCTCAATCAGGAACTAGTCGTGAGTTCGACTATTTGGTGATTCCATCCTTTTTTTTTTTTTTTTTTTAAAAAAAAAAAAAGAACTGCAACGGCAATAAAATGTAAAGTTTTTTTTTTTTTTTCTCTCTGACTTCAGCAGCCGAGTTGACTGAGTGGTTAAGGTAGTGTCTCTCCACCCCAGTGTGCTAAAAAACGACTAATTTCAAGAGTGTCCGTTCGTGAATTCATTCTAGCTGAAGAGTGTGTGTGGCCGGATCAAATAATACAGCGGGGAGCATGAGGCTTCTCATCTTTGCTCGGCATTAATGTGTGCTCTAGACAGTTAGCGAAGTGGGAGCCAATATATTACTCCTTTCACACCACGTTTGAATAGCCTCTCCACGCTGAAAAAGCAGGCCATGGAGCTATTGTGTCGAGAAATCCAGTGCTCAGTAATAAAATTATAAAATACATTTCTAATTAACTGTGATTGAATGTTGAAGTGTGAATACCATTTCTGAGAAAAGGTATAATTAAAGGTAATAAAAGTCGTTTTTGCTCCATGTATTGATATTTCAGCTTCACACTTTGCTGCACTCACTGGCTTTTTGGGGGTTTAAATCTGTACTGATCCATGACCAAAACTCAATGTATCATTTCCAGATACTGTATGTCTACTATGAAACAGAAGTAAAGCTGCAAACGGAATTGTGTGAAATTCACCAAAAATCAATATGACTATAGGACACCAATGCTGGGAATAATTCATGTAATGTTTCTATGTTTTTGTTGCTCTGCTGCATGTTGTTTGTATATTCTACATTTATTTCCTTAAATAAGCCCATTACCAAAGAAAAAAAAACAAAGCCCCTCTACAAACAATAAGTCAATTACAAGTGGGTAAGAATTCAGATTGTTGTACATAATGGTACATTACATTAAAGCTGCTAGAAATGATTATTAAATTATATGTTTTTTTATCAGACAAACACAGAGGCTTCATACAATGATAAATCAGAGATTATTTACTTGGAAAAAAAATGTAAATGATTAAAATTACAACTTGAAAGTTTGCTTTAATGTGGAGTCTCTCAGATGGAAACATAAAAGTGTTTTTACTTCATTACTACTGTGTTTCCCCCCCCCCCCAAAAAAAAAAAAATATATGTATATATATATAAATAGAACATCATGGAAAAAGTTGATTTATTACAGTAATTCCATTCAAAAAGTAAAACTTGTATATTATATTCATTCATTACACACAGACTGAAAAATATAACTTATATATATATATATATATATATATATATATATATATATATATATATATATATATATATATATATATACAGTATATATATACCAGTAAATATATTTTTTGTTATATTCTGTGTTATTTTAGAGTTCAATCTTTCATCTTTCCTATATACTGTATGTTTAAAATTTGCCTTCATGGTTTATTACTTTTTTAGATGCTATACTGGTCCATGGCAGCTAATTGTAAAGGGTAGCTCATTATTATACTTTCTGCAGAGTCAGCTCTGCACAATGACACAGACAATATAGTTTCAGGTTTCTTGGAGCAGGTAGAGGTCTAAAGCATGCAGGACAGGTGCTCTCCAGGAATGGACATGTACACCCCTGGGGTGATGATGTATTTTAGTCACGCTAAAAAAAGATGAGAGCTGCTGCTTTAAGAGGATTAAATACTGTTTTACTTTCCTTTTTAATTCATAGTAAGAGATCACTATTTTGTTTTATGGATGTCAGCAGGACTTTCATGGTTTCACACTCACCCCTTCCAGTATGAAAAAAAGAAATCTATAAATTATATGTCACTCATAAATTTGCTGAGTAAAACTTAATAGGTTATAAAATCAATGTATATCCAGGAGTTCAAACACGTGGTCCCAAGAGAGGTACTAAATGTTCAGCCCATGCACATAAAATTAAATCCTACAGAAAGGACTACCAAACAGATGCTAAACACTCTTAACCAACTGCATTTAATTTTGACTCTAGGAATTGATTTACCTTAACTGAAAACATGTGAAAATAACCTGAACTTACTAATGTTTTCCTGATTTGTGGAAACTCTAACATCTCTTTAATAAATCCTGTCCGGTTAATAAAAACGCTTCCATAACCTGAAGTGCAATAAAAGCTGAGAAGACGTGACCATAAATCTTAGGAAAAGATATTCCTCTGCTCGTAAAGCCAAGTAACAATAGTGTTAAATTGCATGTAATAAAAATCCAGTTGGCACTCATTATATTCTGGAATGCAACCACATCTTTTTTATTTTTCATTTTTTTTAATATTTATTTTTTCAAACACACAAATACAGTCTTTAAAATGGAGAAGAATGATTCTGATCACTTCCAATGTCTTTTCTTTTCTATGAGCTGTGATGTGCTCAATATGACCCTACAGCTATAAAGTTTTATCTGAACCAAGGCCACTCTAAGAGTCTCATTTCTCTTTACATCACCTTATCAATGTAACACATCCTTGGTTTGCACCGTATTGTGGGCGGGTGTCATTTATTTTTCAAAAAACTAAAGTTCATCTATAAGGGCTGTTCTAGTGTAATATGTCTGAGTTAGCCTCTCGTAGACTTTGAATGTACACCGTGTAATAAAATAGAATGCTTTTATTGTCATTATACACAAGGTACGATGAAATTAAGAGAGATACGGAGAAAATAAAAAGAAAGATAGATACGTGTATTTACAAGAGGATCCACGTAGACGATAAATCAACAAATAAATAAACAGTGAGAAAAACGTTGCTTTGTGCACTGGTCGCTCTCCATCATGACAAAACTCAGTAACAGGAGGCAGGGTTGGGGTCAGTTATAATAGTAATTGCATAATTGATAAATAATTACAATTGTGGCATAATTATAACTGTAACTGTGATTTAAAAAAATCTATTGCTGTCGTACTGTAATTAAATAGGAATTGAGTTTAAATAATTGACTATGTAATTGTAATTGCCATGAAAATTCTATAAAAAATGTCAGTCATAATTTAACGCAGAACTGGGCAACCATGTTAGATTTCTATGTACAGTTCTACACATATGTAGTAAACTATTAAAATATGTTTCATATCAAGCTTTCCCACGTTTTACCATTAAAGAAACAATAAAATTGAGGCAAATACTGACACAAAAAAGGCACCCACACCAAAAATAATAAAACCAATATTTTCATTGATTAGGAAGCCTAACAAGGTAACCAATAGAAAGGAAAGAAATTAGATGATAATTGTTTTTTTAGTGTATTTTACAGTTGATTTAGGACCCGTTATCATCAGAGATGCTAACAGAAAGCTAACACAAGAGGAAGGTTAACGTTTATTATGTTGTTTATTTCAGGCCCAGTAATTGTGATTGATTGTAATTGAACTTTAGTAGAGGCGTATTTTACTGTACTTGAGTTTCTTTTATGGCTACTTGTGCTTTTTTGAGTATATTTTCTAAATAGTAGTACTTAAGTTTAAAAAGAAGTAAAGTCATTTGTTACATTTCTACACCTAACCGTTACTCAGTAATTTTTTTTATTTAATTTATTTTTTAAATGATCAACAGGCATTTTGAAACTACAAAAAAAACAATGAAATACATCACATCATAGCCGACCAACCAGATTAAACATAATGCACCGCGCCAAAACTAAATGTATTTATACTAAGAGCCTGATGATTTTATTATTTTGAATTTAATTTATTGGTGTTATTTTATTTTTAAGAAAAATTGTACATTTTGACAAACCTTTTACTTTATACAGATACCTTTGTGGAAAATAAATTAAGTTCCAATTGTGCAACATTTGGTGTCTTTCTTTTTAAGTTTATACATGAGATGTTTAGCATATGCAAGGCATAAAGAATAAACGTGGGGTGAAGGGGTGAAAGTAACTAATAACTTTTACTAGTACTATTTAATTGAGCTACATTTTACTGGTACTTGAGTATTTTTAGTAGTACTGTCTTGTACTTGAATACGATTTCAGACGAGTAACAATTCTTTTGCTTGAGTAGCATATACAGTATCAGTACTCTTTACACCTCTGAACTTTAATAATTGAGAACATAATTGTAATTGACTTTCTGAGGATGAAAATAATTATAATTTAATCGTAATTGACTTGTAATTTAACAAGGATATCTTAAACCATAATTGTAACTGAAAAATGCACTTGACTACAACTCTGACATGAGGCGTGTAATGGAGATGTGGCTCCATGGCCAAACGCAGAAGAAAAAAAAAAGTCTAAATCCAGTGGATATCCCTTGTTTAGCCCTGCTTTAGCTCTCCCAGCAGCTCCACAGACAGCTTAACCCTTGACTTCTGCCACCTGACCTGAAGCCCATCACTCCACTCATTGGGGAGATGGGGAAGAGTTCGATGGGCCAGATTCTGGGGCAGGCAGGATGCCATCCTATCCAGCTGAGCCTGCATGCTGCTGCAGTGCCTCCCTGTCTTACGCCTTCCCAACCTGGCACAATCTGCCTACGCCTGATAAGACAGTGCCAAGACTCACAAGGACGCACCGAGCTCTCCGATGCCAGCGCTGCAGTTGTGGAATTAAAGTTTTTAATTAGCAGCTATCAAGAGACTGGACCAGTTCGCCCGGGTTTTTCTTGGTCCTCGTCCTGTTTCTAATTGATGAAACTCCAAGAGGAAAAGAAAAAACCAGAGCTCCGAGGATTCAGGTACCACAGGAGCATACTGTTTATTTCCTGTCAGATAATCTCCTCAGACACAACACAGGGAGGAAAAACGACTGTGCAGATAAAAAGGTCAGACGTGCAGCAACTTCCTAATACTACGCCTTGCCTTGGCATGGCCGGTGTGTTTCATGGGTTTTCTGCTCTACTTTGTTGAATGAACAACTTGATGAAGTCATCTGCTCCATGACTAAGAGCTGACTTGTGTGACAAAAGAGCTCTCCTTTGTGATTATCAAACATGCTGCTGATTATCAAGTGTAGTGATGGAGTACCAGTGCGTGCCCGTGCAATCCAAATATTTAGAATTCATCAATTTTCCACTTCATCATACTCTCATTACACTGTTAGTGTGGAAGTGTTCATCTGTTTGGAAGTCAGATGAATTATTAAGACTTGTAAACATGAAGGGTTTTTTTTCTGTAATAAATCAGGTAACATGGACATTTCTGTAATATTAAGCAATGGATTTTATGAATAAATGGTCAAAATTCATATTTTATGTCAAAGCGCTTAATCTGGTTATTTGCCACTTGCCCTCATTCAAGGCCTACATTGCAAGAAACTTTGGGGATCTGATAGAAATTGTAAGACACCAATCTGAGCCGAATACTCCCACAGTACACTGATTTTTCCTTATTTTATTGTGATGCACTTTACTAATTAGAGAAATTCATTATGAAAAATAAATTACAATAATAAAACATATTATTATGTATAGGTTTAAAGCCTTTCTAATAAAAGATAAATACAAAAAAAATACATATTCTCTTAAAATTAGAACAAAATAGAATAGAATACACTTTTTTCCTTGCAGGAAATGAAATTCTTACAGCAGCAACAAATACATAAGCTCAACCTCGCAATCACACACTGTAGATTTATATTTATAATAGAACTATTAAAAAAAATCTGAATATATAGATTAACTTACATAATAACGCATACATATTTGCATCTATACTTATACACACATATTTATACATTATTGCACAATTAAGAGTCAATTGTTCTGCAATTAAAAATTGTGTTTATTGAAATTTTCCCCAACTCAATTTAAATTGCATTTCACAGATTAGGCTTTAAAACAACAACAGATGAACACAAACCGTACCCATAATTATACAATGTCCTCCGCGAAAGAGCTGATCTGTTTAGTTCATTTATTTCAATGTTAATGTTGATGTTGAATGTTATGATTGATGTTTTCCTTACCATCTACTGTTCTACATGAGATTCTCGGAAAAAGTGCCTTTGCTATTTCCTCTTTGCAGGGTTAAGCCAATGTTTTATTGCCTTTGCATGGTGCTCAAAATCTGCACATTCTCTCGTCTTGCTGTATCCACACTCCATTGCTTTAAAGTAGAAGTCTGTTTTACTTATGATTTGAATTTAATTCACAGTTCTTTTTTGTTTTGTTTTTTTCTCCTTTCTGTGCAACGAAGTGGCTTTGGGTTACGGTTCACAATCAAGGCTCCTATCGGCTTTTTTGTCTCCATCAAGAGAAGCTCTCTAAAACTTAGCTCAGCCAGCTTCTCTGTTGTTTCTGGGATAGAAGGAACAACTCAGACTCGTGTTTTTCTGTTCTTCAACATAAGACAGCTTGTTTGAAAATGAATGCCATAGCTTCATCTGTTAAATTATTTATGTTGGACCTAAAATAAAGTAAAAGCTGAAGTCATTTTTATGCTCAAAGGAATTCATTCCCTCCCCAAAGATTTCTTTTTCATCCAACAGAATTGCAGTGATGTGTTTTTTTTTTTTTTTTTTTTTAGTGGGAGAGAACAATCGGGATGTTTGCTAGAATGTTGGTAAAAGGCGTTTTTTGAATCTCTGCAAATAAGACTACCCTGGGACAAACACGCATGTCAATCATACTTGTCAGGATTCCAATTTCCCTTTCGACATCACCTGCAGCACTTGTGTCGCTCGCCGTCGTCATTGGCTGCGAGGGACGCAGTTTGATGACACACGCCGAGGCATTTGTTCAGTCAAAGGGAAAACCCCTGACAGCAATGGTCATGTTGCCAACATACAAGGACTCCTGGGAGTAGATTTCTAATGAGTGTCCAGGAGCTGATAGGTGTTCAGGTAATACGTTGTGCTAAAGGGTGGGGATGATGGGATGGTGCCTTTATCTCTGGCTAACCAGCACATGCAGTTTCACACTGTTTTTTCTCTTATGATTCCCTCTAACTGAATTGATTTTCTCTTACAAATTTAAATTTGAAAGAAAAATAAATGAAACAAAAGCATTTCTTGTGTAAATGTATCGTGTTTGGAGCATAATGCATCATGCTCCGCATACTTTATATTTCAGAAAAGAACCTGGAAGACGTAATTCAATTAAAGCTATGTGATAAGATGAGACTCCAGAGGTGTGAGCTAATTCCTCTGTTTACACCCGAGTCACAGTCACAAACAAAGACTAACACATTTATTGGCTCCCCGGATGTTGTTTGCTGTGATTGTCCCATCCGACACCTTTGAAGTTCATCTTTGGCTTTATGTTGTTTATTTATTCATGTTCTTTCTTTCCTGCAAATCACCATGGGGTAATCCGTTGGAATAATTTTAGCACAGTGTGAGACAATGTATGAGCTGAGTGTTAGATGAGTAAACTCAACCCAACACACTTCATACATATAGTAGCAATTATGCCTTTGAAAAAGATAATCTGTTCATAGCAAGAAGGTGAAGAAATATACTGTGGGTGTCTTTTTTTTTTTCCGTCACCAGTTTAGTCATGAACACAAGATGTTGATTTCACCAAACTCCTGTGAGACTTGGATTAAGCCAACAAAATGCAAAAGTAGGGATTATGTTAATCGGTAATTGCTGTAGAGAGGGTGATTGTCTTTCCCGGGTAATTTGGATTATTGCCATCAGAGTTTTATAAAAGAGTTGGCGTGTTCTGCTCTTTATTAATCAGGTTGTTACAGACTCGAACTCATGAAGTAAACTCTACCCTTGTGGGAACTTTGTTTTGTAATTGATTATATAATAATTTATACACATATGTACAAACACAAAAAAATAACAATACAAGATGTATACATACAGATTTGTCTTGGTTTTCTTTGTGAACAATTGGCAACGTGTTCAGTGATAGAGAGTAGAGCTGTAAATATTTAAACCTATTCTTTTTTTGGCGTTGCATGGGGGCGGTAATGTCAGGGTTAGTTAATGATGCATTGTTATAAAGGACCCAATTACAGAGGGAAAAAGAGTTCCAAAATTTTTCACAAACGAAAATCTAAATCCAAAACAAAGATGATCAAAAGGTGCAAACCAAAAAACAGAGATACTAACTAACCGACAACAGGAACAAATGAACACAAACAGGAAAAGGTAGGGCAACAACAACCCTTCTGTGTTCAAGCACAACTTAGATAGTGAGGGAAGATAATCAAGAGACAAAGTCAGTGACGTGCAGTCAGGGTAGGCAAGGTAGGCAGTGCCTACCCAAGGGTGAATTGATATTTTGATTATTTGTTTTAATTATAATATAATTATAAATTATTTGTTTTTCAATTTCGGATAGCCTACAGTAACTATTGAAAGTGTCTACATTTTGTGCTTTTCATAGCCCAAATTACTAAACATCGCTATTTCCTGGTACGGCAGAGACGCTGCGCAGTCTCACTCTGCTGTAAGGCAGGAGGAGGCCACACCCCCTCCCAAAAGCACATTGCTGCTCTGCTTCTGGCCCCACAGCGTGTTTTGATGTGTTTGCGCATGCGCAGTCAGTTCCCCAAGATGAAAACTGTTAACGTAAAAAGGCAGCTCTTTACCCTGCCTTTTGACATAACCGTGCTATGCTAAATACTATACGTACATTCGCAGTGCATTAGTGAATTGATGAAGAGACGATAAAGAAGCTTTCGTTTGAGAAAAAATTACAGCTTTTAAAAGATGGGAGGCCAACACCTGAGCTACCAGAGCTTCAGCAAAGGTAAGGTCTGAACATTGTTGGTACTTTCCACAGTGAATGGTACAAAAGGAAGGATTGGCTTTGTGGATGAGCCTCACTGAAGCTGTTCCGAGTTGTTGTTGTTGTCATTTTCTCCGTGTTTCTGTGTTTCCAACACAAACAACAAATGCGCTGTCGTGTCATGAGATACATCATGTTGGGAGAGTATGGAGGCTGCTATTGAATATTTGTTTATGTTTTTTAATGGTGTTTTACAATGTTGATTTTGTTAGATTAACACTTCCCAGCATAAACATATGGAATTGTCATTGGTGTTGACATTTGTGGTCTCGAGTTACAACGCCCTGCCGACCCAACCCTAGTGCTCACAGCACGTCACTGGACAAAGCCCACCTTTATGGAGACAAGATGGATAAGGCTGTTCTTCTCATTCTCTCTGCATTTACAAATAAACAAGATGGTTGGGTGTTGTAAACAAGAAGGGACGAGGACCCACAAACAGACACAGAGACAGATAAAGAATGAACATGTACGGCCCAAAATATAACTTAAATCTAAAACAAGACAAAGACGCAGCAAGAAAAAACCTTGACTGAAATCAAACCAAATCCACTCACCAAGTGATGATAGACCTGAGAAGAAAAAAGGAAACTCAGCCAATTCATTTGTGACAGGCAATTTGAGACGTTTTTTGTAGTTTTTTTTCACCAAGGTTATTTCTAGCAAATATTTATTATATATAATATAAATTTTGCTACATTCGTTGCACTGAAATTATTTGAAATGCAACTTGATTTAACAAATTGGGCACTTGACCACTTGCTGAGCTGATGTGACTTTGAGTTAAGATGAATCATGCAATCAGTTGAATTGCCTCTTTTTAAATATTCATACTATTTCAATATTTCCTATTTTACAATGATAGACTGTCTGTTCCATTTTGAGGGGGGATTCAGGTTCTGAATCAGGATCCAACAAAGCTTGAACCTAAATGAATTTGTATTATTTTTTAACAGAAAATTGCAAAAATGTTGGCTCCTTATTTTGTTGCAATATAATCTGTGAATACAATCACTTTTTTTCTTTCTTTTTACATTAATTTTGCTCTTGGTTATTCATTCTATGCATTTCAAGTCAACCATAATAAATCTCCCTACAGTTGCTTTCCACTCTGATCGACCAGTTACTTTCATGTCTACAAAACGGGAGGAGGCAGAACCTTAAGTATAAATTGATTTTGAATGAGCATACATTTAATATCAAACACCTGCAGGACACACTGGGTCTGCACTGTATAGCATATACACTATCCTAATTGATTTGAGTAATGAACAGGGACATGCTCTCTGTCATTTGACCCAAGGTCACACAGTCATCACAGTCTTTAGCTGTGTCCTCCTGTGTTTAAAAAGACCAACTTACCATGAAAGTGTATCTGGGCCGAGGTGAAAAGGTAGCTGCTGTAACTAATGGGTTTATTTAATTTAATTTATTACCCCGGCTGGTGCATCATGTGAAATGTGGCGGTCAGTGTAAGATTGAGGTTTCCTCATGAAAGAAAAGTGAGATTAACCTCCTTTTCCAAAGGACAGAATATGCTCTCACGTCATGCTGTATTTCTGAGCCGAGATGGCTGCATGTATAAATCTGCAGAACTAAATGAATATAGGTTTGTTGTAAATTGGTGCTCTCAAGCTTATTTTGTTCAAGCCTTCTAATCAACGTCACACTGGGGCTTTGCTCGCCGAGCTGGGAATCTGAAATAAATGAGGGCTTTGTCAACATGTCCACCATTAGCTGCTGGGAAGCAGTGCCTTTTGATACCAGCGTGTCAGCTGACAGACACTCTAGCATATTTCTCTGTGTAAACGTTTAGCATTCACCGCTATCTTCCTCATCTATTATGTATTTCTATGGATTGAAGATGGCATTCTATTTTGTTTTTTTCTCTTCCTTTTGCATATTGCAATAATTGCTTTACCCTTAATGCTATTATCCTAGCTACGTGTCCGACCATATCTGCTTCCTAACACATTGTCTCTAATTAACATTTTCCTAAATTCTGATGTAAGCAGTTGAATACAAATGAAGACACCACAGCAGCTGCTGGCCCCGTGTTTTCTTTGCTGAGAGCAAATAGCTCCTTCATGAATTAGTTTTGTTACACACCTTATTTTCTAAAAAAAACAAACATGTTTGCTTTTACTTCAGGGTTCAGGAAACTGATACGCTTTGATAATTAAGAAAGCAATATGGAGGAAATTTTACACCTTGAGTTTAAGAGTTGTCATGTTATTCCATAGTCGGTTCATGATCCTTAGTGTGACTGTGACTACGGGGACATTTTCAGTCTGACTGGACTTCTCCTCTTGTTTTACAAGTAAATTCTAACTACAACTCCTTTTTTTGAAGCAATTTGTAAAATTGAATACGTGGTAACACCTTTTACACCTGATCAAATTTATGTTTCTTCAAATCCACATTCTCCATGCTCCAATGTCTGGCTTCCTTGCCCGTTGATAATGCTAAATTAAAGTAGCTTTGTGATCTAAACACAGGCTTAAACAAGACTAATGTTCAACTGCAGGAGAAGGGTGCATCCTTGCAACAAGTTAACAGTTTGTAACAATTTGAACAACAACATATAGCTGCATTTCCATTACCCTTGGAAAATAGCGCAGTAAAAATGCGTAATGGAAAGACCAGAATTTTGAAATAACACTCAAATATTGCTAAACAATTTTTATGCTTTCATGAGGAGAAATTTAAGATGTTTCGATATTTAAATTTGTCGCAAAAGCACGATGGAAACACTTTTTCCGTAAATACACGTCACAGAAAGTGACGTACATGGTCACATGACCACAAAACATCGCACGGTACATGTAAACAAAAGAGGAGACCGTGTCATTTCTTAGCATTACACTTAAAAATGATTACTGCCACATTGGACATGAAAGAACAAAGGAATGCAGAGTGTTATAAGGAGGTTCAGAGCATCCGTCTTCCTGCACGGGATGAGATTTGACGGGGGTTATGAAGCTCCTGCCCAAAAACAAGCTTCAATGGAAACACGTCCAAAGCGCAATTATACTTTGTCGACATTTAGAAATATTGCTTTTATTTTGCAAAAATCTGTAATGGAAACCCAGCTTATGATTGGAAGGCAGTGCTTCTTGACGAGGAATAGGAAAGTAATGCTTGTGAAGTGAATGTGTGTCTCTACATTAACAGTAGGAATTCATATGTGTAAGCCTGGGATGTTCTCTGTGTGCTACTTGTGTGATGAATTTTGTAGAGTCTACATTGGCCTGTGTAATGGGCAACGCTCAGATAGCATTTGCATTCCTGATCGAGAGACGTGGCTGTAGAAGACGGATGGATGGAAATCAGAGAAACCAAAGCTCAGCTGCCCGAAACTTACCTGGTGTTTCAGGACCAACCCCCTTCCTAATTACATTAAAAAGAACAGCAGGGCCTAGAAAAATGGAATTGAAATATTTAAAACTAGTCATTTTCTTTGTTTGCTTTGTTTGCTCCTGTTAAAAACACAGCACAAAATGACACTTACTTCAGAGTACAAAATCTGAAAAATGTCAGTTGTAAAAGAAGCCTTTATTTAAAAGAAAAAAAAGGAAGAAAAAAAACAAAAAAACAAAAAAAAAAACGTTTGATTCTTGTCATTATTTTCTCAAGCAAAGCTGTGCCTGTAGAGGTGCAAGGGTAATTTATTCTAATGAACAATGAGATGGTGGGTTGCACAGACACTTTGACATCAAATAGGCAGTGCCCCCTGCTCTGTGTAAGTGCTAACCCACAGAGTCAGGCATGGCAATTCTTCTTCATGAGTTCATTGTTTTTGCCTCTTAAGGCCATTTCAAACTTTTAAAGCGTTATGTCTGAAACCGTAAGACAATGTCCACTGCATGTTCCGTCAGTTTTAAAAGCCATGACAAAAATCGTGCAGGGAAAATTAGTGGAATCATTCAACCTCCCATTGTTTTGACACTATTACAAAAGACAGGAAAAAAGTCAGGCTTTAATTTCAAACCAGTGTTTTTTTTACAAGAAATGTTACTGGAAATTTAGATGAATATATATATATATATATATTTATATGAATACTGTAGATGTATATATATATATATATTTATATGAATACTGTAGATGTTTATTTATAACGTTAACTCAAAAAAAGCAAGTTTGTTCTTTCCAAAACCCCAATCAGGATAAGCAGGTATGGATTGATAAAAAACGACGTTGAAGGAAGACTGAGAGTGCCGAATTTCTCATTGTAGAAAAGCTTAGCGTAAATGGAGAAAAATATCTTCGAATTCATTTAGCCTCGAGTCTGTGTAAATTCAATGATAATGACTGAAATATTTCTTTAGCACACACACGGCGCATTGTATTGTTTAAAATAAACATTTAAGAAATTATTATGAAAGAAGACATGACGAACACACTTGATTTAAATTCAATGAGGGTGTGTTCAAAGCGAGGCAGCAATACTTTTTTTTGAAATTATTGCTAAAAACATCAACAACTCTCACACATTGTTTTTTTGTAATTGAAAAGCTCACAATACCGTCAAATTTTTTCAATACTGTTATAATGTCAATTATGACAGATTTGTGTCAGATAATGAACTGCTCATTCCGTGCCAAAATCCCTGAAAGTAGCTGCTGTAAAACTTCTGTTTAAAAAAAGTGAACACTGGAAGCCTCTATAGTGGCTGACTTAAGACCAGTCAGCAACCTTTCTTTCATAGCCAAGATCATGGAGAAGGTGGTCTTCAACCAACTGAGTAAATTCGTAACCTTCAACAGAATATTTGATCAATTTCAGTCACGCTTTCGTTCTCATCACAGCACAGAAACTGCTCTTATCAAACTGATCAATGACATAAGGTTGAACACTGAATCTCATTCTATTGGATCTACAGTAAGTGCTGAGTTTGACACTGTGGACCTGTCATATTGTTGCACAGATTGCAACGTGGGTTGAACTAAATAGGAAAGTATTGCAATGGTTTAAGTCCTACTTGGAGAAACTCACAGATGAACAATGTCCCGTGGGGTTCCTCAGGGCTCTGTTCTTGGACCCCTTCTGTTCAGCCTTTATATGCTTCCTTTAGGTGAAATTCTACAAAGCTGTAAGGTTTATTATCAGAACTACACTATATTTATCACTGAACCTAGATGACTATATTAGCATAGAGACTTTGTTGCTGCTGCTGAGTTGAGATTCACTCTGAAGCAGATCAAAAACCCGATGTTGTGTGCAAATGTCTGCATATTGGTAGCACTTCCTCCATTTGATGAAACATCCACTTTTGTCATCCTTTCTCGTGAAGTTAACTAAACGTTTTAAGTGTTTGTGCTGCTTGGGCACCATGTTTCCTGCTGGATGCACTGATGAATGACGTTGCCACGCACATTGCGTAACTTACATCAGTTAATCACCGTTCGGTGTGACGTTATTTGAGCACACTAGAATCAATCAGGGAATTGTTTGCAAATAGTTGTGACCATGAAGCTTTAGAAAAATACATGAAATGTTGAGCTGTTAATGGGTGTCTTATAACCCATTCATAAATTTTGCGACCACTCACACTCCCATTCACCCCTATGAGCATCTAGAGACTCCAATATACATAATAGTCATGTTTTTGGATGGTGGGAGGAAACTGGAGTACCTGGAGAAAACCCAAGCAAGCACAGGGAAAACACGCAAACTCCACACAGAAAGAACCCAAGTGTCTACCCCAGGGCTTAAACTCATACCTTCTTGCTCTGAGGCGGATGCGCTAACCGCCATCCGCTTTGCGCCCTCTTGTAGCCAATAATCATCTAATATGGAGGAGGTGTTACCAAGAGGAAAAGTGAAGCCAATAAATATATATAAATACGACTTTGGCACAATGTCTGAATCTGAATGTGTATTCTGTGAAGGCTTGTGTAATCATTATGAATTACCAGACAGATCAAGTAGATGTGAGTAGGAGTGAGGCAAACGTGTGGAGGCTGCTTCGAAGGATCAGTGTTTGTGTATAGTGACAACTCGGGAGAGGTACACTACTGAGATGATGTGTTGTTTTCCTTCATGGTAAATAGTAAAAGTGTGTGTGGAAAACGTGTGAAGCAGATGGCGACTGCGTGTATAAAGTAAACGTCAAAAGTGAATGTGTCAAGTGTTCCAGTTTTTTAGAAGTAATGTTTGCATGCAAAAACACAGTTTTGAAGGGTATAAGTAGCTTCTTCTGCTTTTTGCTACTTCAATTTAAATCGAGTGTCAGCTGTTCCACTGGTATAGTTTGTTGTGTCAGCTCTAAACATTTTGGTCCCAATTTATAATCTGTTTTTTTCTCTTCCTACATGCTCTCTTTGTGCTTAAATACCCACTACTCCATCCACCCGTGTCCCTTAGTCACCATACGACTGCCAAGCACTTCAGCTGTTTTCTACTAGCTAAAGACAAGATCACTTAACTGGGTAATTTAAAGTGAACATTAGCAGTGCACGTGTTGTTGTGTGTGTTCACCATAGTGTTTTCCTACTATGTGTCAGCACTGTGATGGACTGGTAACCCTGCCCTTAGAGCAATGTTAGCTGATGGAGGTTAAAGGCCCCTGCAGCCTTTGTAAGGATAACGAGTTGATGGATTGATGGTTGAAGTCTCTGCTGATTTGTTGCAAACCTGTTTTTTTCTTTTTCATTACCTGCACAAGTGCATTATTATATGAACTCCCTTCTGTATTGATTTGATTTATCAGATGCTGTAGAGCAGGGGTGTCAAAACTAATTTTAGTTCAAGGGCCACATATGTCCCAGTTTGAAATCAAGTGGGCCAGACCAAAGAAAAAAGTATGTTTTTTTGTGAAAGAAAAAGTACAAATTCAATCAAAATAGTGAATGTTAAGCAATTGGTCAAAATTCCTTGACTTTGCAACAGATTTTCTAGAAATTTGCAAGAAACCTGTCGGATAATTTGTGAGAATTTTCCACGTTTTTGAAAATAATTGTGATTAAAATGACTGTAAATAATGTAGTTTTGCAACCTCCATCATATTTTATCTACAACTTATGATAATTTACAAAAAGTCCTATTTTGTTGTATTTTTCACTTTAAAGAAAATCTTCCTGTAGATGCTCTGATGAGCCAAATTTAACCCCCGGGCCTTGAGTTTGACATATTTGCTGTAGAGGCTTTTTATTTCAACAAATGTTGGCTAAGCTAATAATACTGCACGATGATTTAACATAAACACTGTGAAACATAAGGTTTTATTTTTTGTGCTGTAAAGGTATAGCATTAAACCAAACATATGAAGTCATCGCTAAATTGAAAACAGCAAGGGGCAGTTTTCATGTTAGCTGCAACATGTGGTCATGTCTTACATCATTTGGGGAAGAAAAAAAGGACTAGACAAGAGTTTCAATGTTTGAACCTTTTTCCCCTACATGATATAAGCCTCCGGGTGTCATTTCAGTCTCATCTAAACTAGTCTTGCGGTTTCTGTCTTCCCATTTTATTTTTTAGAGTGAGTTCATTGCTCTGCTCGGCCTCTTTATTATTGCATCCCCTAATGCCTCGATTTAATGCACTCTCAGAGGTCAGATATTATGCCAGAAACCACAGACCCTTTCTCTCAACACTGTCTCATTAATAACAGCAAATAAACCAGGCCACACAGTCATCACCTTCAATTGCATATTAGAGATGGTGGAATGTGCTCTGGAAATATATTTAGGACGCAGGTAAACATGCAAAACTTGTGTAGTTCGCATCATAATCTGAAGTCCAATGTGTGTTTGGTCTTTGTCCCCATAATAAAAAGTTGCCAAAAAGACAGGTAGACATTTGTAATGTTATTTGTCAGACTATGAAAGCCTTATTTCCATAGTTGTTGCCAACAAACACCTTTTAATTATTCATTGTATGGGGATTTCCACCCTTGTTGTCTTGAAAAGCAGATAACCTTCCTTGTGCTAGCTCTGCATTGAGCACACAGTGTCCTCTGTTGCACAGCCCGATCCTTTGCATATTTATAGGCATTTAGTTTTAAAGGGTGTTAAAGTTGTGTGTATTGTTAGTTTAACAGTCCTATTGCAGATATGTTAGGAAAGACCATGCCAAATATATAGTGAAACTAAACACTTGTGTCGGTTACAACCTGTATAATTTCGCACTACATGTCGCATTCATGTCTTATTTTCTCAAAATGCTAAGCTAACGTGCACTATATACAGTTTGCATCGACACCGCCCCATGTTGATTCTGAGCTTTATTCTGTCTGTTGTCTGTGGAGACAGGGAGGATGTTGATGTGTAGAAAAGATTGTGGTATGTTTTTTGTGTGCACAAAAATTGAAAGAAGAGGTAAATACTTCCATTTCATTGCATTATCATCAAAAGTTAAAGTGATGGAGATAAATATTCAGGTGGTCTCACACACATGCAAAGTACGACTTACACTGCTCAAACATGATCATAATGTAAAGTCTTGGTAATGTTAAACTATTATAAAGAAAAGCATCTAATAAAACAATTAGCCCAAATCCCAATCACACACACACACACACGGACACAGTTTAAATGATCAGACTCTATACACTGTTCTAAAAGCCTCTCCACATATCACAAGCATCCATTTACACTTAGATTAATGTATAAAAAGTAAAGCCTATAGCTACAGCAAAGCAGAACAACATTTATTCATCCAGAAATTGAACTTATCTTACCTTAACTTCCTACAGGCTTGCTTTCTTCTCCCTTTCATCCTTCATTTTCAAATCTCTTTCTGAACCTCCAGGTTTTATCATCCAGGTTGGTCTTCCCCCTAATACTTTTCAATTAAATCTACCATTATTTGTTCTCTTGGACTTTAGTCCTCCATCTCTCTGCCTTGTGTGTGCCAATTTTGTCAAACAAAGCGGTATCTTTAAGAATTCCATCATGTGTGAGTCGATACTGGCCTAAAAGAGCAACTCCTTAGCTTTCAGAAACTGGTAAACTGGTGGCATTTCTTCAATAGAGCAAATGCTAGTGGAGTTAAGGTCTTTTTAATTAACATGTTCCAGAGATGCATCCAGGGTCCAATTCTGGACGTTTCCATGAATTTTTCAAATACACCCAGACGGCTTGGACAGCACGTGAAAAGTAGACATGTCCGGTTAAACCTGGACGTATGGTCATCACCTATAGGTAAGTGAAGTCTGGTGAATGATGGTGTGATAATGGGGGTCTGCCACTGCGCTCCATCCTCCTTCTGATGTGAGCAAAGCGAAAAGAAATGGGAGTGCAGGAGAAAAGTGGCACGACTTACTCAGCAGAAGAACCCATCAGCAGAGACGCACACAGTAATAGCCCTTCAGTCTACTCCTTAGTGGATTCCTACTGCATGTGGCCTACCTGTTGTGAAAGTTACTCTTTAACTGAGCTAGCAGTGACTCTGTGCATTACTTAGGAGAGAAGGAGAGCAGAAAGGGGGAAAAGCGGCTAAGTGGTGCACCTTAGTGTGAGCAGTGTTTACCCATAAGCCTCAACTCAGTGACACGCGCTTTCACTCTGATTAATAAATCATTGAAGGTCTGATGTGCATCGATGGGAGAGCAGTGTCAGTTTTGATAGTTGATTAGCATTTCTGTCACTTTGCCTTACGTTTAACATAACTCCAGCTGTGCAGCTCGGTTCAAACTGCCCATAGGCCCGATGACGACAAGGCACTGCTCAAACTGACAGCTGGTCACTGCAATTCGTCGTCAAACGAGTCATTTTGACTGATATGAATATTTTAACTAGTGTTACCAAGGAAGATTTTCTGCTGCGTCATATAAAGATCATGTTTATTTAAAACAATGCATTTACTCTTCATGCACTTTTAGGAAATGAACTATTTTTGGTACATTTCAAATGTATATAAAATCAAACAGGATAGTTATAACTGCTCAGTATAAAAGTTTGTTACCATTGTACCTATCTCGAACACTGGTCACTACATTATGAGATGGTAACAGTTAAACCTTCCTTAAAGGTCCCATGTCATGCTATTTTGGGCGCCCCCATATAAAAAATAATAATAAATGTGATAAAATGTCCAATACAGATTCGATCTGGATGAAACTTGATAGTAATTCAGCAACCAACCCGGCATAACTGAGTCTAATTTCATAAAGATCGGTCAATTATGAACCAAATATAATTTTTTTTAAATTTAACCAATGATAGAGAATTGTTTTAAGCTGATACAGAATCAGTAGGCTGATGTTTCATACTCGTATCATGTCGTGGCACTAGAAACTGAATTTGAATAGTTGGTAATGAATTTGAAAGGAACAACTTGAAATTGAATTTGCTGTTTTGAAACTGAATTAATAACTTGAAATTGTATTTATCCTGTTTCATTCATATTAATGCATTCCAAAAATGCAATATTCAACATTCAGATTCACTGCACGCAATTCAATTTCACTACACGAAGACACACTTCCGGTGTGCGAGGTTGAGCAATCAATCACTGTTTCTCGGAACTCCTGTGTATGTTTATTACTATTATATTACTATAATATTTGTAATTTGCAGATTATTCGAGGACACAAAGTCATATTTTAGAACTTCAGGAACTCCACGAAGCAACTTAAGGAAGTACATGTTTTTGTCTTCAAAGCCTGCATTTGTTCAGCAGTAATGCTCGAGGTGGTGTTCGTACTAGAGAGCTTGACGTGTGTGTTTAAAAAAAAAAATAACATTCTCTGCACCATTTCATCTATCACACTTCCCTGACTGCATGTTTATTTTAGTTTATCTCGCTATGGGCTAAATGTGCCAAAATCCCTGAAGATCAGCTGTTTGTGCGAGATTCTGGTAGCAACAGTCATGACACAATAAAAGTTGCAGTCGCACGTCCTACCAGTTTTCTACTGTTTCCACGAACATGAGCTGAACCTTTTAACCCTGCCTGCATGTTTTACACTCATGCTTTATTTATATACAATATGACTCACTGATTAAAGTGAGCTGTTTGCATATCCAGTAATGTGGAAATTATGAAGTGTATATTAGGTAGCATACAGCGTGCGATTCACCTCTCCTTCTCTGGAGTATTATGCAAACAGTATGCATCTGCACTGATATGGGACTTTGCATCCTGCCTCAGCGTATGTTAACCTACACCGAACACGGTTCTCCCCATCTGTCAAACAGTACGGTTTAAAATAGAGCAGAGGACAAACACGTGTGACAACACAAATGTTAAAACATCAATATATGACATATATTATATGTCAAGGCAAACCAAATTTTGTACACAAGGCATTTCAATGTGCTTTACATGAATAAAAAGTGCAACAGAAAACATTCAAGTTATACCAAACTTTCAAAACTTTAATCCATATACCCTTCATTCTTTGGTTATTCTGTTTTAAAACCAAAAGAAAATAACAAATAAACAGTGTAGTTATTTTGTTTTAGAATTTTAAAAAAAAGTGTGATATTTAGATATTTATGGGTAAACTATGGATGAGAGCTTCATGTTTTAATCTCACCACACAGAGGGGACCCACAGATGGGGGCGGACTTTGACTCCTGGACAAATTAAGGCACATTGCTGATGAAATGGTGAATTGAAACATTATTAATACATAAAACAAAAAAAGGAACCAGAGGTGGTGTAATAGCTCTACTGGTGCTCCTCGTTTCTTGTGATCAACTTCCGTCGGTATTGACGGCTGCTGTTAGAAGCTAGCGGTATTATAACGTGAAAAAAATATTCTTTACTGCCCTCAAAAAAAGCTTTAACTGTTTTTCCAAAAGTGTCTCACAGTAGGTAGTCAGTCACCAGTTTATTTGGATACTATTTGGACCGTAACACTGTTTGGTAAAGTTGGCACGATATTCACAGATTTGGACTTCCAGCATCAATAACTTCATTAACAAAATGCCAACGACACACAAATTATGCATCTTTTTTCTGTAATTCTGTTTTGATTTTAAGTCAGTAAAACAAAATAACCACAGTTTATTTGTTATTTTGAGTTGGTTTTAAAACGGGATAACCAAAGAACGAACGGTACACAGATCAAACGCAAACAGTCACGCTTCTTGTAATGTTTTCTCCAGAGTTTTGATGACTCGTCAAATAATTCCCAATACAACTTCCTGAAATGTTTAATCCTCTTCATATATTTTACACATTGTGCTTAAACTAATTATTTAACAATTTTTACAAGAATATATAGTACAACGCTAACCTTGGAATTCAGCTATAATTTAATTGAGCTAAGGGCTCAGGTGCCCCCTTTGCATGCACACGGTTAATATGGTAATGAGACGATATGTTAATATCCACCTTTCCTCTTGTCCTCATTCATCCTGGCTGTAGTGATACCTGTCTGTGCTAATACCCGCCGCCTGCTGATAGATGCTGTCCTGCTCCGTCATTCCTAGCAGAGACACTGTCAGGTCAGAGCCAGAGGCAGGATGCACTTAACCCTTTTATGGATCTGACCTAACAAAACAGAGCCATGGGAAGCCTTTTCATTCTTTCATGTGTCGTCAGTCGTAGCACAAAACTCAAGCATGCATGTGCATATTGCCCTATTTATTCAGACAACACAGCACAGCTGTAGATAAAGCTTTGTACATATAAATGTATTCTAAGCAGAAATTAGAAGTCATTTTTTATGGCATTTCACACAAGTGGTTATAAACAATTTTATTTTATTGAGATTTTGTTGTTTTTTTTAAATCATGGATGCCCAATGCCCTCCAGTTTCTAAAGTCCATATATATGTGCCACAATGAATAATTGAATGAAAATTATATGAAACTTTGTGTTGAAGGATTCCTTTCATGTTAGAAATTGATAAATTGCCTTGTAATTTACTAGTGTTTCCCCTTGAGTTACAAATCACTCTTCTACAATGTAAATTTTTGCATTCATGTTTTCATCATAGAGTGTCATATTCCTTTGAGATTTCCCATAGGTTTTAATAGCGTGTTTACAGAGAGCAGAGGTGTAGAAACACCTTGGCTATTTGGATCCAATATCCAAAGTGTTAAAACACACTGATGTTTTATGCTAACCTCAGATGAAAATATAAGACACCTAAGACAATATAAGCACCTCTAGCGCTGATTTTCTGTTAGACAAACATAAATACCTCCACACCTTTACTGTGCTAAAAACAAATTACTTCTCTCAAATTACCGAAGCATACCTTACAAAGCTGCACTGTTGACAGTCTTTCAAAATAGTTGATGGACTGTTTTACAAGCTTGTTCACTACCTTATATTTTGTTGGATGAGTAACTCCAGAAACAAAGGCAGGCAAAACCTGTCATTCCTTCTTTAGAGAGGCCATCTGCTCTATCATTGCTAATGCATGTACTGTATTTAGATTTCTTAAAAGTTGTTTGATGCAACTAATTTCTCTTTTTAAAGGCAAGATGATTAATTCACTATTTTCCATGGCAACTAAAGAAACAAGGTCTTTGCTCAGCTATAGCCAGCTAATCAAAATCAGCTCTTGACTCTGCACACCAGATTAGAAAAAGGACAACACTCAAATCAAGGAAAGTAATGAGTCTCTCAGCTTGCAGCATTATTCAGCTCAAAAACATTCATGTAATTTACCGCAGTGTGATGCGTGGTAAATAGCATTGCATTAGGAAGGGTAAAACAGCCCTGGAATCGGTTGTATTGTTTTCCTAACTGACTTCATGCTGTCAAGTGTAAATTACTATGCCTGAATATGATTTTCACATAATTGTATGAAAAATGATGATAGGATGGCCTCTGTCAGCACAGGGATTTATGCAGATACTCAATTTTGAATATGCTTCATCTTAATGCCTGAATTGAATATGTGGTCTTAAGTCTTTAGTATTCATAGTCACTCAATATTCCTGAGTAATTTGAATATGTGCCCTTAGTTAAAGAGAAAATATTTGCTGATGCCTCACTACAAAGCCAAGATGGTTCACTTCCTTTGATACAATGGAAACTCTAGAAAATAGCTGATAACTTAAAAAAGGAGAACAAAGGTGCATGTGTGTGCACCTTTCTAATGAAGTCCTGCAATACATTATAATTTGACGCCGAGTGAAAAAACATGCAGCACTGGTTTGACTGCTCAATTTTAGTATGAGACGTACAGAGTATGCCCTAAAAACAATTTTTTATAACCGACAGGCACTAGTTTCAACCCTTAAGGTATGTGTGTGTCGCCTGCAACCACTTCTTGTACAATTCTTTTGATTTTGACGCACCGACTCTAATCGATACGCCTGTTGGTACCACAGTTTTTCTTGGTTTATTTTCTACAGTCTAACAAGTGGTACAACACCTTTTTGTTGTGGGTGGTGAAAGTATTTTCTGTTAAGTAACAACATGGCAGAACATTTCCAGCTGAGACAATAACACAAGATTAAAGCTGTGATCACTGTGGGGCCAGTTAACAAAGCTCTACTACAATTACTTGTTTTATATAGAGGAATTCCATTAAACAATACCATGAATTAAGTGGGAAAAGTAGCAGAAAAGGCATACAATTAAATTTAAATATCTTTGGCAGTGTAATCAAGATTTTGATTCAGGGACGCACAATGGTATAGTGGTTAGTGCATCCACCCCACAGCAAGATTGTGCTGGTTTCATTTCCTGGGAGAGACACGGGTCCTTTCTGTGTGGAGTTTGCAGGTTCTCTCCAAGTGAATGTAAGTGTGAATAGTTGTCGGTCTGTTTGTGTGTGTGTGTGTTGCCCTGCAATGAACTGGCATCCTGTCCAGGTTCTACCACTGCCTTGCGCCCAATGACAGCTGGATATAGGCACCGGCAGACTCCCGCGACCCTCAAATGGAGATAGTGGATCACAAAATTGATAGATTATGCATGGATTGATGGGTGGCAATTTTCTGTTTTCTTTTTATTGATAAAACAAGATCACTCAGAGAGCGCAAACCATCGCCAAGCACCAAATATCCTCTTAGCCGATATCGGCAGTTATCTGATCAGTGATCCTGATCATGGGATAACCATGAAGTTGGTCAAAATATATTGGCACCCCCCTTTTTTTTGGAAAAATCGTGATAAAATGCGCAATCAAGATAAAACTCAGTAATGTAATTGAGGGAGTAACCCATCATAAATGAGTCAATAAGACAACGTGATGATAAAGTTTAAGGGTTTGGTAAAATGGACAGGATGCTTTACTTTATATTGTCATCCATTCAGATACTTCATCTACAAAAAAACAACTATACTTTATACTTTTTCAAAAGGCTTCCCATAGGCTGTCATTGGCCATTTAGCAAACAACAGTTCTTGGCGAGTTAGGTTAAAAAATTCACCTCATGTCCCACTCATTCCTGCATTCTCACTGTGGAGCCCATTACCCGTGACGCGAGGAGCCTGGTTGTCTGTGTGTTTGGCCCCTTGGGCAAGCTGACTATCATCTTAGGATTGTTGCTTTTCATATTTTTTTTCAGATCTCATTCGATATTAAGAGCTTTCTGGGGCATGACCTTTGCTTTAAGGCCTTTGCTTTGCATTACATTGGACAGAGTAAATCTTCTTTGTCTTCCATCAAAAGGACACTGAATCAAATTATAACGGCTACTTAAAGAACTGGTGGTGGGATGAAAAAAAAAAAAAAAATGCTCTTGGGTATGTCCTCTTGGTGTAGCTTCTGTCTGCATGATAATTATATCTTCTGTCCTTGCCTTAGACAGGGAGATGGATCTATACAATACAAACACCTAAATTGCTGCTGTATTCATGGAGACCGGTCTGTGAAGTCAGTCAGCCGGAGATGAAAGACCCAAGCTTTCAAATCTTGTCATCTTTACAACAAAGACACATCACACAGCAACACACAAGCCCAGAGTAGGTGGCAAACCTGACAGCCATTCTGTGTAACGAAAACTCTTCAGATATTGAGCACACAATGATCCCTTTATTACTTTTAGTGGTGGTGAAGCTCTACATCCTTGCTGGATTGGTATTAAACATATTTGGCACAGATTTACAGAGCGTATGTGTGGTTTATTCAGCTATTATAGGGTACCTGTATTGAATTGTAATTGTAAGATTTATTGAAAGATCATTTAAAACAGTAGAGGTTTAGAAAAGTTATTTTCTTAAAAAGTCCTTGTAGAGCAGCCAGGAGGGGAAAAAAAAAAAAAAAAACAGGTGATCAGGGAGACACGTAATTTCCGTTTAGGGATGAGAATTTATTCCATTATCGATACTGCTTATTGTTTCGATTCCTTATCGATTTTCTTATCGATTTTCATTGGGTGAGGGAATAAAATAATACAAATTGATTTGTTTGCTTCAGCTCTTTATTATCTTATCTTTGTCTCTTTAATTTCCTGCAGGGATATCAGCTCTCTTTTAATCCACCAGGTAAGGCAGTTATAGATTGTTTTCACTGGATAATAATCAGTATTAGGAACTTTACTTTAAATAAGTAATTAGTTATAGTTACTCACTACTTGTTCCAAAAAGTAACCGAGTTAGTAATTGAATTACTCTATCATAAAAGTAACTCATTACCAAGGTAAGTAACTATTTGCGTTACTGTTAAAAAAGAAGTTGCTCTATGTCAAATAATTCAGATTTTTTAGATGCGTGTGTCGTTGTGAGGTGCTTCATTAAATTTGAGTTGCTTACAACGAATGTCGACAAAGTCTTCTCTCCTGGATATAATGAACACTTCACAATCACGTTCTTGCCTTTGACCACAATTAATTTAAAGTAGTGTTTGTAGTAGTCACCTTAAAAATGCCAACTTTTCATCGGACTGCTCCACGCTCGCCATCTCTGCTGCTTCATCCAATCTGTAGTAATTGTGTGTAGCGCGTGTACTGGCACATGTGTAAAAACACTGGCTCTGATTGGCTACCATGAAACATGACTCCGCCTTAGTCGATCATAATCGCTCACCTTGTTTTTAACCTACTTCTTCACTACAGCTATGTATGAAGCCAGGGGTGCTTTGGATAACAGTTTATTCAATCAACGCATGTAACGCACCGCATTTAACATTCAGTAACGTCAACGGCGTTGTAATGGCGTAAAAAGTAATTCGTTAGATTACCCCGTTACTGAAAAAAAAAAACGCTGTAACCTAACGGCTTTATTTTAAATGCTGTTATTCCAAACACTGATAATAATATATACATTATATGACACTTTGGCTACAAACATTTGAGGATATTTACAGTGCTCCTTTTCAAGTTGAACAACTTGATCCAAAACTAATTCAGACATAAAACAGATAATTCTTCTGTGAAAAAAAAAGAACATATAAACCAAAAGTACAATTGCACTTATCAACTGTGGTAGATTAACAATTTTTGTTCAGACAAATAAGTATGTTTGCCTTGTCAGGAGGGATACGAGATCGTTCTGGACTTAGGGTGTCTCCAGCTGTGGAGAACACCCATCCAGATGGTGTCGAGGATTCTTGGACACAGAGATATTTCTCAGATAAAGCTGACACCATTGGCAATGTGTCCCTCTTCATTCACTACCAGAGGGTGGCGCTGTCTTTGGTTGGGATGGGAGGAATGCTTCTGTATAGTTTAACTTCTTCATCCACTCTTTGGACTATGTAGGGCCACATAAAATCCACATTAACAAAATCGACCAATGAAAACGGAATTCACTGTTGAACGCGGAAATGGACAGAATTGGCATGAAGCGCTGTCAACGGAACGTTTTTTTTTAATGAGAAAAAGTTTCCGGGGGGACTGCTCATCAGGTGCACCGCCCGCCCCCTCCCGTCCTGGCCGCTTCAAAGAGGCTTTAAACACCGCCTAAACTGCTAAAAAACTATGCAAATCACTGACTCCTAAATACGGAGCCTAATTCTGTGGCTTAAACAACACGCTACTTGCGTGTGACGTCATCACGTATTTGTGGCATAAGAGGAAGCTATACGTGTAATTGACAGGCAAGCAAACAAACGATTCCTAGGAATTGGATTACTGGGAACCGGTTCTCAGAAAGAGCCGGTTTTCAATTCCCATCCCTAGACACCAGTAGTTATGTCAAAGCCATTTCAATTAGCGCTGCAGGTGGCTCTGCTGACACACACTTCTCTTTGTTGATTTTACTGCTCTAAATTGATTAAATTTTCTCCCAGACACGTTCCTTGGTAAGTCTACTCTCCCATATTTCTGGTGATGTGTAGCGTGATCTCTGTTGTGTCTCTTATGTAAATTGTGCAGCCGACTGCCGGCTGTGGCTGCTCTCTATAGCTCATAATAACACGTCAAAAGTACCTCCAACACACATCCTTCTGTTGTCCTTAGTAATAAATAAAATTGTATTAAAAATGTGAATAAAAGCACTAAAAAAACATAAACAAAGAGGCAAAACAAAGAAATCAAGTGGGACCTAATGTAAACACTGCACTGGAATCAATGACTTTACATCATTTCCGGCCGAACATGGCTGCTACCCATTGATTGTATGTTAAGGTATAAAACTGTTATTTTACAAAAAAAAAAAAAAAATCACATTTAATGTGTAGATACTGTGTTTATTAGTAACACTTGAGTAGTACTAGCAACCCGTTTACTCACCAATGTTCTTTAAGATAGCTTTTATAGTTTTGATCGCTCATGATTACTTTATCTGAACATCAATGTGTAGAAATGGGTTGCAATGACACTGAATAAGAAGACAAAATTAAATTAAAACCTGTCATAAAAACATATCAGCTCAGCAAAAACAGAAAAAAATAAAAAATCTTGATAAGATTGGAAGGTGTTCCCCATCAATGAATAAATAATTAATGAGGGTAAAGAGAAGAACAAATACAAATGACTGTTTTTTAATGTTTTTTTCTTAAAGGGATCCGCCACTATTTATTTATTTTTTTTTACAAATGTGGCCTTAAACCTTTGATATGTCTGTATTAGAAGATTTATGCCATTTCAAAGGTTTTAGGCCACATTTGTAAAAACAGTGGAGGATCCCTTTAAAGGTGGGCATTAGAGACCGACCAAACCAAGCAGGCTGCATAACTATGTTGCACAATTGCCTGTAAAAAGGTTGTAGTTTTAGTTTTTAAGGGGCAAATACCCACACCAGCATCGCAAAAAGATGAAATCAGTCAGATCAAAGCCTGATAAAACAATGCCAGCATGGGTCTGAAATTGTAAAAGGATGGTTTTCTCAACGATTAGTAGGTTTCCGCTTTTTACACTGAACTTTCAGTTGTGGATGTTTTGTAGCGTTGACTGGCACTGTGTCACACTAGCAATATAATGTTAGGGCCAGCAGCTGTTTGTGTTTCAGTCTACAACAGGTGTACAAGCACTACTCTACTGCATTAATCCATCAATGTGGGAAAAAGCTACATTTAGCAATTTATGGCACCATTTTAAAGAGCTAATCTCACATTGGACACTTTGATAAGTCTGTTTGGTTACGCCACAATGTTGTAGTCGAGGGTTTAAGTGCACAGTTTAGTTTTTTGTCCAAAATATTGTGTACATTTACCCCATTGGTTTGTGACCTTGAATTCAATTAATCAGTCAATTTAGTTCAATAAATTAAAACAAACCATTTTTCTTTTTTTTTTTTTTTTTTTTTTTTAGAAATTAAAAGAATATTTCTAAAGTCATTACGATCATCACCACCATTACCTTTCCCATACAAGTAATGGTCTGCACTTGTCATGCTGGTAGGACATGAGAAAAGACAATACTGGTTATTTGCACTCCCCCATCCAGAGGTTATGTCTGGCAGAACTGATTAAATACCACTGGAGCTTTGGTCCAAGTGGCTTGATGGTGCAGTACTGTATGTGGGTGAACATGGTCCCATGGTATTCACACCTGCCTTTAGTGAATAATGAAATTAGCAACACATCCCACGTTTGCAATCTTTTCTTCCTCTCCAGTTTCCTTTGTCAGTGAGTGTGCAGCTGAAATTTCTAATCAGACTGGGAAGTTTGTCACTTGAGATTCAGCTTTTTTGATTCTGACATTTTGGGCTAAGATGCTGCATAACAGAACATTTCTTTTATATACAGAACAATGGAGGATGAGAAGGGAAGTGCAATGATTAAAATGTTTGCAATGAAAGGCAAACTGAAGAATTGAAATGATCAGTCAATGTAATTGAGGGCTAAGTGTTTTTTGTCTGTCTAGCAGTGTTGAATTACTGTGTTAGATTATGTTAGACTCAGAAAATCATTATCACGATTAACTTAGCTCAGAATAACAAAAAAGGGTTTTATTATTCTTTGAAAAATGCGAGCATTGTTTGTCCTAAACATGTAATTAGAGGAAACAAAGCAATTGGCATTGTATTCCATTAAAATCATCATACAACATATTGCATTCCAGTTATTGAACAATAGAATGCTCAAGCCTGATTATTTGTTTTACAATGTCCAAGTCTGCCAAATGTCTGCACAACAATTACTGTACATATAGGGTGTAATGATAGTGATGATCATGAATTCCAGGTAGTAGCGATGTTGGACAAAGTTCATATAAAGCAAACACAATATGTTGCTAGTTGAAACTGACATAAGAGAACAATGCTCCAATCGTTGATACATGGAAAAAAACAACTTGTTGCCTGAAGGTAATAAAATTGGCAAAATCATTTCCATCCAAAGTAAATATGTCACTTTACCTGGAAAAAAAAAAAAATTAAAAAAATTGTTGTCAAATTACATCAACATGATATATTATGATTATGGTTCAGGCCAACTAGATTTGTGAGTATTATTGAACTTGTATATTAGAATTCCATAGGGTAGTTAGAACTAAAAAAAATAATGTATTAATATTGAAACACTTATTATTATTATTATTATTATTATTATTATTATTATTATTATTATTATTATTATTATTATTTTTTTTTTTTTTTTTTTTTTTTTACACTTTTCCTATTTCTTTACAGTTAAATTCTTCACTTCACATACATTTCTCCTCTTAGATTTGTTACCTTGACAGGATTCCTCTTAAAGCAGAACTAAGTAACTTGCGCTTCGCGCTCCCCCTAAAGGTCCCTTTGGTTAAGTCACTGTCGTAAACACTCCGCACCCTCAAGATGGTAGTAACCGATCACTGAAAAATCCTAATACAACAGTGACACTAAGGGTGCTTTCACACATATTGTCCCATGTGACCATGTGAACAGTATGAGGAAGAGAGACAAGTAAAATAAATGAATGATGTGGGAGTAATACGGGAGGGAGTGTGGAAATGTGTGATGTGTTTGTGTGCTGGATGAATAGAGAGCTAGATGGATGGATATTTGTGTGTGTGCTGCCTGATAGAGCACTGGGTTGCAGGTGTGTGTGCGAGCCTGTTGCCACGACAACTGTGTGTGTGATTGCTGTCTGCTGCTGCTGAGCTGTCACTGCATTGAGTTGCTCCGTTTCTCGGACAAATGTCTTCTCTGCCTTTTTTTTTGCTGGCTCCGCCATGATATAAGTTTGAGAAAAGTGAATTTGTATACAACCGTGTGCAGCCACAGGGCTGGTCATAATCTAGCATTAGTTTGTATTGGGCTGCCATAAAGCAGTACGTCTTGCCATCGGTTCCGCGGCAGGGAAAGTTGCAAGTGCAGTTTTCTGGCCAAATAGAGTATTACCTTCACAGGAACTATGAGAAGGATTTATTAAGATAAAAAAGTGACTTAGTTCTGCTTTAAGGAAATTGGACGAATGGTGCCACCTAAGGTATATGCAGTCTTCTGTTCACTGGTCTACTCGTTTAACTACTACCCAACTGGTCCATTGCTTTCACTGCTAACTCACTAACAAGCAAGATATATGGGACGATTTGAAAAAAAAAAAAAAAAAAAGAATAGATAAGAACATTTATAGAGAGCAAACCTCTGCCAAGCAAATTTTCTGACTATTCACAGTTATTAAATAATTAGAATTAATTAGGTCTCAGTAAATTAAAAAAAAAAAAAAAAAACACTATTTTTGTAAATGTTAAATTGTTGATAATGTTCATGTTAAAAACAGTTTACCTTCCAAACAAAACATAAAGCGCTACTACCTAAACAATGGCTGATGTAACAGACAGCTTGGTTGTTGTTGTTTTGTTTTCTTTGAGTGTGTGTTTGGACTATGGGAGAAAACCAGAACAAACCACTGGGTTTGAATCCAGAACTGTTTAGCTTTGTGGTAAATGTGCTAACCACCCTGCTGTGTTTTTAATTTGTAATTTAAAACCTATTTTTCAGACAGAAGACACTGTATATAAATACATACAGTACTTTATATGGTATTCTATAATAAAAAAGCAATGTTCTGCACACTAATTAAAAAGGTTATCTTCCTTAAGGGGCTGCTGCAAGTAGTTTCTTCCAAACCAGCACTATTAAAGTCCATCCCATTTACAGGAAGGTACAGTGGGGGTGGGGGCTTTGCCTAGTTTCAGCCTCTCTACGTTTGCACAGCCTCAGAGCCCCTGGGGTTTCCCAAAGATGCCACACTGTGCTTAGTCCATGACTCTATAGCCAGAGTAAGAAAGGCACAGCAGATTCTCTCTCATTTCGGGCACTCAGCACATCGGGATCATAATGCCTTGAGTGCTTGCCTGTGCAACATGACATCACTCAGCACAGCAACTCTCCATTTCTACTTTTCCCACCAATAACCAAGCTAACAAGAATAGACTGACTGAGAGAATACGGTGAAAGAGGGGCTTTGATGGTGGCGGGGGAGGAAAAAGAAAGAAAAAAGCTGGCCTGGAGCAAAGCGCGCCAGAAAGCTTTCTGTGGTACACACTAATCTGGCCACCCACTAGTTCTGACCCATGTATAGTCAGTGCATGAGCAGCACGCTCCAGGACAGGCCCACCCTTCCATCACTGTCACATCCTGTACTAATGAGTGTCAGAAGCCACAAGGTCAATGACAACGCTGAATTGCCTGTTGATAACATGGCCAGTAGGGATTGTAGCGGAGGACCTGAATAGAAAGCCTCTGATCTAGGACAGATCTTCTTATCATAAATAACTCTTTATTTCCTCTAAACTAATATCAAAAACACAATATTCACTAGGTACAGGGAGGAAAATTGGTTGTATTGATAATAGATGAACATTTGATTTGATTTGATTTGATTTATTTATTTTGATCATGTAAATGTAAAATAAAATAAAATAAATAAACATCAATATATTTTTTTTCTAGATGTACTAACTTAAACTTTAACAAAATCTCATTTACTAACACTTTGAAAGCTATAATGTGGCTAAAAAAAAATCCAAGTAATATTATACTTACACAGAAACCATGAAATAATTGGTTTTTACATTAGCCTACCTTCTTTACAAATAATGTACCATATCCTGCAACTTTTTTTTTCTAAATAACAAGCGAGTACCTCTGGTAATGAATTATCAACATACCTCTGAACTATTAGCTATCAATTGTTGTTACTTATCATATACACTGCAAATCTTGTAAATAATTAAACATTGCTGTAATAAATAAATACCTCCATAACTATTATTTGCTAACAAATTATATATATATATATATATATATTGCAAAGAATCAAAGGTTGATAAGGGGGTGAGACCTAACAAGTTTGCTTCTTTTTTAACTGATCTTTGTACATTTTTCTCCTTGATTTTGTATATATTTTTTTTCTTTTTGAAGTTTTGTTCAAAATAAATAAATGAATTCTAAAAATGTTATCTAAATCCAAGATACACTAAACAAAGCAACTGGCCTCATCACTACGCATGCAACACGTCCATCGCATATGAAAGGGAACCTTACTGTTGGTGAGACTGCACCAGCAGCACTATACAAACCCATGTTTATCATTCTCTTCAGAGGCGCTTTTATCAGTCTGACTGACGGAACAAGTGATTTACGAGTTAAATGGTCCTTCAGTGATTTCATATGCCATTCACATAGGTAAGCGATAACAGCTCCCAAAACTAATTCACAAGCACTTATGCAGCTGTTGCTGTAGAAAGAGGGTATGTCTAAAATCATCCAACTTTTAGGATGCAATTATGGAGCAGTTTGCTTTCTGTAACCTGAGATGCTTTAACTAGAGCTGTGTGAGAATTACATAAAGGGGACGTGTTGTTTTTGTGCTCACTGATGTCGTTTTCTATATCGCAACTCCTCTCATTAGTTGTGTTAATGTAATGTGTTTTTCAGCCTATACAATGCTCATAGAGTTCACAAGTACAACTTATTCCAGGTCTTTTTTTTAATCTATTGTGTATCAAACTCTTTCAGAGGCTACATTCCAGAGGATAAAAGCAGTAAAAAAAATATGAAGCCGTACTTTTCCTCACACTTTGTGGAGCACAGAAGATGTTTTTTGTCCCATTGTATAGACACACACTGTATCATTTTGTATCAGGCTTGCCTCTTGTTCTCCTCCAACATGGAGCTGTTGATGACTTTAATCTTGCCGAGATGAGAACCACATCTGAGAGAATGCTGAAGCTCAGCCATTCAAAGAATCAGTCAGGAGGAAAGGATGACTTCGCAGTTCACTTCCAGAGGATTGTTGCTTTGTAATCATAGGGATTGGCTTGATGACTTTATTTTGGCAAGACATCAGATATTGGCAGTTCACGGCGAGAGTGACATCATCTGTAATCAATTAGGTCATCAGGTGTCAGGCGGAGACGGCCAATGGAGAGGCTGCCTGTCCGTCAGGGAGCGTGACAGACGCCCTAAGCTACACGACTAGCTCCATTAACAGAGACCATGCATCTGAATACACAAAAAGGTTGTTCAGATTTGCAGGTACGTTGCTGTTGTTGGTTACTATGGGTGGGAATGGCAAGGCACCTCACCAGGATCGATATTAAGGTTCTCTTACTGGTTTTTAAGTGTCTTAATGGTCTTGGGCGTTCTTACTTTTCAGAACTACTTTTACCCGATGAACCTTCTCGAACTCTGAGGCCATTCTGGCCTTTTAATAATCCCTACAGTCAGGACACACACGGTGAGGCAGTTTTATGGCCCCCGTCTGTGGAACAGTCTGCTGGAGAACCTCAGGGTTGCAGAGAACGTTCATGTTTTTAAGAACAGGCTCAAGACCCACCTTTTCAAATTAGCTTTTAACAAATTATTTATTTATTTGAGGATTGTTATCTTTCATGTTTTTATTGTTATCCTTTTTGGTTTTTATATTTTTAGTAGTTTTAAGATTGTTATCTTCTATGTTGTTTTTATAGATTAAGGATTGTTATCTTTTATGTTGTTCTTACAGTTCTTACAATTTTAGGATTGCTATGTTTTATGTTGTTTCTATAGTTTTAGGATTTTTTCGTGACACATGACACGTTAAGAAGCAACAGTTCTATGATATTCAATATATTGCAAGAAAAAACACTGTCTGTTTGTCTCAAAGATTAAAAATAGCGGCAACACTGTGAGGTGGATAATTTCCTGGATAATTTATGAAAATTCAGTGTCAGTTTCACAGAATTTAACACAGACTGAGATGCACTGAATAAAATGTGCATAATGTCAAAGTTTAGTGCCTTTGATAAGTCAGACAAACCAGCAGGATCTTCTGTTTTATGTATTTTTAAATAAATAATTACACTTTTATTTCCCCCCTCACTCAGATCTAACACAAAGGCGGAGTTTGAGAATCTTGCCGGGGGGAGCTAAAGAAAAAATAAAATAAATATAGACCGTCTCGAGATTTGCACCAACTACAATGTGTGTAACATATGCAACAATGCAAAAATTATTAGTAACGTAATTGATAATGCTGACTTTCTGCTTCACTTCCATACATGAACTACTGGGAGCAGTGTCACTTCACCATTTACATTGTGAAGAAGAACCAACCTGAAGTATCAAAAGTTTGGGACCATTTCACTGAAAACTTTATGCTACATACCTGAGGTAGACAACAAATGAATTCATAAATAATTTGTACAGTCACTGTGTTTTATGATACTTAAAATATTTGTATATTATGTACATTGACAACCCCCATCCACCTGCATCTTTTTTGCAAAAAACAAAACAAAAAGGTCCATAGTTTTTGAGAAGATTACAGGTAGTGTCAACCTACAATGACAAATGCAGACATTTGAAAAAACAATTGCCGTATCGATTGTTTTTGTCCCACTCCAATTATTACCTTTTGAGGATATTTGTTACATAAAATATTATTAATTAATATTATATATTTTATTTAGCTGGTAATTCTTATTGATATTTTAAAAAGAGCATTACTAAAGTTCGACCAACAAAATCATATCCAGGAAATAAAAACAACAACAATATAATTTCAAAATCAGTCACCAATTTGGGGTTGAGAAAATAGATTGAGTTCACAATACGTTACAATATTCTGGGGAAGGAAAAAAGGTTGCATTTTTAGCATTTCATGTCATAGAGAGCAAAATCTCTAACATTTTGAGAAAACACAACCTTTTCTTGAATGATTTGACCACTGAATGTGTGAACGGTTATGAATCACACTTGGGCTACTAACTAGTATGAACCCCTGTTGTTAGAAATAAAGCTCAATATTGATTTCAAGGCTGGTAGTGTTTCTAAGCCCATTGACATGCAACGTTTCTATCTGCTCAATTTGCAATACGTTTACTCATCCTATACAGTAGTCCCTCACTATAACGCGGTTCACCTTTCGCTGCTTCTGTGTTTTGCTGATTTTTTTACAGTGCAACTTTGTATGCATTTTTTTACAACATATTAACACGCATTGTGTTCTGTGTTCTGATTGGCTAATGCTGCGTTCACAGCGAATGCGTCTTCTGCGGCACCGAACGCATCTGCTGCACAAAACATTCCGCATGTGTCGCAGGATCAAAAAATGGCCCCATTTGCTTCATATGCACGTTTGAAATGAAGCACTGCCCACCAGCGACACATCCAACTCGGTGAGTTTCACTGCCTGCTGAAGTGAGGAGCTGCACTCCTTTTTCTCCTCTCATAAACATAAACCACCAGTGAAAAAAGCTGGTGTGATTAACGGTTAATGCTATCCTAGCTCAGTGCCGACTATCAAAGATGAAAACTACAGAGAGAACTTTTACCTGCTACTACCACCTCCTCGCTGATTCTCCTCCACGCCTAATCCTTCCTAGTGCGGTCCCGGTTATAAAGGCCGTGTCATACAGCTCCAGGTGGTCACACACAACTTCTACTCCATGGTTGAAGGGGTGAACAGCCCGGTGTCCGTGTTAACGGCCTGACGTCATCGTCAACAAAGACTCTGAATGCGTTCGGCATCAATGTCTGATCACTAGCAGTGTGACTCTGAAGTGCTGCATGTTTGAAAACAGGTTTATGTTTTAAAATCGACAAAAGTTTGAACTTTGAGAGTGTTTAAACAAGAGAGAAATGTGAGAAAATGTTAATTTCCAGTCTGAGAAAAGTGTATAAAGTGTGTGGTGAGGGGTTTAAAACGTATAACAATGGTAAAAAATAAAGCTGACTACTTCCCGGATTTCGCCTATTGCGGGTTATTTTTAGAACGTAACCCCAGCGATAAACGAGGGACGACTGTAACACTGTGTCCAATACAGGCTAAGGAAGATTATTGAGACATTTTGTCATCACACAGAAAAAAGCCAATATATGATGGGATAGGAAGTCTCTGGGAACCCCACCAAATGTGTTTCCATCCTGATTCATCCTAATCATGCCGACGTGATTAAAAATGTGTGAAGAAAATCTGTCACCTCCTATAGAGTCTCAAATAAACAATTTTAGAGGTAAATGTTTGGACAACTTTAGAAAGACTGAGGCAGATTCCACCTGTTTTCCATTGTGTGCTCATGAATCGACTCTTTGATGGAGAAACGTCCTTTTAAAATCTATTGTCTGTCTATGTGCCATCTGTGCTGATGAGAAAAGTTGATTCTTGTGTCAGCATTGATGCTCTTCTGAAAGTTAACTTTTGTTTTTTCAAACTCAACACTTTGCTGGATTAAAATTTAAAGTCAGAGTGAGATACATTGGCATCAAACCTGAATTTATGTTTTTGAATGCCAAAGGAAAGCACAATCACCAGCTACCACAGTGCTCAGGTGTGTCTTTTGTTGTGTGTTGTCGCCAGCCAATGAAAAACGCATACACATGCAGAGCTACAGGGGATTACTAATCGCAACCCAGCAATGCCTCATTCCAAGCATGGAAAAATAAACAATAAAATGGGCATCTTTGAATTTGTTGGCATTTGAAAGTAAGGGACCCAAAACAAATGTGCAATAAGGTGATGTGTTACTTTATCTGTTGTGGATTTCTATCATAAGGAAGGCCAGATACACCATCGGAGCAAAGGTGATGGTCAGATTGCTTTTTATTTGGCTCAGCTTGGCAGACAATATTAAAAATATTGCATTTCAAAATAAAAGCATTATTGTATAGAAGCCCATTTCCACCACTAACAAAATAAAAAATCACTATGGAAAGTCATATCTATGAGAAAGTAAGTCATTGTCATGAGATAGTAAGTCAGAATTATGAGAAAGAAAATCATATTTATGATAATTTTTTTAATGAGAATAAGAAACATACAAAAATGTGAGAGAATCATTCTGCAATAAAGAATAATATTTTCTATGTACCATGTGTTGAATTCTAAGAACTGAATAAAAAGCCAAAATATGAGTTTCAAATGAATTATTATTCAAAGTGTCATTAAGAATGTTAACAGTCAGTGTCGGTAGACTGCTGCAAATGCTCAGTTTGTATCTCATAATTTTGACTTTCGATTTCATAATTTTCACTGTCTCTCTGAACATTCTGATTTTACTAACTCATAATTATGACTCTCTCTCATAATTATGAATTTACTAACTCATAATTATGGCAATCTCTGAAAATTATGACTTCACTAGCTCATAATTATGACTTCTATCTCATATTTATGACTTTCTAACACATATTAATGACTTTACTAACTCATAATTATGACTTTACTAACTCATAATTATGACTTTCTAACTCATAATTATGACACTGTCTGAAAATTATGACTTTACTAACTAATAATTATGACAATCTCTGAAAATGATGACTTTACTAACTCATAATTATGACTTCTGTCTCATAATTATGACTTTACGAACTCATAATTGTGACTTTCTATCTTGAAATTCTGACTTTCTATCTTGAAATTCTGACTTTACTAACTCATAATTATGACTTACTAACTCATAATTATAACTCTCTCCAAAAATTATGTCTTTACTAACTCATAATTATGACTTCTATCACATAATTATGACTTTCTATCGCACAATTATGACTTTACTAACTCACGATTATTACTTCTATCTCATTATTATGACTTTCTATCACATAATTATGACTTTACAAACTCATATTATGACTTGTCGTGGTGATCTTTTTAATGGCGGAAAAGTACGGTATCTGTAAAAGCTCACAGCACAACACAAACGCCCTGAGAGCTCACGACACAACACAGAATAACAAACGCCACAACGCAACACAAAACAAAAGCGCACACAAATCCACAACATAACATGAAAGCTCACAACACAAAGAAGTGACGGAAAGGATCGGGCACTGACACCAACGCATCAAAGTCACTCTACTTTGTGGATTTTTTTTTCATGTACCTCTGTTCATAGACATTTATAATAAAAGGCTTTATCATATGATATCCATGCCTCCGTTATCGTCACTCTTCTTCGTGGAGTTTTACCGAACTGCTTTCGTGTTGTGTACAGAGCGTTCGTGTTGTGTTGTGGCGTTTGTATTTGTGTGCGCTTTTGTTTTGCGTTGCATTGTGGCGTTCGTCATTCTGCGTTGTGTTGTGAGCTTTCACGGCTTCCATACTACTGCCACGACTAAACAGCAAACACGCACTTATCTCAATGCTATGCCTGCAGACTGTTTTGTAATCATTGCTAACTAATGTAGGAATAGGAGTCATTAAAATTTAATAGACATGAAACAAGATATTATTATTGCCTTCTGTCCCACTGGAGAGAAAACCTATAATGAGAATGTGACCTTCACAAATGTGATCATATCTGCCATTGCACATGTTATTGCAAAGACAAAAAAAGTAATAAATTCACCTCTAAAGTAAGTTTTGAGATGTGCAATCTTTAAAAACTGCAGGGTTTTAGCAACAACTGGCAAAAGTCAACGGACACAGATTACAATAAGTAATAAACGTGTCATAGTGTTGAATACACTCACAATATTATAGATTTTTCAACCTCTGTTAATCATTTTCAGCCTTTCCAATCTTATTCTTTACAGTGCACTGCTGTTACCATGCTGTTAAATCTTGACAACAGCAAGGCTTGTAGCAGAGTTGGTTGATTATTCATTTGCACATTTATTATAGACACACCATTTGATGTGGTGGATTTATATTTTAAAAATGATGATTTTATGGTTGATTTAGAGTTTACAGATCTTTTTTTTTTTTAGAACATCTAGAAGTCAAATAAGCGAATTCAACATAAAACATATAACACCTGATATGTCATCAATAAAGTATATGTTGGTCATTTCTGTCCAAAAACATATTTGTTGCAGATATAATGGCCAAACAAAATTTTAGTGTCACATTAAGTGTTCCCAGCTATAGAATACATGCACATGTATGCTTCCTCATATCTCTTTAGCTTATAGACAGCTGTCTGCACCACTTGCAGCAAGAGCCACCACTGAGACCCTCAAGCTAAGACGCTACATGAATAATAAACCCTGTCATTTAGATCACTTTTGGTGTACAAGTACATCCATAATACTCCTGTGAGAAAAAAAAAAGAATATATATATATATATATATATATATATATATATATATATATATATATATATATATATATATATATATATATGCTGGTAGTGACATAAAACATTCAAAAAGGCTCCACAAAGTTAGGTTTTCATCCCTAATAATTTAACTTGTTGGGTTTTCATTGAAAAAAAAAAACTCACTAATAATTGATTATAAATTGTGAACACATTAAAAAGCAGAGATAAAATGGAGCTTCAGGTAGCAGCATGGGGCTTCTCAGTTATCTTAGTGTGTGAATGGAATTTGTGCAATCTCTGCCTTCATGCATACAAATAGAAGCAACGCAGGGCATTATCCTGCCAAAGGTCCAGAAATACTAATTACCTGCTGTTTACTGGGCTTTATACACGCCACCTCCCTCAATGAAATCAATAATTACACACGAGGCAGAGGGAATGCATTCATCCTGATAACTATTAGCATGAAACTGGATGAAGTTCATTAGCAATTCCGCGGGCAGTGTGTAATATCCAATATCAGAGACACAAGCTTTTTTTTTTTGCCTTTGTCTTCCCCTCTCTCTCTCTCTCTCTGTCTCTCTCTCTCTCTTTCTCTGAAAAGAAGGTACACAATTACAAGCTATTCTGTTTCAGTGCAGTAAGTCGTGTTATTGTTTTTATTGTCTCTGTCTGAGAGTAAAATGTAAAAACATCTTCACGCTATTTTTTTTTTTTTTCCTTTTGCACATGCAACTCTGTCTGGTTACAACTGGTTATATGTCGTTGTTTTTTAATGCTATTAAAAGTAGAAGCAATTAAAGGTCGGTTTTAACCCTCCCATTATCCTCCAATATTACTAATACATTTTACCCTTAGGGTCAATCTGCCTCCAGAAAATGATTTTCAGAAAATTGTCTACCAAGTTTTTGTTGTCAGGCACAATACATACATAACCTTTTGATAATGAAACCTTGACCTGTTCTCTAGCGCCACCATTAAACTTTTGAATTAGAATCTATTTATCTTGAATAGTTTTCATCCATATCTCCTCAAATTTATTGAGCACAATTGTATGAATTGTACCCATCAATTTAGGAAAAGTCATGAAATATGGAGCACTCTTATGTTTTGATTGATGAACATTTAATGAGGTCAAATTGACCCCAAGGATAATAGGAGGATTAAGTAAAAGTTTTTAACACTTACCTTGGATAAACATTCAAACATTAATGATATTTTAATGTAACGTCACCTTTTCTTTAAAATGTAATATTTCTTTTTTTTTTAATTTCAGCCATTGACTTCTTATTATATACCTCCGCCAAGGAGGGAATATTATCGCCATTGTTTATTTATTTATGTGTTTGTGTGGACGCAGGATTATGTCATAAGTAATGGATTTAGACATCATGCCATCAAAGATTCTATTACATTTTAGAGGAGATCCAGATCAATACACTGATTCTGGATCAGTTTCAAAAAGGAAAAAAAAATCCTAATCTTTCATCATTGGCAAAATTTCATGAATGTATATCTCAATTCATCTTTATGAAATTTGACTCAGTTACTTCGTCGTCACGGTCTGAGTTTACCTCCGTACTGAAACTCCTGAGACACGTGTCCATTCACTTTGAAAACAAAACTAAACAAAAATGAATTAATTTGTATTAACAATAATTCATTTTTCGGTAGTGCTCATGTGCATATACAGTATGCGCATATACAATCTCAGTACGATGTGAAATCAGACCATGACACCGGGTTGGTTGCTCAATTACCTCCACTAAATTTAATCTGGATCGGATTCAATCTGATTGCGCATTTAATTGCATTTTTTTTTTTTTTTTTTTAAACTGAAGGGCTCATGAATTTTCTTAATATAGGCCTACATTTTTTTCAAGTCTTTCAAGTGTGAATGATTAGGATTAATGATCTAGATAACTGTCAATAACTGGCCAAGAGGATCTTTGGCACTTTAAAAATATCAATTATTTGGATAATAGTTTGAAGTTCCATACTCTGTAAATATTGTACATGAATATCTTAATTTCTTTTAGGGTAGCCTTTTATTATTCTGTGGCTCCAACATTGCAATGTATCAATATTTCCCTATAGCAACAAAATGGGAAGGACCTCACATAGGGCCATTCAAGCATACAGAATAAATAAAAAGAAGAGTATATGGCAACACATAGAAAAGCTTTTTCTTCTGTTAACCAAACAGTAAGTTAGGCTTTTTACCTAATAATCTCTGTCACAGAATGCTAAACTCTTCTATTTTTGCATTTTCCTTTTAAAATGCAAAGTCATCCGAAACTTATTTTTAGCCAGCAGACTTGTTCATCATCTAGGTTAACTTTGCACTATAGACAGGAACCCCAATTTGTTGCTTGCATAACTGTAGTCTTTTAATTACTTTGTGGAAGCACATTTACATTTAATAAATATGTATATTATACTGCATCTTATTAAATTCTGTCAACATATCTTATCAATTTGAATAATTATATGCACACGCTGCTCATTAAACCAAATAAACTGTAAGGCATAATTGAAAAGGCCGCACAAACACATTTCAAAACATTAGAAAACAATATGCTAATATTTTCAGACATGCAAGCAGCGCTGCTCTAAGGATGACACTGATAATTCATCCATCAGCCAATCAACTGGTTTGACAGAGCCTCAGTCTTGGATGACAGGGCAGATATTAGTAGTGGTCAGACAAGGAATTGAACATCTCAAAATAGTGCTAAAGCCTCACAGAAGCCAGGGTCATTACAAAAATAAAACATCAATAAACTATGTGTAACAAGAGAAGTAATATTACAAGGTAAATGATTTAGATTTGTAATCTGAGTGAAATAAAACAGTTTTGGACACATTTCAAATATAGCACTATTGGGTTTGAGCAGTATTTGCTCTTGATGTAACAGAATATTTGACAGTAACCTCAGCCTGTAAATTGTCTGTGTCAAAACTTACCTGTGGGAGGAATAGGTGGTAGTCTTACTGTAAGGATGTATTATAAAGCTTGTAAAGTTGAAAAAAAAGATGAAGAAAAATGTGGTTTGGACATATTTTTATGTCATGACTAGTTCCAGAGTTAATGTAGCTGTTTGATGTTAATTATACAAAGAAAACCTTATGAATACTAGATGCTTGATATCATTTATTTTTTAAATAGTAGATTTTTTTAAATAATTACAGAACCTTCAGTTCTTTAAAATGGTAACTATTGTGAGTGCTTGACAAAAACAAGTTCTCATTTCACTTGTTTTTTGGCCTTGGAAAAGCAGATATTCATACATTAGTTTTCCAGTCATCTCACAATGAAGCTTCATTTTCTAATGCCTTAAAGCTGATATTCTGAGTTTCTGAGAGGACATCTCGATGTCCCGCCCTCAACAGCTCTACTTCCTCCCCCGCCTCTGCTAATCTACCAGAAGCTACGCCTCTACGTTTGGGCAAACGCATTAGAGTCATAACTTTTGATTAAAACATGTTTATTACCTGTCCATGAGCAATGTCGCCAAATCCTGGTCCGTTCAGAATCCTTTTAAAAGCAGCACGTCCCTCCCCCTTTGAAAAGCAGCTCCGAGATAAATCCTGTTCCGGTCGCAAAGACGTTTATCCACAAGCTTTGTACCCGGACTGTTTCTTTTGTCTTTTAGTAAAAGCTTTATACGTTGGCAATTGTGGAATGGGTAGCTTTGGATTTTCGGAGCGCTCGTCCATGACGCTCTGCTGCTCAGAGTGATGCTACGTTCACACAAGATTACATACAAAGTCAATGGATAGATGTGTCCCAGATGCAAATTCCATGTGCGCCGGTGTAATATGATCTGCACGTCAAGTGCGTTGGCCGTGCGAGCACGCTCGCAATTTTACGCATATCCACACATTCGCAAGAGTTTGAAAAAACTGAACTCATGCGAGTGTTTTGCATGATGAAAGCCAATCAGAGTCTTTGTTGACGATGACGTCAGGCCGTCAACACGGACACCGTTCACCCATTCAACCATGGAGTAGAAGCTGTGTGTGACCACCTGGAGCTGTATGACACGGCCTTTATAACCGGGACGGACTAGGAAGGATTTGATGTGGAGGAGAATCAGTGAGGAGGTGGTAGTAGCAGGTAAAAGTTCTCTCTGTAGTTTTCATCTTTGAAAGTCAGCGCTGAGCTAGGATAGCATTAGCCACTAATCACACCAGCTTTTTTCACTGGTGGTTTATGTTTGAGAGGAGAAAAAGGAGTCCAGCTCATCACTCACCGAGTTGGATGTGTCGCTGGTGGGCGGTGCTTCGCTTCATTCGTGTGTATGAAGCGAATGGGGTCATTTTTTGATCCTGGGGACCCTGCAGTACGTTTCGTGCGCCAAATGCGTCCGATGCCGCAAAAGACTCAATCGGTGTGAACGCAGCATGATACCTGTTTGAGAGGCGCAGCCTCTTTTCCGTGCACAGTTTACGCAGCACATGCATTCACTTTGATTGACACTTCTCACTCCAGAAAGTCAAAGCCTATTGGCTGGGCGCACTCAGCAATCATTTCATTTGTATTTCTATAGGACGAAGGAGGAATTTATATACATTAATGGATATGAATAACCACCGGCAGTAGACCATAGTAAAAGACATTGCATTTCAAATGAATCATACATAAACAGATTTCTCAGAAACTCCGGATATCAGCTTTAAAGAACATAATTGTTTTTGTCCTGCTTCCATATTTTGAGTTTAAATTAAAGTAAAATGTCATGTTATTCCTGCATCCCCACCATTCTGTTCCTCCTGAGAAAACTGTATTTCAAGTAAGTGACATCACATTTAGCACATCCAAATACTCTATTTCTACTTTATGTCATAGAAAAGTGTTTTTGTTTTACGGAAAGGTTAAAGACAGTTTCACACCGTGGATAATTTGACCTCTCCTCATTTCCTGAGATCTCTCTGATTTTCAGTGAATTGGCTACACCACCATTTATGTGAAGCGTTAAACGTGGAGAACATCAGCATGTGTCAAGAGCTGTGTGAAGAAACTTAATTAATCGCAAGTAAGGTTTTTTCACCTCTTTATCAGCCATTGAAGAGATATCAGTGAACTGTCCCTAATAGGTGAAAAATTCAGAAGAATGTAAGCCTCTCTTTGATAAATAGTACTGTTGTATTTATACACTTCCAAGACAAGATGATATTGCATTTTTGGGTTTCCTAGCTTTAATTGGCATGTAGGAAGTTTAATATTAAGTGCCTACATTTTATATTTTTGCTGCATCAATTGCTCTTTGTAGCTAAAAATTAAGGTAGATGAATAGAAATAATTTGATGTACATTGATGTATGTGTTGCTTACTCAAGTATTGCTAAGAATAAACAGTACGTCACTTCCTGTCTAGACATGTGCAATGATATCTTTGGATGAATTGTTTACTGTCAAACATGTCTATTTCTTCCTTAAACTTGGGATTTCTTTTGTTTCAAGGCTGCAAAGCGTTCATTGTGGAAAAAAGATCTATTCCTAATTGCTGTCAGGCACCATGTAGCTTTACTTTGAAAGTCTGTGACATTCAGGATCATGGTGTTAAATGAAACGCACTTCTCTTTTTATTTGCCTCACGCCACCACATTACACAAATTATGACTGAATTGTTCTCAAGTTGATTTTAATGGCCGTTTGGTTTGACCATGAATAACCTTTGAGCGTGCTTGTTGGTGTCTGGCGGGATCCTTGATGAGAGTTGGAGAGTGTCTGAAAGTATAGAGTGATGCTAAGGTGCACAGCGCTCATCCAACAGCATGTCAACCAAAGTTAAGAGCACAAAACAGATTTTTTTTTTTTTTTTTTGAGGGGAAAAGACAACATACAGTAGAGTCAAGGTGGAAAAATAGGATCCAGTCATTCATCATCACTTTGTTGTTCTCTTTAAATTCCAGGCAGATTAATGGTAGAAGGAACTCAGAATGTTGTTTTGACAACAGTGTTTGCAGTTATTCAATGATCACCTGTTCCTATACAAATGTAAATAATCTCTCATAACCTGGTCTCGCCTTCTGTACTTGTTTATTCTGTAAATGACCAGTTTCTGCCCCAGTTAATGCAGGGAGCTATGCAGAGAAAACTTCTGTGAACAGTCATTTAAACCTACAGCTAAAATCTACGTAAAAAAAAAAAAAAAAAAATGACAGAATGTGAATAAAAACAACTTTTTTTTTTTTTTTTTATTGGGAAATTTTTCCGGAAACTGCTCATTAGGTGCACTGCTTTCCCCACTTCCCACTCCAGATATCAGCTTTAACCATTACGTTTTGGAATGTTGTCATCAGGATTATTCAAATTAGGTTAGTTTAAATTAAATTGATCAAAACTTCAGTAAACCATTAATCAATTGGAGCAGTTAGAATATTCAATACCATTGTATCTTACTCATTATTTTAAAATACATTTTTATTTTTGACACACATTTAAATTATGGTTTTCTTTTTTTTTTTGTATTCATTTTGTTTCCTCACAGGAGTTAAAAAAATATATGTATTATCAGAAAAAATCAATTAATATTTCTACAAAAAAAAAATAATAATGCGGTAAACATAATTTGGAAAAAAAATAAATTGATTTTATAGAGCCCTAAAATTGTAATTGGCACAAAAGGAACTCGAACCCATGTCCCTATTACTGACACTAACAGATGCCAAATGGTTGACAATACATTAATTGTCAGCAGACTTTGGTAATTATTGTCCAAATTATTAGACACTGAAGTAATGATGAAGGGTGGGCTGCACCTCGGACAGTGACAGGCTTAAAAAATTCAATTGTGTGGCTGAAAACATGTGTTAAGCTCCCCTGATTGTAGAAAACAGAGATCTTGAGTCAAAACAAGTTTTACTACATTTTCCTTGTAAACGAAAAGGGAAAATTCTCACAGTTAGTTACAATCTGATGAAATGGGGGGGATCTCTTCTCTGGACTATATACACTTTGGATGCTACGTATGTGTTCACACAACATGGATATTAATCGTAAACAGATAAACACCTCACGTCAGAATGGCTAACGCAGGAGCCTTCTAAGAAGATAGCAGTCATGGGAACTGAACAATCAAAATGAGACACAGTTTGTGTCAAACTGACCAGGCCGATCATTAAGGAGTTTCTAAAATATATTTGGGTCAAATAATGTAATAATGTAAATAAAGTAAAAGTTGTTCAATTTTAATACATCTATTCTGTTTAATAGCATTATTTAATTTATATATTTGTTTATTTATTTTTTCACCTAGTCTGCAATTCATGTGTTATTTTTGCAATTACATAAATTAATTTATTTCACTGCATAATTTTGACCATCACCAGCACTCCCTAAGGAAGAGTAAGAAAAACTTTATTAAAGTGAGGATATAAAAACAGAGGACAGTGTTACACCTAGGTGAGGGGGAAGGGAACAAGGAAGAGGGAGTCAGGGTAGGACAATGGTAGGGGTAAGGAAGAGTCTAATAGCATTATTTTAAAGCTGCTGGAGATCAAACATTTTTTTTTTTTTTTTTATCAAATAAAGACGTCATGTAGGCCAAACTGATCAATAAATAGAAGATAAATTGCTCAAAAAACAAGACATATAAAGCTAAAATTGCCGCCCAAAGGTTTTCATCTCCATTTTGAACACACTATTATTGACAAGCCCGGAAAAGTTTCATGCATTGCATTTTGGGATCTGGAGACCCAGTACATTTTGGGCATTTTGGGATGTGGAGAGCGATTATACTGTCCTAATGTTGGTGTAACACTTGTGTAACGCTGAGCATTATCAATAATGAGCACATATTATGTCAAAAAAAACAAACAAACAAAAAGAGATGTTTCTTATATTCTGAGGCATCCAGCAGCATCTCTTCATTCATTATCAAACCAGCTTTACTTCTCTGATCGCATTATAACCTGAGCACATATCAGGACAGATGTGCCACCATTACCAGCACAAACTTATGACCTTAAGTGTTTTCATGCCATTGGCCATCTAGTGGATCAGACTAAAGCTTTGAGCAGACTTGAGCTTTTAGCACCTTTTTACCCTGGGGTGGATTGCTTACAAGAGCCAAGCGCTTTTTAAAGGCTCTATGTTTTTTTTCTACAAATACGGCCTTTTTTGTATATATATATATTTCTTAGTTGTGTGAAAGTGTATGAATGTCCCCTGTCAAAAAACAACTGAAACATCACAAATAGAATAAATAAAACCACTGGTCTGCACCATGCCCAACCTTTTTGAGGTGATATGGCTGTATTACTTTCAGCCTTACGAAGTATGACAGTTTAGCGCCATGTGCTGACAGGCCTGTTTACTCTCAGACATGATTTGAGCAGCAGCTGAAATTGTTTGCTTGCTCAGTTCTGTTCTGTTTTGATCCATTAAGCCTCCCTGTCCCATTTAGATTTGCTGCAAATCTAAATTCCAGTTTGTTAAGGAGTTAGCCCAATCAGGGGTTTTTCCAATGTGTCACTAAGTCGACAAATGCTCTAAAACGTTCTCCAATTGATTTTGATATAGTTTGGCGTGGAGGTTAGCAGCTAATTAAAATCATAGGGTAACCACCTCCCTGATGACAAAAGCATTTTACTATCATCATCACAAGAGGCCATGAGAAAGATCCCTGGGAGCCCAAGTCTTGACTGCTCAAATTTCCTTTTCTCCTCAGGCTTTAGTTACAGACAAGTTGTCCACCTTGAACTCATGACTCTATCATTAGAAGGTCAGAAGCACACCAAAAGAGGCTGATTGTGCAGCCAACTCTCAACAGGAATCATTCCGTCTTGTTTTCAGCACAGTGGGATGCTTTCAGAGTGCTACTCACAAAATATAACTTGAAATGTGCATGGAAAGCAGCAAGTTATTTACTCAGCCAGCCCGCTGCCAACACACATACAAAAAAGAAGGACTGGGTTAGGATGCATCTTATTGTGTGTGTGTGTGTGTGTGTGTGTGTGTGTGTGTGTGTGTGTGTGTGTGTGTGTGTGTGTGTGTGTGTGTGTGTGTGTGTGTGTGTGTGTGTGTGCGTGCGTGCGTGTTTGCACTGTGCATCAGAAATGTAGAAATATTTTCACTTGTCCTTTGAAATTTTAAACATACTTTATTTTTGTATAGTGCTCAGACACTACACTTTTGTAAGAATAATTCATAGTTGTTACTATATACTAGGGGTTGAACAGACTAGTTGATGAGTGTTGTCTCGCGACTCTGTCCACGTGACGTCGACTAGTCGCAGTCGCAGACTTTTGCCCAAGATGGTGGCGCAATACAGCAAACAAGGGTCCTCGTACCCCTGCACGGCAAGGCAGCACAACATCAAGCATTTCTCCTCAAACTGCTGCTGGTAGGCAGATACTACGGCTCATATACATGCTAACGTTAGCTGTAGTGGCAACATGTCTGTGTATCAAGCAGATCTGGAAAACATCAGCAGCGCAGGATGGAGGCTCCGTTAGCAGGGAAAGACTGCTGTTGTGCCAAAATCTGTGACTCAAAAAAATCTGTGTGTGGAGGTGGTGACAGTTCCAAACCGTGTTGCTTCTCGGGGGACATTTACTCCCCCTTAAACACGTTTGTAATTCTTCTCCAGTCTGCATTTACTTCACCTACCAGAATGTCATAAGGGGGAGTAAATAGCTCCTTAATAACTACAAAGAGGTTTGTGCAGTTGACGTAGCACTCTTCTTCTCTACCACCGAGAAATCGCAGCGGTCACTGATTTTTTTGGGTCACAGACTTTGGCACAACAACAGCGTCGGTGAAGGAAGCCGAAGCTACCGTAAAAACAGCCCAAACAAAGTCTAAACGCCCAGCTCTGAGGAAGCCTCGGGGCTTAACAGTTACTGTAGACTCACGGTAGGCAAAGTAGCAGTGTTCCTGGGTTTACTTAGCTTCTATAGCATGTCCCCTGTCCCGGGGCTGGCGGTGTCCACCGAGAGGCTACAGGGGGTTAGAACTGTCGTCACCAGCAGTCACAGATTTTTTTGGGTCACAGATTTTGGCACAACACCGGCACTCGGCTGCCTCTCGCCTCGACTAGTTTGCACATAAAGTCGACCTTTAAAATTATTAAGTCGTTCCCCTAGGGGTACGTAACGGCACTGCAGGTGGTACTTGAAAGAGAGAGAGAGTGGAAAATGAACAGTGTCAATTCTTGTCACAGGTGTTTCCTAAGCAAAATGTTGTAGTTGGACAAATGGGATACTTGTGTTCAGAAATAAGAGAAAGGGGGTACTTGAGCCAAAAAAGTTTGAGAACCACTGTGCTATACCATACTTTTCCCACAGCCTGCGTTCATATCAAAAATCGATGATCTCGTGTTGTTTACTCCTCTGTGTAACAGAGCCACAATGATTCTCATAAAAGAAGAGATAACTCCTTCTACCTTTGTGGGAGCCCAAGGGAAGAAGTTGTTTGGAAGGACTCCACTTTGGGGCCCCCTAGTGGCTCATGTAGCCCTATGCAAATGCATAGTCCGCCTATAGCTAGAAACGCCTATAATAGGTATTGTTGTGCGAAACACTGCACAATGCCACTGCTCATACTCAATTATCTTTGCATGTTGTGACACAGTGTTAAGTGGTTTAAACTACAAACTTAATGGTGCTAATCTTCTGTACTACATTAATATTTCAATAAAATTAGCACTTCTCGTTCACAGAGAGGTGTTTATTTTTTATTTGGGGGAAGGAGGCATAAACAGCCTAGAGATCTATTTGCCATTCAGGAAATGTTGCCTTTTGTTTCTCATTAATTTTTCATACATGTGTTCTATGGTTTCAGGCATTTTTTATTTTTTTTCAAGAAACAAACATTCCAAAAAAGTATCAGAATGAAGTTTTGCAGACGAAAATGATCTATAGGAAGAAAAAAAAGTGACCAAACTCCTCGAGCCAGGTTCAACCTAAATCCTGCTTTTCGCTCAATCTTCTCCGACAGTGGTTGTGCTCGTGTTTTTGTTTTATTTTTCAAATCCTATTTCCATATTTTCAAAACCTTCCCCTCAGTCTGTCCCTGCTGTGAAACATTGATGATACCTGCAGTGGGCATGGATGCCCACATGGGAGGACAGTCGGCGACCTCGGGGGATTTCTGGCACTTGGCTCTGGAGATGGGATGCTGAAGGAGGAGCAGCTCGGCCGTTTCTACCCTGCTTTGAGACGGACCCACTTTGCCTCTGACTGCTGATGAATTCCTTCTCTTCTTACCGGTCCCAGTTGCGCCTTTGATCACAAATGTCTATTTTTACAGTTATTCATTGTCTCCAAGAACTAAAAACTAATAGGACCCATGAAGACACCACTATTTAACAGGATGGATATACGGAAAGGATGAGGTTTTATTTCATCTGTCAGAGCTCAGGATTTTCTTAGATGTTTGACACTCGCCTTGTAAATTAGTGATAATATTTTCATCTGCATTTCCTGTCTCTGACTGCCTTCACTGCTGGTTTGAAACCAAACAGACAGCACATCACGAATAAATGAAAGAGACAGGCATGCAAACACAACACAGCTTATTTAGGATTTCCGGCACATTTAGAAATCACAGCTTTGGTTCATAGCATTCTGAATTCTGCCGATTGCCTCATTTTATGTACCTGGCATGAAACCATATGGCTGTGTGTTCTACGGTGTTTAGCAGAGAATGCACTGACTGTTTGTTCTCCAAAGCCCAATGCAGCCTCAAATTTTTTAGGAAAAGCGTTTAGTCATACCTCATTTAGCTTGAGGACACCCAACACCCTCAATTACTTTGTCTTTTACAAATCATTCATTTTGATAATGTTTACCGTCTGCCACATTCTTCAATAAAATAATTATAGCTCACAAAGCACTGCACCCTTCCTGTGAACCGATGATCACGTGTGATTTTCCTGTGGAGGATTTGTTTTCCGAACAGACTGTCGAAGCGACACATCTCTGCTGTCTTCTCACACGTGTGCTGATAAACAGTGAGTTAGACGTCCAAATAAAGCTGTGTTAGCCCCACAGTTACACTGACGCAGTATACACAAATCAGTGTGGTCAAGTATGGCATTAGTTTCCTAAATTCCCTGATTTTGCAGAGCTTTAAAGGATTACGGGAGCAGGGAGTACACAGCTCAGCGCAGCACGGACAGATTTTGCATTTGTTTTTTTTCATTGATATTTTGAGCCTATAATAAAGCTGTGGCTGCTTTTCAATCTCTGTTAATCTAATGTGCTTAGATTATCACCAGTCATAAACTAAAAATAGAGTATTTGGAGGAAAACAATAATTCAAACTGTGTAAATTTCCCTCTGCTATCTGCTTCTGGAAACATATTATTCAAGATTTAAAATCCTGACAGTTAGTGTGTCAGACAATTACTAAATATTAGTAATTTTGGCTAAACCTGCCAAACATCATGCCTTTACTCAGCAGCCTGACAAACATATTTTACTTAATTTCAATCAAAATTTCCATCATATTCATGCTTCAAAGTAAACAGTTTACTTTTTTCACCTTAATAAATCCTTCTTGTAGTCCCTGTGAGGGTAATGCAAGTGTTTATGGTGTGATCTCTCCCTGCTGTCTCTGGCCAGAAAACTGCACTTTCAACTTTCCTTGCCTCCGACCCGATTGGCAAGACATACTGCTTTATGGCAACCCAATACAAATTAATGCTAGATTATGACCAGCCCTGTGGCTTCACACAGTTGTCTACAAATTCACTTTTCTCAAACTTATATCATGGCGGAGCCAGCAAAAAAAAGGCAGAGAAGACCTTTGTCTGAGGAACGGAGCAACTCCATGTAGGGACAGCTCAGCAGCAACACACACACTGCCGTCACGGCAACAGGCACGCACACACACTTACAACCCAGCGCTCCATCAGGCAGCACACACACAAATATCTATCTATCTATCTATCTATCTATCTATCTATCTATCTATCTATCTATCTATCTATCTATCTATCTATCTATCTATCTATCTATCTATCTATCTATCTATCTATCTATCTATCTATCTATCTATCTATCGATCCACTCATCACAACAGACATTTCCACACTCCCTTCCGTAATACTCTCATATCATTCATTTATTTTACATGTCTTTCTTCCTCACATGGTCACATGGGACAATATTTGTGAAAGCACCCTTAGTGTCACTGTTGTATTAGGATTTTTCAGTGATCGGTTGCTACCGTCTTGGGAGAGCAAAGGTGCGCCTGTACACTAGCCGTGGGGTGGAGCAGGCAGCGGGGGGTGCAGAGTTATTATGACAGTGACATAACCAACAGGGTCATTTAGGGGTTAGCGCTAAGCGCAAGTTACTTAGTTCTGCTTTAAATCATTTAAACCTAGGCCTTTGCAGGGTTGTTAGGAAAAAAGAAAAAAAAATAGAAGGATCCTGCACAGTCGGAATCATAATAGTTTATAATTAAATTTTTTGAATAAGTGCCTTATCTAAAGTTTAGTTACAGGGAAATGTATACTGGTTTGCCCAAGTCTGGTCCCGGAGAGCCTCTGTCTCATGTTTTAGATGCTAACCTAGTCCATCACAGATGATTGCAAAAAGGATCTTGTTATGAGGCGTTCCGTACAGATGCATAATGGCACTATTGTTTGATTTAGGTGTGTTGGAGCCACAGTCAGACATCTAAAACATGCATGGGTGGAGCTCTTAAGGACAGGACTCAAGCACCCCTGATTAAGAGAAAAGTAATCTCCATTTACCCAATTCATTATTTTTAAATCAATAGGGAAAACTGATGACTATTTTTTATTGTTGTTATTTGTTGCAAAAAGTCACTTGACATGTCGGGGGAAATAAATCATTGCTGTCCCAAAATAATCTAGTAGGTTTTTTTGGACTTATTAGTAGAGGGTGGATATAGATCAATGCCAATAAAAGTTAAACTAAGACTGAATTTATATTTCCCATTAGCAAATCTAATGTGGAATGCATATATCAAATAAACAACTAATTACACTATTTGAATTAACTTTGATATGTTTGACATAACATATATTACTATGCCTTAAAAAAAAGTTCCATAAACTGTTTTGCGAAACCCAGTGAAGATAGACTTTAGTTAGCCTGAATGGTCAATCTTGGGAATATTGATTGAAATATGAAATTTAAAATAGAAATCTTATATCTGCTGCATTCTCGTGTGCTTTTGTCATCTTCCTTTTTTTTCCATTGTCTTTTTTTTTTTTTTTTTACAGTAAACACTTTGCCTTTCTACCATGGCTTTCTTTTGGTTACCATAGAAACTCTGCTGCACAGTGGCTAACTAATCCCTTACCCTACTGTTGAATACAAAGCTTGGACAGGTTTCTTTTATATACATGGGATGGGAATGACATGGCAAAAGATCCCCCTTATGTTCTATTAAAAACATGTCCAGCATGTGAGCAAGCACTTGGAAATATTTAAATTGAGTAATGTATTGAATATATATTTAGAATTTAGGACATAAAATCATTTTGAACTCAAAGCACAAAGGCCGTTGTGTACCCTCATGAGTCTTGTTCTGGGAGGAGGACTGAATTGTTTGTGAAATGATGCCAATGCCGAGCTCTGCCCAGGATGTACAGTACATTTTGTCCCTTAGACTAGCAGGTGGCCTGTCCAATGGTCACTGAAAAAGATCTCAGGACAAACAAAAGCTTTTTCATTTTTTTATATATATATTGTTCAAGCTTATGAGGGCTGCGGAAGGAGCATGCGGGAGAAGGAGGTCTTTCTAGCTCAAATCTTGCTAGCTTTCCAACATTGCAGACCGCACCTTTAAAGAGCAGCTACAATAGTTTTAGTACAATAATTTGTCTGTGTAGGAAAACTACTTTGTCAAAACTACAGTTTTATGCAAGCAGCCCTAAAATGTTGTTATTTGAGTTCAAAAAGTTCCTGTTGATTGTTGAAAACTATCTAATTTTTAAAATTAGCAAATTTATTCAACACAGGATTTGTTTTTGTTTTTTTCCAGTAGCTATTATCATCATCAGTTAACAATTGATTGTCTAATTATTGTGTTTCTGGAAATAGTATTATAACAGTGAAACACTAAAAGAGTCTATTTTCTTCTTTGTTGTTTGTTATGTATCTATCCTGCAGGACATTGTATCCATATTCAGGAAGTAGCAGCCTCAGTATCAAGGTGGATCCTTTTTAATATATCTAGTATTCGAGGTGCTTTTGTAGAATAGATACCACCAGATAGAAAATTGACAAAAGATGAATGTAGAATGGAAAGTATTGTAAATTTAAAAGACATTATGTCTATATGTAAAAATGGCTCATTGAGAAAAAGAAAACATGTTGTTTTTAAAAAAAAAAAAAAAACCACTGTTAGGATTACTTTTACTAAAAGCAGGATTACTATTGCACCAACACATCATCAGCAGGGTAAAACAAACCTGTCTCATGATGGTCTAAATTCTAAAACATACATAAGCTCTGTTGGAAGGTCTTGACACTCAGCCAAATTTTTTTTTTCCACAGTTTATGTGAGGATATTTATTGTATTCCAGGTAGCTGTATTGACATAGTGACAGAGAGGGTAATACAGTATTGTTGCTCTCAAAGGAATACATTGTTTTGGTTGAATAAACTTTGACTTTGTGTCTCAATTGCCCTGTGAACGAGCCTTTACTTGGTCAAACACACAGTTTTAGAGGAGTAGACAAACATACATATTTAATGATATTGTTTCATTTCTGACTCTGTTGTTTTCTCTCCCGAGTGCCGTTCTGGCTCTCGTACTGCATAAGCAGCATTAGATACTCCAAATGCAAGTGTAATTTTTTTCGAGGTGCAACTTGTGAAACTTGTGCATTATATTATAACTCTTTAAACTCCAGCTACTGAACAACTATACTTTCCTCACAAAGCTAATACAAAGCAGCATTAATAGTTCTGCATCTGGGAAGCTGAATGCTATAGGCTGAGGATTAATGTTGCATCCTTTATTGTTTCATAGCCACTATAATACATAAATTCTGATATGGCAAAGTGAACTTCAGCCTTTAAAAAGAAAAGCCTTTGGAGTTTCAAAAGAGTAATTTTTTGCCTGGAGCAATCCTGCATAATATACCTACACAGTCATGCAAGAAAGTACATCATTCCCAAAAAGCAGGTGACATTTTGCACCAACTTTAAAGCTATTACACTACCAAGACGCACAAGAGGTGAACCCTGTGTTTTAACAGTAACTCAGCAGTTTCAGCAAAATGTCTACTGAGGTTTGAAATGAGTGAAAGTATCTAAGTCAGAGTCAGGGTACATTTGATTCTCAATGGTCTGTTTTTTTTAAGTGTCCTTTCCATTATATCCAACTGGTTATGGTCTCAAAATGGAAAACCCTCTGTTTTAACGATCCCTGGATGATTCTTTGTTCTCATATGACACAAACTCTTTGTCATTAGCGTAATAACGCACAAATCACAGAAACAGTGCTAGCTTTCACCTGCATAAATAAGAACAGTATATAACTGATTTTTGTGTGAGATGTACATTAACAACACATTCTATTTCAATATACTGAACACACTTTTCATAACCTTTGTTTAATAAGATCGGCAGCAAGTCCCATTACATAACAAAAAAAAACAAAAAAAAAAGTTCTATTACAACAGCATGGAGTTTAAGAGACTTACAGTATAATTTACTACCTCATTAACTATCACATTGTTTTCAATGTGCTACAAATATCTGCATTAATCAAACAAAGACAACATGTTCCATTTCAACAGTTTGAAGGGTGGATTCACAAAGATCTGAAATAAAGGGTGGCAATGCAGTTGCTTCCCTAAATCCTTTAGCGACGGAGTTTCCTCACCTGCTGTGTGGAATGCACTAAGATTGCAGCAATCATTAATGCACGAGTAGAACTGGTGCAGACGGCCCCTATTTAAATGAGCGTTTTGCTCGTTTAATGTGGAGACGTTTCCATTTCCGCTGTATTTTCTGTCAACTGCGCGTGTTTGCACCTCCTTCTCAGTTGTACTATTTTTTCGTTCTAAAACAATCAACGCAAACAGTTCCAGATTTTATGAATCACATTGCGTCCCCTGCATTAATTTATTTGCATTTCCTCCTCCAATATTTTTGCTCCCCCTGGAAGATCCGCCTCCTATGCTTATTTATTAGAGGGAAACACGCTAAATGGAATGAGGGCGCATTCTGACACGCTGAAGACGTGCAGTCCTAATTTCCTGGGCTTTGTACTCCTTATTAGCGTGTGGAGTGACGTTTGCACACGTTTCAAAAACACTAAACCTTTTTTGAATCCGCCCCTGAGTGTATAAATACATGTACAAACCTGACTACGTGTACTAATACATTTTGCACTTAGTATACAACTCCAAGCCTGTATGTGTCTGTTAAAAACACAAATACGCTTGTGCAATATACTTAGCCTTTGATAGTTTAACCCTAATGAGTAGGCAATCTGGGCGGATTATGCAAAAATAGCGGAAGGACTTGAAGAAAATTTAGCACATGCAATGTGATTCACCAAACATGCAACTGATTTGCAGGGACTATTTTTTTGCATTTGTTTTTCACATTTGACAGGCAGGTGTTAACTGTATTTTTTAATGTACACACCAAATATAGCGTTTCTTATTTGGCATCTTAGTAAATAAGTACCATGATGTATCAACAATGCTGAAAAAACAGGAAAACAAAACAAAACAAACCCTTCTAATTTTATTATTATTATTATTATTATTATTATTATTATTATTATTATTATTATTGGTGCAGCCATTTTAATCAATGAATCAATCAGTCAGTCAATCTTTTCATACAAAGGAATGCAGCTCAAAGTGCTTTACAAGCCATTGTTTTTTTGTGAATTTGTTATAAACAGTAAAAGACACATGTCCCACAATACATTTTCTAAACAGTTTCTTAATTGAAAATGTGTCTTTGTGTGGATGTTGTTAGGCTATAACAGGAGAAATTATTAATATTTGTCGAGAGTGTATTCCTTTTAGCAGTGCTTCCACAGGTCAATTTTAATGATAATACTAGAGAATTCACACTTCTTTATTTTTTTCCACCTGTAAAGGCCAGAGGTAGGCAGTTTAAAGGTTATTAACAATATATTAAATTAGGGTCATAACAGGTCAGCTGACAATCTGATGCACATTGTCCAGAAGTGCAGCGAGCGTAGTATCAAAATAAAGACACACTGCTTGTTCATGTGGTTCTTGTTGGGTTTTTTCTGTCTTATTATGAATTCTATATTTTGATAAGTGCATTGAGATGACTTTGTTGTAATTTGCGCTACACAAATAAAGTTGAATTGAATTGAATTGTAAGGCTGTAAAACCCACAGACCAGATTTGTTGGAACAAATTGGTGTCAAATGCACGTCTTTATCCTCACATTGCTTCAATCAATCAGCTCAGTCTAAAAAGTCTAAAATCACTCTGTGCTGTATTTCAGTTTTTAGCCCTGATCCTTTCCTGCATGTTGGATGGCATTTAACCACCATTTTCCTCATATCTTTATTCATAAGTTTCCACCAGGCCACCCTATTATTAAAACACACAACCTGTGCCCCGGTGTGGATAATAGCATCACCTCCACCTTCGTACAATGTTTGAAATAATGTGAGGGAATGACAGACATTTAGACAAATATTTAAAAACAACAAGCACCAGAAGAAGAATAAATAAGGGAGGGACTGCTTAAAAAAAAAAAAAGCCTTTTTATTTTGTTTGTCTCACTCGCCTGTGTAATGAGGCAGATTGACAATAATGCCATGTCAGAATTGTTTGACAACAACATGAGAGTTGGAGTTTTTCTTTGAGTCTAATATCTCAGCAGGAATAAAATGCTTTAATTACATAAGTGTTATGCAAAATACTAAGAGGATAAGAGAATGTCTAATGGATACTGCCAGCAAAAAACCCCACTGTAATTTGTTCAGCACTTTTCAGCTCTTCTTTTCTATGTTATGGTTACTTAAAAAAAACAAAAAAAGGTGAGTGTGAGTATTAATGGTTAATGGTTAATCAATGGTATAAAGTACTACAAAGCTCATGAACATCTAAAATGCTCATGGGTTTGTTTAAAGTGTCCAGTATGTGAAACTAAAATGGTAGAAAGTGATGATCAAACCTAAAAATATCACCATATTTGACCAAGAAATGCTTGAATAATAATAATAATAATAATAATAATAATAATAATAATAATAATAATAATAATAATAATAATAATAATAATAATAGGCTCCTGACACGCCCAACGCACGCAAGTATAGCAAAACCGCATATTCTATGAATGAAGGCAGGCTGAAGGAAAGCAGGCTGTGATGTAATTTGTGATGTTTCCTGCTTTGAAGTTACCTTTGTGTGTTTACAGTAAATATCAAACTTCCAAATGATTTGAACACCTGAAATGAAAACAATAAAATGCCATTGATTTAAGTGTCAGAACAGCTGTTAATCATTTTGCATTTCAAGCCTGAGCCTCTGGGGTGGTATTAAAGAAGAGCAACGTTCAGTGTTAGTACAGCTTGGTTAATCGAAACAAAGTAGTTACTATAACAGCTGTGTAAGTCTGATGATTGAACACAAATCAAGTATATAGGCCACATTAATGTTTTTGCAATGTTGTTGTATGGTATTGCTTACACCAGCTAATTGCAATGTTGGTTTACTTAAAAGGAAAAGAAACGCTATGACAATTTAATAGGAAATATGCATTACAGTCTGCAGTGTTGGCTGATGATAAAGTGCTGGAGTGAGCATTGAGAGAAAGATCGTAAGAGTTCAGATTCCATTTTTTTTATTATTATTATTATTATTATTATTATTATTATTATTATTATTATTATTATTATTATTATTATTATTATTTTAATTATTATTATTATTATTATTATTATTGTATTTTAATAAAAAAAAATATTACTTATTTTGTAGTGTGGAGCATTAGAAAAGGCTTGATCAAGTGATGTTACTCAAACAGAGAACAATAGTCAGCAACAGTAGGTATGAGAAAAACTGACCTATTTATTATTAACCAATGGGTTACATTCATTTTAATCTTCAACATCATATCTACAGTGTTCTACAATTAAATTAAAAAAAATAAACAAATAAATAAACAAATGAAACAAAAATTGGAAATTTGAATCCGATATTCGTTTTCAGGCTGATATCTGATATTTATATTGGATCAGGACACTCGTAGTTTCATTGTCTTTCTTTTGTTCTGGACTGGTGGCCTGTAAATTGTGTAACCCAGCTTCTTGTGACCACAATCCAAATTAATTTAGGCAATGCTATTAATCAAACCCACACCCTTAACCCTCCTTTAGATTCTGAGCAGATTAGATTTGTTGTGCATGTCATCCACATGGGATGCTTTAAACCACGATTACCTGTGAGAGCGTTGAGGTAGTGGTTTGTTTTTAAGTGTTCCCAGCTGGTAAAGAGGCCAATTCCTCCTCAAGACATGTTCTTTTATTTGTTTTCCGTTCACTCTGTTACTACATTCATTTAAGCGCTGAAGTAAACATCGAAATTATTCTTTAATTTAAAAAGAAAATCACAACAGCGTGAAAGACAAAACTTGTTAGCGTTAGCTCATATTAGCAGTCAGGCTGAAGCTACAGATGTTAGGAAAAGCATTGGATTTAAAATTACTCAAATTTATATGCAAATATAGTTCTGTCATTGTCTTAAACTACGTGTGAGAGCATGGCACTTGACAATTATGCATCTTAACTTGAAGCTATATGTGTGTAGCAGGGCTCAGAGAAAAGCACAATGCTAATTCTAAGGCTTATATAGACTTTGTGTGAGGATTCCATATTCTAATAGCAAAGAAGCTTATCAAACTGCATGTTAAATAAGGGTGTGTGTATTTATATATATATATTTTTTTTTTTTGCCAGGAAAGCACCTCCACATTACCTTTATACTAGGTTATTTTTCACCCTGGGATCCTGGCTCATTATTCAAATAGCAGTTTTTACATTCCAGTGGTGATCCATCAGATTTGCAATGAACATCTGCTTGGTGAATATCAGGAAAATATTCTGGCTACACTGTACGACGGTGTAAATTGTCATCTAAACAACTAAAGTGTCTGCCTTTATTACTAGCTTGTTGGGAAAATCAGTAGTCAAGTGTAGCATAACAAATTTAACCTTTAGGGATTGCAAACATAATTATTTTTGAATAATGTCAAAGTAATTAGATAAATTAAGAAGACCAAGCTTCACTGCTTGGATTTTCCTTTTTCAACGTATAAACCTGTGCTGAACCTCCTACCAGTGACATTCCACTTAAAATATATATGTATACATTTTTTTTTCTTCTTTTTTTTTTTTTTTTTTTATCTTGAGAAAAGGAAGTCACACAGACCACTTTTCTCTCGGGAAGCACTTAAGCAACATGAATAATTACAAGCTTTTGTTGTATTTGCATGAAAATGCAGTCATGAGATTGGTTTTGCTTGTCACAAGCTGCCTATTAAGCCATCAGGACTCCAGAGCTACTCAAAGTTAAACGTGTTCCATATCATTCTGAAAATTCTGAATTCCATCCGAAGAAAACGCCTATAGAGAAGGCCTTTGTTTATCTCTGTGGAATTACATCAGCTAAAGGGATGCAGTCACATTATTGACATGGTAGTTCAAATTTCAAAGAAGATAAAAAAAAAACATATCCCACTATTTTAATAATCAATTCCACGCCTTCCTGCAGATTCCATAGCTCTGAATTATAGACAGCTAATGTGAATTGGTCATATTCTGCTGATGTTTCTTTCTTTCTTTTTTTTATAGATTGTTCGTCCACTGGAAAATAAATATTTAGAAATGTGACCACACGAACAACCAAGTAGAGGATTAATCGAGGAGAAAATTCTTCCTGACAGGCTTTTAACTGCTTTGCACAGATATATGAACTGTCCACTAAAAACATTAATAACTCCGCACTCATTTCGATTCATCTGAGATTATCCCTGGTGAAACCACTCTGAGATCCATCATCTCCTTAAAATACAAGTGGTTGGTGAAGCCAACAGCTGATATTTCCATTTCAAACCCTGAAAAATAAATCCCAGTGAGAAAGATGACAGTGGCACATTATATTAATTATGCCACCATCTGCTCCAGAGAAGCAGTTGGAAGTGAGGAAATTAAATGCAGATGTAGGAAAACAACCAGACGCAGCAGCATAATCTATATGACGACTGACAAAAGAACATTTCACACATGTGGCCGGGCTGTGTCGTAGACCGTTCAAAATATGCTTCATTACAGAAAGCCATATGCCATTTTTGACCATGTCCTTATATTAAAACCAGGATAGGAATGTAAAAAGCTACTCCTTTATGGCTGATTTTTCCCTTCTGAACCCATTACAGATTATTTTCAATGATATGGTCTCTGTAGAGTTTAAATGTGTGTTAAACCTTTTCTTTTCTGCATTTTGGAAGTTTTAAGTCGTGAAAGTTAAAAATGCCAGAAGCATTGGACACGGTTGCTTTCACTAGTTGACATCTAAATTCAAAATAAGCCGTAACTAGTTAACTACCTGCATGGTACTTGGTAACATGGACCCACCATGATGCACTTTGAAGTGAACATGCTACATTTCCATAGGAAACATGTTAGTGATTGAGTGTAAATGAAGCAGGTGGGATAAGAACCATTGGATGTCATGTGATATTTTGGAATGGGGAGCCAATGGGAAGCCTCAGTGCATGCTCCTCCTAGTGAACATTTCAGCCTTATACTGGATGCACTAGTTAACAAGAGACCTTGATTCATGATTGACTATAGTTAACATGGCAGAGTTTCTGCAGTTCACTAGTGAACTAATAGGGCTGAGAGAAGAAATCAAGGCAAAGCATAAGCATAGCTTGTGGGGAAGGGTATTGAATGGAATATTGCCCCCCCTAGTGGTCTCAATTTTAAATTTTCCCAAATTTATTCGAAAAAAATCTAAAATAGTTTTTTGCTGCCTTAAATGTACATATTACTGTTAGTTTCATGTCACAGATGATTGCTCTACCTCAGATGTGTAGTATATGTTTTCAGTGAAAAGGTCCCAAACGTTGGAGACTTTAGGTTGGTTCTTCTTCTGTTGCACAATTCTTCTTCACAATGTAAATAGTGAAGCGATACTGCGCTTAATAATAATAATAATAATAATAATAATAATAATAATAATAATAATAATATAAAATTAAAAACACCACTTTTTGTATATACTGTATTTCAACAAGAATGCTGCTAATCAGGCACTTTACCAACCAGTTCTAACAGATCAGTTCACAGTTATCCTCTGCTGCTTTAATAAAAGGTAGAAGTCTGAAAACAAATGCTGTGTTTAAAAAAAAAAAAAATACAAATTCATCAGTGGTCAATGTCTACTCCTTTTGCAGATCCCTTTCATTCACATGTACAACCTGTGCTAATGTTGGGGAGACACAAGAATTTGTGTGGTTGGCTGCAATAGCAAAATTTTGTCTTTTTTTTTTTTTTTTTTTTTTTCTTCTTTGTGCTACATACACCCAAAGGCTGGGAAATGACCTACTCTAGCACAGAAAGCACATGGTGTTAGGCAGCCCGCAGCTCATTTTGAAGCAGGTGGTGTACAACTTTAGACAAGCTCTTATAGAGCACAGTTAAAGACAAGCTGGAATTCTGAGCTGCAAACACAACTTTAAATTAAAATGCAATGAATATCAGTCTAGACTGAATTCAGCCACATATTGAAACCTTAAAGAAATCTGTTTATGTTGGCCATTAGACAGCTGCCAAGCCAACTGCCCAATTACTTTTGTACTTTGTAAAGTTAGGGATGAGAAATAAAAAAAGGCATTTTAAGGTGATCTTAAAGTTTAGGTTATACCTTCAGAGTACAAATTGGGATTTTAAAGTAATATTGATTGTTTAATTTTAAATCCATGAGGTTGTGACCTCGCTCTGTGGCAAACACTTAGCGATGCTGCCGCTGAGTGTGGAAAAAGGTAAAATTATTGCTGGTGCTCAGTGTCAGTTTTGTTCCTGAATTGCAAAATAAAATAAATAAAACATTTTAATCCGATTTTCATTTTCAGGCTGATATCGGACCGATATCCGATATTGATAAGGAATCAGGACGCCTCTAGTAATAACTATGTAATAATAGAATAACACTTACTGTAGGCCTATTAGTCAATAAAAAATGTAAAGATCCAATTGTTTAAAAAATGGTTTTACCATTATGCAAAATAATCAATTTATGCATTTCTTTTACAAGAAACATGCCAATCTGTTGCGAAAAGATGGCCTTACATGTTGTGTCAACCTAAAAGGACAAATGCAGACATATAAAGAAAAAAAAAATGGATAGGTGTTGATTATGCATGAAGTAGTAATGGTTTCTTTTTTTTAGACTTTAAGACATTGCTCTTTCATGATTTCTTGACAGATTTTTTGCCCTATTTTACACTCTCCAAATGAGGCAGATGAAACAAAACTGCCATCTTCTTGGCATCAGCTTGTAAAGAAAAAAAAATGGTGTGCCTGTTAATTACTGCTAAATGAAATACCTGCTGGATTTTCTTGCCCTCCTTTTCTGTTTCTCACAATGGAGCCTCATTTACACTAAATATCTGACTGGTAGATATAATCCCATCCCTCTCTTTGCTTCAGCATATTGGAATGAGATGATAAAGTCACTGGAGAAGGCCTTTGGCAAAGTTGTTTTAAGATTTCCAAAAGCATTTACTGCTTTAACTGATTCTCATTTAAGAGATTATGAAGTGACATTGTTTTACAAAGGCTTGCTGAGCTACCATTGGAGGATTAAAGGGTTCCTGTATTGAATTTTAGTTTGCAAGCTTAATCAAAAGCTTATTTATTTTTCCTGAGGTTTAGGCAGATTTTTGTTTTTTTTTTTAAGTCCTTGTAGAACCGCCATTTTGCTTACCTTAACTTTGCTGGTGGCTTTACCGACGCCTTTTTCGAGCAGATTTTCTTCCTCTAAAACACTTTAATATCCTCCCAGACTTAGAAACTCACAAAAACAACTTCAGACACAACAGAAGTAGCTCCAACGCACATCTTTGGGCTGTCCATAGTAATAACTGAAACAATATTTGAAAAATTGTAGAGAAGACCATTACGAAAACCTAAATCCCATTGGTATGTGAGTGTAAATGTGAATGACCTGAAATTTTAAAGCGTTAGCAACTACGTTAGTGCTTATATAGGCACTTTTATCAAGTCCACTTACCATTTACCAAACAAACAAGGAAATCAGAGAAATATATAAGTATAAGCCCTTTTAATCACTGCCAAACATGGCTGCTCTCTATGGATTGTGTTTTCTTGTAAAAAGTAATAATAATAATAATAATAATTGTGCAAAAAAAAAAAGTTGCTTTTTTTTAAATACATATGCACATTTTTTTTTTTTTTTTTTTTGTCGGTAATACACTAAACAAATTTCATGCTACATACGTTTCCACTACGGGTTCCCTTTAAAGGCTGACCTGCAAAAGAAGAATTTACAAAGAGCGCTTGGTTGCAGTCTCTGAATAAAGTGCAAGCTTTTCAGAATTCTGCTATTGCTAGATCATAGTGCTTGTAAGTGTATGACTCAGTGAGCAATTGATTTATTGTATAACTGGACATTACCCTGTGTCTGGTTCAATCTATGAGTGAGCGGATTGATACGCAAATTACCTTTTCTGAATACAACAGAGCAGCAGTTATTTCAAGGATTTGTCATTGTGTCATTTAAGTTTTTTGGCTTTTATTGCCAGGTTAAGGACAGTTTTCCGAGTTTTCACTCCTATAGTTTGGAGAGTTAGCTCGCAGAAGTGCCCAACTCGTGATCAACCAAGACAGAGTCCCTCCCTGAATCACTTCTCTGCGGAATCTCACCACCTGCTAACCATTCACTCACCAAAGTCATCTTCGAGGTCCCAAACAAGACTGTTTTCCTTGGATAATAGACTAGTTAAACACTCATAGTGGGTAATGATGTATGGAAAGCGAGTTGAATACAAGAAAAAATACATCTACTGCCAACTCACAGATGTATTTCCATCTGTTTGATTGTGTTTAAGTCGCTAAGGCATTTGAATGTTGTCAAACACAGTGCTGAATGTGCACAATCCTTGCTGCAGGAAAACTCCACTCCAAAACATCATTAATGCAATTTAATTGGACCAAATCATCTGATCTCAGCGCTTGATTGAATTCTGACATAAGTTGCAGTGTGCTGGAGAAAATTATTTAAAAGTGTGCTACTCATCTTGTATGAATAATTTGCTTAAAGTTAGTTGAACTTTTTTCCGATAAAAGCTTTTATAAGGACCGACATAATTGATGAGGGATTTCGGTACCATTGATGTTTTTTGCTTCTTACAATATGAATATTCAAGTATCAGTATTAGGTATTTGGTAAAAATATTTGAACAATACTGTAAAAAATGGTATTAAGACTTTAAAAAGTATTACCCATTTTAAAAAAAAATTACGGGCTCACTTCTTTTTTATTCCTCAAAAATATGTTTACAAATTAAAGAAAAGTTATTAAACTTTGTGCCTGTCTGTCAGCAGGTCACCCAAAATTAAACCAAATAATACACCTTTTCACGTGATGTGAGCACTTGACTTAGCAACGCGCATCGCCTTTTTAAGAAGGGTAAACATTTGCTCGATACGTTCATATCGGTGCTTGGCCTTTGGCTCTAATCTGCTGAAATATTTGTACAACATTAAGTAAAACCTTTGTGTTGTCCGCGGTAAATAGTGTAAATAGCAGTTGTCAGGCAATGAGGAATGAGGCTAAAGGGATGTCTATCACTGTAGCAAAACCGATATAAAGTGATTTTTTCATCATACCTCCCTTTTAAGAAAACGCTTATAAAAGTAAATAGGAAATAAGATAACAATGTATTTCCACATGCACGTCTAGGCCAGTGTGGTGCACAGTAGAGTTTTTATGTTAGATAATTGCATTGGCAGAAATGAGATAAACATTCAAGCTGTGGCACTTATCTGTCCAGAAGTTGTAAAAACCCCTGGCCAAAAACCAAATCACCCCCAAGACTATCACACCAAGACCCAAAGTAAACACGGCAATACAAAACAAATTGGTCCATTTGACCACTTGAGTTTCTTTCTTCCTCTTGGTGAGCAGGGAGAGGTAGAGGTTCTCTTTTACTTGTCAGCGTGCTGCTGTAGCTTCCATTGCACACGTTAGTTTGCATTGTGCTGTATGCACAGCCGTGCATTCTGCCTGGTGCTCAGCTGCTCACAGTCATAAGGGTCATTAAGTTTGAAGAGTTCTCTGATAGTGAAGGTAGAGTTAATCATGGTGGATTAATGTCTAACTGATGCATTGCTCTGTGAACATTGTTAGCAAGTGATATGGTGTGACTGAATCTCTGACTCTTTTTTGGGTGCGATTGTCTATATGTAGCGGGGAAACTCTGTAGTTATGTTTTATTTCTGTCGTTATAATGTTGGAAAAAATGTGACTCTGCCATACTCAGCTGGTTTACAGGAGCAATAAAGTCTGACTGCTTTGCCTAAGAAGTTAATCACGGGCTATAATCTGAAATTTATTGGCCTCTTGACAATGCTACACCCCAAACTCCATGCATCTAAATCTGTGGAATACAAACACAAAAACAGATCTTATGTTCAACAAATCATTGTGGTGCTTAGAAAACACAACATTTTCCCTTAAATTACCAGAAATAGGAAAAACATTTTTAAATCAGTCCTTTTTAAATAATACATGATGTATTTGAAAAAAAAGTTTTATCTTTCCATAAATTCATTTTCAGACCGATTTCAGGGCCATGGGGATAAAGTAATATATCACATTTATTTATTTATTTTTAATGTAAACTTAAGTCATCCTGCAAAAAAAGTCAGAAATGTCACTTATGTTTCAATAACATCATTTTTTTCCTTTAATGAGATAATTTCTCTTGATAACTGACATTTATAATAAAATGAAACCTAACCATTAACTTTATTTCATTTATACAAAAGAAAGCTACGTTAAGGTTTAAAATACGATTAAAGATAAAATATGTTTTGACCTTTTTAAGGATATGCATCATTTTATGGTAACTGGCCTCATTGCTTTCTTAATAAATCAAAATAACAAATCATATGATGGCAACACCAGAATAAATAAGCCTTTGGAGATTATTGCTAAATATCTGGGTCTGACCAATATTTTACACATTTCTCTTTAAGCTCTCCCTTTGGCAGCATAGATTTACAAGCTAATCTGTATATCTCTGAAACATTATCCTGCATTTGTTGCGTGTCTTTATGGCGGATAGACTCACTACCTCTGCTGGGGAGATTAAGGGTGTGTACACGGGTTTGCTAGAAGTGCTTAAGCAAACTGCTCAAAAAGCTGAAGGCTATTCAAGGATTACATCCTCATATCTCCTCCCATCTCATGTATTGAAAACCAGTGAGACGTTCAATGACTTGCGACAGCCATTTCACAGCTGAAGGCTTGTCTGTACATTTTTTCCTGTCCTAAAAAGATGGTGTTCTGTGGGTTTGGAGTTGGACTGGCAGAACTAACACTAAATAGTGAGATTGTTTTCCTGTGTTCAACTAAAGTTATAGTTGCTAGTCCTTGAGTGAGTGGGTGGAAGTGCATTATCCTTTGATCCTAGAAAAAAAAAAAAAACTATAAAATATGCATGACAAAAACCAGAAAACTTGCGATGATACAAAGCAAGGCCTCAGTGAAGCGAGACAGGGAATGAAGTGGTTATGCAGAAGGTGTTTTCATGCTTTTCCTGCTGACAGCACGGTGAACCCACCTAGACTGCCAACGCGGCCCTCTTCAAAGAGGACTCTCCCTAATCCCTTTTCTAATCCCCCCAGTCTTTCGCAGGTATGAGACTCAAGACACAAATGCAACCCGTTGAGATTAAGGTGTTAGATTAAATCAAGCAGTGATTAAATAACCAACCATTATATGACTGTAGCAAATTAATTTCCCCAGTGTCATGTCTGATGGGTTACACCGAGTCTATCTATGGAGCCAGCTGTGAACGACTGCGATTTGATACAGTCGAGGAACTAGGACTCAGGAAAGAATAGCAAACATAAGGGACAGAGTAAATGTCATTCTAAATGCAAAAAAAAGACAAGACAAGCTAACAGGAATTTAAAGCAGCCATTGGATGCATTAGCATTCCTCAAATTACAGAAGCAGCTTTTAACCAAACAAAAGAGCGAACATTTAAGCGCCTCTGTGAGTAAACACAGTAATTCTTTCAATAAAGTACCATTTCTGCGCTTGTACCAATCTGCAATTACAAATACAACTGTCACGCATCAGATTTGAATAGCATATACGTGTGGTATTCAGAGAGCTTGTGTCATATGAAACAGGCTTAATGCTCTTGGAATTGGCCACGCTGGTGTTTACATGCTAAGCAAGTGGGATATCCGTCATGAAAATCATCTTTTTCTGAGAAAAAACATGTATGATCGTGCAAGATCAATATCTTTTTATCGGCTCAAATAGCAGCTATACCACTTTAGCTTTTTACCCCTCCCAACAGTCACATTGAATTAAGCGATCTCTGCCAGCTAAAGCACAATTTGGATTAGCAATGGAGCAGCTTATGCCTTGTCTGCATGATTATAACATTCTTAGCAGGCCGTTTTCCTGCATCCAGATGTTACAACACACACACAGATCTCTGCCTATGGCTAAAACCACCACAAATGGAGATCACAGGGACATAAAATCACGCACCGTCCAACACTATATCTGTAATGGTGATGTATTTTCTCAAGAAACTTAATGATAAAAGTCTCCTTGTCCCTAAAGATGTTCTGAGAAGTCATTTTAGCTGCAAAATATTTCAAGTCATAAAGTTGCACATGCTAAAATAAACAGCATTTAGCAACAAACCCTGTTTACAAGACATATGTGAATTGTTTTTTTTGGCCAGTTAAATATAAAATCTATTTGTTGAATCTAAATGCTAAATATCAAATTTAAAATAACATGCTGAATTTTCAATCTAAATGTTTGATCTAAATCTTAGATGTTAAGTGCAAATGTTAAATGTAAATCTAAATGTTAAATGTAAACCTAAGCCTAATCGGTGAATTTGCATATTAGCTAAATTGTTAGTTTCACTCGTGACATTTAGAATTAACATTTAGATTTACATTTAACATTTACTGTAGATTTAGATTTAAGTTTAACATTAAAGATTTAGATTCAAATCTGACATTTAGATTTAGATTTAATATTTAACATTTGGATTTAGCTTTAGATTTAACATTTACATTATGCTTTTACGAGAAAAAAATATCATAAATGTTACAAATGTTGCTGTAAATCTGGTCAAAAGTAACGTAAAATTTTTTTATTTTTAAACATGGTTTGTTGCTAAATGGTAGAAAAAGTTGCTGTTTATTTTAGCATGCGCAACTTTTCAATCGGCGCCCCATAATTAATTAACTGGCTGATTGAGCAATTCATTTCCGATCTATGAATCTTGCTGTGGGAAGAGAAGGGATATAATGCAGGTTTATAAGATTGTTCGTAAATAAGGAAGAAAGAAAGAAAATATGTAAAACGAAACAAAAAAACCCAAAACAAAACTGTGTGACTGTATGGGCACGCAGTGACTGACATAAGTGGAGGGGCAGAAGAGCACAACTTACACACATGGGAGAATAGGGCTCTATGTGCATGATTGTACACATCTGAAGAACACATAATACATTTAAGACCTTTTCAGGATCTCATCATCTCAGTGTTCCCAAACATTATAGAGGACAGCACCTCAACCTGACCCAATGGCAAGCCTGCCTTGTCCTCAAAGTTCAAGTTAACCCTAGTTAACTAGTTAAAAGTTAAGCATGTAATAAATATTAATGCAAAAAATACATAGGCAGAAAATATGCCATTAAATATTATTGCAATAATGTGGAAGAGGAATCATTTTTAAAAGTTTTAAACACGTCTGTGGCCATTTGACCACAGGTTTCACTGAGAGCACTGTGATCCTTGTCATTACCTTACAATACCCTCGCTTCCACTATTATCATTACTAACAGCATGCTCACTAAAGAGAAAGCACATGGATATACATTTTAATCAGCCCCACTCTCTGACTGCAAACTTTTTGTTTATGGCTTCACTGCTTACTAAAAAGTACCTCTGCTGCGACTTTAATTGAAAAGCTTCCAACATTAAAGCGAAAGCCTGCCAGGAGCGCACGGAGGCAGCAACACCTTTCCACCAGACTGCTGCAGGGCAGCCCGCAGCTCAATGAATGCAGAATATCTAAGAGGCAATGAGATAAATATTGTGGTTTTCAAAGCACAGTGCTCAGAACCCCTCGGATAATCCTACACGTTTTCATCTTCGTTCATTCTATCTGGATAACCTCCGGCCAACTTTTGGAGTTTTAAAACTGAAAACAGTCACTTTCTTCCACTTTCATAGCAGCGCTCTTGTGTTAAATAGATATTTCAACTTTTATTGTACAATTTCAGTTTGAAGTTTTATAATAGATGACAAAACAAACAACAAAACGGTATGAATATTTTAAGTTAGTGAAGTTTTCTTGGTAAAAAAGATAATCTGAGCAAATGCTCGATTTTATTGTTTGTATTGATTTTTATCCTACTCTGGAGTTAAATGTATTTCTAAATGTATCCTTATATGTATGAAATAGTGTCCATTTTTTATTTATTCATCTATTTTAAATGTTTTTCTCTGAGCTTGACTGAAAAATACTTTAATTACGTCACTTATCCCATGTGGTAACACCTTCTAGTTCTCGCTGTTATAATTAAAAAAAAAGAAAAGAAAAAAAAAACGTTAAATTGTAAGTGAGTCACCTTCTTAGTGATAGTGCTAACTGTATCTATGCTAAACAAGTTCTGATGAACTACGGCCTGGCCCACGTGACGTCTCCGTGTCAAGTAACACTTCCCTTGTTCCAGAAAATTCAGTGAAATGATTCGGTTCCACCGAGTAAAACAAATGAAATTGTGCAACGTGAAATAGTAATGTACGTTGAATTGCCTTTGAAACGATATATCACACGACTATGTTCCCATGAATTTAGAACTTACGGGAAAAAGGGTGTGGGCCTCCGTCCCAAAAAGGGACTCCGAGAGGCTCTTGACATCGGCTCATAGAAAATCCATGTCAAATTGCAGCCCGATTTAATGAGCATTAACGGAGGAGTAGTCATTTGTAAAATGGACCCCCTGGTGCCCGATTCATATATTGGTATGTGTCAATGATTCAGTACCACCTACTGTTGCAATATTTGACTCACAAATAAATAAAAAAAAGACTTTAATGGCAATTGTCGAAAAAAAGGGGCTGGAGCCCCGGGCCCCTTGGGCCCCTAATCGAATTGTGCGAGGCACAATCATAATCTACGTTGAATTACCTTTGAAACGATATGTCACATGTCTATGTTCCCATAAATTTGAAAATTACCGGAAATTTCAGCCCGATCCGTTCACGAATAACAGAGGAGAAGAAGAAAGTGAGTGTTGCTTTGAGTCCGGTTGCCCAGCCTAATAAAAAGCAAACATGTAGCATTAATGAACAGTAATTTAAACTAAAACTCATTGTAAAAACAAATTGTATCATTGTGATGATTTCTGTCATACATTCAGGTGTGTAGCATATTATTGGAAAAACCTTGATTCCAAGAAAAAAATTGATTTTGGGTAATTTTGTAAACCACATGCTAATGGAAGAAAGAGATGTAAAAGTCTCAGAGAAAGTAACAGCAGCTATTCATTGAAACCCTTATTCATTCACACCACAACATACTGGTGGAGATAAGCTACATTTATAGCCACATCAGTATTGTACTATCTGACTTTTCCCCTTCGTCATGTTCATATAGAGCAATGTAAAGGAATAATAATTAAAAAGAATCAATCTACTGACTTAAACTTTAATTACAGTGTATGCTGTTCTTTCTACTTTAAACCACCACTAGTATTTTAGCCTTTTAATTTGTGTTACTTAATACGGTAACAAATACAGTAATTATACAAAAATCTTTAAAAAATTAAGTATTCCATTAATGGAAATTATTCTAAGTACATTTTTCTATTTACCAGATGTGTTACTCATTCGTAATTTCATATCAAAGCTTTTTCACAAAATAGCCAATTAAAAAAAAAATAATAAAAAAAAAACACAATAATCAATTACACACCTCAAACTCATTAGCAGACGATGATCCAACATGCTGTTAAAAAACCATTAGGAACAGGCTCCTGGTGATTCCTAAATTAGCCCCGATATTCCCTCCTGATGATGTCAACTGCACCGTGTTTCTGCTTTTCCTGTTCTCCCTCTCTTCACTAAATAGCATCACCAATTGCACATGTCAATATTTCACAGATCATATAATAAAATGAGCCGACCCATCCCAGATGAGCTGCCACAGACCTGCCATCACTCTGCAGGTTTTAGTTCTGGAGATAAACATTCACCGGGTGGTGAAATATCTGACACAGTGATAATAGGTCGAGATTATTGCATCTTCGTGGCTGTTTGGAGACATTTTAAATGCAGCCACGAAAGAACAGTGCATATCCTTAAGCTCGGTTCGGAAGAAAAACACATTTTCTGATAAAAGTTGATGTGTGGACATGTAGCACGCCCGGAGCCACAACAGTTTTTAAATGATAACGACACCTGCGCTGACAACGTGAGCATGCTACACAGCAGTGACACATTACATCTGAGCTGCAGCACATTGAAAATGAAATAAATAAATAAAATACATCTTTACAAAGCACATTCATAAACATAATGTTGCATAGCCTGAAGGCAGCCCACATCACACACACGCTAGCAAGCTGTCACACTCGCTGACGACATAAACGCATGTACTCCTCAACACGAGGGTGAAAATCACTTAAGTTTGTCACATTTAGCTGCCCACTAGTCGCTGCTGAGCAAACATTTTGAGCTCATTATGCTTTAAAATCATATTTCAACACCCTTTCAATTGCAGTGCAATCTAAAAAAAAATAGGATCAATACACATTTTAATGCTTCTCTATGTCAGTGTGTTTCAGCTGAAATGGCCATTATTGCACGGGGTCAAACACGAGTCATCAGAAAGCATTCCAAGAGATGGAGATAGTGTTCTAGTGGGAATACAGAAAAATTACAAATCAATGCCATTTTTATCCAGTTATTGAGTCACCACTCTGCTTTATTAAGTTGCATCAATGATTTGTTTGGCAATATAAGACGGCACATGAAGCATAGCTACAGTGTACGCCCACGTTACTACAGTATTATATCCAATGGATGCAAATCAAAAAGACGTTCACACATTATTGTTAGAACTTTGAAAATGTTCTGTTTCATTTATTATGGCTTTACATTTCCGCACTGTAGGCTAGCAGCAGCTAGCAGAAGCTAGCATCACTACTACGTATGAACCATTAACCCGAGGTATTCCCTTAAACTTCTATTCTTAACACTCATTAAAAGTAAATATTTCATCAGCTTTGCTTCATTATGGTTTTGCATATTAGGCCTGGAGTCCCAAACAGAAGCATGCCAATATGCAATAACTAGTGCTATTTAGCATTTAGCTGCAGCAATGAGTCAAACACAAGGAGACAGAGAGCTGCAAGGCTGAAGTGCTGCCAGGGTTTGTCTTGAATAAACTGCAATAATTGAATAAAATATTAACAAGGACCTCATAACACCCAGTGACGGTTTGGAAAATGAAGCATTTCAAAACACGGCATGTCAATTGAGAACAACTCTTCATCTATTTACTGTGTCGCTCCTAATTAAGTAAAGTAAGTAAAACTGGAGCCTGTCCCAGTTCAAAGGTATAGTTTTTGGGGGTATTTTATATCCTAGTTGACAATTTTAGGTTTTGGAAGACCATGAATGTATTTATTTTTTGATAGTATTTTTGCTTTGCTTCTTTTTAAACCCATCCACTTGTACTCTCTATCTAAAAAATAGACATGAGCAAGCTTCTCCCACACCCTTGTTTCCTGTGGGCGACAGGTTAAGTGGGGTTTCTGAAACTTATCCCAGCTGGCTCAAAGAGGGCACACCATGGATGAGACCCCCGTCCATCACTATGCCAACATAAAAAGACAGACAGACTGGTCTCTGTATATGTAAAGGTATACCAAGGGTGAACGTGTCCTCATTCAAAGTGAGAACTGGTTCTCTACTTATTCAACTGCACTGTACACCTGCACTGTAAATGCCAATAAACACATTTGAAGCACTTTTTTATACCTTTATACAATCTATGGGAAGCAGCCGTGTTTGGCTGGATGTGACGTCAAGTAATTGATGATGGTGCAGCGTGATTATAACATTTTCTTCTTTATTTATGTTTTTGATGTGCTTTTCTCCACATGTTTCTTAATATAGTTTTATATATTTTTACGAACAACACAAGCATGTGTATTGAAGGTGCTTTGGACGAGTATGAAGCTCTTGGTTCACTGTTTACGAGCCGCAAAGGAGATCGCGTTGCGTGACTGAGGCAGAAAGAGACTGGACTGGACATTGTAGCAATTTAGAGCAGGAAAGCTCACCAGATAAGTACCCATCGCAGAGCCAGCGGTAGTGCTAAATGCTACAGCCCAGCTAGCAGCATCGGAGGTCAGCAAAATGTCGGGCAGCATGTATCCGTGGCAACCAGGGTATTTTTTTTGCCTGTGACTGCTCTGCAAATACTGCTCCTGGAGCAGTTGAGACACGCCCAGTCTATTAGGGCTGTAGTCAACCAAGGAAATGGTTGGTCAACCAAGACTATGGCACACGGACAATGAATGAGCAGGTGCAAAGGAGGACGAGGAGAAAGAAAAAAAAAAGACAAATATTTTGTTTTGGTGTTATGTTGTGCCGATTTGCTTTTAAACACAGACCATTTATGATATGAACATTATTCAAGCTTTGACCAGAACCCGACAACAAAGCAAAAGTGAAACCTCCAGGTCCGACAAACATTAGGTGTTTATATCCATGCCCTACCTGTTTTTTCCTCATACAAATGATATAGTGACGTTTGTTTTAGTGGTAAGCCTGCTTTTATTAATAAACTGTTTATGTCAACATCAGATCAGTGCAGTGTCATCAGTGGATCTACTGTATTCACATAATCCACGTATCAAATATCAGGATAATCCATGTTCTTGTGCAGGAAAAGGATTGATTTAATAGTGGATGCTTGAGCTTCTAGCCTGTCTTAATTTGTTCCCTCGCTGCTCTCTGATCTGTTCTGCTCTGAGGACAGAGCAACACTTATTTTTTTATTTTTTTTACAGCGCAGCACGCACTCACACAGCTGTTGCTCGACATAAAATCATGTTTAGGCATTAACTAAATTATATTTGATATTTAATCCTTATCACCTATATATAGTGCATTGCATTTTTTTATCTTTTTTTTTTAACGGGATTGAAACTGATACCACTGCTGGTCAATCAATGAAAATCTTGGTCGACCACAACGGCATCGACCAATTAGTCGACTAAGCGACCACAGTTGGCAGACCTACAGTCTATACTATAGAATCTCCAATGAACAATCTATGCTATGTTAACTTGCTACGCATTACTTAATGCACCTCTCTATTCACTCTTCTCTCAATCCACCCACAGGTGCTAGTTTTTATAAAAGGGGCGGGGCTAACAGTGCTTGTTTGTGACACAAGATAGTCCCAAAGCGTCACATGATCTTGTTCTCAGCCAATAGCAAAAATCAATAGTAACAGCCAGGTTTCAACCCATAGAGGGCAGTCACTCTGACATTTTACAACAAAATATGCCAAATTGAAATAGTTTGACTAAAATGTTGACCAGGATCAATCAACAGCACTACTTCATACCCAAATACATTACTGTGAGGTAACAAGGCAAAGAATGCAGAGGAGCCCACTTCAGTACTTTAAATGGTTGGAAATGACATTTGGTCATTTTCATGTACACACGTAAACACACAAGCGCACAGACACACACACGCACAACTTCTGGCACTAGGTGTCCATTGGGAGCGACTTTGGATTCAATGTCTTGCCGCTAGGCACTTTGACATACAGACCCATTCTGAAATCGTTCTGCCAAAATTCCCAACGGTACCCCAAAAATCAAAGCCATTTTATGTTCTGTTCCTCCATATTTTGTTCTCTTAAAGTGTTTTGGTTATGTTGGGTTTTGTTTTTTATTTGTTGCCCACCTTGGAGCTTTTATTTATTTATTTGTTAATTTGATGTGAACATCACAATTACATTAGTTACCCAGGTGTATTGTTTTAACTGTGTTAGTACTGTACATGTTCTTATTTTCAGTTGTGCAAGATTTACATTTGATGTACATAAGTAGTCAATGATTTGTAGGGGCTTATTCAGAACTACTTTAAATAGAAATCAGGAGCTGACAACGGCCTAGTTGTATAAAGCAAAATGAACCAGTAAAAGCCCAGGGTGACATTTCCCAACAATTTTATGGCAGCAAATGCATTTTCTCCCCCTTTTTTTTTTTTTTTTCACTATTACAAAAAAAATTGCCATTCTAACAGGGTTGGATGCAGTAAATTTTTTCTGACATTCATCTTGACATTTAGCAAGCTACCTTAAACTTATCTAAGAGGAGAAAGCTGTCAAAGTTCCATCTGTATAACTGGATATATGCGCTAATGTCTAGTGCAGAAAATAGACAGTTAGTGCAGCTTTTTCTTTTATGGTGTCAGACTGACCTACGGCGCTGTGATGAATGAAAAACGCAGAAAAATACTGGCAGGTTAAGTTTTTTTTACAGTGCACCATGACACCTACAGGGATACCACACACTCATACTAAGGAAACAATATATGCAGCACATCCAGAAATACAACACATCCTGTAAAAATAATGAAATCAGACACTAACGCAGTTTAATTTGCTGACTTTAATAGTCCGTTTTATTCCATCTGTGTCTGTTATCGCTCTGATGAAAGTCAGAAGTGTATATATTTCAACCCACTTGTTTATCCACACCATACTTATTGCCCTTCAGTGTCTACACGCTTATCTGGAAGCATATAACTTTGGATTTATACACACAAATGGCAGAAATAATCCCATTTTCTTTCTGCAAGGAAGTAATAAAATGTGGATTTGAAGCTCTTATCCTCTTTTCATATTTCCACAACTGCACAATTTGTGTAAAATGCTTCAACTGTCAACCTGGCACCATTTTTTCCCCAATGTGAGGAAATCTGTCATGTTCAAACTGTCATATGAATTGGTTCTGCTTTACTGGGCCAAATCTGCAACATTTCCAGAATGTAAATTTTAGCCTTTGACTCAGATTTATTCAGGTGTGGACTTTCAATTAGAGCTGCCCGTTGTCTGCTTCCATTGAGCGATACAGGATTTGATGAGATTTTTTACATTGAATGATGGTGGAAGCTGAAGAAATTGTTCAAAAGAAACCTCTTTGTACTGTTTAAATTGAGTAAATGTAATTGAAATTAAAAAAAGTAATTATTAATCAGATTTTTCGGCTGTTATCTTTTAAAATATGATGTTTGATCAATTGTGATGAGTGTCAGGAGAAAAGCATGCCTGTTTACAGCTGCATCAGTGAAGGGGAAAGCCCACATAAGCTTGTTTTTAGTGTGTAAACATCAATAGCAGAATATTCAGATTAATTTAGTGACTGTAGCTGAAGTGCTACCACAAGCTCATCCAAAGGCAAACAACGTAGTAAAGAACAATACAAGCAAAATAATCTGCTATATTGGAGCAACAATAAGCCATAAATCAGATTTGTTGTACTAACTGTATGTGTTTCTTTAGATTTTTTTTATTATTATTATTATTATTATTATTATTATTATTATTATTATTATTATTATTATTATTATTATTCATTCATTTTTGCCAGTAATATAAAACTAAATAGGAGAGTAAGAATAATATATACATCTTTGGAGTCTTTGATCTCTGGGAGCTCAAAAAGTCATTTTACAAAGACAAAATTTCCAGCTCTTCGTCTTCATCATTTTAACTAATGATGCAGGGTTGGACATAATTCCAGACATCCTTATCATCTTCCTCAGTGCCACACTTTACTTCATGATGTTTTATGTTCAAACAGAATATGAACACAGCTTTGGATGTCAGCTCTGCAGTCAGGTGATTTGTCTGGAGAAAAGTGTATGGTTTTGCCCACTGTTGAAAGTCTAGTCATTGCGGGAGCAGGGAATAAGCTTTTGATCAAGACCAGCTGTCACTCGTGTCCTCGACTATTTTTGCTGAAGCGTACAATACTGAAAAAGCCCAGGGATACTTAGCGTCTTTACTGTATAAATACAGTGTTTTATGAACTAGAACGTGTTTATCTGTAACTGAAAAGTTAAAGGTGTGGGAGGTAATTATGTTTTTAATCCATATTGTAGGTCTCAGATCAATAAATTGATGATCATTTGCTCACCATGCATGTTCTCACACTATACGGACCGACACTCTGACACGATTGGACTGCTCACGCTGTACGTTCATACACGACACGTCGGGATCTTATTTCCGGAAATGCAACATACAAAATTAGAAGAACTCTGAAGCGTCGCCATTAAAACAGACGAAAAAGAAAAATCCGGAAGTGGAGAGACGCTCGCAAATCATCATCAAAAGAGCTTTAAAAAAGTAAAGGTGGTGATGTGATGGACCAGGAACTGGCTGGGTACTACACTCCGTCAATTTTGCAGTGGTCCTACGGTGTTCACGCAAGCGCAGTGTGAGAGTTTGAGGCAAGCCGGTCCATGGCACTGCTTCATCAGTGCGATACCCCCACGAGGAGCGACTGAATTTCAAACATGTTTGATTTCCTTACGACCATACAATTGCTGATCAATCGGGAGCTGGTCGTGAGATGTTAATCACTTCTCGTGACCCATGTATACTACACAATGCATGACACACAATTTAGCTGAGACTCGCACAATCCCACAAAATAGACGCACAAGTCAAAAATCAGCTCAAAATGGGCCAAAAATTGCACAGTGTATGCCCGCCTTTACTGGGATTTCTTGTGTTTGCCCCCAAAAACTGTGCCAAAGTGACTTCCCGACACGTTTCTGGTGTTTTCACAGTCTGAAAAATGTGGCAAATTGATGGCAAATGTTTGTTTTTTTGGGTCTAGAAGGAAACAAACTAGAACAAAAATGGTGTATAGCAAAACATTGTCCTCCTTATGTGATGAAAAAACACAAGAAATCACAGTAAGAATGAAGTAGAAACATTGTATGCATTGTCTACGGGACTTTTCTGATAATGTCAACAAACAAACTTTTGTGCATCAAATGATGTTCCATTTAGGCCTACACTATGTGTTTATCTGATATTAAAATAAAAAAAAAAAAAAACACGCCTATTCCCAGCAGCTTCAAGAAAAATTAGATAATTCCATTAAAAATGCAATAAGACACAAAAACCAAAACAGTAGACAATAATGTGTAATAAGAACAAAATCTGTTCTGATTAGGAAGTAGCGCTTCTCTGCCCCCCCACCGAGCCACCCAATTCCTCACAAAAAGCATTTTCAAACATTAAACATGAAACACACGATAAATGGAGCAGAGTAAATGCTGTGTGGGAAATTGCAACCTGTGTTGAGACAAAAACCACCTCCTTTGCACAGAGATGCTGGTTTGATGTTAAGGTCATGACAGCAACAAAAAGTTTTCTGCTTCTGCTACAAGGCCACCAAGTAGGTCTAACATGTTTACTAGTGTCACTTTTTATTAGGAAAACTTTCAAACACTTGCCTTCTTTTCAGGCCCCACATCAAGTTGAAAGAAAATTAAATTTCCTGAAAATTAAAAAGACTAACTTTAAAGGCTGATTCATCGCACTGGCATCAATAAAAGATTAAAAGGCTAAAAACTGCTATGGGGAATTAGGAAGGTGAGTTAACCTTGGTTTTATAAGCCAACTTACAACAATATTTGTTTTCTTGATTTCTTAAAGGCTTAATACAGTCTTTACAGGGTTTATTTTTTAATCTTTTTTTTTATTCTTTTAATCTCACATTTGTTTGACTTTTTTCATATTTTTTCAATGATTTAATCTCACAATCTACAAAAAAACATAGCCTCTGTTATTTCCTGAGCCTCATCTGACCACTTACAGACACAGCACGCTATTCTTCCTGAAGTTTGCACCTCAAACAGCAATGCCTCCCACTCAACCACACACCCACCTGGACCTCTTGCTCCTGCCTTTGTGCTAGTTTTGATATACATGCCAAACATGTGAGCATCCACTTGTTGAGAGGCTGAGCGCTGAATGACTCATTTAACCATTTTTTTTCCCCTGCTTTGTAGTGAATCCGTGTCTTTGTTCCTTGTCCTGTAATAATCACAAACATGTCATTCAGGGTGAAATAATTGGATTATTCATTGCCAACCGACCGCAGTATCTCTCACTTCAAATGTCCTGACTGACTGTTGCTGATGAATGGGCCCTTACACACCGCTCTGATATTGTAATTTACCTCGGAGACAAAATGTAACACCACAGTCATGTATTCCCCTTTCTTTTGTGTGCCTAAACATGTAGCTAAGGTTTTCAATACAAAACTGCCGAATCAAAGCAGATTTTGGTCCAATGCCCTTGTACAAATTATTTTCCGTATCAAAAGCAATCCACACACATCACTAAAATAATCTGAGAGCTCTGTTCCGAATGAGTGGACTCTTAGTGTAATTGATGTATGGACACAGCGTAGTGGAAGTCCAGAGGATTCACACTATGCAGTAAGATGTGATCAATCCAAATGAGAGAGTGTGGGAGATTTGACAGAACCGATCAATCGATGAATTGAATACTTTATCATGTTCCAGTTTTGTTTGATAGTTTATTTCAAAGTGACTTAAACATTTCTTTTTTTTTTTTTTTTTTTTTTTTTTATCAGATACATTTATAGTGTTAGGTCAATAAATCAAAGATTATTTGCTCGGAAAAGTTGTAAAAGTTGAAAATTGACGCTCAAAAGTTTGATAGTTGAATGTCTCGCGGAGTGAAGTGATATAACAGGGAATACCAGGAACAAACTAGAACAAAAAATGTATATCCCTATGATCTCTTTGTCTGGCAAAGAAACACAATAAATCACTGAAAGAATAAAAGAAAAAAAACCTCTCCATCTCCAGGACTCCACATCCCACAATGCAATGTGAAAAACTCTTTCGACAATATCAATTTGAGCGGTATTGATCTATGATACCCTGAAACAGCATGTGTGACTCACAATCACAATAGCCGCTTAAATAGCCATGTATTTTACTGTAATGTACAGTTTTTTGGCTGAAAACCAACAGTGTAGATAGCAAAAGACAATCGCTAGTGATCAGCAGTTGTGTAGTGTCAGCGTCTATAGACACGCCTACTCATGCATATGTATGAAGGCCCCAAAACAGCCTGTTAATAGAAGCGGGATAAAACTCTGCAAAACAGGCGAGTTTGGGAAAAATAAACCTCAAATCTAGTTTTGGGGGTTTTTAGAACAAATGGAGATGAGTGAAAAATAGCATATTGGACCTTTAAGAGTTTTTAAGTATGAACCACCTTTACTGTAGTTTCACACTCAAATTTGCAATGTAAATAAAGCTTTGGATATGTGTTTAAAGGAATAAATATAAATGTTATGTGTTATGTTCTCAGTGTGAACCAGTAAACAGCAGATGTAGTCAAAAGCCTCTTTAGCACTAAAGATTTATTAGCAACCCACCTGAATGACCTGTGTGGATCTGAGCAGCTGATGTGGAACAGAGAGGTGAGAGTTAACCGTTTGCTCTTGTTTACGCTGCTGCACACGGCGACAAGTCCAGGGAAATCATTTGCCATGCTCAAGGAAATTAGCTTGTTTATCAGCATTGTGATTCTCCTCCTCACCATCCCCTTGACATTTTAGATGTACATGATCCATGACTGATTCCCAATCAAAACCACAATAACAAAATACATGGCTTGTGCAGTTTCCATCATTTTATATTTAATTGTGGGATTAGCATGCAGTTTGATTTGGTAAAAGGGCTGGGTTCATGCGTGCATTCACAGAAATAACCTTGAACAGTGAACATGTGTCATGTCAATTGGATATGCCCCAAAGAATGCCAGGCTGTAGTCTAACAAGGCTCCACTTATAGCCCATATTGTCAAACATTGGCTCTTTCAAGGAGATTCCTTGAGCTTGACTTTACTCTGCTTTGTGATATTTCATCCAGACTTTGGAGTTCAACAACAAAATGAGCAAAAGTCCTTGAAAGGTAAAAAAAAAAAAAGTCTGTAGCCATTCATTACTTTAAAAAGGGGGAAGTGATGAAAAATAATGAAAAGTAATACTCTACCAAGTCACTATGCTTTCTGTAGATATGTTTAATATCCCATTACAGAACCATGAACTAACCACAGTTCAATGCTGTCAAGAGACAAACGTAATCCAGAGGGAAATTACCCATCAGGAAGGCAATACTGTTACTGAGATGCAATTACCCGGCCACTTGTGAGACTTTCAGCCTGCTATACATGGGTGCATGTGAGCAAGGGTGGTCGATATGTGCATAGCAGCTCTTATGTTTAGCAGAGTAAATTGGATTCTTTGCTGAAGAATGGTTAATTTAGAATATGTCCAAGATGCAAGTGATTGATGTGACTATTGTGTTTACAACAGTAGGTTGTGGTGCAGGCCAAATCGAATGGAGGGGAAAAAGCAAGCAAGAAGATGGAAATAGCTTTAATGCAAGAATTATGGAGCGTTTCCTAACTCTGTGTGGAATGATTCAGTTGGCTGCTAACACATTCATTTTCAGGTGAACATTGCTTAATTTGGAGGGGAAAGGTGTGCAGCACAGTGATCCTGTGTGCATTCTTGTTTGGACTTATATCCAGAGGATTTATTGTACCATATTAGTACCTGTGTTGTTTTTTTACAGCAAATTATGATGTAGTTTTAGTCAAATTTAGTCATCAGACTATTTCAGTTGTGGTCTAGTTTTAGTCAATTTTGTGCCAATAAGATTGCCTAAACATGTTTCTGATGTAATCAATTAAAATAAAAAACAAAATAGTTAATGCATTTTAAAAGATTAAATTACCATTTATCAACAAAATATGGTATGGTATTGATGTTTGTAAATGTAAAAGACCACATGAGCTGTCTTATACAATCAGCTTACTTCCTATTGGATCCCTTACCGGCTTGTTTCGCCTTCCATGTGTCAAAAACAGTTTTGTTTTACATTCCAAAAAATAAATTTTGATTCGATTTCACCCCAGTTGAACATTATATTTTTGTTTTTATTAGTTGGCAAAAATAGCAATATATTTTGTTATACTTTTTGTTCACACGCATTTTTAATTTGTCATAGTATTGTATTGTACTTTGAAAACTATGACGAAAACATCTATTCAAAAAATGTACACTGTTTAATAATAATAATAATAATAATAATAATAATGCATTGGTTTTTTATAGTGCTTTATCATAGACACTGAAAGCGCTTTACAAAAATAAGGCATTATTTTTTCACTCCACTCTTAGTGGTGGTAAGCTACTATTGTAGCCACAGCTACCCTGGGGCAGACTGACGGAATCGAGGCTGCCATAGAGCGCCATCGGCCCTTCCAACCACCACCAACACTCACTCACACACTACATTCATATTAGGCAATGTAGGTGAAGTGTCTTGCCCAAGGACACAATGACAGATACCACTAGAGTGACTGTCCCCCTCTGTGGCACCTGGAATTCTCAGTGGTTTCCCATCCAACTACTAACCAGGCCCAGACCTGTTTAGCTTCCGATCTAATGAGATCAGGCAATGACAGGCTGGTATGGTATAGCACAGTTGCCTATAAACAAAGAAAACAGTGTTGAATAAAATGCAAACACTTGATAAGAATTGATTGCAATGCTTAGTTACCTATAGAAAAATATGCACATATAATTTTGTCAAACGTTATGAGGGTTTGGAAAAATGTCCTTTTTAGGGTACATTTTTCATGTTTCACCCTAATTTCTTAAGGAATCACTGCTGCTTTCAATGAGCAGCCCCCTGTAGGTCACAAAGAGAAAAGGAGCTGTTTGCACCCATTGCTTGGGAAGCTCATGTGAATTAGAAATAAAGCTGCCTGCACAGAGTGTGAGCCTAGCATGCATAATAAATGTATGACAAAACAATACCCCAGGCACCCGAGTATTAATGATATGCAGTGAACTCATTATTAAAGTTCCAAAACAGCTCCTGGAGTAACACAGATGGAGTCAATTAAGCAATGAGCATACTTGCTCGGTTGCCGTTTCATCTTCCTTCTTTTATCTTTTGCATATTACTCAATGGGTGTAATTAGCTGTATGTTTCTCCTCGCAACACAATGTCCAGTGATAATACCAGTTATTTTCACTTGTAATTTCAAATAATGTACCGCTTAATAAATGTACCAATTTTCTCTCGTGCTGTGTCCTTGGGTATTGCAGTGTGAGAGGTGCAGAGGATGATAGCACACTAAGCTGCTTGTTCTTTTCTCTTCTTTTTCTGTTTCCAGAGACCTGATGCCTTCAACGCTGGAGGGCCAGATCACAATGGAAAAAACACCCAGCTACTTTGTGACTAACCATGCCCCGAAGCGCATCCACTCCATGGCCAGGGACATCAAGCTTATTATTGTAGTACGTAATCCTGTCACGAGAGCCATTTCAGACTATACACAGACTTTGTCCAAGAAGCCTGAGATTCCTACTTTCGAGGTGCTGGCTTTTAAGAACCGGACGCTGGGTCTTATAGATGCCTCATGGAGCGCATTACGCATAGGAATATATGCTCTCCATCTGGAGAGCTGGATGCAGTATTTCCCCCTCTCCCAAATGCACTTTGTCAGCGGGGAGAGACTCATTGTGGATCCTGCGGGTGAGATGGCCAAAGTGCAGGACTTCTTGGGACTCAAGCGTATCGTCACAGACAAACACTTTTACTTTAACAAAACTAAAGGATTTCCCTGTCTGAAAAAGCCAGAGGACAGCAGCACTCCCAGATGCCTCGGCAAATCTAAAGGGAGAACTCATCCGAAAATTGACCCGGACGTAATCCGCCGACTGCACAAGTTCTACAAACCCTTTAACATGATGTTCTACCAAATGACTGGCCAGAACTTTTGAGTGGGAGCTGGAGGGAGACATTGAAACCCGCAGCTCTCAGGACTAGCATGGCACGGCTAAGCCACACCACCAGCCTTCTCACGGAAAAACTCTTTAATGTCGCTTCAACTTCAGAATGCGTGCTTTTAGAGCACCAATCTAATCATGGCCAACGCAGTGTCTGTATCATAAGCAAGAGTTTACTGACATGATTTTTTTTTTGGTTACGAAAGATCATTATTGTACATACTAAACATAAAATATATTTATATTTGTCCAAAGCAGATGATTTATTTCTTTTGATTTGAAATCTTAGCACTGACTTAAAAGAATACAAAAAAATAAATCATGTTGAATATGGCAATGCATGCGATGAGTTAAGTGTCCTTATCTCATTAGCCCTAAGGGTAAATTCTTACCATTTTGTCTATTTTTACTTTCCCTGCCTTTTGTTGCCCTCACACTCACTCACAAACACTTAACACAAGAAATATTCTATTTCAAAGTCCTCTGTGTATTTTTTCCTCCAACATTGTTTCTGCTGCTTTTAAAACAAACCACTAGAAACCGGACTATGATTCTTGACATATGCTCATCTTCTTGGTTGTCTATATGCTGGGTGGAGAGGTTCCTTTTAAGTTTACCAAAGTGTAATTTACTCAGTGTCACTGTTTGGGTTTTACCTCGCTCATTAAATGCACACATATTCAATAACAGGTCTAATGTACAGTGGACATCAGCCAATAATTGGATTGTTTGAGTGCACAGTATAACATTAGCATACTGATAGCTGTGCACTCTAAAGAGTACCGTGTAGGTTGGTTTTAGGACAATTATACAACAAAAAAACATCCACAACATGTCTAATTATGCACCAAAAAAGTTAACTATCCGTAACCAAAACCAACTCTTGAAAATATGGCCGTTGACTATCGCAGCCCCACCCCATATGTCTCTGGACTCCTCCCCCTATTGCATTGATAGAAGCCAATGAGTTTGAAGAAAAACACAGGAGCAGAAGTTTGTTACCAAGCATCTGCTGCAGCACAGTCTTCTGTCATCAGGGATTAATGATGTGTTAAATAAACTGCTGCTGCCGGAACAATGTCAATGTCAGAGAGACTTTGCTGTTAAGAAGAAAAAAAAAAACTATATACGTGCCCAGGTAACATATTAAGCCATTATTGTATATGTGCTCAGAGAGACGGTATCTGCTGTGGGATGGTTGTATCAAACATTACAGGGTTTTATCTGTAAAATGCAACAACATATCATCAAAGAACTTCATGTTTTATATGTCATCCTTTTCTTTTTTGCATATCCTGCTGTTTGTCTGTTGTCTCTGGACTTTTCATCAATTGAGACAATCAATACAGTCAATGAGTCAATAAATACAGTCTGCTACACATCACTGGTTGCTACAGCTATGATGCATTGCTCTGTTAATCCTTCCTGGTCTTGTGCCGTGGATGGTTGGATTGGTTCACTCTCTGCAGACCCTCTGTGCTGCCCTGGGGAGCAGATACTTACACAGAGCAATTGATTCAATCACAGAAAGTCCTATAGTGCCCTTTGCAGCACCAGTTTTCCCTTTCAGCCCTTTGTGTGCACCCATTCTTCAGCGTTCTCAGGACAATCTCTGTGCACATTTCCCTCTATCCTTTTCTTTGCTCTCTTTCCCACCACTCTCTCCACACACTTGTCATCCTCCGAGCTGAGGCGGAGTAGTCGGAAGCTGTTGCACAAAGGTGCAGCACTCTGTGTAATGATAACTGAACTGCAAGTGTGACATGCTAATCATACTTTTTTAGAAAAGCCTTTATCATTATTTATTAATTCACAATTCTCTGCAAGCTTCACAACACACATATAATCCGCCTTCCCGAGCAGACAGACCCTCCTACTCAGTGTCGGAATGCTTCAAACAAATCCCACTGAAGACACCCGACAGTCTTATTGGGACAGATGAAGACTCCATTTATTTTTAAAGAAAATGTACTCACGTTAATTTGAATTTCTAGGATTGCATGCTTGAGGGAATTTATCTCTAAAGAGGAAATCTGAATCCGACCTCTTACACACACTCACATTTTTCTGTTGGTACTTCTTGCTTTTTTTAGGCACAGATAGAGATCTGTGGCACCTCCTTTGAGAATTAGCAAACTTTAAAGACAGAGTTAACTGCCCTTCATCTGCTCCTCCCAGTAGGGGTCATGCAGTGTTTTTGGGGTTTACTAGTGTTCCCAGCCTCAAGTATAGAGGTGTGGGACGATACACAGCTTCACCTGCTCATTGAACCTTCATTGCTTTAGTGCCATAGATGGCTGCCACTGCATCTCCCTGCTCAGGATCTTTCTACAATAATACTCTATGTGACAACGATACAGTTCCCTGGGAGAATTCCGGGCTCAAGACTGTCCTGTTCCACACCACGCCTGCCATTGTGTGCCGAAGTTGTCATCCGAGGACGAAGGAAAATGGCATCCCACCTCCGCTTACTCTCCATAATTGAATGATACCACTCGACGTGAATTGATGCGGACCCATGAACGAGCTTAACCTGCTCTTTGACGTTCTAAAGGCATGTGGGAAATCAGTATTCATCTCTGGTCCTCTTCCTACACTAAATAAAGGTATAGAACGCTTTAGTGGTCTCCTACACTAGCAGAACTTCTTACAATTATGCTGTGAACTCCATAATTTCACGTTTTTTGATAACTTCAACCTTTTTTGGAAATCGGCTGATCATTAGGTTCTAAAGTTTTGTTGTTTCTGAAAACATTTTTATTCATTAATTTAGTTTTCTACATTATTAAATGTTTGTGCAGCAGACAGAGAAGTCCATCTGTCTCCAATTTAACTTCCTCAAATGTCATTGTGTGCTTTTGTGCACTCGCGTCTCCACATTTAAATTGGGCGGTCTCCACAACTTCTGCACATGCACTAATCCTAGTGAATTCCTTGCAGCAGGTAAGAAAACTGCATCAACCAAAAGATTAGGGATGCAACTGGTTTACCACCTTTTATTTCAGATCTTAGTAAATCTGCCCCTCAGTTTGCTGGTCTTCTAGAAGTTTCTAAAATGTCTAGAAGTAGAACAGGAGGCTGAGCATTCAGCGACCAGGCTCCTCTCCTTTGGAACCAGCTCCCAGTCTTAGTACAGGAGGCTGCTACTCTACTGCTTACACACCATTTACACTGATGTCCACCCCATATTCATGATCATTCCACTGTATTGTTGTATCATGTTTTTCTGCAGTCAGGGCCTTCTCCTCGCCCTTCTCTCCCTTTTCTGTTTCAGGTGTCTTGAAGCTGGTGTTGACTCTTCCTGATCTGTGGTTCACTGCTCAACTAGTCTGGGACACTCTAAAGGTCTAGCTCTCCATCCTCTTCTGTTCCTCCTCCTGTCCACTAACCCCAACCAGTTGAGACAAATGGCTGCCACCTCTGAACCTTGATCTGCTGGAGATTTTTTCCTGTTAAAAGGGAGTTGTTTTTTCCCACTCTCGCTAAAGCTTGTTCATGTGGATCTTGTTGGTTTTTTTTTTCTTTTTCATCATGAATTTCATATTTTGATCGCACTTTGAGATGATAGTTGTAATTTGTGCTATATAAATAAAGTTGAATTGAATTGAATAAAGTTAATTTCACATTTGTAAGCAATAGTGGCAGTGGCCATGGTTACATGATGTTTTTTAAATTTGGAATTAGTTATTCAGAATTAAAGTGTTCTGCTGTGTGTTTTCATGTAAATAGTATTTCCAAAATGAGGTTTACATGGAAAACAGGTTTATTCTGCTTTATTCAATTCCACTTTAGGTCTGGGGGTTGGGAAGGATTCTGATTGGACAGGGGGCAAACATGACATATTCACATCTATCGGGAAAAAACACACAACAAACCTTTTTTTGTCAGTTCCCAGGTAGAAGACCACATGAGAAGTGTTTTTGCTTTTATTTTGATTGTAGTTTTGAATACAGCAGCTTGACAATAACACACGGTTTCACTTTGATTAGCGGGGCAGGAGAAGGAAATATGGTGGTGATTGGTGATATTACAGCCTTTACATGCAGTACAGTCCCACATTAACTCCGTCTCCGGGGTTTAGTATCGCCTGTCCAGTGAAGCATGTTCCGTTTACCAATGTCCATTAGTGTGTGTAATAAGTCTGTGGGAATGTCCACATGTTTACTGGCTGATTACGTGCAGAATGACCAGAATTACCTTATAGTGGAATTAAACATTTACAAGATTGAGGAATAATTTAATTTGGAATTAGGTGTTTACAAAGTCAGTTTAAAGAGTGTTTCACTCTTGCACATACATTGGTCTACAATGCACTGATATGCCTTGGACTGGGATAAAACTCATACTGATCTTAATCTTAGACACGTTGATCCCAAATATCTGTTTTAGGTATTACCACTCACTCCTTCCCTCTGTTCACAGCCACCACGATTATACCTAAGCTTCACACTTGTCACCAGACTGGCTTGGTTACACAACACAAGAAGCACAATATGCACAACTACAACTTCACATCTTACTCTAACTTTAAAATAATCAAGTCTTCCCCACCCTTTTCATTTCCTACCTTGAGTCTCTCCTCCCTGCTCCCTTCCCCCTCACCTAGGTGTTACACCGCCCACTTTTTTTATATCCTCCAATAATAAAGTGTTTTTTATCCTTCCTTAGCGACGGTTGGTGATGGTCACAATTATGCAATACAATAAATCAATTTATTTAATTGCAATAACAAAAATGTGCATTGCTGTCTTAAAAAGATGGCACTTCATGTAGTCTAGACCTTTGATAGCATGTACAGACAAAAAGAAAAAAGAAGAGGATTTTACTTTCATTCTGACTTAAAGGGGAATTAAAGCTCCCATGTCAACATGACTAGTTTGGAGAAAATGAAGGAATGATTCACATTCTGATCAAACCACTTTGATGCATGTATATGATTTTTCTTAGCCTCATAATAGGTGTCATTTTCCCTTTATTTAAGGGAAAAATCATCATCTATGAAGGAATGCACTCGTTTCTCATATTTATAGTTGTGCAACTCAGAAATCTGTTTGCAGACCAGTTTGATTGAAGGACTTCAAGTAGAGGGATCATGATGCTGACAGCAGGCTAGAGCTGCAGCTGCACTGATGCATGCATTGAACCGAACTGTTGAGGTGAAGGGAGAGTTAAGTTGCAAGACAAAGCTCTCTGTTTACCAATCAATCAATGTCCCTGACTTGACTTAAGGTCATGACCAGAGTCAGATGCTGCTAACAAATTGCACAATGAGCTTGCTGCTGCTCATTTACATCAAGAGGTGTCAGTTGAGGTGGTTTGGGCATCTGGTAAGGCTGACCCCTGGTTGCCTTTCTTTGGCAGTGTACCAGGCACAGCCAACTGGGACGAGAATCCAAGGTTGGCCCAGGAGTTGCTAAAGGGATGATATCCCTCAGCTGGCTAAAGGACAACACAGGATCCCTGAAAATGAACAGGGGGTAGCGCTCCATTCAACAGGTATGGAGATGGATGGAGGAGTATTTACTGTAAGTTGTAAAAATTGGCATTTATTGAATTTCAATGTTATTTGATTTTTACACATGCAACACATTTATTAATTCTAAATACTTGCAAATACTACTTAGCCATTAAAATATTGATTTTTAAAAATTATTAGATTAGTGATAGAGATCGGCAATATTGTCTGCTGACAGACGTTATTGGTGATGTTTGCCATAAAATGTAATATCGGTGATATCGGTTCACATTGGTACGGTTTTCCTCACCGATATAAAAAAGATAAAAAAATAAATAAATAAAAAAAATATTGTTGCTGTCAACATGTTTAAAACAAATGTGATTTTTTTTCATGACTAAAGTTCAATAAATATGATTATTTTGAACCAATGATGTTTGTTTGTGGAATACATTCATTAGTTAAGTGAGGCTTAACTTGTGATTTCCATGGACCGATATACAATGTGGCCTAAAACTAGGTTTGGGGGAGGGGTCTATGTATATATTGGAAATCATATATGTATTTTCTAACCAACAAACACAATGCACGACTTTTGTCTGCATTGAAATTTTACCGAGGTGGTAAAGCACTTATTGAAATTACCAACCACTGCTCCAACATCTTATTTTACATATTAAGCAGAATCCCTCCTCTGCTCTCTTACAATCAAAATTCTTGTTTATAATTTTCCTCTACTTTTTATTATCTTTAGGTGAGTTCAGGCATTTGTAATTGATGATGATCATGGCAGGGACAACCTGCATTATGGTAACTAATTACACAAATTTCCAACTCAGAAGCATAAATCTCATTTTCTACAGCATTACTCCACATTTCAATTTTATATTCATTCCAGAGGAACTCCACAGCAACAGGGTAAAAAAAAAACCCCAGAAAATGCTAATGCTTGCAATTTTACTAGATTCTCATACTATTGTGTCAAGACATCATCAAGAGTAGTAGATATTTTATGTAACACATCTTCCAAATTAAAAACTTCCTATTTTGTCTCCTTTAAGGAAAAAAAAAGCTTGCAAAGCCTAATTTGACCTGTGATGGGCCACTCAAATACAATCCTGTCTGACAATATGACTTTGCAATAGATTTGTATAATCTTAAAATATGTCAATGGCAGGATTTGATTTAAGGCACCAAAAATATGTGTCAGCTTCTGGTTTTCCCTGTGGTTATAAATCCTGTCTTTAATGAGGATGAGCTGTCTAAAGTGACATAAAATATTAGATCTATGACGTGAACAATTTTCTCTTCTATTCAAATTTTTTGTCTCGTTAGACAATTAATGTTATCCAATTCATATTTAGATGTTGGAATACTCATTGTTGGAAGGTTTGAAGAATCCAATAGTAAAAAACAAAACAAAAAAGCAACAAAAAAAAACACTTTATATCAATGTACTGCTGCCATTTAGTCATAAGTTAATATGACCTAAAAATTGCTTATAAATACCAAAGAAGACAAACCATTAGCAGTACATTATAACCACGTACCACTTTAATTAGAAAAAAATATTCACATCAGTAATAAACTGCATATACAGTATGGTTGTAAAGACAATGATAGGTTTAATCAGTTTTGTCTCAAATACAGAGCTGATTCTGCCACTTCAGCTTTACCATTTATTCATGGTGTAGATTTAGATCTTGGATCGATGCAGAGCCGTGTAAAGACCGTGTGACCCAGAGAACAACTTCATTCTAATCAGAGAGTAATTAGAGAGAGTTGGCTGAGAGCAGCTGAACAGTGGTCACACACAGTGGTGCCGCCAGCCGGAATCCTGTACGCACTGTGCGTACAATTTTTGTGTGGGGAAATGTTTTTAAAAATCCTACCTCCCTTCCAAATTAAAACAGAAACAGAAAAGTAACCTCTTTTACCGGTATATTTTGTGAACGCTTTTAGCGACTGTTTTCTAATTAAAGATATGGTGACAAGTGTATAGACTTTATCTTGTGTTAGTGGATATTTTTCTGGTGTTTTATAGACTCTGACAAATGCATGTATCATTGTAGTTCGGGCCCGTCGCTATGGACGGGCCTGACACAAAATAGGATAATAGCTATTTTTTGTTATTGTAAGTTTGCATTTATTATTATAATCATTAAAAATATGAAGAAACATTAGTGTTTAAATCTACAAGGCAACAGCCGAGTCGAAAAGGAAGTGACGTCAATTTATTTAGCGCGTATGTTTGAAATCGATCTACTGACCGGCATATATTTGACCTAATAGACTACTACAAGCTGAAAATATGGACTTGTACACAGGTACGCCTGCTGATGCTGATCCAGTGACCGGTACTGGCCCAAGCAAGAGGAAACGGACGGTGTGCAAGAACCTCCGTGACTATACAATTAAGGCAAGCCACAAGGTGAAATAGACAGTGTTATTTTTTTTTTTTTTTTTTTTATAGACAGTGTTATTAATGCGGTGCAAGGTGAGATGGATGCGCGTTTTGGAGAACGCAGCACCGCTCATTGGAGCACCGACAGCTCTGAACCCAGAGGTTGAGGATAATTTCCTGGATCCATCAAAGCTAACCCCTCTACTCAGATTGGCTGGAAACAACGGGTTTGAAACTGCATTTACTGTAATGTGGCTTGTGAATTCCTGATGAGGAAGATGAATGACGTCCCAGTTCCCCACAAAAATGAAAAATGGACAATTGCCAACGTCCTCACCACATTTCAATATTCACTTCAGCCAACTGCCTTTCTCAAACTTTATAGAGCATCGACAATCACCTGTGAAAATTTGTTTTCAACACTTAAAAGTGTGTTCACATAAGGCCCAGCTGATTCAGTTTGCTTTTGAAAAGGAGCTTGTTCTAGTTTACCTCTAAGTGGAAGGAAATGTTGATGAGGAGGTTCAATGCATAGAAACACTACTCAAAGTAGGTGTGTGTGTGTGTGCTGTGATGGACTGGCATCGTTCCAGGGGTAAACTGGACAAAAACTGCAACATCCATCGTAGTATAAAATGTGGTTTTTGTTCAATTTTTAAGCCAATTGTTAAAAACACAGGCAATCCAGGCGGTGCCACTGGTCACACAGGCAACCATTAATGTAGTAGTTGTAAGAGCACCGACCTGAAGACGTCCTCTCTTCATGGAGTTATTTTGAAAAAGTGGATAAACAGTTGAGGAGTTGTTCTCACCTAAGTCACACACATTATCGTTGATTTGCCATTTCCTCATTGTGCCTTCTGGATTTTGCTTTTAGTCAATGTACGGTATAATAATAATAATAATAATAATAATAATAATAATAATAATAATAATAATAATAATAACTAGAACTGCAAGCAGTTATGAAAGGGGGCCAAGCCTTCCCGCGCGACTCGGCCCCCATGTTCCGCGGAGCCCGTGGAAGTACGTCACGAAGGATGACGGGCTTGTGGCGAGCGTCAGGACACAGGCCTACGTGCCATTTGCTATGAACAGCTGGATGTGAAGTTTTGGAAGATGTGATTTAAAGTGTGAAAGTTTCAGGCCAAAATGCGTTTGCACCCATTTTAGCGCCACCTAGTGGTGCACTTTTTGGTATGGGTGATCTGTGTGCTATTTTATGGTTACCCTGTAAATTTCACATCCCTCAACATAATACTTCAGCTGAAATAAAGGTTTGTTTATTTATATATTATGTAGTAATAAGACACGCCCACTTTAACCAATCGCGATTCACTTTGAGATACAGTCCCAGGAGCGTCCCAAGGTCATACCCACCAAATTTGGTAAAAATCGGTCTTGTCATTTATGAGATATACATTTCCCATATTTGCAGCGCCCCCGAGTGGCGTAAATTTGTAAAATTTTGCTTACACCCTTACAGTCACATGCCAACCAAGGATCTCAGATTTGGTGTTGTTAGCATTTATTTTGACCGAGATATGCAACAGTTATGCATTTTCATAGCTAGCTAGAAAAATTTACTCAGTAATTATTTGCGCATATTTTGAGCCAACAAAATTATTTTATCAGCTTTAGATCAAGTTCAACTGAAGACTCTACGTGCCAAGTTTCATGCCGATTAGACAAAACCCCAAGGAGTAATTTGAAAAAGTAGGTTTTTGATATGTCGTGACTTACAAAGAGCAATGTGCTGTGGGAGTGGGCGTGGCCTATGTTAGAAGATGCAACTTTATGTAGGGAACATGTGGATATGAAGTTTTTAAAGATGTGAATTAAATTGTGAAAGTTAAAGGCCAAAATGTGTTTGCAATTATAGCGCCACTTAGTGGCGCAATTTTTGGTATGGGTGGTCTGTGTGGTCTTCTATATCTACCCTGTAAATTTCACTGCCCTCAACATAATAAATCAGCAGAAATAAATGTTTGTTTATTTATGTGTTATGTCATTAGCCACGCCCACTTTGACCAATCGTGAATAACTTTGAGTTATCGCCTCAGGAGGGACCCAAGATCATACCCTCCAAATTTGGTAACAATTGGTTGTGCCAATTAAGAGATATAAATATTCATTATTTGTAGCGCCCCCTAGTGGTATACATCATTCAAATTTGGTGCATACCCTCACAGTCACATGCCAACTAAGGATCTCAGATTTGGTGTTTTTAGCATTTATTTTGACCGAGATATGCGCAGTTTGTTTTTATAGCTAGCTAGAAAACTTTACTCGTTAATAATTTGCTCATAATTTACCCGAACAAACTCATTTTGATAACTGTATATCACGTCCAGCTGAAGACTCTATGTGCCAAGTTTCACGCTGATTGGACAAAACCCCAAAGAGGATTTCGAAAAAGTAGGTTTTCCAGTTTTTGCAATTTTGCTCCGAGAAAAGTTAGGCGGAAATGGGCGTGGCCTAGCCCAGGTGATTCAGTGCTATTCAAGGAATCTGTGGATATGAAGGTTTTAAATTTGCAACAAACGGTGTGGGAGTTCTTGGCCAAAACGTATTTACCTTTGTTATAGCGCCACCTGCTGGCGGATATTTGTGAATTTTTGCATCCAAGGTCCCCTGGGGGTTTTGGACCCAACCACCAAAGGGCACCGACCTACCTTGCAGCACCACTTTTACCAACGAAACTATAAAAGGTAACAATAATAATAATAATAATAATAATCGGAACGATTACAATGGGGTTCCTAGTACCGCTGGACCTAGGAACCGCGTATGCTTACATACGCGGTTCCCTGGCCCCGCGGGCTTGGCCCCCTAATAATAATAATAATAATATAAAGAAGAGAAACAATGTATTTTTTCATTGTTACAAACACTTTCCATGCTATAGCTATAGCATATTCCCTTCGTGTCCTGGTACTGTTTGATCGAACACTAAACCTGCCCCACCCTGTCAATATCTACAGTACTTGGCCCCAAGTGTGACACATTCACAATTGAAGATGATCAACAAAGAGATCCAAAGTTTCCCAAAAGGAAACCATCCCCAAGTCAGTACTGAAGCTTCAGACCTGCACACCAAAGGCACTAAGCTTTTTTAAGGTAGTTTTTTTTAGTATACAGGAAGTGGAGACTTATAAAACCACAATGAAGTGAATGTGTATATTTTTATTCTAAGAGAAGGTTCTTCTCCGTGTGCCTCTATTGATTTTTACTTACAGCATTTCTAATGTCTTCCTACACAATGTATGATTAGCTTTTTGTGACAAGGCCACAAGTGAATATTTGTGTTTGTCACTTTCTTTGTTGACTCTGTGAAATACTTGCATTTTTTTTTAAAAGAGACAATATTTTTCAATTCAATTCAACTTTATCTATTTAGCGCAAATTACAACAAAGTCATCTCAGTGCGCTTAACAAAATATAAACCCCATAGTAAGAAAAAACCCAACAAGATCCACATGAACAGTGGGAAGAAATATAGGAAGAAATCTCTAGCAGAACCAGGTTGAGAGGTGGCAGCCATCCACTTTGACTGGTTGGGGTTAGTGGATAGAAGGGCAAACAGAATAGGATAGAAGGCTAGACGATTCGAGTGTCCCAGACTAGTTGAGCCGCAAACTATTGATCGGGAACTGCCAGCTCCAGCATCAAGACACCTGAAACAGAAAAGAGAGAGAAGGGCGGGGAGAAGACACGGACTGCAGAAAATAATGTACACTGTTAGCAGGTCTGCCCGCATAGTTTTGGGCTTCATTTTTAGTGGTTAGGTTAACGTCAAAACGTCTTGCGGCGTCTGCCATGGTCTGAAATGCTACCACTACAGACAAGACTTCGTCTTTTACTGGGCACACGTAATGATGTAAGCGATCATTACAGACGAGACCCTGTCCGCTTTAAATTAACGCTATTATACGGTATGTGCTTTAGCAAATAAGTAGGTTTTGAGTTTTGAGGTGTTGACCATTACGTGTAAAGAGCGGTGTGCAGTGACAAAATTGCATTGTTGACAAGGTCATCTATTGTCTCTGTCGTAAGAAATTGATAGTTACTCTCTGTTGTGATATCATATGGATCAGAGGTGAGCAGTGATGGAGCTAAATCTTTAAATCTAGCTACAGCTAAGTTTAAGCAGGCTGATATTCTGAATTCAAAGGATAACAAAAAGTAATTGAAAGAATTTTGAGGATATATTGTCAGGTGATCAATATGTAATTCAAATGTTAGAACATGGTCCAGGGCATGATTAAGATAAAGAGTTGGTTTGTTTACAATTTGTGTAAAGCCGATTTAATCTAATAATGAGGTAAATAATTTGTTTAGGCTGTTGTTTTCATCATCCACATGAATGTTAAAGTCACCTACTATGATAGTTTTATCAGTGCTCAGCACCAGATCAGTGAGAAAGTCAGCGAATTCAGAGAGAAACTCTGAATATGGACCAGGAGGACGGTAAACTATAACCAGTAAGTTGTTTTTTTTCTTTTTTCTTTTTTAGATTACAAATTTTAAGAGAAAGGCTTTCGAATGAACTGTGGTTAAGTTTGGTTTTTGGGGTGACTAATAAGCTGAGTGAAAAACTGCTGCCACTCCCCCTCCCCGACCGCCCTCACAAGGAATATGGTGGTTATCATAGCTGGGAGGGCATGCTTCATTAAGAGCAACAAAATCTTCATTACTGAGCCAAGTCTCAGTGAGAAATAATAGACCTAGTTGATGGTCAGTTATAAGATCACTCACTAAGAGAGACTTAGACGAAAGCGATCTGATATTTTATAGTCCACATTTAATACTTTTCTCATTGTTTTGTGTTTTGCTTGTAGTTTTAATTTTGATTAGATTTTTATGGTTAACTCCTCGACAGTGGGTTTTAGTTTGCACTGCATGTTGCTCTGTACTGCACAGCACAGTGATTATGGGGTATAAGTGCCCTGTGCTTTGAATAAGGGGCTTGTCTACGGAAGTGTCTATAACTGCCTGTTCATTCACAGCTAGTCATGCGCGTGTAGAGTTGTGAATCACAGACTGTAAATTGGATTTTAGCATTTGCACTCCATGTAATTTAGGATGCACACCATGTTTTTTTAATAGATCGGCACATTTTCAAAGTAGATCAAAGTTATCAGTAAACGTGAAATTATGGAGTTTGCAGCAGGATTTTAAGAAGTGATGCTGCTGTGGAAGGCAGCTAAATCATTCTATACCTCTATTTAATGTAGGAAAAGGACCAGAGATGAATGCTGATTTGATGAGAGCAAGGTTTTTGAATCTTTGAGCATACCATACATGAAATGTATCTAAGATAACAGAGAAAGAGGATATGTCTGTGGACCAATAGAACATTTTATTAAGACACGTGCAGAGGGTATAATTTCTAGCATCCCCTTAAAGGATGTTCTTCACTTGCACTCACAACTGTACCCTACTCTACATTGGCAAATGGTATTTATTTCACCTGTCTATCTGAAATATTTCCCCCTAACATGCGAACACGGAACATGGATAGATAACAATGATCAGATCAACATAAGACTGTTGTTGAGTCGTTCAGAACGGCTTCACCTATTTGTATAAACTGTGCGATCTGGTGTTATCAATTCATTTTCACACTAACAAATGTGGGTATAAAGCTAACCAACACAGTAGCCTTCAAAGAGAGAAAAAAAAAAAAAAAACATATTTGAATTATGTAAAACCTCAAGTTACTTCCAAGGGTGTATACACAATTAGTGCTACTAAAGAAGAGATTAGCCTATTTGCCTCAAGCCATGCATTAGCATTACTTTACATTTTCAAAAAGAAATACCTTCATTAAAAACAAAAAGCAATGTCATTAGTTCACTGCAGGTTTTAACATTTTGTAGGGACTCTGGTAAAGACTTTTGACTATTTAGCTTGTGCATTTTCTATGTTTCACAGAATATGATCAAGCACTTAATACTTATTTTTGTCTCATCAACAACTCTGTAGCAATTCTTATAGGTATAACAGTATTTACATTAATAGATGACTTAAACGACTGTTAAAATTTGTCATCTTTCCTCTTTACATCTGTTGAACAACATTACACTACATTCACATTATGATAGCTAATGTAACATTAAAGAACCTTGTTTGTTTGTAATTAAAGGAGACAGAGTGTGAATTTCAGGTATATTTCAAAGTGTTTATCAGATTGATGATCTTGGGAAAACTAATCCTCAGGCAGGTAATAATGTAACATTTTTGGAGCTGAAGCAGATTAAACTAGATTGGCCAACTTTGAAGTGCTGCTCAAATGAAGAACTGCAACATGAATCAAGCTACCTCTAGAGTCTGTTCTAAGTACTGCCGTACTCCCAGCCAATTAATAAGCCAGCACCGAGTTCTGCAGTGGCAATATTTCCTGCATATGAATCACTCCTTATAATGGTAGGACCTCCTGATAGTTTAAGTCTTTTACTATTATGAAAACAATGTGGGCAAGAAAAGACTTTAGCAAACAGATAACTTTGAAAAGCAAAGAAACCTTTTCAGAGTCCGAAACGTGTTGATTCAGTTTCTAATTACTTTCTCTGAAGGGTAAATGTATCCCACAGCCCAACCAAAACATCTGTTTTAAAATATGTGTGGTAAACATGTGTACCTAGATTTTGCAATACAGCATATAAATGGTAAATGGACACTAAAGTAGTCCCAAAGCGCTTTACATATCATTCACCAATTCACACGCCAATGAGACAGAGCTGCCATGCAAGGCGCTAGTCGACCACTGGGAGCAACTTAGAGTTCCGTGTCTTGCCCAAGGACACTTCGACACATAGACAGGTGATCGAACCCCCAACCTCTCAATTAGAAGACGACCCCCCATGAAAGTATTTTGGGACTAACCCCTAAAAGATGAGCTACCAACACCAATGTCACCTTAGGGCCAGAGAAAAACATTACCACTCAGATAGTAAGTTCCCACTAACCTCAAAGATACATTTTGGGCTAAACCTCAGCTGCAATGAACCACTTTCTATCAAGGTCACTTTCATCCAGGCCTGACTCAGAAAGGAAGAATGGGTCAACACAGACCGTCTGGTCAAGAGCTTACCCAACAGATGCATTATTTTTCTAATCAATGCCTCCGTACCTTAGAATGTCCTACTTTGAAAGAAGACTAATTTTGTTATCAATCCAAGCAGGTAATGATCTCATTAATTCACTGTTGATTCATTTTCGGCTGAGTGGATATTAACCTTTTGCCAGTAATCATTAATATTCTCTGGGAGAGGTGTGGTGTGTTGTGATTGGAGCTGGAAAAACTAAACAATTAAAAGGCTGGCAGTGTTGCAGGTCGTTCACGATATCCAGCTTACTTTGTACATTAAAATGATCAATGTATTGATCTTTCCACAACCAGACTTAAGAAAATGCTCCTCTGTTTAATTACACAGCACAAGTTTGTCCCCAAAGTGACATGATGGATGGTTAATGCAGCAATGTTGGCTTTCTGAGTCCAACTGTAACAGTGAAATCATAGCATAGGGCAGAGTGGGGCAGTAGGTAGCAGTGTTTTCTCACAGCAAAAAAGGTATTTGAAGGTTTGAAGGTGATATAAATAACGCCCACTCAATAGTATCAGGTTATCTTATTTTAATCAAACCAGAGGCATAAGTCTTATCACAGACAGTCAGTCCCTTCAGGATCTTGGAGGTCACATACTTTTGACTCTGCGGCAAACTTAAAAATCACTATTGAGGGTTTAAAAATTGCATGGAACAAAGATCTGATCTTTAAAAAAAACAAAAAAAAACTGCAATTGTAGTCATTGTATAGTAAAATATTATTCATGAGCTAATGCAGCAACACTTAAAAAAAGTGTTTTTTTTTTAATTGTTTTTTTTTTTTTTTTTTTAATAAACAGGTTTATTATTTAAACAGGATTAAAAAAACAGAACTAAAAATATGAAATATATAAAATCACTGAAAGGCTGTTGTCTTTCTTTATTTTCCTCAATCGACAGAATCGGCTGCCCGACGGCTCTTAACTGGGCCATGACTTAGTGTATAAAGAAAGTCTGCTGCAGAGAGAATCTGTCAACATCCCTGCTTTGCTATAATGATGCCTAAGGGTTTGGAAACAGTTACAAACAAGCTGACACATTGTTACATAGCTGCACTGACACATTTGGTCAACCGTAATTAGCATAGTGTCACTGTGGTGTGGTGCAGCGGTCTAGTGGTTAATGAAGCAAGCTTGTAATCAAAGGGTTACCGGTTTGAATCTCACCTGGGCTATCACTGTGGGATGTTGAGGAAGTCCCTTAACCCTAACTGCTCCCCAGTCACTGATCCACAGGGATGGGTTCAATGCAGAAAACTAATTTTATATATGTAGCTCTACATATTCAATTCATGTTCAGACAATGTTGTTAAATAATAATTTTTGGTGGTTTAATGCAGTGGTTCTCAAATGTTTTTGGCTCTAGTTCCCCCTTTCTCTTATTTCTGAATCCAAGTACCCCCTTTGCCAACAACAACATTGTGCTTAGAAAACTATTTAAAAACAAATATAGAACGGACAAGTGATAACACACATTTTAAAAAATCTCATTTTGTAAAAAGGTGGAAAGAAGCAGAATTTAGGTCAGTGGATTGTGATCCCATTTTGATATCAAGAATTTATGGTGACCCCAAAAACATTTTTTTTTTTTTTCTAGAAATAGTTTTTGATCATGTTTGAACTCAAACACTTGTTCTTTTTTTTTTTTTTTTTAAAAACTGCATTTTAATTGAACTAGATTTATATTTCACAAAGTGAATAGAAATACAGTTGTTTAAGATTGTGTTGTTGTTGTGGAACAGGGAGGAGAGACACAAGGTAGGAAATGGAGAGGGTGCGAAAGAGTTGATTATTTTAAAGTGAAAATTAGATGTGAAATTGTAGTTGTGCATATTGTGTTGTGTAATCAAGCCAGTCTGGTGACAAGTGTGATGATCAGTGACGTGCCGTCAGGGTAGGCAAAGTAGGCAGTGCCTACCCAAGGGTGAATTGATGTTTTGATTATTTAATTATATATATATTTTTTTTTATTATAAATTATTTATTTTTCCATTTCCAATAGCCTACAGTGCTTATAAGTTTGAAAGTGTCTGCATTTTGTGCGTTTCATAGCCCAAATTACTAAACAGCGCTATTTCCTGGAACAGCTGCACAGTCTTTTTTTTTTTTTTTTCGCTCCGCTGTAAGGCAGAGGGAGGCCACGCCCCCTCCCAAAGGCACGTCGCTCTTCTGCCTCCATTCCCATCGCGTGATTTTACGTGTTTGCGCATGCGCAGTCAGGTCCCCAATATGACATCCATTTAAGCGTAAAGGCAGCGTAGAGAGCTGCCTTTGCACGTAACTGCGCTATGCTAAATGCTATACGTAAGTTCACAGCACATTAGTGAATAGATGACACGTGACTGCTGCTGCTACGTTCTTTAACTAGTGGGCGGGATAACACTACAGTCAGGATGACAGCGCTAGAGATGATAGAGAAACTTTGTTTTGAGGAAAAACGACAGCTTTTAAAAGATGGAGACCAACACCTGAGATACCAGACCTTCAGCAAAGGTAAGGTCAGAACATGTTTCATACTTTACACAGTGAATGGTACAAAAGGAAGGATTGGCTTTGTGGATGCTCCTCACTGAGGCTGTTCTAAGTTGTCATTTTCTCTGTGTTTCCAACACAAACAACAGATGTGCTGCCGTGTCATAAGATATATCTTGTTGGGCGAGTATGGAGGCTATATTAAATAATTGTTTATGTTTCTTTAATGGTGTTTATGATGTTGATTTTGTTAGATGGCTAAATACTTGTTCATGTGGATCTTATTGGGTTTTTTCTTTCTTATTATGAATTTTATATTTTGATAAGTGCATTTGTTGGAAATTGCTTTATACAAATAAAATTGATTTGAATTGAATTAACACTTGGCAGCCACTGCCCCCCACATACACACCCGAGAAGGCCCCAAGGAGCCAAGGACCCAGCGCTGGGTCAACTGCAGTCAATTTTGACCCCTTGAATAAACTAAAAAGTTCATATAAAACTACATAATAAAAAGATTTGTAACATATCAGATAAAAAATCCTCTATAAAGAAAAAAAAAAACAAAACATAATTTTAAGCTTTTGTGGGCGGAAGATTCCTTAATGGGAGTAAAATTCTCCATCAGAAGAGAGAATTAAGCCATTTTAGTATCATAGGTAAATTGCTCTTAAGGTTCTCAGTGACCTTTTTTGACAGGCTTTAAACTTTGGTTTGATTTAGGAGTTCAGCGTTATAGCTATTTAGCTCATCTATAAAGCATATGCCTGTTATTATGTTGTTTTTCTTCCTGTCATCCAAAAAGTCAACTTGTGTTTTTCAAACTGCACTTTGCTCAGTTATTAAAACTTTAGGAGGCTGCATACTCTGCAAGTGGAAAGTCAGGCACAAGTGGATGTAATTACAGTTGCCAGAGTCACAAAAGAGAGCTTCCTCACACCCTGCTGCCATCAAAACCCAAAGCTGTACATCTTTCTGACATCCCTGTTTGCTCCATAAAGAACCTCAGAGCCCATAAGCAGGTAAATCTCACCCTGCACTGTTTATTTTTGCTTTTCCCTCAGCCTGATGTGCACTGCTGTGATTTATATTAACTACACATTTTACTTTCACAGACTTTTCACTTGTGCCATTCTTGAGTTTATACAGGCTTCCACATTACAGCAGCACACTGATTCATTTTTACTGAGTCTTGTTAAAGGAAGCTACAACTATCACAGGGGCCCATAAATCCTGCACCAAAAAGGAAGATTTATAAAACCTAGACAACAAGTGAGTAACTGAATATATGCTGCAGCTCAGTGTGTTGTTCTTAAGTTTCATATGAAGATCTATATACTTTGACACAACAACACCAACAAAAAATACAGTTTAATTTATGCATGAGCTGAAACTCAAACCGTTAAGGGCTTTAAGAAATCAGCTCAAAGTGTTTGGGAGGATGATGCATGTTACATGAGTTGTAGCACACTTTTTTAATGTATTATCAATAAATTAAAAAAAAATGTGCACACAAACAAAAACATATTAAAAGTACTTTCTTAGACACTTGTATTTCTTACGGTACATACTATCTATTTAGTGTGAGTAAACAGTGTTCTGTGGGTTGACAGCGTTTTGTTAAAAAAAGAGAGTGAGAACTGTTTTCTATTTGAGCCAGAGAGAGATACGGCTTGTAAGGACAGTGAGTCATCATATTCTAGTAATTCAGAGGAGAGAAGGAAAATGCAACCTGAGATACGTGGATCACCCAGTCCCAAAGTAGGCTGTGCCCCATCATGAGAATGTACTGTTGGATAAAGCATGAACTCATCATAGCTGATTGCTTGGAAGTCTGCATTACTTCTGTACAAACCGTCCCTGGAAATTCCGTTCATTGACGAGATGATCTGCTGTATATCCGAGGACCAGCACCTGATGGGGATCTGAAAATATTAAATATCTCTAGAACACACATGTAAGGTTTTTTCCTACCTTCTTCCGATTCTTTTGTTGAACAGCTCGAGAACATATGAAATGAGTTGTTATATGTCTCAGAGTAATTTATTTTAGTTATAGTCACAAGTAAAGTTTTAGCAGGACTTTTTTGTTCCTGACACCAAGCACACATGTGGTGGCTAGAAATGAGCAAGTGTGTCCAGAGATTTGGGAGTTCTACATGTATCTTCTAGGGCTGCTGGGATGGGCCCCGGACAAGATGTGAAGCTGGCGCAAGACGTGATTGGTCGACTTAATTACAAGGCAGTTTAGCCCTGCCCTGTGGCTTTAAGGGTCATGTAAATACATTGTGTAAGTGTTGACCCAGGCTGTTTCTAAAGCAACGGAAACCTCTGTAAAGACAAAGCAATAGACTTTAACAAAGGAACAAAGAATATCTCTCTTCTCATGATAGTGTCGTATCTGCATGAAAATACATGGGAGGCTTGTGGCCTCCTAAAATACCTAAACATCAGAGTTCACACACAATTGATTTATAAAGAAATCAAGACATACAGTATATTTCACACAGAATAATTAGAATAGATGAGACACTGTTAATCAGACTAAACAAAGATGGTGCATCACTACCAGCCTATAAAGGAGTATTTAATTGCACCTGTGGAGGCTTCACGAGGACTCATTACAAACGATATCAACTGAACTGATCTTTTGATAGAGCTCGCAATTAAAGTGCATAAAATGTGTGTCTGCAGCCCGCTGGTTGGTGCGCAAAGATGAGCTTCACCTTTCAGCTGGGAGGTAAAGCTTTGCTTGGACACGCCATCTGTCTGGTAAAAATATGCAGATGTTTATGCACGTGAATTGTGAACACTTGGTTTGCCTTGCTGTCCTCATACTGCAAGGTGATTCAAAGTCTCTGTCTACACCATGCCTGATTTTTCGAGACACGCCTTCAATAATGCAGGAAGAATAACACTACTCTGAGAATACATGCGCTGTAATCAAAACACATCGCAAAGCTGTGCTTTAGGTGATGGACAAAGAGGCCAATATCTCTCTATTTTGTGAGATAATTCACCTTTGATGTCATATATGCACTACTTAGATGAAATGTGTTCTCTGCTTTTAACCCTGTGGGCATCCACAGCGTAGCACCCAGGGGCCAGTCAGGGTTAAGGTCCCATAGTGGTTTCAAAGCAGATGGATTGTTCATGACAGCTCAGTGACATAAAGTGCTAATCAGTCATTAAAATGTCCACATCTACCTGTGCATTATCTGGCACGAGCTTGTGGTTTATAGAGTAAAACTGAATATATATATAGTCTATTGTTTAAAAACTATATTATTTTTCAGATATTTGAACAACATAGTCCTACCTTATGCAACAACATTTCCCAGTTAATATTGACTGTGCGTGTTCCATTTTGTCAAAATTGATTGTTTTACTAAGGTAGATTAGTCCATATAGTTTCCTAGGACATAATAAACAGCACAAGTAATGAGCAGGCAGATAGATAAAGCATTCAGACAGCTGCATAAAGTAACTGAAAATAAATCAAAGTCAGTTACAATAAAAGGGAAGATCACAAAGTTTGACGGGGGAGCTGACAGCCACACCTATTCATAAATGTCACATCACTCACTCCTCCATCTGCTTATGACTCCACTTTACACCTTTCATCGTCGTGGAGTTCAATTGTTATTAAATGATAAACAATGCACTTTTGCAGCAGTGCTGCTTCTGTCAGCCTGAAGATAAAGTTTCCAGGAGAATGTCTGTTTCCACAAGTGACGGGTATAAATCTCTGGGAGCACAAAAAGACTCTCAGTTCAGAATGCAAATGAGAAGCGAAACATGACTTTGGACCTAAAGTGAAAAAAGGCAATAAAAAAGAAACTTTAATTCTTTAACGGAAAGTTAATCATTCTAATCCTGGCTTTCCTCACAAAATTTGAATTCAAGTGTGTTTATTGGGAAAGAAAAAACCTCAAGCAGCTTGGGTTCTGTTCCTCACCTGTTTTCCTCCAAACCCTTGGACCTTGATTCCCGAATGACAGGCACATTTTACTTTCATCAGAAAAGAGGACCACAGACCACTGGCCAACAGTCCAGTCCTTCTTCTCCTCTTTTTTTTCTGCAAAAACTGAAAAGTAAATGGTGATTTCTTCACAGTACTCTAATTTTTTGAAATCCTGTTTTTGTGGGTTTTATGAGCTGGAAGCCCAAATTATGTCAAAAAAAACAAATAAAAACTTTAAATTGTTTAAATTGTGGGCCCTGAATCTATAATCTTTGAAAGTTGAACTTTTTGAATGGAATTATTGAAATTAAACAACTTTTCCATGATATTCTAATTTTTTGGAAAGGGTCTGTATATTGGTATCGGTTAATATTGTAAAATCCTGAAGATAGTGTTGAACAATATCGGATATTGGCTGAAAACTAATTTTGAACATTCCAAGGAAATAAAAAAAATTGAGTGTAAAAAAAAAAAAAAGCCTTTGAAAGCAACATTTTCTTTGCACGTTTTAATAATATAAAAAAATTAGACTGATTGTGGATCTGATTGTTTAGATTTGTTGCTTTAGAAGGGATTTTATTCCACTTTGTATAGGTTTGCTGTCGGTGATACAATAAGCCGCCATCTCTGCTTTATTTCATTTATTTTTTTACCTTGTTTTGCACATGCTGTCAAAGGTCAAAGTGCAATCTTTTTAAGACAGCAATGCATTTTTTATTATTACATATAAATGAATGATTTTTTTATTGCATAATTGTGACCATCACCAGCCCTCCTTAATGAAGGGTAAGAAATATTTTATTAAAGGAAAGATGTGGCAGTGTTACACCTAGGTGGGGGGGTGGGGGGAGGGTTGGTGGGGGGGCAGGGAGGAGAGACTCAAGGTGGGAAATGGAAAGGGTGGAGAAGAGTTGATTATTTTAAAGTGTGAGTGAGATGTGAAGTTGTAGTTGTGTACATTTTGCCTATTGTGTTATATACTCAAGCCAGTCTGGTGACAAGTGTGAAGCTTAGGTATAATGGTGGCGGCTGTGGACAGAGGGAAGGAGTGAGTGTAATACCTAAAGCAGGTATTTGGGATCAACGTGTCTAAGGTGAAGCCCAGTACGAGTTTTATCCCACAGCCCAAGGCATATCAGTGCATCGTAGACCAATGTATGTGCAAGAACTGCTACTGCAAACCCAAGGGCTGCCCCGGAACCAAAGATGCAGCCAGGCCAGCAGAAAGAGCGGGGGCCAGGGACCCCCAGACCCCACGGCCGAGCAACCGCCCGGACGCCCCCAAGATCCCAAGCCGAGAGGCAGCCACCCACCGCCATCTCTACTTTATAAAGATAGTTGTTATCACTAGTATAACATATAATTAGAATACAGGAAAGGATTGATCTGCAGACAGGAAAACCACTACAGGCCGAGGGTTGAAATGCACATCCCACCACCACTGCTTGCATGGACTGAATTCCATTGAAATCCAACACAGCCATAGGAGAAACACATAAACTCCAGATGTGAGGCAAGAATCGAACTCATTTTAGACGTAACGCATGCCGACCATGAGCTTTTACCAAGCCTTTTCCTTAAGCTGCATGAACACTCAGTGACATTCAAACACCAATCTGCTGCCAGCTGATTAGGTTAACCTTTCTAAAACAAATATAGCTAGATTAATTTCAACAACCGTGCAACGCAGCTCTTCATTTATCACGGCTCTTTTTCCAATAATTTTCTCTTCAGTTAAAGCTTTTTGCACTTTCACAATATTTAGGGCACTCTTTGGTGCTGCAGATATTTTTACTTTTTTCATGGACTATTTCTGAATTTAGACAAATGTTTTTTGTTTTTTTTTATATATATATCACAAAGTCACTATAAACAAAGCTTCAATTTTGCATGTGTTTGTTTATTTGTATTGTTGGAATACATTTTTGACGTCTTGCCCTCATTTTTGGGTTCAGTTTCAGCTCTGACTGATTCCTGCACAATGAATACCGTTTGATTGTTCAATTGTTGCCCTACGATACAAACAATGGCTCTGATTAATTCTTCTAGAGGGTGGGAACTTGTCAATATGCTGTATATGAGTCTTTTGCAACCACTGCATGGCGAAGCTGATAATGTATTAATAATGGGGTCCGAGTCATGTCAGGCTTCTGCCTCAAGCAGTTCAACTCCTCCAAAAGAAAAACTGTGGACCCAGTGAAAAATATGGTTGGTGCATGGAAACGGCACGAGTTGGAAATACATTCCAGAGAAAGCGTTGGACTGGTTTTTTTTTTTTCTTGTTTGGTTTAAAAAACAAAAATGACAGAAGAAAAGAAAATTAAAAAAAAAATAAAGAATGAAAAGCAATTGGCAATTCAGGAATATGTTTGGAGTGATTAGATTCAGAGACAAACTCTGAGATATACATGGATAAAGTGTTCTGAAATAACAAACACCTGAGTCTATGTGCTTGCCTTTACATAAATCCTATTGAGAACAAGGTTGGAGGAGGTTTATTGTAATGAAGCTTCTTGGGATTACACAAACAGCAAGCCTCCCTGCCATTCTCTGGGTGCTGTCAAACATGAAGCAATATGCAAATAATTTTAACAAAGACGACCACCTCCTGTCCACGATGAAGCATCATGCATTTTAAAACAAAAGCTGTATATCAAAGAGGTTGCTTCTATCGCCATGAAATATTTAGAGATGTACACAAACATGGTAATTAAAAAAAAAAAAGAATAATATATAAAAAAATTAAAAAAAACAGCTCAAGTGAATGAAAGGAAGAGAAAAGTACAGGTACTGTAATTCTTATTAAAGAAAAGCCTTGAAACAAGTTGTTTCTTGCTGAAAGCTGTTTGAACATTGCACTTCAATTGACATAGGAAGAAAAACTTATCATTTAATTGAATGGGAAATTGACAGTGGCAGAAATTGACAGCAGCAGAAATCACAGCGGATACCGAGATGTGGAAAATGGATGAATCAAATAGAAAAAAAAGGAGCACTGGTCCGGTGTTGTTTTAAAATCCACTGTGCGGCTGAAGGAGAAAATTAGAGCATATTCACAATAGTGCCGCTGTGTTTTTGCCTTTCAATTATCATTTCAATGTCTTCAAAATTTGCTTTTCATAGTTTGCAAGGCTCAAAAATAGAAGTACAGTATGAGGACAGTGTGTTTACCATTTTAATGATTTACAAACTTCAGGCAAGGCTAATCACCCTCTAAAATGAGGGCAGATGCACTCGGGAAAAAAAAAAAAAAAAGTCTGTCTGCAGTGCACTGAATGTAACACGCCGTTAAGTGTGAATGTCCAAAAGCATTTGCAGTGTTGTGAGTTGAATCAAGTCGAAGCCCCGAGGGCATGCTCAAACAAACTGAAACATTTCCAAAACCATTTCAGTAATGGGAAAATGAAGAATTCTTCAACACCCCACCTTGGAATGGAATTTTATTTATCAACCTGTTCCTCTGAACTAGAAAAAATAGCAAGTTGATATGCAAACACATGGACCCTTTAGCTCCCACGATGTCAAATGATAACCGTCTTTTTTTTCTTTTTTACGCTGCACTGAACAGCTCATTATTATCCTCCTGTTCTTCTGCCCACGCTGTAAACAAACACACCTTCTCCAACATTGAGCCAACATGAATGTTCTCACCTTTTCAGTTTTTGTCTTTTTCGTCAAACTGACTCAAACACGGACAGTCTTTTTCATTTTGCTCTTTTTGCACTTTCTGCACATAATTAAAGTGTGCAGTTGTCCTTTTTTATATGTATAGTTATATTTATATTGTCCTTAATAGATGAAGCTTGTATAATAAATGTTGTTTGTATATCTGGAGCTGTAACGGAAATAATTTTCCCCTTAGATTATTAAAGTATTTCTGATTCTGATTCTGATTAACACCAACACACAGGCAGGTTTCTCTGAATCTGCGTCTAGTTCTGTGCAGCCAGGAATTTTCGGTCACACCACCAGTGAACACACCTCCATCACACAGTATGGTTTTGCAGATTTCCGTCATCACAGCAAATATTAAGTGTCAACAGCTCTCATGCAGAAATGATTTTATGATAACTTCTCAGCATGTAACAACTGCTCATACCACATTAACCTCTCAATATGAAGAACTGACGAGACCTAAATGTTCCTTTGTCACAACGGGGCACCATTGTATTTCTATGAAGGTTTTATTTTAATAGTTCCTATTAAATGTGTGGAAATCTTATTTTCAGAGTGTTTGAAAAGTTGAAAATATAAAAAAGCAGTTTTTTAATATAAGCTCATAAAACACAAAAAACTGAACATTACTTAGGTCATTACTAAGGTTGTGCATCATCCCAAGTGTCAGGTTTCTATTAGATTACAGTTCTCTCATACCTTATTGTGGTGCCTCATGAGTATAAAATCATTTATATATAAAATATTAACACCAATATGTTTGTAAAATAATTGTTACTTTAACTCGAGCACTCGGGGCAATTTCACTAAGATCTGAAATATATGATGGTAATTCCAGGTGCGTCCCTAAATCCTTTGGTGACGCATTTTCCTCACCTGCTGCAAGGAATTCACTAAGACTGCAGCAATGATTAGCGTGCGTGCAGAAGTGGGGGAGACATTGACATTTGAGGAAGTTAAATTTGAGGCAGATTGACTTCTCTGTCTGCTGCACAACCATTTAATAATGTAGAAAACAAAATAAACAAAAATGTTTTTTTTTTTTTTTTTTGTTTTAAACAACTTAATGATCTTTTTTCCCACTAATTTAATGTGGCTGCTCTGTCAGGTCCTGTAACTTTGCTCTGATCAGTTCATGGAAAATAGGCAGATTTGGACAGAAATCATCCTATTGATCTGCCATTGATCCGAGTTAATGCAGCATCACAGTCTGTCAATCAGTCTGCACCATTTGAAGATGATTTACTGACCATCATCCAGCAGGTCTGAGCAGCGCTGTGTGACACACATTCTCATATGTGAACATTGCGCCATCACTGCGTAAATTACGTATCTGAGATCAGCTGATTCTGGCTTGACATCAAAGCGACACAAGAGTTTGAAGGTCAAAACATGGAAAGAAAGACACAGAAGCTCACTGGAGCTGTGTGTCCAAAGCGAAATCGATGGAGGTCCATGCACAGCAACCCTCTGGCTCTGCACGGTAGCGGACACACACATACCGGACTCCGCTGTTCAACTGTTCTCTCCCTCACACACACTGTACTCACACTTTATTTTCTCATTCAGTGGATATTAATATTGACTATTGTTTTATTTGAATTATGTTCTTATACTAGAAAGATTAACTGTAGCCTTTTTTCCATCTCAGCTGTGATTTGTGTAAACATTTACTGCAGCGGATCTCTACGTGTGTGTTTGCACCTGCTTGTCATTCGTACTATTTCCCGGTGCTAAAACAATCACTGCAAACAGTTATAGATTTGATGAATTGCATTTCGCAAACTGCATTAATTTATTTGCATGTCCTCCTCCCATTTTTGTGCTCACCTTGAGAGCTCCGCCTACTATACATATTCATCATATACTCCTGATTTCCTGGAGTTTGTAATTGGCACGTGAAGTGGCTTTTGCACACGTTTTAATACCCCTAAACCTTTAGCGAATCCGCCCCTCAGTGCGCAAACCTACGTCAAGCGCCATATCCTCTTTGCAGATATTTGCAGTTATCTGGATCAGTGACCCTGATCATGGCACCATGATCATTCACATTGTACTGTAAATGATTGTAGGAAATGTTTCTCTCCATTAATAATTATACATTCGGTCCAAATGTATGGGAAACCCCATTTTCCCAAAGGATTCTGATGAAATTTGCAATCCAGATCCAATCCGGATAAAACTCAAAGAGGGTAATTGAGGAACCAACTCGAAAAAACTGAGTCAAATTCCAAAAAGATTGGTCAATTATGAACCAAGATGTAATTTTTTAAAACATTGCCAATAATGAGTGATAGGGATTTTTTGATCGTTCAAACTGATACAGAATCGGTGTATTGTTTCTGAACACTTCCAAAATCTGTAACGGAATCTTCCATGTCATAAGGTTTATTGTTGGTTAAAATGTTGTCACAATCTGTACTAAAGTACTTTTGACATAATCCAGCTAACAGACAAAAAAAAAATAATCAAAAATGAATGCTGGTAAAAAGTAGGACCTCCTTGGCAGAGGCAATTACCATACCATCAACCCCCCCACAAGACTAAGAAACTATTATCCGGACAAGGTCAGTGGCTTTAACAAATAAACAGTGGGATTAAACAAGCCAACCGTTTACTTATAATTTCACCAGCTCTTAGATTTTACCATTAATGGGACCAAAATCACAAGTAGCTCACTTTAATGCTCATTCTCAGGTCTGCTGGCACTTGACTAGTCAGATTGCTTTTCTTTTGGGTTTGTTTTTCTGCTTTTCCTGCTGTTTTTTTAATTTACCACAATTTTAGTTTTACACATACCTTATGCCACCAAATTTGGCAGAAACCTTCATCCTAAGCATGTTAACATTAGTGTTGCCATGCTGTAATAATGACAGGAAGCTGAAATCAGTTATGAGCTTCGACTGAATCCATGCAGAATTGCCAGAGGCTGCATCGCAAAGAAAGATTAAATTCACAAAGAGAACATGAACACCAAGAGGGAAAGTACGAAAATAAAATCATCAGGTTTTGGATAACTAATAACATGAAAATATATTAATTTCATGGGGTGGTCATGCTTTATCTAAAAAATATATCTACATTTGCATGCACGCGTCTGATGCTTTTTGCTTGTGTGAGAGAGAGAACCAACGGAGGAGATAACGTCCCACACACACACACACACACACACACGGTATTTATAATAAAAATATACTAAATGTGTAAAATAAAAACAATATTTATACAAAAAATACACAAAATTATACAAAAAGGCTCCAAAAACATACAAAATGGCTCCACAAAACATACATTACAACCACAAAAATATGAAAATGACGCAAAATACCCAAAACTAAAAAAATACACAAATGACTCCAGAATCATACTACAATGGCAACAAAAAACAATAAGTATACAAAAAATGCACAAAAAACACAACAGAAAGATACAAAATCCCACATAATGACTCCAAAAAACATACATTACAGAAAAATACTCTAAACAAAAAATAAAAATGAGTAAGAAAACAAATACATTTATCTTGCGCATGTTCCATAGAATTAAACCAGGGAAATTACTTTACACCCACAAATAAACCCCTTAATAACACTACAGAGTACAGAGTATGTACGCCTCTTTGCACATCCATCCTTCAAACACATACTCATTTGGCCATAATTGACAACTCTACTTAAGCTCCTCCCACTATATGAATACTTCCGACGGGCAATGTACTAGTCTATACTAATATGAAATATGGTTGATGATAAACCAAATATCTCCCTTTGGCCAGAAACACATTGAAAAAGGTTTCAGGGGGGATACCAACATGCTTTAAAGGAAAAAACAAAACAAAACAAAAAACAAGATGAATATCTTAAAGTGAGTTATAGAGAAAACGTCTTATTTTATTTAAAAAATTTACGTGTAAAAAAAAGTCTTCTGCATTAAGAAATATCACTAAACAAATATGTTTAATACATTATTATTATTATTATTATTATTATTATTATTATTATTATTATTATTATTATTATTAATAATAATAATAAAATTTAACCACCAATTTGTGGCACGAAATGCAAAAAACTTGAGAAGCTTCAATTCAAATTCCATTTATTTTTCATGAGCATGAGTGTCAATGCTTTTCAAATGCAGATGATTTACTGTCCAGTGCTTACAGAACCATGTTTGCATTGAAATAAGAGTTGGTTTCCTTCTGTATGTCTTACATAGAGCAACCCAAGGTTATACTGAGTGACGGAGGGTGTCTTGTGGTCTAATTTCTATGACGGGAATGTTCTTTTGCTGATAACATAACCTGCTGCTAGAGTGCTATGGATGACGAGGTCAAAAGGAGGTGGCGGCAGAGTCTTAATTAAAAGTCACTGGTGATACAACCCAAATTCAGCCTGTCTAATCATTTCTTTACTGACAAAGAATCATTGCATTAGATGTCAGAGTGGATCAATATACTGACAGGGTGAGATAACCTCATTCCCATGTCTGACTCCAAACCTGTGCATTGACTGCAAACCTTAAGCAACAAGAAGGATGAGGTCAAAGATTTGTTCAAATCAGCACCTTCATTCCTGCAGCTAAGACAGGAGGAATCACTCTTCGTTTGTTAAGGCAGGCTGTACCAGCGAGGCATCATTAAATTCCTTCTCACTGCTTATTGTGCATAATTCATATTCAGGCGTTGAAATATGAATGTTGCTGTGTTGCAGAAACTCTTGCAAGACCGAGCCACAGGATGAGGGCAAGATTCAAAACCCCCAAAAGGAAAATCGACTCTTTGGGACAACTCCTGCAGCAAAATCAATTTTGAACAGTATCCAGAGAAACGCAGGGGACCGACAAACAGTGAAGGCCATTTAATTGGCTGTCGTGTAAAAAAAAAAAAAAAAAAACTCATTTGGGGACTGATTTCTAAAACAGTTGAAATCAGTGACAAGCATGGTTGATATATTTATACATTAAATGTGCAGCTGTTCTTTATAAAGACACATTTAAAGTAGTAAAGTATTAAAGCCATTTGGGATGTTGATTGGACCAGCTGTTGTGAATACATGTTGTCATGATTAGACTTTACCAAAGCCTTTATGTCTCTGAAACTGAAAGCAGGATTCTAAAAACTAATAAACATGAATATTTTTACATTTAAAATTTCTGATCTTATCCTGGCACTTAACTTGGTCTCGACCAGGTTAGCTGTTCACCGTAAGCACGACCCCTCAGACAAATAAACAAAAAGAAATAACTTATTTAAAAAAATAAATAAATTAAAAAAAAATATAAAATATATATATATATATATATATATATATATATAGATATATAGATAGATAGATAGATAGATAGATATATCCATACACAGTGTGTCCGCAAAACACAACCTATTCTAATAAAACCTATTTAATAAAATAATACACTATAAAACACCTACAGATATAGTATAGTGCAAATGTCAAACTGAAATTAAATGAACAACAATGGTGCAAAATCCAAAATCAATTCAAAACAGTGCAATCAAAAAGGAAGTTTGTACTTTCCTGTTTGGTTTTACTCGTCACTAAAACCTTAAAACCAATGAACAGAACGTGCAAATAATAGAACAAGAATTAGTACATATGCAAAAAGGCAATGCAATGTTGTGGTTACATTGCAAGCAACAGCCTTGCAAACATTAAACTTGTATTTTAAGTTATTAGTTAGGGTAAAGTGATTGTAAAGAGTGTGTTTCATGTTTTAGAATTTGTGTTATTATTATTTTCTTTTTGGGGGGTGCAATTTCGCACCAGCAGATAGCGGCCAAGCCAGCCGCTTGTGTTGCCTGGCTCAAGGCCGGCCCCGACTGTAAATTACCATGGTGATTTACTCCGGTAAGAAGTTCATTCAATTAATTTCAATTCAACTTTATTTATATAGCGCAATTTACAACAAAGTCATCTCAATGCGCTTAGTTAGGTTAACCAATGTCATAATACAGCACACACGGAATAAATGCTGGAAATTATCACAGTAAGAGGACATTTCTTCGTAGTACAGTTTTCTGGTTAGGTTTATATTTCAGAGCTTTAAATAAGTCCCATTTACAAATAGCTTAGTGTTGCATTCAGGGTCTGTTTAAACCTCCCTTTTTTATTTTATTTTTCAAAGACTCCAAGATATTTCTGCTTTAATACATTATTTCAAACACCAATATGTTAATTTCAATAAAATACATTGTTTATATTTGATCAGATAAATAAAACAAATTTATTGGGTATTAGTCCAACCTTGTTTTATTTTTTTATTTTGTAGTAGATTGCAGCTTTAGTGCATTAGTAGAGAATGTGTAGGTCACTTAGCAGCAGCCTTGAAAGCAGGTTGCTCTCTGGCAGGAGTTTAGTATTAATGGTTGGAAGCACAGGTTGCTGTGTTTGATCTTATCTCTCGTCTCTCATTTTACCTTTCCTGTCACAACGCTGTGTACAGAAAGCTTGTAATGAATCATATAGCAGAAGTCTAACAGCAGGGTAATTAAAACATAATGAATGCACCAGCATTTTGCCCACAATGTCAGAAAAAACTAACAAAAAAACAGGTTGAAAATCACTGCGGCTCATCCCGGGAGTGCACTATTCTAGAGGGTATAAAAAACAGCCAGCACCTACCGCTTGAATAGAGTCATCTGCACTGTCGTCTGTCAAAGCAGCCTTTTTTTTGTTATCTATGTGTTATGTGACGTGTGGGGAAGGTGTTTTTTTTTTTTTTTTTTTGCTTTAAATTCCATCTGTTCCTTGCAGAATCCAGGTATTAATGGTAAAATTGCCAAGTGGTGAGCAGATCTCACACAAGGACACAAAGCAATATGATCAAGAACAGCACAGCCTACAATATTGGCAAACACATTTTGTTTTAATAAATGCTATGCCTGGTAGACTTACAGGTTACAGATGTAATAAATGTTGAAACAACTATGGGAAGCCCGAGGTCCTAAAAATACATTTAGAAAACTCTATACTATTTCTGCAATTCTTAATAACCCAGAATCAGAAACACCACCGCCTATGGACTAATGAGGGCACCGCTGTTGAATAGTGAGAATCATTCAGGCCTCGGATTGTTGACATTTGTTCTTCTTCTTAAAAATTTTAAAGTTTAAATCTTAAATATATTTTGATTGAATATATGGAATGAAAGTTTAAATACATATATACAGTACAAGATTGAAATAATATAGTAGTCTGAAAAACTAAAAATAAAAGTTTGAGTATATATAACAAAAGTCTGACTACATATATATGTAAGTTTGCATGTACATGTATATATATATATATATATATATATATATATATATATATATATATATATATATATATATATATTGTCATTTTGTGTATTTCTGTTTTTGTATTCCATTGTCAACTTGTACTTTTTTTTGTTTTTTTTATGTATTTGTTGTACTTTTATGCATTTTCCTGTCAAATAGTCAAGTTTCTTTTTGTCATTTTGAGTATTTTTGGTTTTCGTTTTTCCAGTCATTTCAGTTGTTGTTCTGTTGTGTATTTTTTGTTCTTTTTGTGTGTTTTCAGACTTATTTTGTGCATTTACTTTGGGGCCACACAAAATTAGAAAAATTGGGCCACATGTCATGTAGTCCCCCGTACGGCCAGTTGCTAATGTTTGATATGTAAGTATACTCGAGCCATTGTGAAACTGTGTGATATCAGAAAAATAAAGAATGCTCTGTTTAATGGTTCCAAAAACTAAAACCAATTCTGCTTCCATGACCTGCATGCAGGGAAAATTTAATGGACCAATCACCCTGGCTCCTTTTTTTTTTCAGTACAGGGAGTACAACTGTTGCTTCCATTAGTATTGGCTACATTCCTTGGAAAAAAATGACATTATTAACCACGTCAGAAAATATCACTGCATGCACATATGTTCCCATGAATTTGTCCAATAGAGTTGAAAGCACAGTTATTACCCTAAAGTACAGTCATTGCCATGCATTGGTCACATCGAGCTACTGCTGTGAAATTGAACGTTTTCCTTAGCATTGGGGACATAGTGTGCTTTTCATGTTAAAGTCTCATTGATTTCATCCGTTAGTGAAAAATGTTCGTTATAATCACAGCTGTTTCCTTGGTTTCAATCTTTTCTAATATACAGCTGTCATTTTCTTTTCATGCTAGAGAGCCCTGGGTGTCCGTTTGCAGTATAGGCGGCAAATAGCTATAGTGTCTATATTATATAGCCCTAACCCTAACCCTAAACTATATTTTTGTTTTTAAAATATATATAAAATGCTGTTTTTAATATAATAGAGTTATAAATTAAAGCCCTTGTGTGCAGTGGTAGGAATTTATATGCAGTATGGGCAATTATAAGCAGCTTAAGATAGATAGATACAAAAAAAAAAAAAAACAGGGGTGCAGACCTACAGAACTCAGGTTTTATTCCAACCTGAAGCCCAATTGGTATCCAACTTATTTTTAGCTCCCATGATTCCTTGCATGAATTATAAACGCAACCTCTGCAGGTTAGTCACTGAACTGGAACCGTAGTTACTCAGATTGACATGTGGAGCTACAAATTTGAGCTTTGTCTAGATACAAGTAAAATCCTCTGTTACAGCCAAACAGTTTGAAGAACTTTAAATAACCAATTTAATAAGAGCAAGGTAAATCTATGCTCCATTCATTATTCTGCAGAATTATGTATATATATATATATATATATATATATATATATATACTGTATATACAGTGAAGAAAATAAGTATTTGAACACCCTGCTATTTTGCAAGTTCTCCCACTTAGAAATCATGGAGGGGTCTGGAATTTTCATGGAAGGTGCATGTCCACTGTATGAGAGATAACCTAAAAAGAAAAATCCAGAAATCACAATCTATGATTTTTTAACAATGTATTTGTGTGATACAGCTGAAAATAAGTATTTGAACACCTGTCTATCAGCTAGAATTCTGACCCTCAAAGACCGGTTAGTCCGCCTTTAAAAGTCCTCCTCCACTCCACTGTATTATCCTGAATCAGATGCACCTGTGTGAGGTCGTTAGCTGCATAAAGACACCTGTCCACCCCATACAATCAGTAAGACCCAAACAGTCAGCATGGCTAAGAGCAAAGAGCTGTCCAAAGACACCAGAGACAAAATTGTACAACTCCACAAGGCTGGAAAGGGCTACGGAGAAATTGCAAAGCAGCTTGGTGAAAAAAGGTCCACTGTTGGAGCCATCATTAGAAAATGGAAAAAGCTAAACTTGACGGACAATCTCAATCGGAGTGGAGCCCCATGCAAGATATCACCTCGTGGGGTCTCAATGATGCTAAAAAAGGTGAGGAATCAGCCCAGACCCCTCCATGATTTCTAAGTGGGAGAACTTGCAAAATAGCAGGGTGTTCAAATACGTATTTTCTTCACTGTATATATATATATATGTATGTTATTGTGTGTTTGTCTGTTTTTTCAAGAGAGCAAATAACATCTGGTGATATTTAAAGAATGACATTGCTTAGACTATCAAGTCCGCATCATAAAATAAACTGCTTTACACATTTGAACATGTTTCTATCAAAGTACAAATCACAGATTAGAGTTTTAAAAACATCTACTTGAAAGAGCTGTTCATTTTTGATGATATCATTTGTCACTGCTGAACTTTGAATCTGCTCCGTTGATGAACAAATGTAAATGATCAAATTGACGTTGATGTGATGTACAGAATGATTTAGATTACCGTCCTTGAGTATAGATGGATCAATGCAATACTATAATGAATGTAATCACAACAATGTTTCAAATTAGTTGGAAAAACATCACTTCCACATTATTAGTTTGGCATCTGAAACAGTTATGACAAAACGAGTGCACATGCACAGAAATACTCATATCCAATATATAATATATTCAAATAGTATATTCTTATAGTTTTAAGTACTAGAATTATCAAAAAGCTGGCACAAGTATAAGTTAAACAACAATTTATATTAGATTTTATTTTTTTAGGTATTTTCCTGCATAGAAATATTAAGGAGTTCTGCTAAATACTATAATTTCCTCCACCAAGGAGGTAATATTTTCGCGGTCCTTTGTTAGCATGATTACGTCGGAAGTACTGAGCGGATTGTATTAAAATTTTAACTGACGATAGACCTCACACCATGGAAGATTCTATTACATTTTGGAGGTGATCCAGATCAATTAATGATTCTGAAACAGTTAAAAAAATAATAATAATTTAAATCTGCATCTCTCATTATTGGCAAAATTTCAAAGATTTATATCTTGGTTCATAATTGACTAATATTGATTAATTGACTACTGTTTGGTTATGTTATGATGGGTTTATTCCTCAATCACCCGACCGAGTTTCATCCGGATCAGATCTGGATTAAGCAATTCAGTAAAAACACATTTTAATTGGGGTACCCTTTCATTTGGACCTACTATATTGTTATCAGTGGGGGTGCCCTTAAAGTGTGAATTATCAGGATCAGGATCAGAGATCAGTTATCTGGCAAAAAGGATATTTGACAGTCGGTGAAGGTTAGCGCTCTCCAAGTGCTCTATCTATGGGCTAATAAATCACCCTCTCAGATATTTGGGATCACCCGATTAAAGTCACCAAGTTACACAATGTTTGTTTTTTATTTGCAGGCCCAGAGTGTTGAACTAGATTCTTGGTTAGCAAATTAAATTCAATTATTTTTCCATGTAGTATTGAGTTGGTAGTCAGTTTTGGAGTTTTCCCTGTGTGTGTTCTGTGGGTTTAGGTTCCGCTCATTGGTTTCTAATCACTCCCTGTTCTTTCATACAACATGGATGTAGCCGGTACACAGTCACACACAACAACTGCTAATTTGCTGGTTTTATTATACAGTTCATGTAACAGTTTTGGTCTGAGCTACTCCTCGCAGTAGCTAGGATAGAGTCTAAACTGCAGTCTGTCTCTTGCAGACTGGTAGCTCTCCTCTTTTAGTTCTCTTAGATTATATAAAACAGGTGTGATTAATGACAATGCACTGTACCTGTGATTAATCACCCACACAGGGGCTGAGTCCGAATAATCCCTCCTATCTCCTTTCCTATCCACTTTTCCTTAACCCCGTGACATCATCCACGGGGTTAAGGAAACATATTTGGAGAGGAGTTAGGAAAAGGTGATCACGTTTGTTTTGACCGAAGCACTTCCACTAGGTGATGTAATAATCTATTTGGACGCAGCCAGGGTCCCTCTCTGAATCACCTCCATCCTGTTCCACACTGTATGCTAACACATGCACCTATCACTACAGAAGTTAGTAAATGCACCAATTTTATTTGGCATAAAATCCCCCTCAGTCACAACCGCCTTCCTCCGCCAACATGTGTTTAAACAGAGATAGTAAACTAAGTGAAGTAAAGTCTGGTTTTAAATGGCAACTTTACTGAACTTGTGTCCAACATGTTTTGTTCATTTAGTGGAAGTAGGTTTTCTGCCACTCTTTGTGGTGCCAGATGCAGCCTATTATTTCTTGCCAGAAAACCCTCAAAAACCTGAAAAACTAAAACAAAAAACAAACAACAATTTAGTGTTTTACTAAATAACTTGAGGGTGGTGGGGAGGTTGTGCAATCATTTAAATTTTACTCCGTCATATTGCTGTGACCCAACATTCAGATATTATTTTATTTAACAATATAAAGCTGTGAAGGTTCTTTAATTTATTTATTTTTTATGGAAGGATCCCTGACCGCTAAGATTTCTAGCTGCAGTGACTGCATTTTGTTTCGGTTTACACCGATGAAGGTTTGAATGAGGAATTTAACATCACAGACATGATTCAGAAATTCCATATGGTGCAATAATGTAAGTCTCTATTTGTACGGTTGCCGTAAAGACAACCCCCGGTGATATTTGGTACGTTCATCGAAGTACACGTACATAGCGTTTTAGGATTAGGGTTAGGATTAGGGTTAGGTTATAACCCTATATCGCAACTATTTTTAGGGTTAGGATTAAGGTTAGAGTGTATTTACGGTTAGGTTTAGTCTTAATCACGTGACCTAAACTGGCCAATGAGGGGCGCTGCATACGGATAGAATGTTGGTATATTGATACGGCAACCGTACGGATAGCCACTGCCTACAATAATGCATCAATGCACTTTTGGTTCTTGCCACATGATATACACACATATGTTACACATATTATTGGTTCTCCTATACTCTATTTGTTTACCATTGCACTTAAAATCATGCACTCTTCATCTATATGCAGTATTTATTTAATTATCTTTTTTGAAAGCAACTTAGAAATGAGGTATTTAGTGTAGCAACAGCTTAAGCATGTAGCGTTACTTTTGCTTTGTATTGTCTGACTTTAATAGAAAATCCTTTGACTAGCATTGACTGAAGCATACTGGGGCACAATGATGGAGGAGCGACCTTGTTTTGGACAATATTTCATACACCTGTGGGAAAATGTCCATGGCTCAAATAGTGTTTCAACTGGCCTGTAAACAGCAGAATTAATTGTGTATATATATATATATAATAAAAAGTGCAAAAGCGTATCAAAAAGTGGTGTGCGCGTGTGACTAGTTAATTTCCAGGGTGTTTGAATTTAATAAAAACTGATCCGACACCTGCTGGGGAGACACAGATAATAAGGCACACCGCAGTGAGTTGGTTGATTATTCTGCTTCATATCTGCAGTGAATGGCTGGGACTAGTTACTGGTGCTTTGGAGCAGCTTAAACATACAAGTGTGTGCAGCAGTCTGCAGGAAGCAGACCATGCATAAACAAGCACAGCAGTATCAGTGCAAAGTGTTGGATTGAGTTTTTATGTTTCGAGAAACATTTTTTTTTGGCATTCCGTTGTACATGGAAGTTCTCTTTGGTTAAAGGCAGAGGTGAAAGTAATGGATTACAAGTACTCATGTTACAGTAATTGGGTTGATTTTATGGATACTTGTACTTTTTGGTGTATATTTCTAAATCAGTCATTTTGCTTCTACTTAAGTACAATTTAAAAGAAGTAAGGTAATTTGTTACATTTTTACACCCAACCGTTATTGAGAAAAAAGTTTTTTTTTTTTTTTTTTTTTTTTTTCAATTTAATTGAATTAATTGGTGTTATTTTATTTTTTTTAAATAATTGGACATTTTGACAAACCTTTCATTCTATACACATGCCCTCATGGAAAATACATTAATTTTCAGTTGTGCATTTTTCAGTTTATACATGAGATGTTTACTGTATGCAAGGGAACCGTGACAAGATTTATTATCAAAAATAAATGTGGGGGGTGAAAGTAACTAGTAACTTTTACTTTGAGCACTATTTAATTGAGCTACTTTTTATTTGTACTTGAGTATTTTATTTAAGTAACAGTACTTGTACTTGAGTAGGAAATATCAGAACTCTTTACACCTCTGGTTAATGGCAATAAAGAAGAGGCCTCTGACAGATGTTTGTATGCTCATGCTGACAGAACTCTTACCTGAGGCTGAGCGTTACTGTGACAATCATCATATCATCACCTTATGAACCAGTAGAGTAACAACAGACCACTAGTGGTCCACAAACTGCACCCCAGCTGACTGATGATCAAATAACCAACATTAACACTAGAATAAAAATAAACATTTAAATTGCATTAAATAACAGTAAATGTAAATGTAATGATGATTTTAGTTTCTTCAATAAATAAACAGAACAGAAAATAAAAGTGCAATATATTTGACATATTGATAAGTGAGTCTGGTTTGTGACACTGCAATGCATTACTGAGTTTTATTTATATATATATATATATATATATATATATGTGTGTGTGTGTGTGTGTTTTCAACAGCAACAGTATTCTTGAAAAACTAAATTTGGTTAGTTGAATTCTAAAAAAAAAAAAATTAATGACCGTGACCAAATGCGGGTCCCAGGGCGAGACCAGTTAAGAACAAGAACAAATGTGTGCTATGTACTGATGAACTATGTTGCACTTCTATGCATTTTTTTGTCTATTAACACAGTTGTTGATGGAGCTACGACGGTTCTCTGTGCTTGGTAAGGAACATTCTAACATTTATCATCGGTTTTTGATTTGATTTACTTTTACAGAGTCTAGCTTGTGTTGTTCTTGTGCCCTGTGGGTCTGCTCTACTTCCCTGCTGACAGGAGTGGGTGATGCCATTCTGTCCTGACTCTGCAGCAATGCTTGGATGTTGTTTTTATTTCACACACACACACACACACCACACACACAAACACACACACACACCCACACACCCCCACACACACACACACACACACACACACACACACACACACCCTGCTCTGCACCACTGATTTTTCTTAAATACAGCTTTAGACAGGACAACTAAAGCCAAAGATGAAAAAAATTCTATCCCGGGAGGGTAAGTGTTTTAAATGTGCCTTTTTTACAATAGTAATTTAATCACTAGTGTATACAAAAATCATTAGAACACACAAAAAGAGCACATCTACCCCTCCCTGTGTGGTTTGTAACACGACACTGGGAAAGCTTAGCAGAAAATGCTAATTATGTAGAATAGATCAGTTAGAGGAGTTGCACACAAACAACATTAGCTGTCACAGCCAACATGTAATGCTGAATGCAAATGGGGACGGTCATTATTTTTAAATTGCAGCAGTTTTTTTTTTTTCCTAGAGTAAACAGGATACAATGATCATTACAGTCAATAGAGTATCAAGGGAATAAAAATGGGGAAAAATTCATATTAAATATGGAGGATAAGGTGGTTTTTTTTGTTCTTCTTTAATTATTATTGTTTTCTTAACTAATTCCTAAAAATACTCCTCACATAACAATTGGTGTTTTTATCCTTTTTAGCTGTTTTTTTTTTTTTTTTTTTGCTTGGTCAATAGCATTCTCTAGGGACCACTATTTGTTGGTTTTGTATTCACTGCTGAAGCTGTTTAAGAGCTAATGATCAACAAGTCCCGTTTTAATGAACAGTAAAGCAGCTATTAGATACATTATTCACATAATGAGCCCATGAGCGATGGAAAAATAATGAGGACCATGGTGTACAACTGGAATTGTACTAAAACTAAATAAAACATTACAAACACAGCAAAACCTATAGCAAATGCATGGACGAACAATTGTAGTCCTATTGGTAAGAATGTACCAATACAATCATTAACATACTGTCGTGTTCATTGATCCTCAATAAATAATTGGAAGATTCACTTTATGAAAATAGATAGCCAAATGATTGTGCTCTGATTTCAACAATGTAGATACTCTGAGGGTAAAATCCAGGGGAACAGATCACAAACAATAATACAGTTATGGTGAATTATTGTTTTTAACATTAAATCTAAGCTTTGGTTTAGGTTAGACAGTGATGACGATGGATTTGTTAAGTTGTTTTTTTAATCATGGATTGATGTTACACCCTTTGTTATTTAATCTTTAATCTTTTATTTATTTTTTTATTTTTAGGGAATTTGTGTTGGCTCATTAAGAATTGGGTCCTGTTTTTGGTTTTGTTCATAATGCTGATTTTGCTGTGAGACTTGTTTCCAATAAATGGATTAGCTGGAGTTCTGTCAGACTCAGTCGGCCTGCTTATTATTCATATGAAACTGGCGATTCAGTGGCACAGTGGGTTGTCTAGCTGCCATTTGATATTACAAGTCATGAATCCCCCTCCTTTTTTTATTTGCCATTTTTTCTTCGTAGGCAGATACATGTAGGTTCCACTTTTGTCCGTATTTTTTACTTTTTGTATTTTAATTACCTTATACGTCAGTGTAAAAATTACTCCCTCTCTATCTTTATAGGTCTGACTTCCTTGTTTATTTTTTTTACCTGTCCCCAGTCTTGTCCCTGCTCAGGTGAAGCTCTTTATCCTGATTACCTTCCTTCACTATTAAAGGTAAGGTAGGCGATTTTCAAAAGCTAGCATGATTTTGAATGTAGCTTCCCCGATGGCTCCGCCTTTATCCCCTCCCCCCGTCCCCTCTGTGCTCCGTGTCACTCACATGCATGAGCACAGCTGCTGCAGAAGAGGAGCTCAGCTCATCGCTTGTATTGTGAAAAATAACGGTTTGTTTTTGTCCATTGGTCAGTTATTACAGGTTTACAGCTGCTACAGATGACAGATTTTCTTCGTTCCTTTTTCCGAGCACATAAGATCTTGATTTCTGTCAGGACGTGAAAAAAATTTCAACCAAAAACTTAAAGTGTATCTGGAGAAAATCGCATATACCCTAGCTTTAAGGTTGTTTTTAAACACCTAAACGCCTACTTGTTCATCTTAGGCTTGTTCGAAATAATGCATCATATGTAAGATTGTAATATGTGGTTTTTTTATGGTATTTTTCTTTATTGATTGTGTTACGCAGTTCTCTCCTGCAAGCATTTTTTTTTACCTCTGCACCATGGACCCAAACTCCATCTTCACTTTAAAAACCTGTGAAACCTGACGATGAAAAGTACGATTGTACAACTAAACTATAGACCAATATGGAAAATAGAGCCAACTCCAAAAACCTTGAGGTGAAAAATGCTTAACAGATAAAATTGACACAGACGAGGCTTACAAACTAAACAAAGCTACGGACAAAGCCTCAACAAACTTACCCACACTCAAAAGAAATGATGGCCTCCGGTAAAAGCCTTCTGCTCACAGGACACTTTGTTCTTCTTGTCAAGTCAACAACAATGTATGTTTTGAAATTTAAAAAAAAAAAAAAAATCCACAAAAACTTAGCACAGCTCAACCACCGAGACGCATTGTACAAAAAACTTAGAGAGGATAGCAGAGGGACGCTTTTTAGGTAATTGTGAGGAAAATATGCATATTCCTAGCCATGATGCAATTGTGAAAGAGTTTAAAATTGTTGTCAAGAGTGCTGTTGTTCCAGTTTAAATGGTGATTATTGTTTAAATAATCCTAAGTAGTCACTAAGGAGGGAAAGATTTTCAAACCATTTGCCCAGAGTGAAGAAACCACAACACAATTCTTTATTCTGATGTTCACTGTTATTGTATGCCATTCGTTAATATGCTACAACTATTGTTTTGTTTTGGTTTTGTGTACCAATCACTCAGTTTTTAATGCTTCTTGCTACACAAAGTCCTGCTATTATGGTACAGCAATAAATAACAAAGTGAGGCTGAAAAACATGGTATTGTTTTCTCTGTCTTTGGAGAGGAAACCACATTATTGCATCCTGGAAAGTATACAGTAGACTTTATATATCCAGAGAAAGTTGATGAGGAGTTGGGATCATGTGTGGTAGGAGGAGAGCAACCACTGCTGGAGGGGAATTATAGTCACTCACTAAAATGCTTCTCCCACAGACATGGTGCAGAAACAGGGAATAAATTCAAAACTCCTGAAACACCACAGCAAAAACAGAACACAGCTGCAGCCAAAATTCAGCATGTAATAGAATATTTAATTCTATGAGTATGAGACAACAATTAAACCACTGCCAAGACAAACAAAAGAAGGAGATCAAATTGTAATTTGAGTCAGACTTTTAGAATAAATCTTAATCTGTTATTGTTGAACCTATTGAGGAAACGGTTTCAAATAACAGCATTGGTGTGGTGTATTACATTTTCATTCAATTAAAGTTAAAAGAATAAAACCTCAAGTTTCAAGGGGTTAAATGTCAAACAACAAAACAAAAGAAAAATGAAAAAAACAATGTTTATTGAGGAGACAGAAACTAGAGTGGCTGGTATTCAGTGAAGCGTAGCACAGCACTGACCTGATTCAAGGTCAATGCCCCATGTTGTGATGGTTTGAGAGACAGAAATAGAATAAGGAAAATGAATAAAAGACATGCTTGGTTTTCTAAATAGATATTAAGTATTGTCACTTCACTTATAGAAAAACTGTTGTACTTGATTTAAAATCGGGGGGAGACCGTGGCTCAGTGTATGTATGTAGAGTGGGTTGTCCAGTGACCGAAGGGTTGGGGGTTCAATACCGCTCTACGAGTCATTGGTCGTTGTGTCCTTGAGCAAGTCACTTTACCCACATTGCCTTGTATGAGTGAGAATGAATTGTGCATGAATGTTGGTGGTGGTCAGAGGGGCCGTAGGCGCGAAATGGCTGCCATGCCTCTGTCAGTCTGCCCCAGGGCCAGCTGTGGCTTACATTGTAGCTTACCACCACCGGTATGACTGTGTGAGTGACTGGTCTGTGAATGAATAATGGTTTGAGTCTCCTCGAAGAAAGCGCTATATAAATCCAAGCCATTATTATTATAAAAATGGAGAGCTGGGTAGAAGAAAATAACATGAAAGAGATTAAGGAGAACATACAAAGGTTTTGGCAACATATGGCAAACAATTGTGGAAGCACTTGTGCACTTTAAAACATCAGAATCCAACGCTTGCTTAAAAAAGTGAATCAAATGAAGGGGATACTTTGAAATGTGTTTGTTTTTTGTTTTACGATGCCACAGTCAGGAAATATGTCTTTGTTCCTAATGCTAATTGCTGATGGAGGCTTCACGTAGTTCCAGTATTGTCTGCCTCCACAGCTTAATCTCCAACTCTCTTGTAGTTGACGCTATCCTCAGCTTCGGGGGTTAACTACCTTTGCTTCACAGAAATCATTGAGTATGACAGCTGCAACATTTATTTTGCCAATCACTCAAAAACGACATACAGCTTATAATCGATCTGCTCCAGTCTCACACGCTCCCTCCCTCCGCACACTGAGGGCCACACACCCACACACACACACACACACACTGACAACAAATGTTATGTTCACAGTCACAAGGCTGCATTTAGGTCCCGAAACATCGTTTCGTTTGATTTTACATGAATCTGTATCAGATAGTACTTAAGGAATTTGGTCGGTACCTAAAAACTACCTGATTTCTAATGATCGGATTGGTGATCGGTGATCGTTTTTTTAAACTCGGTGATCGGCCCAAAAATCATGATTGTGTAAAGGCTAGGAAAACACTTCCAAGCATCCGTCTACAGGACTCCACATCCTACAATGGAATGCACAAAACAAGCATGTGATAAACCTGATTAGCCTTTAAAAATAAAGTCAACGTAGGCAATACCCTTAAATATGATGTTTACAAGTCAAAAGTATTTAGCTGCCTTTAAATAATTATTTATCTGGCCTCCTATTATGAACGCTATTGCCTATCAATCATCACAAATGAGTATGGTCTTGGGTTCCGATCACCAGGGACAGAGTACTTGCAATCAGTCTCTTTATAGACACAAGGAGTATTCTATATACTGTTGGGTGGCAAATTAGTTTAAGCCAAAAAACTCAAATCAAATTCTACAGAATCTTTGGCAGCGACGAAAAAGCCTGTCAACTCTGCCAAGCACACTGGCAGGAAGCCATAGTAGTCATTTTCACATTATTTTCACCTTTTGAGGTATATTTAGAGGGAGGAATACTCTTTTCCTGCAAAAGACAGTTTGAGACTCACTTTCTCTAATTGTTCCAAATTCCAAGGTTCACGGCAGCAGTGCTTGAGTCACAGTCTTAAAAATCATATCAGAAGCATACAGTGACCTCCAGAATTTTGTTTTTTTTTTAACTCCAGCAGTTTGTACCACTTGTACCAAAATGTAGCCTTTCTTATCAGATATTAAGCTGCAGAGGAAAAAAAAGCAGAGGTGGTAAATGGTGAATGGACTTGATTTATATAGCTTTCATACAGAATTACCGTTCTTTGTGCAGCTTTAAATGACGAATGAAGTTAGAAGTTGTTGCTTCTCCCTCCGCGATCCTTGAAGCGCATGTTTTGCATACTACAACTCGTTTTTTATTGCCTCATAATGTTTGTAGGTACTGTACTGTAAAATTTTGTCGCCGATGCTTTGATTGACTGTTCTTCTTCGTCCTGTTGTCCTGCAATTTGATTGGTTGAATGCTGTCTTAAAAACCACGTGCGCCTTATTACGGAAACACACACGTGGCTAGAGTGGTTTTACGGCAACATGTTTGGGTTTTTGGGTAAAGTAGCTAGTCCTTCCAAGTCACAAGGCTTAAATCCAAGTAAAGTCACAAGTCCAAGTCCAGTCGCAAGTTTCTTTACATTTTGTCAAGTCTAAAGTCATCAAATTCACCAAGTCATGTGACTCGAGTCCACACCTCTGGTAAACAGTACAGATATATCCTACTAAAGTAGAAGTCGTAATTGAAATTGTACTCAAGTAAAATTACAAGTAAGTCATAGAAAAAATACTCAAGTACAAGTAAAAAGTAGCTCAATTAAATAGTACTCAAATTAAAACTTACTAGTTACTTTCACCCCCCACATTTATTTTTAGTAATAGATATTGCCACGGTTCCCTTGCATACAGTAAACATAATGGGTAAATAACTAAAAAAAAAAATCCACAAAAGCATTTGTATAAAAAAAAAAAGGTTTTTTCGAAATGTACAATTCTTTTCTTTTTTTTTTTTCTTTGTAAAAAAACTGAAAAAAATTAAATTCTAAAGAAAAAAAAATTCTCAGGCTCTAAGTATGGCTAAATTTATACATTTATGAACTGATAAAAAAACTGGCATTCAATGCTTTTTTGGTGCTGTGCATTGAGTTTATTCTGATTGGTTAACTACGATGTGATGCATTTTTTTTGGTTTCACAATGTCTGCTGATCATTTTAAAACAAAAAAATAATAATTTACTCAGTTGCAGTTGAGCATAGAAATGTAATTAATTACTTTATGCACAAGAAAAATTACTAATTTCAAAAAAGTACAAGTACCCATAAAAGCAATTCAATTACAGTAATGAGTACTTCAAATCTGCTACTTTCACCTCTGCGGACTTGGCATGTTAATTATTGATTGTTTTAAAATGACCAATGATAAAATCCTCCATCTGTGGACAATGGTGGGCCATCAAAACCAATAAACTAATCTTTGTTGAACCACTAACTAATGAGACATTGTATGTGTAAAATGCACTTTAATAATTCTTGTAATAGTGCAAGATGGCTCCTAAAAGGTTGTTTCAGAAAAGTTAAGAGTTACAAAGATTTTCAAGCAATAAATAGTGAGCTATTATGTCAAAATGTCCTTTACATTATAAACACATTTTCTGGGGGTAGTTTGTAGTGTGTTTTACGCTCACTCTCATGAAAAAACAGTTTTTCTATATAATTAATTTTTCATGATGGCGCCCTTAGCATTTGCCTATATTGCCAATATAAGGCCATATAAAATATGTTGTATTTTTTCCAAATTTTATTTAATTTTTTCTGTAATTCTGTGTTTTCCACTTAAATTTTTAAAAATTCCTTCAATTATTTATTTATTTTTTTAAATATTAATCATTTTTTTCAGAAAATATTAGTTTTTAACTCCTCTGAGGAAACAAAATAAATAACAATAAATACAAAAAACCCCATAAATGGACAAACTCTCCAACTGATCGGTGTATAAGCTTAAATTCTGGTGAGAAAGGGCTTCTGCAGGAAGTTAAGCTGGCGAGGAGGATGTCGTTTCTAAAAAGTCCTTAAACGGAGTGGTATGGACTCTGCTAGCGGAAATCAAACTAAGTCCTGCACGGAAGGAAGACAGCAGAAGGTGAGTCCAGGCCTCCAGCAGAGGAGAATGATGAAGAGGTGTCTGCTGAAAAAGAGCCCCAAACAGCAGCCGAACAGGCTCCAGCAGTAGAAGTGATCAGGACGAGGAAGAAGAGAGCACAAGGAAGATAAGGAGGAAAAAAATCCAGTGTTAAAGAACAATTGTGATCCAGATCCAGAGACCGGTCCAGATCCAGATGAAGAGACTGGTCCACATGTAAGGAAAGAGACCGAGATTGCTGTAGCAGAATGGGATGACCATTTTAATTGCTGAAGCAATCCAAATGTGGATCACCGGAAGCGGGGTCGATCCACCTCTCCTCGACATGACAGGGAGCTCACTTGAACCAGCGAACCACCGGTTAGGAAGAAAAAAGAGGAGCATGATTCGATCTTGACAAGAACGGGCAAAGCTTACATCCCTCCCGCTAAGCTACGCATGATGCAGCAGCAAATCACTGACAAGACCAGCCTGGCCTACCAGAGGATGAGCTGGGAAGCCCTGAAGAAGTCCAACGATCTGATCAACAAAGTCAACGTGTCTACAATTCTGATAATCATCCAGGGGCTGCTGCAGGAGAACAATGTAAGAGGGAGGGGTCTGCTGGCTCGCTCGGTGCTGCACGCTCAGGCTGCATCTCCTATCTTCACCCACGTTTACTCTGCTCTGGTCTCCATCAACTCAAACTTCCCTCAGATCGGAGAGCTGATCTTCAAATTACCGTTGCAACCTCAGGCAACAATGTTTGACAGCCTCAAAGTTTGTGGCTTATCTCATCAACCAGAACATGGCCCGTGAGGTTTTGTGTCTGCAGATGCTCACGCTGTTGTTGGAGCAACCAAGAGACGACAGTGTGTGAAGGCAGTGACAAAGATGAGAACAATGAAGATGAAAATGAGGGGGAAGGAGAAGATGAGAAGGTGACCATCTTAGATAGGACAGAAGTGAACCTGGTTGCATTCAGAAGAACCACCTACCTTACTATACAGTCCAGCTTGGACTTGGAAGAGCATGCTCACAAACTGATTAAGATGGACTTTCCAGAAAGACAGACGAAAGAGCTGTGTAACATGATCCTGGACTGCTGTGCTCAACAGAGTACCTCAACAGACGTTTTTTGGTCTCCTGGCCGGAAAGTTCTGCCTGCTAAAGAAGGAGTACCTGGAGAGTTTTGAGGCCATATTTTCCAAACATTACGACACAGAATGGAGACCAACAAACTGATAAACGTAGCTTAATTATTCGCACACCTGCTCTGTACAGACTCTGTGCCCTGGAGTGTTTTGGAATGCATCCGCATGAGCGAAGAAACCAAAATCCCATCCAGCAGAGTCTTTCTAAAGATCCTCTTCCAGGAGCTCCTTGCATACATGGGCCTCCTCAGACTCAACCAGAGGCTGAAAGACATGACTCTGCAGACGGCCTCTTTCATCGCCATTAACTTCTTCACCTTCATCGGACTTGGAGGACTGACTGATGAGTTGAGGTAACATTTGAAAAATGCTCCGAAGATGATCATGACCCAGAACCACAGAGTTGAATCCTCCGACACGTCTTCTTCATCATCCGACTCCTCGTCTTCATCTGATTCCTCCAGCGACTCATCAGACTCAGACTCCTCCAGCAGCAGCAGCAGCTCAGACTGACAACAAACAACAAAGTGAGAAGAGAAAGAAAGAAAAGAAGAAAAACAAGCCCGAGAAGAGACGAGACAAACGCAGGAAAGACAGAGACGACAGAGTGGCCCGTTTTAACCAGAGACACACTGTCAGAGGCCGTGCACAGCCCAACGTGGAGCGTGCACTTGACAGATCTCAGCAAGGCAAACAGGACGAGAGATCAGAGGAAAAGTGGCGAGGAAGCAAAGAGAAGACGTGAAGAGAAATGGACAGAGGCAGAGAGAGGGAGAGAGAAACTGAGGAGAATAGAGAGAGAGAGAATGAGAGAGACAGAGAGAGGAATAAAGAGAACAGAGAAAGGAACAGAGAGGGAGGAGAGGAGGTAGAAGTGTTGTCCTGACTCCAGACTCTACCACTCCTTTACTGCTCTTTACTGTAACCTCCTTTACTTTAGCCCTCACTGCTTTACATCCTACTCATCACACTCAGTCACATGTTTCCCTCCCTCTGTTATACTCCTTTTTCCTTAAAGCCTGTCTTAGCTTTACTTAAAATCCTATTTTTATCCCCCCCCGCCCCCCCTCTCTCTATCTCATTTGACGCCAAGCAAAGTAAATATGTTGTCATCAAGGGTACCTGTAGTGGAAATGTATAGAAAACAATGTGTTTATTCTATTATCAATAAACAAACTATATGCACTTTTAAAAACAACAACAAAACAAACAACAACAAAAAAATACACACATTACAAGGACTTTTTAGAACAATTTTATACCTTTAGGCATAAACTATGGGGAGCAGCTATTTTGGTAAGAATATGACCCACTATTGTTAATTTTGTTCATCTGTTGCAAGGCTACTCTGTTCAGTTGGTCTACAGCGTGTTGGAAATGCAAAATATGGCTAGCAACTGTAATGAAAGCTTTGTGAAAGGAAATGTGTTTCAGCCAGAGAGGGGTGATGACCTGCGACAGATCCGAAGAGTTGTAATCGCAGATTTGTGATTATAAAGGATAATAGGCACGAGTAATAAAAAAAAAAAAAGTGAGTAAATGTTGAATTACAAGTTTAGAGTTGTCATTTTATGTGAGTAAATATCAGTCTACATATTTGGGAATATTGTTTTCTGTGACTTTACATTCTGATCACGCATGTGTGAATATTGTCTTTGGGTTTATATTTTAATTGCAGGTTCACATTTTTTCCATTCATTTGTAACATGAAACTCATTTCACATTTATGTGGATTTTTTATACAAGTACACTTTTTTTTCTTTTTTTCTTTCAAGTTCTCACATCACATTCTACAAGCTCCCCTATTTTACCTTCATAACATACACACTGATCATATTTTCTTATTGTCCTTTTTATTTTTCTCTCTTTCATTGAGCCCTCTTTTCTTATTTTATTGTTCTTGGGTTAATTATCATTAGTGAGCATAGTGCTCAGGTAGTTTTTGATGTTTTGTGTTGAATTGAACTCTTTGTTAGTAGTCAAAATAGTTAAAATGAATTATTTGTCTTTGATTAATGTCATTAGGTTATTAGGAGTTTATAAAAGCAAATTCTTTAAAGAATTGTTGTTTTTTTCCAAAATGGAAAGTGGCACCCAATCTTTTAACAGCATAATAGATTCAAATAAATAATACATGAAAAAATTCCATCTGACTGCGGGAGACAAATAATTTTGGCCAGATTCAAATCTTTTCATTTAGGCCCCAAAATAAATATCTGCCATTATTTTTGCTGCAACTTTCGGTTCGTGAAAACACCAGAAACGTGTTGGAAAATCATTTTGGCAGTATTTTCGGGGGAAAAAACAAAAAGTGTCTTAGAAATGTAAGGCTTTATGGAAATCTGGCACGCTCTTGAACGCTCACAATAACGTTCATCAGGCAGATCACTGGGTTATGGAGTTATTGTATTCAATAACATATGAAGAGAAAAGCCCTTTGCAAATGTTTAGAGCACAGACGGTGAAGGCCCCATGAACTCTAACCTCATCCAGAGGCCAGCTGGATGGCAATACAAAGGTTTGACAGTTATCAAGTCTGAAATGCAGATTTAACAACTGCATTAGCATCTTTCACAATGGCAACATCTTCTTTGTTAACTTTGACTTTTCCCGGATAATGTTACACAAAAACATGCAGAGTACTTGTAATTATGCTTGGTAACATAATTATTGTTTCAAATGATAAATATGGGATTCAAAAACTTTGTTGGCAACAGTTTTGGTTCAGAGCCAAAAACTGCATTCTGCCTCTGTCATGTATCCAACTGTTGTGTTGATAATTAAGCCTTTTGGTGCCAGTAAAAACAAAAACAAAAAAACAAGTCAACAAGCAAGATGGCATGTTGGTATGATTCTGTATGCTTGTCACTTGCAGGTCTTTGTCTTCCTTTTTTTTTTTTTTAGCTTTTTCCAAACAAATGGAATCACACTTCTCATGTATTGCATTGACAACTAAATGCCTCAAGGCAGCAGAGAAGGATGAGGAAATCAGTGGCTGCACAATGAAGTTCTCTCTTTTCAACTGTTTTTATTACTGACTTTAAGAAAACTCTGATTCCTAAACATTACATGTACATCATAATTTAAAGCTGAACAAGCCTTTTTACTATCATTAAATCATATCAATCTTTATTTATAAAAAGTGCTTTTCATACAATAAAATGCAGCTCTGAGTGCTTTTACAAAAATAAAAATAAGTAAAACATCCACCCCATCTACTGCTGTAGCCTGGTGGTGGTAGCTGCTGCTGCTGCCTGTGGACGATCTCCTACTCCAAAATATTTTTGGAGATGGTGGGAGGCTGAAGCTTGAGCAAGGACATGACCTATACCATGTCCCACTCAATCATACATTTGTACAAATTTAACGGATGTTTTTGAATGGCTACTCTTACATTTCTTTGTAGTTTTTGATGTATTTATTTTACTTCTGTTTTCTAATTTATTTAGAAATCACTCTGTAGTGACTGTCCTCCCCAACCTTGTCCCATCCCAAAGTGGCCACTGGCGGTCAGGTTGACAGGATTTTCCGGCCGTAGCACTCTGAGGTGCAGGTCAGAGTAGAGAGGAGGTGAGGAGACCCACTCCACATCCACACTGTACGTTAATAGTGCATGTTCTCTCCACCTTGGATATGCTTGTCCAAAGTTTACACATAATTTATTCTGTCCGTTGTCACTCTCCCTCTGACACAAGTACGTAACGAGCGCTGACCCCCGCTAGTCTGTGTAAGAACTTACTGGTCATATCTTACTACTACTAGTAACACTATTACCTAGTATTACAACTTGTTCCATAGATGTATGTTATTGTTATCCACAAGGTCCAAATATTAGAGGTAAGTAAAACACAGCATTGTCAAGCTGTTAAAGTGGCAGCAGAGATAAGATTGTGGTCCCTAATGTTTTTACCAGCTGATTGTACCAGCTTGTTTGTGAGAAGAAAAGTGTTTTATTTTGGCTTCATATACTTTTTGGTTTGTTTTGTTTCTTTGTTTTTTTTTCATGGTACAGGCTTTCAAACTCCAAGCTCTTAATACAGCCAGTCATCACAATACATCTTTAAAAAACAAATTCAAGTACGTCTTTGTTAAGCAAGTACATTGCCAGATGGTGAAAGATCTGTTACAGTTCTATCTCTACACGTTAGCAATATTTAAGCCTTTAGAGAGTCACTATAAGAATGAGCCATCAGACTTTTTCGGGCCTGTTCCTTTTACACTCCCTACGTTTGTTGGATTTGTTAGATTGACTAAACCAGTGCTTTTCCTAACAATGTGTTTCATTCACATCTGAAACTGTTTGTGTTGTTTTAAGATTTTTCTTTGCCATGACAAAACATGTTATTTTCTTTCTGAAAACATTTCAAAATGAAGTGTTAAAATCTGCGCTCCACTTTATTGACTGTTCTTGTAAAAGACAGAAGAAAACACTTTAGTAAGACTCTTCTTTTCTCAAAGTGCTGTATTTTATAGAATTTTAGCACTGTAAAAAATATTTTAGTTTCATTTGTTGTTTTTGGAGTATTCTTGTTTTAATTCATATTTGCATTTTCAAAGCAAAATTAATCAATGTCATTACCCTCTAACCTAGACGTCAACGTCCATGTTTTCCATCAGAACATTCCATTACCCTTTCCCCTACATTCTATATCAGATTCAAACATGGTAGACTACCTGATTGATTACCAGTGTGACTTGAATAAGTTTTCGTTTGAGACAGCAGGGATTCTGTGGAAGACCTTCACATGTGGCATTAGCTATAAAAGGAAATTATAGCTGCTGTACAGCAATAGGCGGGGCCAAAAATTCAGGTAGTAAGAAAAAAATCCCAAAGTACAAATATTGCATCTTGACAGTGATTGACAGTGATTTGTTTTTAGCAGTAATTTATTGGATCCATAAATTAAAAAAACTGATGCTAAATGCCAATTTTGCATTGAATCTAATTATTCACAAGAAAGCAAAATTGAAATGCTGTAAAAAAAAAATAAAAAAAAAAAATAAATAATCACTGGACTATTGGACTCCCTTTTTACAGCTGAGGCAGTCTGGCATGGGGCTGGTCCTTTGTGCAAAATGTGGTGATTGTTTAATACATCGGAAAAATATAATTTCCTTGTAAGAAGAAGACGCAGTGGTGGCCTAAGGAAGTAACCTTGTAACCAGAGTTTCGCCGGTTTGTATCTGTTGTGGGCCATCACTAGGGAACCTTGAGCAATCTCCTTCACCGAATTGCTTCCAGAACTCTCCTGAAAAGAGATTCTCAATCTCAATGAGACTTTCCTGGTTAAATAAACGTATAAATTGATTAAAAAAAACCAAAAAAAAAAAACATAAAAACATCCAGGAATAAATGGGTTTATGGCAGGTTAGACTTCCTTACCACTAATGACTTCAGAAAGGGAGTCACTGTAGGTCCCATGGAAAACATTTTGCATCCCTTTATACATAAAATTAGGATCAATGAACCAAATCATAACTGCTCCATACGAGGAGTATGTAACAGGAATGAACGGTATGAAAACTTTTTGGAAGACACAGCCTTTGACCTTTTCTAACAATCTTTAGGAAAAACGTCATGTTTGTGTAAGATGTCTGGGGAATCTACATGCAGGTACTCAACAATAAACATTTTACATTTACAAATGTTTGCACTGTGGTCATCATTAGACGGTACAAAAAGAAAAACAACAACTCAGTAATAGTCAATGATCTTGTGCTAAATGCCAGCATTTGGTGTAAAGACAAACAGTATAACAACAGGGAGCATACTTTCTCAGCCTGGGTTTTCATTCAGCGAGGTGTTCTTGTCTCTTTGCTAGTGTTGTTCTTACTCCTTGTCCTTTGTTTTACTCTCTCTGACCATCTTCCATCCTCTGGTTTTTAGTCTCTTCTCTTCACTGGAACATCCGTTTTCTCAGTTATTTCAGTCAATGTTGGTTCTGTGTATATTTTTATTGGTGACCACTTGATGGATGCACTGATTGGTTGGTGATGGCTTTCTCAGCTTTGACAGCATCTTTACCTGGTTAGAGTTGAATTAAAATGGTATTTTGTATTTGTCCTTTTTGTCCTTGGACTGTGAAGGATCGTTTGTTTCATCATGCTCTAGTGGACTGAATCTTATTAAAATGATGTAAAACATTGATGCACCTCAACCTATTTACAATAAATCATGATGACATGAATTCAGCTCTATTGAAAAATCAAGTGCTTCCAACTTCTAACATTATAATAGTAATGATTCTTATGGTATCAAATGACAGCAATAGTTATTATCAATTGATTTAAATGTTGGTAGATTTTAAAGTTGTCATTATGTGACACTTTTCCCATACTTAATCTGCAGCCTTCATTACAGACCTCCTGAATATGTCGAAGGTTAAACTCCAAGCTAGTTGGCATATTCTGGACGTTTTCTTAACGTGGTGTGTTGAGTCTACGCTGCATCTCAGTGTATGTAAAACAAAAGAGATGCTGATCGACTTTTGCAAAAATCCACCTGTCCAAGCACCTACGTTTTTTAACGGCTCAGCTGTAGAGACAGTGTGTCAGTACAAATATGTAGGTACCATCCTTGACGTAAAACTGACCTTTATTGCGAACACTGATACATCTGCAAAAAGGCCAATCAGAGACTGTTCTTCTTGAGGAAACCGAGGAGTTTTAATGTTGATAAATCACTTCTGAAAATGTTTTGTTCACCTTTTATTGAGTCCATTTTGACTTTTGCGATGATATGTTGGTTCCGTAACCTCAGCATCACTAACATAAACAGGCTGGGTAATATTGTTAAACTTTGCCAAAAGATTGTTTGTAATGACCTGAATGATCTCGGTCATATTTTTCAAGTAAGAGCCACTCAGAAGGCAAAAGCCATCTTGGAAGACCCTCAGCATCCCCTGCATGGAGAGGTTAGACTTCTACCAACAGGGAGGAGGTTCACTTATGTTAGGGGGTCTAAATCTAACAGATACTTGAGGTCGTTTGTCCCATCAGCTGTTGAGTTTCTAAAGAAGCTTTAGGCACCGTTGCCTGTACATTTTTAGGATGCACTGCTGGTCTTTGTGTCCCTCATTCCACTCATGTCCATCATGATGATTTTCATGGTATTTTTCTTTTATATGTACTGTATGTTTCTATGTCATTGTGCTGTTTTTATGAATGTATTGCCTGGATGGACCTCTGCTGCAAACCAAATTGACCCTCAGGGACAATAAAGATTTTACAATCCAATCCAAAATATAGAATACAATAAAATGCAACAATTCTTAATGACTGTACGAAGCAGTGTAGAACAAATGTGTTGTTGTGGTTCCAGTTTTTCTGAAAACAAAGCCGATGTGCGTTTGTTCTTATATGATAGATTTGAAAGGAAACGAGAGCGAGACAAGTGCTTCAAACAAGGTTTGAGCTGTTGTCTCATCGTTTGTATTTCCTTATCCTGCAAAGGTTGCTGGAGTTGCTGGATTCTGTATCCCATATTTGTGATCTACATATTTGTATATACGCAAATTGTGTAAGATAGCTGATGTCAATCTGTCAAATATAAAAAAATATTGTTCTTTTCAAAAAGCTTAACACATTTTCAAATTGTTTATGCCCCTTTTATATTACATATTAGGAATACATATACATACTAGGAATATTCCAAAGCAATTAGGTTGGAACATTTGTTACCCAAGGATTAAAATGATATAATTTCCATGAGATGGATGAGTGTTGTTAAAAGATATATTTACTGTATGTTTCATCACTAAAACATGTAAAACATACAAAAGGTTTCAACCCATGTAAAAGAAAAATCTTATACCCTTGAAGAAAATGTTGATCCCAGTAATCAGAATGTTACCAAAGACGGTACAGACGACAACACGAAGAACCATTAAACATTCAAATCATGCAGGGTACAATTAAGTCAAAAATCTAAAATAATGTTAATGTCTTGGAAATCAGATTGTGTGATAGATCACCTTTATTGTCAAATATGTACAGGTACATGAATGAAATTGCACACGTAAATAATCACACTTAAAGTTGATAAAGGATGACTATAAAGCAATGATAAATAAACAATTACAAAAAATAAATAAATATTGTAAAAAGTAATGCCATTTATTTTTTGAAAGTAAAAAGGAACACATAATCTGATGCAAAAAATCGACTATAGGACCCTCCAGGTTTCTAGTTTTATATCCTTTCCAGGCTGCAAAATCTCCAAAAGGTTAGAATGTTGTTGTCACTTTTTATAGCCCATTTTAAGTTTGTGGAAGGTCACTGCTAATAAAAAAAAAAACGTTACGATAAATGATGCAAACATTGAATTTCAGGCGTTGAGCACATGGTGGTGTTTCTGCAAGACTGCTGCAGTAAAGGCCTAGAAGATTTTCAGTCTTCTTCATGTGAAGTAAAAATCTGTTCACCTTTCCCATTACTTCCCTTGTATTGGATGGGATGTTTTGGAGGAATGACAGAGTGTCAGGCTACATTATCATCGTCTGTGGTTAAGCACTGTGATCACGAAGCTGTTGAGGACTGGCAGTTTAGTTTCTGATTAAAAGGAGTATGAGTGACTTTCATTCTGCAGTCTCTAAAGATCCACACTTTCTATTATTTTACTCATGTGTGCAGCTTTGATGACATGCTCATTAGCATTGCATACAGTAACCAGTCTTGCCTCTGGAGGCTTTTAAGGTGCTGCAGTACACACATCTGTGTTATTTGCGTTTTGTCAACTGAGACTTCATGAAAAAAACTAATTAAAGATTTTAATTAGAATCTTTGGATTATAGTTTAGCATTATCAATTTAATATGCATGTTTAATTAAAGCCTATTGTGCCAACATACCCTTAGTCGAGTACACAAATCCAACTTATATACTGTATAGTGAAGAAGAATAATGTCCTCAAAGTAGGTTTTAACTGAACAAATTTAAAAGATTCATTGCCTAAAGGAGATTAATTGATTTTAATAAATATGTCAATGTGCCTAATATATATCATGCATGTAAAGTAGGAGCATCTGTGTAAAACAGTTTTTTTCTTTCACTGCCAAAAAATGTTTGTAATGTAAAAGCTGCTGCAATGTAGCACCTTTGCTATTGATTTGGTCAAGGTCATTGATACAAATGTATGACCTTGTATGCTGAAAAGATAAGGTTTGTGATGATGATGTTTGTGTTAGAGTACTTTTATGGCACTTTTCTTTAAGACTCTTAAAGCTGCACTACCTGAATCTTGAGGGGCATGGCTGAATCCCGTCCCACCCAATCTCCTCCTCTCACGGAAGTGCAAGAAATTGCGCACAAGAGCTGAACGTGCACTACCGGTAAAACATGTCACCACGCAAAAGGATGCACACAAAATATAGGAAAATGGAACATTAGATGACCTGTCTAGAAGGAAAACAGCCACTTGCGCGTTCAAAGTTAGTCCAAGACTGAAAACAAGTTTGCACCATGCACATGCTTCACTATATATTGCAGCAGCCAATGAGGAGGCTTCTTCATGGGCTCTGCACCTCCTTTCTCTAAATCCTGTCAATGGAGCTGGAGGGGGTTACCGTCAAGATTTTGTCTTCAGGGGTTTTATTAACTAAAATAATTAATTATAAGGCACAGACAGCACGCAGAGGTACATTTTTTTTTCAAAATGATTACTTTTACGATACTCTATATGATCCTAATAAGATTTTATTTTTCTAATTAAGGAAAATAAATCGAGTACCCCAGCTTTAAGGCTACGTTAACATTGCTCAGATCCAATTTTTTGTTTGTCCCTTTACATTACCATTTAAAATGCGTCCTGTATCAGACTCCAGTGTAAACGGTTCATGGCTCCAAACTGACCCGCATGCGCATTGTCGCGTTTGTCTCAAATGTTCAGCGGAGCCGTAGAATGAATGAGGTGCAGAGGAGGATGAGGAGAAAGAAAGACAAATATTTTGTTTTAGCTTTTTGTGGTGCTGTTTTGCTTTTAAACACAGACCATTTATGATAAATAAAGCTATAGTAAGGCTTCAGCTTTATTGTTATCATTAACTACATAGCGGACCAGCAACAAGGTCCCGGACGTCTCCATGAATACAGACTGAGAGATGCAGATCAGCAGGATTGCGGGTCACTAGAAACTTTGTGTATGCAGTGCAATCTGTTTTGGACCCAAAGGGTGTATTACAGAGAAGAGCTGGGAGACTCAAAAGAAGGCATTACAGTGTTCATGGACTAAATTATATGGCACATGGACTCCCACGATAAAGTCACACCCTTTGGTATCGGAGTTAATGGGAGCATTGATAATTTTTCACGCCATATCATCTGGATGCAAGCAAACGTCACAAACAGTAAACCTGAGGTTGTTGCAACTTATTTCATCGCTGCTATTAGTGAACGAGGTGGTTGCCCAAAAATAATCAGATCGGATCTACTGCAGTAACACCATCTGAGCTTCAGGAAAGCCACTTCAAAATATAGTGGCGCTTTTATGGCGAGTTCAACTTTAAAGAGACGCAGTGACTTGTTGGGGCCAGTGATGTGTTCAAGGACAGCTCGTAAAATATTTTTGAATGATGTAAATAGCAGACCTTCATATTTTTGTGTTTTGTTTTCAATTCAAATTTTGCTGTCAAAGAACACTTTTTTTTTAAAGTGTCTTGTTTATTTAAAAATGTTAACAATTCGTACGAAGTATGGGAAGCAAAATTAAAATGTATATATAGACATAAACAAAGTAGTCAAACAATTATATCAAAACAACTAAATCAAAAACAACCCAATACCAAGATTACATCAAATATACTATTAACATATGTTTGTGGTTAATAATACATACCAAAACTATGGCAAATAATAACGACAAACTTAAATCACAGTAGTAAATATTTTAAAAGTTATCAATAAACAATACAGTGCTGCAGGTGAGGACACGACTATTACTGTGATAACTTTAATGAGAGTACTGTGAATTAAACATAACTAACACTATCAAAAAGGCATCGATATAGGGTCAAATTAAAAAAAAAAATTAATAAAATAAAAAACAAAGTGTCAAGAGCAACCACAACTACAGTGTTTTAGTGGACACTCTAGTATCACTGTGGTAAGTGATACTAGAGAAACCGTGAGATTTAAATATTGTTACATCCCTATTAAATACATGTAGAAAAGTTTTGTCTCGATATTTTCAACCTTCATATTTCTTGCTGAATAAGCAAATTTAAGCTTACAAACTGTAGTGGCCATTTAGAAAAGCATTTCACCAACAGTCATGCAAAGCTGCATGGGTCCACTGCTAACTTCAGCATAGTCTACTGTGAGACACAGAGCAGTGAGCTAATTTCCCCCATCATGCCATAAGAGTGTCGGCCCCTAATGGGATGAAAGCAGCCAAGTGAAGAACGCTGTATCACACTGACAACGTGCCAGAGATATACACCGAGGGAGGCTGCAGACGCTTACCCTGGCCAGTTCTAGAAACTCGGAAGAAAAGTCAAACACACCACTAATTTCTCCATCAAGACAGCCACATATACTGATACCAGAAGATTCTTTTAAACTGCTGCATATTCCGAGGCAGTACCAGAGAAGAGAGCAGCTTTTGTAAGTAAAGCTTGGAATAGTAGTTGAATGATTCTGGCTAGGGTCAAGAACGTGTAACTAAACCCTGGGTTTTGGCTGACGTATCATTGGGAGGAAATTTAAATTTTTTTTTATTATGGGCAGGGCTTCTAGAGCAGTTAAGACACGCCCAGTCTATACAATCTCCAAGGAACAATCAATGCTATGCTATCTACTCATTATCCACTATACTCTCAATCCATCCTAACCTTGCCTGCAAGATGGATTATCCTGGTGTTCACAAACACCAGAATCCATCTTGTGCTGCAGTTGCAGGGAGAGGAACGAGCTCGGCTACTAGCATAGCTCCGAATAAAAATAGAAAGATGTCGACGCAGGGGGACGGTAACGTACCCTTGACTCGCATTCTTGTGTTGCAAGAATGGCAAAAGTCACTTTACTTAAGCATTAGCATTATTATCCCAGAAGAAACTTTTCACCAGCGGAGCCTTGTTGTTGCAGCAGCGTCTCTGCGGTGCATGCCGATGACAACTTAATCATGTGTTAGCATGTGATTGGCTAAAACAAATCATGGTGGACAGGCGCTTTGCCCAATCAGCTTCAAGCATTCTGTTCATGTCCCTCCCTGGTTCCGAAAGGATTCGCCAGACACAGACCCAGATTGATGTGGAGAACTCAAGTTAGAGGGAGGGCTACACATCAATCTGGCTCTTGCCAGGTTAAATCCAACCAACAAGTGATAGTTTTTATAGGAGGGGGAGTGGTATAGTGATATTAGAAGCCACCATTCACAGCAAATAGCAAAATCATATTGTAATAGCTAAGTTTCAACCCATAGAGTGCAGTCACTTACATTTTTCCAAAAAAAATAAAAAATATGCCAAATTTTAATATTTTGATGAAAATGTCATACTTTGGACAACGATCAATCATTTTTATTTCATTAACCTTTATTTAGACAGGAGAACCACAATCAACAATAAAAATCAACAATACTTTATACACAAACACTTTGTCTTCAGCTGGAAAAAGAGATCTTGTGGATTAGTTAAAGACAGCTAACGTCATCTTGAGGGCCATTAGCAATGATGTCTCTGCAGCACTGAAGATTTAACAGTAACACAGTGTTAAAGCAAATGTCAGAATGTTAATAATAACCTTTTTGTCAATTAAATTCTAGTGCCCGCCTCTTATCTGTTCTCAAAGCCATTCCAATGCCTTTGTCACACATTGACACACTTTAACATTCAGAAGTTGACCTTAACACTTATGAATATGATTTTTTTAGTGGGTTTACCGTACAAAGAGGATGGGACTGTTTGAGAATAGGTTGAATCAAAGCAAAGAATTATGACCATTTGAATTAACGACAGTGTATCCCCCTTATTATTATTTTTTTTTTTACATGTTTTTCCTGGTTTAATCATGTTAAAATAAAAAAAAAATGCTCAACAGTCATTTATTGCTATAACATTTAGAAACAATGACAGACATTCACTCTAAAGGCTCAAATGTTTAACATTCACGATCTGTATTTTATTTAAACAAAACCTGTTGGATATAAACTAAACAAGCAGTAACAACCATAACCATGAAGGCAGTCAGACTGTTTTTGTTTTAGAGAGAAAAATAATATGGTGGCACTATGAGAATATTTTTCTGAACAGGAGGAATTTTAAATCTCCCAAATGCCACAGACTTTTTTTTTCTAACTACAAAAAGATCTTTGCAAACAGATAAAGAAATGAGTGCTTATTGTGGAAAAAAATATACCAATACCTTTGACGCAAGCTAAACTCAAAAAGGTCACATTTGTTTTCACTTATTACATTTTATCTAAACCCAATTCATTTAAAACTAATGTAATGAATTCTATCATCAATTACATTACCATGATTTACAGTGGACCCGGAAAGTATTCAGACCCCTTTAAATTTTTCACTTTTTGTTTCATTGCAGCCATTTGCTAAAATCCAAAAAGTTCATTTTATTTCCTATTAATGTACACTAAGCACCCCGTCTTGACAGAAATGTAGACATTTTTGCAAATGTATTGAAAAAGAAAAACTGAAATATCACATGGTCATAAGTATTCAGGCCCTTTGCTGTGACACTCATATTTAACACACATGCTGTCCATTTCTTCTGATCCTCATTGAGATGGTTCTGCTCCTTCATTGGAGTCCAGCTGTGTTTAATTAAACTGATTAGACTTGATTAGGAAAGGCACACACCTGTCTATATAAGACCTTACAGTTCTCAGTGAATGTCAGAGCAAATGAGAATCATGAGGTCAAAGGAACTGCCCAAGGAGCTCAGAGACAGAATTGTGGAAAGGCACAGATCTGGCCAAGGTTACAAAATAATGTCTGCAGCACTCAAGGTTCCTAAGAGCACAGTGGCCTCCATAATCCTTAAATGGAAGAAGTTTGGGACGACCAGAACTCTTCCTAGACCTGGCTGTCCATCCAAACTGAGCAATCGTGGGAGAAGAGCCTTGGTGAGAGAGGTAAAGAAGAACCCAAATATCACTGTGGCTGAGCTCCAGAGATGCAGTAGGGAGATGGGAGAAAGTTCCACAAAGTCAACTATCACCGCAGCCCTCCACCAATTGGGGCTTTATGGCAAAGTGGCCTGACGGAAGCCTCTCCTCAGTGCGAGACATATGAAAGCCCACAGACTTTGCAAAAAAAACAGATAGAGAACTCCCAGACTATGAGAAATAAGATTCTCTGGTCTGATGAGACCAAGGTTGAACTTTTTACCGTTCATTCTAAGCGGTTTGCTCATCACCTGCCCAATACAATCGAACATAGTGGTGGCAGCATCATGCTATGGTGGTGTTTTTCAGCTGCGGGGACAGGACGACTGGTTGCAATTGAAGGAAAGATGAATGCGGCCAAGTACAGAGATATCCTGGAAGAAAACCTCTTCCAGAGTTCTCAGGACCTCAGACTGGGCCGAACGTTCACCTTCCAACAAGACAATGACCCTAAGCACACAGATAAATAACAAAGTAGTGGCTTCGGAAAAACTCTGTGACCATTCTTGACTGGCCCAGCCAGAGCCCCGACCTAAAACCAAATGAGCATCTATGGAGAAACCTGAAAATGGCTGTCCACCAACTTTCACCATCCAACCTGACAGAACTGGAAAGGATCTGCAAGTAAGAATGGCAGAGGATCCCCAAATCCAGGTGTGAAAAACTTATTGCATCATTCCCAAGAAGACTCATGGCTGTACTAGCTCAAAAGGGTGCTTCTACTCAATACTGAGCAAAGGGTCTGAATACTTATAATAATGTGATATTTCAGTTTTTCTTTTTTAATAAATTTGCAAAAATGTCTACATTTCTGTTTTTTTCTGTCAAGATGGGGTGCTGAGTGTACATTAATGAGAAATAAAATAAACTTTTTTTTTATTATTTTAATTTAAAGGGGTCTGAATACTTGCCGTTCCCACTGTAATGATCTCATTTGGCTAAATGTATGTAAACCAAAAAACTCTTGTTGTGCTGATTTTGCCACATGATAATGTGGATCAGTGTAATGTACCTTAACAGAGGCTGGGATAGAAATCCAAAATGAAATGCACACCAAGATACTGTGGAGTATTCTATCATCCAGAGCACATTGATCAATGCCTGTCAGACCTGCTGTCTGAGTCACACAAAATAAGTCAAAGTACACCAGCCAGCTTTTGCTTATCAACCTACAAAATATGATAAATGGGACATGAGTGTGTTCTTTGCAAGCTGATGTGTGTCAACTCATGATGAGGTATGTCACGATATCATTGGTGTTGAATATTACAGTCTGTCCCACTTAGAAATAGGACTCCATCATCAGAATCCGTTATTTTTCAAAATAACTTAAAACATCACACGGTACATATTCTGCTGGTAATGTAATGCTGGTAATTTTGGAAAACTACATTCATGCAGTCAGCTGTTTAGAGTAGATGAATAGTTGTTTGTTAGTTGTGCTGCACAAGCTCATTACAATGACTGCAAATCCAATGATTTCTGTCATTATTATAACAAAATTAATTACCAGATAAACGACTAAATCTTTTATGATACTACACAAATTGTTTTACTGTTTTTAAAGAAAGCAGATGTTGTCTTTATTGGTTTCCTAGAGATGATTATCCCATGATTGTTTGGATATTATGTGTTTATTAATTAATCTAACCACAATAATGTGTTTATAAATTGATTTAACTCAAGGACATTTTGTTTAAATGATCAAATTAGCTTATATATGATTTAGGTCTGTTTTATTTATTTATTTTTTATTAACTAAGAGAAATTGCTTTTTTAATTTTTTTTTTTGATCAAAAGCTAGACCTATACTTGATGATACGATGATAAATTAAAGAATTCTCCGACTGCCCAGATACAAAGCACACTCATAACAAACACCAAGTTTTCTGCACCAAGACTCCAACATGTTCTGACCAACACTATCAGACAGCAACACACAAAAGCAGCGAAAGCACCAAATGGCAGCAGATTGGCAGGGATACACTTTCCCAGATGGTTAACCCCTGAAACTCCAGGTCGGTCTGTCCGTTAATGAAACCTCTGACAAACAAACCCAGTGTCAGCATGTGATCAAATAACCCTAACGTTTGACTCTGTCTCTGCTCATTCGTCCAACACTACCATAGCAGATACGATTTTGGTTTGTTTTCATTCCTGTCGGAGTAAAAAGCTCTTTGTTCAGATTTTTATCAGGAATGATGGTGTTTACAATATAGTGAGTGAGTTTAGGGTCATTCTGTAAAATTTTGCTACCTACCTAATGGTTGCTCTCTCTAGACGTACCCTTACTCAGAGGTGTAAAGAGTACTTATACTGTATATCCTACTCAAGTAGAAGTACTGTTACTTGATTGAAATTGTACTCAAGTACAAGTACAAATGAGTCATACATAAAATACTCAAGTACAAGTAAAAAGTAGCTCAATTAAGTAGTAGTCAAGGTAAACTTAACTAGGCACTTTCACCCCCCATATTTATTTTTGGTAATACATCTTGCCACAATTCCCTTGCATACAGTAAACATCTCATGTATATATCTACTGTATCTATAAAAGCAAGGAACGTCTGTGTAGGTGTATTTGTGGAACTAATGTCTCCCCGAAGCATTGTCTGATCGACCTGAAACTTTGTCAACGGCTTGCGCATACCCCGAGTGTGTGCATCCGTTATTTTGAAGTAATTTGGACTGAGCTGAGAGGGCTCGGGTGTGGGCTCTCCAGTGATTGAATAACAACATTGGAACATAGGGATGAGATCATTGGAACAGAGGTAGGACCGATAACATCATCGCTGGAGAAGTAGGACCAATGTTCTAATGTTCTAATATTCCAATTATCCAAAATGAGTGGGGTGTGGGGGTGGGCTCTCCGATGGCCCTCATTGTTTTAGAACTCCAGTGATTGGCTCTGCTTTAGAACACTGATGATATCATCAACAGCAATGTCATCACTCCCTGCTCCAACACACCTGAATCAACTGAATGGCTCGTTATCATGCTTCTGCAAGCTTGATGACAACATTAGGTGTTTTGGAGCAGGGAGTCATCTAAAAGTCTCAGTAATCCGGCCCTCGAGGACTGAAGTCCGGCACCCCTGAATTAGAATGTTCTAACTGATGATGTCATGATAAACGCAAGTTAAACCGAATGGGACATGAGTGGAGCGTCTGAGCCGCACACACTACTATTACTACTACTGTAACTACTACTATAACTACTATTCTACAAATCACTTTTGGTTGTATCATGCTATAGAATCGACGTGCAGAGAAAGAGCGGAAACGTGAGGCAATGCGCCAGGCACATGATGCTGAGTCACCTGAAGTCCGAAATGCCCGCCTGACAAGACGCTCCTCTGGCTAGCAATGCTGCGCGCGAGGCAAGATGGCGTGCAGCAGAAACACCTCAGCAGCAGGAGGAATGCTTTAACACTACAGAGTATGTACACCTCTATGATCAACTCTGCTGTTATTCTACTTGTCACATGTGCAACTGCTCTGGAAACACAACTGCACCACTTAATTAAGCAATCAGATCAATCAACAAGTTCTCTGTAATGACTGACCTACTATTTCTATTCAAACCCATGATTATGCAAGTGTGGTTTCAGTCACTCTTGTTTCCTCTTTGCTTTTGCTGATACTTAATTTGTATGCAGCCAGTTTCTTTGCTTGGCCCTTGGAGAGCAGAGGTCCATATAATGGTTATTCCAAGAACTCTGCTTTGAATATTTCAAAGAGATGCAACCCAACCAGGAGAAAATTCAAATCACTACAGATGGATTAATCAATGCTCTGGTATTTCACAAAAGAAGCCTGCATTAAGTTCAAAGGGGGAACTTGTTTGCCAAAATACACTTGAAGGAAGCAGTATTATCTCCAGCTTCTCTCGAACTGCAGTCCTGCTTCAGGTATTGACATTTTTATATACTCTTCTGTATCGATCGCTGTGAAATGAGAACAGTTTAATTAAGAGAGAGTTCTTAAAACCAGAGGCACTTATTTTGTGTGTCTTTCATATAGCATTGCAAAGCTAAACCTACGATGGGAAGTAGCTACAATATACTATTACAAAATAAGAACAACTTGTGCCTCATTTTCAGAGTGTAATCCTCAGAGAGTCACCTTTCAGAGCTTCACTCAGCTCTCGCGCTTAATTATGCATAAAATATGTTGTTGGGGAAAGAAAAAAAAAAATCCCTGAAGTCTATGATCTGGCTTTTCCCTAATGTAACATTTATCAATTGATCTAACACGAAGCATATCAAACAATTGACTGAGATATGTCGAGCTGTATTCTCGCTAATAATCTTGCTCATGTTTGTTAATGCAAAAAAGAAAAAAGATGAAAAAAAAAAAACACGTAACACTCAAGTGTCCAAGTTTAGCACAAGTTTCATTTGTACTTTATTTTTATTGGATTTACCATCTAAAAGCACATTGAATTGCAATGCAAAAAATAAAATAAAGGATTATTATATATTTTATTCATGAAGACAACTGTTACCTGTACTTTTGTAGTGTGTCATCTATTCTCAGAATTATATATATATATATATACTGCATATATATATATCACTCCCCCAATTTAAAACTTTAATTCCACTAGGAAACAGCCCGTACTGCTCACTTTTTCGGTCATTACTAAGGTGAGGCCGTAGTAAATGAAACAAAATTAGGGAGGATAGATAATAAAGACATGATTACATTTATTCTTTCCAGATAAATTATCACACTGTCCTGTGGATATAAGAATAAACTGCTTCAAATGAACCTCTGTCTTCTCAATGTGAGCACATTCATTTGCATCTGTTGCTTTCGACTATCAAGTCTATAATCTGCCATAATAATATTTGTATTCATATATTAATTTGCACGTGTATGACAGCTCTGAAACGCCTACATGACGCTTATAAAGAAGCTTGTGGTGTACCTATGGTGCAGAGTCAGACTTAGTACTCCAAACACGTCATACTGGAGCACAACAAGGCTGCCGAGCCTGAATGCTTAATTTGCGGCCAGTAGGAGGCTTTATCCAGAGATATAAACAAGTGCAGGCCCTATTTCATGCACCCTCACGTGGGACAGGCATGGACTGAATTGTTAAACAGTGTATGGGGCCTCCTTGTTAACCCCTGGAGCAAGATCCCAAGCATTTATTCTAGAAAGACTCGAGACTTTGAAAACTAAGTTGTGCATAGCAATTGGTGTCATAACTCTAAGGGTGTGTGCTGAGCTACACATTGGGTGTTTTCTTTTTTAAAAATCCTTTAATGTTTGCATTTGAACAACAATGAGCATTTACTTCAACTGAACTATTAATAAAAATAATTGCAAATTATGGAAAACATTGTTTCAAATGATGCCTGCAATGCATTAGGACCTGTTCTATTTCTAATTTCCAAGCCAACCACATATTTTCACCAGTATTTTATCAAATCAGTATCAAAAAATACTGTGCATAATGTTCCCATAAAATAATCCTGATTTATTTATTTACAATATGTTCACAGTCATTAGGTTGATACATTTTTTTGTGTCAGCCTTGCAGATGTCGGTAGACATTATTTCGTGTTAAGAAGACACGTGTCATTTTTTTTTTTTTTTTTATCAGGAGCCAGATTTACACATGGCTGTGGAGCACAGTTCACGGTCTACAGTGCTTCACTGAATAGTAGAATGGTATTAGATCAAGTGAATGGGTGGACAGGGAGGCATAAAAACTCAGTTTTTAAGGCCAGGACGAAAGACATTTTTGTATCCAACAACAAAAAAAAAAAAACATAGTGTCTACAAGATCAAAAGCTCAAGAAAAGACAGTGACTTTACAAAGTACATTGTGTACACTGGGATTCATTTCCAAAGACACATTTCAGTGCTTTTTAAATAAATGCAACAAAGAACAAATAAACTCCAATAACAAAGTCCACGAAAAAAAAACAAAAAAAAAAAAACAATAAACACCAGATTACTGACAATTTGAACTTGAGTGGAGAACATTGCAGTTGTTTGTCTTTTGGAGTGGCCGGGATATGATGCTCAGTATATTGATTCACTGAAGGGGGAAAGACAGTTGTCCAAAGGAGGATTTATACAAGACTGCCTTACAGGTCCACACATACACACATCTTGAGTTACTGAGACAGAAAATCCCCAGATCTCACTGCTGCCTTTGTGCACAGGTATTCAGGCATCTATGAATGTGACAAAAAAGTGTGACTGAATGTATGAAAAAATGAAGAAAAAAATAACAATTTGGGGAACATTTTTGGGGAAGGCTCATTTATGTCAGTGTTATTCTCATTTCTGGGTGATTTTATTATTGTGACAAGAACTGAGATGGAGTCTTTTTTAAGACAGTATCCATCACTTTCTCCAAGTCCCTAAAGGAACCTTTTTTTCAGACTTGAGCCCAAAACAAAACAAAAAAAAAAAAAAAAAACATGGTATTTCGTGTGCATGATACGGCACAGCAACTACCCGTCACAAACGGTGCTGGAAAAAAGCCTTTTTTTTAACTAATCAGTATCGAAACAATGTATTTTGGATTGCAGCATATTGTTATGTTTGGCAACAATAGACATCCATATAACATTAACATGTTGCTGGACACCTTGCTGGCTGTTGGGTGAGTGTTCACTGTTATTTGGCTCAGCAGGAAATCATTTAATTCAAATTCCCCAGCCAGTGGTGAAGTGTGCCGGATTCAAATCAATCACCCGTTATTTTACTAATCAGCAAACCCTCCACAAACCAAAGAAGAAATCATCCACTGTTGAGTTTTGTTTGAACTCAGTCCTGCATATCTTCCAAGTTAAAGAAGTGGACTTTGTATTTTTGGAGAGTAAATTTAAGAAACTGTATAATCAGGAACTCAACCTAAATGAGCAAGTTTGCATCTCCATATGCATAAAGAAATACTTTATTCAATTCAATTTTATTTATTCAGTGCCAAATACAAAGCTCTTACCAAAATTTAGAAATCAGTTGTTTAAATTTTTAAAAAAAGACACATCTGCAAGCATCAGCGAACAAGGAGAGGAAAAACTCCCCATTTAACAAAAAAGCTTAAGCTTTTTACAGCATGTAATCAGTTTGAAGCCTGCATTTATTTTGGACTGCCAGATACTGAAAATATGGATGAAATAATCTAAAGTAGAGCGAAAGAAGGAGAGAACCTTAATTGCAAGAATCATGGTGAAGAAACCACTCAAGGATTTGGGTTAGAGCTAGTGAGTCAGTGTAGAGACAAAGAAGAGTGTGATGTGATAACATCAGACATCAAAACCCACCGGGCAAGGCATGGTCCAATATCTTCACCCCATCCCAGACACACCCATTAAAGAAGACAGAGCCATAAAGAGAGGGATGAAATAACTGAGTTAGTCCCAATTCTAAAAATATGCTATTTATAGCAGTAATGGGCAGTAACGAGTTATAAGTAACACGTTACTGTAATTTGATTACTTTTCCCAAGTAACGAGTAAAGTAAGGGATTGTAATTAGATTACAGTTATTTCCCCCCAAGCAGCCTGCGTTGCTGCTTTACTAAAACAAAACTGTTTCGCTACTCTACTGTTTTATACCGCATTATAACCCAGTTTATTTTTTGTTTTGCATTATAACCCAGTCGGTTACCGTAGTCTCAAGCCAATGACGTATCCGGCGCAAGATCATTGGTAAACAACACACACAAAAATGGAGCGCGAGAGAGAGTGTCCAAGCTGATGTGAAGTACAGACATTACCTTGAGTTTGACTCCGTAAAAAACAACAATATTAGCGTTGGAGTTGATGCTGCCGAACTGTCAAAGCTCGTCGCTGGGTATATGGTCGAGGACAAAAATTTCCATCGTAGACTCCGAATCACCGACGCATTGTAGAAAAAATAATGACCAAAAACTGCGTCAAGCTGTCACAGAGAAAATTAGATATACAAGTTAATAGAAGGAAAAGTTGTTTTATTTTATTAACATTTTGTGGAATGTGCAGTGTTGCATCTTGTGGTGTGGATGGTGATGACAAAAAGGTGGTGTAGAAGAAATCTTCGGGACAACTGGGTTGTAAATAATAGGCTGTTTATTAATACAATCAGGGTCCAAAACCGGATATCAAAAAGAGTGACTTGTGAGAGCTGCTGACCAGAGCAATGCAAATACGGTTAAATGTTCAACAATTTTCTTCAAGTCAGAAACTGTTGTATTTCATTTCATTTTTGCTTCATGCAATTTGCGTAATGTTAACAAGTTATTTCAATTTTGATAAATTGTAAAATAAATTAAATAAAGTTTAATTTAATAAAAACAAGATAAAAAAAAAAAAAAAAAAGAACCAATCAGAGCCAGGATTGTGTTTGATGGGCTGTCTGACAGCTGTTGCCCACAGGCCCCACCCCTTTCTCGGGCTGGAGCGCCATCTTTTTTACAGTGTATGATCTGGAGTAGAAGATGGAATTGGCTACTTTTCTGCTTGAAAGGTAATTACCGCTGCTTGATTTACATTATGTTTGATTGTTACACTAGAACTCATGTACATGTGTTGTTCAAGTGAGCGCAGCAGCCTCCGTGTGGACTGCTGTAAGTGGCAGTGTGTTGTTGCTGCTGCTGCTGAGGTGTGTGCCCATTGAGAGAGAGAAGTGCTGCAGTAATATGCTTTTAACAGAGCATGTTATTGTACTGTGATGTTGCTGTCGGACTAACGTTAGCTTGTTAGCTCCTCTTAGGGAGGGACTTTGGAAAGTTTGGAGGCAGGGCAAGAGAGCAGCAGGGAGGGAGGAGAAAAGAGGGATCTGAGAGATGTAGACTCCGCCTTTAACAGGGAGTCAATGCTGGGGAAATGTACTCTCTGCAGCTAGAGAACTAACAGGTAAAAGCAGTAGTGTTCTGGATCAACAATATTTTGTGATGAGTGTCATGAGATGACTTGTTGGAATATGATTGAATTAAATGTTTGAGCTCAAGCTGAAAATAAAAGCCATTATCTTTTTTTTTTTTTTTTGTCTTCATGCACATTTCACCATTATATCTGGAATGCACATCTATGAAAACCACACAATACATAGTTAAAGTTGCATATGATAAAGCAGGGGAAATACATACATGTTTTGTTTTTGAATGGCTATTGTAGAGTAATATAGATATAGAATATAATTCTAACTGTATGTGGTATTATATATGGTATAAGTAGATGGTTCAATCATCCTCAGTCCTGGTTTATTTTTTCTGACTGAAAAAACTTGTAGTTCAGTCACAAAACTTTTGTTGACATGCTGCCACTGAACTCGGCTGAACTTGAAGGCTGGAATTTTTAACTCAAAAAGGCCAATTTCCGAATTGGCTGGAATGCAGCATTATGTGTTTCTCAGTCAGCTATTGATTCTTCATTGGCTACCTTCCATTCCACGTCTCAAAACGCAAGATCATGACTCAGGATTTGTCGGATTTTCCCACACATGAGAAGTTTTGGTCGTAAATTTTAAACAAGAATTTTATTTGAATAGGGACAATGCAATTGCACACGGTTCCAAAACAATGAATGCAACTGATATTTTATACAAAGAGTTTAAAGTTGGAGCTAATTTCCAAATATTTTCCCTTGTTGGGATTTTACATAAGATTATACAATCTGTGCACTAAAATTTAAGAAATATGCATGCTTAAACGACACCGTACAACACAACACAACACACACATGCAATTATCACAACTGGCTTAAAGACTGCATTACACAGTAAACCAAAATACATGGTATAGGACTAGCACTACATCTTCAACCATAGCTAGATATTCTTTGGTGAAAACATTATGAACTTATACAGTATAGGTATATGTTTTTCACGGTTTAAACATTGTTTTTTGGAAACCCACTAATACATTTCCTTCACTCAGGTGCCAGCCATTGTTCCTGTTCCTTTCCCACCTACAATAGTTTTCTATCACATAGGTAGGTTTGCAAACATGCTCTGCAGAAAACAGCCCTGCAACTTTAATATATGTGTCATTGGCTGTGACAACAGTTTCCAGATGTCATTTTGTTCTGTTCAACTTGAAACAGATGGGATGGAAAAAGCTGTTTCTGTCGTAATGTGTGAGCAGCACCTTTTCAACTTGTGCTCAGAAAAGGAGGAATAAGAGACCAAATCACCAGTAATAGTCTGACTGTAAGCCCTCAGTCAGCGTGTATTAGATTTATCACTTTCGTGTCCCTACACCTTGTTGAAGCCTCCAGAGTATGGCTGTATAGGAGGGGAGGTCTAAGCGGTGACTACGACATCTTTCTTGGTACATTATCTTCACACTCAATCTCCTTGGGGTAGATGGAGTGCACATTGGAAGTGCTTTCACCAGTTAAGTCCTAACATGTAACCAGACATTGCTTTTAAGGGTCGGCTGTTAACAGGGTTGACAATGCTTTTTTTATAGCTTTCAGATTGAATATTCTCAGAGTCTCCCTGTGCAGAGACTGTGTCATTACAGCTGATGGTTCCATTATTTTCCAAAAGAGTTGGCAGGACTTTTCCATTGTGTTTCCCCCTACACCTAATAGTTATCAGTGTTCTTATATCCAAAGTGCATACTTTCACAAGGACACTCTTGGTTATGACCATCGAGGCTCATGTTCTGCCGGTAGCTTTTAGTATTCTCTATTATATTTTCAAGATTACTGAGGGCAAAAAAATTATGGCTTTGACCGATAAGCAACTTGTTTCAAAAATTTAGATTAGGAGGAGAAAGTTAACTTTACCGACAAAGTCAAAACATATTTTACAGCCTGGCCTTTTCGGACACATTGATGGCAAAGTGAATTACTACCAAACATGGTCTCTAATAGGCTACAGCAGCAGCTGTTGGAATGTTACATAATTTATGTTAAAACAAAAGCAGTTTCCAAGACTTATAAATGTTAGTTATGAGCAAAATTATAGAAGAAATAAAAGTTTCCTGAAACTTTAGTAACTCCATTGCAACATTAATAACACTTTATACACAATTCTTGAAGATTTTATTACGGACGTTATCTACCTTAGTTGAGATTCTTGTGTAGTTTCCCTCTTTCCAGGCATGCATTTGTTACTTCTCTTCACCGTATTGATTTCCCGTGATATCATTTTTTTAGAGGTTGATCACATTGCCCATTCTAATATGTCTTTCACACCAATTGTTTTAATCCTGTCTACCTTTGTTAGAATTGCGTGCCCTCTATAAATATTGTATTTCAACGAGAGCTGAAGGAGACATAAGCTTTCTTAGATTAAAGTGATAGGCAACCAATCAAATTAATGCACTTTAGATGGTGAAAAATAAAACTTTGCGAATGATTCTTGTAAGAATTGTCTTTGTCGTCAATTATTCTTATATATCTTAAGTTACTGATTATTAGCTAGTCTGTTGTTTGTTTTTTTTCCTATTCTGTTTAGTACTTATTGTGTATTTCTAGAAATCCATACAGACAGAAGCAATATGATGAAAATCATATGATTAAGAAATGGGGGTGGGATTAAATAAGTATTTCTTTTTCCCACTCCCTTTTGAGCAGACATTGCATTTATAAATGTACATGATCTTACTGTGTATATTCATTTTTCTGTGTTGGAGTATCTGTGAACGAAGTTATTTTTTTTGTGTGTTTTTTTTTTTTTTTTGTCTCGTCCCTGTTCGAAAAAAATAAATAAATAAATTAAATAAAATATCAACTTAGCATTTAATTACTGACCATTATGCCTTTAAATGCTTAAATGTGGGCATATTTTAGCCAATCATCATTCTCATATCACGTTGCTGTCACATCAAAGCTACTCTTCATATTTCTGGTCCCAAAGAGAGTCCACATTTTAATCTGACGTAAGGATTAGCTACGTGTCATCCAGTTCTTTGGACGTAATGAGGTTATTGTTAAGAAGACGAAGAAAATTGTATTTTAGGTTGAATATCCCTTTAAAAACAAAGGCTTATGTCGTGAAGAATGATAGGTCTGTCAGAGCCAACTTTTTACTGCCAAGCTAACATTAAAGCGAGCCAAGCTTAATAAAGATACACTTAATATGCCATTCTATTCCACTTGTCGAGGATACATCTGCCTTGAACAACATTGGCTAACTAGCTTGGTTCTGAAATATATGGTTAGATCATCATCTATGGGAATATCCCTTGTGATAGCAAGTAGCTAGCATTTGTTTTTTTGTTTTTTTGCTGAAGCCACAGTGGAACAACAACATGTGCTGGGTAGAGGCAGGGACAACATCAGTCATTACTTAAATCCCTCATGGTAAAGTTTATGACTGCGATGAAACATTGATTCTGAGAGCTGTTTGGGTTTTGTGTACACGACTTACAATTTGGAAGCTTCATGAATAACTCACGTTTTAGCTAAATGATGAAGTAGAAAGTGCAGTGTGCCAAATTTAACGAGCTTTCTGGTTCTGCTTTCTCAGCTCTGCTCCAATTCACTTGCCAAAGAAAGAGTAAAAAAAAAAGGGAAAAAAAAGGCAGCTCGATGCATCCCTGGTCATCATGACTCTGCTAGATTCTGCTTTAACTATGTTATCTGGGAATTCAGCACAGACAGAGAGTTGCTGGGTGGCATGTGACAGGGGAAACAGACATTCTATCTAAAGAAATCATCAATTCACATTTATTTTAGGGACAAATTGAGACCTGCGATACCAACAAACATCTAGACACAAATTATTACAGGTACATAATTGGATGAAACCTCTCCATCTAGCCTTTTAACAATCTAGACAGTACATAATGGTTTCTCAATGTCATTTGATATCCACAATGCTCTGAATATTGACAATTTGTGTAATCAAATTCTATGTAGAAGCTGAAAACTGGGATTTTATAACATTTCCATCCAGAGTTTCCCTATTAAAAGATTTATTTTTTTTTTTCAAAGACTATCGAATCCGACTTCCTTTAAAAAATGTATTCAAGAGTTTTCATATCAATATGAGCAAACTAAGTATTACAGTCATGTAACATCAGAAAGCATTACAAAATGACTATTATTTGAAGACGATATTAAATCAGTTCCATTTCCAAAATCAGTCTTACACGTTAACCCATCCCTAGTCATAAACCATGACTCTATTATCCAGCATGAATTCAAATCAATTATGTTTATATAGAACTACATATAACAAAGTTTTCTAATGGTAAATTATCAGCATAAACAACAACATTATCGATCAAGAAAAGCTAAATAAATCAATCTTCAGAAGAAAAAAAAAACATTTGAACCAATAAGTTGACATAATGACATAGACCCAGTCATTGGGCCCTGCTCAGTCAGTGTCACTATGTGCAAATCTAACCAAAACATGTGAGATTTATTTATGGTATGAAGTTCCTCCACAAATACCTTCTGCAATTTGTAGACTAGAAATATTTCAATTAAAGAAAAAGTTGTGAAAAATGTTTACCATTAATGATATAATTGAACATTGATGGGAAAATATCTGTTTATGTTCTTTTTGAACAAAGTATAGGAAGTTGTTTTTAAAAGAGGTGCTATTTAACAATTTTCTTTTCTTTTTTTTTTTTTTTCAAAGATGACCAAATCCACTCCCAGACATGAAGCAACACACATGAATAAAATCACATAAGTGCAGGAATATGTTAAATATTTATAATTGTAAAATGAGGGTAAAGCCCTGGTAGTTGCTGAGCGAGCTCTGACAAAACCAGACAAGAATAAATTTGTCATGGAGAATTTATCATTTCTAGGTCAATGTGACCTTTAGAAATGCATGTGGGTTTAGAGTATGAAAAAAAAAAAAAGTGTTTTATTGAGCACTTGAAGTCAGTACCGAGTGCTTATATGACAATAACACCTGTAGACCAGCACACTTAATAGACATGCAATCATATAAAACTATTATATTAGATTTAGTGAAGATGACTATTTTTATCACAATGATAACCAAAGTAACTGATAAACTATGATAATGCTATAATGTCATACTTTGCACAATATATTCAGCTTCATTTGATTTTGTTTTATGAAGGAAATGTACAGGAGATGTAAAAACACATATCACCCTTTATTTAAAGCAACAGAATAACAAAGCATAAAACAATACAGTTTAAAATAATATTTTTTTGCATTTTAAAGCATTTATTAAATATCATATATATAATATAATATAATATTAAGTTTAAAAACATTCTTTAGAGTAGGTCTAATTTGATCCCTGTCCACAGTCTCCGCACTGCTATTTGCAACACTCCTTTCAAAATGACTCATATTTGTGATCCCTGGTTGGGTTCTCACAACGTTTGTTATCATTGTAAATAAGAATGCTTAGTGGCTCCACACGGACCTTCGTATTTCATTAAAAATACACTACAGTGAGTCATTTATGAAATGGTTTGTTTTTTATCTTTTGTCTCTGGTCCTATATAGGCTATAACTAGTTGGGAAATGCTGATCTGACAACTTCTTGTTATAATTATTTGGAATGGTACTTGTTTGACTTGCTTAGAAGGCAGCAAGTTAGCTTTTCTCCATCGATTTTAAGATACACCCATTGTTTGTCTTTTTATAAGATGTTTTTAGAGGAACGAAGCACATCATCAGCCTCTGTTTTACAACAATACAACAGTGCTGCTGCTTCCTGTTATCGCATTTTTACAACAGCCAGGCAAAGTCACATAACAACCTTTCTTCTTCCACCCACTGTATTTGTTTTTCTGAAAGAAAAATACAAACAACAAAACATTGTGAAAGACCATCACTCTATTTTTGAAAATGTGTTGATTTTGGTTTCCAGTACAAGTCATGTGTCACTAACTGTAAAGCTCCCTGTTCAGGGTCTGCTTTGAACAATATGTCGATGTCAGAAATGCCAGTGGTTATTGTGTCTGTTAGTTAAGGTCTGCCAAGAGCTACACAGAGGGGAGGGAGAGTCATCACCGCTGATTCCAGACCTACTTTTTTCACAGCACATAACAAAGCGTCCACCCCCTGCAGTATATGTGCTGACCGGTGACAAAGCATCTTCCTCCCAGCTGCTGCACACTTCACACACCGCTTTGTACCCTCCACTGTCAGATTTCAGACTCGATGGTGCTTTCTGCCTCAGCGGCCCGCGTGTCTCCAGCCAAAAGTGTGTCTGGCCAGGTTGTCTGCTCCACCTCATTGTGCCCAAGGCTACCATTGCATATATAAAACTGAATGCTTTGCTCTGGAAATCAGGTTTTGTATAACAATGAATGGTGTCTTCATTTGAATAAAAACACTAAATTCTTCAGATTGTTTTCCATCTATATTGTCTTTCACCTGAAAAATATGCCCCGCGAGTAGGGATGTGCATCGTTAACTAGTTCTTTGTCAAATGATTCTTTGGAATCGCTGACAAAAACCTTTTACAATTCTGCTATCGATTCTTCCCGAGCTGCGCCGCCACTGTAAACAAACGGACCCCACTCGCAAATTTGCGATGACGTCACACACACAAGCTGCTGCATTTCACCTGTAATTCCTGCAAGAGAGACCTTTGTGCCAAAGCGGTTACACAACCAATAGGTTTACACAACATGGCATTATACTCAAGCGCTGCAGTGTCTTTGGCGCACTTAGCAGCACCAGTGCTAGCAAATTAAACAACTCTCTGCCCCTGGCTCTACGCTACACAAACTCCATTGACTCCTTTAAAATGCAGATAAAGACCACAGTCAATCACGAGGACGTCCTTGTAAAGCGGGGAGGGAGTCGCTAGATCGAGCTGGGAACCCCAACTGGAACGCTGATCCACTGCAGTTTCTATCAGTGGAGTCTCTACTTCACCCTCCTTGACGGGGACGAAGTGAGGAGAGAAGAAGTCCTGCTCGGACAGGTTAACCTAGCTTGCCAGTCTTCTTTGGAAGCTTTGTGCATTAAACATGGCGCAGTGCTGACACGAGCCCAGAATTACGACCGCCATTCGGACATGTTCCAGACCCAGGCAGTTGGATCACTTTGTGCCTGTCTTTAGTGGAGATTTTACTCCCACATGGACAAAGGCAAGCCCCAGAGCATCCCACTCCCTCAGTGAGAGGGGCCTTGCCTTCCATCATTGCGTGACACATTTAGGAGAGCAGGTGGCCGAGCTTGCACTACCACAAGACAGCTAGCACAGGTGATAACAGGGATGCAGACCAACATGTACTGGACCGTCTCAGACGTCGAGGACAGCGTTGGTTTTCGGGATGACAGCTGGTTTGCTTGCATCTGAGACTCGGGCAGTGGGACCGAGGCAACAGCGAGGTGTGCTGAGATCAACGCACCGGCCTTGCTGCACGGAGCGTGTACCGAGGCTAACACCAGAGTGAAAGAGCCGTTAGGAACCAACGTGCGCTGACGCTGCAGCGTTTGAAGGAGCCGTCAGCCGGAGTTGGGGCTCGAAGGTTCACCTTTCAGCAGTGTAGGACAGCACCTACAAAGCCAAGCAAAGTAAGAGCTGTATTTTTTCCACTTCTCAACCTGTTGGTCCAGAGCAGGTGCTAGTTCTGCCAGCGTCCGTCGACTGGAAAAGGAATTCGCCTGTGGACAGTTAAACTGGCAGATAATGAGAGATAGCTGAGAGGAGAAGAGGTGTTTGAATAGTGCGCGTCTGTCCGTGTCCACCTTTTATAGGAGGTGGGAGGGTCCCTAGCGGACTGACATGCTTCACCAGCCAATAAGGATTGGCGGATTGAAATAATGCGATTGAAATAATTGAGGTTGCATCCCATAGTGAGATATCTCACCGAATATTATGAAATAGAACTGTGGAAATGAACATTCTTATGGCAGTGGGAACAAAGGAACGCCTGCAGTGGTCGGTCTTGGATTGTGGTGGGATGATGTGATGGTTGAAGGAGCTGCACATGGTCCACAGCTCCTCATAAAGAGGGTGAGAGGAATCACAAAGATTTTGCCCCTCATCTCCCTCTCAGCTATGTCTTTAGGGAATCCAGGTCTAGCCCAACTACAGAGCAGGACTTCCTCACCAGTTTATTTATTCTGTTTGCCTCACCAGCCTTGATGCAACATTTTTGAAAACTTGAAATCATTAGTCATGAAACTAAGGGACCTGCCTAAAGGAAAGAAGCTCAAACTACCAAATTGTTTTATTTGACTATAGCACTACCTAGTCCTTCAGCTTCGCGATTGTTGGTTTACGTCTTTTTACAAGTTGCAAAATACAATAAAAACTCAAGTAAAGATATGAGAAAAAAACGACTTAAGTACAAGAACAAAGTATTGGTACTTGGTTACTTATCACCTCTGCAGGTTTCTGATAATATCTGATTTAAAATAGGATGAACCAGCATCAATACTGATGTGCAAACAATAACTATAAGCTATTGGTGCAGATGTCCAAATCAGAGCCAAATGGGAACTGATATAATTTGTCAATTGGTGCACGGAACAAATTAAAAAAATATATAAATATAAGTCTAACCCAAAATATGAAATGTGTGTTGTTACTGCAATTTCTGGTTCTAACACTTAGTGAAGCTGCCATGACTAAGGCAGGCTGTACAATGACCAAAACTCATCAAGAAAAGCCAATCTTTTAACAAATCATAAGAAGGAATTAGAGATTTACAAATTATAATTCACCAGTGTTGGGAATATTTTTCACACCTGGATCATCACTGACCTTCTTTTAAGTGATCATAAAGAGATGCCATACTAATCATGGAGACAGAATCTGAGGTAGAGCTGCTGGTGCTGCAGCTTCCAGCAGTGTGACTCGGTGGGGGCTAGGGTTGCCAGATCTTCCCCCAACATAATTGCTGCATGTTTTAGCCGGGTTTTTGCCTGTAAGGCTCTTTAGAAATCTGGCACAAAAAATTCAATAATAATAATAATAACATTCATCAGGCAGATATACCAGGTTCAGTGCATGTTCGCTCAAAATATGAACAAGTTCATGAACGATCGTGTTCAGACAACACAGAAAATCACTATACCGTAAATGCACACAAAACAGGTAAATTGTGGATATATTTGTGAATTTTTATTTTCATCCCATAGTTGTCCACTGCTTGCAAATCAGTTACTCGTAGGAGCTGACCCTTATCATTCACTTCTATCAATCCTCTTCTTCCATGCACAAAAGCAAGTTTTAAAGGTTCTTCTTGTCTCACATGCGCACTACTTATGTGCACCCCTGAATATATCATGCTAAGTATGTCCTAAAAGCTTTCCCATTGGCCCAAAGATATGTCCCCCCTTTGTTTATTTATAGCTCAATTTTAACTATTTACACAAGGTTAAACACAGGAGTCAGTGATCGATCTGCATCATTTACCAATGCTTATTTGATGCTTCCACGGTTTATTGCAAGAGCATGACGACGGTGAAGTAGAATGTGAACAGCTATGGCAAAGGCATTTCTACACCACACTGAGCGAAGGAAATTGCTTCCTTAATACGTTTTCACTTGCACTTGTGGACAGTTATTAGTGTTTTTATTTGAGACTGGCAGGAAAGATACATTAGTGTACAATACCATATAGAAATGTAGCACAACCATGTGATCAATCATGAGCAAGATACAGAAAGTTATTCAGTTTATTAGATTAGAACAGTAAAGATGTTTAAAAAGAAGTTTGAATCGTTTTGTGTGTCCAAACAGGAGGCACATGTGGAAACATTACTAGTTATTAAAACTCCAGCTGAGAAAAAATATATTGCAAGCTTTGTGTGGAATACATGTCATTTTAAAATATGCATAATTTATTAACCCTGGCTAAATGTGTAAATCCTCCCTAAAAATATATGCACACAGTGACATCAGGAGGGAATAGGAATTATTTTTCATTTAATGCGGTCTTTAAAATATTACCAGCATTTTAGAATAGGAATATTTGTTTCTCTACTGAGGAGCCAAAACTTTCCTCATTGCAGGAAGGATGTCTTCTTATGACAAGTTGGTTTAGTGTATTAAATGTAGAATAAACATGAAAAAAAGATGGATTCTCAACTAATTCTCTGAGTTTTCTTATCTGACATGTTTGTAACTAAAGTGTGCGATCATTACCTCCACAAAGCAGGTATATTTTGTGTTTGTTTGTTTGTCTGTTATCAGGATTACAACACATGTACAATATTTATTTTGTCAAAATTTGAACAAAAGATGAACCTTAGGCCATGGAAGATTCCATTGAATCTAGATCAATCTATACATTTTGGATCAGTTTCGATAATTGAAAAATCCCCATCTCTCATTGTTGGCAAAATTTAAAACATTTAAATTTTGGTTTGTAGTGAATGATCTTCATTAAATTTGACTCAGTTATGTCAGGATCGAAATTGCACATTTTTCCAAAAAAGGGGGGTGTCTATACATTTGGACCCACTGTATTGTTATAAACTCATTCATTCAAACTCAGCCATTTTCAGAATTTCTACCCCTCTCACTGCCCCCCCGAGATTATTGTAGTAATCTGAGTCATAAAACGCAATTATCTCGTCAATGGCACTGAGTGACTTAATGACGATCAAATTTTCTTACGAGCCTTTAAAGTGTAAATGATCCGGAACACTGATCCAGATAACGCAATATTTGGTAAAAAGAATTTTTGACCGTTGGTGGAGGTTTGCGCTCTCCGAGTGCTCTTATTATCTGATACTCTCTGTTTTAACAGCTGACTAAGATAAACATAGACAATATATAGGCTTTCTACTTAGAAGAAAGTTTCCCACATATCCCACATAAAGTAGTAAAATAAAGTACAATTTGGCCTTGAGTTGTTTTTTTTTTCATGCTAATTGTTTCCTGTGCTTTTATATTATTTTGGTCAAAACATTATTTAGTCCAGTGTCCTGGAACTGGTGGAATATTGCAATAGAAACTCGTAGCAACTATCTTTAATACATACAACCATTCGATAAATCCCAGAGTTGTAAGGACTAAAGCTATGAGATCCAAGCCTTACAAAAATGGTCCGCAGGGGGTTAATGTCTCTCGACTATTTTAGACATGCTAGTCAGACCCCCAAACTGTGCTGCATGAATTTCACAACTCAATCTGGTCCATGGTGGGGAAAAGGTTGGGGAACCCTGCCTTGATGAAATGGCAAAGAGATTACAAGTGTAGTCGTTCGATGCGGTTGATGTAGTGCTTGACCTTGACAAGAAGGGACCAGATGGCTCACCGCAAACAAACAAGCAACAGCTCGACATATGCTTGCATCGCAGCCTGACCTGGAGACATAAAGGGATTTTTTTGAGCACTCCTGCTATTTGCTTTCAGCAGCAACTCATGCCGAACTGTAGGCCAACGCTGGAAAAATAATGAGCAGGGTCTTCATGCAGAGGTTCCTATAGATATATGCCTTGTGTAGAAATATTACCTGTTTTAATTCTTTTTAGAAACAACATGCATTTTGAAAATGTTACATAAGTGCTGATTAAAGACATAAACGGCACAGGAAAAGCTGGTAGTAATAGTTGTTTAACGTTCTGCAGCTTTACTATGCTGCAGCGGAAATGTCAGCACGAATCAAAAGCTAACAGTCTTTTCCACACGCTTCAATGAAACTACAGTCCACTGTGACTCTGTTGCATGAGGGAATCTCAAAAGCCCCAAAGCTCCAAAGCTTCAATATCTGTCAGCACACAGGATGTAGTTTTTCATGTAGGATAAGTGTAAAAAGCCCACTTGTATGTATCAAAGCTTATAGATGACCAGACGTCATATATCAGGTCAGGCATCCATCCCAAGGTTGGATGGTTGAGTTGTACTTTACCATCTCGGCACCAAGTACACATTCTCTGTGAGCCCAGGGGGCGGGACATGTCACACATATTCTGTGTTGAATAGAAACACATTCAGGGAGTGTTTTGAGTGGGTTTGGATGTGTTGTTTTTTTGTTTATTTGTAGGAGAAACAAGAAAGAAACAAATACATTTTCTGTTCAAATAACAAACATTGATTTACATCATGAAAGTATATTTTTTAAAGAACATTGTTGGTAAACAAACAGTCTTACAATCTTCTCTGTGTAAAGCAAGCGTGTTATGTTCCTCAGCTAATTATTTTACCATGACTTATAAATAAATAGAAAAAATTAATAAATGAAAAAGCATTAAAAGACTAAATGCAGTCAGAACTATAGCTGCTGTGCAGCAATGGTCAGAGCCAGGCAATTTTAGCCAAATTTAAATTTAGGAATTCTACAGCTGCAATGATCAGTCAATAAATCAATCAGCCAAACATATAATTAATCCCCAACTAATAATAATACATCAATTTTAAATAGCGCTTTTTTGAACACTCAAAGTCGCTTTACAGAATTAAGGCATTATTCTTTCACCTCAGACTTAGTGGTGGTAAACTACTAATGTAGCCACAGCTGCCCAGGGGCAGACTGACAGAGGCAAGGCTGCTATAGTGCGCCATCAGCCCCTCTGATCACCACCAACACTCACTCACACACTACATTTATACTAGGCAATGTGAGTGAATGAAGTGCCTTGCCCAAGGACGCAATGTCAGATACCACTGGGGCGACTGTCTCCCACTGTGGCACCTGGAATTCTAAGTCCAACTACTAACCAGGCCCACACCTGCTTAGCTTCAGAGATCTAACGAGATCGGGCAATGACAGACACATTTTGTGATGGAACATCTTATGTCACTGAGTAATTAGCACATGGAAATGTCACCTGTAGTGTCACTTGAAACAGCTGTCAAAAATGTAGTTATTAAGACAAAAATCCCAAAATACAGAAATCACACCTTTACAGCATGAGGGTTTTAGCAATGATTTATTTGGCTACATAAATGGAAATGTGATGTTTCAAAATGACATTTTTGCATGAACTCCAATTTCTCACATTGGAGCAAAATTCAAAATGCGGTAAAGAATTTATTTTTGAGATAAAATTCTGCTATTTTCTAAACATCATCGACAGTGATTTCAAAATGATGTTAATATCTGTAATGAACATTGAAAATGTATTTAGCAAGAATTTGCAAGTATGTTTTCAAAACCATTTAGTGGTGCAACAGTTTGATGCACTGTAGGCTTAATTTTTGATAAATCAATTATGTGTGTAGGACAGTCTAAAGATACACTGAGCAAAAACTGAGTTATTGACTTCTTAATTTGCAATAGGCCTAAATCAACAAAGGTTTTCTTCAGTATTGGGGATACTTTTTGGTGAAAGTAGCAAATCTCTAGCACTGGTTGATTTCTTATCTAGTTTAAGTTTAAATTGGGACATAGTTGTAGAAAAAGTAATTTTTGTCATTTAACATAATTTCCCACCCTTTCAAACTAAAGTGCACCCAGGCATACATTAATAGGATAGTCAATAAAAAGTATACTGACAAATATTAGTTGATGAAAACATTACTTCATAGTTGAATCTTGTTTTATGTTTAATCCTAAACACTAAACTATGTGGTTCTTCAGCCCTTTTCCAGGAGAATTACTTTGTTTTAATGGTCTTTAGAGAGACCAGGTTGTGTTATAGATACTGCTGAGTTTCTGTAACTAATGCATGCTTTGAAAGCGCTAAAACCCCACTGTCGTACATTAACTGACCATTAACCTTAATCAAACACAAATCCTTAGTCATTTACGATAAAATGTTGCCATAACTGTATCCAAGGACTAGAAAGCCATAATTAATTTGTTTACTTGTTAAAAACCACATGGGAAAGCAGTGGGAAGAAACTTTAGCACCGTCAGCACAACCCTGCAAACTCCAGGGTTGGTGTGATAAAGGCAGGTGGGGCCCTGGGCCTGGAACTAGGGCAGCTTTATGAAGTAAGGCAGCGTCATACAGAAAGAAGAAAAATGTTGTTAGCTGAAATACATTTGCAGGAGCTGGCAGCCAGGTGTGGTGAGGCAGAGTGTCATGGAGCACAAGGTCAGTGGGTGAAAGGGGGGAAAGGTAGAGAGAAAGAAACTCAGCTGGGGATGAAAGTGCAATAAATTAATCATGAGTCAAACATGGAGCTCTTAAGTTACCTTGTATTGTCAATGCAAAGCTAACTGCTTGTGAAATATTGACATGATTACAGATACAAACAAGTACAGTATATACTGTATATATTGTCATGAATAAAACCTATGAACTTTCATTTTTATTTTATTTATAAATATGTCTAGGTTTGCCACCAATCCTCTACTGCCAAGATTTTATTTTATTATCATGTATTATCATCTGAGTGCTGGCTGTGAGACACTGCGGTATGGCTGTATGTTCAGTCAAAAATCACTTTTTACCAAACCTCATCATTCAAAAATCAGAGCTGTATGCATTCAACTATATGTTGTGGCCAGTGCTTTAAGTAAAAATAAAAATAAAGGGCCAATACTTCCCTTTATGACTTACTGTCAGTCTGTCATACAAATATACTGTAGCATAGAAACACAGGTGAGATATATATATATATATATATATATATATATATATATATATATATATATATAGTGTATGTAGTAATATAGTACAGAAATACAGGACAAAACCAATTCTAAATCAAAGCGACATGAACTAAATTCAGTGTCATTGTCACTTTTAATACCTTCAAGTCTCAAAAATTAAAGATATATAAAGTTACTTAAAAACACAAAGTGATCTCATCAAGACCTCGGTTTTATATATATATACATATACATATATATATATATATACATATATATAAAAAGGTCTTGTGGAAAACCTTTCCACAAGACCTTTGGCTAAGGTTGTACAGTTCATGGAAGCACAAGAACTTCCTGATACTGTTAATACTGAGTCATCCCAAACAGTAGGTAGATCTGGATTGGCCTTTACTTGTATTGATGTTGAAATTATTATATTGATCTTTAGACAATAACCAGCCCCAAGTGTGGAAGTCTTTACCAAGGGCAGCCAAGGGTCAATGGTGGAGTGGGTCATCCGATAACCAAAGGGTTGGTGGTTCGGAATCCCGCTCCATCCCAGTCACTGTTGTGTCCTTGGGCAAGGCACTTTACCCAAATTTCCTTGTAAGAATGGGAATTATTTAAGCATGAATGTTGGTGATGGTTGGTGCAAATTAGCTGCCAAGCCATTATTATATGATTACCATAAATGTATTAGCTCCTACTATGCTTTGCTCCGACTTGGAATGCCTCAACAAAAAGTAAGAAAAGCTGTTTTAGTTCAGATGAGGTGAATCTGTGCCTACTGTGACGTCACCAGGCAGCTGTTTGGTCTTTTATTAGTGCTCAACCAACTTTGGATACAACCTGTGCTTTCTGTTCAGCACAATGATGACCTAATATCATTTTCTGTAAGTTATCCTCTCAATCATAAAACACAGGCGAGACTATCCACAGGGCAGAGCAAAAATTAGCATCAATGTAGCAGAGGTCACGCACACCCGGACAGTCAGGAAAAGACAGGTAATAACCTGGAGCAGGCACAAGGGAAAAAAGAGCCCAAGAACAGCCTGGAAACTCCAAGAAAACTACCAGAACAAAAACGTAGATTTTAATCTGATAGACTGAACTACAGTCAGCTGATGAAGCCTGTGTTGGGCGCATTCCTTCCTTCTTGCTTTTGCTGCAGCAACAGTTGTTTTTGGTATGAAATACGGATTTTAGTTTGTCATATTTTTAAAGAATTGTTCCTCACTGTGGAAACTGTTCTGCACGGTTTTTCCATGTTTTTCTCTTCCCCTTGCATGCGCACGTTGCCAGGCTGAAACCACCTGGGTTAAGTGAACATGTTGATAACCTGCTTTGTAGGACAGCCACACTGTGACGGAGAATGTTTGGTTTGGTGAGGCCTGCTAAGGGAGAGATATCGTGGATATACTTGTGCAGTTTTGTAGAACAGACTCCAACTATCTGGTTGCAATGAGGAGGCAGGAGTAAGGTGAGCCATTAAATACATGCTGACTTGATTACCAGATTGCAAAAAGATGCACGGGTAGCATGAGTGACAAGCAGAGCTTAATTTAGGCTGGATCAGAATTCGGCACCAGCCAGATTTAGACCGGTGACTATTTGATTGGATCCAGTACCGGTGGCAAGACGTACTGCTTTATGGCAGCCCAATACAAATTAATGTTAGATTATGACCAGCCCTATGGCTGCATACGGCTGTCTACAAATTCACTCCTCTAAAACTTATATCATGGCGGAGCCAGAAAAAACGGCAGTGAAGACCTTTGTCCGAGGAACGGAGCAACTCCATGCAGTTACAGCTCAGTAGCAACACAAAAATCACACACACATACACTCGCAACCCAGCGCTCCATCAGGCAGCACACACACAAATATCCATCCATCTATCATCCATCCATCCATCCATTTTCAGAGCCGCTTTGTCAGCACACAAACACATCACACGTTTCCATACTCTATTCCGTGTTACTCCCACATTATTCATTTATTTTACTTGTCTCTCTTCCTCATACTGTTTTTAATTACTTACTGTAGTTCTTAGTTTTTACACTGATTGGTTGTTTGTGTTCACATGATAGCCTAAAGTGTTCATCAGTGGCCAGATACGTCTTGTCCGCACAAGAGATTTGAAATTCTCAAGGATTTACTCTCTGAATACATTTTTGTCTTCGGCTTGTGCTGCCCTTTAACTAAATTTAATAGAAAGATTTCAGATTTTTTTAGGAACGATGTCATCTTTTTAGAGCAGATGGACTGTGTCTAAACAAGGCTGGAGTGAAACGCAGTCAACTGCATTGACTGTGGACTTCAGAAAACATAGTGGACCGACACCAGCAGATGACATGGAACCTTGTCAGCAGAAGGAAGCACTCCTGAACAAGAGACAACTTCAGAAGCGTCTTACCTGGACTGTGGAGAAAGAGAACTGTTACTCAGTGGTCCAAAGTCCTTTTTTCAACTGAAAGTAAATTTTGCATATCATTTGGAAATCAAGGTCCCAGAGTCTGGCGGAAGAGTGGAGAGGCTCAGAATCCATGTTGCTTGAAGTCTAGTGTGAAGTTTCCACAGTCTGATGACTTGGGCTGCCATGTCATCTGCTGGTGTTGGTCCACTGTGTTTTCTGAAGTCCACAGTCAACACAGCCGTCTACCAGGAAATTTCAGAGCACTTCATGCTTCCTTCTGCTGACAAGCTTTATGGAGATGCTGATTTCCTTTTCCAACACGACATGGCACCTGCCCACACTGCCAAAGGTACAAAAAGCTTGCTCAATGACCATGGTTTTACTGTGCTTGTTTGGCCAGCAAATTGTCCTGACCTGAACCCCATAGATAACATATGGGGTATTCTCAAGAGGAAGGTGAGAGACACCAGACCCAACAATGCAGATGACCTGAAGGCTGCTATCAAGGAAACCTGGGTTTCCATTATGCCCGAGCAGTGCCACAGGTTGATCGCCTCCATGCCACGCCGCATTGATGCAGTAATTCATGCAAAAGAAGGCCCAACCAAGTATTGAGTGCATAGAAATTACCATGCTTTTCAGAAGCCTTACATTTTTGTTTAAAATATTCTTTTTTATTATTAATTTTAAGTAATATTCTAATTTTCCGAGGCACTGAATTTTGGGTTTTTAATTATCTATGAGCCGTAATCATCAAAATATCAAGAAATAAAAAGCCTAACCCTTGAAATATTTTACTCTATGTGTCAAGAGCCTATATCATATATGGGTTTGACTTTCTGAAATGAGTGACAAAAAAATATTGAACATTTTCATGATATTCTAATTTTTTGAGATGCATCTGTACTTCCACCTCATCCAGCATCTCTCCTACCCCTGCCTTCTTGGATCCAACTACCCAGATGAACGAGCTGGTTCTTGCTGGCACAAGACTGACACCCCACCTTTAACCCCCATGGTCCCATCTCCTCTCCCCTAAAGAACCAATCAGCACCACCCATCCCTCTTCGATGATACCAGGCCCAGGATCTCTCTTCTCATCAGGCATGATCCAAACAGCCAGCTGTTTTCAACTTAGAGCGACACAGGTCTGATGTGTGCTGGGTCCAGACTGCAATACCTTCATTTGTAGGAACAACCAGAAAAAGTCAGGGCCTTATGGAGTTATTGCAGCTTCTTTCATTCCTGTGGTGACAGGTAGCATGTAAAATTGTTAAATTAAAGAGAAAAAAGGCTTAATGAAGATAATAGTTTGACTACTATAACATGTCATCCAAAGAGTCCACCAGTGTCTCCAGTAAAGTCTTTAAAATGAGCTCTTCTTAACTTTAGAGCTCTTTTTAACAAATCACTGTCAATCAATTATATTATTTTGACACATCACTTGGACTTTTTACTTCTTAATGAAATGTGCTTAAATGATGGTATCAGTAAAACTATTCTCAATGAAAGTGCACCACAAAACGTTATTTCAAAAAGTAGTGTCATTCTTACAGGAAAAGTGGGAGAGTTGCTGCCATCTTTAAATCAATATGTCAGTGCAAAGAAACACAATTTCATGATTTTATCTCTTTTGAATATATGTTGTTCTTACTGATGGGTGATTCTGGAGAATTCATTGATGAGTTTGCTGAACTGCTGTCAGTTGAATGCACTGAATACGTTTTAATAAAAACAGGTGAGTTTAATATTCATGTAGATAATAACATGGACAATACTGCCAAATAACTATGTGCTTAAATTGATGCTTTTGCTCTTATACAACATGTGACTGGTGCAACACACACTCAAGGTCACGCTTGTCAAATTGAGCTTTTTTCATTTACGGCAACTGGCCAAAATCAAAATCATGCTCTCAGCAACATTTTCAGACATTGATCCGTGCTTTTATTACCTCACGACTGGACTACTGTTACTCACTATGTGGGGATGAGTAAATCCTCCATCTCTTGTCTCCAGATGGTACAGAACGTTGCTCCACCGCTTTTAACTGTACTGGAAATTTGAGCACATTTTGCCTGTCCTGAGCACTTTACACTGGCGGCCAGGTCATTTTAAACTCCTTCTATGTGTTTATAAATCATTGCATGGCCTTGCACCCAAATAAATGGCAGACCTTCTTCATCCCTATGTCCCTGCTCGGGCACTTAGATCAGCTGACCAGCAACTGCTAAGGGTGCCAGACAGCAGAAAAAAGCTCAAAGACGACCAAGCTTTTGCAGAGAGGCTTCATCTCTGCCTGTTAGTGGAGATAGTGGAGCCCAGAGTTCACAGTAAACATGGTGATGCTGCTTTTAGTTGTTATGCTGCAAATAAGTGAAACAATCTGCCATGATTTTGAATGCTGTTGAATGTCCCAACAGATGATCAGTGCTTTGAATGAGGGTCAAGTGAAGAAAGAAGTGTTCTGTGACTTTAAATCAATTCTAAACTACAAAAAAACAAAGTTTGTACTTTACGATGATAAATATTGTAAATATTTTGTAGGAGAGCAACTGCAATGTATTTTGTGTCTCACACAAAGAAGGAAAACAGCCTAAATCTGAGGTTATGTTGTTAAAAGTAAAACATTTGAAGTTGGTGAGTTACTTGGCTGATGAGGTGGTTGGTTAATCCTACCTTTAGCATAAAATGTGAAATACATCTTATATAACTTAGATTCAAAGACATTAATAAGCCTAATAAAGACTGATCTTTCCATAGAGCTATACATGCATGGTGAATTTCATACCTTAAATACATTTTTGTAATGCTGATTAACAGTGTTTGGAATAATGGCGTTTAAAATAACGGCGTTAGGTAACGGCTTTTTTTTTTTTAGTAATGGGATAATCTAACAAATTACTTTTTTACGCTGTTAATGTTACTGAACATTAAATGCGGTGTGTTACATCCATTGATTGACTAAACTGTTATCCGAAAGCACCCCTGGCTTCATACACAGCTGTAGTGAGGAAGTGGGTTAAAAACAAGGTGAGCAACTCGAATTTAATGAAGCACCTCACGACACGCATCTAAAAAAATCTGAATTCTTTGACATATAGCGACTTTTTTTTTTATTAGTAACGTAAATAGTTACTTTCCTTGGTAATGAGTTACTTTTATTATAGAGTAATTCAATTACTCACTCAGTTACTTTTTGGATCAAGTAGTGAGTAACTAACCAATTACTTTTTTAAAACACTGCTGATTAATCAACATTGTCGTGTGTAAGAAAAAAGAAAACAGATTTTTGTGGTTGCTTCCTGATTGCTAAATGGGAGCAACACAATTTCCAACATATGTTCTCCAAATAATTGATTCCGCTTTGAGCGCATATAAACCGCTTCTGCTACAATGAGCCTCTGCACCGCCTGACAGATTGTTTTCATTTATTTCAACATTACAACCATTTGAGTGAGTTATATACAGTGTATACATGTTCCCGTCAGCATCAGGACATACTCCCGAGAGGTAAGACTTAGGCCTACATAAACCTTACTTAGACATAATCATAAGCCATTCGAGTATAGTGACTCAAACACAGACAGACAAAGCAGTTGGGCAGCAATGGCAGAGCCTGTCACTGAGAAACTATTTGACTGAAGGTCACACTGTGCAGTTCAGGCAACCTCTAATTTGGCACTAATTTGGTGTTCTTATGCCACACAGTAAGTGAGGAAGATTGTGTCAACGTGTTATATCTCTGCTATGACCTACATCCACCACTAACAATCCAATTGAAATGCAGCAGGAAATGATGCATCAATCAATGTGACACCGACCGTGTCTGTATTCTGTCGCACATCTTCTCAAGCGACTATAAGCATATAAATGTCACAAGGAGGTGGCCAACCATTTATCACCTATTATTCATGCTATATCCTTACCACTAATTTATAAAGTAAAAAATGTTAACAGGATCTACCATGGGGGTGGGGTGAGGGGGGGGGGCTTTTTGCTTAATCCAAAGCACTCACAGGCAGCTTAGTTCTTGCTTGAAAAGGCAGATTTCCACATAAACAAGCCAAGCTAATGCCTGCCCTACAATCTGAAAGTGTTAAGGAAAAAAATAGTTAAAAATTAAAAATAATCAATACGTGGTAAAACTTTATAATAACTATCTGTTATAAATAGTGAAACAACCATGAAATCCCCACCAACGCCAGCAATGACAAGGTAATTAAACCTTGTCATAGAGAGCGGTACCATAGTTTGTAGGGATGCACCGAAATACGGTTATGTTTTTCACAATTTTTTTTAATAGTGCATAAATAGCCAAGAATACATTTTTAGACATGTTTTTTTAAAGAAAGTAAATGTTTATTGAATACATTTTTTGAATATTCTAGTAGTCTTTGCTTTTCAAAAAAACCACCACAAAGTTTTTTTTCATTTATATTAGCCCTTCAAATATAACAAAACATGCATTCAAAAAAATAAATAAAAAGTGCATTAAAGGGGAGTTATGATGAAAAAAAAATCACTTTATAATGCTTTTGCTAAAGTGATATACATCCATTTAGTCTCATTCAGAGGGACAAGTTGGAAACAGTTGTGTTTCCTCCCTCCCTTGTTATTCCACATTTTGTAAAAAGTCAGCTCCAAACGGGCGAGTTGGATTTTGCCCATGTTGGCAAGTGACGTCACCAAACACGCCTCCTAGAATGTGAGCTCCACCCTCTCCAACTATCTAACAGCTAAAACAACACTGCTGTTTAATATAGAATATATATTATACTTCATTACCATATATGTAAATGCAAACTGCACTACTGGACGCCCAAACTGCACTACGTTTTCTGCTGCCGATCGTGTTGGGAGTCACTGCCTAGAGCCACAAACTCATTGTTTACGCACATCAGCTGTTAGCACTCCGTGCTAATGCTACACTAGTCTATGCAGAACATTTGGTGCATTCTACTGGTTTGTATAGAGGGCTCAGAAAACAGTGTTACATTTTGACTGGTGGTCGTTATCTTGTGACTGGTTTGTATTGAGCGGTCATATAAAAGTGTTATAATTTTACTGGTCACCATGTTAGCAGCAGTAAAAAACAGCGCACTAAAAAAGCAAACAGATATTGTAAAATAACATGCGACATTTAAAAGGATACCAATCCCAGTGCACGCCAGCTTTGTGCTGTGAGCTTTAATTAAAAGAGAATAAAAGAATAGAAACAAAAAGAAAGAGATTGTGTGTCTTATCACGTCATAAGGCTATAGGTTACATTATTGTTGTTTCTAGCTCTATTGTGTTTCATATGAATAGGCCTAGACTTTAAATATTTACAATATCTTTATCATAACTTTCCAGACTTTAACTTTGTCTGCGTTTGTGATTCTGACGGTCATTGTTACTTATTGTATTGCGCCTTCACTGTGCCTATTATATTAAGTTGTTAGTTGCCTACACAGTCATTATGCTGTACCACATCACCCTCCACTGGATATATTTTAAACTATATTTTAGCATTTTAGAATGCTCGTCATACTTCTGCAGTTATTTTGGTGAAAGTAACTCAAAAGTAGTGTAACGCATTACAATTCAGAGACAGTGATATTGTAATGTAACTAATTACTTTTAAATGACAGTAACTACTAATATGTAATGTATTACATTTTGAAAGTAACTTGCCCAACACTGACTATGACTGAACATGGACCATCAATGAAAATACCAGTATATTTTGATTTTATGACCAAAATCTTCAGTCAACAAAATTACCACCGACGCATCGTCAATCCAAGCATCAATATTACTGACTTAGATATTTTCATTAGAATTTATGAAATCAGACGATGTCATTTACCAAAATTGGCTGTAATATGTAATATTTGTTTTTTTTTTTTTTTTTTTGGTATTTTCAGTACCGACTCTGAAGATACTGCGGATTTGGACACCTGTGAAAATATGGTTGGATTTTGTGAAAGCATCTTAATGTGAGTATTAACACTTGACCCTCAATGATTCAGTGCAGAATAAAATCATCAGGACATTAGACACACGGGAACCCTCCCAATAGCTGCTCGCTTAAGTGGTGTCATCTTCTAATTGTGAGAAATTTGGAGGAAAAAAAAAGTGAGGTGATTCATCTGAACATGTACAGGAATAAAATGAAAGAGGTAAATGATATTGATTGTGTACACACAAAACATAATCATGATTCCTGACAGGCTTTCATTATTTACGGTTGGTGATTTCTATAAAGACTTGTATTTAGGAATTTTATTAAAAATATCCAAAGACTCCTGACTCCTTCATCTGAATCTGCATCATGACTTTTACAAGTCACAGGCATTGCTGAATTATTGTATTTCAATTAATTTAAAAAAAGATTAAAAAAATACAACTCAAGGAAACCAAGTTAAACATTTTTTTGGTCAGTTAGAAATACTGAAAATGGATGTGGACTACAAACTGTCTAACAATTCCCCTTCCTAACACCATGAGTCAGCGGCATTGCCCTATAAAGCTACAAAATACAAGACAGGACCACAGGACATACACAATTATTACAGAGGAAAGAAGACACAGATGACACCATTTAAAGGAGAGTCGTACAAAAAGACACAAAGGGTATGAGAAACACAAGCAACGGATTTGTGATACAGATACAAGTTCCAGTGTGTGTGCGTGAATGTCAGAAATGGTCCTTGGCACTCTTAATGCCTTGGTCAATGCAGACAACAGCATATGGGTGGTGGTTTAGATATTAAACAATCAATCTGTCAGTGCAATATAAAATGTATTGCTTCGGCAGACAGTGAAGTACATGCATGTGTGAATGCATACTATACTATACTATTGTAACTTCACTATATATCTAAAAGTAACATATGTTACTGTGTAAAAGGCTAATTGTACTCTTTATTCTTCAAAGACATTTCAATATTTGGAGTTTAAGGTAAATACACATTCATCTGAAGCAGCCTTTTTGACTCTAAGGTAGGATTCCACGGTTTCCCTAAAAGCAATCCATGCAATTCTTCTCAATATTTTTCTCTAGAAATCCAAACAATGTCCTCAAAGCAGCTCATTAATTTGACAACAGCTTATTTTCAGTTTCACCTCACCATACACTGTGACCTGCAAGTTTGTCAGTGTTACAGTGAGTCAAGCCCAGTTTTCTGCATGTTTAGTAATGACCCACAGCAAACATCAAAGCACAAATTCTTACAGATTTATCAGGGAATTTGGTCATGCATTAATCATGAATGCTAATAAGCCATTTGGCCAACACAACTTTTACAGCTGTAATAAGATGGTGTCTTTCTGGTTGGTGTGAGTTCAGGTTAATAAGTAGTGTATGCTGTCCTTATACTTCATTCATTTATTTCTTTTCTTTGGGGTTTATGTTAGGTTGGTTCATTAAGTGTTGGATCTTGCACTTGGTGCACTACAATATCCTGATCTGAAGCGCTTTAATCATTATGTGAGCCTCATTTTATGAATATTTCTTCAGCGGTACTGCCTGTCAGCAATGATAGGAAGTCTGGAGTTCTGTGTGATTGGGTACTTTCATTGTTTCAGTTGTGTGGTTTACCAGCATGTGTTTCTTTTTGTTGGTCTTCAGTTTGTTACTACCAGTCTTGTCAGCGTCTCGTTACCCACTCGTGTGTTTTTCATCACCTTACGTTCACTGTTTCAGGGATGTTTGTTCACAAAAAAAGTGTTGGCTAGTTTACATGGTGACAACTTTTCAAACTTGCCCTTCACCAGTGTTTGATTCAGTTTGTTCAAGTTCACTGGGTTGTTTGTATTTCATTTGTTGTTTTCTTTGTCAATTGCCACCGACTGTGACTGGTCACACCTCACACACCAAACCTCATCCAAGTCCCTAATGCCTCAAACATTTTCGACAACAACCATGTATCAAATGAGAATGTAGGGATGAATAGCATTCTGATGGTAAAGATTTTTCAAGAGCAATTGTGTTCATTAGCATGTTCTCTAATGGATGCAGATAATCTGTCTTTTTCTGCCAGGGATGAAAGGCTTGTTGGTCCTGGTTTGTACAGGCAGGAGGTTTCACAAGCTTTAGGTTTTTTTGTTGAGGAATGACTCCATTCTTCTAGAATATAGGAAATGATGACAAGTACAAGGATGAAGCAATGAAGCGAAATACACGAAAAAGAGCAAATACGTGTCCCAGCACATTCCAAACTCTCTTGTTGGTTCACCTTAAATAAATGTTTGACATGTCCTAAAGATATAAGCCATACATATGCATTGCATCTTTTAACGTTGCAGTGGAAAGTCATTGCTACTTTCTCAGAAAAAAAAAATCTATGGTAATTTCCTACTTAGCAATTTCTGTACTTGCTTATCCTTAAGAAGGAATGCAACGCAATGGGAGACCTCACATACAGATATTTACAGATGCACATTTACTCCTACGTTTGGTTTGAAGAGTTTAACGTACTCAACATGCATTGTTAGTTATCTACCTTAATTTCCTCATGTTTGTGACTGTTACGTTCCTTGACTTGCAGTAAAAAAAAAAAAAAGGAATTAGTGAAAAATCAGTTGGTGTTGAAAGGTTATTTATTATTTTCCTCTTCAATTTGTACATAAGGAGGTGAGGCATTCCAAAATAAGGAATGGGCAGGCAGGTGTTTGTAAATAAAAGAGACAAGTAAAACCAATCGAGAAATCTAACTACGAGCCCTAACCTAGAGTTTGCAGTAACACTTGAACAAAATCCTTATTATTGGCGGGCCAGATGTTTATGTTGCACTGAAATGTTTAATCATTGCCTGTCTGGTTGAATTGTGACGTTAGAGGTTGTTTTTTGTTTTAAAACAAGGTCAAATGATCTTAGGACCAAAATGTTTAATTGAGCAGATGATAATGCATTTTATTCATTTTTCTTTCCTTGTGGTGGCTCAGTTCAAATGCTGTAAATTGTTTATCATTGAGATAAACATTTCAAAATGTTTGTATTGCACTTGTTGAATTCTGAGGTAACAGGGTGATTTCTGTTTAAAATGTGCCGAGGAAGAAAATAGTACTTGATCCTATCAGATTATGGATTTTTATTTTGTGTCTTGTCTGTAGACTTCATCTGTGATGGCTCTATCAATTCAACACATTTGTGTTGGCAATAAGTGTTGTTAAACAAATACTGGATGCTGTGAAAGTGGTTGCTTATTTATTTTTTTCTGAAAATCGAGGACAATTCCCTCCCTCTCTAATGTTTGCCAGATTATACTAATGCGTTTTTTTTTTCTGTTTTGTGTTTTATTTGTATTTCTATGAGAATTTGCACATCTAGACATCAATATGCACTTGATGACAGATATTTGTGTATTGATTATATTTATGTATATTACTGGAATTTATTTATTTATTTGCCATATTATTGTAATCCTGGGGTCGTGATGATGGGGCCCTTGAATATTGTTGCCCAGGGTACAGCGAAGTGTTAATCTGGCCCTGGTGGGCCACAGAAGTTAAGAGCTATATCGTGCCTTCGAAGCATATGTCAAGTTTTGGACGGGGCATTTCCATGAAGCACAAATGAGACTTTCATTTAGGGGAGGAGCAGTATCAAGTCAATGAAAATGTTATGCTGTTTCTGACATAAAAAGAACTTCTCTTAACTGGATGTTATTTCCTGGACTTCACTCAAAGAACCACACTTTCAACTACTTCTTTCTTTTTATTCAAAGTATTGTTTGTAGGTATAGATACATCAGCTTAGGTGAAAAACCACATAAGGAAAATACACAGTACAGGAACAATTAGACGACCATTCGTTCCTTTAAATCAAATTCAGCTTTTCAACTTTGTAACCTTTTCCAAGTATTCTTTTTTAGTTTTTACAGTTTTAAATCAGTACCATTTTTTTCTAAACAATGTTTTTCACTTTTAATCTTAATGTGCATAGTATTTATTTGACCAGTCTTAAAGAAACAAAATCTTATGTTTAGAATCATCATTATTTTGAACCACACATTTTTACCAAAATCAGATTGTTAAAAGTTAAGTTAATAATATTTTTAAACAGTTTTAAACCACAGAATTTTAAAGCAATGTAGATGTGTTTTAACTACTTATTTAAACAACTACTTTTTACCATTTTATCTCAACTTATTTGTATTTCACATTAACCACATCTAATTTTTACTACACAGTTAACATGGCACCTTAAATAAGCTTAATACATCTTTGAATTAAACAAGTACATCAAACTCCTTGCCTATTAAAAAGACAGTTTGCCAAATAAATTAACAAGAAATGCATTCAACTTAAGTGTCCATACTCAACAATGTTAAGTCCAAGTTTCACAAGTTTTACTTTTGAATGAATTGTCCATGCAACAGAAGTTTATATGAAACCGTGGTTGTTTTACATCCAAACATGTAAAAGAGTCTTTGCACATCACAGTTCAGTCCCAAGTAAGGGTAAAGAACCATTTCTTCTGTAGCTTGCTAATCATGCACTGCCATTGTCTCAGTTCACGCACAGTGACTGATTTGTGTCATTAAAACAATCAGGTGTGCACACTTACAAGTGGGATGGGCTTCCACCAGGCCCCTCCCCTGCTCAGTAGCAGGAAGGGAAGCGGCTCACAGGCAGTTTGGCAGAACAAGCAGAAAATAATGACGTCTGAAGCCTCACTGTCCACTTGTATCATGTGACTGCTTCAGGAAGTGGTGCAGTAGTTGTGGCAAAGTTTGACCAATAAACCCCTCAGGCTCTATTCAACAGGTTGGTTTTTCATCAAGAACTGCATTTTTCACTTTTTCTGGTTTTATTCAAAGGTGAGGTGTTTATTGTGTTTCAAGGAGTCGCAAAAACCATGTCATTAAGGCATTTCTGTACCTGGCATGAGAATAAGGAGAAAACCGGAGCTTTACCCAGCCAAGGTAAGTTGCTACACTATCACAATTTTTCCAAGTAGACTTGTGTTTATTCTGCAAATAAAGATAGGTAACATATTATGTATTTATTCTTGTTTAAACATCCAACAGAAAACAAAAGCTGGAAGAAGCCCTTGTCTCAGTGATAGTAAAGGATACAGAAGATATACGTACCTTGTGTATTGTGGATTATGTTGGATTCAGGACATTTGTGTCCAAACTGAATCCCAATAATGTTATCTCAACAAGGCAGGTATGTCTAAAAGTGCATGAAACAAATAAAGTAAGTATTTTATTGTACGACTCACAATTCAGCACTACATATGTTTATCCTTTAGGCTCTGAAGGCCATGGTGGAGGCAAAGTATAAGTCGGGTAAAGAGAGAGCTAAGGCTGAATTGGCTGTGGTTAGCCTTAACTTCTGAAATGTGGATATCCATTAACGTGGATGCCTACCTAGCTGTAACTTACAATTTTGTGGGTGAGAAAGCCATGCTTAGTTCAGTGATGTTGGGAGTGCAAGTGTATGAAACTATACACATAGTGACAGTCTTCCTGTTCCTGCATGCCAGGACACTGGCCAACAGATCAGGTGACAAACTCAGCACTATGCTCAATACTTTTATCTTTGATACAACTGAAACATTCTCATATTCGCTGATTTCAACTAAATTTGACTATTGGGTCAAGCTTATGCCCAGCTTATGGGAAAAAGTGAAAAATGTAAAGATTTCACTTGTTTCTAATATTGGGGTCAAACTAGGGAAAGTCATAGAATTTCAAGGTGAAATAAACAAAACAGAACTGGTTCATTTTGACCCAAGGACCACAACGGTTTCAGCAATCAGAACACTGCTTTACACCTTGAATGAGGTGATAATTAATGACAAGTCCTGTATTGATTAGCTACTAACTCACCACTGCATGGTGACATCACACATGTGCTAAGTGATTTAAAATAAACGCTTACAAAGGGAAATATCACCTCTTGGATTAGATAGTTCTCTAGGAGGGTGTACCTTTGAATTCCGAAAACCCTTCAGTCCTCCCCAATGATTTATATTGAGACAAGTGTTACATTGCCACCCAATAAAGTGAACAACCATAAATTTTCATTGCTTTTAGTGTGCTCTATGCTGTTGACTTTCAGCTGCACCACTGGATCGTGAAATCAGGTCTGCGAAGTTTCCCAACATCCCTCATACGAAGTTCAAATTGTAACTGATACCATCTGCTTTTCCTGCGACCTGCTGCTAATCCACTTTCAACATAAACTTATAGTTGAGGTGTCATAAACTTTAAATAATAAATTCAATATCTCTAATTCTGTAAGAAGAAACTCTGGGTTATGGGTATGAAAAATGTGATAATATTTTTGCTTCTAACTAGATTTTCCTTAAAAAGCCACCGTTGAGATTTGTCGACACTTGAAGTTGTGTGCCCATAAAACATTTTTTAACGTGTGAATGTACTCAGTAGTGCTGGGAATTGATAAGAATTTAGCAATTCCGATTCCATTATCGATACTGCTTATCGATTCTCATTGGGTGAGGGAATTAAATAATACAAATGGATTTGTTTGCTTTAACTCTTTATTATTTTATCTTTGTCCCTTTATTTTCCTGCAGGGGTATCAGCTCTCTTTTAATCCACCAGGTATAGATTGTTTTCACTAGAAAATAATATACATAAAAGCAAACGAATTATTATTATTAGCATTATTACAATATATGACACATTTTGGCTACAAACATTTGAGAATATTTACAGTGCTCCTTTTGACCTTAAACAACTTGATTTAAAATAAATTCTTCTGTTAAAAAAAAAAAAGAACACATTAACCAAAAGAACAGCAGCACCTATTGTTTTGTATTTAAATGGTAAAGCTTTAACTTAGCCTTTGTTTACAATTCTATAAATGGACCTTCAGAGACGCCGTCCCCGTTGATACATGTGACGTCAATGGCCATGTGTGAACGTGTGAAAGAGCAAACTAAAGACAACGATCAGTACCAGTCCGTCTCCCGTGTCTGATTACTTATTTTGAGGACAGAAACTGGTGACTAGGTGTGTGTTCTTGAGGAAGTTTGTTGTTTTCGAAAGAAAACTCCGTGCAAGACGCAACACTAGAGTGTACAGAACTCAGAAGTGACTAGCATAGCAACAGAGGCGCTACAAACACAGCACTGAGGACAGCACAGCAGCTGAGGGTGGAGGAGGTGGATTCTACTCGGTGGACAGCAAATAACTATATGGTGGAAGGAGCTTCACTTGGTGCTAGCATAAACACAACATACAGGACCTGGAGTTTATCATTACGTATTTGCGACGTAAGAGGAACCGATAAGCGGAATTGAAATACAAGCAAACAAACGATTCCTAGAAATTGGATTACTGGGAACTGGTTCTCAGAAATAACCGTTTTTTGATTCCCATCCCTAGTACTCAGTGCAACAAACCACTAGCCTGACAAAGCAGGATGTTGGCATAGTGATGGCACTTCTTTCCTAGAAAAAAGACCCTTTATAAAGTAGTAGACCATTGGGATGTTTTAGGTTGGAGGTTGCCTGTTCTCCTTTTTACTTGCATGAGTTCTTCTGTTTCCTTCACAATCAAAACATGCATAATAAGAACAAACTTGGTCCAGTCTGGTATTCAAATAACAGCAGTTTGCTGGGGCTTACATTGCCTCGCCCTTCTGATATTGGGCATAGAGAAAGCATCCATGCTTTCTTGACTAAACATGGATCTTTAAGGAAAGCTATTTGGGCAAAAATGTGATATCAGTAGGCGGATACTCTCTCTAACTTTAAGGCTAAACTTAACACCTACTTATTTTTAAAAATATATATATAATTAGGATGAGTTCCGTCAATCGATTCATCTCTCCTCCTGTTTTCCTCTTCTCCCACCTGGGTAAGTCTGGGATGGGGTCAGAATACAGGACTACGCCCACACCGGTGTGGTTGCGGACGGTGCAGATGCAGTCTCATCTTCCACTACGTTCTTTCTGCACTGACTTTCTAACCATGACCATAAATCCTTAAGTGGATTCTCCACTATGAGCCCTACTCAATATCTAAGGAACCTCCCCCTTGTCAAGACTATATCACTTTTTCCTGCATTGTGTATTTTTTCTTTGCCCCTTTCTTTTTTTTTTGTTTCAGGTGTCTTCACGCTGGACTTGGCAGTTCCTGGTCTGTTGTTTTCAGTTTGTGACACACTTATGTTCTTTTTCTCTCTCTCCTATTCTGTTCTCCTCTTTCTATCCACTAACCCCATCCAGTCTAGCAGATGGCTGTCACCTCTGTGTCTAGTTCTGCTGGAGTTGTTCCACCACTGCTGATGCTCGCTCATGTAAAAATGTTGTTTTTTTTTCTGTTTTCCCCATGGTTTGGGCTTTTTCTTTATTACGCTATATTTTGTGATGAGTGCCAAGAGATTATTTGAATTGAATTAAGGTGGTATTCTCCTCCTGTAGCCCATGTTGTGTGGTCAGAGATGCCTTTCTGCCCAATTTGATTGATTACAACAAGAAATGGTTATTGTTGTTGGCGCCTTTCAGCCATCTGATCCATCTGATCGTTTTTTTTGTGCGACATCTGGGACCAACAAGATGGCATTGCCAAGAAAGTTGAATAACAGTCAAGTTTTCGTACCTCTTTCTTAAACCCAACCCATAAAATTGTTATCATGCAGGCCATCTTGTCCATGTCTATCTATCTTGAATATACAATGAGTTGCTAACATTCACTATCTGATGAGGACTAAAATAAAGTATAGTGATGTGCTTTTATGTTCCAAAGAGTGAGATAGTGTTCATTTTCCTGGCATTATGCTCTCACCTGGTGGCAATGCAGTGGGTGGAGGGATACAGCTCAGTGTGTGCGTCAGCAAAACATGGTTAAGTGCATTTTTTGGGGGGGGCTTCTTGTGCTTTTCACACTTTAGAAACAAACTTTTATAAGAAAAGTAAGAGAGGTGTCGGGTACATGGTGCCAGTAAAACAACATTTAACAATTATACACCAAACAATGTGTTTGTTTTAATTGTAATCTGTCTTGTGCTGCTAAAGAGGTGGAAAATACAACTCCATTGATAAAAGGAACATGTAAATGGAGAAGTTTATTTTTTTAGTTTGGAAACTAGTTGTACTTTGAAAAAAAAAGAATGCGTTCATTGTGCTCCCCCAATTAATTTTCAGTAAACAGGACAGATGGCCTCATTCACGACTAAAAAAATAATATAAAATCACCTCATTGTGGTTGAACATGTTTGGTCTATTCATCTTATCTAATATATTAGTATACACACAGCCATAAGGGCCATATATTTGCAATGTAATGCCTCTCAATCTGCCTTTGTTTTGTATAGATATCTCTTTGTGTATCTCCAGCTCTCCCATTTGTGATTGGTGTGACACTGAAATCCAACAAACAAGAAATAAATTCTATCCTTGGTGTTGGAAACAGGCAGAGCTGAACTGGAAACCATGGCAACACAGTGCTTGCCTCTGTAATCCCCCGGCCCTGCCTGAGCGTAGACAAATACCTGCACACGCCACAGCCTATTCAACACCTGCAGAAAAGAAAACCTTCCAAATTTGCACAATACAATAATACTCCAGAGAGGAGCAGTTGTGATGGCCTGCATATCTCCATATCTCACGCCAGATGAAGAGGACTGGTTTTGCTATTTTGTTGTTTTCTGAATGTTTTTACATTGAAGCATTTTTTTTTTCCTACAAGCATGTACCTCAGGGAGGTGAGTTCTCACACTTTATTGTTAACTGAAAACACACATACATGCGCACACCCTTTTTTTCACAACTGAAGTGCAATGTATAATCAGCATCAACTCCTCTAGCGTCACATAATTGTTTGCTTTTACTTTTGATACACACTGATCACTCCAGACTTGGAACACTACAGAAATGCTAAAGGTTTATAGATTTTCCAACTCTGATTGAATTGCTCTTTAATTTTGGCCCCTAACAAATTCTGGCTAAAATTCTGGTCAAAAAGTTTTTTTTTTTTTTTTTTTGTCTTAGTACAAATATGGTCTAATCCTAACACTGAGTTATTTGTGAGTTCCCCAAAGTAAACGCACAACACACAAGACAACAAAAATTACATCAAAATACACAAAATAGAAAAATTTGTACACACAAATGACTGAAACATATTAGATAAACATTAACAAAATTAAACAAAATGACAATAAATATACACAAAATAACTTGAAAATTTACAAAATGTCAAAAATACTAAAAACAAACATAGAAAATAAAAAAACAAACACAAAATTACTCCAAAGCAAAAAAAAAATGAAGAAAGATATACAAAATGTTGCCAAAAAACAAAGCAACAACAAATAACATTAAAAAAAAAAAATCAATCCAAAAACACACCCAACGACAACAAAAACTTGATGCTCAGATTGACATTATTCTAAATATTATGGCCCTTGGATCAGACAATTACATTTTTGTGGCCCCTGCTGTTATAAAAGTTGCCTATAGTGCTTGCTGTGAAACAAAGTGCCTCAAGCAAATCATTATTCCTCTCTTTAACCAATAGAGATTCATGTATAATGTTATATTTGATAACAAAGTGTTAAAACCTACTATATACACACCACATTTATAGTTACAGACTTTGTTGTTTGTAACCTCTGTAGTCAATCATGACGTTAGTCAAACATTTTACATGTCACTGATTCAGGCAACAAAAGGATGAAACCAAACATGTCACATTTGTCATGTCTGAGACATCTTAATGATATTTGGTCCATCAATGTGTGTGTATGTATGCTTTTTCCCCCTGTTCATCATTAACTTTAATGGCACCATACATTCCAAAATGTTGATGCAATAAATTCCAACAGTGTTCCGACCATTTTCACACCATATTAACTAGAATAATATATCTCTTTGCAATTATGGAAATTAATATTGTGTGTCTGAGTTTGAACCATCTCTTTTAAAAAATATTATTTGAGGAAAAAGGGAAATATATTCTGTAAAAAAACAATTTACCATAGTATTGGAGGTATAGGAAAATGATTGTGTAATTAATTAAAATATGATGGCAGGATTAAAAATATTAAGAAATAAAACACCTTTTTTTTAGTGTATCTTTTACATATATACATATATATCATATCATCAATTGTAAGTGTGTAATGATTGCTCCTGAGCATTTTAAACCAAATGGTTGATAGAGTTTGTTCAAATTGACTTATCCGTGTCTGATGTGAAACATCAGATATGTCATTTTAATTTTCATTAACATTGGTGCTCTGTGCTATTTAAAAATAACATTAAACATTCACAAAAGAATAAAAAAGATTACACAAACATATTGTAAAACACGGTCAGTCATTAAATGTTATGCAAGAAAATAGGAGCCTTTGGTAAGGTTTCATTGATCTTTACTTTTTCTTTTGATCAGAGAAGATAAAACTCCTTTTAATATCAAAGGACATACCGATAAAACAGCTTTTTGATTAAAGTCTTCAGTTGATGTCCTTGAAATTGTACTTTTTTCCCATTATCAAGTCCATTATTCATAATGGATAGCGGATAAAGTGATGGACTGTGTAATTACATTTGTGATAAATAATTGGTGCGAAATGGTGCTGTTGACAAAATCCAATTAGAATTCAAATAGAGAAAAAGATGAGAATGCCCTGCATTACTTTATGTATTTCTATTGACCCTCGGGGTCACCTCAACATCTGAGGAGCAAAGACAGGTGTCACAACAAGAGAACCTACAAATGCAGCCCCATTTACGTTCTGAAAGAGCTCATTAACCTGGGTTCCTAACCCAGGTCCTTTTGTTGCTTGTGATTAAAAAAAAAAAAAAGATGCAACTCAATTTGCTATATTTATCCAAGGTTTCTCTTCTAAACCGGAAGCATGTGCGTTCAAGTCAATAGCATCAGCAAGGAGTGTGTGCTACTGTGCTTGTCTTTATCCTCTTACAAATCTGGCAACAAATCCTGAGTTTACTGGATTTTGCACCCTGTGTATGTTTGTGCCAGGGTCCAGCATTAAAAGTCCCATATCATGCTATTTTTCACCCATCTCCTTGTGTTCTAAGAACCCCAAAAACATAGTATTTGAGGTTTATTTTCCCAAACTTGCCTGTTTTCCAGAGTTTTAGCCTCTGAAAAGTTACTTTCTGAGCAACTCTACACAAACAGGCTGATTTGCGTTCCGCGAGAGAATTGAATATACAATTCCACCAAGGCTGGAAACTGAACAGTATTAGAAAGGCATATGGGAGAAGGAGGCAACACACAATAGTGATGCACAGTGGCTGGTGGCTCTGAGAGAAGACCACAGCAACCTCCCTGAACAGAATCCAGTCACCGTCACAGTGGCATCCAAGAAAGAGTCTCGGGTATGAAAAACTGGACAGCACCAGGCCCTGACATGATACACGCTACTGGCTAAAGAAACTCACGGCACTCCATGAGTGCTTGGCACCACAAATGAACCAGCTGCTGAGAGATGGGAATCACCCTGAATGGCTAACCAAAGGGCGCACAATCCTGATCCTGAAGGATCCCTCAAAGGGTACAGTCCCATCAACTATCGGCCAATAACCTGCCTCTCCACAACATGGAGGCTCATGTCTGGCATCATAGCAGCTAAGATAAGCAGGCACATGGATCAATACATGAGCACAGCTCAGAAGGGAATCGGTAAAAACACCAGAGGTGCCAAACACCAGCTCCTGGTTGACAGAACAGTCGCTAGAGACTGCAGAACCCGAAAGACTAACAGGAGCACTTCCTGGATTGATTACAAGAAAGCCTACGACTCAATGCCACATACTTGGATCATTGAATGCCTGGAGCTATACAACATAAACAGGACTCTAAGAGCCTTCATTGCAAACTCAATGAGGTTGTGGAAAACCACCCTTGAGGCCAATGGCAAGCCACTTGCACAAGTTTCCATCAAATGTGGCATATACCAAGGAGATGCCCTGTCCCCAATGCTGTTCTGCATAGGCCTGAACCCCCTCAGCCAAATAATCAACAAGACTGGCTATGGATACCGACTCAGGAACAGGGCCACCATCAGTCACCTCCTCTACATGGAGGACATCAAGCTGTACGCAAAGAATGAGCAAGACATAGACTCACTGATCCATACCACCCGGATCTACAGCGCAGACATTGGGATGTCATTCGGACTAGAGAAGTGTGGTTGGATGGTGACTACGAGAGGGAAGGTAGTCCACACAGAAGGAGTCTCACTCCCAGAATGTACAATAGCAGACATTGAGGACAGTTACAAGTACCTCGGAATCCCACAAGCAAATGGCAACCTCGAAGAGGTGACAAGGAAAACGGCTACGGCCAAATATCTCCAACAAGTAAGGCATGTCCTAAGAAACCAGCTCAATGGCAAGAACAAGTCCCGGGCAATAAACAGCTACGCCCTGCCAGTAATCAGATACCCGGCAGGAATAATAAGCTGGCCAAAGGATGAGATACAGACCACAGATATTAAGACACGAAAGCTCCTAATGATGCACGGAGGGCTCCACCCCAAATCCAGCACCCTGAGACTGTACGCTAGCCGTGAGGAAGGAGGCCGAGGTCTAGTAAGAGTGAGAGCCACTATCCAGGATGAAACATCCAAGATCCATAAGTACATCAAGGACAAGGCTCCAACAGATGACATGCTCAGTGAATGTCTCAGACAATGGGGAACAGAAGATGAGGTGCCGGATGTTCCGTCATGGGAGGACAAGCCCCTACATGGGATGTACCACCGAAGCAAACTGAAGTGGCCGATATCAGGAAATCGTACCAATGGCTAGACAGCGCTGGACTGAAGGACAGCACAGAGGCACTCATCATGGCTGCACAGGAGCAGGCCTTGAGCACCAGAGCAATAGAGGCCCAGATCTACCACACAAGACAAGACCCCAGGTGTAGACTGTGCAAAGAGGCCCCTGAGACAATCCAGCACATAACGGCAGGGTGTAAGATGCTGGCAGGAAAAGTGTACATGGAGCGCCATAACCATGTGCCTGGCATAGTGTACAGAAACATTTTTTTTTGTTTTCCCATCAGCATTGACTCCAATATTGTGTTTCTCTTGCATATTGATATCAAATTTGTTTGCTCTATGTCAAGAATATGTTTAATCGCCTCTTCTTTCCTTAGTAGGGTATAAGTTGGATGCAAAAAAAAAAAGATAGAAACGCACGTCTTAGGAGGCAATGCATGTAAATTCTGCAATCTGCCAAAATAGAGCTTTCCATCTTGATCCCAGCAGCTGAAAGGGCAGAAACAGACACAACTGCTTTTTATTTGCAGGCAATGGTCACAAGATGGTTTACAAGGGAAGCATCCGCCGCTAATGGAATGAATAAAATGATTTATTTAGTATGTGCTTCCAGGATATTTGATATGCTTGGCTACGTTTAGCCCATAGCCTCATCATAATGAAACAGCAAGCAGTCAAAGTTGTAGAAAAGGCATCTTACTGGAAGAGGAGAGAAAACCGTGCCCTAGGCCCTGTTAAATGATGCTGCTCGTCCTGAGACATATACCCTCATGTGCGACAGCAAAGATAAAATACATTGTTAAGTGTGTACAATACACTTTACTTTCCTGCTACCCATAGTATTTTGTTAATGTGGGGAAGAATGAATAAATTCCCAGTTTTCAGTCTTTTTTTTTTTTTTTTTTTTTTTTTTTATATTCTAATGAATAATGACGTAAACTATTGCAAGTTAAAAGACATGTCATTTATTAAATCAGTTCTTTTTCAATAATGAACTCACTTTTATAACATTGGTACCCTGAACTTCCTGCAAACTTCCTCACTAAGTTTCTGCCTGTTTTGTGGATGACTGAGCTGATATCAAAAACCTGTGGAAGTGTGTTTTCCCTCCCTGCTCCCTCATTCATAGCTGATTTTTGTAATGCATTGCTTTTAAACATCAACAAAACAAACTGAAAATGTTGTAGGAAAAGTATTTTGACTTTCATTAGTTGTTTGTTTAATTTTTCTGTTCGTCTGAACTGTTTTTAGCTTACACGCTCACGAGTCACGTTAGCCAACAGGGCCTCAGGGGTTCATCCTTTGTACATTTGTTTTTCTCTTAATTTTATTCTAATTGGACCAACCATTTTTAAACACACATCAGTATCCCATAATGATGTATTTTAAATTTAAAAAGACATGTTTATTGGAATGACTTCGATCTATTAGAAGGAAGTGACAGAATGGGAGCCAACAAAGAGTTTTTGTACTTCAATTATTCAAAAAACGTTTTTCTTTTTTAATTATGCATTAAATTTACAGCCTTTTTAATAATAGTGGTTACAGTCGCTGGTTCAGACTGAATGGTATTTAAACAGTGAGGATTTATGGAGGGATTTTACTATAATTCTTGCTGAGGACAGGTTATTAAAAAAACTCAAATGAAACTTTATCACTTGTGTTTCCATGGCCGTGAGTTTCAGGAATGGATTGAGCTACCTCTTAAAAAGAGATCCCAAACACTATGAAACAGGTCATGCTCTTTTAGGGAAAAAAAATCATTAATACCTGTGAAAACGATCATTGGTGACTTTTTGTATTTTTATTTCCATCTGATTTGAAACACTGCTGAATAGATTTAATGGTAGGCTACTTGGTTTCAAAAAAGAGAGAAACATCGCCAAAGAAATAATTACCAAACCGCCAATTTGACCTGTATGAAACATATTTAAATGTATCATTACTTTTCTGGCATTAACATAGATGTTATGCAAAATGCCTCTGAAGATATTTTTTATTTTTTTATTTTTTTTACACTTTTATCTGATTTTTGTCCTTTTTTTAATTTTTTGGCCACTTTTATCCAAATAAGACAGCTTTTATCCAAAAAATACCACTTGTTTCCTTTTTCCCTACATTTTGCCTCTTTTTGTTCCACATTTTTGCCCTTTTTCATTATTGTTTGCCACATTTTCCCCATTAGCCATTACGTACCACATGGTTCCCCTTTATTTGGCCACTCTGGACTGGTTTAGGCCCAGTTTAGTCACTTCACACTCTTTTCTTGCTATGTTTTTACCACTTTTGGACCATTTTTGGCCACTTGTTACTTGGTCTACCTCCACTCGCTTGTCAAAAAAAAAAAAAAAAGTCCACTTCAGGTCAACAGCCCACTGGGACGATGCCCGGTATACCAGATGGCCTGTCCACCCCACATCAAAGGCCCCTAAAACCAATCAAATTGAATTGTGGCAGACTTTGTGATATTTGTACCATTGTCCAAAGAATCACTATCATATTGTATCATCATGAAACTGATGATTCACAGCCCGAGTGTTCACCTGAGAGGCCAGAAAGCACCAGCAGTAATAGAGCTCAAAGAGCTTTGAATCAGATTGTTTGTTGAAATACATTCTTGTGCCAAAATGGCTGTTTCATATCAAGAAGTAAAGTTAGTTACTGTGGCTGACAAATACAATAACTTTAGTACCTGGCGCTGTTGTCAATGCCTGATGAGTGTCTTGGCACCTTTTCTTTGGAGGTCTGTGGTAATGTAGCCAATTCAGTTCAATTCAACTTTATTCATATAGTGCAAAATACAACAAAGTCATCTCAAAGCGCTGAACAAAATATAAAGTCCATAGTAAAAAGGAAGAACCCAACAAAATCCACATGAACAAGCATTTAGCGACTGTGGGAAGAAACAACTCCCTCTTTTTTATAGGAATAAATCTCCAGCGGAACCAGGTTCAGAGGTGGCAGCCATCCACTTTGACTGGTTGAGGTGAGTGAACAGAAGGGCAAACAGAATAGAATAGAAGGATAGTCCATCCGAGTGTCCCAGACTAGCTGAGCTGCAAACCATCGATCAGGAACCGCCAGCTCCTGCATCAAGACACCTTAAATAGAAAAGAGAGCTCTCGGAGTGCAAGGAGAAGGCACAGACTGCAGAAAAAACATGATACACTATGATACACTCGTTCCTAGAGGTTAAGTTAATATTAATGTTAAACATCTTGCGGCTTCCGCCATGCTCTGAAATGCAACCCCTACAGACAAGGTTTCGTCTTGCACTGGGTGCACGAAGTGATCTAAGCGATCACTACAGAGGGGACCTTGTCCGTTTTAAATCATCGCAATTATGCGATGTATGCTTTAGTAAATAAGTAGGTTTTGAATGTAATCGTCTCTTGCAATGGTCTGAGGTGCTGACTATTGAGTGTGGTCTGGTCTGTGATTGTGACCAAAACAATGAGACCAAGTCAGTTTTAGGTTATTGCTATTATACGGTATACGCTTTAGCAAATAAGTAGATTTTGAGTTTACTTTTAAAGGTGGAGAGAGTAGCAGCTTCCCGTACTAAGACTGGGACCTGGTTCCAAAGGTGAGGAGCCTGGTAGCTGATGGTATGCTTCCAAATAGTCACATTCAAACACACTCAATCACTTCCAGAGTCAAAACTTAAAATTCATAAGGACTCAACACTCTCAACCTTATAGTGAAATCAGCACCACAGGTAAAAGCACTCAGCTGTTCTAAGGTCAGAGCCAAGAACTATTGGTGGCTATTTTGGACAAAGAATTAAAATAATTTCCTGAGCAAACCTGGGTTGTTACAGATCTTATAGCTTGTTCCCTTATAATAATAATAATAATAATAATAATAATAATAATAATAATAATAATAACTTTAAGTTGAAGAATTTTACTTTTAGCAATCTGAAAGTGATACAGAAACAAGGGCAGAAACAAACTTCAACAGATAGAAGTAATAATAAAACCAACAGCGAATAAAATCAATGGGGCCCAGCACTGATCCCTGAGGGACACCACAGGTGACATTGTGGGTGTAAGATTTTTCTCTGCGGAGGGAAATGTACTTAGTTCTGTTGGTCAGATATGATATGAACGAGTTGTGTACAGCTAACATGTTTTCACTGAATTTTCTTCTCCCCGCCATTACTTCACAGATCTACGGTGCCTCAGATAAAGCATCAACAGCATATGCATCTGAATGTCACAGCTAATGATCAGCCTGTAGGCTTTCAAGGGTATTAAGTTTTAAACAGACAGATATGGACATTTATCATCATGCTGATGAATTCATGAAATACATCATTTTTAAATGTCACATACAACAATTTCCTCTTTACTGCAAATCTTTCCAAAGAGGTGATATGCCAACAGCTTCACCTGGATATCTCTCATATTCAAGGTTTTCTGTTACTTACTCATTAAATTCACACTGAATAGAGATTTGCAATGGCTCCACTGTTACTGGCTATCTCACCTGCCTGACTGCCATTAATTATTTAAACAAACACTGCTCGTATCTACTTGGATTCTGTCATTAGCAGAACATTTTCTCCAAAACAATCATACAGCACCTGGAAAATTCAAACTATTAGTATTTATTATCACTTACTCTTCAGCTTTGTACATGATAAAATACACATTTACAGGTTATAAAACATACTTGATAGGATACAATCCCATAGTCCTATTCTAGAAACTAAAACTGGCCTTCTTTTGATGGTAAAGACTATCTTACCTATATTTAAATCATTGTATCTGTACATTTGTCACACTATTTGCACACTGCGTCACTGCAGTAACAACATTGGGCATGGCTCTACCTGTCTGTCCTCTGGGATCCTCTTGGCACTGTCCTATCCATACTTTGGTAATCTGGCAGCACCGCCTTACTAATTACAAAAAACACAATCGCAACAAATACAATCCAAGTTGAGTTAATGCTGGCATATAGGGAATTTGGCTGTTAGATCACCAATGTGGGATGAGTATATATATATATATATATATATATATATATATATATATATATATATATATATATAAATAAACTCTACATCATTTTAACAAATTGTTTTCCAGGATTTGCCATGTACCATTCATGGTTTGTAATGCATGGTGTGAATCGATCAGCAGCGGTAAAATATTAGTTTCCTTTGATGCTACATTAACGCAACTAGCAAAAAATGTAGTCACCTTTTCTGGTATTACTGACGGCTTTTACTCATCTTGCCAAGCATTGTTTGGCACTTCACTTACTGGATATTTGCATTATTTCTTTCAAAGGGTAAGCCAATTATTTAATATATAATGGTGACAAAGGGACTTTAAATTATGATTACAAAGCTCTCAAGTCTCACGCATTGGGTGTGAGACACGCATTTCAACCTGTTCACAAGCTCACACACCACACCATGTATATCTCATGCAGAGAAATTACCAGGATAATAGTAATGTCTCAGTCGAGAAACGGCTCTGAGAGCCAGTTCTTTGACATGAAAGACGGGGGGTCTGATTGGGAGACGCTTATTTTTTTTCTCTTCAAGCTGCATTTGATTGGTCAATATGTCGTCTCTGCCTACGCTGAGCAAACGGAGGAAGGACAGAGTTACACAGGCAGCAAGCACAAGAACAGGAGGGAGGGAGACCCAGACGAGAGAGATAGAGAGTAAACAAAAAGTTTAGGAAAAGTGCAGGCTTCGGTTTACTCATGTCTTACACATGTAATGTCATGGAGACTGCATTGTAGCAACATCAGTCCCATCAGAAAGAATCTTCTGTAAAACAAAAACATTGCGTGGCTGATTTTTAAAGACCCACAGAATAGTTTGTCTCTACTTTCATCAGAAAAAAATATTTTGTTTCTAGCTTGTTTTGTTCTTCCATAATCAGCAGTTGAATAGAGGCCAGTTTTGCAGAAATTGCCAGTTTCTGACAAAAAGCAGAGAAAAAAGCCTTTTTCAGAAAAAACCTGTCAGTGACTTTGAAGCAGTTTTTGGCTTTGACACCTCAACATTGGTTTCCTTCCATAAAACAACAAAAACAACACTGAGACCGGGCTTTTGATGGCAAAATTCTTATTATTTTGCTATCTGGGTCACAGTTGTATGTTTGCTGACTGCGTTATGGCCATCCTCCAAGTCTACCCCTTCCCTTAGTTTCCACACATGCAACTTCCTCCTCCTCCACGACATGCCAAGTATTGCTGTTTGTTGATCGTTTTCGTTCACGATCGCAAAACTCTCAATAGACCATTTCGCTCCACACATGCTCTGCTTGAGTGTAAACTGTTGTGAGCTGTTGGATACTTCATAATATCCCTTCGTAGCGCTATTTTCTGCCACTGGCTTCTCCCTCCCCGGGAATAGTGATAATCATGGCTAATCTCTTATCGAAAGGTTTGCTGCTCCCACCTACATGGCACCAGTTGGTCACTACATCATAGTACAAGCCTGATATTCATGAGAGAACTCTGTCACACTGTCTCATAGCAACCCCCATTGAAAAACACGATTGACAAATTTTTACGTCAAGTCCTGGAGACATTTTGACACTTAGCTGATGATCAAACTGAACATAAATTTAACTATCATCATACATTATATTTACATATACGCAGAGTTTACGAGGGGCAGGTTGTTGTACCAATCTACTCCTCTGCGACAAAATCAGCATCCACCTGCCGTGGGAGCACGAAGACACTCAGCGAAGGTGGAGTTACGTTGTTAAAGTGTATATCCCATAATAAAGCCCATGTATCAAGTGTTGTATGATTTATCATGTCGAACATGATAAAAAATAACACTGTCTAATTTGAACAACTTTACTCTGTCTTTCATTAAGTTACAGGAGAGTACTCAACATTTCAAGCTGCATTTTGGGTTATTTTTTACAGGTCCATAATACAGCTTTCAAATAATACAGAAATGAGAAATGATAAAAAATAAAAACATTGGTACATTTGTTTTCATTCCGTATTTGTGAAGCGAAACTCGAGACGTTCTATATATTAAACTTTTTTTTTCTTTTCTTTTTTTCCCCCTGGCGAGAATCTTAAACTCCGCCTATGTATTTACATCGCAACAGCAATACCCTGTGGGTGGAAGTCCAAGAGATAACATGAAAATTACCCAATGTTTCCAGCAGCCAAAAACATTACTCATTGTGACCGAGTATGATGGTGTCATGAAATAGCCCAATTTACTTCCACTAACAACCTCCAACCCATACAACATATTGAACGGTGCTGACTGGCCATTAAGAGCCTTCAATGGACTGGAGGTCGAGTTTGTGGAAATTCTTTCACACTCTTCTCTCACCTGGGTTGATGCAACAGCAGTAATACCCAGCTCTGCTGGCTTGAGAAATAACAATTCCTTCATTTACAGCTTACTCAACTAACATACTGAAGGGAAAACCATATATGACCACTGAAAGATGAAGACAATAACCAGATAATCGCTTTATCACCCAATGGCCAAGTCATCGAGATAGTATTTTTTATGTAACAGGTTTTTTGTTTACAATTTTAATTCAAATTTAAGAGAAATATGAACTGAAAACACAGCAAAACAATGTACACCTTTTATCAACATCAAAAACAGAACCTAACTCTTTTACTGTTGGAACATACTGTAAAAGTTGAATCTGCAGCTTGGTATGTTTGTGAAATAATTCCTTCTTTTCTCTTATTTTTATTCCTCTTTGTTTTTTTTGTGGGCCTGTAAAAAGTGATATTGTCCATGTTCTGGGCTGCAGATTACTGGTTTGAAATGTTTGATCAAAGCTCAGGACGCACTCATCATGGTCAGCGGTGTGTGTGTGTGTGTGTGCGTGTAAGTAAGTAAGTAATCTTTATTTATAGAGGACTTTTCACAGGTAAAAAGTACAAAGTGCTCTACAAACATTTCAGTATCATCCCGTCTAAAGTGAACATGGAAGACCAGTCACAAATAACATGGGAGACAATAATTCCAAATGAATTCCCTAAAGGAGAACAAAGTACAGAACCAGGAAAAAAAACCTCTCAGCTACAAAAACACAGTTAAGATAACACAGTCAAGGTCACAAAACGAAACATAGCACGTGGGCAGGTTGGGGTTGGTCATGGGTCCGTGGGCATGGGGTAGCCTTGGAGTCCTGGTCACAGTAATTCAATAATGTGGGATCAAACAGCAAATGGCCGACAACCTCTCCATTCTTTCCAAGATCGATTTGATTGTATGCAATCGCTCCAAAGTAGCATCTTGCTTACTTTTGAGGCCGTTCATTTATGATAGTCTGAGAGCCCTGCCCAAACCTTCAGTGATGAGTGGCAGTCTTCACAAAACAGCTGCCAGCGTAATACAGATTTTACAATAGATCAGATAGCCGCCAGCTGCAATTAGCAGCATCCCTGCTACCATGATTCCAATCATGTAGAGTAGCACACAACCTTCCACTGGTCCCAGGAATCCATCATGTGTTGGGCTAGAAACGTTCCATCAATAGCACTAAGTGACCAGCTAACCAATTCCATAGTTTCGGTTTTGGATGAATATGGAAAGAGTCTCCTAATAGTACAGACAGCAGACAAAACAAGCAGGCAGCTGGCAGCAAGGTCAGATAGGGAAGAGAGCGGGAGAAGAAAAATGCGACCGCCTTGTGTGTGTGTGTGTGTGTGTGTGTGTGTGTGTGTGGTGCTCATCAAGCCCGTTTGAGAAGCATCTGGTGCATGAGTAATAAGCAACATAGAAATTAAGTTGGATTTTTTTTTTTCAAAATAAAACAAAGAAATAAAATAACTGTTGTTAAAAAAAAAAAAAAAAAAAAAAAAAAGCATGTATTTGTTTTTAATGGCTCAGCACTAAGTAGTCGATGGAATGTTACTGGTCCACAGCCCAGTGGTTGGGAAAATATCTGCCCCATTAGAGGTAGGACCATCTTATGGGAAATAAAAACCTCTACACAGCGATGATGGCAACCTTGAATCGAGGCAAAATAACAGCTGCTGACATGAGCGCCGAGCTTGCAATTCTTCTATACATTATAATAAATGGGGAAAAATGTTGAAAAATATTTGCCTAAGTGCCGGGATTCAATGTACGCTGTAAGCACTTTACCATGAAATGTGTTTTAGATTTATTCTGAACACATGCACTGTGCATGTGAAACATCCATCTGGTATTCAAAGAGCAGAGTTCTAAGATTGAGAGGTTTCACAAAAATTGTTCTAGAAAACTAAGGAGAGGCAATGTTGTGTATCTGTAGTGGGATTCAGATATCAAAGATAGTCGGGCCCTGGGGGGGGTCCTGACTTTGACAATAACTACGGCTCATTGCATTGGCGGCATCAATGAAGGGTGATCTGGGGCGCTCTGGGGGGCTCGGCCAGTGTGCCTGGGGGCCGGTGGGGCAACTTGCAGCATCCCCTTGGTGTCCCAGGTGGCTGGGGATGTGGTCGACGTCCTTTGGCGGGCTGCTGCCGGTGCTGCTTCTGTTACAGTTCCTTCTGGTCTGGGGTTCGGTCTCTGCTGGCTCTGAGCCCGCTGGCGGGCGCCGGCTGGCTGTCTGTTCGGCGCGGCTCTGGCCATCTGGCCTTTGCTCCTCCGCTGGGATCTTGGGCAGGGGGCTCACTGGGCCCCTCTCTCAGGGGGTTTGGTGCTGGGGTGTGGGTGTAGGTCAGGGGTGTCCAATTCCGGTCCTCGAGGGCCACTATCCAGCATGTTTTAGATGTTTCCCTCTTCCAACACACCTGATTCAAATGATTAGGATCGTTATCAGGCTTCTGCAGAGCTGGATGAGGAGTTGATCATTTGAATCAGGTGTGTTGGAAGAGGGAAACATCTAAAACATGCTGGATAGTGGCCCTCGAGGACCGGAATTGGACACCCCTGGTGTAGGTGGAAGATGGCGCCGAGCCTTGGGGTTGGCGGCTGGGGTCGGTGGCGGGATGCGCTGTGTCATCGGGTCCTTAAGGCTTTCTCTGGTTTGTATGTGGCCGCCTCTTGGCTCGGGATCTTGGGGGCAGAGTTGGTGCTTGGGTTCGCAGAAGCGGTTCTTGCACAAACATTGGTCCTGGATACACTAGCATGTCTTGGGATGTGGGATAAACTTGTACTGGGCTTAACCTTAGACACGTTGATCCCAAATGCCAGTTTTAGGTATTACCACTCACTCCTTCCCTCTGTTCACGGCAACCACCATTATACCTAAGCTTCAGACTTGCCACCAGACTGGCTGAAAGGATTACACAACACAATAAGCATAAGTATAACATCACATCACATCTCACGCTCACTCTTACTTTAAAGAAGTCAACTCTTCTCTACCCTTTCCATTTCCTACTCTGACTATCTCGTCCCTGTTTCCTTCTCCCCACCGAGATGTAACACCGTCCATTTTCCTATCCTGACTCCCTGTTCCCTTCCTCCTCCCCTAGATGTAACACTGCTTTCTCTTTTTATATCCTCCCTATAATAAAGTGTTTCTTAACCTTTTTTTAGGGAGGGCTTTTGATGGTCGCAATTATGCAATAAAATAAATTAATTTATTTGATTGTGTTCTGCTTTGTGTTAACATGGGAATAGTAATTCTGAATTGAGGTTTACATGGAAAACACGTTTATTCGGCTTCATTCAATTCCGCTTTATGTCTGGAGGTTGATAAGGGTTCTGATTGGACAGGAGGAGAACGTGACGTATTTACGTCAAGTGGAAAAACACACAACAGGGCGACCGTGGCTCAGGTGGTAGAGGGTCGTCTTCTAATCAAGAGGTTGGGGGTTCGAACACAGTACCTGACTATGTGTCGAAGTGTCCTTGAGCAAGACACTGAACCCTAAGTTGCTCCCAGTGGTCGACTAGCACCTTGCATGGCAGTCCTGTCCCACTGGTGTGTGAATGTGAGAGTGATTGGGTGAATGAGCTGATATGTAAAGCGCTTTGAGACTGCTTCAGTGTGGTGATAAAGCGCTCTATAAATCAAGTCCATTTACCATTTTACAACTAACCTTTTCTTTTCGGCTACAACATAGAAGACCACATAATAGGAATTGTTTTGACTTTTATTTTGAAAGTAGTTTTGAAGCAGCAGCTCGACAAGAACATACTGTTTCACTTTCGTTAGCAGAGCAGGAGAAGAGAGATAGAGTAGAGACAGAAGACTGTACTTTGGTCACTCAAAACCGGTGGTTAATGCAACAGCTGTTCTACCTCTACTATACAAGACTTAGTATAGTAGTAATAATAGTTTTGGCTCCAGTGTGGGCGACATTCCTGGACCATGTCGTCACCATTACGTCATTTCAGCAAGTCGCGCATGCGCAGAACGACTGGAATTAACTTTAAGCGGAATAAAGTGTTTACAAGATTGAGGAATTATTTAATTTGGAATTAAAATCGGAATCAACCAGCCACCCGATTCGGGTTTAAGTTGAATTCAGAATTACATTTGCATTCGGAATTAAGCTTTTATTCTGAATTAAAGCGGAATTAAAGCTCTCATGTAAATGTGGCCAATGTCAGCATAATTATATTTAAGGTAAAGTGATCACTAAGATTAAAAAAAAAAAAAACACGAACAGGGTGAAATGTATAAGCTGGTCTGCTGTACCAATGACACAGTTGCAATGTTTACAGCAGCTTCACATCCCAGCGTGATGCGTCCTTCAGAGGACTCAAATCAAGCTTCCATTGTAAGCTCTTCAGTCATGGCTGAAATTCTGGCAAAGTGTTCTGCTCTCGCAGGAGGATGTTGGCAGTACTTTATGTGCTGTGTCTAAATAATGATAGGAAACTGCAAAAAATGGGAAGCTCTCACAGTAATCTTTTAGTGAGAAGAAGAACGACTGCATGCATTCCTCAAAATGTGAACACACAGCTTGTGGGTTCATGGCTCGGTCTTTCTGTGCAAGTCCTGATGAGATGGGCTGTGGGTGTTCCCGGAGCTCAGAACTCCTACCACACACTGAAAAGATTTAGGATCTCATCTGTTTAATCAATCCAAAATCACATTTGTTTTTAGCAAATGGAATAAAATTTAAATAATTATTCATTCAAATTATGTTTTTTGCAGTTGACTTATTTACGTTCTGTATATTCTAAAGCCTACATTATGTTGTAGTTAAACTGATTAATGAATATATTTTACCTTCAGCAGTTTGTGTGGCATTACAAAATGTTCAACCTACAGCAAAATGTTAATTAAGCAATTATTAAGAACGAAAGGAAAGGGATTATAGCATGTACCCCCTGGCCAGTAGTTCTCTTTCATTAACTTTGTCTTCAGTTTAGTAACATTATAATATGGAATAGAAGCTGTTGTGACCTTGGAGCATGAAAGATTTCACTTGAAAGTCTAATTTTCCACGCTCAAAGCTTAGAAAAAGAACTTCATTCACAGCAGTGTCAAACGCAACATTTGGTGGCTTGTTTTTTTACCTTATCAATGCTTCCTTTGCATTTGTGATGCAACATTTTTAGGCAAGTTTTTTACAGAATTGTAAATATATACGTAAGAACATTTAAAAAGTAAATAAAACTGATTTTACAGGAATAACCCTTGAGACCAAAAGACTTAATCTTAGATACGTTAGGTTAGGCTCAGGTGGTAGAGGGTCGTCTTCTAATCGAGAGGTTGGGGGTTCGAACACAGTACCTGACTATGTGTCGAAGTGTCCTTGAGCAAGACACTGAACCCTAAGTTGCTCCCAGTGGTCGACTAGCGCCTTGCATGGCAGTCCTGTCCCACTGGTGTGTGAATGTGGGAGTGATTGGGTGAATGAGCTGATATGTAAAGCGCTTTGAGACTGCTTCAGTGTGGTGATAAAGCGCTATATAAAATCAAGTCCATTTTTTACCATTTAGGTATAAGCACTCACCCTTTCCTTATAATCTTAGTCACCTATCATTATACTTCAGCCGGGTGTTGCGCCGCCCTCTTCAATTTCTTCACGTTTATCACCAAACTTCAATAGATTAAACCCCAAAGCACAATATGCACCTAACCCAACCTTTTCAGCACAATTAAAACAGCTGAGTGTCAACCACTTCTTCCTATGTCCCACCCTAACTCCCTCTTCCCTGTTCCTTTCCTCCTCACTGAGGTGTAACGCTGCCCCATGTCTTTTTATATCCTTCCTTTAAAGATATTCTTATTCTTCCTGAGGGAGGGCTGGTGATGGCCACAATTGAGTAACAGCATGTGGTATAATCAGACCAAAGTCAAGACAACAGCGGCTGATCTTGATATATCCAGGAAGTATAGGTCTACAAGTGACTTACTCTGGCTTTTTCTTATTTGTTTGTGTCACTTGGCTCCAGAGCTTCAGCTGAATTAAACAGTGAAATCAGAGCTTAAGCACTAAAAGTAGGAGCTTAAGCAAAGTTTGCCTCAAACTTCAACCAAGCTGGTGTGAATTCTGCCCAAATGTCAACTTCTCTCTGATCCACTGATGAGACACTTCACCCAGGCTAGTTTGTATAGTCAAAGCACACAACAAAACAACACACCTAAGTAAAGAAAAGCCCAACCTAAGTAAAGGAAAACTGCAAACACAAACTTAGCTTGTGAATAATTGGGATTGCATAGTTCACCTGTTCACATAAAAGTACAAGAGTTCCAGATAAATGCTTCAGGGACTGAATCTTTTCTCTCATAAGTGCACTTACAATGTTGTACATTAATAACAGAAGTAGACCGACACTAATAAGCAAGTGCACTTCTTCCTAAAAACCAACTTTAATTGGACAGGTTTAAGGCATATATATATTAACACCCTCAAAAGTAAATAAATAAATAAAATACAAATAAAAACATATCTAGGCCTGTAGTCATGTTTGCACTGTAATTGAAACCAAAAGTAAGGATCACTGAACAGAGCCACAAAACTGTGGTTTATAAACATCAGACATGAAACGAGTGCATATTGTAAATAGACAACTATTGAAAGAATACCCCGTCAACAGACATTGTAATGACTCTCTGGGCCAGTGGTGTCAAACTCGTTTTAGTTCAGGGGCCAAATATGGACAAGTTTGATCTTAAGTGGGCCTCAGATTTTATTTTAGGCTGAGAAAGCCAGCAATATCCAGGTAGTACATGACAGTTATTAGTCTCTGTGGTATTGCAACTTCAAAATGTTTTGATTTTGTGAGAAATTGCAGGGTTCTGTCAAAAATGTGTAGCTGCATTCGTGGGATATATGCGATCAAACTTTACATTTAATCACTGTAACTTCACAGCTCTGATTGTTGTAAATATCTGTATTATAATTGTATTTTTGTATTATTGTTATTAATTTTCGTATTTTATTTTTCACTACTGTAATGTGTGTGTATCTAATCCTTATTTTTAACAGCCTTTTACTTAATTATGTACTTTTTAACATTTCTTTCTTTTTGTTTGACATTTACTCTTTCGATTTGTAATATTTCTTGAGCGGCTGTAACGCAAGTAATTTCCCCCTTGGATGAATAACGGACTTCTGATTCTGATAAATAACGAGTCCTTGCAAATATTCTTCAGTTTGAATGAATAACGTGGGGCTGTAACGGGTTCGGGCTTGGAAAAAAATCTGCTTCATTGGGATTTGAATGCGTTCAGGCTGCTTTAATCTTCATTGTCAATTTTATGTTACATTTTGAAAGAAAAAAAAAAAACAGTCGTATTTGCGACTGGCTATGCTGTGCAGTAAAAACTCACAGGATGACAAACAATAGGGGACTCGTTAGGCTCCAGCAGTTACCAAAGGTCACATAGTTCTATCGATTCCTTCTTTATTGTGGGGGCTTCTCAATTGGACCGTCGGGTAAAGCTGCCTCTATGTACACACATGCATACACACTTTGGTTAAACATATTTCAAAAATATCCCACAAGAAGTCCAGAACAGCAGCCAGAAAAGGGTGATTCAATTTCTAGGCTTTCAAATGGATACACGATTGCCCAAGTGGCCAATTTATAGAGCCTAAGCCCTGAGAGCTTGTGTGCTTATAAATCATAGGATGCATGTAATTACGCACTGTGTGGTGAAAGGAGTGACGCCTGTGGGTATATTGAACACTTTACTTCACAGAACAGTTCACTCCTCTGCAATCCTGCTTTAACTGTATTATCCGAACCCTCCCAATTGCTGCTTTCGAGGTTTCTGTAAATAAAGTCAGCAGTGTGGTGGAGAAAGCCCATTTATGGCCACTTAAAAAAAAAATCTGTTTGTATAAGGAACAGAGACAGAGAAAGAACATGCGAAGGAATAAACACAAACGTTCCTCCCAACACTCAGTACATCCACCTGCAGAGCCATATGCTATATGTATGACAATAATTATGGGAGACTATAACCTCCTGGCAACAGTTTTTTAGATTTCACACTATATACAACTTCCTGTCAATGTATAAAGGAAGTGCTAAATTCCCACTTTTTTGCAAACAAGATAGAAACATTTTGCATACACCATATGTTTAAACATATGCTTGTATTTTTAGCTTCTTTTTTTTTTTTCTCCATTCATACGTTATTCCAATCCTCCTTCAGTTCCAAGACTTGGCAAGTATTTCTTAGACTGATTCCCACTTTGACTCAGAACTGTAAACAAAGCAGCAACTTTAAAGATTCACAAATTGATGGGCTGTTAGGAAAACCAATGTAAACTGAAGAAAAAGAAACTGGATAAAGGATACAATTTTTTCCACAAAGAATTTGTCCATAAGTATCAAGGTAAGTAACATTAGAGCGCAATCAGAAATCTGTTACTGAACTGTTTACTGGAATGACAAATCATTAGTGTGTTCCCTTAGACCTAGGACTAGGTTTATAGGGTTATGTATGGATAGTATAGAGGACATGTACTACTTTATTACTGTAAAGCAATATGACACAACGTGAACGTCTTGTGTGAAGCGAGTAGTTTCACTGTTACAGGGATTGAAGAAGACAGCACACCACTCAATCATGAACACAATGTTAATGTTAAAAGGGGTAGAATTTCTCGCGGACGGCGGCGTCGCATAATCATGGTACAGTTACAAAACGTTCTTTGCAATGTCTTTTACCTCGTCTCCTAGCAACGTTAACGGTAGCCGTTTTTGGCTCCGCTCATACACAGACTCCCTTTTTCCTTTAGAGGTGTAATCGTTCCAAGGAAAAAGGCTAGGGACAGACTCTGGTTTCAAGCGGCGAACAGTGATCGCTAAGACCTATTCTTCTGGAGTGAAGTGCCTGCTGCAGACATACTGTAAGTACTATCCTTCTTAATAGTAAGCGTTGATCCTTCGTCCCGCCGAATAGACTGAACCCATTTTTTGTCTAGCTTCATCGTTAACAGGGAAGGAGTGGAACGATAGATAAGGCTGTTTTTGGGCATTACAAGAACAGCCCGGTAGGCTAGCCTATGAGAACTCTTGCTCGTTGCTTGTGCCATCTTCGTTGTTTACCCGTTGCCCTGACCGGTTTGGACAACGGTTGCGTATTTCCGATACAAAATATGGAAGTTGTGTGAAAAGTCTATTGCAGGACATGTTTTTGTGTTTTTAAACCTGAAAACCAATCAATTACCATACTTTTCTGAAGCCATTGGTTTCACATGATATACATCTTATCACGTCCGTCTTTACAGACTTTTTGTCATTTACATTAAACTTCTTCTCACACTGCATATTTACCACAAAGCTGCCTTCAGTCCCCTCCTATAAATAATTATCTACCGTAAATCAATAAAGCACCTGAATACTGTCATAAATTTAAAGCTGACTCAGACTAGTTACCCTCCGACCTTTAAATCGCACATTGAGAGCAAGATAAATAATGGCTTGCTAGAGTAGTGCGTTTATCAAAATTAGCACATGCAAATGAATGAATATTTGTGGAAAAACGTTAAGACTTGCATTTTTAGGCTACATGTTGATGGCAAGAGAACACCAGATAACTGCTGGGTCTCATGCTTGGCATACTTTTTTTTCATAATTGAACACAATCAAACAATTTTGTTTCATCCCATTTACAAGCAATAAAGAATAAACAACATATAATTCTATGGTTAATATTTTCCCTTAACCTCACATTTATGACTTAAAGTGCTATTTGTGTTTGTTTTATTGAAATGTAATTTAAAAAGATGAAAAGAAGATATAAGTGGGGAAAAAATTATGACTTTACGAAAAAAGCAAAATTTTTCATAACTATTGATTTTCTTTTATTTGAACATAGGATGCAGGTCAGTTTACATCAGCCCCATACAAGCCTTTAGAACGTATGAGGGGCAGAGTTTTATTGTGTGTTATGCATTTCTTAATTGCAATTGAAGCATTCACAGTATGTTGTGTTTTCTGTTGATCACACACTCCACACTTTAGTTGGTGCCGTCCTTACCAAGAACAATGAAACAATGAAGAAATTTACTGTCTACTAATTTGGTGTTAGTGAATTCATCATAAATCTGGTGCTCATGCAAGGCTGAGTAAGTCATTCTGATAGAACAGTGTCCTGAAACAGAGCCAGTTTTAGCTCAGTGGGGACTCAATACAAGATGTTGTTTGAACGTACCCAGTTTGTGTAACTACATGTGTTATCCGTTAAAAAGCACACAAACTGCTCAAAGATGGGAACCTGCAGCTGATGCACTGTGGGACTTACTTTAGAGTCCAACAATTTGGACTTGATTATGCCTCAAAACTCTGGCCACACTTGATGATTGTAGTTTGCTTGAATATTTTACCCTACCCCCAGTTCATTTGATTCCTTTACATTTATTTTCAGAGTAACTAAACAGAGTGTCATTTTTTTGCACTTTAAATAGGATAAATGTGTCTAAACAAATCCTAAAGTGTTTAAAACGTGTTTGCTCGGACAGTCCGCCTCGTTTGGGAGGTGTGAACATGCAAACGAAGCTCATGCAACTGCATCAGAGGCTGTTTGGAGCGGATCAGAATTTAAGCTCTATTTAAAATTACTGTTCATTCATATATACAGTATATATATTCCCATTGAGTTGAAAAGGTTATACCTATCATATTGTGAACTCTATCGTCCCACCCCTGCTCTTTAGAATCCCTCACACACCTGTGTGACATATTTGCTAGGTGTCATTGGGTGATTATGAACTGAACAGAGCCCCTCGTCCACTCTTCGGGTCATTAACAGCTTCCAAGGAAATGTTTCTGCCTAGTTTTCATTCATCCATTAATCCTTTTTTAATTAATTCTCCTTCATTTACCTTGGTTAGAAAAAAATCAATTGCACAGGTTTCATTTAATTTGACAAATGTTCTGCTGCTCATCCGTGCATGCCGAGGACGGGAAAATGAATGTGCACATTTTAAAAGAAACAGAGATTAGTTTGGAGCCACTAAATAGAGTCATCTGAGAATAGTTGCAATGATCGCATTAGTTATATTTTAAATATTTAAGCTAATGCAGCAAAATATATACTCTTTAATTCTCATACAGCTCTTAAAAGTTATTCAAAATGTAAGCACAAATTTCCAAAAACAGAGTACATTTTAAAAAGGCGAATAGCATATCTTTTCCCCCGTGTGTTTGGGGAGCTGTCCGAGTCTCTTTTTCTTTCCAGTACATATTGTTCCTCCCCGAAGGATCGTGATCCTTTAAGCTTTTTGTCTCTTCCTTGACATTTATGCGCTTTTTCCAAGGCTCAAAAGGCACTCCCAAAGGTTTAAATTAGAAAAGGAGCTGTGAATCGGAGTGTACTCGTTTTAATAGCAGAGTGATCTCCTGAGTGTTGTAGAAGGGTAATGGTGAAAGTGTAGCTCTGTCTCTAACTTAGGTTAATTGGGTTTCTTTCAGCCTCATCCAACAACGTTACACTGAAACATGGTTTACTGTGATCAGAAAATTCCATCCAAGTTTGTATTCTGATTTTTCTCCTTTCATTCAAACTGTGGTTCATTTTCTTCCAACTGAAAACAAGTTCATGTGGATTTGTTGGGTTTCATATTTTGACAGCACTCCGAGATGACAATATTTATAATTTGCACTATAATAAAAGTATTATGGTTTTTGTAGTTGACCACGCTGAGCAGCAATTGTAAAACTGCCGGGCTGTGTTTTTAATGCAATTGCTCATGTTTTTATTATTTATCTTACAAAGCTAAATGCACTGTAAAAATCTGTTTATTAAGCAATTTTATTTTGAAAGTACTTATTTGTAGTCACAAGAAAAAACAACAATAAATGTAATAATGACCAATATAATGATAGTTTATTTGATTCGTTAGTTGATTACGCTTTCAACTTTTAATTTGTCTTCACAAACTTTTTTCTTTTCTTTTTTTTTTATCTGATGACATTTATTGATGCATTCATTTAATTCTTTACATCCCCTTTTACCCAGTTAGAATGTATTGAGGCTGCTGTGCCTTTATTCCTCCCTGTTGCTTGTGTGAATAACCCAAAAGCTGGATCGATCTATTGATTACATCCACCTGTTTCTGTATTCAAACACGGCAGAAGTGAAGCACCAGGCGTGGCACTGTTTGTGTGAGCGCACACACACATTCACACATTCACACACACACGTCACCTGCATTGTTTCATTTCTGTTGCAGTCTGAGATCGTCTGTGTTCCCATACAAACTGACACAATAGGGGGTGTTTGGTGGCTTCTGTGGGACTCAATAGGTTAGATGTCAACTGGCAATAATTGCATTGAACGTCAGTAGAATCACATCCAAACACCAGAACTTTGGTGAAAATTATCTGTATTAAAGTGTAATAACAATAACTTCAATTGACAAATAGGGTTAAAGTTGCGTGTGTAAATGGTAAAAATCACTGGAACACCCTGTTTGCATTCTACGACTGAAGTAGCATATGGAACGATAACTGATGAAGACAGATTTTAAACATTTATATCTTTTTTATCTCGCAATCCTTTTGACCTAAAATCATGATTACACTAAATGTGTTAATTGGGTGAATTCAGATTAAAAGGCACTTTCTGATGTTAAAGTAGAGCCGTGGTGCCTTGGTGGGAGAGTGTGACTGCTGTTAGTGTCCTCTGTGGAAATCTCTTTACTCTGCATGCTTTCAGAGGCTGCTTCATCAGAAAACTGTGCAATGACGCAGTAAAAAAGTTAGGACTAAATTAGTAATGTTTAGTCCAACACAAGTGACAATTAAAAACTCTGAGCTTCCCTGTATTCACCAAGAATTCAAGTCAAACACTGCAGACAGAAGTGCAAAATAGAGGAAAAATTATTATTATTATTATTATTATTATTATTAGGGGGCCAATCCCATGGGGCCTGGGGACCACGTATGTAATTATTATAATTATTAGACTATTTACAGTATATCATCCGACCTGGTACTGGGCAATGGAGCAGTTGTTGCTTGGTTGTCTGAATTTATCCTGGAGTTGGGAGTTTGCTTTAATTTTGAAACTATTTATATTACCAGGAGAACATGAGCAGTAACAAGGTGCATGTAATAAGCTAAAAAGAGACCACCACTCAACACCTTATTTCTAAAAGGGAGTTGAACAGAAAGGATGTGTAAAAGATTGCAAATAACAGGGAGCAACAAAAAAAATGGTGGGAGGAGACAATTTTATTCATGAAGAACATAGAGACAAAACACAATACCACAGCCGTACTGGACTGCAAGACAAACAGAATGAGAGTTCACATCATATGGAAAAAGGAGGTTTGTAAACAAGACAGGAAATCAGAATCAACTTCATTGGCCATGTAATGTATGTTATACAGTAGTCCCTCGCTGTAACGCGATTCACCTTTCGCGGCCTAGGTTTTTCGCTGATTTTTTTTACTGTGCAAATTTGCCTGCATTTTTTTTTTTAGTCTATGAACACGCATTGTGTTCTGCGTCCTGATTGGCTGCTGCTTTCACACCAGATGCGTCACAAAATTTCCATACGTCCAGATTATATACAAAGTCAATGGATAGACGCGGCCCAGATGCGAAATCTTTCCTGTGCGGCGGTGCGGTCCAATCCGCCTGTCATTTGTTGACGATGACGTCAGGCCATCAACACAGGCACCGGTCTGTTCACCCATTCAACCATGAAGTAGAAGCTGTGTGTGACCACCTGGAGCTGTATGACATGGCCTTTATAACCTGGACAAGACGAGGAAGGATTAGGCGTGGAGAAGAATCAGCGAGGAGGTGGTAGTAGCACTGAGCTAGGATAGCAGTAGCCGCTAATCACACCGGCTTTTTTCACTGGTGGTTTATTTTTACGAGTGGAGAAAAAGGATCGCAGCTCCTCGCTTCATTAGGCAGTGAACCTCACCAAGTTGGATGTGTCGCTGGTGGGTGGTGCTTTGCTTCAAACTCGCATTTGAAGCGAATGGGGACATTTTTTGATCCTGCTCACTCTGAAGTGGTGTATGTTTGTAAGTTTTCTCCCCGACAAAAACCCACAATGTCGACGTCTGTCTGAGAAAAGTGTATAAAGTGTGTGGTAAGGGGTTTTACAGCCTTAAAACATGTATAATAATTGTAAAAAAATAAAGCTGACTACTTAGTGGATTTCGCCTATTGCGTGTTATATTTAGAACGTAACCCCCGCGATAAACAAGGGACTACACACACGAGGAATTTGACTTGGTGAACTATGCTCTTTCTGACAATGTAAACATTAAATAATAACAATCATCTAGAAAAAAAAAAAATATATATAAACAGTAGTTAAAGACTAATATATGATATATAATAATAATAATAATAATAATAATAATAATAATAATAATAATAATAATAATAATAATAATAATAATAAATAGTACACATTTATGTACATGAACATTCAAGTGACAGTTTGTTCCAGGGTTGCTACATGTTTAGTTTAGAAAGACAGAAAAGTAAAGATGAGACAAGGAACAGACCGCTCCCACAAAATTGGGGCTGTGGGAGGGAGTGTAGGGGTGGAGCAGGTCACCTTGGGAGCAATATTGGCATTTTTTGGGTTGGGTGGAGGGATCTAGTGGGGTTAGGTAGGGTTAGGGTAATGAACGACACTTAAAGACAGCCTTCATGACACCTTATTAATGCTATTGACAGGTGTCAGCCTTATGTATAAAACTTTAAAAAAAAAATTTAATCAAAACAGTGAATGATTCAAAAACATAAAAATGAGAAATTGAAAAGTGAACCGGACCAAACAAACTAAAGAGTAGAAAGAGTTTATAAGGCGTTCATCTATTGTTCAGTGTAACTGTGATTAAACTTCCTGCACCCTTTCATAGAGACGTTGGCAGATTTTATAAAGTGTGGGAAACAACACAAAGAGAAAACTGCAGTCTTTCAACCCACAAGGAAGTAATATCATCATATTCTTAGCTCTGGTGGGCACAGTGATGTTTTACTGACTACGTTATTGAGCCCAGGTGGCATCCGTGGAAAGCCACTGCCAAGTTGTGGCCGCTAAGGCTGAATCCTGTAGCCGGGGAGAAGTTATAGCACAAGAACCTACAGCTTCCCACACACAACAGAAGTTAAGAAACAATAGATGGAAAAGCAATGCCAGTGAGATCCCATAATGCAATTAAACCACATGAGCAGAACTGAACACTGACAATAAAGAATAGAATCGATGGGAGCGCTTCACATTTCCTATCCCATTGACAGATTATTTCATGGATCACATCAAACCAAACTGTGCTTCATTCAACAGACGGTTGTCTTGGCCTTTGCTGCACATGTTTTTCACATTTTACTTATTTTTTTTTCATCGCTGAGGCCATTTAAGCCTTTTGTCAGCAGTTGAATCTGACGGAGCACGCAGGTCATGGGAATGTTGGGGGCTGAAACACTGCAGACGCCGACAAAGAGACAGACAGAAGGGCAGATTCACATAATCCAAGTAATTATCAGACGTAAATGAACAGAAAGTACAACCATCTCTGACGAACAAAGTGATTTCACAGATCACTGATGCCCTTTTCTGGAGATGGCAAATTAATGACAGTGCTATATATTTTTTCCTGTGCGCTGCAAAGCCTCCTGAGTGCAATAACACTGAGCATAAGGGCTTACTATCAAAGAGGTGAAATCGTTTTCTGCCCAGGACGTAAAAGCAAAGTAATTGGGGGGAATTGATAATGGGTTTCTCTTAATTGTAAATTAACTGAAACTTGTTAATAGGATTCTGTTCATTCAAGATTCATTTCCCTATTGATTGGATTTACTCCTTTTGCAGTGTGTGTAAAATTTAGTTGGAGCATAATTAACAGCAACTTAAAACCACTGGGGAAAGAAATGAAGGCTTGCATCCAATTAATCAAGCTGAGGATCATGGTTTCAAATGTTTCCTTAATGTTTACTTTTTTTTTTTTTTTTAACCAGCAGCAGAATGCAATACCATTAATGCATTTTAGACTACATTTTGCATGTTAATGTCATGTGTCAATATATGTGTTCCACGTAACAAGACTAGGGGCGGACTATTAAAAATAAGCTCCATGGAAGTACTTTGGATGACTGTGTTCAGTCAATACACAGTAAATCTTGAAAGCACTCCTTCAGGATGTTATCGAGAAAGCTATTTTAATCCATAAAAATTCCTGCAGGGTGCATAAAATTTATCATCCAGCAGAAACTGACTCTTTAAATCTGTATCAATACAGTCAGTGTGTTACACAACTTCTGTTTGTGTCAGCCCACCATCCACACTCTACTTATTAGGGTGTGCAAAAGTGCCAGTTTGAATCCAAATTAATCTTTATTTGTGCAGTCGGTCGTATGGTCTGCAAACATTTGTGAATTCAGTCGGGAGAACCGGCACCTGCCAGAGAGACATGTTCTGTCTCAACTAGGGCTGCTCAATTAGTCAAAATTAGTATACGATTTTGATTATTACACCCAGGGATTACAAAAATAACATTTATATACACATTATTAATACTAACTTTGAGTTGTTTAATCCACTGAAACGCAAGCTCCTCCCCTCTGCCCCGCCCATCTCAAAGCCAAAGCTAGCCTGCAGCCCAACACGAGGAAAGTTGTTGCTAGTTTTTGAAACATGGCAGGAGAAAAGCAGCAAAAACACTTGGTAAACAAGCGACAAGTCAAATTCTCTTATATAGGTGAACACTTTGGGTTTGATGATGAAGACCTAGAGCAAAGACACATCACGTGCAACAAGTGTTTTGTTTTGTGCAAAGGTGAACATACTTGATTTTAGTGTTTGAAGGTTTTTATTTATGTTTAAAGAATATATTTTATGTTTTTTTGCACAAAACATAAATAACCTTTTGGTTGACAAATAATCATTTGAATAATCGTGATTTAAATTATGACTAAAATAATCGTGATTACTATTTTTTTCTATAATCGAGCAGCCCTAGTCTCAACAACCAACTCCAATTGTTCCCATGGGAGTAAGTTTTTTGTTCCTTTGAATCCAAGATTTTAAGAATTCGGTGCAATATTAGGACAGTGGAGGGCTAAGTTAGAAGGACAACCCAAACCAATGACCACCAATGCCCTAATGTCAATAATACAATAAATTTAATATTTGATTATAATATATATATTATATTCTTTAAGTGGGGATAGATCTTATTGTTTATGGAGCGGTGACTGTAAAGTTGTGAAAGCTAAAATAAACATAAGCTTTTTGCAACATTTAGCAACAAACCACATTTAAAAAAATGTATGTGAATTTTTTTTAATGTTATTTTTGACCAGATTTACAGCAATATTTTTTTTCTCTTTAAATCTAAATTTTACATTTAAATGTTAAATCTAAAATTTTGAGCTTTTATTTTGGTACCCCTGGTGAATTTGCATATTAGCTAAATATTTAGTTTAATCCGTGACATTAATATTTAACATTTAGATTTAAATTTAACATTTAAATTTAACATTGACATTTAACGTTGACACATAACATTCACATTTAACATTGACATTTAACATTGAGAAGTTAATGTAATATTTAGATTTAAAATTTAGAATTCAATTTAACATTTAGATTTCATATCAACGTTATATTTTTACGAGAAAAAATATCACAAATTACACAAATATTGCTGCAAATCTTGTCAAATGTAATTCACATAACTCATTTTTAAATGTGGGTTGTCGCTAAATGTTGCAAAAGATTGCTGTTTATTTCAGCATGCACAACTTTACAATGGCCATCCCAGTCAGTAATGCAGTAAAATCATATACAATTGTTCCTATTGACCCCAAGAAGTGGCAGGTAATGTAAAAAGAAGAACTGGCACTAAGACTAATCCCTGCAGGACCCCACCTGATGGAGGAGGATCTCAGAATACACGGAAAATTCTGTCAAAGTACAACCTGATCCATTTCAGTGCTCTTCCCTTTATGTAATGTCATGCTACATCGTGTGAAAGGCACAAGAACACCATTACCAAAGTCTACACAGAGTCTATGATGCAAAACATTTTTAGCAGACAGTTATTTGGGATAAATACAGTGAAGTGGAAAAACACTGGAGGAACAATAGATTGATTAGAGAAGACCTTGGTTTGACTTTGTTCTGAGGAAGAGGTAAGATTTTCTCCCACCCTATAATTACGCTATTAAATAAAGGAAAGTAGTCACCTCTCACTGCCAGGCTTTTGTCTTCTCAGACTCCGAATACAGAGGTATTTTGATGAATAAAAATGAACTAAATGGTCGTAGTGGGATTAGATTTAAAAAATAATTCTAATTAATTAGAAACTGTCATGAATTAATCTTGATTTTTCTAAATTAATCACATTACAATATTTGACACGAGAAGCAATGTTTTTTCCATATTAAAGGGATTTTTGGTATATGACAGAATCAATAAAAACACTAAATTAACTTAAACAACAAAATTGTGTTTATTTTTTGCATCACTGAGCACTAACATAATGTGCAATATGAAAATATATATATATATTATGATTGCATAGTGAATTCAAACTTGAATTTAAGTGAACTATATTGCTTTAAATAAACTATATTCATGTTTTTCCAGATTTTTTTTATTTTTTTATTTATTTTTTTGTTTTTTAGTGTGTTATTTTTCTGTAATTAATTCATCTCAATTAATGTGCACGTTAAAAACGTCCCAGCCCACCAACTCTCCTCCCTCCAGGGTTGTGCTGTTATGGGGATCACAACCCTGGTCCAAAATTCAAATGTTCACCAATCATGACAATAGAAGTCCAACTTATAATATTTGATTTGTTAAAATACAAACAAAAAAAGATGTCAAACATGTAAGTGCTGCCTCCATCCAAGAGTCCATCTGCACAAGAATGACCCACAGCGCTCCACAAAATGCCAAAAATAAAATATTGGCATCTTTTGTTTGTTTTTTTTATTTTGTTTTTGCAAATTTCATGATTAATGCCCATTTTTACAAAAAAAAATATATTTGAATTGCAGATTATATCAAAAAAGAACATTTTGTTCTGCATGATAAATCTGTGCTGTGTTTGGGGAGTTTAAAGACTAGTGTAATCAACTCTATCGACTTTTAAAAACATAACTATCACTAAATATCACTAAATTGGCTAAATCCGGCTTTGTCGTCAATCTGCTGAGAGAAGCGTCATATTTTGTCCTATGGGGTTATGCAGTTTGTTCGTTTAGATGTTTTCTTCACTTCTACACTTTGCTTTTTAAACAGTCTGTTTGAATGCAGAATTTACGCAAAATGACTCAACAATGTGACTCTGAAGGTGAAGTTAAGGGTAGAAAAACACAATTGTTTTTTGGTCTGTTTCTTTACAAAAATAAAACATCACTGCATCTCCAACAAATGTCTACTATTTTTTTTTTGTATTTGAAAAATCACGCAAACAAAGTAGTGAGATATTCAACAATTGAGCCATCTATACTGTATAAGTGTTATCTTTTCCCACACAAGCAGCTGTGTGGTATCTCTGCACCGTTTTGATAAGCAAAGAAGTATTTTCACACTGCAACACAAGGTTTCACAAAACAATACCAGCAATGTCGCAACCTAAATACAAGATACAGTTTCATTATGCATTTGTCATGTTGTTTAAGCAGATTTAAAAAAATTAAATAATATAAACATCCATAGTTTATCACTTGGATTGATGGTAGAAAAAGGCTTTCCACTAAAGAAGACCTACAGGAGATGAAAATGTGACGTAATAGTGCAACAGTCCCAACCTAGCAAGAAGCTCACGCATGAAACACATGATGCTAAAGGCGTGACAACTTGCAGGTGCAGCAGACAGTCTGATCACGAGTCTTATCATATCATTATTTTTGTAAGAACAGGGATACATTTTAATGTGTAGAACTTCAGCGTTCAAAAACCAAACTCTGATGAGACTGACACTCTTCACGAGTACAAACATGGGCAACTGGAGGCCCTCGGTCAAAATTTCTGTGGCCCCCAAAGTACTGTAAATGCACAAAATGACAGAAAAATACACAAATAACAGCAAAAATACACAAAAAACAAAATTATTCACAATACATGAAACAACAAAAATAAACCATACAATGACAGAAAAAACCAGTTGACAACAAAAAACACAATGAGTCAAGAACATACAAAATTAAGATGAGAAACCACACAAAACGACAACAAAAATGTAAGAAAGACGAAAACACTATACACAAAACAACACCAAAAACACTCAAGGCCATTTATTCTTTCTTGTATCAATGAGTTTCCTGACATGAGTGTTGATAATATAGACTTGCATATCTGTGCCTCCAAGACAATGTACTGTTATTGAATTTTGCAGATATGGGTGGGAAAATTAATTTTTAAAACATTTACAAGCAATGTTTTGTAGTAATGATTTCACCTTTTACAAAGAGCTCAAACCCTAACGTGCAGATTTAGAGACCAAGGTGTGATAAAGTATGTTTTTTGTCGTAGTATTCTGCCTTGGAGGAGGTTTAATGAAATATGTAAACCTTGGTGAAGATTTTGTACAGTGGTCTAAAAGTACTTTAATTGTCCTGCTTTTGTCCTTTTCAAAAAGATAACAAAGCAACTGATTTGAAGCAGATTGTGAAACCTTCTAATCAGGTACAGTCTAGACCAGTGGATCCCAACCTTTTTGTGCCCAGGGCACACCAATGGACAAGTAAAAATCTGAGGGCACACCTATTGTGTTATCACTCATATCATGTACAATATCACGGCGATCGGAAACTATTTTCCTCTTCTCATATAAACAACCTAATTAACCCAGCAAATGAATTGAGCAAATTAATTATACAATGATGAGTTCATATTTTAACAGTCCAGTCATTATGAGCTCACCGGTAGCCCTTTTCCCATGCATATTGTGCAATGCACGTTTCAAGTGTTCTCAGCTCCGTTGAGCACAGCCAAAGGTCGTTTATAGGGTGACTTTCTCATCATTGCGATTGCGCTCACCTGCTTGAGGTGCGCCGCGGAGAATCATGCGCACACACAAAGCAGTATGAGCGCACGCCGGCATGCGCTTGGAGCGGAATATGCAACCAGCATTACGCGCTCGGAGCACTCAGGCTGATCGCCGCAACAGTATGGTTGTCACAAAATCCCACGGCACACCTGGACTTGACTCACAGCACACCGTTTGGTAACCACTGGTCTAGTCAATAACCTGGCTTCTTGCTTACATTGGGTAAACAGAGTGTGTGGTTTTTAGGGCCTCAAATCTACCTTAGTTACTGTGTTAAATGTAAAAGATTTAACATAAACATATGGTGTAAATCTACATTTGCTTAGGTCCCCTCAGAGGCTTGGGATGGCTCTAGTGCCTTCTGCTGCATAGAAAACACTTGTTTTATGAGTGGTCACTGCACATATGGACCCCTATAAATAATCCATTCATGGTTTGTCATTGAAGATATTTTTCTATGTGTATCATTTCCATTCAAACACCCTGCAGTAATTTTTGTCGGTATTTGTGACCATATCTTCTCAATTCATCATTAATCATTTCTATTCACAATCATTTCGAAATAATCATTTATATTCCTTTCAGGAAGCCACTGGATTAAACATACACGTGTTATATTTGGTCTGCTAATCCTTTGGTACAATTATCCACACCAAGGACACCAACCACAAAAGAAAGCCTGCACGCTAACACCATTGAAAGGCTGCTCATCAGCCTTTTGAAATCAGCTCAAGCTGCAAAGTAGAGTCCTTCTTCTTCTGAGTATCACCCTAAGTGAATGAGAAAGAGCCTGAACTGCCCCCACAATTCAAAAAAAGCAATGAGCCGAGTTTGACTCAGTTGCTTGATGTCATTAGCTCGTGCTTATTAAGTTTGCATTATTCTTCCCAAAACTGAAATGAATTATATTTGGGACGGATCTGTCATTGCGGGGTGGTCTGACTCGTGCTGATACTCGTGAGCCGACCCAATGAGAGCAAGAAGACACAGCCATCATCAAGGAGATGAAATGACACATAATGAGAGGAGAATGGGATTCATCCAAAAGAGTCCAGTCATTTTCTGCAAGTGACAGCAAACCTATTGACGAGTTAGTCAATGACTGACTCCTTGAAGGAGAACCAGGCGCTGGTTCTAATATTTGACCCAATAATTCATTAATTTGCCTGACCTAAAATACAAATAGAATTGTCAATATTTTTGGGTACAATTAAATGCAGGGGTGTCAATTGTGTTTAGTTCAAGTGTCACATAAGCTCTTAAGTGGGCCACACAGGTAAAGTCCTGTAATTTTTTCAGCATTAAAGTCAAAAATTAAACATTACTGATCATTGCCTCATGAAGACAACTGTAATAATAATCAATTTAAATATCCTATTATGTAAAGTAGGGATATAACGATTAATCGTAAGGCAGTTAAAAATCGATTCATAGGTATCACGGTTGAGCAGAGGGCGCTATCCGGAAGTGTTGGCGGCGGGCGGAGTCTGCTAATACTTTCTTTCTGGCTGCCTTCTACTCTTAAATATGTTAATAAATGATTCATTACCCCTTTAGCACCGAAAGAATATCTGTAATATTACGTGAATATCTGTAAAAGTCACGTTTTTCTATTAGCTCTGTCTGCTAGCAAAGCTTCTCTTCTTCACTGCAAGATAGCTGCATGCCAACCGACCACTGGGTTATCAGCGCCCTCTGCTGGTCCAAACAAATATGACGTAAATCAGTGCAATGACGGTTTTTTTTTTTTTTAAAGTCCAATTAAGGCACAAAATACATTTTCAGTTGCACTTTTAAAAGAAAAAGAACTATTATGCAGTTTTGCATTGTTTATTATAGAACCAGAATTTAAATTAATAGGCTTCATTTTCATTTGTATTATTCCTTTATTTATTTAATTCAAGATTTATTTTTAGTTAAATTGCATTGTTTTGAATAGTTTATCAAGGAATTCTTTTGACAATGAAAAATAAAAGGAAAATAGTACAGTATTTTCTAGTTTTTTTCCTCAAAAAAAAATTTGTCTACAGTCCCATTTTGTAAATGAAAAAAATCGTGAGAGAATCGTATCGTGAACCCAGTATCGTGAATCGAATCGTATCGGGAGTTTAGTGAATTGTTACATCCCTAATGTAAAGCATTGAGTAATGGGAGTGTATGTGTATGTTTGTTTTCCCTGTGATGTGATGGGCTGCGATCTTAAAAGAGTAACTAAACCCCAAAACCACTTTTTTGCGCTGAATACAAATTTACTTGGGTATGAAATAGTGTTGTTGATTGATCCTGGTTTCACTGTCAACATTCTTTCAATTTGGCATATTTTGTTGTAAAATGTCAGAGTGACTGCCCTCTATGGGTTGAAACCCAGCTTTTACAATTGATTTTTGCTTTTGGCTGAGAACAAGATCATGTGATGTTTTGGGACCATCTCACATCACAAGCAAGCCCTGTTAGCCCCGCCCCTTTTATAAAAACTAGCACCTGTGGGCTCTACAATCTGTGATGAGTAGGTTGGATTGAGAGAAAAGTGAATTGAGACGTATATTGAGTAATGAGAAGCTAGTTAGCATAGCATATATTGTTCATTGCTGGTTTTATAGTATAGACTTGAGCCCGGAGCCCCGCCCATAATCAAGGCATTTTTTGTATTGGCCTCCAAGTGGCAGGTCAGGAAAAAGCAGAGGTTTAGTTCATCTTTAAGGTATACCACCCCCCCCCCCACCCCCCACCCCACCCCATATGTTTCTGCTGGCAAGTGTTAATTCAATTCAATTCAACTTTTTATGCATAGTGCAATTTACAACAAAGTAATCTCAATACGCTTATCAAAATATAAAATTCATAATAAGAAAAAAGAAACCCAAGAAGATCCAAATAAACAAGTATTTATCCATCTAACAAAATCAAGATTGTAAAACACCATTAAAGAAACATAAACAATTATTCAATAGCTGCCTCCATACTCTCCCAACAAAATATATCTCATGACACGGCAACACATCCGTTGTTTGTGTTGGAAACACAGAAAAAATGACGACAACAACAACAACTCGGAACAGCCTCAAAGAGCAATTTGGGAGGGGGTTTAGCCTTTTCCTGCCTTACGGCGGAGTGAGACTGTGCAACGTCTCTGCCGTACCAGGAAATAGCGGTTTAGTCATTCGCACAAAATGCTGATACTTTCAAACTTATAGGTACTGCAGGCTATCAGATATGGAAAAATAAATAATGTATAATTATATTATAACTAAAACAAATATCAATTCACCCTTGGGTAGGCACTGCCTACCTTGCCTACCCTGACTGCACGTCACTGATAGATACATACAGTACAAATAAAATAAAACTACCATGAATATCATCATGATGGACATGGGATGAAGAGCACAAAGACCAGCAGTACATCCTAAAAATGTACAGGCAACGGTTCCTAAAGCTCATTTAAAAACTCAACAGCTGATGGGACAAATTACCTCAAGTATCTGTTAGATTTAGACCCCCTAACATAAGTGAACCTCATCCCTGTCGGCAGAAATCTAAACTCTCCATGCAGGGGATGCTGAGGGTCTTCCAAGATGGCTTTTGCTTTCTGAGTGGCTCTTACTTGAAAAATATGACAGAGATCATTCAGGTCATTACAAACAATCTTTCGGTAAAGTTGAACAATATTACCCAGCCTGTTTATGTTAGTAATGCTGAGGTTACGGAACCAACAGATCATCGCAAAAGCCAAAATGGACTCAATAAAAGATGAACAAAACATTTTCAGAAGAGATTTATCAACAAGATCTAATGGCTGTGGTTGTTTAAAATGAAAAATATCATAGTGACTGTATTTACACTGAGAGCATAAGACACGCATGTGAATCAAGATAACTTTTCCTTTAATGTAAACTCAGGACTCGGGAAGGATTCACAGAATATTATTGAAGCCAAACAAATAACTCCAACAGCTCCGAAACATAACAAATCAAGACCTTTCTCCATGGCTCCATACCTTGAAACTCTTCTATTATTCAGCATCTCACTCCCTGCATCTGCAAAAGCCTTTTCCTGACAGCGACAGTGGTTTCAAACACGTAACTCTCACAAAAACAAACAAGGCCAGTGTGGGAACATATGTACTGTAAAATGCACTGGAGCCACTGAGGGACTGTACGAGCTCCACTTGTTCTGTCGGAGCAGCAGTGAGTGTGCTGAGGAACTAGATAGAATAAACAGCGTCTTCTCTTCTCACTGCTCTGGTAAAAGCTCAAAGGCTTTTATTAATTCAGTGGCCTTCACTACATTTTTGGATGACTCCGAGTTTGCCTGTCAGAATATCTCCAGGTATAAATAAATTAAAAGCAGCTGCAAGTATAACTAGAAACACTGGTGATTGCAACAATGTTGCTGGGAAGCAATAAATCTTAAAGTCTCTAAGTTTTACCTTTGCTTTTTGGCTATTTTTTAATGGCTCAAATAATCATTAACAAGTTTCCCTAATGATTCCTGTCAGTCTGGATAAACAGTTGATATCTCTGAACACTATTTGAACCTCAGTGATACTTTACTTTATCACCATGCATCTACACATAGAGTCTTTGACTGCACCGCATCGACTCAGCAGTGTCTTAGGAAGGTGGCTTAATGAGCAGAGTCTCCTGTTGGCCTATAGGCTGAAGCAGCAGCCATATGCGGGGAAGTTAATAAACACTTGTTGCCCTTCTCTTACTACCAATCCAATCTTTGAGCTGCCCTTAAGCAACGAACACAATCCTGCTGAGTGGTAGAGACAGGATGCACCTCATGCACCCAAGTGTGACCAGGTGGAACAGTTACAGCAGGCAACACAGGTGAAGGGAACACATGCTCAGCCCAGTTTGCACTATTTCAAGAAGGTTTAAAGAGTACTTGTAGTGATTTTTTATTTTCTATTTGCAAGATTAATTAAAAGACAGCTAACTTTATAGAGCAGCCAGGTCAGGCTGTAACAATTTGCTGGACACGTGGCTTCACCAACAGTTACTTCTCCAGCAGATTTTCCTCTTCTAAATCGATTCAATGCCATTTCAGATTAATCTCCATTAAATCTGCTCCCACTCACTCTCTGTCACATCTCTTATGTAAATAATGCAGCTGAATGCCGGCTGTGGCTGCTCCGATGCTCAACAAGAGTTCCAATAAGAGCTTTATGCATGTCAGAAGGAAAACTAACTCACATGCTTGTGTTGTCCATAGTACTTAATAATATTCAATTAACTGTCCTACTATCCTTGCAGTCGAATTTTCAACTTGTATCATTCAAAAAAATAATAATTTGCTTCAAATTTCATGACTTTTCCTAATTTGATGGGTACAATTGATTAAACATAAAATTACCATGATGATGTTTTTTCAAGACGCTAAATGCATTATGCACACATTGGTGTTCCTCTGGGGTTTATTTGACCCCAAGCCGTTTTAGCTGTGTAAAACTTATTTTTAAGACACACTAACTTTAAAAATGAAAGTTTGTCCTGATGGTGGCGGTGTAGGAAAGGTCATATCATCATCACAAACAATAGGATTTATACTGACACAAAAAATCAATTTCCTGAAAATAATTTGCTGGGGCAAATTGACCCCAATGGTTAAATGTGTTAATAATAGACTCATTTCATGTGACGTATGCATACTAAATTAGGTGCATACGCGCAGGCTCGGTGCAAAACAACCAGAGATGTGCATTGTACGAGCATCGCCACGTGATTGAAACAAAGCCTGACCGCTGACGTATCTGACACACACGCACGCACGCACACACACACACGGTAGAGTTTAGATCGGGCTCAAAAAATCCAGCACGACTCGACCCAAGCCCGCGGGCATAAAGCCCGACCCGACCCGAGTCCGACCCATTAACTTATTGTAAAGCAAACCCAACTTAAATGATTATTTTCTTGAACGTATTGCAGCTGGTAGATTAGTATCGCGGTGCCTCGGGGAGAGAGGGGGGGCACGCACACACACTCACCGCAGCCCAAAAGGTATTGTAATGACGTGACTCGAGCCATTATCACAGTTTTACAGGCTTTACACTCACACTACCGTAGGAACAGAATTGGTCCCTCTTTATCCCGCTTACGCCCGCCCTTTCCCCAGCCTCCCAACCAATCAACACATGTAAACAAAGAAGCGCATTAGCAGAGAAAGCTGAACGTAACCATGATGCCTTCTCGGCCATGGAAAATCTCAGCATCAATTAACCACTGATTGCACACAAGTGGAACATAATCAGAACATAGAACCCAGTCCGTTACAGCGTGCGTGGAGCGCAGACCTGACTGAAGCACGCTGTCATATTTGTTCCCTGCGCCCCAGCAGCAAGTGAGGAATGAGAAAAATCAGCAAATAATGTTCAGTGAATGTGAACGCTGAACAACAAAACGCAACACAACACCGTCAATATCCTGGGATTGGGCCAAGAATCTAAACTCTAACACACGGAGAGACAGAGAGAGAGCGCTGAAACATTCTGGATAAAGTAAAAATCAGCCGGTTTATGATAGAAATAAGCAGCATAAAGTTGCCAAATAACCACATCACGTTTGTTCAGAAGCGATCGTGTCAATGTTATTAATAATAATAATAATAATAATAATCATAATAATAATAATAATAATAATAATTATTATTATTATTATTAATAATAATAATAATAATAATAATAATAATAATAATAATAATAATAGGACACGCAGGAGGGACTATGTTTCTGAGCTGGCCTGGTGTCGCCTCGGGGTCCCCCAGAACAGCTGGAGGAGGTGTGCGTGGATCGGGACGTCTGGGCATCTCCGCTGAGAATGCTGCCTCCGCGACCCGGCCCGGATAAAAGCAGAAGAAAATGGATGGAAAAAATGGATAATAATAATTAGATAAACTGTATTTCCCCCCAAAACATGCAAGTGAGGATGAATGAACTGAACCCCTCGGAGTCAGAATTACCCCTCAAAGTCATTATCATTAATACAGTAAACTGTGTTATAATGACTAAAAGCAGGGGGCACTGTTTTCACTGTTCCAGTAGGTTTAAAAGAGAAAATATCAATTGAATTTGGCCGTTAAACTTACAAAAAACCTATGAAAAAGCAGAAGTGTCCTTAGTATGTTGTACACTGGGGTACTCTGGACAATAAAATCAGACAAATATAAATAATAATAAAGTACACAAAAAAACAATAGTATATCTAGAAAAACTGAATTAATGGAGAAAATGCAAGTGAGAATGCTGTGACTCAAAGACAAACAACAAAATGTTGTCCTATGATGTCACAGGGGTACCCTCAGAATCACCCCTCGGAGTCAGTATAAAAGTCAATAACCAACAAGGCAATTAATCCATAACCATTACAAATACAAAAATGCCAGGATTGTCTCATAATCTGCAAGTTGGGTTCATGTGAGTGGCAAATCCCTGAATATGGAGAATGAGTTATCCGTGAAAACCTGTAGAAATATTAGCAGGAAACAATAATCGAGGCATAGTTGTCTGTTCACATCAACTTCATATTTCTATGTGTTTTGAACAAAAGTAAGTGTCCCTGTGGTATAAGGAAGAAGTCGATTTCAGATACCTACATGGACCAAAGTACAAAGCTTTTGGGAGATTGTCCCTGGGATATAAACGACTGAAGCTTTTAGCAACAAAAGAAAGAAATTAAGCTTTTTTCCGAGGACACATTTCTGCAACCTTAAGTGAAACATGGTGAAGTCACCTTTGGGGCTGGTTTGCCAAATCTGTGCAGTACACAATAAAATGTATTGTGGTGTGCTGCAGAAAAAACTCTGCCCAGTGTGACAATTCAAGGCTCCTGCAAATGCTCAAAGCATCCAAAAAGTGCACGTAAATACTTTTTCTCGTCACTGTTTGAAATAAATCAACTATTAACCTTAACTTTTATGAATGCAGAGATCTTTTATAATTATTTTTCCACTCCAGGATTTCTCTCTCTCCCTTTCTGAAATATATCACACGTTCATCATGTGAAATTATTTTTCGTTACATTTTCAAGCAGAATTTAAAGTGTCAAATATACTTTGTGTATCTTATCAAGAATGTATTTGCCAACATTCATTCATTTACTTGTTTTTATCTTTTATGCTTGAGATAAAAAAGTGCTGCTGAATCCTAGCCTGAGTTACTTGTCCTATATGTCATGTTACCATTGCAAAGGTCAGGAAAAAACATCCTTACATCTTAAACGGGATTAAATAAGTTGCTGTATAGTTGCTAAGTGCACTACTTTTGGAAGATTTCTGATTATTGTCCAAATACTAGTTTTGCAACTGCACCAGAAGCTCCTCCTGACATGAAAGCTGCAGTACCAGGAAGAAGAATAGGGTGAAGGATGAAGTTTGCCTTCAAGATTTGAAGCGGAGGATGACAGAGGCAGCAGCCATTACAAGCAGGACACACAATGAACTCGAAGTGGAAATAATATCATTAAGCTACTGAAAAGTCACTCACTTTATTTATAAAGCCCATTTAAAATAACCAGAGTTGACCAAAGAGCTGTACAGATTAAAATGGTTACGAACAATACAATAGCACAGGAACACAGTGAAAATAGATTAAAACAAATTAAGATTTGCCATGTTTGTTTATCTTTGATATGACGTTATCATCACCCATTAATTGACATATTCGAATCCCGTCCAAAAAGTTTGTATTACTTGTGTATGTATTACTGTTTTCCTTATTGCTTCTTCTTGTTTCTATTGCCTCTACTGTTTGATATTTATTTTGTTATTATAATACAGTATAAACATATTGACTTCACTTGGCTTAGTTCAAGGTAAACCATGTGCTGTAAAAAACGTTTTATTCCAACTGCTCTTAGGATGTAGCATCACTTTTTTCTTTGTCCCTGAAATCCACATATCATGTTTTTATCATTCTTGTATTTATTTAATCAATTTGTTAATAGTTTTATGTATCTTACTCTGTGTCCTGCATAGCGGTTGAACAACTTCATCATTTTAAAGATCGACTTTATGTGCATACTAGTTTAGTCGACGTTGACTAGTTGATGACGTCACCAAGAGCATTTCCAACCACTGTGGCTTCTCGGTGAACATTTACCCCCCCTTAAACACATTTGTAATTCTTATCCAGTCTGCACTTACTTCACCCACCGGAGTGTCATGTTTAAGGGGGAGTAAATAGCTCTTTAATAGCTACAAAGAGGTTTACGCAGTTGACATAGCACTCTTCTTCTCTACCACCGAGAAGCTGCAGCGGTCACAGATTTTTTCGGGTCACAGATTTTGACATAACATCGCCAGCCCCTGGGACACGGGACATGCTATAGAAGCTAAGTAAACCCAGGAACACTGCTGCTTCATCTAACATGAGTCTACGGTAACCGTTAAGCCCCAAGGCGTCCTCAGAGCCGGGCGTTTAGACTTTGTTTGGGCTGATTTTTTGGTAGCTTCGACTTCCTTCACCAAAGCCGGTGTTGTGCCAAAATCTCTATTGAGCAATTCCCTCGTCCTGCACAGTCCCTAGGTTGTGTGTGCTTATACTCAGTCAAAACGCTGCAGAACAAATTCACATAAGGGTATGAATAACGTAAAATCCTCACAGAAAGGTCCACTTTGGTGTCACTGTGAGACAGGTGTCCAAACCAGAGTGCTTTATAACCATTAGCCATTGAATTGTAAATGTCCTACAAATGCAGCTGCACAGTAATTGTCAAGAGTAGAACAGGAACCTTTTGACTCTGATTTTGTCCTGCTGCAGCTTCTTGAATCCAAATAGATCAGTGAATCTATTGGAATCGTTTTGATACCTAATGGTCTGAAGTCCTGTTTGTTATTCACCTCAGACTGCGTCTCAAACGGCCTGCTATCTCACATGGTTACAATGGTCAAATGAAAGCGATTGATGCCGTGTGAAAACCAAACTGATTGTTGTTTGAGTATTCCTTTGTAGCCCAGAGCATAGTCTGTTAACTCATCATCTTTCATTGTCAGGGCTTCAGTACAGCCACTAATTCTGTATGCAGCTTTACATCGTAACAGAAATGATCCTGTGTCATGTATCGATTACAGTTTACTTTCTTTGCTGCAGTAAGTAGGGAGATTTATTTATCTATTGTTATTCTGGCAGTTTTCCATTCATATCCCAGTTTCCAAGCACAATCGACAAGAAAGCGAGAGATAGAGATACTTGTCTTAATCTGTTGAAATAGTTTTGGCAGGAGTACAAAAGGGTCTGTGACTTTTAAACAGTTCATTTGATATGGCTTGAAAATCCCCTCCAGCCCTCAAAAGTTGACAATGTGAACTCTTAACACCACAGTCGCGGTTTCATTTCACAGTCAAAGTGAGAAGAGAATCAGGCCAAAGCCCTCCTAATGTTGCGCTGACTGAATGTTCACAGAGCTCTAAGTCAGTTCCATCACAGATGTTTGCCTGAATCCTCGTAATTTTTCCATACAAAAGGAAAAAATGCGCCCAAAGAAAACAGCTCTCAAGGACACACCACAACAATCACATGTATGTAGTGATTGTAAGAGACTGAGATATTTCTGTGGAATATTGCTTCTCTGTAACTTAAAGATTTTTCTACAGAGGCTAATCCTGGTTACTACGGCAACTTGAGGCGTCAGAGCAGAGATGCTGTTCGAGGATTACCAATGATGTAGCTCAGCCCAACTAAGCTTTAAATTCAAATTTTTGGGTGATCAAGTCCTTATGAAAAAAGTCAATCAAGCTACTTATTAAAAAGTATTTTGCAGCCTATGAGCTGGAGTCAGTGATGCCAGTTACATCTATTAATTTCCTGCTCAAAAGATTGGTTCCACTCAGTAGAAATGATTCAAACACACTGTCTAAGGCAGTGGATCCTAAACTTTTCACACTCCTGTACCCCTTCAGACATTTAACCTGAAGCCTTGCACCCCCTACTCCTGCACACTTAAAAACATAGCAATGTAATGTCATATACAACGTAGTCCTACATCACAAATCTGCCATCAAATTCAACCTGCAGTAGAAAGTTAAAAAAAATTAATTATTGTCCAGATTACCAAATAATTCATTTGTAGATGAATCAGGTCAGATATTTCAGATACCTAAATACACAAATTGAATGTATATTCCACAATATTTGGAGAACCGCAATTCACCCATGTTTTTTTTTTTTTTTTTTTTTTTTTTTCCCAACTGCAGACATTTTAAATTTAAAATTGTTCAAAGAAGCAAATTTTCCTGCAATTATTTAACATAATTTCCACAAATTAAATGAAAATTGGTCTCAAAATTAATGAAATTTGAAAGAAAAATCCTGCAGGGACTGATATGTCACTCATTGCTTGGATATTGTTGGCGCCTTACATACTTTACACAACATATAAATTATACATAAAGTATAACCTTGGTTACATTATTCATTGTTTTTTTTTTCATTTCTATTCACGTACCCCCATGACAATTTGCGTACCCCAGGGGGTACCCATACCCCACTTTGGGAACCTAGGGTCTAAGGGATACATGTTATACAGTATATAATGTAAGTATATATCATCAAAACATGTTGGCTGTCTAAATAGAGATCAGATCCTGCAGAGTTATCTTGCAAAAATGGGCAGCAGAACGTTAATGCAAACAATTAGCAATCTTATTATATAAATTGTTTACATACAACGTTAACATTTTTTATCATCTATCCAATATATATATTTTTCAGGAAGTGGAGCAGAAAACATAGATATATTTTTAAAAAAGGAAAATGTTACACCCAAGTGAGATGGGAAATACAATGCCCTTTAAAATGGTGTGGTTTTTTTTTTTTTTTGTTATGTTTTACTTTGATTTATTTGATGTTGTTTTTCATTGTCTTGTAATTTTTTTTCTATTTATTTTATTCAATTCTAGAAAATGTTTATTTTTAAGGTTAAAATTTCTGTAACCAATCAGTTAATAAAAACATAGGATAAAGAGGAAAAAAAAGGCAAAGAATTAATCATAAACACCACAGGGACATGAAATATTAAGCCAATGACAATCCAAGTTCTCCAGACAGCAGCAAGTCACCAGTCTGACAGACAAAAAACTGTTAAATATGCACAAACTGATAAACGTTCACACTAAATAGTTATGAGCAAGTGCATTTTCAGGGGAGAACATGTAGACTCCACATAGAAAGCCTTGATACCCCATAGTTGTGACCTGGTATTGCTGGTACCTGCAGCATTCAAAGACTGACTTTGAGGAAAGCATGAAAAATGTTTTGAGATTACAATAGAAAGAAATCATTGAAAAAATTTGAGAAAAACTTCAAAGCACATGAGCAAACACTTTTCTTAAGACGCAGTCGTCACAGAGTGTTTTTCACTCATGTTGTTATTTAGAAAGACTGGAAATCTATTGTTTGTCATGTGGTGGAAGGGCATTTACAGGAATACAAGGACCGCCGAGTGGCTTTGAGACATGCAGTTTTTGCTCCAACATAAAACATAACTTATTATTATGATCCATTAATGGATCATTGCTGATCAGTTTGGCCAGACATCTAATGATGATGCCCAGTGCTGTAGTGCAGGATTTAAGAAGTCAGAAAGTCTTAATTTGAACAAACGCTATTGTGTTGGTATTAGCAAAGCACAGGGTGACCAGATTTATAACCAACACTGCCCAGTCTCTGGTTGAAGAGAAGCTATTTTGCCATAATATATAAACCTGACAAGTAAGTTTAAAAAAAAAAATGTTTTTAAATGTTACTCAATAAGTTTATGGACAATTCCTGCACAAGTCGTCAAAGTCTACCTCCCCCAAGGCGGTCCGTCCGTCTGTTAATGTGAATGTTTGTTAGCATGTGAAGAATGTGAAGTTCAAAACAGATTTAAATGGCATTTGGTGAGCTGAGAGACAATGTCAAAAGAAAGAACAAGTTCAATTTTGAAGATGATCCAGAAGGTATTGTGTTCATATCAAGTTTTTGAGCATGGATATTATAAAAATGTATGATTCAAATTAAATTTGGCGAGCTGATATAAACTTGGCGGAGGTTTGTATTCTCTGGGCCGGATTCACAAAGATCTGAAATAAAGGGTGGTAATTCAGTTGCTTCCCTAAATCCTTTAATGACACATTTTCCTCACCTGCTGCGCGGAATTCACTAAGATTGCAGCAATCATTAGTGCACAAGCAGAACTGGTGCAGACCGCCCTTATTTAAATGAGCGTTTTGCTCAGTTAATGTGGAGACGTCAGTGCGCACAAGCACACTGACATTTGAGGCAGTTAATTTTGAGCAGATGGACTTCTCCGTCTGCTGCACAAACATTTAATAATGTAGAAAACTAAATAAACAAATAAAAAGGTTTTTTTTTTTTTGTTTTTAATTTAACTTTTTTTAAAAACAACTTTAAAACCTAATGATATTTTTTCCCCCTCATTTAATGTGGGTGCTCCGTCTGGTCTTGTATCTTTGCTCTGATCAGTGCATACAAAATAGGCAGATTAGGATGGAAACTATCCTATTGATCTACCATTGATCTGAGTTAATACAGTCTGTAAATCAGTCTGAATTTTTTGAAGATGAACTACTGACCATCATCCAGTGCAGGTCTCAGTAGCGCTGTGTCACGCATACTTGCATATGTCACCGTTGTGCCATCAGTGATCATGAGTAAAATTACCCATTTGATCTGCTGATTCTGGTCTGACATAATCATCCATTCATTTCTATGGATCCACCCCCATACTCAACACTCATACAAGCTGACTGACCTGCGCGCACATACACGCCTGCACGGCACGCCTAAGCGCCTAGAAATTTTTTGTAAGTGTTTACATGTCACGCAGACGGTGCTAGATAGTGAAGCGCACCTAACCACTGTAGCTTCACTCACGCCACACCTGCCACTACACCTAACTACTTTAATTAGTCAAGTTTAGTGCAAGTTAGGCAGGTAGGTAAATGTGCGATGGACTGGGTCGCATGAATTTAGAATGGATCCACCCCCATACACACACACACACACAACTGGAGCCTTTGGTTAATCTCCACTGTGTTTTCTGTCCACATTTACTGCAGCGAGGATCTCTGTGTGTGTTTGCACCTCCTTTTTTGTTGTACTATTTTTCCGTACTAAAACTATCACCGCAAACAGTTCCAGATTTCATGAACTGCATTGCTCTCCCTGCGTAACTTGATTTGCATTTCCCCCTCCCATATTTTTCCCTGCCCTTTGTTACTCCTTATTAGCGCGTGGAGTGATGTTTGCACACGTTTGAATAATACTAAACCTTTTGTGAATCCGCCCCTCTGAGTGCTCTTGTTCAAAATGTATTTCTGTTCAATTCAAACTGCGTAAGCAATTCAGTAATCTCAATAGATAATCAGAAAAATTGGCAATTTTTTTTTTACGTGACAAAACTTGCCAATTACCAACTGTTACACCATGTGCTGTCGTTGGCTCTCAAACTGGAGTCTTCTGAGTGAAGCCAAAAAAAAATTCAACCCCCCAACAAATCCATAAATAAGAAAGTAGGTAAAGCCATAACAGGCTCTTGGGGACTACATCAGATACTGAAAGGCACTGACTGCAGTGTTCTGTGCAAAGCCTTTTAATTTAGATACATGCATGCTTAATGGTCGATTGAAAAACAATGAAAACTAGATGCTTTCAGGAGTTAATACCAGCAAATAGTTCAGGCTGTATGTGACAAGTAAACTTGTTAGCCAACGTTATATTAAACACAACAGATGAAGATACAGCAGCATCATGATATCGCCTTTAAAAATATATCATATATATGAACATTTTCCTAAACGTTAAAGCATGTAAACAGTGCTTCTGTTGTTCTGTGCAGTTTGGTATGTTTATGATCAGGCTTTCTGTGCACATCAATCCTTTATGGTCTATAATCAGTGTAATCCTGTGATCAGTGCAAAGCAGCTCCACACAGCTGGACATTAAAAGGATTGATCAGGCCATAGAATGTGTCCGGCAACATGTTTACTCCAAAGATGAGTCTTGTTTTTTTTTTTTTTTTAATCTCCAGCCTTTACTGCATTGCAAGCACATCTGTGAACCCCCAGGAGGAAAGCAAACCATCCTGCTGTGCATCCCAAGAGATCCTGCCCTCTGCTTCCACTTCTTTCCTGGTGGTCCACCTCCCAAAAGGTGAGACAAAGTTTTCCAATCCTGCCAGGAAATGTCAGGGTTTGTGCAGAGACATCTGTGTGACCTTCCTTTATGAGCACACACAGAGCACATCACTCTTAGCTGCGCCATCAAGCTAATCTCATCAGAGAGTCTCCTCTGGCAGAACATACAAAGTCACCTTACTTTTTGTACCTGTGCTAGCATTTGGGAAGTTGTTCAGTCTGATCATAATCTTGATGACGTCACTCTGTGATGGAAACACTTTGGTTAGATTTGAAGTGCTCGGTCCATGACTGATTTTTGTGTTTGCTTGATGAAGGTGGAGCCATGCCATGTGTGTTGGAGAAGCAAACCTTCAGCCCCTGGCTTATGTCGGAAGTCTCTCCTCACAGCACTTAGAGCTGAAATTGACTTCCAGTCTTTCTACTCTGAAGCACATGAATAGAGACATCTCTAAGGCAAGGATATATAGAGATAAAGGAAGACTTTTCAGTCTAACTTTTTCAGTCTAACTTTTTCAGTCTAACTTTTTCAGTCTAACTTTTTCAGTCTAACTTTTTCAGTCTAACTTGATCAAGTAAGATGTGGTGTATCAATTACCAATAGAGCTTTGGGGTTTTATGTTTCTATCCAATTTGTATTTAAAGAGCAACTAAACCCCAAACCCTCTTTTTCTGCTGAATACATATGTATTTGGATATTAAGTAGTGCTGTTGATTGATCCAAGTCCAACTTTTAACATTTTAGTAAAAGTATTTTAATTTTGCGTATTTAGTTGTAAAATGTCAGAGGTACTGGCCACTAACAGTTGAACACCGGCTATTACAAGTGAATTTTGCTATTGGCTGAATAAACGGAGTCGTCAGATTCCTCTGAGTCATCAACTTTCACTGTTGGCCCCGCCCCTCCTATTAAAGCTGAGAGGAGGGAGCAGGGTTTCCTCCAATCACAGCACTCAGTGAGCATTGATTGACAGTTTTATTGGTCCAAGCCTAATGCCACGTGTGTGTTAAAGCCGCTGCAGCGGTGATGTTTTTGACTCTCTGCTTCAATAAAGAGCAGATTCTGCGCTAATCAGAGGGTTCGTCAAGCTACGTGTGTATGTACAGACACATGGTGTGCGCAAAAGTGTACTAATCGCTGCGGTGTGTGTCTTTATGTGTGTGTATGTGTGAGGCTGCGGTGTTCCAAGGCTCATGGCGAGACCGGGGACAGTTTGTGAGTAATATATCGTCTGTGGGGCTGTGTACTGTGTGTATAAGCTTGTGAGCTATGTATTATATATAGTAGTTCAGCAGGCAGCGGTCTGTTACTGACAGCACTGACCCGGCTCTCTTAGTGGGCGCGTCTTACTGAGACAGAAGTAACGCCCATAATTGAGGCATTTTTTTAATTTCCCCCCTCGTGGCAGGTCAGCACAAAGCAGGGGTTTAGTTACTCTAAAGAGTAAAGTGAATTCAAAAAATGCCTTGATTATGGGCAGGGCTCATGGAGCAGGTAAGACACGCCCAGTCAACTGTATACTATAAAATCTCTAATGAACAATATATGCTATGTTAACTAGCTTTTCATTACTCATTTTACCTCTCTATTCACTCTTCTCTCAATCCAACCTACTCACCACAGATTGTAGAGCCCACAGGTGCTAGTTTTTATAAAAGGGGCGGGACTAAAGGGCTTGTTTGTGATGCAAGATGGTCCCAAAATGTCACATGATCTTATTCTCAGCCAATAGCAAAAATCAATTGTAATAGCCAGGTTTCATCCCATAGAGGGCAGTAATTCTGACATTTTACAACAATATATGCCAAATTGAAATACTTTGACTAAAATGTTGACAGTTGGACCAGGATCAATCTACAGAACTACAGTACTTCATACCCAAATATATTTGTGGTTTTGGGGTTTAGTTACTTTTTAGCGATGCACAGCTGCAGGCTCTGAGGTTTTAGAGCCAGAGCGGGGACCTCAGGGCAGTGGTCAAATCAGGATTCTGATTGGACATCTAGGACCCCACCCAAGGTGATTGACAAATGTATGTAAATAAATAAATAAAATAAGATATAATACTGTATTACTTGCTAACCTAAACAGTTTACCCATATTCAATACACATTTAAATTATCTTCAGAGTGATACAACAATTAACTACTTGTAAAACTAACCAATGAAAATGATGATCACGAATTCAGGCTTTTGGGCTTTCTTTTTTTTTTTTACTTGAAGTTTTATACATAAGGCTGACATTACTTTGTCAATATTATGACATGACACCGGTCATTAGCATGAATAAGGTGTCATGAAGGCTGTCATTAAGTGTTGTTCGTTACCCTAACCCTTTCTTACCCTAACCCATAACCCTAACCCTACCTAACCCCATAAGATCCTTCCACCTAACACAAAAAATGCTAACATAGCTCCAAAAGTGTCATAATTTAACAAAAATATCATAATTTAGCGAACAACACTGAGAAATGTCAGCCTCATGTGTTGCCAATTTTTCTCTTTTAACATGTTATTCAGAATTTTGCATCTGAGTGGTTTCCAAATGAGTTTTAAACAAATAAACACAACTGCTGACAGCATACCTGCATTTGCTTGACTGACTGACCAACACCTCAAAATTCCCTGATAGAAAATTCTGTGTAATGTATAGTATTACTATAAGTAAGGAACTGGAAGTTGAGTTAGGGTCAAATGAGATTAAAGTAAACATTGCTCTGTCTCTAGTAAACCATTAGGTAAGTCTGTTTCTGCCACTGGTTCTTTACTTCTACTTATCAAAAAGAATGAAGGACTCACTACTATCTGTTAAGCCTCGCCAAAAAAAAAAAAAGATTGAATTCAAGGCATTGATTAGTTGAAACCAACTCTTGCTAAAAGCAGATTAAAGAATATAATTGGATTTCCAACTTCAAGAAAATCAGGAGGTCACATTGCATTTAGCAGTTTAAAGAGTAAGTACACCCCAAACCAACCTTTTTCTGCTGAATATATGTGTATTTGGCTATTAAATTGTGCTGTTGGTTGATCCTAGTCCCACTTTAGTAAAATTATTTTGCGTATTTAGCTGTAAAATGTCTGGTATACTGGCCAGTGGCCACTAGGAGTTGAACTTTGCAATTGGTTGAACGGAAAGCTCTTGAAACCCGTGCTTCATGACTTTAACTGTTGGCCCCGCCTCTGCTATAAATATGTGTGCGGGGACGGAGGGGAGGGGGCGGATACTGAAAGTAGCTGGGCATGTCTTACTGCAGTAACGCCCATAATCAAGGCTTTTTTTTTTAAATTTTCCTCCTAGTGGCAACTCAGCAGAAGGCAGGGGTGTACTTACCCTTTTATGCTGCGTTCACACCAAATGTGTCACAAAATGTTCGTGCGTCCAGATGGATAGATGTGTCCCAGATGTAAAATCTTTCCTGTACAGCGGTGCGGTTCGATCCATGCGTCAAGAGCGTTGGCCGTGCGAGCGCGCTTCTGATTATTCGTCATATCCGCACATTTGCAAGAATTGAAAATATTGAACTCCTGCGAGTGTTTCGCATGACGAAAGCCAATCAGAGTCTTTGTTGACGATAACGTCAGACCATCAACAAGGACACCGGTCTGTTCACCCATTCAATCATGGAGTAGAAGCTGTGTGTGACCACCTGGAGCAGTATGACAAGGCCTTTATAACCGGGACCGCACTAGGAAGGATTTGGCGTGGAGGAGAATCAGCGAGGAGGTGGTAGTAGCAAGTAAAAGTTCTCTCTGTAGTTTTCATCTTTGAAAGTCGGCACTGAGCTAGGATAGCATTAGCCGCTAATCACACCGGCTTTTTTCACTGGTGGCTTATGTTTATGAGAGGAGAAAAAGGAGCACAGCTCCTCGCTTCAGCAGGCAGTGAAACTCACCAAGTTGGATGTGTCGCTGGTGGGCGGTGCTTCACTTCAAACGTGCATATGAAGCAAATGTTTTAAAATATTGATTACATTTAAGTTTAGAATAGCATTTTTTTTTTTTGTCACACTCTTGGTTTTGTGTTCTAGTGTTGTATATATCTACAACTTTTAGTGCAAAAACCATTTTCATTATTCATGTTATAAAAAAAACATCCCACCCATAAATATTACATTGTTCTAAGTTGCAGCACTGTACTGAATGATAGGAGACAAGAGCAAAAGCAACATATTAGAAACATTACAGTTTGTTCTTATTCTCGCTTGGCTCTCAAGACACAGAGACTATCTTTATACATCTGCTGCAGCACAGAAGACTTCTGTCAGGTGTGGCAGTGCCAGAAATGTTCACAAAATCTCTAAGAAATAAATTTCACCAAGAATGCAAACAAACAGTGTTGAAGTCTCACTATTACTACTTACTACTTTCTGTCGCAAAAGTTGAAATATAAGTTGCTACCTCTATGGGAAACACAAAAGAGAATACAAAAGGTCTTTGTGTCCTGGAACCTACCCAGCCACCCCCCCCACCCTAGCTGAGGGGGGAGTAGTGGCCTCAGTAACATAACAATGGTCACAAGCTGAGTTGTTCACACCCGCCATCTGACACCAGCTTGGACTTTAAAGGTATAGGTGTCAAATGACATCTCTCTGGACATGTTAGTGTTAATGTATATAAGTCCCGCCGTCATCTTATAGACCCCTATACAAATTCAAGAAAGCGCCGACTTCACCCAGCCAATAGGCATCGACTTCCTGGAGCGGGCCACTGTCAATCAAAGTGAATGTGCGTGCTCCCTCACAACAGACGTCATGGAGGAGTGCTCCGAAACTCCAGGACAGCTAATAAACATGTTTTAATCAAAAGTTATGGCACTCTAACAACAAAAGTGTAGTTTTTGTAGTTATGCGACTTTGTTATGTTTCACAATGCGTGTGCACAAACGTAGAGGCGTAGCTTCTGGTAGATTGGCAGAGGCAGGGGAGGAAGTAGAGCTGTTGAGGGCGGGACATCGAGACGTTCTCTCAGAAACTCCGGATAGCAGCTTTAAAGACACTGTAGCTTATTTTAATGTCCCTAAACACTTTGTGACAAAAAATTGCTTGAAAACACAAGTTTGCCTGTGTTTTGGGCTGATTTCATCATTTGTCTGAGTTTTTAATCACAGGAGTTAAAGATTAGTGCTCGGAGCTGCAGCCACACTGTTTATATAGAAAGCTGTTGCTTTCACTTGCCATAAAACTGATTCCCACTCACCGGTTTATTGCAGTGTTTGATGCTTTCTCGAAGGGTGCATCGAATGACAAAGCATGCTGTGTGAGATGGGTTTGCTCAGTGATCCTGTTCGTAACACTAATGTTCATTACAAGCTAATGTGAAACTTTGAAGTTTCCCAGATGGCGATGGTTGTTATTCATGCTCAGTGTTCAGGCTTCATGACCTGTAAATAATACTCTCAACTGTGTTGTTTTCCAAGCTGAAAGTACATGAGGGAGTTTTGCTATTTTCTCAAATTACCCCTTCAATGAATTTATAATGCTGTGTTTGGCAAATAGTTTTTTTTTTTTTTTTCTTTTTCACAAACTGATTTTGATCAAGTTAACTAAATGTCAGCAATATGCAAACGCTAGATCATTTTACAATTAGAAAACCTAAATGCACTTGTGTGAAATCTTACCATATAAGGTATTTTGAAACAACACTTTTTCACAAATACACAAATTAGACAAAGATATAATGAAAACAAATGTAAGACCAAAAAAAATTGTCAGGTCAACGAATAAAAGATGATTTTATAACGCCAGATAGGTAGTACAAAATACATGTATTGGAACAAAAGCATCAGAAGAACTGTCTGCAGTACAGTAAGGTTTCCAGCTGCATCTATACATAGCCTCTTCTCCAAAGGGCATACACAGCGTTCCTCTTTCCTAGAATATAAACAATAGCAGATGCATAAAGAGACCCTGATCTTCTTTTCAAGACTTCATCATAAGTGGAAATATGAAAATATACCTGAAAGTCACTTGGGAATACATTGAAATAAATCCTACACAGTCCTATCCTTTCTATGTGCAGAAATCTGATCAGGGACCTGGTAAGTGAAAAGGGGTGCAGCGGACTTTTGCAACAAGTTGCAAGGATTTTTGGTTGCGTACGGTCCAACAGAATCCGCTCTGTGTGTGACTTGCACACACAGAGCAGAACCCTTACCATTTCCCACAGCCCTAATACTAACAAACACCCTATAATTAGCTGTACCACATCATTTAGTTAGTGCAGTGGTCAAGGCCTCCATCGTTTACAAGTGCAGCGTGAGTTTTTTATTCATCTTAACTATATTTTTGTTCCAAGCTGCATAAAAACATTTTAAAATATGAGATTGGGTGGGTCAGTCACAAAGAACAGTAACAGTTCTAGAAGCAAAATTTAGTGTAACAAGGGTTGGGGTCAATTGCATTTTTCAATTGCAATTATGTTTTCAATTATCCATGTTCAATTCAATTAGAATTAAATTACGCCAGCATTTTTTCCAATTACAATCAGATTACAATTATTACTAGTTTTTATTTATATATCGCTTAAAAACAGCCCACTGGGGACCAAAGTGCTTGACTAAGGATCTCATGTAGTATCTCGGTATACCGTGTAAACTTGTTATATATATGCCTGTTGTGATTATTATATATGCTTTTGTGTGTGTGTGTGTATGGTGTCATTTTAGCATCTTTACATTTACATTTTAGTGCATTGATTACAACATTTTATGTTAAAGTCCAAGGGACAATAGTTTTAGCAATATCTATAAACTTTGTGTACAAAACATGTTACATTCACAATATTGTTTCTATGTAGAATTGCATTGTCCCTATTTAAATGAATACATAAAAAATAAAAATAAAAAAGAAATTCTATTATATCGTAACTTTAATCCACTAACCTCTAACCCTTCTAGCTTTTACCCTTACCGCCTGTATGGGTGTGAAGATTTAATTACAGGTAGCAGGTAAAGTTGATATAATTGTATAATTTTAATAATTGTTCACTACATATGTATAAGCCAAAGAACTGTAACATGGTTCCCTAGTTTTGCTTTACATGAAATTGTACAAATTTACAATTATCTGAACTCAATTACAATTCAATTATGATACAGCAACATTTTTTTTTTTTTTCAATTACAATTACAATCAAAATTGACCCCAACCCAGAGTGTAACCCATTTAAAGCAATGTTTCCCCAATAAAGTTGAATAGCCACGTTGATAAAGCATTCCGGAAATGTTTCACCCAAATTACCATGTCCTATTGAGTGATTCAACACCATGAATGGTCAGTGTTCTTACACCTCAGTAATCACAAAGAGATCCACCAATCAGGATTGATCAGGGCTTTAATCAGATACATTTGTTTGAAGGCACTCTAACAGTTTTTTGACTATATGGTAAAAAGACTGAATGCCAGGTTGACAACCTGTTTTTATGAAATCATTTTGAAGGACACATTTGTGTAATAGAAAGCCCTCATAAAGAACTCATAAATTAAAAGGAGTTAATGTGCAGACAAAACTGCACAGCGTTGTGTTTACTTGGAGTAAAGCACCCATGAAGGCCTGCCTGCTGAGCCAAACCAGTGGGTCTGTAAGTCAAAGTTGTTCAGTCATTTCATTGTAAACCTACTTAATGTATTTGTTTTCCAGCTGACAGATTCCTCCTTTAACACAGCTGACCATCTGGTACATGAGATTTTAATCTCTTCAAGTTAATAACAAAAGAAAGAACACCCATTATTAGTGTCATACCTCCTGTTCATCTGCCCTCACAGCACATCCATTGTGTACACCTGCTGCCTTAATTCAAGGCTGGAGAAAATCACAGAGTGTATTTGGCCAAAGGGCATCGAAACACACTGGATAGGTCAGTGGTCCATCGCGGACTAACACAATTTCACACTCACATTCACACATCTGGCGGAGTCGGGCCTGGAGTCAACCTGACCTGCATGTCCACGGATGGCAGTAGGAAACTTAAGCACCCACAGGAAAAGCCTTGTGAAGTCAAGTCAAGTTTATTTGTACAGCCTAATATCACAGAAAATGTCTCTGTGGACTTCACAGCCTGACAAAATAGAGTTCCTAACCTAGATCCAACTCTCGGAAGTAAAAAAGTAACTGTTGCAGATAGATTTTGAAGAGAAAACTTGGAAAAAAACAGTAACAAGTAATTTTATTAGTTCTTTGGTTCTTCAGTGCAAAGGGATCAATAAAAAGGGACATTGTTTAATATCATGCGTTACATGTAAAGACACATTAAATAATAAATAGAGCAGGTTTCAACATTCAAAGTAAAAGATGTTCCGGGTGACAAAAGTTCCACTTTCGGAGTGTAAAGTGCACTGAAGTTCTGAAATTCAGACTCAAATTTAGATTTAGATTTAGGGACTACTGAGGGGTTTTGGACTGTTTGTTTTGCAAGGCCAAAGAAAAACAAATGTTATGATGCATGATGCATAAACCTAAAACAATATGAAAACACAGAAATAGAGTGTAGACATACATGAAATTCACCAATAAGTGTAGCTTTAAAGTGTAAAAGTGTGCCATCTGAAGAGCTCTTATGCCTAATCCATTAGGTTTAAACCCATATTATGAACACATTCAAGTTAAAAACGACCAATAAAGAGATATTGATCCAACAGCAGAGCGGTGACGCATGAGCAGTCGAGCTGCCTCAAAGCAAACAGTGGTTTAAGGCCCAGATGTATGTAGTCTTACTATGCAGAGTTTACACGCTCTTTCTGCGTGTACTGGCTCGGTCGTCTCCAGGTATGTCCGTTTTCTCCTGCAGTCTGAAAAGTAGGCAAACGGAGTGATTCATATTGAAATCTACATCTCAAAGTTGGGTATTCCAGAAAGCAGGTTATGTTCAAACTGAGTATGTTCGAGCTCAAATGTGAGAAACTCAGTATACCATTCCTGAAGGCGAGGTATGTTCTTCTCTGAGTATTCTCCATGAACTGACCCTGCGCTGGCAGGTTTTGTCTAAGAAACCCTAGGTTTCCACCTGGCTCTGCCCACCTGAACACCACCTCTCAAGGAACACTTTAATGTACCTTGACCAGGGCCGGCTTTAGGTCATTCAGTGCACTAGGCAAGAGTGGACTTTAACGTAAAACAGTCTTAACAAAAGTTAAAACAAATTTAAAAAGTTTCACTGAAATTAAATTTCTACTTACCTGTTTGGTTTTACGAGTCAGTAACAAAAATCTTAAAACCCAAAGAACACAATGTGCAAACAACACAGTAGAATTATATAGAATAGATAGTAAAGGGTGTGTTTCACATTTATTATACCTTTTTAAATTCTTATTATCATTATTACTATTGGGGGGGGGGCAATTTGGCGCCCCTCCAGCAGATGACACCCTAAGCGGCCTCCTGTGTTGCCTGTCGGGAAGGCCGGCCCTGACCTTGACACTCTTCTCTGACACACATTAATAACATCACACACCACAGATGTGCTCACATCATTACAAATGTTGTGCCACTTTACAATGTTTTTGAAAATGCTAATTTTCTTTATAACATTGTGGATGCAGAGCATCTAGGGAATAGCACTAAGGTTGATCTGCATTAAAACGCCTACTGACGTCTTTTGTGAAGTTTCCTGGGTACAAACCTGTGCCAAATGTAAAGGGGGAGATTTAAAGAAATACACATTTAAGGCTCGATAATAACTTTACATCATTTCGTACTGTAATACAGGTGGATGTATAGTCACCATGGTGTGAAAGGTATGGTACGGTGGCATAGCGGACAAGGAGGCGCTCTTGGGAGCGTAGGGTCGGGGATTCGAATTCAAGATCTCTCAAATTCATTTTGACGTCTTTTTTGGATGTCCAGACTACTCTGGTGACTATATTACATTAAAAATCAATATGAAAGATGTGACGTCAAGTGACCGTTGCTGTTTTTATAGCCACTGTACACTTTCCCAACTTGCTGGGGCCAATAAAAGTGGAATACTTCTTCAATACACCTTTTAAATTGTAATAAAATTTTGAGTGAACTCATCCTTTTGAACTCCGCAAGTTGAGCATTTAAACTGTAAGCACAAGTATAGCTGTCTATGATAAGTGCTGTAAACCTGCAGCTAGAAGAAGTGATCACTCCTCTTCATGCAGCAGCCCTCCCAGCGAGGCTTCCACAGACACATTTTATTCATACTGTATTATTCACACTATTCCCCGGTCGTCACGTTACTGGCACGATGAAGTGATGAAGCGACCAAAAAGCACGACAATTAATGAGCAATTTAAAAGACTGTAGTCGCTGAAGTGGCGTTCTGTGTGAACACACCTTTAGAACATGCTCATATTCCCCAAATGCCAGCTTATTTCACCCATCGGGCTGAATAAATCGTTCTCTTCCGGGTGGTTGCCATGGCAGTTCGTGTTATCTTTGCTTTATTGATGATGGCTTTATATCGTGCTTGTGCACTTAAGTAACCCAAGGTTTACATACTCGGAATTGATTGACCCACTTCATACCAGCTGGAATGGAATCAGATGCCCAGAGTTTCCCATCGCGGGGTATGTTGACCCAGACTTTATGGATAGACTCAGAGTTTGTTGAACCTTCTTTCTGTAATACACCCCAGGAATTAACCAGAGAGTTTTGTTGGTGCATGTTTGTTTGTTTTTTCATTGAATTCTGTGATAATCTGTTATTTATATCCATGGTGTTTTTATTCCCTTATTTTGCTAATGACCATATCTTACTTCTTCTACAGTTAATGAGGATGTTAGTGCCTGGTCATTTTCATAGACGCTATTATTTTAAGAGGGATGAAGCCAACAAAACTAATTAGCACTGTAGTTTTAGTATGCAGGTATTTTTTTTCTTCTTCTTCTTCTTTTTCACTCATGGGTCAGTGATAATTAAAATCCATGAAGGCAAAGTTAGATTGTTGTCTTTCTTTGGTTGTGTTGGATTTTTCTATGTGAGATGGATCATGGCTACTATGAGGTATAATGTTTAATGTTGCTACATTGTTTAACATAATGCAGATGGATAAACAGAGAGTGGACATAGTGATTTCTGTACATTGTAAACCAAGGGGAAGGCCGGTAGCTTTAGCTTTTATGTCGAAAAGCTGCATACCTTTATGTTTTTTTTCTTATTTTATGTTGTAAAACTTGTTTAAAAATGGATTGTTGTTGCACAATGAATCACGGACAATGAAAACATGAGCTGCAATGCTCCCATTGCAGAAATGGAGGAAACAGACACTTCAACACAAGTTGGAAAATAATGCATTAATGCAGTATTTCTCAAATTGGGGTACGTGTACCTATTGGGGTACGTGATGGCACTACAGGGGGTACTTGAGAGAGTGGAAAAATAACAAATAAATAAAGAGTCATTCTTGGTCCCACCTCAGGTGTCAGATGACCAAAAAAAAACATTTTACATTTAAACAACGCACAATCTTAAACAACTGTGTTTCTATACTTTCACTTTGTAAATTATAAATCTAGTTCAACTAAAATGGAGTACAAAAAAAAGAATAAAAAAACTGAGCTCAAACACAATCAAAATTTAATTCTAGAAAAAAGAATGTGTTTAGCCTCACCAAGAATTCCTGATATCAAAATGGGGTCACGATCCAAAAAAGGTTGGGAACCACTTCACTAAAAAATACTGTTTCTTTCCACTTATTTACTAAATTAGTTTTTTTAAAAAGTGTATTAACACTCATTCATTCCATCATTTTGCTCTATAGTTGTTTTTAAATGGTTTTCTAAGAAAAATATTGTTGTCGGACAAAGGGGGTACTTGGATTCAGAAATCAGAGAAAGGGGTACTAGAGCCAAAAAAGTTTGACAACCAGTACATTAATGCAACCACACTCCATAAAGGTGCTCTTTTTTCCCCAATCCACTCAATCAGTCCTTATATTGTAAGCAAGTCATTTCTTTGCTGTGATGATGAATGTAGAACCTTTAAATTAGCAATGAGGTCAATGGAAACTTGCATCTGCATCAATAAATCAAGGTGTGATTGAACCAATGTGGTGCAAAGAGAAAAAACAAAAAAAAAAAATAACAATTAACCTGAAAACACAATGCCTCAATCATTGACTCTGGTCAAGGTTTATAAATGCATTTTTAATTTGGCAAGGATTTCTTATAGTTTATGGTTTTTTTTAATGTATGACCTTCTGTTTGTTCATACCAACATTTTCTTTGAAACGCTTGTTACTGCAGCTCACTCGAATTTAGCGCATCCACATAATTACTCCTTCGATTTTCCCTTGTTCACACAAATCAACACATCACAGCTCCAAACTCATTAGATATAAGACAACCAAGTTCAAGAGACACAGGAAAAGTGAACAGCTTGAATCAGATCTACACTCTGCGCATTGTGTCATGGTAATGCTATCGTATTTTGGATGCCAAGTTTGTTTTGACATTTTAAGGCTTTTTGTTATGTGATGAAGCTGTTGTCACCGCTATGTCTAACAAGTTACAGAGCTTTGAAGTCTTAAGACAAGACTGATAAAAAAAAAAGCTGAAGCATTAAACGTGTCCTCGATTCAGCGCCACAGCCGTATCAAGGCTTGTTAGCATGTTTCACACACTACTCGTCATTAAAAATGTGGTTTTAAAAGGTGAAAGTGCTCAAGAATTGTGGCTTACTTTCATCTGAATCCTTAAAACCCACAGGAGTTCTGCGATCATGCAGGCTGTCAGGTTCAGTTGGGTCCACAGGGGAGAAAATGTACAAAATGCATGTGATGGCCTCACATGGAGCCGTGGCTGTCAGCTGCTGAGCGTAGAGCAATATCAGAGAAGATAAGATTACTCACGTGTCCAAAAGCACCACAGCATGACAGCTTACTACAGACCAGAGTTCTAGCTGAGCTTTTTGATGCCATTAGGAAAATACTGCATTGCTGTGACTGCGGATCACAATGACTCAGAATACAACAAGGGGAAAATGAACTGAGATGCAGCAGCCTGAGCCTGTATCTTCTTTTTAAATATATATATATCTTTTTCTATTTTTTTTAATGCAAACTAGTCAGAGCCACTTTTATGAAACCCATGTTTTCGTAGGCAGGAATACTTTTGTAAAGATGTTCAGCACTCATCTGATGGAAGACACTTTTCCAACAAAGCATGTCTAATTTAAAAAAGAATGAAGGTGGAGGAGGGGAAAAAAAAAAAAAAAAACCTGATTCAATGAGCCACGAAATGTAATGCATCTGGTCCAACAGCTTAGATGGTAGTCTATAAACTCCAGTATGAATGAGGATTTGCGTGGCTATTCACGTGTCATGCTTTCCAGCAGAGAAAGAACATGATTGTACAAAAACACGGGTTAGCACTTTCCTGTATATCACCTGAGACCTGCTGGACTTTTCCACTCTATATCCTCCCCTTCATTGTCAATGCTGTGACACACACACACACACACACACACACACACGCACACGCACTCATAGAGAGAGAATAGAAGCTTGATCAAACAATAGATACAAAGGATGTCTGGACTTTCACAGACTTTCATCATAATAAAACATATGAGAATTTTGGGTAAAATCTTGTTCTCAACTACTTTTAAACATATCTACCTTTCAGAAAATCCTTGTAAGAGTGTCCAGCAAGGGTCAAATTTGCTCCATTTGACTGAAATTAACTCTAAACAAACAATGTTACACACAGAAATATAAAAACATGTATGTTTGATTCTAAAATGTCAGCTAGAGCAGGCATTCTTTAAGTGGTGGAATGGTAGAATTATATGCACATTATAATTCTGAGCTTATAGATGTCAATATATGCTTATACAGTATATGTATATTTCTCAATCCCTTCATGTCAGAGCTCCGTTTCCCCAATGTTATGTTTTCCTAAGACAAGTTCACAAAACAGGAGATTCTCTCAGTGCCAGACAATCCCATAACAAAGGTGTCCCTTCCCCTCTGTTACATATGTGATTAGCCAATAGTAGCCTTTCTCCCCAGTTTTCCTTTTTGAACCGATAAGAAATCTGTGCTGTTACAGGAATATTGCAACTTTCCTTTTTCCACAAGACTTGTTCATCTGTACCTTTTCTGTTTTTCCTGCCAGAGCACAGGAATAAAATCCACAAAAGATATTTTGGTCTATTTTGACTTTATTCCATCAGACATATAGTGTATGCTTGAAGATTTCCATAACAATGAAATTCAGGCATTTGCAAAAATGTATTTCATACATTATCTCAAAATATGTCTAACTATGAAACGCCCAAACCTCTCACATACATTAGTTTTGGATAACCTAAAGCTCACAATACTATCAGTCAAAAAATATTTTTTTTTACAAATTAATATCATCTGTTTACCCTATCTATCTACTGTATCATTATCCAGTGTTGATTTTGGTAGTTTTGTCATTTTTGCTTGGGAGCAGCTTGTGAAAATAATTCAAATCTGGTCTCCAGTTGTTTGGTCAACTTGTTTTTTAAATTATTTTACAAAATATTTGCTTTATTCGCCTATATAAATAACATTTAAGTGACAAAATTCTGGAGTCTGCTTAAGCTAACTATATATGAGTATGTTGGGTGTATAGAAGGCAGATATGTTGCAAAATGAGAGAGCTTGTAGAATGTGATGTGAGCTTCTGTGTACAAAATCCACACGTGAATTTAATTTCATGTCACAAATGATGAGAAAAAATGTAGAGTTAAAGTTTAAACCCAAAGAAAATATTCACACGTGTGACATGAACGTAAAGTCACAGAAAAAATATTCACACATATGTAGACTGATATTTACACAAATAAAAATGGCAGCTGCAAACTTGTAATCCAATATTTACTCGCATGTTTTTTTCTTCATGGCATTTACCGTTTACAACCACAACTCTTTTGTTACAACTTCTTGAATCTTCTTGAATTTCATCAGGTTTAAATCTGTTTTGCAACAGAACGCCTGCAAAATGTGTAGCAAAAGTCAAGCAGCCCGGATTCACGCGATAAAAGTAGTTGGTGCATCGACGGCGGCAGTTTGGAGAAGCTGTAATTAAGTAATTAAAAACATGCTGTGTCCCTTCTACTAGGGGTGTGTATTGCCTGGCATCTGGCGATACAATTCATATCCAGATACATAGGTCACGGTACGATACGATATACTGTATCCCGATATTAAAGTATAAGGCGATTATTGCGATTTTTTTAAAATATTTTTTTGAATATATGTATTAAGAAACAACTAATCTATAAATGTGTAGACCTTCATGAGAACATTATGTATGAAATATATTTTATTGGCATATTTTACACTCAAAACACATGTCATGTGCCAACAACTTAAAATAAATAAATAACATACAATCTGCCTGTGGCTTTTAAACGAACTTTGACTTTAGTGCAACTTAACTGAGGTATATGCCTAGAACAACAAATACATTTGTAAATCTGTCTTTTTAGATTTTATTGAAAAAACACAAGCTGGTCAATAATGTCTCCTGCAGTGGAAAATAGTCTCCTGGTTAAATAAAGGTAAAAAAAAATAAAAAAAATAATAATATTGATGCATTTTGAATTGATCCGAGAATCGTGCAACGTAATATTGCAATATTTTTATTTTCTTTTTTCAACACCCCTACCTTCTACTGTCCAATACAAGCATTCTCAGGGTCTGAAACCCTTTAGCCGAGGGTTGTTTCAGCTAATGAGCTTTTGATCTACTTCTGATTGACAGTTTTTTTTTCTTATTCAGAAAGCAGTCAAGCTGTTCTCCATGTCGTGCTTTCACTGAACAGCTAATGGTAGGTTTGATTTCTTACTTAACATACTTCACAAAGAGGACTTTCATCTTGTTCCTAATGTGTCACAGTTGTTGTTTATCAGTGTCTCTGTTTCAAGTTAAATAAAGCCGCACACAAGTTATTACAGGGAGCTTTTCATGTTCTGTTTCTCCAGCTTTATTTTCCTTAAAATCGTCCTGATTGCAGAGTGGATTGCAACAACCCACACTTACAAACACAATGGCAGCTGTCTGGCGGTTCAGGGGTGCTGATGTGAAAGAGCGTTTGGGTTCGATGAGCGCATGCAGAGGCTGAATCTTTTGAAACAGGCAGCCCGAGCAGCTCACCAGTGGTGGGAAATGGAGGACATGTTCCCAGGGTTATGGCTTCAAACATGTAACAGCCTCTGCAGCTCCAGGCCAGTGGAAACAGGCTGCTCCAATTACAGCCAGCCGCACACACACACACACCACAGTCCCCCCTTGACACCTGCAACGGTCTACTGGAGTGGACTCCGAGTATAGTGGCATGTTGCTCTGCACCACTGAGGGTCTTTCTCAATCTGTATTCATTTTGAACCTGCAGGCATCTTCTTTCAGCTCTCTTTTTCAATTCAGATTCTGTTCAGATCAACTGTTTGACCACCAGCACAGGTGATTGGCACCTTCGCTCTGAATTTATAATAAAATCGATTCAGCAGCAGCATCAATCTAAAAGAAAGATCATTTCTGCCTCCCTTATTTTCAGCTTCACAACCTCAGAGTGGATAGATGAAGCCCTTAGTATACTTGCCGTTATCGTCTTCTTAAGCAGCAGCAGAGCATTGCTTTAATTGGCAGCGCCGAGCAAAGCACACCATGCTAGGAGCGAGCAGCATTGGGAATCACCTTGTTAATTGAGGGCCACAGTTGAGAGATTGACTAATTGATCAAGGCTTTTACAGGGGTAGATAACTCATGGCAGGAACACCATAAGGGGAGGAGTCCTGTCAGCGATGATTCATGGATATCTTGGAGGAGAGTTGGTCTCCGTGGTCTCTTTTGTTCAGCAGAACCAGCGCAAAAGGGACTGCATCATCAGCATCAGCGCCAAGCCGCTCACACCCCCACTAAATCAGAATTAAAGAGGTGAGGCCTGTGTTGATGTCTCGTCCCAAATGATACAGTGGAGTGTGTCGGTAGGCTTCCCCCAGATGACTGCTGCTCCCCCTGAACACCATCAAGATACAGGCAAGATGTATGGTGGTGGTGTAATGGAACCATGAAGGGGCTTTAAGTCAGAGGAAATGTCTCCATCACACAGGTAGAGACACAACTGTGTCCCTGGGAAAAAATGAAAGATGTGGCAACAATGCAAAGCCTTTGAAAAGAATAAGAGTAAAAAGGGGAAAAGATCAGGGCTCTAGACTTGAGTTGTAAATATTAAATGAAATGCATTTTTCTTCTTAGCTTACTTCAAAAGCACTTTTGCCGTATCACACTGCACTACATCAATGAATCAAAAGTGGCAAAAAAAAAAAAAAAAAACACAACAAAAACAAGAGCGCAAACCTCCGTCAAGCGCTAAATCTCCTTGTTGACTGATATATTATCTTGATCGGTATGAGAATGATCCTGATCATGGTACCAAGATCATTCATACTTTTAAGGCTTGTAAGAAATGTCTATCCCCATTAGTAACTATTCAGTAGGTCCAAATGTATGAGAACCCCCATTTTTGGGGGGAAAACACAATGAAATGCACATACCAGATCCAATCTGGATGAAACTCTCTGCGGTAATTGAGGAACCTTTAACTGAGTCAAATTTCATAAAGATCAGTCAATTACAAACCGAAATATGAATTGTGATCCAGATCCCCTAAAAAATCTAACGGCATCTTCCATTGCGTAAGTTCTATTTGGTCATAATTTCATCAGAATGTGTTTATTGCTTTTGACGTAACCTTGCTAACAGTCAATCAAACAAACAAACAATGTCAATTGGGGTAATGTATTCTCCAAATATTTTGTCAAAGATTTGCTGATGATTTTCCCTTTTTTTCCACCTAAAATCATTTCTCTTCAGTGGAAAAGACCCACCCTGAACTTAATCATGGAACTCAGCACTCACAGCCAAGTTGCAATCAGTGATTAATGTGCTGATTAATTGCTGTTTGATAAGAGCCAGCCAACAGCTATGAGGATGTGTATCACAGCTCATTAGATTCATAAATAAAAAATTGAATCTGCTACATACAAAAATAGATGTCACTGCGTTCATGAATTACTGGAAACGCAAGAATATCAACAGGAAATTGAGTGTTTATCTAATACCAAATTGACATCAAGCAATTCATATAAGAGCACACATGTAATAGGAAAATTGTAAAAATGGAAATATTTCAGCATTGTGCATTAAGATGTCAAATTGTAATGAATTAATTTTAAACACATTTAGAATACAGATAAGAAATAGCTAGAGTTATGCTGCGTTCACACCGGATGAGTCACAATATATCCGTATGTCCAGATTACATACAAAGTCAATGGATAGATGCGTCCCAGATGCAAAAGCTTTCCTGTGCAACGGTGCGGTCCGATCCGCACATCAAGTGCGTTGGCCGTGAGAGCGCGCTCCAGATTTTATGCACATTCGCAAGAGTTAAAAATATTGAACTCCTGCGAGTGTTTCGCATGACGAAAGCCAATCAGAGTCTTTGTTGACGATGACGTCAGGCCGTCAACACGGACACCGGTCTGTTCAACCATTCAACCATGGAGTAGAAGCTGTGTGTGTGACCACCTGGAGCTGTATGACACGGTCTTTATAACTGGGACCGGACTAGGAAGGATTAGGCGTGTAGGAGAATCAGCGAGGAGGTGGTAGTAGCAGGTAAAAGTTCTCTCTGTAGTTTTCATCTTTGAAAGTCGGCGCTGAGCTAGGATAGCATTAGCCGCTAATCACACCAGCTTTTTTCACTGGTGGTTTATGTTTCTGAGAGGAGAAAAAGGAGTGCAGCTCCTCGCTTCAGCAGGCAGTGAAACTCACCGAGTTGGATGTGTCGCTGTTGGGCGGGGCTTTGCTTCAGACGTGCGTATGAAGCGAATGGGGACATTTTTTGATCCTGCGGACCCTGCGATAAATTTTGTGTGGCAGGTGCGTCCAGTGCCGCAGAAGACGCATTCGGTGTGAATGCAGCATCAGACTTTATGAAAGGAATGGTTAGGCCGTCTCAAGAGGGTATTTTATTTTATTTTATTTTATTTTATTTTATTTTATTAATTACATGGGGTAGTTCAAGGAAAAATTGACAAATCTCATCTGTTTTATTCGTCAATTCCCTTCTAAAAGAATGTTTTTTACAAGCTAATAATAAATCAAGTATATATATCAAAATATAAATCAAGCCAAAATAAATCAAATGGGCATTCACATGGTTTAATTGTATATATGTAAATCCTGTGTATGTATGTGAGTATGTGCATTCATATGTTTCTTCTATTTATTATACAGTTTCAGGTTAAATGCACAGTTTTAATGTGCATACATTGCTGACATTTTCCCATGTCAGCGATGGGGAAAAAAAAGATCCTTACAAGAAATCTAAATATATTTTTAATGAATACAAACAGGCATAGATGTACTTCTTTGTTTTATCTGTGTTTCTGCAATAGCCTGCATTTCATACATGTGGTGTGATCATTTTCTCCTTCCCTGCTCAACACTGAATGTCTCAAGCTGCACTGAGAAATGAAACAAAGCGAACAGCTTGAATTATTTTCATGATTTCACGCAGACTCCACTCTGCAGCAATATTACCATAATGAATCCCATATTTTTTTCCCTATATTTTACTTAGCATTTCCATCAAGATTATAGGAGCAAATCAAGGGAGAGTCTGAGACTCCAGTCAATCCGAGCTAAAACACGGCCTAGTGAGGCTTGCCAAGTTTGCCTAGAGTCAGCGAAGTGCCAAATCTTTCACATCCTACTGAAGGACTCATCATGGTGTTTCAGCTGCAGAAAATATTGAAACTGGAAGTGTTTTCCGTGGCCAGAGAGAGAATCAAAGCACCTTCCCACACAGTTTAGATCTTTTAAATGGATAAAGACCACAAACAGACTATTGATTTCTGCGAGGATGTCAAATCCTCTCATCTGTCATACAAATAAAGCCCTTTGGTTTGTTATTTTGTTCAATATTTGACTATTGTAAATACAATTTGAATGCTGTTTGAATTGGTCAACCTTTTTAAATGACACTTTACAACAGCCTTTCACTAAGCGTGGTCCGCGGACCACTGGTGGTCCTCGAGTGACCTCTACTGGTCTGTTAGTTTGTTTGGCAAATAGATTTTTAAAGCTAATATATTTTAAAATTAAAAGTATTTCCTAAATTGTATGTAATTGACTCCAAAACTATTTAAATTGTGTCAGTAAAGAAGGTGAGCCTTTTACTTATCGGCTATTTTGCGACATCAAATCATAGCTACGTAGGTGTGCGTTTTATGATCCTGTTTTCAAAATAATTAACACGGTCCACTTAAATTGGATCAGTGGCTCATGACAGAGTCGATTAAACGAGAGAAAATGAAAACTGACACAACAGGAAAGATGCATAGTCGCTTTGAGAAGTGATTCCAAGCGATTTTTTTCTAATAATATTCCTGAATTATCTAAATAATAGGGGTTTTATGAGCTGGAAGCCCAAATTATGTAAAAATAAACAAATAAATACTTGAAATTGTTTAAATTGTGGGCCCTGAATCTATAATCTATGAAAGTTTAACTTTTTGAATGGAGTTATGGAAATTAAACAACTTTTCCATGATATTCTAATTTTTTGGAAAGCTTCTGTTTGTATATTAGTTAAGTTGAGGTTTCGACGGTTTTTCAGGAATTTTTAATCTCCCGACATATTTTGACTGTCAACTGCCAGTGTTCGCCTTTGATGGTTCCTTTGAAGTTTCATTTGACTTGCATGTAAGAGTTTTAGTGATATTCATTTAACATACTGTTCAAAAAGAAGACAAAATGAATCTCGCTGGAACTAAATCCATTGATTTGGGGTATTTGTCGAGTGAGGTGGTCTGAGATTTTTCTTATATTGGTTAAGTGGTCCTTGGTTTGAAAAGGTTTGAGAAATACATGCTTTACAGAGTAAAAATGTATGTTTTATTTCCTATTTTACTCTTGTATAGTCTGCACATGCAAAATAAAATCAAGCATAAAGAATCAAACTATGGCACAAATGGTACATTTGCTTTCAAAAGTAATATTCATATTTTTGAATTTAATTTAAACTCTCTGTATCCCAACGAGCAAACTAAAGTGATATATGGATGAATGCTGGATATGGATCAGTAGATAATCTGAAATATAAAAGGTTCTTTGCTATTGCTATAAAAAATAAAAATAAAAAAATAACGCTTCAGTTTCCACGGCTACCAGCTTGTTTGTTAGTGTTTTTTTTTTTTCATTTAAGGTAGCAGGACTAGGGAATAGATCATAATTTATTTTTGATTAGCTGCATGAGGCAGTGGGGGGAATTGTAATAGGAAATATGCCAAGGCCTGCTGTGAAGGGCTACATCAAGGCTACCAAAATATCTAGAACGAGAAGAAAAAAAAAACAGCCGTATTGTTTGTCCTTCCTGAATTCTCCCCCTAAATCAGAAACAAGTCTTTCACAAAAGCTGCCATTGAGGCAACAATGCATGAAACTGTCTCCCTGACACTTTAAAACAAAGATTTGTGGTTGTTCTGAAAACGCAAGCTGTAGTTTTCAGGACAAATCATGAAAATTTAAGGTCAAAGTGTCAAAATGTGAACATGTAACCAGGAGGATGGATCAGCACACCTTTGACAGGTTTAGGTGACAAGTGGGTGTTCCCTTCTTTTCTTTTTGATTTTAAGGCAGAAGCAGGTGGCTGATATAGACTGGCTAAGTTTATTTATCCATACACCACGAGGGATTTATTGGATATTCTTAGCAGGATTATGAATAATGATGATTATTTTAGAAATTAATGACATGGATAAAGATGAAAAATGAAACGTCCCCTTCTCCATGGAGCATCTTTGTCACACATGTAGACACTAAGATGAGCCAGAGAGATGGCTCATTGTTCCGTCTTGAGTGCTGATCATCAATCAGCGGCTCAGGTTTCCTAAATCAATACTCGGTGATGATGCTTTGGCAGTCGTGTGCATCCTTCCTACCAATCGCTCTCCCTCCCAATCTGCAGCTATACATTTTCCCTTCCTCCTCCTCCTCCTGGTTTTTCCAGAGCAGTTGTTTGCGACTGAAACTGTGGCAGGTCACAGGTGCCATGAAAATTAACCATCGCGCTTCCTCTGCTGCAAACAAGTTTAAGCGTTTGCCCTCTCGTATAGTGACACGCTGCTCTGTGGGTGCATTCAGCCAAAGCATTACACTTCCCCGTGTGCACATATAAGCAAAACACTCCTCATGAGCTGAGGTGACTGCTGTCCCAGTTTAAAGATGGTAATGTGTGCCAAGGTCAGACACTCACGACTATCACTATTTATCCACATCAACAAGCCGATAGGATAGTTCACTCATCTATTTCTATATTTTATAAATCTTATGTGAACACACTGTCCTTTACAGTTGTAGTTCTCAATGTCTGTTGGGACCTAAAAGTAGATCATGAACCTCTTCTTAAAAAGAGCTGTGCTTTTCTTCTCTATAAAGATTGATTCAGTCAGCACTGTTCATTCCCTTTTCTGACACTAATGCTGCGTTCACACCAAACGCGTTTCAGGCGTCAAAATCGTGCGTCACGCCCCTAGTTGGACGCTTGTGCTTATTGAATCAGACGCTTGTCACCGAGCGTCAAAGACGCTCTGGGCGTGCGTCCAAACAAGTTGGGAAGAGAGCGCGTTTTGGGGAGAGGCTTTTTTTTTTGCCTGTGGTGTTCATATAATAGATGATATTGTGGTGATCACTTATGTTCATAATTCACCCAGTGACTGTGAAGTGGTGGGGAACATTGTGCTGTGTTTGATGTTAAAGGGCAATAGAGCAGTGTGGTTGAATGGAGAATGAAGTTTGGAGTTCCTTGCTGAACAATCAGCCTCCGACTCCCGTTCATCGGCTCTACATTATAGAGAGTGGCTTGGCTTTATTTGATAAATAAAGTCACACAACATCGTCAAAGGGCGCCTCGGCACCGTTTCTGAATTTACCAGAGCTGCACTCGGACGAGAATTGCTTTCAGCGCTACTTCTGTCTCTGCCCAGTTTGACGACCTGCTGACCCGCATCGACGCTCGCATCTCTTACCAGGATACCAACTACAGGAGCTCTATTCCAGCAGAAGATCACCTGACCATCTATCTCCTGATTGTTTGACTCGTCGCGATATGCCCCTGTCCTGTCCGGCGCCAGACACACATCAAAAGCTTGAAATCTCAAAACATGTGGCATCCGCCTCGCGTAAAGCTTCAGAACACGCCGCACAGGAAGCGCGGGATGCGCAGCGGGACCTCTCTATATTGTGTATGTACACCTGACGCTTTTGGCGCTTTTGACGCATTTGGTGTGAACGTGCCATAAGTAGCTTCTGTGAAGTACTTCATGTTGTGTTAGCATGAATCCTTTCAAAGTAAAGGGAAAAATTTTGTAAAATCTTTTTTTATTTTTTTATTTGCTATTTTTGTATTTAATTAATCTATTGTTTAAAGCTGCTGGGGACAATAAAAAATGTATAACACCAATAAAGACAACGTATTTCTTCCAAAAAATGGGAAAATTTACTTGCAAAGGTTGAAATTTATGCTCGCAAGTTTGTTTATTGACTCCACCATCAACAATAGGTTTGTTGTCAAATGGTCATTGATGTGACTTGAACTTCAGTGAAGTTTCAAAAGAAGTGTTTTTACTTCATTCTTACATTTTCTCACCAGACATCAAAGCACTTTGGCAGTGTTTTTGGGGTCACACTGGCATCAGTAGTAGATGGGAACATTTTTTGGATGAAATATAGGTACAGTTTGAATAGTGTAAATTATTGTCCCCAGTAGCTTCAATACTTAAGGCACTAAATTTAGTTTAAACATTACTTTAAATATTTGCATACAGTGCATTCTAGTAGTTGGTGTTTCAGGGTTAATTTTTAATAAAATTTCAATAAAATGCAGTTAATTTTGTGTAAAAGACAATCTTTCTGTCTGGTTTCACCACCTGCAGGACATTCTAAAGTACCATTCAACTCTTTTTCTTGCTATACTATATTTGTATTCATCAGATTGGGTTTGAACCACATAATATTTCCTCATTTGTACAAAAAGGGTTATGAATCCCTTACAATCCATTCCACTTCTACAGTCAGAGTACCAAAGTCAAAAGTCAAAGATAGCATCATGCTGTGAGGCTGCACCATGCTGATCATTCTATTCCTTAGTGCTTTTCACTCCATCCACACCTGTACACCTTGTACATGTTTGGATTCATTTTTCTTTTATTTTGTCTGATTTAAAAGTACAGTTATTTTGCCAGTTTCACATATATATATATATATATACTTGTATAGTTTATTTATAATTTTTTTTTATGAAGGGAAATTATATACACAGCAACTATTGGTGCTCTTGTTTTCATATTAACTGATTAAGCTGGTAAAGGAGCATTCTGCTGCCACAATACTGCTCTCTGCTGGTAAATTAACTTCTTTTGAGGAACTGACCTTTGAATGATAGACATTTTAAACCTTTGTTTTCAGAATAAGCTGCTTATAGAGCTGTTGTGAATAGAATAATCTCTCCACTCGTTTAGGTAAACAAACTTCCATCCATGCTGATTCAGCATTCAGGAGCCACTTTTAGCAAAGAATCCTCCAGCTGCAGAACAAGACATTTAGAACAACATAACTTGGTTCTGATGCCATGTGTGCACGCATGAAGCTCCACACTTTCCTGCCGAGCCCCTGGAGCTGACAACCCACCTCTTTTTTAGCCTTGTTTGGGAACCAAAAGGAAATCATATTTCAAGATGATTCCCTCTCTCTTCATCTGCGCTATGCTTATTACTGCATCCAAGAAAGATCAAAGCCACCTAAACTGCCTTCAGAGCATGCAGCCCACTGACAATTTTTCACAGTTCTAAAATAACAAGGTGGCGACTGCCTCCACTTTTACCTTCACTTTGTGAGTCATATTTGTCAGAAGTGACTGTTTTTGGATACAAGTCTCATATTTTATCTCTAAATACACAGGTGTAGTGTTGGACGCAGAGGCTCCTTGAAAATTAAATCACCATCTTTTTTTGTTGTCCTTTTAAAGGGTTTAACTGTGTATTTCTGGCCCTAGTTGGTATTTATTTGTGCATCAGCATTTTTCTAAACCTTGCATTGCTAATCAAATGTGACTGAGGTATAGCACACTAACCTGGAGACCCTCCTTCTCCTGGTGTACACCTGAAACAGCTGTTTGATCCCAAATAAAAAAGGAAGTAGCAGGTGTCACCTGAGCCCTGACTGCAGAAGCACACCTGGCTGCATTAATCTGATTCAAATTGACTGTGATGGACCGCATCAGAGTCCCACATTAACCTACTGGAACTGTGTAAGCCCAGCGTGAGGAAGCAGGAATCCTCCGATAACAGCATATATACACAGTGACCCCCCGGATTGAATGTGTCCTTCCTGCCACCGACTTCCCAGCACCAGCTGTGAGAGTGCAGAGCTGCAACACTGACCTGTAGTCACAACAAGCTCAGGGCTCTGCTCGCATAAGATAATTGTCAGTGGAAAACCTCCCTGAGGCTGTAAAAGCAGCTTGTTTCAGATCCCCTGATGATTTCACAGGACATTTAACTTTACACCTCTCATTTGTTACTTCTCCAGGGCATTTCCAAATATCCATTACCAGGTTTCACAGGAATGTTGCAAACCTTAACCTCCACTGGCTTTTATGTATACATAAATTGTCTTAGGGATAAATGTCAACATGGATAATGGAGGCATGATCTGCATGTTTTTTTATTGTTTGGTTCAGTTAACATTTGCAACTGGGGAAGTCTGTATCATTGTGCTGCATAAAATAAATTATTATTATTATTTAGGTTTCTTCTCTATACTGCCAGTTGTTATCTCTGTAGACCTGTTGCATGTTTGCAGCATGTCTCTAGCTGCTTTTCACTTACCCTTGGAAATGCACAAAATCTAAATAGAGCAATAAAAACTGGCAATGGAAACACATGGATTTTGAAAAAACCACTCAAATGTTGCTCAAAAGTTTTTACGCTTTAATAAGGAGGTATTTCAGGCGTTTCGAGATTGAAATGTGTCTCAAAAGTGCTATGGAAACACTTTTTCCGCAAATACATGTCACAGAATGTGACGTTAGGAATGTGCGATATTTTATCGTTCATGATTTATTGTCAAAAACTTTCTAACCGGTTCGAATTTGTCATCCCTCGATATAAACGATAAATTCCCATGTCGGAAACTAGTGAGGGCCACGAGCCATTTGTCCCTCAATTTAGCCAATAACGCTCCCAAAAAAACGCGTTCCATGGGCCAAAACTGCCCTGTTTGTTGTCAACAACTTATTCTCTGGAGCGGAACATTGTTTACGGAAGCTCTGCACGGTGTGCACCGCCACCGCCCCCCGCACACACCGCCGTCTGTGTGTGTTCGTCACGGCTACCAGAAGCTATTATGCTGCGATACAACACGGACCGCTACTTGGTTAAAACCAGATAAACATCCAATAAAGTGAACCGATTCAAGTTCCTCCGTCAGATCCACCCAAAGTTCCACAAACACGGGGACAGAAATGAACCCACAGCAACGATTATGAACTGGAAACTCAACTAAAGCTAACTAAGCTAAGCTAATCCACCGACACACAGACTGAGCTAAGTGCTAACGCTAACCACTCCATATAAGGATTAATAGACCAAGTAAAAAGAACACGTCTTACTGTCATAAAACCACAGAGAGCCACCAATTTGTTTATGGTCAGATTTAACACTTGTATGTAAGGATAAAAGCTAAACATGTCACATGTTGTGTGAAATAAATGTTAGCATAACATTAATGTCACTATTCATTCGTCCAAACTTGTGAAACGCAATATTTTTTAATTATATTTCATCAGCAGTAAAAACACTATTGAAGTTATTTGTGCTTATAATGTGCTTTTTTATTCTTTTTTTTTTTTTTTAATAATAATTTTATTTTAAGTGAGGAAATAAATGAATTACATACAATAACACTAATAGTAATCCACATGCACAAATATATTTCATAAAAGATCAGCTCATGAGCTGTTTGAGTCAGCAGTTATTGTAGCCTTTTTAAATGTGTCTAATGTTGATGTATTCAGATTTATTTGTGTTTGTAAGGAACCTGTTTACACTAAGTTGTAATTTTTTTTTATTTATAGTTTTTATTTATCGTGATTTTTATCGTTATCATGATAAATACTAGAAATTATCGGGATACATTTTTTTTGGTCGCCCACCCGTACGTGACGTACATGGTCACATGACTTGAGGTACCTACCTGGTCACGTGACCACTTCTCTCCGAGAAGAGGAGACCGAAACATTTTTTAGCATCATACTTAAAAAATACTACTGCCACATTCGACATGAAACAACAAAGGAATACGGAGTGTTAAAGGGAGGTTCTGAGCGTCCATCTTTCTACAGCGAAATATCGCGGGATGAGATTTCACAAGAGTTGAGAGGCTCCTCCCCAAAACAACGTTCAATGAAAACATGTTCAAAGCGCAATTATACTTTGTCGACATTTAGAAATAGCGCTTTTATTTTGCGAAAATCTGTAATGGAAACCCAACTACTATGATTCAACACTCACACACCCACATTTTGTTGATCACATAAAGGCTCGGAAATCCCAGTTGCAGGGGTTAGCCTGTGGCGTGACTGATAACTGGTTCAAATGTCTCGCACCAATGAAACTATACGTACGGGGTATGCCCAGCCCAAGAAGATGAAATGTCAACTTCTCAGTCTCTGGACACACTCTTGCTTCTGGTACACTTGCATGTGAGCTGTTTGCCCGGAACAGCATGCCTGCTGCTAAATTTGACTAGCTTAGATTAAACTACAATGAAAAATTGTATTACTGTTGTCATCTTTCCTCGAAGCTGTTCAAAAAAAATATTTGGACGGATGTAGATGAAAAAAAGTCTTAGATGTATTTTGTTGCAGAAGGAGACTGACACATGATCCGGGAATGAAACAGGTCAGGTCACGCTGCACTCTGTGGCAAAAGTCTCTTTATGCAATGACAAAACATTAATTTCATGAGTCAACAGGCTACAACCAGCAGTTTATGTCGAGCTAGACCGTGTTTAATTGGATTCTGATCCATGGCAACACAACCAGAGGCTTCTTTATATTCTTTTAGTTCAGCACCACCTGGAGCGTAATGGTGATGATTACATGCCTCCTACTGTGATGTCCCGGTGGTTCTACTTTCAGGAATTTTCCTGCTGACAGTCATGGTCCATGCTGCCCTGTTTGACTGCTGGCATTGCCCAGAACTGCTGCTTTGCTGCTGCCGCAGCGAGGTTTAAATGAAAAAATGTGATAATCATATTGTGCAGTAGTCGTCACTGTGCATGAAGTCGACTATAGTGGAACATCCAGCAAGGAAGTGTGAAACATCTCATTGAGCATTTCTAGCAGTAGTTTTGCCAACAAAGAAACACACCAAAGGAAAACAAAATGCAAATACTGCCGTTGACCTCAATGAGCTGAGACTGTGTTCTCAAAGCAAACCATTTAATAGCGGTACTGCAAGAGTTATATATATATATATTGAGAAACTATTTGATTCATTATGAGATCTTAATTAGCAGCATTCTGTTGTGTCTAATCTTAGTGTCAACATCTTAAAGGTGCAGTCTGCAACTCTTATAAAAGTGACTTTTGTCATATTAGCTAAAGCTGTCACAATGTAAGGACAGCTTTACATGAAACTAGTAGTTTGTGTGAAAAATTGAGTCCCTCCAGAATGCACCACGACCGAGCAAAAAGAACCAATCAGAGCCAGGATTGTGTTCGATGGACTGTCTGACAGCTGTTGCTCACAGTCCCCACCGCTTTCTGGTGGCTGGAGCGCCGTCTTTTTTACAGTTTACAGTCTGTAGGAGTAGAAGATGGAATTGGTGACTTTTCTGTTTAAAAGGTAATTACTGCTGCTTGATTTACATTATGTTTGATTTGTAATTGTTACACTAGAACTCTGTGGTGCATGTGTTGTTCGTGGGCGCGCAGCAGCCTCCGTGTGACTGCTGTAAGTGACACTGTGAGGTGTGTGCACATTGAGAGTGAGAAGCGCTGCAGTAAAATGCTTTTAACAGAGCATGTTATATTACTGTGATTTTGCTGTCGGACTAACGTTAGCTTGTTAGCTCCTCTGAGGGAGGGACTTTGGAAAGTTTGGAGGCAGGGCAAGAGAGCAGCAGGGAGGGAGGGGGAGAGAGGGGTCTGAAAGTCGCGGACTGCGCCTTTAACAATGACTTCTAATAGCTTTCAGAAATGAGACAGGAGAATATCAAAGGTGTATTGACATAAAGGGATTTTTATGTATCTCTCAAAATCAAAATGTTGTATTTTTTAGAATAGAAAAATCTATATTTGTGAAGGTGAGAGGTTATATTGTGAAACAAGATATTGCGATCTTAAATGTATCATCTAGGGTACGAGTGGTATCGCGAGCGGGTGTCAGATTTTTTTTTCAATCCACACATCTACTACAGACTAGATTGTCATGTTTTGTTTCTATTTTTATATTCTTATTGAGTTGAAAAGGTTACAGTCAAAGTATGTCTAGAGGTTGAATATAAGCATTTTTTTTTATCCAACTGCAACTACTAGTCTCTTTTTCTTTTTAAAAATATCATAATCATATGGTTATCATCCCATCCCTACTTTATTGTATTTTTGGTTTATAATGAAACTGGAAAGAATGGAAGAGCCCTATTGTCTTTATGAATCTGACAAAAAGTTATCCTAAAAATGACCTTTAAATACAAGAATTTAGAGTTAATGTTAAACCTTTAGTATCCATCCGTTCATTTTCTGACCCGCTCATTGGGCGTCAGGCGGGAGTACACCCTCGACAAGTAAATATACATAAATTATTGCTTTAAAATGACCTGGTTGTTGTCTATAGATGCTTTTCCTGTGGTCTACAGGATTACAGCCAGGAGGAGAAAAAAAACAGTTAATCCGTGAGAGACGAAGGCCGCCATTTATACCCCAAGTTGTAAATGGGTGTTGTGACAAAATCAGTGACCTGACAAATCAAGCTAAACTACACTATAAGATGTGTCATTTTCAGATTCAAAAAACTTTATTTATTCCCGAGGGGCAATTCAGTTTCAGCCTTGGATTGCGTCCGAATAGAAATAAACATTATTCCAAAAAAAGTACGATTTTATGAAATTGTTACATTTATGCAAGATATAGGCCTACATAACGTTGTACGCATACAAATGTACAACCGCACAAAGCATTCCTAGTTGAATAAAATATGTTGAATAAAATACAATGTGACTAAAAATGTCTCTGATCCATTTTTCTTGAACCACAGAGTGCTCTGATGTCAATAATAATGTAATAATATGTCTTACATATAATAAGATATGGGTTTTAGATTATTTCAAGTTGTTCAAGAAATATTATTGCATCTGTAACTTACATAATCTAATTCCTTTGTTGTCAGTCATTGTGAGTTTCCGTAATCGTTCGGGAGTGCGTGTCCCTTTAAATGTTGTTTAGCGCAAGGAATTGTGGGTCAGCATTATCTCGTCTCCTTTGGTAAGGGATGCATCAGTGTTTCCTAGGCTAAAGGAGGTTATGAAGGAAGCGTTGAGCCTCCTTTCCTTTGCTTGAAGAGAATTTGAACTCTCTTTATCATGGCCAGCACTCAAACACTTCCGGCGGTCAAGGAACCGTGGATAGGAAAGGAGATAGGAAGGACTATTTGGACGCAGCCCAAGACCTTTGTGTTCATAGATGCTAACTCATTTTCCACCCAGATAATCTGCATGACTGTGACTATCAGGCAGAGTGGTTTCCTTTTTGCAAAACATGAGTAGAGTTAATTATCCTGCTTAGATGTGGAGCAGTAAATTACATACAGAATATTGAAATAGCGGAGAGTTAGCTATTCAAGATTTGAGTAGTAGTAGTAGCAATAGTAGTAGCAGTAGTAGTAGTAGTAGTAGTAGTAGCAGTAGTAGTATTAGCAATGGTAGTAGCAGTAGTAGTAGTAGTAGTAGTAGTAGTAGTAGTAGTGGCAATAGTAGTAGCAGTAGTAGTAGTAGTAGTAGTAGTAGTAGTAGCAATAGTAGTAGCAGTAGTAGTAGTAGTAGTAGTAGTAGTAGTAGTAGTAGTAGTAGTAGTAGTAGTAGTAGCAATAGTAGTAGTAGTAGTAGTAGTAGTAGTAGTAGTAGTAGCAATAGTAGTAGTAGTAGTAGTAGTAGTAGTAGTAGTAGCAATAGTAGTAGTAGTAGTAGTAGTAGTAGTAGTAGTAGTAGTAGTAGCAATAGTAGTAGTAGTAGTAGTAGTAGTAGTAGTAGTAGCAATAGTAGTAGTAGTAGTAGTAGTAGTAGTAGTAGTACCATTAGAGTATTCACAAACAATTTTAAAACATATAATAACCATTATGTTATTACCATTTATTCTACTAAAACTAAACTTGGGGTTTCACATTAATATTCTACATTTTTTTTAAATATATTTGGTAGGTATTTTCTGGCACTAAAGATAATTATTATGTATTAATCGGCTGATGTAGTCATTACAATGCAAGTTACCACGTATTCACAATAAATAATCAGTTTTTCATTTTCAGGGTCATGAGTTTGCTAATAAGATTAACACAACATATATTAATGTGTTTTCTCCTCACACATTTGTCCTCAGTCGAAGTTACTGTATACCGGTCATTCACATCTCTGTGTTTGTTCGTGTGATTGAGAAACACTCGTAGTGTGACAGTCTTACACTTGGAAAAGAATAATTTAGCATTCCCTGGTTGACAGAACAAAAAAATGCTTTATTCATGTTGTTTATTTTGTATTTTTTGGTAATTTTTTTTATTTAGTGTCTCACAACCTGAATCAATACCAGGATGGAAATGAAGTAAAAAGGTAATCGTGCCTTTTTCAGCAGATTTCATAGGAATAGAAAAGGCATTTGCACGCACAAAGTCTCCCGGGTGTTATGGGACGTAGGTATCTCCGGCTCATTGTTTTTTCTTAAAAGAAGCCTTGCCCAACATCATTAAAATGTCATCAATATGACCAGTGTAAATCCCCAACTGGTCAATTCTGAACTGAAGATATTTTCTGAATGACAAAGGAAAGCAGAAGCAGAGCATTCCCCTGCTACTTTGCTCTGAACAAGAAAGAGGTCAATGACCTCAGAGCCTGAAGTTGTGGAGACCAGTGCGTGAAGTCAGCGCTGACAGCAAAGGGAGGAACAAGATCGCAGGACCTCGACCTTCAGAGCACCCGCACACTGTCTTACAACCACAGAGTCAGACACATGTGAATAATACATCAGCCTCCCCTGCTGGGACCACCCTCATCGCTCACACTGGTGGATTTACACAAACACAGTATGCACATCATGATGCGAGGCCTGTGTCCAACAACATCCCATACAATAATGGATATAGTATGTTTCGATTAGCTGAGTGTTGTTTCCTCAATCCAGAGGACAATGTTAGGAAAGCACGATGAGGCGGTTTGTGCTTGTCAGCAAATGAGCGCTATGCAAATGTTCTTGTTAACCTTCCATTCCACCCTCTGTGCTGTGGAGAGAATCTACGGTTGATAAGCTGACTGACTCATTAGTCCTTTATTCTGAGAGAGGTCTGAAAAATGCAATAGGCAAACGGTAACAATAATAATAGCAGGGTTGTGGTCAATTACATTTTTCAGTTACAATTACATTTTCAATTACCCATGATCAATTACAATTCAATTATGATTACCGTGACCAGCATTTTTTTCCAATTACAATTAAATTACAATTATGTTTTATCCTCAGAAAGTCAATTAAAATTACGTTCTCAATCACTTAAGTTTCAATTACAGTTAAAGACAAAAAAGTGCAAAATTTGGCCCGCTAAATTCAAAATTGCAGACTTCCTGTTGAATTTAGGTTGTAGGTCCAAATTACATTTTTGCTAGTCACGGTCCAATGCATATACCTACTGAATGTCATCCAGCTAGTTTAAACCACGGAAAAGTTAGAAACTCTAGGTACAGTAACACTGACAAGTCACGAAATTGCATGAACAGACTACACCTTAAAGCTCCAGTATGATGCTATTTTTCATCTATCTCCATTTGTTCTAAAAACTCCAACAACTCACCGGTTTTCTGAAGTTTTAGCCCTCTCATAACTCACTTTCTGAGCAATTTTCAAAACGAAGTGTCTATTGATACGAAAACGTACGTTTTCCGTACCTTTTCTACATAAACGTAATGTGCCTGTGTAATTTCACTGTGCCAGGAAGGCTAAGTGGTCTGAGGTGCAGCTCTCAAGGATTCTTCCTTCTGCTAACATGGGTTCGAATTCCACTTTTGTCATATAATAAACATTTTAGGGTATTTCCTGGGTTAGGGATAAGGTTAGGGCTACAATAAAAGGGTTAGCGGGGCAGCTAGAAATAAATGTGAGCTAAAATAAAACTGACAGAACTTTAAGTCATTTTGTGTCCGAAAAGTGTGTGCACACTGCTGCAGAACCAGAGCAGCAGCAGCGGCAGCAGCAGAGGAGTTGTGTGTGAGAGCCAGACCCCCTCCTTCCCGCTTACCGCTCTCCGTCGTCCTGTTACCGCGTAAAAGATGGAAGTCGTCCAATTCCACAACCGAGTCCAGTGTTGCTGTGCGCTGTGGGCCACGAATCTGTAAACATCCCCGCGCGACATCCAGTTCACGAGAGATGTCAGGTATTGCTGCATTGGCTGCGTAGCATTAGCACTGAGTGCTAGCAGCTGATGGATTGTTCAGAACAACCTAAGAATGTTTGACCAGAGAGACATGTAAACCCATGTTTTTGATGTACAAAACAGGGGACAGGACCTTGATAAGCAAACTGCTTCTCTCGTCTCCTTTTTCGGCATGTACAAAAAAAAAAAAAAAATTGTAAAAAAAAAAGTGAATGTAACCATGTCGGAAATAAACTGAATAAATAAATAAATAAAAAATAAATAAATAAATAGTTTGAGAAAGAGGAGCTCACATTCTTGGAGGCGTGTATTATGTCCATGGTAGGAGGAGAGAGGATTGTCAAGAGGAGGAGTTTCCTATAGGTAACGTCAGGAACGGGGAAAAATCCAACTTGCCCGTTTGGAGCTGATTTTTTACAAAATGTGGAATAACAAGATAGGGAGGGGATTTATATGACTGTAGCAAAACCATTATGAAGTGAATTTTTCATCATACCGCCCCTTTAATTCTTTCACCAAACTATACCATTCAGCCAAATTTCACAAAATTGTACCCCCGTGAAGGTCCTCAAAAATCCAAGTAAAGTGCCAGTAACAGGAATAAGAAGAAGAAGAAGAAGAAGAAGAAGAAGAAGAAGAAGAAGAAGAAGAAGAAGAAGAAGAAGAAGAAGAAGGAGGAGGAGGAGGGAGGAGGAGGAGAGAGGAGGAGGAGAGAGGAGGAGCGGGGAAGGAGGGCAGGAAGTAGGAGGGAGGAAGAAGCAGACGAAGAAGAAGAGAAGAAGAAGGAAGAAGAGAAGAATAATGGAGGTAGGAGGAGAGGAGGAGGAGGAGGAGGAGGAGGAGGAGGAGGAGGAGAAGAAGAAGAAGAAAATATTCTTACGGTACAATTTTTATAGAATTTTAATTTCAATTTCAATTACAATTACAAAGTTAATTATCTGAACTCAATCACAATTTAATTAAAATTACGACATCAACAGTTTTTTTTTTTTTAAATCACAATTGTACTTACGCTATAATTGTAATTAATAATCAAGTAAGCAATACAGTGAAACACCCACCCTGAATACTAGTACTGTTTAATTCTTCAACACACTCCCCTGAATCCCCTACTATACATATTTTACATCATGCATCTAAAATCAAACTTGTTTGTTCGGCATTAACCCAACTGACCATTAGTGAAGCAAGACAAAATGTGGTTTTCATGCAATTTTGATAATAGATGCAAAATGTGAGGTGATGTTTTTCTAATATTTTCATGTTTTTCTAAAAAATAAATGTTCATGAGTCACCTTTTTCCCCATTCAAAATCCATAAAAAAGAGCAGAAACACAACAGTGAGAGTTTTGGCCATCACTTATATTTTCTAACCTCAATAAACAACAGACTCAAATGGAACACACACTTCTCCTATGCTTCCGTCATCTTTTTTTTTTGTTTTCGTCCACTTTACATACAAGAACAGCTCTTCAGCTTGCAGAGCTCTGAGTATTTGAATTTTGTACTGTTTGACTTTTGATAATCGTGTCCCTGCTCCAGGTTTCCTATCGTGTTTGCTCAGGCCGTCTCCTCCCTGTGACAAAAGAAAAAGGCAAATTAATATATATATATATATATCTGCCAGTTATCAAAAAGACAAACCTTACTATCATTTTTGCTTCAGCATGAGCAGATACATATCAATTAGCCTCTGAGGATTGTTCCTGAGTGGCAGTAAAAAGAGGGGAGGAACACATGTTTGTGACAGATGAGTCTCAGTGCAACATAACGACTAGATAATTGTTTTCATGTTGAAAAGGTTTTATTATTCATGTCATTTAACATGTCCATGAGTTCATGCAAATGTTTTCATGCTTTGTTTCATGTTTTCATGGGCTGAACTTTTCCTCATTTTGATAGATCTGTGTGGAGTCACAAAACTGACAAGTAGATTGAGGAAGCATGTGTGCTAGGACTAGCCGCAACTTATAAAGTTGTAAAATGATGCTATACACTTCTAATGACTTTTATTAGACACGTTTACCTTCTGATAACATGTATGACTTTGAAAAGGCTCCTGAAATTTAAATTTTACTAAGTTTAAAAAAAGTCAGACTGGGTCGTTTGCAATAATTTGACTTCTGTTTGTCTTTGTTTTATTCTAGCCATAGGATTCTAATTCTATATTAGAGGTTTAATGAGTGTATCTGTAACTGTTACATGTGTATTGATTGTCTGTAGATGTATTTATTGTCTGCCAGCACAGCTACTATGACAAATTTCCCCAAGGAAACGGGAGCAGTAAATATTATTCTATTCTAAACTGTACATCCATCCATTTTCTGACCCGCTTGCTCCTTTTTTTCAGAGTTGTGGGGTCTATTCTAAAGTGTAAACTGGAAATTTAGGAAAAATAAAACATGAGAAAAATAGATATGGCTATATGTTACCATAATTTGCTACTTCCATAAAAAAAAGCAATAATAATAAATAAAAATAAAAAGAATACAATCCACATTTTTGGGGGAAAACAGTGTAAATCTGTTTTAGCTTTTATTTGCTATATTGTAAATTTCATTGCACATAGTGACATTATTTTTTTAATTTTAGCCAAGAAATTTAAGTTGACCCTGTAACTGCCTAATTTCCTTATCCTGTAGTCCAGACTAATGTTCAATACTTTAATAATCAAATGAATCCATCTATTTGCCTGCTTATCCTGGTCAAGGTCGTGGAATTTACAGTATGTGTCCAGATATATTACTACCACCTACTGGACCAAATGGTTAACACAAACGATTTATCACACAATATAAGTGAGGGAAATAATCATGTAAATGTTAATGTTTGTTAAGCAATGCTAAAATATACAAATGATACCATTTTGAAAAGATTTAAAGACAATAAAACAAAAAAAACGAATTTCCGTAAAGCGGAACGTTTCTGTCCGTCCCTTGTTTCCGTCCGGTGTTATTTTGGCTGCGGCTGCAGAGCATGGAGTGCTTAGCTGCTGTAGCACAGTTAGCATTCATAATATTCTCCTACTTTTCTCTCAATATCTCACTAATGCCGACAATGTGACAAAAACAGGTAAATATACGTTCAAGGAGAGTAAATATGATCTTTCATGTCAATGGTTTTGAATACGGTGCTGTTTAATACGGCATGACACCAAAAAAGTGTCTTTTTAATATTTTAAATACATAAAAATCGACGCTTTTATGCTATAAATACTGTATTTTTAATAGTTTGCCTGATGTTTAAAATGTTAATTAAATATGTATTATAATGTAGGCTACATTATTAAAAAATCCAAATGTCTTTGAAACAAATTACAAATTATTTTGATGGAAATAAAAAAATATCACATATTTTCTCTTCATCCTATCACTGGTTGCTGGGCAGGACACATTTGGCTTAAAGTTAACATTTTTTCCTCCAAGTTTATGTTGGAAGCGGTAATAAATGGGCAAGTTTTGAGTGAGTTTGAGCCCAAAAAAAAAAAAAAAAAGTGTTGGCCAGAGGTCTGTCTCATCCTCCAAATCACAGCCATTAATGTTGTGTTTTTGGCTTGCTCGTGTCTATCAGAAGTAGTTCTAGTAAGGGAAATGAGTGAATGGTGCTAAGTGATGACTGGCCAGATAAGCTACTGTAGCTTAAATTGTTGGAGAATATAAAGTTGGTTAGATTTCAGCTGACAGGTGTTACGATACATAACATCGTTGTTGGACGTGTAGCTTTTTTTTTTTGGTCACAAGAAAGGCGGCTAAGGCAGAAGGTTTTGTTTTCGCACTCAATGGATTCAGGTGTTTGGGGTTTGGCTGCCTCGACATGTTGGCCTCGTCTTCTGCTTCACACAACATCCAAACATTGATGGACTAACAAAGAGGCAAAGTTGGCCAAGCCTAAAGACTGTGCTAGAAAATGTCATGATGGTGCGTGTGTCACACAGAGATCTGGCTCCGTGTGGCTTCATCTGCAGGTTGTGATTGCCAGTTTGGACGTTTAGGTACAGAAAAGGACTCAGAGGCTGTCAGAGTTAAAGCGGACAACGGTTGTGTGTATATGTGTGGGAGAAAAGGTGTCGTCACTACAGTGTTGTGTCACCAACTGATTTGATTCAGATATAGGGCTGGGCCATGTATCGAGCTTCAAGATATATCGAGTTTTCTATTATGGCAATACAGAAAATTACAATATTGCTTATATCGATATATATTATAGGTTTATAGGTAATTTTATTTTCTAATAAAATACTCTTATGAGTTGCTGCTTTGCTACTTTAGGACTACTATGCTTGTCTGTTGTTGGTTTAAGGGTGTGGAATGCTCAACAAAATGATGTGAAGGTTTCTTCAAATAATTGTCAATTTAAAAAAAAATGTATAAGGCAAAAAACAAAAAAAACAGCCATTATGCTTCAGAATGTTGACTGTGATTTGTACATTTTCTTCATCATTTTTAGGGTTATTAGAGAATAGTGAAAATTAGGAATGTCCCGATACAACTTTTTCACTTATGATACGATACGGATAATGCAGCCTTGATTACTGACCGATATCAACACGAATCATGCATACCTTTATTACTTATTTTGTAGTGTTAGGAATGTTAGAAAAGGCTTGATCAAGTGATGTCACGTATGAGGTGTGAGAAAAAGTGACCCATTTTTTATTAACCAATTGGTTACATGAAATTTAACCTTCAACATAATATCTACAGTATTCTACAATTAATATATATATAATATATATCGGAGATTTTAGATGCAGTGCGATGAAATCTGATATTCGTTTTCTGGCTAATATCGAACCGATATCTGATATCGGATCAGGATACCCCTCGTGAAAATTGTGTGGACTGATGGTGGAAGGTTGGTGGCGTCATTAATTATGTGTTTATTAAGTTAAGGGGCAGAAATATAAGAACAGTATTATTCTTACTGCTCCTTTCCAATCATGATTTTTTTTTTTTTTTTTTTTTTTCATTTGGACTGTGATAATATTTGATGTAATAATGTGTTGGTTTTCATTTTCATGAAAGGAATAAATAAATAAAATAACAGTGTGTTCTAACCCAGACCTTCCTCCAATCAAGCCACACTACATAACTCACTCACACATGCTGTCCCCTTTAATAGAAAAAAAACATATTTTGCAACTTTTTGTTAATAAATGTGCCTATGTGACATTTTGCGTCAGAAAATTGAACCCCAAATTGTCTTTCTGGTCAGACTTTGTTTTATTTAATATTGCCATTTCGATGAAAAAAAAATTTGAGATGAGTTTTGGTCCATATTGGCCAACCCTATTCTGATCTGAACTTTTTTTGCTTATATAATAAATAAGATTCATGTTAGACAGTCAATCAGACTCATTCTTTTCATCCCACAGTTCTAATAACTTCTCATCAATGGCATCGCTGTGGAGGAAAATCTTGAGCATCCTGCCTGGTAATGAGGAGCAGTTTCTACTGCAGTTCAGTGACAGAGTGGAGTCAAGTGTGCAGGAGATGCTTAAAGTGTGCCGTCAGCAGCTCTACGCCGACACCAGCAGCACCTGCCGGATGCTTCATGCTCAGATCGTCCTGGACGTATCATGGGAGAGGCTCAACACGGGAACATGGCGCCACGTGGACAAAGACTGGAGGCGTGTTTACGCCTACGGCTGTTTGTTTAAGGCCGCAGCTCTTTGTCGTGAAGATCCCACAGAGGAGAAGATCCTGCAGGCCGTCAGGACTTGTGACATGGGTTTGCTCATGGGCGCAGCTATCATGGACAACATACTCCATGTTGTTGTTAAGCTTCTGCAAAGTGAAATAAGGAGATCTCACAAAGCCGAGGAGAGAGAAGAAGAACACGAGGCCAAGGTTGGTGGACTTTTCTTATTTAATTAAAATAAAAATAAAATGCTAAATCTATTTAGATTTGTGGACATTTCTAATTTACACTGTAAAGCATTTGCTATCCTAATCCTTCCTGCCCCTTTTTGATTTTTTTTTTGTTTTTATTCATGCAAAATAAAGCAGCTGTTACTATGACAACTGTGGTTACATTCATTTCTTAAATTGGATTAAACATTTCAACATTCCCTTTTACATTGATGAAAACAAAGCATGCATTTTAGGCTGTATTTAATAAAAATCACATATCCTCTTTTAGCCTTGTCATAAAAAACAAAGTCAGTATAGTGCAGCTGCAGAAATGTGTAATTCACTATAATTCAAGATAAATAGCCAGGGCTTTTCAAAATAGACTAAAAAACAGCACTACCTGTTTTCTGTTATTTAGTTTCTTTTTGTTTATTCTTTTTTTCAGACTTCATGACAGAAACAACATCAAAACAATAAAAGCAAAACATTGGATACATATGTTTTAATCACTATACAGCAAAAAAACAAACAAGAAATAATTTCAACACAAATGTCATTGTGTATCCTTCAGTTTGAGAAGGGGCATTTCAGTAAATAGAAAATGAAATGCACCAAAAATACATACTTTATAGCACTATTTAATATCAATCTTGTCAGCTACTTTCATAATAATAATATTAATAATAATACATTTTATTTGAAAGTGCTTTTCAAGAAACTCAAAGGCACTTTACAAGTGAAAACAACAATATAAAAAACAGTGATAGAAAAAATAAATATAAATCAGAAAAAAGAAAGAACATGAATTAATCACTGAGATATCTTACGATAATGCTTAACATTTTTCCCCAATAGTTTAGTAGTTTAGTCATATAATTTCCATTAAACTCTAGGGTACAAATTCTCAACCTCAGGTAAAAGACAAAGTTTAAGGCACACAAATAAAACACATTTATGTTTTCCTCCAAAAATAAAACACCTTTTTGTGTTTTTTTTCTCATGTCATGTTGACCTGATTCTCAGAGAATAAAGATCGAGAGCCCAAATGTTCCCGTGATCCAAGACGAGCGTGCAGTTCTTAGGATAAAGTGTCCTTCTCTTGAAAGCTTTAACACGGGCTATCTGCGCCCACTCAAACCAGTGATTTTAGAGGGAATCATCGAGCACTGGCCCGCCCTCAACCATCATGCCTGGAGGTTGGTGTCATCTCTCCATCGTTTACTTCACCATACCAATTGTGTCTTTTCATGTATAAATGTAATGCCTTCAAGGTTAAATTCAACGGGACAAGAACGCTTTTTCAAACTGAGTCTTGTGTTTGCGAAAATGAGCCTCAAACTATTTGTATCAGAATGCATACTTATGCTGCGTCCTGCCTATAATCACACTGATTTACTTTGACGCAGAGTGTGCTTATGTAGAGGACTGGAAGCCTGGAGGACTCCCATTACATCTCCATCAGTTTGATTGCTGACACTTGGGTGTTAAATCTCAGTTTCAGTCAGTCAAAGCACTTTCAGAATGGTGAAGTCATCTCAGCCTTCCTGACAGCTCACTTTGAAGCCATAGTGGACTTTTCTTTTCTTTTTGTCCCTTGGCATCATTGAATAACCTTCAATGTTCTCCTTACAGAAGATTGTTCACCTCATCCTCTGACATTCTGCTGACTCATGCAAAAATCTACCTTTGGTCTAACAAACCTATTGGATTGTCTTCTTCCTGTAAAGCATAGAATACCTGAGGTCTGTAGCAGGATGTCGGACCGTTCCAGTTGAAGTGGGATCCAGATACACGGATGAGAACTGGTCCCAAACCTTGATAACTTTCAATGAATTCATCGACAGATACATTTTAAATAAGGTAAGTGCAGCAGACAGATCGAGTCTTAAAAACAACACATTATGTAACTTTCGTTTCATTTGTTTTGTCATCTAGGATGGAGATAATGCTTCAGGTTATCTGGCCCAGCACCAGCTCTTTGACCAGGTGATATTACAACGACAAGATGCTGATAATGTTCATCGAACTCATATTTGGCTGTTGAGTCAGGATCGACCGATAATCAACACAGCTGATAACGTCTACCGTCTAATTCAACATTTTTTACAACAATAAATATCGTCCATTTTTTTCACCGATAGCCGATAAAATATGTTTATTTTGGCTCTTATACAGCCGTCTCTCTCTGCCTGAAGTCACCACTCTTGGCTGTGTAACAATGTCCCGCCTATAGAAAATGTCAAAGAATTAACATTTTTTTTTTTTTACCGCAAATGAATATTGGTTCTATGTTTCGGTTTTCGTGGCCTTGATCACTAATAATCGGTATCAGCCATAACAAAAAACATATCAGTCGATGCTTACTGTTGAGTTCAGGGGTCAGAGTAAAACTCATATCTCTACATTTTTTCTTAAAATAGTTATATACGATATAAATAAATACATTTTAAATCAAATAAAGTCTCATCAGAAAGACAATTCTTGGATAAATTTGCTGATGCAAAATGCCAAACAGGCTAATTTATTAGCAAAGAGCTCCACAATATGTGCCACTTTTGTCTTTTTCTCCTCTAAGGGACAGCATGTGTGAGTGACTTCTGTAGTGTGGCTTGTTTAGGGGAAGGTCTGGCTTAGTACGCACAGAAAGCCATCTAACTGAGCTTCACATGCTGTTCTGAGAAGTAGTGAAAGCAGACACTACTAAAACAAGTATTTCAACACAAAATAAGCTTTTAAAAATATGTATATCGATATAGGCAATATTGTAATTATATCACCTAATTATAAAACTCCATATATCTTGAATAACGATATATCGCCTACTGGGCCCATCAGTCCAATTTATTTTAACTCGTGCAGGGGCTGTAAAAGCAGACACAGAGTTTGAAGTAACTCGGTTGAGGATCAGTACCTCCAAGTCTGAGTCCATGGTTCTCAGGTTGAAAAGGATCCATTGCTTACTCCAGGTCAGGGAAGATGTCCTGCCTCATGTGGAGGAGTTAATTACCAAGGGATCTTGTTAATGAGTGAAGGTATCACAGAGTGGGAGATGGACAGGCAGATCACATCCTAACTGGTCTAGTGTAGTTCAAAAAAAATCCAGGGGTTAATTTACATTCTAGTGCTCACCTCTGCTCATGAGCTTTGGGTAATAATGACTGAAAGAACACGATTGTGAGTTACAAGCAGACAAAAAGAGCTTTCTCCACTGGGGAGTTGAGCTCAGCCTTAGCAGGAAAGTGAGGAGGTCGGACTAGAGCCACACACTGGCCGGGGAACGCCTCGGGATCCCCACTGAACAGCCAGTGGAAGTGGCTGAGAGGAGGGGGTTGACCCTGTGTCCCCGAAAAGTGAAAGAGAGAAAACTTTTCTTCACAACTTCCCATGTGAAGATAGTACGGGAGGAATCAATGATAAGAGTAGTTCTTTCTAAAGTGTTTGTATCAGTTTTACATTTACAAAAGGGACAATACATATTCCTGGTTCCGTGGTTCCAAACCTTTTTTGGGTCGTGACCCCATCTTTCTATCACAAATTTCTGGCGACCCCAGAGACATTTAATCTCGATATTTTAATACTGGATTTTATTTGAACTAGATTTAGATTTATGAAAATAAAAGTTGAGAATATTTTTGTTTGAGATTGTGTGTGGTAAAGAATAATTAAACACTTATACCATTAACAATAATAACTAGAAAAGTACTCGGAGAGCGCAGACCTCCGCCAAGCAGCTTAAGCTCAGCTAACGCGCTCCGGTCACGGTAACATGGCAAACTCAGGATTACCCTGACTACCTGTCAACATTGAGCTGTTGACTCTGATAGAACCCATGACATCATCACAAGTTGGATGGGAAAATGAGTGGGATATATATTTAATAATTTCATCCAAATCCATCCGATCTTTAATAGTAATAAACATGGACACTTCGGTTTACTTCATGATTGTGACATTAGTTAATTATTTCACAACAGTGTTGCTTTAAACCTGTGACAAGGGAATGTAATGTAGATTAAGATCAGGTAGAACAGTAAACATTTACAATCTTCACTTTATTTTAGTATTCAGGTGATATTTGGTGCTGTCAACATTACGTCGCGTTGCTTTGAGCATTATTGACTTTTCAGCCTAATTTTTCCATAATCATCACAGCATTGTCTGAAATGAACTTTGCTTAAAGGGCACCTTGTCAAAGTAAAAGTTGGATGTTTAGTTCTATTTGATGGATCAGATTGAGTCCACGACTGTGGTACATCCTAATTTTCACTCAGACAAGAACATTTTTACCTTTTTTTAATGGTGTCAATAAAGAAAACATTTAAAAATACGAAACTTTGCTGAAGTCGAGATTTGGAAAATGAAATGTGTACAGATAACTTAGAATCAACCACTTTAATCTACTTTATTGAATTCATTTATGATTTGTGTTTCATAATAAAACACATGATGATATTATTGTTCGAGAGTTGAGTCTTGAAAAAACGCATTTCTTTCTTTACAGCAGAGACTTTAAAAAAAAATGACTCAGATCAATCCGCTTTATTATGCATTATAGCAATCCGTCCTTCAAAAATCTCATGTATTAACATCTCTCAATCAATAAAACAATGAGAAACGTGGATGTGATGAGGTGCAGATCAGATGTATCATTACGACGTAGAGGCTAAGTTTCTCCCAGTGGCTCCTTCGTGTTCAAATGAGGCTCTTCCTGCTGATATTTTTTAATCAAATCCACCGGTATTTGGTCTCTTTCAATCCATCTTGGACTTTAATCTCCCTCATCTCTCTGCCTGTGTTTGACAATTTTGTCAAAACAAAGCAGCATCTTTAATGACATGATATTGGCTTTTAAAAACTGCTGGAATTTATCAGATAGAGCAAATATTAGCAGATTTACAGTCATTTAAATGAACGTGTTCCCTTAGATGTGTTCAGGGTCCCTAGGAAACCCGGACATTTTGATGAGTTTGCAAAACCAGCCAGACAAGACGTGAAAAGACGACATGTACGGGTAAATCTGGACGTGTGGTCACCCTAGATTAAACAAAGTTGTACAATGTGCATGTACAGAAATCCTGTTTTAGCCCATAATTTAAAAATATATACCACATAAAAGTCGATAAAAATGAACACGAGTGTGATTTTAAGTAATCCCTGTGATTGACTAGTCCTTTGTTTAGTGTACACTGTCTTGGGATTCTATAACAGGGTTCCTACGGATCCTTAAAAAGCCTTTAAATGGATTAAATTCATGAATCTTAAAATAAGGCCTTAATTGTCATGAAAATGTCTTAAATAATGTTTCAAAAGTATTACATTTTAACACATAATAAGTATGGTTTTATGAATGTAATTTGTCTCACATTTTAAAATAAATGGTAACTTTCTTTTTAAAAAATGTATAAACAACATGAGAAAATGTACATTTAACAAAAACTGCTTGACCAAGAAAGTTTTTTCTTAATGGTTATTGTGTTTTTGTATTTTTGTTGTCGTTTTATAGATTTCTGGCTATTTTTGTGGTCGTCTTGTGTTTTCGGAGTGATTGTGATGATTTTAGCCTGTTTCTTTGTGTATTTTACTGTCATTTTGTGTGTTCACTTTTGGGACCGCCAGTTAAACATTTGCACTAGACAAAAGAATAAAATTAACCCAACCTTATGTAATTGATGTGGCATTTTTCCCCCCTAAAATTATGTTTTCTGTGAAGTTGGTCTTAAATTTAATTTCAAATGGCCAGACGGTGAACTACAGCTGGTACATGGTTGAAGATCTTCCAAGTTGGTCTTTCTCATGACTGAATAAGACATGACTAGATTATAAATCTTGTGTGACACGATATTGATCATTTATTCTTCATTTTGAAAAGTAAGTTATAAATTCCCTATTTTAGTTCTTATAGAACTTTGTAGTGTGAATAAATGGTGAAATAATCATACATGTACAGTGAGCGTGTGTCTATTCTGTGCTGGGCCCTCAGATCCCTGAGCTAAAGGAAGACATCGTCCTGCCTGATTATTGCTGCCTTGGTGACGATGAGGGAGATGAAGATAACATTACTGTTAATGCGTGGTTCGGCCCTGCAGGAACCGTGTCCCCGCTCCACCAGGATCCTCAGCAGAACTTCCTGGCTCAGGTGAAGCTAGCGCTGCTGCTTTATGGATCTAGTTAATGTCAAAGATCTGTCACTCAGTCACACTTTGTTGGGCTCATGGGGATCCTTCCTGTATATATACATTAGGTGGTTGGAAGCAAATACATTCGCCTATATTCCCCAGAGGACACAGACAAGCTGTACCCTCATCAATCACCGCTGCTTCACAATACCAGTCAGGTGGGATTGGCGCTCTGCAGAGATAGCATGTGTTGAACCTGCATATATATATATGTGCTGTTTTTCATTTCTCTCTCCATCCGTGCAGGTGGATGTGGAGAATCCAGACTTGCAGCGTTTCCCAGAGTTTACCAAAGCTCCGTATCGGGAATGTGTGTTACAACGCGGGGATGTGCTTTTTATCCCAGTCCAACACTGGCACTACGTCCGATCCTTAGAACTTAGCTTCTCAGTCAGCTTCTGGTGGTCGTGACTCATGAATGTCCTTCCATATTAAAGGTATTTTCTAACAAAAAGCTTTAGTTTTGCTCATTTCTGCTGCTGTGGGAAAGAAAAAAAAAAACAAGTCTTGATATTTAAACTGATTAAACTGGGCTGCGCTGACAATGTCTGGAAAATTATTCTTGTGGTCTCCAGAATTGGTGGCAGGGGTGTTTTTGAGTGCATTTAGTGCTACACCCTGACGAAGATTTTTTCAATTTATCAATAACTCAAAAAATATTTTTGACTTTGGGAGTAATTTTGTCTATAACATTGTTAATATACACTTAAAATCATCCCAGTCCATTCCCCAAGCTCACAGAATAATACTTTTGGCAAGAAGAAACAGTTATTGAGTGAATATAGTCCCATAACTAACATTACCCCCCAATTTTCCAACAGAATTGAAAATCGAAACATGGAATGGACTGGGATGATTTTAAGACCTTAAACAATACTCTGCAGTGTATATTGACGATGTTATGGACGATCTTGCGCAACATTAATTGCAAAGTCAAAAATTTTTGACTGTTAATTTGTCACTTTTTGTCATCTGATGACCAAAATATTAGGGCTGCCAACTGTGGTAGTAAAGTCGACTAATTGGTCGATGCCGTCGTGGTCGACCAAGATTTTCATTGGTCGACCAAAACAAAAATGCAATGCACTTATATAGGTGATAAGGATTATCAAATCTAATTTATTTAATGCCTAAACATGATTCTATGTCCAGCAACAGCTGTGTAATGCTGCTTTCACACCGGATGCATCACAAAATGTTTCCTGCGTCCAGATTACATACAACGTCAATGAATAGACGCAGCCCAGAGGTGTAATCTTTCCTGTGCGGTCCGATCCACGCGTCAAGAGTGTTGGGCCGATTTTTCATCGTATTCGCACATTCGCAAGAGTTGAAAATATTGAACTCCTGCGACTGTTTCGCATGACGAAGGCCAATCAGAGTCTTTGTTGACGATGACGTCAGGCTATCAATACGGACACCGGTGTCGTGTACTGAGTTTGCATCATACCGAGATTGTATATGCGTATGCGCGCACACTGCGCACCTGTGTTTGACGTGTCATTTGTATGAGGAAAAAATAGGCTTTAATTGTCGGTTTCAGGTCGGGCACGGATATAAATACCTAATGTCTGTCGGACCTGTAGGTTTCAGTTCTGCTTTGTCGGGTTCTGGTCAAAGCTTGAATAAAGTTCATATCATGAATGGTCTGTGTTTAAAAGCAAATCTGCACCACAAAACGCCAAAACAAAATATTTGTCTCTCTTTTTCTTTGTCCTCGTCTTTATCTGCACCTGCTCATTCATTCTCTGTTTTTTTGTTTTTCTGGACGACTATTCATAGTCATAGCCATAGTCTTGGTCGACCAACCATTTCCTTGGTTGACTACTGCCCTACAAAATACATTTCGAAGCAACTCAAATTGTTTTATTGAAGATGTCTCATCATTGTTGACATTTTTGGTCGCAAGTATGACATCAAAACATTTTTTGAAACATTTATTTGATAATTACGTGTTTTTGATAAATCGCGAAAAAAAAAAAAAAAAACACCCCTGCCAACAATTCCAGACACAACTGTCACTATCACACTTTAGAAAAAATACAGTTGTGTTTTGTTCTACCATAGGGAGGGGTATTTGATTTTTTTTTTCTGGCGCTGACCACAGACCTATAAAGAATGAACACAACTGCTGCATGATTAGTGTAATTGAACTGCCGATAATTTCATCAACATCTTTTATGTAGAAAACTAGCAGCAAAGGATGGGAAAAACAACTCACTATTAAACACTTTCTTTTTTTGCTTCATTCAACCTATAATTTACAAAGAGCTGTTAGCCTCCTAATGTGATAGGCTGTTACGTCTTCAAATTAGTTTATGTAATTGTGTTCCCAACGTCGGTAGTGCAAATATCCTCAGATGTGCGATTTCCATAATTCATTGAAACAAAGCGAGTCTTCTGGAGTAATAACTGTGAGCGCCTCCACCGGTCTCTGCCAATCAGGGGGGTCACAGATGAACATGAACAAATGAATGAGGCTTTTTAAAGACTGGCAACAAAAAAAATGTCCTTAAAGAGGAAGTTAGCTGCACATTTGGGTGTTTGTAGCCGACAAGCTCTAGTCGAGGATCATAAGATTGAGAGTAAAACAGTGTGACAAATGGAAGACCTTATTTTAACGTGTGAAATGCAAAAAAAACACGAAAGGAGGGGATTGGAATCCATAGCACGCTGCACACTCGGAAGCTTCTCCGTTTTAGTGGCACATGCAATAAAACGCAACGGTGTACACGAAAGTCGTCACAGCTCGAGTGAAGATTAAGTTTCTTTTTAAAGTTATCTCAACCCTGGCCAAGATTTAATTTTGTGAGTTAACGCCGCATACTTCACTTAAGCCTTCAGTGCTTTGTTGTTGTCAAGTTAGTAGCACAATTGACTTAAGATCACGCAAAACTGCTTACTCTCATTATAATCTAATCAATACTCAATTACTAGAGAAGTAGTCTGGGACCTCTGGGCCTGTAACCCTTTCTCTTAAAACTTGTATCTGCCCTGCTCCTCTGTTTGATTAATGTGCTCTGTTCTTCAAATTAATCTGACATATTCGGATTAAATCCATGAAACAAAGTAACGTTTTGCTCTGCGACGGTGTGTCCCTTATGTTTGACTTATTAAAAATCAATCAATAATAATAAACGACCACTGTAAATTCATTTTCAAATCAACATTTATGTACAACAACAATCTAAAGTATTCTGTTTCTTTGGTTTGCAACAACAGGTCACATTAACAATATACAATAATCAACACATTTCAGCATCAAGGATCAAAGTAAATAAAAAAAAAAAAAAATCTAATTTTTATAAAACTATTAATAATAGTAATGTTGCACCACAAAATGTACAAAATCCTTGATTTATGCATAGTAATAAGTTGGATATATTGTCAGCAATAAAAAAGCTTTAAAGTAGTGCTAAATGTGAAAAAAAAAATGTTAACGGTAGACCTTTAAAAGTTTACAATCCTGAGATGGAGCCAGTGTAAAGAGTAAGTCAAGGTGAGTGTTTATAAAAGGATTAAGTGGGAGTGCGTCACAGGATTAAAACAATGTTAATTCAATATATTTGCTCTGTTGGTGTATGCTTTCAGACAGTTCCAACATTGTCTGAGCTTCTGTGCATCCTAAAGGAAAGAGATTTTAAATTTATAAAATAGCTCACCTATTAGCATCCATAGCACACCTATTAGTGACCATAGCTCACCTATTAGCATCCATAGCACATTTATTAGCGTCCATAGCTCACCTATTAGCGTCCATAGCACATTTATTAGCGTCCATAGCTCACCTATTAGCATCCATAGCACATTTATTAGCGTCCATAGCTCACCTATTAGCGTCCATAGCTCACCTATTAGCGTCCATAGCTCACCTATTAGCGTCCATAGCTCACCTATTAGCATCCATAGCTCACCTATTAGCGTCCATAGCACACCTATTAGCACATTACATTTTTCAATTACAATTACGTCTTAAATTATACAAGTTTAATTATTACAACCCACTTACCATTATGGTGACTGGCATTTTTTTTCGCCAATTACAACTAAAATTACAATTGAAAGTCAATTACTATTACATTCTCAATGAATAATTACAATTAATCACATGTACTGAGCCTGAAATAAATGACCTAATACAGGGTTCCCACACTTTTTTCACAATGATTTTTTCAAAACATTTTCTAAAATATTTTACCAAATTTCCATGACTTAGTTCTGAAGTGCTAAGATCTTTTTTTATGCGTATGCATTTCCTGGTTTTCCAGCTGAAGTGATCTTACCTACGCACGGTTTTATAAACGAGGAGGAGAGGGAATTTGCGTGAATATTCCCGCTCAATGATGCTGCCGGTCTACAGCACTTTCACTTTGAGATAAAACTCAACATCTTTGGGGTTTAACATATTTTAAACATTCAAATAAAACAGGCTATATTTCCAAAATAGTTCAAATATTCCATGACTTTTCAAGACTGGAAAATTGTTTTTTTCAAATTCCATAACTTGAGCAGGAATTTCATGACCGTGAGGACCCTGCTAATAAAACATAACCTTTCTTTTGTGCTAGCTATCTGTTAGCATTTTTTTAAGATAACGGTTCGGTTTTGAACAACTATAAAATATTATTTATCATCCAATTAGTTTTTTTTTATCTCTTGGTTATCTTGTTATGCTTCTTTATCCATGAAAATATTGATATTAATATTTTTGGTGTGGGCGGTTGGGCCTTTTTTTGTGTAATTATACCCCTCGATTTCATTTTTTTTAATGATAAAATGATCCTCAAGAGAACTGACAGGTTGTAGGAAACAATGTGAAACATATTTATATATTAACTATTAATTATGTATGTGTAAACCATAGAATTGTAACATGGTTCCACAGTTTTGCGTCTAATTAAATTGTAATTTAGAAATTTTATATAAATTCCATTCCAACTGCAATAACAACAGCAACAGATGCTTTTCAATTACAATTACAGCTATAATTATGTCACAATTGTAATTAATGATCAATTATGCAATGACAATTACAATTGAGCCCAACCCTACTTCCTTTCTTCAGCTACTCCTCTAACTCCACAGATATATTCTGCAACCTCTCCACCACAAAGAAGCTGAGCGTTCCCGTAAAGCCCAGGATGACCATCATGAGCAGCTGCCACATCAGGAGCAGGTAAGCGCTGTAGAAGAACGCCACCGCTGCAAACACAGACTGACACACACACACACACACACACAGTGACAGGAAGCTGCTTATAGGATGATTGTGAAACCACAAAGGTAAATATTCATAGTGGCACTGTGTAGAAAACATGACACCCCCTTGGGTTATGGAGAGACTACTTGGAGACACATGTCAGCCTGGAGCTTCCAGATGAATTTATTCAACATCTGGACATTCTTATTCCAACATTGTCTGGGAATTTGCGAGACTGGGATCTACCTGGATGAATTTAAAGATGGCGAAAGCAGCCGTGCTTTGTTCTGCGTACACGTGGCCGAGGATGCTGTAGAGCTGCGTGTTGAAACAACTGTCCCCGAGTCCCAGCAGAAAGCTGCACAGCATGGCGATGGACACGCTGGAGAGGACATTCATTCATTCATGAGACACTACGCTGCTGTTATCATATAGGATATACTGTATGAAATAAGTGGTGAATTCACTCACCTAGGTGTTAAATAAGGGATGCTTTTGCTAGTGGTTTCAAAGACCATGGAAGCATCATTGGGGATGCTGAGGAAGATTAAATAAAAAGCAATGAAGTGCACAACCATTCCCAGAAACACCACCGATGTCCGTCTGAAGCGACTGTTTTTGCACAGCAGTCCGAACAATCCTCCACCTAAAGAGAAAAGATATGATTCCAACAGATTTAAAGCTGCTAGCATGATAGCTGTTTTTCTGGTTGTTTTTTCTTTTTTTTTTTAGTTGGATCAAAACATTCCGAAAATTCCTGAGATGTGTGCTGTTGCTTTTGTGATTTGTAACTTTTGAACTTTTTGTTTGTGTAATTTTTGTTCCAATTCACTTCTTTTTGAAATTTTAGCCTTTTCACCCGATTCACACCATTCAACCTTTAACAACAGTTAATACCGTCAACCCATTTCAACCTATTTCAGCCTTTTTTAACCTTATTGCTAATGTTAAGCTATTGCTAGATTAATGCTAATGCTATTAATAGGCTAATGCTAAGTTAGTGTTAATGCTAGGTGAGTGCTAATTCTTGGTTGATACTATTGCTAGGTAATGCTAATGCTAGGATAATGCTATTGCTAGGTGAACGCTAAGACTAGGTTAATTTGAATGCTCGACTAATGCTAATGCTAGGATAATGCTATTGCTCGGCGAATGCTAATACTAGGTTAATTTGAATGCTAGACTAATGCTAATGCTATTGATAAGCTAATGCTAGGTTAATGCTATAGTTAGGCTAGTGACAATGCTAGACTAATGCTAATGCTAGGCTAATGTTATTGCTAGACTAATGTTAGGTTAATGCTGACGCTAGGATAGTTCTAATTCTGGCATAATGCTATTGCTAGGTTTATGCTGACGCTAGGATAGCTCTAATACTGGCATAATGCTATTGCTAGGTTAATGCTAATGCTAGGATAATGCTATTGCTAAGCGAATGCTAATGCTAGGTTAATTTGAATGCTAGACTAATGCTAATGCTAGGCTAATGCAATAGTTAGACTAATGTTAGGCTAGTGCTAATGCTAGACTGTTGCTATTGCTAGGCTAATGTTATTACCAATACTAGGGTAATGCTAACAGTTGGCTAATGCTAGGTTGATGTTAATGCTAGCTAATGCGTGGTTAATTCTTATGTTAGCTAATACTAATCCTAATGTTAGGCTAATGCTAAGCTAATGCAGTGCGATGCAGTCCAGCACCTGCATTCTCACTTGCATTTTCCTCAAGAAATGCAAATATTGTAGTTGGATAAAATCATAGCGTAATCATAGAACGATGAATCAAACGTCATTTACCACAAAAAGGAAGGTTGAAAATGCCACTCGAAAGTTTGTTTTGGTCTCCACTATAAACACTCTGCAATTTATATTTTTTTGTTAAAGTTTCTCGCATTGCATTTTGGGATGTGGAGTGTAGTAAACGGATGCATAGAAGTATTTTTACATTTTTCATCTAGTTTTTTCCCATAATATCAGAATGTATCCCGTAATGCAATGCGCAAAAATGTCAACACTGTTTACGTTAGAGATGAAAACAAACTTTGAAGTGCCAAATTCAACATTTTATATATTTTTTGGTGGTGAGACTCAATTAAGAAAATGTATCTAATTGATTACAGACTTTGTAACTAATTATTCTCGATTAATCTAAAATATTCACATAACAATATTTGACACGAGAAGTAAAGTTTTTTCCAATTTAAATGGATTTTGGTATCAATGAAAACAATAATGAGCTTAAACAACAAAAATATTTTCATCACTGAGTGCTAAAATAATGTGCAATATGAATAAAGAATATTAATATCGCATTGTTCACAAAGCAGAAACTTATATTTAAGTGAGAGACATTCATTCTTTTCTGGATTTTTTGTAAACTTTCTAAAACAAATTAGTCTTTGTGTTATAGTGTGTGCATCAGTATTATGAGAATACCAGGAATTCGTGAAAATGAGAAAGATTCCGCGCTGTTTGTGGTGCAACAAAAAAAAGCGATCGTCTCCATTATTTTTTATTGTGCTTCAATTTTTTTGCCTATACTATGGGATTTATCTGTGCTGTCAGAAATACAAGATCATTTACCTACTATTTCTCCAATGCCCACCATGATCCCAGAGATCCCGATCAATCCTTTTGCTGCTTCTCCAAACTGTGTAGTCGCTCCTATGCACGTCCCATACACTCCGCTGTAGAAAGACAGCTCAAGGCCTGCAGATCAAAAAGAAGAGGCAGCTTTAGCTCCGAGCCTTTTGCCTGCAGTCAAAAACAAGCTGAATGTGCCTGACTCACCGCTATATGCCATGCAGGGGCTCAGCAGCAGGATAGTTTTTGTCTTCAGGAGCTGCAGAATGATTTCTAAGGGAAACGTGCACAAATGTAAAAAACTTTATATTTGGAATGACGCATTTTCCCTTAAAATTGGTTTCGTGCAAGGTAAAAAAAAATAGAAAATATGTCACATTGGGGCCAAAAAAAGTCACACTTAGACGCAGACGGTGGATTAGAGAGAATAGACTGTCACTCAGGCAGTCCAAGATCTTCACATTTTAGCAGAAGAAATCCCACTGGGTGACTTCTTGACATGAATCATGGTGCATCTTTGATAACCCTGCTGCCTTTAATGCAGGTGAACACAGGAAGACTAAGAGCAATCTGATCAGATCGTAGGGCTGCGCTGACGGCAGGTGCAGGAGCAGCACAGTTTCTAGCTGACAAACAAGATTTAATCTGAAATAAACCCTACGCAGGTGGCCTCTGTGTTTACCCTGTGGTGATGCCAGAAGACTTTGATCCATGTGAAAACACTCTTTACATGTGAGGGAAAGACAACAGTGTCGGGGACCGCCTGTTCCTTTCACGCTGATAGCTGAGAAATGGGCTGGAAACGGTTAAAGGTATGATACAATTATTGAGAAAGGACAATAAAGTCTCCTTCTATTCCTTCCACAGCGTCTTCCCATCCATCTGTGTGTCACATGGCAACCTTTTCCAATGAATTGTAGAAGAACACAAAAACAAACAATTGAACTATTGTGGTTAAATTGGAGACATTAATTGGATTATCATCCATGTGTTATGAAAAGCCGTTTGAGCATAAATTTGATATCAGTGATATCAGCCATAGTTAAGCTCTACTAATGCTCAAATGCGCTCAGTTTTGGTTTACTAATGCATGAGCACACTTTACTCGTGAAGCAAAAAGTGCCCCTAGTAATAATAATCAAAAGAAATGTGTCACTAGTAAGCATTATTTGCACACACACAAAAAAAAAATCAGTCTTACATTAGTTTTTGAAAGTATTACAACCAATCAGAGAGCTGGATTTGGTTATAAGCCCTGCTACCTCATTTGCATTAGGTTTACTAGTACTAAAACTTAATCTTTTAGCTAACTGGTACTACTAGTAGACACTACCAGTGAGATGTTGAGTGTACTTGTAAACAAAAATATTGTTTTACTGGTAAAAGTATACCGTAATTTTCCGGACTATAAGCCGCTACTTTTTTCTCACGCGGTGAACCCTGCGGCTTAAACAATGACGCGGCTAAATTGTGGATTTTTCCCGGTTTTAAAAGCTTCATGGCGCAAAAAAATTGTGCTCTGTCACATTAGACCAGGTGGAACAATGAACTTGTTAACATTAAATCGTTCTTGCTCGCATTGAATCATAGTACTAGTTAAACTTCTTTTTACTAATACTGACTTTTCACTTGACTAGTAAAGTGTACTTGTGCACTAGTTAACCTAAGTTGAAGACATGTACTAGTTGAGCTTTACTGTGGTTGATATCACTTTCCATATGTTTGTGGACTGGGAACTGACGTTAAACTTATTGACTATCTTTTTCCTTTTTGTATCAAGAATCCCCTGAAGGATCCATTTTCTCTTCAGGGAGAAAAAAAAATAAAGCTGTCATTAAAAAAAAAATAAAGAATTGAAAATTCATGCCATGAGCTTTTGTGGAAAGATGAACATTATGAGCAAACTGGGGAATCGTATTACATCGTATCTGGCATGCATGCAGTCTGGTTGGCAAGCACTTCATTATTTTACTTTTCCAGAGCGACCATAAAACATTCACTTAACACGCTGATATATGGATTTGGGACATATCATTAGTCTTTCTAACCATTTTTCATTATGCAGCCACAGATTTTGAGCACATATGTACACTGGGTTTGCTCATTTCCACTTTGCATCAGCATGCACATACTGATCCATTGTGTACATACATATGGATGCAAAATGAATGCAGTAATTGCTTGTAAATGAGTGAGTCTCTAGATTACATTACACAAAACAGGTGGAGTGTACTGCATCAGGGGCTTTTTAATACTCACTTAGCTCAGACTTGGTATCTTGCACAGCAGTGTTTGCTCTCTGCTTGTACCTGAACAGAAGAAATGCAATTAGTGTTATCTTTTACAAAATGCTGATTAGAAGGAATGTCAACGATACAGTGTCCTTACAGTAAATAACAGGTGGCTTAGTTTACCGAAGATGGATTACTATCAAACAGTTGTTTAGTGTGACTCACACAAATAAGATTAATTTATTTTAATAGACTTAAATACATAAATATAACTTGTTCAATCGATTTTGCTGCTCCCCCCCCAAAAAAATGTATTTGTAAATATCAGATTTAAATTTGATGTATTTGTTAAAATGCTATTAATTGTTCAACATTTAACATATTTTCCAAAGCATTTAGAAGTCTGCCTTCATAAGCCCATAAAGCGTAATTGCATTGATATTTTTATTCTGTCACCATCCATTAAAGCTGCCACTTTTTCAACTTTTCTGATGGAACTTTACATTTTGTGCAACCCCAAAAAGTACAGTAAACACATAATGGTTCCAAAAACATTTTTTAAAAATTACAGAGAAATAAACAAAAAGACAATAATAATACACAAAATGACAACAATTATACAAAAGAAAATTACAAAACATCAACAAAAGTATACAAAAAGGACAACAAAAATACACAGAAAGACATTTATACACAAAAATAATGGAAAAATACACAAAACATCAACGAAACACACAAAATGACAACAAATATACACAAAATAACTTATTAAACAGTTTTGTTCATTCTCTAAATAATGGTGATTTGGTTGGTTTGATGTGGTAATAAAAATCGAAAACCTAAATCTTACGGTAGTTCATTAAACACTACAGAGTGACTCAGTTGTACTATATTACTATAAACACTGAACAGATCGTCCATCAGTGTTTCTTTTTTTTTTTTTTTTTTTTGCAATTTGAAATTCACATTAGAAATTTGGAATTACCTTTAAATTAAATTTTGTCTAATGCAAATACTATAGTAATTTCACTTAAGCAATATTTTAACTGAGCTACTTTTACTTGTATTGGAGTAGTTTTGAAAAGCAGTATTTCTACTGTGATAAAAGCGAGTAATTTGCTTCGTTTCTACACACTTTAGGCTCCATGTTGTATTTTGATCATCAACCTTGACTCCTCTCAAGGCGAAAATCTGTGTCTTATCTCTTTCTGAGTGTGCCCTGCTTGTGTAAAACACTATGATTAAGCTCGACTATGTCTAAATTACATAGAGCCAAAGAAAAATGGTCGGCATCACTTTACTGAAGGGCAGAAGTGCTAAAACAGAGACGATAAGTCATTTTGAGGGGCCTTGAGAAATTTATGGTCGGGTATTTGAAAGGAAGTGATAATCCACAGGGAAGTTTAAGTGTCGCTCAACAAGGTCGACTGCGTGGAAGTGAAGTTTAAGTGTTTTCGGGTTCTTTCAGAGCAGCGTGGTTTGGGTATTTTAGGGTTTCTAAAGGAAAGTACGGTACAATGAAAAGGCTAGAAGCATTCAAACGGTTTATTTACATCGTTGGAGATGAGAGCAGTGCCTGTCCCTCCTCTTCAGAGAGCATTTCCTCTTCATGACGGATATTTCTCAGCACTAGAAAGCTGAGTGTGCCCAGAATGGAGGTGACCAGCAAACACAGGAAAATGCTTTTCCTGCTGCTGTCTGAAAGAAAAACAAACACTACAGCTGCATCAACAGCATTATGCAGGAGCGACGTGTGTACACAGCTATCAATAACTCACAGTCTTCTCAATTGTTTACTTTCATCACTTTGAAACATTTGGCTTTTACTATCTCAACACGATTGAATAATAAAATAAAAGCATACCAGGTATTTCGGTTCTTCCGCGCCAGTCGAAATAAATGTAGAGGTTGCCAAATAACATGCTGTCAGGTAAAAAAAAAAAGAAGAGAGATTCTATTAATGGCATAACACATAAATACATTTTTGATATATGTTAATATGGATTGTGTCTTTAAAATGGTTTTTTTTTTGGCATTTTGGAGACCCTTTAATGCCATGTGATTAACCAATTCAATATATGACGAACCCGTTAAAAACCAACAAAACATAGTGTATTTGGTACGAGTTGTCTTTTCAAAATAAATATAAAAACAACTCGGTAATTCACAAGGCAAATCTAAACGCATAGCTCTTCACGTTTCCTGGATGTGAAGCTAATAATACATCACAATTTTTTTACCTCTACAATAATGTCACCTTTACTAGAGAACTTACTAAAAAAGTTTTTTTTTTGTTTTATTATTTTATTTTACAGCAAAGAAGTGTGGAAGCATTTTGGCTTCTCCAAGACAATCAGCTTTTTATTTGTAAGCCTATTGGCTTCTACCTCTCCCATGCACATCCATGCTATTATTATTATTACTTTTTTGTTGTATATTCATATTATATATTTTTTTTCCTTTTTACCTTTAATGGCTACTCTAAAGTGTTTTTTATTATTATTATTATTATTATTATTATTATTATTATTATTATTATTATTATTATTATTATTATTATATAATAATAATAATAATAATAATAATAATAATAATAATAGGCCAAAATTTAAAAAAGTCCACAGATTGGTTGGCCACTATAGCACGGACTTGAATAAAATATTTCTGTTCAATTCGTATGCATTTTGATTCATTTCTAAAAAGCTTTATATATTATAAAAGCCTCACAAATCACAAGTAGCTTTGCATTCCATGTACATCTAGTTTCCTGTAGGAAAGAGAGCAAACTTTTGTTTCTCCCATTCGTGACAGTAATTACTCTAAATCTCTATTAGTATTAATCATAATTACAATAGTGGCATTTAGGATTCCATCTGCTGTAATTAAACATTGTTATATTCTAATATGACACCCTCAGTTTAATTGAATTTGTCCATAACGTTTTATGTGTATCACTCTTTGCTGGTCAATCCAAAACTGACCTTTGATTCTAAGTGCTCTCATTGAATACCTCAGAGTAATAAATACTAGTAAAAGAAGGCACATGGGTTTTAACGGAGCCAGTTATAAAATGATGTGGTCTGATGACTGTAACTGGGAACTCTGCACATTTGTCTTGCTTGTATCAAACATTACATGAAACACAATGATCTGTATTCTCTCTCTCTGAGGGTGTTTCTTTCATTCTCCCCAAAGCAGCTTATTTGCTATTCATGCTTAACATTGCTGCCGCTGTGATCTAATTCCATCTTTAATTATGTGTCTACTTAAACTTAAAAAAACTAAAAGAGTAGATGAGCAATTATTGCAGCTCAGAGCCAAGGTGAGGTATGAAAGGCTTTTTTTTCATTCACATGAAAGATAACAGTGGTTTTCATTGGTATTCTGTTTCTGTTTCTGTGGGCTGTGGAAAACTGATTCCTGAGTTCAACGTGGTGCTGATCACCACCGTCAACTCAGATTAGCGTTGCCCTTTCGGAAGCCTTTTCAGTCGCTGTAATGATTAGACTAATTTAATTTGCATGTTTTAACAAATACAAATTAGTTTTTTGGAGTCTGAATGTGAGAGCAAAAAGAGGCTGTGGTGTGTACACAAGTAGAAACTCAAGCAGATGATTGAAATACATAATAATACCTGTTTTTCTTTCTAAATACAGTCTGTACAATTCATCACTGTAACCTCACAGCTTTGATTGTTGTATATATTTGTACATATGTATAATATTATTATTAATCCTTTTTTTTCTTTTCTACTGTAATGTGTGCACTTGTATTTAATCCTGATTTGCTAACAGTATTTTACTTAATTATGTACATTTTTAGTGTTTATTATTTTTATTTGTATTATTTCTCGAGCCTCTGTAACGCAAGTAATTCCTTGCTAAATTAAATTGTTCCCAACACTAAGTGGACCATGCCGTCCTAGAGTTTGACACATGGTAAATAATAACAATAAAATGCAAATGGAGTGAAATTACATTTATTTATTTCATTTTTGACAACGCCATGAGTCATCTAAAAGAAGAACTATCATTAAATAAAGCATAATAAATGGGGGGGGGGAGTAAAAATGTCCACAGTTAATATTTATTTATATGTTTACCAGGGTCGATAATTTTCCAAACACAACTGAAAATAAAGTTCAGCCACAGATGCCAAAGATTTGACTTTGTGATCATTTATTTCACTTAAAAAAAAAATGCAATAAATGGCTTGCATTGTTCTTTATCAATAGTTAATACATGCAGAGATGTTCTACTTGGCGCCCAAAAAAAATGGCGACAGCTTTGAAACAAGTTTAGAATGTGCAATAAACCAAAAAAAAAGGGTGACAGTTGCAATTTGTTTGAATTTTTTTTTTTTTTTTTTGGTTTGAATCTTTATTAAAATCCTCTTGTGAGACACACTTGTATTCTGAGTGAACAGCTTCATACCTGCACTGCAACAGAGCCCAAAACATCCCTGTGTTCCTATTGATGGTGGAAGCATCCGAGTTCTCCACCAGGAAATGTCCTTGGGCCGTCCACAGCACTGTTGGGAAAGAATGATCAACGTCATTTATAAATGCTCACGTGGGGAAAAAAAAAAAAAACGAATTATCTTTATGCAACGCTTTTGACCTGAGGGGGCGAAAATTCATCACACTTTAACTTCTTATTTTTTGGTGAATGCTCAGTCAACAAAAGCTTTCTGTGTACTAAATACACAACATGTACAGGCAAACAGCCCCTAACCCATTTACGGTCTAATTTGGGATATACTGTTTATACACATCGTCAGATCCTAGTCAGGATAATCCCAGCATGCATGATTAAACTCTATTTGTATTTTGACACAGAAAGTGAGCTCGCTGGGGCTGCACAAACCAAAGGCAACCACGCTTAAGTATTTATGTGCCTCCATATCTCTGGCTATTGTTCATGCGGCAATCCTGCCAGAATGATCACATAAACAAATGTGATTCAGAATCAGCCCTGAGAACACGCATGGCCTGGCTTTTCTGAATAGAAAGTTGGGATTTTGATATGCAGAGAATCCCTCATGGGGATTTGTCAGTGGGGTTGTTTGAAGGATCCCAGGAATTTTCAACTCATTCAAGGTTGTGTTACATTAATCTCAGATTAATAGAGGAGTTATGGGTGTCCCGATCCGATATCGGTCCGATATCAGCCTGAAAACGAATATTGGATTCAAATTTCCCCCCAATTCATTTTTCATTTATTTTATTCAATTGTAGAATACTGTAGATATTATGTTGAAAGTTAAAAATTAATGTAATCAATTGGTTAATAATAAATAAAGCAGCATGAGCTCAGCTATGGAGTGGGTGGGAGGAGGGCAGGCTGTCCTCTGGGCCTACGACACTGTGCGGGAAGGAGGAAGTCAGTGTCCCGTCTATAGACACGCCCACTCATGAATATACTGTACATAAGTAAGCTGCAAATCAGCCTGTTTGTGTAGAGTTGCTCAGAAAGTGATTTTTCAGAGGCTAAAACTCTGGAAAACAGGCGAGTTTGGGAAAAAAAAAAAACTCAAATACTATGTTTTGGGAGTTATTAGAACAAATGGAGATGGGTGAAAAATAACATGACATGGGACCTTTAACCAGTACAGCACACAAGGAATAAATCCTGGAAGTTAAGATAGGAGCGATAAGTGGAAATCCAGCTTCATAGAACAGACCTCTGGATGATTACAACAACTTTATCTCTGGTTCACTATCGAAACATTACAAACTCTTTAATTCATTCAACAAATAAGAAGAAAAAAACACTTAAAATGAGTAGCATGATTGTCGGTTAATGTAATGAGTCCAAACAAGACTAATTTTGTCATTTTATTTACTCTTTAAATAAGTTTTAAAAAGTTTCTAATGAACATTTTGTAAATAATAATAATAATAATAATAATAATTTATAGAAATCAAAACATTTTAAAGGAACCTTTCACTACATCCTAAGAGGAACCTGGCAGGAGAATTGCTGTCTTGTGACACTCACATCCTCTTTTTTTTTTTTTTTTTTTTTTTTGTAACCACATTGCTGTCTTCTTGCTGTGTTGATTATCATCTGATATCAGCTGCTGTAATGATACTACACAGAGCATGAGCAACCCAATAGTTTAAGATCAATTTTGAAACAAACCTTCTGATATGGAGTAAGTTTTGATTGATAGAAAAGACTTTAAACTATGTTTTAAGACTATTAGCACTACTAGAATGTTTAATTTATGTATTTGTTTTAATAATATAATAGGGTTTGTAGAGGAGATACTCACTGGCTGCTCCGATGCCGATGAGTATGGAGGTTAAGTAAAAGGACCACGTGGAGGGGCTGATGAACACGCCGATGTAGCCACTATAGACAAAAACACTGTTCAGTGAATATCTGCATTTGTCACAGTCTGCTTTGTGATCAGAACAAGACAACATGACAAAATGTACCTGTACAGTATCCCACTCAGAAACATTGTTATTTTAGGACCAATAATTGTAACAACTGTTGGTGCGAGCAGGTTGGAGAAGGAGAAGACTCCATAGATGATTCCAAGGCTGCAGGGAAAGTAATAAGAACACAACATGAACTTTCAGTTTCAAAGCAAATAGCACAATAAAGACTAGTTAAATAGGATACCCAGGGTGTGTCTTTCTGTGTGGTTTGCATGTTCTACCTGCAGATTGTGTGAATCACACAATTCAAAAACAGGCATGTTAGAATGGAGTGTCTCAATGGACCATGAGGAGGGGATGGGTGTGTGCGTCTCAGGCAGGGTTGGGGTCAATTATATTTGTAATCACGTAATATCCACTATAAATAAATACAATTATGACAGAATGATAGTTGTAATTGTAATGGAAAAAAGCTGTTGCTGTTCTAATCATAATCATATTGTAATTGAGTTCAGATAATTGACTTTGTAGTTGTAATTGGCATGGAAATTATATGGACAAACTGTCAGTTATAATTTAATTAAACACTGTCACCATTCTGCTTTGGGGCTGTTTCTCTGCAAAGGGACCAGGATGACTGATCCGTGTAAAGGAAAGAATGAATTGGGCCATGTATCGTGAAATTTTGAGTGAAAACCTCCTTATATCAGCAACGGCATTGAAGATGAAACGTGGCTGGGTCTTTCAGCACGACAATGATCTCAAACACACCGCCCGGGCAACGAAGGAGTGGCTTCGTAAGAAGCATTTCAAGGTCCTGGAGTGGCCTAGCCAGTCTCCACATCTCAACCCTATAGAAAATCTTTGGAGGGAGTTGTAAGTCCGTGTTGCCCAGCGACAGCCCTAAAACATCACTGCTGTAGAGGAGATCTGCATGGAGTAACGGGCCAAAATACCAGCAACAGTGTGTGAAGAACTACAGAAAACCTTTGATCTCTGTCATTGCCAACAAAGGGTACATTACAAAGTATTGAGATGAACTTTTGTTATTGACCAAATACTTATTTTCCACCACAATTTGCAAATAAATTCATTAAAAATCCTACAATGTGATTTTCTGAATTTTTTTTCCTCTCATTTTGTCTCTCATAGTTGAGGTATACCTATGATAAAAAATTACAGGCCTCTCTCATCTTTTTAAGTTGCACAATTGGTGGCTGACTAAATACTTTTTTGCCCCACTGTTTGTAGTTAACAATTATCAAAATATGTTTGATATTAATCAGTGCTAGCCATTTTCAGAACAGCTACCCCCCATACATCCTCTGGCCCAGTGTGAGCTGCTAGGAGCTTCACCGTCTTCTCACGTAGCGCCATTTTCTCCTTCGTCCCTGTGTGTCCCTTCCCATCGATGGTGATAATCACGGCTACAGGCCTCCAGTTGGTCACTACATCCTAGTACAAGCCTGATATTCACAGAACTCCGTCACACTGTCTCCTAGCAACCCCAGCCGAAAAACACAATTGACGCATATATGCGTCAATGGCAGTGAGCGTTTGGATTTAAAATGACGTATATATGAGTCAATGACAGAGAGTGAGTTAAGTGTATACCTGTCACTTCTCTTTTGGATGGATTTACATTTTATTTTTTATCTAGGGCTATACTGACCCACACCAAAAATATTAATAACGATATTTTCATGGATAAGGAAGCCTAACAAGGTAACTAAGAGGTGAAAAACAAATTAGATGATAGATAACATTTTTTTGTGTATTTTACAGCAGATTTAAGACATGGGACAAAACTGACCCGTTATCATAAGAGATGCTAACAGAAAACTAGCACAAGAGGTGAGTTATGTTTCATTGGTTATTTATTAAAGGATCAGTATTTGTGATTAATTGATTTTAAACTTTAGTAATTGAGAACGTAATTGTAATTGACTTTCAGGAGGAAAATAGTAATTTTAATTGTAATTGAAAAGAAAAATGCCAGTCAACGTAATCGTATTTGAGTTGTAATCGAACATGGATAATTGAGGATGTAATTGTAATTGAAAAGTGTAATTGACCCCAACCCAGGTCTCAGATATCAGTGGAAGAACCATGAGATGGACTAGCTACTATAGGTGTATCCAACATTGAATGGATGGATGGATGGATGGATGGATGGATGGATGGATGGATGGATGGATAGATGGATGTCTTTACCTACCTGAAAAAGCCGCTTCCAGAGAAACTATCATTCCTCAGACTTTTCACCACAGTTTGCTGGAATCAGGACAAGAACATTAATTCTCAGCACATTGTAAAAAGTTAACCATTAATTAAATTAGTCCTGAAAACCTCCCTAACTGGTTTAATCCATTTTCTGACCATTAAAGCAAACCAGACTCACGAGATGCGACCAGCATCTCTGATTGGCCAGTTTCCTGCAGCTCGTGAGACATCCTGAAGTTGAATTTAAAAAAAAAAAAAAAAAAACATAATCTAGGTTTAGAATTCAACTCTTGTGGCTGATTTGTCAAAACCAGGGGTCACCAACCTTTCTAACTGTGAGCTACTTCATCTGTACTGAATAGTTCAAAGGGTTACCAGTTAGAAAAGCACTTCTAAAATACTCAATATTCTTGGTTTCACTTTAACTCGATAGTTAGATAATAAGGAAGTCTAGCAGTACGGTAACTTCAAAAGGTAGGTAGGCATTTTAATTTATTTATCCTAATTTATGCAATTGTTTCATTTTCATTAGATTTCATAAAACATTATAATGTGCCTATTTTATGATCTACTAACAAACAACTGTTAACTAATCATATAAAGTAACATTTGTTATTGTAACAATTGTGTCATATTTTACGAAAATCCACCTTGCGTTTTTAAAAATATATCATATTATATATTATAACATACAACAACCCATACACCAACTCTGCAGCACTTAAAAACATTTGTCACAATGTTTCAGTAAAAATAAACATTTAAGACTAAAACTTTATCACATGCTGCAGTGTTTAACTCTACCGAGTTCTTCTTCCTACATCTTTCATATGTATTTATCTTTTTGAGTTTGAATCCTGGAAAGTAAATCAGATTTTAGATGGAGGTCATTGGTGACTAGAGGGCCCCTCACATGGTTCATACGGGCTACCTAGTGCCCGCGGGCCCAGTGTTGGTAGCCAGAGGTCTAAACTTTGGATTTCACCGAGGGTTTTACAGATGAGAGACAACAAAACCGTTCCATTTATTGAATAAAAACCATCTGAAATAAAAATGTATATATATATATATATATATATATATATATATATATATATATATATATATATATATATATATATATATATATATATATATATGATAGTCTTGGAATAAAAGACACGAACGTTAGGTTTTAGTTTGATTTAATAATCTTACCTCAACATTCCCGCATGTAGTAAAGGCGGTGAAAATGAACAAAAACCCAACACCCAAAAGTACCACGTTGAAAGTCCGTCTGTCTACCATGGCGTCATTCCAAAGGTCCAAACATCACATTAAAAAAACAAAAAACAAAACGTTTCCCAGTCTGTGATGTCTTGACAAAAGTGAGTGAATAAATAACAGCGTTAGAAACAGAGGAAGAACCCGGGAGGACAGTGACGGTGTGACACAGTCAGGAATGAATACTTCAGTCCACTTAAACCAGACTCTCATGACAACTTGTGACTTTCATTACAAACAATATTTCTTTCGCTCTTTCACTCGGAAGGGACGCTTTTTCCTACGCGTGACGTCACCGATCTCCCAATAAAACTTTTCTACTTCTTCTTCTTCTTCTTCCTCATTTCAGCCCAAACCGCCCTCACTCACATTCTTTTGCCACTGCTGACACCTAGAGGTTACATTGATACATGAATGAATGAATGAATGAATGAACGAATAAATAAATAAATAAATAAATAAATAAATAAATAAATAAATAAATAAATAAATAAATAAATAAATACATGAATGAATGAATGAATGAATGAATGAATGAACAAATAAATAAATAAATTCTTATTTTTATTTGCCCCAGGTCTGTCAACTGACCAGGGGCACTTACATTTTCCAGTTGCAATTACGTTTTGAGTTATCTATTTTCAGTTCAAGTTCAATTATAATAAATCACATTTAATGAGGCTGAAATAAATATCAGGGGGAAATTGCTTTTGTTACAGCCACTTTCTGAAAACTAAAATCACAAATAAAATAATAAAACGTTTAACAAAGACGAAAGAAAGAATAAACGTTAAATAAGTGTATAATTAAGTAAAAAATGAGGATCAGATACACAAACATTACAGTCGTAAAAAATAAAGTAAGATAGATAATAATAATAATAATAATAATAATAATAATAATAATAATAATAATAATAATAATAATTTTCATTTTAAATCTGTTAGGCTGAATTAAAATATTGGTTTTAATTTTTTTGGTGTTGGCATTTGACCATTCTTTGTGGCAGTAAACCCCTAGATTTTTTTATTTTTTATTATTATTTATTTATTCATTTATTTTTTTATGGTAAAATGTGGGAAAACTTGACATGAAACATATTTTAATGAATATTCACTACATATGTGTACAACTGTACATAGAACTGCAACCTGGTTCCACAATTTTGCGTTGAATTATAGTTGACATTTTCATGGAAATTATAATTTTAAAGCAATCTAAACTCAATTATAATTTCATTACGATTACTACAGCAACATATTTTTTTTTTAATTACAATCGTAACTACGCCATAATTATAAATATGTATCAATTGTAATAACCCTGAAATAAGGCCAAATAATATGTGTTCAAAGTATAAACAAAGAAGAGAAGTACAACAAGAAACTACACCACCTCTCATTTCCGGGTTTGCCATAATACTGTGAATGATTATTTTCTCAGGTTTCGAGCTTTCACGGGAATGCTAGTGTCACAAACATTCCTATAAATACATTGTATCAATAAAATACTGCTTTACAGAGAGAAATTTATCATTTTTTTGACAAAGAAAAACTTTACACACGGGGGGTTTTTGTGCGCATGCGCACTTTCAATGATTAAACTGAAGCTACACTTTTAAGCTGCTGCTTCTTACAGTGTTTTTTTTTTTTTATTCACACCGTCGTGTTACAATCCGTCTAACTTTAATTTTATTGTTTTGTCGTCACTGGAGAGGATTATCACAGCAGAGTGTGAGTTGTATTCGGCTCAGGTTACACTCGCCGCTTCCTGTGAGCTCGCGCACCACAGCCTGCTGCAGATTGTACACAATCATCATGGCGACCCAGGATGGTGAGTAGTGACAAAATACCTCTGCCTTTCTTTAACATCTTCACTCTCTCAATTCAATACCGCCTTATAACCACCGCACAGTTATTGTGTTGCCGTGTAAACAACACACTGTACTGTACTTAGTGTCTCGTTGTTGTTATTATTATTTTTTATAAATGTTGAGCAGTGTCATGAGCTAACGCTGACTACGGCTAACATCAGACACACAGAGAGGAATAAATGAGCACTTCTTGGGTTTTCTTTTGGGTGTTTTGTGTCTTTAAATGAGGATAAGGTATTTGGTTAAATAGTCTGTATTTATTTAACCCTCGTAACAACGGGGTAGCTACACACGCTTTGTTTAATACAGGATTTAACTGTGTGGCCAAAAACGTTAGTGCATGCCGGAGTGAAAATGAAACCGTATTTGCTCCAATTCGACAGTTTACGTCATCAAAAAAAAAATATATATGTATAACATTATAACCAATTTATTCTACTTCTAACTCTGACTATCTCTTCATTAAATCACATGATAGACACTATTCTGTATTTTTTATTTTCTATTATTTTTTTTTATTTTGTCCTCAGTGTTGATGTGTTAGAAACTGGAAAGTTTGTTCACCATAGCTATTTAACTAAACTCTGGTGAATTTGGCGAAGTCTCTGTTAAATAAGGAGCCAAACTGGTAAAGCTTTATCAATGAGTTGAACTGTAGAATAGAATAGAATTGTTTTATTGTCTTTGCACAAGTACAATGACATTGCACATGCAACATTCAACTACAGTTCAAAGATTCAAGCCAAAAAGACAAAATCATCATAAAAACAACCTAAGGTATGGTAAAGATCTGTCAGAATAAAAAGTTCATCAGTATTTAGTTCATTGATATAAAAGGGCATGGATATACAAAGGGGTGTCCCGATCCAATATTGATATGGGTCCGATATCAGCCAGAAAACGAATATCAGATTTTATTGGACTGCATCTAAAATCTCCGATATATATTATTATTATTATTATCTCTGTTTGAGTAACATCACTTGATCAAGCCTTTTCTAACATTCAACACTACAAAATAAGTAATAAAAGTATGTAGGATTTGTGCTGTTATCATATCGGTATCGGCCAATACTCAACGCTACAATATTGGTATTGTATCGGAAGTGAAAAAGTTGTATCGGGACATCCCTAAGTTCATCAGTATATTTTTTTTTATTTTATTGTGTATTTATTTATTTTAATTGTATTATTATTATTATTTTTTTTTTTTATTTTTTTGATCTAATTTGTAATTTTCATTATTTATTTTTTTCTTTGTTTCTTTATTTTGTTTTCTTCTTTACTTGGCCTAGCTGGGTGGGACGGGGTTGGGTGGGGTGGGGTGTGGGCCTGTTTGCATTAGATGTGCCCCTTTTAAAACTGTCTTCATTGTGATTCCTAACTTCTTGCACTCTGTATGTCTGTTAACTGTTCAAAAAGTTCTATAAAGAAAGTTGGAGGGGGAAAAAAAGTTAATCAGTATAAAAGTACATGGGTATGAAATATTTAAAAAGCGATATATCCCATATATTAGTTGTGATGCTGGTGTCTATGATGTCTGTAGCTCTTGAGTATTATTATCGATATGCTCGCGCTAAGTATCGATGTAAAAATAATGCTTTCATTTTTAATTTTTTTTTTTTTTAAAGATTTATTTTTATTATTTTCAAAACCTTTTCTGTTTTTTCACTAAAATGTGCAGGTTGGTTTTCACAGAAGGTAGGTAGGTCTTCACACGTCACTGTTTGTTGAAGGAACCAATATATTGTTTCCTGGAATATTGCACTATTATGGTGTCACTGGTAAGAAAGACCCTATTTTTTGTTTACAGAAAGCACTATTGGAGATACTTATTCATTTACATTGGTATGTTGACACTTATTTACAGGAATGTTGCACTAAAATAGTGTCACTGTTTATAGGACACTTTTCAGAGATATAAAATAAAAATTGTATTTTTTCACTTAATCTTTTTTTCTGTTGTTATGTCATAGATTATCATAGATTGATTTCTGACCAATATATCGATAATCGCAGTATCGTCATATCGTGAGATAATCGTTATTGTGAGCGGCGTATCGTATCGTAAGGTACCCAGAGGTTCCCACATCTAGACTGCAGTGTCATGATTTATTAAAAGATGTAAACGGGATGAAAAACATTTTTCTGATTTCCACACGTGTGGATGAGCTGCTGTAGATGGATCTACAGTATGTTCCGTGCTGTGTTTTGGATGGAAAGTTGTCAGGGTTCAAAGTGCATCACAGGCTTTTGTTTTGTAGCTGAGCTGCCTGTTTCACCAAAGGTTCTGACCATGAACACGTGGGCATCAGCAGAGGTGTTCTCTAACCTAAAACATGTGGCTGCTCGATGCACAATGGGATAAAGACAAACATATAGACACAGGGTGATGCTGGGGTGTGTTGTAGACTTTCACTCTCATAAAAACTCAGTATAATAATAATAATAAAAAGAAAAGGTTCAGGAACGGTTTTAAGAAATCAAACGCGCTGGATTTGATCGAGCAGAGTCCACACCGTAAAGAATAGAGTCTGGTTTTGGACAACAAAAGGGATAAACGTAATAATAGTGATGATTAGTGACAAGTGGGCAGTGTTAGTGTTCAGTTTTTTCCTGTTTGAAACAGATTGATTAAGGTAATGTGTGCTGATCCTTCCCTGAATCACTGCTCTCTGTTCTGATTAGTTCACATCGCACTGATGAAGCAGCTCCTTTACATATAGTGACTAGTTGTTTGTTACGGTTTTGATGGTGCTTTCTGTGCTTTTTTTCCCCTTCATTCACAGTCTTTACAAAAATAACACAAAAAACTGTTAGAGGCAAGATTATTCAGCAAATGCATTTAAGAAAATGTTTTGCTATCAACTCAGTTTTATTATGTTTTTAAATTCTACATACTAATTTTTTTTCTCGAATTTTATTTTTTTTTTACATTGGGGTGGGTTCAAATAAGTTTTACTTCATCTCACTCCATTTTGGGCATTTATTTTATTCTTTTTAAAAAAAAATTTGTATCTTGTTTCAAGTGTCAGATACAGACTTGATTGCATGGAATGTAATTCCTTTTTTGTGCTTGTTTTAATGCCTAGCTGGAAATAAATGAATCATATACTCTACAAAACGTGTTATTTCTGCAAATGTACCGGCTTTATTTTAACCTGGCTATCATTGTGTGTAGAGAACTTAACCCATATACAATAAACAAAACAATAAACCATTTGTCTGCTCTTTCAGGAAGTGATGAAGTCAGAATGGAAAGTAATGCGCAAGAAGCTGAGCCACTGGGTGAAGACGTAGAGCAAGGTGACTCGGAGGCCTCAGCGCACACGGACGCAGGAAACGCAACAACTCAGGACTGTAGTAGTAGTATTAGCAACGGGGACGACGCAGACGACAAGCAGGAAACGGTGGACTTGAAGATAATCTGGAACAAGAACAAATACGATCTGAAAATCCCCGTGGATAGCACGGGCGCCAAATTAAAAGACAGGATTCACTCACTCACTGGTAGGTAGTGCGGTCTGTTGAAACCCGGAGCTCAACGTAGCAGCAGATGTTGTTTCTGATTTCCCAGATGTGCTTCCTCACCTCCTCAGGTCTTCCACCAGCAATGCAGAAAGTGATGTACAAAGGACTGCTTCCAGAGGACAAGACGCTACGTGACATTAAGGTCACGAGTGGCGCAAAAATAATGGTGGTGGGATCCACGATGAATGACGTATTAGCCGTGAACACGCCCAAAGAGGTGGTGCAGCAGGAAGTCAAAGCTGAGGAAAACAAGAAGGAGCCTTTGTGCAGGCAAAAGGTCCGTTTCATCACGTCACTGTACATCGTCTAGAGCAGGGGTTCTCAACTGATCTTCCCCTGGGACCTACTGTGACCTACGTTTTTAGAATTAAACCAACTAACTTTAGTTTTTCAAAAAAAATCTGTTGAAAACAACACATATATCATCTTTTTAAACACATAAATCTATATATTTTCCTGTGCTACATGCATTTCACAGCATACCTGTCAAAAGAAAAGTTTCTTTCAAAATATAAGACAAGTCCAACATGAGACATTCAGTTTTTATTTAGTTTTGAAGAACTGTCCGCGACCCACCCAGTACAGGTCCGCGACCCACTTTTGGGTCCCGACCCACCAGTTGAGAATTGCTGGTCGAGAGCACGTTTCAAACTCAAGGCCTGGGGGCCAAATCTGGCCCTCAGGGATGTCAAACTACTTACCAAATACAGACCAGTTTAAACTCAAGTGGGCCGCAAAGTCTTTTACTTTGAAAAAAAGCTATATAAAATTGATGTATTATTATTATAGGTGGAGAAAAAATAACATTTTTAACATCATCGTACCTTACTTTTTGATTTTAGTTCACTTCAAAACTTCTGGATTTTATTACCAATTGTTTGTGAGAAATTGATTTGTGGAAAAATTGGGAGTTCTTTCCACAATTTGCTATAAAAAATGACTGCATTCATGTGATATAAACAAAAGAACAAAGCAAGCCCCTAAAAATACTGTAGACTTTTATTAAATTTGTGAATTTGAGATATCTAAAAATTGATTATTTGGTAATTTACACAATAATTCATGTTTTCTCTGTCATTTTTACTTTCTTCTGCTGGCCAAATTGGATTCTATAATGGTCCGGATTTGGCCCCTGGGCCTTGGATTAGACATATGTGCTTTAGACAGGGCTGGCTTTAGGTCTTTCAGTGCCCTAGGCAGATGGCCCTCGGTGGCCACCTGTGTTGCCTGTCGGGAAGGCCGGCCCTGGCTTTAGAGCATCCAGTGTGGCTCATAGGAGAAAGTAGAAATGACAGAGAAAACTTGAATCATTGTGTGAATTGCCTAATAATTCAGTTGTAAATATATCAGACCATCCAAATACACTAATTCAATAAAACTCCACAATATTTGCAGCTTTCACAGTTTTCCCAATTCTCATATCACACGATGGCTGTCATTTTTGGTCTCAAATTGTTGGAAGAATCTACATTTTTCCAAAATCTTGAGATTTTTCTCAAATTATTCCACAGAATTTCCGCAAATTATTTAAAAATTGGTCACAAAATAATGGAAATGTAAGTGAAGAGCCTGCAGGGACTGATATCTGTCAAGGGCGACCGTGGCTCAGGTGGTAGTGGGTCGTCTTCTGATCGAGAGGTTGGGGGTTCGATCCCAGTACCTGACTATGTGTCGAAGTGTCCTTGGGCAAGACACTGAACCCTAAGTTGCTCCCAGTGGTCGACTAGCGCCTTGCATGGCAGTCCTGTCCCACTGGTGTGTGAATGTGAGAGTGATTGGGTGAATGAGCTGATATGTAAAGCGCTTTGAGACTGCTTCAGTGTGGGGATAAAGCACTATATAAAATCAAGTCCATTTACCACTTTTTGCTTGGATTAGTGCCTCACATACTGTACAGTATATCAGTTATATAAGGAAGTGCAAACAAGGCTATAAAAAAAGTTGAAATCGCTCTTTTTCTCCACCTAAAATCTGCGGCCCACTACAGATCAAACTGGTCTGAACTAAAATGAGTTTGACACGCCTGGTTTAGAGTGTGTGATCTTTAATCTGGAATGTATTTTTCAGCAACATCGGAAGGTTCTGGACAAAGGTAAACCAGAAGACATCATGCCAGCCATTAAAGGAACAAAGGTCAGAGATGCTGATTCCTCACTAAACACAGAATGTGTCATAAAGAGAAGACCAGTAACTGACGGCTGCTTTTCCCCATCACACAGGAACGATTACCCACAGTGCCTTTATCTGGAATGTTTAACAAGTCCGGAGGAAAAGTTCGACTAACTTTTAAACTGGAGCAGGATCAGCTGTGGATTGGAACAAAAGGTAAGATTGGCGCCGAATTTAGCAACATTCAAACATCAAAAGTGAATATTTACAGTATGTGTGTGCGTGTGTTTCCACAGAGAGAACAGAGAAGGTCCCAATGGGCTCCATTAAAAACGTAGTGTCTGAACCCATCGAAGGCCACGAGGACTATCACATGATGGTAGATCACTTTTTATATTCACGTGCACGCTGTCGTGTCGCAGAGCAAAGTGTCTTTAAATGTGTTTTTAAGGGAAAAAAAACGCCAAAGTTAAGTTTTATTGTAACGCTTATTTAGGCTAGAGGGACTGACTGTGATAGGCTATACAATAAGTATTACCGCCAATCAGAAAGATTCATCTCAGCTGGAGTCTGTGTGTAAATAAAACAGGCAAAATCAGAACTGTTTGCAAACCAGTATATATTAGAAATTCAAAGATTATATACAAATATATATATATATATGTAGATATTCAATAATAAACATATATATTAGACATTTGCACAATGGGAACAAAAGAGAAGGAAAAAACAAAACAACTCAGTTCATGTGGTGAGTTGTGGCTCTTCAATTCATAAGAGTCCAAGGTTTAGTTCATGATTTTGTTTCCGTTGGGTTTTTTTTTTTTTTAAAGTAGGGGTCCCAAGATCCAGCAGAAAAAAAACAGAAGGGTTGATTCCTACCACAGCGTGGTTGAAAAGGGGTAGCTCACCATCTGCTGAGTCGGGTCATGTAGGGGTTTTTTGTAGGCAAATAAAAAACCTGACCTTGATGCAACTTCGATCAGAAGAATTGTAAAGAGTCCCGGATTGTGGCCGGGTTTCCAGATAGCGCTTAGCACCTCTGCTACAAAAAAACAAGAAAATCAGAGAGCTCTTCCTCCAAAGATCATACTCTAAAAAACCGAACGGACCGATACACTCACCGTTGAATCCGACTCAAAGATTGCTTATTCAGCATCCATCCATCAATTCAGTTTGGTACTTTTGTGCCGGTTCACCAGAGGATTTTAGCATGCTTGCTCCTGGGTAGCCGATCGCCCAGAAGTTACAACAACTATGACCTCATTTTGTAGGCGGAGACCCCGTAGTGCGGCGGAACGTTTTCACAATAAAAGTAGGTCAAGTAACATGGGTTACATTATTCATCCCAACTTTGAACTTAAGTTAAAGTACAGTAACTGTTCACTGGGTAGAGTCATTGTTTGCTGTGAAATGGTAAATGTCACTGACTTCTTTAAAGTCAACCTTTAGGTGTGAAAGAATCTCTGTTTGCCACAAAGTTTGGTTGAGATGAAGAGCTAACATAGCTTAGCAAAAGTAACACTTTGTGGCTGTTCTCCTACTGTAATTATACATTTAATAATACCCAAGATTATTGTCTCATATTGTTGGTAATAATGGAAGTTCTCTGCTGATGATTAAAGGCATCAGAAAAGTTTATATCTAAAGAAAAGAGAGAATAAGATTTTTAGTATTACGTCCAAAAATTACTAAGTGAAACTCTACTTTTTATGTGTTTTGGTGTTTGTTTGTATGGTTATAGTGGACCCTGAGTCTGAAATAAATCTATACATCTATCTTATCTATAATTTTGTCACATGGGATGAAATCCAATCGGAACTCATGTGATCATGTGGTCTTATGTATTGATCAGATCAAATCTGTCTGTTTATTTACAAACATTACAATCCCATATCAGGTGGATCAATGGTAATTAAATCTTTTTATTTTTTAAATGCATTAACTCTTATGCTGTATATTTTAGTCGACTGTATTTTAATATGATTTAGTTGATTCAAACCAGACTATATTAAAATAGGCCTAAAAATAATTTTTGATTAAAGCAAAGTTGCATTTTAGTAAAAAGACTATGACTTAAAGTAAATCTGAATTTGCTGTCAAAATGTTTACTGTTTATTAAATTTAAATAATAATATATACAGTATACAGTATGTATTTTCCCCTATGGTATTGATTTTTTTTTGTCTTAGTTATATAATTTCTGTGAATATTTTCTCACAGTTTCTCTCCCACTCCTGCAGGCTTTCCAGTTGGGTCCCACAGAAGCCTCTCAGTATTGGGTCTACTGGGTGCCTACACAGTTTGTGGATGCAATCAAAGACACAGTCCTTGGAAAATGGCAGTATTTCTAATGTGCCTCTTGTTTTGGGTTTTGACAATGATGAACTGGGGTCCAGGACAAGGAGCCCATCAATAGAATAAACTGGAGTCAAGCCTCAAGCTAAAAGAAGAAAAAAAATATTGGAGGGAAATATTTGAAGAAAACTGACAAATGCCTGTGGACTAATCCTATTGTTTTAGGTTCAATGTGCACTATGTGGCAGCGTATCATTTCTCAGCCCCAATGAACATTCAAGGTCTAGAGCAAAACAATGGGAAAACAAGAAAAACAAACTGTACAGAAATTGCTAACACTTTTCTTCAGTTGTTCTTAAATAAATAAAAATTATTTAATGAAATAAGTCGCCTGCTCTCTGTTGTTTTTAAGCATTTTTTGTGTCGTAAATTGTTAAAAGCTCATTGCATGTGCATTATATTTGCAGTAGTTTTTAGGGTCTAATGATGGTCCTAACTCAATTTGTTTTTTTTTTTTTTTGAAAAAATATGCCTTGCTATAGCCTTACTTTTGATTTTGGGTCATTTTAGTTTTTTGTTATTTTTTGTGCCTTACTGCTTTCTTTGCCCTGTTTAAGTATGTGCATTATATTTGCAGTAGTTTTTAGGATCTAATTATGGTCCTAACTCATTTTTTTTTTTTTTTTTTTTTTGAAATTTTTGAAAAAATATGCCTTGCTAAAGCCTTACTTTTGAATTTGGGTCATTTTTGTTTTTGTTATTTTTTTGTGCCTTACTGCTTTCTTAGCCCTGTTTAAGTATGTGCATTATATTTGCAGTAGTTTTTAGGATCTAATAATGGTCCTAACTCAATTTTTTTTTTTTTTTTTTGAAATTTTTGAAAAAAATTTAAATTTGGGTCATTTCAGTTCTTTGTTATTTTTTGTGCCTTACTGCTTTCTTAGCCCTGTGTCAGTATGTCCATTATTATTGCAGTAGTTTTTACGGTCTAATGATGGTCCTAACTAAATTTTTCTATTTTTGAAATTTTTGAAAAAATATGCCTTGCTATAGCCTTACTTTTGATTTTGGGTCATTTTAGTTTTTTTGGGTCATTTTAGTTTTTTGTGCCTTACTGCTTTCTTAGCTCTGTTTAAGTATGTGCATTATATTTGCAGTAGTTTTTAGGATCTAATCATGGTCCTAACTCAATTTTTTTTTTTTTTTTTTTAATTTTTGAAAAAATATGCCTTGCTATAGCTTTACTTATGATTTTGGGTGGTTTTAGTTTTTTGTCATTTTTTGTGGCTTACTGCTTTCTTTGCCCTGTTTCAGTATGTGCATTATTATTGCAGTAGTTTTTAGGATCTAATGATGGTCGTAACTCAATTTTTATTTATTTTTTTAATTTTTGAAAAAAATATGCCTTGCTATAGCCTTACTTTTGATTTTGGGTGATTTTAGTTTTTTGTTATTTTTTGTGCCTTACTGCTTTCTTAGCCCTGTTTAAGTATGTGCATTATATTTGCAGTAGTTTTTAGGGTCTAATGATGGTCCTAACTCAATTTTTTTTTTTTTTGAAAAATTTCAATTTGGGTCATTTTAGTTTTTTGGGTCATATTAGTTTTTTGTTATTTTTTTGTGCCTTACTGCTTTCTTAGCCCTGTTTAAGTATGTGCATTATATTTGCAGTAGTTTTTAGGGTCTAATGATGGTCCTAACTCAATTTTTTATTTTATTTTTTTTTAATTTTTGAAAAATTATTATTCAAAATCCATTATCAAAAGCTCATTCTAGAAATCAAAGAAAATTAAGTGTGTGGCTTTATTCTTTTTTCATTTCAGATGTGATTGATCCACTGAAGCAGAGGATGAATGCTGTAACCATCACTGCAGTGTCACTCATGGATCAAAGTTTCCTCTCAGCCTGTTGTTAATATAAATAAAACACTTTCTCATCTGCTTTGTTTCAGTTCATTTTGGGCCAACATTGTTGAATTGAATGATCACCACATTTGACACTACACAGATATACAGTATGTGTGAATAACGTGCTTCAAGTAGAGAAAAAAGGACACGAAAGCATTAGGAAATTAGTGTATTTCCTCTTTTTTTAATGTAATATCTTTATGTAGGTCAAACATTGTTTTGTGTTGTACATGTGAGTGACATATATAACTTTCTGTCAACTGGACCTTCCATGCTGTGGTTGTTGGGGTTCATGTTTGTACAGACTGGTAAAGAGGGCTGATCTGTGGTGGACACAGAGCTGGACTCTCTGGTGGCATAATGACAGACCCTGGAGAAGACAAAGCCCCCACTGCACTGGACCATGATCACACAGAACAGCTGTTTAGTCTCTGAGCTGCTCAATAAACACTCAGGAAGTATTTTTATCCCCCTGGACATAAAACTAAAACTGATCAATGTGTGATAGAGGGACATGATCACATTCACTATTCACTGTACAGTCTTATCTTAGTGCTGTATGTAACATTACTGGTGGTGTTACTTTGAGGGTCAGTAACTATCAAGGCTATTGTCTGCATCTGGAGGGACGAGGAAACAATGAAAAACTCTAATAGAACCATTTTCAAGTCCATGTACATCCATCTTATGAATGTAGTGTGTGAGTGAGTGTTGGTGGTGGTCAGAGGAACCGATGGTTCACTATGGTAGCCTCACTTCTGTCAATCTGCCCAAGGGCAGCTGTGGCTACAATAGTAGCTTACCACCACTGTGTGTGGAGTGAAAGAATGATGCACATCAAAGTAAAGCGCTTTGAGTGTCTATGAAAAGCACCAAATAAAATCCAATGCATCATTAATATTATTATTATCCACCGGTATCCGTGAAGTTGCCCGTAGTATTGTAGTTGGTTGCTAATGAATTCAACCAGGACTCCAAGCTCCGAGTATGCTTTACGACGACTGTGTCCTCTAGAACTAAAGTATCCTCTTTCCCTGTCCGTCACTAATGTTAAAGTTGTGCCGACTGCAAATCCTTAATATCTTTATATTCTAACTCGAAAAGTAAAAATCAATAAATGGATGAATATCCAGCGTTGTGGATGACGCCATTGTGATGAACTCTGACCCGGAACCAGTCTCTGTGTTTAAAAAAGAAAAATAAAACATTAAGAGATAATCCCCACAGGAAAAAAAATTAATTCGAAAAACGGAAATAAAAAAGAATAATTCAGGAAACGGATTTAAAAAAAAAATTAATTCGGAAAACGGAAATAAAAAAGAATAATTCAGAAAACGGATTTTTTTAAAAAATTAATTCGGAAAACGGATTTTAAAAAAAAATTAATTCGGAAGAAGGATTTAAAAAAAAATATTAATTCGGAAAACGGATATTAAAAAAAAATATTTTTTCGGTAAATGGATTTTTAAAAAAAATTAATTCGGAAAACGGATTTTAAAAAAAAACAGTAATTCGGAGAATGGATATAAAAAAAAAATTAATTCGGAAGATGGATTTAGAAAAAAACAATTCGGAAGACGGATTTAGAAAAAAATATTAATTCGGAAAACGGATATAAAAAAATATATTTTTTGGAAAACGGATTTTTAAAAAATTAATTCGGAAAACGGATTAAAAAAATTCTTAGCGCTGTTTAAGCATGTGCATTATATTTGCAGTAATTTTTAGGGTCTAATGATGGTCCTAACTCAAATTTTTTTTTTTTTTTTAAATTTTTGAAAAAATATGCCTTGCTATAGCCTTTCTTTTGATTTTGGGTGATTTTTGTTTTTTGTCATTTTTTGTGCCTTACTGCTTTCTTTGCCCTGTTTAAGTATGTGCATTATATTTGCAGTACTTTTTAGGGTTAAATAATGGTCCTAACTCAATTTTTTTTTTTTTTTTGAAATTTTTGAAAAATTTTTTGCCTTGTTTTGATTTTGGTTGATTTTTGGGTGATTTTTGTTTTTTGTCATTTTTTGTGCCTTACTGTTTTCTTAGCCCTGTTTAGGTATGTGCATTATATTTGCAGTACTTTTTAGGGTCTAATGATGGTCCTAACTCAAATTTTTTTTTTTTTTTGAAATTTTTGAAAAAATATTTCTTGTTATAGCCTTACGTTTGAATTTGGGTGATTTTTGTTTTTTGTCATTTTTTGTGCCTTACTCCTTTCTTAGCCCTGTTTAAGTATGTGCATTATATTTGCAGTACTTTTTAGGGTATAATGATGGTCCTAACTCATTTTTTTTTTTTTTTAATTTTTGAAAAAATATGCCTTGTTATAGCCTTTCTTTTGATTTCGGGTGCTTTTAGTTTTTTGTCATTTTTTGTGCCTTACTCCTTTCTTAGCCCTGTTAAGGTATGTGCATTAAATTTGCAGTACTTTTTAGGGTCTAATGATGGTCCTAACTCTTTTTTTTTTTTTTTTAATTTTTGAAAAAATATGCCTTGTTATAGCCTTACGTTTGAATTTGGGTGATTTTTGTTTTTTGTCATTTTTTGTGCCTTACTGCTTTCTTAGCCCTGTTTAAGTATGTGCATTATATTTGCAGTAGTTTTTAGGGTCTAATAATGGTCCTAACTGAATTTTTTTTTTTTTTTGAAATTTTTGAAAAAATATGCTTTGTTATAGCCTTACTTGTGATTTTTGTTGCTTTTAGTTTTTTGTCATTTTTTGTGCCTTACTCCTTTCTTAGCCCTGTTTAGGTATGTGCATTATATTTGCAGTACTTTTTAGGGTCTAATGATGGTCCTAACTCAAATTTTTTTTTTTTTTTTTAAATTTTTGAAAAAATATGCCTTGCTATAGCCTTTTTTTTGATTTTGGGTGATTTTTGTTTTTTGTCATTTTTTGTGCCTTACTGCTTTCTTTGCCCTGTTTAAGTATGTGCATTATATTTGCAGTACTTTTTAGGGTTAAATAATGGTCCTAACTCAATTTTTTTTTTTTTTGAAATTTTTGAAAAAATTTTTGCCTTGTTTTGATTTTGGGTGATTTTTGGGTGATTTTTGTTTTTTGTCATTTTTTGTGCCTTACTGTTTTCTTAGCCCTGTTTAGGTATGTGCATTATATTTGCAGTACTTTTTAGGGTCTAATGATGGTCCTAACTCAAATTTTTTTTTTTTTTTTGAAATTTTTGAAAAAATATTTCTTGTTATAGCCTTACGTTTGAATTTGGGTGATTTTTGTTTTTTGTCATTTTTTGTGCCTTACTCCTTTCTTAGCCCTGTTTAAGTATGTGCATTATATTTGCAGTACTTTTTAGGGTCTAATGATGGTCCTAACTCAAATTTTTTTTTTTTTTTGAAATTTTTGAAAAAATATTTCTTGTTATAGCCTTACGTTTGAATTTGGGTGATTTTTGTTTTTTGTCATTTTTTGTGCCTTAATCCTTTCTTAGCCCTGTTTAAGTATGTGAATTATATTTGCAGTACTTTTTAGGGTCTAATGATGGTCCTAACTCTTTTTTTTTTTTTTTTGACATTTTTGAAAAAATATGCCGTGTTATAGCCTTACTTTTGATTTTGGATGCTTTTAGTTTTTTGTCATTTTTTGTGCCTTACTGCTTTCTTAGCCCTGTTTAGGTATGTGCATTATATTTGCAGTACTTTTTAGGGTCTAATGATGGTCCTAACTCAAATTTTTTTTTTTTTGACATTTTTGAAAAAATATGCCTTGTTATAGCCTTACGTTTGATTTTGGGTGATTTTTGTTTTTTGTCATTTTTTATGCCTTACTCCTTTCTTAGCCCTGTTTAAGTATGTGCATTATATTTACAGTAGTTTTTAGGGTCTAATGATGGTCCTAACTCAATTTTTTTTTTTTTTTAATTTTTTCTTTCTTTTGATTTTGGGTGCTTTTAGTTTTTTGTCATTTTTTGTGCCTTACTCCTTTCTTAGCCCTGTTTAGGTATGTGCATTATATTTGCAGTACTTTTTAGGGTCTAATGATGGTCCTAACTCAATTTTTTTTTTTTTTTTAATTTTTGAAAAAATATGCTTTGTTATAGCCTTTCTTTTGATTTTGGGTGATTTTTGTTTTTTGTCATTTTTTGTGCCTTACTGTTTTCTTAGCCCTGTTTAAGTATGTGCATTATATTTGCAGTACTTTTTAGGGTCTAATGATGGTCCTAACTCAATTTTTTTTTTTTTTTTTTAATTTTTGAAAAAATATGCTTTGTTATAGCCTTACTTTTGATTTTGGGTGCTTTTAGTTTTTTGTCATTTTTTGTGCCTTACTCCTTTCTTAGCCCTGTTTAGGTATGTGAATTATATTTGCAGTACTTTTTAGGGTCTAATGATGGTCCTAACTCAATTTTTTTTTTTTTTTAATTTTTGAAAAAGTATGCCTTGTTATAGCCTTACTTTGATTTGGGGTGATTTTGTTTTTTGTCATTTTTTGTGCCTTACTGCTTTCTTAGCCCTGTTTAAGTATGTGCATTATATTTGCAGTAGTTTTTAGGGTCTAATAATGGTCCTAACTGAATTTTTTTTTTTTTTTGAAATTTTTGAAAAAATATGCTTTGTTATAGCCTTACTTTTGATTTTTGTTGCTTTTAGTTTTTTGTCATTTTTTGTGCCTTACTCCTTTCTTAGCCCTGTTTAGGTATGTGCATTATATTTGCAGTACTTTTTAGGGTCTAATGATGGTCCTAACTCAATTTTTTTTTTTTTTTTTAAATTTTTGAAAAAATATGCCTTGCTATAGCCTTTTTTTTGATTTTGGGTGATTTTTGTTTTTTGTCATTTTTTGTGCCTTACTGCTTTCTTTGCCCTGTTTAAGTATGTGCATTATATTTGCAGTACATTTTAGGGTTAAATAATGGTCCTAACTCAATTTTTTTTTTTTTTTGAAATTTTTGAAAAATTTTTTGCCTTGTTTTGATTTTGGGTGATTTTTGGGTGATTTTTGTTTTTTGTCATTTTTTGTGCCTTACTGTTTTCTTAGCCCTGTTTAGGTATGTGCATTATATTTGCAGTACTTTTTAGGGTCTAATGATGGTCCTAACTCAATTTTTTTTTTTTTTTGAAATTTTTGAAAAAATATTCCTTGTTATAGCCTTACTTTTGAATTTGGGTGATTTTTGTTTTTTGTCATTTTTTGTGCCTTACTCCTTTCTTAGCCCTGTTTAAGTATGTGCATTATATTTGCAGTACTTTTTAGGGTCTAATGATGGTCCTAACTCAATTTTTTTTTTTTTTGAATTTTTGAAAAATATTTCTTGTTATATTCTTACGTTTGAATTTGGGTGATTTTTGTTTTTTGTCATTTTTTGTGCCTTAATCCTTTCTTAGCCCTGTTTAAGTATGTGAATTATATTTGCAGTACTTTTTAGGGTCTAATGATGGTCCTAACTCATTTTTTTTTTTTTTTTACATTTTTGAAAAAATATGCCTTGTTATAGCCTTACTTTTGATTTTGGGTGATTTTTGTTTTTTGTCATTTTTTGTGCCTTACTGCTTTCTTAGCCCTGTTTAGGTATGTGCATTATATTTGCAGTAGTTTTTAGGGTCTAATGATGGTCCTAACTCAAATTTTTTTTTTTTTGACATTTTTGAAAAAATATGCCTTGTTATAGCCTTACTTTGATTTTGGGTGATTTTTGTTTTTTGTCATTTTTTATGCCTTACTCCTTTCTTAGCCCTGTTTAAGTATGTGCATTATATTTACAGTAGTTTTTAGGGTCTAATGATGGTCCTAACTCAATTTTTTTTTTTTTTTAATTTTTTCTTTCTTTTGATTTTGGGTGCTTTTAGTTTTTTGTCATTTTTTGTGCCTTACTCCTTTCTTAGCCCTGTTTAGGTATGTGCATTATATTTGCAGTACTTTTTAGGGTCTAATGATGGTCCTAACTCTTTTTTTTTTTTTTTTTTTAATTTTGAAAAAATATGCCTTGCTATAGCCTTTCTTTTGATTTTGGGTGCTTTTAGTTTTTTGTCATTTTTTGTGCCTTACTGCTTTCTTAGCCCTGTTTCGGTATGTGCATTATATTTGCAGTACTTTTTAGGGTCTAATAATGGTCCTAACTGAATTTTTTTTTTTTTTTAAATTTTTGAAAAAATATGCTTTGTTATAGCCTTTCTTTTGATTTTGGGTGATTTTTGTTTTTTGTCATTTTTTGTGCCTTACTGTTTTCTTAGCCCTGTTTAAGTATGTGCATTATATTTGCAGTACTTTTTAGGGTCTAATGATGGTCCTAACTCAATTTTTTTTTTTTTTTTTAATTTTTGAAAAAATATGCTTTGTTATAGCCTTACTTTTGATTTTGGGTGCTTTTAGTTTTTTGTCATTTTTTGTGCCTTACTCCTTTCTTAGCCCTGTTTAGGTATGTGAATTATATTTGCAGTACTTTTTAGGGTCTAATGATGGTCCTAACTCAATTTTTTTTTTTTTTGAAATTTTTGAAAAAATATGCCTTGTTATAGCCTTACTTTTGATTTTGGGTGATTTTTGTTTTTTGTCATTTTTTGTGCCTTACTCCTTTCTTAGCCCTGTTTAAGTATGTGCATTATATTTGCAGTAGTTTTTAGGGTCTAATGATGGTCCTAACTCAATTTTTTTTTTTTTGAAATTTTTGAAAAAATATGCCTTGTTTATAGCCTTCGTTTTGATTTTGGGTGCTTTTAGTTTTTTGTCATTTTTTGTGCCTTACTCCTTTCTTAGCCCTGTTTAGGTATGTGCATTATATTTGCAGTACTTTTTAGGGTCTAATAATGGTCCTAACTCAATTTTTTTTTTTTTTTAAATTTTTGAAAAAATATGCCTTGTTATAGCCTTACTTTTGATTTTGGGTGATTTTTGTTTTTTGTCATTTTTTGTGCCTTACTCCTTTCTTAGCCCTGTTTAGGTATGTGCATTATATTTGCAGTACTTTTTAGGGTCTAATGATGGTCCTAACTCTTTTTTTTTTTTTTTTTTAATTTTTGAAAAAATATGCCTTGCTATAGCCTTTCTTTTGATTTTGGGTGCTTTTAGTTTTTTGTCATTTTTTGTGCCTTACTGCTTTCTTAGCCCTGTTTCGGTATGTGCATTATATTTGCAGTACTTTTTAGGGTCTAATAATGGTCCTAACTGAATTTTTTTTTTTTTTTAAATTTTGAAAAAATATGCTTGTTATAGCCTTTCTTTTGATTTTGGGTGATTTTTGTTTTTTGTCATTTTTGTGCCTTACTGTTTTCTTAGCCCTGTTTAAGTATGTGCATTATATTTGCAGTACTTTTTAGGGTCTAATGATGGTCCTAACTCAATTTTTTTTTTTTTTGAACTTTTTAAAAAATTTTGATTTTGGGTGGTTTTTGTTTTTTGTCATTTTTTGTGCCTTACTCCTTTCTTAGCCCTGTTTAGGTATGTGCATTATATTTGCAGTACTTTTTAGGGTCTAATGATGGTCCTAACTCATTTATTTTTTTTTTTGAACTTTTTGAAAACTTTTGATTTTGGGTGGTTTTTGTTTTTTGTCATTTTTTGTGCCTTACTCCTTTCTTAGCCCTGTTTAGGTATGTGCATTATATTTGCAGTACTTTTTAGGGTCTAATGATGGTCCTAACTTTTTTTTTTTTTTTTTTTTTAATTTTTAAAAAAATATGCCTTGCTATAGCCTTTCTTTTGATTTTGGGTGCTTTTAGTTTTTTGTCATTTTTTGTGCCTTACTGCTTTCTTAGCCCTGTTTCGGTATGTGCATTATATTTGCAGTACTTTTTAGGGTCTAATAATGGTCCTAACTGAATTTTCTTTTTTTTTTGAAATTTTTGACAAAATATGCTTTGTTATAGCCTTTCTTTTGATTTTGGGTGATTTTTGTTTTTTGTCATTTTTTGTGCCTTACTGTTTTCTTAGCCCTGTTTAAGTATGTGCATTATATTTGCAGTACTTTTTAGGGTCTAATGATGGTCCTAACTCAATTTTTTTTTTTTTTTTTAATTTTTGAAAAAATATGCTTTGTTATAATATTTGCAGTAGTTTTTAGGGTCTAATGATGGTCCTAACTCAATTTTTTTTTTTTTTTTTAATTTTTTGAAAAAATATGCCTTGTTATAGCCTTACTTTTGATTTTGGGTGCTTTTAGTTTTTTGTCATTTTTTGTGCCTTACTCCTTTCTTAGCCCTGTTTAGGTATGTGCATTACATTTGCAGTACTTTTTAGGGTCTAATGATGGTCCTAACTCAAATTTTTTTTTTTTTGACATTTTTGAAAAAATATGCCTTGTTATAGCCTTACGTTTGAATTTGGGTGATTTTTGTTTTTTGTCATTTTTTGTGCCTTACTGCTTTCTTAGCCCTGTTTAGGTTTGTGCATTATATTTGCAGTACTTTTTAGGGTCTAATGATGGTCCTAACTCAATTTTTTTTTTTTTAATTTTTGAAAAAATATGCCTTGGGGTGATTTTATTTTTTTTGTTTTTTTTTGTGCCTTACTGCTTTCTTAGTTCTGTTTAAGTATGTGCATTATATTTGCAGTAGTTTTTAGGGTCTAATGATGGTCCAAACTCATTTTTTTTTTTTTTTAAATTTTTGAAAAAATATGCCTTACTTTTGATTTTGGGTGCTTTTAGTTTTTTGTCATTTTTTGTGCCTTACTCCTTTCTTAGCCCTGTTTAAGTATGTGCATTATTATTGCAGTAGTTTTTAGGGTCTAAAAATGGTCCTAACTGAATTTTTTTTTTTTTTTTGAAATTTTTGAAAAAATATGCTTTGTTATAGCCTTACTTTTGATTTTGGTTGCTTTAAGTTTTTTGTCATTTTTTGTGCCTTACTGTTTTCTTAGCCCTGTTTAAGTATGTGCATTATATTTGCAGTACTTTTTAGGGTCTAATGATGGTCCTAACTCATTTTTTTTTTTTTTTTAATTTTTTCTTTCTTTTGATTTTTGGTGCTTTTAGTTTTTTGTCATTTTTTGTGCCTTACTGCTTTCTTAGTTCTGTTTAAGTATGTGCATTATATTTGCAGTAGCTTTTAGGGTCTAATGATGGTCCTAACTCATTTTTATTTTTTTTGAAATTTTTGAAAAAATATGCCTTGCTATAGCCTTTCTTTTGATTTTTGGTGCTTTTAGTTTTTTGTCATTTTTTGTGCTTTACTCCTTTCTTAGCCCTGTTTAGGTATGTGCATTATATTTGCAGTACTTTTTAGGGTCTAATGATGGTCCTAACTCAATTTTTTTTTTTTTTAATTTTTGAAAAAATATGCCTTGGGGTGATTTTATTTTTTTTGTTTTTTTTTGTGCCTTACTGCTTTCTTAGTTCTGTTTAAGTATGTGCATTATATTTGCAGTAGTTTTTAGGGTCTAATGATGGTCCAAACTCATTTTTTTTTTTTTTTAATTTTTGAAAAAATATGCCTTACTTTTGATTTTGGGTGCTTTTAGTTTTTTGTCATTTTTTGTGCCTTACTCCTTTCTTAGCCCTGTTTAAGTATGTGCATTATTATTGCAGTAGTTTTTAGGGTCTAATAATGGTCCTAACTGAATTTTTTTTTTTTTTTGAAATTTTTGAAAAAATATGCTTTGTTATAGCCTTACTTTTGATTTTGGTTGCTTTAAGTTTTTTGTCATTTTTTGTGCCTTACTGTTTTCTTAGCCCTGTTTAAGTATGTGCATTATATTTGCAGTAGTTTTTAGGGTCTAATGATGGTCCTAACTCAATTTTTTTTTTTTTTAATTTTTTCTTTCTTTTGATTTTGGGTGCTTTTAGTTTTTTATCATTTTTTGTGCCTTACTCCTTTCTTAGCCCTGTTTAAGTATGTGCATTATATTTGCAGTACTTTTTAGGGTCTAATGATGGTCCTAACTCAATTTTTTTTTTTTTGAAATTTTTGAAAAAATATGCCTTGTTATAGCCTTACGTTTGAATTTGGGTGATTTTTGTTTTTGTCATTTTTTGTGCCTTACTGCTTTCTTAGCCCTGTTTAAGTATGTGCATTATATTTGCAGTACTTTTTAGGGTCTAATGATGGTCCTAACTCAATTTTTTTTTTTTTTAATTTTTGAAAAAATATGCCTTACTTTTGATTTTGGGTGCTTTTAGTTTTTTGTCATTTTTTGTGCCTTACTCCTTTCTTAGCCCTGTTTAGGTATGTGCATTATATTTGCAGTACTTTTTAGGGTCTAATGATGGTCCTAACTCTTTTTTTTTTTTTTTTTAATTTTTGAAAAAATATGCCTTGCTATAGCCTTTCTTTTGATTTTGGGTGCTTTTAGTTTTTTGTCATTTTTTGTGCCTTACTGCTTTCTTAGCCCTGTTTAAGTATGTGCATTATATTTGCAGTACTTTTTAGGGTCTAATAATGGTCCTAACTGAATTTTTTTTTTTTTTGAAATTCTTGAAAAAATATGCTTTGTTATATCCTTTCTTTTGATTTTGGGTGATTTTTGTTTTTTGTCATTTTTTGTGCCTTACTGTTTTCTTAGCCCTGTTTAAGTATGTGCATTATATTTGCAGTACTTTTTAGGGTCTAATGATGGTCCTAACTCAATTTTTTTTTTTTTTTTTAATTTTTGAAAAAATATGCGTTGTTTATAGCCTTACTTTTGATTTTGGGTGCTTTTAGTTTTTTGTCATTTTTTGTGCCTTACTCCTTTCTTAGCCCTGTTTAGGTATGTGAATTATATTTGCAGTACTTTTTAGGGTCTAATGATGGTCCTAACTCAATTTTTTTTTTTTTTTGAAATTTTTGAAAAAATATGCCTTGTTATAGCCTTACTTTTGATTTGGGTGATTTTGTTTTTTGTCATTTTTTGTGCCTTACTCCTTTCTTAGCCCTGTTTAGGTATGTGCATTATATTTGCAGTACTTTTTAGGGTCTAATGATGGTCCTAACTCAATTTTTTTTTTTTTGAAATTTTTGAAAAAATATGCCTTGTTATAGCCTTACTTTTGAATTTGGGTGATTTTTGTTTTTTGTCATTTTTTGTGCCTTACTGTTTTCTTAGCCCTGTTTAAGTATGTGCATTATATTTGCAGTACTTTTTAGGGTCTAATGATGGTCCTAACTCAATTTTTTTTTTTTTTAATTTTTGAAAAAATATGCCTTGGGGTGATTTTATTTTTTTTGTTTTTTTTTGTGCCTTACTGCTTTCTTAGTTCTGTTTAAGTATGTGCATTATATTTGCAGTAGTTTTTAGGGTCTAATGATGGTCCTAACTCATTTTTTTTTTTTTTTTAAATTTTTGAAAAAATATGCCTTACTTTTGATTTTGGGTGCTTTTAGTTTTTTGTCATTTTTTGTGCCTTACTCCTTTCTTAGCCCTGTTTAAGTATGTGCATTATTATTGCAGTAGTTTTTAGGGTCTAATAATGGTCCTAACTCATTTTTTTTTTTTTTTTAATTTTTGAAAAAATATGCTTTGTTATAGCCTTACTTTTGATTTTGGTTGCTTTAAGTTTTTTGTCATTTTTTGTGCCTTACTCCTTTCTTAGCCCTGTTTAAGTATGTGCATTATTATTGCAGTACTTTTTAGGGTCTAATGATGGTCCTAACTCAAATTTTTTTTTTTTTGACATTTTTTAAAAAATATGCCTTGTTATAGCCTTACGTTTGAATTTGGGTGATTTTTGTTTTTTGTCATTTTTTTGTGCCTTACTGCTTTCTTAGCCCTGTTTAGGTATGTGAATTATATTTGCAGTAGTTTTTAGGGTCTAATGATGGTCCTAACTCATTTTTTTTTTTTTTTTAAATTTTTGAAAAAATATGCCTTACTTTTGATTTTGGGTGCTTTTAGTTTTTTGTCATTTTTTGTGCCTTACTCCTTTCTTAGCCCTGGTTAAGTATGTGCATTATATTTGCAGTACCTTTTAGGGTCTAATGAAGTTCCTAACTCAATTTTTTTTTTTTTTAATTTGTGAAAAATTATGCTTTGTTATAGCCTTTCTTTTGATTTTGGGTGATTTTTGTTTTTTGTCATTTTTTGTGCCTTACTGCTTTCTTAGCCCTGTTTAGGTATGTGCATTATATTTGCAGTACTTTTTAGGGTCTAATAATGGTCCTAACTGAATTTTTTTTTTTTTTTGAAATTTTTGAAAAAATATGCTTTGTTATAGCCTTTCTTTTGATTTTGGGTGCTTTTAGTTTTTTGTCATTTTTTGTGCCTTACTGTTTTCTTAGCCCTGTTTAAGTATGTGCATTATATTTGCAGTACTTTTTAGGGTCTAATGATGGTCCTAACTCAATTTTTTTTTTTTTTTTAAATTTTGAAAAAATATGCCTTGTTATAGCCTTACTTTTGATTTTGGGTGCTTTTAGTTTTTTGCCATTTTTTGTGCCTTACTCCTTTCTTAGCCCTGTTTAAGTTTGTGCATTATATTTGCAGTACTTTTTAGGGTCTAATGATGGTCCTAACTCAAATTTTTTTTTTTTTGACATTTTTGAAAAAATATGACTTGTTATAGCCTTACGTTTGAATTTGGGTGATTTTTGTTTTTTGTCATTTTTTGTGCCTTACTGCTTTCATAGCCCTGTTTAGGTATGTGAATTATATTTGCAGTACTTTTTAGGGTCTAATGATGGTCCTAACTCATTTTTTTTTTTTTTTTTAATTTTTGATTAAATATGCCTTGTTATAGCCTTACTTTTGATTTTGGGTGATTTTTGTTTTTTGTGATTTTTTGTGCCTTACTCCTTTCTTAGCCCTGTTTAAGTATGTGCATTATATTTGCAGTACTTTTTAGGGTCTAATGATGGTCCTAACTCATTTTTTTTTTTTTTTTTTTTTTAATTTTTGAAAAAATATGCCTTGTTATAGCCTTACTTTTGATTTTTGGTGCTTTTAATTTTTTGTCATTTTTTGTGCCTTACTCCTTTCTTAGCCCTGTTTAGGTGTGTGCATTATATTTGCAGTACTTTTTAGGGTCTAATGATGGTCCCAACTCAAATTTTTTTTTATTGAAATTTTTGAAAAAATATGCCTTGTTATAGCCTTTCTTTTGATTTTGGGTGATTTTTGTTTTTTGTCATTTTTTGTGCCTTACTCCTTTCTTAGCCCTGTTTAAGTATGTGCATTATATTTGCAGTACTTTTTAGGTTCTAATGATGGTCCTAACTCAATTTTTTTTTTTTTTTTTTTAATTTTTGAAAAAATATGCCTTGTTATAGCCTTACTTTTGATTTTGGGTGATTTTAGTTTTTTGTTATTTTTTTAGCCTTACTGCTTTCTTAGCCCTGTTTAAATGTATTTTTCTTATGATGAAGGGCTGGGTGCTTGCGTCACTTCCGCTTAGTTCATACTTCCGCGGGAATCAAGCAGCGTGTTGTTTATTAGTGGATGATGTCCGACTTGAGCCGAACATTAGGTGAGAAGAGACGTCCTCCTCCTGTCAAAGTGCTGTCCGGACAGCTCCGGGTCGCAAGGAGCCTCAGCGGGGAGAGTTGGGTCATCAGGCCGGGCCGGGGTCGCACTCTGCCGGTGTCCCTGGTTTGGATGCAGGGCACTGTGCTGGAGGTCCATCTGGACTCGGATAGCGTTCTGCTGATGGACGAGACGGGCACGTTCACCGTCCAGGGTGTCAGCGGCATTCCCCGGGGGAAGCCCTGCCTCAGCCCGGGTAAAATAAAGTCCACCACATCGGATTAGTTAAATAGTACTCAAAGTAAAATTTACTAATTACTTACTTTAGCCCCCCACGTTTATTTTTTGGTAATAAATATTGTGGTTTAAAGGTGCAGTCCGCAAATGTTCCCGCTGCTCTCTTGCCTTGCCTCCAAACTTTCCACAGTCCCTCTCTCAGAGGAGCTATCAAGCTAACGTTAGTCCGACAGCAACATCACAGTAATATAACATGCACTGTTAAAAGCATATTACTGTAGCACTTCTCTCTCTCTCTCTCTCTATGTGCACACACCTCAGCAGCAACAACACAGTGTCACTTACAGCAGCCCACACGGAGGCTGCTGCGCTCACATGAACAAACACATGCACCACAGAGTTCTAATGTAACAATTACAAATCAAACATAATGTAAATCCAGCAGCAGTAATTACGTTTCAAGCACAAAAGTCACCAATTCCATCTCCTCCAGACCATACGCTGTAAAGAAAAGACGGCACTCTTGCTCGGGGAAAGGGGCGGGGCCTGTAAGCAACAGCCCATCAATCGCAAGCCTGGCTCTGATTGGTTGTTTTTGCTCGGTCGTGGTGCATTCTGGCAATCTGCCAAAGACAGCAGGAGCAGCAGGGGGGACTCAATGTGTCTATTTTTTTTTTCTTTTCACACAAACTAGTCGTTTGATGTAAAGCTGTCCTTACATAGTGACAGCTTTAGCAAATATGACAAAAAGTCACTTTTATAAGAGTTGCAGACTGCACCTTTAAGGTTATGGTTTTTTAAAAAATTATTTACTCAGTATTGGTTGGGTGTAGAAATCTAACAAATTACTTCTTTTAAAACATGCTTAAATACAAATAAAATTACTGATTTAGAAATATACAAAAAAAAAAAGTACAAGAACCCATAAAAGCAACGTGAGTACATGTAATTGATTACTTTCACCTCTGCTCGTTAAACATATTTACAGAAACATTTTAATTTGTCAGGTACAATATTTATTCTATTTTACGCTGTAGGCAGGTTAATTTTTAACATTACCTTAGAGAATGTAAACACTGATCAATGGATTGTACCACCTCTGAAATACAGGTATGATGACTATTTTATTAGATACACATGGCCTGTGTATTTAACCAAGTTTGCTGTGATATTTAGAAACGGCTCATTTCAAGTCTGCTCTTTATCACAACATGTGCAAGAGTGAATGTATTTATTGACAATGTTGTCTACATTATTATGCAAATGTAATTATTGTCAATATTTGTATGTCATCTGATTATTACACCCAGAGTCAGAAAGTAGCATTCTTGGTAATAAGGCAGTGGTTTCATAAACCAAAGTTTAGACTTATGTTAACATGTTTTTTTTTTTTTTTTTAGAATTGCCCGTCTGAACTATGAAACTTTTCTGTGTCGGCTGCAAAGTGTTTGTGTTGAGTTGACATTCTGTGGCTGATGTGTCCTGGCGTTCACTGGTCACTGCTTTCCAAGATTCACTGTCAGTGAGTGTGACCATCAGACCCTCTCTGCTGCTGCTCCTGTTGCAGGGAAATACGTGATGGTGATGGGTGTCATCCAGGCCGTCTCCCCGGAGCCGCTCATCCGTGCAGTGAAGATCGCAGACCTTTCCGTGCTCGCTGCTGTTCACAGACACATGTGGAAGCTGGAAGTGGAGGAGCTGCAGGATGTGCTGACTGATGATTCCCAGTCAAATCCCCTCCTCTGACTCCAGTGATACATAATGTACATTAAGCGTTATTATACGATGTAAAGAAATCTTTGTGATTTTTTGTCTCTCTTGGCTTTAGTGATTGTTTTTGTTTTTGTTATAAAGTAAAAATTGAATGTATTCCTTAGGCCATATATTTGTCAATAATTCAACATTTACAGTTGACCTTAAATTATTACTAAAACTAGACTTTCAGTAAAGCCGTAGCCTAACCAATTCCCCAAGTCTTAAAAAACTAAATGTATCACCATTCATTTTAGGATAATTTTTTTAGTTTATTATAACACATGGGCTCACGGATAATGCATCAAAATATGAAACAAAAAGTCAGAAAAACATCAAACTAAAAAAGCACTCGGTGAGCGCGGACCTCTGCCAAGCAGCTCAAGTTCAGCCAACACGCTCCAGTCATAACACGGTAAACTCAGGATTACCATGACTACCTGTCAACATTGAGCTGTTCACTCAGAGAGAACAAGTTCCACTGTGTTGATGGGACATTGAATGGAACGAGTACAGTGCCCGTCGGAGGTATGTATTCATATTGACATTAACAGGAGTTCCAGTGTGGATGGGAATATGAATGGGATATATATTTTTTTTTTTCTTTTGGTAGCCAGAACAGAAATATAATCAGCTGAGCTGTTCCTTGACTCATCATTTCCTGAAAATTTCATCAAAATCTGTTCATAACTTCAAGTTGTCGTACACAGACAGCGTCGCCCTGCATTAGCTTAGCATTAGCATAGAATAGATCACTGTTGACGACTCATCAGTTAGAACATTCTCATTGGAACTCTGATGACATCATTAGTGTTTTAAAACAATCCACAGTGTGGATTGGTCATTGTAAATTGTTTTTGGAATTACTCCAAAATTACAAATGCACACACTCGGGGTATGTGCAAGCCGTTAAAGTTTCATGTCGATCAGACAGGAACTTAAGCTTGGAAATTTTGGGAATATTCCAGAAAAAATTTTGTGGTTATTTATTGAAATTAACGAACTGTTGCAGTGATCTTAACCTAAAGATGATCAGGATGTATTAGAGAAGAACACATGAACACTCACTAAAAATGCTCTTATTCTCACCTTGTAGAAAACTTTCTTAGAAGATTTTAATGAGTTCAATATTTTCTGCATTTCACATTTGTCTTTTTTTTAATTCAGTTTTTTCCAATTTATGTCTGTCCTATGTTGGTATTTATTTTTTGGACTGTTTTTTTTTTTTATTTAAATTGTTAATGCAACAAGTGAATTTCCCATCTGGGATCAATAAAGGTATGTTTGTATTTTATTGTACGGAGCAATATCCTATATTTTTGGAAAAACTTTAAGACAGGGTTCAGCTATTGCTGACGTTTGTCGAAAGCACGTTATTCATAGAAACTGCCATTAAGGCCTTTTTTCTGTTGAATAATTAGACAAAGGTATCCTTCAAATGCTGTTGGTAAACTCCTCCTACTTGTTAATATTCTACACATAATTAAAGTAAAAATCCCAATGAAAGAAAGCTCAGAGGTTTGACTGAAGGTTATAAAAAGAAAAGCTTTATTTGATGTGGAGCCCAATACACTGGTAACACTTTTATTATAAGTGGAAAATGACCTATTGTGACTGATTACAACAGAAGGATGTCGACTGAACTTTTCAAATTAAGAAATTCACACTCAAAACTGTAAAAGTTCAACTCATTCTTAACATAAAGTCTTTTTTTTTTTTTTAGTCATTTCGAAAGAAACTAAGCATTTGAACATGGCCTGATACAGAGTTAAACATGCTGTAGTTGAACCAGTTGTAGGTGTTAAAACTGAGCAGTGCATAGCAGAGCAGCATTTCTACACTTGCTCAGTGTTTGCTATGAAGGAGACCACTCCCACAGTTCTGATCAAAGAAAACCAGCCACCAATCAGAGGGCCCGGACCAGAGCGCCCTCTTTTAAAAACATGCTGTGATCAGGCTACGCCCTGTGCACACTGAGGCCTTCATTGATGACCTGACTCCAGACTGATTGAATACTGTGTTATTAGCGAGTAGGTATGAGTTCTGTCATCACTTTATTATTTAATGTCTTTAAGCAGAAAACTGTATTTTCCAAAGTCATTGTCATTCGGTGCTATAAGAGAGTCTTTTCTGGCTTTGGCAAGTTTCATCAAAAGGAATTCTCGGCGCTCCTTCCACTCCTTTAGCTCCTGCTCCCCGTGAGCCAGCTTACACAAGTCGTCCTCCGTGCACGTGCCTTTGAGGAACCTAGCCCAACGGGAGATTAGATGTAGCCTATTAGAAACCAGTGGAGTGTGACTGGTAACCAGCGGCTGATGAACTCACCTCTCACAAACTTTGAAAGTGCCCGTGGGAAATCGATACTGCCAGCAGTTCTGATCGTCCTCAGAGTTAAAAACTCGGTCTTTGTGTTTTTCTGAAGTGATGTGCTGCTGCCACTGCTTTTCACTGTTGCAGTTCTTACCACACAGCCAACAGTGGTTGCCAGCCTGGGACAGAAACCAAAACATTTACAGCTGGTTAACACACTAGGTAAACAACAACAACAACATATAAACAATACAACACGTTGTTCAAGCTGTGCATTATGGAAAACATTTTATATCACAATACAGGTGGATTTATATCCCAATATCGATATATATCCCGTTATAGTATTTCTTCCTTAAAGCAGAACTAAGTAACTTTTGCTTAGCGCTCCCCTTAAAGGTCCCTTTTGGTTATGTCACTGTCGTATACACTACGCACCCCTGAGTGATCTCTTCCTTCTGTAACTCCGTAAGTTGATCACTTATACCTTAAAAGCGGCGCGGTTTTTAGTGTGTATTGGGCTGCCGTAAAGCAGTATGTGTTGTCACGAGAACAAGAACAGAGCTGTGAGACTGGTACCGTGTCCGAGGCAGGAAAGTTACAAGTGCTGTTTTCTAGCCTGAGACAACAGGGGGGATAAAAGACCCCCTTATCACCCCATAAACACTTGTATTACCCTCACGGGGACTACAAGAAGGATTTATTAAGGTGAAAAAGTTACTTGATTCTGCTTTAATTGGAAAATTGCTATTCGTTATATATTCTAATATATATATATATATATATATAAAAAAAACTAAAAACAAATAAATGGTACTTCTTTAAGAATCTTCTCAATGAAGGAATATTTGTGACTTTTGCTACATATACTATACAACAATAATGGCCACTGCTATCGTTTGAAACTGTACCTGTAGTGAAATGATCTATCAAAGATGATCTATGATAGAATAGGTTGTGTTAGGTTATATTCTATAAAAGTCCTTCTCGAGCAGAATGAGATAAATTAACACTTCCATTTGTGAGACACGGTTGCAGGTAAATATTGTTATATCGCACTACGATATATATTGTTATATCGCACAGCATTACATTGTTGTACAACCAATGTGTGATTTAGGAAAGTGAGGAAGAGACGTCTGTCCTCGGAGCCTGGTTTAAAGCTTTCTTTGTTTTGCTCATGAATTGATCATGAATTCTTTGAATCTCTGAAATATTTCCATGCATTTGGAAGCAAAGACTATCAAAGCAGATCATTTATATAGCGTTTGTTCTGTTTTTGTGTTCTGCAACAAAAAATACACATTGGAATATATATGTTTTGAATGACAATTACAGATGAATTCTATCCTATAAATGAATAAATACGATTATAGAAATAAAACAAGGATTACCTACAAAAATAAATATTGAAATTCCTAATAATCCTTAGACTGTTCCACATCTGGTCAATGAAAATAAGAATAAAACTAAGGCTCACTGTGAGGTGTAGCATTGGGGTTCAAACCTTAGGTACAGGATTCATTTGGTCACAGCATCACTGATGAATAACGAGGTTTACAACCTTTAATTGATTTAAACACATTCACTATCTACAAATGACATGTGCTCTTTAAATTGTCAAACTATCAGTTATTGATCCGAGTTTGGCACATGTGCATTAGAGTGATGAGGATTCTTATTTGCAAAACAAAAAAAAAAAAAAAAAAAAAAAAAACTTAACGTACCAACGTAGATACCAGCAAATCACTCACCACTTCCTCAGCGTAGTCTGTTGGCATGTGGATCTGTCTCCCATTTTCCCTGACAGAGTTGCCAGAGGTGTCGTCCCCCCAGCCAGGCTTCTGAGACTGCAGCCACTGCTCATAGAGCTGATCCATATCTGCAACTGTACAAAACATCAACATGAGCACGATGCACCGACGACACTCCGTCCACTCATCACTTACTGTTGTTCTCCTTCATGTAGGTCCAAAGGTCCCGCTCTTCGACACTGTGAGCAAACGTGCAAACGCCGATGTACTGACACTTCTTGCCAGCTGTCACATGCATACAAATCTAAGAAAATAAGGAAAGTGGAAGATTGATGAATGGTCTGAATTTAACCAGTAGATGAAGTCTTCATCACACACACCTCAAACTGGGCAGGGACGGGCTTTTTGGTTGGAAGTGGTCTGACTGTGGTCCACTTTTTTCTTTCATGGGAACTTACTAGCACAACCCGTCTGTCCTTTGCCCACCTGAGAGGTAAAAACACAAGCTCAGCAGTCTGTTGTTCATGTGTCTGTTCTTCTGCACAAAACAAAAAGCCTTGAAATACGTACGTGTGTCTCGCCTTGGCTGTGCAATACTTTTTGTTTTTGTCTGCTTCACTGAGCTGACCGTTTCTCCAGCACTGGCCACAAACAAACATCATCTTCAGATTAGGGGGGCCGAATCTGCGCTGAGGGCAGGACAGCTGCTGAGGAGAATAGAAGAACATGTCAGTATGTTCTCACTGAAGAGACGTGAGCATCAACAACACCAGACATTAGACAGTTAACAGCAAAAATCCTGGATTATGCCGTCACCAGTGCGTCATCGCCACAGTCACGCAAGCGCAAAATGATCAGAATCAACCAAGTGTTTACAAGAAAGAGGAATGATCTAATTTGGAATTGAATTAGCATTAGGAATGAAGTGTTTACAAGATCAGGTTAAAGAGGAATTAACTTTAAGGAGGAATTAAAGCTCCCATGTAAACATGGCCTATAGGTATTATGAGTAAAGTTCGTCCACTTATTAGTTCCTCGTGTACGATTACTTTATATTATAGTTTAATTCACCCACACCTAGTTTACTGCAATATGTTTTGGGATAATACTTGTCAAACTTATTTAAACAAGATTTCTTTATGAATTTAAAACAAATTTCTAAGAATTTAAAATTCCTAAGATAGATTGTTCTCATCTGTTCCTCTGTTTAGAAAATAATGGATGTTAACATTTAGAGAAATTGTCTATGTATTTATGGATAGGCACGTGCACTTGTCCACTGAGTTAACAAATGTATTCTGTAATTTATTCACATATTGTTGTAATTTTATTAACTACTCAACAAGATGCTGCAGAGATCTGTAGAACTTCAATTAACCAATGCAATTTGAAATACAGAGGGGCTTGTCTTTGGAACAATTTACCTCAGTCTTTAAAAACTAAAGCCACTTTTCAATTCTAAATCTAATTCTATACATTTTATCTATAATTCTTTGTATATGTTCAGGGCATGCTTGCATTTGACCATGTCTTCATCTTCAACTCTCCCAGCACACTTACGTTGTACTTTTTTTTTTTTTTTTTACTGTTAATATATTTTGTATGTGCAAATAAATGAAATGAAAGTAAAAATAATGAAGCCAATTTTTCTTTTCTTTTTTCTCAGCCGTCTCACGCCAAATGCCATGATGTCACGTCCCACAGTTTGAGAAGCAATGGTGTACATAAAGGACAGGGTGCTGGTCACTCTCAGGGTCTCTAATATTACAACTTTATAATACAACTATTACATATTAGTGAAATCACTGAATACTGAGCTCACCTGTGTTCCCTGAAGCAAAGGTGCATCCCAAAACTTTTTAGCCTCCTGGACAATATTTTCATGAGTGATACCTGTAACGACGAGGACAGAAAGTGGTTCAAGACGTCTACTGGTGCGTTTCAAACCATCCACGTTCCTCCATCTACATCGTTTGTTCTTACCAAGCTCATGCTGCATCATCCAGACCTTCAGCTCAATGAGGCTGTGGGCGTAGAAACACTCGTCCTCTCTCACGCAGCCGTAGCGGACTGCATGGCGGCACAAATCCATCTGGCTGAAGGGATTCAATGGTCGGATTTTGGTATAGCGCACCGTCTTCTCGTTCACATAGTGAACCAGGCACCTGGAACAATGGAGCACAATTCACGTGTGATTTACTCTCCTTTAAACTGCTTTTACATAGTTACAGGAAAAAAACATACTTATGACCCTCAAAATCATGTTTTGTGACCGGATGAGAACAAAGGGATGAATTGTCTCTGTTGGTTTTGCTGATTATTCTGGGTTTGTGGTCAAAACACACCTGAAAAAAGCAAAAAAAAAAAGAGTTTTAATAAGCATTCAGACACTTTCTCCTCAAACATATGTCAAACATATTTTGCACATTTATGGAGTTGTGTTTAACAGTCAATATGCACCAAAACCACATGTAGTACATGACATGTTAGCGTAGGGAAACTGTTCTTTTATAATTCTCTATGGCTGCAGCTCATACTGGCTACAAACTTCAGTTTGACACCAGTTTAACTTGTTTTAGGAAGAGCAATAATACTCTTGTGTCAAAATGACCTGGTGCATGTAATCAATAACACACATTCATCAAATATTGCATAAATACTGTTATCAACTCCATTACAAACACTCAAATAGAAATAGATAATGGAGCTGTAAATATAATTTAGTGTGAAAATGTGTTTTATAGCTACATTAGATCAGGATAGATGTGACTAGTAGCGTCTGATCACCCAAATATTTTAGAAAATGAATGCAATGTTTTTAAATCCTATCTTATACTGAGTATTATCACCTGCTGTGCTGACACTCTAAGCTAGAATCAAAACTATTAAAGGTTTCTTTGCATCAGGCTTGATTTATTACTTATTTTTAAGCTGATACAATCAATGTAATAATAACTGATAGTAACGTGTGTGTTAACGTTTGGTGAAGTGACAACCTGGCCTTTTTAGCTTTCCAGGCACATATTTTACCAGCATCTCTGTGCTGTCTCACATATTGATTAGACATTAAAAGGTGAACCCGAAGAAGTTCTTTTGGTGAAGAATATTTTTTTCTATTTTTCCTTGAATAATCAAATTTCAAAACTCTTCAAATTGTCTTCTTAGACAATAACAGGAAGCTTTAGCTCCCGAAATACCTGATCTCCTCAGCCAAGGCTTCTCTAGACAAACGGGCTAAAGGCCTTTCAGGGAGAACAGGTGTGTAAACTTACGCTGGCCAACCAAAGATCCTCTCAAGAATTCAGTTTGTATATTCATTTAACCCTGATTTACAGTAACCCCACAGTCAAAATAGGCTTCAGTGTATATGCTTCGATTGTTGATGCAAACTCTTTCGATTTGAATCCCACTCACCCCACAGAGAAACATGAATATCCCAGGATGCTCCTGTAAGATCTTGGGAACACTCAACCTAACATTGCACTTTGTTCCAAAAGGATCAAAAAGCAGCTCTCTGGAAATAAAGCCTTTCCGCTCCAGAGTCCAAACGTCAATCTCTTCCTGGCAGTAAGCGAACGTGCAGTGGCCCGGGTACAGGCACTCTTTTCCAACAGCCACTTCTGGAAAACATAACGGAATGTTTCAGCCTCCAGACACACACCAGAGTTTTACATGTTGGATTGTCGTTATTAGAAAGGTTTTATCTTTGTTTTTTCTTGCTAAAGTATAATTAAAAACTATATACACGCACACACTGAATTTACAACGGAATTAGTCGACATTTACTGCCAGTTATATTGAATAATTGCAGTTGGTAAGTTTTAATCAACATCAAAAAGGTTACTTCTAGTTGGCTCAGATAACAGAAAGTCCCTCCCATCAACACTAATTTATAAAATCAGCCACTGATTAAAAAAAAAATGTAACATTAACTACAAAGAGAAAATGGATGCGTTTAAAGCAGTGAGTCACCTTTGCAAATGTAATATGGTCCAACATATTGAGTTTTTGTTGGTCTGGGTCGAATAAGCTTCCACATTTTGCCTGGTGCATGCTTCATTCTGCCAAGTAATACATCCTTTTTGCATTTGTGTTCTTCAGTGTGAAGTACGTAATCCAACACTCCAGGCCCTGTGGAAACAAATAAAAACATGTCACACCAACCACAATATCTTCTGTCCCCCAAAAGGCAACAACCAATTTCATCTTCAAACAAAACATCGCCTGTCGCATCACAAAACTGCCAAAGTGACTTTGACTCTGTGGTCAAATCCCAGTGGAGGTCTCCTGACCTTCTGTAGATTTCAGCTTTTGTTTACCGCCTGAGCTGCACAAACTGTGTCCTCACCAGTTTTGACGTAGCATGAATAGCAGGCTTGTTTGAATTCGTGGGTTTCCACTAAGGGGTTCTTCGCTAGGTCCACAGCTGCAGGGAGACCTTTCACATCAGGCATACCTACGGCCATTCCTGTTGGCGTTTCAATATTGTTCAGCTGGAAAGAAAAGAGAGAACACGTTACGACATGCACATCAGGCAGAGCATCCATATCAGGGTTGGGGTCAATTACATTTTTAAATTACAATTACATCTTTAATTATCATGTTCAATTACAATTCAATTGTAATTATGATGACCAAGATTTTTTCCAATTGCAATTATTTTCCCCTGAAAGTCATAGAATTATGCTCTCAATTACTAAAGTTAGTTCAATTACCATTAATCCTAATTACTGAGCCTTTATTAAACAGGCCCATTAAGCTAACCTTCCTCTTGTGTTAACTTTCTGTTAGCATCTCTTATGCTAACAGGTCAGTATAACCCATGTCTTAAATCAGCTGTATAATATAGTAAAAAATATTGTCTATCATCTAATTTGATTCTCATCTCCTGGTAACCTTGTTAGGCTTCCTAATCAATGACAATATTGGTATTAATATTTTCTGTGTAAGCATCTGAGCCTTCTGTCAGTATACCCCTAGATTTACATTTTTTAAAAATTGTATATTGATCCTCATGAGAAGTGACAGGCCAACTTGAAATTAAAGATTTTAATGATTGTCAATTACATATATGTGGGCCATAGAACTATGTGGTTACCCAGTTATGTGTTTAAATTAATTGTAAATTAATGTTTTTATCCAATTTCTATGGCAATTACAAAGTCAATGATCTAAATTCAATTACAACTACAACAGCAACAGATTTTTCCAGTTACAATTACAATTATAACTGACCCCAACCCTGGCCCATACACTGCTGAAGGTCAATAACAGACAGTAAATTACCTGTGGAATAAATGGACTTGAAACATAACCTAAATGTGAAGAAATGGAAAAAAAAAAACAATAGGTTTGAATACAGAAGTCTTCAATAAGTGAATCAAAAATGACATGTGAAGTGAATTATTACCTGTTTTATAGTCTGATATCGTAAGACCGTCCAGAGACTCCAATGGTGGTGTCAGAGTGTCAAAAGTGTCCATACCAAAATACGTGCTTGAGCCTGACTGGTGATAAAGAGGCGGCAGAGTTACAGTGCACGACTGGGCACTGTTGTGTAGAAATGGGTTTATGTGAGTGGGCATCAGGAATGGACTCGACATGGAATTGGCAGAAGAAATGTTAGGTAGAGGCAGGGGCCCCTTAACTGTAGGAATACCCTGAAGGAGACAAGAGAAGAATCACATTCAGACATAATAATCCCACCTCAGCTTTAACAGAGTTCACAGGCAGCATCACATCTCTGCTCACCAGGTGTTCTTGGTCCAATAGATCATCTAAATCGTCACCAATTATGTCTGCATCAAAATCTTGATTAGTCTCAGTGATGGTGCTCGGTTTGCTGCCTCGACATCCGTTTACATACGTGAGCACGGGATGCTGAACTGAAGGCGACAGGGACACTGGGAGGGGTTTGGACTCAAAGCCCGGGGGTTCACACGGGGTCACGGATGGGACGCTGTGGTTGGGAGTAAAATCCTCGAGCAGTGCATCATTCAGAGGCGAGTGCATTCCTCGGGGAGCTTGGATTGGGGCCGGGCCAGGGGCCAAAACACTGTTGTCCACAGTCAACTTAGGCACTTCTGTAACACATCCAGGATTTACCACAACAAGTCATTCTGCTGACCTTTTTCCTTTAGGTCAATAAAAGTAAAGCATTTCAAATCATTAAACTCACCAATATCGATATCTTCAACAGACACTGAGCCGTGAGAAAACTAAAACAAAACAAATAATTATCATGAGGTTAATTTTAGGTGCGTGAATATTTTAGCTTCAGAGAAAATGAGACTCACTCTGTCCCATGAAACATCTTGATAATTCGATCCTCGCAAAACATTCAAGGCAGGCTGTTGGGACGAGAGAGACATTATGACATACTTTAGTATCTAATCAGGTGGACACAGTCTAAGAGAAGGAAATGTAGGCTTGCTGTGATAAATTATTTACTGGTAAACCTTGGATGGCAAACAGTAGTTGAAGAAAAACATAATAGGTCCTATTTTACACCTCTCCATGTCTAAACAATTACATAAAAATCCCTTTAAACCTCCTGAGGTGTAATGCATGCAGCTACAGCTATCTGACCTGAGCTAAAACTATAATGCACGTGTCCAATAAAGCACATCATAGCATCTGATCTGGCTCCTGTGCAGGATTTAACTCCTTTTTTAGGATAATATTGGCTGTGAAAACATGATATAAGTAAGACCCTGTATCGTAATGTCGGTGAATTAATGTTTTGCATTTGTAGAGTTTCTTTTTGATTTGTATTAATAATATCGCAGGGATCAATATTGAGCAAATTGTTTTAGGGATGCACTGAAATGGGAATTCTTGGCCCAAAATGAAGAAACTATGATGTCAATTATCAGTACCATTGCATTTAAGGCATTTGTGGACTAAACTAGTTAATATCAAGGCATTGCAATTTTGTAAATTAAAATGAATGCTTCAAAGAATAAATCAATTTTTATTTATGCACAATATAAAATAAAAATAAAATCATTAAAATGTTTAACTTGACCCCGCTCATGTATACATCAATAAATAATGTACAGGCCTGCTTTATTCCTACATTAATTTTTGGTGCATCACTGGTTAATTCCTGGTTATAATGTAAATAACATGTAAATTAAAACTTTAATAAAAACCGTTTTCATGCTTCAAGCTTTTTCTTTCAGTTACAACTTATTGTTTTTGTTATTATTTTGGCTTAGAATGTACTTATTCTTGCAGGGGTGGAGTGTAATTTACATAATAAAGTCTTACTTTTACTGCGTACTTACCTTACTCCTAACATAAGCTTTACGGATTTTTAACCCCAAAATTTTGGCAATGTCCTGAGTCAGCTGTGTGACGCTGCAATCCTAGGTAAGCAACAGAAATGAACAGCTGTCATCAAATGCAACCCTACCCTCACCTGCTCACATTTCCTGCACTTTGAATACGAATCCATCGGAAATTGTGCAAATGTTGGCGCTCACCTGAGGCACTGCAAGAGAGCATTTAGCAACAGCCTCATAGGCTTCTTGATGTCTCCCCAACTCTTTCAAGGCTTTTGCTTTTCTAAACAGTGCTTTGTAGTTTCCCTCATTGAGCCGGAGAGCTTTTTCACAGTCTTCTAGTGCTTGGTCATACAGTCCCTATGGAGGACAACAAAACTGCACTTAAGAATGCTGCTTCAGTTAACACAGAGCAACCAAACTTTCTTTTGATCGCAGATTGACTTTACATGTTCAGAGTTGAGTCAGGTATGAGTGTGGTGGTGTGTGTGTGTGTGTGTGTGTGTGTGTCTTCCCTGAGGACAGCAGTTTTTACTGCCATAATAAATGACACACTAAGAGGACTGAATTTGTTTGTGACACCCAAAATTCATGTCAACAACGTATGTGTTCATTATTTTGGTCATCCATTCATTCCTACTAAAGGCCTGAGTTTAGAAAGTCTTCAATGATAAAAAAAAAAAAAAAGTATTCATTGTCATTCTTTGCATTACGACATCTGATGACAGTTGACGTCATGGAGCTAAACTGGTTTGTGCAGGCGACAAATATGAGCAAGGCTTCAAAATGGAAGACCTTCACTTCCATCTGTGGTTTTAGAAATGAAAACCACATTTTATTTCTGGCCAATCAGCAAAAAAAAGACAAATGATACTCTTGCATTCTGCTGACAAAGACTCCCAAAAAGGTACATTTATATTGACCCTCATCTGCTTATAACATAACTCAGTAGAAAAGCAGATCCTTCATCTACAGCTTTGTTACTGAAAGCTTTTATCAACCATGAGCTTCAAAACCTCACCAATAACACGCAAAAGCATCACTAGTATCCCTTATTTCTCTACCTTTGAAGCTTTTCAATAAAAAAAATAAAAACCACACCTGCTCTATTCACAATATTACCACACCTCACTCAAAAAGGTTTAGCTTTAGTAGCCAGAGGCAGGATCATTCTGTATTAAGAGGTATTGAGCGTTAATAAAATAATATACAACTGTTTATTATTATTTGTTTTGCTTTTTTAGTTGAACAACCTGAACAATAAAAATTGTGGAAACATAGATGAAAACATAGGGAAAGACCATCAGCTACTTACAGGAACAATGTTTAGGTATGCAGCAGCTCGATTTGCATAAAGCCTTTCCAGTAAACCTGTTGGAATACAAATTTCCTCGGAATCAGCGTAGTCTGCTATACTCAGTGCTTCCGTGTACATTTCAATGGATTTGGTCCAATCGCCCTCTTTAAACACGTCATTCCCTTCCCCGAAGAGATTCCACACGAGGTCCTTGATGAACACCTGGAAGTTAAGACAAAAAATCTAAACATGCAAGCAAGTACAAACTAAAAATCAAGCTTTCCCAGCCCAGTCAGCCTTGTGTGTCCCAACTTCAGTTTAACTGTAACGTTATCAACATGGGAGAGTGCTAATATTGAGGAAAAGACCTCAGACTAATTAGGAATTAATCTATCTGTGGAAGCCAAAAGCACAGCCTGATATAATACTTTGGTAATTAATACAAGTATTTTGGGGGGTTTGGGAAAGCAACGTGCACTAAACTAACCCAAACACACAGAAGATGATCATTTAGAAGTGCAAACTTAAATAAATACATGCATGAGACATTGGTCCAAATATAGTGCTGCTGACCATTTATGACCTGTAAGTGTAAGTTTATTTCATTGTAAGACCTTTATATACAAGAAATGTGAGTGTTTTGAATGATATTTGAAAGAAATAGTAAAGTCCAACTTTGGGCAGCGGAGTGGCCTTTAACTGCACTTTTATTTTGAAAAATACTTTGAGCAATGTGTTACCTATTTACAGTGGCTTTGAAAATGTCCTGCAATGGTGATAGTAACCTTCCATATTGCAGTGTTTCACCTACAATAATGTTTATGTAGGGGAAACACTACTCAGTAAACATTTCCCCCCATGACACAGAAATGTTTACTTACTGAGAATTATTTGATGGCCCTGACAATATATATATATATTTTTTTTTACTGCTTCCTGATATTGCTCTAATGAAAAGAGTTCATAAAAGGCAAAACATGACAAAAAAAGACAAAGTGTAACTAAAGTAAGAGTAATGTCTAGATGCCGCACACTCTCCCAATGGATTTCAGATTTGACTGCGTGCTTTGAATAATCCATTATTAGACTGGGACACCACAGTTGTTTTTGCCATCTGTGCTGAAAATGATGTGACTAATACCAATCCATAAATCCAGAGCCTAACGCTAGCTAAAGACACCTGCGTAGAGTGTGTTTTTTTTTTTAATCTTTGTACTGTTGGAATAGGGCCAAGAATGAATAAAGTGTCGGCTTTGGTTTATGTTGCTTACCTCATATCGTTCTTGACTCCCAGGAAATGGAAGTGTTGACCTGATAAAAAAAGGAAGAAAAAGCTTTTTAAAAATTATACAGCAACATTTCCTGTTAGAAAAACTATTCAACGAAAGCTCTAATGCACTTATCTCCCAGAATAGTACATATAAAATACTTAATAGTGTATAAATTCTTAAAGAACTGAATTGTTTTGGCTTTATCTAAATAAACGAGGGTTTTCTTGCAGAGTTGCCCTTTCAGCAGATGTGACAATAATACAGCGACTAATATCAATTTCTAAACTGGTGTTTTATGAATTTAGGGAGATATTTTCCAGCAAGCTAAATAAACATGTACAGCGAGCCAGGTATCACTCGATCATTGGATTTTTAAAACCTTTAAAATAACAAATACAATTTAGAAATGTAAAAACTATCACTTGTTCCTGCTGTAAATTACAAAGCTCAACAGCAGTAGTTTATTATTATGGCGTAAGTGTACAAGGTTGTCCTAAAAATCTGATCTGAACTTTAGATACAAAGACGGTCCTCAGTGTGTGTTTGTCCATAGTTTTAATAGATTGCTGTCATGCCGGTGCTGACTGCACGAGATGCAAAATGCAAACAAGTCAGCAAAAGCAACAATGTTCATGCTGCCCTCAAAGTCAATGCGGAGACCATTCCACATTTCCAGAATGTCCATTAACGCAAAAGACAGGAACTCCACATAAAAAGCCCTTTGACATTAGACCTTTGTCTGATTAGTAGGAAAAACTATGTTGTAGAATTGTACTTTAAATGCAGCTTAGTCTTTTTAAGTCTCTTAAATGTGTAATAAATGCTTAGATTTAATTATTTACTAAAAAGAAATATGTCAAGGGGTCACAGTTAAATGAAGATATGCTATAAATAAGAGTGGTGCAACGGATCATCATTGATCCGTGATCCGCACGGATCTCTCTCCACAGTGCTGCACGTATGTGGTCCACGGATTGGTTGATGAAAAAAAAAGAAGATACATTTTATAATGATTCACGCATCATTAGCAATGCCTCAATGAAGTTTGTGACGTCCGTTTGTGTGCGCGCATAACTCAGTGCTCCGTGTGTGTGTGATTGCATAAAAGTTGAAGAGACGATATTTATTTAATAGGAGCTTTAAAAGGCATGGATGGACAGAGGCATAAACGAAAATGAAGGTGTCATGCCTTATATTGCACTTTAATTTGTTTTTATATGATTCAAAATTTTATTTAAGCATTGGATTGACACTTCAAGTTAAATGTTGTTTGTATTTAATGAGCAGAAAAATGTTGCACTAAGTGTTCTACAAAATAAATGGAGAGCAAAGTTATTTGTCTTTTACTTTTTTGTTCTCTACTGATTCGAAAAATGATCCGATCTGTGACTCAAAACCGTGATAAAATCTGAACGGTGAGTTTTTGATCGGTTGCAACACTAATAGATAAGCTTCACTCCTTAGACAGAAAGAGTTGGAAATGTTTCCTGGGACAGCAAAAATATTTAGTGTTCATAAAAAACTATCATAAAGAAGAAACCAAGAAATGTTTTCTGTTAACGTGTAGCTTTACATTTAAAATGAACTAGTACAAAATCAATGATGTATCATATGTATTTGATAGTGCTAGCATAAAAATAAACCCAATGTCAAAAATATAGGGCAGTGTCATATTTACAATAATTACAGTGAAAGGAAGACAGTGATGTGGAGGAGTGAGTTGGTGGTGGGAAGAAGCAGTTTTTATAACCAGGTTTTTATCCTGAGGAGAGCAGCTCCATCAGTGTGTGTCCACCTCTGAAAACCATTCAGCGGTGGATGTTAATGAAGATGCTCTCAGTGATGACAGTGTAGAAGTTCACCATCATCATCCTCTGGAGGTTGAATCTTTTCTGCTGTTTCAGGAAGAACCTCCTCTGTTAGGCCTTTATTATTTCCACTTGAGGTTCTGGAACTTGGGGCAGAACCTCTTTAGGGTCTTTAGGGTGTTGAGCTATAGGGTTTTTCTGGCTGTGTTAGGCCACCAGAAGCTCCATCTCCCACCTATAGCGGGACTCATCTCCGTCAGAGTGGAGTCCAATGAGGGTAGTGTCGTCTGCAAACATCAGGAGGTCCAAAAACGGGCCTGTGAGGGACTTCAGATGAGAAAGCACAAGGTGCTCCAAAGACTTCATGGCGACTGGCCTGTAGTCAGAGTTCATTAGGCCTTGGCTTTTTAGGGACAAGACTGATGGTGGAAGAGTTGACGCAGGCTGGTAAGTAGCATGTCTCTCCAGTAATGTAGTGAATATATACGTGTATTGAGTAATTTGGTCTTTTGGTCTTTATACTGAGTTCAACTGTCCTTAGTGTCTCTTTAAAAGTAACCCCTGCTTTATTTATGAGAAAAAAAAAAAGAAAAAAAAAACCACAACACTAGAGCTTTTCTTTGCTTTTAAAACCTGAACTCGAAAAAAATAAATAAATAAATTCAAACCACACCAACCATTAGAATGCACGATCTAACACGTACCACTTGCTGACCTGATACTGTGTTTTATAAGTACAAACAGGGTAGAAAAATATTCAGACAGCTTTACATGTGGCTCCTCTGTGGTAAAAACCACTTACTGGATAAACTGGAGGCCTTCCTGGATATCCTGCCAGCGAGTCCTTCGGTCCTGACACGCTCCAGACATTTTGCGTGCTTTATTGATGCCTCACCTGAATCAGCACCTGCCATCGTACAAGAAAACAACATTAAATGAGAGGTTACTAGGGATGCACCGAATATATTCTGCCAAATATTGCAAAAAAAAAAAAGCCACTTTCAGCCTTCGTGGAGTGAGTTAAAAGCAAGGCCGAATAGTAGCGTGTGATGCAATCAAACAACGTGCAGTGACACGATGACCTCTCGCCTTCGGTAAAATGTTGGTAGTGCGGAGATATTTTAAAGTGTTGGAGAGCAAGAAAAAAACTGCAGTTTGTAACAAGTGTTCAACCAAACATTCCTTAGCATTAGACTTGAAAATTATTACTGCCACATTAGACGTGAAACAACAAAGGAATACGTGTTATAAGGAGGTTCTGAACGTCTATTTTCCTGCAACGAAGTCTCGCACAATGAGATTTCATGGGAGTTACGAGGCTCCTGCCCAAAACAACCTTCAATGGAAACACGTTCAAAGTGCAATTATACTTTGTCGATATTTAGAAATATTGCTTTTATTTTGTGAAAATCTGTAATGGAAACCCAGCTTATTACACCAAAAAGAATAGGTTGTAGAAGAAAGATGTTTGTATGGATTATCAAAATGTACTAATGCAACCATATCTACATATTAGTCATGTTATCTGCAATATATACAGCCTATACTTTGCAAAGTAATTTAGTGAAGGACTAGAATTTAATGGGTTTTACACTCCTGACAAATATTTATATCTAATTGCACTAGTCATGCAGGCTTTAACAGTGACACATCACTTCCTTAGATTATGGATTAGTCAACATGTGTGTGAAGTACATGTACTGCCCCATTTACCCCAAAAGAACCTGGACGCAAACATGAATTGATCACAATAGAGTCAGAGTTGCAAAAATCTAGTGCCATCCCTTGAACAGTTTACAGTAGCATCAAACTTTTGAAGAATAAAGCACAAGATTCTGTGTTTGCATAAGAATGTAGCCTTAGATCTTACTTAGATAACTTTGGACATTGTGGGAAATCGTGGTTGTTCTGAGTCAGTGGTTTACATAAGAGACCTTTGGACGATCAACTGATTTCTGTAGTTAGGTTTCACAATGGGCTGATTAGGTTAAATCTCTACAACAGTGTCTACATTAGAGTCACTGGGTTTTAAACAGCAGCAGATTAACAAGCAGCTACGGCATTAAACTACTTCCTGCGCTTCTTTAGGTTTTCATCATCTGTTTAGATATGACGACACGACTGTTGTTCCGGAAACTGACGGGAACAAATACCACGATGACAAATGCACAAACGATGCCTTCATCTAATTACGAAAGTTAAAAAGCCGGCATGTAATAAAGCGAAACTGTAAACTATTAACACTTATGTAGATAACACAACAGAAAACAGGGGAGCCAATCGTGTCAATGTGGCATAGTTTAGCCTCAGAAAGCGAGAGATCCATTGTCGGACAGTGGGTCGCTTTCTTTTCCTGGTAATAAAATGCCATGATACTCCAAAAGCAAGTGATCTTTATGGTTACGTAATTTGCACTAATACACAGAACGTCACTACCATGTGTTACATTATTATACAGCCTAAAATTAACAAGGATTATAAGGAATCTGTAGCAAACTGTTTCAGTATGCTAAGGATCCGACACTGGCGTTCTCAGCCTCAGTTATGAACACAAAACACATTCTCTGTGAAATTGTTTCCAAAATGTTGTGGTTAATCACTCGCCACCTTGAGCAAACGAAACAAAACTTTAAAATTAAACGCCCTAACAAATAATAGGGATATTATTACGGCGTGTCCGATAATGGGTGCAGACACTTTAGCACACGTGTTACCCGCGGCCGGGTAGATTACGTTTTCCTCAAGTTAGCTGTCAACATATGCTAACAAACACGGGCTATTGACAGATTTGACAGCCATCATTAAAAAAATACATTACTAAGCAACACAACGTGGCACATTTTTTATCTTAGTTTAAGACGTTCACAGAGCCAACCACAAAACCCACGTTAGCCAAGTTTCTAGGAAGTAGACTCAGGCTAACAAAGCACTGGCATGTCTAAGTTGAACTAGTTCCTCAACGCAAACAAAAGCAAGCCGGATACGCTAGACTCTTGGCAATAAAATGTCACCAAATAACGTTTGGTATAAGTCACGGTAGGCACTTACATGAATGGGGTTTTATTCCGAACAAATCTGAGGTCAGTAATGTAAAAGGAGGGAAAGTGATTTTCCGTTAAGCTAAAACAAATTAGCTGCTACAGAGCAGGCCACCTCTGTTTCTTCTTCTGCTGAGGAACACTGGGCGGTGCTTAGGAACTAGTGCTCACTACTGCCACCCACAGGCAGAGTTACAGATAACAGATATATATATATATATGGGTAGTACATTTGTGTCTTTATTATTCAATCAAAAAAAATAAAAAATTTCAATCAAAGGAAAAAAATGTAATCAATAAAATATTTTCAATTAAAGAAAAAAAAATGTTCAAATGCAATTATTTGGGTCTCATATATATATATATATATATATATATATATATATATATTTTTTTTTTTTTTTGCATTTCAACACGTTTATCTTTGATTGAAAGTATTTATTTGTGATTGAAGTAAACTTTTTTTTGATTGAAAAGTTTTTGTGTTTTTTTGTGTTTTTTATTGAATAATGAAGACACACATCAACCTCCATAAATGTCAGACTTGAGGCCCGTGGACCAAATCCACCGTTCCAAATCATCTCATTCAGAATGTGAGACAATTTTGTTAAAACTTATATCAAGGCAAGTCAAATGTATTAGTATAGCGCATTTCCAGAGGTTACAAGTACCCATGCTGCTTTAATTGAGTTGCTTTTATGAATACTTGTAGTTTTTTTTTTGTTTTTTTTGAGTATATTTCTAAATCAATAATTTTACTTGTACTTAAGTACATTTTAAAAGAAGTAAAGTAATTTGTTACATTTCTACATTCAACAGCTACGAAGTAAATTATTATTTCCATTTCAAAGCACATTGAACAAAATCCATATGTTCTTAGTCGTGCCATTTCTGATCAATGCCAAGCACATTCTATGGGTCAGGTTATGGTTTCTACCTATTATGTTGTTACCCACATGGCATATTTGGCCTGGCACTGTTTTAGAGTTCATAAATGTAACTATACTGAGAGCCTGATATTTTGATTTTAATTTGAATTGAATTCATTGGTGTTATTTTAGTTTAAAAATAAATGTACAATTTGAGTCTTCCAAACCTTTTATTTTATACAGATGCCTTTGTAAAAAACAAATTAAGTTCCAATTGTGCAAGATTTGGTCTCTTCCTTCTGAAGTTTATACATGGGATTTATTACCAAAAACAAACATAGGGGGTGAAAGTAACTAGTAACTTTTACTTTGAGTAATAATTAAGCTGCTTATTACTTGTACTTGAGTATTTTATTTATGACGTACTTGTACTTGAGTACAATTTCAATCAAGTAACAATATTTCTACTTGAGTAGGGTATATCGGTACTCTTTACACCTCTGCACATTTCATGCACAAAGCAATTCAATGTGCTTTACATAATCAAGCAGCAGCAAAAACATTTAAAATCAGCAGAAACAAGTTCTGATGAACTATGGCCGGGCCCGCGAAACATCTCCACGCGGAATAGCACGTACCACGTTCCCAAGAATTCAATGAAATGACTCGGTTCCACCGAGTTAAAACAAATGAAATTGTGAGATGTAAAATGTTAATCTACGTTGAATTACCTTTGAAACGATATATCACGCGACTAGGTTCCCATAAGTTTGAAATTTACCATAAATGGGGGGTTCCCTGATGTCATGTTCTATGCACTGATTGCTTACTGTTACTGAGAAGCATGAACGTATTGTGCGAAACATTTAATAAAAGATAATTAAAAAAAAATCCAACAGCAAGACTATTAAATGTTATATACATCTTTCAGTAGTATATCATAAAATAGCATTTAGCCAAACAGAACCAAAAAGTACAATCAACACAGAGAACAGGAAAGATAAATAATACAAGGTAACATTATTGATGAAAAAAAGATAAATGATTCATATGTACATATTTGGTTTTATTAGAAAATAGATACATAGATATTTTACAATAGTGTAAAAATGAAATGTGAAAAGCAGTGAAACTAAGTTTATTCTTAGAATACTGTCCAATTATAATAATGTTGTTAACCAGAACGTTATGGTGTGCATGTGTATGTGTCCATGATGACTTTCTTTTCCATTAACTCAGCCAGACATAATTTTTATCTGAACATTGTGACTGTTGCTGACCCATTTTCATATAAATAAATAAATAAAACATCAATGATCCTGATGCTACATAAATCAGTCATAGCTGTGATTGCATTTTATTTATTTATCTATTTATTAAATTAATTTCATTTAATTTCATACCACTAAAATGGGGGAAGATTTTGCAACAGTGAAATGTCAATGATCAATGACATTATGCCTTCATAGAGAGAACATGCAAATTAAGAATAAATGATTTTATAAAAATGAGAAAAAATATTTATTTAGCACTGACATTCCAACGTAACGTAACGTAACGTAACGTATAATAAGTAGAAAAATATTTATTTAGCACTGACATTCCAACATAACATAACGTAACGTAACGTAACGTAACGTAACGTAACATAACATAACATAACATAACATAACATAACATAACATAAAGTAACGTAACATAATGTATAATAATTAGAAAACATTTATTTAGCACTGACATTCCAACGTAACGTAACGTAACGTATAATAGTTAGAAAAATATTTATTTAGCACTGACATTCCAACATAACGTAACGTAACGTAACGTAACGTAATGTAACGTAACGTAACATAACATAACATAACATAACATAACATAACATAACATAACATAACATAAAGTAACGTAACTTAAAGTAACTTAAAGTAACTTAAAGTAACGTAACTTAAAGTAACATAATGTATAATTAGAAAAAATATTTATTTAGCACTGATATTCCAACATAACGTAACGTAATGTAACGTAATGTAACGTAAAGTATAATAATTAGAAAAATATTTATTTAGCACTGACATTCCAACATAGCATAGCATAGCATAGCATAGCATAGCATAGCATAGCATAGCATAGCATAACAGTATAATGTTATGGTATATAACTTTTTGGAAATGTTATTGAAAACTGACTGCAGTGAGACAGGCTTAAAACTGTATATTTACCTATTTGGCATTAAGCAATAATGTGATTAATCTCAAAGAACAAACACATTTTTGGGGGGGTCTGTAAAGATGTTCTGGAGTTTGTCACATAGGTGTTGAGTCCAAAAGGAGTGTTTAAGTTCCTGTGGTCAGCAATGTTCTTTCTGATTTCACCATTTTGTTACAGAGCGTTCAACAGAACTTTGTCCAAAAAAACCACTGAATAATAACTACAATCAGTAACCATCCTTTTTTGGGTTCCCATGACTTCTTATTTATTTTTTAACTTGTCATAATTTTGCTTACTGTATCATACATACACACACATACACAGCAGCAGCAGGAAAAGTCATACAGACATAAAGATATGACTGTATAAATCCTAACTCTCTACTGTGTGTAGTTCCTAACTTCAGCCTGCAGAGAGAACCTTTGCTCTTCTCTAGTTTCTCAAACAGAAAGAAAGAGTGTAAAAAGCACATTTTCACTGTGAGTAGAACAGGGCATAAAATATTAATGCAAAATAAACAAGTTACCAATACGAACGTTTTCAAGTTCCAGTTTTGTCCCGGAATACTTGTAATTATTACAAATGATCATATAACTAGTTCTAAATAACATATTATTTTCTCAATACTTCTGAAAGTACACTTTGAATATTTTTTACTAGCATTCCATGAGCCAATTTTGTTTTTACATATTCATATAGACTTTTACTAGAAAATGAAGATTTGTGTGTAGATCACAGACATATAAAATAACATGTGAAGGAACATTTCTGTATTTATTTGTTTTGCTTATGGTTGTGCAACAGATTCTGGGTGACTCACTGTAACATTAAGTGCTGTTATACTGGACACACCAAAACCAACCACCAGCTGGAATGAGTTTATAATTATACACAAAACAAAAGATGCTGCGACTTCCTGGAGCACACCCTGTACAGGGTGTACATAAGTCTCAGATATGGATGACTTTTATCACCATGGAGGCCACAGAAATGTGATTTTCTGACCCAACTATCAACATTTTCTGTTATTTCTGGTATCATCTTGTGTTTTTCTGAGTTCTTTTGTGTGTTTTTGGAGTCATTTTGTGTGTTTTTGGAGTAATTTTTGTGTTTTTGTTGTCATTTTGTATGCTTTTCTATTGATTGTTTTATTTTTTATTATTAAAAAATATTTTTTTCTTATTTTGTGTATTTATAATTGTCTTGTGCAATATTTGGTTAATTTTGTGAACTTCCAATGTCCCTTTTACATGTTTTTTTTCTGTATTTCCTGTGTCCTTGCATTTCTCTGGAATTCTGTATGTTTTCAGTTGATTGTTTATATATTAATCATTATTTTTTATTTGTGTATTTATAATTTTCTTTTGCAACTTTTGGTTAATTTTGGGTACTTCCGATGTCCCATTCACATGTTTTTTTCTGTATTTCCTGGTTCCTTGCGGTTTTCTTTAATTCTCTATGTGGGTTTTTTTTTTTTTTTTTTTTTTTTTTCTGATTTTGTGTATTTTTGTTGTCATTTTGTATGTTTTTCTGTTGATTATGTTTCATTATTAATGATTCTTTATATTCATTTTGTGTATTTATAATTGTCTAGTGCAATTTTTGGTTAATTTTGTGTACTTCCAGTGTTCCTTTTACGTTTTTCTGTATTTCCTGCATCCTTGCATTTTTTCTGAAATTCTGTATGTATTTTTTTTTCCTTTCTTTTTTTTTTCTCCGTCATTTTGTGTATTTTTGTCGTAAATGCGTCTGGTATTTTTTGTTTATTTTTAGTCAGCAATTGTTCATTTTTTATTTTTTTTTTTTTTAATTTGGTATAATTCACTTTAGTTCAGTTTATTTGTTTGTGTCAGTCTAACAAAATATTCAAACATAAATCACATTTTAAAAATATATATAACATAATATAATGATTATCTTGTCTTTTTGTGTTTTCTTTTATTTTTGTGTTTTTATGTATTTTACTGTTTTGTTTTGTTTCATTTCTGTTGTCTTTGTTTTTTCTTCTTCTGGAATTGTGTAGGGTTTTTTTTTTTTAGTAAGTTTTGCACATTTCTGATTATTTTGTGTATTTTTTATTATCTTGTGTATTGTTGTCATTTTGTATGTTTTTCTAATGATTATGTTTTATTACTAACAAAACATTTTCATTTTGTGTATTTTTTTATTGTCTTGTGTATTTTTGTCAATTTGCTTGTTTACTTTATGGGCTGCACATTAGACTGAGGTTATATCTTATATGGACTTTTGACCCTATCCAACGATAGGCTTTAATTTCTCTTTAATGTGTTATATAAGGAAATCAGGATCTTAAAGCTAGAGAAAATATTCTACCAAACATAATTGGTTTAAAAAAAAAAAAAAAAAAAAAAAAAAGTATAAAGAGAATTGAAGATGTGTGAGGTGCTGCTTAGAACAGAATAGTGGGAGGAGCCATCCTAGCAGTTTCTCCCAAATGGAGTGCCTTCTAACAAACTGTGCATTAGCCTCTAGCCAATAGAGATTCTCAGGAGATTATTTAAGCAGCCATGTAAAACAAATGCTCTGCACTGCATGATCAAACTCTCACTGAGTGGAAGTAGGAATCACTTTGAGTTCCAGCCACCTGATGTATACCATAGCTGTACTTTACAGGACACTTCTCCTCCTGTCAGGTATGTTGATCATTTACTCTGAAATGGAACTACTACTGCTGGGGAAACAAGGCAACAGAATCCAGTTTATATAGATAGTTACACATAGAGTTTCAGCCTGAGGGGAAGCCTCTGTGTGTGTGTACATGTGCACAGTGATTCAGGGAAAAGTTTGTTTAAATTAAACAAATTGTGCTGATTTTGCTTAAAAAGTCAAAGACAAAGAAAACACGAATTACTGTGTGAATTAGCAACTAATTCTGTTGTAGATACAGTATCTCTGCCACTTCAAACACACACATTCAAGCACATTTCACAATATTTGCAGGGTTTAGAGTTTTGTCATTATTGTATGAACATGATGGCAGTCGTTTTTTTTTTTTTTTTAGCTCAAATTGTTGAAATAACTCAAAATATCTATTAAATATCAACAAATTTAATAAAAAAAAAGGTCAAAAAATAAAAAGTGAATTTAAAGTTTACTATAAGGATATTGTTGATGCTTTACTTATGTTACAAATAATTTATACGTAAGTAAAAACTAAGGCACAGTATTGTTAAAACTGCAAATTTTGCTTTGCTTATGACTGTCCAATAGATTATGGGTAACTGACTGTTTTTGGAGCACTGTAGCAGTGAATGCTGTTACATTGCACACACCAAAACACAAACACAAGATGATGACAGTTTCTTTTTCACCATTCACCCATTAGCAGGAATCACTGTGTTTATAGTAATTACATATAGTATTATATATAGTCACACCCTGTACACATGTGCATATGTTATGTCTCAGATATGGGCAATAGTTGTCATAGCGGGGGCCAAAGAAACATGATTTTTATATTATGTGTTTTTGGAGTAATGTTTTCTCTTATTTAGGGTTTTTGATTTCTTATTTTGTGTATTTGTAATTGTAAATGTCTTTTAAAGTTAGTAGCAGGGTTATGGTGGATAATTTCAGTGTGATTTTTAACATTTAACATTTCACAGTAAAAGCTTGCTCTTGCTCTTTTTTTACATTTGATGTATACAAACTGTAAATACTAATTTAAAAATGTGATTTTCTGTTCCAAGGGCCACATGATCAACTTTTCTATTATTTTTGGGGGTTGACTTGTGTTTTTCTGAGCTATTTTATGTGATTTTGGAGTAATTTTGTGTGTTTTTGTTTTGTTTTTTTTATTTTGTATGTATTTCTGTCATATTGTGTTTTTTTTTATTATTAAGAATTAGTTTTCTAATTTTGTGTATTTATAAATGTCTTGTGCAATGTTGTTTTTTTTAAAAGTTTGTAGCAGGGTTATGGTGGTGATTCAGTTATTTCAGTGTGATTTTTAACATTTCATTGTGAAGGCTTGCTCTTGTTTTATTTATTTATTTTTATTTAATGTTGAATGTTTTCTGTCACACTTTTTGATCATGTAAAGCTCATTGAGTTGCCTTGTGTATGAAATGCGCTGTACAAATACATTTGCCTTGCCTTAATTTGGTGTACTGTATATGTAAATACACACTCATCTTGTGTTTTTCTGAGTCATTTTGTGTTTTTGTATATTTTTCTGTTATTCAGGTAATAATTTGTTTTATTGTGCAATATAGGGTTAGTTTTGTGTATTTCAGATGTCTCTTTTATGTGGTTTTTCTGTATTTCCCGTGAACTTGCGTTTTTCTAGAAGTTTGATTTTTTTTTTTTTTTTTTTTTAATTTATAGCAGGGTTTATGGTGGATAAAAGTGATTAGATGATTTCAGTATGATTTTTAACATATAATATTTCATAGTGAAAGCTTGCTCTTGTTTTATTTCATTTTTTTAAAACATTTGATATGTTCAAACTGTAAATACTCATTCAAAACCACCATTTTGACTTCATCCCAAACTCAGATTAGCTCAGAATTGAATTTATTTTTTGTCTTTTTGCAGCTGTTATGGCCTTGGCGGCAGCAGGTAAGTCCCTGCGGTTTAAAAGAGGACTCCTGGAGCTGGCTGGGGTCATTAAATGCAGCACAGGCAGATTGGCATTATCCTACCTAGCGTATGGATGCTACTGTGGACTTGGTGGTGAAGGCTGGCCTAGAGACAGGACGGACTGGTGAGGAACTACTGTATATACATCAGCCTTTACATACTGTATCATCCAGAAAGCTTTTGTGGTGTCAGATCCTCCCCACTATTAAACATGTATTTCCACATCCTGGTTCCTGTTGGTTTACCCTGTCATCTGACATCCTCATGTGCACAAACACTCGTTCTGTTTCTGAACGAATGAACTGAACCACAAATGTGGGGAAGAGAACGCCTTACCATGGTTTGGTACTCACTTGAAAATAGGCTCAAACTATCCACACCCAACTCCTGATTACCACCTCAGTCTTTTCCTCCTTCGCCACAGTTTAAACCAATGAGCCAGTAACTATCGGTTGTGCAAACTCACTGCCTCGGCTTTGAAATAACTGTGGTATGACTTAAATATCATTGCCTTTATGAATCAACCTCTGCATGTGTGACTTGTTGTTGGCTGCCATTGCCTCAGCTGCAGCGTTTATTTGTTAATCCCTTTGGATGCAGGTGTTGCCACAGACACGACTGCTGTTATGGAGATGCCGAACGTCAAGGTTGCTCCACAACAACAGACCGGTACCAATGGAGGTGTAAGGACCAGACACCTGAGTGTGGTGGGACTCATTAGATTCTCATTTTGGTTCATTGAAATGTTGAGGATTCTGTGTCCTATAAAACTGAAAGGATCATAACATAACATAGATGTGCCTTCTTAAACATTCTGCACTGCGGGAAAGTCAGGAATTAAATTAGAGATTCTATGATGGTAGATTTGTGTCTTTATTATTCAATAAATTTTTTTTAAAAAAGTTGCTAACATAAAAAAGGCTATTTTACATGAAAAAAACTTCAGCTGATCTAAAATATATTTTAAATTAAAGAAAAAAGTGATCAAAAGCATTTTTTTGGTGTCAAATATATACAGTATTTGCATTTGAACACTTTTGTCCTCGATTGAAAAGGTGTTTTTAGATTGAAAATACTGTACCTTTTTTGATTGTAGCAACTTTTTTTGATTGGATAAAAAAAAAGGCACACATCTACCTCTATAGAAATGGACTTTTCTGCTGTGCAGAATTTGAAAAAAAAATCTACAAATCTACCTCCATATGTTCCCATGTTTAGGAAGACAAATTCAATTTCTATTCTATGTACTGTATATATTGTACAGTACATGCTGTAGGTTGGCAAGAAAGCTGACTTTGACTTTGAAAAACTTTAGCAAATCATATCATACAGTAAAATAAGATTTAAACAGAAGGCAGCACACACACACACAAACAAACAGTCATTGTATATACTGTAGGACTGATAAATTTACACATTTCATAGTGGTTTTCCTATTTTCAAATTAAAGTTGCTCTTACTTTGTTGGAAAATTCTTCCATTTTTTTCTTTCCACTTTGCTAGACTTCATATTTATTAACACCTCGTCACTAATAAAACAATGACAAATAAGACATCATCTCATCTTTAACTGTTTTTTTTTTTTTTCTCTTTGCAGATGACTTGGATGAGAAATGTGAAAAGATCCTGTGCAAGTGTGACAGAGACCTGGCCAAGTGTTTAAGAAAAGCACCTTATATTCAAAGCTTTGCCGCGTGGCCAGATTTCATGTGTGGAAAGAAATACCCACTGTGCAGTATTTATTAACATAATAAACACAACCATGTGTGCATTATTTTCTGTACCTAAACATGAATATTTGACAGATCATCTGTCTTTTTTTGTAACTTAATTATATAATTATCATGACGTAGTCATGAAGGCAAACAGCATGATTTTTTTACACCTTGTCTGTAATTAAAAAAAAAAATAAAAAATTTAAAAATGAGACGAGTTACATTAAATTGATGTCATCAAAATTTTTGCAAGTTTGACCCCTTTGGTGAAATACAGATGTGAAAAACAAGTGCATTTAGCGCTTTGACATGACTTTTGTTGTAATTAGCGCTATAGAAATACAGTTGAATTGAATTGAATTGAATTTTTAATGCAGCTGAATTTTTACTGAGCTTCATTTATTAAAGATTTATTAAAAGCAGCTGGAAAATAACTGACACTGGAAAACATTATTTGTTTTAATAATAATTAAAAAAAAACATAAAACACAGATCAAGAAATGCATCTTAAGCAAAGTTTTTAGACTTTATATAATAGGATGCTTTTTAAAAGTTTAAATGTCTTTCCACTAAAAGACCAGATTAACTTGTAATTACTGCTACAAGGATTAGAGACTTTATTTTGATTGAACTAGCACAGTATAATTAGATAGAGGTGGTTAAAATATGTGATTTAAATCAGTTTGGTGTTTCATCTGGTTATTGTATTCGTAACTCATAAAAATCATGACAAAATGTGTATTTAGTGTTAGAAAATGTTTTGGGTTTTTTTAAGATACTGTATTATATCAGACACCAGCAGCTGCCTGAGGGCCACGTACGACCGTCAGTTTAATTTTGTTCGGCCCCCACAAACTGACTCAAAAAACACATATAAAACTAAATTACCAAAAAAGAACATGCAAAATTACAAAAAAAAATGCCCAAAAGGGCAACAAAAAATAACAAACGACTCAAACCCAAAATGACAATAGATACCAAAAGTATTATCAACATACAAAACAAAAAAAAATACACAAAAGGACCCCAAAAACACGCAAAACAACAAAAAATGCACATAATGACTCCAAAAAAATGGGAATAAAAATATACAAAATGACTGACAACAAAGATACACAAAATGACAAAAAATGCACATAATGACTCCAATAACACACAAAATAACCACAAAATGAGAATAAAAATACAATTAATAACAAAAATAATCACAAAAACCAACTAAACCCTTCCTTGCTTCTTGTATTAATCTTCATATTGATCTTCTTTATTCTAAATACTGATGTGATATTTTGATATTGTGGCACAGTCACCTTTTTGTGGCCCCCAGCCCCCCACTCTAATCAAAATTACCTATCACTGCTTTACATACTTCACACCAACCGTAAGATAAATCTAAAATAATGCCTGCAAAATAGAAACAATAGGTGATCTGTAGCCTATCTTACCTTTAAATGACTTTATTTATTTTATCTTTCAGATATCTTTTTTTTTTTTTTTTTTTTTAAGTTTAGACCATACTTACAGTTTGATCCAAGATTTGTGGCTATTGGGCCGTTTGGCTAAGCAGATGTATTAGAAAACAAACATAGAAAAAATATAACCTTCCCTTATTAATGTGTACAATTAATCCTAAGAAATAGCATTGATTTTAAACAGATGAAGGCTCCTCATACAGTTACCAATAAGATGAATTTGGGTTGACACTGAAATATTATGCAAAGCTATAAGAGATTAGAGAAGAAGTGCCTTTCACACCCACAACATGAACAAAATGTCCTGGTGCAGAAACATCAAGGATTTCATAATATAATAGAAAGCTGTTAAACACAATAGTTAAGACCATCACTAAAGGTCCATCATTCTTTTTAAACAATACAGTGTTACTTTATTTATTTAAAGTTTTCCTGAATTATAGTTTAAACATGGGCTCAAACGCTGGTATTCTATATTTCTGAATGAATTAATTTAGGAAAGTTGTTTTTAATGCAAACTATAAAGAACACCAGCAAACATATACTGTACTGTATATTACACATGGGAAACTAAGAATATAAACACAGAGGAGGAAGGAAATCCCTTTCTCAACCAAATTATCAATAAGTACCACAAACCTGATGCAACAGATTGATTATTTATCCAAACAAAGAAAACATTCATTAATGTTTATATATAACGACAGGATTCAAGACATCGTCAGTGGTTTTATAGCAGAAACATAAATCGAGTTTGAAGTTTGAATAAAGGAATTCTTTTCAGAGGTATGTCTATGTTGATGTCTGAAGAGTAAAACTTGAGGTTCCATGAAGAAATTATAAAAAGTCAACACACTCAAATTTTTCCGTCCCAGAATACATTGTTAATTACACGTCCTGTTTGTGGTTTGCGACAGAACGAATGCTTTGTATGGACTGATAAAGGCGTGGGACTGGTTTGTGGGATTTCAAATATGTAGTTAAATGCGATCTAATGGCATGACTGTTTTCATTCCTTGTTCTCAAACTTCTGTGAATAAACCTGTTTAAGTGCTTTCTCATTTCTATGCTGGCAGTAACACCCGCCCTCTGGTGCCAGTAAAACACAGGGAAAAGTACCGTAAACACACATTACAGACACTTAAACTGTTACTATACCTGGAGTTAAATATTGGCTGTGAAATTCAGAAATATTTAGAGGGAGGTTGGGAACTGCGTGTCCAAAAGAACTTGAACTGACTCACTCCTTTGCTGTATAGTGAGATTGTGTCATCCAAAACCTGAATGGAAACCATCAAATTGTATATGAAGTTCTATTTAATCCAATGACTATTGCAAAAAACAAGCCTGAAAAATCATGGAAGGAAGGTTTCAAAGCTGAGCTGTCAATCACAAAGGCCTCGTCTGCAAATCAGAGCTATTCAATGGTCGGTTAAGAGTATGTTTTACTATGTAAAGGGATGTTGCATTTATAAATATGTGAGTAAGTATTGTACAAAGAAAACTCAAGGATTTAGAAGTAGCAAGTTAACAAAATGAGCAGCTACATCTCCTTTTTGCCGTCCATTATACTAAACTAACAACACACCCAGTGCATTGAAAAAAATTACAAACTCAAAAACTGTGATGAATCACACGACCAGCAGGTTTGTCCGATTCATACGGAATTTGCAACATGTATCCTTCTCAGTTAGAATGATTGGAGCAGCCGTAAACTCCACAAAACATGGGCATTTTGATCATTTCAAGATTCACTTCCTGTCCTCCATCTGAATTTTTTGCTCTCGCTTTGTCGCGATGTAGCAATGTGAGTGACGTCAACAGAGCAGGCCATAGACATATACACAAAAAAAAAAAAGACATATACACGTTCTACTGGCTGATCCTAACAACAGGTCTAGGGTACGGTCAATAGCACAAATGTAAAACAATTACAACACAATATATTATATCTATGGAGCAGACTCCCGTCCGTGTGAAGGATTTATTTTACTCTGAAACGAAATCCATTTCCATTGTGACAAAGTACTGTCACAATGGAAGTACTGTCAAACTAAATTTACTCAAGTAAAATTACAGATTTTAGAAAGTACTCAAAAAAATTAGTACAGAAGAAAGCTACTCAATGGCAGAGTAAATGTAATTCGTTACTTTCCAACCCTGGTAAAAGGAAAGGAAATCACAGACATTATATTTGCACAAAACATTTCAGGAAAATTTGTGATATAATCCTCGAAAATGGTCAGCGACGTCTCAACATTTTGAAATTTCCGCCACACTCCGACATGCGACATGGCTCTACGTGTGCCACGTCCCAACATGCGTGTGGTTGCGAGGGCCCGTTGCGGTTTTAATTTCTATTTCATTTTATTTTATCTAATCTTTATTTCACCAGACTTTCTCTTTTGCGAGAGAGAAATGTAAACAATGAACATTCAAAGTTGACAGACAGAACTGAACAGACAACAACTAGAATAAAAAAGACAACAACAGGAGCAGTGCCCACAATCAGAAATAAACTCAGAAACTAAGGATTTAAAGTTGCTAAGGTGAATGAGGGATTCCAGTTTGAGGGTGGATTGCACTGCAGGTTATTCCATTTAAAGAAAGCGTAAAGAGTGAAGCCAGTTCTACCAATATTTGTGTGTAAATGCCATATTTAGAGTAAATAGTGACTGGGACGTGTTCTGTAGTTGTGAGGTCATTTGGAAGTTTCATAATCAGAGTTTTTGTAGATGAACAACATTGGATAAATATGTCTTCTGGTTTTTAAGGAAGAGGAACCAACATCATTATACAGTGTGGTTTTGTGTGAGCGTGGCAGTACAGGATATCACCACGATCAAGAACAAGCCAAGGTTTTTGAATGAATGAGTGCGGGGGATTTTGGTGCCATTTAAGGTCCCGATGACAAGATGGTCAGAAGTAGTATTGGTAGGAGTGAAGAAAACCATGAATTTGCTTTTTCCAGCATTTAACATTTATGCTGTAACATAGAGCATGCTTACCCAGTAAACTGTATAAGAGGGTTACAAAATGTATAGCTGTCCGAGTTCTCATTTTGTGTGTGTGTGTGTGTGTGTGCATATATTTGTGTTTGATAAGTATAGAACTGCAGCCATTTGTAAATATTTGTTTGCATAATGAGAAAGTGATCATGTTTCCTTTGACCTTCATGTTTTTATTTTTTTACTTTGTAGAATGTATGGCAATAGAATACAGCCAAATGAAGAAAAGAAAGAATCATTTGCAATATCTGTTAACTTTGCAGACATGACTTTCCTCCTGGAATGAACTGAACCTCTGATGATGTCAATTTATTATGGAGGAGTGATAGGTCTCACTAATTACATCATCTACACCCACCTCTCGGTCCTGACCCGCCAGTTGAGAATCACTGTGGTCGATAATGTTGTTCCAAAGTGAGAGAAAGCAAACCAGCAGGTGTTGAGTAGATTCTGCAGATAAAGACCTAATCTATTACCTTTGATGACGTCAGGATCATTAAAAGGCACGGACGGGGTTCGAACCCGCGATCTTCGGTTTACGAGACCGACGCCTTACCACTTGGCCACCGCGCCTGCGCTCTGATCCGCGTGAGTTTAGTTGATGAAGGTAACACACCGAATATGGTCGTTACTTGATATGGAGGTTAGTATTTAACTGCTGATTCCTGTTAAACAGCTTGTGGTAAATAAAGCAAATATGCCAACTTCAATGACGCAATAACGCAACTCCACCGTTAGGGGATGCTGTTGTATAGAATAAGCCCCAGATAGCGTTCAACCCGGTTTCAGGCTCTGTGTATGTTTTGGTCATTGGATTGAAATTCAAGGCATTTAAAAAAAAAATTATTATCAGGATCAAGAAGCAATAAATACATCTTTAAAAACCGGCGATGCTAATTTTTTGTCTCTAAAAAATAAAATGACCAAAGCAAAAAGCGCCCGTTTTCCGGAGGCCTATGCTGCCACCGGAAATTGTCGTTTTCAAAGTAAGACTCCTGCCTCTGGTTTCCTCAGCCCAGATTGAAATGTATTTGGAACCACTCTGAGATGATTTTTGACTTGGCAAAACAAGACTTGTCATCTCTCTGCACGCATATTACACCAAAGTGAAGAGGTTTTTTTTCTTCTCTACTTTCTTGTGCAATCATGTCCTCTTCAATAGGACACACTCTTTTATTGTTTCAAAAAGAACGTCCATGCCCGTGAACTTCTGTTACACAGCATCTTCGACCCCGGAGTTCTTTCTCGTCCTTAATTGCGCTATTATTTTGCAAGCGGCAACTTCCGGTTACACTGGGTAAATACTAAACACTTGCTTTGTTTGTCTTCTCATATTCATTTTTGTATATTTTGCCACTATATTTTAGTTTAATATCCTTTTCTGAATGGCCAAAAATACTGTGTCCAGTTCTTTTCAGAGAGGAAGCTTTTTTATTTGTAATGTTGTTTTTAATCACAGTTTTTTCTTCTTCTTTTTTTTTTTAACTTTCAAGTTTAGATAAATATATAGTTTTTTGCTGATCACTTTTTTTTTTTTAATACCAACGCATCTGTTTGACATTATTTCATTTTCAAAATCTCACCACTATATTGCGAAATTTCATTGAAGTTTTGATGATGTAAAAAAATAGCAATGCCATTTTGAAAATGCAATATGAATGGAGGGTTATCAATATTATTGTTCTTTTGGCTGATTTGGGTCCCACAGCTTCTTTTTTTATCTTCTGCATCTTCAATGGAAACAAAAACAATTAACATTCTCCCATCCTTCATCCATAAACCTTTATCTGCTGCCTCATAACTTCAATAGAATCAGAAAAAGTTTTTATTTAAGTACAAGTTTTCCACAATACAGGAAATGACACGTGGTGGATCTGCATGATCTGCACCATTCTTGGTCAAGAATCTTCCAGCTCTCCGCTGCAGGGCCCTTAGCATGTTTGCTAAAATTCTCATTTCTAATCCTGCTCATCAGCACCAATACATTGTTGTATTTCAGGATTAATAAATCACACCTCAATGCTCTCGGATGTCTATGTACACATTTATGTAATTAATTCTGACCTTCTTAATACCTAAACCAAGGCTAATACTCTTTTTGGCATGCCGCTGTACTGCTGCTTACTGATCTTCACCTCTTACTTAACCTAACTTCTAAAATTGTGGCTGATTAAATCCACTCTTAGAAATTTCAATACCAAACCTACCTTATCTAGACAACCAACACCAGCTACATAAATCAAATCAACAAAAAATTTTACAAATCTGAAATTGATTTATTTAGTTTCCTGAATACATACATTTGCCATACAAACAGCATCCGAAAGGCCTTGCATGCTAAATTATGATAAAAACTGCAGGGGTCTGGTATTATTTGTCTTCAGCCAATGTAATATGTATGAGGCTCTGACAGCAGCTTTTTGTTGTTTTTCACTGCAAAACATCAAAGGATGCTTGTCTCTGTGGCTTTTGAGGGGAATCAGATATCCCGAAGGATGTTTGAAAAATGAATTAGACTGAGTTCCATTGGGAATGAATTAGACAACCACAGATGTGGATTATTCACAGTCACCTGCTGGTAAATCATTGTTGGTACTGCTCTAAAAAAGGCTTTTATTGAAGAAAAAAAAAACTTTATTGTAATTTAATCCATACTTCTTTAAAATGCTGAACGATTAACCTTTGAAGAAGCTGAGTTATTATAACTAATCTTTAAAAAGTACAACTTTCTAAGAATGTGTTTATTTGGGAGTCGGTGAATGGTTTTGTTTTGTTTACAATGTATAATTGTTAAAAATTCACGAAAAAAAAAACATTACTTGCAGGAATTATTACATCTATTCTATGTCCATTATTTACCATATATTTATCCACAAATAAAAACCTTAAACTTCCGCTTGTCCCTATTATAACTTGTTTTATATCACAACACAATATTGATTACCATTGTAATTTTTTAATCTCTACCACATATTACATCAAATGTTAATGTAAGGGGGTGTGGCCTCCTTCTGCCTTACAGCGGAGTGAGACTGTGCAGCGTATCTGCCGTACCAGGAAATAGCGATGTTTAGTCATTTGGGCTATGAAAAGCACAAAATGCTGACACTTTCAAACTTATAGTTACTGTAGGCTATCGGAAATTGAAAAATTAATTATAATTATAGTATAATTTAAACAAATAATCAAAATGTCAATTCACTTTTGGGTAGGCACTGCCTACCTTGCCTACCCTGACTGTATGTCACTGGTGTTGACATTGGTGGTCTCGATTTGCAATGTCCTGCCTATCCTAGTGCTCACGGCACGTCACTGTCTGAAACAAAAGTATACCATAGGTGGTGTAATAAATCTACTAGTGCTCCAAATTTTCTTGTAATCAACTTCCGTGTGTGTTGACGGCTGCTGCTAGTGGCTAGCCTTATTAATAACTCTTTAACGAAACGTCATTGACTCACAAAATAAAGTCTCTAAAGAATGTTAGCTATGAGGTTAGCGAACACGGTCGACTCCTCATCACCATCCGTGTTTTCAAACAGGAGCTCCCAAACTCTCCTATTTGCCTCAGCAGTGTTTCTTCTCGCTGTCTTCAACCTTCTCTGATATGTTTCCTTTATCCTTGCTGTGCCAAGCAACCACATGCTAAAAAGTCAAAACATCAGTCCCTCGGCATTCTCCATTATCCATCTGTGCCAGCTTGTGGGCGTTTGTTCGTGTGCGTGGGTCTCATCGCACAGAAAAAGACGTCATGGCAGTTTCGCGCGTCAGGTTGTTGTTGAATGGAAGTGCTCCGCAAAAACAGTATCGAGTCCTGAATGCGAGTAGAGCCCATACCGCCAGTGGAAACAAGCCATAAAGGCCACATTTAAGTTTGTCTGTCAGATGAGTTGACAGAAAGTTGGTCACATCTGCATACTGTCTGCCTCAACATCCACTGACTGTATTTTGTGGTCTTCTTCATGGGACTATATTTTGTATGTATCATGTATACCTCATGTTTAAAATTTCACCAACAGTTAACTGTTTGATATTTCAAAATTTGAAACGTCTTTACTCACATGTCACTAAAATCCTAAAGGTGAGCAGAACGCCTAATTTAAGATACGTCAAGTAAAATTTCTCCATGATCCTGATAAAAGAGCGCACATATCCCCTTTCATTAATGCAGTGTTTGTTGACATGATTACTAGAAGACTTTGGCTTTCGCGAACCAACCTTTCCATTCACCTAAATCAGAAAATATTCTGAAACAATATTGAAATAATCATATCACAGCTGTGTCATTGGACAATGTGGCATGTTAGACACCAGTTGGCTGAAACAAAATTGCTGCGATTGGCAGCTTGTGTGACAGATTTTTGCTGTTGCAGTCCAAGGAGAAAATTGGTCATTGTGAGGAAGCTGGCCTGGACTTGATCCTGGTCACAAAAGGACATGCAAGCGTGAAATCCATTTGAGGGGTGGGCAGCTGATAATGCTAAATAACAAAAGCAATATCATCTCTCACCCTCTCTCTGCAAATGTTTTTTTCAGAAATGCTTCTTATTCATCTCATTTTACTCAGTTGCTGTTTCACAAAATATATTACTTGCATTTGTTAAAAATCTTTTAGTGCTTAACTGAAGAGTATTATTCTGAATTTTTGTTCAATTTTGTGCTTAATTTAAAATGCGAAACAAGGTTCACAACCTCATGGTTGTTGTGTCTGTTACCATGGTTACATCTAGATTGTACAGATGATCATCTGCTATTCCCCGAAAGGGTCGCAAGGCTACAGCAGAACTACTAAACAAAGGTGCTTGTCTCTCCCCAACAATGGGAGTCATAAGAAAGAGATTCAATACAAAGTATCGAAGAGCGGCAGAGTGGGAACGGCGTCCAGTCATGGCAGACCACAGGGATATGGCACGACGAATCACTCGAGAGGGAATAAAGGTGAGAGTGGCTATCATTTTTACAAAATGTTATTGTTCGTTTAGAGCGTTAGGCAGAACGAAGCAGTTTCAGTTCTAAACATCTTTGTATTCAAGCTTTAAAAGCAAGGCGAATGGACCAGAATGGACTAAAGAGGAAACATCACCTTAGAAAATTTACATTTGATAGGCAGAAGCAATTAAAAGGAGAATGTTTACCATTAACAATTACTCTGTCGGTAAAATTAGAGGAAGCTTTAGCACTAAAAATTGCAACAACAAAAGGAATTGCATTCAAAAACAGTACATCTATCTCAAAATACTTTACAACTTTTTTATAGATCCATAGACCGTGATAGAGGAGCTTTGAGTGTTGAAACAAAGGCCTTAGATGCAGTTTTGGGTGTCGTCCATACAATTGTGAGGAAAATAAAAGTGGTCAGCTTTTTTTCCCCCTCTTTAAACGAGACAAGAGCCAATGCTTCATGTTGAAGCGGACCCCCTACTGGGCAGCCCATGAGCCTGTCGATATAAGGGTTTGATGTTAGACGGAAAATACATCCCCCCCAACAAACAGAGAGCCTGGAACAGAGGAAGAAAGACTAGAAAGGGAAAAACCGTCGACAGATGGACTCGGTTGTGATTAAAGATGGCGGCAGTCTTTACTGCAGACTGCGAAGGACTGCATTCGATGCCTGGACGAGCGGTGAGCGTAGTCTTCGGTTCAGAGCAACAAAGCCAACAATTCCATAGCAAGGTAAATCAGCAGGATGTCTGCTTTTGAAATTAAGTGGGTGAAAATACTGTCCCCCGATTCATAACTTCCCATTGTGTTGTGCATCGCGCTGCTACGTCTCAGACGGTGCGTCCCATTGTTTCGTCCTTCCTCTCAAACAAAGTAAAGCACATCATTTGATTTGACCATTGAATGCTTTTCCATTGACCCAGATGGCAAAGACTTAGAAAATCAACATTCTTCTCAAGGCGACAGATCTGTGATGCTCTTTGATATCTTGCCAGTTTTGTATATCTTAGTCATAATCACCATTTGCAATGTGGGTCAAAAAGAATCCTTTATTTCTATAGCACTCTTAGTAATAACCAGCAAAATAAACTAAAATCCACAAATTGCTCAATCCCGTGTGCCTAATCCATGCCATGATGTCTGAGTCATGATCTATTCAGCCAGAACAAAGGACATCAGCAGGACTCTTGAATACATTTTCTCGCAGTCCTTTATTCTGAATTTAAAACAAATATGGAATAGCTTTAATAAGTCTAATGCAGAGACATCAATCAAGAGAACTTTGATGTTTTGAATGACTTGGTTCAACTTCAATGGCAATGATGAACTTTTTATGCTTTTGCTGCTTTTGTTCTATCTAAAATTAAAGATTTACGAGTTATTCAAACAAAATAAAAAAATTAAAAAAATCTTTACTGTGTCAACTGAAAACGAAAGCATTCATTTAAAAGCCCTAATGGGCTTTTGTTGATCAAAACAGTCCTGAGAATAGTTATAATAGATCTGCTTCTGTCAGACCACTAAATTCACCCTGACAGGTGGAACAAAAGGTTGAAGAAAGGCCGGGCTCAGGAGCTATAAAATTATCCCCTAGTTGTTTTTAAAAATGACATTTAAGAATGTAAACGTAGTCTAGAAATGTTGTGTTGCACAGAACTGTTTTTCAAAAAGTAGGAATTTAATGAATATATCACTGCACATGCACAGGGATCACCAATGGATCCGTGAACTTTTGCCTTCACTCTTCATCGAACAGCTTATTTAAACAACTTTGACACAATTTTGTTCATTTTTGTTGATGTTAGGACTGGGCGGAATCTGGGAAAAAAAAGGGGGGTGGGGGGTGGATATTGGGGGATATATGCAAACTCCAGAAAGAAAGCAAGAGTCAAACACAAGATATTATTACTGTGAGCCATAAGTGCTAACAATTACACAACCAGTTTAAACTAAAGTCATGACCATACATTTGATTAAAGCTCATATTTACAGCTGCTGTTTGGGTTGCTATTATTTCATAAATAAACATAAAAATATATAAGATCATATTAGATGACCTTAGGTTTATAGCCTGATGACTAGTACTAGTACAGTACTAGTATTTGGTTGATCATTTTTAGAAGTCAGAAATGTTTTTTAAGTCTGCAGTAAAATATGTTTAGTATATTTTTCTATGAAAAGCTGTCTGTAGACACACCTTACAAAATAAATCTATAAATGATATTAAAAAAAAAACATTACTGTCTTTGTCTACAGTTGTCATTGTTAAATATGGCCCTAACAGTTTAACTGATTATTTGCACAGCTGTATAATCTCCATATATGTATGTAGAGTCCTATTACATTAGAGTTAGGGCCTAGTGGTTAAGGGCGCTGGCCTTGTAATCAGAGGGTTCCCGGTTCAAACCTCACCTGGGCCATCACTGCGGGATGTTCGAGCAAGTCCCTTAACCCCGGACAGCTCCCCAGGCGCCGCAAAATGGCTGCCAACTGTTCCCCAGGGATGGTTAGTGAATTTCTCCATTGTGAGATCAATAAAGTATATAAACTTTAAATAAATTAAATTAAAAACAAAATTAATGATAGGTGAGCGCTGTGACATATATGTTCCATAAGGAGGGCAAATAAATCAAGAATGTGTTTGATTTGTTGTAGAAAAAATATCAAAGGAATGTGGCAGCATGTGAGCTGTAGCGGTTGGAGAACCTAAAGAAGAAAATACTTTGCAAATAAAACAGTGACGAGGTTGATAAGCTGAATGTAAATGTGTCAACATGAGAGATTGTGTCGAACAGGATTGACAACCATGTTAGATTGTTCCTGTCAGTTCTCTATGCTTTGAGGATGTGGGCACACGTGTTCCAGTTTTGATGGCTTCCCCCTTTTTCTGTTTTGATTATGTGAGATATTCTTTGTGTGTCATCTTCATGGGCTCCTCTGATGGTGTCATGTTTGATGTCTAAGATAGAAGTGTTCATTGATTTAGTATAGGTAGACTCCTTTCACAGCTGGGGAAACAAAATGTGTTTGTTTGATAGAAGGGCCACGTTATCAACATTCATGTCAGCATTCAGAATAATTGACCAATCTGATCATTAACAAAGGAAAGAACAAATAGTTTTTAATCCTAATTTTGTGTCTTTTTCTGTCATTCTGTGTATGCTTGTTGTTGTCTTGCTTGTTATGATTGCATGTTGTGCATTTCTGTTGTCCTTTTGTTTATTTGTTCTGTAAAATGTATGTTTTTGGAATCATATTGTGCATTTATGTTGTCATTTTGCGTTTTTCTGAGAAATGTTTGTCTATTTCTCTTGTCGTTTTGCTTGTTTGTTAGTACTGTGGGTTTGCTGAGTAATTTCTTGAGTTCTTCTTGTCTTTTTGCGTACTTTTGTTGTCATTTTCTGTAATTTTCTAAATATTTTGAATCATTTGGAGTATTTTTTGTTGTTGTTTTGTGTTATTTGGAGTGTCTTTGTGTATTACAGTTGTCAGTTTGTTCATTATGCTGTAGTTTTGTGTGTTTTTGGAGTATTTTCTGTGTTTTTCTTGCCCTTTTCTGTATTTTTCTGCAATGTTGTAATTCTTAATAATTTTTAATGTATTATTGCTTTCGTTTTGTGTATTTTTCTGTCATTTTTACATTTACTTTGGGGATCACATGAAATTAGACCGAGGGCTGCATGTGGCCCCCGGGCCGCCAATTGCCCATGTCTGCTGTAGAGGGTAAATACCATGGCAAACCATGGTATTTGCTCTTCTAATGACTTTGATTGACTTCTTATTGTTATCTTTGTAAACCTAAATCTGCAGCCCCCAACCTTTGTTTTTGCAGGATCTGCTCCACATATTTTTCCTTTTTTTTCTTCTAGAAACCAATGGGTGCCAAAGTCATAATGTGCTGGAACCATTCTGCTCCTATTCATGGAGCTTTACTGGTCATGAGGGTGAGAAGAAACGTACTGTCATTACAAAGTGATTGGAAAATCTATACATTGGAAATAACAATGAAAGAACCGACTGCTGGAGGATTCACGCTGAAAACAGTTCAACATCATCAGGTAATTTTATTATACGTACATTATGTATGCGCACGCAATTAATAAAGCTTTAAAAGTAAATGTAACCTTGCCAACCCCTATAGTTTCTTCATCATAATTTCATTATATTTTGTACTTGCTCGAAAAAGATTTGATATTATAATTTGACCAAAAACTCTCATTAAAATTGATGTAATAAACCCATAGCAAATTTATAAAGACAAAATTAAATACAATTGATTAAGTTTAAGAGTAAAAACATACATGCTTTTTTTTTTTACAGAAATATGCATGTTTACCTTGGGCATGTGTAATAACTAGCATTATAAGCATTTTCATTCATTTGACTTATTGTATTTAAAGTTGCTGGTTTAACTGTAATAGCTTTTTTTCTTCTTTTTTTTACAAGATAAATGTTTCTATATTTGTATGACTCTGCATTGCTTTGTATTAGCCACAGGCTACGATCTCACATATTAACTAAAAGTTCACGAGTGTGCATTGTCCTTTTCAAAATAATAATCTATAAAAATAGATAAATAGATATGATGTTTGGAATTAAATCTTCTGTCATGTAATTATATACACAATAAAACGATTATGCATAATTTATACATTTAGAACAAAAGCATTAACAACAGGTTTCCATTTCCACTCCAACTCCTCAATGGCTTCTTTTTCTTATTCTTAATTATTTTCCTGTTTTAAGACAAAACAAACTTCGCAGATCCACACCAAAAATCAATTAATGCTGGATGTAAATGTAAGCTTTTGATGAGATAAGAACATAATATTACATATGGATGGACATAAAGAGAAGCTCAAACTGCTTAAGTGCAGAAAACCCTTTAGCCTGGACGAAGCTCTTGCAAACACTTTCTAAGATCTGCACTTCACACCTTTCTAGATCTGATCCTTTGGATAATAAAATTAGACAAAGTGTTGAAAGGCACGTTTGACCCAGCTCTGGTGTCCTCAGATGGTTTAATCTGATTACATAATCAAAAGGCTTTTTGTTTTTTTTATTATCTTCTACTGGCCTTCATCTTACACTCAGTGAGTGCCTGGCATCAAAGCCCTGGAACAGATGCAAGCTTTGTATTATTCCTGCCTCTGTGTTTTTTTTTTTCTCTGTGGGCTGGAAGAACATATCAGTGTCTTCTGTCAAACTCCAACTTATAATCATTTCACTTTCATTCTAAACATCACCCCACAGCTCCAATAACAAGGAAACAGAGCTTTTTTTTTTTTTTTTTAAATTGAATTCCTAATACTTTCTTTTGAAGCACATTGAGCCACAAGCATTTTCAAAGCCATGCATTGAGCCACTTGATTGTCGTCAGTTAAAACATATTGGATTAACAGCTGGGCCTTTTAAGATATAAGAAGCACACTTGATGAATAGCACAATAACAGAATATCATAAAATGAGTTTTATTAAAGCATTTCGTGTCCTGCTGCCATAGCATGTTATTATTATTGGTCAGTTTACCATTACAGTATATGAGGTAACATTTATCTATATATTGGTCCCAACAGCTATGACAGCAGATACATTGTAATAGATGGTGGTCTAAATGCAGCACAGACACGGTTTAATATATACCGTGTTTATTTGTTGATGGTGGGCTCTAATATTAGAAATTGTTGTTTATGGTGATGGTTATTATAGTCATAATTGCTTTTTGTTATGATTTTCTCTTGTTTGTCTATTGATTGATTACACTTGGAGGGAGGGATGAAGTTATTTTGTAAGCATCTAAAACTTTGAATCTGACAGATTAATGATGTCCTGTGGGGTTCCTCAGGGCTCTGTTCTTGGACCCCTACTGTTCAGTCTTTATATGCTTTCTTTCGGACAAATTCTACAGAGCTGGAAGGTTGATTATCAGAGCTACGCAGATGACAGACAAGTATATCTATCACTGAATCTAGATGAGTATGGCCCCATAGAGGTGTTGTGTTACTGCTTAGAAAAACTTAACAGCTGGATGAGTGAAAATTTAATTCACCTAAATCATGACAAGATACATTTGCCTTACAAGAAAAACAAGGCAAACAGTAGAGGAACATGTGGCAAAGGGTCCTTATATGTGTGGTGGATGTTTATGCATGATATAAGCTTGAGTTTGAATTTATATACATGAATGGAAACATATGTACGTGTACGTGTAATTGTGTAGATTTGTATATGTGAGTTTGTATGTATGTACTGTATTGCTTCTTTACCTGTTTTGTGCAAAAGTACCAATGTTGTCTTCATATTGGTTTGCATACTGGTGTCTGTCTATATATACAGTATCTTCATGAAAATACTTTCCCGCATGGCTGATGCTAAAGAGAGATATTCTGCCTCACAGGTGGACAATGCCACTGTTGTGCTATCAGTTACATCTAATGCCCAGTCTGCATCGCTGTGGGTTTTTAGGTCTGGTTTTTCTGAGCCATTTCTCTTTTTCTGCTGTAGCTATACCAAATGATGCTGAGAAAAATGGTAGAACCAAGACAATACGGGGAAATAGAACTGATCATTACACATGCACTCAAACATATCTAAGTAGTCAGTACTCTCAACAGTTTGATTAACCAACAGAAGAACACTGGAACAAAAAGTTTTCTGATACATCCAAAGGTACAGCAGAAAAAGAGTTATAACCTACAATTTACCAGACTGCAGAGCAATAATTTGCACCATGAACGACTCACGTCATGTCCACATTAGATGACCAACGTTTTCTTAAAACATTTCAGACCGAAGGAGATACAAAAAAGAGGGAGGAGTATCAAGGTAAACTGTGAAAAGTGTTTTGAATAAAAAAAATATTTACTCAAAAAACCCACCTTTTCAATCAAACAAAAGTTTGAAATAATGCAAAAAAATATTTGACACTCCAAAACATTCCATTTAAACACTTTTCCTCACTGATTGAAAATGTTTTTTTTTAAGTGAAGTTTGTTTTGAATGAGATTACATTTTTTCAATCAAATAAAAACTCACTTAAAAACAAAACAAAAAAACACATTTTCAATCAACAAAAAAAATGTTCAATTGCATTTTTTTTGGAGTGTCTAATATTTATTTGCATTTTATCACTTTTTTTCCCTTTGTTTGAAAAGGTGCTTTTGGATTGAAATTAAGTTTTTAGATTTTTTTGTTTACAAAAAATACTTTATTTGATTAAAGCAACTTGTTATATTGAATATTAGCACACATATCCCTCCATATATGGAGAACCAAACATGCCAATAGTATAAACAAACAAATACATGTATAAATACATAAATAAATAAATGTGGAAATAAATAAATGTATGAATAAATGTAGAAATACATTTAATTATTTATGTCCCATTTCTTTACCGGTTTTTTTAATTTATTCACGCATTTAATTATTTATTCCAATATTTATGTATACATTTATTTATTTATACTTTTGGCAGGTTTGGTCCTGCAGCAGTGTAATGAGGTGATGGTGTGTCTCACGTAGCACAGGAACACCCTGTAATGTGGTGTAGTGAACAGAGGGGGCGCTGTGTGCTCTGTGAATCCTCTGCTATACACAGACACTCACTGACATCCATTAAGCGGAGGAGAGCGGACTGCCTGCCTTATTCTAGTGCTGCACTATGCCGCTTCTCGCTGGGACTTGTGTCGGTCCAAACGTCCAATGGACTCAAAGGCAGCGGAAAGCTTTCCACCGGTTAAGTATCTGTCACTGTCCATATATATATGTGTGTGTGTGTGTCTTTAATGCTGGGATTGCGGTCGCTTCGCTGCTTGTGAGTGTGTTTGTGGATCGATGAGGGATTCCCTGTGTATGTATGTATGTGTGTGTGTGTGCATGTGTTTGTCTGTGTACCGTTTGTTCGCCCCGTTCTTCAGCTCTGCCGCACATACTGGACGGACATTATTAATAGTGTGACAAAGTTGTGCACTTGTCAGTGGGGCTGCTGGGAGGCCAGGCGCCCAGTGTGTGGAGTTAGTTTCGGGCTCCCCTCCCCCACACCGCACTGCTTCTGGAGAGGCCAAGACATGAATGTGATGGGAGGCTGTGTTCAAAGGACGCGTTACATACTGACACACTCACTGCTACGGGAAAGAGGCTCACGAACCGATCCCAGTATCTGATCCCCGCACCTGCTTTTAATCACGCGGCGAATCCCGTTGCAATCAGTCAATCAATCACGCACACCTGTGACCGCACGTGCATCATCTCGCGATGCATCATCCGCTCATAGGATGTAAAGTTCTGCTTTGTTCTGATGATTTGTGTCACATCTCGTCATCCATGCCCGCTTTTTTCTTCTGGAGACCATCCCAGCAGACATTTATTTATTAATAATGGGGTTGGTCGTTCAATAACTGAAGGATTGGGGGTTCAAATCCCTTTCCAGCCAACTCATTGTCGTTGTGTCCTTGGGCTGGGGTTGCACGATTATTTTGATCAATTTTGTAATTCCGATTATGATCACAATTATTTTTTATATTTATTTATTATAAATTGCAATTGTTTTTGTTGTACTACTTTAAAACAAACACTGTGTGCAGTTTACAGTGTAAAATTAAGCTTTAAATAATAATAATTATAATAAAGAATTATATATACCAAAGGCTAACTGAATTTATTTAATCATGTCAACCAAATTCGTGACCACGGTTAAAATTTGATTAATTGTGCGATGGCGCACTATGGGCGAGGGGTCGTCTGCTGATCCAGAGGTTGGGGGTTCAATCCCAGTCTATACCTGTGTATGTGTCGATCGAAGTGTCCTTGGGCAAGACACTGAACCCTAAAAGCTGGGATACACTGTGCGATTTTTTTCAATTGTTGCACTCAGCTCCAGCTCAAACTGTGCGACTCAGACGCAGAGCCCGAATGTGCGCAGCTCACGATGCATGTTCTCACACTGTACGGTCCGACACTCTGATACGATCTGACTGCTCACACTGTACATTCATACATGACACGTCAGGGTCTTGTTTCCGGAAATGCAACGTACAAATTAGAAGAAGAAGAAGAAGAACACTGAAGCGTCACTATTAAAACAGACAACGTAGAAAAACCCGGAAGTGGGGAGATGCTCGCAAATCTCAGCAAAAAGAGCTTTAAAAAAGAAAAGACGGTGACGTGATGGACCAGGAGCTGGCTAGACAGACGTGGGCATGACAGTCCGTCAATTTTACAGCGGTCCTACGGTGTTCGCACATGCACAGTGTGAGCGTTTACGGTAAGCCGGTCCGTGGCACTGCTGCAACTGTGCGATACCCTTACGAGGAGCGACTGGATTTCAAACATGTTTGAAATCCTTATGACCTGTGATTGCTGATCGGGAGCTGGTCGTGAGGTGTCAATCGCTTCTCGTGACCCCATGTATACTACACGATGCACGGCACACGATCTAGCAGAGACTCGCACGATCCCACAAAATAGTCGCACAAGTCAAAAGTTGGCTCAAAATGGGCCAAAAAACGCACAGTGTATGCCTACCTTATGTTGCACCCAGTGGTTGATTCGCGCCTTGCGTGGCAGCTCAGTCCCATTGGTGTGTGAATGGGTGAATAAGCTGATATTGTAAAGCGCTTTGAGACTACTACTGTGTGGGGATAAAGCACTATTTAAATCAATTTACCATTTATAGCAGCATCACTTCTGCCAGTCTGTCCCAGGGCAGCTGTGGCTACAATTGTAACTTACCACTACTAAGTGTGGGGTGAAAGAATAAACCTATGTAAAGCGCTTTGAGTGACCAAAATAAGGCGCTATATAAATCCAATGCATTATTATTATTATTATTTATCTGAAGTAATAAAACCACAGTGATTAGATTTATTCAGAGATATATGGTCTTATGTGAGTGGTTCATGTGCTGCCTGTATTTCAGTAGAACAGACTTCCACTGCCTCAGTCGTGCTGCAAATTGATCTGCAGTTTGATATAAATTGGACTAGACAGGGAGTGGGTGTGTCCTCAATGTCATACATTAAGTGTAAACGCAGTAGAAATGAACCCTGTCTCTAGAAATTAAGTTAGTGTTCAAATTAGAAGCATAATAATCAAGTGTTTTCTCCGTTTAAGCTGAATGCTGCGGTTTAATATGTGATCCAAAATAAAATTCATATTTGCTTCGATGAAATTCTCCTAGAGATGATTGTGATCTGTATTCTGCTCTCAAGAAAAATAGGAAGTGCTGCGAATGTGTCAAACCGTGACTGCAAAAGCTCTGAGATTGGATATTGTCCCTGCAGGCTATCCTGGCATTTTTGTGGTAATTTGTAGGATTTTAGAAATAGACAATGACATTTCTCTCCTGAGCTCAGAAGTTATGAGACAAGACACCCAGCATGGTGATGATTTGTGGTTGATAAGTCTTTAATATTGGTTCGAATAAGAGGAGATCAAATCTGTTTTTTCAGATATTTTTAACAACTCAGAAGCATTTGATGTATTCGTATCATGAGTATTTTCTGTTTTGGTCACCAATCTTAATTATTTATTTTAATTTGTATTGGTGTGCTGTGAGTTAACAGAGATTGCTTCTGATTGGCTAATCTCACATTATGTGTAGCCATTGATTGGATGAAGTGTATTATTTGATGCATTTTAGAGCTTTTTCTGTTTTGTTTCTATTTTAATGAAAATCTTAAGTGTTGTTGGTGAAAGCAATGATAGAAATGATTGGTTAAAGAAACGCTGCTCAGAAAAGGATAATAGATCCCAAAGATAATATTTAATTGTAGCTCTAAATCAGGAGTCATAGTTTGCACAGTGAGACGGGTTCATCTCTCAATCATGAAACCAACAGGAGGCCATGAATTTCATTTGGAAGAAGATTATGGATAATCGTAGCTAGTCCGTTTGCCAAAACAGCTGGTTGTGTTGGGTAGTCACAGCATATGTGAAAAGGAAGGAAGGAGTTATGCTGGAAAATAAAAACATACTTAACAAAGCTTTGTTTAGTATGTTCTTTGTTTGAAATTATGCAAGATTGCGTAGCACAATGTTCTGTTAGTGATTTGACAAGTCTGTTCGTTTGCTACTTGCTCAACATTCAGCCACTTGTTTTACAGGGAAAAATATCGTGAAAATGCATGACGTCAAAATTTTTTTTTTTTTTCTAATATCCGTAAGCTCTGCACCTCTATGAAAGCATCAATGTAAATTTATATTTGACAGGAGTGTACAATATGTGGCCAAAGTATGCTTTTTTTTCACTGATAACAGAAATGTCCCCTCTGATCTATTTGTCTAAATTAGAGAGGGGCAACTTTACTTTTATCGCAACATGGGCTGCAAAATAGTTATTCTCAGATTTAGGGGCCACATTATAAACATCCATGTTAAAAAAAAAAAAAAGACCAATCGGACCACTGATACAGGAAAGAAGAACAAAGGGTTTCCTTTTTGTCTTGTCATTTTTCTTCTTTTCATTTTGGTTTTTGGAGTAATTTTGCATTTTTCGATGTCATTTTGTATATTTTTCAGTCAGTTTGTGTATTATTGTTGTCATTTTGTACATTCTTCTCTCATTTTGTGTGTTTTTTTTGGAGCCATTTTTTGTGTTTTTGATGTGTTTTTGGAGGCATTTTGTGCATTTTGTTGTTGTCTTGTGTGTTTTCAAATAGTATTGTGCATTTTTGCTGTCATATTGTTTCTTTGGAGTCATTTTTGGATATTTTTGCTGTTGAATCATTTTTCGCATTTACCTGTAGGGCAGCACAAAATTAAACTTGGGGGGCCACATGTTGCCCATTTCTGGTCTTATATATCTGCCAAAGAGATTAAGTGTCTGTCTCTGGATGTCCAAAGGATTTACACTATAATAAAAATGATTTTAGTTTTGTATTAAGGATTGAGTGATCTCATAGAACTGCTTGTCATTGTCTGTTTTTCCTTCTTGCAGGAGTTTTCTTGTGGTGGCCTAAGTATAGATCTGGACCACATAGCTGTCCTGTGTGGGCTCTGCAAGGACATAGTACATGAATGCTGGGACTATGAACATCAGCGATGAAAGGGGGTTCTTGGCTGTTCTGGGAAGCAGTTTCACAGAGGATGCACCCAGACCTCCAGTCCCAGGGGAAGAAGGAGAACTTGTCGGCAGTGAGGGTCGCCAGCATGGAAACATCAGCTTGCCCTCGAAGCATGACTGTCTCAAGTTTGAGGCGCCGGGGGTGACACCCAGGCGGCCGGACCTGGACCTGGGTTATGAGCCAGAGGGAAGTGCTTCCCCAACACCTCCCTACTTAAAATGGGCAGAATCTCTTCATTCTCTCCTGGATGACCAGGATGGTATCTCCCTGTTTAGGATGTTCCTCAAGCAGCAGGGGTGTGTGGATATGCTGGACTTCTGGTTTGCATGCAGTGGATTTCGTAAGCTTGAATCAAACAAGGCCAACGAGGAAAAGAAAGTAAAACTGGCAAAAGCTATTTATAAGAAATACATCATGGACAGCAATAGTATTGTCTCAAGACAGATCAAACCAGCTACAAAGTCTTTCATCAAGGACTGTGTGACAAAGCTTCACATCGACCCTGCAATGTTTGACCAGGCTCAGACAGAGATACAGACCATGATGGAGGAAAACACATACCCTTTGTTTCTTAAGTCTAACATTTATTTGGAATATACACAGACGGGAGGAGAAAGCCCCAAGCCTTACATCAATCAGAGCCCCATTTCTGCAAACGGAAAGGGACTTTCTGGATACTTGTCAACTTTAAAAGAATATGAGGAATGGAGATGTGATCAAGGGCCTGAGGAGCAGGCCGAGATCAACCTGACACCAAACAGCCAGCTTGTAATGGGAACGACGCCACAGAGAGAAGTGGATGCTGCAGGATCGCAGGACAGCAACAACAACAGGTAAAGTCCTTCCAGCAATTTGATATCCGATAGAGGTCACAGCGCCTCTCTCTGTAAACTGCTGACTTATACTGAAACCTCCCAGCTTCATGGATGCTGCTGTAGGTTTGGCTATAAATGCAAAGTGTGAGTTTACCACGTGAGAGTCCCTGAAGGAGTTCTTTATGTTTTCATCCTTGTTCGGAGGAAGTCTTTGAAGTTAAAGATAGCGATTGTTGTTTGAAGTTCAGCAGAGTATATGAGAAATCAGATTTTCTTCTTAGCAAAGCTGGAGTGATACAGTTAATCAGGTTTGCTGCGTAAAAGAGGCCAGCATTCATAGTCCAATACTGTGTTGTTATTATTTGTGTACTTGTGCTATTGAAAGCTGTTGTGGTTTTCAATCTTGAGATGGAGATTTATGAAGTTTTTATCCTAGTTAGTAGGTGGCGGTAGAAAACTATAAACTCAACCTTTAAATTTAGCATTGATAGACCTTTGATCACAAGGATTACCTGTGAAGTTTAAGCATACATTAGTAAGTTTTGCTAATAAACAATTTTGTTAAAGAATAATACCTCATTCACCATATTCCTGGGGCGGCTACCACCTAATGGGGGCAACTTTGTGTGGGATAAATGGCTGGCTATATGAAATAAAAATAGAGAGAAAATGAAATCACTGAGGTGAGCTTGAACACAGCTGAATTATTTTGCTGTACATCCAGTCATTTGTTACATGTACAGTACATCGGCTTCCTGGTTTTGCCTTTCACAACAAAAGTCCCAGATATAGGCTAAACTGGAGGCTCTAGATTTATCGTCTGCAAACTGCTACCTTTACTCTTTATTAGCAAGTTGTTCTCATTGTCATATTTGATATATAAAGTTTTCATCATACATCATTAGCCAAAAGAAAGAATTTAAACCCAGAATTAAAGCAACATTATTTTTTCCCAATTTTGCTTATTGTGAAATACAGTTTATTGCAACTTAAAGGTTTGCTTGTTAAACATTTCCTAAAATACTTTGTTACTTAGTTGTACAACTCACAATAGTGTTATTATCACTGCTTTACATCAATTAGCACTGACACAGGCTTTAATAGCATGAATGCCATCACTTAGTTGACTGATAAACTTCAGCAAAGTTCTTTAGGATCATGTCATGAATTGATGCTACATTGACCTTTATTCCAAGTCAAGAAAAGGGCCCACAGTTACCATCACCTGACAGATAATTAGTTTAACATATAAGTGTGTGTGTGACAGAAACACAAGTGTCTAAGTTGTAGAAACACAGTCGCTAACAGCTAAAAGCTACACAACACAGTCTCTTGTGTAGCATGTTGTTTTCACCATATCTCTAGAATGCAGAAAAGTTTTTTTATGCAAGAAGAAAAACATGACCAAAGGCATTTTTTTGGGGGGAATTGAGCTTTAAAATATTTTCCAAAGTATAGTTTGTGGGGAAAAAGTAATCACCACAGGCATATGTCTGCATGTGAGCTTTTATGCCAAGCCATTAAAAAAACCCTTTTTATTTGATGATTGAAAATATTTTCACACCAGCACTTATTCATACAGAATTACAAAAAGGCATGATTCATTTTTTAATACCCTTTCAGCATCGCCCGTTGCTTTTCAGTGAAACTCCATTTTACTGCCATTGCCAGATCTCCTTAGAGACCAGCAACATAAGACATTAGATAGTCTCTCAGATCAGCTTGAAAAAATAAGACAACTTGAAACAGAATTGTCTTTGTGTTTATTCATGTGTAGCTAGAATAAGGAACTACTTCAGGTTTGTTTTCATTCAAAACAAAGGCACACTTGAAAATGTGTATAATAGCGCAAACAATTTAAGTTACGAGATAAACCTAGATTCAGATTTTGGCACACTAGCGACTATACACCCACTGCTTTACATCAATCAACCACAACATTTGGACTGCTGACAGGTCAAATGAATAACGGTGATTATCACTGTATTGCAGTTCCATTTTTAATTGATGGGATAAATCGGAGCACGTTTGACAGAAGCAGATTTCGCTTGGGGAGGATGTCATTGCCAACTTTGGCAGCATTTTCATTTCAAAAAGTCAGAAGACAAGATTACAACCTTACCCTAAACTAGTTTGGTTTATCTTGAATTTTCAAATGACTGTAATAAGTAGAGGAATTGTTTGGACTCTAGTCAGAATGTTTGAATGTGTAGATTATAATGTAAAGTGCTTTGGAAGCCCTCACATGGCGATAAAAGCATTATGTGACTTGCATCTTTATGATGCAACCCAGGCCATTAAACTGTGATTACTGATCTGTTTTTTTGCTATTAACGATAACAGTATATTACATTAACACATGAATGTCATTCGAGCAAAAATCATGAAGTTTAATATCAAAGATTTTCTCGTTGCAAACTGACTAAATGTACGCCCTTGAAAGACCTTGGGTTGGGGCTCACATACTGTGTCTTTTTTGGCTGTGGAGAGATGTTGGCACACATTCAGTAATGGAAATGTACGGCTTCCAAAATGTCTGACAGGTTTTGTTGAGAATATGAGAGTGCTGAAATGGGACATAGTCTGAGTGACAGGAACTCACTGCAAAGAAATGTGAAGCTTTCACATTCAATGAGTGGTTCAAAATGCCTTCTAGCTGTTGCAGAATACCATTAACATGTTGCTTTACTTGTTTGAATTTCCCAAAATTTAAAAGCAATAAATGTACTGTGTATTATACTGCATGTTAATAAGAGGAAGTGAAACACAGACAAAAGCTCTTGATCAAGTCTATTGGGGTCTTTGTTAATCATTATGCACATAAAAACATCTATGAATTTAAGTTATATGACAATATCCATATAATTTACTTTAATATTTACTCTATACTATTTCTACAAGTGATCATTTTACCCTGACTGAAAATGAATGCAAAGCTTCATTTTAAGTGTGAAAAGACACTGGTACAAGACAGGTTTAGGTGTTGGTGTTTTAGTTCATCTGGTGATCATTTTACACAGTGCGTCACAGCAGAAGCACTGCATCATCAATCACACTGCTGCATGGGATTTTGTGCAAAACGTGAGGGTGATTCGTCGATTGTTGGTAATTTAAGGTTTCACAAATAAGATTTTGAATCACATCACACATTTCCATGGTATCCTTCCCATAAAACAAGTGGTGGACTCTATTAACCCTATTTAGTATGTTTTGTAGTCTAAATTGGGTAAGCCGATGAAACAAAAACAAAATGGAAATTGGTAAAGTGAGGATGTGGAAATGGTAGACTCAGTACACACGGCCGCTACAGGGAAACTTTGAAACCACCCCGGATCAGTTTTTTGTTGCTGGCCCTGTTCTTATAATTGTTTAAACTTTACATTTACAGACGCACAGAACGATGTCTTCTCTAACTCGTATCGTCACAGACAAGAAAAGAATCAGAATTCTTAAATATTGTTTTCAAAAGACTTGCATTTCATTCTTTAAAGTGTATGTACACCCCTAGGGTGTATGTTCACCCCTAGGGTGTACATACACACGTAGCTTGATGAACCCTCTGATTAGACTAGAATCTGCTCTTTATTGAAGCAGAGTCACAAACATCACTGCAGCTGAACGCAGTCCTCATAGAGCTGTCAATCAATACTCACTGAAGGCTGAGACAAGGAAAAAGCACAAGTCTCTTCTACCAAATTTTATAGGAGGTCAACACCAAGAAGCAAAAACATCACTGAACCAAATCTCAGCCACAATAACAAAATGCATTTGTAATAGCCAGAGTTGAATCCATAGAGGGAAATAACTCTGACATTTTACAACTAAAAATGCTAAATTTAAATACTTGGATTAAAATGTGAAGAGTAGTACTAGGATCAATAAACTTCATAACTAATCGTATATGTATTCAGCAGAAGAAAATTGGTTTTGGGGTGTACTTAAACTTTAACAAACTACAAAACACACACATATATATATATATATATATTTTTAATTTATTTATTTTTTCCAAACCAATTAAGGATGCTCATGGTTAACTGCTTAACCGATAACAAACACAAAAACTTAAACCAAATAATAGTAATAGTTGATTTTTTTAGAATTAGGTATCTGTGCCAGTCAACTAATCGTGGCGTGTCGACATGTGCAACACGTACAGAAATGTGCAACAGGATGCCAGGTGGTGCTTTTTCATGATAACAACCAGTAAAAAAAAAAATAAAGAGGAAACCAATTTTTGCTTAATGGCGTTCAGCAGTGCTGCAGGTGTTTGTTTTAATAAAATCCTAAATATTCTGTTATTGTTTTTGCAAATAAACAAATCATTCTACTTGATAAAAACATATTGCAGTGGAATTATGCTGTAGAACTAGAATAGCTGTGTCCATTTGATTCATGCACGATTGCGCATAATATGTCAAAGACCCTGCCCCATGAATAGGCAGCTTTCCTAATACTATATAATACTAGTTTATTTTCATTACCAGTAATGCCAAAATGTTAAATTCGTTCTCTGCACTTCGCAGTTTTTGTTTCACTAATCCTTGCTCCGCTCAGCCTCTGCTCTAATTATTATTCACTGCTGAATGCAGATGCAAATGAAAAATCGCTCGGTCACAAAGGTTTCATTTTGAACTTTGGGTTCCTTTGCATTCCAAACAGGGAGAAAACTTGGGTAAATGCTTCAGGGAATTCCAATTTGAATAAAAAGTAATGATTTAACATCTATAATTCATGTGAGCGAAGCCCTTGGAGAAGTGTGCTCAGCAGAGTCGATGACTGTGAATGTAAATGGTGTCAAATGAAGGCTGCTCGTCACATCATGACACTGTGGAGCAAATAATAATTAAACACATGGGTTTACTTCACCGTTCTGTGATTAAATGTGAGCCATGACTTTAATGTGTGGTCAAATGTTGTCATTTACCAGGGCAGTTGTGATAACAGGTTACAAGGTGTTGGCAGCAGCCTCACAGTTTTTATAAGCTGCTGATGGTGTGTGTGTGTGCGTGTGTGCGTGTTGAATATTTATCGGACACATTTTTGCATACGCTGTCACTACAGGAATAGTAGTGAATTTGATAAGTATTGTGTTTTCTTCACAGCCCATATTTGATAGAGTTTAAAAACTAAATCAACTTTTACCAGCATTTTCTGTTTTTTTTCCAGGCCTGCTCAGCATCGGCTTCCTGTCAACCCACTCAGTGTGATGGCACCCAACACCAGCACTAATGACAGTGAGCAGCAGAGTTTGTCCAGTGATGCTGACCCACTTTTCCTCACAGACAACAGTGTGTATGTACCTTCTCTCCCCAACTTATAACACACATAGATTTGTATAATATTACTCCTAGGGCTCCAGTGAATTAATTCCTTTAGTAATTGATATATCATTGATTTTTTTTTTTTTCAATGATTAATCAAAAATTCATTAAGAGAAATCCAAAAAAAATGCAGTTTTTGGTTTGTGATTTTATTTAGGTAACTTGTTCTTTTAATTAAAAATTGATTCGCCGATATATTGCGATATGTCACTGCACAATTATTGTATCGATTTAAAAAAAATGTCGAAATCGCTCAGTCACGCAAGACTTTATTGAACTACCTCACTCCTCAACAGTGTTTGGAATAACGGCGTTTAAAATGACGGCGTGAGGTAACGGCGTTTGTTTTTCAGTAACGGGGTAATCTAACTTATTATTTTTACGCCGTTACAACACCGTTATCGTTACTGAACGTTAAATGCGGTGCGTTACATGCATTGATTGAATAAACTGTTATTCCCGGCTTCTGACTCAGCTGTTGTGAGGAGGTGGGTTAAAAACAAGGTGAGAGATTATGATTGGCTTAGGCGGCGTCATGTTTCATGGTAGCCAATCAGAGCCAGTGTTTTTACACATGTGCCAGCAAGAGGAGGCAGGTTAAAAACAAGGTCAGCGATTATGATTGGCTAAGGCGACGTGCCAGCACACGCACACGCACACACATACACACACACACACACATACACACACACACACACAGAGCAGATTGGATGAAGCAATGGAGATGGCGAGCGTGGATCAGTCTGATGAAAGGTTGACATCTTTAAGGTGACGATACAAACACTACTTTACATTAATTGTGGTCAAAGGCAAGAACGTGATTGTGAAGTGTTCATTATATCCAGGAGTGAAGACTTTGTCGACATCCTTTGTAAGCAACGCAAAATTAATGAAGCACCTCACGACACACGCATCTAAAAAATGTGAATTATTTGACATAGAGCAACTTTTTTTTTTTTTAATAGTAACGCAAATAGTTACTTTCCTTGGTAATGAGTTACTTTTATTATAGAGTAATTTAGTTACTAACGCAGTTACTTTTTTGAACAAATAGTGAGTAACTATAACTAATTACATTTTTGAAGTAATGTTCCCAACACTGCTCCTCAATGCCTTTTAGCTTGGAAGTTGATTACACTTTATTTTCATAAAACATACTGGGCACTTTTATAGTTGTATGTGGTTATTTGGTTTTTTTTTAAATTTTTTTAAAGAATTTAAGAACTTAACAGAATCAGAATCTTCTGTAGAAGCAAAAGTTAAAGTTTTTTGAAAAATGTAATTGAATAATATACCACTTATTTTTGATATTGGTACTTGAATTACAGTTAGTTACCATTTACTTGTTTTCGCAAGTATAAAACAAAATAAAATAAAATGTGTTTTATTCCATTTTATACTTATTAGGGTGAAATTTGTAATTATTGATATTGCAATATATCGCGATGTATATTGTGTTGTTTAGTATCGTGATATATATTGTATCGTGACATGTGTATTGTAAATCATATCATCAGATTCATGGCAACTTGCACCCCTACTTTTAATTATTGCTCAAAACAAACAAACATACACAAATCTATCATAAATAGGTATTACTTAAACATAGGTGTATAAGCAACACTGCCTAAATAAACACAACCACAAAGCTAAATTGAAGTAAAACAAAATACATTTTACATTTAAAGGAGGATAGGGCAGGATTTGTGAAAAAATAAACATTCATTTGAAGCTTTTTAATGCTAATGGTTGATGAAGTGCTCAAAACCAAAGAGAATGAGTTCACACACATTTCTACTTATTGCCTTGAACAGATTGTGTTATACATTTTGTACTGCTGTTCTGGGTCCGATTTCCCCGCACAGTTCTGCTGACGTGAAGTCAAATGACGCTGGTGGTGACGTCAAATGACGCTGGTGGTGACATCAAATGACGCTAGCGCGCATTCTCGATGGCTGGAGCTGCAGCCCAATCCCGGGCAATAAAAAAGAAAGAGAAGACGGCTTAGAGACTGATGCACAGATGCATGCAGAGACATGTGCACAGGTCTTGCAGTAAACATTACATCACAGTCACATTAAATAAATAAATAGGGCTGCATTTTCTCGTCCGAATCCGACCCAACAGTGAAAACCTTATTCTTTTTCTCAAAGAAGTGACAAATTTATGTTTAAGTGGTAAGCACTGACTTTATGAATAAACAACTGATAATGTCAACATGAGATCAGCGCACGGGTAACAATGAACGTCAAACACAAACAGCGGCGCTGTGCACGCAAGAGACCCATCGGATTTATTTACATAATCCATTTTATTGTGCAGAGAAAGGAGATAGGAACGGTATATTCCTTTATTATTATCCACTGCGGATCACAGATCACATTCTTCAGCGCTACAGCATCTGTGGCAGGAAAGGAAATTCTTCCTTTGTGCGCAAACAACACTATGTGACCAAACCCGAACACCAGTTAAAAATATCTGTACGAACCCGACACGTCTGGTGCCGTCAGGTCCTGTCAGGCTTTAGTCGGGTATCCATCCTCTAGTATGAGCTGTGCTCCGGTGATAAACAGTGAATGCGTGTCCCCGCGCCGGCTTGGCTGATGGCTGCAGTGACCCTAACCACCGTGGTGTCACTATGGAGTCTGATTTCTAGATTCTGCCTTATTCTCCTTGACATGAATTATATTATTATTATTAACAATAATAACTTCCCTTATTCCATTATCCTTTGAAAACAAGAGTCTCTGGTGTAACTCCTTATTTAGTTGCCATACATTTATATTGAATGTATTCAATTTCAAACTAGCATTGCTGATATTTTCTTATGTTCTAAGATACTTACTAAAGTTTATATCTTTGTAAGCATTACTTTTGCATGCATACAGTTTACAATGCCATAGTCAAGGTGAAATACTGCATAGGAAGTGGATTTAAAATGTTTTATTTATATTTTTTACTGTTTAAAATGAAGGTGTGAGATTTAAAAGCTGCTATCAGCTATTTGCTCGTTAAATTCCCTGCGCCAGAGACTCATACCATATACAGTTAGAGGCTCATGGACGTACTGGTATGCAAAGCAGCTGGTGGTTAAGCAGTTCACTGTAACCATGCAGGATTCAGCTGTTGCTGCACAGAAAAATCCAGGTTAAGTATGTATCCATTCAGGCAAGAAAAAAAAAAAAAAACAGCTGCTGAAAGCTTTTTTTTTTCTTCAAATCCTCTTCTGTTGTTTATTCATGAGACGTTTTTCTTATTAATGGCTTTGTTACTTCCAGAGATGGGCTTCCACCCTACAGATACCGCAGACTGCATCGAAGGGAGATGCACGAAAGTGCCAAAGCAAATGGGCGAGTTCCCCTACCTCATATCCCAGTGAGTTATTCATGGGTTATTTCACTTTCTAACTGTCTGTGCCTCGTTTTCCTCCTGCTACACCATCGCAGGTGTGCACATTTATACTGTGCCATGTGGCAGAGCCTGTGATGGAGTGTAAGAATAGCTGATGGTATAAGAGAAGGTTGTCTAAAAAGCAGCATGATGTTTTCCTAAGCCGTACGTGTGGATGCCTAGCAGACGTGAATCCTCACTGTGACACTCGGCTGCAGCGTTGGCTGTCACCTGCTAGGAAAAGCACGGCCCTAATTAGGCGTCTGAGTAAAGAGCCAAATTAATACTCCACATCATGTTTGGATATTTGAAGTGACATCATGGTGAGGCACAAATCTTTAAAGCATAAGGCTATTATTTCCTTGCTCAAATATATTAACCATCCTATTATCCTTGGGGTCAATTTGACCCCATTCAATATTCATGATTGAAAAAATAGTAGTTTAATTTGTTTTATTTTTTGCTTCATATTCAATGATTTTTCCTAATTTAATGTGTACAATTGACTAAGCCAGGGTTGGGGTCAATTATAATTGTAATCGCTTAATTGATAATTAATTACAATTATGGTGAAAATGTATTGTAATTGTAATTTAAAAAATCTGTTGCTGTTACAATTGTTATTAAGTTATAATTGACTTTGTAATTGCCATAAAAATTGATAAAAAATTGTCAATTCTAATTAAAAGCAAAACTGGGGAACCATGTTACAGTTCTATGTAGAGTTCTACACACATGTCATTAACAGTTATTAAAATGTTTCATATCAAGCTTTCCCACATTTTACCATTTTAATAAATTGAAATCTAGAGGTATACTGGCACATAAAAGGCTCAGACGCCCACACCAAAATATTAAAACCTATATTTTCATTGATTAGGAAGCCTAATAAGATAACCAATACATAGGAAAGAAATTAGATAATAGATATTTATTGATTTAGGACCTGTTAGCATGAGAGATGCTAACAGAAAGCTAACACAAGAGGAAGGTTAACATTAATTTGGTTATTTATTTCAGGCTCAGTAATTATGATTATTTGTAATTGAGAACATAATTGTAATTGACTTTCTGAGAATAAAAAATAATTGTAATTTAATTGTGATTGGAAAAAATTCTGCTCACTGTAATTGTAATTGAATTGTAATTGAATATGGGTAATTGAAAACGTATTTCTAACTGAAAAATGTAATTGACCCCAACCCTGGACCAAGCATAAGATTTTTATGATATTAAAATATTGCAGGCATTGGTGTTCTTCTGGGGTGCTTTTGAGGGGGGTGGGGGGGCACAATATTCTCATGAGTACATCAATCATTATGGTTCATTCTGTGAGAGTCATGGATGTGCACACCAAATTAGAAAATATATGGATGAAACATATTTAAGATACAAATAACTCTTTAACAGAAAGTTTGACCGGATGGTGTTGCTGCAAGTAAGGTCATATCATCACCACAACCAATAGATTCATAATCTTGTGGTCATTAATGTTGTCAGTAAGTTTGAGAAGATTTAGATGAAAACGATTCAAGATAAATTAATTCTAATTTAAAAGTTTGGACTGATGGTGGCGCTAGAGAACAGGTCAAGGTTTCATTCAACAAATAAGGCCAATAACCCTGGGGCCAGATTGATCCCAAGAGTAAACTGTGTTAGTAATATGTTTAATCATGTCTTTTCTGTTGGTAAAGGAAGAATTGTTTTAAATGTAACTGTTTTATGCATCTGTGCAGGGTTTGTTCATGGCCATCAGAAGTTGTCATACCTGTTAACAATCATTAAAAAAAGATGAGCAACATTTTTACCAGTTCAGCCATTATTACCAGTTCAGCAGGTCCCTGTTATTTCACATCAGACTTGACAGTATTTTAGAGGTTTGAGTGTTAAAACCATCTTTGCTCCCGTTACTTTGTTTTGATAGTTTATCCAGCAGGGACCACAACTCACTGAGTGCTTACAGTTGGATGTTTATGCCTCTAGCCTCTAAACCGGATTCCAAAGGATGTGCACGTGGCACCAGACAGGTTAGCTGCGGAGCTGATCAGAAGACTGGAGGACGTGCTGAGAGAGAGGGAGGCAGAGGAGAAACTAGAGGAGCGACTGAAGGAAGTTCAACTGGTAGGTTTCTCTTTATTCTCTGCTGCTGCTTCTGCTCCATACAGAGCACGCACAGTGGATGTGAGCGTTATTGGATGTGGGCGGAATCTGAGGTGAATTCACCCGCACCAACTTCTAGCTGGGCTGTGATTTATAAAGGAAAAAGTGCGTGCAGGTGGAGAATTTTTTTTTTTTTGCATGGTGCATTTTTAGAATTTTGACATATGTTCTCCTATATATGTTTTATAAATGAGGCCTCAGGCCCTTTATAAAAATGCACATACTGTACTTCACTAAGACATTGTGGAGCTGAGGCTCCATCATTCAATTCCAAACGTTTCATTATACAGGATCACACTCAAGGTTATTTTATTAGTAACTAAGAGTAGATTCAGTTTAAAGTGAGACAACGTTCTCTTCAACACACATCAGAGAAAACAAGTCACACACAGAGGAATAGAGGTCAAACATACTGGCAAATTTTAAGTTTTATTGTTTTTTTAAAGCTACTTTTACTTGATGAAAAAGGAAATAAGAAAAGAAGAATTAAAGAGAGATGATAACCCTGAAGCAGGCCATGGTCGTGCTCTGTCTGACTTCGTTACATGGTGTAGTGACAATTACCGTATTTTTCGGACTATAAGGCGCACTAGCAATGAATGGGTCTGACTGGGTCTATTTTCATACATAAGGCGCATCGGACTATAAGGCGCACTGGACTATAAGGCGCACCGGTTTGTTATTATTAATATTATTCTTCGCATTAAGCGAAATAAAATAGTCAGATAAGTCAAACTTTATTCAACTCATTAACAATAACTCTCAACATTGTTCAGGTTTAACACATAAAATACAGAACAATACACTCACTTTTTCAGTTCAGTATGTTGAAGCACAGTAGTTAATTTCATACATAAGGCGCACCTGATTATAAGGCGCACTGTCGATTTTTGAGAAAATGAAAGGATTTTAAGTGCGCCTTATAGTCCGAAAAATGCGGTATTTGGACCTGAATGTAACGAAAACTAAAGAAATGATCATTGACTTCAGGAAAAACCCACCAAAGCATGAAGCCAGCATCATTAATGGTGAAAAGGTGGAAATGGTGAACACCTACAAAATACCTGGGCACAATATTTGACGCCAACCTCTAATTTGATAAAAACACAGGCTTTTTGCGAAAAAAAGCCAACAGCACATCTACCTGCTGCGGAAACTGAACTCTTTTAATGCATCCAGACCTATTTTATGTGCTTTTTATCATTGTTTTATTGAGAGTCTTTTAACCTTTTCATTCATGTGTTGGTTTTATGGATTGTCAGTGAAAGACAAAAGTAGCCTGTCCAACATTGTAAAAACTTGTGCCAGGATCATGTGTGTGCAGATTCCTGATTTGCACTCTATGGAGCAGGCAGGTGCTTCAAAAAGCAAAGAACATCATTGGCCATCCACATCATGCTCTTAAGGAAAGATTCACCCTGATGCCCTCTGGGAGGCGCTATCTCGCTCCCATCAGGAAGACAACTAGATATACAAACTCTTGTTTTCCTGCTGCCATCAAGCTATTAATTACTAGTGAGAGGGCCAAATGAGATGTCTCCTCTACTGTGTTTTAGGGTTGAATCTATTTTTATTTATTTATTGCCACTATTGCACTTTATCGCAATGTTGTAACTTCATGGCTGTCTGTTTTTCTCGTGCACAGTGACTGATAAGATGAAATGTGGATGTGTGTGTAATGTTCTGTTCCTTGCTGCAACCCAACCCACTACTGCAAGCTGAATTGCCCCTCGGGGATAAATAAAGTTTTCTGATTCTGATTCTAAAACAGGACAAAAGACGTTGCTAAACCAGGGGTTCTTAAACGTTTTTGATCTCGGGAATCCCTACAGGGAAGAAATCCCATCAATTAAACACAATTAACTGCCATTTGTTCCCCTAAATGCCATCGGAATGATGAACATTTCAACTTAAATATTAAATATTTTTGTAGTAGAAATGAACTTAAAGAATACCTGTACTAGTCTTGTATTTAAAATGTGTTTAGTGTATTACCAATAAACAAAATATGAACACCTTTATTAGAAATTAAAAATGAGTTTGCATGTTTTTAAGCTATTGAGCTTAAAATAGGTTCAAAGTGATACAGCATTGTGTCATGCCCAGTATCCATATACTGTACATGTAAATGTACGGTACATTTTTTTGGTGCATTGGTCCCCATATGTAATTATACACTTTTGTAGTTCTACAACATGAATAATAGTTTAAGAAAATGATTATTTCACGCACCCTTAAGCTACGGCTCAGCCCCAATTTTGAAAACCACTGGGCTAAACTATGCAGTTAAAAAAAAAAATAAAGAATAAGGGTAAATAAATATTTTAGGGAATATGGGCTGTGGCTGCTTTGTTTTTCTGAAAGCAGAAAATACCTAAAGCATTTGCAGAGTTTTTCCCTGCATTATGTGTACTGAAACAAGTGATAAAATATTCAGTACCCATGAATAAGCTAGAGAAAAACAGATTGTTGGTTGAAGAGCATCAATAGCTGCGAACCTGCTCGTTGGGCTCTAAGTTCTCACTAACAAAGGGAACCTGATTCTGTGTGGCCTTCATGAAATTACAGAGGCCATTTGAAAGCAGAATAAAAGCCTTTCCTGAATCAGTTGGAGAGGCCTGTCCTTGGCCTGGTACAAATACGCTTTCATAGATGAATCAGATGGAGCACCTGCACGCCCGCTCTGCGACAGTAAGCCGTCTCTTTGTTGTCACTTGAACGCTGATGAAATTGTGGCTTTTCCCACATACCTCGCTCAGTACACAGAGCCAAGTATGGAGTCTCGAGGCACACCATTCATGTGGTCGGCCCCAAGAGGAGATAAGCTGCCATTAAACAGTTTGAAGTTTACTTTATGAATCTCCAAGGCTAAAATGAAAGGACAGCCTTCATTAGTTCACACCCTGGAGACAAAGGAGGGAAGCAAATAAATACTCTGACAGAATGCTATGATTTCCATTACATGCACGTGGACCAATAGGATCATACTAAATAAAAGTAGCTCATCTTAAACTATTGCCTGAACCAGTGGTTCTCAAACTTTTTTGGCTCAAGTACCCCAATTTTTAATCCAAGTTTCTCCTTATGACTACAACATTTTGCTCCCAATTCTGTGAAAAAAACCACTATAGAACATAACGATGGAATGAAAACAGTGGAATGAAACAGTATTTAGTTCCTCCTGTTAAGATTTTTTTATAGTTTTTATCATTTCTGGTCATCTATCACCTGGTGTGGGACCAAGACCGATCCTTGTATTTTCAGTTCATGTTCTAATCAAGATCATTTCTGTCATCATCATATGTGTTTTTGGAGTCATTTTGTTTTGTTTTTTTTTATCTATTCTTTTTATTATTCTGTATATTTTTCTCTTATTTTGTGTTGTTGTTGTTGTTTTTGTGTGTTCTTGGTATTATTTGAATTATTCTCTCAGTGTTTTTGGTGTCGTGTGGTTGTTACTTATGTCGTTTTGGATGTTTTTCTGTTACTTTTGTGTATTTTGTAGTGATCTTGTGTATTTTTCTCTCATTTAGTGTGTCTTTGTTGTTGTTGTTGTTGTGTTTTTCTGGTAATTTTTAGTATGATTATCATTTTAAACCAAAAATAAACCCCATATTTTTATTGCTTTCATTCGTAAAATTCTTCTCTCTCTCTCTGTGTGAAGTACCCCTGTAAGGCTGTTGCGTACCCCCATTTGAGAAACACTGGCCTAAACTATGAACAGAAAAAAAATATTTGAACTATGTGGTTGTTCCCAACTCTCCTTCCTAGGTTTGGCTTCACTTTGTTGTTGGAAGCTTTTATTATTTGGCTTGTCTTCTTACATTAACCTGATGTGAGAGCGGGACTCAGTTTATAGTGAACTGTTTTTATCTTTATTCTTCTTTTAACACAATTTAATCTTAAACAAATATGAACAATCATTGGCTATTAAATACTTAGTTGACCAATAGGATCAATGTTTTATCTGACACTTTCTTCACTCTGGCCACATGCAAACAATTAATTTGAAGAAAGATGTCGATAAAATGAATGAAACTTTTTCATTCAGTGAGTACAAAGGGCTTAAATGTCAGTGTTATACTTTTATACACCTTTATGGCTGGGCTTAATATGAAGCCGGTGCCGCCAAAAGGAGACTGGCTGCATGTCGATTATTTTCAGTGTCACCAAAGCAGTAAACCAGCAGGCACTGGAAAGTTTGGCCTGTGCAGAAACAGAGCTTTGATACCCTTAAAGTGAATCAACGCTAGATTCTGGGGGAATAACAAACACAGATGGTTTGGAGCGTGAAGAGTTGAGCTTTGTGAAAGATGCATTTTAGACTTGGACTGGCTAAAAAATGAAAGGTGTCCCTTTGTTATGCATCTTTTGTTCTGTGGCTTATCCTAAAATTTGTGAGATATTGAGCCATAATATGTCTTTATTGTCCAGGTTTTGAAAACAACCTGCTTTAAGGCACTTTTAGTGTTACTATAAACATCATTAGATTAAGATTTTCCCAAAAAATAGTTGTTTTTTTTTAGCTTTTAAGTATTTTTCTGTTCATAATCCTACAACACTAGTAGTTCTGCTGTTATTTCTGTCATCGATGCACATCCCTCTCAACCCCCCCCCCTCCTTTCATTGCCTGCAGCATCCCACCAAGTAATTCCCCCTCGAATCAGATTCTGTCAAAATGGTTCCCTCTCAGTAAGTCAGTCAGAGATAATGCTGTGCAGTGTGCAGCTTTGTGCAAAATGAAGCTGGTAATTAAAGATACTCTTTTTTTCCAATCCTTTGCAGTAAGTAAGAAAAGATTCATCATGGAATGGGATTAAAATCTGCAAAATAGTCATAATTTGAATATGTAAAAAAGAATGGTAAACAGTGAAAAAAGCTTTTGAAATGAGGTTGTAAATTAGTGCATCTTTAATGTGAGTTTATAGCCAAACTGTCAGTTTTCAATCTAAAATTCTACTGTTTTATTCTTTTTTCTACTTATCACCTGTGTGCAATGCTAAAGGAAGAGGATGGAGAGGAAGTCACAGCAAACACCAGTCTCAGGTTCCCCCCTGCTGCACACTTGCAGAATTACAGCTGCAGCTACGCTGACATGGCCTACACTGGTCCTTTTCTGCGAGACGCACACGAGGAAGATCCCGAGAGCATCTTGGACGATCACGTCCAACGAGTGATGAAAACCCCTGGCTGCCAGTCACCAGGAAATAGCCGCCATTCTCCAAATTTAAGGTCCCCAGATGGGTTTCCCGCATTTAAAGGGGCAGCTCAGGAAAAATATCCGTCCAAGAACAGTCACAAACACGTACAGCACAATCAGCACGCAGGTGGATGGAGATCCAAAGAGCAGTGGAGACCCGAGGCCGTGCACGGCAGCTCAGCCTGGGGCTCAGAGACCAGTCACTACGGATCTAAGCCTCACAGCTACGCAGACGGTACTGGATCCAACACCGTGGATCTCACAGGGTTCAGGTAAGAAACGCAAGTCTTTTATTTGTAGTTCACATTCTACCCCTGGTTTCCCATTAATGCTGGGTTTTTAATCGTACTGTAGTGGAAAAGGTAGCAGCACGCAGTGGAAAAGAGCATTCAGGAAAGGTGAGGACGTACGGCCATGTGACGTTCCCGGGCAGACAGAAGAGATGGAGAAAAACCAGAAGATCCTTTTGTGGCTGATGGAAGGAGAGAAAGAAATGGTTCAACACAAGAGGAGTCCACTCTGGTGAGTGATAACATTTCATTTTATAGGTCACTAATGGCTGAGATCATAGGCCACCAACATCCCAGTAATACTTCAGGTTAAAACATAAGAAAAGGTGATGCTATTAAAAACATATTTTTCTTTATTCTATACAGTAATTTGGATAAAGTGGTTATGATGATAATCTACTTGTGTTAATTTGGTTCCACGTTTATTGGTGATGGGTGTAACTTAATAAGAAAAATTTAAATAATCTTAAAAGTTTCTCTTGATAATGTGATTTCTTTTGTCATTTGTAAAGCTACTTTGCAAACACACCTGATTAAAACATTTAGTTACAAATATTTGGAACTGAAGCAGTTTTAGCTTTATAAATCCTAAACACCTCTACACTACGCTTGGACCTGATCTACTTTTCTATTCCTATTAAAAAACAGTTTTAATGTCCTTATGAAAGTGTGGCCTTATTATTTCAAAGAATTCTTGGTAACACTTTAAGGTTTATACATAAGGCTGACATTACGCTGCCATTATCTGTCATTAGCACAAATAAGGTGTCATGGAAGGTCAAGTTTTACTCTTTAGAAATTAAAATAGACATACTGCTGCAAAGAATACCTTCATTCAAACTTTTCTCCATCCCTGAACTATACATTTTGTTATAATACAGTATATCAACAAAGAACAGATGACAGCGTAATGTCAACCTTTATCTATAAAACTTCAAGTGTTATCAAAATCATTGAGAAAGTGTGCAGGTCCCTTTCTTTCATCACTAGGTATTTATTAAAGGTGTAATAATTGTTCAAACTTCCAGCAGTATCTCAGGATCGAAGAGGATCACGGCGTATGAAGGCTCAGCAGAGCAGTCAGGTCTGATGCATCCCTGCATCAGTAGCCAGCTGCGCACCAACGTACAGCCTTCCCATCCGTTCATCCAGGATCCCACCATGCCCCCCAACCCCGCCCCCAGCCCACTGACTCAGCTGGAGGAGGTTTGTCGACGGCTCGAGGAGGAAAAGAATAAAACGGGAACGTTGCAGCCGAAGCAGAGGTGAGATACTGGTGTGCTATGACTGCAGCACTGCTAGCATTCCTGTCTCTAACTGTAGAATGGTTCTACCCTCCAGGTACGTGATGGAGGTGATCCAGAGGGGCCGCACCGCAGTCCGCTCGGCACAGTTCCCTCCTCTCAGCGTAGTTCCTGCTGTGTCAGACACTGAGCTCTCAGAGACAGAGTATGTGTCAAAACTGCAGATTTCTCTGTTTTTTCTTCTAAATATTGGAAAACTTTACTGATGAAGCTGAGACACATATTTCCTGAGCCTTTGAGGCAGACGAGTTCTTCTTCTAGATTATGAGCACAGGTTTCTTTTAACCAAGGCATTCCTGTTTGATGTGTAACTGGGCTTTCTTACCAACTGGAGGCTTCCCAGCAACAGTCCACACTCATTTAGCACACCTTTTATAACAGTGTGCATGGTATACTGAAGTCTATTCAAGCAGGAGAGCTTGTCTTATTTGATAAATCAAGTAAAAATAAAAATAAGCAAGTATTTCTTTATGAGATGAAGACGAGCCTCAGTGTGAATCCAAAGTCTGTGGAAACGTTTTTTTTTTTTCAGACAAGCACGAAGCGTCTCAGTGCCTCAGGGACGTAAACAGAAAATATATCTGGTTCAGGTTTTCTGAGGCATGCTGTAAGCTGTATAAGTGAAGCTAGAATTTAGAGCAAGTATGAACAACTGGTGGCCCGGGGACCACGTGCGGCCCTCAGTCGAACTGTGTGTGGCCCCAAAACAATACCCTCAAAAATTGCAATTTAGGATTTTGGAAGGAAATGTCGCACAAAACAACAATAACACACAAAGACATGAATGTTGATAATGTGGCCCTCGGATCCAAAAGAGACATTTTTGTGAGCCCATATATCTTTGCTGGTGTTCAGCCATGCATTGTTTTTGGTTTCCGATAAAGTGAACTTGAATGATCAGGACTTGCAGAAGTCAATAAAACATTTATATATTTCTTTTAACAGTGAGAATGACGTTCTTTAAAAGTATGTTCTTCAATGAAAATGTCTCTTTCTGCTTCTTTTGAAGACGTAAAGCTTCTAAAAAGCAAGCGTGTGAAAACACGACGGTGGCGTATTACTTCTGTGAGGAGGCGATACCATACAGGACGTCTGTCAGAGGGAGGGAGGTGACACTGGGCCAGTTCAAGGAGCTGCTCACCAAGAAAGGAAACTACAGGTGGGATTTATGCTTGTGTTTGGAAACAATAACAGCTTCATTAAGATAAAAAAAAAAAATACTTTAGTTTTCTGTTGAGCTTGTGTGTGTTTGTAGAATTAAGGAATTTAGAGTGCCACATCTTATTTTTCCACAAGACATTAAAAAGCATTTAGCCATTAAACGGATCTTGTGGAAACAAAAGCCTTTGTAAACATTATAATTAAAAAGTGAATTGCTATGTTTTGCCGTGGGCTGTTTGCATTGTGGTTATTGCTCCTGGCTGTTATTGTGAAACATGGAGGAGCCAAGATGTAATTTAGACATTTCCGCTAAAGCAACTTGTAGATGACAAAGTCAGAATTGGACAGAAACTAACAACGTAAGACTTTAAGAATTGTTTCAAGATTTTTCTGGTTGGCAGTACGATTATTAAAAGGTTGAATAAAATAGAAAAAAAGAGAGAGAGAAGTTCTAAACGTACGGGTCTGTCACTAAAGTGGTTCAGGGAGGGTCATGGGAATGTTCTTGAGCAAATAAATGAACAAATACATTTTTGAAATTAAAATTTTCAGTATTTATATCCTGATAAGAAAAAAAGCTTTGTGCTCTTTTTTGAAACCGTGCTTATTTTTGTTTAAAAAATAAAAATATAAAAAATCAGTTCCTTAAGACGGTTGTTCTAAACCTTACGGTCATCAAGAAACTAAGAATATTTTTTGAACAATGAGCCCATTTTTGCTAATTTTTACCTTTTTTCTGCAACTTCACCAAACTTCCCATATTTTAACCTTTTTTCATAACTTCTTGCCATATTTTTGGTCCCTTTATTGCATTGTTGCTACTTTTCTCCCATTTCTGCCACTTCTACATCAATTTTCAATGCCTTTTCTGCACATTTTCCCCCCATTTTTGAGTAATTTCCTTCACTTTGAAACCCTTTCCACCACTTTTCCAACCTAATGTCACATATGTTGACCCATCATTGTCACTTTTAACCTCTTTTCACCATATTTCATGCTTTTGTTTTTTTTTTTTCCTAATTTAAACCCATTTACCATTTGTCACGCCCATAATTTACCAGTTTAAACTAGTTGTTTTCTCTTTTTAATTTGCATTACCCCAATCCCCCTCCACCTATTTCCTACACTTTTAAACCAACTGACACTATGAATGAACCCTTTTTACCACTTATTCTATCCGTTTTTAGCCACTCTAATTTGCAACTTTTAACCAATTTCTGTGGTTTTTAGAATCTCATTTCACCACCTTTTCCACAATTTTAACCCATTTTATTTCTGATTAAAACAAGGATTTACATCTTTAAGATGACTATATACTATGGAGCAACTGATGATAGAGTTCCTGGATTACAGTGGATTTTTTGGATGGGCCCCAAAAAGCTGTGCCCTTTACTCCTCCTTATTGATGGCCCTGTCTCCACATGACTGATCTTCAATGTTCATGTCAGTGTTCAAACACCTTCGGGTACAGTGGGGGTCCCCAGTCTCTGGAACGTTCATTTTGGTGGCTTCCAAGGACAAAAAGCTGCCTTCAATGCGTGAAATAGAAATGTTGTAATTAGTTTATTTGGTGCCTTTCACCCACTTAGGTTGCAAATGTTGAACTGAAAAGATAACGGAGCATAATAACTGCCAATTACATCTGCACTTTCTGATGATCTAAATAGGTGCAATTACACTTGAAGCATTTTGAAGTCTCCATTTCAGAATATTTCCTTTGACTGCCTTTTTTTTTTCAGGTATTATTTTAAGAATGTGAGTGACGAGTTCGACTGTGGAGTGGTGTTTGAAGAGGTACGTGAAGATGAGGCTATCTTGCCGATCTTTGAAGATAAGATCATTGGGAAAGTAGAGAAGGTTGATTGAAGCGCTGAGAGCATGTGATGGAGCAAAGATGAAGAAAGAAAGTGTTTTTTTTTTTTTTTTTTTTTGAAGATGTGAACAGCAGAGGTGGAGAACTGCTGACTGTTCACCTCTGCTGTGGTGTGGAGAGAGCAATGACAGCTCTTCCTTGTTTGGGGTGTATTGTAGCATTTGTAAAGTTCACTAGATGAATGAAGAACAATAAAAGTTTGACTAAAGCAACATATTTTTGATAATTACATATCAGAGGGTTTTCTTTTGAAGTATCGGCACCTGTCATTTTTATAATGTGTCCCGGATGTGTACAGTTTGTGTTAAAATGAAAGAATTTTATATCTATTTAAGTATTTAAATTTTTCAATCTTATTAAAACTGAAGTGTTAAAGACTATCAAATGTTTTATAGGGCTCATTTTCATTTGTTTGTATCTCATTGTTTTGGAGAGGTGACTAGAGCAGTGTTTTCCAACCAGCGGTTCATGTACCCCAGTGAAAATACACGTTTTCATTTAGCCTTAGTTGTCTGATGAAAAGCTACTGTTTTTATTTATTTATTTAAATTTTTTTGGTCATTTTTAGTCCGGATTAAAACTATTACATTTAAAATATTTTGTATTGTCTATAGAATTAGATCTACAGATATTAAACATTATACAATGTGATATATTATTTACCTCAAATTGTAAATTAGTTGCAAATTAGACAAGATTAGTTCCTGTAGTAATTTTTTTTATGACAAACATGTCATACATTTTAATAATTGACTAGTTTTAGTCGACAAAAACTGTGACTAAAATGCTGAGGATGGTGGAGGTGAAGAGTTGGACCCAAATGCAGACGGAAAAGGATGAGGAAAGAATAATGTTCTAATAACTAATAATCCTGAATAGATATAAGATATAAAGTACAAAAACAAACCTACAACTATCCAAAGTAAAAAAAACAATCCAACACATTCAAATAATGTCTATAAAACAAAAGTATTCCAGTGGAAATTCAAAAATTCAAACCTTTTAGCAACTGGGAATGCAGACACGAGGCATAACTGGGAACCTGTGACCCATCAAGACGGGGTGTTCAACAGGGTTAGGGTCAGTTATAAGTAATTGCATAATTAATAATGAATTAGAATGTTGGCGTAATTATAATTTGAAAGATCTGTTGCTGTCATAATCATAGCTAAATTGTAATTGAGTTCAGGTAATTGACTTTGTAATTTGTCAATTATAATTTAACAAAACTGGGGAACCATGTTGCAGTTCTATGTACAGTTCTACACATATGTTGTTAATTATTAAAATGTGTTTTATATCAAGCGTTCCCACATTTTACCATTAAAAAAAATTTAAATAATAATAATATATAAATCTAATGGTATACTGATTAAAAAAAGGCTCAGATTCCACACCAAAAATATTAAAACTTATTGATTAGGAAGCCTAACAAGGTAACCAATAGATAGAAAAGAAATGAGTTTGTTTTTAGTGTATTTTACATCTGATTTAGGACTTGTTATCATCAGAGATGCTAACAGAAAGCTAACACAAGAGGAACGTTGGCTTTTGTTAGGTTGTTTATTTCAGGCGCAGTAATTGTGATTGATTTCAATTGAACTTTAGTAATTAAGAACATAGCTGTAATTAACTTTCTGAGGATGCAAAAGTAATCGTCATGAAATTGTCATTGGAAAAATGCTGCTCACTGTAATCGTAATTGAGTTATAATTGAACACGGGTAATTGGAAACTGAAAAATGGAATTGACCCCAGCCCTGGTGTGCAATACACAAGAAGGGGCTTTAACCCATACACAGAGAAAACCAACCAGGTTTAACAAACAAATATATATATATATATATATATATAGATATATATATATCAAAATAAAACATGGACCAAGAACAAAAATATTTGTTTTTTATTGTAAAGTAAAAATACACCCTACCATTATTCCAACTTGTCAACAATTAACAATTCAGGACAAGGTGAAGCCTTTTGACAGAATATGACTAAAGGGCTCGTACGGCGTACACGGCTCAGTGTGGTCTGTTTTATTATTGGATGTTAATGTGTGTCTATAAAAGAGGCAGCACACTAACTTGTATGTTCCTCAGGGTGTGCAGGATATTATTATAGGTTGGGAAACACTGCTGTAGGCTGCTTTTCTAAGCACCTTTAGCACTTAATGTACTAGCATTCTGCCAGGCTGCTCATATTACTGCTACTACCACTGAATATGTAGAGTTTGTGAACTTGAATCTTGAGCTGCCAGAAAATCTGAACCACTTGTATTTTCAGCCTGATGTCTTAAAAACAGGCCTTATGAGAAGTTTGTAGCATTTGAGATGGTGTTAGAGATAATTTATGGTCATTGAAATGTATTTATAGATCATGTATTTAAGAGACGAGTGTAAAGTGGTGCTTTCAAAAGGTACCAATGAGTCATTTTTCTCTGCAACCTGTGAATGTAAGATATTTCACAAAGTGAACATTATTGAAAATATTTATTGTATTTTTTTATTTTGGGGGGAATTCTTTCCTTTTTCATTGTTGTTGTTGTAGGTTAAGCTGTATGCAGCTTCTTAATGATGATTTTTCACATTTTAATTTGTAATAATGCCCTTAGCTAAAGTATACACTTTTCCTCCACACTTACCTAATGTTTTTACAAAAACCCAAACATTTTAATGTAGTTTGGTCACCAATCTTTGTTGTTATTGCTTTGTTTCACACAAATAATGTTCAGTGTTGTTTAAACAACAAAATCACAGTTATTTGTGTCTTTATTATCTTTGAATGAAAAATACTTCTACATACAATCCACTACAAAGGGCATAATGAGGCAAACATATTAGCGCTAAATATGATTTAAATGAAACATCAGCGTGGGGTAGAAAATTATTGGTCAAATTGTATAAAATGATGCAACAGGGTCTTCTTTTTGCACACTCTTGCATTGTAATGTGCAATAATATTCAGCTGGACTTCAGGCCTAGTGTATGATTTATTTTACCTGCAGTGTGTCACTGGAAGGTTTTGGTCGCATTTAATTTCTCATAAAAAGTTAATATAATAATAAAGCTAATAATCATATCAAGTTAGTTTGGAGTTTACAAGTCCCTGATTGGCTGTTTAACACATTTCCCCCCTCAAAAACTTAATTTGTAATATTAAAGATTTATATTTCACAATGCAAAGTGTAGAAATGAGAATCATGGAAGCGTTCCAATGTTTTTGTGTGGGCGGAGCTTAACTGTAGGCAAAGTGAGGTCATTGTTGGATGGATGATGATTAGCCCTTTGTTTAATTACAGACGATTTTAAAAAGAGAAGTAAAGCGTCTGTTGCTCATGAATTAAAAGTCATTCATGTTTAAAAGGCTGGTTGTTTAAAAGAAAAATCGTTCATACATTTTGTATTGTTTTGTTGTTTAGCACACATCTGAGTTATTGAATAAATCAAGACAGGCCTGGTTAATCACTGCTCCATCACACTCCCCGCTGACGTTGTTTACAGATCCCGTGATGTGTAGGAGATAGAAGATCTTGTTGCACCAAAGACGATTAAAGTAGAGTTCCATTATTGGTCATTTTTAGCTCGATATCCTGCTTTCAAATTTTTCATTTAGGTCATTAAATCAAAGGTTGTAAATAATTTCCATGGTGCAGATAATTTCTGCCCACACATCCAGTGAAGCCCGTCCTCGTGCTTGCAGTGCATTTATATGTAATTACTAGGAGACATTTGCATTCACTCCATTGTTTAACAATGTAAATGACACATTTGCACTGCAGCTGTGAATACTGGCACGCTGTCAGCGTTGACGAGAGGTGACATGATTCAAGGTCTACATCTGATTTGTATCCTGTTGCTTATGGCGGTATCAGTAATGAATTGGGAGCGTATCCAAACATATAACCTATTATCCTAGACTGCAGCATAATTGGACCTGGAGTCCAATCATACTGTGTAAGACTTGTTGCTAGGAAACCCAGGAGACATTCCACTCTCATCCTTGAGATGTTGCTTTTTGCAGGTTTCAAACCGATACCTGTTAAATATATTTGGGTTGATGCATTTCAGTGTTTGACAAAGTTTAACACTTTAAATTTGACATAAAATGGAGATGTGAATCTGACTGTCAAAGCCCCAGAAGTGACTTTTTCACAAGATAAAAATCAACACCAGTGCCTTTATTGTGTACAATGTAGAGATATATACAAACAGTCCCATTAACTGAAAAATTACAATTACAAAACTAAAACTGAAGTTACTCGTATAGTTTTACATAGATTCAATTATTTTAAGTTGACCAACTTCATCCGGGAAAGGAAAATGTTTATACATTACGAGTTATCTGCTTTTTTTTTTTTTGTCTTTTTAAAAAATCCTGTAAAATGTTCCACACCATTGACCTACAGTACCTGATTTGATGTAAATTTGTACAACTGACACCAACAACAGCTTTGTGTTGACATTCAGCATCCTGGACCTGTTTCTAGCATGGGAACTACTTGAAGGTACCTGAACAATAAACACATGCAATAAACCAATCATGAAGTCCTTTTGATTTTATTGGTCATTGTCTTTGTTTGGCTCATTGGTTAGAAAATAATAATAAAGTAGTAGATCACACAAGGACTGGGAAGTTTCATTTTTATTGGCTATTTTTCCTTTAGTTCATTTTAGGCGGTAAAGGGGGACAAAGTAAGAATATTGATGTAAGTAAATTATATCGACACAAAATGTTTGAAAAAGAAGGAAGGAATGTGGTTTGGTAACCAATAAACTTATCTCACTATGACACAAAACAAAATCTTTTTTTTTTTTGAATAATGAGAATAAAACATTTATTTTAAAATTCAATTTATTGTTAACACTGATAAAGTTCATATATGCCTTTTGTATATGTTAGACATATGTTAGCGAGAATCTCCAGACGGTCTATATATTTAATTCTATTTATATTATCTTTTGTTTTTCTTATGCCCCCTGGCAAGAATCACAAACTCAGAATATGCACAAATCATGTTTTTTTCTGCCTGTCCCCCTGTTTAACTGCCTGACAAACACAAAACAGGGATGGGCTGGGACCAAAATTAAGCCTTCATTTTCTGTCAGGACCAGTTCACGACGTTATCAGCAGTATACGTAACAGCATTATTAAGGCAGTGATGCTCAACACGTGGCATTTTATGTCTTAATTTTAATTATTATTCCTTTAGAAAACCTTTTTAACCCCTTTTTACAGATTTTCTTTGACCATTTTACTACTTCCTTTGTCCCATTTTTGCCCCTTTATTCAGATTTTAGCTACCTTTTGTCTAGAAATATCCTTTTTTTCCCCGATTTCTGGTCTTATTTTTGCTAGTTTGAAACTTTTATCCAATTTTTGTCCTTTCTTGAATTTTTTTGGTCACTTTTTATCCAAATAAGCCTAATAATTGCCTGTTTTGCCTCTTTTTGTTCCACATTTTTGCCCTTTTTCACTATTGATTGCCACATTTTGCCCATTTAGCTACCCTTTTCCATTACATGCCACCTGGTTCCTTTTTATTTGCCAATTTTTTGGCCACTCATGACTGCTTTTGGTCACTTTTCCCTCTTTTCTTGCCACTTTTGGCCACCTGTTACCATGTCTGCCTTCACTCGCTCGTCAAAAATACAAAAGGTAGTGGTCCTGACTGGCCCACTTTTAGTCGACAGCCCACCAGGACGATGCCCGGTATGCCATTTGGCCAGTCCACCCCTGAACACAACCATTATCTACATTATCTATGCTTAACAAATCCAGAAGACAGTCTGTATTTGTCTGTGTTCAGGTATGAGAAACGTCTCATATCATCTGCAGAAGTGACATGATGAGTTTGAGGTTGTTTTGAGGATTAAAATTGTATTCTGAGAAATGTCAGAACAAATCACTGCCATCACAAATCACCCAGTGATACAGTGAAGACTCTCTGTAGGACAGCCAGACACTACATCAGTCTGAATGACATGCAGGAATCCACTGATGACTTCTCATCAGTGTACAGCTTTCCTCTCCTCTCCTATAGCTGACTGTCTATGATTATACTGCAGGAGTGCAGCAGTGCCTATGGAGCACATAGGAGCATGAGACCCAACATGTAATCAAACACAACTATAGCACATAGAAAAGCCTTGGGTTCATTGATAGATTTCATTTTTAAAAAGAAGAATCAAAGCACATCAAACATGAATGCTTCTGTTTTTCATTGTTTTCCACCACTGTACTGTACAGATACAAACTGAAGATGGCACTCTTTGAGTGTACTGGGACGTGTTGCTGTTTTTGCTGCAAAGCTGTTAAATTATTTCTATTGGATGATGCACAGGGACCATGAGTAAACTAAACTACACCAGTGTGTTTGCCGATGAATATTTCTGTGTGTACTGTATTATGGTTACCCTGAGGTGGTCCACAAGGAGGTTTGTCTGCCTGTATTTTAAAAGTAGCTTGTTCTCCTTTGGGTGTCCAATCCATCTGACAATCAGAGTGAGGCTTTTATTGTAACTAATTGGCAAAACATGCATCGAAGTACTGGGAGCAATTAGTTCTACACTGCTGCTGCTGCTCTAATGTTAGGAGTTGTAGCTTTATTCATTCATGCCAAATATTTAACTAACATGGGATTTATAATTGGCCACCCAGTGAAATACACCCAGGTCAGTGAAATACATACCACAAAAAAGTCTTTGAAAGACAATGTAGAGACCCTCAGACCAATTAGAAACACACCCCGTGCCATACGTTCTAAAACTTTAGTAAAATCTGCAGACAATTCAAAATATCCTTCAGTTTCAGTTTATTTTTTTGTTTCAGTCGAACAAAAAAAAATTCAAACATAAATCGCAATTTAAAAATATACATCAAGACTGAAACAGGCAAAATATACAGTAAATTATAACATTCAAGTTACCTTTTTCAATACTACAGACATTCGACAAGTACATTTGAGTTGCCTTTTTTTTAAAATAATGAAATATATATATTTATATATACAGTACACGTGTACTTTCCTTTATTTACAACATTTAACAAAGAATACAAACATTTCTACTGCTTCACATAACTCTAAAATATATTGTGACATTTTATTTTTGAAATGAAATAGTGTGTCATTTATTTTTATTTCTTTATCAACATTATTCCACATATTAGTTTAGAACAGACAGACATCTTTGTTTAACTTCTAATCTTGCTTTTGGTGACATAAACATAAATTGATCTGTTAGGCTGTATTTGCTGGTCTGTAGCAGTGACGTGCAGTCAGGGTAGGCAAGGTAGGCAGTGCCTACCCAAGGGCGAATTGACATTTTGATTATTTGTTTTAATTATGATATAATTATACATTATTTTTCCATTTCCGATAGCCTAGAGTACCTATAAGTTTGAAAGTAAGGCAGGAGGAGGCCACACCCCCTCCCAAAAGCACATTGCTGCTTTGCCTCTGTTCCCATAGCGTGTTTTTATGTGCTTTCGCATGCGCAGTCAGTTCCCCAAGATGACAACCATTTACGTCCAAAGGCAGCGTAGAGAGCTGCCTTTGGACGTAACCATGCTATGCTAAATGCAATACGTAAGTTCACAGTGCATTAGTGAATTGATATCACATGGCCGCCACTGCTACAATCTTTAGCTAGAAGCGAGATAACACTACAGGCAAGATGACAGCGCTAGAGACAATAAAGAAACTTTGTTTTGAGGAAAAACAACATCTTTTAAAAGATGGGAGACCAACACCTGAGCTACCAGACCTTCAGCAAAGGTAAGGTCAGAAAATTGTATTTTTCACAGTGAATGGTACAAAAGGAAAGATTGGCTTTGTGGATTATCCTCACTGAGGCTGTTCCGAGTTGTTGTTGTTGTCATTTTCTCTGTGTTTCTGCGTTTTCAATACAAACAACGGATGCGCTGCCGTGTCATAAGATATATCTTGTTGGGAGAGTATGGAGGCTATATTAAATAATTGTTCATGTTTCTTTAATGGTGTTTTACGATGTTGATTTTGTTAGATGGTTAAATGCTTGTTCATGTGGATCTTGTTGGATTTTTTCTTTCTTATTATGAATTTTAGATTTCGATAAGCGCATTGAAATGACTTTGTTGTAAATTGCACTATACAAATAAAGTTGAATTGAATTGAATTAACACTTGCCAGCAGAAACATATGAAATTGCCATTGGTGGTCTCTGCCTACCCAACCCTAGTGGTCACAGCACGTCACTGGTCTGTAGTGAGAAGAATTTTTGAACGCCTTCTGTGTTATTTTATAAAAAACAATATCTTTAAATTTCACACGTTTTGATTTAACAAATCATGGATGTGTGTGGTCATAATATCCTGCTTTGTTTATCAATCACACGGCCTTTATTTTTTATTTTTTGCAATAAAACTATATCATTTATTATGGTTTTAAAAGTGGTTCCCCAGAGTTCTGCACAGTATTTCATACTGTATATAGCAGTATATGACTGCATGGGGGACATTATTTAGAAAATAACTGAAAACTCTGAATGTATAAAACAACTGTTGCTGTGCTGATATTGTCAGTGTTCGATGGTGTCTGGAGGTTTGCAACTATCAATGAATCCCACATACAAAATGTCCATTCACTGTGTGTAACAAAGCAATTTCCAAGGCAAATTGTTTGTTTCCAAAGCAACCATGACTAAATACCACTATCCAGGGTCATGGATGACGAAAGCATGAATGCATCAAAATGAGATTTAACATTGAGGGTTAATTACTGCATCTGTATTACATAACACACTGACCACGATAAGCACCCACTCACTGAGCAGTTAAATAGTCACTGACAAGTGTGTAAGAGTTATCACATGGTTATTCATTCAATTAATAGATTTTCTCTTTGTCTACTGTGGTATGTGGACAAAAGATGCATAGAGTTTCAAAAAGAACAGTTTACGCATATTTCAGAATCCATTTTGGAGCTATGGTTATTTTTGATTTAAGTTTTCTTTACTGGACCTTGATAAGTAGCAATCAAGTAGCAACTATAGTTTTCATATTAATCTCACGCAACTCAACAACAGAAGTAAATGGCACATCTTATACATTTGCATAAGCTACTGGCCGTTCACTTACAAACTGTTTTTCCTGTTTATTCAGAGTTGCATCTCTTGTTTTATGTTTAGCTAGGCGCTAATCAGAATGCTTTATTTGCCAGGTACAGTTTAGAACAATACTAGGAATTTGACTTGGTAGTTGCAGCGAAAGAACACACATCAACACACTGGAGCAGCCATTTGCGGCGCCCATTTGCTACTTTAGTACAGTAGCTACAGCTATGTTTTGATAGCATTTCTTCCCTTGTATGAAATCGAATATCCTCATCCGAAGCAGCAAACCATTCCAAGCCAAACTTGTTGCTGATGGCCATCTCCTCCATCTGTTACCGGAGCGCAGCGTTCTCCGCCCAGACCTCCTCTATAACACTGAGGGCTAAATCCAATGCACCCGGCACAGCAGAGCAGCCGTAGTTGTGGTCAAGAAATGGAACATCCATTTCCTCCTTGGGGTCCTCAGAGGGAAAGTGTAGTCGCTCTCTTTGCTCCCACACACTCGGGGCGGCTCCACTGACGCCCTTGTGCATTTGATCACTCCTTGGCGTCAGGGTTAGGGGTTAGATTTTATCTCCGGATGTTGATGATCCACTTTTTTTGCAGCTCATCCTCTTGTGGGAACGTAAAAAAAACTCAAAGCAGAATTACATACAGTTGAAGCTGTACACCTAGGAACTCAACAGTGGTATCTTGTTGTGCTATCTCCTCTTGTTTGGAAGGTAAACTTCCTCCTTTAGGATGTCGTTGTGTAGACACACAACCAGGTGCAATAAAACCAAACTGTGAAAAAAACCTTTCAAAAGTGCGCCGGCTTACTTCTCCACTGTTTTGACTGTCCGAAAGCGGTAACAAGAAATACTTCATTGGTCTTATTTTCAACCGGAAACACGTCATTCATATTTCTGAGTGGAATGTGAGTGTGAACAACCATTCTCAAAATGACGTTCTTTTCACTTTTGTTCCTCGTAGCCTGGTTGCCTATTTTCCTTTGATTTACTTTCAAATCTTGTGATTTTTTTAGATTATATCAGGAGAAATTTGTAGTTTTTTCACCACGGCAGACGTCACTAACCTTCACGGCTGTCAGATTATTATGTCACTTAGTGTAAGTGCGGACGCAGCCACTGTGTTTTATCATTTGCTCAGCATTAGGTTGCGTAACAACAGCCCAGCTAAAGCTAGTGACAAAGCAAAAACCACTTTCACTTTCACTTTCGCTTATGAATCCTCTTTTCATTTGAAAAACATTAATAGCTGAATTTATAATGGTTGCATATCTGAGACACACATTACACTAGGATGCACAATCCACAATTCCAAACTGATGCATTTAAATTGGAAATTATTCTCCTATATGTAACCCTAACCCTAACAAATGGTCAAGTGGTGGTCTAGATCTCTGTCTTTTACAAGGGCTGCCTGTTTAATATTTTCAGTATGAATTTCATCTATCTGAGGTGTGTTTTTCTTCCAAGCAGCGTGAAAAAATGAGCAAAATCAAATCATGCTGGCACGCACAAGAGAATAGAATAAAAAAGTGACTGTGACTCACTTGAGATGGTGTTGTGTTGTCTGTACATGATTCTATACTATCAGTACCTACCTACATTCCTGTAAGCCTCTTCTATTAAATATCTAAAGATTGGCATTAATAAAAGTAAAAGAAAAGAAATAGGGATAAATAAATAGCAAGACAGACAGTGGGAAGTTACTGTTTAATGTAGGGATGCACCAAAATGAAAATTTGTGGCCGAAGCCGAATAAAATAAAAAAATACCGAATATCGAATGTGGTTGTTAAGTTTTTCACTATTTTTTTCAATAGTACATAAATAGCCTAGAATACATTTTTAGACATGTTTTTTTAAAGAAAGTAAATGTTTATCAAGACATGCATTTAAAAAAAAAGCTAAAGTGTATTAAAGGGGAGGTATGATGAAAAAAAAAACTTAATAATGGTTTTGCTACAGTGATATACATCCCTTTAGCCTCATTCAGAGAGACAAAGTTGAAAAAGTTGTGTTTCCTCCCTCCCTTGTTATTCCACGTTTTGTAAAAAGTCAGCTCCAAAAGGGCGAGTTGGATTTTGCCAACGTTGGTATGTGACGTCACCAAACACGCCTCCTAGAATGTGAGCTCCTCCCTCTCCAACTATCCAACAGCTAAAACAACACTGCGGTTTAATATAGAATATATATTATACTTCATTACCATATATGTAAATGCAAACTGCACTACTGGACGCCCAAACTGCACTACTTTTACTGCTGCCGATCATGTTCAGTGTCACTGCTTGGAGCCACGGACCCATTGTTTACACACATGGTAAATGGTAAATGGACTTGATTTTATATAGTGCTTTATCACCACACTGAAGCAGTCTCAAAGCGCTTTACATATCAGCTCATTCAACCAATCACTCTCACATTCACACACCAGTGGGACAGGACTGCCATGCAAGGCGCTAGTCGACCACTGGGAGCAACTTAGGGTTCAGTGTCTTGCCCAAGGACACTTCGACACATAGTCAGGTACTGGGATCGAGCCCCAAACCTCTCGATCAGAAGACGACCCACTACCACCTGAGCCACGGTCGCCACACATCAGCTGTTAGCACTCCGTGCTAATGCTACATCAGTCTATGCAGTCAATGAGACCCGACATTGCTTGTGAACTGATGAGGAAACGATGGGGATGTTTACGGATTCGTGGCTCGCGGCGCTGGCGGCGGGCTCGGTTGTGGGGTTGGGCGGCTTCCGACTTTTACGCGGTGACGGACGACGGAGGGCGGTGGGTGGGGAGAAGGGGGTCTGGCTGTGTTTGCGTGGAAAGGAGGAGCTTCTGCTGCTGTTCTGATTCTGCAGCAACACGCACTCACTTTTCCAACTCAAAATCACTACGTTGTTTGATTGCGTCATTGCGTCACACGCTACTATTTGGCCTTGGTTTTAACTCACCAAACCTAAGGCCGAATGTTGCTTTTTTTTGCAATATTTGGCCGAATATATTCGGTGGCCCAATATTTGGTGCATCCCTAGTTTAATGTTGTTTGCTGATCGGTCAGCTCTTCGTCCAGCAGCTTTTTAAAGGCTACATTCTACCAGTCGACTTTCTACTCAGTGAAGGACCACCTGCTGAGTGGCTCTGTTTAGAAGGCCATTGAACTGGGCTTTCTACCCCGGATACCTAAGGCCAGGTTAAACAACGGCTGGAGAAGTTACACCAAAGGAAGGCATCATGCCTAGATGGATCTTTGCTGTCTCCCCCCTACCTGGGCCTGAGGGCAGGGGTGGACTGGCCAACTGGCCAAGTAGGCCGGTCCGGTTTGCAACGTTTTTTTTTTTTTTTTTTTTGACGAGCGAGCGGAGACAGACATGGTAACAGGTGGCCAAAAATGGTCCAAAAAGAAATCTAATCGACACCATTTGCTCTCCCTCTGATCAATAAATGTTTGTTTTTGCTGTTTGCCAAAGTGGTGTCTGTTTCAGTGTTCCTTTGTCACTTTAAATGACACATATGGTACGATACCTGCATGACTAATATTCTTAGTTTTGCATATCTTTTCAGATGCACACATGTACTGGAGGTAAAAATAACTCTGACTGACACACATGGACATTGATTTTGTCTGTTTATTATCTCTGAATGAATAAACTTTCAACTTGTATTTAACACGTTTTTTAAAAAATACCTTGATACTTAATACTAATAATTACTTACTGTAATCTTGTCCAAAGTCTTAGACTTAGGGCATGAATAAATTAACAAAACATACCTTAGAGCAATGGTTCCCAACCTTTTCGGGGTTGTGACCCCATTATGATATCACAAATTTCTAGCGAACTCTGGGGCTATTTTTCTTTCTTTCGAGAATTTGTTTTTAATCATGTTTAATAAAGTGTGGTACAAATACAGACTTTCCAGAAAAAGTGCACAAAGTGACAAGATATTTTTATAAGGCATTTTATTTGAGCTAGATTTATATTTCAGGAAGTTTAAGTATAGAATACAGTTGTTTGATATTTATAGTTTGTGATGTGTTAGTTTGACAATTAATTTAAATTTAAAAATATGATTTTGATCAGTTTTAACAATTACTAGACATTTCAGGGGACCCCAAGGTTGAAAAACCCTGTCTCAGAGGAAACAAGTCTATTGTAATGTCTTAATCACATTAGCATAACAAATATTCAAAACCACTGATTGATCAGTAATCCTACTTTCCTACTTTTAATCAATACAATTGTCAAAACATCTTGTTAAAAGTGAATGTAAAGATTTATTACAGAAGGTGACAATGGGGTGTTTTATTGATCATTGATACGTTCCAGGCACAGCTTCATGGCACGGATGCAGGTTTTAGTGATTCAAAATTATTTATTAAAGTACATTCTACTTTGTGATTTGTAACATTATAATATATATATATGTTTTATCACAGCACTGTATGTCAGGTAAGCTATAGGCACATACAGAAACAGAGCTATGTCTCCCTCCCAAGAGGAGGGCAGAGGATAATGATTGCTTATGCTGAGAACTATAAGATCAAGGTTAGCAGTGGTTGGTCCTGGCTCTTAGTGGGTTTTATGTTGGTCGGGGGGATGCTACAAGCCCACAGCTGTGTAACATGATTGTCCTGTTTTTGTTATTCCTGTTTGGTCAAATGTCTGTTAATAAATGACTGATTCAAAAGAAACTTGTCCTCCAACTCTACAGTATGTCTCTATGACTGATCTCAGGTTTAAGCAACAGGCAGATAAAGAGATGTGAGATGTGAACACTGCTAATTTCTTTTCTTTTTTAAAAAAAATACTTTTCAGCTAGTGGTGGGTCACCAAACAGTCAACAATTGGCCATCAGACAGATGGAGAGTGGTACTGTTGTATCACTAGGTAATAGCATTTTCAAAACTGTAGCCTGAGATCATGTTTAACTAGGGTATGTAGATATAGATAGATAGATAGATAGATAGATAGATAGATAGATAGATAGATAGATAGATAGATAGATAGATAGATAGATAGATAGATAGATAGATATAAATATAGATAGATAGATAGATATAAATATAGATAGATAGATATAAATATAGATAGATAGATATAAATATAGATAGATATAAATATAGATAGATAGATAGATAGATATAAATATAGATAGATAGATAGATAGATATAAATATAGATAGATAGATAGATAGAAACTGTAGATAGATAGATAGATAGATAGATAGATAGATAGAAACTGTAGATAGATAGATAGATAGATAGATAGATAGATAGATAGATAGATAGATAGATAGATAGAAACTGTAGATAGATAGATAGATAGATAGATAGATAGATAGATAGAAACTGTAGATAGATAGATAAAAACTGTAGATAGATAGATAGAAACTGTAGATAGATAGATAGATAGATAGATAGATAGATAGATAGATAGATAGATAAAAACTGTAGATAGATAGATAGATAGATAGATAGATAGATAGATAGATAGATAGATAGATAGATAGATAGATAGATAGATAGATAGATAGATAGATAGATAGATAGATAACATACTTCATAGAACAAGTAGGTTTTATTTAAAAGGCAAACAAACTCAAAGAACTGAAGCCCTCGGTTCCACACAGATGCTAAATACTGTACAAAATTGCAGCAAACACAAAGGAGGAAAATTGCGACAATGTTCTGTATGAAACACTGTTTTTTTTTTCCAGAAAAAAAAAGATATTGTGTAGGTTACATAAGCTCCAAACACAATTATGTCTTTTTACAGCTCTGAGGTAGTACAGCAAGCTTACTAAAAACACAAAATAACACAACACAAAACAATGTTCTCAAACATATACGCGATACCAAACATTTATCAATTCAAATATATAACTTTTAAAAACATCAAACATGCCGTAAACAGAATCTTTGTAAAATACATCTGTGTGATTTGTGTGATTTGCAGCATATCATCCATCCATTTCACTCAATCTTTTCTATTCTGTTCTGAAATTGAAAAGAGATCCACATTGTGTGCGGACAAACTGAAAGTGTCTTGTTGCTAATACACTTCATTTCCCAATACAATCGCTCAAAAAAAAAAAAAAAAAAACATCTGCCCTGCTTCATATAAACAGAGGACATTCTTTGGGGGAAAAAAAAGCATTGTGTGGAATAAATTGAACACACTCTCATGTACAGATAATCAGCTCAGATATGCTTTAAACATCTCATGAGACATCATTCAGACTTCCCATAAGTAACATAGTTTTTCAAAATAATGCTACAGAATAAATAAATCCAGAGGTTTTTTGCTGAAGTGTTTCATAGGATGGAAATGAAAAATAACAATTTATGCTATGTTAACTAGCTACTCAATACTCACTATGTCTCTCTATTCACAATTCTCTCATTCAGACTCACCACAAAATTGCAGAGTCCACAGGTTTTTATAGGAGGGGCGGGGCCAACAGTAGTGGTACATGAAGTAAAAAGTCACCAAAATGTCTCATTCTCAGCCAATGGCAAAATTTGATTGTAATAGCCACGTTCCAACCCATAGCAGAAAGTCACATTTTTACAACAAAGTACACCAAAATTAAAACAGTTTGTTTAAAATGTCAAAAGTTGGAAAATAATATATCAACAGTACTATTTCATACCCAGTTTTAGCAGAAAAAAAGAGGTTTGGGTGTTTAGTTACTCTTTAAATTCTCATTTTAAATGTGCAAACTATAGTTAACTGTTAATGTCAGACCTTTGGTCCTCTGGGTTCAGAAATGACGTACCTGGTTGGACTGCTAAGTATTTAAGGCATTTAGTATGGATAGGAATCAGAATTATTGGTTATATCTTTAGTCTGAGTCTGGATCAACCTGATTTCCATGTGTTTAAATGTATGGCAGTTGAGGAAAACACAAGAGACGAACAAAATAGAAAATAATGACAGATCTTTGTATAGAAACATTCTGTAAGTGTGGCTCAGTGGAGAAGAGGTTGGCTCACAAACATAAAAACCTCTGTAGAGGCCTTTGTGAGCGAGGCCAGCATTAGCCTTAAACACAGAGGTTTTATTACAGTGTCAAAAAGTGTAAATGTACTGTATGTGCTTGAGAAATGTGTGGGAAGGGAAGTATTTAGAATAGGATTAGGTGGTTTCATAGTAGGGGAAGATAAGATGAACTTTCTACAGGTTAAAAGGGGCCACCTATTGGCTCACACTCAGGAAGCAGGAAGTGGACCAGAATGCTGGACGCCAAACGCCATTAAACGAGAAGAAGCAGAAGAAGAGGCTAGCATGTTCTTTTTGTGCATGCATAGGTTTTCTGCAAGTACGGTATTCTGCTTTACCTCATAGCTTGAAAAAAAACGCAGAGTATATATGAGTTTGTTTGGAGCTCCAAGTCCATATTTTGAGCCACAGAATACCTTAAAACATAAAACAAATTGCTGCACAATTGAGAAAAAAAAAAAACAAGCAAAAGAATTTTGCCTTGAGGTGCTACTTACTGCCACATGGTGACAGGCTCATATACTACATTTCGCTTTTATACTTTCAGACCAGCCATGGGTCTGCCCAACCTGACTGAATACAAGTCAAGTGAATAAAAAGTGTGAGAAAATGTGTTTAATCTGTATCTGTTTTGATAATTTTAGGATATAGATATATTGTCAGAACATAGGTAAGCATTGTTTATGTGTGATTGTCTGTGTGAGCTATTCAAAGTAGTAAAGATTAATATTCGTATTTTGCTTCATACTTTGAGGACGGTTTGATACATTCCAATGATCTACATTCAAATCGTAAGAATAGAAGTTAGATGAGAGAATATCAGTATGTTGCAGAAAGTGATTGGAGCCTTGATTCTGCCCTAAAGTGTAAGTACTTAGATGTTTGTTTCTTTGAGTTTCACATTAAGGCAATCTATCATCAGTCAACAGGGATCACTTGTCAACTTTGCTGCTGAAAGGGCAAGTTCAGAGTCACTGTGGCTTCTCGTGGCTCCGGGAGAGGTCTTCTAATCATTTCACATTCATTCTGTCGCACATGCTCCTCATGCATCTGTGATAACTCTGTTGAACCTGCTTCAAAGCCAGGCACAGTGTTGGCCACATGAACCACGTGGACCTTATTTCTCCCATTTTTACTGAGGAGGCAGCTAAACACTTTCTTGAAGCCTTTACGAAAGTGCTTAGACACCAGAGCGTATACGATAGGGTTGACACAAGAGTTGGCGTAGGCCATGCAGTGAGAGAGAAGCCTGAAAGCGTATGTGGTCCGATTGAACGGAAAGTCTCCATACAGGTAGCACAGGATCACCACATGGTAAGGCAGCCAGCAAATGCAGAAAAGCACGGTGACGATGATGATCATCTTGGTGACTTTGCGTTTGGCTCTCTTGGATTCCGACATCCCGTCCAGAGGATCAACGGCTGTCCACAAATACTTGATGGTTCGAGTGTAGGAAAGGCTAACAATCAACACGGGAATGACATAGCCAAACAGGAAGGTGCACGTGTCCAGCACTTTACGGTCCTGCTCCTCCCAGCCAGGGATACATACGGTGCTGTTATCAAACTCAATCAGATCATAGTAGCTGAGATATGGACCTGCGAAGACCAGGGAAAGCCCCCAGATGACCACCATGGCTACCACCGCATTCACAGGGGTTCTCAGCTCTCTGGAGCGCAGTGGGTAGCGGATAGCCAGATACCTAAAATAAATATATATAAAAGACAACAACAGTATAGCCACATTAGCATTCGCGACTTACCAACTACACCACACGCACAGATGTTGTAATCAATGCTCCTACTGTGAGATGTCCTACATTCTGTCATTAATAACTGGTGCATTCATTATTCATATACAGTGCATATATACATATATTTTAGATTCTATTCACATTCTTTTTGCATAAAGGTAGAAAGCTGTCCTGTGGGCAGGAATAGAAAATCATATAACACATCTCCTATATCTCTGCACAGGGTTGAAGCTGAACGCTGACAATCCAACCCCAGGGCAATGAGTAATGCTAACAAATGACTAATGCTGCAAGTAAAACTGTAGTGTATTTAAAGTCTCCTATGTCTGGCTATTTGAAGAAGTTTAAACCTGTTATTTTATTAGAACATTCTTGATTAGAACCTTGTTAACATTTGCTTTCAATCAATCAATGCTTCAGTGGTTTATAAGTTCACATTGGATTTCCACACAGACTAAAAACCATTATCTGTAAAATATTTTCCCTTGGTGTCCTTTTGAAAAATAAACCATGAACCACATCACTCTATGAAAACTGATATTGCAACATGATTGTGAAGGAAGTCCATCTACAACCCCAGCACTGATGATCCTTGTGCTTCTGCGCTCATTGTTACCTTAGTTCTTGCTGAAGGTTCTCTGTTGGTTAATACTCATTCACACCATTTATTGCTTCAATTGACCAAAAAGAATACCTCATGGAAATGTGATACATTGCCTTTGCCATCAGCTATTGTTTTTTTCTGTAATATCTGATCGTGGAGCTTTTAAAATAGCCTCAGTAACAGCACAATGAGTGGCTTCTGAATGAAATGAGCACATATAGGAGCTAAAACTATGAGTCCAGTGAAGGACCCCACATTCTTTTAATAAATAAACAAATCCTCCACATGCTTGGTTTGAAAATATGAGCTAAGGAAGCTTTTTGAACCTGCAAATCTAATCAACAATAGTCAAATACAAAAAGAAATAAAAATAATGAATCCATATGCCAAATTTACTACAATTAAGATAAGAGGATGTAAAGCAGCCTATCATTAGGACTTTGGTGTAGGTTTTTCCACGTGATGTGGAAAAACTGATTCGTCCTGTAGTTTGTGACAACATTTTAAAAATTGATATGGCAATGAATCCATTACTGAAGTTGAATTCATTTTCTTATTTTGTACGGATGATGTTTAAGGTGGAATATATCCAGTGACGCATTATATTAAAAGTAGGGTTAACGTGGTAATTTCATAAAGAGATGTAAAATATGACCTAAAATTAGATTAGGGGTGAGGGGGTCTATGTATGTATCAGTTAATATTGGAAATTAAGTGTCGATATTGGCAAAAAGTGAATATCGAACACCTTTAGTAATTAGATATAAGAAGTCAAATATGCCCATTATAATCAGATTCTGCTGCTAATGTCCTTCTTTCCTTTATGTCAATTTTTTGTAGTTGACAATCATTATTTATTTAGTTGTTCATACTATTTGATAATACCAGTCTTGATAATATATTCTATCTAATTTTCTATATAAGTAAAGAAAAAAACTTGAATCCACAAAAAGTCTGAATGTAAGGCAAGGCAAGGCAAGGAAAATGTATTTGTATAGCGCATTTCATACACAAGGCAACTCAATGTGCTTTACATGATAAAACATTCAATTGTTTAAAATCAATAAAAACATTTAAAATCATCAGTAAAATCAATTAAAATCATCAACAAACTTTGATGTAGGCAGTGTTTTGTGTTCTGAGGAATAAAAACATCTGGACTTTTGATAAAAATTTGAAGTAGACTTATCAAAAGGTTATAAAAATTGTGATTCAACTGTTTTTTTGGACTTATGGGTCTGGTATGATTTGTAGTTTAGTAAAAACCAGTGACATAAAAGTAAAAGCCAAATAAAATGCAAAAAAACAAAAAAAAAAAACATTTATAAGAATTTTCCAGAGAAAGTGATTCCATATCTTATATGTGTGTTTCAATCCCTGATACTCAAATACTGTATATCTATTAATTAAACAAACTATTAAAAAAGCTTAGTAGTGAGTGGTGACTGAGCTCTGTCATGTCATTGTTCTGTTTATTAAATGTTCAAGAGGTTTTGAATGAGTCATAACTCAAAAAACATATAAACTGCCTGATAGTACAAGGCTACTGAGTGAATAAACCAAATACTTCAAATTAATTATTCTACTGAAATCTGCTTTGGTTATATTCACCTTGAATACGTCGAATGATGGCACTAAAGTGGTTATTTTGTTTAATATGTATGCATACGTCTACTACTACGACTACTCCATCAGTGCAGGTGTGAATGATGCTGCTCATCCAGGCTAAACTAGGTTTTAATCCTTGTAGGGATTTCAGAGTGAAGAGGAAATGACTATTGAACCCGACACAGTGTAAACCTGGAGGGTGAGACGAGAGCAGCTATACACCGACTGTGCTTATTGACACCAATTATCACATTTTACAACACATTACCGGTAAACGCTGATGGCTCGTTGCCAACTCTGCAAGGAATCAGTAGTCAAGGAAATCATATGCTCATCCAAAATATCGGAGGCACGGGCGCTCAGTAAAAGGATTTAACGACACTTCTAATGCTCTGTTGCTCCTAATGGTAATACCGTCGGATGGCAAAACAAAACAATACGCTGTAAACCAGAACGTTCACGGTAATTAAATAGATTAAGTAGTTTATACTCAAAGTAATAGAAAAAGTTGGACTAAATTAATTATGTCAAGTTGGTGGAACATTTTCTTCCTTTTTGAGTAAATTTAACTAATATAAGTATATAAGTATACAGTAAATGGAACTATATTTGTTTATAAGTAAGCATAAATTGAGCTTAGCATTAATTCAGGCCCAGATTGACTCCCTATTGGTCAAAGCATACAGGAAGCACGACTTAAACCGCGACAGCTGCATCTTACCTCCTCAGCAAGCATCTCACAGCCCACCTCCGCCCCAACTCCTCCAGGTCAGTATGTATCCAACTAACTGGGTGTCATTTTTTTTTTTCATTAACATATGCTCTGATCTGTTCCAGGGGGTTTCCGCTAACCGCTCTCCTTGCTTTAGCCTTTAGCCAGGGCTCAGGGAAGGTCAGGGAGGAGTGCTCTCCCTACCTCCGGCTTTCCAAGTAAGCTTGCAGAAAGGGCAAGGAGGTCCTGGAACAGACCCATACCACCAAATATGTGACTGCATACATATCCAATAAAGCGCTCATAGGCGCTATATAAATTCTAATGCACATTTATTGGAAATAAATCATTTATTTTGACTAAAGCAGTCCTGACTGAAAAACATTTCAGTTCAACTTAATAGAAGTAATTACATGCTAAGAATGATAGTCCTGTTTCAAATAGAGATTATCTGGATCAGTGATCCTGATCATGGTACAGCGATCATTCACACTTTTAGGGCTTGGAAGACATTTATATCTCCATTAATAACCAAACAGTAGAACTAAATGTTTGGGCACCTGAAGTTTTTTAAAATCGCGATGAAATACTCTATCCGGATTTGGATAAAAGTTGGTAGGGTAACCAGACATGACTGAGCGAAATTTCATAAAGATCGGTCATTACAAACTGATATGAATTTTTGAAATTTCGCCAATGATGAGAGATACAGATCATCCATAATCAGCATGATGAACCAGATTCCCTTTAAAATGTAATGGAACCTTCAATCTTCCATGGCGTAAGGTCTATCCTTGGGTAAAATTTGTTCCATATCCAAAAACTTTTAACATCATCCTGCAAACAGACAAACTAATAAATAAATACTACTTCCTTGGCTGAGGTAATAAAAGCAAGTAAAATTCATGGTTGTGGAGGTCGACATGTAATTACTCAAGGAAGCGCTACATTCACTTAACTCTAGGTGTTTTTTGTTTTTTTTAGGTTAAAGTCATTCCTATCATAGCGTATAGACTTTAGGGTGTCTTTCTTGTCCAGCTGGACGTCATGCATGGATCTGTGGTAAAATGGCTGATAGTGAGTGCCCACCACTGGCATTTTTAATGTTTACTGCAATGTTGCTAGTCTTCTTATGATTAACATCATAACATCCAAAGAACAGGATGACAGGTCACTAAGAACTAAACGTTAGAACATCGGATTGAAATTCTATTTCACCAGAGACTCTCCATGGGAACGGAAATTCATAGTTAGCCTGACTCGTTGTTGACATGATATGTAAATGCTGATAGGCATAAATCTCCATAATGGTGTTACCCACATATAGAGAGATGTTACGTGTATTTAAAGGGATAAAGTTCATATAAAATGACTCCACAGACCTTTCTGACACAAATTAATATCAAGGTTTTTTATTCACCTTTTGACCCATCATCAGAAGTGCATTCATGAGATGGGTTGTGTAGCTCTTTAGATAAATTTAGACTAAATTTAAGCATCACAGATAACCTTAATAAAATAATTGTGTGTCTTTGTAGATAGCATTTTGTCAAATATGTTCATACATAATGTTTGTTTACGTTTGTATTTTGGCTAAAATGGCTGTGCGTTAAAGTTTTGCACTAAAATCATGAAAAATTTGAGCAATCAAAACTATTTTCATTTAAATGACTTGGTGGCATGCATGAACGAACGAAAAACAACACTAAAAAGATTAATTAAATGTAGTATTTGAAAACAAAACAATAGCTCAAGTATGAGTAAACCCTACATAATAATTAATTCAACAGAATGAATGATTTATTAACTGACTGGAGCAGCATATACAAACAGAACAAGGAAATGCCTGAATGGGTGCATGAATTAGTCATATGAGTGGGAGGATTATATATTAACGTCACGTAAGCCTACAGCACTAAAAAAATAATATTTTTATATTTAAAATACTAAATAAATAAAAAAACAAAAGCATACCAAACTGATTAATCAGCTAGCCTCATCATCATGTATTTTTGATGGCTGCCTTCTCATATAATTTAGTCTTCTATTTCCCTGTAGGACTTGAATTGTTTTATGATCAAATTAATGTGACTGCAGTGCTTTTAAGTATTATACTTAAAAAAGCATGTACAGTATATATACATATATTATATAACATAATATGAATGCAATGCTAAATTGTGTGGATGAAAGGGTTACACTATTGCTGTTTTCTCTAGAAAAATTGATCTTGATTAAAATGTTGCATTATTAAATCAAAAGATAATGAAAGAGAGGAACTATTTGGTTGATTGTATTACAAAGGCTATTATTTTCATTTCATTCCATTATTCTGTTCATTACATGACTAATCATTTGATTGAGAATTCTAATGAGCTCAATCTGTCAGTTTGTTATTCAATTCATAAAGGCAGTGGCTATCCGTACGGTTGCCATATCAATATACCGACATAAACTGACCTAACCCTAACCCTTCTATCCATATGCAGCGCCCCTCATTGGCCAGTTTAGGTCACGTGACTAAGACTAAACCTAACCCTAACCTTGAAAATTGTTGCGATATAGGTTTATAACCTAACCCTAACCCTAAACCTAACCGTAAACCCTAAACCTAATACTCTACATACGTGTACTTCGTAAACGTACCAATAGCAACGGGGTTGTCCGTACGGCAACCGTACAAATAGACACTTTCATTCATTAATGAACTACTTTTTACTGAATAGTGATTTGTCATTAGACAAAATGCTGTTCCAGAGTAACTGTGGAGTATTTTTTCTACTATTGAAAAATAATAATTATGTTTTACGACATTACGTTAATAAACATACATAAGGTGTGTTAATGTACCTGTGGGAGGACAATGTAACTTAAAGGTGGAGGCCGTAATCTCGTGCAGAAACACTTGTTGTTATTCTGGGTTAAATGTTCCTTCAATCCTAGTCCATACATTATGTATTCAGAAAAATGAATGAAAAGAATCAGAACTCTTTAAAACTCTCACCAATTGGTCCCAATAAAAAGAACTAGCGATGCACCCATAACTTGGCTGAACTACACCCCACACTCTTCTGTGCATGCAATGGTAATTCCTCGTGTACTGATTGCTCTACCTGTCTACAGAAACGGTGGCCAGGGTGAAGCTGCTGGCGTACATGGTGAGGTTGATGAAGAAGTGGACCACTTTGCACATGAAGGAGCCAAACACCCATCCCTCCAGAGAGTAGATGGTTGCTTGGAACGGGACGCAGAAGATGATGAAGAAGAAGTCGGCCACGCTCAGGTTGAGTATGAACAGGTTGGTCGTGTTGTATCCGAGCTGTCCGCTCCGCAGCAGAACAGCAAGCACCAGACTGTTGCCGATAGTACCGAGTAAGAATATCAGGGAGAAGACCACTGACACGATCACACTGGTTGGATTCAACTGGTAGCTTTCAGAGAAGTTGGCCTGCCCCCCTGGTTGGATGAAATCCTCCAAATCTGCCATTTTACACGTCTGGAAAGAGATACATGATAGGATACAAGTGTCAAGGCAGCAATTTTGGATCATTGCACTACCAGAAAATGTAGATCAACATAAATGGGCTTTTTTGAATGGAAAAAAAAAAAGCTACCTTTGTGTCAATCATTTAAACCCGATCTTTGTTGTTATATGTTTTTAGTTGTCTGATAGCTAAATGCAAGATACAATTTGGAACAAATGCAGATCACATCATTCAGTCGCTGAGTCATATTCCTGGAAAATGCGTAGTGCGAAAAGACTTAATGTGTAATTTGTGAGAACAAGGTGGCAGGATATTACATTGACCTCCCAACAAACCAGTTATAAACCATCATACATATTTTGCCAAACCGGAAAAAAATAGTAAAAGTAAATGGAGGAAAAAAAACTATCAGTTGTTTTATATAGTTTAAGACATGTACATGCAACACCTATGCAAGTTCAGCAATATTTAAGAAAAAATCAAATAAAGTAAGTAGGGATGTAACGATTAATCGTAAGACAGTTAAAAATCGATTCATAGGTATCACAGTTCACATCGATGCTGTGAAAATTGAATTGCAGTACTTTTTTTAAACAGCAAAAGTGTTGGCGGCGGGCAGAATCTGCTACTACTTTATTTCTGGCCGCCTTCTACTCTTAAACATATTCATAAATGATTCCTTATCCCTTTGGCACTGAAAGAATATCTGTAATATTATGTGAATATCTGTAAAAGTCACATTTTTCTATTAGCTCCGTCTGCTAGCGTAGCATCTCTTCTTCACTGCTAGAATATCTGCATGCCAACCAACCACTGTGTTACCAGCGCCATCTGCTGGTTCAAAGAAATTTCTGACGCAAATACAGTAAAATGACTTTGTTTGTTTTTTTAAAGTCCAATTGTTAAGGCACAAAATACATTTTCAGTTGCACTTTTAAAAAGAAAAAGAACTATTATGCAGTTTTGTATTGTTTACTATAGAACCAGAATTTAAATTAATAGGCTTCTTCTTCATTTGTATTATTCCTTTATTTATTTCATTCAAGATTTATTTTTCGTTAAATTGCATTGTTTTGAATAGTTTATCAAGGGATACTTTTGACAATGAAAAATAAAAGGAAAATAGTACAGTATTTTCCCAAAAAAAATAAAGGAATATGTTTCAGTCATTTGTCTACATTCCCATTTTGGAAAATGAATCGTGAGAGAATCGTATTGTGAACCCAGTATCGTGAATCGAATCATATCGGGAGTTGAGTGAATCGTTACATCCCTAAAAGTAAGTAAAAGCTAATCATTTAAATAGAGAAAAACAATCAATTTTAGTACTGACGATGACAACCGACCAACAAAAAGATGAGCATATGTTTCAGTTTTAAACAAAGTCTAACTTTTTTTTTTTTTTTTAAACTAACATCCGGTGGAAATTGAGGGTCAGAGAGAGAGAGTAGGCCTATCCATTATGAAGTTTTCAGGGAAATGAATCAAGCCACTCTGAAACCAATTCAACTACTTGATCCTCTACTCTATTCTAAGCCTCTCTGCTGCTCGGCTGCTGCCCTCTGATTAAAATCATTTCACTAAAAGCAAAAAGCAGAGTAGCGTACTTATTCCTTAGAAAATATATTAGCATTTAGCCAGTATCAGAGTGGACCATCTGTTCACCATGTGCAGCAGTAAAAGAGAGGTTTGAGCCCAAATTACAACAAAGTCATCTCAGTGCGCTTAACAAAATCTAAAGTCCACAGTAAAAAAGAAAGATGATGATGTCTGATGTGACTGCGCAACACTCAAATGTTACATTTTCAATGGACGTCAATGTGAGAAGTGTTAAGTTGGGACTGGAAAGTCAAAAACTGACTTTAAAGCTGCTGGAGACATTTTTTTTTAAATGAGATAAAGACATAGATCATTTGCTTTGAAAACATTTGTAAAAGGTTGAAATTGTTGCTCAAAAGTGTTCTTTTGATTTCCGTTGTAAACACTTGGTTAGTTGAAATTGAGGAGTTTTGCGCATTGTATTGTGAGATGTGAAGTTCCGTAGACGGGTGCATAGAAGTGTAACCCTAACCCTAAATATACCTGACCCCACTAGATACCTCCACCTAACCTAAAAAATGCCAACATAGCTCCAAAGGTGTCCTCATTTAGCAAACAACACCAAATGACAGCTTAATGACACCTAATTTATGCTAATAGCTAATAGCATAGCCAAAACAATGGCGGATGTTTATTTTGAGGTTTACGCGGAAAGATCCAAATCCGGGCGAAATTTTATGTCTCGCGGAGTGAAATGATATCACGTGGAATACTGGGAACAAAATAGAACAAAAACAGTGTCAAGCCAATCGCTGTCCTCCTTATCTGGAGATGAAACACAAGAAATCACATAAAAAATGAAGGAAAAACACATCTATGCGTTCGTTTACGGGACTCCACGCCCCACAATGCAATGTGTAAAACTGTTTCGCCAATGTCAACAAACCAAGTGTTTACAGTGGAGATCAAAACAAAATTTCAAACTTTGTACATGTTTTTTTTTTTTTTTTTTAATTATTTTTGATGTATTGATCCATGCGGCCTAAATTATGTCTTTATCTGATAAAAATGATTGTCTCTTCCAGCTTTAAAGACTCCCTCCAAACATATTATAAATAGAAATCAATCAGCCACTGTGTAGTTCTGGATAAAAATCCTTTGTAAATATGTAAATTATATCTGGCACCTTTTCACACTTAAAGACACCTTTTTGTAAAGTAGTTCTCAGTGCAGGATCGAGCTCATTTCTAGCTGACTCAACAGCACTGCATTAGCGTTATCTCTGAAGAACGGCTGTAATGGTGACTGAGTTGACAAATACACACTTCAAATACACACAATGACGACAGTGAGTCAGAGTCAGGAACAAGCTGCACATTTTCGGGAGCAACAAACTATTGCACTAAAAAAAAAAAAACCCAGGCTTTTATCATTATTGAATTTACTGCAGCAATAGTCGGTGTTGATTGTTTACTTTTAGCTATAAGAAGATATACGGAGGTGGGGGCGGATCCCAACCTGGCATCTAAAGATATAAATGGAGACATAGTCCTTATTGTGCATCCAGGGTAGTTGTTGCTAGTAAATGAAATCTTTTATGAATAATTTTTCACAAAAAGCTTACAAAAAACCATTGCACATTGGAGCATTGAGTGAAGCAAAAACATGACAGAGATGGCACATTTAATCATCTTATAACCATTTAATAACTGATACAAAGAGATAGTGATAAAGATTTGGAAACATTTTTATTTTCATGTCACCGGTTGCAATTGCCGCAAGATTTGCTGAAAAAAAAAATGTGTTAATCTGGTTTATTAAAAAAGTTAAAGAGTTAAAACTCTCTTTTCCTGGTACAGATACTGAATTTTCATTATTGTTATTATTATTATTATTATTATTATTATTATTATTATTATTATTATTATTATTATTATTAATATTTTCCAACACTTGCAGTTGCAAATCTCATGAGATGTCAATGAGACATAAATCAAGGGGATCAAGTTGAATAAAACTTTATTTGGTTCATGATTACTTTTAAAAAGGAAAAAAAAAATACACATTAAATACCAAGAATATACAGGCATAACGTTTACAAAAGATGAGCATTATTATGAAACTGTACAGCTTTAAATTGATATGATTCCACACAAAGTGGGCTTGGTTTTGCCACTTGTAGTAAGTCTATGTACTTCATTTATATTCTTAGTGAAGCTCATATTTTACTCTGTATGTGCCTTGCCTCCTGCACAATCAATTTCATGGGTTTTGAACTGCTAGGTAAGACCAACCTTGTGATAACAAAGTTGTCTGAGGTTCGATTTCAATACAAAATTCTCAGAAAATGAAAACAATTGTGGATTTCAGAGGCATACGTCGTCTATGGATTGATACAGTTTCGTATTGACCTTAAATGAAACCTCTCTCTCTCTCTAGTGAACAGACATTGGTAGTCGTGGGGCACGTTTGGCCCTTGAACTTAGATAAGTAGACGATGGTGCTGAAGTGGAAAACTTTCTTTAAAAACAGTTTTTACTTCATTTCTTGTGTTTCTTCACATCACTAAACAGAGATTTGCTTGACGGCATTTTTCGCATTTTTGTTTTTGTCATGTTTGTTGTTTCTGTGATATGACATATCTCTGCAAGACATTACATTTCAATATCAACATCTGTCATTGTTTTGACTGAATTTTTAATCTGTGAAAACATCAAAAATGCCATTTGGGCAGTGTGGATTAGAAGAACTTTTAGATTAAACACAGATACAGTTGCAAAAATGTAATCGTTACCAGCAACAAGGGCAAATCCCAGCCCAGATGATACTGTATGTGTACTTTCCTTTCAGATTTCACTCACTTGCTCATTTCTAGCTCACTGCGTGTGAGATTCTAGTGACGACAACGACAATTACATTGAGAAAACAACTCTTGTCATCTGTCCTTGAGCTGTTCAATCAAAAAAAAAAAAAGGCAGAGAAAGACCTATACACCTTAGTGCAGGTTGGTATCGTACATTTATACTCAGAATTTATGTTGAATTTTACGTTTTTTTGTCTTGAAACGTTAATAACGTTATGTATCACGATGCAGTATGGTACATATCCAGCATTAGTAGCCATCAAAACAGAAAACGAATGTTTTAGTCTGATAAAACAGAGAAAATTAAAAAAAAGACCTTTTCACAAAATTTTATCCAAGCAGGAAAGCAGCTTGATGTAAATTGAAGCAAAGATACAAGAGTGTAGTTTGCTAATTATTGTTTTCATATTAAGACCTTGAAATATTGCATGACCAAAGATTGGTTGTTACCAACAGTAAAATGAATGGCATTCAAAAAGAGCCCAAAGCAACAAATCTTTACTGAATAAACAACATAAAAAAACAATAACACAGTTATATCTGCTTCCTTCTATACAGTATATTATACAGATAGGGGAAAAGGGGAGGGGTCTCTGTATTTAGAGACTTTGGTACTTCATTTTTAATGAATGAAAAAACAAAAAAAAAGCAAAAGAGTTTGAAGAAAAATGTGCAAGCAGTAATACATCTTGCTGCTTTTCTTGAGAATTTTAATGAAAAAGACAATATTAATAAAACTTAAAGCAGATGAACTGTTTCGCCAACAGATGCTCCTTTTTCTCCCTAAAAAAAAACAGGATAAAAAAAAAAAAAAAAGGTGTAATAATCCCAGGTAAGGACATGTTCTGCATATGACCCAGAAGATGAGAGAACATCTATATTAATGCATGGCAGAGGCTGAGTTATAACATCGGCTGGCTGTGCTGCAGAGGAATCTATCTCACAGCTCTGTTGCCATGCTAGACTTTACAAACCTGATGTGGCTGATCATGCACTCCACCAATAGAAAAAAAGTCATTATTATGTTTAGAGCTTCAAACTGGAGCCTGCAGAGAACATGTTTCAAACCCAGCTGGGGTGGCAGACACAGTGTGAGAGTATAGTGACACGTGAAGGAATTATTGGAGAATCTCACTCAGAAAAGGATGACAACAGAGGTGTCTGGGTGTAGGAAGGAGTGGGAAATCTTTAAAAATGATGCTTTAAAGTATGACAGCATGTGACAATATTATACTTGAAACTGTCCTCAAAAGCCCGGAATGTAAACATTTCTGTCTTGATTCAGGGGAAGCTGACAGTCAAAGTTAAGCTTTATCATCTCTGCATCAGCTCTGATGTCCTAAATACTGAACATACACCCTAAATCCAGCACACATGGATGTTTTGGACTAAAAGAGGGGAAATGGCATGCAGCTCATGCAGATGCAGAGAGATGAACGTACCAGACTGTAGAAAGGTGGAGACACACAGCCCTTCCTGTGGATCTGCTCAAAACGCCTCAGTCTCACTTCCTCCAGTGTTCATTCCAATGTGATGCTGCTGCCGCTGCTGCTGTCTACACTTTCCCCCATCCACCCTGTCATACCCTCCCACTTGTGTGAGACGGGGAGGGGGTACCCCTCCTCCACATTCACTTTAATGATCCCACTACACTGCAGAACAGCGATGCAAGGATAATGTGTGAAGAGAATTCGTACGCAGAACTGAGAAGCCTCAGGAGATTTCTGACTAAATCATTCCTTTAATAAGGCAGGAAGATTAAAAACACTTTGCTTTGTTGTGACTGAAAGCTGATTAATGTGATTGGACAATGCTTTTGAGACACATGATAAAAATGACGGTAACACTTTACTTGAAGTTTTATACAAAAGGCTGGCAATACGCTGTCGTTATTGTTACATGACACCTGTCACTAGCATGAACAAGCGGTGATGAAGGCTGTCATTAAAGCTGATACCTGGAGTTTCTGAGAAATCTATGTTTATGTATGCATGTGTATAAAATGCGAAAAAATATCTTTTACTATGGTTTACTGCCGGTGGTCATTTATATACATTCATGTATATAAGTCCATCCTTCGTCCTATAGACCCCTATACAAATGGAAATGATCGCCGAGTGCGCCCAGCCAGTAGGCTTCGACTTCCTGTTTTTGAGACTGTCAATCAAAGTGAATGCGGAACTGTGCACGGAAACAAAGCCGCCCGTCACAACAGCAAACAGATAAATATGATTTTGGCTCTTACCTGACCCATAGACCTATATCAATGTGACCCAATGCAACCTTGTTTTGTTCCACAATGCGCATGCAAAAAAGTAGAGGCGTGGCTTCTGGTAGATTGCAGAGGCAGGGGGAGGAAGTGGAGCTGTTGAGGGCGGGACTTCAAGACCTTCGCTCAGAAACTCTGGTCATCAGCATTAAGTTTTGTTTGTTACCCTATCCCTAACCCTACCCAAGCCCACTAAATCTCTCCACGGAACCCAAAAAATGTCGACATAGCTCCAAAAGTGTCATATTTAGCAAACGACACTTAATGACAGCTTCATGTCAGCTTTATGTTGAAAACTTGAAGTGAATTGTTACCAAAATGACACACGATGTTTAAACTACTTATTAAAGCATCACATGGGGGCTGTTTGTGTGTAGAAAGCCATTGAAAAAAACTATGTCAGGATTACATTTAAACTGATGGGTTTGATATATATGATCTTTACTATTTATTTATTTATTCATTAATTTTTGTATTATTTATGTTGCTCATTCACTCGCTTACATGATTAATTCCTCTGTCAAAGAGGAAATCATTTAATTGCTTTTTATTCATTAGTTTTTCTTATAGCAAGATCAGAAATGATGGATCTGAATGAATATACAAATTCTGTATCAATTACAAAAATAGAAAAATCCCTATCTCACATTATTGGTGAAATTTTATATCAGTTTGTAAAAAAAGCAATCTTTAATACATTTGACTCAAATTTGACTTGTCAGGTTGGTTCCTCAATTACCCAACTGAGTTTCAAGAGTAATCACACACATGAGCACAGGAGGGGGAGGGGCTGGAGGTGGTCATTCTGGAGGTATGACTTTTAAAGTGTGAATGATCGCGATACCATGACCAGGATCATTGATCCATCTTAACTGTCCAATATCCGACAAATAAGATATTTGGCACCTGATGGCAGTTTGTGTTCTCTGAGTGCTGGTGTTCTTTTGTTTCTCAGATAGTAAGGCAATACAAATGGAAACCATGTATCTAAAAAAAAAATCAAGTGTAGAGCTAATCAGTATGGTGTCATGATAACATTCTTTTTAAATCGACAAGTTTCTTTTTGTTCTCGGACTAGTCTTAAAGAGGAAACAATCCACCCTTTGCATGGTCACGCCACACATTAATGAGTTTTATACCAGACCCCAATTTTTTTTAAGGGGCTATACTCCACAGCTATATTAGTATATCTGGGCTTCATCTAACCAAACATTCCCTGTCAGAGAGAAGCTGTCCTACGAAGGTCAATAACTACACGCTAATTTAAACCAATGATTTCAGCCTGTCTACGTGTGCGCTCACATAATAGTGTTAGAGATGACAGCATCTGACCAATCACTAAAATGGAGAAAACTGGCAGTGACCTTTTTAACAATGGAGGAACAGCTTATGATTTTGAACAAATATAATGAATTCAAAACCACAATGACAGCAAAGAGCAACAGTGTTAGTGCACTTCATAACCTGGTCCCGACCAGGTTATGAAGTATAATAATAACAATAATTCAAATCTATAATTCAGACAAAAAAAAAAAAAAAAAAAAACCATTGTTGCTACAGGAAGGCAGGAATGAGAGAACTCAGGCAGGAAGCTGCTGACGCTGTTAATGTGTGAAAAAAATGATATTAATCTATTGGATGATAAACGGATGGCGCTCTGATCAGTTAAACTTTATTACAGCACACACCTGTTTCTATTCAGGAAGACCTCTATTTATCTATTTATCACACACACACTGGGATGAGAGCACATTGTTTCACCGGAGTATGTTCCTGCTGATGCTGTCAGCCGCACTATAGCGTGTGAATGAATGAAAGAATGAATTATTGAATGATACGGAGACACAGGCTTCATCAGCTGACTGTAGATCAGTTCATTAGATATAAATCTATATCTTTACTAAAGGATGTCATCGGTAAATGAAAGGATTGCATTTATCCATTAATATTCTTTCTTTTCCTAACCGCAGTAGTCAGATCTGCACCAACCAAGATCTTCAAACAATGGGTAGGTCGTTTTCTAAGAGATATGATTGGTCAGGAGGCGGGACTTTAGTAGTCACCCAGATCCTAGCCAGAACAAAACTTGGCCCCGACCAGGTTAGTCGTTCAGCCTAAGTTACCATGTTGATTTAGCCTCGTAAGACTTAAGCCAGCTTTGTAGGACAGCACACACGGATTATATCCCGGAAGTTAGCACGATAAGAGGAAATCTAGCTTTGTAATATAGCCCCTAAACTTATGCCTGTTTTGTTTTCCATTGATTGATATATTAGTGTGCCTTTGTTCCTGTCTCATTGTTTCACTCCTGTGATTAACTATGTCTGCATGCACTGAGTCAGCGTGGGCAGGAAAAGGTTTGTCATCCTCCAAGATGCATTTATTGACGTAAATGTTTTGTTTTCATTGATATCCAGTATGAATGAAGTTTTCATTATTGTTAAAATCACCTGTTATATGGGACGGTTCTTGTGTTTTTTTTAGTGGGTACTGCATTCATACGTCTTTGTTTCGTGTCTTTTTATATACACATTAAAAATACGGTGTTTGTTTTTTTTGTTGTAAAAATAAAAAATAAAAACACACTAAAAAAAATCCCTCTTTCCAATTGTCTGATCGTCACTGAATGCAATAGCTTAAAAGAGCCTAAATGCAATTATTTATATAACGATATGCAGCAGAGTCAGGTTTAGTGTGGAACAGCTGAATCTACACATTGGACGACACACAGGGTTCACAATACAATACTTTCCAAAGGAAATATAGACAAAAATGCCATTATTTTTTTATATAACAATAAATAAAGTGCAAAAAACGCTTATCAAACTTAATTCAGCACTTCAAAGCATCCGATTTGTTCCACAGCAGAAAGTAAAAAGGCAAGGAAAGGAAAATGTATTTGTATAGCGCATTTCATACACAAGGCAATTTAATGTGCTTTGCGTGATTAAAAAGTGCAATAGAAAACATTAAACAGTTTAAAAATCAATAAGAACATTAAAATCAGCAGTAAAAACATTAAATTAACAATATTATGATTAAAATTCTCCCTCTCAGTCATGAGCAGTAGAGAAAAAGAGTGCCTTTAACTAGGATTTTCAAAATGTCCGGATTGGATGCTGACTTCTGCTCTGCTGGCAGTTTGTTCCACTTCTTGCAGCATAACAACTAAAAGCAGTGTCACCATGTTTACTGTGAACTCTGGGCTCCACTATCTGACCTGTGTCCATAGATCTGAGAGACCTGCTGGGTTCATACCTGACTAACATCTCAATGATGTATTCTGGACCAAACCCATTCACAGATTTATACACCAGCAGCAGAACTTTAAAGTCTATTCTGAGGCTGACTGGGAGCCAGTGTAAACACACCTGGAGTAATGTGATCTGACCTCTTTGTTCTAGTTAACAATGGCTCCTCCAAGTAGGAATTAAACCAGGGCTGCCCAACCCTGGTCCTCAAGGGCCACTATCCAGCATGTTTTAGATGTTTCCCTCTTCCAACACACCTGATTGAAATGACCAGGATCGTTATCAGGGTTCTGCAGAGCTTGATGATGAGTTAATCATTTGAGTCAGGTGTGATGGAAGAGGGAAACATCTAAAACATGCTGGATAGTGGCCCTTGAGGACCAGGACTCGGCACCCCTGACTTTAACCATTGCATTACTTTTCAATGTAGTCCAATCTGTTGCAATCTGTAAAATGTTCTGGTCCACAGTGTCAAATGCAGCACTGAGATCCAATAGAATGAGAACAGAAACTTTTATTGAATCACTGTTTACAACTTATGTCATTGATCAGTTTGATAAGACCAGTTTCTGTGCTGTGATGAGAACGAAAGCCTGACTAAAAGGTATCAAATATTCTATTTAAGGTTAAGAATTGACTCAGTTGGTTGAAGACCACCTTCTCAAAGATCTTGGCTGTCGATGGAAGGTATTTAGCCAGTACAGAGGCACCCAGTGTTCTCTTTTTAACAGGTTTCACAGCAACTACATTCAAGGATTTTGAGACGATGCCTGATACTGGAATGAGCAGTTGATTATCTGACACAAATTTGTCAAAAATAACTTTACAACAGTTCTCAAGAAGTTTGAAGGTATTGGGTCGTTGATGAATTTAGCTGCTGATTGTTTTTGGGTTCACTGTAATGTGTGTAATGTTCAGGCTTTTAGTTATTTTGCTGGTTTGTGCTGTTTTTTTTAAGTAGAAAAACGTGAAAATTGCATAAGATATCTTAGCCCCTCCAGATACGCAAAATCAATGAACGCAGTCTCCCCATGCTTATATCACAACTGCAGTCATTTATAATCTCAAGTTGTTAAAAGAACTCTGTTTTTTGTACAAAATCCTGCAAATTGTTCCACAACATTCTCCCAAATTAAATGAAAATTGGTCACAAAATCATGGAAATTAAGGTGAAGATCTTGAGTTTGGCAAACCTGGTCTCCGCCATAGATAGACTGTTTTTAGTCCACACACGTTTCCTTTGCTGACCTTCAGGGGCAGCACCATCCCTCTGTGGAATCTAGTCCACTAGAAGAAGATGGACAGCAACAGCAGAGGGCAGAGAGAGTCAACATGTTTCCCTCAAGGGAAAAACAACACTCAGGATTACATAACATGTGCTTGTCTTCCCTCTGGCACCTAAGTTGAGGAAAATCTTGACGCAACACTTTGAAACAGTCCTGCTAGACCTTTTTTTGTATCAGAAAATAGCATCTCTGACAGTGTGCGTACATGGCTGTCAGCAAACCTTTATGAATTCAACACACCAGGTCAAACATACTTTTTCCCTTGTGTATTAATAATTATGTATGACTGCTAGGGTGCTTTCTTTTGGCTCTATTGGTCTTCTACCTTCCACAATATTTAGCAAATTTAGAAATAAAACATCTATGTGATCCAAGCTTATAAAACTAAGGCTTTAAACTATGGTTTAAAGTTGCTAAAATAAACATCAACTTTTTGCAACATTTAGCACCAAACCAATTTTGAAAAAACATTAGTTTTTTTAAAAAAAATTTTTATCTTACTTTTGACCAGTGTCAATGAGCTATTTTGGTACTCCCAGTGGATTTGCATATTAGCTAAATATTTAGTTTCACCTCTGACATTTAGATTTAGCATTTAGATTTAACATTTAACATTTAAATTTTATATTTAGATTTAGATTTAGATTCAACATTAAAATTGAGATTGTAGATTTAACATTTAGGAATCATTTTTAACATTAATGTTTAAATATAACATTTATATTTGACCATTAACATTTAGATTTAACATTTAATATTTGGATTTCAGAGTTAAATTTAGATCTAACATTTAAGATTTAGATTTAACATTTAAATTTAAACATTGACATTATATTTTGGTCTAAATATCTGGTCTAAAGTAACATACATAAATGAATGTGTTTTTTAAACATGGTTTGTAGCTAAACGTTGCGTTTTATTTTAGCATGTGCAACTTAACAAACGGCGCCCCATATTAAACACTATTACAATAGTTATTGTACGTCACCCTCTTTGTTAAAACTCTTTACTTGCTCATACTGACCGATACTGCCCTAAAGTTAAAAAAAAAAAAAAAAAGAGTGTGAATGAATCTCGTTGAACTAACTGAGGTGGGGCGATAGATTGTGATCTTGGCGAATGAACATTCAGATACTCCTGGGTGTTGTAATGTGAGCGTTTCCATGGCAACAGCAGACAGATCCCATTTGAAAGGACGGCAAAAACAGAGCATTGATTGTAGCCTGATCACAGACAGTGCGTAGCATGACATTTTAAAGCTGCAGGTTTAGAAATAAATACATTGAATTATAAGTGAGCTTGTTGGAGTGAACATTGTACAATCAATGCACTTTTTTTCTGTTCCCTTTGTTTTGAGGAATTTTTTGAAGGTCTGCTTAAGAAAGAATTACCAAGACAATCAGTCGCAAACTCACACATGTCAGACTAATGTGACTTTCAGGTTAAAAGGAGTTGTTTTTCTTTGGGAGTAACATTTTTAATTTACTTATTAATTGGAGTTTTCCTCCAGCGACTGATGGGATGTCACACTGAAATGAAATTGTGTTGCTCTGTAACATGTGCGATGACAAATACAATTGATTGATTGTTGACACTGCTGTACTCATATCACGGTAAGTGGTCATTCATATGATCATTGAAAAATCTTATAATTTAAGGCATTATCAAGTTCTATTCTAGATATGGTTTTAGACACATCATCAGTGTCGTATCCTGGTATCATTCTATATATTAAAACATCGTATTACATCGTCCTGCTTCTAAATCCTCCGATATTATATGAATTGTTTTTATTATTAGACTTATTGAGGTTATTTTTTGGGATCTTTACATTTTTTTATTGATTTTATTTGAATATTCTTAGGTTTGGATAAAAAAATTACAGTATATAACCCCTTGGGTAATAATAAATGACAGGTTTTTTTGTCCAGTACAAACCACTATTACTGCCAAAATTAGTTAGTAGTTCCCAGTTTTACTATTATTATTATTGTTTTTTAACTAGTCTATTTATCAAACAAAAACACCTAATCCTACCCCTAATTAAAATATAATGCTGTGTGTGTCGTGTGGTGGTGGTTGAGTTTAACGAACAGCATTATTTTAATATCACAGGAAATAATTCTCTGGTACTTTTGTTTTTTTTTTTTTTCTGTTTACACTTAATATAATTATCAAAATTAAAAAAAAGTTCTAAAACACTAGTGTGTGTGTGTATAGCATATGTGTATAAACCTGCCCGTGTTCAAATTTGTACCTTATTAATCTTAATAATAGTGTGAGAGAAATTCTAATAGTATCATTAATTTCAAGAGCCTTCTTCTTTTGAGGATCACATGTTGCATGCTCAGTTATTTTCCATAATCCATCATCTTAATTAGTGAGAAGTGAAGAAAAGCAATCAAAAATCAATTATATTCAAAGAACATACTTGGTAGGCTGAGGGGGATCCTGCCTTACTGAACGCCTCCAAGTGCAGGAAGATCAATCCAGCCTCAGAGGATGAAGCGTTAAACTTCATAGCTCATGACCAACAGTGCACGTCCATTAGCTGGAACCTGCTGTGCACAATGAAAGAAAAGGTTGTTTTTCTTTTTTGCTGTGCGGATGAATTAGTTGAAGTCATAAAAGCAGCGCAAAGTAGTAAGAGGATCTGAAAACACACGAAATCCTATTACTTCTATTGTGCAAGTTAGGCGTTTGAAAGCATGATGCAAAGTGTTTTCCCTTTTAAAAGAACCATGTCCTGTTTTACAAATGTAGCCTATAATCATTGGATCTATTCCTGTTTCCATGTTTTCTTTGGCGCTGCTGCAACATCGAAATGCATAGTGAAAAGTCAAGAAGTTCATTCATACAGCGTCATCAACCCATATAGCTTTGAGTGTCTTTCAAGATGACAACCTCTTGGCTTTTTAATTATAAAAGAGGCTCTTCTTGAAAAGGCAATGTAAGGGATTATGGGTCAATGGTAGACTTTTTGTTTGCACAGATCTTCTAATAAGTACATTTAGAAGCTTTTAAGATAGACTTGTAAAAACAGTTGAGGGTCCTTTTAAGCTTTAAAAGTCAGGGCACAGCCATCCACTTGTACCCAGCAGAGAATGTGATCCCTCCTCTGAAAAATTAATCTGCTCTATTGTAACCTGTTATATCAGGCTAGTGTGAATTGGGTTAGTGATGTAGGAAAGCTTTGGGATTGTTTGAGCATAGCAGTGTTGGATGTACTTACCTTTTATGTTATTTGTATTTATGCACAACCGCAGCACCACGGGTGGCCCGGTGGACATTTTAACCAAGGCCCACTTAGGTGTCGTTCATCCATGCAATAACCAGAGCAAGCTTACATGAATCACTTCTAATATCTTGTTGCTGAAATATGCAACCTAATGTTGCCTTGCTTTGTTGGGCCAATGTAACTGAATAATCATAGCTTCAATCACACAAATATTATTGTTTCTATTGTAATTTCTCAGAATTTTCAAATGAGCAGAGTTCAGATTTCAGAGTTGCCTTGAACTCAGCGTCAGCTGCAGAAAAGCACTGGAACGGAGTTTGAAGGGAAACACGTTGAGTTGAGTTTATTATCCCCCGCCACCAAGTAGAAAGGGGGATATAGGTTTGAGCTCCGGCCGTCTGTTTAAGATAGTTAGTAACTTTATATTCTGGTGTTAAATATTATCTTGTGCATACATCTAAGTTCTTAGATTTAGGACATTTAGGAAAAGGTTGTGATTTATAATGACAACCAATCTGGCGGGGGATGTTGATGACTATGTCTTCTTGTTTTATTTAAAACAGGGACAATACATGTTAATGAACATATACATGTCAATATGCAAAACTATAGCCAACGGTTAATTTCCATCTTTAGTCCCTTTGGCAGGTTGATGTCAACAACATAAGAGAATAAAATCAATAAAACAACATTAACAACAGTTTGCCTTCAGTTTTCCTTTGGTGATTTTATATAATCACGAAGAATCACGTACGAAGCCGTCCTTCACAGCTAGTGGTGACAGCTTCTTTCACGGAGTGTGGGAGGTTTTCAAGGCTACCTGTAGTGATGGGGACGGTCTCCATTCTGACTCCTGACAATAGTTGAGACTGTCAGGAACACAAAAAGAAGGAAAGTGCAGGATAGAGTCTTAAGAGAATGTCAACAGTGAAAAGAAGTGACAGGAATTGTTGACGTAATGATTATCTAAAACCTTAGATTGTTGTCCAATCTACAGACTGTAGACACATGGACAAGCTTTTCACTTGTAAAAAACCACAAAGTGCTGTACAAACATTTCAGTATCATGTTGTCTACAGAAAACATGGAAAAACAGTCACATATAACATGGGAGACAAGAACAGGAAAACTGTGGGTCACTAAGGGCATTGGAGGCACCCCAAATTTAGATGAAAAAATGGGAAAAAACAACATAAGGAGAGGTGATGGGCGGAAAAGCAGATTTTGAACTGAATTACCTATAGGAGAACAAAGTACAGAACCATGAAAAAACCTCTTGGCTACAAAAAACACAGTCAGGAAACCACAGTCCTGAAAACCATAGAATGTGGGCAGGTGGGGGTGGGTGGTGGATCTGGGGAGAGGTATTGGGGGCTAGGGCTGGGCGGAGGGGGGAGAGGATATCCAGCCTCTAGGAGGCGCGAGCGAGCAGCTAGGGGGCGCTACTCCAGAACCTTCCATGGGCATGGAGGGTAGGGCGGAGGGGGGGATGGCCAGAGAAGACGTAGACAAAATAAACTTTGCTCTCCTCTGATACAGTCAAATGTTATGGTTCAGAAGTCGAGAGTCCAGATGGCATTAGGGAGGGGTAGAGTCAGATCTGTAAATATCACGTGAGATTGAACACATCCTTGACGTGGCGTGTTGGGGGAGGCCATTGGTACTTGCATGGAAGTGCAAGCCAGGTGCAGGCAATCAGCCCAATCAGACAGAACCATGTGTGGCACAGAGAGAGGGGACTTTCAGTGGTAGAAAGTTTAAAGTAAAACGGTACAGTACAAATAATACATATTTGAAGAAACTAATGATAAATGAACAAATATCTATTTTTGTTTAATGTTTTTGTTGAATTTGTAAATATTTATTGTGGTTGTTGAAATGTGCTAAATGTGGAACTCACCTGCATGGACTAATGGGTTAGTCCACTAACTATTTAGGGGCTGTACATGACGTCTGTGATTTTGTCCTGTTGCTTGTGAACGGGACACATTGTTTATCCTGTGTGGTGTAAAAAAGTACTACAACATCAGCTGGCTTCATCAGGTTTCTTTATTTTTCACTCGGACACCTCGGCTACTCCCTGTAAGAGAACCATCTAAATCTTACAACCAGTGATAGTTAAAGCTGATATCCGGAGTTTACGAGAGGACGTCTCGATGTCCCGCCCACAACAGCTCCACTTCCTCCCACTGCCTCTACCAATCTATCAGAAGCCACACCTCTACTTTTCTGCACGCGCATCGCGGAACAAAACAAGGTTGCATCGGGTCGCATTGATATAGGTCTATGGGTCAGGTAAGAGCCAAAATCATATTTACCTGTTTGCTGTTGTGATGCGCGACCTTGTTTCCGTGCACAGTTCCGCATTCACTTTGATTGACAGTCTCAAAAACAAGAAGTTGAAGCCTATTGGCTGGGCGCACTCTGCAATCGTTTCCATTTGTATAGGGGTCTTTAGGGCAAAGGAAGGACTTATATACATTAATGTATATAAATGACCACTGGCACTAGACCTTAGTAAAAGACTCGTTAGGTATATTTTGAGATTCCTTGGAATGAAAAGTGCATTATAAATTAAATTTATTATTATTATTATTATTATTATTATTATTAGTATTATTAGCACTGACAGACAAACAGACCGTCAGAGTCAGCCATGTTCCTGATAAAGGACTTTAAAAAGTCATTATGTGAGGACTGTGCATGTTTTCTTTCAGACTTTTCTCATAAAAAAAAAACGAAAAAAAAAAAACATCCACCCACATTAAAATACAAGTTGTTTTGTTAATCAGTGACCTGGTTAAATGTTTTGACCTCTGGTGTAGAAGCCTGTGTGAGCATGTATAATATGTCCTGTATTATCAAGTATGTGGCCTGAAGATTTGTGGAGGTGAAAGCTAAACCCAGAGGATTTAAAATGTAAATTTATTGTGAGAAATAAACATGAGGACTGGGGTCTTATCGATTTAGTGGTAATTACCAAATCATGGAAGTGATCGCCTAAAGCCAACATGGGTGAATTCGGCATTTTTTTTCACGTGTGCAGCCCACATATGCACATTCACATTCACACACAAAACACACACGCTTACCCGTGCTGCTGCTGCTGACGCTATAGTCCAGAAAAGGGATCGCATTGTGTCTGTGTACTTATTAATCCACTTTCAAATAAGCTCTTGTTTTAAAGCAGTCATCTGAAAGGCAGGTAGCTACTACGATGAGCAGAGTAAACCGTTCAACATTCAGTTATCGCTCAGCGATTTGCTGTGACTGCAGCTGTTTTGACGGATCTGGAAGCGGGGGAGGGGTACGATTTTTTATTTACATTTGTATTTTATTTTTATTTGAATGCGTACATTGATGAGTACAGACAACATAAGCCATGGGTTTTCTTACAAAATATTTAAAATAAGTAAATGAAAAGCTAACTCTGCAGAGGCGGGTGCTGTGGTTGAAGTCAGGAAGAGAACATGGGGGGGAGGGGCTCTGCTGTGGAGCGGTGGGCGATGACTCGGCTGGTGACAAAAGGTCCGAGGTGTCTCCAGGAGGTGGGGGCGGTCTCCTAGGAGGTGGGGGGCGTTCCTAGGAGGACTCAGGCGTATTTACACCTAAAATGGATGCCGTCAGTTTTTAAAGATTACTCAACGTACATGAATGAGCCAAGGCAACACTTCAGGTATGTTTTTAACGAGGGACTGATATACAGTAGTAACATGATACAAATCTTGAAAAAGTCGATTTTACATAATACCCCCCCCCTTTAAAGTTCCACGTTCTCTTGACGGGTCTGATAACTGATCTCAACATCTCTTAATCACCATCAATTACAGTAAACTACACTATCCCAAATATAACAGCTGATCAGCTATTCCCTGAGAATTTAATGATGTATTGTGTTGTATTTGCTTAAATTCTGAAAATATTAAAATGTTTTTTTTTATTCAGGTCAATGGGTATACAGATATTGAATATTACATTTCTATGTTTAGTTTACTACTAGTTTAATATGTTTAAATCATTTTGAGAATTACTTTGAATAAAGTATTTAGAAGTACTTGTGGGGCTCACGTTTTTGAAATTGATTGATTTTTTTTTTTTTTCCAGTCAAACAGAATGAAATGACATTTTGAAAAAAAAAAATGATTTTTTTTTTTTTTTGTGAAATGCTTTTTCTACTTCAGTTAAAGGACAGCAAAAGCCACGCTAATAAATTTCATCAAATGAGTAACAATCCAGCTGTGTATATCAGTGTTATGTGAGTATTTGTGATGTGGAAATTCTTTCATTTCTACAACCTTTTAAAGCAACAAAAGGTCAAGGCTTTTCTCTGTTGCTGAATAAGTCATCGCTGAACTAAAGACATGTTTATTACCTTTTACCACAAGACTTATCGATGTAGAAAATTAGCTCTGCTTACAGTTTGTGACTCTTTGGAATAACATTTCCACCTTTGTGGTGGGAAGTGTCGCTTGCAGTGGAGGTGCTTTGACTTCCCCTTTGTTGTCATAGAAACTCCAAAGGTATCATGCCAGCATAAAGCACGTGTTCTTTATATTGGATTGTGTAATATATTAGTGTAGGTGTGAATATATGTGTTTTTTTTTTTCCTTCCTGTGTTTGAAGTGAGATAATAAACATTTTTGATTGTATTATTCTGTCACTGTGTAATTATGACCATTTTAAGTAACTGCTCGTGTTGTTTTCATGCGAATCAATGTTGCTCTAAGAAAAGAACAACACTTAACTCCTCTGAGACTTGATTCACAGAAAAGGGAAGCATTGATTAGACACTTTAAACAAGGCTCTCCATCAATACAACAGATAGAGGTTTCTCAGTGTCACAGTCAGAGGATGCTCCTTTGTAATTAAAAAAAACAAACTAGCTTCCTGTTGGAGCTTCACACAGATTTATGTAAGGCTTAAGCTTAATAATAGATTAGAACATATATGTCATGCTTATGCTACATTCTATGTCATCGTAACACCTAAATCCCACTGCCCAGGAGCATTTTTCTCCATCGTGCTTTTCTAAGGCATCTCCAGCTGTTAGGAACAGTAAGAACCAATGATGACTAAAGTCTGAAGTGCCTTTGGGCACAGGATGAGGACTGCTGTGACAGCAGCACCTTTAGCAGTCTGAGCTGCTTTTTGTTTGAATCACATTACAGCCCACACTAGTGGCTGCTGCGTCATTGATGCAATAAAGTCCCTTGTGACTATTGTAATTCTGTTTTCACTTGTTTAAATATGTCGACCCTGAACAGACTCCAGATTGAAACAGAACGCTGCTGCTTCAGACTTTTGACCGGTGCTCCCAGAACATCCCACATTACCCCCATTCTGTCTACTCTGCACTGGCTTCCAGTCAAGTTTCGCATCAAGTATAAAATCTTTGTTCTGACTTTCCAAGCGTTACATGGCCCGGCCCCCCCAATATATCTCTGACTCGTTGTGCCCCTACACTTTAGGGCACAGCCTTTGGTCTTCAGGCCAGGGTCTCCTAAAGCAGGGGTTCTCAACTGGTCTCACCCTGGGACCCACATGTAGCCACGGTCAATAAATCGCGCCCCACTTTTTTTTTTAAATTCAGCCAACCAATTTAAATTTTTCAAAAATAGCTGTTGAAAACACACACATATAATCTTTTTTCATAAATCCAAATATTTTCCTGTGTAACATGCATTTCACAGCATGTCTGTCAAAAGAAAAGTTTCTTTCAAAATAAAAGAATTTGAGAGACATTAAAGTATATATTTTTTTTGACCAGCTGTCCGCGACCCACCCAGTACAGGTCCGTGACCCACTTTTGGGTCCCAACCCACCAGTTAAGAAATAATGTCCTAAAGATCCCAAAAACTAAGAGACTTGGAGTTCCAGGCTGTGGCCCCCAGACTCTAGAATAACCTGCACCAGTCTCTCCAGGAGCTCAACTGTGTGGACACTTGAAAAGTTAACTTTTAGTTAACTGGATTTTAATTTTTTTATTATCCTTTTATGACGCTGATCCTATGATGTAATGCATCCATTTATGATTATTTATGATTCAATTAAATTCACCTTTATTTGTATAGCGCAATTTACAACAAGTCATCTCAATGCGGTTATCAAAATATAAAATTCATAGCAAGAAAGAGAAAACCCAACAAGATCCACATTAACAAGCATTTAGCGGCAGTGGGAAGAAACAACTCCCTTTGAACAGGAAGAAATCTCCAGCAGAACTAGGTTCAGAGGTGGCAGCCATCTGCGTCGACTGGTTGGGGTTAGTGAACAGAAGGAACTGCATCTGTTGTATTATCTGTACAGCACTTTGTGCTATTATCTGCAAAACCGCTTTATAAATAAATTACTTACTTATTTAATTACTTTTAGAAAACTTTGTAATTATTTTAAAATACTTAATGGGGATTATTTATTTCAGTGAAAAAAACACAATTGTGAATAATCACTGTTGGGCAAAAAATAAATTTTATTGTAATAAATAACTGTTAATCTTTGCTGATAAGTCTCGAAAAACGTTCACTATATAATGCCTAAATCATCCTAAGTTATATTCAAAATCATCCCATAGAAGGTATTGGTTCTCAAAAGGTCTGCTTCTCCTCTTTTGAAGAAGCCATCCTCCATCACGACAAAACAGGTAAATGATAAAATAAATAAATAAATAATCATCAGTTTGTCACACATCAGTCCTACCCGGGCTCATGATTCCAGCGCGTAAATAATCCAACTTTTGGTCAGTACTGTGATGATGCTATCAACGCATGGCTGTTGCAAGCAGTTATTCCTGCGTTAACATTTCTGACACCTCCTGCTTCATACCAAAAGAAGTCAAAATGATCTATATTCAGCAATTCAAGCTTTTGCTTCTTCCAGGCACTCAGCATCATCAGGTCTGCTTGTTTTGCTTCTGAACTGCTCTTGGATTAATTTTTTCCCTAAAGTCTGCTTCCTTTGTGCCAATATGACATGCAAACTAAGTCAAGAGTGGATCAGGCAGGAAAACTCTTCTTCAATTAAGACACTTTGATGATAGAGTGTAAATCTTTACCCTTCATTAAACCAATATTTTAACGTCTGTTCTGGCTTAACACAGACACACACAAACTGTTGATGTGTGTAAAATGCCTATATCACTAAATTGACTTTCTATCAGGTCTTTGAAATGTTCTCAGCTTGAACCAATTGTTGAAAATGATAGTTATTAGAATGTGCGCATGCACCGAGGAGCTTCCCGCCGCTTGGAAGTGTTTCGTATTGACCACGGTGTCATGTGGAAGAGGATCGTTTCTTGTGCCTTGATCTTATCAAAGTAGGAGTGTGGGGGGGAAATGAAAGGCAGAGGAAACTGCAAGAAGGAGCACAAAGGCAAGAAAGCAACTCAATTAGCAGGAGAGATAGTTAGAGTGTGCCTGGGAGTGCTTTCGTAGATTCAACTATTTTTCAGTTAAAATAAAAAAAATAAAAGATGTGTATTTTCTGTGTTGGCTCACGTTTGCGTCTGATGAGGTGGATTTCATCAGGGAGGTGAGGTATTAGAGTATAGAGGCAGAGGGAGGATCAAAGCACAGAGAGAGGCAGCAGCAGGAGGAACACTTTCAAACTAAATCCAATGTAATGAAACTCAAAATACAACTAAAATACATAGCGGTACAACAAGGAGAGACGATCGTTGACAATCTACAGACAAATGCTAATGTCTGACAGCGATTGTTTTAAAGACCAGAGAGGACAATGTGATTATGTACATAACTGTCAGACTCATTACAAACAAAGTTATTTTTTTGTATAATTAATAATAATCACTGACATCAAAAGGGAGGAGGCAGGTTGATTACATACTGTAGTTGTCCTCTCTCTCTTTCTTTCTCTCTTTCTCTCTCTGAGTGTCTTTTCATGTTCCAGACATATATCCTTCTGTTAAAGGTGCAGTCTGCAACTCTCATAAAAGTGATTTTTTTGTCATATTTGCTAAAGCTTTCACTATGTAAGGACAGCTTTACATCAAACTAGTAGTTTGTGTGAGAAAAACAGAGTCATTGATTCCCTCCTGCTGCTCCTGCAGCCTTTGGCAGATTGCCAAAATGCACCGCGACCGAGCAAAAAGAACCAATCAGAGCCAGAATTGTGTTTGATGGGCTGTCTGACAGCTGTTGCTCACAGGCCCCGCCCCTTTCCCGGAGCTAGAGCGCCGTCTTTTTTACAGCGTATGGTCTGGAGGAGTAGAAGATGGAATTGGTGACTTTTCTGCTTGAAAGGTAATTACCGCTGCTTGATTTACATTATGTTTGATTTGTAATTGTTACACTAGAACTCTGTGGTGCATGTGTTGTTCATGTGCGTGCAACAGCCTCCGTGTGGCTGCTGTAAGTGACACTGTTGTTGTTGTTGCTGCTGCTAGGTTGGTGTACTGTGTGCACATAGAGAGAGAGAAGCGCTGCAGTAATATGCTTTTAACAGAGCATGTTATATTACTGTGATGTTGCTGTCAGACTAACGTTAGCTTGTTAGCTTCTCTGAGGGAGGGACTTTGGAAAGTTTGCAGGCAGGGAAAGAGAGCAGCGGGGAGGGAGGGGCAGAGAGGGATGTGAGAGTTGCGGACTGCACCTTTAACTATCTGCCTCCATCACTGGGGTCACTTACTTTCTTAAGCTCCTTTAGAACATCTCTATTTACTTACTTAAAAACAGATTGTCAATATTTTTAATGACAATTTGCTTGTTAATGTATAAACAAACAAATCACTCAACAGTCAAAAAAAAAACTATAGATTTGTGTTATATAGCTATGCATACGTATATATGTTATATATGTGTGCCTACGTGTGTAAACCTATGCTTATATATGTGTATTGTCGTGTATGTACTGTATATATGTGCATACGTCTGCTGTATTTGATTTTACGATGTGTGTGAATCTATATGTGTAGAACTATATGTACATATTACCCTGAGATGTGGGATGGTTGGAGATTGTGGACTGTGAGCAAAATTTTCTTTTCATCAGTATTAGTTGTTTTAATTGTCATAATTTGCTGTATGTGAAATGATATTTGTTCTTGGCCCCCCCCTCGAAAATGAGGTGTTCCATCTCAAGAGGCATTCCTTAAATACATTTCAAAGAACTATCAAACTCATGTGCAACCATCATAAACACACATACACATCCTAATGATACATCCACAATTAACAGGAAAAATGCAGACTTCCTTTCCTATGGGATATACAGTAATCATATACATGAAGTATTAAACCACAGGTCAGCATAGCTTATGCAATGTGCACAATATTAATATTCATCATGTCTGAGTGACCTGATTGACAGCATTCTCTTTTCTCTCTCTTACAATAATTATTTTTAAATGCATTCAAAATAGGACAAACTAATAACTGACAGCACAAAGTCAGTTCCAATGTAAAGGACAAATTAATAGTTACAATATGTCCTACATATATTGCTGCAATAATGCTATGGTAAGTCTGGTCTTCATGGCTCACTGATGTCGCTAACATCTTGTCTTATCTTTCCTCCTTTGAACAAAAGAAAATTGTATATCCATTTTTAGCTGAATGACACTAACATAGGGTGACCACACGTCCCGGTTTTCAAAGTTACGTCCTGTGTCCTGGTCAATTTCACCCAAACCATTTATTTGTCCCTGCTTTTCACAAGCTCAATTCCGCTTGTCCTGTGTATTAGGAAATAAATGTGTGTTTCCACTGACAGAAAAGACCCCAAAAGCAGCAGCACATTTCACTTAAAAACCTGATCTCTGTGGACTGTGATCTGTCAATCACAGCAGTTGCCATAGTAGCGTTTGCAATATAAACCAATTAAAAAGCTCAAAAGTCATCCACGCATTTGCGGCTCGATGGCATTGACACTATTACTCGTCTGCTTCCTCTCATGCTTTCTCCTTCAACATGCCAAAAAGAAAAATTATTTATTTTGATTATTCAAAACAATTTTATGTTGACTTAAAATTTAGGTTTGTTTTTTGACTGATGGCCACTTTAAATTTGGTTCAGCCATTGCAATAATACATCTCATCCAAAAGGAAGAAAAAAGAAATGTGATTTTATTACAAATAAAACCATATGCAAATTGCTGTCCCGGTTTTGAGTTTTTGAAATCTGGTCACCCTACACTAACAAGCTGTAAACTTTCAAAGAGGTGCTTGATTGTCTGTGACGGGTGGAATGACTGTCTGTGATTGATTGGGTGGGGATGATGGCTGATAAGATGCTTTGTGGCCAAATTACAACGTGATAGGCTGCTACGTGGATATGACGAATACTTGTTCATGTGGATCTTGTTGGGTTCTTTCTTTCTTTCTTTCATACTACGGACTTTATAATTTGTGAAACGCTCTGAGATGACTTTTCTGTAATTTGCGCTATATGAATAAATTTGAGTTGAGAGTTTAGTCAACCTACCCATTGACTACAACTAAAGCAACCCAGAGAGACACATGGAGGTACTATATGATCTAGGCAATTTAATATCTACCTTCCATAGCCTATATTACCCACCACCACAGACAATCCACCAGCAAACACACAGTGACCAAGTGCTCCTTAAATAGTGCAGGGAAGATAATCAGGGGATGAGAAACACCTGAGTGGAAACAGGAGGAAATACTCAATCTCTCTTTACTCATATCCTACAAGAGGTGCTGAAAACTGAACTAAAGCCCATACACAGACACAAGGTCAAACAGCAACCGAGTTAATAATAAATCAGGAAGTAGAATTATACAGGATTACAACCAAAACTGAAATAAAGCCCCACCTGGTATTGAACAAACAAACTTAGAATGTCAATTATAAGTACTGGACATAGTGTAACCAAATGGTTTCACAGACCCCAGCATGTAATAAATATGTATAAAATGGGATGTTTACAGATGTGACTCTCTGTCCTCACCCTCCCCCCTCCCAATTCCCTACTCCCAGCCGAACTCTCGGCTCTGAACTATAACATCTGACTGTATCAGCGGAGAGCAATATTCTTCTCTGCTTTGGTTTTTGCCAGCCCATCTGTGTTTTTGTAGCTGAGAGGTTTTCCCTGGTTCTGTACTTTGTTTCTCCTTTTGGGAATTCAGTTTATAATCTGTTTTTTTCCCCCTCACCTCTCCTTATGTTGTGTTTTCCCTTTTTTCATCTAAATAATGGGAGCCTCCACTGCCCTTGGTGACCCACAGATCTCCCGTTCTTGTCGCCCATGTTATTGTTACTGTTCTTCCATGTTCTCTTTAGACGGGATGATACTGAAATGTGTAAAGCACTTTGTAGTTTTTACCTGTGAAAAGCACTCTATGAATAAATATTACTTACTTACTTAAAACGTCAGATAATTAGTCTACATTATTTCTAATGCAATATTTCAAAATAAATAAATACATGTAATTGTGGTGATCCAATTACTTCTAATTTCACAGATGTATAAAATCCTGCATTTATAATCTCAGACGATTTTAACATTTGGTTTGAAGCAACGAGTAGCTCTCTGGTGCCCGCTTCATTCCAGAATGGTTCTGTATTATTCAAATGCCAGCTGTGCAATGAACCCATTTTTAGGATTTACTATAGGTACTAAACAGTTGCTGGTAATTTAACAAACTGGAAGCACTTTGCAACACCAGAACTTATTTTGTTAAGTGATAGTTCACAGAAGTGTGACTGCTGTGATGTCTAAACCCATGAAGTCTTACGCTTTGGAACTGTGCATAAAGAGCTTGTCAGACACATGTTTCCTGTGATCGATCTGTGTTCTTGGATGAATGGTCGAAACTCAACAAACACCAACAGATGTTGTGAGCACAATATTCGAAAAGGATGCCGATCAATTGTGGCGATGGCTGCATTTGTAAGAAACTGTTTCAAATGCTTCACTGAATTCACTGAGTCAATATCCTTAACCTCAATGTTTGTGTTGGTTATAATATAAATTTCAATGACATCTGTACTTGTATATGAAGTGTGCTTGTGTATTTGAATAACAGCCTTCCTACTGAGTGTAATAGCACTTACTGAGTTGCTCACATGTACAAGTTACTACGGTAATCATTGTTTTAACTTCAGGTTTAAACCCATTATATGATTACCAGGTAAACAAAATTAGGACCTCTTCTTTACAGCATAACCACTACAAAAGAGGATTACATTTACCAAGAATGTGCTTGAATTTCCCTAGAAACACTCTTCGGCATATCATGAGGGTTCAGAGTCTTGTTTTGTACAAGAATACATAAATTCCATTATTGACTATTGCTCCCACTTCTGTATCCAATTTACAGTGAGAATGTGTGCACTCTTCTCACCTACAAATGTTGTTTCATTTTAAGAGATATGCTTCCTTGTGAAGTGCACATGAAGTAGAAGATTGGTTCAAACAGCATTGCTGGACTTTGCTGCATTTTCATTTGCACCAACTAGGGTCGTGTTACTGATAATTAATTACAATTATGGCGTGATTATAACTGTAATTGTAATTTTAAAAATCTGTTGCTGTTGTAATCATAATTAAATTGTTATGAGTTTAGATCATTGACTTTATAATTGTAATTGCTGTTGTCACGGCAAATTTGCGGTTGCCCTCATTTGGAAACAGGATTTGTGGTCTGGTTGAATGATGAAGTTCAGTCAAAGCATGATGAGTTTATAAACTAAATGAAAAAAGTACAAAAAGGTCTTCCATCCTGTAGGAAGGGCAACGCGGGCAGCAACTAACTGGAAAGTTCCACAGCTTAAACTTTATACAGAAAAGTCCCCCCTGATGAGAGGAAAAGGAGGGGGTCAGATGCCCCGACGGTGGAGACGTTGGAGCAATAATATCTGTCTTGATAATGTGTGTGCGTCAGTTGGTGTGTGTGTGTGTATATGAGTCCACATGTGAGTTTGAGTTTGGCCTTGGTCAGATGCAGCTTATCTGTGAGCGTAGGTGAAAGAACCCTGTGAAAGGCATTAAACAAGAATCACATCTTATTTTACGTAGGCACTGTTACAGAGCTCTGTTTATCAGAGCTTTGGTATGAGACCTTCAGCAGAGACTGTTTGTTGCTGGCACTGTGAATACAGCACAGTCTGTCTGTACTGCGTGTAATCTAATGTAACATGACTTGGCAAAGGAGCAACGTCTCAGTTCAAAAGTACAACGATTTAATGCAGTCATTGTGTATAAACACATTTGATGACATGATGATTAATATATCTATATTAATAACACTATGACAATTCCATTAAAACTGTCAATTATAATTTAACGCAAAACAGGGGAAGCATGTTACAGTTCTATGTACAGATCTACACATATGTAGTTAACAATTACAATATATTTTTTGTCAAGCTTTCCCACATTATACCATTAACGAAAAAAAAATGTAGTCGAGGGGTATACTGACACAAAAAAGGCTCAGATGTCCGCCTATATTTTCTGACCAAACCCTAACCTAACTCTAAAAACAGAGACTGGCATGTATTGTCAATCTCTGTTTTAGCATTCTATTTAGTCTTTATATATGTTAAAGTTGATCTTGTTTTTTATATTTCTTTTGAGTTGAAAAAGTCATACCCAGAGTCAGTATGTAAGTATCCCAAGAGTAAATATCAAATAGAAGCATGATTGTTTTTGTAACTACATCAGTCAATTATTAACAGAGACATGAATTTTTGAAATTTTGCAAATGATGAAAAACAGGGATTTTTTTCACTTTTGAAATCGATCCAGAATCTGTATATTGACATGAATCTCCTCCGAAATTTAATGGAATCTTCCATGGTGTAAGGTCTACCTTTAGGTAAAATTTTGTCAAAGTTCGTTACGTACTTTCAAAGTAATCTTGTTAGTTCAAACAAACAAACAAAAGAGACCTCTGAAAAAGATCATCAATGGTCCCAAAAGGTTTCTGTGTTACACATGACAGACTCTACATAGCAGATTTACTATAAGATCTTAAATAAACAGGGGAAAATCTCCTGTATACACAAATAATATGGGTGCACTGTTTCCTCACCTGCTGTGCCTCATCTAGTAAGATTGCAGAACAAATCTGTGCCATGTGGATGTGGTTGAGAGCATCCTATTTAAATGAGCCTTTTGCATGTTTACAAGATGGAGAGTGTAGGAACGCTAAGTGGGCGAAAGTGAATTGGAAACCGTTGACAATGGAGCATCTGGTGCAGTTCTTTCTCTATATGAGCAAATTGTTTCAGGGAATACATTGTATTTATTCAAATATGCTACAAAATAGATATAAATGAAGGTGCTGTTACTTAAAAGGTGAAATGTAATTTGTAATTTTTTGTATCCATTTTATTGTCTTTAAGGAACATTTTAAATTTATACACAAAAACAGCAATAGCAAACAGTTCCAGGTTTGATAAATTAAATTTTGTATTAAAGAATTTGCCAATATTCAGCGAGCCACAGCTGTCCTGCCCAAATTGCACAATCATCAGAGTCAAACACGCTAAATGAATTGTGTGTTACGTTGTGTGTCTGATGCACACAATCCTGATTGCAAAGGGTTAGTAGATGCCCTACAACTTCTATCAGCATGCACTGCGTATTGACTTTAGCGCACATTTTTACAAGTGCAGAGCTTTGCATCTGCCCCATGGTTTTTTCCACAGAGCATTGACCTTTGAATCAATCACAGAGTTTTGGTTACCCAAAAGCATGGGGAAAACAAGTTTGGATGAACTACGGCAGGGCCTGCGGAACGTCTCTGCGCCAAATAGCACGTACCACGTTCAGTCAAATGAGTAAAAAAAGGTCTCTGAGAGGCTCTTGACATCCGCTCATAGAATATCCATGTCAAATTACAGCCCAATTCAACAAGCATTAACGGAGGAGTAGTCATTTAAAAAATGGGTCCCCCGGGGTCCCCCTGGTGCCCTCCGTGGCACATATAGAGTAATGAGCCCCATTCACATATTGGTATGTCAATGATTTGATACCACCAACTGTCGCAATATTTGACTCACAAATAAGTAAGAAAACAAGTTTTATGGAAATTACCGAAAAAAGGGGGGTGGCCCCCGGGCCCCTAATCGAATTGTGCGAGGCGTAATCGTAATCTACGTTGAATTAGTTTTGAAACGATATAACACATAAATTTGGAAACGCCCAGAAATTGGGGGTATTCATATTCATAGAGTATTTATACTAAACTGCAATTTGAACTAATGAGAACTAACGAAGGAGTAGTCTTTTGAAAAATGGGGCCCCCGGGTACCAATGATTCGATAGGAGCGTGTGGTGAACTTTTAGTTGGAATGGGGAGTTTGTGTCAAGGGAAATGGCCACATTGTTGGATTATTGGATATGAATGACCTGGAACAATAGGGCTGGTAGTCAATGTGGTGACTAGCCCGTCTGAAAACAACTTATCTTCAGTCATTCGGCCCCCTGAGATGAACAGCCTGTTGACAAGGTCTGTTTTTTTTCTCTACACTCTTCCATGGACAGTATGTTGATTCAATGCTCTGACCTTTACATCACTTTCCCATGAACACCTGGGATCTTCGTCTCGGCTAACAACTCTCAAGGTCATCTCTACGGCAACACCGTCCCACGTCATCGGCATTGAGACGAAATGTGAGAGACTGCAGCAGAGTCTCAGAAAACAGGCATATGCTCACATTATCACTCCCCCACACAATCACACACAACCCATTTTTTTCACCGCCTCCTCCGGCTCCAACCCCTCCTCCTTCCCTTCAGATGGCACCAGGAGGCGAGACCGTAAGGGCAGCGCCACCCTGTGGCTGACCTGCGAACTACCCATCCTAAAGACCCATCCCCCTGGTGGTAGCGTGCTGTTGTATTGAATTGAATGTTGTGTTTCTTGTTTTTTTCTCAATGTTTGCTGAGGAGTTTTTTTTTTCATGATCCCAAACTCCGCCCCCTCTCTACAAGGGCCTAGTTTGGTTTTGTCCTTTTTATACCTCTTCTTCTTACCCATTGTTCCATATTTCATCTAAGAAACGGAGCACTGCCCTGCTGTTGGCTGCTCCACAGTTCTTCCGTTCCTGTCCCCCCCATGTTATATGTGATTGTCTTTTCATGTTTCTTGGTAGGGATGTAACTGAAACTGAATTTCCCCTCGGGGATTAATAAAGTATAATCAATCAATCAGTGTTTTCTCTTTCTCAAACAGAGCTGACAGGTGGTCACGTAACCTGACTTATGCCACATAGAAAACACAAGAGGCCTATTCGTAGGATGTCTATGCATTGCGCAGTGGACAAGCGTAATTTTTCTATGCTGTGGAGTGAGACTGGGTTGTAAATAATACATCCTACTGAAGCAAACAGCAGCATCTGGGAACACCAAGCCTGACTCAAGGGACATGTGTAACTAACAGCACTGGAGCCTGTGCAGCTTTCCATGAACAAAGTGCTTTTATACAAAGAAACGAGTGCAAAGCTCAGCTCCTGTTGCTGACTGGTCTATAAAATATTGATCAGACTGTTGTTGTTGACACCTGTGGTGTGGTGTGTGAGGAGCGGTGTTCTGTCAGCTACTGAAGTCTTTAAGTGAAGCCAGATCGTGAGCTTCTGAGAAGACTAACTCGAGAAAAAAAGCTTGGTCTTTCTTGAATAAGACCCTAAATGTGCAACTCAACAGGGATCGAGATCTGCAATATGACAGCAAAGCCAAAGACTGTGTGCCATGTTTGAAATGGCAACAGATGGAAGTGTTGATTTCTGTGTGAAAATGAAGAGGAGCCACTAGAGCGTTTCATCCCTAAAGCTGACAGACACAGCAGAACAACTTCCTCTGACTCAACCCAACCCATCCTAATAAAAATGTGGATTTCTGCACCAAGATGCAACACTGGTTTTGATTCCCTCTGGCATAACAATGTACAACTTCATCAAACTGTTGTCATTTCCATAGATTTGCATCTACTTTAAGATACCAGTCACAATATATAACAAATCTAACTGGTCACCCATTGTATGGAGGCTATTTGTGAGCACACTTTGGAAGCTTTAACACCAGTTGTGTCAAACTCAAGGCCCGAGGACCAAAACCTGCCCACCAAAGTATACAATTTGGCCCGTTGGCAGGTTTTTACTAAAAGTAAAAATTGCAAAAAAGATTAGTCGAGATGTGTCAAACTAATTTTGACATGAGGTCACATTCAACGCAGTTTGCTTATTAGTGGACCAAATCAGAAGAATCCAAACAATTTATAAAATATATGATTTAACCATTATTGTTTTATTACCCCAGAAGAAGAAAAAATGGCTAAATCATCCCAAGGGCCAGATCAGATGCAATGGTCCTGAAACTGGACTGCAGACTCTAACGTGTGAGTCATTTGACAAACTCAAAGCAAAACGTCTTAAGAAAAAAGCATTTACAGTCATTAACACATGGAATAATTAAAACATTAACATCAAAACATAGAACAATAATGGTAAAAAATTGACTTTTAAAGAATGTCAGTATTCTTCTAGTCCAGTTCACTAAGATGAGATGGACATCCCTGTACACCGGTTACATATGACTGTGTGCATATTACCTTCTTTAAAAATATGTTTTTGGTCTGTTAACATTTTACTAAGAGTCATTTGTTCATCACAAACTCTTCATATAAAACAAGTCTAGATATAAAAGTACTCTGCTGCCCTCTGCTGTATGGATACTGCTTTTATATACCGCTTTTCCAGTACTTTAATAAAGTTAAGCAGAAAAAGGAAATCACAGATAAATCACTATGATTGAATTTTATGGTTCGCTGATAGATGTTTTCTACCGCAGTGTCTCTGTGGGAAAGGGCTGAGGAGTGAAGTTGCCTGTGTGTGTGCAGTCAGTCATCAATGACCTGTGCAGTCTGAATACATTAAACCATGACCGGGCAACTTTTATTAAAGTTAAGGCCACACAAATGCGTGAAGGTCTCCACAGTATCATCACCAGGAATGAAACCCAGCAGCATCTGCTATTGAAGACTTGTTATGGTGGTGGAGTTTAATACTTCAAGGAATAAAACTGTCATTGTCCAATTTTCTACTCATCCAACTGTGTATTAACTCATTTATTCTTAAGTTTCTCCTTTTTCTGCACTATTAACTGTGCACAGCTCATCATGTCACTCAACATTTTTAGATTTTTGCATTATTTGGTCTGATTACGGTAGTGCAGACATGAAAACAATAATAGTAAGATAATGATGTAAATATCAGATTCATTACTTAAAAATAAGGTCAAGTGTATCATTAAACCCAAACACACCAAACAGTTGTGTTTTTGAAATAATTTATTTAATATTCTTACATAGCAATAATGGATTCTTTATGATAAGCATAGAAAATATAAACAGAGCAAACCATTAGTAAAAATGAAAGAACCTGCTGGACAGCACTGTGCTTATAGTGTAGGAAGGCGGTTAAATGACAGCTAATTCCAAAAGGAAGTCTTCACGGAACAATCAGTGATCCTTAAATTTGACATCAAATATGCAGTTTGTGGTAAATGAATAGCTTTAAAGGTGATCTGAGGTTAAGAGAGGCTGCAGTTGGAGTGTTTGGACTCCCTGCCCTAAAAAAAAACACAACAAACACAGAGTCAGAAACCATCATTTCACTCATAATAAAAAAACTACACAAGCGTTTCATCTTCCACCAGATCAAATAGAGGATGAATTGCCATGACAATAGTGTACCTACATGTGCTCCTGTTAGCATGCTACTGACGGTTAAGCTTTCCGGGTACCTGTTGTCTCTGCTGCTGGCGACGGTATTCTTCTTCACTGGCAGCAAGAGCCTGAGCGAGAGCCAAATCCTCCTGTTCCTGAGGGCTGGAGCACAAAACAACCACATACTTCAAGTATTTACACACCAATAACACACTTAGCAGGATAAATGAGCACTTTGATCTGCTGCCAAAGAATTTCCAAGAAAGAATCTAATAAGAGGATGTGAAATAGGTGAAGTTGTGACCCTAAAGGTGGTGGAGCACTGGTTAGAAACTTGCTAATTAAATAGTGGAGTGAATTTTAAAGAAGGTTTGCCCACATTTGTTCTTTTCTTATTTATTCTGTGGATTGGAATAACACATGCTCTTATAGTCTGATAGCAGTTAGCCTTGGCACTAGCTTTGCCTTTTCTTTATGTGACTTAAACCCTCTTTTAGCTGCTCTATAATCATTTTTGAGCCACCTGTGTGGAGGTCAAAACAAAAAAACAGAACTGCACCACAGAATGCCAGGCCACACCCTATTTTGTAGTCGCCACCTACATTGCAAGCAGTGATTGTTGTGTGCATGTGCACGCAATGAAAAGTCTTACCAGAGTAGTAAAGACACCTGATGGAAAAACTGTGATTTCTTTTGATCTTTTATGTCTTTAAATTGTTCATAACAGAGAATCTGATAACATCTGATTTGAAGTTTTATACATAAGGCTGATATTACGCTGTCATTAGAATGAATAAGGTGTCATGAAGGCGATTGTTAAGTGTTGTTCACTAAATTATGACACCTTTCACTAAGTTATGACACTTTTGGAGCTATGTTTGGGTTAGGTGGAGGGATCTAGTGACACTTAATGACAGCCTTCATGACTCCTTATTCATGCCAATGACAGGTGTCATGTCACAATAATGACAGCGTAATGTCAGCCTTATGTATAAGACTTAAAGTTAAGTGTTACTGAGAATCATTTTGCGCCCTAAAAGCTTCCTCTTTGTTCACTACACATAACTTAGTTATATTTTCTAATGTTACAGTTTGAAAAATCTAAATATTTGACCATATTGGCAGCTGACAAGAAGGGAAAAAGCTCTCATGGTAGCATGAGCCCACAAACTCTGGACATATATAAATATGTTGTAGTTTAAAGATGCTGAATAGAAGTTGACGGTTGTTTATGAGTCACCACATCCTACTTTTGTATTTATCCAAGTAGAACCTTATGCTGTAAATAGCCCTCCACTGCTTTCCACAGAGATGTGCAGCTGATGACGGGCTACACGTGGGAGGATGATGACGTGCGTTACTCACGTGAGAGGCGGCGGCTGTGCCGCTGGCCTTGAATCAGCTAAAGACATCTCCAGAGCCCTTTGCAAAGCCTGCTCCTCCGTCTCCGGGAACAAACAGCAACGCACATATTTCACTACTGGAGTCTTGTTTTATTTTTAATGAGGTGAGGAACTGTGAGTTATATTCTTACCATGCCCGCCTGGAAGGATGCAGATTGTGGGATGACATTCTGTGCTGAAACTGAAGCCGGAACGCGTTGCGGGGCTCTAGGACAAAATACTTCGAGAGTTAGAATTGAAGGTGCTGAAAGGTGATGATAGTTGAGTTTATAAGGATGCTCACTCAGCACTGTGACTTCTGCTGGCAGCTCTCACACCATTAGAAACTGGCCTAGGGTTCCCTGAACCAGATGAGCTCGCAGCAGAGGCGGAAGTGGAGGAAGTAGCTTGGGTCCTCATTACAGCAGCATGTCTGAGTCCCACAAAGACAGCAGATTTAATTGGCAGCTCTGGCTGTTGTATTCCAGAGCAGTATGAAAATGCGAGAGGACTGATAAAGCACCCACCCAGACTTGGACAGAGGTTTCCCGTCAGTTGTACAATCGTGGTCAAGAGGGTGACGATGTTTGAGACAGTAATTAAGATGACACTGGTCGCAGCTGAGTCGTATCATTTCCTTCTGTTTGCAGCCTCCTTTTGAGCATTTATTTGTAAAAATCTAAAAATAAATAAATATTCAGTGTTATTGTTAGTATAGAATTTTTTTCCATCTATTTGACAAAAACACAGAAGCGCTAATGAACCTTTCTCTTCCTTTGTGCAGGGTCCGATTTACAGTCACGGTCGATGTGTTCACCCACTTTGATGTCAGGCATCTCCCCTCTCTTGATGGGAATAGGAGTATCACACAAAGGGCAAACTGGGACCTGGACATCCTACAGAGAATAGATACCTAACATCCAGTGTATCATCACTCTTGCAATAGGTTTTCATTGTAAACGCTATCAAATATTATACCAAAAGTGTGTGTGTTCATAGTAGTAATTATAACAATATTCAAGAAAAAGTGGAGACAAACACTACAAAAAAATAAATAAGAAAAAAAATTGTAGAAATATAGTAGGAGCAAATGTAAACAATACACCGAAATTTACCACTTGACCTCACATCTGGCTGAACATGGCTGCTTTCCATGGATTTTATTATAAGTTTTAGAATTGTGGAAAAAGTATTTCAATTGTGGTTTGGTTGGTTTTTTATATAAATATGCGCAAGTTTTGTTTAATTGGTAATATATTAAATACATTATGTATTATATAGAGTACATCACAAATATAGGTAGTGGTACCCTTTAAATGTGAGGTGATAACACAAGGAACCAACTAGAAATTAAAAAAAGCATTCAAGCAAATTACAGTCCTCCATGTCTAGTGAATAAACACAAGAAATCACAAACAGAACAGAGAAAAAAAAACACTTCTATGCTTCCGTTTACTGGACTCCACATCCCACAATGCAATGGGTGAAACTTTTACAGAAGTTTACAGAAGATATTGAAACTTCCGAGTGTCAATTTCAATCTCTTACATATTTTTACAAGCAAATTATATTTGATTTATTGATCTATTGATCCAGCAGCTTTAAAATCCAAAACAATAAATACACAATTATTTTCACAAATAACTATCTTACCTTTTTGTATGAAGATGTGCATCTATGGTTTGCATAGGTGATATGGTCTTTGCAGAATATCTCTTGACAGGCATCACATCTCATTGGAAGAAAATCTGAGTTGTTGAATACATTTAATTAATAATTAATAGGATTATTCACTCAAATACAGCCTGATAATTCAGAACCACAGGCAGTGTATGACTTCTCAGAGCACTTACCTAAACGTTTGCAGGTCTTCTCAGAACAGTGTTCTCCTAGATCTGGAAATTCCATATTGTTGAACTACTTCTTCAGCCAACAGTGCTGAGATCCCAGGCTGAATAAAGACAGCAGACACTGTGAAGTTGTCATGAACCTCATTACTTCTATTGTTACACATGAATCATGGGATTATGAGTCCTCAGCTCTGCATTAGTTCACTAAACTGGTGGCTAACAGACGATTAGCTTGATTACATAATAGGCTGTAGGTCTTTGTGTTTGTATCTATAAAAGACGAAAATAACAAACCGTCCTGAAACAGATTAGGAAAACAGGCTAGCTAATATATGCTAATATGCTAGAAGATACATATTATATACAGTAGAACTACATTTTTATTCCATTTTTAACACTGAAATAAAAGGCAATTTTTACTTACAAACAAGACGATTATAATATATTTGAGTGTATAAAACGACTTTGAGTGACTATCCTTAAAGCCAAACATCTAGAATAATGTAGTTTATATCTAGCTTATTTGTTCAATCTGTTTTGCTACTAAAGCTAGCAGTTAGCTTATCTCAGCTTGTTCATAATGTGCTCTCACCAGGTCCTAATCTCGTTCTCGGCCCGCTGGGCTAAAGTCTGAAGTATCGGTGGTATCCTGCGATATCCAGAGAGCTGTTGACAGAGTTTTATTCTCTTAGAACAGACCGAAGTCCACACCGAGTACCGCTGTATCCTTTAGCCGCTGACTTGTCTGTTTGTGCAGTTTTTTGATGCATCACGCACGCCCCGCCTTCGTCATCACGTAAAAACAACGTCGCCAGGATATGCAACGTCACGATTAGACTGCAGTCAGGAAACACACGTCATTGGAAAAACAAACAAACAGCAAAAAAACAAAACAAAAAAAAAAAACACGTCATTGGGGAAACGCCGAGAAAGTTCCAGTGAGGTCCAAACTTTTCCACCACAAATAAGAATGACCTGCTCTGTTTTTTCCTGTTAGTTTGTTTTTCTACAAACAAAGACTTTAAGACTCTCCAGGATCCAAAACCCATGCTAAATTTAAATACAGCAAAACATTAAATCATATTTTTACCTGAAAATCCTATCTATTACGAAATCAGTTAATTTTTTTATAGATCCTGGTTTAGCTTCTAGCCAGAAGCGCCTCCTTTCCTCTGATAACTTGTGATCGTTCTCCCTGATTTGTTATGATTTTTGGCAATCTATACAATTCCAAATGTGTCTCACTGTTTGACCGATTGGTACGGCCAAAAACACGGCAATAGTTCACCATTTTCGTCTCTAAATTCGGGATTTTCTTGTCTGAGTGCTGTTTGTAGACATGCTGCTTTATCTCCAAAATGGCGACTTCCGGGTTGATGACGTGATGGATGAAAACCCTCTATTCTGGCACCCAAACACACAACAAGACGACATTCTAAAGCTGTAACATTACTGGCCTCCACAGTCTTGTTTAGCCAGCTGCGTTTCCTGTTTTTGCCTCCAGCTAGTGTTGTGACGTCACTTGTTAACGTGGGCCATTTAGGGTCTATAGGTACGATAGAAGATAATTGGCTCACGATATAAATACAATGCAATATTTTGGAAGGGAAAAAAACCCCAAACTGCCTTGGAAAAATAACCAAACTTTTAGTCTTGACGTACTTTCGTACTTGCTCTGACTGTGACCTTTTCTACTCAATAAGAATCAGAAAAAATAAAAACAAACCATAACAATCTTGTGTGTAGTAGATTGGGTGGATTTTTTTATTTTTTTATTTGACCCCCTAACCTCTGGCAAAACCACTCGTATTCATTCATACTTATTACATTTTAATAACGTGATATATCTTGTTGCATGATATATCGGTCCATCTTTAGTGGTTACTGAATGTGTATAAGTAAATGGAACTGCACTCCAGAATTCACATCTGGACACTACAAACCAATCCCACATGTAATATATTGTAGACATTGCGTCTTTATGAGGTGTACAGTTAACCAAACAAAGTAATGGGCTGTGGTGACTTTAAAACTCCCTGCAACTCTAAAATAAAGAGCAAGCAGGTCAGAAAATGGATGGATGAATGGACTTTAGAATCGTTTTTTCAGTTAAAAAAATATTAATGGAAACCCTAGGATAAATAAAGTTCTTACTATCTCCATAATGTGCTTTCAATTATCTAAAATGCAGTTACAGAACGTAGAACATAATCATAGGCTCTGTCCTCGACAACTAAACAACAAACCACCGCCATTGTTGCTTTTGTCGCCCTCTAGTGGACAAAATATATAAGCGCTTTAAACATTGGTTACACTTTCCTAGCTTTGCTCCAGAATGTCTGGATGAAGAGGTAGCTACTGCCCACAGACAGGTCAGTAGGTACGCTACAATAGTGTCACAGGTTCTTGGATGGCATTGCAGACCAAACACAGTTCAAGTGTCATAATTCACAGAAATTTAATCCAGATTTTACAATAGATTACGCTAAGGGTCGAACTCTTTACAGTTCAAGGCAAGGCTCCTCCAAGTAGGATTTAAACCATACTTTTCCATGTGTTCCAACCCACGTTTTCAATCTGTGCTACTAAATGTTATGGTCCACAGTGTGAAACGCAGCACTTACTGTATATCCAACAGAACTAGTGCAGTGCCCGTAGGAAGTATGTACTGTATTGCTGTAGAAAAGTGGAAGGTTAAGTAGCTTTTTCATGGATGATTGGGAGCTTTAATTCCTCTTTAATTCAGAATAAAAGTTTAGTGAAGTCAATAAAAAGATCTTGAAAACACTCAATTCCTAATGTAAATTTAATTCTGAGTCACACACACACGACAGACACAAACCTCAGCAAACAGAACAGGCTTTACCGGGGCATGAAGAAGCAGAGTTTTACTAGTGATGCGTGAATCATTATAAAGTTCATTTTTACACTCAACGTCCTGAATAGTGGAGATAGAACAGCTGTTGAATTAACCGCTGGCTTTGATTGACCAAAGTACGGACTTGTATCTCCTTTCTCCGTTGTTCTCTCTTCTGCTCCGCGGAGCAAAGCAAAACTGTGTTACTGTCGAGCTACTCCTCCTCTGTGTTGCGATGGCAACGAAAACCTGACTGAATTTATCAAATATTCTGTTGAAGATTAAGAATTGGGATCTATACTTTGTCATTGTAATTTTCAGCGGTGTTAAATGGTTAATAAAGCAGTATTTAGAATAATATTGACATCCTTTCTTTAAATCTTTCTTTGTTAATAATTAACCATTGGAATAGTGAGGTGCTGCAAATTCCTTTCACAGTCATTTTTTTTGTTCTATTTGGACCTGGAACTTGGAAATGTTCCTGATTATATATTGTTGTAATTTGACTTCAAACATTTAGCGTTAGCTCACTGATTGTTGTGCCTCCTTAAAAAATATTTCCCATGGCCATATGTGTCAGACACCTGACCTCTGACATCACTACATCTTTATTTCTATAGACAGAAATACCTCTGATTACTAACTCCAGGCCTCATTGTATCTGATAAATCAACTCCGTATTATTTAAAAAATAATTCTGGACCAATCAGTGACTTTTAAAAACATACAAGGTTTTATTTTCTGCAAGAGAGAAAACAATTTGTCAAGATTTGAGATTTTTACATGTTGTGCATTGAAGGTGTTGCTAACACCTTGTTATTGTCTGTAAACAAAATAAATAAATAAATAAAAAATTTGAAGAAGAACACAAATCAAAGAGAGGCCAAGGTGCTCTTGTGCAAGGCACCGAACCCCAACACTGCTTCCTTCATTGTAAAGTGACTTTGAGTACCCAGAATTTTTTTTTTTTTTAAAAAAATAGATAAATAAAAAATAATAATAAATAAATAAATAAATAAAATAAAAATAAAAATAATAGTAATAATAATAATAATAACCTCATCATGGTTTTTAAAATGGATTGTCATGGTCTTGTCTGGGTCTTGGTATTGACTCAGTCTCGACTGGCAAAAGTCTTTGTCTTGTCTTTGGATTAATCCATTCTGGTTTATCAGAATGCTTACTTCTTTAACTCTATCTTCCTATATCTTTTTAACAAATATGACCTAAGTAAGTGGAGTCTTTAAAATTTCAGTTCAGTTTAATATGCATGTCCTTTTCTTATTAAAACATGGGATAAATCCATATAATTCCAGTCGCAAAGTTTCAAAAACAAATATAGAACACAGCAATCTTTTAATCCTCTAACAGAGAGCAATTTGAATGCTTTTAGATTTAAGGTTGGACATAAAAC